>NC_091058.1:94741448-97581448 GCF_000393655.2 Nicotiana sylvestris
AAACTTTCGAAGGTAAGTAGAGAGGGCAAAAATTCATGAAAGAGATTTGAACAGTCTTACAAGAAGAGAAGAAAGCAAATAAAGGGAGGGGGGGTACTAAGTTTATAATTAATATGGATCACTTTAATGCAATACCCAGCGATCACTCCTCGGAAGAGGGGTCACACGTGATATTAGCGCATCGGTCATCATATCCATATCTACCCTTCCCACCCCATTAAGGTGTTAAAGCGCGAAATGGTATCGTTACTTATTGCATGCTATTACCTGTCCCAATCCTATCAGTCCCGGAGGCATATGGGACTACTATCCTAAAGGGGAGGGAGTTGGGGATTTTGCGGAGTTTCAAAAGGATAAAAATCTAGGCGACAAGCCATAACATATAGTAGTTAAAAGGGATACAAATAGCAGTTAAGGCTCAAGTCGGCCTCCTTATTCAAAGCAGCAGATTATTTAGCATGACTTACAAATACTGGTTTGGTCTGTATTAAACTTAACGTAGGAAGGGTGGCTAACTTATCACATATTTTCAGATAAGAGATCCAAATTAGGCCTGCCTGCTGGTTGTAATTATCAAAACTGATGCAATTATAAAATTTTACCCTAAGGCTTGCCTAGGCGTTAAACAGAACCTATAGGCATGATATCTATAAGCTTCAGAAATAAAGAAGTAGACTGATTGCAGAAAAGAATTGTCAGTTACAAAAACATAAGTTCTGCAGGTGCTTACACGTTATTGCTACTGATTTTAGACGAATTGGCGATTCAAGTTAGTTAATAGCTCCTATAGGCATGCTTTCTAAGTGTCACTGATTTTAAACACTGTTTTTAAACACTGTTATTATTATACAGAAATCCTATAGGCAGGTCATCTATATGCAATTGGTTAGTTGTTTAAATTCTATAGCAAGTTTGCCTAATGACGGATGCACATGCAAAATTGCAGAAAATCCTATAGACATGGTATCTATATGAAAGTGCAGAAAACCCTATAGCCATAGTATGAGAATGCAGAGTTCCTATGGACATGGCATCTATATAAAAATGCAGAGTTTCAGTGATTTGTAAAATGCAAAACTTTTAGAGACAGTAATTCCTACAAGCATGATCTCTAGATGGGATAAAGAATTTCAGAAATGATAACCCCTATAGGCATGATATCTACCCCTTGCATGCATAGCTCCCTGCCCTTTTCCACTAGCAGACCCCAAATGTTTATTACAAGATTATTACAGACCAGAATTAATCAAAAAATAAATAAAATACATCCGAAATCAGAATTCCAACCAAGGAGGGCCTAATTCAGACTCCCAGTCTGACATATGTAGTAAACCAACTTCCAAGGATCCAGGTTCCGAAGCCTTCTCTTATTTGGGATGTGTCAAAGTTCCAAGGAGCTTCAAGAGCTCCAGGCAGTGCTTACACCCCAAACATCATTCCAGAATTACAGTAAAGTGTAGTGCGGAAAAGCCAGCCCTCAAATGTCCAAGTTCAGAGAGAACTCAAGGTCACAAGGCAAGGCTCATATGAGAGGGGCAGAACTTAAAGTCTAAGAGTAAGTGCAAGGGTAGGGGAGGGGAAATGATAAGCTGGTGGTCATGCCAAGCAATTTGAAGTGCTGGCACACCCCTGACCAATTTGTCATTTTCAAATTGAGGAGTTATGACTTATTGAAAGCCAGGTTCAGGCCTGGATAGCCATTTAAAGGCTACCAGACCATAAACTTTAACTCAGCATACATAGAGGGTAATGATAGGGAATTCATACCAGAAACAACAAACAAAGGAAGAGGGGGCAAAGGGCATGATCAACAATGAAACATACTGACACACTCTTTACTTGGGGTCAAAATTTAGTTCATGGACAACAATTCATGTTGCCATGCCCTGAATCCCCATTTATAAACACATAGAGGGTAAGGGAGTAGGGATCAAGCATTTGCAGCAAAGTAAAGTGTACAATATCATATGAACATGTCAAACTCTGCAGGTAATAGGCATAGATATAAAGACTATAAGTAAACACATTAGGATGATTGCTGGGAACTGAGTTAAGACATACCAGTAAAAGAGCAAGAGTAGGATGCAAAGACAAAGCAGTAATAGTATATTAGCCTTGGCTTTTAGCCGGCTAATAAGAAGGAGCAGAGAACAGCAGTAGAGCAAAAGAGCAAAAGAGAATGCAGATTTTGAAAGTATTCAGTGGTGTGTGTAAGTCAGAAGACTGTTGTCTGTTTTTTGTAAAGACTTAGGGTATTTATAGTCAAAAGTAGGTGGTAAAATAACGTAAAAATTATGGAAATATGTTAATTGAAGAACTCAGAATCAATTAATCAAAGAATCAAGGAAGTACTCCCATTAATTAAGGGAATCAAAATCAAACGAAAAGATTCAGCACCATATAAGGCAAATAGGAAAAATCAGCGTAGGATTAAATAAGGAAAGAGTCAAGGTTCAGTATTGCATATAGTAGTCGAGTAAGACCAAATTCAGGAAAATTCCAATTAAGGAAAGTCTTAAAAGAATACAATACTATAACAAATGAGGTAACAAAACCAATTAATTTAAACGGGCGGGTGGAATGTTAGTTGTTTTTTTAAGAAAGTTTTTGAATTACCAATCAATCAAGGAAAATCAGAATCAATCATGTGAAGTCATGATTCTGCATTTTTAACATATAAATAGAGGTAAATGAACAAAAGTAGCGAGAAAAGTTAACTAGGAAGGAGCAAGGGATGAACAAACATAACTACTCAGAGATAGTGAAAACAAGTTAAGATTCAGCAAGACATATTCGAAGCATGATGACTATGAAACATCAACAAGAATCAAGCAAATAGGCCAGCAGGCAGAACCAAAGCAAGGAAGATCAGGCTAATACACACAATCAAACGAGGAAACATGCTAACACATAGAGACAAGACAAAGGAAATTAGGCTAACACAGGTAATCGAAGTAAAGAAACATGCTAACACACATAATCGAATGAAGAAACATTTTCTAGAAATTAGGGTTTTTAGCAGAGTCAAACTAAAAAACAGTAAAGCATAGAAATCGGTCAGAATAAACAACGAAAAGGTTTTAATCATTAAAAGAAATCAATCGAAGCATGCATAAAAAGAAATCCCAGAAATCCTATTTTCGAAGAAAGTAAAAAAAAAATGGTTCAAAGCAAAGGATCTTTCAGAATAAACTCGAGAATAAACAGAGCACGGAGGAAAACATGAGAATAACATGAAATGACACCGTTTTGAGAGATTCAGGAGAGAGTTAGGGTTTCAAAAAAAAGAAACCTAATAGAAGTGGGAAAAACCTGTCGTAACCTCATAGATCGTGACATATAGGGTGTGATTTCGTCTGAAATCACACCGGAGAACTTGCATATAGAAGAACCAGGAACCCTAGGTCTCAAATCGCCATGGTCCATAAGACTCAAAGGTCCTCGAGGTGTTGAACAGGACGATGAGAGGTCCATCAGAGCCTTGGGGTTGAAGGGAGGTGGCCGGAGATGGTCGGGGAGGCGGTGGATTCATCGGAGAGAACCAGAAGGTTCTAGAGGGAAGGGACAGCAAGAGTCAGTATATATATAGAGAGAGAGACCATCTTGGAAATGAGGGGTCTAGGGGGGGAAGTGTTAGGATTTAATTTTAGAAAATAAAATCTGGGCCGTTGATCCCATTTGATCAATGGCTCATATTAGATCAGAGCTGGACAGGGTAATTGAATTGGGTACGGGTCGGGTTCCAATCGAAATGGGGCTGGAAATTGGGGGTTAATTTGGGCTACAATTGAAAGGGAGATAGGCTGTTATTGAAATAGAAATAGGCTAAGTGTTAAATAGCCAATTTTCCCCTTTTATTTTATAAAAATAGTAATAATGATTCTAAAAGTAAATTAAAAATACTGAGCAAACACATACTATATAAATATAAATTTAAAAATATTGAAACCAATTTTATAATTATAAAATGCTATTATTCATAAAATAGGCCATAATTGCAATTACATGCAATTAGCTTAAAAATGCCAAATAAATTTGTAAAAAATATGCAAAAATCACCTTAATTATATTTTGGTGTAAATGCAGGAATGAAATAAGTTATTCACCATAAATGATAATTTTGAGAATAATTATTGGATTTTGTGGTATTAAAATAGGTAGTAAATCAGTTTAAAAATCGTTAAAAAATACTAAAACTCTTGGGTGTGCTTATATATGCACATACATGCTATTTTGGAAGTATTTTGGGTACAAAAATACCTAGGAAAAAATTGGGTATCAACATCTTCCCCTCTTTACCCGAGAGGATGAAAGAGTTGTCGGGTAAAAATAAGATGGCCAATTTTGACCGGAAGCGGAGATTGAAAAGAATTTTGACCGAGATCTGGTTTTTGAGCCGCCTACATATCCCTGGTCTTACAGGAATCAGACCATATGTAGTTCAGGATCCATTGGGCGGAATATGCCGATGGAGATTTGAAACGGACGAACGCGATGTTTAGATTGAGGGAGGTTTCTGAAAATCGATAGGCTGCGGGAACCGGAGCGAGATCGCTCCTGCTGAGACGGCCGTTGCCAGCCGATGTACCTGCAAGTAAGCAATACGAGCACATATTGTGCGTAAATTTAAACGTGATGCAAGTTTCCATCGGACCAAGAATGTTGTCTTTGGACGGTTAGGATGACGTCCTCAGACCATGACGTCCTAGGCCAGGAAGCGTATAATAAAGGATTCGCAGGCTATGAAATGATGTTCTCGGGCTATAAGAATGATGCCTCCGAACCATGATGCCTTTGAATAATGATATGCAAAAGGTAAAATAGGGGTCCTCAGGCCATGGCATGGCGTTCTCGGGTTATGCAAATGGTACCTCCGAACAATGACGCCTTTGGACAATTTGGCGATCTTTCAGCCCATGAAATGCAGAAGGTGGAGATCTTTCAGCCGATGCGAGATGTAAAAGGTGGTGATATTTCAGCCATGCGAGAGAGATAAGGTGACGATCTTTCAGCCATGCAGGATAGAGACAGAGCTTAGTCTCGGAAGGAAGAGAGGTAGCCTTATGCAATGCAGGAAATGCAGACGGAGAGAAAGCTTAGTCTCGGAAGGCAGAAATGTAAACTTATGCAATGCAGGAAATATAGATGGAGACAAAGCTTAGTCTCGAAAGGCAGATAAGTAGCCTTACGCAGATGATGATGGAGGTAGAGCTTAACCTCGGAAGGCAGAAAAGTAGCCTTATGCAAAATGCAGATGGAGATAGAGCTTAGTCTCGGAAGGCAGAAAGGTAGCCTTATGCAAAAAATGCAGATGGAGACAAAGCTTAGTCTCGGAAGGCAGAAAAGTAGCCTTATGCATCGAAGGAAATGCAGATGGAGGTAGAGCTTAACCTCGGAAGGCAGAAAGGTAGCCTTATGCAATGCAGAGAAATGCAGATGGAAGTAGAGCTTAACCTCGGAAGGCAGAAAGGTAGCCTTATGCAAAAATGTAGATGGAGGTAGAGCCTAACCTCGGAAGGCAGAAAGGTAGCCTTATGCA
Organism: Nicotiana sylvestris; assembly: GCF_000393655.2. NCBI lineage: Eukaryota > Viridiplantae > Streptophyta > Magnoliopsida > Solanales > Solanaceae > Nicotiana > Nicotiana sylvestris. Next base: position 94,746,988 of record NC_091058.1, read on the forward strand.
ACATGTAGATGCAGGTAGAGCTTAACCTCGGAAGGCAGAAAGGTAGCCTTATGCAAAATGTAGATGGAGGTAGAGCCTAACCTCGGAAGGTAGAAAAGTAGCCTTATGCAAAATGCAGATGGAGACAGAGCTTAGTCTCGGAAGGCAGAAAGGTAGCCTTATGCAAAAAATGCAGATGGAGACAGAGCTTAGTCTCGGAAGGCAGAAAAGTAGCCTTATGAAATAAAGTAAATGCAGATGGAGGTAGAGCTTAACCTCGGAAGGCAGAAAGGTAGCCTTATGCAATGCAGAGAAATGCAGATGGAGGTAGAGCTTAACCTCTGAAGGCAGAAAGGTAGCCTTATGCAAAAATGTAGATGGAGGTAGAGCCTAACCTCGGAAGGTAGAAAGGTAGCCTTATGCAAAATGTAGATGGAGGTAGAGCTTAACCTCGGAAGGCAGAAAGGTAGCCTTATGCAAAAAATACAGATGGAGGTAGAGCTTAACCTCGGAAGGCAGAAAGGTAGCCTTATGCAAAAAATACAGATGGAGGTAGAGCTTAACCTCGGAAGGCAGAAAGGTAGCCTTATGCAAAATGTAGATGGAGGTAGAGCTTAACCTCGGAAGGCAGAAAAGTAGCATTATGCAGTGCAAGAATGTAAAAGGATGATCAGTAGTAAGATCTCTTAGCTGATAGCTGATTACGACAATATGACTGTTGGGGAGATTGTGTACGGATAGCAATTGCGAGCAAGTGATGATTCTGCGAAGTTGCATTCTTGGGAAAGTATGCGTACATAAATATACCTGATGATATTGCGAGTCGAGTGCCTGCATCCAAAGAAAATCGTGAGTTCTGTGAGGGGAAATGTTAGTTCGTCTTCCCTAGGTTCTTGATGTTGTGTGTCATTGGGGTAGCGTCACTAAAAAACAGCAATCCGGATAATAGTTATGCATGATTTAGTAAATATAACGTAAATATATAATCGAAAATAGTTTAGATGATCCAACGACTGCGACGTGGTTCAGAACATTGCAACCTCTTTTCTCCGGAATTTTGAGGGTCCTCCTCAAAATTCTGCCCCAGTTTGCTGAGCGGACATTTCTGACGGCTGTGCTAAATGACTAAAAAACATCTTTGGAATTTTGAGGGTTCTCCTCAAAATTCTGCCACAGTTTGTTGGGTTGGCGCTTCTGGCGATGCATGAACTAAAATTAACTTCGGAATTTTAAGGGTCCTCCTCAAAATTCTGCCCCGATTCCAATAGCGGGGGAAAATGAAATTTTTATTAAATTATGACCGAACCCATAGGGATGCCTACGTATCCCCTCTTAAACGGGAATCAGGTTAGGCGTAGTTCAAATTATATCATTAAGGGAATCATAAGTGGTTACACATAATATAGTTTCACTACATCTGAATTGATTGGCTTCAGCCAGACTTCTCCGTCCATCTCTGCAAGAATAAGGGCTCCTCTAGTTAGAACCCGGTGGACCATGTACGGACCCTGCCAATTGGGAGAGAACTTCCCCTTGGCTTCATCTTGATGTGGGAATATTATCTTCAACATCAGCTACACCGGTGTAAACTTCCTTGGCTTAACCCTTTTGTTGAAGGTTCTGGACATTCTGTTCTGATACAACTGACTGTGGCAAACCGCATTCATCCTTTTCCCATCTATAAGGGCTAACTGCTCGTAGCAACCTTTTACCCATTCTGCATCATCCAATTCTACTTCTTGTATGATCCTTAAGGAGGGGATTTCTACCTCGGCGGGGATGACCGCCTCTGTACCATAAACCAGCATGTAGGGAGTTTCTCCGGTCGATGTGTGGACTGTAGTACGGTATCCCAATAAGGCAAATGATAACTTCTCATGCCATTGTTTATGCCTTTCGACCATCTTCCTTAGTATCTTCTTGATATTCTTGTTGGCTGCTTCCACAGCTCCATTCATCTGAGGCCTGTAGGCTGTAGAGTTCTTGTGTTTGATCTTGAAAGTTTCACACATTGCTTTCATCAAGTCGCTGTTGAGATTGGAACCATTATCGGTGATGATTGATTCCGAAACCCCGAACCGACAAACAATGCGGTCGCAGACGAAACCCGCCACAACCTTCTTAGTGACCGCCTTGTATGATGCTGCTTCGACCCATTTGATAAAATAATCGATCGCCACTAGGATGAACCTGTGCCCATTTGATGCGGCAGGCTCGATAGGTCCGATAACATCCATTCCCTAAGCGGCGAATGGCCATGGTGAGCTTGTCGCAGTAAGCTCGTTTGGAGGCACCTTTATCATATCTGCATGTATCTGACAGCGATGACATTTGCGAACATACTGGATACAGTATGTTTCCATAGTCATCCAAAAATACCCTGCTCGGAGTATCTTCTTTGCTAAGACAAAACCATTCATGTGCGGCCCGCAGGTCCCAGCATGCACCTCGTCCAATAGCCTGGATGCTTCTTTTGCTTCGACACACCTTAGTAGACCCAAATCGGGAGTCCTCCTGTATAGGATTCCTCCACTGTGAAAAAAGTTGCTGGATAGCCTACGAAGTGTACGCTTCTGAGTAGTGTTGGCAAGTCCTGGATATTCCCCTGTTGTCAAATACTCCTTGATGTCATGGAACCATGGTTTTCCATCCGCTTCTTCCTCAACGTGGGCACAATAAGCTGGCTGATCATGAATCTTTACTGGGATGGGATCAATGAAATTTGTATATGGATGTTGGATCATGGACGACAAAGTAGCTAATGCATCAACAAACTCGTTCTGGACTCTGGGGATGTGCTGAAATTCTGTCTTTGTGAACCTTTTCCTCAATTCCTGTATATGATGCAAGTAGGGAAGTATCTTAGAGTTCTTGGTTGCCCACTCTCCTCGAACTTGATGTATGAGCAAGTCTGAATCTCCGATCACTAGCAACTCCTGAACGTTCATGTCAATGGCCATTTTGAGCCCTAAGATGCAGGCTTCATATTCGGCCATATTATTGGTGCAAGGGAACCTAAGCTTGGCGGATACTGGGTAGTGCTGGCCGGTTTCTGATACTAAGACTGCTCCTATGCCAACTCCTTTGAAATTTGCAGCTCCGTCGAAAAACAACCTCCAACCATCATAGGATTCTGCAATATCTTCTCCTATGAAAGATACCTCTTCATCGGGAAAATATATTTTTAGGGGCTCGTATTCTCCGTCCACGGGATTCTCGGTGAGATGGTCCGCCAAAGATTGCCCTTTGATTGCTTTCTAGATCATGTAAACAATGTCGAATTCACTTAGTAGGATCTGCCACTTGGCGAGCTTGCCAGTTGGCATGGGCTTCTGGAAGATATACTTTAGAGGGTCCATTCTGGATATGAGATAAGTAGTGTAAGCACAGAAGTAATGCCTCAACTTCTGCGCGACCCAAGTCAGAGCACAACAAGTGCGTTCTAAAAGAGAATACCGGGCCTCGTACGGTGTGAACTTCTTACTGAGATAGTAGATGGCTTGCTCATTCCTCCCTGTTTCATCATGTTGTCCTAGAACACAACCGAATGCCCTATCCAATACTGCAAGGTAAAGCAATATGGGTCTTCCTGGCTTAGGCGGAACCAAGACCGGTGGCATTGATAGGTATTACTTGATTCGGTCAAAAGCTTTCTGACAATCATCAGTCCATTTGGTAGCAGCATCCTTCTTCAACATTTTGAAGATAAGTTCACAAATGACCGTGGATTGAGCTATGAACCGGCTAATATAGTTGAGTCTTCCCAGGAAACTCATCACGTCCTTTTTGTTCTTTGGCGACGACAATTCTTGGATAGCTTTGACCTTTGATGGATCCAATTCTCTTCCTCGACGACTCACGATGAAACCCAATAATTTTCCAGCAGGAACCCCAAATGCACACTTGGCATGATTCAGTTTCAGATTGTACCTCCTCAGTCTGTTGAAGAACTTTCTTAGATCTGCCATGTGATCCCTGGCTTTCTTGGATTTAATGATGACATCATCCACATATACCTCGATCTCCTTGTGTATCATGTCATGAAAGATGGTAGTTATGACTCTCATGTAGGTGGCACCAGCGTTCTTCAAACCGAATGGCATCATTTTGTAACAGTACATTCCCCACGGCGTGATGAAAGCCGTTTTTTCTGCATCTTCCTCATTCATCCATATCTGATGATACCCAACGAAACAATCAACAAAAGACTGCAACTCATGCTTGGCGCATTTGTCGATAAGAATGTGTATGTTAGGCAAGGGGAAGTCATCTTTGGGACTGGCCCGATTAAGATCCCGGTAGTCAACACAAACTCTAACTTTCCCATCCTTTTTTGCACTGGCACGATGTTGGCTAGCCATGTCAGATACTCTACTACTCTGAGAACCTTGGCTTTGACTTGCTTGGTAACCTCTTCTTTGATTTTCAACTCATGTCGGGTTTGAATTTCCTGAGCTTTTGCTTTACCGGCGGGCATGTTGGATCTGTTGGCAGTTTGTGAGCTACAATGGATGTGCTGAGACCAGTCATATCATCATATGACCATGCGAATATGTCTTCATATTCCTTTAGGAACTCCATGTACTCTTTTTTTTTCTGATGGTGACAGGTGAACATTGATGCACGTTTCTTTGACATTCTCTGGATCTCCCAGATTAACGACCTCAGTTTCATCTAAGTTAGACTTAGGCCTATTTTCAAAATTCTCAACTCCTCTACCGACCTCTTCTGGTATATCATCCTCTTCTGAGTCCGTATCTGTTTGTTGGGTTGTCTCGTTGCAAGTCATAATCATTGGTTCATCATCAAGGCAAGTAATAGTAATGTTGTGTAAAATAAAGTGAATGATAGGAAAATAATAAGAGCGAGATATATAATAAACTGAAATGCTTCGATTAGATTCATAATTGTTTTGAGTATCAGAGTTCTTTTCAAAATTAAAAGACAATGCGGAAATAAAATTAGCTAGTAAAAGGTAAAAATGTGATGCATGGTGCTTTTGTTTAGCCTTGCTACCCTGAAGCTTTCCGGGCCCTGGTGGTTCTGATTGACCAATTGCTAAGGCGTTCTCCTCGGTTCACAACTTGTATAGAAGGTCCTTCCTCCCCTTCCTTCTCGAAAATAACACTGCAATCCATATCATCATCCTCCAAGAATAGATTCTTCACGGCTGCCAATGCTTCATCTTCCTCCGACCCATATATAGTATCTGCCGGCTGGAAAGTCTGCTCCAGGTGAAGTATCGGGTGCTCCAGTGGGTAGTAGGGACTGCGCCATGGTGGCGACCAGTGATTGAACTCCTCCCAAGTGTACTCATACCCCAAACCAAATGTAGTGCCATGTTTCTTTAGCTTGATGGGTTTGGCGATTCCCTGGAGGTTTTTGCCGAGTCCCTTTCCAGGTTCGTATCCACACCAATTCAGGATACTTTCAATCTTGTTATCCCACCATTTATCTTTGTCTACAGCGTTGACTCTTTCAATGTGGTGGTATGTTTCTCCGCCTATTCTCCTTCTGCCTCCAATCATCGGGATGGTCTGGCGACTATATATGGGGTTGCTACCATCGCCATGAATGATCACCTCTTGGTGATTCCATTTGAACTTCACTGCCTGATGCAGGGTCGATGCTACAGCTCCAGCGGCATGGATCCATGGTCGTCCCAACAGCAAATTGTAGGATGCTGGGACATCTATCACTTGAAAGTCAACATCGAACCAGGTTGGCCCCATTTGCAAGATAGGCTGATCTCTCCGATAGTGGACCTTTGGGACCCATCGAAGGCTTTGACATTGATGGCCCTATCTTTGATCTCGTGCAGGCTCCTTCCCAATGTTCTGAGAGTTATCAATGGACAGATGTTGAGGCTGGAGCCTCCATCGATCAAGACTCTAGTGATGAAGTAATCCTCGCATTGCACGATGATGTGTAGGGCCATGTTGTGACTCAGTCCTTCCGGCGGCAGTTCATCTTCGTGGAAGGTGATTTTGTGGCTTTCTAGTATTTGTCCTACCATATTTGCCATTTCGCCCCCAGTTATGTTGCTGGGCACATAAGCTTCGCTTAATATTTTCATCAAGGCATTTTTGTGTGCGTCAGAGCTCTATAGAAGAGCTAGGATGGAGATCTGTGCTGGTGTTTTGTTCAACTGCTCAACGACCGAATACTCCTTAGCTTGTATTTTCCTCCAAAGATCATCGGGACAAGTTTCAGTAGTCCGTCCCGAGGCTTGCTTACTGGACTCATCTAGGTGCTCTGGAGTGTAAACCCTGCCTGTTCTGGTCATACCCTGCGCAACAATTGCTTCTCCCACCTTGGTCTTTCCTTTCCTCCTTGCTTTAACTGTATAATCCCATAGTATGGCATTTGAGTGAAACGATGTTATGTCTGACATTGCTATAGGAATGGGTACCTTCGGTGGTAACACAACAACTTCAAAGGGTACAGGTGCCTTTGGAACCCCAAACTCAACCTCAATTAGCCTGGCCACCTTCGTAGAAGAAGGTGCTTCAAATTCGAGAGGTATAGATATGTTTACTTCATCGCCCCTAGAGGGATGGTTCTGTACAACAATTGGGTTAAGTGTGACTGTCAGTTTCTTTGGCTCATCATCCTCTGCAATCAATCCTATCGATCCCTTGGGGTCCCAGTCATCTTCGATCTCGATCATGTGAATGTCCCCACCTCTGCGATCAGGTAGAGGGTTGTTGCGGACATTAGGAACAGGCTCCTTTGCTATGATAACCTTATTGTCGATCAGAGTTTGAATCTTGTCCTTCAACGAGCGGCACTCATCAATGGTATGTCCCTTCATACCAGAGTGGTACACACAGGTCTTATTAGGGTTGACCCACTGGAAAGGATTTTCTGGAGTTATAGCAGGGATAGGGGAGACGTAACCAGCAACTTTAAGTTTCTCATACAGCTGGTCAATTCGCTCAGCGATGGCTGTATATTGTCTGGGAGGTCTGCGGTCAAAATTTGGTCTGGGTCTGGGGAGATTTTGGCGAGTGGGAGGTGCTTGGTAGTGAGAGGGTTGAGCATTATAGGCTTGGTAAATGGGTGCAGGTTGAGAGTATCTGGGTGAAGTGGGTTGATATGCGGGAGGTGGAGATGATTGGTAAACGAGTGATGGATTTTGGTAAGAGGGTACAAGTGCTTGGTAATTTGGGACAGACTGATATGTAAGTGGAGGTGATAGGTAAGTGTGGTATTTTAGTGGTGATTTGGCTCCCTGTGCGACCATCACGGCATTGACGTCCTTCTTCTTGGATGTGCCACCAGACTGTAAAGCCTTGTTCGTGGCCTGCAATGCTTCAAGATTAGTAACCATACCATTCTTAATGTCTTCCTCAATTTTTTCTCCCAGCTTGATGATATCGGAGAATTTCTGGCCCTCGATCAGCATCAACCTCTCATAATATTATAGGTCCTGAGCCCGGACAAAGAATCTGTTCATCTGTTCCTCTTCTAAGGCCGGCCTGACCTTAGCAGCCTCTGATCTCCAACGAGTAGCATACTCGCGGAATGTCTCGGTAGGCTTCTTCTTCAGATTCTGGATGTAGAATACATCCGGTGCATTCTCTGTATTGAATTGGAACCTATCCATGAAATCCGATGCCATACCTACCCAACTTATCCATTTCTTGGGGTCTTGACTGATGTACCAGGACAAAGCATCCCCCTTCAGGCTTCTCATGAAGAGTTTCATATGAATTTTCTCATTCCTTCCGACTCCAACCAGCTTATCACAATATGTCCTCAAATGGACTCTGGGATCTCTCGTGCCATCAAACATTTCGAACTTGGGAGGTTTGTATCCCTCCGGAAGTTCAACATCTGGCTGAATGCAGAGGTCCTCATAATTCAGCCCCTCTATGCCTTTGTTTCCTTCCATGCCCTAGACCCGACTGGTCAGCTTCTTGAGTTCTGCTGCCAAGTTTATGATAAGAGAGTCCTTGTCATCAGACTCAGGTGCACTTGAGATTGGTTGAGAGTAGTGAGGTATGGTATCTACGTAGATGGGAGTGTTGTGGGGGTGGTCGTTTGTGGTGTTCAGTGGTTCAGGAATGGGTAGTGGGGTGTGGCATGTGTTGCATGAGTGGGTTGCATCTGTAGTTGTGGGGTGTTCTGTGGAGGTGCCGGATTTTGAGCATTTGGAAAGTTGACATCAGGAGTGGTGCGAGTGAATGATAAATTTGCCAAGTTCCGAACTTGATCCAGTTCTTCTTGGAACTTCAACAGTTTCTGCTCAAGTTGGGCAGCAGTTTCCTTAGCAACCAGGGTACCCTGAGGAATCTCTATTCTTTCAATTTCCTTTCTGGCACTTGAATCTCCCATTCTACCTTTGCTCTTGTTCCGGATAGGACTTGGAGGAGGAGGAGGTGGAGGGCCCTTGGATCTCGTACTATATGATGATGGTGCCAGAATGCACGAACTAACCTTTGGGGAGGGGAATAAAAATAAAGAAAAACAAAAAGGTAACAAGTTAGTGCGGGTTACGAGAAGAAAATGTTGCAACATTTAAACACATTGTGCAAGAATATAAATCGCGTCCTAATTTGGGGGCCTTGTTGTGCCTGAGGTAGGCCTAGCGACAAATTAATTTGGAGAACTTATAATGCTAAATGCCTCATTTTATTGATAAAAATAAGACGAATTCACAACGATGCCAAATAACAGAAAATAAAGTGTCACTAGTGGCCATTGGACTTATTACATCATTAAAAGCAAAATAAAAGACTCCTAACTACTTGGTCGCAGACGGACCTTCCCCAGATTTGGTATCTTTATCCCCCTCGAACAGCTTTACCAGCTCGCGCAGTCCTAGCAGCAGATAAGCTTGGGCCAAATGTCCGCCTGCATTCCCTTCAGAGTTTCGACAATCTTCAATCCTCTTGAGGAACTTTCCTTCTAGCTCCACTAGACCTCGCTCCAAGTACCCTAGTCGCTTGTTGGCACTGACAACCATATCCTTCCATTCCTCGATCAACTACTGATGGGCTTCTTGTATTTCCCGATGCTCACTTTCACACTCTCGAATCCTCTTGCGCAGTTGATTGTACTTAACCCGTGCTTCAGCTTTCTCGTCGATGATTCTGTGTCCGTGAATGAACCCGGGCTGACCCATACCATTGTGATTATCTTCCAACCAACCCAAATAGTGCGGCACGCAACCAGCGTGATACCTGTCTGGCTCAATAGATTCTTTCCCCAAAACGAGCTTGCAATGCCACATGTGTTGAGCTTGGAATTTGTGAGGGCTATCATCGTCCTGGAAATCGGCCCTAAAGTGACTCATTTTGTCGACCCTTGGTATGATTTGCTTTCTTCCAGCCTGTCTCATGGCTCGGAGGGGAACGTAGGGATAAGTTCCTCTTAGACCAATGAGTATGAGAAATGGTGCGTCTCGGGATCGAACAATGAATTCTTCCGTAGGGAACCATTCGACCATCCACTGTACCTAGTCTTCTTTTAGATTGTCAAATAGCTCCACCCATCTTCCAGCGTCCTCTAGCTGAGCGAACATGTTAGGCATATAATTCATACGCCTTGGCTGGTGGGAGGCAATGTGATCATCCCAACCTCTGCATAAGATCTCTTGTCGGTATTCTCCTTTCTAGAGGTGCTCCATGAGCCAGAGCTGAAGAAACAAATTCCATCCCTCAAAATGACTGGCCTTTCACTGGCAGTTGTCCAAAGCCCGGTATATCTCAGCAACAATCATGGGCACTATACTGAAAGGCTGTCCGCCAATTCCTTCCATCAGAGTATTGGTCACCATGGCTAGTCTGGTGTGGATCCTAACCTTCCTCATAGGGAACGCTATCATCCCCAGGAAACAAAACATGAATACGAAGACCCTTCTGTGAATATGCCCCAGTGAGGTGAGGGCAAATTCATCTGAGTAGGTGCGGTATGACTTGCTATGGCCGTACCTCTCGTAATGATAGTCGAATGGGATGTAGGAGTCTTTCAAACAGGTCAAGTCTGGGTTCTTCTTCAGTCCCATCATCTTAAGGAAACCCCTACCCTTGCGATTCTCTAGCATAAGAAAACCCGGGGTCTCCCAAGGAATACCAGCTAAGCCTCTTATTTCTTCGAGCAAAGGAGTTATTTCAAGGTTTCCGAAGTGTAATACGGACCTATCACTATCCCAGAACAGAGTTGCAGCCTCTATGATTTTGTTGTTAGGCTGGATTTCTAGAAGAGAAGGCAGATTCCCTAAGTATTTGCGGACGAGTGTCTGATCACTGGAGTGGAGATCTTCCCACCAATTCAGCAGCCTTGGATGAATATTGGTTACCATGCCAAATCTGGGGACTTCGTGCCTCATTTTCTGCAAAACAGAGTGTTAGACCCTTACCCCGCTAGACTCGACTATTTAAACAAATAATTAGCATAAAAACATTTAGTTCTCCAAATAAATGCACAGAACATGTAGGTGTCCGTTTGGGTTTCAGGGAAACCCGATGGACTTTGGACAAGGCTATCTTAATGAGTCATTATGTGGACAACATAACTGACTCGGCTAGGTTTGACCATGATGCATGCACAGTTAGACAGAGTAAGGTTTCTATTGGGGTATTAGACAGGTACCCTTGAGCGGACAACTCAAGAGGGAAAGGCACGGAACCGTCGACTGCATCGCTGATCGACTGGTTTTACCGCAAATATGCCTTTGCCGAATTTAAAGGGTGATAATATTAGAAGAGCGCAACCACTCATTATAAGCATTGCTATGGTGTTTGTTTGGCATGAGTGGAATATGATGTTGAAGATGCAGTTTACAAGAATGAAACAAATTGACATGTATTTTTCACGTTCATAAGATAAATGATTACAATAATTACAGTAATTACAACAGCATTGAAATAAAGTAGTAAAGGAAAGCAGCTAAAGGAAAGAAAAGACATGAAGAGCCAAGTCAGTTTCGTAGTGAAAGAATAAAAGACAGTAAAAAAGCAATTAATGAGATAATAAAGTCACAAGCAACATGCAATGGTAAAAGCCTAAAGAAAATCCCCAGCAAAGTCGACATGCTGTCGACGCCTCGTTTTTCTCTAACCGTGGGGTCAGAAATCGGGTATACGATATTGGGAGGACAACTCTATTCCCTTTCGAGAATTGGGTTTAGAAGTTGAAGAGTCGCCACCTAATGATTATAGTGAATTAGGACACTTTAAGAAGGGCTTGAGATGAAGAGACCAGAGATTAGGGTAAGGGCTAGAAATTATCCCGAGGGGAAGGTGTTAGGAACCCCTCAAGATCCACTAGTGTGGTTCCCGGCCATGTTACAATTGTGACTTTACAAGTAAACAATCAAAGCTCAAATAAAGACTCGCATATAACATTGCAATTAGGTTAAAAACTTTCGAAGGTAAGTAGAGAGGGCAGAAATTCATGAAAGAGATTTGAACAGTCTTACAAAAAGAGATGAAAGCAAATAAAGGGAGGGGGGTCCTAAGTTTATAATTAATATGGATCACTTCAATGCAATACCCAGCGATCACTCCTCGGAAGAGGGTTCGCACGTGATATTAGCGCATCGGTCATCATATCCATATCTACCCTTCCCACCCCGTTAAGGTGTTAAAACACGAAATGGTATCGTTACTTATTGTATGCTATTACCCATCCCAATCCTATCAGTCCCGGAGGCATATGGGACTACTAATACTAAAGGGGAGGGAGTTGGGGCTTTTACGGAGTTTCAAAAGGATAAAAATCTAGGCGACAAGCCATAACAGATAGTAGTTAAAAGGGATACAAATAGCAGTTAAGGCTCAAGTCGGCCTCCTTATTCAAAGCAGCAGATTATTTAGCATGACTTACAAATACTGGTTTAGTTTGTATTAAACTTAGCGTAGGAAGGGTGGCTAACTTATCACATATTTTCAGATAAGAGGTCCAAATTAGGCCTGCCTGCTGGTTGTAATTATCAAAACTGATGCAATTATAAAGTTTTACCCTAAGGCTTGCCTAGGCGTTAAACAAAACCGATAGGCATGATATCTATAAGCTTCAGAAATAAAGAAGTAGACTGATTGCAGAAAAGAATTGTCAGTTACAAAAACATAAGTTCTGCGGGTGCTTACGCGTTATTGCTACTGATTTTAGACGAATTGGCGATTCAAGTTAGTTAATAGCTCCTATAGGCATGCTTTCTAAGTGTCACTAATTTTAAACACTGTTATTATTATACAGAAATCCTATAGGCAGGTCATCTATATGCAATTGGTTTGTTGTTTAAATCCTATAGCAAGTTTGCCTAATGACGGATGCACATGCAAATTGCAGAAAATCCTATAGACATGGTATCTATATGAAAGTGCAGAAAACCCTATAGGCATAGTATGAGAATGAAGAGTTCCTATGGACATGGAATCTATATAAAAATGCAGTGTTTCAGTGATTTGTAAAATATAGAACTTTTAGAGACAGTAATTCCTACAAGCATGATATCTAGATGTGATACAGAATTTCAGAAATGATAACCCCTATAGGCATGATATCTACCCCTTGCATGCATAGTTCCCTTCCCTTTTCCACTAGCCGACCCTAAATGTTTATTACAAGATTATTACAGACCAGAATTAATCAAAAAATAAATAAAATACATCCGAAATCAGAATTCCAACCAAGGAGGGCCTAATTCAGACTCCCAGTCTGACATATGTAGTAAACCAACTTCCAAGGATCCAGGTTACGAAGCCTTCTCTTATTTGGGATGTGTCAAAGTTCCAAGGAGCTTCAAGAGCTCCAGGCAGTGCTTACACCCCAAACATCATTCCAGAATTACAGTAAAGTGCAATGCGGAAAAGCCAGCCCTCAAATGTCCAAGTTCAGAGGGAACTCAAGGTCACAAGGCAAGGCTCATATGAGAGGGGCAGAACTTAAAGTCTAAGAGTAAGTGCAAGTGCAGGGGAGGGGAAATGATAAGCTGGTGGTCATGCCAAGCAATTTGAAGTGCTGGCACACCCCTGACCAATTTGTCATTTTCAAATTGAGGAGTTATGACTTATTGAAAGCTAGGTTCAGGCCTGGATAGCCATTTAAAGGCTACCAGATCATTAACTTTAACTCAATATACATATGGGGTAATGATAGGGAATTCATACCAGAAACAACAAACAAAGAAAGAGGGGGGCAAAGGGCATGATCAACAATGAAACATACTAGCACACTCTTTACTTGGGATCAAAATTTAGTTCATGGACAACAATTCATGTTGCCATGCCCTGAATCCCCATTTATAAACACATAGAAGGTAAGGGAGTAGGGATCAAGCATTTGCAGGAAAGTAAAGCGTACAGTAGCATATGAACATGTCAAACTCTGCAGGTAATAGGCATAGATATAAAGACTATAAGTAAACACATTAGGATGATTGCTGGGAACTGAGTTAAGTTATACCAGTAAAAGAGCAAGAGTAGGATGAAAAGACAAAGCAGTAATATTATATTAGACTTGGCTTTTAGCCGGCTAATAAGAAGGAGCAGAGAACAGCAGTAGAGCAAAAGAGCAAAAGAGAATGCAGATTTTGAAAGTATTCAGTGGTGTGTGTAAGTCAGAAGACTGTTGTCTGTTTTTTGTAAAGACTTAGGGTATTTATAGTCAAAAGTAGGTGGTAAAATAAGGTAAAAATCATGGAAATATGTTAATTGATGAACTCAGAATCAATTAATCAATGAATCAAGGAAGTACTCCCATTAATTAAGGGAATCAAAATCAAACGAAAAGATTCAGCACCATATAAGGCAAATAGGAAAAATCAGCGTAGGATTAAATAAGGAAAGAGTCAAGGTTTAGTATTGCATATAGTAGTCGAGTAAGACCAAATGCAGGAAAATTCCAATTAAGGAAAGGCTTAAAAGAATAGAGTACTATAACAAATGAGGTAACAAAACTAATTAATTTAAACGGGTGGGTAGAATGTTAGGTTTTTTAAGAAAGTTTTTGAATTACCAATCAATCAAGGAAAATCAGAATCAATCATGTGAAGTCATGATTCTGCATTTTTAACATATAAATAGAGGTAAATGAACAAAAGTAGCGAGCAAAGTTAACTAGGAAGGAGCAAGGGATGAACAAACATAACCACTCAGAGATAGTGAAAACAAGTTAAGATTCAACAAGACATATTCGAAGCATGGTGACTATGAAACATCAACAAGAATCAAGCAAATAGGCCAGCAGGCAGAACCAAAGCAAGGAAGATCAGACTAATACACACAATCATACGAGGAAACATGCTAACACATAGAGACAAGACAAAGGAAATTAGGCTAACACAGGTAATCGAAGCAAAGAAACAAGCTAACACACATAATCGAATGAAGAAACATTTTCTAGAAATTAGGGTTTTTAGCAGAGTCAAACTAAAAAACAGTAAAGCATAGAAATCGGTCAGAATAAGCAACAAAAAGGTTTTAATCATAAAAAAAAATCAATCGACGCATGAATAAAAAGAAATCCCAGAAATCCTATTTTCGAAGAAAGTAAAAAAAAATGGTTCAAAGCAAAGGATCTTTCAGAATAAACTCGAGAATAAACAGAGCACAGAGGAAAACATGAAAATAGCATGAAATGACACCGTTTTTGAGAGATTCAGGAGAGAGTTAGGGTTTCAAAAAAGAAACCTAATAGAAGTGGGAAAAACCTGTCGTAACCTCATAGATCGTGACATATAGGATGTGATTTCGTCTGAAATCACACCGGAGAACTCGCATATAGAAGAACCATGAACCCTAGGTCTCAAATCGCCATGGTACATAAGCCTCGAAGGTCCTCGAGGTGTTGAACAGGACGATGAGAGGTCCATTAGAGCCTTGGGGTTGAAGGGAGGTGGCCGGAGATGGCCGGGGAGGCGGTGGATTCATCGGAGAGAACCAGAAGGTTCTAGAGGGAAGGGAGAGCAAGAGTTAGTATAGATATAGAGAGAGACCGTTTTAGAAATGAGGGGTCTGGGAGGGGGGGTTGTTGGGATTTAATTTTAGGAAATAAAATTTGGGCCGTTGATCCCATTTGATCAACGACTCAGATTAGATCGGAGCTGGACCGGGTAATTGAATTGGGTACGGGTCGGGTTCCAATCGAAATGGGGCTGGAAATTGGGGGTTAATTTGGGCTACAATTGAAAGGGAGAAAGGTTGTTATTGAAATAGAAATAGGCTAAGTGTTAAATAGCCAATTTTCCCCTTTTATTTTATAAAAATAGTAATAATGATTTTAAAAGTAAATTAAAAATATTGAGCAAACAAATACTATATAAATATAAATTTAAAAATATTGGAACCAGTTTTATAATTATAAAATGCTATTAATCATAAAATAGGCCATAATTGCAATTACATGCAATTAGCTTACAAATGCTAAATAAATTTGTAAAAAATATGCAAAATTCACCTGAATTATATTTTGGTGTAAATAAGGGAATAAAATAAGTTATTCACCAAAAATAATAATTTTGAGAGTAATTATTGGATTTTGTGGTATTAAAATAGGTAGTAAATCGGTTTAAAAATCGTTAAAAAATACTAAAACTGTTGGGTTTGCTTATATATGCACATACATGCTATTTTGGAAGTATTTTGGGTACAAAAATACCAAGGAAAAAATTGGGTATCAACACATATATAAGCATGTCCAAGGTTTTATTATTTTTCCATAATTTTAAAAGGTTTAAATCGATTTATTTTCTCCCTTTTTATCCATAAATCCGCAATAATTATTTCCAAAATTATTATTTGATAATTCATCTATCGTATTTTTATATTTATGCCAAAATATGGCTAAAGTAATTTTGGCATATTTTTACAATTTCATTTAGCGTTCTTTAAAGCTAAATTGCACATAATTGCAAAATTACCCTTTTAAGGTTTAATTAGGTTTTATATGCATAAAGTTGGATCCTGTATTTTTAAATTACTAATTATGTATTATAAATCATTTTAATACCTTAAATTAGTTTTCAGAAACTATTTACTATTTTTTATAATTTAAATAGGGAAAAATGACTATTTAAATTATAGCCAAATTTTGCTTTTAATTATAGCCACATCAAGACCCCAATTCCAGCCCAATTAAAACCCATCGTACCCAAACCCAAACCGAATTTTATAATCCGGTCCCCAAACCTTTCAATCCTGACCGTTGATCATAGAGATCAACGACCACCATTCACTCTTACCATAATAAATCCCAAACGACCCCCCAAACCCTCTCATTCTTACAATTTGCCGCCCTTGAATCCCCTCTCCTCTCCAACTCTCTCTGAAACCTAAAGCTAACCCTAGACGCCGCCACCCAAACTAACCCTAATCCCTTTGATCCTCACTCAATCCATGGACTCCCATGGCTGTTTGAGACGTATACTTGTCTCCTACGTCTCCTGGTTGCCCGTTTTTGTGATTTCGTGGAAAGATCTTGAAGAGATCTAGTCCAGATCTTGTTCAACTTCTATCCATGGTCTTTTACGCTACTTTCCGGCCATCCATGGCTGTTCGAGTAAGATCCATGGCCTTTTCGGCTAAAACCGGTAACGATCTAATGTTCTCTAATCTTCTTTGGGTTCTCTGAAATCCTAACTCTTGAGATTTTTCACTTTTCTTTAGATCTGTCTTCGATCTAGGCATATCTATGGGTTTTAACTGATCTTTTCTTCGTCTCTATTATTTTCTGAAAGAACCTAGCTATAAATCCTTTGATCTTTTTAGATCAATGATGGATCTATGGGTTTCTTAAGGTTTTCACTTGTTTTCCTGAAAATGTTTCTCCGATTTTAAACGGTTTTTTCATTTTCCAAACTAAGGTTTCAAAACCTTTTTTGCAAAAATGATTTCTTTTTTATTCTAGCAGTTATTTTGATTTTTAGCATGTTTAAACATTACCTGAGTCTTTCCTTTCTGCTCAATTCATTTTTGTCAAGAAACCCTAATACTTTTGAGTTCAATTCAAAGTTTGAATTTGTTTGTGGTGTGTTTGCATGACTATCATGAACATTCTGGGTTTTATGTGTGTTCTATATGCTCTTGTGCTTCCTATTTTAAGTTATTCTTAAGGTTTCTTTGATTTTGTCCAAACCCGTGTTATTTATGGGTCCAACCATTTGTTTTATTGATCGTTCACATAATTTATGTTTATTCTATGTAATCTCCTTAAACCTACGTCTTTGATTTTGTATATTTCCCTTGTAATTATGTACTGATTTTTCGAAATTGCTTCCTTACTTTTGTGATACTTTCCTTAGTTAGTACTGATTCCTTGTGATTTTCAATCTCATTCGTGATTCTCTGAACTAATTTTCAGAATCAAATTGTACTCTACCTTGTTTATGTGCACAAATATGTCGTTAATCAGCATGTACTTTCCTTATGTTGAAACTATTCTATACTTAGTCCTTATTACATGCTACATGCTTTTACTATTCCCATTATGGTAAAATCAGTCTTACAAGCAATTCTTTTCCTTATTTGCTACAACCTGTACCCGTTTGAACCATGGCTCCCTAATTGAAGGAAGTTCGAGTCTTTAATTGATTCTGATTTGTATTATTTCTATAATTATGCTAAGTTAGTACTTATTACCTTATTTTCCTACTTGTTTTCAAAAACTATAAATACTCTACCCTCTCTTGCTTAAACATACAAACAATCAGTTCAGAACACACATATATACTAAAACTCTCTCTTCTTTCCCTACTACTTGTGCTACTGCTTGTCTAGCCGGCTGAAAGCCAAGGCTAGACTGTGGAATCCTACTTGCTTTACTTTTCGGTACTTTGCTTCCTTAACTAGTATGTCCTAATTTAATTTTAAAGCCTCAACAACAACATGCTTCTCTTATTGTTTCAGTTTCTCTCATTTCTAGTCTATTTCTACTTGTGGTTCTGTTGTGAAACCTGCAGTTGAGTTACATCACTAGCATGCTATTATGTCTCCCCTTCCCTTTAGATTAATGCATTCCCTTATGTGTATTTCAAAGCATGCCTTGTCAATCACTTACTGTGTACTTACCATCTTATGAATCCCAAATCCCTATCCCTTCCATGTGTTTATGTTCTTTCTAACTAATTTGTGATTATGCCAGTATCAACTATTGCTGAGCATATCCAAACCAGTCCTAAGACCCTTGCTGGGGTTATGTGTTTACAATCAAATGTCTGTGTATCCCCAAATCCCTTGACCCCCTATGTGATTACTGATTCTGTGTGTGATCCCATCTTAAGGTGTTTGAGTTTGGTTCACTACTACAACTGCTTTCAATTATCTCTATTACTGATTGCTTTCAAAATGGACTTGTCAGTCCAGTTTTTAAGCAAACTCCTTTCAAACATGTGTTCTGCACTTTCACTATACTCTTAGAATACTAGGTTCTGCCCCTTTTGTGTGAGCTTTGCCTTGGGACCCTTGAGCTCCCTCTGAACTTGGACACATGAAAGTTGGCCTTTCCACACTGCACTTACTCTGTCTTGGTTATGAAATCTGGGTGTGAGCACTGCCCGGGATCCCTTGAGGTCCTTAGGGAACTCTGACACACTTAGATATGAGGGAAGGCTATGAACAATCTTGGAACTTGAGATGATTGATTATATAACTCAGAGAGGAAGTCCTAATCAGGCTTCCTATAGTATAACTTCTTATTTCCATTATGTAATTCATTTCAATGTTGGTCTGTAATAACTTGTTGTAAACAAGTATTGGGGTTGGCTAGTGAAAAGGGATGGGGTAAATATGTATGCTATAGTTGTTTAGGGTAGAAAACATGTTATTAGGTTTACGTTCCTAAATGCGCAATAGAAACCATGCCTAGGATTCATACATGCATTAGAAATCATGCCCTTAGGTCTCATGTTTATTATTTCAGCATGTGCACCCTTACAAAATCATGTGTTAAAATCTACTAATAATTAGCACTTTACTATTACGTTCTACGCTGCCATGTGCATTTAGAAATCCTGCTCTTAGGAAATTCTGCAATCCTGCCATGTGCATTTAGAAATCCTGCTCTAAGAATTCTACATCATGAGTTTTATACATGCATCATAGATACCATGTTTTAGGATCTTAGTCGTACTTGCATTCACACTTAGTGTAAACTGTTGATTATAAAAGAGGTAAAAACAGCTTCACACTTGATTATCCTATTTAATATAACTAGTAATAACCTCTGCATTCGTATCGACTAGAACAACATGCTCCTAGGGTAAAATAATTTCCAAACTGTCTTAATAATTCTAAATAACTACTGCATATTGCTTTACGCCTAGCCAAGCCTTAGGTAATAACTTAAATAAAATTAAAATCGCCTTTGTTTAATTATCAACTGTTAAAATCAGTAGGCAAACCTGATTTGGACTTCTTTTCTGAGTCAAGTAATAAATCTGGTTCTGCTGTTATCACTTAGATACCATGCTTTAGAATTTAAATATGGACCTTAATTGTGTATGAGTCATGTTATCTATGTGCATTATTTGTGGAGGTATATCTAAGCCTTCTACTTGTTTCTGTGTTTTCCCCTTAAATGCAGTCCTACTTGTTTTGTATGTCGCCTTAGTATTTTTGCCTTTAAACCTGAGGATTTGCTTAGATACTCCTTCTTATAAGATACGAGTCCTAAATTTCTCCTGGACTGATAGGAAGGGATGGGTAACAACATGCAATAAGAGTCGAGACCAACTCTCGCTTTAATTACCTTCACGGGTGGGAAAGGGTAGATATGGATATGATGACCGGTGCGCTAATACCATGTGTAGCCCCTTTTCTGAGGAGTGTCATACCGGGTATTGCATTTATGTGATCCATATTACCAACAAACCTAGGACACCCCCTTTACATTCATAAGCTTTCTTAGATTGTAACTCTTTTCAAAATTTCGCTTTTCACTAATTGTTTTCAAACACTTGTGTATTTAAACTTAAATCCCCTACTATTTGAGCCATACTTGTTTATTTGCTACTTGTACAAATTCACAAAAACTGTCTAGCCGGGAACCACACTAGTGGATCCTAAGGGGTGCCTAACACCATCCCCTTAGGATAATTTCAAGCCCTTACCCTATCTCTGGTTACCAAACGTAGCTACAAATGAACCCTATAGGTGCCCTAACGTACCTTAAAAATCTTTAGGTGACAGCTCTTCAAAAAATGCAAACCCCCTTTCCCAAAAGGAAAGAGTTGTCCCATAACCCAAAATGTCACGAACCCAATTTCTGCGAGAAAGGGAAGAAAAAGGGGGTGCGACATAAGGGAATTTAGCTTAGAACTTAATTTGATAACAAGAGTCGGCTAACACTCACAGATGTTCCCAGTATCAAACTGGGGCAGAAAAGTTTCTTTTATTTTGTTGTAATCAGGTGCCCACCTGGAGAACAAGGGAAGGTAGCTCAAGTTTCGAAGGAAGACAGTTCAAGTTCAACAATCAAGCACCCACCTAAATTCGAGTTTAAGGGAAAACAGTTCAAGTTTCAGGGAAAAGTAGTTCGAGTTTCAGCAATCAGGCGCCCATCTGGAGAATAAGCTAAGACAGTTAAAGTTTCAAGGGAAAGCAGTTTCAAAGGAAAGCGGTTCAAGTTCAGCAATCAGGCGCCCACCTGGAGAACAAGGGAAAACAACTCAAGTTTCTGGGAAAAGCGGTTCAAGTTCAGTAATCAGGCGCCCACCTGGAGAACAAGGGAAAGTAGCTCAAGTTTCAGGGAAAAGCGGTTCAAGTTCAGCAATCAGGCACCCACCTGGAGAATAAGGGAAAATAGCTCAAGTTTCAAAGGAAGACAGTTCAAGTTTAGCAATCAAGCGCCCACCTGGAGAACAAGGGAAAGCAGCTCAAGTTTCAGGGAAAAATAGTTCGAGTTTCAGCAGTCAGGCGCCCACCTGGAGAACAAGGGAAAACAACTCAAGTTTCGAAGGTAGACAGTTCAAGTTCAGCAATCAGGCGACCACCTGGAGAACAAGGGAAAGTAGCTTAAGTTTCAAGGAAAGCAGTTCGAGTTTCAGCAATCGGGCGCCCACCTGGAGAACAAGGGAAAACGGTTCAAGTTTCAAAGGAAGATAGTTCAAGTTTTGGAAATCAAGCACCCACCTGGAAAACAAGGGAATTCACTTCAGAATGCAATTCAAGTCAGCAACAAAAGAAGCTAGCAGCAAGAATGCGGGCCAACAGTCCGAGATGACCAACAGAAGTAGTCTCAATCCAGAATATAAAAAAAGAGGGGAAAAAGAAAAAAAGAGAAGTGAATCCAAAATACAGAAGCAGAGAAAGATGTGAACTGCTCAAGATGTGGTTGAAGTCACAAGCACTACATGTCTGATCTTGATCCGAAAATCTGAAGAAGAGCGAGCTAGCACGTGCAGCTAACAAGCGCCAAGGTTTAAATCTAGAGTCTGCATGAAGAGCCATTCAACACTCAAGATCAAGCTTCAGAAGACTTATAGATAAGAATCTTGTAACTCATAGTTGACATGCTTAGCTAGTTTTTTTCATTTTTTGATTTTTGATGTAATAACAAGACCGCGGACCGGAACCTCGACGGAACAGCACCTCGACCGACTCTCCACCTCGGTATACTCCATCATCTTATTCACTTCTGAACTACACGTGGCCTGATTCCTTTATAGCCCAGGATATGTAAGCAGCTCAGATACCAGGGCTCGGTCACATTCTCATTTCTTTTAGCTTTTGGACTAAATAAGGGTCGGGTAAAGAAACCTGTCTAGTCGTTCTTTGTCTGAAAATACTTCATATTTCCAGTCAAAGAGGGGCAGCTGTAGACATGTGATTTTTGACCCTCCCCAAGACTTTTCACATTTTAGCATAAAATATTTACTTTAGGCCTAATATCGATATTTCAATTAGTTTTGACTCTTTTACTTTGTTTTATCAAAAAAAAAGAAAAATACAAAATATTCTTCTTTTTAGTTGCTTTTAGTTTATCTATCTTTCGTAAAACCAAAAATACAAAAAATAGTACCTTATTTTTTTTAATCTTAATATGATATTTGAAAATGCAAAAAAAATAGGTTTGTTTTAACGATTAGTCTTATCTTAATAGTTGCTTTACTTAAGTAGGATTAATTGGTTAATGAGGTCGTATTTTTTGTCTTGTTCACCGAGAAAGAATAAATTTGGCCTCAAACAACCCATTTTTAGGCCTAATATTCGAACCTAGCCTATAATAACCCAAGCCCAATACCCCTAAAACCCTAGACTTAGACTATAAAAATTCCTAGACCTAACGCCTAAGGGGGACGGAGACACACATACAATCAACCATTTTTTTAGATTTGGGACACACACCCATCGTCTTCCTCAATAAAAAACCCCAAAGGATCCTTAAACACAACGCAGCCACATCTCCAGCCATCTATACATCAAAAACCAAATTGTCCCTCACCATTCCGGCCTTCAATCGTCGACCAGACCACCTTCTTCATCACCTAGACTAGCCGATGACTCCCCCGCTCTAACGCAAGGCGACGATCTTCAGCCCAAAACGCCGGCGACCACCCTATTCTCTCATCTTTGTCACTCTCTCAACAATGTAACACACAAACACAACGAGAAAAGTGAGGAAGCTGCGCAACAACATTACAACCGAAATAACGCAACCATCGTCTCCATTTTCTTCCGTCCAAAATAGCCATGAGGGCTACTCTTTTCCCTCCATGAATGCCACCTGAAACCTCCACCAAACAACCTCGAGTCTGTCCCAAAACGCAGTTGAAATCTGCTGCAACAGCCCCCAAAATGCCACCACAGATTCGAGTTCGAGCCGACGAGCTTTCCGGTATCGATTCGAGTTTTCATTCGCAGTCGTTGAATTTTCAGTATGAAGCAGTGAAACAATCACGGTCAAATTCTATTTTGAGGTTCATTTCGTTTCCCTTTACATAGTTGTTTGAAATTTTTTAAATGAGTTTCATGCTTACCTTTGTTTGATAGGCTTTAATCGTTCTGTTAATTAGTATTGCTGGTTTGATTTGTTTTATTTTGTTTGAAATCAGTTTAAAATCTCTAAGAATGTTGATTGCTAATTTATGAATTGCATATTGTATAGTGAAGTTAGAGTAGGAAAAGCAATGATAAATGTGGGGTTTAGGAATTAAAAGTGAAAACTGTTTTATTAACTTGACCATTAGGAGCATGATTAGGCCGTCAACACCCGGGTAGGCAAACCTTTAGGCGCGCGTTTTGAATTTATTATCGTGATTATGGACACATGCGCATGACATGATTACAGTTTCTAAAATGAATATTCGTAGTTTGCTCTAGGCGTGACTAATTTACCATCGTATTGCGTACACGTTCGCGTGACATAATTACGATTTTTAAAAACAAATCGGAGTATGCGTGCGTGCAACTTCAACCGAATTTCTTACTAATAATAAGGCGTTATTAATTGTGGATACGTTCGTGTGACATGATTTTTGAAGTGCAAACGAAATGAGTACACGTACGCGTGACTCGCTTTAAGATAATTCCTTAAGTATGAATAAATCAAGATTAAAAGCGGTTAAGGGGGGGATGCACATAGGTTCTAAAATAAGTAATTGAGAAATTTTAATAAGCCAAGTATAATCAAAGCGACCGTGCTAGAACCACGGAACTCGGGAAGGCCTAACACCTTCTCCCGGGTTAACAGAATTCTTTATCTAGATTTCTATGTTCGTAGACCATAAATAGAGTCAAATTTCCTCGATTCGGAATTTTAAACTGGTGACTTGGGACACCATAAATTATCCCAAGTGGCGACTCTAATTTTTAAATAAATAATCTAGTTTCAATTGTCACTTAAATTGGAAAAAATTCCCTTATATACCCTTCCGGGGTAGTAAAAAAGAGGTGTGACATCACCTATGAATGGATGTGATGAGGTTTGGCAAGAAAGGCAAACTTAGCCCACGGTATAATGGGCCTTATAGGATCATTCGGAGAGTGGGACAAGTAGCGTATGAGTTAGAATTGCCCTCGGAATTGTAGTCTGTCCATCCAGTCTTTCACGTATCTATGTTAAGAAAGTGCATTGGCGATCCTACCCGAGTGGTGCCCACAAATGATATACAGATTACAGAAGACCTATCATACGAGAAAGTTTCGGTTGCCATCCTAAACCAACAAATCCGCAAGCTACAGAATAAGGAGGTAGCCTCTGTGAAAGTACTTTATAGGAACAACAATGTGGAAAAAATGACCTGGGAGGCCGAGGAAAACATAAAGTCCATATATCCCTACTTATTTCCTCCTCCAGAAAAGGGTCCGACTGAGACGCCATAATCATAAGGTACGTGTACAAATTCTTTTATTGGCTATTGTCGTTGGTTGTGTGAGGCCATGATCGTTATTCATAATTGTGGTCCTGTGTGGCATTGGATTATTAAGCTTCTACGGGGAGAGTTGGTAGTGGTGTTGTTACAAAGGCAACCCTGCCAAAGTTATACAGATCACGGGGAGTTGAACATTCGAGGATGAATGTTTTTAAGGGGGGAAGGATGTTGCATCTCGCATTTTCGTATGTTAAAATTTCGTTTTCAGTTAACCAACGTGGACTCGGGAACGAGATCATCTTGACGTCAACTTATTTACACTATTTGTAACAAGCGATAAATAAGTGTTATGAAGGATAAAGGGGTACACGGATTAAAGAAAAGGAGTTTCGTTGAAAGTGACCAATTTGGAATAAAACATGGGTCGAACGATAATACCCGATAATTATGAACTAGTACCATGCAAGGTATCATATGACCACGATAGTATAATGTATAAAGTATATTAAAAATAAGTTGAATTTTATGTAATTTGAGGCAATTTTTAAATTATGCGGGTAATTGGTTAACTACCGGATAATGGAACATTTCCCAATTAACTAATAAGTGGATAAAAATTTATAAATTATTCCCCCCAAACACGTGGCAAGAATCCACCAAGTCAAGAAGTGACTAAGAAGTCACTTATGCCTAGGTGACAACCTAGGCATAAATGAGAAATGATGACTAACTAAGTTACTGCTAAGATTCAATATGAATCAAATGAATAAAATGTTATTCTTTCAAAACTTAAAAGAACCAAAAAAATGTTTTCCTCTCAAGGTTTCAAGGAAAACAAAAATGTTACTATCCTAAAGTAAAGTAATATCCATCCTTTTTGGTTTGAATGTTTCAAATATAGAGGCTTAAAAATTTGTTCAAGAGTTCCTACGAAGCAGAAGAAAATTTTATTCAAGAGTTTCAAAAAAAAGCAGAAGCTTAATCCGATTTTTGGAGTTCTAAGGAATATTACACGGAGTTTTTCCTGCTCTAGGTATGTTAAGGCCATCCCTTTTTTCTTTTGGCATGGTCCAAAATATACTGAAGAATCGAGCAAACGCATAGTTTCCATAAATTACTCTATTCATAGAGATATTAGGGGTGTCTATATTCTTGATTCCCCATGAGAATTTTTATTATCTTATGTTCATGGGTCTCAGAATAATACGCAGTTGAAAAAGTTTATCCAGAAGGAATATTGATATTATTACATATTTTTATGCATTTCATTCATTTATACATGTGCATTGACCCATGACCATATGGTGTTATATACGCGTATATATGTAAATATATGTATATGGGATATAGAAAAAGGTTACGGTGTTATATACGCATCACCACCTGATCAGTTGGTATATGTTGATAATGTTGCCCACAGTGGCCGAGATGATATGATGGAATGCCCTTAGTGGCTTGATGATATTATGTGTACCCATACCTATGCATGACATGACATTTATACGCACGGGCATGACATTATAAATGTTTCAGAATTTACAAAGTTATTCAGATTTACAGATGGATTTCTTTATTCCTTGTTTCGTCTATGTCATTTACGTACTAATTTTCATGCCTTACATACTCAGTACATTTTTCGTACTGACGCCCTATTTCACTGGGCCTGCGTTTCATGCCCGCAGGTGCAGGTAGGCAAGCTGACGGTCCCCCTTCTTAGGATCCCCGATCAACGAGATTTGGCGTGCTCCACTTAATCCAGAGCTGCTTTGATTTTGGTACGATATATATGGGCATGACGTGGCACAGTCCCATCTTTGTACAGTTATGTTCTTATTAGAGGTTTGTAGACCGTATGCTTAGTTGGATTGTATATGGCCTTGTCGAATTTCAGTTTTGGATGTATAGCTGTCTATAGCAGCCTTGCGGGCTCGCCTACTGTATTCTGCCTGTATACGTACATATGCCTTGAAGGCAAGTTTCCTTATATTATTTTTGTAATTCAGCAGATATCATTCAGGTTCATATATTAGATTCATGCTTAGGGGTGTTTGACAGGTAGGACTTAGGCACCCGTCGTGGCCCATCGGTTTGGGTCGTGACAGGCTTAGTCTCATGCAAAGAGAGGGCAATGCTTAGCCTTATGCAAATGAGAGGCAAGGCTTAGCCTCATGCAAAATTTGAGATAGGGCTTAGTCTCATGCAAAGAGAAGACAATGCTTAGCCTTATGAAGGTATGGAGGCAGGGCTTAGCTTCATGCAAGGATCAAGACAAAGCTTAGTCTCGTGCAATGGACAAATAGCAAATAGGAGCAGAATATTTCTTAGCTGGAGATATATTTACGTTTGGCGGCCTGATTGTTATGAAGGAATGATTTTAAGGCGCACACACTTGTGGTTCTTCCTTGCCCCTGCATTTAATGAAAAATCATAAGTTTTGTGGGGGAGGTTGGTTCGTGCCTTTGTCTGCTTGATTTGCTTTGCTCTGGAGACCCTATTCGAGTTACCCTAGGTAACACCTGACTGCCATAGAAATAAAGTTTTCAAAAAAATATGCACTTATTAATGAAATAGAATCATTTTGGAAAACATAGTGGTATATAGTATCAAGTAAATTAGATGAACTAACGATTGTGACACTTTTAGAGACATTACGGCTTCTTTGCATTAGAATTTTGAGGGTCCTCCTCAAAATTCTGCCCCAGTTTAGTAAGTAATCCTTCGGCCGTTCTGCATGTGACGAAGTTTGTTGGATCTGCTCGGAATTTTGAGAATATTTCTCAAAATTCTGCCCCAGTTATTTTACCGATTTTCTTACTATCTTACACATGATGACATCGGCTGGACTTGCTCCGAAATTTTGAGGGTCTACCTCAAAATTCTGCCACAATTTCTGGTTTTGGAAAAATGAAGATTTTATTAAGATGTGACTAAACCCATAGGGCTGCCTATGTATCCCCTCTTAAACAGGAATCAGGTCAAGCATAGTTCAGTTACATCAAATGAAAAAATGTAAACAATCTAAACATAGTATCTCTTGACTGCATCTGCATTGATAGGTTTTGGCCAGACTTCTCCGTCCATCTCTTCAAGTATGAGTGCTTCTCCTATTAGTACCCTATGAACCATGTGAGGACCTTGCCAGTTAGGTGAAAATTTCCCTTTGGCTTTATCTTGATGTGGGAAGATTCGCTTCAGCACCAGCTGCCACGGTGTGAATTGTCTTGGTTTGACCCTTTTATTGAAAGATCTGGACATTTTGTTCTGATAAAGCTGACCATGACACATTGCATTCATTCTTTTTCCATCTATGAGGGTTAATTGCTCATAGCGGCTCCTTATCCATTCTGCATTACTGAGTTCGGCTTCTTGTGTGACCCTTAAAGAAGGAATTTCTACCTCGGCGGGAATGACAGCTTCGGTACCGTAAACTAGCAAATAGGGAGTTGCCCTAGTTAATGTGCGGACGGTGGTATGGTATCCCAATAAGGCGAATGGTAACGTCTCGTGCCATTGCTTGTGATTTTCTACCATTTTTCTTAGTATCTTCTTGATGTACTTGTTAGTAGCTTCCATGGCTCCATTCATTTGAGGCCTGTATGCTGTGGAATTTTTGTGCTTGCTTTTGAAAGTTTCACACATGGCTTTCACCATATCACTGTTGAGATGGGCGGCATTATCAGTGATGATGGACTCGAGAACCTCGAATCGATAAATAATACGATCCCTAACAAAATCTGCGACGACTTTCTTGGTTACAGCTTTGTAAGATGCAGCCTCTACCCATTTTGTGAAGTAATCGATGGCCACTAAAATGAACCTGCGCCCATTTGAGGCAGTGGGCTCGATCGGACCGATGACATCCATTCTCCAAGCGGCAAAAGGCCAAGGTGCACTTGTTGCATTGAGCTCATTTGGTGGTATTCTTATCATGTCTGCATGTATCTGGCATTGATGGCATTTCTGGACATGCCATATGCAATCTGTTTCCATAGTCATCCAAAAATATCCAGCTCTAACTATTTTCTTAGCTAGAACAAAATCGTTCATATGTGGTCTGCAAGTTTTGGCATGTATTTCCTCGAACGATTTGGAAGCTTCTTTGGCATCAACACACCTTAATAGTCATAGATTAGGTGTTCTCCTATACAGAATTTCTCTGCTTTGGAAGAAATGATTGGATAGCCTATGTAGTGTGCGTTTCTGAGTGTGACTCGCCTGCTCTGGGTAGTCTCCTTTCGCCAAGTATTCCTTGATGTCGTGGAACCACGGGTTTTCGTCTGTTTCTTCTTCAACATGAGCACAATAAGCTAGCTGACTATGGATCCTTACTGGAATGAGATCGATGAAATAATTATCTGGATGTTGTATCATGGATGACAAAGTAGCCAGTGCGTCTGCGAACTCGTTTTGGATTCTTGGAACATGTTTGAATTCTATCTTCGTGAACCCCTTCATTAGTTCTTGCACATAGTACATTAATGGTAGTATCTTAGTGTCTTTCGTTGCCCATTCTCTTGAACTTGATGTACAAGAAGATCCGAATTACCAATTACCAACAACTCTTGTATATGCATGTCGATGGACAAATTGAGCCCCATAATGCAAGCCTTATATTCTGCCATGTTGTTAGTGCATGGGAACCAAAGCTTTGCGGATACCTGGATAATGTTGACCTGTCTATGACATCAAAATCACTCCAATTCCCATTCCTTTGAAGTTTGTAGCTCCGTCGAAAAATATTCCCCAACCGTCGTAAACTTCAGCAATGTCCTCTCCTACGAATGACACTTCTTCGTCAGGAAAATACGTTTTTAGTGGTTCTTATTCTCCTCCTACAGGATTTTCAGCAAAATGGTCTGCCAGCGCTTGTCCTTTGACTGCCTTCTGAGTTATATAGATGATATCGAACTCACTCAGCAATATTTGCCACTTGGCTAACTTCCCAGTGGGCATATGCTTCTGAAAGATGTACTTCAGAGGATCCATCCTTGATATGAGGTATGTGTTATAGGCACAGAAGTAATGCCTCAATTTCTGAGCTGTCCACGTCAAAGCACAACAAATGCGTTCTAGCAGAGAGTACCGTGCTTCATAAGGTGTGAACTTCTTACTTAAGTAATATATGGCTTGCTCCTTTCTTCCTGTCTCGTCATGTTGTCCCAAAACACAACCGAAATCCCCATCTAGTACGGACAAAAAGAGTAGCAAAGGTCTCTCAGGTTCTGGCGGGACTAGGACTGGTGGCATAGACATGTATTCCTTAATTTTGTCAAAAGCCTTTGACAATCTTCAGTCCAACTAGTTTCAGCATCCTTCCTCAACATTTTGAAGACGGGTTCACATATTACTATGGACTGTGCTATGAAGTGGCTGATGTAATTGAGGCATCCCAGGAAGCTCAATCACATCCTTCTTGTTCTTTTGTGGTGGTAACTCTTGGATAGCTTTAACCTTTGATGGGTCTAACTCAATTCCTCGGAGGTTGACGATGAATCCCAATAATTTTTCGGTAGGAACCCTGAATGCACATTTTGCGGGGTTCAGTTTTAGATTGTACCTCCGTAGCCTGTCAAAGAACTTCCTCATGTTTGCTATGTGATTTGTGGCCCCTCTTGGATTTGATGATGACGTCGTCAACATATACCTCTATTTCCTTATGTATCATATCATCGAAGATGGTCATCATGGCCCTTATATAGGTGGCCTCAGCATTCTTCAGACCGAATGGCATTATTTTGTAGCAGTACACCCCCCTATGGTGTAATGAAAGATCTTTTCTATGCGTCTTCTTCGTCCATCCAAATCTGATGATAACCTACGAAGATCTACAAAGGATTGGAGTTCATGCTTGGTGCAATTGTCAATCAGAATGTGTATATTTGGCAATGGGAAATCATCTTTGGGACTCGCTCTATTTAAATCCCGATAGTCAACACACTCCCTGACTTTCCCATCTTTCTTCGAAACCGGTACGATGTTGTCTAACCAGGTTGGGTACTCAACTACTCTGAGGATTTTGGCTTTGATCTGCTTAGTAACTTCTTCCTTGATTTTTAGGCTCATGTCTGGTTTGAACTTTCTAAGTTTCTGCTTTACCGGTAGACACATTGGATTGGTAGGTAACTTATGAGCCAGTATGGATGTGCTCAGGCCGGTCATGTCATCATATGACCATGCGAATATATCCTTATATTCTTTCAGGAAACGAGTGTATTCTTTCTTTTCTGATGATAATAGGTGAATACTTATGCGAGTCTCTTTGATAGTTTCAGAATCTCCCAAATTGATTGCCTCAGTTTCGTCCAGGTTGGACTTAGGTTTGTTCTCAAAATTCTCAAATTCTCTGATAACTTTCTCAGGTATTTCATCCTCTTCTTCCGAGTCACTATCCTTATGTTGTGTTGTCTCATTACATGTCATAGTCGTTGGTTCATCAAGGTAAGAAATAGTAATGTTGTAGAGGTAAAATGTAAAAGATAATAATAAATACTAAAATAACAATGTAGTAATTAAATTTCGAAAAACATCAAAATAGGTACGGCTCGATGACTCGAGCAATTATTTCGAAACAAAAGCGTCTTTAAACAAAATACTAGAAATATCTTAAATGCTTAAATTGGCTTTTAAAAAAAAATAGGTCATGCTAATTGCCAAGCTACCCAGGAACTCGATGGGCCCAGGATGGTACGACAATCCAATTCTTGAGAACAACTCCCTTCTCCACGGTCTGAATGGTAAGGCCTTCTCCCTCCTCCTCCTCAACTATCATATTGCAATCTATATCCTCGTCTTCTAGAAACAAGTTCCTTAGCCCAGCCAAAGTTTCCTCCTCTGCAAATCCCCATATTGTGTCAGCCTGGTGAAAGGTTTGACTCAGATGCGGTACTGGCTAATCGAGAGGGTAATAGGGACCACACCATGGAGGTGACCAATCATCATATTCTTGCCATGTATACTGGTATTCGAGCCCAAACGTTGTGCCATAACATTTTAATTGTATCGGTTTGGTAATGCCCTGGAGTTTCTTCCCAAGCCCTTTGTCGGGTTCATACCCTGACCATGACAGTATGCTTTCTATTTTGCTGCTCCACCGTTTATCTTTCTCGATTGCATTGACACGCTCGATGCTGTGATAAGTTTCTCCACCCAGCTTTCTTCTATTCTCAACAACTGGGACAGTTTGATTGGTGTAAAAGGGAATACTTCCATCTCCGTGGATGATTACCTCCTGATGGTTCCATTCAAACTTTATGGTCCGATGTAGCGTAGAAGCCATAGCTCCAGCGACATATATCCAAGGCCATCCCAGTAAAAGATTATACGTAGCAGATCTGTCTAATACTTGAAACTCAACATTGAACCAAGTCGGGCCCATTTGTAAACAAAGGTTGATTTCCCCAATCGTGGCTCTTTGAGACCCATCAAATGCCTTCACATTCATACTCCCTGCTTGTATCTCATGGAAATCTTTACCCAAATATTTCAGAGTGGTCAATGGACAAATGTTGAGGCTTGAACCCCCCATATATTAAGACTCTGGCGATGAATTTGTCCTCATACTGTACTGTGATGTGCAGTGCCCTGTTGTGACTTAATCCTTCAGGTGGTAGTTCATCTTCATGAAAGGTGATCTTGTGGCTTTCCAGTACTTGCCCTACCATGTTGGCCATCTCTCCATTGGTGATGTTGTTCGTCACATAAGCTTCATTCAACACCTTCATCAGAGCATTCCTATGCGCCTCAGAATTTTACAATAGCGACAGGATGGATATCTGGGAAGGAATCTTGTTCAGATGATCAACAATAGAGTATTCCCTTGCCTGTACTTTCCTCCAAAGATTATCTGGACCAGTTTCAATGATCGGTTATTTGGTAACAACTTCTTTGCTTGTTCCTCCCAAATTTTCAGGTGTATAAATTCTTCCAGTTCTGGTCATCCCTTGTGCAGAACCAGACTCTTCCATCTTTACTTTCCCTTTTCTCCTAGTTTCGGCAACATAATCCCAGGGTATGGCATTGGAATTGAAAGGTGGTGTGGGTGCCACCATCACAGTGAAGGGTGTGGCTACTTCTACTTCAAATGGAGTAGGTGTAGTCGCAAGTGCGATTACTTCAATTTCAAACGGGACTGATGCGACTACTTCAACTTCGACTGGTGGCTGTATCTGTACCACAATAGGAGTGAGTGTGACTGTAGGTTTAGGGTTATCACCTTCCCGAATAAGTCCAATTGACCCTTCAAGATCCTATTCTTTATCAGTTTCTATCACATTTACTCCCTCACCCCTATGATCTGGGAGGGGATTGTTATGGACATTTGGTGTGGCTTCCTTTGCTTGTATGACTTTGGTATCAATCAGGGTTTGAATCTTGTCTTTCAGAGCGCGACATTCATCAATAGTATGCCCCTTCATGCCGAAATGGTATGCACATGTTTTTTTTGGGTTGACCCACTAGGAGGAGTTTTCCATGGCAACAACATGAATAGGGGTAACATATACCGCAAACTTCAATCTTTCATATAGTTGGTCAATGGGTTCAGCAATAGGGGTGTATTATCGAAATTGGGTCTGGGTTTTTGATAGTTTTGATGGGTTAGAGGTGAATGGTAATAAGCTGGCTGGGTGTTATAAGTGTGATAGGTGGTAGCGGGTTGAGAATATCTGGGAGGTGAAGGTTGGTATGTGGGTGGAAGTGTTTGGTATGTGAGTTGAGATTTTGGACCTTGGGCCACCATCATTGCCCCTACTTCTTTCTTCTTTGATATATCCCCTGACTGTAATGCTTTGTTCGTAGCTTGCAATGCCTCAAAATTGGTTACCATTCCACTCTTGATCCTTTCTTTAACCCTTTCCTCGAGTTTGATGATGTCGGAGAACTTGTGATTTTCGATGACCATTAACCTTTCATAGTATTGTGGATCCCGGGCCCTAACGAAGAATTTGTTCATCTGCTCTTCCTCTAGTACCGACCTAACCTTTGCAGCTTCTGACCTCCATTGAGTAACATACTCGTGGAATGTTTTTGTTGGTTTCTTCTTGAGGTTTTTTATGTAGAAGACGTCTGGTGCATTCTATGTGTTAAACCTGAATCGGTCCATGAAGTCCGATGCCATACTTACCCAATTAATCCACTTCTTGGGATTTTGACTGATATACCAAGATAGGGCCTCCAGTGAGACTACTCATAAATAGTTTCATGCGAATTATTTCATCTTTCCCAACTCCCACGAGCTTATCACAGTATGTCCTCAAACGTACCTTTGGGTCACCTGTTCCGTCAAACATCTCTAACTTGGGAGGTTTGTAACCTTCTGGTAGTTCCACGTCCGGATGAATGCATAGATCTTCATAATTCAGACATTCAATTCCTTTGCCTCCTTCAACACCCTAGACTCAGCTTATGAGCTTCTTGAGCTCCTCCGCCATATTCTTAATGAGCAGGTCCTTCTCGACGGATTCTGGTGTGTATGAGATTGGTTGAGTGGAGTGGGGTAAGGTTTCCACGTATATGGCATTGTTTTGGTGGGTGCCGGGGGTTTGAGTGTAGTGGTGATCATTAGTTAAATTTTGCGAATCAGGGATAGGTTGTGGGGTATTCTGAGGAGTATGGTAAGTGGTTTGCGGGTATTGAGTCGAGAGATGCTGGTGTTGAGGGGGTGTCGGTATGGGTAGAGGATTAGGATTTTGAGGAGGTATTGCGTATTGGTAGGGTGCGGGAGGATTTTGTGGGCGTTGGTTTGGTCTGTTTTGAGGAGGTGCTGGGTTTTGAGCATTTTACTGGTTAATGTCTAGGACATTTAGGGTGAGGGAGAGGTTTTCCAAGTTGCGGACATGCTCAAGTTTGTCACGACCCGGGTTTTCCACCCTCGGGAGTCGTGATGGAGCCTACTAGTGAGAGCTAGGCAAGTCAATCCTTAACTACTTATTTCATTATCAAATTACTTCTTTTAACAATTAAGAGGCGATAACATGAAAATCTGCGGAATTTTAAATAATTAAGCGGAAGTCAACAATTAAATACCTTACATCTACGTCTATTACAACTTTTAAAACCTCAAATACCCAAAACCTGGTGTCATAGTGTCACAGACTATCTAAGATTACTACATACAAGGTTTGAAGAAATAACAATACACTATTTTTGAATAAAAGAAAATGAAACAGGAAATAGAGATAGAGGGAAATGCCAGGGCCTACAGACGCCTGCAGGTCTACCTTGGGTCTCTGGGTGGACTGAAGAAAACACTCCAACTACTGTCCGAAAGCTGCTCCAGGA
The DNA here is from genome assembly GCF_000393655.2 of Nicotiana sylvestris. Classification (NCBI taxonomy): domain Eukaryota; kingdom Viridiplantae; phylum Streptophyta; class Magnoliopsida; order Solanales; family Solanaceae; genus Nicotiana; species Nicotiana sylvestris. The sequence goes on from NC_091058.1 coordinate 94,781,504, forward strand.
TCTGCACACAGTGTAGAGTGCATTATCAACACAACCGAACTCATGTGCTGGTAACTGTCTAGCCTAACCTCGGCAAAATAGTGATGAGGCTAGGACCAGACTATCAAATAAACCTGTGTAGTTCAAATATATACAGCAGAAAAGAAATACAGAAATAACCAGTCAATGTGGGAGGGGGAACATGCTGTGGGGGAGAAAACTGTGCCGAATAGAAAGACATCAAGTAAAGAAAGAAATAACATAACTTGAATATCAACAAAGAATCAGCAATCAACAATTGCACGGCATCACCTTCGTGATTTTACTCTCGTCCTCACCAAAGCAATTATATAATAAAAGTGTGCACGGCATCAACCTTCATGCTTTTACTCTCGTCCTCACCAAAACAATCATATAATAAAGATGTGCACGACATCACCCTTCGTGCTTTTACTCTCTTTCATCATCATATAATCATAAAATCGGCACGGAATGGTACATTGTGCGACACGACATCACCCTTCGTGCTTTACACTCTTTCCTCACAATAGCAAACAATGCACGGCATGAACCTTCGTGCTTTAACACTCTTCCTCACCCAAACAACAATCACAAACAAGAGGCAAGGAAATAAACAAGATCATATAGGAATCCCGGCAAGGGAACAACAATTAAACGATTAAATCCCGGCAAGGGAACAACAATTAAACGATTAAATCCCGGCAAGGGAACAACATCAATAATATCAACATCCCGACAAGGGAGATAACCAATAAAGCAACAATATCCCGGCAAGGGAACAATTTAATAATTCTTTCTCTTGCTTTCACTTTATACTTCGCAACTCACTTTACAACTTGAGTCAATGCTCCAAAGGATTCAATCAACTCATTTACTTTCACAATTCATAATATAACTTGAGCCAATGCTCCTCGATGTTCAAAGGTCACAATTCCTTCCACAAACTTTTCACAACAATTAAAAATCATCACCAAGGCATGAAAGATACAACAAAATCAAGATATTCACAATTTAAAGACTCACGGTCATGCTAGACACCAATGTATAGATACTCGTCACCATGCCTATACGTCGTACTCAGCAATTATCACATAGCAAATAGGACTCAACTCCTAATCCCTCAAGCTAAGGTTAGACCAAATACTTACCTCGAACTTCCACGGCCAACTCAAGGTTCAATTATAGCTTTACTCCTTGATTCCACCGCCAATTCGCTCGAATCAAGTCACAAATTACTTAATTACATCAATAAACGCTAAATGAATCAACCCCAATGCATAAAAATGAGTTTTCCAAAGTTTTGCCCAAAAAAGTCAAAAATCGCCCCCCGGGCCCACATGGTCAAAACCCAAGGTTCGAACCAAAACCCGATCACCCATTCCCTCACGAACCCAAATATATGATTTGTTTTGAAATCGGACCTCAAATCGAGGTCCAAATCCACAATTTTTGAAAAACCTAGGTTCTACCCAAAACACCCAATTTCCCCCATGAAAATCATTGATTTTAAGTTGAAATCATGTTAAAAGATGTTAATGATTGAAGAAAAATAGTTAAAAACGATTTATAATTGATTTGGAAAAGAAGGAATCCTTGAAAAATCGCCTAAGTGTGTTTATGTTTGAGGGAATATGAAAAATGGGTTTTAAAATCGGTTAAGTATAAAAGTTGCAGGTTGCAGGTATGGGAATTGCAAACAGGGGTTCGCAATTGCGAACCCCGACCTCTACTAAGCTGGAAAATGCAAAATAGGGTTCGCATTTGCGAACCCTTCAGAAATCCCAAACTTTCGCATTTGCAAAACTATTGTCGCATTTGCGAATTCACATTTACGAAGAAGAAATCGCATTTGCGATCCCTGACCAATAGGCAAATCTTCGCATTTGCGAAGAAAACTTCACATTTGCGAGCCAAGGCAGACCTGGGCTGGTTTTGCATTTGCGATCCAGCCTTCGCATTTGCGAGCCGGATGCGAAGCCTGCAGGCCTGTTCATACCAGCAAAATTTTCTGCAATTTCTAAGTTCAAAATGCAACCTGTGGCCTATCTGAAACTCACCCGAGCCCTCGGGGCTCCAAACCAAATATACACACAACCTCAAAAACATCCCACAGACTTGCTCGTATAATAAAATTACCAAAATAACCTCAATAACAACGAATTAAACCTCAAAATCATAGAATTTTCTCAAACTTCTTAACACATCAACTTTAGCATTTTAGGTCCGAATCACGTCAAACGACATCCGTTTTTCACCAAATTTTACAGAAATGTCTTATATCATATATAAGACTTGTACCAGGAAGCAGAACCAAAATACGGCCCCGATACCATCATGTTTTAATCAAATTTCATTTCAAATTTCTTTAAACAATTTTTCTTTGAAAATTCATTTCTCGGGCTTGGGACCTCGGAATTCGATTCCGGGCATACGCCCAAGTCCCATATTTTCCCACGGACCCTCCGAGACAGTCAAATCATGGGTCCAAGTCCGTTTACCCAAAATGTTGACCGAAGTCAAATTAGCTCATTTTACAGTCAAAATTTATCATTTTTCACAGATTTTTCATATCTAGGCTTTCTGCTATGCGCCCGAACTGCGCCCGCAAATTGAGTTGATGCTAAATAAGGTTTTTTTCATGGCCTCAAAACACAGAATTTCATTTTAAAACAAGTGATGACCTTTTGAGTCATCACATTCTCCACCTCTAAAACAATTGTTCGTCCTCGAACGGACAGAAGAAGGAAGTACCTGAGTCAGGGAAAAGATGGGGATAACGGCTCCGCATATCGGCCTCGGACTCCCAGGTCGATGCCTTAGGAGGCTAACCTCTCCACTGAACACGAACAGAAGGAAAACTCTTTGACCTCAATTGATGAACTTGTCGGTCTAGAATAGCCACCGACTCATCCTCGTAAGACAAGTCCTTGTCCAACTGGACAGTGCTGAAATCTAACACGTGGGATGGATCGCCGTGATATTTCTGAAGTTTGGACACATAAAACACTGGATGCACGACTGATAAGCTCGGCGGCAATGCAAGTCTATAAGCCACCTCTCCCACTCGATCAAGAATCTCAAATGGACCAATGAACCTAGGGCTAAGCTTGCCCTTTTTCCCAAATTTCATCACGCCCTTCATAGGAGACACTTAGAGAAACACCCGCTCACCGACCATAAAAGCCACATCTTGAACCTTGCGGTCTGCATAACTCTTTTGCCTAGACTGAGCTGTACGAAGCCTATCCTGAATAATCCTGACCTTGTCCAAGGCCTCCTGAACCAGATCTGTACCCAACAACCAAGCCTCTCCTAGCTCAAACCATCCGACCGGAGACCGACACCGCCTACCATATAAAGCCTCATATGGAGCCATCTGGATACTTGACTGGTAGCTGTTTTTGTAGGCAAACTCTACTAAAGGCAAAAACTGATCCCATGAGCCTCCAAAGTCAATGACACAAGCTCGGAGCATATCCTACAAAATCTGAATAGTCCGCTCGGACTGCCCGTCCGTCTGAGGATAAAATGTTGTGCTCAACTCAATCTGAGTGCCCAACTCTCGCTGAACTACTCTCCAGAACCGCGAGGTAAACTGTGTACCTAGGTCCAAAATGATAGACACAGGCACACCATGAAGACGAACAATCTCCCGGATATAGATCTCAACTAACCTCTCGAATGAATAGGAGAATGCACAGGAATGAAATGTGTTGACTTGGTCAGCCTATCAACAATGACCCATACTGCGTCGAACTTCCTCTGAGTCTGTAGGAGTCCATACTTAACATGCTGACAATTCAAACACCGAGACACATATGCAACAATATCCTTCTTCATTCTACGCCACCAATAATGTTTTCGCAAATCCTGATACATCTTCGCGGCGCCCAGATGAATAGAGTAACGAAAGCTATGGGCCTCCTCTAAAATCAACTCTCGGAGCCCATCCACATTAGGCATACAAGCTCGAACCTGCAATCTCAAAACTCCATCATTGCCTAAGGTAACCTACTTGGCACCTCCGTGCTGCACCGTGTCTCTAAGGACACACATATGGGGATCATCATACTGCCGATCACGGATACACTCCAATAAAGAAGAACGAGCGACCATGCAAGCTAATACCCGACTAGGCTCAGAAATATCCAACCTCACGAACCGATTAGCCAAGGCCTGAACATCCAAAGTAAGCGGCCTCTCACCGACTGGAATATAAGCAAGACTGCCCATACTGGCTGACTTCCTACTCAAAGCATCGGCCACCACATTGGCCTTTCCCTGATGATATAAAATGGTGATATCATAATCTTTCAACAACTCCAACCACATCCTCTGCCTCAAATTCAACTCCTTTTGCTTGAACAAATACTGAAGACTCTTGTGATCCGTGAACACCTCACATGCCACGCCATACAAATAATGCCTCCAAACCTCCAATGCATGAATAATGGCTGCCAACTCTAAATCATGAACCAGATAGTTCTTCTCTTGAATCTTCAACTGCCGCGAAGCATAGGCTCTACCTTGCCATCTTGCATCAACACTGCACCAAGCCCAATACGAGATACATCACAATAAACTGTATAAGGCCCTGATCCTGTGGGCAAGACCAACACCGGTGCCGTAGTCAGAGCTGTTTCGAGCTTCTGAAAGCTCGCCTCACACTCGTCCGACCATCTAAACTGGGCACCCTTCTGGGTCAACCTGGTCATCGGGGCTGCAATAGATGAGAACCCTTCCACGAACCGATGATAGTAGCCTGCCAACCCCAAGAAACTCCAAATCTCTATAGCTGATGCTGGTCTAGGCCAGTTCTTGACTGCCTCATTCTTTTTCGGATCAACCTGAATGCCCTCTGCTGATACAACATGACCCGGGAATGCAACTGAACTCAACCAGAACTCACACTTCAAAAATTTAGCATACAACTGACTATCCCTCAAAGTTTGAATAACCACTCTGAGATGCTGCTCGTGCTCCTCCCGGCTGCGGGAATATATCAAAATATCATCAATGAAGACTATCACGAACAAATCCAGATAAGGCCTAAACACTCAGTTCATCAAATCCATAAATGTTGCTGGGGCATTTGTCAACCCGAATGACATAACCAAGAACTCATAATGCTCGTACCGAGTGCGGAATGCTGTCTTAGGGACATCGGATGCCCTAATCCTCAACTGATGGTAGCCAGATCTCAAGTCAAAATTTGAAAATACCTTGGCACCCTGAAGCTGATCAAACAATCATCAATCCTTAGCAATGGATACTTATTCTTGATTGTAACCTTGTTCAACTACCGGTAATCAATACACATTCTCATCGACCCATCCTTCTTCTTAACAAACAACAGCGGCGCACCCTAAGGCAAAACACTGGGTCTAATGAAACCCTTCTCAAGCAAGTCTTGCAACTGCTCCTTCAACTCTTTCAACTCAGACGGGGCCATATAATACGACAGGATAGAAATGGGCTGAGTGCCCAAAGCCAAATCAATGCAAAAGTCAATATCCCTGTCGGGTGGCATACCCGGTAGGTCTGAAGGGAAAACATCAGGAAACTCACGGACAACGGGCACAGAATCCATAGAAGGGACTTCAGCACTAGAATCACGAACATATACCAAATAGGCCAAACACCCCTTCTCGACCATACGCGGAGCCTTCACATACGAGATAACACTGCGGGTAAAATGATCAGGAGTCCCTCTCTACTCTAAATGAGGCAAACCCGGTAAAGCTAAGGTCACAGTCTTGACATGACAGTCCAAGATAGCATGGTAAGGTGATAACCAGTCCATCCCCAATATAACATTGAAATCGACCATGTCTAGGAGCAACAAATCTACTCGAGTCTCCAGACCCCCAATCACAACTACACAAGAGCAATGGACTCGATCTACTATAATAGCATCACCCACCAGTGTAGACACATAAATAGGAACACTCAATGAATCACTAGGCATGACCAGATATGGTGCAAAATAAGATGACACATAAGAGCAAGTAGACCCCGGATCAAATAACTCTGAAGCATCTCTATCACAGACCAGAATAGTACCTATAATGACTGCATCTGAAGCCTCAGCCTCGGGCCTGGCTGGAAGGGCATAACATCAGGGCTGGGCCCCACCACCCTGAACTACCTCTCTGGGACGGTCTGCTGCTAGCTGGCCTCCACCTCTGGCGGCCTGAGCTCCACCTCTAGTACCTCTACCTCCACCTCTAGCACCTCTACCCCCACATCTACCTGGTTGGGCGGGCTGTGGAACACCTGGTGCCTATACCATAGCACGAGAACCCTGATGCTGAGAGCTACTCGGTGCTCGGGGGCAAAACCTGGCAATGTGACCCGTATCACCACAAGTGTAACAAGCCCTCGGCTACTGAGACTACTGGCCCTGACGACCTGAATGACCACCCCGAAAACTCTGAAGCAGCGGTGCATTAATAGGAGTAGGTGGTGCACTGTAAGACTGCTGATCAGGATACTACATCTGGGGACCACGGCTACCTGAAGTACCGTGAGAAACCTGGAGCGCTGACTGAAAGGGCCTAGGAGGATGGCCTCTACTATACGAGTCTCTACCTCCAGACGAGGTACCACTGAATCATCCTAAATGACGGGGCCTCTTGTCTGACCCATGACCGCCTCCCTAGGACAGAACCATCTCAACTCTACGGGCCACATTGACCGCCTACTGAAAAGTAATCTCACTCCCAGCCTCCCTAGTCATCTGAAGACGAATCGGCTGAATAAGACCGTCAATAAACCTCCTTACCCTCTCTCTCTCGGTGGGAAGTATGATGAGATCATGGCGAGCCAAATCGACGAACATGGTCTCATACTAGGTAACCGTCATGGAACCCCGCTGGAGGCGCTCAAACTACCTCTGATAGGCCTCTCTCTGAGTAATGGGGAGAAACTTCTCCAGAAATAGCTGTACAAACTGCTCCCAAGTCAAAGCTGGCGATCCGGCTGGTCTAGCCAAGAAATAATCTCTCCACCAAGTCTTGGCGGATCCATACAAGCGAAATATAGCAAAATCAACCCCATTGGTCTCAACAATACCCATGTTCCTGAGAACTTCGTGGCAGCTGTCTAGATAATCCTGGGGGTCCTCAGTAGATACACCGCTGAAAGTAGTAGTGAAGAGCTTGGTGAACCTATCCAGTCTCCAGAAAGAATCGGCAGACATAGCTACTCCATCACCGGCCTATGCTACCACACCCGGCTGTACTTCCCCAATTGGCTAAATCGCTGGAGTTTGAATCTGAGGAGCTACCTGCTTCGGAGTGCGAGTAGCAGGAGTCTGGGCCCCTCCTCCAGCCTGAGAGACGGCTGGTGCTATAGGAAGCAAGCGTGCACAGGTGACACTCTCCATGAGGCCCACTAATCGGACCAGAGCGTCCTGAAGAATGGGGGTAGCAATAAACCCCTCTAGGACCTGAGTTGGGCCCACCGGAACTGCTGGGCCTGGAACCTAATCATCAAAGTCAACCTGAGGCTCTGCCACTGGTGCTGCTGCTCGGGGATGAACTCTACCCCTACCTCACCCTCGCCCTCTGCCCCTCGTGGGAGCTACTGCTGAGGGGTCGGGCTGCTGAGCGATGGATGAGGAAGCGCGTGTTCTCGCCATCTACAAAAGAACAAAGTAGAAGTCCAATTAGCATTGAGAAACAAAATTGCAAGACGAGAAGGAACAAATGTGAAGTTTTCCTAACTTTGTAGCCTCTGAGGGATAAATAAAGATGTCTCCGTACCGATCCCTCAAACTCTACTAAGCTTGTCTGCGAACTGTGAGACCCATGTAACCTAGAGCTCTGATACCAACTTGTCACGACCCGAATTTCCCACCCTCGGGAGTCGTGATGGCGCCTACTAGTGAGAGCTAGTCAAGTCAATCCTTAACTACTTATTTAATTATCAAATTACTTCTTTTAACAATTAAGAGGCGATAACATGAAAATTTGCAGAATTTTAAATAATTAAGCGGAAGTCAACAATTAAATATCTTACATCTACGTCTATTACAACTTTTAAAACCTTAAATACCCAAAACCTGGTGTCACAGTGTCACAAACTACTTAAGATTACTACATAAAAGGTCTGCAGAAATAACAGTACATTATTTCTGAATAAAGGAAAATGAAATAGGAAATAGAGATAGAGGGAGACCCTAGGGCCTGAGGACGCATGTAGGTCTACCTTGGGTCTCTGGGTGGACTGAAGGAAGCACTCCAACTACTGTCCGAAAGCTGCTCCGAGATCTGCATACAGTGCAGAGTGCGGTATCAGCAAAACCGACCCCATGTGTTGGTAAGTGTCTAGCCTAACCTCGGCGAAGTAGTGACGAGGCTAGGACCAGACTACCAAACCTGTGCAGTTCAATTATATACAGCGTAAAAGAAATATAGAAATAACCAGTCAATGTGGGAGGGGGAACATGCTGTGGGGGAGATAACAATGCCGAATAGAAAGGCATCAAGTAAAGAAAGAAACAACATAACTTGAATATCAACAAAGAATTACCAATCAACAATTATACGACATCACCCTTCGTGCTTTTACTCTCGTCCTCACCAAAGCAATTATATAATAAAAGTGTGCACGACATCACCCTTCGTGCTTTTACTCTCATCCTCACCAAAACAATCATATAATAAAGATGTGCACGGCATCACCCTTCGTGCTTTTACTCTCTTTCCTCACCATATAATCATAAAATCAGCACTGAATGGTACATTGTGCGGCACGACATCACCCTTTGTGCTTTACACTCTTTCCTCACAATAGCAAAAGAATGCACGGCATCACCCTTCGTGCCACTCTTCCTCACCCAAACAACAATCACAAACAAAGGGCAAGGGAATAAACAAGATCATATAGGAATCATAGCAAGGGAACATCAATTAAACGATTAAATCCCAGCAAGGATACAACATCAATAATATCAACATCCCGGCAAGGGAGATAACCAATAAAGCAACAATATCCCGGTAAGGGAACAATTTAATAATTCTTTCTCTTGCTTTCACTTTTTACTTCGCAACTCACTTTACAACTTAAGCCAATGCTCCAAAGGGTTCAATCAACTCATTTACTTTCACAATTCATAATATAACTTGATCCAATGCTCCTCGATGTACAAAGGTCACAATTCCTTCCACAAACTTTTCACAACAATTAAAAATCATCACCAAGGCATGAAAGATACAACGAAATCAAGATATTCACAATTTAAAGACTCACGGTCATGCTAGACACTAACGTATAGATACTCGTCACCCTATACGTCGTACTCAACAATTACCACATAGCAAATATGACTCAACTCCTAATCCCACAAGCTAAGGTTAGACCAAACACTTACCTCGAACTTCCACTGCCAACTCAAGGTTCAATTGTAGCTTTACCCCTTGATTCCACCGCCAATTCACTCGTATCTAGTCACAAATTACTTAATTACATCAATAAATGCTAAATGAATCAACCCCAATGCATAAAAATGAGTTTTCCAAAGTTTTGCCCAAAAAAGTCAAAAATCGCCCTGGGCCCACATGGTCAAAACCCGAGGTTCGAACCAAAACCCGATTACACATTCCCCACGAACCCAAATATATGATTTGTTTTGAAATCGGACCTCAAATCGAGGTCCAAATCCCCAATTTTAGAAAAACCTATGTTCTACCCAAAACACCCAATTTCCCCCATGAAAATCATTGATTTTAAGTTGAAATCATGTTAAAAGATGTTAATGATTGTAGAAAACTAGTTAAAAATGACTTATAATTGATTTAGAGAGAAAGGAATCCTTGAAAAATCGCCTAAGTGTGTTTATGTTTGAGGGAATATGAAAAATGGGTTTTAAAATCGGTTTAGTATAAAACTTGTAGGTTGCAGGTATGGGAATTGCGAAAAGGGGTTCGCAATTGCGAACCCCGACCTCTGCTAAGCTGGAAAATGTGAAACAGGGTTCGCATTTGCGAACACTTCAGAAATCCCAAACTTGCGCATTTGCAACTTCGCATTTGCGAAGAAGACATCGCATTTGCGATCCCTAGTCAATAGGCAAATCTTCGCATTTGCGAAGAAAACTTCGCATTTGCGAGCCAAGGCAGGCCTGGGCTGGTTTCGTACTTGCGATCCAACCTTCACATTTGCGGGCTCGCATTGCGAAGCCTGCAGTCCTGTTCATACCAGCAAAATTTTCTACAATTTTTAAGTTCAAAATGCAACCCGTGGCCTATCCAAAACACACCCAAGCCCTCGGGCTCCAAACCAAATATACACACAACCTCAAAAATATCCCTCAGACTTATTCGTATAATAAAAATCACCAAAATAACCTCAATAACAACGAATTAAACCTCAAAATCATAGAATTTTCTCAAACTTCTTACAACATCAACTTTAGCAGTTTAGGTCCGAATCACGTCAAACGACATCCGTTTTTCACTAAATTTTACAGAAATGTCTTAAATAATATATAAGACCTGTACCGGGTGCCGGAACCAAAATACGGCCCCGATACCATCATGTTCTAATCAAATTTCATTATAAATTTCTTTAAACAATTTCAGAATACAATGTTTCTTTGAAAATTCATTTCTCGGGCTTGGGACCTCGGAATTCGATTCCGGGCATACGCCCAAGTCCCATATTTTCCCATAGACCCTCCGGGACTTTCAAATCATGGGTCCGGATTCGTTTACCCAAAATGTTGACTGAAGTCATATTAGCTTATTTTACAGTCAAAATTTATTATTTTTCACAGATTTTTCATATCTAGGCTTTCCGGCTACGCACCCGAACAACGCATGCAAATCGATGTGATGCTAAATGAGGTTTTTTTCAAGGCCTCAAAACATAGAATTTCATTTTAAAACAAGTGATGACCCACACAAAGTTCCCCTTGTAATTCCAGTATTTTCTGTTCCAATTATAGGACCAAATCATTCTGGGCCGGAGTACTGTCACGACTCCAACCCCGGCCGTGATGGCGCCCAACACAATGCTAGGCAAGCCCGACCAACTAACATCTCACAACCTCTTTATTTATGATTCAATACCAATTTTTTGGGATTTAATACCAATTTGATATAAATAGAAGTATGAATTTAACAGATGAAATGTGCGGAAACCATAATCACGAAAAATCTCTGTAAAACAGCCCACTGATCCGACGTCACAAGTCTGAGCCTCTAATACAAGGTTTCAGCAATCTAATATAGAAATATGTCTGAAATGCAGAATAATAAGTGGAGATAGAAAGAGAAATCGGGTCTGCGAACGCCATGCAGCTACCTCGATAACTCCGATGAAAACAGAACGGCGGGAAAGCTCGCTCTATGCCTCAGGAATACCTGTACCTGCACACATGGTGCAGGGAGTAATGTGAGTACTCCGACTCAGTGAGTAATAACAATAAATAATAGCTGACAGTATGAAGTCACGTAAAGGTACTAAGCAGTTCTATATCAAAATAGTAAATATATACTACTGCAGCGTGCAGTCCGATCCGCATAAATATATATACTGCTGCGGCGTGCAGCCCGATCCATAGCATATCAAATACCCTCACAATGGGGTTCTCGACCCCTCTCAGTCAATATAGACTTGGCCTCTCGGGCACACTAAGATAAGACGGGGTTCTCAACCCACACGTTACTCTCATTAGGATTTAACAATTTCTAAAGCTGGTTCATATTATGTTTATCAGTTAAGAACATGACTGAGGGTATGATTTCGACAAGAAAAGTGAGGTCAACCAATACAAATGCCCCCTAAGGGTTCTACATATCGGCACAAGGCCCCAAACATGCAACTAGCCCATAATATAATGATATTAATTAAGTCTCAGTCAAAAGTACCGTAGAGTCAACAAACGGGATGGACCGAGTCCAAATCCCTAGTAGTAACATACCCCACGCTCATCATACAGCGTGTGTCTCATCTCAACATAGCACCATGTTGTGCAAATTCGGGGTTTCAAACCTTCAAAACATCATTTATAACAATTACTCACCTCAAGACGGTCAAAGTCTAGCTCGCAATGCCCTTGCCTCTCAAATTAGCCTCCTCGTGCGACGAATCTGCTCAAAATCACAACGAATATGTCGCATTATGCTAAAGAGACAATACCCAATCGAAAACACTCGAAAAACATCAAAATTAATGAATTTGACAAAACACGAGCCCCGGTCCCACGTCTCGAAACTTAGAAATTTTTACGTCATCGGGTTCCTTATCTCGCCACGAGTCTATACATACAAAAATCTCTCAAATCGGACCACAAATGGCCCTCAAATCCTAAATTTAGAATTTCAATTTCAAACCCTAATTTCTTACAATTTGGCTATATTTTCATGAATTTCAAGGATGATTTCACAATATAATCATGTATTTAGTTCATAGGACTTACCTCCAATCACTTCCCGTCAAAACCCCCTTCAATTCCCGTCCAAAAGCTCTTAAGGTTGCTCAAAAATGGAGGAAATGGGTTTGGGTTCGCGGATGAAATGTTTTTAACATTCTGCCCGGATCACTGTAGCTAACTCTATGCGATCGCATTCAAGCCCCTGCGATCGCATAGACCAAAAATTCCATGGTCTAAAATTACCCTATGCGATCGCAACAGGCCCTATGCAATCGCAGTGCCTTACCAAACAACATTGTGCGATCGCAACCACTTCATGCGATCGCATTGAACAACCAAACTGCCCCTAAAATCCTTCTATGCGATCGCAGCCCTTTGTGATATGCGATCGCATAGAGCAAAATTGCTCTGCACTGACTGCTGCATTTCTGCAGCATTTTCCAACTTCAAAAATTCCCGTTAACCATCCGAAATCACCCCGAGGCCCCCGGGACCTCAACCAAAAGCACCAACATATCTTAAAACATCATCCAAACTTTCTCCAATCATCAAAACAGCTCAACTAACACTAAAATCATCGAATTACATCGAATTCAAGCCTAAATTTCTTAAAAACTTTCGAAATACGCATTTGATCAAAAACTCGACCAAGACACCTCCGAATGATCTGAAATTTTGCACACACATCCAAAATCACCTACAAAGCTACTACAACTCTCGGAATTCCATTCTGACCCCCGTATCAAAATCTCACCTACCAACCGGAATTCGCCAAAATACTAACTTCGCCAATTCAAGCCTAATTCTACTCCGGACCTCCAAAATCAATTCCGATCACACTCCTAAGCCACATATCAACCCCTGAAGCTAACCGAATCACTGGCAATCATATCCGAGCCCTCTAACTCAATAGTCAACATCCGGTTGACTTTTCCAAAACAAGCCTTCCATAAAGAGACTAATTGTCACATTTCCTATCAAAACCAATCCGATTTAACTCTAACACACCGAATGCCGATAACAAAATATGAAGAAGCATAAAATGGGGGAAACGGGCAGTAACTCACGTTACGATAGGCCGGGTCATCACATCCTCCCCAACTAAAACAAACGCTCGTCCTCGAGCGGGTCAAGAAACATACCTGGAGCCTCAAACAAGTGAGGATATCTGCTCCGCATCTCCCGCTCGGTCTCCCAAGTAGCCTCCTCCACGGGCCGACCTCTCCACTGCACCTTCACCGCAGCGATATCCTTTGATCTCAATCTCCGAACCTAACGACCCAAAATAGCCACTGGCTCCACATCGTAGGTCAAATCATCATCCAACTGGACCATGCTGAAGTCTAAAACATGAGACGGGTCCCCAACATACTTCCGGAGCATAGAAACATGGAATACCGGATGCACACTCGACAGGCTGGGTGGCAAAGCAAGCTCATAAGCCACCTCCCCAATCCTCTGAAGCACCTCAAAAGGCCCAATGAACCGCAGACTCAACTTGCCTTTCTTCCCAAACCTCATAACACCCTTCATGGGCGAAACCTTTAGCAAGACCTTCTCACCAACCATATAGGATACATCTCGAACCTTCCGGCCCGCATAACTCTTCTGACGTGACTGATCTGTACGAAGTCTTTCCTGAATCACCTTCACTTTCTCTAAGGCATCCTGAACCAAGTCTGTTTCCAACATCCTAGCCTCGCCAGGCTCGAACCAACCAACTGGAGATCTACACCATCTCCCATACAAGGCCTTATATGGTGCTATTTGAATGTTGGACTGATAGCTGTTGTTGTAGGCAAACTCTGCAAACGGCAGAAACTTATCCCAAGAACCTCCGAAATCAATAACGCAGGCGAGCAACATGTCCTCCAGTATCTGAATGGTGCACTCGGATTGTCCGTCCGTCTGAGGATGAAATGTTGTGCTCAACTCCACCTACATACCCAACTTTCGCTGAAATGTCCTCCAAAACTGAGAAGTGAACTGAATACCCCTATCTGAGATAATAGACACTGGAACCCCATGCAATCGGACAATCTCCCGGATAAAGATCCCTACCAGCCACTCCGAAGAATAGGTGGTACATACTGGAATGAAGTGCGCGGACTTGGTCAGCCTGTCCACAATCACCCAAATCAAATCAAACTTCTTCAAAGTCCGAGGAAGACCACTCATAAAATCCATAGTAACTCTCTCCCACTTCCACTCAGGAATAATCATCCGCTGAAGTACGCCACCCGGTCTCTGATTCTCGTACTTTACCTGTTGACAGTTGAGACACCAAGCCACATACCCTACTATATCCTTTTTTATCCTTCTCCACTAGTAGTGCTGCCTCAAATCCTGATACATCTTCGCGACACCTAGATGGATGGAATACTACGAGCTGTGGGCCTCCTCCAATATCAACTCCCGAAGCCCATCCACATTGGGCACGCAAATCTGGCCCTGCATCCTCAACACGCCATCACCATCAATGGTCACATCCCTGGCATCATCATGCTGAACCCTGTCCTTAAGGGCAAGCAAATGTGGATCATCATATTGGCGCTCTCTGATGCGGTCATACAAGGAAGACCAAGAAACCACACAAGCCAACACCCAAATAGGCTCTAAAATATCTAATCTCACCATCCGATTGGCCAAAGCCTGAACATCAACTGCAAAGGGTCTCTCCCCAACTGGAATGTACGCCAAACTCCCCATGCTAACCGCCTTCCGGCTCAATGCATCAGCCACCACATTGGCCTTCCCGGGGTGATACAAAATGGTAATATCATAATCCTTGAGCAACTCAAGCCACCTCCGCTGCCTCAAATTAAGATCCTTTTGCTTGAACAAATGTTGAAGACTGTGATGATCGGTGAATACCGCACAAGATATGCCATATAAATAGTGCCTCCAAATCTTCAAAGCATGAACTATGGTAGCCAACTCTAAGTCATGAACAGGGTAGTTCTTCTCGTGGGGATTCAACTGACGAGAAGCATATGCAATCACTCTACCCTCCTACATCAACACATAGCCAATCCCAACTCTCGAAGCGTCACAATAGAGGGTATAAGAACCTGAAGCTAATGGTAACACCAATACTGGAGCTGCGGTCAAAGCTGTCTTGAGCTTCTAAAAGCTCTTCTCGCACTCATCCGACCATACAAACGGAGCACCCTTCTGCATCAACTTGGTCAAGGGCGAGGCAATAGATGAAAAACCCTGAACGAACCGGCGATAATAACCCGCCAAACCGAGGAAACTACAAATCTCTGTGGCTGAGGTCGGTCTAGGCCAACTCTGTACCGCCTCTATCTTCTTCGAGTCGACCTTAATACCCTCGCTAGACACCACATGACCTAAGAAAGCCACTGACCCAAGCCAAAACTCACACTTGGAGAACTTTGCATAAAGTTTCTCCTCCCTCAATCTCTGTAATACCACTCGCAAATGTTGTGCGTGCTCCTCCTGGCTACGCGATTACACCAATATATCATCAATAAAAACAATCACGAACGAATCCAGATATGGCCGAAATACATTGTTCATCAAATGCATGAACGCGACTGGGGCATTAGTCAGCCCAAAGGACATAACAAGAAACTCATAGTGCCCATATCTAGTCTTGAAAGCAGTCTTCATAATATCTGAATCCCTGATCTTCAACTGGTGATAGCCTGAACGAAGATCAATCTTGGAGAATACCCTTGCCCCCCGAAGCTGGTCAAATAAATCATCGATACGGGGCAGGGGATACTTGTTCTTCACTGTTACTTTGTTCAATTGCCTGTAGTCAATGCATATACTCATTGTGCCATCCTTTTTTTTCACAAATAGAACCGGTGCACCCCACGGTGACACGCTAGGCCGAATGAACCCCTTATCCAGGAGTTCCTGAAGCTGATCCTTTAGTTCTTTCAACTCTGCTGGTGCCATACGATATGGAGGAATGGAAATAGGCTGAGTGCACGGCACCAGGTCAATACCAAAATCAATGTCCCTATCCGGTGGCATGCCCGGTAGGTCTGCAGGAAACACATCGGGAAACTCCCTCACAACTGGAACCGAATCAATCCTAGGAGTCCCAGCTCCAACATCCCTCACAAGAGCCAAATATGATAGACAACCTTTCCCAACCATACGCTGGGCTTTTAGAAAAGAAATCACCCTACTAGGCACATAGTCAGTCACGCCATGCCACTCGATCCTCAGAACACCCGATATAGCCAAAGTGATTGTCTTAGCATGACAGTCAAGATTAGCATGACACGGAGATAGACAATCAATGCCCAGAATAACATCAAAGTCCACCATGCTCAACAACAATAAATCAACTCGGGTCTCCAAACCCCCAATAGTCACCAAACATGACCGATATACATGGTCTACAACAATGGTATCACCCACCGGGGTAGATATATGAACATGTAAGGCAAGACATCCTCAGGTCGAACCCAAATGATGAGCAAAATATGAAGACACATAGGAATAGGTGGAACCGGGATCAAATAATGCAAAGGCATCTCTATGGCAGACTGAAACAATACCTGTAATGATAGCATCTGAAGCAATGGCATCGGGTCTACTTGGGAGTGCATAGAAACGGGCCTGACCGCCCCCTGATCGACCTCCCCCTCTAGGGAGACCCCTGGCTGCCTGACCTCCACCCCTAGCTGGCTGGGCGGGTGGTGAAGTAACTGGAGCAGAAGTCGAGGGCTGACCCCTTTGCTTAGATGAGCTAGCAGCACGGCGAGGACACTCCCTCCGAATATGCCCGAACTCTACACACTCATAGCAACTCCCAGGTGCTGGGAACTAGGACTGAAGGGAACCCATCGTGCCAGAGTGGCTAGTTAATGCACTCGATCTAGAAGAACCCTGAGCAGATGGAGAACGAGACGAGCTCTGTGCTGGAAAAGCACTGAGAGATGGCTGACTCTGCTGATAACCCTGATAACCACGACCAGAAGATCCACCTCGGTACTCAGGTCGAGCTGATTGAGCGGGCTTGAAAGAACGACCCTGACCCTGCTGGAACTGGCCCCTCAAAGGAGCGCCACTAAAACTTCCAGAACCTCGAGGCCTCTTGGCCTCCCTCTCCTCTCTCTCCTAACGGCGAGCTGTCTCAATATCACGAGCAATATCAACTGCATCCTTGAAGGAAATACCCAGAACTCTCTCTCGAGTCATCAGAATACGAAGGTGATAATTAAGACCATCCACGAACCTCTTAATCCTCTCCCAATCAGTCGGAACTATCCATGAGGCATAACGAGCCAACTCAAAAAATCTTGCCTCATACTGAGACACAGTCATATCTCTCTGGTGAAGCCACTCAAACTGTCTACGCAGCTCCACCCTCTGAGACTACGGTATCCACTTCTCTAAGAAGAGAGTGTAGAACTCCTGCCAAGTCAAATGTGCTGCACCTGCCGGCCTACGTCGCTCATACGCCTCCCACCAAGTGAAGGCCGCTCCAATAAACTAAAATGTAGTAAAAGCCACACCGCTGGACTCAAGAATCTCTGTTGTCCGAAGCATATGCTGACAATTGTCGAGAAAACCCTGGGCATCCTCGCCCTGAGCACCACTGAAAGAAGGAGGCTGAAGTCTACTAAACCTCTCGAGATGACGCTGCTCATCGTCTGGCATAACTGGAACCCTGTACTCCTGAACGGGTACCACTGGCTGAGTTGGAGGTGACCCTGGAGTCTGTAATCCCTGCACTACTTGCTCAGGTGTGCGAGCAGCAGGGGTCTGATTACCTCCCCCGGCCTGCGAAGTAGCTACTGCTACTGTGGTGGCTGAAACCACCTGAGCCAGGCCCGTACAAACTGTCAATATCTAGTCCAATGTCTCCTGGAGGCCCGGTATCACAATGGGCATAGCTGGTGCCTGCACTGGTGCTGCTGGAGACTGGTCCTAAGCTGGGGCAACTAAAGGATCCACAGGTGTTGCCCCTACTACTCTGCCTCTACCATGACCACGACCACGACCACGCCCGCGTCCACGGTCTCTAGTAGCCTCAGTAGGTGGTACTGGTGGTTGTCCGGCACGTCTTGTTGCTCAAGTCTTCAACACTTGCTGTGAGAAAATGGAATAAAGAGAATTTTAGTATTCAGATCAACAAGTTCGCACAACAAGAATTTCAAAAATATGGAATTTTCCTAACAGGTTCTGCAGCCTCCCGAGGATAAGTACAGATGTCTCCATACCGATCCGCGAAACTGTACTAAACCGGCTCAAGACTCGCGAGACCTAGTAACCTAGGCTCTGATACCAACTTGTCACGACCCTAACCCTGGCCGTGATGGCGCCCAACACAATGCTAGGCAAGCCCGACCAACTAACATCTCAGAACCTCTTTCTTTATGATTCAATACCAATTTTCGGGATTTAATACCAATTTGATATAAATAGAAGTATGAATTTAACAGATGAAATGTGCGGAAACCATAATCACGAAAAATCTCTGTAAAGCAGCCCACTGATCCGGCGTCACAAGTCTGAGCCTCTAATACAAGGTTTCAGCAATCTAATACAAGAATATGTCTGAAATGCAGAATAATAAGTGGAGATAGAAGGAGAAATCGGGTCTGCCAACGCCATGCAGCTACCTCGATAACTCCGATGAAAACAGAACGGCAGGAAAGCTCGCTCTATACCTCAGGAATACCTGTACCTACACATATGGTGCAGGGAGTAATGTGAGTACTCCGACTCAGTGAGTAATAACAATAAATAATGGCTGACAGTATGAAGTCACGTAAAGGCACTAAGCAGTTCTATATCAAAACAGTAAAAAAATCATTTAAGCAGCAGTGAATGAGGAAATCATGTGAAATTCTTTAAACCAGGTAAAATATATATAATCAGTATAAATCAGCTCCTCAAGCATTTCAGTTCAATTATTCATTTTTATCCTCAGTTCTCAATTCCTATACTTCTCATGATAACCGAATCATATTTGTACTGCTGCGGCGTGCAGCCCGATCCATATATATATATATATATATATATATATATATACTGCTGCATGCATCCCGATCCAGTAATAGTCGACTGCGCTCACTGGGGGTGTGCAGACTCCGGAGAGGCTCCTTCAGCCTAAGCGTTACACTACTGCGGCGTGCAGTCCGATCCGCATAAATATATATATACTGCTACGGTGTGCAGCCCGATCCATAGCATATTAAATACCCTCACAATGGGGTTCTCGACCCCTCTCAGTCAATATAGACTTGGCCTCTCGGGCACACTAAGATAAGACGGGGTTCTCAACCCACACGTTACTCTCATTAGGATTTAACAATTTCTAAAGCTGGTTCATATTATGTTTATCAGTTAAGAACATGACTGAGGGAATGATTTCGACAAGAAAAGTGAGGTGAACCAATACAAATGCCCCCTAAGGGTTCTACAGATCGGCACAAGGCCCCAAATATGGCAACTAGCCCATAATATAATGATATTAATTAAGTCTCAGTCAAAAGTATGGTAGAGTCATCAAACGGGATGGACCGAGTCCAAATCCCCAGTAGTAACAGACCCCACGCTCATCACACATCGTGTGTCTCATTTCAACATAGCACCACGTTGTGCAAATTTGGGGTTTCAAACCTTCAGAACATCATTTATAACCATCACTCACCTCAAGACGGTCAAAGTCTAGCTCGCAATGCCCTTGCCTCTCAAATTAGCCTCCTCGTGCGACGAATTTGCTCAAAATCACAATGAATATGTCGCATTATGCTAAAGATACAATACCTAATCGAAAACACTCAAAAAATATCAAAATTAATGAATTTGACAAAACCCAAGCCCCGGGCCCACGTCTCGAAACTTAGAAATTTTTACGTCATCGGGTTCCTTATCTCGCCACGAGTCTATACATACAAAAATCTCTCAAATCGGACCACAAATGGCCCCTCAAATCCTAAATTTAGAATTTCAATTTCAAACCCTAATTTCTTACAATTTGGCTATATTTTCATGAATTTCAAGGATGATTTCACAATATAATCATGTATTTAGTTCATAGGACTTACCTCCAATCACTTCCCGTCAAAACCCCCTTCAATTCACGTCCAAAAGCTCTTAAGGTTGCTCAAAAATGGAGGAAATGGGTTTGGATTCGCGGATGAAATGTTTTTAACATTCTGCCCAGATCATTGTAGCTAACTCTATGCGATCGCATTCAAGCCCCTACGATCGCATAGACCAAAAATTCCATGGTCTGAAATTACCCTATGCGATCGCAGCAGGCCCTATGCGATCGCAGTGCCTTACCAAACAACATTGTGCGATCACAACCCCTTCATGCGATTGCATTGAACAACCAAACAACCCCTAAAATCCTTCTATGCGATCGCAGCCCTTTGTGCTATGCGATCACATAGAGCAAAATTGCTCTGCACTGACTGCTGCATTTCTACAGCATTTCCAACTTCAAAAATTCCCGTTAACCATCCGAAATCACCCCGAGGCCCCGGGACCTCAACCAAAAGCACCAACATATCTTAAAACATCATCCAAACTTTCTCCAATCGTCAAAACAGCTCAACTAACACTAAAATCATCGAATTCAAGCCTAAATTTCTTAAAAACTTCCGAAATACGCATTTGATCAAAAGCCCGACCAAGACACCTCAGAATAATCTAAAATTTTGCACACACATCCAAAATCACCTAACGAAGCTACTGCAACTCTCGGAATTCCATTCCGACCCCCGTATCAAAATCTCACCTACCAACCGGAATTCGCCAAAATACTAACTTCGCCAATTCAAGCCTAATTCTACTCCGGACCTCCAAAATCAATTCCGATCACACTCCTAAGCCACATATCAACCCCTGAAGCTAACCGAATCACCGGTAATCACATCCAAGCCCTCTAACTCAATAGTCAATATCCAGTTGACTTTTCCAAAACAAGCCTTCCTTAAAGAGACTAAGTGTCTCATTTCCTATCAAAACCAATCCGATTTAACTCTAACACACCGAATAATGATAATGAAACATGAAGAAGCATAAAATGGGGGAAACAGGGCAGTAACTCACGTGACAATGGGCCAGGTCGTTACAAATACTCCGACCGTCTGAAGTTTCAACATTTTCCACATGCGTAACAGTTTCTTTTCGGATACCACTCATATCATCCATCTTAGCCTTCCCCTTTCCTTTCATATTACTTGGAGGAGGAGGAGGTGGAGGGCCTCTAAAACTGGTGTGATATGCTGACGATGCCAGTTTGTGTGAACCAACCCTGGGGGATGGAAATAATCAAAATAATGAAAAGGGCAAAAAGGTAAACAAGTCAGTAAGGATTCTGAAAAGTATTTGCAGTATTTAAACACGTATTGCGAGAATGTAAATTTGCATTCTAATTTGAGGAACCTCCTTGTGCCCGAGGTAGGCCTAGTGACAAGTAGATTTGGAGAGATTTAATGTCAATAAATGCCTCATTTTATTAATGTAATAAATAAGACGAACCTAAAAACGACAATAAATAAATGAGTTACTAATGACGTCGACCTTATTACATTCGAATTTCAAAATGATTCAAAACAGATAAACCTAATCTACTTGGTCCCAGAACATAGTAGCAGCCTCGATCAGCACGTTGTTTGGTTGGATGTCCAATAAGGGAGGTAAATTTCCAAGAACCCTTTTCACATGATTTTTGTCGCTTGGCGAAAGGTTTTCCCACCAATCTAATAATAACGGTGGTATACTTCAGACCATGCCAAACCTGGGGACTTCATGCCTCATTTTCTGCAAAAATAAACAGAGTTAGGCCCTTGCCCCTCCGTATTCGACTACTTACACATTAACGATTAGTATGTCGGCATTTATCTATCCAAATAATGCACATATCGTGGTTGTGCCCGATGTGATTATGGAAATCCTGGCAGACTTTGACAAGGCTTTCTTAGAGGGTTATTATGCGGACAACATATTAACCCAGGCTAGGTTTGATCATGATGCATGTACAGTTATTATCAGAGTAAGGTTTCTATAGAAATCTCGACTGGTACCCTCAAGCGGACAACTTGAGAGGGAAAGGCACGGAACCGTCGACTACACCACTGATCGACTAGTTTTACCACAAATAAGCTTTTTCAAATTTAAAGGGTGATTTTAGGAAGAGCGCGGACACTCATCAAGCACCGCTATAGTATTAGTACGCACGAGTGGAATATGATGTTGAGTATGAAGTTATGCAAAAGAAAATAACATGTTGCCAAGTATTTTCACGATGAATAATGATAAAATGCGGTATTTAATAATTGTAAAGATATTTAAGAAAGAAAAACAAGGAGACAAGTCAGTTTTCACAGTAAAAAGTGATAAAACAGAGAAATCATAAATGAATGAAGATAGGCAAATGAATTCACATAGAGTGGGAAGGGGAAGGGGTATGCAAGTATTAACGAAATAATAAAGACATGCTTAAAGACTAATTCACAAACAAGTTTGTTATGGTAAGAGCCTAAAGATATCCCCAGCAGAGTCACCATGCTGTCGCGCCCCCTTTTTCTTGCAAAATCGGGTTTCGACATTTCTGGGACAACTCCTTTTCGAGAGGGTAAGGAATTGGAATTGAAAGAGTCACCACCTAACGGATTAAGGTGTGTTAGGGAACTTAGAGCAGATAACTCACGTTACTAGTTTACATCACTAGAGATCGGGTAAGGGCTCGAAATTACCTTGAGGGAAAGGTGTTAGGCACCCCTCGAGGTCCACAACAGTGGGTCCCGACCGAACATAAATTAAGCGAATTAGTCTAAAAGGGAAGAAAACAATTTGGACAAATACAATATTCAATTTATTTTAAATAGGAGTATAGGGGGTGGTCCTAAGTTTTTTAACCTTTAGGATCATTCCATGCAATACTTTGTAACTCCCTCAAGTAGGGGTGTTACTCATAGCATTAGCGCACGGACTATCATCTCCTTACTACCCAATTACTATTTTAAGTTGTTACTTAAGCGTTCTAGTAGTTTCTAGCTTGTTCCTTATGCGTGCACTACCCATCCCTTACCTATGGCCCTGGAGGTATTAGGACCTCTATTTGGGAATGGTTCTAAACCAACCTATGTTACTTAAAATGTGAAATCTAGGCGACAAACAAATACGAATATGACTTTCAGATAAAGAACAATCATGGGCTCACATTGACCTCCACACGTAGACAACAAAAGCACGCAATTGAATCAGCGAACTTTATTAACTTTGGAATCCTATAGGCATGATATCTATGTGAGAAAATAGAGTGTAGAGATAGCTTTGTTAAGGCGAGAATTAAGACCTATTTGTTTGCCTACTGATTTTATTCAGCATGAATATGGGCATTTCAGGCAGTAATATGTCACAATTATAAACCCATAATTATTATTAAGTCCTAGATATATTGCTTAAGTGATTGACAATAGCGAATGAATTCAGGACTGGTCGACAGAATCCTAAAGGCATGATTTCAAATTACTGAATTGACTTAAACCTTATAGACATGATTTATAAATTTGAAATTGATTTTAGTCCTATAGGCATGATATATTTTGCTAATTGATTTAAACCATATAGGCATGATTTCTTAATTTGAAATTGATTTTAGTCCTATTGGCATGATATCTATTGCTGGATCGATTTAAACCCCATAGGCATGATTTCTAGGTTTGAATGGATTTAAATTCTATAGGAATGATATATATTAACTGTGTACTGGAAGAAATTAAACAGATTTCCAGGAAGAACAGTTAATTCAGACAACAAGATCCTATAGGCATGCTTGCTAATACACATTTGTTGGAAACATGTACAGATACTATGAGTGGGACTTCTAATATACGAAATTAAATGAAAGTCCTATAATCAAGATTTCTAGTATGCCAATGCAAAGTACAGAAAAATGATCATGAAAGCCCTATAGGCAGGATGTCTAAACACAGTATAGAACTTACACAGTTTTTACTTAACGAACATAATTGACAGCATAATTAAATCCTATAGGTAGAATTTCTACCCAGTTTTATCAAAAGATATAAGAAGAAACCCCCCCCCAGCTTTACTAAATATCCTTAAATTTGTTATTACATAACTATTACAGACCAGAATAGCCAAATGAATTACATAAAGGTATCAGTTACACTATAGGGAGCCTTCATAGGCCCAAATAAACCTTGGAACCAGGCTTTCCCACATAACAGCTTTGAAGCATAGTAGTGATTCATTCACAAAACATTAGAACCAGGCTTCATGTGTGTCAAAGTTCTCAAGGGCCTCAGGGAACCCAAGAATTTTTCACACCAGAACCACACATTCAGAAAAGGGAACTTGAGAGATTGGAAAACTAGTTCCCAATGCGTCAGAGTTCAAAGGAGTCTCGTCGACCCTAGGCAATGCTCACACTAGTGTGGTTGAGAACCTAAGGGACTAAGAGTGTATAAAAGAGAGAAGGGGCAGGTTTTTTTAAAAGATAGTTGGATTTTAGAAGAAACAGGATTTAGAACATAGAGTTGCAGGCAAAACTGCACCAATAAAACATATAGAATTCATGCTTAAACACATAGTTCAAATAAGTTGAAGTCTAGTTAAGCTAAATACTCATGCTAGTACTTAAAACAACCATGGCTCAATCACAGAAACATTTAGGTAGAAACGATTAAACTGGTCATTCATATGAATTGCACAGGCAGGGTATATGAGTTGAGCAATAAAATTAACTGATTACATGTCTATAGTGTGCAAGGTTCAGAACAAGTATAAAATTAACAAACAGTGCATGAGACAACTTAAACCTTAGGCTAACTATGAAAAGGATTCAT
This sequence comes from Nicotiana sylvestris, assembly GCF_000393655.2. Taxonomy (NCBI): domain Eukaryota; kingdom Viridiplantae; phylum Streptophyta; class Magnoliopsida; order Solanales; family Solanaceae; genus Nicotiana; species Nicotiana sylvestris. The sequence goes on from NC_091058.1 coordinate 94,806,707, forward strand.
ATTATTCAAAATAACTTAGTCTTAAGCCAACAATGTTACTAAATGAGATCATATAATCATATAAAGGACAGAGTTGTGCTAGGAATTGAAACAAACTAGTCAAGCAAAGAATGAAATTGCAAAGGTTAGGGCATACCAGTTAAGTAAGAAAATAAGCAAGTATGCCACAATAGGGAAATCCCAAAATAACTTGGCCTTGGCTTTCAGCCAGCCAGAATTAAAAGACACTTAGCACAGAAATCAGGCCACCAGAGAGAGCTTAAGTTTTTAGTAAGAAATATGAGAGTTCGAGTCTTGTCTTGAAGGGGAAAGGGGAAAGGGTTTAAATAGTACTCAACTAGACAGACAAATAAGGTAATAATTCAAACACACATAAGTAAGGAATGAAAATAGAAGTAGAATCAATTCAAGTCGGATTCAATCAATTAGCAGAACATAACTGCGTGTAATCAGGTGAGTACTATTTAGACTAATATATAGAATCAATCAATAGTCAAGTACCAGATCAAATAAGGTAAGAAAGTAATGAGAACATGTAAATCAAACAAAATAAGGAAATATTAGTACCATACAAGAAAGGAAAGACTGAAATCTCAGTAAAGATTTCAAAAACCTTAATTTTGGGGTAAGTAAAGTCAACATAAATAACCAAAAGGAAAACTATAATACTCATGCACAGAGATGGAAATACTAAAGATTAACATAGATTTAGTTCGTCTTTGAAAAATCAGAAACCCTAAATTTTAGGGTAGGTAAAATCAATCAGAGGTAATAAAGAAATTATAAACATAGAGATAGATATACTGAAACATTAAAGAAAAAATTACTGAAAAAATAAAAAATTATTTTAGATCTGGAAAGATCTTGAACCCTAGTTTTAGGGTAAGTAAAAAGATTCAACTAAAATAGACAGATTTGGTGAGTAATAGAGCAAATATAGATGGAGAATAACATAAAACAAATAGAAATTGAACCAAATCTGGTCAGAATCAAAATCTGAAACCCTAACTGAAAGATACGAAAAAAATCGTACTCACAAAGGTTAGGATGAACACAGACGGAAGTAACCAAAATATAAGAGATTTTGAACCAGATCTGGTTCGAATCTCTCGAGATCAACTTGCCATTTGAGGCAAAGCAGTCAAGTAATATAAAAACCGAGTCGCTAATAAAGAAGTAAGACCAGATATGGTAAGGAATCAAGAGATGATTCCATTTTTGGGTAGGAATCATAGGGAAATGGTGACAGCGGGTTAGGGTTTAAGAGGGAAAAGGGGAGAGATGAGAGTGTTTGAGGGCGGCGGAATGGGATAATGGGATTAGGGTTGGGTTTGGTTAAGTTAAAAAAGGCGGATGTAATATGGATCGTTGGTCTTAGAGATCAACGGTCCTGATTTAAGGGGTTTCTGGGTCGGGTGGTTTAATTGGGTAGGGGTAATTAGGCTGATAGGTTTTGGGCTGGTGTTTAAGTAGTTGGGCTGGGGTATATAATTGGGCTAGGTCCGAAAATTAATTAAGAAAAAGGGCCAGATTTTAAATACCTAATTAAATCAATAAATAATTTATAAAAATAATCAATAAATAGTAAAAATATTGTTTATTATGAAAAAAATGATTTAAAATAATTTCTTAACATTATAAAAATATAGAAAGTCATTTTTATGTAAATAATGTAATTATGCATATATATGGGCTATTATTGCAAAATATGCAATTCTAGCCTTAAAAATGTAAATATAATTATAAAAATGCAATTAAAATATTTAAGCACTATATGGGCATAAATAATAAATTTAGATGACTAAATCATCATAAAAATAATATGAAGGATAATTATTGGATATTTGTATAATAAAAAATGCAGAAATAAATTGATTTAAAGCCTTTAAAATTATAGAAAAATTAAAAAAACATTTATGCATGTTTGTAAATCTAATAATAATGCATATGCAATATTTTAAAAATATATATGCATGTTTAAAATATATGAGGAAAAAATTCGGTATCAACAACTTTTATTTATTTGTAGAAAATGAAGTATGAAATTCCTAGGTTTGGCATGTCCAGAATATTCCACCTCTACTGATTGATTGGTGGAATGACCTAGCACCATGTGGCAGAAGCCACGTAAGAAGAGTGTTGGGTAACTTGTCGTCTTTGCTGAACATTCGGCCAAACAGAGAATTAATTGAGGCAGCCACTATGTTCTGGGATGAAAAGAGAGCTATTTTTTGATTTGGCAATATAGAAATGACTCCTCTTCTAGAAGAGATAGGGGGTTTTGCCAAACTTCCATGGAATAGTTCGGGTCTGTTGGTGCCAGAAAATCATACTTCACGCGGTTTTCTGAAAATGCTAGGGTTCAAGAAGAACGACAAGTTGGTTTGCTTGAAGAAATCCTACATCCCTTTTGAGTTTCTCTACGAGAGGTATGGGCACAACAAGTCTTACTGCTTGCATCACAAGGAGTTAGCTATTACCTCTTTGGGATGGGTCCACCATCGAGTTTATGCCTTCACAATCTGTTTCTTGGGTTTGCTAATCTTTCCAATGCAAGGAGGGAAATTTACACCCGCTTGGCCATGGTCGCTAGGACCGTGATGGAAGGTATCGAAGGCCAGAAATACACCATCATCCCTATAATACTAGCTAAGATGTACCGAGCCTTGGATCAGTGCAAATATGGGTTTCGACACTTCGAGGGTTGCAATCTTCTACTACAAGTTTGGCTGCTATAGCATTTTCAGAGGGAAAATTACTGCCAGGAGCTCTTGTATAGACCATTGAATGACTACATCGCTAGTCATCATCCAAATAAGATGATGTTTGTTCCAGATATGTTTGCAAAGCCTGGGAATGCTGAAAGTTGGGTACGTTTCTTCAGTAATTTGACGGACGAACAAGTGCATTGGTTGTTCGAGTGGTTTCCTAGTAGAGAGTTTATCATCAGGTCCAAAGGGACCAGTCATTTGGTTCTAATCGGGTTGCAAGGCATTTACCCTTACTCTCCTATAAGGGTAATGAGGCAAGCTGGGAGGAAGCAGGTCATACCTCGGGTTTTCAACATGGTTCAATATAAGGCAGACTTCAAAGGAGATATTATTCCATTCAAATTCGAGGCCCAGCTGATAGCATCCTAGGAAGCTCAAATCTATTCAAGGACAAGGATGAAGCTTTGGAATCTCAAAGAGGGCCTTTAATAATATCTCAAGCTAAAAAGTTACAAAACACGGTCATTGGATTTCAGGAACAATCAAAGAAGTTGTTATTTGGGAAGAAGAGATTAAGGATAAAGGATATGAGTTATCTAGGTGTTATAATTATTTTATGGACCAAATTCATGTCCAATAAGAGGTGGATTAGATCCCAAGAAACATCCTCTGAAGAAGGTCCAAATCAGGCTACTATTGGACCAATTTAGCACCTAAAATGTGTCCAAACTTGCAGCCCATGAAGTCCTACATAAAGCCACATGTTTATAGAATAAAAAGGATGTACTTGATGTCCAATAATGGTACAATAGTCGTGCTAGATGTTGAGTGCAAGTTGGTGCCAAGTTGCTTGCAAATTTCCTTCAAGATTTCCAAGATTTTCAAGATTCTATCCAAGATTGGTTTGGGACTTATTTCCATATATTATGGGATTATATTTATTGCTTTCCTAGTTAGTTAAGGTTATGTTTTCCATTTACTAAGATCTTTGAAATTATTTTCCAAGAATGACTTGGTTTTTGCCTCCTAGTATTTTCCTTTTCCCAAGGTAGTTAGACTTGTTGTCCAAAGTAGTTTAGGGCTTTATTTCCTTGTTTTTAGGTACAATTTCGTGACCCCCTCTCTATATAAAGGGATGTATTTTTTGTTTTTAGAGGTAGATTATTCAAATTATTATCAATAAAAATTATGAGATTTTTCTTGCACTCTTGTATGTGGCTACTCTTGGATTTATTTTTCAACCTTCATGACTCAGCTTAAGGTGGTAAGATTAAACCCTATTTGAGATCTTAGATCACTTCTATGTATTCAAGAAAGGTGATAACTTTAGGCTTATTGTTGTTATTGTTATTTTAAAGGGTCGGGTTTCATAATCTATCTCTTGTTTTTTAAGTCTCTATCAAAGGCGATTAGTTCTTTGTTAGCTAACTGTTGTTATTAGGATTCAACTTCAAGAATAGACTTCTTGAATTCAAGAAACTCTTTCTTGAATTCAATCTATCTTTAATTTGTGTCTTCTTTTTTGTTTCTTTATTTTCTTTTAGCTTTCGCATATTTCTTGATTTTTCTTGTTTCTCTTTACTAATTCTTGAATCCCCTATCGTGTTGTTATCACCAGCACATGTGGAACCAAAAGATCATTGTAGATGGGAGAGACTATTGAACCAAACATGTACCATGTCGGCCATATGTACGACTAACTCTCATGGTTGGAGGACAACATAATCGGGGACGCCAAACTCGGGGTCAATATGAATGACAGAATCATAGATGAGGTGGTTGAGGCTCAGGTAAGTACAAGAGGCTACGTAAAAGAGTGTTCGAATCTGAAGCAAAGCATCTGGAACAACATAAAGTGGATATGAAGGCAGTCAAAGAATGGAAGGAGATTGCGAACAAATCGACAGAGAGGTTGGAGCACCTAGAGTAAGGGTTGATGGAGCTGGAGGGGAAGATGAGAAAGAGCATTTGGAATTGTTAAGGTATGGGCTATAATGAGGGAGGGAAGATGGCAATGGCTTACTTGCTGCTCGATATGCGTGACCTGGGAAGTGTGGTTGATAGAGTCAAAAGGGCAAAGCATGGATAAGGTCCTTCTGGGACCAAATAGATTAGGAGAAAATGTTGTTTATTGCTTTCTAGTTAGATTTCGTTAGATTTCGATGTAATAAAGCTTCATGCCACCAGTGATTTCATATTATTATTTTGTTTTAGTAAAGATTGATTTGATTTATTTTCGCATTAATGGAATGAAACAAAGTTGGCATAAAATTTTCTCCAAGTCTATGTGTTGCTTAGGCCTACCTCAGGCATAATGGGGTCTCCAAATTAGGACACGATACGAATTATTGCATGACCTTATGTGTTACTTGCTTAAATACCACAAACACTCTTTCATTTTGTCTTACTAACTTGTTACCTTTTGTTTTTCTTTCTTTTGATTATTCTCATTCCCAAAGGTTGGTTCGTGCACTCTAATATCTTCAGCATACCACACCAGATCCAAAGGTCCTCCACCTCATCCTCCACCTAGTGACCCCGAAAGCAAAAGAAAAAGCAAAGGCAAGATGGACGATTTGAGTGGTATTCGAAAAGACAACACTACCATAGTAGAAAATGTTAAAACCTTAGATGGAAGAAGTACGCCAAGATAAAATGAGTTGGTTCTACGGTTGGAGCAGAAAATTTTGGAGATATAAGGTGAGCTTTCGTAGGTCTAAAATCTCGCAAACCTCTCCCTTACTATGAATGTCCCAGACATCAACCATCAGAACCCACCACCCAAACACACAAACCCAAAATCCACCACCCTTAGCTCCGCAAAATCCTCCTGCAATGCACCAATATCACAACCCACACCCCCTCAAAACCTTAGGCCTCCACTGTTACAAACCCCTCAACAACATCACCATCACACGACCTACTATCCGCAAACAACGACCTATTATACCCCTCAGAACGTGCCATAACCTACCCCCGATCCACCTCAAACCTCGATTAATGATCACCCATATACTCAAGCTCCAAGAACATGCCAAAGCAACCCAATATACGTGGAGACTCTACCACATACCCCACATCAAACACTATACATACCCAAACCAATTGAGAAGGACCTGTTTATCCGAAATATGGCTGAAGAGCTAAAGAAGTTGATAGGAAGAGTTCAGAGTGTTGAGGGTGGAAAAGGTGTTGAAGACTTGAATTATAAAGACATGTGTATCCAGCCAGACATGTAACTACCAGAGGGTCACAAACTTCTAAAGTTTGAGATGTTCGATGGCACCGGTGATCCAAAGGTGCATTTAAGAACCTACTGCGATAAGCTTGTAGGAGTGGGCAATAACAAAAAAATATGCATGAAGATATTCATGCAGAGTCTCATCGGGGATGCTTTATCCTTGTACATTATTCAGAATCCAAAGAAGTGGGGAAACTAGGTAAGTATGGCATCTGACTTCATGGATAGATTCAGGTTCAACACAGAAAATGCGCCAGACATTTTCTATATCCAGAACCTCAAGAAGAAGTCAACAGAAACATTCTGTGAGTATGCTACTTTCTAGAGATCAGAGGCCTCCTAGGTGAGGCTTCCACTAGAAAAGGAACAAATGAACAAATTCCTTATCAAAGCTCAGGATCCACAGTACTATTAAAGATTGATGGTTATAGAGAATCACAAGTTCTCCGACATCATCAAACTGGGAGAAAGAATATAAGAGGGAATCAAGAGCGGTATGGTGACTAATTTTGAGGCACTGCAAGAAACCAATAAAGCCTTATAGTCTGGGGGAATTTCTAAAAAGAAGGAATTGGGTGTTGTGATGGTAGACCAGGGCCCTAAGTCTCCCCTTACCTATCAGACACCTCCACCAACATATCAACCCTCACTTCCAAAATACCATTACCCCGCCACCACCTACCATACCTACAATACCAAGCCTACATATTACCAATCATCTCCTTCTGCTCGTCAAAACTACACGAAACCACGAAAAAAGTTTGAGCGCAGAACTCCAGACAATACACCCCTATCTCCAAACCCATATCCCAACTATATCAGAGACTGAAGGTCGCTGGTTATGTCACTCTCATTCCTGCAGCTGCTATTGAAAATCCTTCTCAGTGGGTCAACCCCAAAAAAACTTGTGTCTATCACTCTGGTATGAAGGGACATACTATCGAGAAATGCCGCATAATGAAAGATAAGATCTAGATACTAATTGACACCAAGGTTATACATGCGAAGGAGTCCGCACCGAATGTCCGTAATAACCCTCTTCATGATCATAGGGGTGAGGGAGTGAATGTAATTGAAACTGATGAAGAATGGGACCATGAAGGATCCATTAGGCTTATTTGAGAGGGGGACACTCCCAAAACATCTCCTGTCACCCTCTCGCTGATTGTGGTATAGACCAAGGCACCATTCGAGGTCAAGGTAGCTACGCCCTTCACTGTGATAGTAGCTCCAACGCCATCCTACAAGTCTGATGTTGTTCCATGGGATTTTGTGGCAAAGGTAAGGAGAAAATAAAGGGTAAAGATAGAAGAGATAGGTGTTGCACAAGGGATGACCAGAACCGACAGAGTTTACAGGCCAAAAAATCTTGGAGGAACGAGTAAAGAGACCTCACCAAAACCAACTACTCTGGAGACATGTACTGATGATCTTTGGAGGAAGGTAAATGTGAGGGAATACTCTGTTCTCAATCACCTAAACAAGACTCCCACCCAAATATCCATCTTGTCACTGTGGCAAAAATCAGATACACCTAAGAATGCCTTGATAAAGGTGTTAAGTGAAGCTTATGTACCTACCGGTATCACTAGTGGAGATATGGAAAACATGGTGGGGCAGATGCTGGAGAGTCATAATATTACTTTCCACAAAGATGAGTTGCCGCCAGAAGAACTTAGTCATCACAAAGCATTGCACATCATTGTGCAATATGAAGACAAGTTCATTGCTAGGGTTCTGATCGACGGGGGTTCAAGTCTGATTATATGCACGCAGACTACTCTGAAAAGATTGGGTATATGCCTGCATGAGATACGAAAGGTAAGTATGAACGTGAAAGCATTTGATCCATCTCAGAGAGCTACTATTGGTGAGATCAACTGGATCTAAAGATGGGCCAACCAGGTTCGATGTTGAGTTCCAAGTGCTGGATATATCTACTACCTATAACCTGTTACTAGGACGACCATGGATACACGCGGCTGGGATAGTTGCTTCTACTCTACACTAGGCCGTGAAGTTCGAGTGGAACCACCAGGAGGTGATTATCCACGGAGATGGAAGTAACCCTATTTACACCAACCAGACTATGCCAACTATTGAGAATAGAAAAAAGTTAGGAGGAGAGACATTCCACAGCATTGATCGGATAAATGCAGTCGATAAAAGGGCGATGGTAGAACAACAAGGTACTGGGCATGCTATTATGTCTAGGATATGAACCAGGCAAGGGTCTTGGTCCTAATCTTCAAGGGACCACAAAACTGATAGGACTGCAATACCATAGCACAACTTTCGGTATTAGATATGAATACACCATGCAAGAGTATAATGATTGGATACTACTGTGGTGTGACTTCTATTATCCACTGGAACAACATGTACCATCGTTGTGCCAGACTGATGTGATTTGGGATCTAAGGAAGATAAGGTTTTGGCTGGCATGAGGAATCTGTTTCTAGACAAGGAAGATATGGGCTGCAGTTCAATCTTGGAGGAGGGGGAGGAAGACCACCATTCAGACCATAGGAAATGGAGTTGTTCTCAGGAATTAGACTGTTGCACCATGCCAGGCTCGCCGAGCACCTGGGTAGCCTTGCAGAATTAACATGACTTCTTTTAAAATTGTTTTGGCATTTGAGACATTTTCAGTATTTTGTTTTGAAATAATTTACTCGAGACATCGAGTCTTACTTGTTTGACAGTTTATTTAAGTTTTAATTAATGCATCATTGCTTTTCGTTTATTTATATTATTATCTTTGTACATTCTTTTTCAGCATAGTTATTACATATCCTGTTGAACCTACAACTGTGACATGTAATGAGACAATGCAACATGAGGAAAGTGATTCATAAGATTGGGAAAATGATGTAATATCTTAGAAAATTGTCAAAGAAGTAGAGAATTTTGAGAACAAACCAAAATCCAATCTGGAAGAAACTGAGGAAGTTAACTTAGGGGATTCTGAAACGGTCAAAGAAACTTACATTAGCATTCATCTGTCACCATCAAAGAAGGAAGTGTACATCAGATTTCTGAGGGAATATGAAGATATTTTTGCATGGTCCTATGACGACATGATTGTATTGAGCACATCCATAGTGGCTCACAAGCTACCTACCAACCCTATGTGCCACCGGTAAAGCAGAAGCTTAGAAAATTCAAGCCAGATATGAGTTTAAAGATAAAAGAGGAGGTTACCAAGCAAATCAAAGCCAAGGTCCTTTGGGTGGTCGAGTACCCAGCCTGGCTAGCCAACATTGTGTCGGTACCAAAGAAGGACAGAAAAGTCAAGGTGTGCGTTGACTATCGAGATCTGAACAGAGCAAGTCCTAAGGATGATTTCTCGCTGCCCAACATACACATAATGATTGATAACTATGACAAGCATTAACTCCAATCCTTTGTGGATTGCTTTGCAGGATATCACCGGATTTGGATGGAAGAAGAGGATGCCGAAAGGACAACCTTCATCATGCTATGGGGAATATATTGCTACAAAATGATGCCGTTTGGTTTGAATAACATCGGGCAACCTACATGAGGGCCATGACTACTCTTCCACGATATGATACACAAGGAAATAGAGGTGTACGTGAATGATGTCATCATCAATTCTAAGAGGAGTTCGGATCACATAGCATACCTAAGGAAGTTTTTCGACTGACTACAAAAGTATAATCTGAAGTTGAATTCTACAAAATGTGTATTCGGAGTACCTGCTAGAAAATTGCTAGGTTTTATAGCCATTGTGGCATTGAGTTGGACTCGTCAAAGATCAAAGTTATTCAGGACCTGCCACCACCAAAGAGCAAGAAGGATGTAATGAGCTTTCTGGGCCGCCTCAATTATATCAGTCGCTTTATAGCACAGTCGATGGTAATATGCAAGCCAATTTTCAAAATGCCGGTGAAAGATGTTGCAACAAGTTGGAATGAAGAGTGTCAAAAGGCTTTTGATAAAATCAAGGAGTACCTGTTCAAGCCACCTGTACTTATCCGTGTTGGATGGAGCCTTTGGATGCATCTTGGGGTAACATGATGAGACTAGAAGGAAGGAGCAAGCAATATATTATCTGAATAAGAAGTTCACATCTTACGAAGCCCGATACTCTTTCTTGGAACGTACATATTGTGCCTTAACATGGATAGCTCAGAAATTGAGGCATTACTTCTGCAAATACACCACATATCTCATATCAAGGATGGACCTGCTGAAATACATCTTTCAGAAACTCATGCCTACGGGTAAACTAGCAAATTGGCAGATACTACTGAGTGAGTTCGACATCATCTATATGAGTTAGAAAGTAGTCAAGGGGCAAGCATTGGCCGACCACTTGGCGGAGAACCTCGTGGAAGAAGAGTACGAACCACTGAAGACGTATTTTCTCAACGAGGAAGTGGCATTTATAGGGGAAGATATTACCAAAGCATATGATGTTTGGATGATATTTTTCGATGGAACCGCAAACTTTAAAAGAATGGGCATCGGATCTGTCCAAATATCAAAAACCAGTCAACACTACCCGGTATCCACCAAGCTCAGGTTCCTGTACACCAAAAATATGGCGAAATATGAGGCTTGCATCTTAGGACTCAGATTGGCTATAGACATGAATACTTAGGAATTGCTGCTAATCGGAGATTTAGACTTGCTAATACATCAGGTACTCCGAGAATGGTCTACCAAAAACACCAAGATATTGCCATACCTACACTATGTACAAGACTTGATCTAGAGGTTCACAAAGATAGAGTATAAATATGTTCCGAGAGTTCAAAATGAGTTTGCGGATGTACTGGCTACCTTGTCTTCCTTGATACAACATCCAAACAAGAACTATATTGATCCTATCCCAAAAGAAATCTATTAGCAGCCAGCTTACTGTGCTCATGTTGAAGAAGAGTTCGATGGGAATCCATGGTTTCACGATATCAAGGAATATTTGGGAAAAGGAGAATATCTAGAAAATTCTACGCACACTTAGTAGCGCATGCTTCGTAGATTGTCTAACCACTTCTTTTAGAGCAGGGGAATTCTGTATAGAAGGACTCCCGACTTGGGTCTACTATGATGTGTCGATGCCAAAGAGGCATCTAGTTTGCTCGAAGAGATACATGCCGGGACCTGCGGACATCACATGAATGGGTTTTTTCTAGCCAAGAAATACTAAGGGTAGGGTATTTTTGGATGACTATGGAGACGAACTGAATCAAATATGTACAGAAGTGCCACCAATGCCAGGTGCATGCTAATATGATACGTGCACCGCCCAATAAACTCAACGAAATGCGTTTACCTTGACCTTTCTTTGCCTAGGGCACGGATGTCATCGAACCGATTGAACTTGTTACTTCCGACGGACACAGATTCATCTTGGTAGCCATAGATTGCTTCAGAAAATGGGTTGAAGCCGCTTCCTATAAAGTTGTGACTAAAAAGGTCGTAGATGATTTTTTCGAAGATTGCAACGTCTGCCGATTTGGAGTGCCTGAATCAATCATTACCGATAATGCTGCCAATATCAATAGCAATCTAATGAAAGCTATGTGTGAAACACTCAAAATCAAGCATAGGAACTCTACAACATATAGGCCACAAATGAATGGAGTCGTAGAAGCTGCCGACAAGAATATCAAGAAGATATTAAGAAAGATGGTGGACAACTACAAGTAGTGGCACGAGAAGCTACCGTTTGCTCCGCTAGGGTACTGCACCACAGTCCATACATCAACTAGGGAAACCCCTTATTTACTGGTCTATGGTACTGAAGTTGTCATACCCGCCAAGGTAAAAATTCCTTCCCTAAGAATCATACAGGAAACCGAGCTCAGTAATATGGAATGGATATAGAGTTGGTACGAGCAATTGGATCTCATTGACGGTGAAAGTATGAATGCAGTGTGCCACAATCAACTCTACTAGAATAGAATGGCAAGGTCTTTCAACAAGAAGGTTAGACCAAGGCAATTTACACCGGGGCAATTGGTGTTGAAGCGGATCTTCCCGCATCAGTACGAAGCAAAAGGAAAATTCTCACCTAACTGGCAAGGTCCTTACATGGTTCGACGAGTACTAACAGGAAGGAGCACTCATACTTTAGAGATGGACGGGGAGATATGGAAAAAACCTATCAATTCGGACACCGTTAAAAGATATTACGTTTAAGATTGTATCTGCACTTTCTTTTAATGCAACATGAACTATGCTTGACCCAATTCCCATTTAAGAGAGGATACGTAGGCAGCCCTGTGGGTTCGGTCACATCATAATAAAATCTTCATCCCCCTCTAAATCAGAAATCGGGGCAAGATTTTGAGTTTTCGTCAACCTCATTACGTCAAGTATCACCAAGAAGAGTATCGCTGGAAGTACGTATTAAACTAGAGCAGAGTTTTGAGGGGGGTCCTAAAAATTTGGAGTTAAGAAGGCCGTAACGTCTCAAAGCATGTCACGGCCTATGATTCGACCAAACTATTTATTTAGTACTTTGTTTTTCTAAAAAGAAATTGAATTATTTTCAAATTATTTATCGTAAATGCATATTTTCGAAAAAACCACATTTTTGTAGCAGCCAAATGTTACCCAGGGTGACTCGAACAAGGCGTCAAGACATGAGAAAAAGCGAAATGAGGAATCGAGAGCACGAACCGTCCTTTCCCCAAAACTCACAATTTTTCTTCAGATGCAGGCATAACGGACATAACAAGCACATCCATAACACAAAACCACTATCTTCACACTGATAGAAGTCACCAAGCCCAAGTGCGTCAAGCTAAGAATTACTCTTCTTTTTTTCTTTTTCGTCCCTTCCTCCGCATGGGGCTAAGCTCTACCCTCATTCCTTTGCATGAGACTAAGAACTGTCTCCATTACATTACATGAGGCTAAGCAGTGCCTCCACTACATTGCATAAGGCTAAACATTGTCTTCCTTTGCATGAGACTAAGAAATGTCTTCATTACATTGCATGAGGCTATGCACTGCCTCCATTACATTACATTAGGATAAACTGCCTTCCTTTGCATGAGACTAAGCACTATATCCATTACTTTGCATAGGGCTAAGCACTGCCCTCATCACTGCATAAGGCTAAATGATGACTTTCTTTGCATAAGACTAAGCACTGTCTCATGACTTTGCATGAGGCTAAGCATTGCCTCCATTATTGCATAAGGCTAAGCATTACCCTCATTTCTTTGCTTAGGGCTATGCAATGCCCTCATTACTTTGCATGAGGCTAAAAACTGGCTCTATTACATCGCATAAGGCTAAACGCTGTCTTTCTCTGTATAGGGCTAAGCACTGCCCTCATTACCTCGCATAGGACTAAGAACTGCTCTCATTACTTTGCATAGGGCTAAGCACTGCCCTACATTACATTACATGAGGCTAAACGTTGCCTTTCTCTGCATAGGGCTAAGAACTGCCCTCATCTCATACAAAGCTAAGCGTTGCCTTGTCTCTTTCTCGCATATGACTAAGAATCACTTGTCCCCTCTATCAAGCATTCAATACCAATGCAGCAGTGCATTTCATAGGCCGAAACATCGCTACATTATCCTAAGGCATCACAGTTTGAAGACATCATCCTCATATCTTGAAGACAATGCCATGGCCCTAGGATCTCTTGAAACTGCATATCATAATTCAAAGGCGTCATAGTCTATCGGTACCATCCTCATGGACCGAGGACAATAATTCATGGCCCGAAAATCCCTTATCATACGCTTCATGGCCCAGGACATTATGGTCTAAGGATATCATCCTCATTGTCCAAAAGACGACTTTCATGGTTGAAAGGGAATTTGCATTATGTTTAAATTTCTGTAATAACTAGCTATATTCGCATGTATCGTGTTTTAAGTTTTGTAGGCAACTTAGGAGGTAACTTGTAACGACCTGACTGGTCGTTTTGAGCATTTTCACTTTGCTCAGTTGTTTGAGGGCATCAGTAGCTCCGTATGATGTAGTATGACTTATGTGAATCGTCAGTTTGAGTTTTCAGGTTATTCGAAATTGATTTGAGAGAATGATTCTCAGCTAGAAGCTTTAAATTTAAAAGATTTGACCAAGTTTTGACAATTTAGTATTTGACCTCGAATTGGATTTCTTATGGTTCCGTTAACTCCGTTGGATGATTTTGGACTAAGGAGCGCATCTGGATTGTGGTTTAGAGGTCCGTAGCAGAATTTGGCTTGAAATGGTAAAAGTTGTAATTTTGGAAAGTTTGATCGGGAGTGGACTTTTTGATATCGAGGTCGGATTCCAATTCCGGAAGTTGGAGCAGGTCCATAATGTCGTATGTGACTTTATTGCAAAATTTGAATTCAATCGGACGTGATTTGGTAGGTTTCGACATCAGTTGTGAAAGTTGAAGTTTCAAGTTCATTGATCTTTGAATTGAGGTGTGATTCGCCGTTTCGATGTTGTTATGTGTATTTTGAGGCCTCGAGTAGGTCCATGTTATGTTATGGGACTTGTTGGTATGTTTGGACGTGGTCCCGAGGGCCTGAAGCGTGTCTCAGATTGATTTCGGAGCATTTTGCAAATTTTGGCTAAAGTGTATTATTGCTGGTTCTGGTATTTCCACATCTGCGGAAGTATGGGTGCAGATGCGAGTCCGTAGATGCGGAAAATTGGTCGTAGAAGTGCAAGAAGTCTTGGTTGGAGGTCATCGCAGATGCAGAGGAAAGTCTTACCTGCGAGTGCGCAGGAGCGGAAATTGTTCCGCAGGTGCGAGGGGTCGGCTGGTGAGTGTGGTTGCAGAAGTGAAGATTTGACCGCAGATGCGATGGTCGTCGATGTGAAAATTTGACCGCAAATGCGGAAGTGCTGGGTAGAATGATAAATACAAGGGTTCGCGATTTTGGCTTTATTTAAACATTTCCAAGCTCGGATTGAGGCGATTCTTGAAGTAAATTTCATCACAAGGATTGGGGTAAGTGTCCTCTACTCAATTTTGATTACATTTCATGAATCTATCTTCATTTTTGGCAATTGGTTAGTGAATTCTAAAGAGAAATTTGGGGTTTTGGCCTAAAGTTTCAAAATATGAATTTTAGAGTTTTGAACACCGATTTGGAGTCGGGTTTGAGTGAAACTAGTATGGTTAGACTTGTAATTAAATGGGTTGTCAGATTTTGTGAGTTTGGGCGAGTTTCAAAGTGTGGGCTCGGGGTGTATTTTTGGCCAGATTTTGAATTTGATGTAGAATTCGATCTTTAACATTTGTAATTGTTCCTTGGACTTTATCTGATGTATTTGAGTTGCTTTTGGCTAGTTTTGAGCCGTTCGGAGGTCGCTACGCATGTGATGGCATTCTTGGAGCATCGCTTGGCTTGCTCAGTGTCGGAATTGGCTCTTTTAAGATAAGTAACTCTTCTAAACTTAGTGTTGAAGGTATGAAATCCCGAATTATATGCTATGTGATTGGTGTTGAGGTGACGCACATGCTAGGTGATGGGCGCATTGGAGGGAACCCAGTGAATTGTGATTTTGTTGTTTCCAGGGCACTGTTTAGTGGCCCCACTTTGTTGATATTTGTGTTTTTCACCACGTGATAAAGTAATTGAGCTGTACATCATGCTAGATATCATGTTTAGGCTTTATGTTGATATTGTTGGGACCCCTAGTGGTCATTTCTTGTTGTCATCTCATTGATTTTATTGATATATCGTACTCAGTCACATTCATGCATTCATATCATATCTTAGCTTCAGTTGTTATTTATTGATACATCATATCATTATTCCGGGTCAGTTATCATGGCATTGTGAGCCTGTGGGTGAGACTGGAGAGATTGATGAATGAGTGAGGCCGAGAGCCTGATTATGAGTGATAGTTATGGGATCGGGCTGCACGCCGCAACGGTTACTCTAATTTATGATAGCGCTTGGGCTGAAGGAGCCACTCTAGATTTTGTACACACCCCCAGTGAGCGCGGTACTGACGACTGATGGTCAGTGATGTATATATATATTTCGAGATGGTCTTCTCTAAGCCGTATGAGCCATATATAGTACCAAGTGGTTGAGCATTCATATTTATACCTGGAGGTGGATCTTCTCCATGGAGTCGGAATGGCTTTTCCTCGGTACTGAGTAACTAAAGATTAGTGATGTATATATTCTGGGATGGATCTTCCCTGGGCCCTATGAGCCATATACAGTACCGAGTGGTTGAGCATTTTGAGTGGAGAGCGAGCGTTCATATTTCATCTCTAGGATACATGACTGGCATGATACATGACATACATTCATAGAGATGCATTCTTTCTCATACTGTACGGTGTCACATCGTTCATGATTTCTTTACAGTTTACACACATTGATATGTGGTATAGAGAGGTATTTCATACTTGCTATTTGGAAAGAAAAATGAAACATCTTATTTATTGTGGAAAGGATTTTTGGGAAAAATTGTAGTTTTTCAAACTATCTCGTATTTTTCGACGATTTCGGTAAAGGATTTGGGTTTTCACTGATGTTCTTGAAAAGCGGAACTATTTTCGAAAACTGTGCAAAAATTGAACATTTTTATCTCTGAGATTATTTCCTTGTTTATATGCTCTACGTTATTATGAACTGCTGTTGGTTATTGGTATTGGACCCGACCTATGTTTTGGCTCGTCACTACTTTCAACCTGAGGTTAGGTTTGTTACTTTTTGAGTAGATGGGGTCGGTTATACTCATACTACACTTCCTATACATTGCGTGCAGATACCTGTGTTCGATGGTTGCTAGATTTGAATGCGTACCTGCGTTCCTACTGTAGCTGCCCTTTGTTCACGGTAGCCTTAGATAATAAAATTCTGTTTATGTACTTTTCAAACATAAGATGTATTTTCTTCATAACAGCTTTGTAAACTCTATTCTTAGAAGATCATGATTTGCACTACCAGTCCTTGGAAAATGTATAAGTTTTAGATAATTTCTTCTATTTAATTATTTTAAATTTCTTCTATTTAATTATTTTATTAATTTAATTGGAAATGGATAGTTGTTAAATTGGCTTGCCTAGCGGGTTAGATTAGGTGCCATCACGACTAGTGAATTTTGGGTCGTGACAGATTGGTATCAGAGCTCTAGGTTCATAGGTTCTACAAGTCATGAGCAAGTGTCTAGTAGAGTCTTGCGGATCGGTATGATGACGTATCCTATCTTCGAGAGGCTACAGGACATTTAGGATATGCTTCCCGTCTTTCTTCCTTATAGTGCGGCATTGATTCAACTTGAAGCATAACTCTTTGAATTCCTTCCATGCATTCGTATGCGCACACAAGCGCTCGGTATTATCTATGCATCGACGTCTTGTGATTCCATGGATGTGGTGTGAGATGTGACCTCAGTGCACTGATGATAGGCCAGTTTGAAGGACTTGAGGTCGGGTTTTGGCGGTTGTTGGAGCACAGAGGTGTTAATTGTGTGAGCACGTGCTTTTGTCTTATATGTCCGGTGGCATCCCTATGAGTGAAATTTATGACTAGATGAGTGGTCGGATTGCTATATGATGAGTATGATGTGACTATGGGTGTGTTCAGATAGATTGGATTTGACGAAAAGAGTTTGATTGAGATGTAGATTGGGTGCTTGATTTCCGTCTTGATTTGACATATAATCTCGAGTTATGGGTATGTTAACGGATCTTTTCATGTTTTTTAGTTGAGAGTGTAGTGGATTTTCATGTCGTGATATGAGTTCAAACTCAGGAAGATTAAGTGGTTGTGTAATAGTTATGACTGTGGAAGGGTATAGAAAGATGTCAATTTGAGGTTAAGCAGGTGGGTTATCTCCTGCGGGATGTCCTGAGGTTGTGTGATCCCAATGTTGTTTTGTAGCGAGTTCTCTTTTACCAGTAAATTATATGTAGTGCAATTTGAGTTTGGATCACTTGTGAAAGTTGTCTTGACTGTTATGAGGATAAATGCGAGATTTGTAAATGCTTTGAGGTACTATATGGTTTGTGTTGCATAAGCTTAGGAAGGGTTTAGTTGAATCTTATTATGGTGCTATACCAGTATGAGTGTGGACATTGTAAGTTATTAGATGCTTTATTCCTTGGCTTTGAGCCAAGTAGAGGAGTCTGTTATCGATGGGTTGATTACACGGTTATGTGTTGTATTCATTTCAGTTTTGGGGTATGTTGGTGAATCAGTTATGGCTTACGGAGGTTGAGATCGAGGATGACTCGAGTAAAGGAAATATTGGATAAGGGTTGTGTTACACTCTATGGGAAAATGGAAATCATGGAATGATTAAGTAGTTATTCGTGAAGGATGTAGTGTTCATAGAGTAGAAATTTGCTCGGTTGCTTAGATGTGTGAATTACTTCTTAGTGTGTTGGGGTGCAATGGGGCACATGTTGTTCAATCCGTTTGGGCGGTTCTATTGAGATTTGAGTAGAGTAGATGGCTCTCGAGAATGGTTTTAATGAATTCAAGATTTATATGTGGCAATTGAGAATTTTTACGGGTTTGTAAATGGCTAGAATCGGAGGGTTACATTGGATGGTGTCAGGACACTTGGTATTTCTATATCTTTATGGATTCTACATTTCAGTATCAAGAAGGTGAAAGACTAGCTTGAAATTCGCAGGAGGTCTCTTCGGAGTGAGTATCTCGGTTGTGGTATTTTGGGGTGCTTAAGAGAGCATTCAGCAGATTATGAGCTTTAGGGCAGTGTGGTTTTATGATAGGTTCTCGTATGGTGAGTTTTGGTTGAGGATTGTGATATTATGGTGAGGAGAAATATCAATTTGAAGGTAATTCAGAAGAAAACTCGAAGAAATAGGATAGCTCGATAGTAGGTTGGATCAGCATGGTAATGGATATGATCGATTCTTTTGGTGCTTATTATGTAGTGAGTTTTTATAGGTGTTTTGTGGCGTTACTCTTGGGTTTTGACAGGCCTGTGTAGCCTGGTTGAGTTACAGGGGTTCAGTCCTGATGGTTTGGTTTTGTGCAAATGGGGTTTGGAGAGTTCTTGATGGTTCTACCACGGTTAGAAATGTATATTTCCTACTGGAGTGAGGAGCATGTGATGTATAGTGATTTTCTCCTGGATGGGATCAAACAGAAAGTTCTTGGCTAATTAAGTATGCAGTTTCTTGTAACTCAGAGTGTATTACGAAGTTCTCGTATTTTTCATATGATGGCATGGTATATGTGGTGTGTTGTGTAGGATTAAGATTTGCATGTGTAAGGTCACGGTTCAGTTTTGAAGGGAAGGTCATGAGTCCTTAGGCAGCATGGACAGTTTCAGATGACTAGGTATTGATATTACTATCTAGTTGTCTTGATAAGAGTATACATTTCAGAAGGGGCAATGTTCGTGATTTATGAATACTTTATTGGTATTGCGGCATTCTCTTATTTGATTGACTGTTGGTGTTCAAATTTTGCTTTATGGCACAGAAGAATTATAGGAGTACTCCTCGTGGGATGATCGTGTATTAGAGAAGTGTTAAACAATCAGGCGGTGGAGTTGAGATCAGATATGGTGATTCGTGTGTTCTACAAATTTGGAGACTGGAAGTTCTCATGAGTAGATTGTTTCGTGGTTGTGGACTGTGAAATGCAACCAAGGTTAGTCAGAAGATAGTATGTGTTGTGATTCAGTTATTGTGGACTTTCGGAGGGTTATTTATCTGTTATGGGTAATGAGAGTTGATATGGGGTTCATTGGTAGGCCCGATATGGATGTATGTTCTGCACCGAGTCGGATTGGTTAGCTCCATACTGCCATTTTTTAGGGATGTTCCATTTGGTTATTATTGATCTTATTCGTGTTTTGAAATGATCTGTGAGTTACTCTTCTATGCTACAAAAAGTTGTGATTCGTTGGTTATATGCATATATGGTGCGGTTCTATCTGAGCTTTATATCGGGATTTGAGCGGGATGAGTATTTGGGTATTGCATGATTGATTGCGCATTGGCTATGTTCTTTCCAGATCGTGGTTTTGTGTTATTTGCTCTCTGTGGTTATGGTAATGCACTTTGGGTGCTTGATGTCTAATTTTGTGTGGTTGTTGATTTTGAGCAAGGTGGCTTGAGGTATATGCCATGGACCAGTATTTGGATGGGGTCACGCATTGAAGCGAAGTTATGTTGAGGTATAAACCTTTATGTTAGATTCGTGTGATGGTCCTACGGTGTGTGATGGATTTTTAGCATTTCGTTTTGGCAGTACTTGTTAAGCTTATGGGAAAATCCTCTCGTTTGAGGCATTTTCAGGATTGAGTACATCGGGATTGTTGCTTACTGGTGCACGGATTGCACAAGTTGTGGATTTGGATTGTATGGATGTGGCGTGTCACTAAAATGATTATGTTAGATGGGATGAGGTCATCATACCTAGAATGTGGGCTATCAGATCTGATTGCGGTATATTTGGAAGGATATTGATACTGGTCAGCTTAGAAATTTGCTATAGTTCCTATCGAAGGAGAGGGTGTTCCAGAATTGTTGATCTGGCAAATGGTTATGAGTTTCGGCATGTTTATTACATTGTTGGAAGTGTATGAAGGTGTTAGAATGAGGCTCTGTTTGTTAAGAGGTTTATTATCGGTATTGGGTTGTTCAAAGTAGCTACTGTGATTATAAATTATCGCTATGAGTGTTTGAGTTATGTGGTATATCATGTGATTTCACATTGAGTTATGGCTATGGTTGGATACAGCTTGTTCAGACTTATACAGTGTGTAGATGCGAGATTCTGATCTTATGGAAAATTTCGGATATGGAAATTGGATTCTAAGGCTTATGGGCTAGGTTGGATTAAGAAATTTTAGTCATGTTGTGTTATCAGACCTATATGGGCTAGGGTGACGCATGATTACCCCCCGGGTATGTGCATAGTGAGGTTACACGGCGATTTGATGGCTTTTGGAATAACTCTGGGCACGTTCGAGGATGAATATATGTTTAAGTGAGGGAGGATGTAACGACCCGACCAGTCGTTTTGAGAATTTGCACTTCACTTGGTTGTTTGAGGGCATGAGTAGCTCTGTATGATGTAGTATGACTTATGTGAATCTTTGATTTGGGTTTTCAAGTTATTCGAAATTGATTTGAAAGAATGATTCTCACCTAGAAGCTTTAAATTTGAAAGGTTTGGCCAAGTTTTGACTTTTAGTATTTGACCTCGAATTGGATTTTTGATGGTTCTGTTAGCTCCGTTGGGTGATTTTAGACTTAGAAGCGCGTCCTGATTGTGGTTTGGAGGTCTGTAGCAGAATTTTGCTTGAAATGGCAAAAGTTGGAATTTTGGAAAGTTTGACCGGGAGTGGACTTTTTGATATCGGGGTTGGATTCCGATTTCTCAAGTTGGAGCAGGTCTGTAATGTCATATGTGACTTGTGTGCAAAATTTGAGGCCAATCGGACGTGATTTGGTAGGTTTCGGCATCGGTTGTAGAAGTTTAAGTTTCAAGTACATTGATTTTTGAATCGAGGTGTGATTCATCGTTTCGATGTTGTTATGTGAGTTTTGAGGCCTCGAGTAAGTCCGTGTTATGTTATGGGACTTGTTGGTATGTTTGGACGTGGTCCAGATGGGCTCGAGCGTGTCTTGGATTGATTTCGGAGCATTTTGGAAAATTTGGCTAAAGTGTATTATTACTGGTTCTGGTGTTTCCACATCTACGGAAGTACGGGCGCAGATGCGGACAATTGGTCGCAGAAGTGCAAGAAGTCTTGGCTGGAGGTCATCGCACATGTGGAGGAAAGTTGCACCTGCGAGTGCACAGGAGCGGAAATTATTCCGCAGGTGCGAGGGGTCGGCTGGTGAATGTGGTCGCAGAAGCGAAGATTTGACAGCAGATGTGGTGGTCGCAGATGCGACAATTTGACTGCAAATGCAGAAGTGTTGGGCAAAATGATAAATAGAAGGGTTCGCAATTTTGGCTTCATTTTAATATTTCCAAGCTCGGATTGAGGCGATTCTTGAAGCAAATTTCATCACAAGGATTGGGGTAAGTGTTCTCTACTCAATTTTGATTACATTTCATGAATCTATCTTCATTTTTGGAAATTGGTTGGTGAATTCTAAAGAGAAATTGGGGGTTTTGGCCGAAACTTTCATAATATAAATTTTTGGGTTTGAACACCGATTTAGAGTCAGGTTTGAGTGAAACTAGTATGGTTGGACTCGTAATTGAATGGTTTGTCGGATTCTGTGAGTTTGGGCGAGTTTCGAGTCGTGGGTCTGGGGTGTGATTTTTGGCCGGATTTGGGATTTGATGTAGAATTTGATCTTTATCATTTGTAATTGCTTCCTTGGGCTTTATCTAATGTATTTGAGTTGTTTTTGGGTAGTTTTGAGCCGTTCGAAGGTCGCTACGTGCGTGATGGCATTCTTGGAGAATCATTTGGCTTGCTCAGTATCGGAATTGGCTTGTTTAAGATAAGTAACTCTTTTAAACTTAGTGCTGAGGGCATGAAACCCCGAATTATGTGCTATGTAATTGGTGTTGAGGTAACGCACATGCTAGGTGACGGGCGTGTGAACGTGCACCCTGTGAATTGTGACTCTATTGTTTCCAGGGCACTGTTAAGTAGCCCCACTTTGTTGATATTTGTATTTTCACCATGTGATAAAGTAATTGAGCTGTACATCATGCTAGATATCATATTTAAGCTTTTTGCTGATATTGTTGGGACCCCTAGTGGTCATTTCTTGCTGTCATCTCATTGATTTTATTGATATTTCGTACTCAGTCACATTCATGCATTCATATCATATCTCAGTCTCAGTTGTTATATTGATACATCATATCATTATTCTGGGTCAGTTTTCATGGCATTGTGAGCCAGTGGGTGAGACTGGAGATATTGATGATTGAGTGAGGCCGAGAGCCTGATTATGAGTGACAATTATGGGATCAGGCTGCACTCCGCAGCAGTTATTCTGATTTATGATAGCGCTTAGGATGAAGGAGCCCTTCTAGAGTTTGTAACACACCCCAGTGAGCGCAATTGATTATATTCAGGGATGGATCTTCCCTGGGCAGGGAGATGGATCTTCTCCATGGGGCTGGATTGGCCTTTGTCCTCGGTATTGACGACTGATGGTCATTGATATGCATATATATTTCGGGATGGATCTTCCATGAGCCTTATGAGCCATATATAGTACCGAGTCATTGAGCATTCATATTTATACCTATAGATGGATCTTTGCCATGGAGTCGGAATGGCCTTTTCTCGGTACTGAGTAACTGATGATCAGTGATGTATATATTCCGAGATGGATCTTCCCTAGACCGTATGAGCCATATACAGTACCTAGTGGTTGAGCATTTTGAATGGAGATTGGGCGTTCATGTTTCATCTCTGGGATATATGGCTGGCATGCATACATGACATACGTGCATAGAGATGCATTCTTTCTCATATTGTACGGTATCACGTCGTTTATGATTTCTTTACACACATTGATATGTGGCATAGAGAGGTATTTCACACTTGCTATTTGGAAAGTAAATGAAACATATTATTTATTGTGGAAAGGATTTTTGGGAAATTTTGCAGTTTTTCAAACTATATCGTATTTTTCAACAATTTTGGTAAAGGATTTGGGTTTTCACTGATGTTCTTGAAAAGTGGAACTATTTTTGAAAAATGTGCAAAAATTGAACATTTTATCTCTAAGATTATTTCCTTGTTTATATGCTCTACGTTGTTATGAACTGTTATTGGTTATTGGTGTTGGACCCGACCTATGTTCCAACTCGTCACTACATTTAACCTGAGGTTAGATTTGTTACTTTTTGAGTACATGGGGTCAATTGTACTCATACTATACTTCATGCACATTGCGTGCAGATCTCGATTGCTGATGTTGCTGTGTTCAATGGTTGTTGAATTTGAAGGCGTACCTGCGTTCCTGCTGTAACTACCTCTTGTTCACGGTAGCCTTATATTATAAAATTCTGTTTATGTACTTTTCAAACAGAAGATGTATTTTCTTCATAACAGCTTTGTAAACTGTATTCTTAGAAGCTTATGATTTGTACTACCAGTCCTTGGGAAACGTATAAGTTTCAGATAATTTCTTCCATTCAATTATTTTATTAATTTAATTGGAAATGGATAGTTGTTAAATTGGCTTTCCGAAACCTTTTTAATCATTTTTTGGACAAAAAACACTTTTGTACTACTTTAAAAAAAAGTTACATAAATGAGTAAAACGCAGTATTATACTGCGAATTACTTTAATGGAAATTTTGCCGTTAAATTAATTCACAGTATAGTACTGCGTTTTTGTTTTAAATTTTTTTTTTTGTAAATCGCAGTACTATACTGCGTTTTACTAAGATATATTTGTAAAACGCAGTATAATAATGCGTTTTACATTAAATAATTGCGCCGTACTCTGGTTTTTGCCCCCACCAATAATGAACTGACATAACAATAATTCAATACATAAAACGTAGTAATGTACTGTGTTTTACATAGAAAAATACTACACCCCAATATCAGACTTGCCTTATTCAAAGGCGTTTTAATTTTATAAAAATTCATTCAATACTTTATTTAAAACTTACGTTCATACTTCTCTCTTCTTCTTATCAATTATTTTTTTACAATGTCTGAAGTGGCAAAAATAAGGGTTTCACTAGATTGGGGGGGTGAGGTTGTGTTGGAGAATAACTCTGCGAGGTATAGCTCACCTCCACAATGTCATGTTAAATTGCCGCTTACTATGGAGTACGATAAATTGGTATCGTTGTTACGTAAAAAAATGAATGAGAGGAGGCATTCGGTTAACCATAAAATAACCGGTAGATTTCCGTATTCAGTGACTCCGCAGGGGTTTGCTTATTATTCTGAGTTTAACATCGAGGATGATGAAACTCTTAGAGATTTTTTGCTGATTCCGGCTGAATATAGGGAATTTATTGTAATAAAATTATTGAAAATGTACGTCAAGGTGGAAGACGTTCCCAATAATGAGGGCGTGCATAGTAGGGATAACCCCCAGTCATCGGGTGGTTATTCTGGAGCAGTTTTTGCCGGACAGATTGGTGATGAAAGAGCTTGCCTTGATTTAAACTTGTCACCACCGGCGAATGAGCAGCCACAAAATAATTTTTTGACTTTAGATAATCAACAAGACGACTGGTAAACTTCAATTTTACTATGCTTTAGCGATGTTTAATTTATGTTTTAATTGAATTTGTATTAACACTCATATTTTTCATAGGGGGTACCGTCCGGATATGAATTTTACAAGTTATGACCCTGCCCCTAGTTGGAATATGTGTAGTTCTGGAGTATTGGACCATGGTGGTCCATCTGGGAGTCATCACTAACAAGAAAATATCCATCATGAAACGTTAAGACAGTATGACTTGTAAGTAAAGTGATATAGCTATATCTAAAGTATTTATCTAGTTGGGTAACTTATCATTTTGTTCTTTATGTGCAGTGAAAACGAGCTTCTTGAAGCTCCTGACCTCGCACAATTGCCCATAGACGACGTATTTACTCGTGATTTGGCAGATGCGCAGAGTCAGGAAGATGATAGTGATTACGACAACAATGCGGATGAGTCTGTGGATGACACACCCTTCCATGATGAGGGTGATGAGGAGGAGGAAGTGAATACGCTATATTTTACAACACTAACAGGTTCTATATTTTACTACAGTAAAAGGCTCTATATTTTACTACGCTAAAAGGCTATTTATTTTACTACGCTAAAAGGTCACTATTACATATAAAAACAACTAACATAAAATACAAATATGAACAACAAACAAAATAAATAATATTAATTTTTTAACAATACAAATAATTTATCAAATTTTAACAATTTTTTGTACTAAAGCTAATAAATCAATCCGGGTATAAATAAGATACAAATTTAAACACAAACATAACACAAATTAACATGGAAACACATTAAACAATACAAATATGCATGTACTATATGAGTTTCGACATAAACAAAATTGAAATACCTCGATTTAAGTTTAAATTTGATTGAAATCGAATTTTTGCACCCGAAAGAAGGAATCCAAAGCTTGTCTTGTATGTGGGACCTACACTCCTTGCTCTTTAGGTGACGGGTGGGGCCCAAAATTATTTTTTTGAAGTTTGACGGGGGGGGGGGGGGACCAGCAGAATCGAAGGTTTTTGGTTTCCTTCGGTTCAGTGGTCCAAGGAAGAAGAAGAGGCTATATTTTATTGAAGCTGTTCGCAGTATTATACTGCGTTTAAGTAAAACGCAGTATAATACTGCGAACAGCTTTAATAAAATATAGCTGGGCTCAGCATCTTAGTAAAACGCAGTATAGTACTGCGATTTACAAAAAAAAAATTTAAACAAAAACGCAGTACTATACTGCGAATTACTTTAACGGAAAAATTTCCGTTAAAGTAATTCGCAGTATAATACTGCGTTTTACTCATTTATGTAACTTTTTTTAAAGTAGTACAAAAGTGTTTTTTGTCCAAAAAATGATTAAAAAGGTTTCGGACTCCCTAGCGGGTTGGGTTAGGTGTCATCACGATTAGTGAAATTTTTGGGTCGTGACATAACTGTTCTACAAAGAGGAGCAATTCTCTCTTGGTTTCCATTCACAATGCTCACATCCCTTGATTATCTCAAACGCAACCGATGATCAACGATCGATTACTCTCTATTCCGTAACCGCTCAAACATTTGTCCTGAACGTCCATAACATTCAAAAGTGCATTCATAGCTCCACCTAAAATTATCCGTTACTTATGACAATATCCTATCCAGAGAAGACTCTTCTTTGAATCATATGACCATTCTTATAACAACTCCATCAGTTTCGTTCGTCGTTGGAGACAGTACTACGTGCCCGTTTGGATTGGCTTATTTTAAGTGCTTTTAAGCCAAAATAACTTTTAAGTCATTTTGTAGTGTTTGGATAGAGTAAAAAAGTGCTTTTAAGCACTTGTTTTAAAGCTAAAATGACAAAAACAAGCCAAAAGCCAAAAGCCAAAATCTAGAATTCTTAAATTATGCCTTAAAAGCTATTTTGGCTTAAAAGTCACTTAAAATAAGCCTTTCCAAACAGGCTCTACATACAGCCTGATTTCCGTAATACCATGGATATGTAGGCAACTCAGGAACCAATGTTCGGCACTATTTTTTAAAAATACCTCATCACCGTTCATTCGAATAAAATTCGTCATCATTTTCTTACCTGACAACTATTTCATCATTACCAGGTAAAGAGGGGCAACTTTAGTTACCCAATTCTTCCCTCATATTTTACAAAGTATTTCATATACTTTCAAAATATCATTTTGCACAATTACCCAATTTATAAGGGTCATATAAGTATTTTCTATAATTTTAAAGCTTTAAAATTGATTTTCTTGCATTTAAATTATTCAAATATTTATTAATTATCCTTTAAATTATTTTGGGGTGATTTGATTACCCAAATTTATTATTTTGTACCCACATGTATGTTTTATAATATTACTTTATTTTTTATAACTACATTTGTATTTTTGTGCTATTTAAACTTTTGTAGTGATAGCCTATACTTTGCAGTTAATTGCATTTTACAATTTTATTTAGAGTCAAAATAACTTTTTATATTTATAGCCTTCAACTATTATTTTAAAATAATTATTTGCTTGAATAATATTTTTATACTTATTTAGCTATTTTATTAATTTATTTTTTCTTTTATTTCTTTATTTAAAAATCTGGCCCAGATTAGGCCAATTTTCGGACCAATTTAATGGCCCAAATCCCCCAAAATCCCTAGCCTAATTCCCCTAGCCCAAACCAAACATCCACTTTAATTTAACCCGATCGCGACCCATTAATAACCCGCCCTGCTTCCCCTTTGATCATAGTCATTGATCTTAAATGATCAACGACCCATAATAAACCTACACACCTCCTTATATCACCATAACCCAAACCCTAAACCCATTCTCCATCTACCCAGCCACCCTCACACGCTCTCAATCTCCTCTGCTTCTCTATAAAACCCAGCAGCTGCCCACCCAAATCCTAGCCTCCATCCGAGGTAAACATGGAAATCTTTCATATTTCCTTTCCTTTTTTTTACAAAACCCAACGATTCTTTCCATCTCCTCGACATTATTGTACATTTGGTACCGATTTATTTATGGAAGCTAATCAACGGGCGTTCGTTCGATTTTGTTTCTTTATTATCGGCATCTTATTGACTTAATACATTCACAATAAGGTTATATGTGTTCCCTTCAATGAGATCTTTAACTATTTTTGGTTCTCGGTCTTGAACTAGGGTTTGTTCGATTGAGCCTTAATCCGATTCAAAATCGGTTTACATGAGATTATTTCCTTATTTCGTGATTCATTTGATGTCTTCCTTTTTAATCCGGGTAATTCTAACTACAATATAAACGCCTCCCCTAGTTCCCCCAAGACGGACACGAACTACTATTACTCACTCACTCTCAATTGTTCTACTATTCTGAAACTTGAGACCTTGGCCGGCTGAAAGCCAAGGCCACCGGAATTCGATTGTTGATCTTTCTCAGTGCGAGCATTGCCCAGGGTTCACCTGAAACTCTTGGGAACTTTGACGCACTGAGATTTTGGTTCAGTTTCTCTCTTTCTACTGATAATTAAACTACTGTTGGAAATTAATCTTCTCATTTTACTCTATCATTGATTTGCAACTAGTAAGTACCCTGGACCATTGCAATTTTATTCTCTTTTGTTGATGTTAATGATTTGCATATCCATGTCATTTAAGCCTTTCGGGCTAATATGATACTATTGGTCTCTGTTTGTAATTCTGTTTACCTTGAAGTTATCATGTAGTCTCTTTTTTCTCTAGTCTCTGAACCTGTACAAAACTCCGAAATTTGATGTGTACCCATTATATGTGTCCAATTGAATGATTTTTTACTGTCTCAAGCATGTTTAGCCTATCATGATTGTGCATGAAATTTTTCTTGGAATGGTTTGCTATTTTACAGTGCTTAATCATGTTACTGTGAACCTGTTCTTCCTAGAAAACATAGTATGAACTTGCTTCATATGTGTCTTGTATGCTTTTCAATTTAGCATGATCCTATTTATGTGTCTTGGCTAGATGGCTACAGCTCTAGGAACTAAGTGTTTAAGCCGTTCCATGAGCATTTTATCACTTGTATAGCTAAATCTGGCATCCATTTGTGTAAGTAAGTTATTCATTGGGCCTGGGATTGGGCCATGTGTGTTGTTGGACTTGAGAAGTGGACTCAGGCGTACTCTACTTGTCTTGTGAGCTTGTGGCTTGGACCTTCTGTTTGTCTGGAGAATCAGACTATTGAAGGCCTAGGGATACCCTCGGTTATTTGTAATGGGCTTGTAACTGCTTTAGTGGGCTTATATTTGTTTTAGCCTATATTTTTGTCCTATTCATGTCTGTATTATTTCATTCTTGGGCCTGTAATCACTTGTAATAACAACAGTTGGGGATTAGTGAAAGTGGGGGCTGGGATACTTAAGTTCTCGCATGAAAGGGTAGAAAACATGCCTATAGGATCTAAATGCTTCATTTGCTACTTGCTCAACATGCTCTATTTCTATGTGTTATTAGATACCATTGCCTATAGGATCTTGTTTGAGTAACCAAGAAGTGTTTACACCGATACTTCTTTCAACCATGTGACTCATCTAGATACCATGTCTATAGGAACTTAAACAAGACTTGTTGATTGTTACACCTAGATACCATGTCTATAGGACCTCAATTTGATTAATCAAAACTACCGTTGTTATTCTTATCATACTGACCACCTAGACAACATGCATATAAAACGAGTATGTGTTCTTAACTATTTATTGCCTAGATATCAACTGCTTAGAGAGCATGTCTATAGGATATTACTACTCACCAAGAAATCATGCCTATAGGACCAAAGATGAATAATTCTGCTCCTTCAATGGTCTTGCTGCCCAGATGTAAATCGCCTAGAGATCATGCCTATAGATCTTTAATAAGAACTATAATCAGCAGATCTATCAAGATAATCTGCCTAGAAGTACTGCCTATAGGATGTTATTGAGTCATCCAATCACATAGCAATAATGCCTATAGGTCTTGAATAATTTGCTATACCTTGACTCAAAATTTGCCTGCCTACAACCGTTTTCATAATCTGGAATGTTGTTAGCATAAACTCCTGACTGTTTGCGTGCATTTGTGCCTATATGTGGAGGTCAATTTGAGCCTTAATTGTTAACTATGTGTAGTTCTAATTGTTTTGAGAGTTTTATCATTTTTTGAGCACCCTAATTTAAGTCTAGAACTACCAAAGTAGTAGGTCCAAAGCCTCCTGGACCATAGGCATGGGACAAGTAAAGCACGCATAGGACGCGGTTTAGAATTGAACTAGAACACTTTAAGTAAACAACTCTAAGATAGTAATTGGGTAGCAGTAGATAATAGTCTGTGCTCGCTGAATATTATGAGCAACCCTTACCTTTAAGGGAGTTGTGAAGTATTATTTATGTTGCACGGGGTGATCTTTTAGGCTAAAAAAACTTAGGACCCCTCCTTCGTTATTGTTTGTACTCTCGTTTAAACTCAGGCTAAATCTTATATTCTTCAAGGATTGTATAACTGTTTATTGATCATAATCCGCTTTTCTTTCTTATGTGCAATTTTTTTGCTTGTAAATTTATACTCTCTATCTTTCTTTAACTTATACGATCACATAGGATAATAAATTCAATAATCCCACATAGTGTAAAATTTAGTCGGGATCCACAGTTGTGGTACCTTGAGGAGTGTCTAACCCCTTCTCTTTAAGGTAATTTGAGCCCTTACCCGATCTATAGTGATGTAGACTAGTTAAACACCGTTATTTATGATAGGCTACAAGTACCTTGCTTTATGTTTTGATGATCTAACAAACTTACTATCAAGAACCAAATAAGGAACCTGTTACACATTCTCAATATCTTAAGATCGAAAGGTTCCAGTTTGGGATATGGCTCAACTCTTTAAAGTCGAAGGAACAGATGAGGGAACAGGTCCCTACGAACTCCCAAGGTGATTGTACGAAGTCAACTCTCCAGCTGAAAAAGTTTCTGCATGCACACGCTACAGTATAAGAACAGTATAGCAGTCAACTTTCTGTGGAGGGCTTTTTACCTACCTTGCTTACATCATTATAAGTGATGCCACGCATGTATTATTAACATCAAGGAAGGTAAAACACATTCACTTGAACACTTAGAGAATTCAAAAAATCTCTCTCGTGTGACTAATCATCCAGCAAGCAATTCTCAAGTGCATCAAGAACAAAAAACAAAACAATAATGGATCAGTTCCCACATCAAGTTATTGTTTGTCCTTAGTTGAGTTGCAACTTTGTAATAGTTCTTCAAGTGTTATTCCTACTTAGCTTGTTTAGAAGTATTCTATAGGAAACCCTTTATAAATCTTAAACCTTCGTGTTTGAGTCTTGGCTAGAGTTAGTCGAGTTGTAAAGTCTTTATAATAGAGTTATTACAAAGTGGCTTGTAATAGAGTATTACAAGTTAGTGAGGGATAAAGAGGTTAATTCCTAGATTGCATAGGTTGTAATATAAAAGTTGCTCAGTAGTGAAGTTGAAATCCTACAAGGGTATGTCGTAGTTTTTAATCCCGTTGAGCTGGGAATTTTCCATGTAAAATTCCTATCGTCATCCACTTACTGCAGTGTGTGTGTGTTATAGTGGAACTGATAGAGAACCTGGTTCTCTATAGAGTTTGGTGAACCCTTATATTCTATCAATTGGTATCAGAGCGGGTTCTTTTTATCAAAGTTAACACCTAAAAGAGATCCTCATGGCTGCTCCTCGAAACTTCGAAGAAGTCCAGTCTACTTATAGACCTCCAAGGTTCAACAGTCAATATTATGGATGGTGGAAGACTAGGATGCACAACTTCATCATGGCTGGAGATTCTGAGCTATGGGATTATGTGACTGACCCTTTGTCCCTACCAAGAATCTTGGCAACCCAGCTGTAGCCATGCCCAAGACGAGAAAGGAATTCAATGACGCTGATCGAAAGGCCATAGAAAAGAATTTTCGTGCAAAGACAATTCTTATTTGTGGCATTGGTCCTGATGAATATAATAGGATATCAGCATGTCAATCAGCAAAAGAAATCTGGGAGGCTCTTCAGACAGCTCATGAGGGAACAATACAGGTGAAGCAATCCAAAATTGATATGCTCACAACTCAATATGAGCTCTTTAGAATGAAAGATGATGAATCCATCCAAGATATGCATACTGGATTCACCTCCATCATCAATGAGCTTCACTCTCTTGGTGAAATTTTTCGAGAAACAAGCTTGTTAGGAAAATCCTTAGTGTACTGCCCAGTTCTTAGGAAAGCAAAATAAATGCAATTACAGAGGCGAAGGACTTTCACACGTTGACCATGGATGAACTTGTTGGAAACTTGAAAACTTATGAAATGAAGAAGAATAAGGACAATGAAAGAAGAGATCCCAAGAGGGAGAAGAACCTGGTCCTCAAGACGGACAACAATGATTCAAGTAGTGAGGATGGTGATATGGCTTACTTGACAAGAAGATTCCAGAAGATGGTTCGCAGGAATGGAGGCATTCCAAAAAAGGAAAGTTCTAGCAAGCCAAAAAATTATGATCTTTGTCATAAATGTGGCAAGCCAGGATACTTCATCAAGGATTTCCCTCTCCTAAAGAAAGATCAGTACAATAACAACTTTGACAAAGTAGCCAAAAGGAACCCGGTTCCTGATAAACGCTTCAAGAGAAAGTATGATGCTAACAATGTTGTAAAGCAAGCTCTTGATGCATCGGGAGACTCCTCCAGCGAATCTGAAGAAGAAAATGATCATGGTGTTAGTTCAATGGTGGTAGTGAAAAATAAAGCAACTGAGTATGATTCAATCTTTGCTTCGATGGCTCAATATGATAACAACGAAGATGACGATGATGATGAGGTAAATTTTCTGGATGTTCAGAGAAATCTAAAATCTTACTCTCCTAAAAAGCTCATGTCATTAACAAATGTATTAATTGATGCGTACCATAGTCTTATACATGATAAAGATGCGTTAACTATGGAATTAGGAGAGGCTGAACAAACCAGAGATGACCTAGTAGTCATTGTAGGCGATTGGAAGGAAACAATAGAGAACCAGAAAATTAAAAAGGATGTCTTAGATGAGAAAATTTCCAGTATAGAACATGAAAGAGATGATCTAATGGTTGTTGTGGTTGACCTAAAAGAAACCATTGAGTTTGTAAGTAAAGAAAAAGAAGTCTTAACGAAGAGAGTTGCTAATATTGAGCAAGAGAGAAATGACCTAGTAGTAGTGGTAGTAGACTAGAAAGAGACAATTGAGGAACTTAAAATGGAAAGTAGGCCTGGAAACTCTAAAAAGGGAAAGGAAGTTGCGAGTGAGGCAGACATTAAGCTTGCAAATGAGTTAAATTTGATGAAGACCCATCTGTGTGTTGAGCTTGAGAAAAGCAAACAGTTTCAGGAAGAACTAGGGAAAGTGAAGAGTGATCTTGAAAAATCTCTTAAGTGGACCTAGTCCTCTGATGCTATTACTGCCATGTATATTAACAATGGGGAAAAAAAGCAGGGAATTGGGTTTCAAAGGGAGAAGACTCCCTACAACCCTCATAGCAAGTATGTTACTATACCCGACAATTGGTTGTGTACCCACTGTGGAAACAATGGGCACCTCAAGGAAAACTACAAGGCCAGGGTTCAGTCTCATCAGAAAAATAAAGTCTTTGCTGAGACAACAACTACTTCTAGAGGACTTGGTCCCTCATATAAAAAATGCACGATGCTTGCATGGACCAAAAGATCCCTCATTCACCCCTTTCCTCATTACAAGGGATCCAAACTAATTTGAGTTCCTAAGTCTAACTCCTGATGTTCTTATGCAGGGAATAGTGTAAGGAAGCAGTATACAAATGGTACATGGATAGTGGTTGCTCAAAGCACATAACTGGAAATACAATCGATTTCCTTTCACTTAAAGCCCTGCAAAGAGGGAGTGTATCATTTGGGAATGGCTAAAAGGGATACATTCTAGGAGTTGGAAGGATTGGGAAGTTACTTACTCACTCAATTGAGAATGTATACTATGTCAATGGCCTAAAGTACACTCTCTTGAGTGTTTCTTAGATATGTGACAAGGGAAATAAAGTGGAATTTTTGTCCAAGATATGCATAGTCACAAATCTTGTGACTGGTAAGGTGGTGCTCTTGGCCAAAAGATACAAGAATATTTATATTGCTGTGTTTAAGTCTCTGCAAAGTGGTGATCTAAGTTGTTTGAGAACTGTTGATGACAATGCTGAACTATGGGATAGAAGGCTAGGATATGCAAGCTTTTCATTATTGAATAAACTGGTCCAAAAGGACCTAGTTCGTAGTCTGCCCAAGTCGAGCTTCAAGGAGCACAAAGTGTGTGATGCTTGTGCAAAAGGAAAGCATGTCAGATCTTCATTCAAGCCCAAAAAGGAAGTTAGCACCTCAAGGCCACTTGATCTTCCTTATATGGATCTATGTGGACCAATGAGGGTGTCAAGCAGAGGAGGAAAAATATATATATATTTGTGGCAATGAATGACTACTCCAGGTTCACTTAGACTATGTTCCTCTGAACCAAGGATGAGACTTTTCAAGTATTTGTGGTCTTTGTCAAGAAGATACATGTAAAGATGGGAACAATTGTGGCTTGCATCAGATTAGATCATGGGACAGAGTTTGATAATGCTAGATTCGATGAATTTGTATTGAAATTGCAACTACTCACCACTTCTCAGCTCCAAGAACACCGCAAAAAATGGTGTTGTGAAAAAGAAGAACATGACTCTTGAAGATATGGCGCGGTCAATGTTAATTGATAGAGGGATTGTAAACATCTTCACCAAAGTTGTTGACTCATTTGAGGACATTTGGCTGCAAATGTTATGTTCTCAAATGGCAAGGATCAACTTGGAAAATTTAATGCTAAAAGTGATGAAGAAATCTTTCTGGTTTTACTCGTCTCAAAAGCGATAGGAATGCTGATCAAAATGGACAATCCTTACTAGTTCCAGGTCAAGTTATTGACATGGAAAATGGGAAGGCATACATAATGAGTCTTGTCAAAGAATCCAGTAAAGATGATACAATTACTTCTCTATCCATTGGAGAGGAACCTGGTCCCACGATTACAACAATCGAAGCTGAAAATAGAGTCATTGATGCAGTTCAAGATATGGCACCTGGTTCCTCGACCTACAGACCGAACTGTCATAGGAACAAGGTGGGTATTCTAGAACATTGATAAGTCAACAGAAGTATATCAAGGAGTTGCTGAAAAGATTTGACATGTAAGCAACAAAAATCATCGACACTCACATTGCCACAACTACACATATAGACATGGATGAACCTGGTTCCCCTGTAAATTAGACCATGTATAGATGGATCATAGGGTCACTCCTATATCTCACAGCAAGAAGACCAGACATTGTTTATATCATGGGTCTCTGTGCAAGGTTTCAATCCAATCTAAAGGAATCTCATTTGAAGGCTGTCAAGAGGATATTGAGATATCTAAAAGGAACGTAGGACCTATTTCTCTACTATTCCTCGGGTGATAGCTTTAATCTTATTGGGTATGCTGACGCTGATTATGCATGATATCTGGTGGACAGGAAAAGCACGTCTGGAATGGCACATTTTCTAGGTTCCTGTCTTATCTCATGGGATACAAGGAAGAAAAATTTAGTGGCACTCTCAACAGCTGAAGCAGAATGTATAGCAGCCGCCTCCTGTTGTGCTCAATTGTTGTGGATCAAGCAGCAATTGGAAGACCTTGGGGTGTACGTTGATTGTGTACCTTTCTTGTACGATAATACAAGTACACTCAACATGGCCAAAAATCCAGTCTAACACAAGAGGGCTAAGCACATTGATAATTGAATATCAAATTGTAGATATCTTCACCAAAGCCCTGAGAAGAGAACATTCTGAGAGAAGCACCTGACACTAGGGTTAATAAAACCCAACTGAGCACTTGGTTCCCAATGATTGGCTATGAAAGTCATATAAATGTAAAATTAGCTAAAGTATTTTCTGGCCAAGCCTAACTCATTTCTATACCGGTACAGGTAGACACACATGATGATTATAGAGCAACTGATGCAGTATATACTGGTAAAATGGGTTAAGCTCACTTGCAAGACCTATCAGGGAACCTGGTTCTCTTGGCACAGGTTAGTAGTTTCTTTGTTCTCTCATACACAATTTAAAATGTACAAAAATAATGCCATATCATCAGCGTGTCAGTCTCTTTACGTTGTGTCTTTTCATCCAAAGTGTCTCACCTGCCACTGAATGATCCAACTCCCCAAGCAAAATCGCTGCCATTTCAGAACCGGTCCCTCATCACAAATACGTCCATCAACATCACAACCTTTCACTTCCAATTTCAAAACTTTCTTTTTGTTTTCTCTCTTCTCAATCCATAAACTTTTCGAGTAAAACCTCACCATGTCTGAAAATCAAGTAACTCCTAGTGTACCCGATAGTACTCTCATTGAGTCCACACCAGCTAGAACTCCAGCGGTAGACTCCTCCCCCAACACAACTATCAGTCCAAACCCTAAAGTAGAGTCTCCTCCACACTCTACTCCCTCTCCTATCCACTCAGATTATATTCCTTATCAAAGTTACGAGAAGTTGACTCTGAGCAAGTCTAAGAATGCCTATCCTCCTCCAGTCTCACCGATCAAATAGAGTGAATAGAGTGAATAGGGTGAACAGGGTGACTTGGTTCAAGGAGAAAATCAGGAAACATCGACTCTCTCCATGGATGAGCTTCTAGTGAAAATCCAATGATTAGTCATGAAAAGGCTGAGACAATCATGGCATGTTGCAATTCTACAAGTATCACTCCTCCCTCTGTTGAAATTTCCATGGAACCACAAGAAAATGAGGGAATAAAAAGTATGCTCTCCATCGCTTCAAAAGGGGTTGTTGTAGAGGAAGGTGGAGGAGGGTCTGAGTCTTAGGGGGGAAGAGCCTCTGTCCAGAGAAGAAAGGGGAGCAGTTGTGCCATTTGAACAGCCGGCCCAAGATGATGCTATTGGGGTCCCAAATGATGGACCTGATCCCTCCGTGGAGGATCCAGGTCAGGGGTCAGCTCCCCAGGTCAGTGTTGATCCTGCTCCTTCTCCCCACTTTTATGTTGAGCCTCTGAATATGGTGGTGCCTAAGATGAAGTCTGATAGTGAAAAAGACATAGATGATTTGGTGATTGCTAGTTTTATTAGGGCTAGGAGTAAGCTAGTTGCAGCTCCAGAGCCAACCCCTAAGCGACCCACTACACGATTGCAGAAAAAGGAGGCTCTAGAGTCTGCTCTCAAGAAAAGTCAAAGAAGTAAAACAAAGAAAAGGCTGGTAAAGGATGGAAAAGTTGTGCATGAAAATGTCGTCCATGTAGTAAATATGGATGAGAAAGCAGAAGAGGAACCTAGTTCCTTGACTCACAAGTCCTCGAGGCAGAAGCACTCTCACACTCAATCCAAAAGAAACACTTGTTGAAAGTCCAACCAAGAGTGTTGATGTTGTTCCTAGTGAAAAATATATAGAGAAACCTGGTGATAAGACAGTGAAAGAGAGTGGTGGAGAGTCTGATGATGAAGAAGTGGAAAATTCTGGTGAACATATGCATAAAAAGTCAGTGGAAAAGGGAAATTCTATTCACAAGTCAGTGAAAAGAAAAGTGGATGATGATGAGGAACCTGGTACCATCAAGAAAGCAAAAATTGGTGATTCTCTGAGTTCTAAGAAAGAGAAGTTGAGAAATCAGAAGGTACCATGGGGCCACACATTTGCCCCTGACATTGTAGAGCTTGCTGGGATGAGACAGTTAGTGAAAATTTGTGATTTCCAACAATGGACTCATTTGTTTACAAATAATGTTCCAAAAGTATATGAGGAGGAGGTGCGGAGTTTTTATGCCGACCTCTTCACAGTTGAAGATGATCAAATATGTGCGTTGGTAAATGGCCCTCCTTCCCCTATAGCTGCTTTTCAGGAAAACAATGTAGTCTTTCACTTGTGCGAT
Source organism: Nicotiana sylvestris (assembly GCF_000393655.2). Taxonomy (NCBI): domain Eukaryota; kingdom Viridiplantae; phylum Streptophyta; class Magnoliopsida; order Solanales; family Solanaceae; genus Nicotiana; species Nicotiana sylvestris. The sequence goes on from NC_091058.1 coordinate 94,844,771, forward strand.
ATAGAAGTCTTTTCATGTTATGCGATATAAGCTTAAATTTTCAGATATTTACCATGGTTATTGCTCTTCCTACCAGCATTCTGGCTATCTTAATTAAAATTTCAAATGTTGCATTTATTGACATAATGACATATAGTAGTATTACAGCGACCAATAGAAGCTAAACTCCTGACTACTTTGAATGATGTAATTTTATGTTGCTTTTCTAAATTTGTCACAAAGGACATATTCTTTTATCTTTTTAAATCTATCTTCCAAAAAATAAATTGTAATATTTCACTCTTAATATAAAACTTATTACATATTGTGTCTTAGGCTATAAGGCAGTGTGATTTTGGCATATGTTATCACTTCTAATTGTAGCTCCTGATTGTTGAGCTAGATAATTGCCTGCTTATAGGTGTTGCTTATAGCATGTAACTCTCCACTGCAGGAGGTTAAAAAATTAAATCTACAAGGAGAAGGGCAATGATGAAGAATGGCATCAACTTTTGTACTTTATTAAGTTAGAGTGGGCTACTTTGCCAAAATATTCATTTTATAACATTTGTCAAATGCATTATGCTATATAGTTTCACACCATTGTATCCCTAATATTGTATTTTTTTTATTCAATTGCTGCCTTTTGATTTGTCATATTCAACTTCATTACTTGCTCGAAAATTTTGGTTAGTTTCGACGACATAATTTATACCATTACATTCCTCGTGTTGGGCCCGTGCTGGCACAGGAAAATACCACCTAGTAATAATATCATAAACACAAAGAGGTTGGTATTATAAAGTGAAGTTTACACGAAGGAGTCTAAAATCATCTCTTACTGATGATATATGTACGACTAATGCCCTCCTTGTTTTTAATATAAAATCATGCATATTAACTTCAATTTTATATGATTAGAATAAATAAAAAATACATATCTCAAATATTAATAAGATAATAGTAGTATATAAGTAAAAGACTACTCTTAAAAGAAAATGTCAGAAGTTATCTTTGGAGATGAGTACGAAAAGAGAAGTCCATAGTTACATTCTTCCGATTGAACTATACACATGTAAAATAACAAATAGTGATGAAAAAATATAACAAATAGAGATAGAATATAGTACTCTTAGAGTAAATAATTTCTATATTATTAATTACTGTATGATAATATATTATAATGCTGGCATAACTAGTCGATGAACCAAACGATTACGAGGAGATAAGTTACGTAAAAATTATAATACATATATATGTATTAAAGTGGTTAATGATAATGCTTACATAAAAATTATAATACATATATTTTACAGTGGTTAATGATAATGCATTGATTGTTATGCGTTATCTTATTAGACCAAAATTAATAATTATCTTGCTCATGCTATTGCTAATACTTATTTTTATTACAATTTTTATTCTGTGTAAAACAAGGATTTGAGTTACATACATTATAAATATATTGTTATGAAAAATAAAAGAAGAAGAAGAATATTGTAGAGAAAAGTAGAGAGAGGCAATTTTTATTGATTTGGGATCAATTATAATGGAATAGAACCCCTCTATTTATAGGAGAAAAGTGACTTAGCCACCAAGTAAAATCTCTAAAATCTCTCTAAAATATAGATATTTACCTTAAATAAAACTCTATTTATGTGACGACCCGCAGATTCCTTAAACTTCCGTCAAAACCAACATATCCAGCTACCTCCTCTAATGTAGGAGTGAGCTCGAAGTCAGAGAAACGAAAGACATTGTGAACAGGGTCCCAAAAAGTTACTAATGCCGCAATCAGATCATCACGGGGTTTAACTTTCATAATATCCGGGAGATTTCCCAAATGCTTGATGACCCACTTTTGACCATCTTCGCCTAATTCACACCACCACATTTGAAGCTGGAATAGAAACTCTTCTGTATTTGCGGATGAGGGGTTTTGTGTGGTGCTCATTTTGTATCTGAAATTTAATTTAATAAAGTCAAGACTCATTTTGAAAACATACTCTAATCATTTTCAGTCAAAACTATTTTCAAGATTTAAAACTATTTTTTTGGAATTTTTCAAACTATTTTCAAGATTAAATACCTTTCAAGATTAAATACCTTTATTTCAAGATTTGAAAACTATATTTTAAAAAAAAAACCATTTTATTCCTCCGCTCTTACCATGATTTCATTTAAGCCAGTCAGCAAGCATGTTCAAGGCAAATGAATGCACATATAGCAAGTAGGATGCATCAGGATGGTCTTTTTATTTCGGGTTCACCTGTCCTAGACAGACCCAACCCCTGTGTTGAGTCCCCTAAGTCAAATGCACATGATGCAAAATAAACGTTCCTACTAGGGATCTGGTACATGGCTGAGTTATTCTAAGTGTAAACCTGAGGTTGATTGTTCTAAACCTGGCTTACCCAAACGGACAGTTTGAGCCAAAGCGGGGGCAACGTACCGGGAGCACGAAAGTCTACCCGGCCTAGTTACTTGTCCCAACTTCATCTTATTTGGTATGACTTTAACAGAAAGGTGGGTCACGTGCACGTGTACACCATAAATTTAGAAGACTCAGAAAGAAGAAGGGTTTCGTAACAGTTTATATATACAGTTCAGATAATATCAAAGCGGTAAAAGCATCATTTAGCACATTAGGCATATATCATGTAAAAATCAGATAATAAATAAAGCCAACTATAACGATTATTTTAAGCTCGAATTCTTGAACCCTGAACCAGTGGTTCTGGGAGTCCCCAGTGGAGTCGCCAGAGCTGTCACACCTCCTTTTTCCGCACCTGCGAGGGCGCGGGGGAGTTTTTTCCAATTAAAGGACAATCGAAACGGGATTGATTTAATTATTTCAGAGTCGCCACTTGGGAGATTTAGGGTGTCCCAAGTCACCAATTTTAATCCCGAATCGAGGAAAAGAATGACTCCATATTACAGTCTGCGTACCAGAAATCCGGATAAGGAATTCTGTTAACCCGGGAGAAGGTGTTAGGCATTCCCGAGTTCCGTGGTTCTAGCACGGTCGCTCAACTGTTATATTCGGCTTGATTATCTGATTTTATACAAGTGTGAACTTATGTGCAAAATTTAACTTTTAACCGCTTTTATCATTTACTGTTTTTATCAAGAATTGCAACGTTGTGAAAATGTATCTCGAACCGCGTTACAATCAATGTACCCGTGGTCGTCGACACACTTTGACTCCGTTGAGATTTGGATTTGGGTCACATCAATGTGCACCCGAGTTTAAGGAAATTAAATTATTAAAGGCGCGCCTAAAGCGACTAGCGTATTTATTTTGGGTAGGACCGTGGAATTTTACTAAACGGTCCATCCCGAAGCCTAAACAATTTTTAAAGCAATATTTATTGAGGGCCCCGCAATTTGTATTTTTATTTGGCGAGGCTCACCTCGTTCTTTATTTCTAATGAATTTGCAACGTCATGGACATGCATCTCGAACCACGTCACAGTCAATGTACCCGTGATTAGAGAGGCATTTCGAATCCGTCGAGATTTGGATTTGGGTCACATAAATGTGCACCCGAGTTTAAGAAGGTAAAGTTTATTAAAGCGTATCCTAAAGAGACTAACGTGTTGTCATTTTAGGAAGGTTGTGAGATTTGCTAAACAACCCGTCCGGGAAACTAAATGCTTCAATGATTTACATTTAACAAGGGCCCCGCATCTGCGTGTTTTGTTTATTTTCATCGAGGCTCATCTCGTTCTTATTTTAAAAGGATATCCTATAGCAACTACGTTTCTTGTCGTGTTCGTCTCTATCAATTGAAAACGGTAGACAGTCCTAATTAATTACATGATTGCGAGTTTACTTATAACAGGATTTAAAATGCTTTTACAGAATAATAAAATGTGACTGCGATTATGGATAACTAGCCGAAAATTATGGGCCCAAACCTAGCTCATGCGAGATGGCCAGACTTAGGCCCCCTTTTTCGATATGGGCCTAACTGATTTGTTTCGATTTGGGCTCGGCCTTCATGAGATTGAGGCCTAGGACTGATTCTTTGTTCTGTGAAATGAGTTTATCAATTTATATGGGACAATCTGGCAAAAGGAGAAAGAATTTTAACTAAAGTGGATAGTTTTCCTATTTGGCTTACATTAGAGAATATATTACACCCTCAGACTAAGTCTAAAGGTACAACTTATTACACTGGGAATGTTTTTTCACCTAACAGCACACATACATGACTAGCATGCATTAACCTGCATTGATACACTAAGCATGTAGGCTACTTCTATTATCCAAACAAAAATGTAACTACTATATACTACATGACATTTAACACAACAGTCCACGTGTATATAAACAATCTGCAGGTCCTCTCTTTTGCATTTATGTTCAAACTCTCAGTTACATTGACAGTATTAGTTGTGTACCTGGTATAGAAGAACAAAAGAAGAGAGGAATTATCAGGTGGGCAATATGCAGTAAGCACAGCAGCAACAGATACACAGCAACAACACAGCAACAAATCAACAATCCAAGTGTTTTCCACAGTCCACAGACAACCAGCAATAATTCCCAGAACAAAGAAAACCAGCAGATGGTCGAGTACCAAACAAGCAATCCCAGGAAAGAGTAATGAAACAACAGAAGTAACAAAGTGTTCAATGCAACAACACCAGCAGTTCGACAATCACAAGCAGCTCAGTCAGTGCAAAAGAACAGAACTTGGCCAAGACAGCTTGACCAATATGAACTCTTATATAGCTTTCAGACAGTGTTTGGTTACAGTGTTTACTGGAAATTTCCTTATATTTTCAGTCTTTTTCTTTAAACTCACAAGACCTCTCTTAAGACTAAAAATTTTCCAGCCCCTTTTTAAGTTTTGAAATGGCCTATTTATAAGCCAAACGACCCAGTGCTGTTAAACTGCCTGCCCCCTCCCACTTGCAGACTGCCCATACTCTTTAAACCCATGCTTAAGCATCTTTGATGCCAGCCCTTTGTTCCCCCACGCCTGGATTTTCTTTAATCAAAGGTTATGGGTTCATTTAAGTATTCATTTTAAACCTCATACTCTTGTGTCTTGTTCCCCATTAGTATTAGTTTAATCCTAAATTAGTACCCTATTTGTCAGCTCACTTAAACTAATTATTTCTGTTCTTTTTAACACCCCAGAATACCCCTGTTAGCCCTTGATTATTACTGTCCTGCCCATTGCAGCATCAGGGCATTTTGAACTTCTAAAAGTTCAATTTCAGGACTGCCCTGGACTGAACCTTTTCAGTCGTTTTTGCAATGCAAACAACCCATTTCAAATAATGTCGGGCATTCAATTCATAATACAAGTTTGTTCAGTCATGTGAGGTTGTACGTATTAGCATATCTGAACATTCAGTCGTAGGGAGTTAATCGACGACATTTATCAAGTCGACTATACTAATTACAACAGGTAATAATCAGTCGCTCATATAAACTACGCATACAGGGTCCCGAATGACTTCAAATGTCTTTGTTCAATTACTGGGAACCTATATGAGTTAACTTATTCGACGATTAATCTAATCGACGAGCATGTATATCACAGAGTACATTCAGAACACACACATAGAAAATCAACCGACCAAATAAAAGGTCTTTGCTAGAGATGGAAGAAATCAGGAAAAATAACAGATAATAACAAATAATCACAACAAATCATGCTGACAACTCAATCAAAACTAAAAAGGAAAGAGGACACTTACTGGGGAAGTTTAAACCGAAATGACCCAAGTCCGACTTAGCTTTGACCATTTGAGGCCAAACAAACTTTAATCAGGGTGTTCTCACATGAGAACACCTTGATTAAAGTCTATTAGACCTCGAACCTTTGTTAAGATCGGCTGGATTCCAAGGCTATCCGTGTTCTAGGTTTTGGATTTTCAGATCTGGTTTTTAGAAGTTGTGGGTAGATTCGGACCAAACCAAGTTTGGTTTGGTCACGAGGAGGGTCATGGGAGTGTCTGATACAAAGATGGTGAGGTTTGGTATAGATCGAGTTTTGTCTCGAATCTTCAAATCCAGATTCGAGACGATAGGAGGTGATTCGAGGTACATGGTTAGTGGATTCGTGTTCAGGGTGGTTGGATGCTTCAGGGGTGTGAAGGGGGTGGTCATCGGCGTTCATGCCGCCGGGTTTTGGTGAAAGGGAAACTAGGGCGGCGTTAGGGTTTGGGGGTTTCAGAGCTTGGGGAAGGAGATGACTGAAGGGGGGGTTCGGATAGGGGGCATGGGGTGAAGGGCCAAGTTTATATACGAAAGGGGACGGGAGATTGGAGCCGTTGGATCAAGTGATCTGAACGGCTTAGATCTATTGGCAGGTAACAGTACGGGGTCGTTTGGTATGGAAACGGGGTCGTTTGGTTTAAGTGAGGGGTTGGGTTAAACCGGTTATTGGGTCGGGTTTGAAAACGGGTTGCTGAAAGGGGTCATGAGCCGTTGGATTGGCCTGGACGGATGGCTCAGATCAAACGCCCTATGCGGCGTCGTTTTGGGGACGTGCCTGGGCAGGCCTGGTTTGGACTGGGTCTTTGCTTTGGCTTTGGTCCTCATTTTGGGGTCCAATCCGATTTTCCCTTTCCTTTTTTTAAATCAACAAATTAAACTAACAATTCCTAAAAAATTGTAAAAATTAAAATAAACTTACACACATATTGGTTAACACCTATAACAATTAACACACCATTTTAACATATATTTTTTGATTTTCTTTTTCTTTTGGAGTAACTTTTGCGAAGCAAAAATCACGTGCTTACAGCTGCCCCTCTTTGCCCGAAGAAACGAAGGGTTTTCGCGCAAAGATAAAGCGGGCGATTTTTGCTCGTCTGAGTACTCCGTGTGAAGCATTTTTTGAAAAAGATTTGACCGAACCTTTGCTTCAGAGGTTTCCTACATATCCTGGGCTGAACAGGAATCAGGTCAATGTAGTTCGGGAAATTTTGGTAGCTGGGACTACCGTGTGATTGTAGTGCTCGCTGCTGTTGTGCTCTGTTGCATGCTGCTGTAGGATGCTACCGCTCACCGATCTCCTTGTTACATTGTTCTAAAAGGAAAACAAGAAGCTAAGCTAGACTATGGATCATGAGATCTCATCCATCTTCAACTTGTTCTTGTTGCCTTGCTTTCTTGTCGGCTAACGCTTTCCTCTGATGCCCTTATTTTGTGAACTTGGGAGATGATGCTGGTCCTTCGCCTTTTCTGAATGCCAGTTTTCATCACTTTGCTTGACTTGCTGGGAACATGCCCTCTTCTTCAAGCCTTTCAATTGTTTCTTCGGTGGTATGGCTTTTTCATCAAAATTGTTATGTTGGGCATGTTATAACGTTCCCAAACTGCTTCTTTTGAGACGCGTTCCTTCTTCCTTTTGAATCGCACGCTTGCCTTTGCAGCCTTCTGCTTCTTGGTGCTGGGGGATTTTATTGTTTCCTGCTTGGGGATCTCTGTCGTAACCTTCCGTCTTCAGGTGGGGTGACTGATTCCAAAATCTAGAGCTGAATGTATTCCCGCATTATACTGGTGGGCGACCTAGAACTTAAAAGTATTCCCGCATTATACTGGTGGGCGACCTAGAACTTAAAAGTATTCCCGCATTATACTGGTGGGCGACCTAGAACTTAAATGTATTCCCGCATTATACTGGTGGGCGACCTAGAACTTAAAAGTATTCCCGCATTATACTGGTGGGCGACCTAGAACTTAAATGTATTCCCGCATTATACTGGTGGGCGGCCTAGAACTTAAAAGAATTCCCGCATTATACTGGTGGGCGACCTAGAACTTAAATGTATTCCCGCATTATACTGGTGGGCGACCTAGAACTTAAAAGTATTCCCGCATTATACTGGTGGGCGACCTAGAACTTAAATGTATTCCCGCATTATACTGGTGGGCGACCTAGAACTTAAATGTATTCCCGCATTATACTGGTGGGCGACCTAGAACTTAAATGTATTCCCGCATTATACTGGTGGGCGACCTAGAACTTAAATGTATTTCCGCATTATACTGGTGGGCGACCTAGAACTTAAATGTATTCCCGCATTATACTGGTGGGCGACCTAGAACTTAAATGTATTCCCGCATTATACTGCGTCCTTTCGATAAAATTTTGACAATCGGTAGAAAATTTTCTGCCCCGGTTTTTGGTGACTTCCCTGGCGTTGCCTCTCGCTGCCATCATCAATCCTTTGTTTTCCTGCAGCAGACAAAAGAATTTAATTAGTTTTAATCGTGGTGGTAGAGGGTGCCTTTCCTGCGGATGATTTTTCCTGTCTTCTCTTTTCTTGCTCTATGTCCCATAATTGATTAGTGGGCAGAGTTGCCTGCTGGGGGTCTATAGCCTGCTGGGGATTGGCTTTCAATTAATCCCCTTTTCTGCTTTCTCTTTAAGCACATGCTGTGGGAGTCTGCTTTTAACTCCCGAAACCACTCCCTTTAGGAGCTTACTTCCTCCAAAATTGCCGGGCACGATCACTGCATTGCCTGGGATCGGCTTTTAAGACTGTTTGTATTATCCTGCATTGGATGAATTCCCCTTCGGTTTCTGGTAGTAAGCTTTGAAAAATCCTTTTAAGACAAATTTTAGGAAAAGAAATAAAAGATAGAAAAAGGAGAAAATCTTTCTGAACCAATATTTGGTGGGAGAAGAAACTCAGAAGAACTTATCTGGAGGACATGACTGGTTTCCGTGATCATGACGTGCACCATAGATTCCCGACCCAGTCTATTTGTATCAATCGATTTGCCCGATGGTCTGACTTGCTGGGGATGACAAATGACTGTCCATTTCGTTGCAAATGTGGTCGCTTTTTGTTGATCTGTCTTGTCGCCTCATAGTGCCCTTCGAGGGGTTTTCACTAATGAGACTCTCTCTTTTCTCTCATCTCCCGGCGCCTTATGGTGCCTGTGAAGGTTTTCACCAATAAGACTCTCTCATTTCATATCCCTCATCTTACATCGCCTCTCGGTGCCTGTGAAGGTTTTCACCGATAAGACTCTCTCATTTTATTTCTTTCGAGGAATCGGGGCGTTGTAGATACGACCCTCTCTTCTGGAGATTCCTTTGACCATCAATTCATTCCCAGTCTTACGATCCTCTTCTTTGCTGGGGATCAGTGTATTATTCTCGGCCTTATTTGCCTGACTCGACATCTCTTTGAACATTGATCGGGAGATCTTTTGGACGTTGATGTTGGTTTTGGTGTGGGGTTAAAGAAAGGCTATAAAATGAAAATAATTTGATGGGTGATGTGCTACAACTTTTGGAATCAAACCTTTGTTGGAACTTAAAACATAACCTCTGCCCCAGTTTTCTTGCTTGGGGAATTTATTTTTTACACTTATGTTGCGCTATGTGCGTTACGCACACTGTGCCTATTATGCACACTATGTACATTATGCATCCTATATTCACTATGATGCATACTATGACCGAGCCGTGAGGCGCCTACGTATCCTCTTTGAGGAATCAGGTCAAATGTAGTTCCCACGGTTTTGTATTTCTTATGATTTTATCTTCTTTTTTTTTCCTTCTTTTCATTTCTTTCTCTTTTTTTTTTCTTTTTCTTTTTTTTTTCATGTCTTTTCCATTAGTGATTCCAAAAGAGGGGTATGAAAGAATTACTTAAGGCTCAAAGGGGGAAGCAAGGGTTAAAAGTGTTTGGATAGAAGAAAGAATTGCCTCCGTCATCTCATTATCCAATAAATGCCAAATACAAACAAATAAACCAAAAATTGCCATAATTAAAGAAATTACGCATAATATCTCTTGACTGCATCAGAATTGATAGCCATGTCGACACATCTCCCCTCGACATCTGTCAAACATAAAGCACCGTTGGTCAATACTCTGGTCACGATATAAGGCCCTTGCCAATTTGGGGCGAATTTGCCTTTTGCCTCGACCTGATGCGGGAGGATCTTCTTTAATACCTGCTGCCCTATTTCAAACTTCCTGGGGCGCACCTTCTTATTATATGTTCTTGCCATTCTCTTCTGGTACAGCTGACCATGGCACACTGCTGCCAATCTTTTCTCATCTATCAAGCTCAATTGTTCCAATCGAGCTTTGACCCATTCATCATCATTAATCCCGGCTTCAGCGACAATCCGGAGGGACGGAATTTCGACTTCCGCTGGTATTACGGCCTCAGTTCCGTACACCATCAAATAAGGAGTTGTGCCTATGGAAGTTCGGACAGTAGTGCGGTAACCCAACAAAGCAAAGGGTAATTTCTCGTGCCATTGTCTGGATCCTTCCACCATCTTTCGCAGTATCTTCTTGATATTCTTATTGGCTGCTTCGACTGCTCCATTCTCCTTGGGACGATATGGGGTGGAATTGCGGTGTGTAATCTTGAATTGTTGGCATACCTCTCTCATCAGGCTGCTATTAAGATTCGCACCATTATCCGTGATGATCACTTTTGGGATCCCAAATCTGCAGATGATATGGGAATGCACAAAATCCACCACTGCCTTTTTAGTTACTGACTTGAAGGTTTTAGCCTCAACCCATTTGGTGAAGTAATCAATGGTCACTAGAATGAATCTATGGCCGTTGGATGCTGCTGGTTCGATAGGTCCAATGACATCCATGCCCCATGCTACAAACGGCCAGGGTGCTGACATCGTATGTAACTCTGTTGGCGGAGAATGAATCAGATCTCCATGTATCTGGCACTGATGGCATTTCCTCACGAAAGTGATACAGTCGTGTTCCATGGTGAGCCAATAACACCCTGTTCGAAGGATCTTTCTTGCCAATACATATCCGCTCATGTGTGGCCCACAAACTCCAGCATGTACCTCTGCCATAACCGTCGTTGCTTGACTGGCATCTATGCATCTCAACAATCCCAAATCCGGGGTTCTTTTGTACAATACTCCTCCACTGAGGAAGAAACCATTCGACAAACGCCGAAGGGCTCTTTTTTGGTCTCTAGAGGCATGTTCTGGATATATCCCCATTCTGAGGTATTCCTTGATATCATGAAACCAGGGTTCGCCATCTGCTTCTTCTTCTATGGCATTGCAGTAGGCGTGCTGATCACGGACCTGGATGTGCAGAGGATCAACATACATTTTGTCAGGGTGGTGCAGCATTGATGCTAAGGTGGCCAAGGCATCCGCAACCTCATTGTGAACTCTCGGGATGTGTTTGAATTTCACCGATCGAAATTGCTTGCTCAGCTCATGCAAGCATTGTCGGTATGGTATGAGTTTTAGATCTCGCGTTTCCCATTCACCCTGAATCTGGTGTACCAAGAGGTCCGAGTCTCCTAAGACCAAGACGTCTTGGACATCCATGTCGGCAGCCAAGCGCAGACCCAGAATGCAAGCCTCATACTCGGCCATATTGTTGGTGCAATAGAAGCGTAGTTGAGCCATAACAGGATAATGGCGTCCTGTTTCAGAAATGAGTACTGCTCCTATCCCAACCCCTTTTGCGTTTGCAGCTCCATCGAAGAAAAGCTTCCAACCCGGTTCCTCAGGTAATTCCCACTCATTTGTATGCATTACCTCTTCGTCAGGAAAATACGTCCTTAAGGGCTCGTATTTTTCATCAACGGGATTCTCCGCCAAATGGTCTGCCAGCGCCTGGGCTTTCATGACCGTCCTCGTCACATAGACGATATCAAACTCTGTGAGCAGAATTTGCCATTTTGCCAACCTTCCCGTGGGCATAGGTTTCTGAAAGATATACTTCAATGGGTCCAAACGGGATATGAGATAAGTAGTATACGAAGACAGGTAGTGCTTCAACTTCTGAGCTACCCAAGTTAAGGCACAACATGTTTTCTCGAGTTGAGTGTACTTGACCTCATGTACTGTGAATTTCTTGCTAAGATAGTAGATGGCCTGCTCCTTCCTTCCTGTGTCATCGTGTTGCCCCAATACACAACCAAATGAATTTTCCAAGACCGTCAGGTAAAGAATTAGGGGCTTCCCGGGCTTAGGCGGGACCAATACGGGTGGATTAGACAGATACCCTTTGATTTGGTCGAAAGCCTCCTGACACTCTGCCGTCCAACCTACCGCAGCATCCTTTCTCAGCAGCCGAAATATGGGCTCACAAGTTGCTGTGAGTTGAGCGATGAACCTGCTGATGTAATTGAGTCTACCCAGCAAACTCATTACCTCTGTTTTGTTCCTTGGCGGTGGCAAATCTCGGATGGATTCAATTTTGGATGGGTCTAACTCAATCCCCCGTCGACTGACGATGAATCCTAGCAACTTTCCTGATGGAACCCCGAATGCGCATTTGGCCGGGTTAAGCTTGATATCATACCTCCGGAGTCTTTGGAAAAATCTCCTTAGGTCTGCCACATGGTCCTCCTGACGCCAAGATTTGATGATCACATCATCGACGTACACCTCTATTTCTTTGTGTATCATGTCATGAAACACAGCAGTCATTGCTCGCATGTACGTTGCCCCAGCGTTCTTTAACCCGAACGGCATTACCCGATAGCAGTAGGTTCCCCATGGCGTAATAAACGCTGTCTTCTCAGCATCCTCTTCGTCCATTAGGATCTGATGATAACCCGCATAGCAATCCACAAAGGATCCGATCTCGCGCCCAGCGCAATTATCGATCAGGATATGAATGTTGGGTAACGGAAAATTGTCCTTGGGACTTGCTTTGTTGAGGTTGCGGTAGTCAACGCACACCCTGATTTTTCCATCCTTCTTTGGGACTGGTACCACATTGGCCAACCACTCGGGATATCGAGTGACCCGAATGACCTTCGCTTGCAACTGCTTAATCACTTCTTCTTTGATCTTTACACTCATTTCTGTTTTAAATTTCCTTAGTTTTTGCTTGACCGGAGGGTATGCCGGGTCAGTGGGCAATTTGTGAACCACTAAATTGGTGCTTAATCCAGGCATATCGTCATATGACCATGCAAAAACATCTTTGAATTCCATGAGGGTTTTGATCAATTCTTCTCTGACATTCGGCTCAATGTGGATGCTAATTTTGGTCTCTTGGACGTTATCAGCGTCTCCTAGATTCACAGCCTCAGTGTCATTTAGGTTAGGCTTGGGTTTCTCTTCAAATTGGCACAGTTCTCGGTTTATCTCTTCGAAGGCTTCACCTTCGTCACATTCAGATTCATCGTCACAAATGACCTCTTGCATCATTGAGTCGGTTTCAGATTGATTTATTAGACTAGGTCGAAGATCCGCTGTGCATGCCATGTCATTAGAACCAGTAAAAAGAGAACTGTTCAGAAAGAAAAAGAACAAAACAAAATTAAAATGGGACAAAAGAAAAGAACTTTATTAAACTTGCGGGATAAAAGGGTTCACACTTTTACAAAAACGAAAGTAAAATTTGGATTACACCCTTGAATAATCCGAACAAACAAACAAACAAAACATAAATCAAAGCCTACTACCAAGACTCCCCTCGGACAGGAAGAGGAGTAACCGTCCAATTGTTGGTCTTGGCCTCAGGCCCCACAAACTGTATCTCTGCTCTGCTGGAACCTTCTCCAGCTTCCACCATACTGACATCCGCGAATAGCCTCACAAAACTCTGATTCAGGTCTTCATTTATACCGATCAAAGGTCCTCGAATCTTTGGGACCGGCGACCCCTTGGCACTTGCTTTGACAAAAGACCTTGAGAGACGCGGCACTGGTTTAGGCAGAAACCAAACCCTCTTCTTCATTTTTCGCGCTTGCTTCCTATCTGCTGCGGTTGGTTTGAACCCTAATCCGAAAGTTTCCAGATTTTTAGGAAGGGAGACAGGTTGGACAATCCCTTGAAGCTCGACCCCCAGGCCTTTTCCCAGCACAAATCCATTACCCAACATTTCTGAGACCATCATGACTGTTGCGGCAGCTACCCTAGGGTGCGGGATGATTTCTCCTTCAGAAATTTTGTTGGCCGACCCTGTATCGAAAATCTGGTAGACCCAAGGACCTTTGTCATCAGCGGTCTCTATGAAAGGTACAATGGTTCCGCCCATGGTGCACGTTGTATCCTCGCCGTGTAACACGACCTCTTGTCTTTCCCACTCGAACTTCACCATCTGATGTAGGGTGGAAGGCACCGCTTTGGCTGCATGAATCCAGGGTCGTCCCAACAGCAGGTTATAAGATACTGTGGCGTCTAACACCTGGAATTCCATGGTAAACAGGACTGGACCAATGGTCAAATCAAGTACAACATCCCCTACAGTGGCTGTTCCGTTTCCGTCAAACCCTCGGACACAGATACTGTTCTTGTGGATCCTTCCGTGGTCGATCTTTAACTGGTTCAAGGTAGATAGTGGGCAAATATTGGCGCTTGAGCCGTTATCCACCAATACTCGAGTTACCACCGAGTCTTCACATTTGACAGCTAGGTATAGAGCTTTATTATGCTCCGTACCTTCCACCGGCAGGTCATCATCTGAGAATGTTACCCTGTTCACCTCGAAAATCTTGCTGGCAATGGTTTCCAGGTGGTTTACAGAAATCTCACTGGGTACATGAGCTTCGTTCAATATCTTCAACAGGGCCCGACGATGCTCCTCAGAATGGATCAGTAATGACAACAGTGAGATCTGGGCCGGTGTTTTTCTCAGCTGTTCGACCACAGAATAGTCTTGTACTTTCATCTTCCTCAGGAACTCTTCAGCCTCTTCTTCGGACACAGGTTTCTTGGTTGCAACTGGGTTGGTTCTTCTTAGCTCCACCGGAGCAAAACATCGACCTGATCGAGTCAGCCCTTGCGCTTCACAACTGACTTCTTCCACCTGTTTTCCTTTGTACATCACCACCGCCTTTTCATATTTCCAAGGCACAGCCCTGCTGTCAATCATCGGCAGCTGGACCACAGGCTTTATGGTCACCAGTTCTCTACATACCCCTTTTAACACGACTGCCGGTGTGGGCGGGATCCCTGATATTACCAACTTGCTTGGCTCGGGTTTGCTTGTTATGGCGGACGGGCTCTTTCCCAATATCACTACTGGCTTGACGCTTTCTCCCTGTGACTGTACCCTCGTTCCCCCACTGGTTGAAACTTCCTTTGGGGCGGCTTGAATCATCATCACCGTTTGTGAGGGTTTTCTCAACTCTCCTCCTCATACACCAACTCAATCATGTGAGTTTCGTGGTGCGCTGGTAGTGGGTTTTGGTTGATGTTAGGAGCTTCTGGTGTCTGAACCTCGATCTTATTGGTGTCAATAAGATCCTGTATGGCATGCCTTAACTTCCAACATTTCTCGGTGTCATGCCCGAGCATCCCTGAGCAGTATTCACAACTGATTGATCGATCTAAATTCTGAGGTGGGGGATTTGGTTCTCGAGTCTGGACAGGACTAACCAAACCCAATTGCCTCAGCTTGTGGAACAAAGCGGTGTAGGTTTCTCCCAGCTCCGTGAAAGTTCTCTGCTTCCGCAACCTGTCATTCCTAGCATCTGGATTTCCCCGAAAGCCTGCCCCTGAAGGGTTTCTATACGCCCTTGGTGGAGGGTAGGTGTTTTGTGGTGGTGCATATATGTTCTGGGGAGCCGGTGCGCGCCATTGTGGGCGAACCGGAGGCTGAGTGTATGCCTGGGCTTGGTGTACGGAACAATGTGGTTCTCGAGGTGGATAGAAATTTTGTGGTGGGTTGTATGGGTATTCTGACCTGTGCGGTCTGGGTTGGTTGTAGTGCGGCCTGCCAGCCCTGGACCAATTGCCTACCTCGATCGTGGCAACCTCTTCTTTCTTTCTTCTCAGCGCACCTCCCGTGCCGCTTTGAATAGCCTGGGTTGTGGCTTTGAGTGCCGAATAGTTCAAGATTTTGTCAGATCTCAGACCCTCTTCTATCATGACCCCTATCTTGACCACCTCGTTGAAAGATTTTCCAACTGTTGTCACCAAGTGACCAAAGTAGGTTGGATCTAGTGTCTGCAAGAAATAGTCCACCATCTCTCCCTCTCTCATGGGAGGATCGACTCTAGCTGCTTGTTCTCTCCAGCGGAACCCGAACTCGCGAAAACTTTCCCCGGGTTTCTTCCCAGTTCTCAATAATGTGAGACGGTCAGGGACTATCTCGAGATTGTACTGGAAATGACCTGCAAAAGCCTGCGCCAGATCATCCCACGTGTACCACCTGCTGGAATCCTGCCTGGTATACCATTCTAGTGCAGATCCGCTCAGACTTTGGCCGAAATAAGCTATCAGCAGCTCATCCTTGCCGCCTGCCCCTCTCATTTTGCTACAGAATCCCCGCAAATGTGCCATGGGATCACCGTGCCCTTCATATAAATCAAACTTAGGCATCTTGAACCCAGCCGGGAGTTGGACGTCTGGGAAAGGGCACAGATCTTTGTATGCTACGCTGACTTGATTGCCCAATCCGTGCAAGTTCCTGAAGGACTGCTCCAGGCTTTTGAACTTTCTCAATACTTCATCCTATTCAGGGGCCTTAACCGGCTTCTCAACCTCTGCCGGTACTTCCAAATGTGGATTGTAAGCCTGTGGTTCGGGGGCATGAAACGTAGGCTCGGGGGGATAGTATTGTGTATCGTGAGCCTGAAACAATGGCTCACTGGTCGTTCTTTGCAAAGGGGCTGATGTTGGTCCCACAAAAATGGGAATATTGGGTGTTGGGAGAGGTTGATGGGGTGGTGGAGCTTGGGAATCATGAGGGCTTCTTTCTTGATGATAAAGGGGATTTGGGCGGCTTGTGGAAGGGCCGGAGTGAGGGTATTCTGGCATGTGTCCCAGTGTTTCAGGGCTCTTTTGTGTTTTGGCTATGGCTAGCTGCATTGCATTCATCTCTAGTCCCATCCTTTCAATCTTTTCCATCGCTTCTTTTAACAACTGGCTCATCGGCCTTTCTTCCTCATTGCTATTCTCCGAAGTAGTCATGCTTGTTGCTACCGGTCCTTTGGATCTGGTTTGGTATGAGTGTGTTGCCAGAATTCTTTAACAACTAACTGTCTGGTATCAGACAACAACAAACTTTGTTAGCGTTAGAGTTTAACAGATTTGATCATAACACATAGAGGATGCAATGCACCTAGGCAGTTAACCGTTTCTACATGCTTTGCTTCAAACAACATGCGTCATCCCGGTTTGCTCATTCGTCCCTTTAAAGTATTTTGGGAAACCCTGTGTTTTATTTTATTTGTATTTTCTTTTCTTTATTTATTAAAAGCGGTCGAATCTTATGGGGATTGTCTACGTATCACGTCCCCGCGTGAATCAGACCAGGCGTAGTTCTGCCATGAGGCTAACATTTATATAAAAAGATGAACAAACATTACATTTGAAAAACTTTGTAAAAACAATGTCTTGAAATACACACATTCAAATTGAAATAAACAGATACAATTCTTAACATCTCATAACGTGCCCCACTTTCCACTTGTGTTGTAAATTATTAGATCATTTGCTCAAGGCGGGGCTTGACCCGGATGACCTCCCAATGTTCGATACATCCTTTCCAACTCCACTGCTAGATGACGGGCAAAGGTGGGTGCATGCTCTGTAAACCTTTCATAATCCATTCCTTGGCAGTTTACATAACTTTGAGAGGTGTAGACCGCCAGGTCGTGGATCTGTGCCCTGAAATCTTGGAGATGTTGGCCTTGATTCTGCAACTGCTGCTGGCGAGTGGTGGCTATATCTCGGATACGGCCTTCACGATCTAGGGCTGACTCTAATAGAGCTCGGAGTCTGGCCTGCTCTAATCTCATCTGCGCTCTTTCTCTATCAGTGTCCGCTTGTTGATGCTCTCTGTACCTTCTTGCCTCTTCTAGTTGTGCACGAAGTTGGTCTTCTGATCGTATCCAATGGTCTTTTTCCTTCTTGAATTGTGCCCTGTCTTTCTCGGATTGCCTATCTTGGCGTTCCTTACCAGATCTGGCTTCTTCGTTTAATTGTTGGATCCTTTCTTTTGCTTTGCTCAATGCCCTTTCTTTTGCAGCAAGAACGGAATCATAATCTTGCATTTTTTCAAAAAGATTGGCGATGGTTTTTTGATCCTTCCAATTCCTCGCTGGCGTTTCAGAAGCCTTTTTCATTCTCAGAAATCGAGCATGAAGACTTTCATTCTCGCAGGCTAGACTCTTCTTCTCGCCTTCAGCTTCTTGTGCTTGCAAATCCTTCTCCAGACTGAGGTTCCTTAGATTTTCCTTTAGGGCATGGATAGTTGCTTTGTACCCCTTCTCTTTTTCTCCCCAGATCAACCGCTCTTGGATTTTATCATTAAAGTTTTGAATATGGGGTCTTTTAGTTGGCCTTCTTAGCTCAGGTTCTGGTACATCATCCACGCGAGACCGTTTCTCGAACCACCTTGCATATCCAGGATTTATCTCACCCTTTGTAGTGTCTGGGACTTGAGTATCGCTTTTCAAGTATCGACATCCATTCTACATCTGCTGAAGTAACGCCTCAGGAATAGTGGCCTCTGGGTGTAATTCGATTTCTTGCGTACTCAAATCTTCATCATCGGGAACTACTTGATATCTTCCTAGTTGTCTTAGGACTCTCAATGGCGCATACGGTTGGATGCTTCTCAATCCCAATAGTAGCAGATAACTATTTGAGTTTGACATATGTATCACTTCCCTCATCGGTAGTCATCCCAGAGTCCATTCAATTTGATTTGCCGTTAGAGCCTTTAGCCGAGATACCCATGCTTCTATCCCTTCTGGAACCTGATAATTTTTCACCCTTTCCTCATAACCCTCGATGTAATTATTGTTGCTTGGCCCATACTGTATGATCTTGGGCTGTTGTTGGAGATGTTCAATCAGCCACATTTGCAACAAAATTTTGCATCCTTCGAAGACTTTCGCTCCTGCTTTACATAAAGTCAAAGCCCGATAAATGTCTGAGAGAATGATGGGGACAAGGGTGTGGTTTTCCTTGGTGGTGAGGATTTGCACAACTTTTGCGGTACGAATATCAATTGTTCGTTCTTTGTTCGGGAAGACCATGATTCCTAGAAAAGCCACCATGAAGGCGAAGCGACGGTGAACCTGCCATGCGTCTTTGTCTTGTTTATTAGTAAGACCTTTCTCATGAATTTCGAACCCATCTGACTTTTCGAACCTTGAATACAAAAAGTTGAAAGAACAACATCCGTTGACGACATTGCTTTTCCTGATTTGACTGCTGATGTTCAGAAGACCGAAGAATCGATGTACCGAGGGAGCCTTCGTGAATATCAAGCTTTGATTCCTTAAACTTCCGTCAAAACCAACATATCCAGCTACCTCCTCTAATGTAGGAGTGAGCTCGAAGTCAGAGAAACGAAAGACATTGTGAACAGGGTCCCAAAAAGTTACTAATGCCGCAATCAGATCATCACGGGGTTTAACTTTCATAATATCCGGGAGATTTCCCAAATGCTTGATGACCCACTTTTGACCATCTTCGCCTAATTCACACCACCACATTTGAAGCTGGAATAGAAACTCTTCTGTATTTGCGGATGAGGGGTTTTGTGTGGTGCTCATTTTGTATCTGAAATTTAATTTAATAAAGTCAAGACTCATTTTGAAAACATACTCTAATCATTTTCAGTCAAAACTATTTTCAAGATTTAAAACTATTTTTTTGGAATTTTTCAAACTATTTTCAAGATTAAATACCTTTCAAGATTAAATACCTTTATTTCAAGATTTGAAAACTATATTTTAAAAAAAAAAAAAACCATTTTATTCCTCAGCTCTTACCATGATTTCATTTAAGCCGGTCAGCAAGCATGTTCGAGGCAAATGAATGCACATATAGCAAGTAGGATGCATCAGGATGGTCTTTTTATTTCGGGTTCACCTGTCCTAGACAGACCCAATCCCTGTGTTGAGTCCCCTAAGTCAAATGCACATGATGCAAAATAAACATTCCTACTAGGGATCTGGTACATGGCTGAGTTATTCTAAGTGTAAACCTGAGGTTGATTGTTCTAAACCTGGCTTACCCAAACGGACAGTTTGAGCCAAAGCGGGGGCAACGTACCGGGAGCACGAAAGTCTACCCGGCCTAGTTACTTGTCCCAACTTCGTCTTATTTGGTATGACTTTAACAGAAAGGTGGGTCACGCGCACGTGTACACTATAAATTTAGAAGACTCAGAAAGAAGAAGGGTTTCGTAACAGTTTATATATACAGTTCAGATAATATCAAAGCGGTAAAAGCATCATTTAGCACATTAGGCATATATCATGTAAAAATCAGATAATAAATAAAGCCAACTATAACGATTATTTTAAGCTCGAATTCTTGAACCCTGAACCAGTGGTTCTGGGAGTCCCCAGTGGAGTCGCCAGAGCTGTCACACCTCCTTTTTCCGCACCTGCGAGGGCGCGGGGGAGTTTTTTCCAATTAAAGGACAATCAAAACGGGATTGATTTAATTATTTCAGAGTCGCCACTTGGGAGATTTAGGGTGTCCCAAGTCACCAATTTTAATCCCGAATCGAGGAAAAGAATGACTCCATATTACAGTCTGCGTACCAGAAATCCGGATAAGGAATTCTGTTAACCCGGGAGAAGGTGTTAGGCATTCCCGAGTTCCGTGGTTCTAGCACGGTCGCTCAACTGTTATATTCGGCTTGATTATCTGATTTTATACAAGTGTGAACTTATGTGCAAAATTTAACTTTTAACCGCTTTTATCATTTACTGTTTTTATCAAGAATTGCAACGTTGTGAAAATGTATCTCGAACCGCGTTACAATCAATGTACCCGTGGTCGTCGACACACTTTGACTCCGTTGAGATTTGGATTTGGGTCACATCAATGTGCACCCGAGTTTAAGGAAATTAAATTATTAAAGGCGCGCCTAAAGCGACTAGCGTATTTATTTTGGGTAAGACCGTAAAATTTACTAAGCGGCCTGTCCCGGATTCTATGTATTTTAATATATGCATTTAGAGGGCCCCGCAGCTTCTACATTTTTGTTTGTCGAGGCTCGTCTCGTTCTACTTTTAAAAGGAATTTGCGACGTCATGGTCATGCATCTCGAACCACGTCACAATCAATGTACCCGTGATTAGAAATACATTTCAAATCCGTCGAGATTTGGATTTGGGTCACATAAATGCGCACCCGATTTTAAGAAGGTAAAATTATTAAATACGCGCTTAAAGAGGCTATCGCGTTATTATTCTGGGAGGGCCGTGAGGTTTGCTAAACGACCCATCCTGGAAACTGAATGCTTCGATAATTACATTTAACGAGGGCCCCGTAGCTTGTGCAATTTTATTTATTTTTGTCGAGGCTCATCTCGTTCTTATTTTAAAAGGGTATCCTATAGCAACTACGTTTCTTGTCGTGTTTGTCTCTACTAATTGAAAACAGTAGATAGTCCTAATTAATTACGTGCTTGCCAATTACCTATAACAGCATTCGGGAATGCTTAAAAATCAGAAAAGAGACTGCGTGCACAGTCAGCCGAATAAATAATCACGGGCCCAAATTCAGCCCATGCGTGATGGACCAGACCTGGGCCATGGTTTGTTCGATGCGGGCCTGTTTGGTCCGTTTCGACCTGGGTTCGACTTTCGCGAGGTTGAGATTGCAAGCTATGTGTTCTTTGTCTTAAAACATGGTTTACCAGTTATATGAAACAGTTTTATCGGAAAGGAAAGAACTTAACTAGTAGAGTACGATTTTCACGCTTGGCATACATTACAGAATCATACTACACCATTAAACTAAATCTAAAATACAACCTATTGCATTGGGCATGCTTCTATCTACCAGCCTGCATATACAATTGGATGTCAAATTACCCTACATATACAGTTGCTATGTATTAAAGCTAACCCAGTATCCGAACAAAATACGAGCTATCATACATCCCGGATCATTCAGTGTACAGACTATACATAAATTACATGATTTCAACCCTTTTCTTTGTATTCATACTCAACTTCAGATCACATTGACAGTATTAGTTGTGTACCTGGTATAGAAGAACAAAAGAAGAGAGGAATGATCAGGTGGGCAATATGCAGTAAGCACAGCAGCAACAGATACACAGCAATAACACAGCAACAAATAAACAATCCAAGTGTTTTCCACAGTCCACAGACAACCAGCAATAATTCCCAGAACAAAGAAAACCAGCAGAGGGTCGAGTACCAAACAAGCAATCCCAGGAAAGAGTAATGAAACAACAGAAGTAACAAAGTGTTCAATGCAACAACACCAGCAGTTCGACAATCACAAGCAGCTCAGTCAGTGCAAAAGAATAGAACTTGGCCAAGACAGCTTGACCAATATGAACTCTTATATAGCTTTCAGACAGTGTTTGGTTACAGTGTTTACTGGAAATTTCCTTATGTTTTCAGTCTTTTTCTTTAAACTCACAAGACCTCTCTTAAGACTAAAAATTTTCCAGCCCCTTTTTAAGTTCTGAAATGGCCTATTTATAAGCCAAACGACCCAGTGCAGCTAAACTGCCTGCCCCCTCCCACTTGCAGACTGTCCATACTCTTTAAACCCATGCTTAAGCATCTTTTATGCCAGCCCTTTGTTCCCCCACGCCTGGCTTTTCTTTAATCAAAGGTTATGGGTTCATTTAAGTATTCATTTTAAACCCCATACTCTTGTGTCTTGTTCCCCATTAGTATTAGTTTAATCCTAAATTAGTACCCTATTTGTCAGCTCACTTAAACTAATTATTTCTGTTCTTTTTAACACCCCAGAATACCCCTGTTAGCCCTTGATTATTACTGTCCTGCCCATTGCAGCATCAGGGCATTTTGAACTTCTAAAAGTTCAATTTCAGGACTGCCCTGGACTGAACCTTTTCAGTTGTTTTTGCAATGCAAACAACCCATTTCAAATAATGTCGGGCATTCAATTCATAATACAAGTTTGTTCAGTCATGTGAGGTTGTACGTATTAGCATATCTGAACATTCAGTCGTAGGGAGTTAATCGACGACATTTATCAAGTCGACTATACTAATTACAACAGGTAATAATCAGTCGCTCATATAAACTACGCATACAGGGTCCCGAATGACTTCAAATGTCTTTGTTCAATTACTGGGAACCTATATGAGTTAACTTATTCGACGATTAATCTAATCGACGAGCATGTATATCACAGAGTACATTCAGAACACACACATAGAAAATCAACCGACCAAATAAAAGGTCTTTGCTAGAGATGGAAGAAATCAGGAAAAATAACAGATAATAACAAATAATCACAACAAATCATGCTGACAACTCAATCAAAACTAAAAAGGAAAGAGGACACTTACTGGGGAAGTTTAAACCGAAATGACCCAAGTCCGACTTAGCTTTGACCATTTGAGGCCAAACAAACTTTAATCAGGGTGTTCTCACATGAGAACACCTTGATTAAGGTCTATTAGACCTCGAACCTTTGTTAAGGTCGGCTGGATTCCAAGGCTATCCGTGTTCTAGGTTTTGGATTTTCAGATCTGGTTTTTTAGAAGTTGTGGGTAGATTCGGACCAAACCAAGTTTGGTTTGGTCACGAGGAGGGTCATGGGAGTGTCTGATACAAAGATGGTGAGGTTTGGTATAGATCGAGTTTTGTCTCGAATCTTCAAATCCAGATTCGAGACGATAGGAGGTGATTCGAGGTACATGGTTAGTGGATTCGTGTTCAGGGTGGTTGGATGCTTCAGGGGTGTGAAGGGGATGGTCATCGGCGTTCATGCCGCCGGGTTCTGGTGAAAGGGAAACTAGGGCGGCGTTAGGGTTTGGGGGTTTCAGAGCTTGGGGAAGGAGATGACTGAAAGGGGGGGTTCGGATAGGGGGCGTGGGGTGAAGGGCCAAGTTTATATACGGAAGGGGACGGGAGATTGGAGTCGTTGGATCAAGTGATCTGAACGGCTTAGATCTATTGGCGGGTAACAGGACGGGGTCGTTTGGTATGGAAACGGGGTCGTTTGGTTTAAGTGAGGGGTTGGGTTAAACCGGTTATTGGGTCGGGTTTGAAAACGGGTTGCTGAAAGGGGTCCTGAGCCGTTGGATTGGCCTGGACGGATGGCTCAGATCAAACGCCCTATGCGGCGTCGTTTTGGGGACGTGCCTGGGCAGGCCTGGTTTGGACTGGGTCTTTGCTTTGGCTTTGGGCCTCATTTTGGGGTCCAATCCGATTTTCCCTTTCCTTTTTTTAAATCAACAAATTAAACTAACAATTCCTAAAAAATTGTAAAAATTAAAATAAACTTACACACATATTGGTTAACACCTATAACAATTAACACACCATTTTAACATATATTTTTTGATTTTCTTTTTCTTTTGGAGTAACTTTCGCGAAGCAAAAATCACGTGCTTACAGTAATCACTTGGAGGTAAGATTCTTGGTCTTAAAACTCGATTCTAATGTGAAATCTACCTAATAAATCATGGAATCTAAGTCTAAAATTGAGGAATTAGGGTTTGAGATTAAGAGACTTTAAATGGGAATTTGAGGGGTCATTTGGACTCCAATTTCAGTGTTCTTGGTATGTACGGACACGTGGGAGGATAAGGATTCCGTTGATGTAATTGTTATCGAGTTTTGAGATGTGGGCCCCGGGGTCGGGTTTGGCCAATTTCGAGATTTTTGGTATTATTTGATTGTTTTCCCTTGGGCTTGGTTCCCTTAT
Organism: Nicotiana sylvestris; assembly: GCF_000393655.2. NCBI lineage: Eukaryota > Viridiplantae > Streptophyta > Magnoliopsida > Solanales > Solanaceae > Nicotiana > Nicotiana sylvestris. Next base: position 94,869,344 of record NC_091058.1, read on the forward strand.
CATATTTTGACGTCATGATTTTGATTTTAGATAGCGGCGCAAGTGGAGGCTGATTCGAGGGGCAAAGGCGTTGCAGAGTAGTATTTTCACCGGTTTGAGGTAAGTAACCATTGTAAATCTGGAACTGAGGGTACAAACCCCGGTATTTGACTTATTTTGATAAATGCGGTGACGCACATGCTAGGTGACGAGTGTGTGGGCGTGCACCGATAGGAATTGTGACTTGGTCCGTCCCGTAGCGACTATTAACCTGCGTATTTGATTTGAAACCTTATGATATTCCATACATTAGTCATTTATACTATATTATGGGTTGTATGCCACGTTTGGGACCTGTGCCAACTTGTTGAGACCCTTAGGGGCATTTTTACTATTTTTCCTCACTCTACTTGTTGAAAGCATATCCTCAGTCATGTTTTACCTGTTTAAATATTTAAAACTGGTTTTATCACTCCACTTTTAAATGAGAGGACTGTTTGGGTTGAGTTCCCTAATTTCAATTATTGTGCCCGAGAGGCTGTGAGGTTAATGACTGAGAGAGGTTGAGAACCTAATAGTGAGGATATTATATGTATATATTATGGATTGGGCTACACGCTGCAGTGATACTTAAATGGATCGGGCTGCATGCCGCAGTGATATGACGCTTGGGTTATAGGAGCCCCTCCGAAGTTTGTACACCCCTTGTGAGCGTAGTCGACTATAAATTATGGATCAGGCTGCACGCCGCATCGGTTACTATGATTTCTATTACTATGAGATGTTAATGAGCCTGAGTGCTGAAAGTGAGCACTGAGTGACGAGAGTAGAGTCACGAGTGACTGAGAGGCTGCCCGAGAGGCCATATACTGAGTGATACCTTGCCCGAGGGGCCCAGTTATGATATTTTTACTGATTTCACTCTTCTTTTAAAATAAGCCTCTGTTGGAAAAATTGCTAAGTATATGACTTCAAGTGTTTAAACTGAAATTGATGATTTTACGACGAAACTGGTTTTAAACTGTGAAGTTGACCTTATATCCTGTTGTTTTATTCAATTATATGATTTTTAACTGCTCGTCACTGCTTTCAGACCTTATTTACTTTAGTTACTTACTAAGTTGGCGTACTCATGTTACTCCCTGCACCTTATGTGCAGATCCAAGTGCCCGAGTGACAGAGTGAGGGTCCTCAGCTGATCCAGAGGTTGCCGGAGATTTCAAGGTAGTTGCATGGCATCCGCAACCCTGTTTTCTCCTCATCTTGTTCTTTTCTGCATTTTCTGGACTTATGTTGTATCAGACAGTTAGTTATGTAGTAGAGGCTCTAGACTCGTGACACCAGATATTTGGGGCTGTGTAGTTTTTATGTTTATTTGACTTTCGCATATGTAAATATGTTTTAAACGCTTATTATGGAAATTTGGTATTTAAACTTGTGATAGAAAAATGGTTTTATAAAAGAAATTTGTTGTAGATAATGGTTTGGGTTAGCTTGCCTAGTAATGTGATAGGCGCCATCACGACTGGGTATTTGGGGTCGTGACAAGTTGGTATCAGAGCCTAAGTTACATAGGTCTCGCGAGTCATGAGCCGGTTTAGTAGAGTCTCGCGGATCGGTACGGAGACGTCTGTATTTATCCTCGAGAGGCTACAGAACCTTTAGGAAAAACTTCATATTCTTGAAATTCTTGTCGTGCGAATATGTTGATCCGAATACTAAACTTTTGTTATTCCATTCTCTCACAGATGGTGAGGACACGTGCTACCGGGCAGGATGGACAACCGCCAGTACCACCAGCGGGGGCCACCAGAGGCTGAGGTCGTGGTAGAGGCAGAGCAGCTAGGGCAGCACCTACAGATCCACCAGCTGCCCTGGTTCAGGATCAGGTCCCAGTTGTGGACGCTACAACAGCACCAGTTCAGGCACCAGCTGTGCCCATTTTGATTCTAGGCCTTAGGAGGCTTTAGCTTAGATTTTATCAGTGTGTACCGGTTTGGCTCAGGCGGTTTCAGTTACTACGGCCGCAGCTACTTCTCAACCTGGGGGAGGCACCCAGACTCCCATTGCTCGTACAACTGAGCAGGTGGTGCAAGGACTCCAGACACCGGGGGTACCTCCAGCCCAGCCGGTTGCACCAGCTCAGGAGTTTGTGGTACCAGTTATGCTAGACGACGAGCAACGTCGACTAGAGAGGTTTGGTAGACTCCAGCGTCCAACTTTCAGCGGTGCAGAGGGATAGGATGCCAAGGGTTTCTTAGATAAGTGCCAGAGGATACTTCGTACAGCGGGGATTCTAGAGACCACTGGTGTAGCTTTTACTACCTTTCAGTTTCTGGGGCTGCCTTCACTTGGTGGGAGGCGTATGAGAGGCGTAAACCTGTTGGTGCAGCGCCGCTTACCTGACAACAGTTCTCTGTTCTCTTTCTGGAGAAGTATGTGCCACAGTCTTGCCAAGAGGAGCTGCGCAGGCAGTTTGAGCAATTGCGTCAAGGAGAGATGACTGTGACGTAGTATGAGATGCGGTTCTCCGAGTTAGCCCGTCATGCGGTTTGGTTGGTTCCCACAGATCGAGAGAGGATCAGGAGGTTTGTTGATGGCCTCACATATCAGCTTCGGATTCTCATGACTAGGGAGAGGGTGACAGGTGCTACCTTCGAGTAGGTTGTTGACATCGCCCGTAAGATTGAGTTGGTTCACCACCAGGAGCGAGAGGAGGGGGAGTCCAAGAGGCCTCAGGGATCTGGTAGCTTTAGTAGTACTCCTTCGTGGGGTCAGTTCCATCAGGGCAGAGGCCGTCCTTTCAGACAGGCTCATTCAACTCGCCTAGGTTACCGTGGAGCATCATCGGGTCATGGTTTTCACAATTCTCATCAGGGCCATTCATCACTTAGTGCCCTTCCAGCTCAGAGTTCGTCCCGTGCTCCATCAGTGCAGGGTTCTTCCATGCCAAGTCCTTCTACTGGTCATTTCGGTGCCAGGGGTTCCCTTCAGTCCCCATCTCAAGCACCGGGGAGTTGTTATGAGTGTGGAGAGTTTGGGAATATGAGGAGGCAGTGTCCTCATCTTCATGATAGTCAGTCTCAATAGAGGGGTCAGCCCTTGACTTCTGCTCCAGTTACTTCACCACCCACCCACCCAGCTAGGGGTGGAAGTTAGTCAGTTAGAGGTTTCCCTAGAGGGGGAGGTCGATCAGGCGGTGGTCAGGCTAGTTTCTATGCCCTCCCAGGTAGACCAGATGTTGGTGTTTCAAATGCCGTGATTTTAGGTATTATTTCAGTCTGCCACAGAAATGCCTCTGTATTATTTGATCTCGGTTCCACCTTTTTTATGTGTCATCATACTTTGCCCGTTATCTGGATACACCCCGTGAGTCTCTTGTTTCACCTGTTCATGTATCTATTCCAGTAGGCGATACTGTTATTGTAGACCGTGTATACTAGTCATTTGTGGTGACTATTGGGGGTCTGGAAAACCGAGTGGATCTTTTATTATTGTGTATGGTGGATTTCGATATCATTTTGGGCATGGATTGGTTATCTTCATGTCGTGCTATTCTAGACTGTCATGCCAAGACAGTCACATTGGCTATACCGGGTGTGCCACGGATTGAGTGGCGAGGTTTGACCGATTATGTTCCTAGTAGAGTGATCTCATTCTTGAAGGCCCAGCGTATGGTTGGGAAGGGATGTCTTTCGTATCTAGTCTTTGTGAGTGATGTCAGAGCTGAGACTCCCAGTATTGATTCTGTTCCAGTTGTGAGGGATTTTCCCGATGTGTTTCTTGAAAAACTGTCGGGCATGCCACTGGACAGGGATGTTGATTTTGGTATTGACCTGGTGCCGGGCACTCAGCCCATTTCTATTTCGTCGTATTGTATGACACCAGCGAAGTTGAAAGAGCTAAAAGAGCAGCTTCAGGAACTCCTCGATAAGGGGTTCATTCAGCCTAGTGTGTCACCTTGGGGTGCACTGGTTCTATTTGTGAAGAAGAAGGATGGCACTATGAGGATATGCATTGATTATAGGCAATTGAACAAAGTAACAATTAAGAACAAGTATCCATTGCCTTGCATTGATGATTTGTTTGACCAGCTTCAGGGAGCGAGAGTGTTCTCCAAGATTGATCTCCATTTAGGTTATCACCAGTTGAAGATCAGGAACTTGGATATTCTTAAGACAGCTTTCAGGACCCGATATGGTCATTATGAGTTCTTGGTGATGTCTTTTGGGTTGACCAATGCCCCAGCAGCTTTCATGCATTTAATGAAAAGCGTGTTCCGGCCTTATCTCTATTCGTTTGCCATAGTCTTCATTGATGATATTCTGGTGTATTCGCATAGTCAGGAGGAGCACGCACAGCATTTGAGAGTTGTGTTGCAGAGATTGAGGGAGGAGAAACTTTATGCAAAATTCTCCAAGTGTGAGTTTTGGCTCAGTTCAGTGGCTTTCTTGGGGCACGTGGTGTCCAGCGAGGGTATTCAGGTTGATCCGAAGAAGATAGACGCGGTTCAGAGTTGGCCCAGACCGTCCTCAGCTACAGAGATTCGTAGTTTTCTTGGCTTGGAAGGCTATTATCGCCGGTTTGTTCATGGATTCTCATCTATCGCATCGCCTGTGACCAAGTTCACTCAGAAGGGTGCCTCGTTTGTATGGTCGGACGAGTGTGAGGAGAGCTTTCAGAAGCTCAAGACAGCTTTGAGCACAGCTCCAGTGTTAGTTTTTCCATCAGCTTCGGGTTCATATACCGTGTATTGTGATGCTTCGAGAGTTGGTATTGGTTGTGTATTGATGCAGGAGGGTAATTTATTGCTTATGTTTCTCGTTAGTTGAAGCCCTATGAGAAGAACTACCCCGTTTATGATTTGGAGTTGGCTGCCATAGTTCACGCGTTGAAGATTTGGAGACATTACTTGTATGGTGTGTCTTGTGAGGTGTTTACTGATCATAATAACCTCCAGCACTTGTTCAAGCAGAAGGATCTCAATTTGAGGCAGCGGAGGTGGTTGGAGTTGCTTAAGGATTATGATATCACTATATTGTACCATCCGAGAAAGGTCAATGTGGTGGCCGATGCTTTGAGCCGAAAGACAGTGAGTATGGGGAGTTTGACATATATTCCAGTTGGGGAGAGACCTCTTGCAATTGATGCTCATGTCTTGGCCAATCGATTCGTGAGGTTAGGTGTTTCGGAGCCTAGTCGGGTATTGGCTTGTGTGGTTTCTCAATCTTCCTTATATGACCGCATCAGAGAGCGCCAGTATGATGATCCGCATTTGCTTGTCCTTAAGGACAGAGTTCAGCATGATGATGCCAAAAATGTGATTATTGGTGATGATGGGGTGTTGAGGATGCATGTCCGGATTTGTGTGCCTAATGTAGATGGGCTTCGGGAGTTAATTCTGGAGGAAGCCCATAGCTCACGGTATTCCATTCATTCGGGTGCCGCGAAGATGTATCGAGATTTGAGGCAACATTATTGGTGGAGAAGAATGAAGAAAGATATTGTGGGATTTGTAGCTCGGTGTCTCAATTGTCAGCAGGTGAAATATGAGCATCAGAAACCGGGTGGCTTGCTTCAGCAGATAGATATTCCCGAGTGGAAGTGGGAAAGGATCACTATGGACTTTGTTGTTGGACTTCCACGGACTTTGAGGAAGTTCGATGCTATTTGGGTGATTGTGGATCAGCTGACCAAGTCTGTGCACTTTATTCCTGTGTGTACTACTTATTCTTCAGAGCAGTTGGCAGAGATCTATATCCATAATATTGGTCGGTTGCATGGTTTCCTAGTTTCCATCATTTCAGATAGGGGCACTTAGTTTACTTCGCAATTTTGGTGGTCTGTGCAGCGAGAGTTGGGTACTCAAGTTGAGTTGAGTACGGTTTTTCACCCTCAGACGGACAGGCAGTACGAGTGCACTATTTAGATATTGGAGGACATGTTGTGTGCTTGTGTCATTGACTTCGGAGGGTCATGGGATCCGTTTCTACCGCTTGCAGAGTTTGCTTATAACAACAGCTACCAGTCAAGTATTCAGATGGCTCCGTATGAGGCTTTGTATGGGAGGCGGTATATATCTCTAGTTGGTTGGTTCGAGCCCGGTGAGGCTAGGCTATTGGGGACAGATTTGGTATAGGATACTTTAGAAAAGGTGAAGGTGATTCAGGAGAGGCTTCATACAGCGCAGTCAAGGTAGAAGAGCTATGCTGATAGGAAGGTTCGGGATGTGTCCTACATGGTTGGCGAGAAGGTTTTGTTGAAGGTTTCACCCATGAAGGGTATTATGAGATTTGGAAAGAAAGGGAAATTGAGCCCTCGGTTCATTGGGCCTTTTGAGGTGCTTCGGAGGATTGGGGAGGTGGCTTATGAGCTTGCTTTGCCACCCAGCTTGTCGAGTGTGCATCCGGAATTTTATGTTTCTATGCTCCGGAAGTATATTAGAAATCTGTCTCATGTTTTGGATTTTAGCACGGTTCAGTTAGATGATGATTTGACTTATGATGTGGAGCCAGTAGCTATTTTGGGTCGTTAGGTTCGAAAGTTGAGGTCAAAGGATATAGCTTCAGTGAAAGTGTAGTGGAGAGGTCGGCCCGTGGAGGAGACTACCTGGGAGATCGAGCGGGAGATGCGGAGCAGATATCCTCACCTGTTTGAGGCTTCAGGTATGTTTCTTGACTCGTTTGAGGATGAAGGTTTGTTAAAGTTGGGGAGGATGTAACGACCCAGCTAGTCGTCTCATGAGTTACCGCTCTGTTTCCCCCATTTCTGCTTCTTATCGCTTTGTATAATGGTTTTATATGTGATCGGGTTGATTGATTAGGGTTCGGAAAGGAATTGGTAAGATTTGAGACACATAGTTTCTTTTGAGGAAGGTTAAGTTGAAAAAGTCAACCGAATGTTGACTTATGTGTTAGAGGGCTCGGATATGAGTTAAGATGGTTCGGTTAGCTTCGGTAGGTGATTTGGGACTTATGAGCATGATCGGAATGAGTTTCGAAGTAGATTTAGGCTTGAATTGGCGAAGTTGATATTTTGGCGATTTTCGGTTGGTAGGCGAGATTTTGATATAGGGGTCGGAATGGAATTTTGAGAGTTGCAGTAGTTCCGTTGTATCATTTGGGATGTGTGTGCAAAATTTTAGGTCATTCGGACGTGATTTGGTTGGATTTTTTTATCAAAAGCGGAATTCGGAAGATTTGAAAACTTAGGCTTGAATCCGATGTATTTTGGTTGATTTTATGTTATTTGAGGTATTTTGAAGATTGGTACAGGTTTGAATAAGGTTTTGGGATATGTTGGTGCCTTTGGTTGAGGTCCCGGGGGCCTCGAGTGAGTTTCGGAGGGTTGAATGGACAATTTTGAGTTAAAGAAAAGTTGCAGATTTATGTTCACCTGTTACAGTATTTTACTCTTTGCGTTCCCAAGTAGACCCTCGCATTCGCGAAGAGTCATTTGGGGAAGGTGGAATTTAAGCCTTCGTGTTCACGAGGAAGGCTCCGCGTTCACGAAGGTCTGGGCATCTGTGCATCGCGTTCGTGGGTGTGATGTCATGTTCGCGTAGAAGAAATGGGCGGCTGAGCTTCAGGGGAGTTTAATTCTTCGCGTTCGCGATAGGTGGAACGCGATCACGAAGGCCTGTCTGAGTAAACCATCGCGTTCGCGATGGGGTGGTCGCGATCGCGAAAGAGGAATTTGGTCAAGGTTATTTTTGTGCTTCGCGAATACGAGGCTTTGACCGCGTTCGCGAAGAAGGATTTTCAGGTCTGGGTAGAAGGTTTAAAAGGGCGTCTTGTCCGCGAATGTGGGGTTTATTTTTTCCATTGTTGGTCATTTTTGGAGCTATTTGAAGGGGATTGAAGAGGGATTCAAGGGGAATCACTTGGAGGTAAGATTCTTGGTCTTAAAACTCGATTCTAATGTGAAATCTACCTAATAAATCATGTAATCTAAGCCTAAAATAGAGGAATTAGGGCTTGAGATTAAGAGATTTTAAATGGGAATTTGAGGGGACATATGGACTCCGATTTTAGTGTTCTTGGTATGTATGGACTTGTGGGAGGATAAGGATTCCGTTGATATAATTTTTATCGAGTTTAGAGATGTGGGCCCAGGGGTCGGCTTTAGCCGATTTCAGGATTTTTGGTATTATTTGATTATTTTCACTTGGGCTTCGTTCCCTTATCATATTTTGACGTCGTGATTCTGATTTTGGATAGATATGACGTGAGTGGATGCCGATTCGAGGGGCAAAGGCGGCGTGGAGTAGTATTTTCACCGGTTTGAGTTAAGTAACCATTGTAAATTTGGAACTGAGGGTACAAACCCCGGTATTTGACTTGTTTTGATAAATGCGGCGACGCACATGCTAGGTGACGAACATGTGGGCGTGCACCGATAGGGACTGTGACTTGGTCCATCCCGTAGCGACTATAAAGCCGCGTATTTGATTTGAAACCTTATGATATTCCATATTTTAGTCATTTATACTATATTATGGGTTGTATGCCACGTTTGGGGCATTGTGCCGACCTGTTGAGACCCTTAGAGGCATTTTTACTGTTTTTCCTCACTCTACTAGTTGAAAGCATATCCTCAGTCATGTTTTACCTGTTTAATTGTTTAAAACCAGTTTTATCACTCCATTTCTAAATGAGAGGACTGTTTGGGCTGAGTTCCCTAATTTCTATTGTTGTGCCCAAGAGGCTGTAAGGTTAATGACTAAGAGAGGTTGAGAACCTAATAATGAGGATATTATATGTATATATTATGGATCGGGCTGCACGCCGGAGTGATATGTATATTGGATTGGGTTGCGCGACACAGCGATATGACACTTGGGTTGTAGGAGCCCCTCCGGAGTCTTTACACCCCCAGTGAGCGTAGTTGACTATAAATTATGGATCGGGCTGCACGCCGCAGCGGTTACTATGATTTCTATTACTATGAGATGTTAATGAGCTTGAGTGCTGAGAGTGAGTACTGAGTGACGAGAGTAGAGTCACGAGTGACTGAGAGGTTGCCCGAGAGGTCATATACTAAGTGATACCTTGCCCGAGGGGCCCAATTATGATATTTTTACTGATTTCACTCTTCTTTTAAAATAAGCCTCTGTTGGAAAAATTGTTAAGTATATGCTTTCAAGTGTTTAAACTAAATTGATGATTTTAGGACGAAACTGGTTTTAAATTGTGAAGTTGACCTGTTATCCTGTTGTTTTATTTGGTTATATGATTTTTAACTGCTCGTCATTGCTTTCAGACCTTATTTACTCTAGTTACTTACTGAATTGGCGTACTCACGTTACTTCCTACACCTTGTGTGCAGATCCAAGTGCCCGAGTGGCAGAGTGAGGGTCCTCAGCTGATGCAAAGGTTGACGGAGATTTCAAGGTAGCTGCATGGCGTCCGCAACCCTGTTTTCTCCTTATCTTGTTCTTTTCCGCATTTTCTAGACTTATGTTGTATCAGACAGTTAGTTATGTAGTAGAGGCTCTAGACTCGTGACACTAGATATTTGGGGCTATGTAGTTTTCATGTTTATTTGACTTTCGCATATGTAAATGTGTTTTAAACGCTTATTATGGAAATTTGGTATTTAAACTTGTGATAGAAAAATGGTTTTATAAAAGGAATTTGTTGTAGATAATGGTTTGGGTTGGCTTGCCTAGTAATGTGATATGAGCCATAATATTTTGGCTAATCACAATAGGTACGTGATCAATGACCATTCATTCCATAAGAATGAAATTATTTTCTTATTTCATCTCAAACCTCTTTCTATAGGCGAGTGTGGTATATTTAATACCACTAGCATGCTCATATTCTTCCATGAATGAATATGCATTCATAAATCACATACTGTCACATTCACATCATGAATGGACCATAATCATCTATATGTGATTTACAAAATCTCATGCCAAATCGATAACAAATATTACTTTCACAGAGTGAAGGATTATTTTGAGAATCCTTGTTGTTCTCATTACCACAATGATGGCGATTATAATTTCGTCTATTGTCACGTCCACATCCATTGGTACCTTCATGGTAATAATTTTGTCTTCTTTCAGACTTATCACATATTGCTACCACATTCTCTTAAAGGAATGAGAATGAAGCAAATTCAATGGGACGGATTTTCACTTCTTTGCCCACAATTATACATGGATTTGATCATGGTAAGGCATAAAGATCTTACCACTTCACGTGGCTATAATTTCTTGCAAACTCTATTAGAGTTATAATCACAACTTATTGTCTTTGCGTGTATTTAAAATCAAATTATAGAATATCACGAATTTAAAAGAGAAAAATAAAGTAAAACACTTACCTTAAATCCAGAATTTAATCATGAAGGAAATTCATGGAACAATTGACAATCATTATGCTCAATCCCAAAGCTTCTACTCAATTGGTTAGAGTATAACGTGTTATGAACAATAAAAGAAGAAGAAGAAGAATATTGCAAAGAAAAGTAGGGAGAGGTAATTCTTATTGATTTGGAATTTTTTATTGTTTTGCAGGGGTGATATAGGATCAGTTAAACTATTGTTCCATTGTTTTATGGAGTTCTCAAAAGCTGCAGGTTTGGTGATTAACAAAAACAAGAGTTCTATATTCATTGGAGGGGTCTCACAAGATGCACAGGAGGAAATCCTAGAATTTCTAGGAATTTAGAGAGGGGAACTGCCAATAAGATACCTAGGTGCCCCACTAAGCTCAAAAAGAATATCCATAGTACAATGCCAACCTCTAATTGATAAAATAGTGGGCAGAATCACTTCATGGACTGCCAAATTTCTATTTTATGCTGGAAGGATTCAACTAATAAAGAGTGTTCTATTCTCTATCCAAACCTACTGGGCACAAATCTTTGTGCTCCCTAAAAAAAATCACAAAGCTAATTGAAACAATCTGTAGAAGTTTCTTGTGGACAAGAGAAGGTAGTATTTCAAAGAAGGCTCATTGGCATGGGAGAAAGTCTGTCTACCCAAATCAGCTGAGAGATTTAACATTATGAACATAACCATCTGGAACAAAGCTGCCATATGTAAACAATACTGGAATCTTTGCAAAGAAAAGAAGAAGTTTGTGGATACAATGGATGCACAGTTACTATATCAAAGATAGACACATATGGGAAATTCAACTGAAACAAACAACCTGGATGGTAAATAAGATCATTAAAGCAAAGAAGACATTTATGGAGGTAGGATTCAGCTATGATGATATCATGAAGATGAACAACTGTTCGATAAAAGACATATACCACAGACTGCGAGGAAGATTTGACAAAGTCAGCTGGAGAAGAGTCATTTGTCACAACACAGGATGCCCCAGGTGGACCTTTGTTCTAACTATGGCAGCACATGACAAATTATACACAAGAGATAGACTACAGAGTTGGGGAGTACAAGTGGATCAAGAATGTGTTCTATGCAAGCAAGCTAATGAAACCATACAACATTTGTTCTTTAAATGCTCATATGCAAATGCATTATGGAGCACACTGTTAGCATGGCAAGGAATTAAAAGATCAGTAAATGGATGGGATGAGGAACTAAGATGGGCTGAGAAGTGGACTAAGAGGAAAATAGCAGCAGCTGAGCTATATAAAATGGTATTAACAGCAACAGTGTACTATGTGTGGCAAGAAAGGAATGCTCGAACTTTTCAAGCTAAGACAAAAGGGTGGGAGTTAATATGCAAGAAGATAATACAAGAGCTGCATTGTCGAAGTAGTAGGCATACAGAGAAAATCCTACATAGCCTAGACTGGTATCCATTGCAATAGGTAGGAAATGTGTAAATAATAGGAAAATGGGGAGGGGTGAAGTATAGGAAAGCAGGATCATACATAAGGGTTTTGATTTACTTGTAAATACTTCCCTGGTAATGAAAAAAAAGTTAATTACCAAAAAAATAAAAAATAAAAGTGACTTAGCCACCAAGTAAAATCTTTAAAATCTCTCTAAAATAGAGACATTCACCTTAAATAAAACTATATATATTAGTAAAATTTTAATCAGATTATTACTCTATTTTTCCTTTTAACATATTAGAATTGCTAATTTATGGCCAATTTGATCTTGAGTATTAAAAGTTCATATATTTCAGTGGCGGAGCCACAGTCCAAGCTGAAAAATTGTATTGTATTGATAGATAAATTTTACTGTTTTATGTATATTTATTATACATTGACTCTCCTAAATTTTTCGATATATATATTTTAATATTGTGACACCTCTTACTGAAAATTTAGCTCTGCCACTGACTGTGTTTAATACATAAAAAACTTAAATTGATAAAACTTACCTTGAGTAGTACTTATCTAGATTCTCTTATTCTTTTGGCACATACATTGCAACCAGTCCAATGAAATTGTCAAAACTAAGAGCCCGTTTGGATTGGCTTTAAAAAATAGTTTTTCAGCAGAAATAATTTTTAAACTAAAAGGCAGTAAGTTGGGATTGCCCAACTTATTGCTTTTGGCTTGTTTTAAGTAGTTTTTAACTTATTTTAAATATTTTTTGAGTTTGTCAAATACTAAAAAATGCTTTAAAAAAAAATTAAAAGCTGATTTGACCAGTTTAAAAGTGTGTACGTAGACCTTACCCCTACCCTAGGATAGAGAGACTGTTTCCAAATAGAAACCCGGCATCCTTCCCTCCAAGAACTTCTCACCTTGCTCTTGGGGAGACTCGAACTCACAACCTATCGGTTGGAAGTGGGGGTTGCTTACCATCAGAGCATCCCGGTATTAGAAAGTTAAAAGATTCAAAAATTAAATACTACCAGAATACCAAAAAACGACCCAAAAGTGTGCACTTTGCCTTCCTCAAATATAGGGACAGAGGTCGCTCCGCTTTCTTCTCCACCCAAAAAGTGACCCGAATCTTAGCGTAACCCTAACTCCAAAACCCCCCACAGTTTGATCAATAACATGAAGCGCAAGAAATGGTCAGAAATGGAAGAACAAACTCTGCTGACAAAGTATTCCGACCTGCTCAACTCCGGCACCTTAGCCAAGCTCAAAACCAGAGAAAAGAAATTCAAACCAATTGCTGACCATGTCAACTCCGTACATCACCTACAAGACCCACTTCACTTCCCTTTCAAATGGTCCTGGCGTGACGTGTCCATTAAAGTTCAGAACATGCGTCACCAGTATCTGGGTGTCAAGCAAAAAATTAGAAATTCAAACAACGAGTTCAATTGGAAAGATGGTGAAAACCACTGGGAAAATTTCTTGAAGTATAAGGAAGTGTTTGGGGATGTTGAATTGGATATTACTAAAGAAGATGCCCCCAATAATGATAATAATATCATTGAGCTTTATGGTGCTGAGGGTGTATTGGGTTTAGGGTTTGGGATTGATAGCGAAGAGTTCGAGAACGCGGAGGAAGATGATGAAGATGGTGGAAGTGGGGAGGGTGAGGATATGAGGAAAGGGTTTTGTGGGAAAAGGATTAGGATGGTGGGTGAGCAAGTGTTTGAGTTGAGGGATGTTTTGGTGAGGAGGGAAGAGAAGAGGAGAGAGAGGGAGTGGAGTAAGGAGAAGGGTATGTTGGAAAGAGAAGAAAGAAGGAAAGAAATGGAATTGTGCAAGGATAGAAGAGATGACGAGAGGGATGAGGAGATTGAGATGAAGGGATTGATGTTGGAAGAGAGGCAGATGATGTGGGCAAAGAGGGAGTGCGAGAAACGGTTGAGGTTAGAGAGGGAATTCGATGAGGAGAGGAGGCGAAGGATGAAGTTGGAGGAGAAATGGGAGGAGGAAGAAATGGAGTGGAGGGAGCGTTTGGTGAATATGCAGATTGAACATGAAAAGCAAATGATGCAAATGCATGCTGATGCTTGCCAGAACCAAACGAATTTGCTTGGGATCATGGCTCGGTTGGTCTGTCAATTTTTTGGCTCGGCGAATGATGGATTGGGTGGTGGTTTGGGGACATTGTCAGCTCAAGTTTTGCAGAACTTGCATCCGGGGGGCTTGAATGATGCTGGGAAGCCAGATGCTGCTTCACCTTCCGAGTTTTTGTAGACTGTAATTAGCTCCTTTTATTATATTCGTAAATGATGTTATACTCGATAAATCTATGTATTTAGTGCTTTCTTGTAATAAAATTGATTGGGATCTTTTCCTGAATAAATGAAATTCTATTCAAGCATTGTTGATAATTCTGAGTTGCTTCCTTTTAATGGTATTTATGTTACTTCAGTGGTTATGCAGTTCGTCACAAGAACTACATTTTTTTTCCAGATATGTGTCCATTGACAACGACATACATCTTTGAATGTAGAATAGCAGATATGATGCTTAAAGATTGAAATGTGGTAAAAACTTTGATCAAAGCAGTGCCTTTTGGAATGTTTTTCTTTCAGGAATTAGGATATGACTAGCAGGCTTGCAAGTCATTTACTGCCACGAAGGTGGGTCTGTGCATGTGGTAAGTCCTTTGGGGATGTTTTCTACAGGACTACAGAGTAGTGCAGCACAAGACGCCAATGAAAAATAAGGTTTTTATTACTTATAGTTTTTAATAGGAATTGCTGCTAAGGTTTTTAGGAGAAGTTAAGAGAGTCTTGAGGCTTTTATTGCTTTTTTCAGAAGACCAATTAATTCTGCACAATTGATGGGTGGTGAACTCAAGGTCAGTCTCTTGGTAATGGCTTGCAATAGTTCATGATGAATTTATGACCAAAGAGGCTTTCTTTTAAGTTGATAACTGGTTGGTGCACAATTCTTAGCTATCCTAGTTTCAGGATTCTTAATATCTCCGTAAGTCTAGAAGTGTCTTCTTGGGTGGTAACGTTCCAGTCCAAATATCAGACCAAAAATCTAATTCTCTTGCCCTCTCCAACTTTAAAAGCTATGTTTTTGGAGAATATATCTCACCGTTTTCTACTCAAGTTTCCATAACAACAACAACATACCAAGTATTATCCCACACTGTAGGGTCTGAGGAGGATAGTGTGTACGCAGACCTTACTCCTACCTTGTGAGGATAGAGAGGTTGTTTCCATAGACTCATTCCGCGTGATGTGATTATTGGAAACCACTCCCTTTAATCATGTTTGTGTTTAGCTGTTTTCCCACAACTTCAATTTGGTAGTGGAAAATTTTCCATGGCAACTTTCTGAGACAGCTTCTGTTTGGAGTCCCTGCTGCTGTCCATTTCCCAAAAGTGCCTCTTATTTCTATCTAACTTATTGTCCACCTTTGCTGGAATTTCAACTAATTATGAGAGATAGTGATTTGAAATGGCACTCTGTTTCTAAGGTCAGCCTTCCTCCAACTGATAGATACTGCATTTTCTCAAAAATTTCCACTTTATGTCCTGTATAGTTGTGCTTTTATGTTTTGCACCTAATGGCGGTCCTAGCCAATGATGTATGTGATATTCTCGCATTACATCCTAGGATTCATTCTGTTGAATATTTTTTTAGCGTTTCCACTGCAAACAAGCTGTTTTCTGCCAAGATATATATCATCCAGAGACTGCTTAAAAGTTCAAAAGTGAGAAGCCAGTAAGATTACTCTCAGAAATTTTGACTGATCCTCCTGGACATGCTGCACCAGATTACGTCCCACTTCAAAAACAGTTATCCACTTCATTCCTTCAGACTAGGGATGGCAAAATGGTTAAAAGAAAACAGTTAACTATCCATATTATCCACTAAAAAATGGGTTGGATAATGAACTTTTTAAAAACGGGTCAACTATGGATAAGAATCATATTATCCATTTAGAAAATGGATAATCAATGAGTAACCAATGTGGCTAACTTTTACATTTGTAAAGCCTCAAATTGGTGGTTCCTCAAGTTACGGAGACTAAAAATACTCCCAAAAGTGATCATATACAAGAAGTCATGGATAATATGGGTAACCCATATTATCCGCCGGTTAACCCGTTTTTTATCCGTATTAAATATGGGTCGGGTCGGATAATTGATCCATTTTTTCATTACCCGTTTTCGACCCGAACCATATCCGACCCAACCCGCCCGCTTGCCACTCCTACTCCAGACATATTTGCCATAGCGCAGTTTGTGCTTGGGGTATCCACTTTGTGTAAGGCCTCTTGAGGATTTAAAGAGACCTTCTGGATTTACTTTAGTCAATGCTTAATTTAAAGCCTGTTCACCTGCTAACAAAGGGGCAGACAGCAAACTCTGGTTTTGCTCTGTGGTTGTACTAACTGCTATGTGGGCTTGCAACACAATCTTTAACTGACTTTATTGCGGCTTAAGCCTTTGCAGGTGAAGTTTCAAGTTGAACTTCAGACCACCATTCTTTATCTCCTTCAAGGTTTCCACAAATGTTTTGGACACTGTTTGAATTAGCGATATCTGGTGAGCTTTTCTCTAAGTAAGGTACATTGAGAGATGAAGGAGAGAGTGATCCGTATGTACTGGTTATATAAAATATGACTTCTGTTTGCTTGACCTTGGATTATTGCTAAGGACAGAGTTCCATCTATTATTAGAAGTTTTGGGGACACAGCTGTAACTAAAGGAACTTATAAAAAAAGGTATTACTCCCTCTGGCCTTTATTTTTTTGTAGAAAGGTAATCCCTCAGTCTCATAGCATGGAGTCTCATAGCATGTCAACTGTCAAGACATAAGAAACTTGGCATAAGGAAGAAGACGTCATCATCAAGCTCCATGCCCTCCTTCACAAACAGTCGACAACTGTATACATTATACTTTAAATTTGTGATATTCTACAGCCTATACGGATGCTCTCCTGACCATTCATGGACGTACGTCTAAGAAATTAGCTATGCTTTCCAATTTGTTCTAGAACCTAGATATTGTGAATGTATGTTCTTTTTGGAATGTTCATTGGAAAGCAATTTAGCGTACACCTGCGGTGGTTCGAGCCTTTTCTCCTTACCATGTCCTCAAGCATGGGTGCATGTTTGGTTAATTAGTGCTACTATATGTTTTGAAGGGTAACAGGCTGTATGCACAATGAAGTCAAGAACTGCGACAATCCTCAATGCGGAAGCTAATGAGTGCGGTTATGGATCTCAATTATGAATTAACCATTGCTTGAACCAAAAATGTTGCTCACTATGGTTGTCACAGGGGCGTTTTTTGTCCACCAAAAACCTGCCCGCTGTGCCGCAGTCAAGTCCCTACTTGGCTTAGCCTTCGCCCGATTTTCTTTCGCTTTCGAGATTTGGCACTTAGAATATTTTCAAGGCAACACAAATAAGTAAAGGCACAAGCAGATTTACGGGAACTCTTTCCCAACTTTTTATAATAAATGAATTACAAAGGAAACTCTCGAGTTTGGCAAGGTGTTGCCATCCTTGGCAGACACCAACTCACAAAATTGCTGACTCTTGCACAAAACTGCCCTATAAAAGCCCCTGCCTAAGGCATTTCGTGCCTTTTGGCAAGACAATGGCACATAATTTGTCATGCTCAAGCCTTGACATAGACAACCATATGCCTACATCTTTGCCTATTTCCCTCCCTAGGTACTTAGACTCGTTTTTGGGGCTGCTAACACACACATATATATAGTGTAGTCAGCCCATTTTCAGTTTTCCTATTTCAGTTGACACCCCCAACTAATAGGCCATGATCACCCATGATAAAAAATGTGCATATCATGCTAAAACATGCCTAAAAACGTGCATAGACTTAGCCCCATTATCAGCAACTCTTTGGACAAGGCAGTTGTAATCGCCCAACTGCACAGCATGTGTACAATACACTTGATAACCGCTTCATGTGCGCTGCATGTGCGCATTTCTGGCCAGCTGTTGCACGCTCAAGGCTGGCATTGCGCCCAGCCTTGCCCTTTAACACTGCTCCGCCCCAATGTCGTAGCCACAACTTGTCGCCCATGACTTAGCCGCACGCACGCCCGCTGCCACATCCGCTTGTTCATGTCAAGTCGCCCCTACTTGATCAAGTCTGCCCTTTGCCAATGCCAAGTTAATTTTAGCATCAAGTCACCAAGCCATGATGCCATTCCCTTGTTAAGTCGTTTCCCCATAAATTCCTTAGGTGCCAACCCGCTCCCCTAAGCCAAGGCAACATCATATTGCCAATGCCACTGCCTTGACACTAAGCTGCCTCGTCTTAGCGCCTAGGTCTTTCCCACTTTGCCTTGTCAAGCTTCCGTCCAGCCCGCCTTGTTCCGTCAAGACCTTGACCTTTGCTTGCACATATCCCCTTAGTGCTTTAGTGTAGTCTGTCACGCCTTAGCCTTTCAATAGTAGTGTAGTCCATCACACTTTGCCTTGCAACAGTTTGTTGCCATTGACAACACCCGCATTGTCTTGCATGTTGGTTTCTCCCGCACAAAGGCTAATGGCAAGGTCATCATGCCAAATTCTTGCCATTGCCGCGCCATTTGCCGATCAGCTTTGTCAAGGGTCTAACAGTTATCTTCCATGCAACAAGGTGCCTTAAATATGAAGCTTGACTTAACAAAAAGTTGTTATTGGCGATACTGACACAATCGAAGTCATTCAGCGCACTTTGTTTTGATCTTGCCTTTACTTTTCCATGATCAACTTTAGTTGGGGTTGCAAGGAACAAAATTACTTCTGCCAATCTTAGTTTGCCAGGTCTGAAAACAGAAATAAATCACAACAAATGGTTATACCTAAATCTATATTAGTACTAACAGATTAAATAAAGAAATGTCAATATATCTGCATATTGAAGTGTGATGGTTTATCAAGTAGTAATTAACTATATACATGGAAGATTAGGATTTTCTCAATGATGTGGTTGGTTGAGTCTTCTGCGTTACAATTGTTGAGAGGATCATAAATTCATAATTTTCCGTTGTTGGTCGATGCAAATTGATGGAAACGTGAACATTGTATATTAGCTGATGGTGACAAATGGAAAGCAGCAGCTTATTTTTGCCGAACGAATTACCACAACCAAAGAGTAAGTGCGGGTTGACGTGATGAGGTAAATCCGTGCGGGTTAAACCGAGTTGAATTAATTAATTAATGAATTAGATCGTAACGGTTTTATGAACGGTTTGATGAAAAAAACGAATAGGTTAATTTGGGCTAAACTCAAAATTTAATTTGTTAATTCAAATTTATCTTCATTGATTTATTTATTTGCTCTCTTTAAAAATTGTTTAATTATAATTAAGCTAACATTTTTCCCCCTTCTTTTTATCATTACATGAAGATCATTTATAACCTCCGCGCAAGCATTCCTATAGCTAAATATTGCATCATATTTATTATAAATCAAAACACTTTAAAAATATTATTACTTATAACTATCTTTTATATTTTATAACAAAATGCACATTTATTATGTATTCTACCTTTAAGGCGTGAAATACACCAATTAACATTCTCTCGCATCCTCCTTAAGTGAGATACACTAGTTTTCACACGATTTTTCTCTCTCTACCTAGTAAGATTCTCAAATCAAATTCAAACGCGAATTTCTCTCCATGAAAAATGTGGATCTTATAATATGCAAAGTGTGCTGTGACAGAGCTCTTTCGTAGTTAACATAACAAGATATTTGTATCTTGATTTTCGTTCTAAGTGCGGTATTTGTTGATAATATCCTTTATATTATAAATACTTAAACAGAGAGGAGAATTTGCAAGGCTTCCCTGAAAAGGACCTAAATGTTTTCAATGAGTGTTGGTAAATTTTTCGGGCAAACTCATTCTGATCTTGAATACAATTACATAAGAATTTCCAAGCATCACCACAAACGTCATCTGTAGACTAAGATTGTATTAGCTCTTTTTTAAGATTAATAAAATACTGAAAAGGATCGTTTATGTCCTTGAACTATTGAAAATAGAGCAATTATACCCTCCGTTTGTATTTGGGTACATAATTGTCCTTGCCGTTAATAAAGTGGTTCACTTTTGTCCCTCCCCACTAACAGACTCCACATCAAGGACAATTTTGTACCCAACTACAAACGGATGACATAATTACTCTATTTTCAATAGTTCAGGGCCATATTTGACCCTTTTTCGATATAAAATAATATTTTTTTGCTGAGTTTAAAATGTCCAAATATGTCCCTAAACTATTAAAAATAGAGCAATTATTCCCTCCGTTTTCATTTTAGGTACAAAAGGAGGGCACAATTTTGTACCCAAATACCCACATCAGTGAAATGTAAAAGTGAAATTTATGATAGTAACTTATGGATGTATCGGTATGCGGTTGCAAATTAAAATAGGAAGACGAAACGAAAAAAATTTCACCATTAATTACTTGGTACTCTAATAATAAAATTTTGCATTAAGAATTGATATTACAATGTAAAAGGTCATTTAATTACGGATACATCAATGATGAACAATGACATTGTATCCTTTGAGCAGATCCGGATTCGAGTCCCTCTAATGGGATATTGTTTGGTTATCTTACATGCTAGGACTTTGGAGTTCAAAAAATATAAAAATCAAATCACACGAATTTGATCCAGTAAGAAAATAATAAGTGAAGCAGGAGGTCGTGATCAGCTGGCCGAAGGGATTTTCCGGTGAGATTTCTCGTCATCGCAGTAATTACTACGTAAAAGATATGGCACGACATTCCTTTCCCTTTTTTTTTTTTTTTTTACAGAAAAGACTTTTTCTTCAATATCGATTTTCAACTCAGCAAAAATGTATTATTTTATATGGAAAAGGTCCAAATATACCCCTTAAACTATTAAAAATAGAGCAATTATGTCCTCCGTTTGTATTTGGATACAAAATTGTCCTTGATGTGGAGTCTGTTAGTGGGGAGGGGCAAAAGTAGACCACTTTATTACAGCAAGGACGATTTTGTACCCAAATACAAATGGAGGGCATAATTACTCTATTTTTAATAATTTAGGGGCATATTTGGACCTTTTCCGTCAATAAAATGGAGTTGAACACGACCACTGACCTTCTTTAGAGAGCTTTTACTTTATCCTAGTCAAAGTTCTAAAAACAAAGTATTTTTATAACTGTTGAAATGAATTTGGTTCATCTCTTTTGAGCTATAATTTTGCTTGAGTTGTCTGGCTAATGATTACAGGGTAAGCTATCTACATCACATTTTCTAGAGAGCATCCCTTTTCCGAACCTTGCGTGAATGCGAAATATTTTATATACTGCATTGCCCTTTTTAGGGATATACATGGACCGGATTGGTTGTGTTTTTATCAAAACTAAACCAAACTAATTATATCGGTTTTGTCGGATTTTTCGAGTTTTTCGGATATTTTTGTTACATGAATATTATTTCAATCTTACTTTGTTAAATTTTGGATAAGTAAATATATGTCTAGTAAAAATTGAAAAAAATGACAAACATATGATCTATTAACACATTCTTATGGGAGAATTTTCTTAGTAACTGTCACGCCCCGAACGTGCGCCAGAACGTAACACGGCGGTGCCTGACTACATGTGACCGAGCGAACCAACTGGCTGGCTGAATCAACATGTGATATCATAACATACTGAATGTTGAAGATAAACTAACACATGCTGACATACTGAAAGTCTGGATGTTATAAATCAAAGTACGGAAATACTAATACAATTCTTAAACATATTTGCAGCCAACATAGCTTAACATGAAAAGCCTAAGACTCTGTCTAGCTGTTACTTTAGTCTATGAAGCCTCTAATGAAGTACTGAAAATATTGACTGTCTGTAAATACTGAAACACTGTAAAGTAATGATAATGCCCCGGAAGAACTAGGATCATCAAATAGCTGGTACGAGAATCCTAGCGCTTTGAATCACCAACTTGTAAGTCAATACCTGCATTGTGAGATGCAGGCCCCGGGCAAAAGGGACGTCAGTACATTTGAATTGCACTGGTATGTAAAGCAACTGAAAGAAAGAATTAAAAATGTTAAAACTGTAACTAAGTTGATAACTGAGAATTGATAATTGATAATTGAAATGATAACTATTGAAACTGAAATTGAGATGATAACTGGTAACTGATAACTGATATGATAACTAATAATTGAACTGAACAAAGGAAGTAAGGATATGAATATTCTCTCTTCTAAATAATGAACAACCTGTTTATCTGAATAAATAAACTGCGGCCTCAGGCCCAATATATATATATATATATATATATATATATATATATATATATATATGTGTGTGTGTGTGTGTGTGTGTGTGTGTGTGTGTGTGTGTGTGTGTGTGTGTGTGTGTGGCCCAAAGATGCATAAAGCACTAACTGCGGCCTCAGGCCCAAAAATGTATAAAGCATTAACTGCGGCCTCAAGCCCAAAGATGCATAAAGTATAAATTGCGGCCTCAGACCCAAATACAGGTGTTCAACATTTAGGAACTGAGAATCATACTGCAATATATGATAGTGAAATATTGAATTACACTGAGTTGCATGATACTGGAATACTGGATCCCACTGAGTTACATAATACTGGAATACTGAATAGGACTAGACTGAGACATGTATTCTTGAAGTGATTATGAACACTGAAACTTCAACTATTTATGGCATATTGAGTATTCTATACTAAGACTTGGGGGCATCAAACCCAAGTCTATATTGAATACACATTGAGCTCACAACGTTCAGAATGAAAATGGTGAACGAGTTATGAAGCTAGAGAATAGAAGTTCTGCAACTATTCAAGGAACTAGGCTAAACTATATTTTTGAGGCAATTAGTAACGTCGTAAAAGAAACGTAGTGTAGGGAGAATCATTAACATTCCCAAACATAGAGAGTTAGCTTCACATACCTTAATTTCCTGCTCTTGAGCGTAATACAACATTCGCCAACCCTTTCAACTTTAATCTATATCAATACAAGTCAAAGAAATTCCATATTAGCAATAATTCTCATGTTTTGGTCACTTAAGCATTTTCTCAAACA
This sequence comes from Nicotiana sylvestris, assembly GCF_000393655.2. Classification (NCBI taxonomy): domain Eukaryota; kingdom Viridiplantae; phylum Streptophyta; class Magnoliopsida; order Solanales; family Solanaceae; genus Nicotiana; species Nicotiana sylvestris. Next base: position 94,892,204 of record NC_091058.1, read on the forward strand.
CTTGGTGACATAAATTTTCATAGTCCGTATTAATGGTGTTTCTACACCCAACAAGCCATTCTCTTGATCCTGGATAAATTCTAAAGTCCCAAATTGTTATAATCAAAATCATTCTTTATCACCCATAAGGTAAACAACACCCTTAACCAATAATCAACAATCAACACCCCAAACCTATAATCATTCATGCTTTTCTATCAAACCCATCAACTCATATCTCATGAACTAGAGTCTATAATCATTAATCCAATAGTATAATCAATTAGAGGTTGAGGACATTACCTTTTTGAAGTTCAATTCTCTTGAATTCGAGTTCAAGGGTTTCTTCTCTCAATAATGATGTCTCAATCGAATATCTAATGATATGGAGGGTTTACCCATGTTAATAAGATGTTAGAAAGTTGAAATTAACTTAGAATCACCATTAGAACTTACCTTGGGTGGTGGAAGGACCCTTAAGAAGTTAGCTTTTTGAGAGTTCCCCTTTCTATACCAAGTTTTTATGTTTTAGGACTGTGGGGGATGAAATATGGCTTTAAAACGACCCCGACGAGCGCGCTCGCGCACCTGACAACCTGAACGCGCTACTGACCATGCAAAACGGCAGTAACACTGCCTCAAAAGAAGTGTGGTCGCACTATGGGCGCGCTACAGGACGTGCATATCGTATACTATTCTGTAAAATACGCATAACCTTTTGCACATAGATCCTTCGGGCTCCATAATATAATGTTGGAAAGATATTTCAAAGGACTACAACTTTCATGTTTTGAGTTTTCCTAAATTCCTTACACATTTCCGTTAAACGTTGCTGGAAGACAGACCTTCTGCAAACTTAGTCGATTTTACCAAATCTTATGCACCTTACTTTCCATCTTGATTTTGAAACAACTATTTTCACCCATAATTATCCCGATGGGACTTCACATGTTACTACTCCTTAACTCATTCATACCTAAGCCGAATTTATGGGGTGTTACATTATCTCCCCCTTGGGATCATTCGTCCTCGAATGATTGTCCTGACTGTAACTTCTGCTAACTCCGGACCTTAAACGGGTCTGGTGGAAACATGAACTTTCTTTAACAATTGTATACTAAACTGAATGAATACATGATTACTGAACTGTTGCGATACTGAACTGAATGACTACTACATTGACTGAATATTGGTCTGCCATGGATACGTGAATACTGAACTAACATGGATATATGAATATTGAATTGGCACGAATATTTGAGTAGTCTGAGTACTAAGCTAGCATGAATGTCTAAGTATTGGACTAACATGAGTAGCTGGGTATTGAGCTGACATGAGTATCTGAGTATTGAACTGACATGAGTATCTGAGTACTGAACTGACATGAGTATCTAAGTACTGAACTGACATCAGTATCTGAGTACTGAACTGACCTAAGAATCAGAGTATTGGAAACTTAAATGTTATAACATGATACGTGAAATACTGGCTATACCACCACTAATTATGGTGGCAACTCCAACTCATAAGCTAATTGACCGATCCTTCGCAAGAATCTATATGGCCCAATATAGCAGGGACTATGCTTCCCCTTCTTCCCAAATCTCATAACGCTTTTCATAAGCGAAACTTTCAGAAACATCCAATCATCAACTTGAAATTCTAGGTCTCTATGATGCACGCTCGAATAGGACTTTTGGCAGCTTTGAGTTTTCTTCAAACACTCTTGAATCAAGTTAACTGTCTCTATAGTCTGATAGACCAAATCGGGTCCTAACAACTCCACTTCTCCAACTTCGAACCAACCAATTGGTGATCTACACCTTCGCCTATACAGAGCCTCTCATAGTGCTATCTTGATACTAGAATGGTAAGTGTTATTATTAGAAAACTCAATAAGAGGTATGTGATCATTCCGATTTCTTTTAACAATCAAGGATATCCTCAAGTTTTTGAATAATGCGCTCTGCCTGTCCATCTTTCTGAGGATGGAAAACTTGTGTCTAATCCTTTATGAAATGACTTTTGAAAGTTCATTTTAAACTTAGCACCACAGTCCAAAATGACGGACCACGGAGTCCCATGCAATCAACCGATTTCCTGGATGTATTAATTGGTATAATCTTCTACTAAATCTGTAGTCTTTACTGGCAAGAAATGTGCTGACTTGGTAAGTCGATTTACAATCACCCAATCAAATGATGCTTTAAATATGAGCAAGATACTCCTATTATAAATTCCATATTTACCATCTCCACTCAAAAGTATGTGTAAACTATGGTAAAAGACTGAGCTTCCTGTTGCTCGACTTTCATTTGTTGATACTTCGGACACTCGGCCACAGGGTCTGCAACGTCCTTTTTCATGTCGTTCAACTAATAAATCTTCTTGGTCATGATGCATATTTAGGGAACCTTGATGGAAAAAATACTTGTAACTATGGGTTTCTACCATGATCTTCCCTCTTTAAGTCCATCTATGTCTGGAACACACAGTCCATCTTGGTACCTCAAAGTACCATTATCTCCCCCTTATTCAAAAGCTAACATTTCATTCCGGTGAATCCCTCTTTTTACTGCAACAAGTAGGGGTCATCAAACCATTTCTCCTTCACTTCGGCTACTAAGGAGGAACAAGTCATATTCTAGACAACAACTCTACTATCTTTGGAGCATGCAAATCGAACTCCTAACTAGGCTAAGTAGTGAACTTCTTTCACCAGAGTTGTCTTATCTACCCCAATCATGAGTTATACTTCCCACACTTGATTATCTTCTTAAGCACTTCCTGAAGACACTTATAGCATTGTTGTGAGCTAAGTCATTGACTTGTATTCCAAAATTAGAGTCTCGTGCAATGCCACTACCCTCATAACACATAAATAGACATGGTTTTATAGCCTTTCTGTGACCCCTTTATCATCAATAACTAAGCTCGGTGATCATTCTAATCACTTTGTGCCTCTTTCACATTCTAGACATATTCCTTATGGTAATTATAGAACTTTCCCTCATTACCGAACTGATTTTCTTATTCAAATCCCATGCTAATTATTCGAGTTTCAAATCACTAACTGGACTTACTACAAAGTTTCGCATCACCCCTTAGACCAAAGGTCTTATACTTGCGGATCCTTCTCTTTTTGTTGGGATCCAAATAACTTTCCTTATTTTCTGCAATTCTTTGCACTCTACGTCAATGACGACTAATCTTCCAACTTACTTCTGAGAAATCTCCTTTTTTTCTAGGAAAAACTAAATTATTCACATAACGGAAAACTAATGTATTTACAACTATCATACATAATCTTAATAATTTAACTCTGCTCACACTGTCAATCATGGAGAAAACCCCTTTTGATAACTCTTAAAAGCTATTCTTCTATAGCTTGCTCTCTCACTGCCTAGCTGATTGTTTTTCCCACTATCACTGTACTTCGGATTTAACTTAAACTCTTTGGGTTCTAACACACGTTTGATGTTTTAAACTATTACCACTCACTATTGTTGACCTACCTAAGTAAATCAAATCGTACATCTACTAGCTCTGCTGAAATTGCTAATTCACTATATCTACTCAATACTTACGTACTATTCTTTTACTAACCACCTGCTAGCATCATGTTTTCTAGTCCTCTTTGAATAACTAAAGGGAAACAGAAGATTATTCCTAAAATACCTCACCATCCGACCGTATTCTACGGTCGCATACTATCTCCCTTTTTTTTCTAAACTATGTGCGTGGATCACACTTAGGGAATTCATCTGTCTTAAACAAAATTGGAATATCTAACCCCAAACTTTCTATACAATACAAAATCATATCATACTATAAATATCCTCGGCAATCACTTAGTCACATAACCTAAGAGGGAACTGCCATATCTTTTATCGTACATCAATAACTGCTTCTTATAGTAGCTTACTAGCGTGGTACTTCTAGTTCTGATTTGAATAAATTTAATCAACTTAAAATCATTCTCTGAAATTCAATATTGGCTGCCCTTGGTCTCATTTCATATATCTCATGTTCTAGTCATTTGTATGAGTTGTATGAAATCACATCTTTGGTAATAACAAACGTTCCTGACTCCTAGGTATTTTTCCCTTAGGCTCTCTTCTGTCCAAAACTATAGTGGTCAATGTTAGGGTCTGACATCTGAATTATCATCATCCAACTTGTGGCTCCATTTTCAAGAATTAAATAAAGTTGTTCTAGGAGGTAAAACACATACAAACACACTACAATGCACAAACTTATCCTTCAAAGTATACCATCATCTGATAATTCACTTCATGTGCCATCCGGTGAGTCTTGGTCTTAATCCAGGCCTAAAACATAAGAGATTTCGCTATGATCATTGTTACTTACATTTTCTTTTAGCACCCATAGGCATCATTGTATACTCACCAGTCACCAGAATTTTATACACTGAAAATTGGAGATCTGGTAACTGAATAACTGATAATTGGCATCCTGAATAACCATAAACTTGCTAAGTGAAAGATTGTATAACTGGTAACTGAGGTAAACTGATAACCATAAGACATCATAACTGATTTTGTACTTTCTGATAAAGTTATGCTTTAATTTGTACTACTATCCATTGCATCCCACTTTTAACGTCCTCTCAAGTCTCATATTTACCAACCTGTACTCATAATTATACCCCAATGGGCAATTATCCTCTCTAGGACCTTAGATTTTTCCTGTAGCATCCCATACGTTTGGAATTCGATAGAAAGAGAAGGTTAACTATGGCTCTAAGCTTCATGGCACAATCTAGAGTAGAAAGAAATGAGACAATCCTGGATGTCTTGATGGTTAAACCATTTATATGAGTGGCCAGCACACACATATAAAGGAAACTCTATTAGACACGGCTTCACAGACTCCCTAGAACCCTTGAACCTAGTGCTCTGATACCAAGCTTTGACACGCCCCGAACCTGGGCCTCGACGTAACACGACACTCGGTGCCTAATTACATGTGACTGAGCGAACCAACTGGCTGGCTGAATCAAAATGTGATATCATAACATACTGAATGCAGAAGACAAACTAACACATGTTGCATACTGAAAGTCTGGATGTTATAAATAAAAGTGCGGAAATACTAATACAATTCTGAAACATATTTGCAGCCAACATAGCTTAACATGAAAAGCCTGAGACTCTGCTAGCTGTTACTCTAGTATATGAAGCCTCTAATAAAGTACTGAAAACACTAACTATCCATAAATACTGAAAGACTGTAAAGTAATGATAATGCCCCGGAAGAACTGGGGATCACCAAATAGCTGGGACGAGAATCCTAGCGCTCTGAATCATCAATCTGCAAGTCATTACCTGCATTGTGAGATGCAGGCCCCGGGCAAAAAGGATGTCAGTACATTTGAATTGTACTGGTATGTAAAGCAACTGAAAGAAAGAATTAAAAATGTTGAAACTGAAACTAAGCTGATAACTGAGAATTGATAATTGATAATTGAAATGATAACTATTGAAACGGAAAATAAGATGATAATTGGTAACTGATAACTTAACTAATAACTGAACAGATCACTGGTGACTGAAATGATTACTGATAACTGAAATGATAACTAATAATTGAACTGGACAAAGGAATTAAGGATATGAATACTCCCTTTTCTGAATAATGAACAACTTGTTTATCTAAATAAATAAAATGCGGCCTCAGGCCCTATATATATATATATATATATGTGTGTGTGTGTGTGTGTGCAAAACTGCAGCCTCGAGCCCAAATATACGTATACATAACTGCGACCTCAGGTCCAAAATGCATAAAGCCTAAACTGCGGCCTCAAGCCCAAAGATGCATAAAGCACTAACTACGGCCTCAGGTCCAAAGATGCATAAAGCATTAACTGCGGCCTCAGGCCCAAAGATGCATAAAGCATAAACTGCAGCCTCAGGCCCAAATACAGGTGTTCAACATTCAGGAACTGAGAATCATACTGCAATACATGATAGTGAAATACTGAATTACACTGAGTTGCATGATACTGGAATACTGGATCACACTGAGTTACATAATACTGGAATACTGAATAGGACTAGACTGAGACATGTACTCTTGAAGTGATTATTAATACTGAAACTTCAACTAATTATGGCATACTGAGTAATCTATACTAAGACTCGGGGGAATCAAACCCAAGTCTATATTGAATACGCATTGAGCTCACAACGTTCAGAATGAAAGTGGTGAACGAGTTATGAAGCTAGAGAATAGAAGTTCTGAAACTATTCTAGGAACTAGGCTAAACTATATTTCTGAGGTAATTAGTAACGTCATAAAAGAAACGTAGTGTAGGGAGAATCATTAGCATTCCCAAACATAGAAAATTAGCCTCACATACCATAACTTCCTGCTCTTGAGCGTAATACAACATTCGCCAACCCTTTCAACTTTAATCTATATCAATACAAGTCAAAGGGATTTCATATTAGCAATAATTCTCATGTTTTGGTCACTTAAGCATTTTCTTAAACACTTGGTGACATAAATCTTTATAGTCCATATTAATGGTGTTTCTACACCCAACAAGCCATTCTCTTGATCCTAGATAAATTATAAAGTCTTAAATTGTTATAATCAACATCATTCTTTATCACCCATAAGGTAAACAATACCCTTAACCAATAATCAACAATCAACACCCCAAACCTATAACCGTTCATGCTTTTCTATCAAACCCATCAACTCATATCTCATGAACTAGAGTCTATAATCATTAATCCAATAGTATAATAAATTAGAGGTTGAAGACATTACCTTTTTGAAGTTCAATCCTCTTGAATTCGAGTTCTAGGGTTTCTTCTCTCAACAATGATGTCCCAATCGAATATCTAATAATATGGAGGGTTTACCCATGTTAATAAGATGTTAGAAAATTGAAATTAACTTAAAATCACCATTAGAACTTACCTTGGGAGGTGGAAGGACCCTTAAGGAGTTAGGTTTTTGAGAGTTCCCCTTTCTAGAGCAAGTTTTTATGTTTTGGGCCTGTGGGGGATGAAATATGGATTTAAAACAACCTCCCACGAGCACGCCCGCGCACCTGACAACCTGACCGTGCTACTGACCGTGCAAAACGGCATTAACACTGCCTCAAAATAAGCGCAGTCGCGCTATGGGCGCCCTACAGGGCGTGCATATCGCATACTATTCTGTAAAATGCGCATAACCTTTTGCACAAAGATCCGTTCGAGGTCCATAATATATCGTTGGAAAGCTATTTCAATGTCCTACAACTTTTGTGTTTTGAGTTTCCCTAAGTTTCTTACACATTTTCACTAAACTATGCTGGAAGACAGACCTTCTGCAAACTTAGTCGATTTTGTCAAATCTTATGCACCTTACTTTCCATCTTGATTTTGAAACCACTATTTTCACCCATAATCATCCCGATGGGACTTCACATGTTCAAAATATAACCTTAGTACTCCTTTAACTCATTCATACCTAAGCCAAATTTACGGGGTGTTACAGTAACATGTGATAGTTATTTTTTTAATTGCCTGACAATAATTTTTTGTTGATGTACACTTTCATGGTTAACTGAATTTAATAATTAAACATAAAATTAATATAATACATATATAATGGTATATTTTATTTAATTTTAAATTATCAATATACCACTTCAAATTCGAAACAATTATAAGAATTTAATAGATCTTGACAATATGAATATGGAAGAACAAAGAAATTGACACATTTCACTACATTTGATAAGAAAATGATCATACAACCCATTATTTAAAGTCAATAAAAATATAGCGGTCCATATTTAACTAAATATTACATCCCATAAGAGAATCACAAATATTTTCAGACTTTTTAAAAGAAAATTTTATAAAAAATCTTAAAAGTATATATAAAAATTATATATTTATATGTCAGTTTGGTTCGAATATTTTTTGCTCAATAGCAAATAAAATCAAAGCAAACCTAATTGGGGTTTTTAATCGGTTTGGTTTGACTTTTCGGTTTGATGAGATTTTTTGGTTTGATTTGTACATCCCTATCCCTGCCCTTTCTTTCGAACTATAATTTCGCCGAGCTGATTAGCATAATTTAACTTCTTTTTTTTATTTAAAAGTTTTTGTGTGTGGGGATATCTCGAGTCTATAACTCAAATGGTCACTCAACTATCACAAATTATCTCCTAAAGTTATTTTTCTTTCGTTTGTAACAACAAAGTCACTAAACTATGCATATAGCACTCGGAAGGTCATTCAACTAGATTTTTCAAATTTTGGATTGCAAAAAAACCTATTTTACCCTCTAAATAATAAACATTTATCTTCTTTTTATTTTTTAATTTTTTTTAATATTATGACTTTTCCTTTTTAAATTTATATTATGGACTTACCTATGGAATAAATAAATTTTATTTATAAATTAAAAAATAAAAATTATTTAAGCATATATAATATCGGCATAACAAAATAATGAGCATAGTAAAAAAAAATTAATTAGAATAATTTGTCCGTAATAATAATTTTAGTATTACCAAGAAAAATTTAAAAATTTATTTACACAATTCAGAATGAAACAAAATAAAGGTTGTAAAATATATATTCCATGCACGTAATATAAAAATACTTATTTAAATAAAGATATTTTTATAATATATATTATATATTTTTAAAAATTATGCTCAATTATATTAAAAATTATAGAATATTATTCATTAAATGCTACCGGGTGGCAGTCATTTATTTCGTCTATATGAGCATCATTCCTTTCGATAACAAATGAAACAATTGTCTTCGGTCTTAGCTATCCCCTGCCTTCGGTTCCACGTGTCATCCTCTTATGCAATGACGTAACATAACATAGTTTACCCTATACAGATAGTCCTCCTGCTTTTCAGTGACATAACTTTGTGTCGTCGAAAAGTTGGTAGAACCATAATAATATAATTGAGCATAATTTTTAAGAATATATAATGTATACTATAAAAAAACCTTTATTTAAATAAGTGTACATGGAATATATATTTTACAATCTTTATTTTCTTTCATTCTGAATTGTGTAAATAAATTTTTGATTTTTTTGTTAATACTAAAACTATTATTACGAACAAATTATTCTAATTAATCTTTTTACTATGCTCATTATTTTATTATTCCGACATTATATATGCTTAAATACTTTTTATTTTTTAATTTATAAATAATATTTATTTATTTTATAGGCAAGTCCATAATATAAATTAAAAAGAAATCATAATATTAAAAAGTTTAAAAAAATAAAAAGAAGATAAATATTTATAATTTAGAGGGTAAAATAGGTATTTGGCAATCCAAAATTTAGAAAATCTAGTTGAGTGACCTCGTGAGTGCTATAGGCATTTTTTAGTAACTTTGTTGTTGCAAACAAAAAAAAAGTAACTTTAGGGAAAGAATTTAGAATAGTTGAGTGACAATTTGAGTAATGGACTCGGGATATCTCTAAGAGAGGAGGTAAGGCAACATTTTGTTTTGTGCTTCACTATAATCCAAGGCCAAATTAAGAAGCAGTTGGAAACTATTTCAATAGAATGCAGTAATTGTGGGAGGTTTGTTTGCCTTTTCTCTTTCGGTCTCACCTTATAACTAACATCAAGTGATACTTTAATTTTATTTTATTTTGGTTAAGCTGGATGCATATTATAAACTAAAAAAAATACACTACCCGTTAGGGTGTATAGACGGAATATTTATGGGTGGATACATGAGATCCCCCACTACCAGGCTATTGTTATCAATATTACAATCCATTATTTTTCTTTCAAACACAGTTCATGCGATGTCTGCCCAAAATACATGATTGATAAACACCGGAGGAACTGTTGTTACAAAAACGTCCTCAAAAAAATTTCTGTTTGTGCCCTCATTCGCCAGCATATCAGCAACTTGTTGGTCTCCCTGTAGCTATGCTTCACCACCACGGCGCCTAGTCTTTGGATGATTGACCAGCATTCATGAATAAGTGAGTCAAAATATAGGTTTCCATTGATTAGCATTCTAATTATCTCTATTGAGTCAGTATTTATTTCCAAAGGTGTGAACTGTCTTTCTTCTGCAATTTGCAGTCCTTTTTGAAGTGCTAGCAATTCTGCTTGAGTGTTAGTGGTGTATTGGATTGAACCCATATAGCCGAGTACCAGTTTCCACTTGCATTTCTGAAGACTCCTCCCAGCCCTCTCTTCCAGGATTCCCTGCTGCAGCTCCATCAGTATTAAGATTATAGATATTATTTTTTGGTGGCTCCCATTTTACCCAGATATTCTTTTTGTTTTTTGGGTTTTTTATCCAACATCATTGTAACATATTCAGTGGCCTTAGCTATTGCACATTTTGAGTCTGCTCTATATTTTTTATTATTGAAGATGTTGTTATTCCTTGTGAGCCATATTTGCCAAAAATAGAAGAGGAGAAGCTCTTCCCAAGTAATGATGCTGTTATTGGATTGTTTCTTAAGAGATGCCCAAATGGTTGGCCAACCCCTGGTAGTGAAAGGAGGTGCAGGAGCCTTGGTTTGTTTTGTGTTTTGGGAGATGATGTCTTGCCAGAAGAGATTTGAGTTTGTACATTCAAAGAAAATGTGTGTTGATGTCTCATTTGCCTGGCTGCACAGATGGCATATAGGGTTGGTTTGTATCCCAACATGGTGGAGGTAGGCTCCAGTGGGGAGCCTTTCATGGAAGAGTAACCAGAAAAAGGATTGAATTTTTTTTGGGACTTTCAGTTTCCAGATCCATGAAAAATTGTAGGTCATGTTTTCCTGCTCTTGATCCAAGAGTGAGTAGGCAGATTTTGTTGGAGTAGATTCCATTTGGTGTGACTCCCTAGATCATTCTATCTTCCTTAGTTGGGTTGGATGGAATGAAGGTGTTGTAGATGAAATTTTGGATATCTTGGGGGATGGTGATAGATAGAGTAGAGAGATCCCAAAAACCATTCTAATGAGCAATGGCAACTGTTTTGGCATGTCTTTTCTTGTCAAAGGACCCTGTATTAGAGACCTTATAGCAGAGAGGTTGTTTATCCAAGGATCATTGAAAAAATTAACTCTGTTTCCTGAATGCACTACCCATCTTTTTTCTTTCATGCATGTTTCCCATCTTTTTTAGGATGCATTGCCAGGTGTGGGACTTAGCTTTTTTGGGAGGTTTCCTCCAGTGCAATGTTTTGCAATTAGATTTTTGCCCATAGGGTTGTGGGATTTTGGTATAGTCCTGAGTGCTGGGCTTTGTTTTTCAATTCAGCTTTCTGGATTCCCACCCACCCCCCTTATCCTTTGGCTTTGTTACTATGTCCCATGAGATCAGGTGCATTTTTTATGGCGGTAGTGCCCCAGATGAAGTTTCTCTGAACTTTATCAATCTCTTTGGTTGTTTTTTATGGCAGCTTGATGTATTTCATAACATGATTTTGGATTGAGTTCAGGGATGCTTTTGCCAATGTGGTCCACCTAGTCATGTTAAGCATGCTTGTTTTCCACCCAGCTATTTTTGAGTGAAGATTGTCAATAATGAACTGAAAATCACTATGAGTGGGTCTTTTGTGGAAGATTGGGAATCTCAGATATTTTCCAAAGTTCACTGAGGCTTTTATGGAGAGGGTGTTTGAGATGAGCTCCATTTGATGAGGTTGGCAGTTTGCACTGAAACAGGCTTTTGACTTACTAAGATTGATCTTTTGCCCAGATGCCAAATTGAAAGAATTGAGAGTGTTCATGATTGTATTGCAGCTTGCTTGATTAGCTGTTGCAAAAAGAGTTAGATCATCAGCAAAGAAAAGGTGAGATATCTTAGGGTCACTTCTGCTAATGTTGATGGGGTTCCACTCACCCTGAAGGACATTATTGTCAATGTCTCTGGAAAGTCTTTCCATACACATTATAAACAGGTAAGGGGATAGGGGATCACCCTATGTGATGCCCCTAGTGGGCATGAAAGGGCTGCTTTTTTCTCCATTGACAATTACAGAGATGGTGGAGGAGCTGACACATGACATGATGAGATTGATGATTTTGTTTGGAAATTTGAAAGCATGAAGAGTTTGCTTAATGAAAGACCATTCTAATCTGTCAAAGGCCTTCTCCAGGTCAATCTTTAGGATCATACTACCAGATTTTCCTCTCATTTTCCCAAAGTGGGAGATGTATTCTTAGACTATAATGGCATTGTCTGAAGCTTTCTTGTTGGAGAGGAAGCTAGCCTGACGAGGCTCAATTATGTGAGGGAGGTAAGACTTGATTTTGTTGACAATGATTTTTGTTACTGTCTTATAGACAGTATTACATAAGCCTATGGGCCTGAAATTTTTGATCATTGTGGCTTGAGGGCATTTTGGAATGAGGCACAGAAGGGTTTCATTCATGACCGGGTCCATAGTTGAGGTGGAGAAGCATTTTTTGCAGAATTGGGTGACATCCTTGCCCACTATGTCCCAGTATTTTTGATAGAAAAAGGGGTGAAGGCCATCAGGCCCAGGAGCTTTGAAAGGCTTGAAGGAGAAAATGACATTTTTAATTTCACTATCCCTTGGAGCCATCCCAATTGTTGTTTGTTGAATTTGGGAGAGGTAATGTCCCTGAATTTCAGTGGAGGATAAACCATTCTGAGACTGGGAGAGGGAAGAAGTATAGGGTTGTTGGAAGAACTTTGAGATTGTTTGTTTGATTTCCCCCTCCTCAAACATCCATTGACCAGAGTCATTTTGAAGGGAAAGGATTTTATTCCTCCTTCTTTTATTTAAAGTGGAAGTATGGAAAATTTTTGTGTTGGCATCTCCATCTAAGAGCCATTGAATTCTAGGCTTCATTTTCCAAAAGTCCTCTTCATTTTTCAAGATATAGTTAAGCTCCTCAATGAGTTTGCTTTCAAGAAGTTGCATTGAGGTGCTGGTGGGATAGAGGTTGGATTTCTGGATTCCTGCTATCCTTGCTAGCAGTCTCTTTTTTTTGTGGAAGATGTTCCCAAAGTTATGCCTATTCCATTTGAGGGTATTAACCTTGAACAAGGTGGTGGAAGGGATTAGAGTAGAGTCAGGCTTGAAAGATTCCCTAACTAAGTTTTGAAACAGAGGGTGGCTGCACCATATTGATTCAAACCTAAAGAGTTTATTGAGAGGAATATGACTGTTATTGCTTAGATTGACAAGCATGGGGCAGTGGTTAGAATGGGTCCTGGGAAGGTGAGTGATATTAGCTTCTGGGTACTCATTTATCCTCTAGTTATTAATAAGACATCTATCAATTCTTTCTAGTATTAGACAAGTCCTATTTTTGTACCTCTTATTAGTCCAAGTATACTTGCTACCTTTAAAACCCAGATCTACAAGGTGACAGTTATTAATACAATTCTAAAAGGAGTTGCTTCTATGGGTGTTTATAGGGTTTCCCCCAAACTTGTCTATTGCTTTAAGGACTTCATTGAAGTCTCCACCAACAAACCAACTTCCTCTGTGATTTTTTGAGATATCAACTAGACTATCCCGGAGTCCCTTTCTATCCTCAATATGGTTACTAACATAGATTGCAGAAAAAACTAGGGGGTTTGAGGGTAATACCTTGACCATAGCATGGATACCCTGAGAGTTGATAGCTACCTCATCAACTTGGAGGGAAGAATCCCTCCACATAATCACCATACCTCCAAAGTGGCCAATAGCAGGGAACTGAATGTGCATGTCGAATTGAAGCTCCTTAGTAAGCTTTTTGTGGTCTGCCATTTTGGTCTCTAGGAGAACCAACATCACAGGCTTATGCATTTTGACCATTTCCAAGCAGTGCCTATTAAACTACGCACTATTTTCCCCTCTAACATTCCATATTATGAAATTCATTAGAGGGTTTAGTGTTGGAGGGCTGGTGCTCGTTGATGCCTTGTCCCTGTCCTGGGGTTGCATCACATATCTTCCCCTGTGTTGAGATTATTGGGATCTCATCACTGGGGTTAGGGTCAGAAGGGGTTTGAGAGTACCTTGATTCAGATGAGAGGAGAAGTCCATTCCGCAACGAACTAGGTTCTTTGAGCAAAGTAGGATCAATGTCTCATTGTGCTCCACACTGAACTCCACAGCTCTTACTGCTTCCAGCCATAGTGAGTCCACCCTCACTAGTTTGTCGATTGGGGCTGCTTCCTGGTCCATTGGCACCCCGTGGTTCCTCAGTAGCTCCAGAGCTATTGAAATTCCTTTGGAGATGTTCCCTAGAGGCGATTGATGTTGATTCTCTTGGGGTGATTGTTGTTGTTTCTCCTACACTAAAGGTGAATTTTTCTGGGGTGACTCCGATTGGAGAATTTTGAATTGGGGGGTTGCATTGAGGTCCTCTACTGATGGGTATGGGAAGAACGGGATACTGTTGAATATCTGATGAATCCTTTCGTGGATAGATTACTCGTTGTTCTGGTGCATGTTGGTTGGGTGGGTCTGCTCCATGACTGACTGCCACATTTGTGCTCTAAGCATCTCCAAGCCCCTGTTTAGGGCTTCTGCTATTACTCTTGCCAGATGGGCTGGGTTCTGTATGATTAGAGAGATCGGTTGATCGCCCAACTGAAAATTATAGCTTAGGGCTTGTCCATGGAGTGTCAGCTCCAACCATGATGCCGGTAGGTGGTCCGGTGGTGGTGGGATGGAGGTTAGGAAGATTGGGGGGTTGGGATTTGGTTCCATTTTTGGGTTTCTTTTTCCTGTCCGTTTTTGGGTTGGTAATTAAAGGTAAGGTATTGCAATAATCAAACATTTCTATTGGTTGTGGATTTGGATCGACAACCATGCTTATTATTTTGGGGTTTGTGTCTGATACACTGGGAATGGGATTAATTTGATATCTGGTTGAGTTGATGGGTTCTATCAAATCACTAAGGATTTCTTGATTATACAGCTTTGGCACTTGATCTTTCATGGAGGGATTTCCTCCAGATGGTGTTGGTAGGGGAGATGTAGTGTTGTAGTGGTTATCATTGTGGTCTACCATAGGGTCTATTTTTTTAGAGGTTTGGTGTGGCCTAGTCTGCCTTTTTTTATTTTCATCTTAGCTTTTGGGCTTGGTTGACTTTGGGTGTGGGGTAGTATCTGTTTGGTTTGGGTTACGGAATATGGGGTCTGTCCTGGCTTTTGTTTGTGTCGTGGGCCCATGTCCAAAATTTGTGTGTATTTGTGTATTCCCTTCGTTAGACGCTTGTGTTAGGCCTTTCTCTTGTGGGCTGCCCGGTTGTATTTTGTTTTCCAAGTTATTGTCCCTTTGTGGTAGTGGGTTGGGTCCGGTCCATCTCCTGCAACGGTTAGATTTAGTGGTGTATCGGAAAGTTTGAGTATCAAGGAACTTACCGGATATAGCATCGAACATTTTCACTTTGATGCCTTCTGGCTTTGTTGATGTTTTATCCTTTCTATTCTTGTCTGTTGCTTCATTTTGCTGTGTGTTGTACTCTTTTTTACGTCTTCTGGGGAAAGAGACCACTTTCCATTCCTTTTCTTCCTCGTTGTTTGGTATTTGGCTTGAAACATCATTTTGCTTTGTATTTGAGCACTTTTAGTTGTCTTGCATATGTGGCTGCTGTTGTTTTTGTCTGTGCAAGCATCCTTTCAGGAGGTGCCCTATCCTTTCACAGCCAGTGCACAGTACATTTTCTCCTTCATAGATCACCAACTGTTTGTGATCCCCTATTGTGACTGAGGTAGCAACTGGTGTTTCCAAAGGTACCTGTATACATATTCTTGCATACCTTCCTTTGAGAGTGGCTAAAGTGCATGTTGGAGTTACATAGTAAATGCAAAAGTTTGAAGTGTATTTATTTGTATTGGGCTTAGCAACCCACATTACTTAGCAACCCACCCTCTGTCGGTTCAGCCCGCATAATTAGCATTAGCTCTTTACATTTTTACCATTGTATATAAAAATACAAAACTCCAAAACCTTCAGTAGCGAAGGAATTCATTTTTTACTATTCTTCTTTGTTCCTTCTTCTCTCAAGCCCTAATGTACAATTTCTTCTTTGATTTCTGGTTCAAATTGAAGCTTTACATGGTATCAGAGCCGGAAATATTGGAGATATTCATCTCTCGAGTCGATCGATGGTACCCTCGTCCAATTCCGTTTATGGTCTGATTTTCGTCAGGATTCACTCACATCGTCGATTTCCTGGTTTCCGGCGAAGATTTGTTGGTTTCATAGTGATTTTCTTCCATTTTGTTAAGCTCTCACTCCGATTGTCAGTGTATTTTGTCGAAATTCTCCGGTTTCGAGAGAAGGTTCGAAACTAGGGTTTTCAATGCCGTTCTTCTCCGATTGCGAAGAAGGCTGGTAAACACATTTTATTTTTTTTATTGCTTCTGCTGGTTATTGAGCACTGTTGGTTGAAGTTAAACCCAGTGGTATATTTCTGTTGATTTTCATGGTATATTTCTGCTGGTGTTGCTCCGTCTAGTTTCAGTCATGACTAACGGGTCTAGTAGTACTACTGCTGATTCTGAATTTACACCACGTGCTTCTAGTCCATTATTCCTTCATTCATCTGATATACCTGGGATGTCCTTAGTTGTTGTTCCTTTTTCTGGTTATGGTTTTGGTGGGTGGAGAAGGAGCATTATTGTATCCTTTTCGGCTAGGAATAAAATTGCTTTCAATGATGGTAGTTTTCCTAAGCCGGTTGTTGGTTCCCCTAAGTCTAAACAGTGGGACAGATGTAATAACATACTTATATCCTAGCTAACCAACTCACTCACACCTGCGATTGCTGAGAGTGTCAAATATTCTGACACTGCTAAAAGCATCTAGAAACAATTGAACAATATGTATGGAACTATTAATGGAACAAAGAAATTTGAAATTAGAAAAGGACCTCTTGATATAGCTTCTTATTTCAACAAGTTAAAGAAATTATGGAATGAATTGGGGGCTATGGGTTCAAATCATGCAAATACATGCACTTGTACTGCAAAGGAGGGTTTGTTGGGGAAGATGAAGAAAATAAAGTTCACCAATTCTTAATGGGCCTGAATGAAAATTATATAACTATCAGAAGCAACATCCTCATGATGAATCCACTATCTACACTTGATAATGTATAGAACATTCTTCTGCAAGATGAAAAGCAGAGACAAGTGACTCCCAATACTCATTTCATACCTGACCTGGCATCTTTCAATGCAAATGCAACTACACCTACTAGGTTTCCTCCTCATTTTCAGCCCCAAAGGCAGTACACTCAAAAGGTTAATTTTGACTCACCTATGTAAGCACGTGATTTTTGCTTTACGAGCAATCGCTCCAAAAGAAAATAAAAATAGTGACAAATGATTTCGCTGTACAATTGTTCGAGTTTTTCGTGACATGTGTTGTTAGTCATCTGTGGATCTGTCCATTTTGCATTTAATCATTAACAAACAAAATACAAAATATGCATGTCAGGGTGATTAAACCATAAGTCGGTCAGTAAAAGAAAATTCAAAAAATATATGTGCATCGTTCGTTCTAGGCTTTTAGTTAACTTACCGAAATATTTTTTGTGATAATTGTGTTAAAATGTTGCATTGTTGTTGGTTTTAATTTCATTATTTTATTGTTTGTTATTTCATTTTTTGTTTTAAAAGAAAAAATAAAATAGAAAACAAAAAGAGGGATTGAAAAACGGGTTAGGCCCAGGAAATAAAACAAAAAAATGGGCCCAAACCAGCACAAGTCCGGTCCAGACCAGGCCTGCCCAGGCACCTCCTGAAACGACGTCGTTTCAGGGACGGTTAATCTGGGCCGTTCATTCCCATTGATCCGATGGCCCTTATTAGCCCTCATGACCCGACCCATTCCCGTTTTTGACCGACCCCTTGATTAACCAAACGGCACCGTATGGTCTAGCCTCCCCAATCCTGGCCATCAATTTTAATCAATCCAACGGCCAGGATTGAATCAGCCTCCCCGTATATAAGCCTCCTATCACACCCCACGCCCCCTATTCTAACCCCCCCACTCATCGTCTTCATCCAAACACTGAAGCCCCCCCAAACCCTAGCAGCTGCCCTAGCTTCCCTTTCACCAGAACCCGGCGGCATGGACGCCGGTGGCCACCTCCTGAACACCCTAGGACCACCTCACTGTCCTGAACACAAATCCACTAACCACGAGCCTCGAATCACTTCCGTTCGTCTCGAATCTTCATTTGAAGATTTGAGTCGAACCCGGATCTATGCCAAACCATCCCATCTTCATACCAGACACTCCCCTGACCTTCCTCGTGACCAAACCAAGCTTGGTTTGGTCCGAATCTACCCACAACTCCTAAAAATCCAGATCTGGAAATCCAGAACTTGAAACACATGCACCTGGGGAACCCGGCCGGTTTGGACATGGGTTTGAGGTCTAATAGACCTTAATCAAGGTGTTCTCATGTGAGAACACCCTGATTAAAGTTTGTTCGGCCTCAAAAGTTCGAAGTTGAATCAGATTTGGGTCTGTTTGATTTAAACATTTTCGGTAAGTTTTCCTTTCTTTTGTGTTAGTTTTGATTAAGTGGTCAGCATGTTTCGTTGTGTTTGTTTGTTATTTTTTGTTATTTTTCATTCGGATTTCTTCATCTCTGTAAAGACCTTTTATTTGGTCGATTGGTTTCTGTGTATGATTTAAATGTATCCTATGATAAGCATGTCCGATTAGTATAGTCGTCGCATGAATAAACTTATATAGGTTCCTAGTGACTGACCAAGTTGTCCGAAGCCCTTTAGGTCCCTGAACATATTGTTTATGTGAGCGACTGATTATTACCTGCTATAATTAGTATAGTCGACTCGATAAATGTCGTTGATTAGTTTCTATAACTAATGAATCAAACGAGCTAATAATGTCGCATGACTAATTGATACTTTGCCACTGATTGAAGGCCCCAACATTGTTTGAAATAGTTTGTTTGCATTGAAAAATGACTGAAAGGTTCAGTCTAGGCAGTCCTGAATTTGAACTTTCATCAGTTCAAAAATGCCCTGATGCTGCAAAGGGTCAAGACAGTGATAACCAGGGTTTAACAGGGGTAGTCTGGGGTTTGCAAAGAACAAAAATGATTAGTTTAAATGAGCTGACAAGTAGGGTACTAATTTGGGATTAAATTAATGCCAATGGGGAACAAGACATAAGAGTATGGGACTTAAATTGAATAAAAAATGATGCCCATAACTCCTGATTAAACAAAACCAGGCGTGGGAATAAAGGGGGCTGACACCAAAAGATGCTTAGGCATGGGCTTTAAAGAGTATGGGCAGGCTGCAAGTTGCAGCAAAAAAGGCAGCTTAACTGCACTGGTTTTTGGCTTATAAATAAGCCATTTTGAGAACTTAAACGAGGCTAGAGTTTTGAGTCTTAGGCTGGACTTTTGAGTCTTCAAAAAGAAAAAAACTTTAGTCTGAAGAGAGGTCTAGTGAGTCCCAAATCACAATAGCGTAAACACAAGGTAGTTTCCAATAGACATTGTAACCAAACACTGCCTGAAAGTTGTACAAGAGTGCATATTGGTCAAAGCTGTCTTGGCCAAGTTCTGTTGCTTGCATTGGCTGAGTTGTTTGTTGGTTGTTGAACTGTTAGTTTTACTGCATTTGAATACTCTGGTATTGCTGTTGTTTCATCACTCTTTCCTGGGATTGCTCATTTGGGTGCTCGACTATTTGCTGGTTTTCTTTGTTCTGGGAAATATTGTTGGTTGTTTGTGGGCTGTGGAAAACATTTGTGGTTGTTGGATTGTTGCTGTGTTATTGCTGTTTATCTGCTGCTGCTGTGCTTGCTGCGTACCACTCAGCTGATCATTTCCTTCTTCTTTTGTTTCTCTATACCAGGTACATGACTAATACTCTGTCAAATGTAATTGGAAAGTTGAGCATGAATACAAAAGAAAAGACCTGAAGAGTGACTTTTATACATAGATTGTTACATTAGATATCATGTACTGTATAATAATTTTCATTCCTGTTTTGATAATGGAGGTAGCCTGTATGCCCAGTATATATCAATGTAGATTAGCTGAATGTTAGTTTATATATGTATGTTGTTAGGTGAAAATATTCCCAATATAATAGGTTGTATCTTAGACTTAGTTTAACTGTGCAGTATATTCTTTAATAGGCCAAGCATGAAAACTATCCACTACTAGTTAATTTCTTTCCCTTTAATAGGCGATCCTTTTATAACTGATAAACCACGCCAATAGAACCCAGAACAAGTTCACGGCCTCAACCTCACAAGGGTCGAGCCCAGGTCGAGGACAGATCAGGCAGGCCCGCATCGAGCGAGCAGTGGCCCAGGTCTGGCCAACCGCGCGTGGGCTGGATTTGGGCCCAGGATTATTTGTTTGGCCGACTGTGCACGCAGCTTCGGTCCCAACTTTTGTTAAGCATTTCCGAATTCCCTTACAAACAACTTGCAAGCATGTAATTAATTAGGACTATCTACCGTTTTCAATTGATAGAGACGAACACGACAAGAAACGTAGTTGCTATAGGATATCCTTTTAAAATAAGAACAAGATGAGCCTCGATGAAAATAAACAAAACACGCAGATGCGGGGCCCTTGTTAAATGTATATTATTGAAGCATTTAGTTTCCAGGACGGGTTGTTTAGCAAATCTCACAACCCTCCTAAAATAACAACACGTTAGTCTCTTTAGGACACGCTTTAATAAACCTTACCTTCTTAAACTCGGGTGCACATTTATGTGACCCAAATCCAAATCTCGACGGATTCGAAATGCCTTTCTAATCACGGGTACATTGACTGTGACGTGGTTCGAGATGCATGTCCATGACGTTGCAAATTCATTAAAAATAAAGAACGAGATGAGCCTCGCCAAATAAAATACAAATTGCGGGGCCCTCAATAAATATTGCTTTAAAAATTGTTTAGACTTCGGGATGGACCGTTTAGTAAAATTTCACGGTCCTACCCAAAATAAATACGCTAGTCGCTTTAGGCGCGCCTTTAATAATTTAATTTCCTTAAACTCGGGTGCACATTGATGTGACCCAAATCCAAATCTCAACGGAGTCAAAGCGTGTCGATGACCACGGGTACATTGATTGTAACGTGGTTCGAGATACATTTTATAACGTTGCAATTCTTGATAAAAATAACGGTAAATGATAAAAGCGGTTGAAAGATAAAATTTGCACATAAGTTCGTATTGTATTTAAAATCAGATAATCAAGCCGAATATAACAGTTGAGCGACCGTGCTAGAACCACGGAATTCGGGAATGCCTAACACCTTCTCCCGGGTTAACAGAATTCCTTATCCGGATTTCTGGTACGCAGACTGTAATATAGAGTCATTCTTTTCCTCGATTCGGGATTAAAATTGGTGACTTGGGACACCCTAAATCTCCCAAGTGGCGACTCTGAAATAAATAAACTCATCCCGTTTCGATTGTCCTTTAATTGGAAAAACTCCCTTGTACCCTCTCGGGTGCCGAAAAAGGAGGTGTGACAGCTCTGGCGACTCTGCTGGGGATCATAACCCAGAACCACTGGTTCAGGGTTAAGAATTCGAGCTTAGAATAATTGTTATTATTTGGCTTTATTTATTATCTGATTATTACATTTCCTGAGCCTAATGTGCTAAATGCTGCCTTTACCGCTTTGATATTATTTGAACTGTATATAAACTGTGCCGAAACCTTTCTCTTCTTGCCTCCGGGGATGTGCTCACTGGTTGAGACTCCCTATTCTGTTAGTGTCATACCCTAAATAAAAGAGGCTCGGAAAGTTTCTAAGCCGGCTGGCCTTTTGGTTCCCGGAAAGGAGCTCCTTCCTCAACTCGAGTTGTCCGCTCGGGTACACTGTCTAGAACACCGACCCAGGTTTTGAACATAGAATAACGTGACTTCATGCCGGATCCCTAGTAGGAACGCTTATTTGCATCATGTTGCATATGACTTAGGGGACTCAACACAGGGGTTGGGTCCGTCTAGGACTAGCAACCTGATATGAAAAGGCCATTCTGACGCATCCTATTGTTTTCCGTGCATTTATTTGTCTCATACCCGCATGCTGACCGGTGTTTGAATATTTGGAATATTGTGAAAAAAAGGGAAATAACGGTTAGGAATTGATTGTTTATTGTTGAAAAAAAAAAACAAATACTGTCAAAACTATGCCAAAATTTTGAAAAGTCGTTGTTCTGTCTTTCAAAAAAAAAACAAAGAAAAAAATATCAATAGAAATATAGAGTTTGTCTTGTCATAAAAATCAAAAAAAAAAAAAATCTTATTTTTAAAAATTGTTTTTTTAATAATAAAAAAGAGTCTTGTGTTGTCTTTACTTTTATTATTTGTTGCAAATATATATATATATATATATATATATATATATATATATATGAAAAATTCAAAAGTTTTGCTTTACTTCAAAATGTATATATATCTTTATTTGTGGCAAAAGTATTTATCTTGCTAAAGGTCTAGAAAAGTCCTTTCAGGCTCCCAGTTTTCGAAACAAAAATCCAAAATATTTTCCGTTATTGACTTTCTTTAGAAAGTTTTTATATATATATACGAAAATTCAAAATTCACAAAAAATCGCATATATTTTTGTTTTTATCAGGATAAGTGTCGTTTGTTAAAATCTTATTAATAAATGTGCAGAATGAGCACGATTCCGAATGAACCCTTTTCAATCATGAATAAAATTCCCCTCCAATTGCGGCTCTGGTGGAATGATTTGGGCAAAGAGGGGCATGACGAAATCAAGAAGTATCTGAAAGGCCTCACGAGTTTGTTGGATATCAGGCCACGAGGAGATATCATAAGGGCACTAGTCCCCCACTGGGATCCTGCGCACAATGTCTTCCGTTTCTCAGATTTTGAACTTACCCCAACTTTAGAAGAAATAGCAGGGTATATCGGCAGCACTGAGACTCCTTTGAGGCACAAATATCTGATTGCTCCAAGAGCTGTAGCAGTACACCGGTTCCTGGACTCCTTAAAGATAGTCAGAACAATTCATAACCCTGACTTGGCAAAAGGTTTTTGCAGCATGAGTTTCATATATCAAAGATATGGTCACATAGGAGGATTCGACAAGCCAGAAAACCAGTTGTGCAGCAAAGGTAATCGCCAGAAGTGGGAAGAACATAGACGAATTGCTTTCATGATAACTTTCTTAGGACTACTAGTATTCCCAAGAAAAGATGGGAATATTGACATAAAGATAGCAGGGGTCGTCAGTACGTTGCTCACACAGAGTGATAGTACGTTGGCGCCCATGATAGTATCTGATATATTCCGGGCACTCACTTCTTGCAAAGCCGGAGGAAGCTTTTTCGAGGGTTGCAATTTGTTGTTGCAAATGTGGATGATCGAACACCTATGTCACCGAGCCCAGTTTCTGAGCCATGGATCCGCTGGAAAGACCTGCATAGAGGAGTTCTATACCAGAGTTGATGAAACCTACCTACCAGAAGGAGTTATAGCATGGACCTCATATTTCCATACCCTCAACGCCAGTCAAATACAGTGGGCGCTAGGGTGGCTACCGATCGACGAAGTCATATACATGCCAGCAGCCAGGCCCCATTTTCTCTTAATGGGACTTAAAAGTATTCAACCATACGCGCCGCATCGGGTTTTAAGGCAACTTGGGAGGTATCAGATAGTGCCGAAAGACGAGGATCTGAGCATCCAGGTAATCGAGATCAGTCCCGACGGCCAGTTTCCTGAAGCAAGGGTTCGTCAAATTTGGAGCCAATGTCAATACTTAGAAGCAAATACTTGTGTAATGAATCGGGCAAAAGGGGAAGTTTCGCCCGGGTATCAGGCCTGGTACAAAGGGGAGACATCATCTGGAAGACCGACCAAAAGACCTCACCTGCAAGAATTTGCCAAATCTTCACAAGAACAGTGGGGCTGGTTGGCCAAAGAGCAGGAATATCTTGTCAAAGCAGGCAAACTGAAGCAACAAGTTCAGGATATGAAGTTTGAGTGCCAATTACAGTCTGCTGCCCACAAGGGAGAAAAGAACAAGTTAATCAGAGAAGGCGAGATCCTCAAAGCTCAGATCCGGAGAATGAAAAAAGAGGCTAATAGCCAGCTAGGAAGCCGGGCAGATAAAAGATTGATAGCAGGGGTTAAAAGATCAGGTTGCGGAATGCCAGGAAGATTTGGAAAAAGCCAGGGCCAGCACAGCAAAATTGCGAACCAAGTGGGCAAAGGGTGCGATGGCTCGGAGGCAGCACCTGCAACAAGTCATAAGGGAGTATGAACTGAGCATCGGGACATTAAGGGAAACGAATGCCTCTCTTCGAGAAAGGATCCTCAAGCAAACACGAAATGCCCAAGCCGACAGAAGGCAATATTACGATGCAATGACCAGAATGGAAAGGCAAATGGAGATGTTCCAGGATCAGCTTGCCAACAATGCGCAAACACTGGGATTGAAGAACCAACAGATAAGGCATTTGTTCACAGAAAGGGACAACATCCGGGGAAGGATTGATGAAATAGGGCATTACATCTACATGAAATGCTTGGCATATGAGCGAACACCTCGGAAGACCCTCCTTGTTTCCATCATGGGCTGCGTCCGCCGGATTATGAACGAGTTGAAGAGCTTGCAAAGAGACCTTACACCTAGAGCCGCGAAAAGGCCGGATGATGCCTCGCGGCCCCTTAAATTGGAGAATTAGTTTTGGTCAAGTCCTGTTTATTTGGCTTTGGTTGTTTTTCCATATGTTGTTTTCTTTTTCGTTAAACCGAGTTTAAAACCGTGGAGTCTGTACTATTGCTATTCCTTGCTTGATGTAATTTGTAATAGCAAAATTTTGAGAATGAATTCAATGATTTCACAAGAATTGTGTGTTTCTTTACTTTAAGGCAGAACTACGCCTGGTCTGATTCACGCGGGGACGTGATACGTAGGCAATCCCCATAAGATTCGACCGCTTTCAAAAAAAAAAAAAAGAAAATGTAAATAGAATAAAACGCAGGGTTTCGCAAAATACTTTAAAGAGACGAATGAACAAACCGGGATGACGCATGTGGATTGAAGCAAAGCATGTAGAAACGGTTAACTGCTTAGGTGCATTGCATCCTCTATGTGTTATGATCAAATCTGTTAAGCTCTAACACTAACAAAGTTTGTTGTTGTCTGATACCAGACAGTTAGTTGTTAAAGAATTCTGGCAACACATTCATACCAAACCAGATCCAAAGGACCGGTAGCAACAAGCATGACTACTTCAGAGAATAGTAATGAGGAAGAAAGGCCGATGAGCCAGTTGCTAAAAGAGGCAATGGAAAAGATTGAAAGGATGGGACTAGAGATGCATGCAATGCAGCTAGCCCTGGCCAAAACGCAAAAGAGCCCCGAGACACTGGGACACGTGCCGGAGTACCCTCACTCTGGCCCTTCCACAAGCCGCCCAAATCCCCTCTATCATCAAGAAAGAAGCCCTCATGACTCCCAAGCTCCACCACCCCATCAACCTCTCCCAACACCCAATATTCCCATTTTTGTGGGACCTGCATCAGCCCCTTTGCAGCGAACGACCAGTGAGCCATTGTTTCAGGCTCACGATACACAATACTATCCCCCTGAGCCTACATTCCACGCACCGGAACCACAGGCTTACAATCCCCATTTGGAAGTACCGGCAGAGGTTGAGAAGCCGGTTAAGGCCCCTGAACAGGATGAAGTGTTAAGAAAGTTCAAAAGCCTGGAGCAATCCTTCAGGAACTTGCACGGGCTGGGCAATCAAGTCAGCGTGGCATACAAAGATCTGTGCCCTTTCCCAGATGTCCAACTCCCGGCTGGGTTCAAGATGCCCAAGTTTGATTTATATGAAGGGCACGGTGATCCCATGGCACATTTGCGGGGATTCTGTAGCAAAATGAGAGGGGCAGGAGGCAAGGATGAGCTTTTGATAGCTTATTTCGGCCAAAGTCTGAGCGGATCTGCACTGGAATGGTATACCAGGCAGGATTTCAGCAGGTGGTACACGTGGGATGACCTGGCGCAGGCTTTTGCAGGTCATTTCCAGTACAATCTGGAGATAGTTCCTGACCGTCTCACGTTACTGAGAACTGGGAAGAAACCCGGGGAAAGTTTTCGCGAGTTCGGGTTCCGCTGGAGAGAACAAGCAGCTAGGGTCGATCCTCCCATGAGAGAGGGAGAGATGGTAGACTACTTTTTGCAGACATTGGATCCAACCTACTTTGGTCACTTGGTGACAACGGTTGGAAAATCTTTCAACGAGGTGGTCAAAATAGGGGTCATGATAGAAGAAGGTTTGAGGTCGGACAAGATCTTAAACTATTCGGCACTTAAGGCCACAACCCAGGCTATTCAAAGCGGCACGGGAGGTGCGTTAAGAAGAAAGAAAGAAGAGGTTGCCACGATCGAGGCAGGCAGTTGGTCCAGGGCTGGCAGGCCACACTACAACCAACCCAGGCCTCACAGGTCAAACTACCCATACAACCCACCACAAAATTTCTATCCACCTCGAGAACCACATTGTTCCGTACACCAAGCCCAGGTATACACTCAGCCTCCGGTTCGCCCACAATGGCGCGCACCGGCTCCCCAGAACATATGTGCACCACCACAAAACACTTACCCTCCACCAAGGGCATATAGAAATCCTTCAGGGGCAGGTTTCCGGGGAAATCCAGATGCTAGGAATGACAGGTTGCGGAAGCAAAGAACCTTCACCGAATTGGGAGAAACCTACACCGCTGTGTTCCACAAGCTGCGGCAATTGGGTTTGGTTAGTCCTGTCCATACTCGGGAACCAAATCCCCCGCCTCAGAATTTGGATCGTTCAATCAGTTGTGAATACTGTTCAGGGATGCTCGGGCACGATACCGAGAAGTGTTGGAAGTTAAGGCATGCCATACAGGATCTTATTGACACCAATAAGATCGAGGTCCAGACACCAGAGGCTCCTAACATCAACCAAAACCCACTGCCAGCGCACCACGAAACTCACATGATTGAGTTGGTGTGTGAGGGAGGAGAATTAAGAAAACCCTCACAAACAGTGATGATGATCCAAGCTGCCCCAAAAGAAGTCTTAACCAGTGGAGGAACAAATGTACAGTCGCAGGGAGAAGGCGTCAAGCCGGTAGTAATATGGGGGAAGAGCCCGTCCGTCATAGCAAGCAAACCCGAGCCAAGCAAGTTGGTAATACCAGGGATCCTGCCCACACCGGCAGTCATGTTGAAAGGGGTATGTGGAGAACGGGTGACCATAAAGCCGGTGGTCCAACTGCCAATGCTTGACAGCAGGGCTGTGCCCTGGAAATATGAAAAAGCAGTGGTGACGTACCAAGGAAAACAGGTGGAAGAAGTCAGTTGTGAAGCGCAAGGGCTGACTCGATCAGGTCGATGTTTTGCTCCGGTGGAGTTAAGGAAAACCAACCCAGTGGCAACCAAGAAGCCAGTGTCAGAAGAAGAGGCTGAAGACTTCCTGAGGAAGATGAAAGTGCAAGACTATTCTGTGGTTGAGCAGCTGAGAAAAACACCTGCCCAGATCTCACTATTGTCATTACTCCTCCATTCCGAGGAACATCGCCGGGCCCTGTTAAAGATATTGAACGAGGCCCATGTACCCAGTGAGATTTCTGTAAACCACCTGGAAACCATTGCCAGCAAGATTTTCGAGGTGAACAGGGTAACATTCTCAGATGATGACCTGCCGGTGGAAGGAACGGAGCACAATAAAGCTCTATACCTAGCTGTCAAATGTGAAGACTCGGTGGTAACCCGAGTATTGGTGGATAACGGCTCAAGCGCCAATATTTGTCCATTATCCACCCTGGACCAGTTAAAGATTGACCGTGGAAGAATCCGGGAGAATAGCATCTGTGTCCGAGGGTTTGACGGAAACGGAACAGCCACTGTGGGGGATGTTGTACTTGAACTAACCATTGGCCCGGTCCTGTTTACCATGGAATTCCAGGTATTGGACGCCACGGTATCTTACAACTTGCTGTTAGGACGACCCTGGATTCACGCAGCTAAAGCGGTGCCTTCCACCCTACATCAGACAGTGAAGTTCGAGTGGGAAAGACAAGAGGTCGTGTTGCACGGCGAGGATACAACATGCACCATGGGCGGAACCATTGTGCCTTTCATAGAGACCACTGATGACAAGGGTCCCTGGGCCTACCAGATTCTCGATACAGGGTCGGCCAACAAAATTTCTGAAGGAGAAATCATCCCGCACCCTAGGGTAGCTGCCGCAACAGTCATGATGATATCAGAAATGCTGGGTAATGGGTTTGTGCCGGGCAAAGGCCTGGGAGTTGAACTTCAAGGGATAGTCCAACCTGTCTCCCTTCCTAAGAATCTGGAAACTTTCGGGTTGGGGTTCAAACCAACCGCAGCAGACAGGAAGCAAGCGCGAAAAATGAAGAAGAGAGTTTGGTTTCTGCCTAAACCAGTGCCACGCCTCTCAAGGTCTTTTGTTAAAGCTAGTGCCAAGGGGTCAGCGATCCCAAAGATTCGAGGACCTTTGATCGGCATAAGTGAAGACCTGAATCAAAGTTTTGAGAGACTATTCGCGGATGTCAGTATGGTGGAAGCTGGAGAGGGTTCCAGCAGAGCAGAGATACAATTCGTGGGGCCTGAGGCCAAGACCAACAATTGGACGGTTACTCCTCTTCCTGTCCGAGGGGAGTCTTGGTAGTAGGCTTTGATTAATGTTTTGTTTGTTTATTTGTTTGATCGGATTATTCAAGGGTGTAATCCAAATTTTACTCCCGTTTTGTAAAAGTGTGAACCCTTTTTATCCTGCAAATTTAATAAAGTTCTTTTCTTTTGTCCCATTTTAATTTCTTGTTTTGTTCTTTTTCTTTCTGAACAGTTCTCTTTTTACTGGTCCTAATGACATGGCATGCACAGCGGATCTTCGACCTAGTCTAAATAATCAATCTAAATCTGACTCAATGATGCAAGAGGTCGTTTGTGATAATGAATCCGAAGGTGACGAAGGGGAAGCCTTCGAAGAAATAAACCGAGAACTGTGCCAATTTGAAGAGAAACCCAAGCCTAACCTAAATGACACTGAGGCTGTGAACCTAGGAGACGCTGATAACATCCAAGAGACCAAAATTAGCATCCACATTGAGCCGAATGTCAAAGCAGAATTGATCGAAACTCTCAGGGAATTCAAAGATGTTTTTGCATGGTCATATGATGATATGCCTGGATTGAGCACCGATTTAGTGGTTCACAAATTGCCCACTGACCCGGCATACCCTCCGGTCAAGCAAAAACTAAGGAAATTTAAAACAGAAATGAGTGTAAAGATCAAAGAAGAAGTGATTAAGCAGTTGCAATCGAAGGTCATTCGGGTCACTCGATATCCCGAGTGGTTGGCCAATGTGGTACCAGTCCCAAAGAAGGATGGAAAAATCAGGGTGTGCGTCGACTACCGCAACCTCAACAAAGCAAGTCCCAAGGACAATTTCCCGTTACCCAACATTCATATCCTGATCGATAATTGCGCTGGGCGCGAGATCGGATCCTTTGTGGATTGCTATGCGGGTTATCATCAGATCCTAATGGACGAAGAGGATGCTGAGAAGACAGCGTTTATTACGCCATGGGGAACCTACTGCTATCGGGTAATGCCGTTCGGGTTAAAGAACGCCGGGGCAACGTACATGCGAGCAATGACTGCGGTGTTTCATGACATGATACACAAGGAAATTGAGGTGTACGTCGATGATGTGATCATCAAATCTTGGCGTCAGGAGGACCATGTAGCAGACCTAAGGAGATTTTTCCAAAGACTCCGGAGGTATGATATCAAGCTTAACCCGGCCAAATGCGCATTCGGGGTTCCATCAGGAAAGTTGCTAGGCTTCATCGTCAGTCGACGGGGGATTGAGTTAGACCCATCCAAAATTGAATCCATCCGAGACTTGCCACCGCCAAGGAACAAAACAGAGGTAATGAGTTTGCTGGGTAGACTCAATTACATCAGCAGGTTCATCGCTCAACTCACAGCAACTTGTGAGCCCATATTTCGGCTACTGAGAAAGGATGCTGCAGAAGGTTGGACGACAGAGTGTCAAGAGGCTTTCGACCAAATCAAAGGGTATCTGTCTAATCCACCCGTGTTGGTCCCACCTAAGCCCGGGAAACCCCTAATCCTTTACCTGACAGTCTTGGAAAATTCATTTGGTTGTGTACTGGGGCAACATGATGACACAGGAAGGAAGGAGCAGGCCATCTACTATCTTAGCAAGAAATTCACAGTGCATGAGGTCAAGTACACTCAACTCGAGAAAACATGCTGCGCCCTAACTTGGGTAGCTCAGAAGTTGAAGCACTACCTGTCTTCATATACTACTTATCTCATATCCCGCTTGGACCCATTGAAGTATATCTTTCAGAAACCTATGCCCACGGGAAGGTTGGCAAAGTGGCAAATTCTGCTCACAGAGTTTGATATCATCTACGTAACGAGGACGGCCATGAAAGCCCAGGCACTGGCAGACCATTTGGCAGAGAATCCCGTTGACGAAAAATACGAGCCCTTAAGAACGTATTTTCCTGACGAAGAGGTGATGCACACGACTGATTTGGAATTACCTGAGGAACCGGGTTGGAAGCTTTTCTTCGATGGAGCTGCAAACGCAAAAGGGGTTGGAATAGGAGCAGTACTCATTTCTGAAACAGGACGGCATTATCCTGTTACGGCTCAACTGCGCTTCTATTGCACCAACAATATGGCCGAATATGAGGCTTGCATTCTGGGTCTGCGCCTGGCTGCCGACATGGATGTCCAAGACGTCTTGGTCTTGGGAGACTCGGACCTCTTGATACATCAAATTCAGGGAGAATGGGAAACACGAGATCTAAAACTCGTACCATACCGACAATGCTTGCATGATCTGAGCAAGCAATTTCGATCGGTAAAGTTCAAACACATCCCGAGAGTTCACAATGAGGTTGCGGATGCCTTAGCCACCTTAGCATCAATGCTGCACCACCCTGACAAAATGTATGTTGATCCTCTACACATCCAGGTCCGTGATCAGCACGCCTACTGCAATGCCATAGAAGAAGAAGCGGATAGCGAACCCTGGTTTCATGATATCAAAGAATACCTCAGGATGGGGATATATCCAGAACATGCCTCTGGAGACCAAAAAAGAGCCCTTCGGCGGTTGTCGAATGGTTTCTTCCTCAGTGGAGGGGTATTGTACAAAAGAACCCCGGATTTGGGATTGTTGAGATGCATAGATGCCGGGCAGGCAACGACGGTTATGGCAGAAGTACATGCTGGAGTTTGTGGGCCCCACATGAGTGGATATGTATTGGCAAGAAAAATCCTTCGAACAGGGTGTTATTGGCTCACCATGGAACACGACTGTATCACTTTCGTGAGGAAATGCCATCAGTGCCAAATACATGGAGACTTGATTCACTCTCCGCCAACAGAGTTGCATACGATGTCAGCACCCTGGCCGTTTGTAGCATGGGGCATGGATGTCATTGGGCCCATCGAGCCAGCAGCGTCCAACGGTCATAGGTTCATTCTAGTGACCATCGATTACTTCACCAAATGGGTTGAGGCTAAAACCTTCAAATCAGTAACTAAGAAGGCAGTGGTGGACTTTGTTCACTCCCATATCATCTGTAGATTTGGGATCCCAAAAGTGATCATCACGGATAACGGTGCGAATCTTAATAGCAGCTTGATGAGAGAGGTATGCCAACAATTTAAGATTACACACCGCAATTCCACCCCATATCGTCCCAAGGCGAATGGAGCAGTCGAAGCAGCCAATAAGAATATCAAGAAGATACTGCGAAAAATGGTGGAAGGGTCCAGACAGTGGCACGAGAAATTACCCTTTGCTTTGTTGGGTTACCGCACTACCGTCCGGACTTCCATAGGCACAACTCCTTATTTGTTGGTGTATGGAACTGAGGCCGTGATACCAGCGGAGGTCGAAATTCCGTCCCTCCGAATTGTCGCTGAAGCCGGAATTGATGATGATGAATGGATCAAAGCTCGCTTGGAACAGTTGAGCCTGATAGATGAGAAAAGATTGGCAGCAGTGTGCCATGGTCAGCTGTACCAGAAGAGAATGGCAAGAGCGTATAATAAAAAGGTGCGCCCCAGGAAGTTTGAAGTAGGGCAGCAGGTATTAAAGAAGATCCTCCCACATCAGGTCGAGGCAAAAGGCAAATTCGCCCCAAATTGGCAAGGGCCTTATATCGTGACCAGAATATTGTCCAACGGTGCTTTGTGTTTGACAGATGTCGAAGGTAGATGTGTCGACATGGCTATCAATTCAGATGCAGTCAAGAGATATTATGCGTAATTTCTTTAAGTATGGCAATTATTCGGTTTGTTTGTTTGTATTTGGCATTTATTGGATAATGAGATGACGGAGGCAATTCTTTCTTCTACCCAAACACTGTTTAACCCTTGCTTCCCCTTTTGAGCCTTAAGTAATTCTTTCATACCCCTCTTTTGGAATCACTAAAGGGAAAGATACGAAAAAAAAAAAAAAGAAAAAAAAAAAAAAAAAAAAAAAAAAGAAAAGAAAAAGACATGAAAAAAAAAGAAAATGAAAAGAAAGAAAAGAAAAATCAAGAAATACAAAACCGTGGGAACTACGTTTGACCTGATTCCTCAAAGAAGATACGTAGGCGCCTCACGGCTCGGTCATAGTATGCATCATAGTGAATATAGGATGCATAATGTACATAGTGTGCGTAAAACGTGCGTAACGCACATAGCGCAACATAAGTATAAAAAATAAATTCCCCAAGCAAGAAACCTGGGGCAGAAATTATGTTTTAAAATTCCAACAAAGGTTTGATTCCAAAAGTTGTAGCACATCACCCATCAAATTATTTTCATTTTTTCATAGCCTTTCTTTAACTCCACACCAGAACCAACATTCAACGTCCAAAAGACCTCCCGATCAATGTTCAAAATATGTCGAGTCAGGTAAATAAGACCGAGAATAATACACCAATCCCCAGCAAAGAAGAGGATCGTAAGACTGGGAATGAATTGATAGCCAAAGGAGTCTCCAGAAGAGAGGGTCGTATCTACAACGCCCCGATTCCTCGAAAGAAATAAAATGAGAGAGTCTCATCGGTGAAAACCTTCGCAGGCACCGAGAGGCGATGTAAGATGAGGGATATGAAATGAGAGAGTCTTATTGGTGAAAACCCTCACAGGCACCATAAGGCGCCGGGAGATGAGAGAAAAGAGAGAGTCTCATCAGTGAAAACCCCTCGAAGGGCACTATGAGGCGACGAGACAGATCAGCAAAACTACCACATTCGCAATAGGATGAACATCCATTTATCATCCCCAGCAAGTCAGACCATCGGGCAAATCGATTGATACAAATAGACTGGGTCGGGAATCTATGGTGCACATCATGATCACGGGGACCAGTTGTGTCCTCCAGATAAGTTCTTTTGATTGTCTCCTCCCACAAAATATTGGTTCAGAAAGATTTTCTCTTTTTCATATCTTTATTTCTTTTCCTAAAATGTGTCTTTAAAGGATTTGTCAAAGCTTACTACCAGAAACCGAAGGGGAATTCATCCAATGCAGGATAATACAAACAGTCTTAAAGGCCGGCCCCAGGCAATGCAGGGATTGTGCTCGGAAATGTTGGAAGAAGTAAGCTCCAAAAGGGAGTGGTTTCGGGAGTTAGAAGCAGACTCCCACATCATGTGTTTTAAAAGAAAGCAGAAAAGGGGATAAATTGAAAACCAATCCCCAGCAGGCTAGAGACCCCCAACAGGCAACTTTGCCCGCCAACCAATTATGGGGACAAAGAGCAAGAAAAGGGGAAGAGAGAAAAATTGCTCGCCAGAAAGGCACCCTCTACCACCACGATTAAAACTGATTAAATCCTTTTGTCTGCTGCAGGAAAACAAAGGATTGATGATGGCAGCAAGATGCACCGCCATGGAAGTCACCAAAAACCGGGGCAGAAAATTTTCTGCCGATTGTCGAAAATTTTCTCGGAAGAACGGGGAAACAATTTCAATACATTTAAGTTCTAGGTCGCCCACCAGTATAATGCGGGAATACTTTTAAGTTCTAGGTCGCCCACCAGTATAATGCGGGAATACTTTTAAGTTCTAGGTCGCCCACCAGTATAATGCGGGAATACTTTTAAGTTCTAGGTCGCCCACCAGTATAATACGGGAATACTTTTAAGTTCTAGGTCGCCCACCAGTATAATGCGGGAATACTTTTAAGTTCTAGGTCGCCCACCAGTATAATGCGGGAATACTTTTAAGTTCTAGGTCGCCCACCAGTATAATGCGAGAATACTTTTAAGTTCTAGGTCGCCCACCAGTATAATGCGGGAATACTTTTAAGTTCTAGGTCGCCCACCAGTATAATGCGGGAATACTTTTAAGTTCTAGGTCGCCCACCAGTATAATGCGGGAATACTTTTAAGTTCTAGGTCGCCCACCAGTATAATGCGGGAATATTTTTAAGTTCTAGGTCGCCCACCAGTATAATGCGGGAATACTTTTAAGTTCTAGGTCGCCCACCAGTATAATGCGGGAATACTTTTAAGTTCTAGGTCGCCCACCAGTATAATGCGGGAATACTTTTAAGTTCTAGGTCTCCCACCAGTATAATGCGGGAATACTTTTAAGTTCTAGGTCGCCCACCAGTATAATGCGGGAATACTTTTAAGTTCTAGGTCGCCCACCAGTATAATGCGGGAATACTTTTAAGTTCTAGGTCGCCCACCAGTATAATGCGGGAATACTTTTAAGTTCTAGGTCGCCCACCAGTATAATGCGAGAATACTTTTAAGTTCTAGGTCGCCCACCAGTATAATGCGGGAATACTTTTAAGTTCTAGGTCGCCCACCAGTATAATGCGGGAATATTTTTAAGTTCTAGGTCGCCCACCAGTATAATGCGGGAATACTTTTAAGTTCTAGGTCGCCCACCAGTATAATGCGGGAATACTTTTAAGTTCTAGGTCGCCCACCAGTATAATGCGGGAATACTTTTAAGTTCTAGGTCGCCCACCAGTATAATGCGGGAATACTTTTAAGTTCTAGGTCGCCCACCAGTATAATGCGGGAATACTTTTAAGTTCTAGGTCGCCCACCAGTATAATGCGGGAATACTTTTAAGTTCTAGGTCGCCCACCAGTATAATGCGGGAATACTTTTAAGTTCTAGGTCGCCCACCAGTATAATGCGGGAATACTTTTAAGTTCTAGGTCGCCCACCAGTATAATGCGGGAATACTTTTAAGTTCTAGGTCGCCCACCAGTATAATGCGGGAATACTTTTAAGTTCTAGGTCGCCCACCAGTATAATGCGGGAATACTTTTAAGTTCTAGGTCGCCCACCAGTATAATGCGGGAATACTTTTAAGTTCTAGGTCGCCCACCAGTATAATGCGGGAATACTTTTAAGTTCTAGGTCGCCCACCAGTATAATGCGGGAATACTTTTAAGTTCTAGGTCGCCCACCAGTATAATGCGGGAATACATTTAAGTTCTAGGTCGCCCACCAGTATAATGCGGGAATACATTCAGCTCTAGATTTTGGAATCAGTCACCCCACCTGAAGACAGAAGGTTACAACAGAGATCCCCAAACGGGAAACAATGAAATCCCCAGCACCAAGAAGCAGACAACTGCAGAGGCAAGCGCGCAATTCAAAAGGAAAAAGGAACGCGTCTCAAAGGAAGTAGTTTGGGAACGGTGTAGCATGCCCAGTATAACAATTCTGATGAAAAGCCATACCACTGAAGAAACCATTGGAAGATTTAAAGAAGAAAGCCGTATCCCCAGCAAATCAAGCAAAGTGATGAGAACTGACATTCAAAAGGTGAAGGACCAGCATCATCTCCAAGTTCACAAAATAAAGGCGTCAGAGGAAAGCGTTAGCCGACAAGAAAGCAAGGCAGCAAGAACAAGTTGAAGATGGATGAGATTTCAGGATCCTCAGTTTAGCTTAGCTTCTTGTTTTCCTTTTAGAGCAATGTAATAGGGAGATCGGTTGAGCAGTAGCATCCTACAGCAGCATACAACAGCGCACAACAACAACAAGCACTACAGTCACACGGTAGTCCCAGCTACCAAATTTCCCGAACTACATTGACCTGATTCCTGTTTTCAGCCCAGGATATGTAGGAAACCTCTGAAGCAAAGGTTCGGTCAAATCTTTTTCAAAAAATGCTTCACACGGAGTATTCGGACGGGCAAAAATCGCTCGCTTATCTTTGCGCGAAAACCCTTCGTGTCTTCGTGCAAAGAGGGGCAGCTGTAAGCACGTGATTTTTGCTTTACGAGCAATCGCTCCAAAAGAAAATAAAAATAGTGACAAATGATTTCGCTGTACAATTGTTCGAGTTTTTCGTGACATGTGTTGTTAGTCATTTGTGGATCTGTCCATTTTGCATTTAATCATTAACAAACAAAATACAAAATATGCATGTCAGGGTGATTAAACCATAATTCGGTCAGTAAAAGAAAATTCAAAAAATATATGTGCATCGTTCGTTCTAGGCTTTTAGTTAACTTACCGAAATATTTTTTGTGATAATTGTGTTAAAATGTTGCATTGTTGTTGGTTTTAATTTCATTATTTTATTGTTTGTTATTTCATTTTTTGTTTTAAAAGAAAAAATAAAATAGAAAACAAAAAGAGGGATTGAAAAACGGGTTAGGCCCAGGAAATAAAACAAAAAAATGGGCCCAAACCAGCACAAGTCCGGTCCAGACCAGGCCTGCCCAGGCACCTCCTGAAACGACGTCGTTTCAGGGACGGTTAATCTGGGCCGTTCAATTTCCATTGATCCGATGGCCCTTATTAGCCCTCATGACCCGACCCATTCCCGTTTTTGACCGACCCCTTGATTAACCAAACGGCACCGTATGGTCTAGCCTCCCCAATCCTGGCCATCAATTTTAATCAATCCAACGGCCAGGATTGAATCAGCCTCCCCGTATATAAGCCTCCTATCACACCCCACGCCCCCTATTCTAACCCCCCCCACTCATCATCGTCTTCATCCAAACACTGAAGCCCCCCCAAACCCTAGCAGCCGCCCTAGCTTCCCTTTCACCAGAACCCGGCGGCATGGACGCCGGTGGCCACCTCCTGAACACCCTAGGACCACCTCACTGTCCTGAACACAAATCCACTAACCACGAGCCTCGAATCACTTCCGTTCGTCTCGAATCTTCATTTGAAGATTTGAGTCGAACCCGGATCTATGCCAAACCATCCCATCTTCATACCAGACACTCCCCTGACCTTCCTCGTGACCAAACCAAGCTTGGTTTGGTCCGAATCTACCCACAACTCCTAAAAATCCAGATCTGGAAATCCAGAACTTGAAACACATGCACCTGGGGAACCCGGCCAGTTTTGGACATGGGTTTGAGGTCTAATAGACCTTAATCAAGGTGTTCTCATGTGAGAACACCCTGATTAAAGTTTGTTCGGCCTCAAAAGTTCGAAGTTGAATCAGATTTGGGTCTGTTTGATTTAAACATTTTCGGTAAGTTTTCCTTTCTTTTGTGTTAGTTTTGATTAAGTGGTCAGCATGTTTCGTTGTGTTTGTTTGTTATTTTTTGTTATTTTTCATTCGGATTTCTTCATCTCTGTAAAGACCTTTTATTTGGTCGATTGGTTTCTGTGTATGATTTAAATGTATCCTATGATAAGCATGTCCGATTAGTATAGTCGTCGCATGAATAAACTTATATAGGTTCCTAGTGACTGACCAAGTTGTCCGAAGCCCTTTAGGTCCCTGAACATATTGTTTATGTGAGCGACTGATTATTACCTGCTATAATTAGTATAGTCGACTCGATAAATGTCGTTGATTAGTTTCTATAACTAATGAATCAAACGAGCTAATAATGTCGCATGACTAATTGATACTTTGCCACTGATTGAAGGCCCCAGCATTGTTTGAAATAGTTTGTTTGCATTGAAAAATGACTGAAAGGTTCAGTCTAGGCAGTCCTGAATTTGAACTTTCATCAGTTCAAAAATGCCCTGATGCTGCAAAGGGTCAAGACAGTGATAACCAGGGTTTAACAGGGGTAGTCTGGGGTTTGCAAAGAACAAAAATGATTAGTTTAAATGAGCTGACAAGTAGGGTACTAATTTGGGATTAAATTAATGCCAATGGGGAACAAGACATAAGAGTATGGGACTTAAATTGAATAAAAAATGATGCCCATAACTCCTGATTAAACAAAACCAGGCGTGGGAATAAAGGGGGCTGACACCAAAAGATGCTTAGGCATGGGCTTTAAAGAGTATGGGCAGGCTGCAAGTTGCAGCAAAAAAGGCAGCTTAACTGCACTGGTTTTTGGCTTATAAATAAGCCATTTTGAGAACTTAAACGAGGCTAGAGTTTTGAGTCTTAGGCTGGACTTTTGAGTCTTCAAAAAGAAAAAAACTTTAGTCTGAAGAGAGGTCTAGTGAGTCCCAAATCACAATAGCGTAAACACAAGGTAGTTTCCAATAGACATTGTAACCAAACACTGCCTGAAAGTTGTACAAGAGTGCATATTGGTCAAAGCTGTCTTGGCCAAGTTCTGTTGCTTGCATTGGCTGAGTTGTTTGTTGGTTGTTGAACTGTTAGTTTTACTGCATTGAATACTCTGGTATTGCTGTTGTTTCATCACTCTTTCCTGGGATTGCTCATTTGGGTGCTCGACTATTTGCTGGTTTTCTTTGTTCTGGGAAATATTGCTGGTTGTTTGTGGGCTGTGGAAAACATTTGTGGTTGTTGGATTGTTGCTGTGTTGTGCCATTTATCTGCTGCTGCTGTGCTTGCTGCGTACCACTCAGCTGATCATTTCCTTCTTCTTTTGTTTCTCTATACCAGGTACATGACTAATACTCTGTCAAATGTAATTGGAAAGTTGAGCATGAATACAAAAGAAAAGACCTGAAGAGTGACTTTTATACATAGATTGTTACATTAGATATCATGTACTGTATAATAATTTTCATTCCTGTTTTGATAATGGAGGTAGCCTGTATGCCCAGTATATATCAATGTAGATTAGCTGAATGTTAGTTTATATATGTATGTTGTTAGGTGAAAATATTCCCAATATAATAGGTTGTATCTTAGACTTAGTTTAACTGTGCAGTATATTCTTTAATAGGCCAAGCATGAAAACTATCCACTACTAGTTAATTTCTTTCCCTTTAATAGGCGATCCTTTTATAACTGATAAACCACGCCAATAGAACCCAGAACAAGTTCACGGCCTCAACCTCACAAGGGTCGAGCCCAGGTCGAGGACAGATCAGGCAGGCCCGCATCGAGCGAGCAGTGGCCCAGGTCTGGCCAACCGCGCGTGGGCTGGATTTGGGCCCAGGATTATTTGTT
The DNA here is from genome assembly GCF_000393655.2 of Nicotiana sylvestris. NCBI lineage: Eukaryota > Viridiplantae > Streptophyta > Magnoliopsida > Solanales > Solanaceae > Nicotiana > Nicotiana sylvestris. The sequence goes on from NC_091058.1 coordinate 94,931,582, forward strand.
TGGCCGACTGTGCACGCAGCTTCGGTCCCAACTTTTGTTAAGCATTTCCGAATTCCCTTACAAACAACTTGCAAGCATGTAATTAATTAGGACTATCTACCGTTTTCAATTGATAGAGACGAACACGACAAGAAACGTAGTTGCTATAGGATATCCTTTTAAAATAAGAACAAGATGAGCCTCGATGAAAATAAACAAAACACGCAGATGCGGGGCCCTTGTTAAATGTATATTATTGAAGCATTTAGTTTCCAGGACGGGTTGTTTAGCAAATCTCACAACCCTCCTAAAATAACAACACGTTAGTCTCTTTAGGACACGCTTTAATAAACCTTACCTTCTTAAACTCGGGTGCACATTTATGTGACCCAAATCCAAATCTCGACGGATTCGAAATGCCTTTCTAATCACGGGTACATTGACTGTGACGTGGTTCGAGATGCATGTCCATGACGTTGCAAATTCATTAAAAATAAAGAACGAGATGAGCCTCGCCAAATAAAATACAAATTGCGGGGCCCTCAATAAATATTGCTTTAAAAATTGTTTAGACTTCGGGATGGACCGTTTAGTAAAATTTCACGGTCCTACCCAAAATAAATACGCTAGTCGCTTTAGGCGCGCCTTTAATAATTTAATTTCCTTAAACTCGGGTGCACATTGATGTGACCCAAATCCAAATCTCAACGGAGTCAAAGCGTGTCGATGACCACGGGTACATTGATTGTAACGTGGTTCGAGATACATTTTATAACGTTGCAATTCTTGATAAAAATAACGGTAAATGATAAAAGCGGTTGAAAGATAAAATTTGCACATAAGTTCGTATTGTATTTAAAATCAGATAATCAAGCCGAATATAACAGTTGAGCGACCGTGCTAGAACCACGGAATTCGGGAATGCCTAACACCTTCTCCCGGGTTAACAGAATTCCTTATCCGGATTTCTGGTACGCAGACTGTAATATAGAGTCATTCTTTTCCTCGATGCGGGATTAAAATTGGTGACTTGGGACACCCTAAATCTCCCAAGTGGCGACTCTGAAATAAATAAACTCATCCCGTTTCGATTGTCCTTTAATTGGAAAAACTCCTTTGTACCCTCTCGGGTGCGGAAAAAGGAGGTGTGACAACCTAATTAGAGGCTTGTTTCTAATCAGAACAAAGACTTATTCTACAAGTACTGCAAAAAGAGTGGTCATACAATCGATAAGTGTTATAAATTGATTGGATTTCCACAAGGTTACAAGTTTACCAAGGGCAGAAAGTTTGGCACTGCTACAAATGTTGACTCTTCTGAAAACTTTAATTCTACAAATGTTGGTTCTAATGGTCCAGTTTCTGGTATACCTGGTCTTACTATGGAGCAGTATTCCCAACTCTTGAGTCTGCTGCAACAATCCAGTCTTGTTGACTCCAGTCCTCAACCCAACTTTGAGGGGTCTGCTAACTTTGCTGGTAGTAATCTTTCTTTGCCTGAGCTTAATGGTGTTGCTGGTTATTCTGCTTGCATGTTAACTAGTGTAGCTAGAAGTGTTTGGATAGTAGATTCTGGAGCAACTGATCACATGACCTCTGCTAAAGAACTTCTTTTTAACATTACTCCAGTTCCTATTCCCTACTTAATCAGTCTACCTAATGGATACAAAGTAAAAGTCACATGCACAGGGTCACACTCTGAATTCTTCATTTGTCTTACACAAAGTGCTTTACATACCTACTTTCAAGTACAATCTCATCTCTGTGCATAGGTTGATTCAACAATTTTATAGCATAGTCATATTTACTTCTTGTTCCTGCTTGATACAGGACCTTTCCAGAAAGAAGCTTCTGGTTCTTGGTAGACTGGACCAAGGGCTATACAAACTTCATCACCTTTCCAGTTCATCCTCTTCTGCTTTTGTTTTGAATAATATTGTCCAGAATGTATCTAGTTCATCCCCTTCTGATTCTGTTTTGAATAACATTGTGTAGAATGTAACTAGCTCATCTTTGAATACTTCTGTCTGTAGCCTAAATGAAAGTGTGGTTCCCTCTGTTTCATTTGTTCATTCTGTACAACATGTGAATAATCTTGATATGATTTGGCATAATAGAATGGGACATCTTCCTTTGGCAAAATTGAAGTGTATACCTTCTGTTTCCTCTGATTTGTCTAATAAACAGCCTTTTACTTGTTCTATCTGTCCCTTGGCCAGACAAGCTAGATTGTTTTTTCCCGATAGTACATCCAACTCTACTTCTCTGTTTCAACTCATTCACATTGATACATGGGGGCCTTATCATACCCAAACTTATTCTGGTGCTAAATATTTTTTGACAATTGTAGATGATTTTAATATGGCCACTTGGACACATTTAATGAGTTCCAAGAGCAATGCTTTTTCTTTACTTAAAGCTTTTATCTCCATGGTTAAAACACAATTTAATCTTTCTGTTCAAACAATCAAAAGTGATAATGCCTTGGAGCTTGGTTTTTCAAACTTAGCGTGCCAATTTTTTTTCTGATAATGGGATCCTGCACCAAACTACATGCCCTCATACACCACAACAGAATGGGGTTATTGAAAGGAAACATAGACACTTGCTGGAAACATCAAGAGCTCTATTGTTCCAATCCAAACTTCCAACAAAATTTTGGGGGGATTATGTTTTAACATCCACTTATCTTATAAATAGATTTCCTTCCTCTGTTTTATCTAACAAATCCCCATATGTAATTCTTTATGGCAAAGCACCCTCTTATAGTCATATAAAAACTTTTGGTTGCCTTTGTTATGCAAGTGTGCCCAAGTGTCATAGGGATAAATTTCAACCTAGGGTTGTCCCTTGTGTCTTTTTTGGTTATCCTTTTGGCAAAAAAGGCTACAAGCTTTACAATCTTAAGAATAAGTCTACTTTTGTCTCCAGAGATGTCCTCTTTCATGAGTTTATTTTTCCCCTCCATCTCCAGTATTCTTCCTCTCCCTCTCCTTCCTCTCTTTTTCCTCCTGGTTTCCCTTCTTATCTTGATGAATCTACCTCTAAGTTTTCCTTTGATCCTCCTTCTTCTCCTTCTTATTTCTTTCCTTTTCCATCTGTCACTTCTTCTCCTACTTCTAATTCACCAGCTCCTATTTCACCAACTCCTGTTTCACCTTTCCCTGTAGTCAGAAAGTCTACTAGAAGTCATCATCTCCCTTCTCATCTTCAAAATTATGTAGTTCAACTTCCCCCTTCTATTTTTTGCTCCTCTACTGCCTCCACTTCTGTTGCTCAACATGCAGCAGTTGAGACTCACTCTTATGCTCAGGCTGCTGCCAATCCAGCTTGGCAAGAAGCCATGAGGAAACAATTTGAGGCATTAAAAGCTAATGGGACTTGGGATATTGTAGAACTACCCAAAGGTAAGAAGCCAATTGGTTGTAAATAGATGTACAAAAATATAAAGATGATGGTAGTGTGGAAAGATACAAAGCTAGGCTAGTCGTACGGGGAGACACACAAATAGAGGGTATTGATTTTCATGAAACCTTTTCTCCTATCGTCAAAATGTGTACTATTTGATGTCTTATAGCTTATGCCGTTAAACAGAAATGGTCTTTGTTCCAATTGGATGCAAATAATGCCTTTGTACATGGTGATTTGGATGAAGAGGTGTACATGAAACTCCCCCTAGTGCTGTCTGTTGCTTCTGACTCTACTGTTCATACTTTGGTTTGTAAATTGAATAAATCTTTGTATGGTTTGCGTCAGGCTTCTCGCCAATGGTATGCTAAATTGTCTCATGCTCTTTGTTCTAGAGGTTATAGCCATTCTTTAAATGATTACTCCTTGTTTATGAAGAAATCACCTCAGTCTACTGTGTTTCTCGCTGTATATGTAGATGATATCATTCTAACAGGGGATGATATGCTTGAAATTGTTGCCTTGAAAAGTTTTCTGGATGACCAATTTTGAATAAAGGATCTTGGGCTTCTCCATTATTTCTTGGGTATTCAGATTCATTATCATTCTTCTGGTGTCCTTTTGTATTAACAAAAGTTCATTTCTGATTTACTTGTCGATTTTGATTGTTCTGATGTCTCTTCTGTTGTATGTCCATTGGATTTGTATGATAAGTTGCATTCTGATGTTGGTGACTTTCTGCTCAGACCTGACACATATCGCAACCTCATAGGGAAACTTAATTTTCTTACTCATACTCGCCCTGATATTTGCTTCGATATCCAACACCTTAGTCAGTTTCTCCAAACACCTAGAGTCCCTCACATGGCTGTTGCTTTACATTTGTTACGCTACTTAAAGGGGACTTCTGATGTTGGTCTATTTCTTAATGATTCTGCTGATTGTTCTTTGGTTTGCTACTGTGATAGTGTTTGGGCTGCTTGCCCTGATTCTCGCCGTTCTGTTAGTGGTTTTTGTGTGTTCCTAGGTGATAGTCTTATTAGTTAGAAGTCCAAGAAACAGCAGGTGGTCTCTTTATCCTCCGTTGAGGCTGAATATAGGGCCATGAGCAAAGTTGTTGTTGAGTTGTCTTGGCTGGTCCGTTTGTTGTCCGACTTGGGCTTACAAGTCTCCACTCCTCTCCCTATTTTCTGTGACAATCAAGCTGTCATTCACATAGCCAAGAACCCTATTTTCCACGAGCGCACCAAGCATATAGAGGTTGGCTGTCACTTTATCCAAACCAAGTTGGCTGATGGTTTGATCTCTTTACATCATGTTTCTACTAATTCCCAGTTGGCTGACATTTTTACCAAGTGCTTGACAGGTGGAGTTCATCATTCTTTGGCTGCCAAGTTGGGTGTGTGCCCACCCTCCAACTTGAAGGGGGGGTGTTAGAGTTACATAGTAAATGCAGAAGTTTGAAGTGTATTTATTTGTATTGGGCTTAGCAACCCACACTCTGTCGGGTCAGCCCATATAATTAGCATTAGCTATTTACATTTTTACCCTTGTATATAAAAATATAAAACTCCAGAACCTTTAGTAGCGAAGGAATTCAGTTTTTACTGTTCTTCTTTGTTCCTTCTTCTCTCAAGCCCTAATGTACAATTTCTTCTTTGATTTCTGGTGCAAATCGAAGCTTTACAGTGTACGTATCAATTTTTAGGAGTTTTCCTAGTTTTCTGCCTACTTTTTCTAGGACCTCCTTATCATAAAACTCAGTGGGTAGTTATGGTAGTCTTACCCAAATTGCAGTGAAGGATAGAGTCGCTTCTTGTGGGACGAATTTGGGTTCCCATCTTCTGACTGAGAGGAAGTTTCCTGAGATAAACCATGGTTTTTGTATAGCTTTCACTAGATTCTCCTCTTTACCAAATTTGACTATGGAAAAATCTCATCCTAGGTCGATCAAGATCAACTGTTCGTATGGGTTCCATAAGTCAACTAGTTTAGATCGGAGGAGATAGTGGGGCATTTTCTTTCCAAAGAGTTTTATGATGACTGAGTAACGCCATGGTTCATATAGCCTATTTTTATCCTCTTGAGAAAGCATGATATGACCTATTGTTTCATTTCCTTTTTGTTGCGTTAAGGTGTATTGAATTTCTGAAGCGAAGTAATCCGCTTGTGTAGTATTTTGCTTATCTAGTAGTATTTTCTTGTAGGAGTGGGATTGAGTTGTGTCTTCTTCCATGATAGTAGGGGTGTCAATAGATATTCGAAAACCGACTAAACCGACCGAACCGTACCGCACCGAACCGATTTTTAGGTTTCTTTTTAAAAAAACCGTAGGTTTTTATATAAATCTATAACTGCACCGATAATTAGGGTAGGTTTTTTATTTTATAAAAATAAACCGGAAAAAAAACCGAACCGTACCGAATAAATTTTACATGTAGAAAATATATTTATTTAGTAAGTTTAAAAATAATAATGCATAAAATTTTCTTTGGGCCTTGGAATTATGAAAACTATTACAAGTCAACAAGTAATTAAACTCAAAATACTAATTCCTAAAACCTATTATGTTAATTCTACTTAAACTAAGTTATTCCAAGTATCTTTATTAGCAAGACACAAAGTATTCTAGCAATTATGAGTAACAAACTACAATGTATTGAATATGTTTCCTTTCATATAATTTAGTTTTATCTTTTTGAATACTTAATCTTCTATAGACTTTATTCTTGAGTCCTAGCTTGGTATATCTTCAACTCGTGTGATTAATATTTTCTTTGCCTTTGTTTGATTTCTTTTACGCTGTTGTAGAATAGTTGATGGATCTATACTCTAGCCATATTTCCTTTTTTTTAATTCATCACCCTTTAAACAGTAAAAATGTCTAGAGAGTTTTGCTAAGTCCTATAAAAGAACGTACGTTATTGCAATTCTACTTCTACTGGTGAATTTTACATGATATTAAAAAAATACCGAAAATTAACCGAACCGTACCGATACCAAAGAGAAACCGACATGATTGGGACGGTTTCGAAAAGTCGAATTTTGGTTATACATAATAGAATAACCGAAAAATTGGTATGGTACAAATTTTATAAAATAACAGACTGAACCGAACTATTGACACCCCTACATGACAGTGTCGTCCGGTAATTCTAGTGGTATGTTTGGTGATTTGGGTGGGTTTTCCATTGATTGTTTGCAGTGATGGATGAGAGTTTCTCCCTCTGACGCATAAAGTTCTACTTTAATTTAAATAGCAAGCATGTCCAACTGAAAGATCTTATCCTCCTTCGACCTTTTCTATGAAAGCAGACCGTCTAAATTTTTAAATTTTTTAGTGACAAAAGCAAGCATCTCCTTAATTTACACACCAAATTAATGAGGATTACGACTTTGAATTTGGAATCACTCAAAAACACTGCTGTCCACATCTTCATAGCAAATTGGTTAGGACTTTGTGACAACTAATCTATAACGGTAAGGCTGGTTATATCCAATTTAAAGGTCTAATTATACGCATTAACCGTACAGTTTTTTAAAAAATATTATTCGTATAATTTAATATATGTTATAATAAATCATTTCTTATAAACTTTTTCCTACAAGTAACTTGAATTAATGGTGTAAAAAATATTATGTAAGTATACAAAACTTAAATTATATACTTAATCCTCCCACACTCCATACCTATACGTCCTTATCCAATAATGAGACCACGCCAATAAAGCATAGCCCCACCAGCCTTGATTATCACAAAACCAAAGAAAATCCAACTTCCCACTGCTCCTCCAATGTGAATATATTACAAAAAGTAGGCTTAACCTCTTTTCATTTCGTTTCTTGCTTCCCATTCAGTTCAGATAAAAATTTGTCGTAATGGAATTGAGTTACCCCTTTCCCACTTCTTCCTCAAAAAAAAATATCTCTTGCCATAATAAGGTACAATCATCACACACACACACAGAGTACATTACCTGTGAAAGCACCTTTAGTATTATTCAAAAGTAGTATTATGGTTTTAGTGGAACCTTTAAATAAATTACTACCATAATCGGAGTCAAATTCAAACTCAAATTTGATGGGTTTAATTTTTAAAAAATTTATCGTCCAATTTACCACGCGTTTGAAATTATAGATTCAGTTTTAACATTTTAATGATTTTTTGCTTATATATCTATTTTTTGTGTTTGAAAATATTGGATTTAGTTAAATATGCAACATCCACCAAGGGAACCTTTTCTAGTACATTTCCACAAATTCACACGCACACGCACTAAGAAAAGGTTAGTTACTTGTCCATATAATTATATACCAAAATATAAGTGGAGAACCATAATACCAAAAAAGCAAGATTCTCTAGAGGAAAAAGAAAAAAAAAGAAGAAGAATGGGGAACAACATTGGAGGAAATAAGAAGAAGACAAAGGTGATGAAGATTAACGGCGAAATCTTGAAACTGAAAACACCAGTAACAACCTCGGACGTAGTAAAAGACTACCCAGGTCATGTTTTACTGGAATCAGAAGCAGCGAAGAAATTTGGTGTGAGAGCTAAGCCACTGGAACCAGAACAAGAACTGAAGCCAAACAAAATATATTTCCTTGTAGAATTGCCTCTGTTTCCTAAAGAAGAAAATCGTAGAGTTCCAAGAAGAGTGAAATCTGCTGTTCAGATGAGTGCAAAGGATCGGCTCGAGTGTCTCATGTTAACACGAAGATCGGCTTCTGATTTGTCGATTTTGAAGCCGAATAATGGACCTATTCAGTTGAAGATGAAGCTGCCGAGGACTTTAGTTCAGAAGCTGGTAGAAGAAAGCAGAGATGAAACAGAGGTGGCTGAGAAAATTATGGATCTTTGTATGCCGAATTCCAGTTATGGCAGTTAATTAGTTTTTTTGCTTGGTTTGCAGCTCTTAACTTTTTTTGTTTTGGTTTGGTTGTGATTTGTGAAGTACAGATGATAAGGTCAAATTTAGTTTCAAGAATTGCATATAGTTTCACAGGTCCTTCTGCTTGCCTTTAATTTTTCTTTAATGGAACCATCTGTTTATTTGGTGGTAGTGTTGTTATATGTATTGATTGTGTTGTTTAATTTTTCTGTGTTAGCAAAAGGATTATAAATGTAAATTAGGAAGATAAGGTTGTCTTAATTTGGTTGAGAGTTGAGGATTGAGATTTGAGACCATTCGTCAAGGAGGATGACGCCTATACTCTTAATAGTGGATGTAGCCCTCATCCATACCACTTCTATTTTGGTTTTTCTTCTCTGTCCCAATTTATTTTGGCAACATTTTCTTTTTTATTTTTACAGTAAAGATTAACATTTTTCATATTTAAGACATTAAAATAGTTTTACCTTCCCATTTTGCAATTGACGTGGTTTGTCAATTGAGTACAAAGAACAAATTATTTGGTACGAGGACACTTGTGATACTTTATATCTGTCCTGTGTCCAAATGGCTCTTATTTTTTTAAGCTTAGTGTTAGTGTTGTGCTAAATTTACAACAAACAAATTAGGACACATGGAATATATCTTTATCAATAATGGCATAGAAGAAAAATAAGAAAAGAGAAAAGGTTTGTGTTGGCCGTTCGCGTTTAGAAAGTTTGATTTTAGGAGCTTAAAGTGTCTGTTGAAGGACAAAATAAAAATTAAAGGACAATTATCCTTTTAGATCTTTTTCGTTGGTTTTGTCTAGGTCAAGGAGTGAGATGAAACAGAAGCTGGGAATGGAAATCAAGAAGAGATTAATTAGAAGATAAGATTTTGGTGGGCACAAAGGTAGTGAGACACTAACGATTGTTTGCTTCAGTGGGCGAAAATAGGCCAACAGACTCGTCAGATGAAACATGTTCCTGTCTAGCTCAGTTATTAGATAATAAGCTAATAATATACCATGGTAAGTTTTTGGTTTCATCCAAAGAAATGATAATGAAACTTTAGGGGTGTGTTTGGTTGATATAGCTGCAAATACCACAAATTATAATGAAGGAAATTCCAAACCACAAATTTGCATGTACTAGACTCATAATCTACCTTTAGTCCTTTTTACCCTTGAGTAAATTAAAGTCTCCAACTCAGTATTCACACTCACGGCTCCTAAGGCAGAGTAACAGAGAAAAAAGTCGGCAGAAGTTGAAGTGAAGAATTCATCAATCAGTCCAACACAAGATTCCCATTAGCATCATAAGAAATTTTGCCAGAAAATTCCAAAGGGCGACACTTTTCTCCTTTAATAATAGTTCTCTTCCACAGTGCATTTTCGTCTTCCCATTCTACTAATTGATCATCATCATGTTTCATTTTCCTCCAAGATATCATTTTGAACATCAATAGAGCTTTACTGCTTATGCTGCTCTCTAGCCTTTCCACTGGCCTTTTACCACCCAATCGCACACTACTATTCTTTTTCTTTTTCTCTTCTCTTTTGTGAAATCCACCTCCACATAAAAATACCCTCATAGATAATACAGCCATAATTTCTAGCAGAGTAATAAAAAAAAAGGAGACGGAAAATAAAGAGGGAAAAATGAAAAGGGGATCAAAGGAAAGAAAACAAAGTTAGGGATGAATGGTTGCTTCCTCTAGCGTTATGGCTTTATACTATTGAGTAGGAAGACCAGTATTACTACTATTTTCTACCATACACAAAAGTCATAGCCTCAAGGGAAATTCCTATTGCCTTCTGCATTGCTGTAACTAAATTGACTATGACAAGGCATTAGTACTCCTCGGTCCTCAGTCCTTGCAATGGAATGGATGAAAGTGTTGCCGTGAGGAAAGTGTCATACGTACTGACTTGACTCTGCTGACTTGACTCGTCTCTGAACAAAGACAAACACTAGAAGCATTTCTCTACATGCGTTAAGTAAAAGTTTGGACTAGAAAAACTGAAAATTGCGTCTTGTCCACTCCACGCGTTTTTCTATATTTTGTCTTGATTGTTTGTGTACTGTTAAAACCGGGCCTATCCGATTTTACTGTTTGATCGAGGCTAGGGAATTGCGTCAAAAGTAGGCCTCGCAACGGACCAGACCGAGGTACGAGGATAAGGCATCGAGTTCGAGGACCGAGGCACTTATCGAAGATCGAGGCCAGTAGCGATTAAGACCAAAAGAGACAGACATTGAGCAAAACACAATAAAGGAAAGGCGAGATATCTGAGACTGACCGAAGATCATGGCGTAAATCTCCGAACATATCAAATCAAGGGCGGTTATTTAGTTAATCAAGGGATTTACTTTCATAATTAGAATTGTACCATAAATAGGATTCCTCTACTATATAAAGAGGGTCCTAATCTATCTTGTAACTATCTTACATTCACGTATATCAAAGCAATACGATACTTTCTAGCTTACATTCTTGTTCATCAGTTTGCTTCTTAACTGTTTTGGGCACCGATCAGTTCGAGGACACTTAAGCTCGAGGACTGAATCACGTTTCAGGACTGGTTTGCTTTATCTTATTGTTAATCTTTACTGCTAATTTCTACATTTATCAATTGGTATTAGGTAAAATTCACGTGTCCTTAAAACCGCATTATAAGTGTAATTGTTATCCAATTTTTAAGGTAAACAGTTTGGCACCCACCGTAGGGATAAGGATAATAGTGATTGCCTAATATTAATCCTCATAACACACACTATTTTACGCTTGTTCTCGTAAGTGTCTTTGATTTCAGGAATCAATATTTCAAACTCTCAAGCAGCACCTACTCACACAGACACCGGCATTGGTCTTCATGGCGAGAATGAGAACATAGTCGCCTCGGGAAACGGAGTACCTCCAGTCAATCCCGATGTACCACCAGCCATAGATCCAGTCATTGTCAGTTCTCATGTTGTCATTCATGAAAATTTAGGCACCGACCCTGAAAATAGCGTCCATAGAGATGCATGGACAGCCGATCAAAACACACAGAACGGTAAAGAAGGCGGGATTATCCTTTAAATGATATTTGAAATATCGTAGACTCAGCAAGCTGTGATAGCACATCTCCAAAATCAGAATCGAGCACCAAGCAGAATTAAACTCGATACATCACAGGAAGTTATTCATAGTGTCGAACCTGTACCTGAAAAATCAAACATAATGGATCGGGAACTGACCCCGCCATCATGAAGATGCTCGAGGAGCTCAGTAAACAGATCGAATCGGGAGAAAAGAAAATCGAGGTTAATGACAAGGTGGAAACGTACAATTCACGGGTTAACCAAATATCATAGGCACCCCCGATTCTAAAGGGTTTAGATTCGAAGAAGTTTGTGCAGAAGCCTTTCCCTCCAAGTGCGGCCCCGAAACTCATTCTAAAGAAGTTCCACATGCCAGATATTCCCAAATACAATGGAACCACTAATCCTAATGAGCATGTCACTTCTTATACATGCGTAATAAAAAGAAATGACTTAGAAGATGACGAAAAATGAATCTGTTCTATTGAAGAAGTTTGGAGAAACTTTATCGGAGAGGGCAATGATATGGTACCACAATTTGCTGCCCAACTCCATTGATTCCTTCGCCATGCTTGTTGATTGGTTCATAAAGGCACACGCCAGAGTAATAAAGTTCGTGACTAGGAAGTCGGACCTCTTCAAAGTGAGACAAAACGACAATGAAATGCTAAGGGAATTCGTATCTCGGTTCCAGATGGAACGCATGGACCTACACCTGGTCACCGATGATTGGGCTATCAAATCCTTCACTCAAGGTTTGAACGAGCGAAGTTCGATAGCATCACGACAACTAAAGCAGAATTTGATTGAATATCCAACTGTGACCTGGGCCGATGTGCATAACCGATACCAGTCAAAGATCAGGGTGGAGGATGATCAGTTAGGAGCTCCTTCCGGTTTCGTCTACCCAAATAGATCTGATGGTAGAGTTCAAAGGGACATCGATAGAGAGCCCCGGTCAAAAAAAGATCGGTACCAACCATACAGCGCAGATTGTAGAAACAACAAACCGAGACGTAATCCCGTTCAAAATGATCGAAGGAATGATCGAGGATAAAACTCCCGAGGGATCATGAGTAAGAGTGGATTCGATAAACATGTTGAGCCTAAAGAAGCGCCACAATTATCAGAATAGAACTTCAGCATCGATGCATCGGGTATTGTATCAGCCATTGGATGATCAAGGATACTAGGTAGCCCAAACCCCTACATACCGATCCAGCTCAAAGGAACCCTAATCAAATGTGCAAATACCATGGAACCTATGGTCACAGAACCAAATACTGCAGACAGTTAAGGGATGAGGTAGCCCATTTGTTCAAGGAGGGTCACCTTCGAGAGTTCCTGAGTGACCGAGCTAAAAATCACTTTAGAGACACAGATGCAAACAAGAAAAACAAACAAGAGGAATCACAGCACGTGATTCATATGATCGTTGGTGGGGTCGATATTCCTCAAGGCCCAATATTTAAATGCACCCAGGTGACAATCACAAGGGAGAAACATACTCGGGACTATATACCAGAAGATTCCTTGTCTTTCAATGATGAGGATGCAGAAGGATCGAATAGCCTTACAACGACGCGCTGGTAATATCTATCCTTATGAATAAAATTCAAGTTAAATGTGTGTTGATTGATCCAGGTAGCTCGGCAAACGTTACTCGATTGAGGGTCGTAGAGCAACTCGGCCTCCAAGATCAAATCATGCCTGCAGCTCGAGTACTCAACGGCTTCAACATGGCAAGTGAAACCACCAAAGGGGAAATTATTTTGCCAGTAAATATGGTCGGGACTATCCAAGAAACAAAGTTCCATAGAATAAAAGGTGACATGAGATACAACGCGCTACTCGGAAGACATTGGATTAATAATATGAGGGCAGTATCTCCAATGCTTCATCAAGTCTTGAAATTCCAACGTCGGAAGGAATCAAAACGGTGTACGACGAATAACCCTCCGCCAAAGAGATGTTTGCAATCGATAAAGTAGTACCAGTATCGACGCTTTCATCAACAAAGGGATTAGAGTCAAAGGGAAAGCAAGAAGTCAAATAGCAATCACAGGCACCGGCCTCGGCCCCATCAAAGGAGCAGGAGATCTTCGAGGATGAAGATTATATGATACCTCGAACCTTCATAACCCCCCGATGATTTTGATGCAACGAAGTTAATGGTCGAGGAGCTGGAACAACTCATACTGATCAAGCATCTTCCCAATTGAAAGGTATACCTGGGCATGGTGTTAACTCTCGAGCTCAGGGAAAAACTCGTTCAATTCCTTTTAAATAACAGGGATTGTTTTGTTTGGTCTCACCTGGATATGAAAAGAATCCCACCGGAGATCAGAATACATCGATTGAGCCTGGACCCGAAGTTCAGACCGGTTAAACAAAAGAGAAGGCCCCAGTCTACGGTAAGACATGCATTTATCAAGGACGAGGTAACCAAACTTCTCAAAATAGGATCCACTCGGGAAGCAAAATATCTCGAATGGTTAGCAAACGTAGTTGTAGTCCCTAAGAAGGGGAAAAACTTAGAATGTGCGTAGATTATAAAGATTTAAACAAAGCATGTCCCAAAGACACTTTTCCTCTGCCGAATATAGATCGCATGATCGATGCCATGGCCGGCCATGATATCCTTAGTTTTCTCGACGCTTACTCCAGGTACAATTAAATTCAGATGAACCCAGAGAATCAGTAAAGACTTCATTCATTACTAAGTATGGCACCTATTCTTATAATGTAATACCGTTTGGGCTAAAAAATATTGGTATTACTTACCAATGCCTAGTGAATCGAATGTTTGAAGAACAAATAGGTAAATCAATAGAGGTATATTTTGATGATATTCTAGTTAAGTCACTGCGCGCAGAGGACCATTTAACAAATTTTTAGGAAACTTTTGACATAATGAGAAAATACAACTTGAAGATCAATCCTGAGAAGTGTGCATTCGGAGTCGGTGCAGGCAAGTTCCTCGACTTTATGGTGTCAAACCGGGGGATCGAGATCAACCCCGATAAAATTAATGCAATCGAAGACATCACGGTCGTGGAAAATGTTAAAGCCGTAGAAATATTAACTGGGTGGATAGTCACAGGTTCTTCTCACTGCTCAAAAAGAAGAACAATTTCCCTTGGACCCCGAAATGCCAACAGGCGCTCGAAGAGTTAAAGCGATATCTTTCAAGCCCACCATTGCTTCATACTCCAAAAGTGGATGAGCAACTCTACTTATATTTAGCAGTTTCGGAAGTCACGGTAAGTGGTGTCCTAGTTCGAGAAAAGCGAGGTATGCAATTTCCTATTTACTATGTTAGTCGAACTTTAGGTGAAGCCGAGACCTGGTACCCACACTTAGAAAAATTAGCGCTTGCTTTAATAAGCGCCTCTAGGAAATTAAAGCCATATTTTCAGTGCCACCCAATTTGTGTGGTGACCACTTATCCTCTTCATAATGTTCTGCACAAACCCGAACTCTCGGACCGATTGGTTAAATGGGCCGTCGAAATCAGTGGGTATGATATCGAGTATCAATCCCGCACGACCATCTAGTCTCAAATCTTAGTAGACTTTGTGGCCGACTTCACGCCAGCCCTCGTACCCAAGGTCGAAAAAGAACTTTTGTTAAAAATGGGTACATCTTCGGGGGTGTAGACCCTTTTCACAGATGCCGCTTCGAATGTGAATGGGTCTGGGCTAGGCATCATTTTGAAGCCGCCCACAGGTAATACAATTAGACAATCTATCAAAACCTCTAAGTTGACTAACAAGGAGGCCGAGTATGAGGCCATGATTGCAGGTCTCGAGCTAGCTAAAAGCTTGGGAGTAGAGGTCATCGAGGCCAAGTGTGACTCCCTACTTGTGGTTAACCAAGTTAATAGGACCTTAGAGGTTCGAGAAGATCGAATGCAGAGGTACTTGGACAAACTGCAGGTGACCCTACACCGGTTTAAAGAATAGACCCTACAGCATGTAACTCGAGAGCACAACAGCGAGGCCGATTCCCTTGCAAATTTGGGGCCATCATTAGAAGACGACAAAATTAGCTCGGGGACTGTCGTACAACTTTCAAAGTCAGTAATGGAAGAAGTCCACGCCGAAATAACTCTACAAGCCTAACTTGGGATTGGAGGAACAAATATATCGAGTATCTAAAAAACGGGAAGCTCCCATCGGACCCTAAGGAATCGAGGACTCTGCGAACAAAGGCTGCACGATTCACATTGGCCAAAGATGGAACATTATACATAAGGATGTTCGATGGACCGTTGGCAATATGTTTGGGTTCGGGAGACACCGTCTACGTCCAACGAGAAATTCACGAAGGTACTTGCGGAAACCATTCTGGTGCTGAATCACTGATTCACGGATTCATCAGAGCGGGGTACTACTGGACCAATATGGAAAAAAATACTAAGGAATTCATTTGAAAATGCAACAAATGCCAAAGACATGCACTGATGATCCACCAGCCCAGAGAGAAACTTCATTCAGATAGCCTCATAGTCGTTTATGAAATGGGGAATAAATATCATCGGCCCTCTACCATCGGCCCCAGGTAAAGCTAAATTTATTTTATTTATGACTGACTATTTCTCTATATGGGTTGAAGCATAAGCTTTTGAGAAAGTCAGAGAAAAAGAAGTTATAGACTTCATCTGGGATAACATCATATGCCGATTCGGGATACCCTCCGAAATCGTATCCGACAATGGAAAACAATTCATCGGTAGCAAAATAACAAGATTCCTCGAAGATCACAAAATAAAAAGGATCTTGTCGATGTCGTATCATCCTATTGGGAACGGACAAGACGAATCGACAAACAAGAACATCATTCAGAATCTAAAGAAAAGATTGAACGACGTTAAGGGAAAATGGAGAGAAATTTTGCCTGAAGTCCTTTGGGCGTATCGGACAATGTCAGAATCCAGTACGGGGGCAATACTGTTCTCCTTAGTATATAGCGCCGAAGCTCTGATCCCAGTCGATATTGGGGAACCTAGCGTCAGGTTTCGATACACAATGGAAGAGTTAAATCACGAGGCTATGAATACAAGCCTCAAATTGCTAGATGAAAAATGGGAAGCCACCCTCATCCGAATGGCCGCACAAAAGCAGTGCATCGAAAGGTATTACAACTGAAGAGACAATCTTCGCCACTTTCGAATCGGGGACTTAGTTCTGAGAAATGTCACCCTCAATACTCAAGACCCAAATGAAGTAAAACTCGGCCCAAATTGGGAAGGACCGTATCAAGTCCTCAGTATCATCGGAAAGGGATCTTATAAACTTGGCACGATGAACGGCGAACAATTGCCAAATAATTCAAAATATATCACTCCTCAAACGATATTATTGCTAAGGTAGGACCTTCTCCTTTTTCAATTGTGTTGTATGCTAAGTTATTACAGGTCTTTGATCGAAGGCATCAAATTTTTCTCCAAACACGAAGTCATTAGGTCTGAAAGCATGTGTTGCACTCTTTTTCCCTTCTGTTAGTTTTATCCCAAATGGTTTTTTCCGGCAAGGTTTTTAACGAGGCAACCATTGTTCGTGCTAACTTAGAGCAATTTAAGAGTATCCGAGGCTTCTTTACAATCAACCTCGAATACTGGGGGGCATCACCCTCAGATGTCATGTTCTCAAGGAAAATACTTCATATCAACAGGGTCTTGGTAGGTAAATTTTCTAAAGGTCCAAACGGTCAGATGAACCGTGCCCATGTAGATTACTCGAGCCCTAACGGCAAAACATGTACGCATGAATGATCTATTGAAAGAAGTATTTTTTTCCTTACCAGATGTTCCATGCCTTAGTGAAATTTCTACTTTACAATTTCATACTTATGATCTATTGCGGAAACTGGTTCAAGTGTCGATCGCAACTAAAGCTCGAGCAATCAACCCCGTACTCGGGGACTGCCGTCCAAAAATTGACATACTCGAATTATTAAACTTCGAGACCATAAGACCTTGAAAAGGCAATCCTCAACTTTTTAGGCCAAGGCAGCCCCACTCGGGGACTGACACTTCGAACAAGTTTGAAGTATAATTGGGAAAATAAGCCCAAGAGGCAAATCCTAAGGCTACGCCCAAACTAACACGGTTTGGAGATGTCTGAATTTTGTAATAAAAACAGGCCTTCGAATATTTTAATAAACCGGTTAAAAAGGCTACCCTCGACAAAACAACCAAAGGGTTTCGACAGCGTCAGCCCACGAAGAACCCTAAAGGGTATCGAACTGTTCAAACCTTCGAACAACTTAGTACTGAATAAAATTGTGCTAAGGCACAAAAAAGCAAAGGGTTTCGATAACACTAAAACCCCGAAAAAAACCCAACGGGTGCAGACTTACTTCGTGCTAAGGCATGATAAATCTTTATATGATTAAACTTTTTAAGACAAAAGGGGGAAAAAGCCATTCTTTTGAGGCCATATCGGCCGAATTCAAGAGCCTAAGGGCCATTATATTTTATGAGTTCGAGAATCCGCCCTCACTCAACTAAAACCTAAAGGTTTTTCTTTTTTACTCAAGTTCGAGCAAGTACTCACTCAACTATAGAGACTATATTAGTCTGATTTCAATCAAGTTGCCTAAGTTTCGGATTTACAAAAAAAAAATTGCAAGGCACGAAGTGAGTCAAAATTCTCACAGGGTATAAAATGTATCAAAATTGTCATAAGGTGAAAAGCAAATCGGAATTCTCACAAGGCAAAAGTCAAGATAAGAAAGGAAACGTTATATATATATATATATATATATGAAAATATTTACATGGATCGGTCAGGATCCTACACAAAAAATTCAAAAAAGGAAAAATCATAAGTGCCTAATTTTCTTCGGGAGTTGCGTCTTTGTCATCAAAATCCCCTCCACTTGTGCTCCCAGAATCATCATCATCAGCAAGGTTAAAGCTACGAGCATGAATCTTCTCGAGAGTCTCTCTTCGAGACTGGTACTTGGCATGCTCAGCAACCCAGTATGATCGAGTCTGAGCCATATTAGCAACTTCCTTTGCTCGAGCTTGAGCAGCTTCGACATCAGCTCGGTAGACGACCACAATCGCTTCTGCATCAGCCTTTATTTTTTCTGCCTCAGATATGGCCTTTGCAAGTTCAGTGGCCAACCGAGCCTCGAGCTCCTCAATTTTTTTGGCTCGAGCCGAGCTTTCCTCCTTCATGCTTTGGAGTTGACATTCGGACGATGACAGTTGGGCTCAAGCAGTATCTTTCTCCTAGTCAAGGCGGTCCATGTTTTGCTTCCACCCCAAAGTCTCTGCCTTCATCATGTTGGCCTCCTCACAAATTTGCTCGATCTTTTTGGTTTTCTACTGAACCTGCAGGATAAAAGTATTAGTCATCGTTCCTGAATTGACACATCGAGCTTCTAAAAAAATTGTTCATTACCTGCTCAATCAGGTCTATCTGCTCTTTATGAGCTGTGGCCAATTCGGCTCGGAGGTCCTTAATCTCCTTTTCTTTTTGCCCACTGAGAAGTTTGAGGGCATATCTCTCCTCCGTGAGCTTTTTAAGATCAGTTTCGCACCGGCTCAGCTCTACCCGAGATTTAGAAAATGCTTCCCGATGATGTGTCAAGCCTATGAAGAAAGAAAAGAAATCAAGCAAGAAGAAATAAATGCAAATATTGATAAAGGGAACTGAGTCTTACCCGGTTCAAAAGTCGTTGAGCCTCATCTAAGAGACTCGATACATCACCCAGATCAGTAGCATCTTCGACACCCATGAAGCAACCACGGAAAAGGTCCTCCCCTTCATAGGTCGTTCCCATATTGGGTGTCCCCATGGCCTGGCTTCCTTAATTTGACCCTCGAAAAATGTGGGGAGGGGCGGTGAATCACCAATATCTATTGCCCCAAGCAAGTCACTTGGGGTGTTCTCTTCGTTTTGAAGGGCTTCGGAACCGGCCCCTTCAAGCACATCCGCTGATTTCTCATCACGGTAGGAGGCATCTTCAACCTTTGACGACTCGTGGACTTTGCTCGGGCCATCTTCCGAGATCTCCGAGATCCGAGATTGAACCTCTTCGATCATCACCGGCTCAGCGGCCTTTGGGGTCTCGGCGCTCCTCTTTGTTCGGGCTACTAGCTAGAAGCTAGCATCTTCATTTTCCTCTTCTTCCTCCCTTAGTCGCTGAGCTACATCAGCAGGCAGGACGGCAGTGTCTTTCTTCGACCTGCGAGCCTTGCTCTTTTTGGGCTTTGGAGTATCGGAGTGCAAGACCCTTTTTATTTTCTTTTCTTTTCCTTCGACGACTTCAGAACCGGGGGCGAAACCTCCTCCTCCCCGGACGGGGGACTCATGACGGCATCTTTTACGAGGCCTGCATGAAAGGAAATCAATTGAGTATAAGAGGGAAACATTTTAACAAAATCTATCATATACGTAAAAAAAGGCATTATTTTTGGCCTCCCATCGGCCCCTTGCTAAATCGCTCCATGAGCGCTCAGGGTACGAGGAGGTCGAAGCTAGGGTCCTAACTTAGCTCTCGAGGTTCGGAATTGTACCAGGCATCCAAGCGGCCATTACATCATAGAAATGGATGTCAATAAGGAAGAGTAAAGGAGAAAAAACAATAATAGAAGCTGAAGGTAGCATTGAACTTACGCTTCATATTCCACTTCTCGGAAAATGGCATCTTCCCGACTGGAATTAAGTCGAAAGTCTTCAGTCAAACGAACCGACCCATCCACCCTCGATCCTTTTCCTCGTCTATGCTCGAGAATAATACATTAGTGGCCTGACACTGAAGCTTTATTAACCCACCTCAAAAAAGATAGGGCCTATACAGCCTGAGGAGGTGGACGAGGGTAAAAGAGGTCCCTTTGGCTTTGCTCGCGAAAAAATCAGAACAAAATGACAATCCGCCAAAAGGAAGGGTGGATCTGACCTAGGGTTATTTGGTATTGGCGGCAGAAGTCGATGATGACGGGATCGACAAGGCCCAGCGTGAAAGGGTAAGTGTAAACACTTAGAAACCCTTTCATGTGGGTAGTGATATCTTCCTCGGGAGTCGGAATCACCACCTCTTTCTTCTCCCAATGACAGTCTTTCTTGACCTACTCAAGGTCACTCTCAGTTATCGAGCACATGTATCTTGATATCGGCTCACACTGGCAAGGTACAGAAGAGGTTTTCTCGACTTTGAAGTCGAAAGTAAGATCACACCCCCTTCTAGAACGCACTCCTCAGGGCGCGGCTCCACCGGCGTTTTATCACCGGCCAGCCATGATGAAGAGGTGCCCTCCTTTTGTGGAATAGTTTTAGATGTTTTTGCCATCTCTGCAAGTTGAAAGAAGGGAGAAGGGAATGAGGTTTGGTGTTTTGAGGAAAGGTTGAGAACGAAACCTAGAGATTATGCAGCACGAGAAGGCTTGAAGGAAATGAAAAGCTTTGAAGATTAAGGCGGAGATTAAGAGTAAAGTTTGGGCAAAAGAGAAGGAAAGCACATTTATAGGAAGAAGGTGATGGTTCAAAATCAATAATGGCGGACAACAACTAACAGGCATTTAATTCCTTGATATGTGAACCGACAGGACGTTTCAGTCACTTCTGTCGCTTACGTCATGAAGATGATGTTATGACAGGTCGAGGTACAAAATTGAAGGCTCAATTTGTTTCTTCTCATTACACTCCAAGAAACTAGAGGACTATCTGTATACAATTAAAACCAGGCCTACCCGATTTTATTGATTGATCGAGGCTAGGGAATTGCGTCAAATGTCGGCCTCGCAACGGACCAGACCGAGGTACGAGGACAAGTCACCAAGTTTGAGGACCAAGGCACTTATCAAAGATCGAGGCTAGTAGCGATCAAGACCAAAAGAGATAGATATCGAGCAAAGCACAATAACAGAAAGGTGAGATATCCTTGAATGACCGAAGATCATGGCGTAAATCTCGGAACAGATCAAATCAAGGGCGGTTATTTAGTCAATCATGGAATTTACTTCCGTAATTAGAATTGTACCATAAATAGGATTCCTCTACTATATAAAGAGGGTCTTAATCATCTTGTAACTATCTTACATTCACGCATATAAAAGTAAATACTATACTTTCTAACTTACATTCTTGTTCATCAGTTTGCTTCTTAACTGTTTTGGGCACCAATCAGTTCGAGGGCACTTAAGCTCGAGGGCTGAATCACGTTTCAGAACTGGTTTCTTTTATCTCATTGTTAATCTTTACTGCTAATTTCTATGTTTATCAATTGGTATTAGGTAAAATCATGTGTCCTTAAAATCACATTACAAATTTAATTGTTATTCAATTTTTAGGGTAAATATTATTGAATGCTGATTTTTTTGTGCATTTAGTTTTAAATATTTAACTACCCGTTAGTAAAGAATTTGCTATTATTATTTACTTAACAGCCTTGATATAACATATGTATATCTCTATCGGCTAAATTGAATTCTACTAAGGTTGTTGCGTTCCGTTATCCGGTTCGATCTTATACTATCTGGTTCTTCAGTCGAAACTAAATTGACTTCCGTTTTGCTAAAAGATGATTTATCTATCTATCTATATTATTATAAAAGCATGAATATAATGTCGGTTTACAAAAATAACCTTATAATATTAAGCATAATAACTCATAATAAAAGGACACAACCGAAATTCTAGATATTAGCCTTCTAATCCTATTAGTTTTAGGACAATACTACACGTTAGAAATCCTACATGATTAACTTTAGGAATCCTATTAGTATAATTACTTTCGGATGTCTAATTCATATAAAATTGAACAATCAAAATCCTTTCATTGACCTAAATTCCGGAATCTCTTTTCATGCGTTAGGTCATATAGATGGCACATGATGTTTTTGTATGTATGACGTAATATACGCAATTATACAATTAAATATTTTTAGTCATGTAATCCTATTACTTTTAGGAAATACTTTTTGAAAATTTCTATCAGTAATTTAATTTAAAAACGTATTATAATGTCCTATTACTAATTTAGTTTGATAATGTATTATATTATCCAAATTTATTCAGAAAAAAAAGAGACTATATTATTCAAAAAGCATAAATACAATATTACTATACCAAAATAGCCCTAAAATATTAAGCGGAAGAACTCATAAGGAAATGACATAACTGTAATAACCTATTTTTTGGACTACAATACCTTCTATGCTAATTTTTAATATTTAAAATTTTGTCTATTAAATTTTTATTAAAAATATGTAGGAAAGTTTTATAAAATTAATTTCATAAGAATCCTCTGTATTGGCAATATATTACACTCTATAATGTCCAATACCAAGAAAAAATAAAAGTAATATTAAATGGACTGCATAAAGAGTTGAAATTGAGAAAAAGATACCCCCACATTAATATATTTTTATTTTATATTTAAAGTATTTTTCTACTCAAATAATATATTTTAATCAATTTTTCGTGTAATATTGAAAAATACCAAATTATTAAAAAATAATTAAGAAAACATTTAAGAATATAAATGTGTGATAAAAAGAAAAATAATGATTGGTAAGAGTCAACACCACTAATGATTCTACAACCATAATGATCTAAAAGTGAAATGTCATGTCAATCTTTTACTCTTTAAAAATAAAATTTATGGTAGATAAAATTATAATTAAGGTTAAATAGTCAAACCAAGAGATGAACTAATATTAAGATCTGAATCAACATAAAATAAATTATTTTTTATGTTCAAGACAAATAATTAAATTTTAAAATTAATATTTAGCAAGAGAATCTAATTCAATTATTTTTTAAATTCATCATATGAGTAAAATTCGTATTCAAATTTAAAAAAAAATCTTAGGATACATAAATTTATTCAATAAAAAGAGCGTTAGAACACAAAGTAAAAAAGAATAGTATATTATTAAGAATCAAAATGTTATACAAGTGTCTGAGGAAGCACAATCAAAGTTAAATCCTAATCAAGAACAGGATTTCCAAACTATATTATAAAGAGTCGACTCTGGTATAACGGGATTATTCTTTGTAGATGCCTCCGGCGGAATCGAAATAATATTTTTATATCATGTATTACTTGCAAATATCATATTAAGAGGCATGACACTATTAACAATAATAGCAAGTGGTGTACCAACAACAATTTTATTGTGAGGACTTTAAATTTGATATACCTTTTCAAACAACTTAAATAATCATCACAAATATATCAAAGCAGAGCAATGGTGCTAAATTTATAAGAAAACCAAAATTGATAATATGGGATGAAGCACTTATGGCTAAGTGTCAAACGATCGAAATAATTGCCTAGAGTGCTAGAGATATATTAGATATTAATGAACTGTTTGGTGGAAAATTAACGATTTGGGAGGTAATTTCTATCAAGTACTACCAGTAGTTTCAAAATCGACAAAAGCTGAGACTGTAAAAGCTATCTTCCCAAAGTTATACTTCTGGCCTCAAATGAAAAAGATTCAACTGACAAGAAATATAAAAGCAAGAACAGAATATGCCCATCATGCTACTGAAAAACTTAGATACGCCGAATAACTTATGTAATAGCACACAGATGGTATATAGAAGTTTTGACAATAATATCATACATGCAAAAATTATGATACGGGTCAATGTACTTCTCAGTATATTCTTATCACTGAATTCAACTTTTGTCTTCCAAAACAAGGAATATTCTTTTAAATTTGTGTGGAAATAATTTTTAGTATGTTTATGTTTTGCAAATATAATAAATAAAGCACAAGGACAAACATCCTAAATATTGGACTATATTTATCGCAGTATGTTTTCTTGCACGAACAGCTGTATGTTGCACTTTCAAGAGGGATATCAAGATCGGCAATGTGATGACCCAAAAAGTCATCACTTGTGTTACAAGTGCATTCAGTGTTCCGAGCCCTAAAAACCTCCCTTTTACTCTACCTTGATTTATGTGTGTGGTCCGGACCTATATTCGGAAAGCCTTCCAAGTGAAAATATTAGAAATAGAAATTTTAGAGTTAAACCTTTGATTATAGTTGACTTTGGTCAACATTCTTAGCAAACGGATTCGGATTCGAGTTCCGACGATCCCGGGAGGTCCGCAGTAAAATATGAAACTTGGGCGTATGCCCAGAAATGAATTCTGAGGTCCCAAGCCTTAGAAATCAATTTTTGAAAGAAATTATTTTACTGAATTATCTAAGGAATAAAGAAAAGAATTAATGTTTGAAACCATTGTTATCGGGCCCGTATTTTGGTTTCGGAGCCCAGTATAAACTTGTTATAATATTTGAAAGATAATTGTGAAATTTGGTAAAAAACGGAGTTTATTTGACGTGAGTTGGACTTCTGGTGGAAGAGTTATGAACTTTGAGAGTTCTTGATGAAAATGTTGAGTTTTGAGGTTTAATTCATGATTTTACATGTTATTTTGATGATGTGATCGCACGAGTAGGTCCATATGATGTTTTTGAGTTAGTATGACATTTGGTTTGGAGCCCCGAGGGCTCGGGTGAGTTTCGGGATGTTTTTACAATAGTGAAAAAGTTGCAGACTCAGAGAAGTTGCAGGTCTCTGAAGCCAGGTCTCGCGGTCCGTGGTGGGAGCTTCGCAGCCGCGGTGGGTACTCCGTGACTGCGGTGGCATATGTACGGTCTGCGGTGAGCAAGGCCAAGCCTCCGCATCTGCGCTCGATTTATTGCGGTCCGCGGTGGAGCTCCGCGGTCGCAATCCTTTTTATGCGGTCCGCGGAGAGGGTCTGAGAGGAGTATATTTAAACGGACATTTCAGTTATTTTTCACTTTTCAAAACCCCAAAAACATAAGAGGCGATTTTCAAATAACTTTTCTTCTCCAAATTAATTGTGAGTCATTTTTAACTAGTTTTCTTCAATCATTAACATCTTTTAACATGATTTCAACTTCAAATCAATTATTTTCACGGGGGAAATTGGGTTTTGGGTAGAACCTAGGTTTTTCAAAAAAAATGGGGATTTGGACCTCGATTTGAGGTCCGATCTCAAAATAAATTACATATTTGAGCTCGTGGGGGATGAGTAATCGGGTTTTGGTCCGAATTTCGGATTTAGACCAAGCGGTCCCGGGGTCGATTTTTGACTTTTTGGGGAAATCTTTTTAAAACTTATTTTCATGCATTAGAATTGATTCATTTAGCATTTATTGATATCGTTAAGCAAATTGTGGCTAGATACAAGTGATTTGGTGGTGGAAACAAGAGGGAAAGCGGTAGTTGAGGCTTGAATTGTGTTCATTACATCGAGATAAGTGTTTGGTCTAACCTTAGCTTGAGGGATTAGGAATTGAGTCTTATTTGCTACGTGATAATTGTTGAGTACGACGTATAGGCATGGTGACGAGTATCTATACGTTGGTGTCTAGCATGACCGTGAGTCTTTAAATTTTGAAGATCTTGATTTCGTTGTATCTTACATGCCTTGGTGATGATTTCTAATTGTTGTGGAAAGTTTGTGGAAGGAATTGTAAACTTTGAATATCGAGGAGCATTGGCTCAAGTTATATTATGAATTGTGAAAGTATATGAGATGATTGAACCCTTTGAAGTACTGGCTCAAGTTATATTATGAATTGTGAAAGTATATGAGATGATTGAACCCTTTGGAACATTGGCTCAAGTGGTAAAGTGAGTTATGAAATAAAAGTGAAAGAAAGATAAAGAGTTAATAAATTGTCCCCTTTCCCGGATATTGTTGCTTTGTTGATTATCTCCCTTGTCGGGATGTTGAGATTATTGATGTTTTTCCCTTGCCGGGATTTAATTATTTAACTGTTGTTCCCTTGTCGGGATCTCTATTACTATTTTGTTTATTCCCTTGCCCCTTTGTTTGTGATTGTTGTTTGGGTGAGGAAGAGAGTTAAAGCATGAAGGGTGATGCCGACATTATTTGTTTTGTGAGGAAAGAGTGTAAAGCACGAAAGGTGATGTCGTGCCGCACAATTTACCATAACGTGCCTATTATATTGATTCTTATGGTGTGGGAGAGAGTAAAAGCATGAAGGGTGATGCCGTGCATTTGTCCTTGATTTCCCCGATTCTTACTGATAATTGAGTTATGTAGTCCTTTACGTTTATTTATTGATTTTTTGTTGTTGCTTGATTTTATTTCGATATTATAGATTCCCTTACCCTATTTGCCTTGTGATTGTTGTTTGGGTGAGGAAGAGCGTAAAGCACGAAGGGTGATGTTGTGTATTGTTTTGGTGAGAGAGTGTTAAAGCACCAAGGGTGATGTCGTCTATTGTTTTGGTGAGAGAGAGTAAAAGCACAAAGGGTGATGTCGTGCACTTGTCTTTGATTTCTTAATTTTATTGATAACTATGTTACGATTCCCTACACTAAATTGTTGGTTTCATGTTGATACTTGTTGTACCCCGCAGCATGATTTCCCCTTCATATTTTCCACTTAACTGCGGTGATCCTCATATTTATTTGTTGCTCTTCTGTTACTATTCGATGTTTCCCCGCAGCATGATTTCCCCCTCCCATACTTGACTGTATATGACTGTTTCTTTCTGTACTTCTTTTCCGCTGTATATAGTTAAATTGCACAGGTTTATTTGGTAGTCTGGTCCTAGCCTCGTCAGTACTTCGCCGAGGTTAGGCTAGGAAGTTACCAACACATAGGGTCGGTTATGCTGATACTACACTCTGCACTTTTTTGTGCAGACCCCAGTGTTGTAGACTTCGGACCGTAGTGGGATTGTTGATTCTTGCTCATCAGGCGACCCGAGGTAGTCCTGCAGGCATCCGCAGGCCTTGGCGTCTCCTTCTATCTACTATTCCTATTTCTTTCATGTATTTCTAGAGACAGTGTTGTATTTATTTCTTTCAGATCTTTAATTGTAGTATTCTTAGACCGTCTGTGAAACTGTGATACCAGTTCTGAGTAGTCGAGACTCAAACAGTTGTATTGGATTCATGTTTAGCTATCTTATTGCTTTTTCTTCCGCTTATGTTAAATTCCGCTATTTAAATGTTATTATTTCGCAATTGTTAACGAATATAAAATGGGTAAAAAAAGGGTAAATTGTTCACATAATTGGCTTGCCTAGCTCACCTTAGTAGGTGTCATCACGACTCCCGAGGGTGGAAAATTCGGGTCGTGACAAGTTGGTATCAGAGCTCTAGGTTACATGGGTCTCACAGGTCACAGACAAACTTAGTAGAGTCTGAGGGATCGGTACGGAGACGTCTGTATTTATCCCCCAGAGGCTACAGAGTTAGGAAAAACTTCACATTCATTCTTTCCTGTCGTGCGATTTTGTTCTCTCAGTGATAAATTGAAACCCCTACTTTTGTCCTTTCGCGAATGGCGAGGTCATGTACCGCTTCTTCAGTCGAGCAGCAGCACAGACTGGTGATAGATCAACTACGTCTTCGGAGGCTTTGTGAAGGTTGGATAAGTTTCACCAAGCTCTTCACCATTACTTTCAGCGGTGCATCTTCTAAGGATCCCCGAGATTATCTAGGCCTCTATCACGAGGTTCTCAGGAACATGGGGATCATGGAGACCAACGGGGTTGATTTTGCTACTTTTCGCTCGTCTGGATCTGCCAAGACTTGGTGGAGGGATTACTGTTTGGCTAGACCAGCCGGATCGCCAGCTTTGACTTGGGAGCAGTTTACTAAGCTATTTCTGGACGAGTTTCTCCACATCACTCAGAGAGAGGTCTATTGGAGGCAGTTTGAGCGTCTCTAGCAGGGTTCTATGACTATTATTCAGTACGAGATCAGATTCATCGACTTGGTACGTCATGCTCTTATCACACTTCCCACTATGAGAGAGAGTGAGGAGGTTCATTAAGGGACTCGTCCAGCCCACTCAGTTTGCTGGAGGTGGAGGTAGAGGTATTAGAGGTGGAGGTAGAGATGCTAGAGGTGGAGGTAAAGGTATTGTTCTGGTTTGTGGTAGGGAAGCTTCGGTTTTATTTTGCACCATATCTAGTCATGCCTAGTGATTCATTGAGTGCTTCTGTTTATGTGTTTACACCGGTGAGTGATTCTATTATGGCAGATCGAGTCCATCGCTCTTGTATAGTTGTGATTGGGTCTCTTGAGACTCGTGAATATTTGTCGTTTCTAGACATGGTCGATTTCGATGATATATTAGGGATGGATTAGTTATCACCTTACCACGCGATCTTGGACTGTCATGCCAAGACTGTGACCTTAGCTTTACCGGGTTTGACTCGTTTAGAGTGGAGAGGGACTCCTAGTCATTCTACCCGTAGTGTTATCTCTTATGTGAAGGCTCGACGTATGGTCAAGAAGGGGTGTTTGGCTTATTTGGCATATGTACATAATTCTAGTGCTGAGGTTCCTTCTATTAATTTTGTGCCCGTTGTTCGTGAGTTCTCTGAGGTTTTTCCTTCAGACCTGCTAGGTATGCCACCCGATAGGGATATTGACTTTTGCATTGATTTGGCTCCGGGCACTCAGCCCATTTCTATTCCGCCGTATCGTATGGCTCCGCCGGAGTTGAAAGAGTTGAAGGAATAGTTGAAAGACTTGCTTGAGAAGGGTTTCCTTAGGCTGAGTGTTTCGTCTTGGGGTGCGCCGGTGTTGTTTGTTAAGAAGAAGGACGGATCGATGAGAGTGTGTATTGATTACCGGTAGTTGAACAAGGTTACAATCAAGAATAAGTATCCATTGCCGAGGATTGATGATTTGTTTGATCAGCTTCAGGGTGACAAGGTATTTTCGAAGATTGACTTGAGATCTGGCTACCATCAGTTGAGGATTAGGGCATCTGATGTCCCTGAGATAGCTTTTCGCACTCGGTACGGGCATTATGAGTTCTTGGTGATATCATTCGGGTTGACAAATGCCCCAATAGATTTTATGGATTTGATGAACCGAGTGTTCAGGCCTTATTTGGATTCATTCGTGATAGTTTTCATTAATGATATTTTGATTAATTTCCGTAGCTGGGAGGATCACGAGCAACATCTTAGAGTGATTCTTCAAACCTTGAGGGATAGTTATATGCTAAGTTCTCGAAGTGTGAGTTCTGGTTGAGTTCAGTTGCATTCATAGGTCATGCTGCATCAGCAGAGGGTATTCGGGTTGATCCGAATCAGATTGAGGCAGTCAAGAACTGGTCTAGACCAGCATCAGCTATAGAGATTCGGAGTTTCTTAGGATTTGGCAGGCTACTATCGTCGGTTCGTGGAGGGGTTCTCAACTATCGTAGCCCCGATGACCAGGTTGACCCAGAAGGGTGCCCAGTTCAGATAGTCGGATGAGTGTGAGGCGAGCTTTCAGAAACTCAAGATAGCTCTAACTAGGGCACCGGTGTTAGTGTTGCCCACAGGTTCAGGGCCTTATACAGTTTATTGTGATGCATCTCGTATTGGACTTGGTGCAGTGTTGATACCGGATGGCAAGGTCATTGCCAATGCTTCGCAGCAGTTGGAGATTCATGAGAAGAACTATCCGGTTCATGACTTGGAGTTGGCAACCATTGTTCACGCGTTGAAGATTTGGAGGCATTATCTGTATGGTGTGGCATATGAGGTGTTCACGGATCACAAGAGTCTTCAGTATTTGTTCAAGCAAAAGAGTTGAATTTGAGGCAGAGAAGGTGGTTGGAGTTGTTGAAAGATTATGATATCACTATCTTATATCATCCGGGGAAGGCCAATATGGTGGCCAAAGCTTTGAGTAGGAAGTCAGCCAGTATGGGCAGTTTTGCCTATATTCCGGTCGTGAGAGGCCGATTGCTTTGGATGTTCAGGCTTTGGCCAATCAGTTCACGAGGTTGGATGTTTCTGAGCCCAGTCGTGTGTTAGCTTGCATACTCGCTCGTTCTTCATTATTGGAGCGTATCCATGATCGGCAGTATGATGATCCCCATTTGTGTGTCCTTAGAGACACGGTGCAGCGCGGAGGTGCCAAGCGGGTTACCTTAGATGATGATGGAGTTTTGAGATGCAGGGTCGCGTTTGTGTGCCTAATGTGGATGGGCTCCGAGAGTTGATTTTAGAGGAGGCTCATAGCTCCCGGTACTCTATTCATCCAGGCGCCGCGAAGATGTATCAGGATTTGCGGTAGCATTATTGGTGGCGGAGAATGAAGAAGGATATCGTTGCATATGTAGCTCGGTGTTTGAATTGTTAGCAGGTTGAGTACGAGCATCAGAGGCCTGGTGGTTTATTTTAGAGAATTGAGCTTCCCGAGTGGAAGTGGCAGCGGATCACTATGGATTTCGTTGTTGGACTCCCGCAGACTCGGAGGAAGTTCGACGCAATATGGGTCATTGTTGATAGGTTGACCAAGTCAGCGCATTTCATTCCTGTGGCAGCCTCCTTTTCATCTGAGAGGTTAGCTGAGATCTATATCTGGGAGATTGTTCGTCTTCATGGTGTGCCTATATCTATCATTTCGGACTGAGGTACGCAGTTTACCTCACGTTTCTAGGGACCAGTTCAGCGAGATTTGGGCACCCAGGTTGAGTTGAGTACAGCATTTCATCCTCAGAAGGACGGGCAGCCCGAGTGGACTATTCAGATTTTGGAGGATATGCTTCGAGCTTGTGTCATTGACTTTGGAGGCTCGTGGGATCAGTTTTTGCCTTTAGCAGAGTTTGCCTACAACAACATTTACCAGTCGAGTATCCAGATGGCTCCTTATGAGGCTTTATATGGTAGGAGGTGTCGATCTCCGGTTGGATGGTTTGAGCCAGGAGACGCTCGATTGTTGGGTACGGATCTGGTTCAGGATGCCTTAGACAAGGTCAGGATTATTCAGGATAGGCTTCGTACAGCTCAGTCCAGGCAAAAGAGTTATGCCGACCGCAAAGTTCGAGATTTGGCATTCATGGTAGGTGAGCGGATATTGCTTTGAGTGTCACCTATGAAGGGTGTGATGAGATTAGGGAAGAAGGGCAAGCTTAGCCCTAGTTTATTCGCCCGTTTGAGATTCTTAATCGAGTGGGGGAGGTGGCTTATAGACTTGCGTTGCCGCCGAGCTTATCAGCCGTGCATCCAGTGTTTCATGTGTCCATGCTTCAGAAATATCACGGCGATCCATCCCACGTGTTAGATTTCAGCACTGTCCAGTTGGACAAGGACTTGTCTTACGAGGAGGAGCCGGTAGCTAATCTAGACCGGCAAGTTTGTCAATTGAGATCGAAGAGTTTTCCTTTTGTTTATATTCAGTGGAGAGGCCAGCCCGCTGAGGCATCGACCTGGGAGTCCGAGTCCGATATGCAGAGCCGTTATCCCCATCTTTTTCCCGACTCAGGTACTTCCTTCTTATGTCTGTTCGAGGACGAACGGTTGTTTTAGAGGTGGAGAATGTGATGACCCAAAAGGTTATCACTTGTGTTGCAAGTGCATTCAGTATTCCGAGGCCTAAAAACCTCCCTTTTTACCCCAACTTGATTTATGTGTGTGGTCCGGACCTATATTCGGAAAGCCTTCTATGTGAAAATATGAGAAATAGAAATTTTAGAGTTAAAACTTTGATTATGGTTGACTTTGGTCAATATTCTTAGCAAATGGACCCGGATCCGTGTTCCGACAATCTTGGGCGGTCCGCAATAAAATATGGGACTTGGGCGTATGCCCGGAAATGAATTATGAGGTTCCAAGCCTTAGAAATCAATTTTTGAAAGAAATTGTTTTACTGAATTATCTAAGGAATAAAGAAAAGAATTAATATTTGAAACCATTGTTATCGGGCTCGTATTTTGATTTTGGAGCCCGGTACAAACTTATTATAGTATTTGAAAGATAACTGTGAAATTTGGTGAAAACGGAGTTTATTTGACGTGAGTTGGACTTCCGGTGGAAGAGTTATGAACTTTGAGAGATCTTGATGAAAATGTTGAGTTTTGAGGTTTAATTCATGATTTTACATGTTATTTTGATGATGTGATCGCATGAGTAGGTCCATATGATGTTTTTGAGTTAGTATGACATTTGGTTTGGAGCCCCGAGGGCTTGGGTGAGGTTCGGGATATTTTTACACTGAGGAAAAAGTTACAGATTCAGAGAAGTTGCAGGTCTGTGAAGCCAGGTCTCGCGGTCCGTGGTGGAAGCTTCGCGGCCGCAGTGGGGACTCCGCGACCGCGGTGGGATTTGTGCGGTCCGCGGTGAGCAAGGCCAAGCCTCCGCAGTCGCGCTCGATTTCTTGCGGTCCGCGGTGGAGCTCCGCGGCCACAGTCCTTTTTATGCGGTCCGCGGAGAGGGTCTGAGAGGAGTATATTTAAACGGACATTTCAGTTATTTTTCACTTTTCAAAACCCCAAAAACAGAAGAGGCGATTTTTCAAATAATATTTCTTCTCCAAATCAATTGTGAGTCATTTTTAACTAGTTTTCTTCAATTATTAACATCTTTTAACATGATTTCAACTTCAAATCAATTATTTTCATGAGGAAAATTGGGTGTTTTGGGTAGAACCTAGGTTTTTCAAAAAATGGGGATTTGGACCTCGATTTGAGGTCCGATTTCAAAACAAATTACCTATTTGAGCTCGTGGGGGAATGAGTAATTGGGTTTTGGTCCGAATTTCGGTTTGGACTAAGCGGACCCGGGATCGATTTTTGACTTTTTGGAAAAATCTTTTTAAAACTTATTTTCATGCATTAGAATTGATTCATTTAGCATTTATTGATATCGTTAAGCAAAATTGTGGCTAGATACAAGTGAGTTGGTGGTGGAAACAAGAGGTAAAGCGGTAGTTGATGCTTGAATTGTGTTCATTGCGTAGAGGTAAGTGTTTGGTCTAACCTTAGCTTGAGGGATTAGGAATTGAGTCTTATTTGCTACGTGATAATTGTTGAGTAGGACGTATAGTCATGGTGACGAGTATCTATACGTTGGTGTCTAGCATGACCGTGAGTCTTTAAATTTTAAAGATCTTGATTTCCTTGTATCTTTCATGCCTTGGTGATGATTTCTAATTGTTGTGGAAAGTTTGTGGAAGGAATTGTAACCTTTGAATATCGAGGAGCATTGGCTCAAGTTATATTATGAATTGTGAAAGTATATGAGATGATTGAACCCTTTGAAGCACTGGCTCAAGTTATATTATGAATTGTGAAAGTATATGAGATGATTGAACCCTTTGGAGCATTGGCTCAAGTGGTAAAGTGAGTTATGAAATAAAAGTGAAAGAAAGATAAAGAGTTAATAAATTGTCCCCTTGCCGGGATATTGTTGCTTTGTTGATTATCTCCCTTGCCGGGATGTTGACATTATTGATGTTGTTCCCTTGTCGGAATTTAATTGTTTAACTGTTGTTCCCTTGTCGGGATCTCTATTACTATTTTGTTTATTCCCTTGCCCCTTTGTTTGTGATTGTTGTTTGGGTTAGGAAGAGAGTTAAAGCACGAAGGGTGATGTCGTGTATTATTTGTTTTGTGAGGAAAGAGTGTAAAGCACGAAAGGTGATGTCGTGCCGCACAATTTATCATTCTGTGATTATTATATTGATTCTTATGGTGTGGGCGAGAGTAAAAGCATGAAGGTTAATGCCGTGCATTTGTCCTTGATTTCCCTGATTCTTACTGATAATTGAGTTGTGTTGTCCTTTACGTTTATTTACTGATTTTCTGTTGTTGCTTGATTTTATTTCGAGATTATAGATTCCCTTACCCTATTTGCTTTGTGATTGTTGTTTAGGTGAGGAAGAGCGTAAAGCACGAAGGGTGATGTCGTGTATTGTTTTGGTGAGAGAGTGTTAAAACACCAAGGGTAATGTCGTCTATTATTTTGGTGAGAGAGAGTAAAAGCACGAAGGATGATGTCGTGCACTTGTCTTTTATTTCTTAATTTTTATTGATAACTGTGTTACGATTCTCTACACTAAATTGTTGGTTTCCTGTTGATACTTGTTGTACCCCGCAGCATGATTTCCCCTTCATATTTTCCGTTGAATTGTGGTGATCCTCATATTTATTTGTTGCTCTTCTGTTACTACTCGATGTTTCCCCGCATCATGATTTCCCCCTCCCATACTTGACTGTATATGACTGTTTCTTTCTGTACTTCTTTTCCGTTGTATATCGTTAAATTGAACGGGTTTATTTGGTAGTCTGGTCCTAGCCTTGTCACTACTTCGTCGAGGTTAGGCTAGGCGCTTACCAGCACATGGGGTCGGTTGTCCTGATACTACACTCTGCACTCTTTTGTGCAGACCCTAGTGTTGTAGACTTCGGACCGCAGTGGGATTGTTGATTCTTGCTCATTAGGCGACCCGAGGTAGTCCTGCAGGCATCCGCAGGTCTTGGCGTCTCCTTCTATCTACTATTCATGTTTCTTTCATGTATTTCCAGAGACAATGTTGTATTTATTTCTTTCAGACCTTTAATTGTAGTATTCTTAGACCGTCTGTGAAACTATGACACCAGTTTCATGTTCAGCTAGCTTATTGCTTTTTCTTCCGCTTATGTTAAATTCCGTTGTTTAAATGTTATTAATTTGCAATTGTTAACGAATATAAAATGGGTAAAAAAAGGGTAAATTGTTCACATAATTGGCTTGCCTAGCTCACATTAGTAGGCGTCATCACGACTCTCAAGGGTGGAAAATTCGGGTCGTGACATGCAACAAGAGTTGTGGTTAAGGCAGAGCAACCAAAGTATTCGGGGGAAACATATACGGGAAAAAAGAAATTATCCACAAAGAAGTATTCGTTAATATGCAATCACGTTAAATAGTTTTAAACTATAATACATAATTATCTAACTAGCGTGACAAAATTGATTATTTGTGCAAGTTTTGATGATGTTCTTTTATTTTAAATTCATGTATTATGCTAATGTAATACGTAATATTTTTTGGCATTTGATGATTGTTGTGTTATTAAACATAAAATTTCTCTCATTATTAAATTTTATTATTCCTTCATATAAATAAATGTTTAAATCATCACGTGTCATTATTAATGTGCAACGCACGTTTATAGATACTAGTTATTATAAAAGCATGAATATGATGTTGGTTGACCAAAATAGCCCTATACATAAAATTATAGATTATTTTGGTAAAAACAGAATAGAAATAGAGTTTTAATCAAGTACTGCTTCTTGTTTTCGGTACCTAAAGATGTGCTACTAATCATCTAATTAGAAAAGCACATCCTAATTTTACGAAACTTATATATTCTCCCATTACATCTTTCACCCAAGTTGATTTGTATTTTCATTAAAAATTAGAATTTAAGGTCGATACAAATTTATCATGTTGTCCCGCGCTATTGTAAGCTCTTATGATATTAATGAACTTTTGTGAAGATTAAGTTTTGGTTATGCATAAGTTACCATTTTTCTCCTTTGCTTTATTTTCTTTTTTTCGGTCGATCATATTAATGGATTTTACGGAAAAAGTCTAGACCTATCAGGTGAAAATTTCTTAATTTGGTTTTATATTTCATTCTTTTAAAGCTCGAGTGATTTTGACTTTGACACGGGCGATTTTGTGGAGGAAGATACTATATAAGGAAAAGGGCTAAAATTATCCATCTACTTTGGTATATTGTTCACATCTATGCTTTGTTATACTATTGAGTCATATCTACCCTTACCGTTAATCAAACTTTTTAAAAATACCCTCCACCTAATGGAAAGCTACAAAATTAAAAAAATGATCGTTTTCTTTTTCAAAAAACCCATTAACCTGAATGACTTGAATCAACACCATTTTTGTGAAACTTCGGCAAGAGATAGAAAATACTACATTTGCAAGAACAAAGTCGAAAGAATCAGCCGCATAATTGATAAATCCACACATTAGAAATCAATCATAATTATAGATGGTTTCTTCTAATTCAGATTTGTGTATTATATTAAAATTTTTAGTAACAATGAGAAAATGCTACAAGCACCTAAACTTCCTACGTCATGTTAAGGTGGCAACCAGAGCCAGAGAGGAACTTATTTCTACATTTGAATATTGAATCTGAAGAATCCTTAGCCCTCATGGATAAGATAATAAGAAGTCCATATACAATTAGTTGAGTCGTGATTCAACACCATTTACAAAATGAAAATAATTTCTAATCTCCCCATATGATAATGCCCTCAATTTACTAATATATATAGAAATCCAGTACCACCATGCGTTGAGCTTTAATTTTCAACATTATGATTTGGGAATGCCTATCTTCAGGTCGAGCGCAATGTCCATTCCATTGTATGCAATGGAAGCATATATTCATAAACCATCAGAGCATGAGTTAATGAGCTTTTAAAAAAAGAAAGTGGGTCCTTTTTTTAATCTAGTAACTTTTCGTTAGGTGAAGGGTATTTTTACAAAATGTTTGGTTAACGGTAAAAGTAGATGTGACCCAATAGTATAACGGAGGATAGATACGAATGGTATACTAAAGCAGAAGAGTATATTTGGCCATTTTCCCTACTATATATTATCATCATTGGCATAGGTCCTCGCTCCTTATGTTTGTTTGTGATGGCAGTGATGATAATTGTGGTCTAGCTGGCATTATTTTTTTTCCATTATGCAGTTAGGCTTTACCCAACGCTTTTTTTTTAATCTGCCATGTTCCTCTTAAGTTTACTTTTATCTTATCTTTTTTTCCTCTTTGTTATTTAGCATCGATTTAAATCTAATAACTAACTTTAAATTGGCTAAATTGTGAAAATGATGAATTTGAATCAAATTTCAATATGAATTGCTTTCAGGGATGTCATCGATTACTACTACGAATCTAGCATTTTGAATGTAATAGTGATAATAAAACGTTTATATTATGAATTATCTACAAATATGATTTTTTTAATATCTTCATAAGCTATAAGTCGCATGAAATTAAAATAGTTCACTATTAATCTAAGTGTAATTGTATTGTACACTTCTAATTTTATTCTCTTACTTTACATATTTCTCTTCTTAGTTGGGTGCTACGTGTGAAACACATACATAGAAACTAGTAGCAACAATATTAAGAAACATAAACAGCTGCCGCCTATTTATTTATTTTTATTAGTTTATTTTTTATTG
This sequence comes from Nicotiana sylvestris, assembly GCF_000393655.2. NCBI lineage: Eukaryota > Viridiplantae > Streptophyta > Magnoliopsida > Solanales > Solanaceae > Nicotiana > Nicotiana sylvestris. The sequence goes on from NC_091058.1 coordinate 94,968,917, forward strand.
TGGACATAAAAAGTCATGAACGTGGCAAAAAGTGACGCACGTGCATCGAATATTTGAATCTCCACAACCAGAGCTCTAATAATGCTGGTTCAGCCATTAATATAATAGCATGTTTGGCCAAATTGGAGTAATCAGTTTATTTTGAAAAGTACTTTTTCTAAAAGTGCTTTTGAAAAAAGTATTTTTGGAGAGAAATAATTTGTATTTGGCTAATCACTCTGAAAAACACTTTTGAGCAATAATTTGTGTTTGGTCAAGCTTTTCAGAAAGTATTTTTAAGTATCAAATTACGAATAAGGATATGAATAGATTTACTTAATAGTTAATATTATAAGTAAATAAATAATCTCAAAAATTTATTATTACAGGCAATAATTTAAAAAAATTATCTTATTTAAGTAAAATATGAAAATAAAATTAAAAAGTATTTAATTCTTTTAATATAAGTTAAATATATTAAAATTCATTCAACAAACATAAAAGCATTCACCACTAAAGACATTATATATTAGAAAGCTATCCTAAAAATAAGAAGAAATACTTATACATTAATATCTTAAGTATTGGGTTTAACGGTTATTTTGGTATATCCTATATTTTGTTAAGAGTATTTTAGGTAAGAAGAAAAGTCAAAACTGCTTCTGCTTCTGCTTATGAGAAGAAATTATTTTTTTCTGCTTCTCAGAAACTGCTTCTGTTTCTTCCCAAAAACACTTTTTCCCCCAAAAAAGCTTGTCAAACACCTCAAGTTAGGGGGGAAAAGTGTTTTTAGGAGAAAAAAAAAATATTTTTGATCTCTTGAGAAGCTTGGCCAAACGGACTCTTAAAATCTGCTTATTTTGAAAAGTACTTTTTTTAGAAGTACTTTTTTTAAAAGTACTTTTGGAAAAAAAAAATTGTGTTTGGCTAATTCATTTAAGAAATACTTTTTGAAACATTTGGTAAATAATTTGTGTTTGGCCAATCATTTCAAAAAGTACTTTTGAGTGTCAAATTATCAAAAAGGATAGTACCGAGGTCGTACAATTCTTTTAAACATAAATATGAACTTAAATATTTATCGTAAGAGACTTTTATTATTTTTTATTTTATTTAACTAAAATATAAAACATAAAGTAAAAAAATATATTAAAGATTTAAATCAATTTTACATATATAGTTATACTAAAGTATATGATATTATCTAGGATAATTACTTATTTTTATATGATGATTTGAATCATTAAAATAACATCATTCAGTATAAATTAGAAGTCTATCACAAATTACTATATATTGATAATCCATCATGAAATAATAAGTAAAGTCACTTACACATCATAATACTTCTCAACAATTTCATTTCTACTTCTATCACACAACGCTTCAATATTAGTAGAAGACTTGCTTCGCATTTCTAAAGGAATATAGAAGGTTGATCTCCTTCATCAATCTTTGCAATAATATCTTCGTTAGCATAATAGTTAAATTCTTTATCGGTAAAAGAATGTTGTCGGATGAAATTATGTATAGCCATGGTAGTTGTAACTAGACGATTTTGAGTGTCAAACTTTAAAGATGGCATTAAGCATAAAATAAAAATAATTTTAAATATATAAAAAATCGTAAAAGAAATAGTTAAGTATGTTTAAATTCTAATTCAAAAAGAGTAACTAATATTAACAACACATAATGTATAATTTATTTATTTTTAAATTTAAATTCAAAAAGAAACTAGTTATTACCTAACCTTACTAACTTTGTCCTAAAATGTCAAGTGGTCTATTGCGAGGCTGTCACTTGACTAAATATGGATGTATTTTATTCTTCTTTATAATATATAGATAGATTATGCAATGCAATTGTAAATTTATTACCTATTTGCAGGTCATTTTCACAAATCAGATTTGATAACTATTTTAAAGATTCGGGAACTAATAGCTTATAATAGAAGAAATTATAAATAATTATTTGTAGGAAGAGAATCAATAATCCAAAGAAGATGCAGATAATTTACTTTAGTGTGAAAAAAAAAGAAGATAATTTGGAAAGTTACGAGACATTACACAAAGAAAAGATAAAAAAAAAGTCAATAAAAATTTAAAAAAGTTACAATATCATTCATATATATGATATCTTTAATTTTAAAAGGATGGTAAAAACTAGAAACAAAAATGAAAAGAAAAAACTTAAATTAATAAGGAAAGTTCGAATTTCTATCGTTGTCTTTTTACTTTTTTTGTATTAACCGTAAGCTATTTTTTCTTTCTTGTATTCGGCATTGATTTGAGTCTGATTTGGTTCATGAAGGAACCGGACTTTTGACGGGCTAGCCCTTTTTTATGCGCTGCTTTACCCTGAAAGGAAAATGAGCTTTGCTCCTCAGCAAAGTGTTCCCTTCTTTTTCACCAGGTTTCATTCGATTTGTTGTGGATTGGATGATGGAAAAACCAGCAAGCTACGGCTTGAAAGCTTACCTTATTTAGAAAAGGCATACGGTCTTGGACACTTAACCAAGCTCTTGATGAGCGGTATCCACCTTCACCTTATTTTGCTCTCCTTAGCCGCCGGCTTGGGTGTGGTGAAGCAAAGGGTCAGTGAGATCGAGCCCGATCAATATGCCTCGGTTCTCTTCTTGAGGTACATCATGCACCTCTATCTGGTGTACATGGGGTGCATACTTATCGGCTTCTGATAGAGCCTTGACACTTGTCGGATGTTAGGTGACAAACTCAACACTCGATAAGAAGCTTTTTTTTTATCTGGGTTAATCTCGTCTTCTTGAAAAATTACGGATTCCTAAACCTAGTAAGGGAAAAGCAATTCTACTCTAATTGCATTCATCAGTCGGATGAGAGTGAGAATAGAAAGGAAGCCGGGAGGAAGAATGGAGTATAGCATTACCTCTAGAGTTCAAAAGCAATGAGAAAATTCTTGCACATTTTTAGGATGGACATATCATAAAAAGGTATGGTTGATGCTAAACATAAAAAAGATAGTAGTAGCTTCATTCCCACACGTCTGTTAGGGTAGCCTAAGAACTGTCCAAAATGAAGATTTATTCAGAGTTGACTTTGTAAACTAAGAGGTCGGTAGGTTACTTTTGAATCAAAGTAGCGATGAAAAGGGGAAATAGCTCAGTCGGTTAGAGTGTTGGTCTGTCACGCCAGAAGTCGCGGGTTACTGCCTTAATGAAATCAGTATAATAGTAACAAGACAGCTGAAGAGAGGATGATGTAGACAAGAATCAACCTTTTTTCCGGTGAGGTTTTGCTTATGTAAAGATGGGGTGAGTCTCTTATAAGATCTTCCTTTCTTCTCTTTTCTCTTATTAGTTAGCTTGGATTGAGAAAACCTGGCTGGATCCGGGCTGGGATAGTGTCGCGCATTCTTAACCAGTTCCGAAAGGGTTCGCTCATGCTGGAGGGAGCATCCCCACTTAGTGATCGGTTCGCTAGTTCACACAAATCCGAAAAAGTTATCATGGACGAGCCACATGCAGGGAAACTTGCACGTGCGGTTCTGGTCGGGCTTTCTTGAGGTATCTAATAACCTTGCTTCTGTAGCGACTACCTTACTTAAGCAATTCTTCTTATTCTTATTCTTTCTTCCCGAAATCACTCTGCATAGTCAGTCTAGGGCATCGTTCTACTCTTTTTCTTCTTCCGTTTTGAATTTCTCTTTATTTTATATAAGCCCTTTCCTTAAGGTTATTTTTGAATTGTGTCCACTGCAGTACTCTAACTCTCTTACAGTGTACTACATTACATCAAACGTAGTTCATGATTTCCCCTTCGCTCTCTTTAGCATTTTGGTTTAATACCATGTAGGCATAGAGAAGGAAGAAGTTATCTCAATATCCTTCACACAGATGACATTTATCTTTCCCATGACTACTTAGTGTGTCTCAACAACTGTGTCGGCTCCCTGGGTGAGAGTCTCTGGGTTTGTAGGCGCTGTCGTACGAATTCTACCCATTCTGGATCCTTATCCGGTTTATTCATATAGTGAAATAGTAGCCCCAGCTCATATGGGAGAATACCAAAGAGGGAATGAAGTAAAACAGCATCAAACAAGTTCGAATAGATCCTATTTCTTTTCTGGAAAAAAAAGAACCTAATGGATCGAACTTGAACTCCGGGTGACTGGATCGCCCCGGCGGGGTCACTCTGACGCAGAGGGCCTTGAGAAGCGCAGTACTTCTGTAACTGATCTTTTGTAGGTGATGGGAAAGTTAGGGATTCACTATCGCTTTCCACTTGGAGCGGCTTACCCTTTTGTCACTTAGAGGGCGAAGTCGCCGAAGCGAGTCTAAAGGCCAAGGAGTCATCTTTGAAGGCATCAATGCACGGTGTTCTTCGACTCATTGTTACTCTAGATGGTAAAGATGTTGTCGACTACGCGTCCATGTCATAGAACCTTTCTGTAGCCAAGAATCTCATTATTGATCGACTCGGGGCGGATCCAATTGATTGGCAAAAGAAAAATCTATCGGAGGGCCCTTAGGAGAAAGAAGGAAGGTCTTAAGAAATGGAGCTCAGATCAGTTTCCCCCGCCCCCAATACTAGCTGATCAACCCAGTTGCAATCCTCCCCGCCAATGCCTGGTTGACCTCTCCTATTCCTTCGACACATTTCCATGGAAACAGGGGAAAATGGCTTATTCCACATCAACCTAAGCCTGTTTATTCCGACTAAGTGATCCATTGGCAAAAAGAGGGCCTTCCTCCTTCTTGCTTGAAGCTGTCTGGATTGAGTGGTCCTTTCTTGGGCAGCTACTGAGACATAGGTTGGCCCGAGCTTCCCTTGGCATACCTTCGTTACCATTACTAAGAAAAGTAAGTAGGAATTTACTTTTGGTGTTCTATGATTCACCTCCGAATAATGAGTAGGTAGTTCGATCTTTTTTATTTTGATCTCTTCAGTAAACTGATGGGGGGTTTGATTCTTTTAGTGTGGGCTAAGACTTTTTGCTTTTCTTTCTATTGATTGAGACCTAGCCTCTCTCCTTTGGTTCGTAGCCTTGGGGTTATACACTTGTCCTTAAGGCTTGTTGTATTTAGTATACAACATCAAGCAGTTCCGCTTTCCCTATCGATGATGTGCCGAGAAGTGCATTGTTGGAACTGGGTTGGAACCTCATTTTGATTTCTGGTCTACTGGAAATTTAGTTGATAGTATAGCTTCAAAGTGGAATTGATGTGCACCCAATTCCACGGACACTGTTGATATAGTTTGCTATTACTTGTGTAGCTTGTTTTTTTAGTGCCACTTACTCTACTCTATTGGGTAATTTTAGAGTGTCTTTATTGATGTCCGCTGAGAAAGACGGTAAGGCAAAGAGAAAGTACCACTTTTCTTAAGTTAAGATGAATCTAATCTATTGAAGAGTCAAGGTTTCCAAAGAGCACGGATGAGGCGAAGCATCGATCCAACTACATAACAACAGAAAGACATTACGGGCGGTCGTATCCCATCGTACCTTACATCAGTGCCTAGGGCCTACTGAAACGCTGTAGATCCTAGCATAGTATCATGATGAAGGCCTAAGTGATGCTCATCAGCGTCGGGACAACGCCAAAAAACGAAAGAAGGGCTCTTTGAACGACTCTGGTGCTATAGAATCTATTTCCAGAAAAGGGCTAATCTAAAGGCCTTGCCTTATGAAAGAAAGGAAGGATAAGAGGAGGGGAGCGTAGAGAGTAGGCTGCACGTGACAAACTATAATTTGGAAAATATAAATTTTTAGTGAGGATAGTTTTGTCTTGAATAAATTAATTTTCTACCTGCTTCTGCTTCTTGGAAGAAGCTAAAATTTTCTACTTCTTCCCAAAGTAAAAAAATTGCTTCTGCTGCTGGCAAAAAGTACTTTTCTGTATTGGCCAAACAACTCAAATTTTTTTAAAAGTATTTTTTTAGGGGAAAAAAAGTACTTTTGGCCTCCCATAAGCTTGGCCAACAGGCTCTAAGCTTGGCCAAGCTTATGGGCGGCCAAAAGCTTATGAAAAAATTTTCAATCACTAACCAAATAATGCCCTGAAAATTATTCCTATGACATTCCCAATCATGATTTTTCATAAATTTTTTGTAAATTGTGATCTGTGTACCTTCTTCAAAAGGAAACGCTTAGGTTTTAACCAAAAATACTAGAAAATCAAAGCCCAAATAAATCCAGGAAGAAAAAAAAACAAATAAATTAAGAACATATACGTTTCTCATTGCTCGTTCTTTCGATTCTACATGTATCCCTACAAAATCTTCTATTTTCCGTCTTTATCTTTTCGGCGTACGCATAAACCCAGGGGCGGATCCACCCCTTCAAGAAGGAGGTGGCATGGCACAAGGTAAGATGGTAAAATTTTTATATACTTATGTTAAGGTTTTCTTAAATTAGGTCAATTATCTGATCTTGTCACCCACAACCGTAAACTAGACAAAGGTGTCATGGCTGATAGACCTTTTTGAAAGCTTTTCTTGTGTGTAAAATTCAAGTTGAATTTATCTTAAATCTTGTCTGACTTTCTTTTTTCTTTGTGCTTTTATTTCCTTTTGCCCTAGTCATTTCCCTTTTCGGCTACCGCCAAATTTTCTGTTTGTCGTTTTATTATTTTTTTTATATTTTTCTTTTCTCTATTCTATTATTTTATATGTGATCTCTAGCAAGAACACTCAAAAAAGAGACTCTTAAACTTTAAAATTATATAAAATAAGCAATCCTCTTAATTAAATTTATGAGTTTTCTTCTTTCAAATCCGAAAAACTTGGGTCTTAATGAGAATTCTGGATTGAGATCAATTTTTTTCCATTTTTTTTGTTATATCATAAAAATTTGTATTATGCGATGGTTGTTAGATATAATTTAAATCACTTTATTATAATTTCGTAACCATTGCTTAAAAAATATGTGATTTATGATAAATTGTAATTTATCTAATTTATGCTTATGGAGTATAATTTATCTATGAAAAATATTTTTTAAAATTTTCTTATTCTGATTGATGTAATTCTCTTTCAGATGTTATCTTACTTGCGTAAATTAATTTTTAATATACAGAAAAGATGTAATTTCCCAGTGAAAATATTAATTTTAGCTATATTGTTATAATAAAGGTGTGATCCTATTTTAAAATTCTAATCACGCTTGCTTTTTCACATTTGAAATGTAATTTTAAATTTTCAAATAAAAAAATACCTATTAGGTTAACCCAAATCAATTCAAAAAAATCGATTAAACGTTTCTAACAAATTTTGTATTAGTCATTACAAATTATACATTAAGCAGTTCACTTTTTAACTAGTACTATATTTCGGGCAAATGCAATATATAAGAACTCGACCATAATAAAGATCAACTCTTATCTTAATCATAGAGACGGATTTAGAATTTATAAATTCAATCTGTAACATTTTTAGCATTGAACTTATTGTTAATTTAAATATTAAAATATTAATAAACTTTTATATATAAATTTATGCACTGCGCCAAAAGTATTGTGTTCGGGTGAAACCGATACCTTGCATCGGAATCATCTGGCCAAACAAGCCGAACGCTCAAAATTAGTGGATATATGACGGGGATTTGTTCATTTTAATTTCTCGCAGGGAAACCAATTGACCGTGGTATGTCTTCACGTAGTCCAAAAACACGAAGCCTTTTAATTCCTATGCCCATATATCATAGTGCATTAATATCACCCAAGACAAATAGCGCATTAAAAAAGCAACGCACTTATTTATTGTGCTGCAACAAAGTAAAAACAAGTGACACAAGGACCTGGAGAACAGGAGGAACAGAAGACAAGACAACCACTACCGTATGTGATTCACAAACAAAGCATACATTATCTTTTATTTACTAGGTAGTATTAGTTAAAAACTGACAAACGTACAACATGAAAATACAGGTTATGGTGGGGAAAAAAACAAAGTCAAATGCAGGCAACATTTCTCACATCATTATTAAAGGTGGGAAAAAAAAAGATAAAGTTAAATAGGAATGGAGTTTGTGACGGAAGGATAAATGACGGTGGCAGGATGACCCATGATACGGCGGCCCTTTGAGTGGCGGAATAAATAAACGAGTGCCCCAACCGGCCATTCCACAATTGCCGCCGCAGCGAAAGCCAAAAAGCCAAGTGTTGGACCAACCACCTTGCACCTGATGAAGGCGAATTTACAATTTAAAGTTAGTAAATTCTGTAAGAATAACAATATACACGACACGTATAGGACAGCTGATGCACAAGGCATCTAGCGTATAAGAAAGATCCCCAAAAGTTTTAGATTGCGACGTAAACTGCCTGCCCTAATGCAAGGAAGGGTTAATGACGACTACTTTTGAACTCGTGCACTATATATCACACGAGCACTATATATCACACGAGCGGGGCGGGTTCAGCCGAATCCAGTAATCACGTATTTTCTTAAGTTCAGAGGAATTCCGAACCCTTAAATGATATTATCGGGAAATCCCGAACCTTAAGTTTCAAACATAATTTAAGCCGAAAATAAAATCACTAACCTACAGGGGTTGCTAGCATTGCCACACTGCACACACAATGGAACACCAATCGCCATTTTTGTCCTAAGTAGTTGTAGAATAACCCAAATAAACAGTCAGAGGACCAGCTTGAACAAAGAGGGAGAAGAAGAAGAAGAAGAAGAAGAAGGAGGCTGGGATTTTTGTAATGTTACTCAAAGGGAAGCAGGGGGTGGGGTTTTTAATGTCAAACAGTCAAAGTATGGGCTGTGGCGGTGATGATGTTTTTAAATATGGAATTGGAGACGTGTTGGTTTCTGAAGGTGCTTGTAGAGGCCACGTGTTAATCAACTGTAGGGCGTCGACACATGTCCAAATAGTAGTATTATCATAGCCAAAATCGACGAGTTGGAAATTAGTTTTTCACTCGTGATTATTTTCGTCGTTTTACTTGTTCCTTCCAACATTTTCTGTGTTCGTACAAAATTAATTAAAAAATATCACATCAAATTTTATTTAGTTAAATATAGTAAACATGATTTTCCAAAAATTTGCCTGATTAAAAGTTGTTTAAGAATATTTATATATTTTTATATTTCCCCGGGTATATCATTTAATCGGAGACATAAAGAACATTTAGGAAAAAGAACACTGAATTTGGAGAAGTATGGCTGGTTTTAAAACAGCTCTTGTATCTTAAAGGCTTTCATGCTCTAATTTAGAACTTTTAAAATCATTCCCTTTGGAAATTTTAAAAAGAGTGGATTGCTCTTTTCATTTCTCCGTTTTTAGCTAAATTAATCTATATCTATTTATATATATACTATATTAAAAGCACAAAGGTCTTTAGCGAAATGTCGTTAGCCTTTTTTACCTCTTAACAATAGAATTCATATTGAATAAAATTATAATTTAAATTATTTTTCTAATATTTAGAAACTAAAATCTTTATCATTAAATCATTCCTTATTTGAATATAGTAAAAGGTTTCTAGGACACTAAAGTTGATTAAAATTTTACTTTAGAAGGAAAGTTTCGTTTTTCAAGAAAACTCCGCGATAATATTTGCGTTTCTTGTCATTGAGTTATAATCTACAAGGTCAATTTGGTCTCAATATTTACTTTCACACCAAATTATTTGTAATTCTTAAGCTTCAATCCATAAGTATTTACATATTTAAAAACTTGGTTATTAAATTATAGGGATAATTTTAGAGATACTATTATGTTTGCTCTGATACACTGACCTGTCTCATGTCATATAATGTTACATTTATCTCTCTTATTTTTTTCGTAATAATTTGTTTACTTATTTTTCTTTAATGTAAATAAAACAAAATTTGAAAAATATGCATTTTTTCAGTATTAGCTCTTAGAATTAATTGATTTTATGAATATTCTCTTTAACAAATAGGCAAATATTTCTACAAATGATATTTATAAAATAGTCTTCACAATAGACAAAATTATAAGTTAGTTTTTATTTTTCTAATAGTTAGGACTTTAAAGTCAACAAAAATTTTTGATATTAAATCTTTACTTATTTTGAATTATAATTATTGTCTTATTATATTTGAACTACTATCCTTTTATGTATGCACTACGTATTATGTATGAACTACGTATTATGTAAGACTTTTTCGTTTCCTTATAGTTTTTCACGGCAATTTTTTTGTTGCCTTATAGTTTCTCACGGCAATTCCCATATAAAATTTGTTTAGACATTCATTCTTTTTATATGGAACTTATTCCTATAGGAGGAGACTTCTATAGAATGTAACTATTAAAAGTAAGAGTTTTGTACTTAATTAAATACTTTTAAATATTGTATGTAATTTTGAGGTATTATTCAAAAATTAATTAAGAAAAAATTTCTTGTTCAAGTAGGAATGGAGTTAAAAATTAATTATCTATATTTAACAGCACAAAGCCCCAATGCAAAAAAAAAAAAAAAAAAAAAAAAAAAGAATCTTTGAATTAATTAATTAGCAAAAGAATCTAATTCAATTATTTTTCAAAATCTTCATGTAAGTAAAATTATTTTTAAGTTGATAAAACTCCTGAGTTACATAAATTTATTTTCACAAGCGCACTAACGGTGAAAGAAATTAGAAAATAGAGCAAAATTAGCTATTTCATAATATTATTTGTTACTTATTTTCAGTATTAGGTAACAAAAATAACAATACTCTTCATCATATATTCCTACATAAGTCATCAAAAATCACAATAAAGTATAAAATGAATTTTATAGGGCAGTATTCTTTATTTATTGAACTAGCTATTGGATCAACGTTTATCAATTTTAAGAGCTTTTATTTTCTTTTAACTTTTGTTCAATAGCTCAAACACATTATGTAATAATAATTATTTAATTTTTTTAAGATCGTATATTCACTTATATAAGGTACACGCGCAAAGCGCGTACCCGAAGACTAGTATATAAAATAAATGAGTACATATATTTTAGAATTCTTTGTCATTATTTTTTGCAAATTAGTACTACCGTATGTGTTTTAATCTTCCACGTGATATTGGCTAGTAGAAATTCACCCAACCTCCTTTAGCAAGTCGCAGGGATTTTTTCTACAAAACTATCGAGCAAGTTTAATTTTATTGAAGCTATTAATTTGCAGAAATTTCGAGCAATAGCTTTGATAAAAGCCGTAAAATACTGCTTGTATAGTAAAACGTGAAACCCTTTTGCCCGCAGAGATAGTTAAATCTGAAAATTAATTGCTTTTTACCTGATGTATTATTTATGCCAAAGTTTGAGAATTGGGTTTACATCCCACTTCGGCGCGAGAGCGCCCGACTAGTGAGCTATTATGCACTTTTTTTAACGGTGGCTGCTTCTCGACAGATTTCTTGGTTGTCTCTGCATCCCTACCTCCTTTATCTAAACGATCATTTAAAGCCTTAGCTGATGATCCGGGCTATTTCCGTGATAAAGCTTATCCCCTATCGTCTCACGAGCCAACCTTGACCCGTGTTATTTTGAGTTGGAAATAGCATTATTAACGGGAACAAAAACAACTGCCAAGAATATTATTAGTATCATCTAGCTAGGAGCCTTTCTCTTAAATTTCTCCGATCCCTGACTCGCTAAACCAACTTAAGTTACCTTTAATTAAAGAGTGATGTTACTGTTGGAGCCAATATTATAGTACAGTTTGTGTATTACAAGTGTTGTATGAAGTACAATTTGAACCCAAACCCATCTAATTCGTCCAATTCGTCCAAAGATTAATGGTTTGGGCTACAAATATTTTAGCATATGGGTCTATTTGGGCTGAACCCGACCCATTATTTTTTAGGAATTTTTACCTCCTTTGCTAAAGATTAACACCATATTTATTTTAAATAAATACCATTTAAAAAAATTATATTCTATAGATATCTTTTAACGTTTATAGCAAAATATTTAATTTTGGTTACCTCCTAGCCCTAAGCCACTAAATACGCTAATCAGTTACACTATTTTTTTTCTCTCTCTACTTTGATACATCCCATTCTCTTCCCCCATCCCATTAAAATTTCAAATCTCTTCCTCCGATCAACTTTCACCAATGGCCGCAACAAAGAGTCCCCTCAATCCAGAGCTGATTCGTGGAGTGGGAAAACTTTCCCATTCCAAGTTGTACCACAAAAAGGTTCTATGGGTAATCAAGAAGAAAAATGGTCGCCGACACTAAACTTATTTGTGTGCAAAGCCCCCATCCTGTTATAACAGATGCACTGATTCTTGAAGATTACTTTGTTCAAGATTCTCACCAACAATCTTTATGCTAATAAAATTGATTTTCTCCTCTCTCCCTTTCTCTGTCCCTTATTTCCTTGATTTGTAGATATATTAATTATCAGTCAAAACTAATTCTTGTGCAAAGCCCCCATCCCATTATAATAGATGCACTGATTCTTGAAGATTGCTATGTTCAAGATTCTCACCAACAACAGTAGTCGCCGACATTAAATTGATTCTTGAACAGCAGCCGCCGACATATAATCCGATTAGTTTGTTCTTGAACAAAGACGATGGAGTTTAGGGCTGAGCAACTTGATTTTCTATTAATATATTTCAATGTTTTTTCATGTATTTCATTGTATTCATTGTCTTTTTTTTCATTGTAATTCGATGTGTCTCGTTGTATTCCATGTATTTCATTGTATTCACTATTTTTTTCTCATTGTATTTCAATGTATACCGCTATATTCTATGTATTTCATTGTATTCACTGTCTCGTTATATGCCATGAATGTATTCATAAGTTTTTTTAATTAATATAATTTATGTATTCAGATGTATTATATAATTTCTCTGAAGATTGCTATGTTTTTGGGGTGTTTTTCGGTTGAGAATCTTTTTTATAACTAAAAATACAAAATTTGTGTGTTATAATTGAGTTTGTTGAGTTATATTAGGAGTCTATTATGTTAATTGATTCACTTTCCGTTTTAAAAACAGTGTAATCCCCTGTTTCATGCCGTGAATACAGTCGAATACAATAATCTATCCAGTTGTAATCTCATGTTTCACTCCATGAATACAATCGAATACACTCGAATACAACAACTGATTAACTGGACTTCCCTGATTCACGCCTATTTTTGCTACTGTATTCATGAATACAATAGCTTAAATATATTAAATACATCTTATAACCACATAAAAGGTATCTATAATCCGTAATATAGTAAATGGTATCTATAGATGGCTAATTACTACTAAAAGATAGTGCTTTATGAAAATTTCCCTATTTTTTATAGCATATTCTGACTCATTAAGCAACCTAAATACAACACATGAAACTCACTCAAAACAAAGGGATTCCAACCCAACTTATCTAGAAATTTACTTAGCTACTATAATTTTACCTTCTTTTTTTTTTGTTTTTGTATTTTCAATTTTCTGTTTTTTTTTTATTTTCCTGCACCACCTACCCCTGTGCTAACCCCCTCAAGATTTTTATTTTATTTTTTTTATTTGTGTTTTTAATTTTCCGTTTTTTTTTATTTTTCTGCACCACCTATCCCCGCGCAAACCCCCTTAAAAAATTTATATTTTAATTTTCTGTTTTTTGTTTTTTCGTTTACTACACCACCCACCCACCCCCACCCGCAAAATATTTTTCAACTTACATATTTTAAGGTAAAAGGTTTTTTTATGCAAGATGAGCATAGTTCTAAAACATGAGTCAAGTTTGATGGGTTGGTCTATGACCCATTGTTTAGCCCATCTTAGCCCAAGTACACTTTGGACTGGGTTGGGCAATGAACCATCTTGACCCGCCCAAATTCAGCCCAACCCGTCCATTTGTCACCCCTAATTACTAAGTTACAAAGCTCTTTACACAAATTATTCCAACACTGCCAACTTTATTTTCACATTATATACCGAACTAGTCCTACTTGTTAATCGGTCACTGCAGTTCAATAAAATAGTTATATAAACCTTTTCATAAGCCTTTTCTGTTCTTCTCCCCCTCCCCCCAACCCCAACATACACACACACAGTTTACCAGACTAGCTAGGCTGAAATAGACAATACATGAATTTTAATTTGATAAAGAGCAAACTATCTTTTGAGCAGGAAACTATATTTTAAACCCAAAAGTAAATCCAGAAGCTGTAGATCAATCTTTACAAGCTAATAGTACTTCTTCATTTACTAATTACTACACAAAGAAGTAGCTTTTTTTCTTGATAATACGAACTTATTAAGCATCCCACTCTCAAATGATTACATATATAAGCCAGGATTAATCAACTCAAACAGTTTAGAATTACAGGTGAGGATAAGGAAGTGATTTTCTACTTTTGTACATGGAAATTGACATATCACCTAAAGGTAGATTCGATTCTCGTGAATTTTTTACGTGCATGCGTATATAACTATAATATATACCAACTTGATGAACTTGAGAAATTCAAGGATATATGAAGATTATAATAAAACTAAAGAGATGGACCCCATACGGCCATACATGTGGCAATCTGATTATAAAGGGAGTCTTGCGGTTTCAAGTGACAACTAATTGAGTCAATAATTCCTTCTTTGTTTCGTTATAACAAGATTAATTTGCACGGAATAAAGACTCATTAACACTTTAAGAAAGTCCCTTCTCAAAAAGAAGTCTATAAAGATTCAATCATTGTTTGCCTTGGGTTCCAAAGGCAGACTAATACACAAATTCGAAGCACTTTTCAGCCACATGCAGCCAAGCTCGCATTGATGCCCATGAACTTTATCTGTTATCTCTTCGCCTTTTTTTTCCTTTGAATATTTCATCTTGATATAAATTTATGAAATAGAATGTACACGTATTTTATATTTCACGGTGTTAAGAATATTAATTTCAAATCTAGAGCTACATATCATTTTTCATGGTTTTGTATTATTTAAACGAAAACGAATTGTTTTTATGACTTTGGAATATAATCGAAAGCTAGCGATATAGGGGAAAAGAGTTTTCATCAAGATCAACATGATAATTCTTGCTTTGGGGTCTAAATAGTAGAATGAATAAATTAAATACGGTTGAGGGGATAGCTAGAACGACATTTACGTTTGCATCAATTCATACGTTGTCACATTGGCGAGTGCAACCTAGAAGTACTAGTACTATGATAGAACAGGAATAAAACTGCTATAAAAAGGACTCAAGGATGCATTAACAGTGTTTTTGACGCTATCAATGTAGTTAGCATGTAATAGCGAAGTTAGTTATCATATTTACAAGGTTATCAGTTAATTTATTATACAATTTACATAAAATGACCCTATAAGTCACATGATACAGTAAATTTTCACATTGATAATGCATGTAATTTTAACTCAGAAAGGGAAAAAGGGAAGCCGCTGATTGCATTTTTACGTAGATGCTTCAAAAGTAAGAGATTCAATCAAATATTTACTCAAAGTTGCTTTCAAAATTTCCAATAATAACTCACTTATTCCAACCAACTATATCGCTGACAAAAAAGGTACCCTCCTTATATTCCATTACAAAGGCCACCATCTCGAATGGATCCCTTCTCCTTTTTGTATATATATCTACCCAATTGTCATCCATTACTCCATTTCTGAAAACACCATGGTCTCAAAATTCTGCCTTTTTCCTCCACTAATGATCCTAACATTAACTTTCAGTTATTCTTTTGGAAAGGCTCAGTCTGAAGTAAAAAGTTCTAATGAAGGCATTCTCTATGCTTCACCACCACCACCAAATGAATGTCCCTATTCTTGCCTTCCTCCACCCACCCCTACCGACTGCCCACCTCCACCACCTTCACCGCAGCTACCAACTCTCCCTGCTGCATCACCGCCGCCACCTTCAGGGCCAGTTTACTACCCTCCACCATCGGGGTATTATTTGCCGCCGGGTGGATACTTTTTCCCTCCACCAGTGTATGAGTATGGCCCTCCACCTCCTAATCCAATTTTGCCTTACTTGCCATTCTACTACAAGAATCCACCACCACCATTCGATTACTCATCGGCTGCCAGTCATTATGGGACAATCAAAAGGATGAACAGCAAGTTATTGATACTAGTTACACTTTTCCTTGGTTAGTTTCAGTAATGCACCAAATGAAGGTACGATTTTGTTTCAGCACACTAATTTTCTTTTAGCATTTGGCTTTCGTTAGAAGGAAGTTCATCTGTAGTGCAATGTAGTACAAATGACTTTTTTCCAGACACTATCTTTTACCTGTATCTTCTCCGAGGGCAACAGTACAAGTGATAAGTACTCAAATTCTCAATTTCAATAATTGTCTATTATTGAGAGTAGTAAATTGAAAGAAAGAACATCACATTCCTTCCAACTGTTTTCTTCTCATACAATTTTTTTCACCTCTAAACAAGTTCAAGGGTTTTCTACAACGAGTTAGTACGTTAGTCATAACCGGCCAAAATTCTGGAAATGTCAGAAAGAAGGAATACAACTCTAAAATATTATAGCAATGGCATAAATGGGATCTAACACTGTCAGCTAAATTGACACAATGATTTCAAAAGGAAAAAATGGATTTAGCCTAGAGGGCAAAAAGGGGTATAACCAAGAATCTGGTGGCAAAAAGTCCCCTCCTAGTTCATGGTTTACATACTCTGATTCACAAAGACATGTATAGCGCTAGCACTTATAACTTGTCTAAAATTCTACCACTTATTAATTTCATCTGATAAATGGTCATTTACAACAAATAGTATATAAAGCCAGATACCTGCTTTATATGATTTTGCATATATTGATGTATGGCGACTTTCAACTCCAATAAGTTAGAGTAACTACCAACGCAGCCGGTGAACTTTCTACATGTTCCCCAATTTTGCACTCCCCACAGGAAAACCTAATCAGCCAATTAAGTTCACAAAACACCAGAGTCCAAAGCTTTGATTGTTTTGCGTCGCCACATAGCAGTTCCTGGATCAAACCTCAGCTCCCATGTTGGCCAGTAATGTAAATCCTGCTTCAATGTAAGTACTCGAGGCTTCCCATTCAGGTGGACTGTTCGTACCCGGACAAACTCTCCGTGCTCTATTGTCTGTGAAAAGTTAAATAGCTAAGCATAAGAACCCGGATAGTAACAAGATCTCAACCAAAAACTATAAGATCAGTTAGGATTATTTTATGCTGATATTCATAGCTTTCCATACACATACAATGTTTACAAATCATCTCAGAATAACAAGTCATACCTTCGCCACGTCAACAAAGGCATCCAAAGTGGGAGTTGGTTTTCCATTGACTTCAACTATCCATTGAAGTGCATAAAGACCATATCGATGTACTGGACTTCCATGACACCACCTGAGAGTTACTTTAGGCATTAATAATAGTGGACAAATAGCTAATAGCTAACTCAACAAAAGATGCCCAACTGCCCTCTCTTTCTTTTACATTAGAAGCATTACCAAATGCATGCATCATGAAATTCAGAAAGGCTCAACGAGCTTTGTCTGAAACAAAAAATCCTTGCTACATGCTGATCAGTGATTTCTCTTTGCCCAACAAAGAGTTTTTCAGCACATCTAATAATTTTACTAACTAGTAACAATTATTCTCTCTATCTTGTCCTTTCTCTTTTTAATAATAACAAGGAATAATTATAATAAACTCTATTTTTCAGTTGATAAGTTATGAGGAAATTGGTTAACACAAGAATATTTCTGGTTTCTTTCAAATAAAGTCTACCCATAGGTGTAGGAAACTTGAAAAAGATATATTTTAGCCTTAATTTCGACTTTGCTCTTCATTTTAACACAAATGCGTAAAAGAAAATTATTTCCTTTTTCAATTATTTTGCTGCAATTTTCTCAAGAAACATGCTTCCAACTTTCTTAACATCTAAACGAGCCTTCCAGCCTAGCAACTACTCACCTTGCTACATATACTCCGTGTCCTTCCTCGGGAAGAAATCCAAGTGCACGTACAGCTGGATGAGGATCTTGGACAATAGAACCACACCAATTTATAGCACGAGTTGTTCCATTTCCATCCCTCACATCTGTTCCCACAAGTAGTTCAATTTCATGGCCCTGAGAATTCATCAAATAACTTAAAAGAATCTAAGAGAATGAAGAACTGAGTCAAGCAGGACAGCAAGGAAGTTTAACAGTAGTGAAGTCCTTTTGGCCAAATACATGAAAAAGTTTGGGGAAGAAAATGAAAAAGAAATGCACCAGAGGCTCACCTGACGAAAAATTGTCAAGTTAAGCCTTCCTTCGCTGTCATCAGACCTGTCTAATGATTGACATGCATCTTCGATGTCACGAAAGCATGTAACTGGCTCTTTATTAATTGCTAAGACCATGTCCCCTTGTTCCAATAAATTTTCAGCTTTTGATCCAGCAAAGCAACCTTTAACTCGCAAAACTTGGCGTCTCATAGGGTCCTTCTTTACGAGGGCCTAGAAGATATGCCAAATGTTAAGAAAATGCTTACATAATAATACGCATATGGTGCACCCATTTCAAACATCTACTGATGATTATCCAAGTATGTTTTATGCTCACTAATCATAAAACATAGTCTTGATTATAAGATATATAACATCCAAAAAAAGAAGGTTAAATGGGGCTGAAGCAGACAACAAGAGGCATACACAGGAACATAAACCATACATATTTTTTAATAACAAAAACTAGGGCAAACAATTCAAGCAATCAGAGATGCTCATGATCATGTGCAGATCCACGGATCTCCCATCCAACCAAATTCCAAACATAGAAGGAACACTAGATTGTGATAGATACAATATGGAACTAACTGGGTTCAACGTCACTTTTTTACCTGTAAACTTTAGAAGACTAAAGTCAGGGTAGGAAGTGCACAGTTAAACATAATAGTACCTTATTTGCGTGACACAGCCATTTTAACATATCAATGTATTTTAAAATTAATTGTTATCACAATAAGTAAATTTAAGAAAAGCTACACGATAAAATTAGTAAATTGTATCTTCAAAAACATAAGATTCAGATCTTACCATTTGAGTGCACATGTTTTTTCACATTTAACGAGCATAAAAAGGGTAGCCCGGTGAACAAGGCATCCCGCGTTCACGCAGGGTCGGGGGAAAGGCCGCACCCAAGGGGTGTGATGTAGAAAACCTACCCTAGTGCAAGCATTAGTAGTTGCTTCCCTGGGTCGAACCCGTGACCTACACGGAGACAACTTTACCGTTGTCCAAGGCTCCCCTTCCACATTTAACTAGCATATACAAACATTACCATTCCAGAACTGTTCAGGATCACAAACATGGGGCACGCCTATATATACACACACAAATCTAGAATACGAAGACACCTGGTCACCATCAAATAATCCTCGCCTAGTTCTCTACGAGGGTAGCCTAAGTTGTTAGAAAAAGCTTTAAAGGATATACATTTCAAAGAAATACATCTAGTTTCTACAGGTGCATTGGCTAAGTAAATCTTTTTAAATCAGATAACATTAAAAAGAAAAATATCACACTCGAAGTAAGATATGGCTAAAAGGAAAAGCAAACCAAACAGATATCTTCAGAAGTAGCGGCTTACCTGGATCCAAGTATCATTGAGTCCGAAACTCCGAGCTTTGGAAAGCAAAGTTGGGTAAAGTTCAACTTCTAATATTCTTAATCGTGGCATAGGCCTTTGCAAACAATTTATAAGACGAGGAGGTCCGTCGGCACTGGAAATAATCTTGCCAAGGACTTGGCTTAAGGTATAAATTGGAATACCCCGGACAAATTGGTGATCTTCTGATGAACTACAACCATATTTGAGCTGAGAAAATGGAAGAAGTAAACCCAGTTATTTTATCAAAAAAGAAGCTATAAAACTAGTTTCATCCAATTAACAAGAGAGAAGTGCCAGATGGGAGTACAAACCTGTGTTGAAAAGCTTCCCCATAAAGCTTGAACCCTACCGCGCTCATCAGTCAGCACACCAGAAAACGTACCTCCAAAATCTGAAAACGAGAATCATGATAGCATCAAAGAAATGCCTAAAACAAAATGCCAAGCTACTATAGGATTATAGAATCAGGAAGACAAGTGGGACAGTTTTACCCGTGTCAAGCTCAATCACTTCCATGTTTGTGGCTCTGTATCGTGGACAATCAGCAGATCCAATATTCACAGCAGCAGAAGGGTTGGTCACAATTGATTTCCTGGAAGTTGCCTGCAGACTTCTGCTCAATCCCACAAGATATACTGAATCTCCACGACGAAGAGCGGGATCTGTTGGCAACAAAATAGTTTTAAAAACAATAGCAGATAATACTACGGATAAGATAGCATCTTTCCTATGCTTTCTAGGAGTCTGTAGACATAAGTCTAGTAATCATACTTTTTTATTTTGTAAAATGTTGACCTGAGATGAATTTAAATGGGGAACATGGTCAGTGAGGATTCATATATCCGACCCCAACTTGTTTGGAACTGAGGCATAGTAGTTGTATAAGACAACATTTTCTGGAAGACATATAAGCACATCAAGTTAAATAGGACCTGCATGGGTTCCACTTCAATAATCATTCAAAGGTATCCCACTCATCATAAGATCGTCATTACATTCAAAGAAGGGTCTTTTTTTAATATACATCATTGGCACGGTACATTAAGCTTGTATAACAGATCCATTTTGGCAAGAGTATATCAATAAGGAGCGGGAGACAACTGTTATCAAAACTCAACTAGGTTACAAGACCACTAAACATACAATAATATTAAACGATGATATAGTAAAAAGAGAAGAGATAACAGATGGTGCTAAAGCGGGATTATGTTCTAAAAAAACTAAAGCACATTATGATCAGAGCTGGATGTCTAAAACACCATCCAACAAGTAGGAGCTTTTCTAATTTCGACTGCAGTCACATTCTTGACCCAGAAGTGTATCAACAATGCACGAAAAGCAACTAGAATAGAGACAAATCACTTCGTCAATCCATCAGCATCAACAATAAAAAGAAAGGCATCTTTTTGGTGAAGTCTAAGAAAGGCAATGCATAAAGAATCAAGAGAGGAAGTTTGCACTCACCAGGAAGAAGTTCAGCAGCACGAACAGCCGAAGCAGCAGCAGCTCCAAGAGCAGAAGGATCATATGCGACTAGAGCAAAATTATGGACAGGATGGAGGAAAACTACCTGAAAATATTACCGAGCTGCTCAACACAAATTAGCTGATATAGCAAGTAAGAGTGTTAACAACAATAGGTTTTACCTCTCCAGGAATCTCGATAGGAAAAGCAGCAAAAGATAGCATTATATCAGAAACTGATACTGCAACAGTGTTTTTGTCAACTGCAACCAAGCCCATGTTTTGGGAATGATATATGATTACACCAGTTCCAAAAAAATGCTGTGAGTGAACTCCATCAAGCATACATAATGATGGTACGTGGACCTGCAATTTTCAAATCATTTTTATAAGTTAAAGATAATTTATTAATAGATACCAATACCAAGCCAGTACTGGGGCATAATACAAGGATATTGCAGGGTATGAATCATTTAAAATGTAAGGACTCCGAACTCTAGCAATACATCAATTCCAGTAGAAAAATATAGCATTACACCACATTTTCAAACATTGGATATATCTTTTTTTTCACAATTCAAACATTTTCTTCCTTTCCCTCAAAACATCTTTTGTTCCTCTCGAGCCCAGTATTCCAGATTATGAACTTTTTTATTTTTATGAGGTAAATAATCATGAGAGAAACTTAGAACCAAGAAGATGGATATAGGAATAACCAGAGCACCATACATGTCTAGATATACCTCCCAATTACAGCTGCCAAAAAACAAAGAGGAGATGTGCTCTATACACACATACACCTGCACTGATTCTTCCACTTAGATGATAAAATTAACCTTCCAGGAATCACAAAGAAAGGAGAAGGGGTTGCGGTTAGCAAACAAGTTATACAATATACATGCATTACAATATAGAGATTGTCATATGATATAGTGAATGAGTGAATCACGTAATTGCTATCAGATGTTTGATTCAACGTTATTAGAATCTGATGAGTAATTTATTTTTTGGATATACACGTATAAATCTAAGATGTGTAATGTTATTGCACGTCGAATCAGAATAAATTAATACACCTTTACAGTATTACTAATGTTGAGATCATTAATACAGAAGCACAACGAAATGGCAACAGAACAGCTGATAATCAGAGCATAATTTAATACAGGGATTACTTCTCGATACTGGTAACAAAAATAACCCCAAAGACCAATGCTCAGTAAGTGAAACTGCTTTGGAAACAAAACCCAACTCCAGTAACGCGAGAAACAGACGTAGGAGTAACAAAAGCTACCTCAAACATCACAAGAGTAGGCTCTATCGCACGCTCAGCAACGGAGGCATTAGCTGCCGCAGGTGCAGCACCTTGATCTCTTAGAGCTGCATCCTCTAGGGAGCCGGAGTCGTCGAACCTTTCCTCTCTATGTCCATTTAAAGAGCGGTCAGTTATTAAACTGCCTTCTGCAGAAAAGTTTTCTTCCACCCTGCGTTTCTTAGTTCCAGCATCAGAATCATCCTGACTGTTTGGTCCCTCTGTAACATCGTCACAACTAGTTTCCATATTGGTTACGCCGTCCATTGATTCTTGGCTGACTTGTTGAGGCTTATTATCCTTTGGACTACCCTCATTAGCACAAGAAGAAACAGTATGATTTGATAAATCTTGTTTGCCTGGATGGATGCCAGAGAATAGAAGTGGGGACTCAGGTGGCAAAGCAAGTTTCACCGTCCATAAGCCAGAGCTGTCATCACGTTTATATAACTGAGGAGGTGCATACCATTCATGGCGGTCAATTGTGACCAGGACTGACTGCAGCAAAAGAAGTTCCTATGAGAGGGCCTTGGTACAAGGAGATAATAAAAGCGCCAGAGGAATTTTTCTACATCTACTAACAGGCTGAGTTAAATTAGCAGACAATTGATTTCCAGAAGCACAAGGGAGAATCTGTGAAAACATGGTCTTTCACATTCTTTATAGAAACAGAAACCAGGCTAATTTTTTTCATACCGGGGAACTTTTTGAAATATATTTCTGACAGCAGCTCACCTTCATAACTCAGTAAATCATTGGTTCACGAGGCTTCATGTTCAAATGGTTAACTACACTAGAAGACTAAACAACAAGACAAAAAAAAAAACAAGACTAACGGCGTCTACATGCAGGTAAAATTTGCGATCATCTATATCACCCCCCTCCAAAAACGCCAAAACTGTCAAAGAGGACAAAATACAATTCTTCTGATGTTTTCTGGGGTTCAAAGACCATTTAGACAACCATAAAACTGATGCACATATTCACATTTTCCCGCCATGATCCCAAAATGTAGGGTGACAACACAACTCCACATGCTATTAATTTTTCTTTTTATTTCATCGACCCTCTCAAATACCAACTCCAGGTAGGGATAAGGCTGCGGACACATTACCCTCCCCAGACCCCACTTGTGGGAATTATGTTGTTGTTGTTGTCGACGCTCTCAAATAAGATTGATACTCTACTTTCACCCTGACATATCAGTAGTAATAGCAGACTGCAGACCCACTAGGATCCATATCTTTTGCCCGTGGTTTGTGCAAAAAAAATAAAACCAACAGAGACTGGCACTTGTGACTTCGCAACCCAAAATTAGTAGATGAACAAATTATCATGTTTTGCCAAGAAACAGAAGGAAAGGGCAGTTGAAAGCAGGAACTAGATGTAGCTGTTAAAGAGGCAATGATTGTTGTCTGAAAGATAGCAGAGCACAAGTGGTGAAAATCAACATCAGCAAAGAGGCACCACTAATACCTTTTTCCGGTGACGATCACTGTAGCTTATATACTCCAACGGTACTCGTGCACCCCTAGACAACTTAGATAAAACAGAAATTAAATCTTCAAGAGTTGATATATCTTCTCCTGCAAATTTCTTGATGATGGCATGGCGAGGAACTCCTGCTCTAAATAGCATATATCTACAATAGCAAAGTAGTGCATAACTGTCAAAAATTCTTTTTCCAGTCAAAAACTTTTAAAGACTGCATCAACAGAATTTTAAACTTAAAACTACAAACCTCCTTATAGAAAAACACACTTAAACCAGAAACCTCAGAATATTATCTGTTAGGTAAAGCTAAACAACTTAAGCCAAAGATTGCGGCATAGCGATCATCTAAACATGGAAATGAAAATGTACAAACCCTGTTTCTGCCACGTAGACAAGACCACAGTGAAAGCGGAAATTTCTAGCCTGCATTAAGAAAGAGAGAATAAAAGCAGAAATGAGAGCTCCAATCACACGTTACAGAGAAGGGAAGAGAAATCAATATGAGCATAACAGGTCACTTAATGTGCAAAAGAAAGAGACTCCATCTAAAAGTTCAAAGAAAACATATGTCTGCCCCTCAAATACAAACAACACGATTAGAACTGACAAAAAGGGATAAGGCATTAATTTTCTTCAAGAAGCGGGGAACATATCCAGAGCTCCAACCCTCATAAAGTATCTGCAATAATATGGAAAGACAGGAAAATATCCGTGATAAACCGTTCCTTGCTCGCCAGATATGAACCACCTTCTGACACCAAACAGACGGAAATGCAAGCAGAGCAACAAGACAATGTTCCAAGTTCAACATGGAAAAAAAGTAACTAAGAGGGTTCCCAATCAAGTTACTTTGGGATAAATGGAGAAGTTTGAGAACTGTTAGAACCAAATAATTAACCACAAGAACCTAACGGACGACAAATCCTGAACCATCCAAAGTCAAATGGTATTCTAGACACGTATTACTATTTAGCTATCAAATGTCTGGCGACAAACCCCACATAATGAACTCTGTTCTGCATCTTCATGTAGTTGATTGGGAGCTTTATTGAGTTTAATAGTCTAAGGAAGCTGCGCTCGAAATGGACATGAGTCATGTGCAAGGACAATGCAGAAGAATAATAAAAGAACTGCAAATTGATAAAATAGAGAAAGAAAAGGTATACGTGCTTTCAATTTTCATGAACCAAAATTCAGACGATGACAGCATTTCAGATGCCATCTGAAGAAAATTTGTTTTCATGGTAGTTGTAAACAAGATTAAATCCAATGTACTGAATTATCAGATTGTGATTCTCATAAGTCAGAGTGCTGTACTTGAAACTTCCATAAATCCTTCACATTAACAATATGGAAAAAAAACACTTGAAAACTCGCAATCGCCTAAGCCCCAAGGCACCAAATGTACATACCAAGAAATTTACTACTTTGTTTTTGATATGCCTCCATCTGAACCCTCCTAAGCTTGTTATGCTTCAGATAGCAGCAAAACAAAAGACATCCAGAAAGGCATGGGCGAAACAGATAAAACCCACTATCCAATTCTACAATTGGAGTCTTACTGTCTTTCAGAATAAAATGAGTATGAACAATTGGCAAGATCAGCAATATCTTGCATAAACCAGAAACAGATTGCTAAATTTCTTCTAAAACTGTAAAACAAGTATGTTAGGCAAGCCAAACAGACAGCAAGTCATAAAACAGAGCATCCTAGCACCAATTCTTCCCTTGCGACTAGTTAAATATTCATTTCACATAAGAATGGGCAAAGTTGTGCGGACTCTTCGATTTTGGTGCCGTCCTCGTCCGAATGCGAGATGAGGACGGGAGCGGGAGCGAGATACGTCCCGGAGTCGGTCAACTGACTTCGGACACTTTGTCCATCGACAAATTTGGGAGAAAAATTGAGATTTTGATTTCTCAAAATCTAAAATAAAACAGATTTAGGAGAATGAAAGAATAATGTCCATCTAGGAGAATGAAAGATTGAATTCTACAATATTCATGTAAGTTTTCACAGAATCTCTCTCAAAATTTACAATATTTTTATAGCTCTATTTTTTATTAGCCGAATCCCCGCACCCGTATCCATATCCGGATCCGCACCCCCTGAATCTTAAAATTTAGATTTTGCCGAATCCGATACTCGGATTCATCCCTGTATCGGATATCCGCACCCGAGTCCGAGCAACTTAGGAAATGGGTATAATATGGAGAACTCATTTTAACAGGATTCATAGATAACCAACGTTGCTAGAGACGCATCAAAGATAGTGAGGCACTTGCAGCAAAATCTCACAAACCTGTTGATATGAAAGGGGGTGTATAACTGCACCACTGACTTCCAAGAAGCGGTCAGGAGTAATTGAATGCAAATCCTGAACCTGAAGGAAAAAAAAGCCGGGGAGTCAAATGTGGGCTTTATCCCTTTCTTCTAATAAGATTTGTTACTCATGGAAAAAAAAAAAGCATTAGAGCTCTCAGAAGACCATGTTTTGCAACTGATTGTCATGCTTAAGGTCAACCACCATAGATAAAAGCTAAAAGTCCACTTTGCAACTGAGTTTTACAACAAAGCTAAATTGCCATAGTAAGAAGCTGCTGTTAGTAGAGGTTAAGCAGGATCATATTATCCCCCTTCCGTATCTTCTCGACTATTTAAAATTACTAAATCTCTCCCATTGTGTTCAAATAAAGTCTTCTCAGGTTTGTTTTAAGCATATTTTGAGGGTAGCCTTTCCCCAGAGTGCACACACAGATCTCCTGCTTTTGATATTACAGTTTACTCTCCAAACCAGTAAAATTGGTTATTTGAGGAAGTCAAAATTCACCTTATTGACGAGACTGTAGGCGTTAATATTCAGTAGCATTGTTCTTTTTCATTCAGACAAAGGAAGAAAATGCTGCAACAAACTAAGCTAACCACAAAGACAACTTCTCCTTACGAGTGAATAGCTATAGAAAAAGCAAAGGGAGGGAAGCATATTCACACATAAAAATATAATGTCATCTCTATCATTCCTTCTGATTCCTTCGACCAGAGCAAAGCCTGACGGAAAACTACCATTGTAGCTTCTTTTCCTCTTTTTGAGTTGAACTACCACTGAATCCCATGAAATATTTCCCCAACTTTCTGCTAAAAAGAAACTCTTAACAAATACTCAACCCAAATATTAAGAAACTTAGAACGGACTAGTGTTCACACAACAACCAACTGCTAACATAGTACTTCCAGGTATCCAACAGTAATGTGCATCATGTACATGGAAATAGACATGCAAAAGTGAAAAGACCCAGTTAGAATATGACAAATAATAAAAGAAAAATGAAAAACAAAATCACAAACAATAACCCACTCGTTTGTGTTGCAGACCTACAATAAATAAACAAATCTGTCCCCTCTAACAGCTTAAACTTTTAGACGAAGTGGTCACACAACTCAACATGGTAGCAAAGCAATCTAGCAGAGGTCTTGAATCAAGTCTAACTGTCGCCCATAATCAAAATAAATTGCCCCGAGGAAGATAGTCAAGCCCGCACATGAGTGGGCGTGTTGCAAAACTACAGGAAACAAATAAATGTGTCCCCTCTCTAATAGCTTAAACTTTTGGACGAGGTGGTCACACAATTCAACAAACTGAAACTGCAACAAAATTTAACTTCTAATATTCAACTGAGCAATACCATACAAATTTTGCTTTACTCCCCAAACTTTAATACAAAACTACTACGCCTCAGTCCCAAACAAGTTGGGGCCAACTATATGAATCCCCACTGACCATATTACTCCATATAAACTCATCGCAAGCTAATATTATCCAAACTTTAATATATCCAAAATTCATTCTAGTCACAGTTTTTAGTATCTTACGGCATACATCACATGATACCATGCAATAAGGTGCCCCATAGTAAGTGTCTCATGAATAAGCGATTGTGTGCGAATAACATCTGTACTTACAATCCCAAAGCATATACTATGATGCTGGTACTTATCATGTCGATGCTTGTCCTCCGTGATACTCATGTGATTCTTAATTTTCTTTAGTCACATCATATTGGATAGGGTCATGGCGGTAATAATATCAATATAGATATTGGAGATGATAAATTTTCCTCAAAGGTCTACAAGTTTATTTTCAATATGCCTTCTGTTATTGCTGTTCTGGGCTATTCGTAATTCATTGTCTACATTATCTTGAAAAATGGGATTCTAGCATATTTTTTGTAAGATATGCATGGGAATGCTCAGTCATTAGTAGAAACCTTTTGTGTGTATTTATGATTATCTCTTGTGTGTTATCAAGGATTAGTAATGTGATCGGGCAGTTCAATAAGCAATACCTATATTCAACGAAATATTCAGAGATATCCATTCAAATCACAAAATTATTGACTGAGATCTCCCCTACACTTAGCATGATAAAGTATATTGGAACCTGGATGAATTAACAAATTAAGTTAACTGAGATGAACCAAAATCCTAATCTTTTTATAACAGTGTTGTAACAGAACATAAATGCAAAAAAAATAATGCAAAGGAATTTCAACATCAAAGACAACACTCACCACCAATTCCACTGTCAAAGGGGTTCCACCCCTTTCAATTTGAAGCTCAACTTTATGTTCGACACTGTCATCAAGTAAAGTCTCCATCTTCAGGAACTGGGTGATCACCTGAATGAAGCTTACAGGAGGCAAATTAGTGCTATGAAACATCAAATGAATGATGTGCCAACTATCTAAGGTAACAATTGCAAACAATGTAAATTTTCTGGATTCGTGTTGGTCTGAGAGGAAAGAAATTGGAGAACTAGAACTATCTTTTGCCCATGTAGAACACCATAAAGGGGAAGGACTGACAAGTGCATGACTTTGTCAAATTAGGTCTCTCATTTGACCCGGTTCAATTGTTGGTTTGTGACAATTGAAGAAGCTCTGCATAATCTAGATGCAGTGATAGAGGGGGAAAAAAGCGGACAACGAGCCCCAGATATGAGCCAAATAGATGTTCTTACATAAAAAAAATTAAGAAGTTATACCGAGAAACAGAGCACAGTGAGGGCAGAGAAAATCAATATAAGATGTCCTAAAACGTCAAAGCCAGACTAACCTCCCCATTCATACGAATAAGTACATCACCAGGCTCTAAATGATTATGAGCTGGGCCACCAGGCACCTGTAACAATCCAAGAGAGAGGATAAGCGTTGATACACAGAACACAACTGTGGCAAGATCACTTGAAAAGAAGTGCACTTACCACCGAATCGACGACAAGCATTCCAGTTTCACTAGGTGGAGTGGAATTGCGCACCAACTATATAAGTCCAATTTCAAAAGTTAATTGTATGGATATATTTTTAATAGAGCATGCAACAAAAAAAAATTGGTGCTTACCTGTTCCGTAGTACTTTGGAGGCCAAGCCGGCGAGTTTCATCATATCCTTTGTGGATAAAAGTTACCTATATCATAAATATATTTTAGAATTAAACGTGTCTGCATATGAGTTTCAAGTTTACGTTATGATATCACGAGAGACTCCGATGAGTAGCACGTTAAGCTGTCAGAATGAAGTAAGACATGCTAAAGGGTCAGTATCTTTGTTTGTGAAGGTCACCAGCTTGAAAGTCTGAATTCTGACAATTTTTTCATTACTTGACCATCACAAAAAGGAAAAGAGGAATAAATTTCCCCTTAATAGGTAGCTGAGCCTTGGAGGACAAGCATGTTTGAAGTAAAACATATTGAAGACAGAATTCCCCTCCAAAAACTTACAATTAGAATATAGTACTAATATTTATCGTGGAAGAAAAGGTCAAACAAAAAGATATATTATCTGATAGACCAAAAGTTAACACATATATCAGATACCTATGAAGATCATATCGAGGATTATCTCACATGAATGATCAAATTATTAAAATACATATAAAAAAAATGTCTGACCATGCCTGTGGCCACAAAAGATACAGAACATGACATCAAAATAAATATTCTAACACCCGTTGTTTCTAAAATCAATTCTGTCATATGAAGAGGGCAGATGCAAGAGTAGATACATTTGGTAGAAAAACACTCCTTATATTTTTAGTACATCAGACAATGTACTCTGGTCACACCTTATTAAAAGAATCAGTTACATCATGTTATCAAAAAGAAAAACCAACCAGGAGACTATAAGTTAAAATACTTCTGGAAGGCAGTACGACAATTATCATTTCCAGTTTAAGGAAGCGTGAATATCAGAAGAGAGATTATTTCTGCACCAAGTTACTTTCTTGACAAAGACTAAAGCTAGTTGTAAATGAATGGATTAAAATAGTGTTTTACAACTAACAAATCGAGAAAGCCAGCAACAAAAGGAGCAATATCACTTCAGAAGAAATAAGGTATAAAAATAAATCCTAAAGGAGAGAGCGGAGGTTGGGGAATGAGTTCCAGAAGAAAAGAACTAACAAACCTGAAGCGTACCACGAGGAATAGTGACAGCCTCCCATTTATTTGTAGAAAGATCTCTTCCTTCCTGTAAGAATTTTAGTGCCCTGACAACCTAGATAGAAAAAAAAAATATACAAAATGATTGTCTGTTAATTAATCGAGTAATTAATTAACATAATAACGGAGGAAGTTCAGACTTTCTCCAGCAATATGGGGGAAGAAAGGTTTCAGGGAAACAGAAAATATGAAATGCCACCAAATAAGGCACCAACATGAGTCTCATACAGACAATAAAAATTGAGATGGTAACAAACAATTAAATGTAAACGCTTATGAAATAAAATAGAAATAAACATGCAGAATATGGAAAGCTCATAACTCTCTGTACTCCCATTTTCGTAAGAAAATAATTCTAAAAGGAAAAAGGATAGTTATTTGATAGTAGATGGAGTATGGAATAGGCCATAAAATAATGAAGAAGAAAAAAATTGAGTGGAAGTCATATGAAGAAACTTTAGATATCAAATCCCCTCCCATATATGAACCCATTCAAGGATGATGCATGAGCAATAACAGGCTAAGACCAAATATGAAAAAGAAATCACTTTATCTGTTGTTTCAGGAAATAAAGAAATTGGATCCTATATCCCATAGATTACAGGAGTGTAATTCAAATGATGGAGAATACCTACTCGCCGTCATGCATAACAGGGGCTAGTGCACAGTGACAACAGAAAACCCAGAATAAAGAAAAAAAAGGATGATCAAATGAAGGATATGGTTTCCCGATATAATAAAAAAATTGAAGAATTAGCAGAATATAAATCAAAACGCAAATAGCCAATTTCGAAGAAGTATAAAATGTGTACTGTTTGCCCATTCAAGGAATCAAGAAGGACTTGCAATGCTATAGTATTGTTGGAAAGCACTTGTCTCTGACAATACTTTTCGCTAGTTAAATTTAAAAAAATTCTAGTTTATCTTAGAGTCAAGTGAAAACGCACTTTCCACAGTTCAGAAATAGAGCATTAGAAAGGTCTTTAACAAAGAGAAGATCAAAGAACGTGTACAAACTCGTTCTAAAGGCAAGAAAAATGCAGAAGCACTTGATGACTTGCTCCCAGCATTCAATGCGACAGCTCTCCCTTGCCAATTTATTACAGGGGAGCCACTTGAACCACCTTTAGTCCCAGAGGCAGCCTGTAGGCAAAGAACAAAAATGTAAATCAACTACTAGAGTTCCCGAAAAGTTGGGGTGGACATATAAAGACCTAAAATAAGAAACTAGAAGTTTCCTGGAATGCATTAAGCAACCCCACCTATGAGCCGAATTCTTTTTTCTCGGATCAAGCACATGAAAATTTTGTTTAAGGATAACATTTGAATTAACATTTGGTATCTATGATATACAATGCCCAACCTAATCGTCAGCAATCTCCTTTCTTAAGTTGCTACTCAGAAATACTAAATGTAGGCATAAGAAGGATCATTAAACTGTACAGAAACCGTCTGGTCTAACAGCTAAACTCTTATCTGGACCAACCACCCAAAATCTCTAGACTGCAGTAAGGCAATGAAATGTCTCTTAGATGCAACAACCAAAAACCCAGTGTAACCCCACAAGTGGGGTCTGCGGAAATGTCTCTTAGATGCGTAAACGTTAAACAAGTTCACAACCATCTCATCCCTGGACTCAGAACCACACTGACATCTTTCTTGATATAGTAATAATTTATTGATGTGGGAAGTCTTCCCCTGTATAATTGGTGTATAAAAAGTAGAAAACTTGGACAAAAGTAATGTCTTTAAGGAAGGACCTCAAAGCATCTGCCCTAACAGGCACTTCATGGGTTCACCAAAATTAACTAAGAACAACATATTAGCTCTCAGTTATACCAGATCATTTCTACTCCCTTAAAAGCTCTTATGCCTCTTGCCCCAGGATACCCATAAAAGAGCCAGAGGAGCCACATCCTATTTTGCCATGCCTTTTTCTCTTGGCTCTCGTCCTATTAGGGAACTAGTCCATGAATAAACTTTGTATAAGATTTCAACCAGTGTCTTAGATTTTTGTCCACACAGGCTCCTTAAAGTTCTAAGCCACATTTGCTTCTCTCTCACGCATAGATTAATGGTCCTTGACAAGTTACATGTTTAACATATATATGATAATAGCGCACTCTGAACAAATAAATAGAGCAAATTTTCAAGGGCTAAAAAGCCGAAATTTTCTACTGCTAGATCGAATAACACAAGATCTGCTTACTTGCATGTAGAATGTGTTGAAGTCATTGTATCCATCCCTGCACCAAAAATTGGAGTTATCAAAAGGAATATGGTGTACTACGAAACATTTGCAGTACCAAAATCAAAGTGGATTCCATCACAAACACTACGAAGATTGGCTCATCGCATAAAAGATATCCCATAGCATTACAAACCCGGCTTTATACTCTAATGATAGTTCATAGTTTAGTTATTTAATCTAAGAGGGATCATTTTAATATTCAAAAGCTTTAATTGGCTCATTGTGTTTGGACAGAACGGAACTCCTCGACATGCAATAAAACAAACAACAATATTCACTAGATTGATTTTGAGGCAGGGCAGTCAACATGTGACATAATTGCACAACCCAAAATCAATCAGAGGAAAAGGAACAGCTTAAAACAACAGACGCCTACAATTTGTGCTTAGTACTTAAAACACAAGAACTTACTGCTAATAATAAGGTCCACCAAAGAAATTTTGAAGGATATCGTAAACACTAATGAGATTCTTATGGCTCATAACATTTAGTGAAATACATTAGATCTCCAGGTTAATGGACATTTTAGGTAAACTAGCACATACTTTTTATAATGCGGAGCATCTCTGTCAAGACGAGCAAGCGTTCCTGCTAAAATAGACACCTGCAGAATCCAGAATAAAGCAAAATGGAATAGGATGTGAAATATTTTATAGATTATATAGCCCCTCAAAAACAATCAAAAGGATGCAAGGAAAAAAACGAGAGCCTAAGAAAGGTCATGTAACACAACAAAGCTGAGAACCATTGTAGCAAGCTAAACCATAAATTAGCTGCATCAATATGTCAGTAAAGGAACAAGAGCCTAAAAAAGAAAGGTCATGTAACACACCAAATCTGAGAGCCGTGCAAGAAAAACAATAAACTATAGCAGTAACACAATGTTGGTAACAGGAAAAGATGATGGACAACTTAGTAATAGACTAATAGTGGCACCAAATTCCTAAAAAACCTCAAGAATCCAAAATTTCAAACTGCTCGTGCAGAAAGACAAGCAAAACCTCCTAACACCCATCAAAATGACTAGAAAAGACCTGCGTACAACTATAGATCAAGTAATCTAAAATCACCGCTATTAGGTCAAGTAAATTTAAGTGAACTCTTGAATGGTCTTAGCGTTGCAACATACCCCTTAATCCAAAAATCCGTGGCCTCAAACGATTAAAAGTGGCCTCAAAGGCACTCCAAAATAACATAAATGCATCAGCATAAACAACATAATCATTGTATTTAAAAGGCAACCTTGACTGCTCACGCCAGCTCACATGCAGGATCAGAGAGTACAAATTTGGTTAATAAAGGTAAAGACTCGTGACAGTTAGCTTGTCTTCAGTGCTTTGGATGAAAAAAGACATTGTTTCATGCTGCCAAGCTACAGCAACATATAGGTCAAAATTGAACAACCTATGCATTCTAATGCTTGACCTTGAAGACCAAGCATATACCATATATGCATTCAACATCACATGATTATTTTACAAACAAAACAACACATCAGGAGTTTTTTGAGAAGGAATAACACATGAAGAGTTATGTACCCCCTCTACAAGTTTTGAATGATATCAGGCCTCCAAAGTTTTTTTTTTTTGAGCCATCATCCCTCCATTATGTGAATTTTTCTACAGGTATGACACAGCCATCTAAATTACAACGAGTCGAAACACTCATTCCTGAAAGTTTTAACCCATTTACTGATTCTTATAACGAGTAGGCAAGGTTTCACTTCATTCCCTTCTGATCAATTACAGGATACATTAATCGTAATATGACAGAATACGACAAGTTTAATAGAACAAAAACATAACGAATTCCTTTCAAGTAAAGAAGTACACAGCTTGGATGCATCAATTTACAAAATAAAGTAAGGCACTGGGATAAAATCTTGATCCACATACCTTCTCTCCACTGTCATTACCAACAACCCTGATTTCTAGCCCTACACAAGCATCCTCCGGAGCAAGAGGAATCTCTTCATAGCTCAAAAATTGTATTGCATCAGGATCATAACGGAAGAATCCGAAGTCATGAACCTAGAAGATGGATAAACAAGGTTTATTCATGATAAAATAAGTATGGAATATGATTGTAAAGTATTCTTCAGCAATTTTCATTATAAACCTACATATAGCATCAAATTGAAGTCAACATAGGCCCACTCAGTTCCATTTTATATAACACTCTTTTCTATTTGGTTTGTTACACATTTCTGCGTTTGAAAACTCTTTTGACTTTAAATTTTCTATTTTGCCTTAATGAAATATTTTTATAGCCATGGCACTTTGGCATGTATATCTTTCTTTTGCTCTTAAACTCCGTCCCCAATCAGACATCAACATCTAAAATAAAACCTAGGGAGTATCATTTAATGTTTTTGTTTGTGATGGAGGCCCTTAGTAGACTAATGGATTGGGCCTTTGTCACATGGATACGGGTGTGAGTACGCGATATGGGCATGAAATAAGTGTCTGACCCGTCATCGCTTTCATTTAAGATTCGAGGACAGAATAAGAGTAAGGGTGGGAGTGCCTGGTTACAGCTAAAAATATTACAAATTTAATATACAATACAATAACAACAACAACCACCAGTAAAATCTCATAAGTGGGATCTGGGGAGGGTAGAGTATACACAGACCTTACCCCTACTCAAAGGGGTAGAGAGGCTGTTTCCGATAGACCCTCGGCTCAAGCAGACGAAAAAGACAATATATTGGTACCAACAGCAGAAAGCATAGAAATACTAACAAAATCAAAAGTACCAGAAAATAGATGAAAAACAATAACAGTAACAAGTAAGAAAGTCTCAGTACTATGAAAAATGAAAGAGAAGTGTGTACACAACAATAACCACTAGCACTCTAGGACACAACCCTGTCAGACTAGCCTCTCACCCGGTACGGAGTAGCAAAGAGCTCCGCTACCCCCTATCCTACAACCTTAATGCTAGACCTCAACACTTTCCTATCAAGGGCCATCTGAAGTCTCATCATGTCCTGCATGATCACCTCTCCCCAATACTTCTTGGGCCGCCCTCTACCTCATCTTATACTTATCAAAGTCAACCGCTCACATCTCCTTACTGGGGCGTTTGGACTTCTCCTCCGCACGTGCCCGAACCATCTGAGCCTAACTTCCCGCATCTTGTCATCCATCGGGGCCATGCCTACTTTCTCCCGAATATCTTTATTCCTAATCTTATTCATCCTGGTGTGCCCCCACACCCACCTCATCATCCTCATTTTTGTTACTTTCATCTTCTGGATATGCAAGTTCTTAACCGGCCAACACTCTGCCCCATACAACATGGCTGGTCTAATCACCGCTTTATAGAACTTACTTTTAAGCCTCAGTGGCACCTTCTTGTCACATAGGACTCCAGATGCTAACATCCA
Organism: Nicotiana sylvestris; assembly: GCF_000393655.2. Lineage (NCBI taxonomy): Eukaryota > Viridiplantae > Streptophyta > Magnoliopsida > Solanales > Solanaceae > Nicotiana > Nicotiana sylvestris. The sequence goes on from NC_091058.1 coordinate 95,004,847, forward strand.
CTTCATCCACCCCACCCCTATACGGTGCGCGACATCTTCGTAGATCCCCCATCCCCTGAATAACTGACTCAAGGTACTTAAAACTGCTTCTCTTGGGGATGACCTGTGATTCAAGCGTCACGTCCACGCCCACTTCCCTCGACTCGGCGCTGAACTTGCATTCTAGGTATTCTGTCTTAGTTCTGCTAAACTTGAAACCCTTAGACTCAAGAGCAAGTCTCCAAACCTCCAACCTCTCGCTAACACCGCCTCGCATCTCATCTATCAGAACTATGTCGTCAGCGAATAACATACACCATGGCACCTCCCTTTGAATATGGTGCGTCAATGCGTCCATAACCAGGGCAAATAAAAATGGGCTAAGCGCAGATCCTTGGTGCAGCCCCATAACAACCGAAAAATGCTTCGAGTCGCCTCCCACCGTCCTAACCCGGGTCTTAGCTCCCTCATACATGTCTTTAATCGCCCTAATGTAAGCAACCGGCACGCTTTTCGCCTCCGGGCATCTCCAAAGAACCTCCCTAGGTACCTTGCCATACGCTTTCTCTAGGTCAATGACACCATGTGCAGATCCTTCTTCATATCCCTGTAATGTTCCACTAACCTCCTAATAAGGTGGATAGCCTCCATAGTTGAACGACCCGGCATGAACCCGAACTGGTTATCAGATATAGACACAGTTCTCCTCACCCTCTTTTCCACCACCCTCTCCCAAAATTTCATGGTATGACTTAGTAACTTGATGCCCCTATAGTTGTTACAATTCTGGATATCGCCTTAATTCTTGTACAACGGTACCATCGTGCTCCACCTCCACTCATCCGGCATCCTTTTCGTCCTGAAAATAATATTTGAACAGCCTAATCAGTCACTCCAAACCTGCTCTACCCACACTCCTCCAAAATTCAACCGGAATTTCGTCTGGTCGTTCTACCCTTACTCATCTTACACATAGCCCCCACGACCTCCTCAACCTTAATGCGTCTACAGTACCCAAAGTCTCGATGACTCTCGGAATGCCCCAAATCACCTAGCACTATATCCGTGTCTCCATCTTCGTTCAGAAATCTATAAAAGTAAGTCTGTCATCTCCTCTTAATTTGTGCCTCTCCCATCAATACTTTGCCGTCCTCATCTCTGATGCACCTCACTTGATCCAGATCCCGAGCCTTTCTCTCTCTTGCCTTGGCCAATCGGAAGAGCTTTTTATCCTCGCCTTTGTCCCCCAGTTCCTCGTACATACGAGCAAACGCAACAGTCTTAGCCTCTGTGACCGCCAACTTCGCCTCCCTCCTACCTCTCTATGTTCGTTCTCCTCTCCTCCTCGTTTGTGCTCCCTACTAACCTCAGGTACGCCACCTTCTTCTCTTCCACTTTGCCTCGGACCAATTCATTCCACCACTAGTCATCGGCGTGCCTGTCAGTGTATCCCTTCGAGACCACTAACACCTCATTCGTCGTCGTCGCCCACATAGCATCCACGTCCTCACTACTCCTCCAGGCTCCTAATGTCCATAACCTCCTCTCCAATTCCTAAGCTTTATCCTTAGACAAGGCTCCCCACCTGATACTCGGTCGTCGTTGTCGTGCCGACCTCTTCTTTCTCTTTATCATGATACCGACGTCCATCACCAAGAGCATATGCTATGTCACGAGGGTCTCCCCGGAATAACCTTGCAGTCCTTACACAACCTCTATCACATCTCCTGAGGAGTATGTAGTCAATCCGGGTCCTCGCCACCGTACTTTGGAAAGTAACTAAGTGCTCCTCCCTCTTTGGAAAACTAGAGTTCGCAATCACCAGCTCAAATGCCTCCGCAAAATCCAACAACGAAGCAGTGTTATCAAAGGCGCGCTTAAGCCCTAAAGCGAGGCTCAAAACACGTAGAGCGTTTCGCCTCGCTTAACGGGCGCTTCAATGTTGTCATCAAGGCGCTAAAGCATGCTTTTCTTTGCCAATAAGTGTAATCCTGAAGAGGCGACACTAAGCAATTGATATTTCACTTTATCGTAAATTCTCTTCAATTTTTTTGTCTATATATTTGGTATTCATGCTTATAGATATTAGTCTTGGACTACACATACATATTTGTGGTTTTACTCTATTTGCGCGTTTCTTCCTTAAAGCCCACCCTTTATTTGCGCTTAAACCCCCAACAGACCTTAGAGCTTTTTTGCGCTTTTCGCCTTTGATAACACTGCAACGAAGTACCTCCTCCACTCCTAACCCCAAAGCCAAAACCACCATGCACCTCGCCATAGCCAAAATTTAATATACAATACTATATAAATATATGCTTAGCAAAAAATATAAATATATGACAATTAATCGCTCAGAATTGTTGAAGAACCTCATTTTCAGTTAACAACATGACTTAGCTTCATTGTTATTTGATTAAGTTAAATGATTGACAATTGTTCCATAATTGTGAATCGATGTCTTTTTATTATTAATTAATAAATCTATATGCTAAAGATAGAATGTAAGTATCATTCCTTTTGGGACAGATTAAAATGAAAAGTGCATCACATAAATTGGGATGGAGTAAAATAAAAAACTTCACAGCAAAGTGTGTGCAAGTTGTATACAATTATTTTGTTAATGGAATTTGGAAACGTCCCAAAAATGAAAAGAGTGCATTACAGATAGGGACAAAGAACATAAAACCGAAGTGCCACAGAGATACCAAAGATGGAGCTTGGAAATGAACTCACAGGGTCTCTATATATCGGATAGATTGGTATCTCTTCACGGTTCACAAACATAGCTTCCGCCACCACAGGTCCTACAAAGCAAATAACAGTCAACACTTCCATCACACAAAAAATTGAACTTGAAAAGATTAACATTTTAGGTAAAGAAATGGTTATTAACCAGGTTTTACGACATGTCGATTTGTGAGTATAATTCCACGATGCTTATCAACAACAAAGCCCGTAGCATAACTGGCACCAGCGGACTCAGTGTCAAATGCTCGGCAAGCAGTGGTCCGGAGAACGACGACGGCAGGAACCACCTTGTTAAGCGCCTTGCGCCAATCTTCAGCAGTAGCGAGGTTCTCTTTGAAGGGAGGATCTATATCCATACACAAATCCTCCTTCATTATACTCGATTCCGGTCCCATTGCTCCTTCGGATCCCAAACGCTCCAGCGAATCCCCCATTCTCAAAACCCTAATTCCCTCTCCAAGTATCAAAACGCAAAGTCGAAATCCAAACCTGTAGCAAAGTATTTAATACTTGCGTTGCAAAGAAATGTCGCGGCGATAGAATATCCCGGCGAGGGTAACGGATATTCTTTGTATTGGGGAACGGGGAGAGACGAGTATTAGAAGATCGACGGCGAGTGCGTAGTTGAGTTGGCGCTGACAGCTGCCTTCATTCAAGTCATTTGTCGCTTTCATTTCTTCAATGGCTTTTGTACAGACGATCCAATTACGAAAATGCCCCTGTACTTTGTTTATCACGTGGGCTTATCGCGTGAGCGTCTGTACTTGCTTGGTATATCCTGAGAAGATAAAGGATCCCTCTGTGAATCTCCTTCTATTTTTTATTAATAGAATAATCAACCTAAATGACTGCTCACAACCGGAACCCGAAATTGGATTTTTTTCGGAACTCAAAATACTTTTTTAGATGTAAACTGCATTTTATTTGTAAGTTGATAAGATAACTATATAAAGTGCGGTTCATTATCGCGCTTTATATAAAACGCAATAATAAACCGCATTTTACATATATAAAACGTGTCCCCTTTCCTTTCCCCGGACAGAATCCCTTCCCCCTTACAGCGGTCCTCCTCCATTAACGACCCAAAAGGCTCGTGTGGACCCCACCCGTCCCACAAAAACTAATCAAAGTTGGTCCCACATTCTAATAAAGCCTTCTATTGTTGTGCATTGCTTGTTTCGGAGTCAAATTTTCAATTCTTCAAATTTTCGAAAATCATAAATCGAAGTATTCCAATTTAGTTTATGTCGAAACTCATATAAGTAATGCATATTAGTTATTTTGAATGTGTTCCATATTGTTTTGTATTTTTTTGTGAATAAATTGGTATGTTATTTTTATCCGGACTAAGATATTAATGTTCTAAAAAAATATGTAAAAACTGCGAAATCGTTATTATTTGTTAATAAAAATGTTAATAAATTACTATTACTGTTTTATATGTATTTTTGTGAATATTTTGTGATTAAAATGTATTTTTTGTGTTTTATCTGGTTTATATTATTTTTGCTTAAAGACTAGTAATATAATGCCCTTTTAGGGTAGTAAAATGTAGTGCTTTTTAGCATAGTATAATGTAGTGTCTTTTAGCGTAGTAAAATGTAGCGCCTTTTAGCGTAGTTTCCCTGTAATTTAAGTATCTCTTATACTCAAAAATACGTCAAAATAACTGATAGATCAAACACAAACTAAACTCTGTCCAATTATAGTCAACATATATTTAGTGCTACTGGCCGCAAATATCGAGCTTGGAACCCGTATATGAATATTTAATTATTAAATATTATATAATTATAAAAATTAATCATTTAATGTACAAACAAACATATAAAATTATAAAACTAACATATAAAATAATAAAACTAACAAATAGAAGAATTCAGGATAAATTGGTGCTACTGGGCTCCAAATATCGAGCTTGGAACCCATATGTGAATATTTATTTATAAAAAATTATTATTTAATTTACAAACTAACATGTAAAATAAAACTAACAAATAGAAGAATTCAGGATAAATTGGTGCTACTAGACTCCAAATATCAAGCCTGGAACCCATTTATGAATATTTAATTATAAAAATTAATTATTTAATGTACAAACTAACATATAAAATTATAATAAAACTAACACATACAAGAATTCACGATAAATTGGTGCTGCTGGGCTCCAAATATGGAGCCTGGAACCCATATGTGAATATTTATTTATAAAAATTTATTATTTAATTTACAAACTAACATATAAAATTATAAAACTAACACATAGAAGAATTCAAGATAAATTGGCGCTACTAGGCTCCAAATATCGAGCCTAGAACCCATATGTGAATATTTATTTATAAAAATTAATTATTTAATTTACAAACTAACATATAAAATTATAAAACTAACACATAGGAGAATTCAGGATAAATTGGTGATACTAGGCTCCAAATATCGAGCCTAGAGCCCATTTGTGAATATTTATTTATAAAAATTAATTATTTAATTTAAAACTAACATATAAAATTATAATAAAACTAACACATAGAAGAATTTAGGATATCTTGGTGCTACTGGCCTCAAATGTCGAGCCTGTAACCCTTATGTGAATACATCATAATTAAATATTGTATAATTATAAAAAGTAATTATTTAATTTACAAACAAAAATATAAAATTATAAAACTAACATGTAATTCATGTTGTTTAATTTACAGTAGACGACATGGAGGTGCCGCCTATTCATCCCGGACCTTCTAGCGAAGAGCTACTCTCGTTTCAGGGCGATCATTGGTCCGCCCACATATGGGAGGGTGAGTTACTGACTCAGACTCTCCGCGCCAGGAGAGTGGACAACATGTGGGACTTTCTGCATGACAAGTTCCCATGCTCGTGTAGTCACATGCCTGCGGGAGACGGATTTCTATAGGATTTTGGAGATCGGGTGGCTGCAACTCGATTGGTCTTTGGTCACGACCCTGATAGAGCGGTGGAGATCGGAGACGCACACATTCCACCCGCCCATTGGCGAGACCATTGTCACACTACGGGACGTGGAGGTTTTATATGGGCTGCCCGTTGATGGACTGCCCGTTGCCCTGCCGTCTGGCATGACAGAGATGACACGTGTGCAGTACCTGGACATATTGCAGCGGCTTACTGCTTTCCGGCTAGAGGATGAGAATGTACTTCATGGGACCAGTCGTTTTCCGTTGACGACTATTCGACAGTGGTTGGAGGCATTGCATCCTCAGATCGATGGCGATACACCAGATTATCATGTTGACCAGTATACGAGGTTGTTGCTACTTCTTATGTTTAGAGGGGTCTTGTTCCCGAACACTTCGGGAAACCTAGTTAGCTTGAGATTTCTTCATCATCTTGAGCAGCTAGATGATTTACCCCAGTACAGCTGGGGCTCTATTGTTCTCGCCTACTTGTAAATGCATATGTGTCGGGCGAGCATGGGCACCCAGCATGACGTTGTTGGATTTTTGCCGCTACTACAAGTGACAACATATTCGAATACTCTATTCATTTTATCATACCTAGTAAAAATATATCTTAAATTTTACGTTAACTTTTTATGTTAGGTTCGGGCCTGGGAGCGGTTCCTGCAGTTGCAGCCACCTCTACCACCATTAGATCCGGATGTACCACCGGAGTTCCTCCCTCTAGCTAGGAGGTGGGTTCACCGGCGGGGACATACGCGCGAGTACAAGGCTCGGCATAATCTCTCCTTGTGCAGGGATATATTGGATTTGCTGGATGGCATACAGGTAAATGTATATCTAAGTTTGCTTGTCATTGCTTCAAACACAAGTTGCGTATACTGACATTTTCTGTTCTTCCTTAATAGTTCATCTGGACGCCATACAACAACGCGATGTTATCTGGCTTGCCCTATTATTGCTCGGTCGGCCGACTTATGTGAGACTCTTATATCCCGTTGTTCTGCCTTGATATTGTGGATCATCATGCCACCGAGCGGGTACTTCGTCAGTTTGGCAGGCCGCAACTCGTACCGACACTTCCCACCTGGCAGACCACGCATTACCAGCGGGATGATCGTACAAGGGTGGACGACTCATATTTGGCATGGCTACAGGATCAGATTTTACTTGGGACCAGTGATTTCACCTGATTCTGCCCCCTCCCCCCCCCCACCAAGTCGGCAGGATACTGAGCATGATTATATGCCCTGGTACCGCGGCGTTACCTGACTTTTCGTCGGGAATCCCATTCATCGAGCTGGCGGTCGATACATTTCATATGCCGGGAGGCACGAGGCACATGAATGTTATTTGGTATTCTAACTTATAAATGTGTTATAGCATTCCTTAATTTATATTTTACATGTTGTGCAGGTTATTGACCTACATTTAGTCCACCAGTTGGGACTGCAGATGTAGCAGCATGCCGGCGATCCTGTGGTCGCTTTGCAGGAGTATGGCCGACAGGTTACAGAGCTGGCTGCCCGGATACTGCATAGAGCCAGAGAGGATGAGTGCCAGAGCACTACCATCAAGGTAGGCATGTCCCACGAGCGAGGGGAGCACGAGGCAGGGTTGTCCCACGGGGTTATGGGGTCGGAGAGGAGGTGGTCCCCAACAAGGGGGAGTTGAGGCACCTGTTCAGGCACCTGATGAGGATGTTGGATTTGATTTGTCGGGTGACCTCCATCAGCCAGAGAGCATCCCAGCAGCATGTCGTCATACAGCCTTCAGCTAGCGCTGACTCCAGCAACATCGCAAGTGACCCCGTCAGGTCCATTGTTGATCACGGGCACGAGCATTACCGGAGTTTGGGAGCAGTTCTTTTTAGGCCCATCAACCACTTCTGAGGATCCGCTGACCCGAGATGTGGATGGTGGGCGCCGGCTGAGTTATGGCTCATCGTCGACAGGTGTTGTGGATCTTTCACAGGCGCAGATATGTTTGTATTACTATTAAATTTAAATTTGTTTTTATCTCATTGATTCGTCATAAATAACTTTATAATTTTCTTATTAAGGCTTCATCCCAACTCGTCACGGAGGCCACTTTGTGCGATGCTAAGCAGGATGCGATGGATGCTTATATTCAAGAGGCCGACGAGACCAAGGTAAGATTTTTTTTTGACTTAACACGTAAATTACTAATATATACTTTCATATACTAAGCTGATTTACTCTTTTGTAGTTTGTTGATGGACCGACGACCCCTTCTACCGATCCTGCCAGCACTACTGACGATTATGCTGCAGCGCATCCTCCGATAAAGAGGCGACGTGATGAGGATAATCCAATACTATTTTTGATTACATGAACGGGAGGGAGAAATTTATTGATTTACTCAACTGAAAAGTGTTAAATATCAATAAGATGTAACAAGGCTGTGGAAACAAAATTTTATTTGATACATCTTGCAACATAAACAACTACATACACTTATTACAAAAAACATTACAAAAACAAAAAACTACGTGTATCCTTGATAGTTGAGAATATTAGATGAACTTGCACCAACAGCTGGATTACCACCGCCACCCAAACCAGCTGAAGGACATTTACGACGGTCGTGTCCTGTTTGCGAGCATATGGCATATTTACGCACATAAATGGTATCACCAACATCCATTTGGTTCTGTATATGCATTCTTTTTTGCACTTGTAGCTTATGCAAATAGTCCTTGTTACATGGCATTTTAAATTATTCCGACAGCCAATAATGCTCATCACACACTAGCTGCAACTGGCCACTATATGTGTTTAAGTATGCAACAATACTATATTGACTATCAATATAGTTGGTTGGCCCTAAACGTGTATGTTGAAAGCACTTCATGGCATGTGAGCACGACATGTGGTAGATGGATCATTTTCTACAAGAACACAACATGTTGGCTTCATTTATGGTGTATACATTATTCCCCCGGTGTTGATGGATAACGGTGCGAACTTCAAAAATACCCTGGTCGTGATCATATTGTAAAAATAAATGCCAATATTCTCGCCTCCTATATTTCTCAAATCTTTTCATCTGTATTGGCATAAATTCAACACCCCTGTCCATCAAATTCGATACACCTCTATGTCTTTCAACAAACCTCTCCGCCATCTATTTGAATATCATCTGGACTATGGCAGTGACAGGCTATCCACGTGCATACTTCAATAACCCATTGAAAGACTTCGACACATTTGTAGTCAGGGTTCCTCATCGTCTGCCACCATCAACATGCAATGTCCACTTGTGAAGTTCATGTCGCATCAACTAATGATAGGCTCTTTCGTCTAACTGCCAGATCGATTCCATGCGCCTCCTGAATTTGTGCTGCTGGTAATCAGGTGCCCATTCACATTAAATCATGCAAATCCTTGGTGGGATATTTCTTTTGGAAATTGGCCTTCAAGTGTCTCACACACTAACGGTGGTATGCATAGGGTTCCTGCCATTCAGGAAAATGCTCTATAGAACTCAATATACCACCATACCGATCATATATTAAACAAATGCCTGAACGTTATTTGACAACGTGCTGCTTCAAGTGGTTCAAAAATAGCGTCCACGTCTCTTCGTTTTCATTGGCACAGATGGCAAAAGCTAGTGGAATATTTTTCCATTGGCATTTACTGCAACGGTGATCAACAACTTAATATCATACTTTCCATAGACATGAGTACCGTATATAGAAATTATCAGACGATAATGCACAAAACCATCAATTGCTGGTTTAAATGCCCAGAACACGTATCTGAATATATATTCCGATATTCCTGTATTCCGCTCAAGCTTCCATTCAACAATAGTCCTGGGGTTAAAGTGTTTCAATGCGGCCATGTACGTGGGTAGAGATGCAAATGACTTATCCCAGTCACCATAAACAATTTCAAATACACGTTTGCACCCGAGATATACCTTTCTTTAGGTAATAGTACACCCATATTCCTGGTGGATGGATGTAATACACTCTTTGATCTTGTACATAATGGACACTTCAATGTGTGGAATCAGTTGAAGAGAAATCAAGTCAACATCCAAGTTGAAGTGATTCCCATTGAATGTGTCCATTTCACAAACATCGGTGCCAATATATTTACCCACTTTTCATAACCCTGTTTCCTTCTTGGTCGCACGCAACATCCAGTGACAACCCGTAAACCATCTACGGCAAACAACCTTTTATACCTCCGGACTTGACTCTCATACTATCATCTCATGACACTCTCTTACGCTGTACATTTTACAAGCCCTGGTTAGGCGAGCTTTATCAGGAAAAAACATGCTCTTTGCCAGCACCGTTGGCCTAGACTTATCCCACATTGCTGACCGAATTTCGTTAAGATCACTTATGAGGGCATCCACATCCGAAATGCTTGGAAAATTATCAAGGTAGGGAATATGCCTTGAATGAAACGGCACGTGGGACTCGTACACTCTTGGTCTAACGGAAGGTGGAGCATGCCCCATCGTCAGCTCAGGTTCGACATTCACTTCCTCCTCATGATCACCCTCGTTAGGGAAGGGTGAGCCATCTCCAGACTCATCATCATTGTTGTCATAATCACTATTATCTTCATGACTCTGCACGTCTACCAAATCCCAAGTAAATACGTCGTCTATGGGCAACTAAGTGAGGACATAACCATCAAGTTGCTCGTTTTCACTATAAAAACGAAATAATAAGCTACTCAAATTGATAAATACTTTACAAATAGTTATATCACTTCACTTACAAGTCGAAATATGCTGACATTCCATGATAGACATTATCCTGTTGGTGATGACTCCCGGATCGACCACCGTGATCCAACACACCAAAACTATATTCCAACTAGACGTGGGTTCATCACTTGTAAAATTCATATCTGGACGGTACCCCCTGTGGAATATATGAGTGTTAATATAAATTCAATACGACAAAAATAAACATAGTAACATAGAGAAAAATTGAAGTTTACTAGTCGTCTTGAGAAAAATTTCCTCGTTCCTCGTTCACCCGCCGGCCAAACTCTTTCATCCAGAACCTGTTGGGCTAAAACTGCTCCAGAATAACCACCCGATGATTGAGGGTTATCCCTACTTTGTGCAACATCATTATTGCGAACGTCTTCATGCTTCATGTACAGTTCCAATATTTTTATCAAAATAAGTTTCCGGTATTCATCTAGAGTCCCCAAAAAATCTCTCAGAATTTCATCATCCTCGATGTTAAACTCAGCGTAACAAGCAATCCCTTGCGGAGTCACAGAATACAGATATATTCCGGTTATTTTAAGATTCACCGAACGTTTGCTGAACATCATTTTATTGCATAACAACGATATCTGTCTATCATACTCCATTGTAAGTGGCAACTTAACATGACTATGTGGAGATAAACTATAGCTCACTGAGTTATTCGATACCACAACCTCCCCCCCCTCCCCCCGCCAATATAATGAAACCCTTACTTTTCGCTCTTTAGACATTATGAAAAAAGCTTGAGAATTTAACAACAAAAATTTATCACGAAGTTGGAGTATTTCTGAATGATTTTTCTTAAAACCCTTAACGCCTTTAAATAAGGCAATGCCCAATCCGGGGGGGGGGTGTCAAATTTTGGGAAGTAAAATGCAGTTTAAAAGGGAGTTTTATATATTTGAACTATTATTATGTCAGTTAAGCGCAAAAGAGTTATTGATGGGCTCAAAAAATATGCAAAGCGCAGCTTATTACTGCATTTTATATAAAATGCAGTAATGAATCGCGTTTTATATAGTCGTCTTATTAGCTTCCAGGTAAAGTGCATTATGAAATTACGTTTTATATAAAATGCAGTTATAAACCGCGTTTTACCTTAACGTCCCATACGGTCGTTAAGGTAAAACGTGGTTTATGACCGCATTTTATATTAAATGGTAACTATTTTTTTTTCCACCTAAAAAAGTATTTTGAGTCCAAAAGAATCACATTTTGGTTCCTTACTCGTGGTTTTAGCATATGCGGATGCAGGCAAGTTGAAATAAATATTTCTTAAGTATTTGCGGGTGGTGTGGGTTTAAAATTATCAAAGAAAGAAACTCATTTTTTTGCCTTTTTGGAGATGAAATTGGCCAACATACAGAGGCAGAACGAGCATTTCAACTTTATGGGTTCAAACTTTTAGAACGATAATTTTAAGAGCTACTAACTAGTTTCTGAATTTAATATTTATATATATTTAGTAAATTTTTTAACACACTATATTATCTAATGTAAGCTTGAATACAGGAAAAATAACATATACTCTTCTTCAAATATAAAAAGTTAAAAATTAAAAGTTATTATGATATCAAAGATTGTTGTTAAGTAACTTTTATTTTATATGTGCAAGATGTAATATTATAATTGTCATAATTATCTTATCATATTTTTTCCTTAGATGAAGCCACCCGTAATCTTTAAGGTTAATAAAATATATGAGAAAACATCATACAAGTATGACTAGTTCCAACCAAAACACAAAAAAAAAAATGAAATAGCTGGTGTGGGTGTGGAGTGAGTGAACGCTGGTGCAATTGCTATGTGAGATGGGGCGAGGCTAGCTGAAATTTTATGGGTTAAAACAAAATCTGCCCCCTCGCACATTATTTGTACATCATGCCGCTTTATAATTTTGAATTTAAGAAAATGACTTTTTAAGATCTTTTATGTGTAAAAGACAAATCTCTTACGTGTAAAAATAAATTTCTCGTGTGTAAAAAACGAGGTAGGATCATAAAACTAAAAACAAGTTTGTAAAGAGCCAAAAAACCAATTGACTCCCCTCCCCCCCCCGCACCCCCCATTGCCATCCCTATTAAAAATAGCTAACGAATATATAATCCATGTATAATATGTGTATATTATACATGGGAACTAGATTGCGCTAAATGACATCCTTCTTTGATATATTTGTGAGATCCTTAATGGGGAATGTGTAGAGCCATCAATATGTGTTTGGCCCTTGGGCCAGCCCAGTCCAGCCCGTGATTTAGTGAAGTTGGGCTAGAATTTTTAGAGCCCATTTAAAAACGAGGCTTTTATGCCTGCCCCGAGTTAGCCCGTGGCCCGTGAGGCTTGACTGGGGCTGGACCGTGCCGCAGGCCTAATAAAAATATTTATTTAAAATATATAAAATATAAAAACTATACTGCCTCTGGCGATGGAAAGTCAGAATTGGATCTTTACTTAGATGAACCAAATCTTGATCTTGATAAATTTCAAGAGATGGATGTTGCATGTATTAAAAGGACCAGTCTAGAAAATATCCCGATCATTCAGTGATGGCGCGTGATGTACTAAGTATTCCTATTACCACTGTAGCATCGGAATCAACATTTAGCATTGGTGGGCGTGTTCTTACAAAGTATAGAAGTTGCATCCATTTTGAAAATGTCCAAACACTTGTTACTACTCGAAATTGGATGGACGACTTTTCCCAAACTCAAACTGGTGTCACACCTCCTTTTTACGCACTCGCGAGGGTACAAGGGAGTTTTTTCCAATTAAAGGACAATCAAAACGGGATTTATTTATTTATTTCAGAGTCGCCACTTGGGAGATTTAGGGTGTCCCAAGTCACCAATTTTAATCCCGAATCGAGGAAAAGAATGACTCCATATTACAGTCTGCGTACCAGAAATCCGGATAAGGAATTCTGTTAACCCGGGAGAAGGTGTTAGGCATTCCCGAGTTCCGTGGTTCTAGCACGGTCGCTCAACTGTTATATTTGGCTTGATTATCTGATTTTATACGAATATGAACTTATGTGCAAATTTTAACTTTTAACCGCTTTTATCATTTACTGTTATTTTTGTCAAGAATTGCAACGTTGTGAAAATGTATCTCGAATCACGTTACAATCAATGTACCCGTGGTCATCGATACACTTTGACTCCGTTGAGATTTGGATTTGGGTCACATCAATGTGCACCCGAGTTTAAGGAAATTAAATTATTAAAGGCGCGCCTAAAGCGACTAGCGTATTTATTTTGGGTAGGACCGTGGAATTTTGCTAAACGGTCCATCCCGAAAGCTAAGCAATTTGAAAACAAATATTTACTGAGGGCCCCGCAATTTTGTATTTTTATTTGGCGAGACTCGTCTCATTCTTATTTTTTAAAAGGAATTTGCAACGTCATGGACACGCATCTCGAACCACGTCACAATCAATGTACCCGTGATTAGAAACACATTTCGACTCCGTTGAGATTTGGATTTGGGTCACATAAATGTGCACCCGAGTTTAAGAAGGTAAGATTTATTAAGGCGCGTCCTAAAGAGTCTAACGTATTGTTATTTTAGGAAGATGCCGTGAAGGTTCATTAAACGGCCAAATCCAAAGTCTAGTCAATGGTTATGTATTTTATTGAGGGCCCCGACAATTTGTGATTTATTTGGCGAGGCCCGTCTCATTTTTATTTTAAAGGATAAACCTATAGTGACTACATTTTTCTATTAAGTTTGTCTCTAAAAATAAAAGAAAACTCTTAATTAATTACATGCTGAAAAACGTAACTTATTAGTTATTAGTTTACGGCTAATGCGAATGAAAAATTGCGATCGAGTTTGTACAAAGAAAAACTGCTTTCATTTTTATATTCTGTTATTCGATAATACTAGAACATGAGATTGACCATGATATCAAAACAGATTAATTATTCTCCGATTAATTTAAAATAACATTATTAGATGAAGAAAGTATACATATGCAACCTCATTATTCATTAATCATTCGACTACATCTTTATAAGAAGAAAGACAAATTATATTCAACCACAAATCTAAACAGGAGGAATTCAACAGGAACAAAGCCTGATTAATATTTCATTTTTTGCTTCAAGCCGAGATTGTACAAATGTGTACCTAGAAATAGCAGTACAAAAACAAAAGAAGGAGAAGACAACAGCAATAATACCACAGCAACAGCAGATTCAGCAACACCGCAAATCAGTAACAACCAGTAGAATAACCCAGCAACAGATTGAAAACTCAGCAATACCAAAGTGCAATCACAGTCCAAGCAGAAGAGAGAACAGATACAAGAGGCAGTAGTTTCGAATTTTTGAATAACACTTGAGAAAAGCAAACGGAAATTATTCGAGTGAAAGTTCAAATTGCATTTTCCTCTTTTACTCTCAAAATGATTCAAGTATGTCCGCTCTCCAGTGTAGAAATCTATTTTATGTTCAACCTCAAGTATTAAACTCTTTCCCCAAAAATCCTCTCAATAATATTCTCCCAATAATAACCTCTAAGTCTTCCTCCTCTCTCATTCAAGTCCTCTAAAATGTATCAAATGACCCTATATATATAGCAGGACAAGTCTTGAACCCCTAACCCAAAATATTCCCCCAATGGCATGCTTTGTCCCCACTATTTAATATTTTCTTTATTTTAAACCTTGTCCCCCATGCCTACATTAAATAAATACAATATTTCCTCCCATTATAATTTGTCTCTCATGCCTACATTAAATAAGTACAATATTCCCTTCCATTATAATTTGTCTTGTCCCCCATTATATTAAACAAGTACATCAAAAACCACCCCATTATATTTTGTCCCTCATGCTTAACATAAAAAATCAAAATAATGTTCAATTACCAAAATACCCCTCCGACCTTATTGCAATTACAAATCTACCCCCGAATGCAATGCAATTTACCAAACTACCCCCTCAGCTCTAAACAATCAATTAATCATAACTTAACCAAAATATAGTCAAGATGACCAATTTCTCAACAATCTTCAACAATAACTCACATGAACACGATGAACAACACAACTCAAAATTAACGGAATGAATTAACCATATCGGGAACCAATCCTGGTTAATTTAGACCATGAATGTATGAGCAAGGATACAACAATACAAACAATAAAATACATGATTCAAACTAAATCAAACAAATCAACACAAACATAAAACTCACATTAAATCACTAGATTAAACATGAACTTCAAGCAAAGATGAACATGAACTAAATCTATTCTTTAAACAACAAACATGACAGATTAAATGATTCAAACAACATTAATAATTTCTGGAAAATGCATAACAACACATGAAACAAATTGAAGAAATAATTAATTAAATTTCAATTTGAATCTAACAAACATTAAACTAACAAATATTTACCTAAACAATAATACAAACATGAAATAAACATGAAAAACAACTAATTAATCCTTCATTTGAAATCTGAAAAATTAATTTAACAAAGCACATGAACAAACTAAAAAATTAATTCAAACGATAGACATGAACAAACAAACATTTGCCGATTTTAGATTCGAAAATATCAAAACAAAAATACGGACAAAAAAAAACTCAAAAACTACTAACCGAATCAAACGACATACAACGACCAACTAACGACGAACTCGAACAGTGATCGACGACATCGACCAAAGCTCGTCCATGTGCACGAGGCAGAAGTGAAGAGGACGAAGGCAGCTGGGGGTGCGTCGGGTTCGCCTGCAGCTGAAAGCAGAAGAAACAGCTACGGAACAACTTGGCCATGGCTAGCTCAAGCTTGAAGAAGATGAAGTGAAAGCAGCAGCGCGGCAGCAACCAACGGCGAAGAACACCGCAGCAGCAGCCCGCAGCATGTTTGGAACGGGAAGACGAAGCAGTAGCTGCTGAAACAGTGGCGTTCGCCGGAACAGTAGCAGCGATGAGCTCCGATGAAGATGGAACGAGGTCGGGGGCAGCTGGGTCTGTTTGGACGTGATGGTGAGTCGACTGTTATGGCATGGATGGTGGTTGACGATGACGACGCAGCAGTGGCGACCATGGATGCCGAGCTCAAGCTTGAGCTCGACGAAGACGCAACAGTCGCGGGGTTTACTTGGACGCGAGGGAGGTGGAGCTTGTGTGTGGTTGATGTGTGTGCGTGTGTTGTCGATAGGGAGGCAGCAGGGCTGCCATGGATGCTTGGGGTGTTTGGTATTTTTTGAGAAGAAAAAGATGGAGGGGGGCAGGTAGGCTTAGGTCTTTTTAGGGTTTTTTTTTTTTGTGTGTTGGATGATAAATGAAGAGGGGTTGTTGGGTTAATGGGGCGGACCGGGTCGACCCGGTTTGAAGTGGACCGGATCATGGGGAAGATTGGGCAATTATTTGGGCCTGCGGTTTGAAATTGAAGAAATGGCCCAATCCGATTTTCCTTTGTATTTTTGCTCTCTTTTCTCCTTTTATTTTTCCAAAACTAAATTATAAAAGTACTTAAATTATTATTAAGAACTAAATTAAGTTATAAAAGCGCAAATTAATTCCCAATAACAATTAACGCACAATTAAGTAATAATTAAGCATAAAATTGTATATTTGGACATTAAATGATAAAAATGCAAAAGATGCCTATTTTGTAATTTTTAATTTTTGTCTAACTACTAACAATTATAGAATTAAATCCTACATGCAAAATGTGACATATTTTTATATTTTTTATTAATTTAACAAGTAAGCAAACACAGACAAATACAAATAATTATCCAAAAATATCACAAAATCTCACAAAATTGCACACCAAAGAAAAATCATTTTATTTTTGAATTTTTTGGGAGTAATTCTCATATAGGGCAAAAATCACGTGCTTACAGCTGCCCCTCTTTGCCCGGAGACACGAAGGGTTTTCGTGCAAAGATAAAGCGAGCGATTTTTGCCCATCCGAGTACTCCGTGTGAAGCATTTTTTGAAAAAGATTTAACCGAACCTTTGCTTCAAAGGTTTCCTACATATCCTGGGCTAAACAGGAATCAGGTCAATGTAGTTCGGGAAGTTTTGGTAGCTGGGACTACCGTGGGACTGCGATGTTACTGCTGTTGCATGTTGTTATCACTACTTACCGATCTCCTTGTTACACCGTGTTAAAAAGAAAACAAGAAGCTAGGCTAGACTGTAACTTGTTCTTGTTACCTTGCTTTCTTGTCTGTTTGCGTTTCTTCCGGTGCCTTTCTTTCATGGATTTGGGAATGACACTGGCCCTTTGCTTTTCTGAACACCAGTTTTCATCATTTTGCTCGGTCCGCTAGGGACATGACTTTCTTCATCAAGCTTTTCGGCGGTTCCTCTGGTGGGTACGGCTCTCTTCATCAGACTTGTTATGCTGGGCATGATTTAATATTCGCCAACTGCTTCTTTCAAGACGCGTATTTTCTTCCTTTTGACTCATGCGCCTGAATTTGTGCTGGGACCTCCTGTTGCAACCTTTCTGTTTCCCGGTGCTGGGGATTTTATTGTTTACTGCTGGGGATTCCTGTTGTAACCCTCTGTTTTATTGTCTTCTGACTTGATCTCGAAATGTATGCCTCTGTTCTATGGGCGGGCTCCCAACTTCAACACTTGAAAATTAAAGACTGAAATGTATGCCTCTGTTATCTGGGCGGGCTCCCAACTTCAACGCTTGAAAGTAAAGACTGAATGTATTCCTCTGTTATCTGGGCGGGCTCCCAACTTCAACACTTGAAATGAAAAGACTGAAATGTATGCCTCTGTTATTATGGGCGGGCTCCCAACTTCAATATTGGAAATCTAAAGACTGAAATGTATTCCTCTCGTTATGTAGGTGGGCGCCTGACATGAAATTTAAAGACTGAAAAGTATTCCACTCGTTATGTAGGTGGGAGCCTGACATGAAATGTAAAGACTGAAAAGTATTCCACTCGTTATGTAGGTTGGCGCCTGACATGAAATGTAAAGACTGAAAAGTATTCCGCTCGTTATGTAGGTGGGCGCCTGACATGAAATGTAAAGACTGAAAAGTATTCCTCTCGTTATGTAGGTGGGCGCCTGACATGAAATGTAAAGACTGAAAAGTATTCCACTCGTTATGTAGGTGGGCGCCTGACATGAAATTTAAAGACTGAAAAGTATTCCACTCGTTATGTAGGTGGGCGCCTGACATGAAATTTAAAGACTGAAAAGTATTCCACTCGTTATGTAGGTGGGCGCCTGACATGAAATTTAAAGACTGAAATGTATTCAACTCGTTATTACAGGTGGGCGCCTAACATGAAATTTAAAGACTGAAATGTATTCCACTCGTTATTACAGGTGGGCGCCTAACATGAAATTTAAAGACTGAAATGTATTCCTCTCGTTATTACAGGTGGGCGCCTGACATGAAATTTAAAGACTGAAATGTATTCCACTCGTTATTACAGGTGGGCGCCTAACATGAAATTTAAAGACTGAAATGTATTCCTCTCGTTATTACAGGTGGGCGCCTGACATGAAATTTAAAGACTGAAATGTATTCCACTCGTTATTACAGGTGGGCGCCTAACATGAAATTTAAAGACTGAAATGTATTCCTCTCGTTATTACAGGTGGGCGCCTGACTTGAAATTTAAAGACTGAAATGTATTCCTCTCGTTATTACAGGTGGGCGCCTGACTTTAAATAAACAACTTTTAAAATAAAATGCAATTCCTTTCTTTAGGTTGGCGAGATTTCAACAATTTTTAAAATAAAACGCCTTTCCTTTCTTCAGGCGGGCTCCTGATTTAAACAATAACTTAGGAGGAAATGCGTCTCCTATGGGTAAAACTAAAACAAACTTAGGAGGAAATGTCTCTCCTATGGGTAAAATAAACTTTAGGAGAAAATGCGTCTCCTATGGGTGAAACCAAACTTTAGGAGGAAATGCGTCTCCTATGGGTGAAACTAACTTAGGAAGTGCGTCTCCTATTGGCAAAACTAGACTTAGGAAGTGCGTCTCTTATTGGTAAAACTAGGCTTAGGAAGTGCGTTTCCTATTGGAAAAGACGTGGAATGTATTCCCTTGTTATACAGGTGGGCGACTGATGGTAAAGACATGAAATGTATTCCCTTGTTATACAGGTGGATGCCTGAAAATATGAAATGAACAGACAAAAAGTATTCCTCTCGTTATTCAGGTGGGCGCCTGTCTTCAACAACATTTTTAGAAAATAAAATCCTATTCGATGGCGGATGAACCCAAAATATCCTATTTGAGGGCGGATGAACCCAAAATATCCTATTCGAGGGCGGATGAACCCGACATATCCTGTTCGAGGGCGGATGAACCCGACATATCCTGTTCGAGGGCGAATGAACCCAAAATATCCTTAAAACTTGAAAATGTCTTACCTTGAATACTTGCTGGGGATTATTTTGCTTGGGATGAATTTTCCCTTTCTACCTTCCCCATTATGGGTTGTCCGACCCTCTTGAAATTTGGTCGAAAAATCCGTCGAAGATGCTTCTACATCTCGATGATCCGCTGGGGATAACTCTGCTGAAGATAACTCTGCTGAGTAAATATGTTATCTTACTCCTTCCAGAACTACTTCCTTTTGAGTAAGATGTTTCATTCCCCTGCAAACTACTTCCTTTTTATTATTATTATTATTATTATTATTATTATTATTATTATTATTATTATTTATTATTATTATTATTAGCTTCTTCCTTTGAAGACTAACTCCCTTGAGACTCGTTTTGCCTTTCCCCGAAAGAACCGCTGAGGATACCGATATTTACCAAACTTGTGTTGGACTCCTCGAAACTGCTAGGGATAACACTGTTGGGGAATTACTTACTTACCTGTTGGGGGTAAAATGTTATCAGCTGGGGATAACGCTGTCATGGATAACACTGCTGGGGGATTCTGATTCCTTTGCTGGGGAACAACTTCCTCCATTGAAACTTATTATGTTGGGGGCACACTGGTTTAAAGACCACTTCCCTTGAGACTGGTGTTATCTTTACTTTTCCCCAAATGGGTACCTGACTTCCAGAAAATTTTCTAAATGAAAGGAAAATTTTCTGCCCCAGTTTGATAATATCCCTTGCGGCATGCATTTTGGCATCAATGCCATTTCCTTTACCTGTTTTAAATCAAACAAAATTTGTTAGTTTAAAACATGGTGGTTGGTTGTGATACTCCTACTGGGATGGCTTTTCCCTTTCTCCTTCCTTGCTCTGCGTTCCACAACTTGTTGGGGATGATATTATTTGCTGGGGATAATCCCATTCTGCTGGGGATATCCCTCCTCTTTTGTGGCATAGACGGAAACTTGCATTTTCCCGACCTTTTAGTCTCGCATGAATTTCCCAAATCATGCTCATTGCTCTCCTTAATTTGTCCACATGCCTTGGCCTCGAGGTTTATAACTTTTGATTTCGGCAAGGATATCCCTCTTGACATTCGTCACCCCTTTTGTCAATTCCCTTTTGCTGGGGATATCTTCCTTGACACTGGCCTCGCGCTTGTTCCTTGCCGACTATACCATTTGGATGTAATAGTCAGATCTCATCTTGTATAATGGGAAAGCTGATGGCATATTTTGAAGTCAATTCTCACTTGTTCTGACCAAACAGACTCTATTGGAGAATTTTTCTATGAAAGGAAAAAGATAAAAGGGAACAGAATAAAAAGACACAGGAAAAAGATGACTCTTTAACAAAAGAAACTATAAACAAAAACCTATCAAACGCAGATACCGACTTTAATGGTCATGACATGCACATGTGGCCTATCCTTCGCCGTCAATCGTCTTTCAAGACCTTCAACTGGCAATCTGATTCTCAATCTTATTCGATTTGTAGTGCCCGAAGGGTTTTCACTATCAAGCCTCTCTCATTTTGGTTTTCTCTCAGCTTTCATCGCCTTATGGTGTCCGTGCAGATTTTCACCGATAAGACTCTCTCATTTGTATCACTTTCCAGATGGGGATTTGGAGTGTTGCCGGTATGACTCTCTCTGCTGGAGATTAGAGTCCTTTCTGCTGTGGAACAAAACATTATGTTCGCCGGTAAGACTCTCATTTGTCTGACTTGGCATCTTTTGAAGACTGATCAGAAGGTCTTTCTGTGGATCGTAATGTGGGTTTTGGATAGAGCTAGAAAGAAAGGGTATTAAAGGCTCAAAAGTGCATCGATTCTGGGTTATTAATTACAACCTTCGAAACCAGATTTATTTTCAACGAACGCAACATTTGCCCTAGTTTCTTGCTTGGGGACATTTTAATTGATTTTTTTTTCATTTTTCGAAACTATGACCGAGCCGTGAAGCGCCTACGTATCCTTTTGATCAATCAGGTCGAACGTAGTTCTCAATTCCTCTTTTTCATCTTTCTTTTTTTCTTTGTTATCATTTTCTTTTCTTTTCTTTTTTTTCTCTTTTTTTTTTCGTTTTGTTGTTTTCTTTCTTTCTCTTTTTTTTTTCGTTGCTACTGATTCCGAACGAGGGGTATGAAAGAAAAATAAATAAGGCTCAAAAAAGGGGTAACGAAGTATAAAGTGTTTAGGTAGCAGAACAAAATGCCTTCGTCATTCCAGTCTTCAAAACATGCCAAGTGCAAACAACACAATTTAAATTCGTAGCCTCTTCTGATGGTGCTGGACTTAACAATTATATTCAACATCTGTTTGTTCATTTGTCACTTCTAAAGCACCGTTGGGCGACACTCTCATTCTCATTATTATGAACGACCCTCATGCCAATTTGGCGAATCTTTGCTTTTAACGGTTTTCTTTTTGTTTAACTTGCCCTAGTTCCACATGACTCGAGCTTCGAATAATCTCAAACCGTACTTATTTCCTTTAAATGCTTTGATCGTCTTTCCGAGGTTTTAAAGCCTTCTATTGTTGTGCATTGCTTGTTTCTGAGTCAAATTTTCAATTCTTCAAATTTTCGAAAATCATAAATCGAAGTATTCCAATTTAGTTTATGTCGAAACTCATATAAGTAATGCATATTAGTTATTTTGAATGTGTTCCATATTGTTTTGTATTTTTTTGTGAATAAATTGGTATGTTATTTTTATCCGGACTAAGATATTAATGTTCTAAAAAAATATGTAAAAACTGCGAAATCGTTATTATTTGTTAATAAAAATGTTAATAAATTACTATTACTGTTTTATATGTATTTTTGTGAATATTTTGTGATTAAAATGTATTTTTTGTGTTTTATCTGGTTTATATTATTTTTGCTTAAAGACTAGTAATATAATGCCCTTTTAGGGTAGTAAAATGTAGTGCTTTTTAGCATAGTATAATGTAGTGCCTTTTAGCGTAGTAAAATGTAGCGCCTTTTAGCGTAGTTTCCCTGTAATTTAAGTATCTCTTATACTCAAAAATACGTCAAAATAACTGATAGATCAAACACAAACTAAACTCTGTCCAATTATAGTCAACATATATTTAGTGCTACTGGCCGCAAATATCGAGCTTGGAACCCGTATATGAATATTTAATTATTAAATATTATATAATTATAAAAATTAATCATTTAATGTACAAACAAACATATAAAATTATAAAACTAACATATAAAATAATAAAACTAACAAATAGAAGAATTCAGAATAAATTGGTGCTACTGGGCTCCAAATATCGAGCTTGGAACCCATATGTGAATATTTATTTATAAAAAATTATTATTTAATTTACAAACTAACATGTAAAATAAAACTAACAAATAGAAGAATTCAGGATAAATTGGTGCTACTGGACTCCAAATATCAAGCCTGGAACCCATTTATGAATATTTAATTATAAAAATTAATTATTTAATGTACAAACTAACATATAAAATTATAATAAAACTAACACATACAAGAATTCACGATAAATTGGTGCTGCTGGGCTCCACTGGAACCCATATGTGAATATTTATTTATAAAAATTTATTATTTAATTTACAAACTAACATATAAAATTATAAAACTAACACATAGAAGAATTCAGGATAAATTGGCGCTACTAGGCTCCAAATATCGAGTCTAGAACCCATATGTGAATATTTATTTATAAAAATTAATTATTTAATTTACAAACTAACATATAAAATTATAAAACTAACACATAGGAGAATTCAGGATAAATTGGTGATACTAGGCTCCAAATATCGAGCCTAGAGCCCATTTGTGAATATTTATTTATAAAAATTAATTATTTAATTTAAAACTAACATATAAAATTATAATAAAACTAACACATAGAAGAATTTAGGATATCTTGGTGCTACTGGCCTCAAATATCGAGCCTGTAACCCTTATGTGAATACATCATAATTAAATATTGTATAATTATAAAAAGTAATTATTTAATTTACAAACAAAAATATAAAATTATAAAACTAACATGTAATTCATGTTGTTTAATTTACAGTAGACGACATGGAGGTGCCGCCTATTCATCCCGGACCTTCTAGCGAAGAGCTACTCTCGTTTCAGGGCGATCATTGGTCCGCCCACATATGGGAGGGTGAGTTACTGACTCAGACTCTCCGCGCCAGGAGAGTGGACAACATGTGGGACTTTCTGCATGACAGAGTTCCCATGCTCGTGTAGTCACATGCCTGCGGGAGACGGATTTCTATAGGATTTTGGAGATCGGGTGGCTGCAACTCGATTGGTCTTTGGTCACGACCCTGATAGAGCGGTGGAGATCGGAGACGCACACATTCCACCCGCCCATTGGCGAGACCATTGTCACACTACGGGACGTGGAGGTTTTATATGGGCTGCCCGTTGATGGACTGCCCGTTGCCCTGCCGTCTGGCATGACAGAGATGACACGTGTGCAGTACCTGGACATATTGCAGCGGCTTACTGCTTTCCGGCTAGAGGATGGGAATGTACTTCATGGGACCAGTCGTTTTCCGTTGACGACTATTCGACAGTGGTTGGAGGCATTGCATCCTCAGATCGATGGCGATACACCAGATTATCATGTTGACCAGTATACGAGGTTGCTGCTACTTCTTATGTTTAGAGGGGTCTTGTTCCCGAACACTTCGGGAAACCTAGTTAGCTTGAGATTTCTTCATCATCTTGAGCAGCTAGATGATTTACCCCAGTACAGCTGGGGCTCTATTGTTCTCGCCTACTTGTAAATGCATATGTGTCGGGCGAGCATGGGCACCCAGCATGACGTTGTTGGATTTTTGCCGCTACTACAAGTGACAACATATTCGAATACTCTATTCATTTTATCATACCTAGTAAAAATATATCTTAAATTTTACGTTAACTTTTTATGTTAGGTTCGGGCCTGGGAGCGGTTCCTGCAGTTGCAGCCACCTCTACCACCATTAGATCCGGATGTACCACCGGAGTTCCTCCCTCTAGCTAGGAGGTGGGTTTACCGGCGGGGACATACGCGCGAGTACAAGGCTCGGCATAATCTCTCCTTGTGCAGGGATATATTGGATTTGCTGGATGGCATACAGGTAAATGTATATCTAAGTTTAGTCCACCAGTTGGGACTGCAGATGTAGCAGCATGCCGGCGATCCTGTGGTCGCTTTGCAGGAGTATGGCCGACAGGTTACAGAGCTGGCTGCCCGGATACTGCATAGAGCCAGAGAGGATGAGTGCCAGAGCACTACCATCAAGGTAGGCATGTCCCACGAGCGAGGGGAGCACGAGGCAGGGTTGTCCCACGGGGTTATGGGGTCGGAGAGGAGGTGGTCCCCAACAAGGGGGAGTTGAGGCACCTGTTCAGGCACCTGATGAGGATGTTGGATTTGATCTGTCGGGTGACCTCCATCAGCCAGAGAGCATCCCAGCAGCATGTCGTCGTACAGCCTTCAGCTAGCGCTGACTCCAGCAACATCGCAAGTGACCCCGTCAGGTCCATTGTTGATCACGGGCACGAGCATTACCGGAGTTTGGGAGCAGTTCTTTTTAGGCCCATCAACCACTTCTGAGGATCCGCCGACCCGAGATGTGGATGGTGGGCGCCGGCTGAGTTATGGCTCATCGTCGACATGTGTTGTGGATCTTTCACAGGCGCAGATATGTTTGTATTACTATTAAATTTAAATTTGTTTTTATCTCATTGATTCGTCATAAATAACTTTATAATTTTCTTATTAAGGCTTCATCCCAACTCGTCACGGAGGCCACTTTGTGCGATGCTAAGCAGGATGCGATGGATGCTTATATTCAAGAGGCCGACGAGACCAAGGTAAGATTTTTTTTTGACTTAACACGTAAATTACTAATATATACTTTCATATACTAAGCTGATTTACTCTTTTGTAGTTTGTTGATGGACCGACGACCCCTTCTACCGATCCTGCCAGCACTACTGACGATTATGCTGCAGCGCATCCTCCGATAAAGAGGCGACGTGATGAGGATAATCCAATACTATTTTTGATTACATGAACGGGAGGGAGAAATTTATTGATTTACTCAACTGAAAAGTGTTAAATATCAATAAGATGTAACAAGGCTGTGGAAACAAAATTTTATTTGATACATCTTGCAACATAAACAACTACATACACTTATTACAAAAAACATTACAAAAACAAAAAACTACGTGTATCCTTGATAGTTGAGAATATTAGATGAACTTGCACCAACAGCTGGATTACCACCGCCACCCAAACCAGCTGAAGGACATTTACGACGGTCGTGTCCTGTTTGCGAGCATATGGCATATTTACGCACATAAATGGTATCACCAACATCCATTTGGTTCTGTATATGCATTCTTTTTTGCACTTGTAGCTTATGCAAATAGTCCTTGTTACATGGCATTTTAAATTATTCCGACAGCCAATAATGCTCATCACACACTAGCTGCAACTGGCCACTATATGTGTTTAAGTATGCAACAATACTATATTGACTATCAATATAGTTGGTTGGCCCTAAACGTGTATGTTGAAAGCACTTCATGGCATGTGAGCACGACATGTGGTAGATGGATCATTTTCTACAAGAACACAACATGTTGGCTTCATTTATGGTGTATACATTATTCCCCCGGTGTTGATGGATAACGGTGCGAACTTCAAAAATACCCTGGTCGTGATCATATTGTAAAAATAAATGCCAATATTCTCGCCTCCTATATTTCTCAAATCTTTTCATCTGTATTGGCATAAATTCAACACCCCTGTCCATCAAATTCGATACACCTCTATGTCTTTCAACAAACCTCTCCGCCATCTATTTGAATATCATCTGGACTATGGCAGTGACAGGCTATCCACGTGCATACTTCAATAACCCATTGAAAGACTTCGACACATTTGTAGTCAGGGTTCCTCATCGTCTGCCACCATCAACATGCAATGTCCACTTGTGAAGTTCATGTCGCATCAACTAATGATAGGCTCTTTCGTCTAACTGCCAGATCGATTCCATGCGCCTCCTGAATTTGTGTTGCTGGTAATCAGGTGCCCATTCACATTAAATCATGCAAATCCTTGGTGGGATATTTCTTTTGGAAATTGGCCTTCAAGTGTCTCACACACTAACGGTGGTATGCATAGGGTTCCTGCCATTCAGGAAAATGCTCTATAGAACTCAATATACCACCATACCGATCATATATTAAACAAATGCCTGAACGTTATTTGACAACGTGCTGCTTCAAGTGGTTCAAAAATAGCGTCCACGTCTCTTCGTTTTCATTGGCACAGATGGCAAAAGCTAGTGGAATATTTTTCCATTGGCATTTACTGCAACGGTGATCAACAACTTAATATCATACTTTCCATAGACATGAGTACCGTATATAGAAATTATCAGACGATAATGCACAAAACCATCAATTGCTGGTTTAAATGCCCAGAACACGTATCTGAATATATATTCCGATATTCCTGTATTCCGCTCAAGCTTCCATTCAACAATAGTCCTGGGGTTAAAGTGTTTCAATGCGGCCATGTACGTGGGTAGAGATGCAAATGACTTATCCCAGTCACCATAAACAATTTCAAATACACGTTTGCACCCGAGATATACCTTTCTTTAGGTAATAGTACACCCATATTCCTGGTGGATGGATGTAATACACTCTTTGATCTTGTACATAATGGACACTTCAATGTGTGGAATCAGTTGAAGAGAAATCAAGTCAACATCCAAGTTGAAGTGATTCCCATTGAATGTGTCCATTTCACAAACATCGGTGCCAATATATTTACCCACTTTTCATAACCCTGTTTCCTTCTTGGTCGCACGCAACATCCAGTGACAACCCGTAAACCATCTACGGCAAACAACCTTTTATACCTCCGGACTTGACTCTCATACTATCATCTCATGACACTCTCTTACGCTGTACATTTTACAAGCCCTGGTTAGGCGAGCTTTATCGGGAAAAAACATGCTCTTTGCCAGCACCGTTGGCCTAGACTTATCCCACATTGCTGACCGAATTTCGTTAAGATCACTTATGAGGGCATCCACATCCGAAATGCTTGGAAAATTATCAAGGTAGGGAATATGCCTTGAATGAAACGGCACGTGGGACTCGTACACTCTTGGTCTAACGGAAGGTGGAGCATGCCCCATCGTCAGCTCAGGTTCGACATTCACTTCCTCCTCATGATCACCCTCGTTAGGGAAGGGTGAGCCATCTCCAGACTCATCATCATTGTTGTCATAATCACTATTATCTTCATGACTCTGCACGTCTACCAAATCCCAAGTAAATACGTCGTCTATGGGCAACTAAGTGAGGACATAACCATCAAGTTGCTCGTTTTCACTATAAAAACGAAATAATAAGCTACTCAAATTGATAAATACTTTACAAATAGTTATATCACTTCACTTACAAGTCGAAATATGCTGACATTCCATGATAGACATTATCCTGTTGGTGATGACTCCCGGATCGACCACCGTGATCCAACACACCAAAACTATATTCCAACTAGACGTGGGTTCATCACTTGTAAAATTCATATCTGGACGGTACCCCCTGTGGAATATATGAGTGTTAATATAAATTCAATACGACAAAAATAAACATAGTAACATAGAGAAAAATTGAAGTTTACTAGTCGTCTTGAGAAAAATTTCCTCGTTCCTCGTTCACCCGCCGGCCAAACTCTTTCATCCAGAACCTGTTGGGCTAAAACTGCTCCAGAATAACCACCCGATGATTGAGGGTTATCCCTACTTTGTGCAACATCATTATTGCGAACGTCTTCATGCTTCATGTACAGTTCCAATATTTTTATCAAAATAAGTTTCCGGTATTCATCTAGAGTCCCCAAAAAATCTCTCAGAATTTCATCATCCTCGATGTTAAACTCAGCGTAACAAGCAATCCCTTGCGGAGTCACAGAATACAGATATATTCCGGTTATTTTAAGATTCACCGAACGTTTGCTGAACATCATTTTATTGCATAACAACGATATCTGTCTATCATACTCCATTGTAAGTGGCAACTTAACATGACTATGTGGAGATAAACTATAGCTCACTGAGTTATTCGATACCACAACCTCCCCCCCCTCCCCCCGCCAATATAATGAAACCCTTACTTTTCGCTCTTTAGACATTATGAAAAAAGCTTGAGAATTTAACAACAAAAATTTATCACGAAGTTGGAGTATTTCTGAATGATTTTTCTTAAAACCCTTAACGCCTTTAAATAAGGCAATGCCCAATCCGGGGGGGGGGTGTCAAATTTTGGGAAGTAAAATGCAGTTTAAAAGGGAGTTTTATATATTTGAACTATTATTATGTCAGTTAAGCGCAAAAGAGTTATTGATGGGCTCAAAAAATATGCAAAGCGCAGCTTATTACTGCATTTTATATAAAATGCAGTAATGAATCGCGTTTTATATAGTCGTCTTATTAGCTTCCAGGTAAAGTGCATTATGAAATTACGTTTTATATAAAATGCAGTTATAAACCGCGTTTTACCTTAACGTCCCATACGGTCGTTAAGGTAAAACGTGGTTTATGACCGCATTTTATATTAAATGGTAACTATTTTTTTTTCCACCTAAAAAAGTATTTTGAGTCCAAAAGAATCACATTTTGGTTCCTTACTCGTGGTTTTAGCATATGCGGATGCAGGCAAGTTGAAATAAATATTTCTTAAGTATTTGCGGGTGGTGTGGGTTTAAAATTATCAAAGAAAGAAACTCATTTTTTTGCCTTTTTGGAGATGAAATTGGCCAACATACAGAGGCAGAACGAGCATTTCAACTTTATGGGTTCAAACTTTTAGAACGATAATTTTAAGAGCTACTAACTAGTTTCTGAATTTAATATTTATATATATTTAGTAAATTTTTTAACACACTATATTATCTAATGTAAGCTTGAATACAGGAAAAATAACATATACTCTTCTTCAAATATAAAAAGTTAAAAATTAAAAGTTATTATGATATCAAAGATTGTTGTTAAGTAACTTTTATTTTATATGTGCAAGATGTAATATTATAATTGTCATAATTATCTTATCATATTTTTTCCTTAGATGAAGCCACCCGTAATCTTTAAGGTTAATAAAATATATGAGAAAACATCATACAAGTATGACTAGTTCCAACCAAAACACAAAAAAAAAAATGAAATAGCTGGTGTGGGTGTGGAGTGAGTGAACGCTGGTGCAATTGCTATGTGAGATGGGGCGAGGCTAGCTGAAATTTTATGGGTTAAAACAAAATCTGCCCCCTCGCACATTATTTGTACATCATGCCGCTTTATAATTTTGAATTTAAGAAAATGACTTTTTAAGATCTTTTATGTGTAAAAGACAAATCTCTTACGTGTAAAAATAAATTTCTCGTGTGTAAAAAACGAGGTAGGATCATAAAACTAAAAACAAGTTTGTAAAGAGCCAAAAAACCAATTGACTCCCCTCCCCCCCCCCGCACCCCCCATTGCCATCCCTATTAAAAATAGCTAACGAATATATAATCCATGTATAATATGTGTATATTATACATGGGAACTAGATTGCGCTAAATGACATCCTTCTTTGATATATTTGTGAGATCCTTAATGGGGAATGTGTAGAGCCATCAATATGTGTTTGGCCCTTGGGCCAGCCCAGTCCAGCCCGTGATTTAGTGAAGTTGGGCTAGAATTTTTAGAGCCCATTTAAAAACGAGGCTTTTATGCCTGCCCCGAGTTAGCCCGTGGCCCGTGAGGCTTGACTGGGGCTGGACCGTGCCGCAGGCCTAATAAAAATATTTATTTAAAATATATAAAATATAAAAACTATACTGCCTCTGGCGATGGAAAGTCAGAATTGGATCTTTACTTAGATGAACCAAATCTTGATCTTGATAAATTTCAAGAGATGGATGTTGCATGTATTAAAAGGACCAGTCTAGAAAATATCCCGATCATTCAGTGATGGCGCGTGATGTACTAAGTATTCCTATTACCACTGTAGCATCGGAATCAACATTTAGCATTGGTGGGCGTGTTCTTACAAAGTATAGAAGTTGCATCCATTTTGAAAATGTCCAAACACTTGTTACTACTCGAAATTGGATGGACGACTTTTCCCAAACTCAAACTGGTGTCACACCTCCTTTTTACGCACTCGCGAGGGTACAAGGGAGTTTTTTCCAATTAAAGGACAATCAAAACGGGATTTATTTATTTATTTCAGAGTCGCCACTTGGGAGATTTAGGGTGTCCCAAGTCACCAATTTTAATCCCGAATCGAGGAAAAGAATGACTCCATATTACAGTCTGCGTACCAGAAATCCGGATAAGGAATTCTGTTAACCCGGGAGAAGGTGTTAGGCATTCCCGAGTTCCGTGGTTCTAGCACGGTCGCTCAACTGTTATATTTGGCTTGATTATCTGATTTTATACGAATATGAACTTATGTGCAAATTTTAACTTTTAACCGCTTTTATCATTTACTGTTATTTTTGTCAAGAATTGCAACGTTGTGAAAATGTATCTCGAATCACGTTACAATCAATGTACCCGTGGTCATCGATACACTTTGACTCCGTTGAGATTTGGATTTGGGTCACATCAATGTGCACCCGAGTTTAAGGAAAT
Organism: Nicotiana sylvestris; assembly: GCF_000393655.2. NCBI lineage: Eukaryota > Viridiplantae > Streptophyta > Magnoliopsida > Solanales > Solanaceae > Nicotiana > Nicotiana sylvestris. The sequence continues at coordinate 95,036,321 of NC_091058.1, forward strand.
TAAATTATTAAAGGCGCGCCTAAAGCGACTAGCGTATTTATTTTGGGTAGGACCGTGGAATTTTGCTAAACGGTCCATCCCGAAAGCTAAGCAATTTGAAAACAAATATTTACTGAGGGCCCCGCAATTTTGTATTTTTATTTGGCGAGACTCGTCTCATTCTTATTTTTTAAAAGGAATTTGCAACGTCATGGACACGCATCTCGAACCACGTCACAATCAATGTACCCGTGATTAGAAACACATTTCGACTCCGTTGAGATTTGGATTTGGGTCACATAAATGTGCACCCGAGTTTAAGAAGGTAAGATTTATTAAGGCGCGTCCTAAAGAGTCTAACGTATTGTTATTTTAGGAAGATGCCGTGAAGGTTCATTAAACGGCCAAATCCAAAGTCTAGTCAATGGTTATGTATTTTATTGAGGGCCCCGACAATTTGTGATTTATTTGGCGAGGCTCGTCTCATTTTTATTTTAAAGGATAAACCTATAGTGACTACATTTTTCTATTAAGTTTGTCTCTAAAAATAAAAGAAAACTCTTAATTAATTACATGCTGAAAAACGTAACTTATTAGTTATTAGTTTACGGCTAATGCGAATGAAAAATTGCGATCGAGTTTGTACAAAGAAAAACTGCTTTCATTTTTATATTCTGTTATTCGATAATACTAGAACATGAGATTGACCATGATATCAAAACAGATTAATTATTCTCCGATTAATTTAAAATAACATTATTAGATGAAGAAAGTATACATATGCAACCTCATTATTCATTAATCATTCGACTACATCTTTATAAGAAGAAAGACAAATTATATTCAACCACAAATCTAAACAGGAGGAATTCAACAGGAACAAAGCCTGATTAATATTTCATTTTTTGCTTCAAGCCGAGATTGTACAAATGTGTACCTAGAAATAGCAGTACAAAAACAAAAGAAGGAGAAGACAACAGCAATAATACCACAGCAACAGCAGATTCAGCAACACCGCAAATCAGTAACAACCAGTAGAATAACCCAGCAACAGATTGAAAACTCAGCAATACCAAAGTGCAATCACAGTCCAAGCAGAAGAGAGAACAGATACAAGAGGCAGTAGTTTCGAATTTTTGAATAACACTTGAGAAAAGCAAACGGAAATTATTCGAGTGAAAGTTCAAATTGCATTTTCCTCTTTTACTCTCAAAATGATTCAAGTATGTCCGCTCTCCAGTGTAGAAATCTATTTTATGTTCAACCTCAAGTATTAAACTCTTTCCCCAAAAATCCTCTCAATAATATTCTCCCAATAATAACCTCTAAGTCTTCCTCCTCTCTCATTCAAGTCCTCTAAAATGTATCAAATGACCCTATATATATAGCAGGACAAGTCTTGAACCCCTAACCCAAAATATTCCCCCAATGGCATGCTTTGTCCCCACTATTTAATATTTTCTTTATTTTAAACCTTGTCCCCCATGCCTACATTAAATAAATACAATATTTCCTCCCATTATAATTTGTCTCTCATGCCTACATTAAATAAGTACAATATTCCCTTCCATTATAATTTGTCTTGTCCCCCATTATATTAAACAAGTACATCAAAAACCACCCCATTATATTTTGTCCCTCATGCTTAACATAAAAAATCAAAATAATGTTCAATTACCAAAATACCCCTCCGACCTTATTGCAATTACAAATCTACCCCCGAATGCAATGCAATTTACCAAACTACCCCCTCAGCTCTAAACAATCAATTAATCATAACTTAACCAAAATATAGTCAAGATGACCAATTTCTCAACAATCTTCAACAATAACTCACATGAACACGATGAACAACACAACTCAAAATTAACGGAATGAATTAACCATATCGGGAACCAATCCTGGTTAATTTAGACCATGAATGTATGAGCAAGGATACAACAATACAAACAATAAAATACATGATTCAAACTAAATCAAACAAATCAACACAAACATAAAACTCACATTAAATCACTAGATTAAACATGAACTTCAAGCAAAGATGAACATGAACTAAATCTATTCTTTAAACAACAAACATGACAGATTAAATGATTCAAACAACATTAATAATTTCTGGAAAATGCATAACAACACATGAAACAAATTGAAGAAATAATTAATTAAATTTCAATTTGAATCTAACAAACATTAAACTAACAAATATTTACCTAAACAATAATACAAACATGAAATAAACATGAAAAACAACTAATTAATCCTTCATTTGAAATCTGAAAAATTAATTTAACAAAGCACATGAACAAACTAAAAAATTAATTCAAACGATAGACATGAACAAACAAACATTTGCCGATTTTAGATTCGAAAATATCAAAACAAAAATACGGACAAAAAAAAACTCAAAAACTACTAACCGAATCAAACGACATACAACGACCAACTAACGACGAACTCGAACAGTGATCGACGACATCGACCAAAGCTCGTCCATGTGCACGAGGCAGAAGTGAAGAGGACGAAGGCAGCTGGGGGTGCGTCGGGTTCGCCTGCAGCTGAAAGCAGAAGAAACAGCTACGGAACAACTTGGCCATGGCTAGCTCAAGCTTGAAGAAGATGAAGTGAAAGCAGCAGCGCAGCAGCAACCAACGGCGAAGAACACCGCAGCAGCAGCCCGCAGCATGTTTGGAACGGGAAGACGAAGCAGTAGCTGCTGAAACAGTGGCGTTCGCCGGAACAGTAGCAGCGATGAGCTCCGATGAAGATGGAACGAGGTCGGGGGCAGCTGGGTCTGTTTGGACGTGATGGTGAGTCGACTGTTATGGCATGGATGGTGGTTGACGATGACGACGCAGCAGTGGCGACCATGGATGCCGAGCTCAAGCTTGAGCTCGACGAAGACGCAACAGTCGCGGGGTTTACTTGGACGCGAGGGAGGTGGAGCTTGTGTGTGGTTGATGTGTGTGCGTGTGTTGTCGATAGGGAGGCAGCAGGGCTGCCATGGATGCTTGGGGTGTTTGGTATTTTTTGAGAAGAAAAAGATGGAGGGGGGCGGGTAGGCTTAGGTCTTTTTAGGGTTTTTTTTTTTTGTGTGTTGGATGATAAATGAAGAGGGGTTGTTGGGTTAATGGGGCGGACCGGGTCGACCCGGTTTGAAGTGGACCGGATCATGGGGAAGATTGGGCAATTATTTGGGCCTGCGGTTTGAAATTGAAGAAATGGCCCAATCCGATTTTTCTTTGTATTTTTGCTCTCTTTTCTCCTTTTATTTTTCCAAAACTAAATTATAAAAGTACTTAAATTATTATTAAGAACTAAATTAAGTTATAAAAGCGCAAATTAATTCCCAATAACAATTAACGCACAATTAAGTAATAATTAAGCATAAAATTGTATATTTGGACATTAAATGATAAAAATGCAAAAGATGTCTATTTTGTAATTTTTAATTTTTGTCTAACTACTAACAATTATAGAATTAAATCCTACATGCAAAATGTGACATATTTTTATATTTTTTATTAATTTAACAAGTAAGCAAACACAGACAAATACAAATAATTATCCAAAAATATCACAAAATCTCACAAAATTGCACACCAAAGAAAAATCATTTTATTTTTGAATTTTTTGGGAGTAATTCTCATATAGGGCAAAAATCACGTGCTTACAGCTGCCCCTCTTTGCCCGGAGACACGAAGGGTTTTCGTGCAAAGATAAAGCGAGCGATTTTTGCCCATCCGAGTACTCCGTGTGAAGCATTTTTGAAAAAGATTTAACCGAACCTTTGCTTCAAAGGTTTCCTACATATCCTGGGCTAAACAGGAATTAGGTCAATGTAGTTCGGGAAGTTTCGATAGCTGGGACTACCGTGGGACTGCAATGTTACTGCTGTTGCATGTTGTTATCACTGCTTACCGATCTCCTTGTTACACCGTGTTAAAAAGAAAACAAGAAGCTAGGCTAGACTGTAACTTGTTCTTGTTACCTTGCTTTGTTGTCTGCTTGCGTTTCTTCCGGTGCCTTTCTTTCATGGATTTGGGAATGACACTGGCCCTTTGCTTTTCTGAACACCAGTTTTCATCATTTTGCTCGGTCCGCTAGGGACATGACTTTCTTCATCAAGCTTTTCGGCGGTTCCTCTGGTGGGTACGGCTCTCTTCATCAGACTTGTTATGCTGGGCATGATTTAATGTTCGCCAACTGCTTCTTTCAAGACGCGTATTTTCTTCCTTTTGACTCATGCGCCTGAATTTGTGTTGGGACCTCCTGTTGCAACCTTTCTGTTTCCCGGTGCTGGGGATTTTATTGTTTACTGCTGGGGATTCCTGTTGTAACCCTCTGTTTTATTGTCTTCTGACTTGATCTCGAAATGTATGCCTCTGTTCTATGGGCGGGCTCCCAACTTCAACACTTGAAAATTAAAGACTGAAATGTATGCCTCTGTTATCTGGGCGGGCTCCCAACTTCAACGCTTGAAAGTAAAGACTGAATGTATTCCTCTGTTATCTGGGCGGGCTCCCAACTTCAACACTTGAAATGAAAAGACTGAAATGTATGCCTCTGTTATTATGGGCGGGCTCCCAACTTCAATACTGGAAATCTAAAGACTGAAATGTATTCCTCTCGTTATGTAGGTGGGCGCCTGACATGAAATTTAAAGACTGAAAAGTATTCCACTCGTTATGTAGGTGGGAGCCTGACATGAAATGTAAAGACTGAAAAGTATTCCACTCGTTATGTAGGTTGGCGCCTGACATGAAATGTAAAGACTGAAAAGTATTCCGCTCGTTATGTAGGTGGGCGCCTGACATGAAATGTAAAGACTGAAAAGTATTCCTCTCGTTATGTAGGTGGGCGCCTGACATGAAATGTAAAGACTGAAAAGTATTCCACTCGTTATGTAGGTGGGCGCCTGACATGAAATTTAAAGACTGAAAAGTATTCCACTCGTTATGTAGGTGGGCGCCTGACATGAAATTTAAAGACTGAAAAGTATTCCACTCGTTATGTAGGTGGGCGCCTGACATGAAATTTAAAGACTGAAAAGTATTCCACTTGTTATGTAGGTGGGCGCCTGACATGAAATTTAAAGACTGAAATGTATTCCACTCGTTATTACAGGTGGGCGCCTAACATGAAATTTAAAGACTGAAATGTATTCCACTCGTTATTACAGGTGGGCGCCTAACATGAAATTTAAAGACTGAAATGTATTCCTCTCGTTATTACAGGTGGGCGCCTGACATGAAATTTAAAGACTGAAATGTATTCCACTCGTTATTACAGGTGGGCGCCTAACATGAAATTTAAAGACTGAAATGTATTCCTCTCGTTATTACAGGTGGGCGCCTGACATGAAATTTAAAGACTGAAATGTATTCCACTCGTTATTACAGGTGGGCGCCTAACATGAAATTTAAAGACTGAAATGTATTCCTCTCGTTATTACAGGTGGGCGCCTGACTTGAAATTTAAAGACTGAAATGTATTCCTCTCGTTATTACAGGTGGGCGCCTGACTTTAAATAAACAACTTTTAAAATAAAATGCAATTCCTTTCTTTAGGTTGGCGAGATTTCAACAATTTTTAAAATAAAACGCCTTTCCTTTCTTCAGGCGGGCTCCTGATTTAAACAATAACTTAGGAGGAAATGCGTCTCCTATGGGTAAAACTAAAACAAACTTAGGAGGAAATGTCTCTCCTATGGGTAAAATAAACTTTAGGAGAAAATGCGTCTCCTATGGGTGAAACCAAACTTTAGGAGGAAATGCGTCTCATATGGGTGAAACTAACTTAGGAAGTGCGTCTCCTATTGGCAAAACTAGACTTAGGAAGTGCGTCTCCTATTGGTAAAACTAGGCTTAGGAAGTGCGTTTCCTATTGGAAAAGACGTGGAATGTATTCCCTTGTTATACAGGTGGGCGCCTGATGGTAAAGACATGAAATGTATTCCCTTGTTATACAGGTGGGTGCCTGAAAATATGAAATGAACAGACAAAAAGTATTCCTCTCGTTATTCAGGTGGGCGCCTGTCTTCAACAACATTTTTAGAAAATAAAATCCTATTCGATGGCGGATGAACCCAAAATATCCTATTTGAGGGCGGATGAACCCAAAATATCCTATTCGAGGGCGGATGAACCCGACATATCTTGTTCGAGGGCGGATGAACCCGACATATCCTGTTCGAGGGCGGATGAACCCAAAATATCCTTAAAACTTGAAAATGTCTTACCTTGAATACTTGCTGGGGATTATTTTGCTTGGGATGAATTTTCCCTTTCTACCTTCCCCATTATGGGTTGTCCGACCCTCTTGAAATTTGGTCGAAAAATCCGTCGAAGATGCTTCTACATCTCGATGATCCGCTGGGGATAACTCTGCTGAAGATAACTCTGCTGAGTAAATATGTTATCTTACTCCTTCCAGAACTACTTCCTTTTGAGTAAGATGTTTCATTCCCCTGCAAACTACTTCCTTTTTTTTATTATTATTATTATTATTATTTTTTATTATTATTATTATTAGCTTCTTCCTTTGAAGACTAACTCCCTTGAGACTCGTTTTGCCTTTCCCCGAAAGAACCGCTGAGGATACCGATATTTACCAAACCTGTGTTGGACTCCTCGAAACTGCTAGGGATAACACTGTTGGGGAATTACTTACTTACCTGTTGGGGGTAAAATGTTATCAGCTGGGGATAACGCTGTCATGGATAACACTGCTGGGGGATTCTGATTCCTTTGCTGGGAACAACTTCCTCCATTGAAACTTATTATGTTGGGGGCACACTGGTTTAAAGACCACTTCCCTTGAGACTGGTGTTATCTTTACTTTTCCCCAAATGGGTACCTGACTTCCAGAAAATTTTCTAAATGAAAGGAAAATTTTCTGCCCCAGTTTGATAATATCCCTTGCGGCATGCATTTTGGCATCAATGCCATTTCCCTTACCTGTTTTAAATCAAACAAAATTTGTTAGTTTAAAACATGGTGGTTGGTTGTGATACTCCTACTGGGATGGCTTTTCCCTTTCTCCTTCCTTGCTCTGCGTTCCACAACTTGTTGGGGATGATATTATTTGCTGGGGATAATCCCATTCTGCTGGGGATATCCCTCCTCTTTTGTGGCATAGACGGAAACTTGCATTTTCCCGACCTTTTAGTCTCGCATGAATTTCCCAAATCATGCTCATTGCTCTCCTTAATTTGTCCACATGCCTTGGCCTCGAGGTTTATAACTTTTGATTTCGGCAAGGATATCCCTCTTGACATTCGTCACCCCTTTTGTCAATTCCCTTTTGCTGGGGATATCTTCCTTGACACTGGCCTCGCGCTTGTTCCTTGCCGACTATACCATTTGGATGTAATAGTCAGATCTCATCTTGTATAATGGGAAAGCTGATGGCATATTTTGAAGTCAATTCTCACTTGTTCTGACCAAACAGACTCTATTGGAGAATTTTTCTATGAAAGGAAAAAGATAAAAGGGAACAGAATAAAAAGACACAGGAAAAAGATGACTCTTTAACAAAAGAAACTATAAACAAAAACCTATCAAACGCAGATACCGACTTTAATGGTCATGACATGCACATGTGGCCTATCCTTCGCCGTCAATCGTCTTTCAAGACCTTCAACTGGCAATCTGATTCTCAATCTTATTCGATTTGTAGTGCCCGAAGGGTTTTCACTATCAAGCCTCTCTCATTTTGGTTTTCTCTCAGCTTTCATCGCCTTATGGTGTCCGTGCAGATTTTCACCGATAAGACTCTCTCATTTGTATCACTTTCCAGATGGGGATTTGGAGTGTTGCCGGTATGACTCTCTCTGCTGGAGATTAGAGTCCTTTCTGCTGTGGAACAAAACGTTATGTTCGCCGGTAAGACTCTCATTTGTCTGACTTGGCATCTTTTGAAGACTGATCAGAAGGTCTTTCTGTGGACCGTAATGTGGGTTTTGGATAGGGCTAGAAAGAAAGGGTATTAAAGGCTCAAAAGTGCATCGATTCTGGGTTATTAATTACAACCTTCGAAACTAGATTTATTTACAACGAACGCAACATTTGCCCTAGTTTCTTGCTTGGGGACATTTTAATTGATTTTTTTTCATTTTTCGAAACTATGACCGAGCCGTGAAGCGCCTACGTATCCTCTTTGAGGAATCAGGTCGAACGTAGTTCTCAATTCCTCTTTTTCATCTTTCTTTTTTTCTTTGTTATCATTTTCTTTTCTTTTCTTTTTTTCTCTTTTTTTTTTCGTTTTGTTGTTTTCTTTCTTTCTCTTTTTTTTTTCGTTGCTACTGATTCCGAACGAGGGGTATGAAAGAAAAATAAATAAGGCTCAAAAAGGGGTAACGAAGGATAAAGTGTTTAGGTAGCAGAACAAAATGCCTTCGTCATTCCAGTCTTCAAAACATGCCAAGTGCAAACAACACAATTTAAATTCGTAGCCTCTTCTGATGGTGCTGGACTTAACAATTATATTCAACATCTGTTTGTTCATTTGTCACTTCTAAAGCACCGTTGGGCGACACTCTCATTCTCATTATTATGAACGACCCTCATGCCAATTTGGCGAATCTTTGCTTTTAACGGTTTTCTTTTTGTTTAACTTGCCCTAGTTCCACATGACTCGAGCTCCGAATAATCTCAAACCGTACTTATTTCCTTTAAATGCTTTGATCGCCTTTCCGAGGTTTTATGATTAACTTTTAAGATTAGGCCCAAACTGTGTGCGCATGTCATGTCACTAGAATCGACGCTGAACAAAAATGATAGAAGGACTAAACAAAAAGATGACTGTAAATAATAAAAGACCGGATTTTGCATTAGACTGCCGGTAAAACAAACAAAACAAACCGGAATAAAATCCTAAAACAAACTGGACAAAATTTAAACAAACGCTATGACAAAACGGAAAGTTAAGACAGTCTGACACAAGACAATCCGAATTATAACCCTAAAAGTCCAAACAACAGAATGACCACAAAATAAGCCACCACAAGCTTCTCTCTTGCTGACCAAGGAACGAAGCGTCCTCCCACTTTATCAAAAATTGGCATCTTAGCCACTGAGCTTTGCATCAACACTGCCAAGACCATTGCCAGCTTCAACATCATCAACCTCCGTCAACAAATTCTCGATAGGGTTTGAGTGCTACATGTCACTATCATTGATCACAATCCGCCCTTCTTGGATCATTTTCTCTACTTCCCTTTTCAAAGTACGACAGCTCTCAATGTTGTGCCCTATGACATTGGAGTGGTATGCGCATCGCGCTGCCGGATCAAAGTTCCTTGCAAGTGGATCCGGAGTACATGCGGGGAGTGGCTCAATCAAGCCAGCATGCCTTAGCCTTCCAAACAGACTGGCATAAGATACTCCGATAGGGGTGCGAACTTTTCCTCGTTTCAACAACCTCTTCATTCTTGCATGTTGACAGGGCCGGAAACCTGATCCAGGTGGCTTTTGGTAGGCTTGTGTGGGTGGGTAAGCATTTCGTGGAGCCGGGTACCAGGAAAGTGAAGTATGGCTTTTAAGGTCACGGGGAAAGAAGTGGTGTTGGGGAGCGGAGAAGCATTGAGGAGTGATGGAGCTACTCGGGTAGCTGGGAAAGCTGCCATAAGTGGGTTGGGATGGAGAGTATGGGGGATCTTTCATTATGGCGTTGGGTGCTTGGGAAATGACAGAGTTCAAGAGGCTTGGCGGTGGAGGGGGTGGTGCTTTTCCAGTTATCCATGCCTGATACATGTCTGCCACATGTTGTCTCAGCATTTTCGCTTCTTCTACCAACCCGTTGTTCCGTTCGACCAATTGTTGTCGGTCATCAGCATCGTCCCACTCGGTTCTGCGGTTCTGAGCCATTGTCCTTTGACTCTGCTTTGCAGGGAAGAGTTACCACAACCAACCACTTTTCTATATATGAACACAGCAAAGGGAAGTCATCACGTTAGCGTTAGGGCATTTGACAGACAATCGTGTATCAGAGATACAATGCACCTAAGCAGTTAGACAATTGTGCCCCTCTGAAAATCTCTCACACTTTCCTTTATTTATTATTATTATTATTATTATTGTTATTATTATATTTTTTTTATTTTTGTTTTATGGTGGCGGTCGAATCTTATGGAGATTGCCTACGTATCATGACCCCGCATGAATCAGACCTTGCGTAGTTCGGGCCACTAAAAGATAAACAATACTAAACATTTTTTCATATTAGAACAAACTGGGTTTCAAAGGTTTGAAGATGACCTACAAACTCGAAAATCAAACAACCCACATATTCTAATCAAAAGCTTTACAAACTCAAAAACAAAAGGCTAGCTCCCTTTCTCTGTTTGATAAATGCAACCAAACGGTTATTTTTGCAATGTGGCCCCTTCTAAATTTCACATGAATTTCGAGGCCGGGGAGGATTATTTTATGACACTTTACACACTTGTCCATTCTTTTACGAAAATAGCCTTTCGACAATTGAAAGATACTCTAAGGCTATTTCGGCAAGAACGGCTTAAAACGCGGTCGAAGCTGGCTCGGCTTATTTTGACCTAAACCCAAACGACATTCACCTGACCATTGACTTTTTTTTTTTCAAATTACAATAAAAACCTAGTGTTGCAAACACGGCCCTTCAATGCCTCGGGGAAGAAGATTTTTTAAGGCTGTGTGGGTCAACTGGACCAAAAATCCTAAACATGACCCAAAAGGTGGTTGTTTATGCAAAGTCAGCCTTCCGGCGTCTCTTTCGGGAACATTCGGCTATGTCTTGATAAAACAGCGTCACCTGACTTCTTTATGACTATTTTTATCATTTTTCAAATTAGAAAACTCAATATTGCAAGCACGGCCTTTCAACGTCTCGGGGACGAAGATTTTTAAGGCTGTGTGGGTCAACTGGGCCAAATCTTAAAAAAATGACCCCAAAGGTGGCTGTTTATGCAAAGTCAGCCTTCCGGCGTCCCTTTCGGGAACATTCGGCTATTTATGACAAAACAGCATCACATGACTTCTTTATGACAATATTAAATTTTGACATATATTTTTTGTCATTTATTTGTATTTGGCTTTTTTAGCAAAAGGGGGTTGGACCCGATGAGGGTTGCCTACGTATCTCACATCCGGTGAGAATCAAACCCGCGTAGTTCGGGTAGATCATGAATAAGTAAATGAACTAACATTTTTTTTTAATTGGAATTTGTGAAAGAACTACTTCAAAAGAAGAAAGGAAGTATATTTTTTTGATTGATTTTCTTTTGAAAGAAAGACTTGTAAGAATTTATTTTCTTTTGATTTGAACAAAAGTAAAAGGAAGATATATTTTTTTTGAATTTCATTTGTTTTCTCTTATTCTAAAGAAGAAAGAAAATATTTTTGGAATTTTACCTTTAATAAAAGAAATGCTTTCTAAAAAAAAATATTTTTTGAATTTTGAATTTCTTTTCAATTTTTAAAGAAGAAGGGAAATATTTTCGTTTTTTTTTTATTTTATTTTATTATATATATATATATATATATATATATATATATATATATTAACAATTAAAAAGACTTTCTAAAGAAGTAAATAATGGAAAATATTTTTGGATTTTTGTTTTGAAAATTGGGAGTCTAAAAACTTTTCTAGACTTTTTGGCAAGACAAATATTTTTGCAACAAATAAAGATATATATACATTTTTTGGAAATAAAGAAAAACTTTTTGGATTTATATATATATATATATATATATATATATATATATATATATATATATATATATATTTGCAACAAATAATAAAACCACTTTCAACGCCCAACTCTTTTTATTTTATTATTTTTATTTTGGCATTTTCATAAACAAACAAATAAATAAAAACCCATTTAAAAAACAAGACTCTTTTCATTTTCATTTTTATGGCAAGACAAACTATTTTTTTTTTCTAATTTTTTGAAAAACAAGACAGAACAATTACTCCTTTTTTTCTATTTTTCCTTTGCTTTTAATAAAACAAACTAACAAGACAATTTTCATTTTCTCAAAATTTCGGCAGAGTTTTGATAGTATTTGTGTATTAGGTTTTTCAAAAATAAACAATCAATTCCCTAACCGCTATTTCTTTTTTCCTTCAATTTCACAATATTCCTAATATTCAAACACCGGTCAGCATGCGGGCGCGAGACAAATAAATGCACGGAAAACAAATAGGATGCATCAGGATGGTCTTTTCATATCAGGTTGCTAGTCCTAGACGGACCCAACCCCTGTGTTGAGTCCCCTAAGTCAAATGCAACGTGATGCAAATAAGCGTTCCTACTAGGGATCCGGCATGAAGTCACGTTATTCTATGTTCAAAACCTGGGTCGGTGTTCTAGACAGTGTACCCGAGCGGACAACTCGAGTTGAGGAAGGAGCTCCTTTCCGGGAACCAAAAGGCCAGCCGACTTAGAAACTTTCCGAGCCTATTTTATTTAGGGTATGATACTAACAGAATAGGGAGTCTCAACCAGTAAGCACATCCCCGGAGGTAAGAAGAGAAAGGTTTCGGCACAATTTATATACAGTTCAGATAATATCAAAATGGTAAAAGCAGCATTTAGCACATTAGGCTCAAACATGTAAAAATCAGATAAAATCAAATATAACAATTTATATAAGCTCGAATTTCTAACCCTGAACCAGTGGTTCTGGGTTTTGTCCCCAGCAGAGTCGTCAGAGCTGTCACACCTCCTTTTTACGCACCCGCGAGGGTACAAGGGAGTTTTCTCCAATTAAAGGACAATCGAAACAGGATTTATTTATTTATTTCAGAGTCGCCACTTGGGAGATTTAGGGTGTCCCAAGTCACCAATTTTAATCCCGAATCGAGGAAAAGAATGACTCCATACTACAGTCTGCGTACCAGAAATACGGATAAGGAATTCTGTTAACCCGGGAGAAGGTGTTAGGCATTCCCGAGTTCCGTTGTTCTAGCACGGTCGCTCAACTGTTATATTTGGCTTGATTATCTGATTTTATACGAATATGAACTTATGTGCAAATTTTAACTTTTAACCGCTTTTATCATTTACTGTTATTTTTGTCAAGAATTGCAACGTTGTGAAAATGTATCTCGAACCACGTTACAATCAATGTACCCGTGGTCGTCGATATACTTTGACTCCGTTGAAATTTGGATTTGGGTCACATTAATGTGCACCCGAGTTTAAGGAAATTAAATTATTAAAGGCGCGCCTAAAGCGACTAGCGTATTTATTTTGGGTAGGACCGTGGAATTTTGCTAAACGGTCCATCCCGAAAGCTAAGCAATTTGAAAACAAATATTTACTGAGGGCCCCGCAATTTTGTATTTTTATTTGGTGAGGCTCATCTCATTCTTATTTTTTTAAAAGGAATTTGCAACGTCATGGACACGCATCTCGAACCACGTCACAATCAATGTACCCGTGATTAGAAACACATTTCGACTCCGTTGAGATTTGGATTTGGGTCACATAAATGCGCACCCGAGTTTAAGAAGGTAAGATTTATTAAGGCGCGTCCTAAAGAGTCTAACGTATTGTTATTTTAGGAAGATGCCGTGAAGGTTCATTAAACGGCCAAATCCAAAGTCTAGTCAATGGTTATGTATTTTATTGAGGGCCCCGACGATTTGTGATTTATTTGGCGAGGCTCGTCTCATTTTTATTTTAAAGGATAAACCTATAGTGACTACATTTTTCTATTAAGTTTGTCTCTAAAAATAAAAGAAAACTCTTAATTAATTACATGCTGAAAAACGTAACTTATTAGTTATTAGTTTACGGCTAATGCGAATGGAAAATTGCGATCGAGTTTGTACAAAGAAAAACTGCTTTCATTTTTATATTTTGTTATTCGATAATACTAGAACATGAGATTGACCATGATATCAAAACAGATTAATTATTCTCCGATTAATTTAAACTAACATTATTAGATGAAGAAAGTATACATATGCAACCTCATTATTCATTAATCATTCGACTACATCTTTATAAGAAGAAAGACAAATTATATTCAACCACAAATCTAAACAGGAGGAATTCAACAGGAACAAAGCCTGATTAATATTTCATTTTTTGCTTCAAGCCGAGATTGTACAAATGTGTACCTGGAAACAGCAGTACAAGAACAAAAGAAGGAGAAGTCAGCAGCAGTAATAACACAGCAACAGCAGATTCAGCAACATCGCAAACCAGTACAGTAGGAATAGCAGAAAACCCAGGAGACTATAAACGACTCCAAGTATAGTGAAGAAGTAAAAGGCAGGAAGGTTCTGACTATTTCAGATCTTAAGCGAGGCAATGAAGCAGTAACTATTCTTTTTCAACTTCAAAACTCTCCAAAATGAATTCTGCCCCTGTATATTCAGTGTATCCAGAATGTATATCGGGTGTATACTTCTCACTCCGCCCCCTCTTTTTTTCTTCTCTCTATCTAGTTTTTCCTCTCTTTTTTTCCACCCTTCTTCCTAAATTTTCTCTTCTATTTATAGCAAAATTTTCGAAATTTTCAGATTTGTTTTTTATTATTTTATTATTTTTTTAATTAAAAGAAATCCCACTTACAAATTGCTTTTATTTTTTTAGAAAAAGCCTACATTAAATAAGTACAATATTCCCTCCCATTATAATTTGTCTTGTCCCCCATTATATTAAACAAATACATCAAAAACCACCCCATTATATTTTGTCCCTCATGCTTAACATAAAAAATCAAAATAATGTTCAATTACCAAAATACCCCTCCGACCTTATTGCAATTACAAATCTACCCCCGAATGCAATGCAATTTACCAAACTACCCCCTCAGCTCTAAACAATCAATTAATCATAACTTAACCAAAATATAGTCAAGATGACCAATTTCTCAACAATCTTCAACAATAACTCACATGAACACGATGAACAACACAACTCAAAATTAACGGAATGAATTAACCATATCGGGAACCAATCCTGGTTAATTTAGACCATGAATGTATGAGCAAGGATACAACAATACAAACAATAAAATACATGATTCAAACTAAATCAAACAAATCACACAAACATAAAACTCACATTAAATCACTGGATTAAACATGAACTTCAAGCAAAGATGAACATGAACTAAATCTATTCTTTAAACAACAAACATGACAGATTAAATGATTCAAACAACATTAATAATTTCTGGAAAATGCATAACAACACATGAAACAAATTGAAGAAATAATTAATTAAATTTCAATTTGAATCTAACAAACATTAAACTAACAAATATTTACCTAAACAATAATACAAACATGAAATAAACATGAAAAACAACTAATTAATCCTTCATTTGAAATCTGAAAAATTAATTTAACAAAGCACATGAACAAACTAAAAAATTAATTCAAACGATAGACATGAACAAACAAACATTTGCCGATTTTAGATTCGAAAATATCAAAACAAAAATACGGACAAAAAAAAACTCAAAAACTACTAACCGAATCGAACGACATACAACGACCAACTAACGACGAACTCGAACAGTGATCGACGACATCGACCAAAGCTCGTCCATGTGCGCGAGGCAGAAGTGAAGAGGACGAAGGCAGCTGGGGGGTGCGTCGGGTTCGCCTGCAGCTGAAAGTAGAAGAAACAGCTACGAAACAACTTGGCCATGGCGAGCTCAAGCTTGAAGAAGATGAAGTGAAAGCAGCAGCGCGGCAGCAACCAACGGCGAAGAACACCGCAGCAGCAGCCCGCAGCACGTTTGGAACGGGAAGACGAAGCAGTAGTTGCTGAAATAGTGGCGTTCGCCGGAACAGTAGCAGCGATGAGCTCCGATGAAGCTGGAACGAGGTCGGGGGCAGCTGGGTCTGTTTGGACGTGATGGTGAGTCGACTGTTATGGCATGGATGGTGGTTGACGACGACGACGCAGCAGTGGCGACCATGGATGCCGAGCTCAAGCTTGAGCTCGACGAAGACGCAACAGTCGCGGGGTTTACTTGGACGCGAGGGAGGTGGAGCTTGTGTGTGGTTGATGTGTGTGCGTGTGTTGTCGATAGGGAGGCAGCAGGGCTGCCATGGATGCTTGGGGTGTTTGGTATTTTTTGAGAAGAAAAAGATGGTCTTTTTAGGTTTTTTTTTTTGTGTTGGATGAAAAATGAAGAGGGGTTGTTGGGTTAATGGGGCGGACCGGGTCGACCCGGTTTGAAGTGGACCGGATCATGGGGAAGATTGGGCAATTATTTGGGCCTGCGGTTTGAAATTGAAGAAATGGCCCAATCCGATTTTCCTTTGTATTTTTGCTCTCTTTTCTCCTTTTATTTTTCCAAAACTAAATTATAAAAGTACTTAAATTATTATTAAGAACTAAATTAAGTTATAAAAGCGCAAATTAATTCCCAATAACAATTAACGCACAATTAAGTAATAATTAAGCATAAAATTGTATATTTGGACATTAAATGATAAAAATGCAAAAGATGCCTATTTTGTAATTTTGTAATTTTTGTCTAACTACTAACAATTATAGAATTAAATCCTACATGCAAAATGTGACATATTTTTATATTTTTTATTAATTTAACAAGTAAGCAAACACAGACAAATACAAATAATTATCCAAAAATATCACAAAATCTCACAAAATTGCACACCGAGGAAAATCATTTGATTTTGAATTTTTTGGGAGTAATTCTCATATAGGGCAAAAATCACGTGCTTACAACTGGTAATATTTTTTTATTAATAGAATAATCAACCTAAATGACTGCTGACAGGTGGTTTAAGCATATGCGGCTGCGGGGCAAGTTGAAATATTTTTTTCTTAAATATTTGTGGGTGGTACGAGTTTAAAATTATCTAAGAAAGAAACTCATTTTTTCTGCCTTTTTCGAGATGAAATTGGCCAACGTATAGAGGCAGAACAAGCATTTCAACTTTATGGGTTCTAAATTTTATAACAGCGATTTTAAGAGCTACTAACTAGGAAGCTTCAGCTAAAAGGTTTGGGGTTTAGGGTGTGTATATATATATATATATATATATATATATATATATATATATATATATATATATTTCTTAACACAATATATTGTTTAATGCAAGCTTGAATACATGAAAAATAACATATACTCTTATTCAAAATAAAAAGTTAAAAATCAAAAGTTATTATGATATCAAAGATTTTTGTTAAGTAACTTTTATTTTATATTGCAAGATGTAATATTATAATTCTCATAAGTATCTTATCATGTTCTTTCCTTAGCTGAAGCTTCCCATAATCTTTAACGCTAATAAGAAATATGAGAAGACATCATACAAGTATGATTAGTTCCAGCCAAAAATAAAAAAAATAGAAATAGAATGAAATAGAAAAAAAAAATAAAAAAATAAGTGGGGTGGGTGGATGCGGGTGTGGACGTGGAGTGGGCGAATGCGGGGGGGCGAGGCTAGCTGAAATTTTGTGGGTTAAGACAAAATCTGCCCCTCGCACGCTATTTGTATATAAATTTGAATTTAAGAAAATGACCTTTTTAGATCTTTTATGTGTAAAAGACAAATCTCTCACATGTAAAAATAAATCTAATGTGTAAAAAAGAAGGTAGAGTCATAAAACTAAAAACAAGTTTGTAAAGAGCCAAAAAACCAATTGACCCCCTCCTTCCCGCACCGCCCCATTGCCATCCCTTTTTAAAATAGCTAACGAATATATAATCCATGTATAATATGTGTATATTATACATGTGAATATTATATATGTGAACTAGATTGCGCTAAATGGCATCGTTCTTTGACATATTTGTGAGATCCTTAATGGGGAATGGCCGAATGGGGATGAATAGCACATTGCATACCACAACATTTGAAGAGAGAATTAAGAGAAAACACACACATATAGAGGGAATAAAATGATTTATCATGAATTGATAAGTTTTGTACTTGTTGTCGGTCTATTATAACCCTCCGTATCTATTTGAGCTGGGGATTAGCAATATGAGCAATCTCACGTAAACTAAATTTACTTGTAATTGAGACATAGTTATTATTGTATAGCTATATAATAAAAGGACCTTTGTCAAGTTAAAACATTAATTGGAAATGAACATATACTTACACTTATTCTTCTACGAGAATTCAAAAAATATATATACATGTGTTTTTCAACATTCGCCAACCCTAGCTCTATCTACATATCATCGGTTTACTTTTGGGGATCGAGGCCATAGGGAGAAGATTATTGAAGAAAATGCAGTAACTTGCAAAAAAATTGCAGCCTCAAAATGCTCCAATACTTATGTTCATGGCTCAAAATGCTCCAATGGCTCAAAATGCCTAAAAATGTACGATTTAGGGACAACTGGGATGATAATTTCCTAAAATTTCAGTTAAATATATTGAATTTAATTTGCTCTCAACTTCGAAGAGATGATGCACTTTTGGCCAACTCACGAAGTGGTTTGTCTGTGGACCGAATCAAGTTATATACAAATGCTCCGGCTAGTGTTCCGATAATTGGACCAACTATATACACCCAAAGACCTGTATAAACATGCTTCACTATTGCTGGACCAATGCTTCTTGCTGGATTCATTGATGCTCCTGAAATTGGCCTACATTTTTAACATGATTTGATTAAATTTTAGACCCAAAATATAAGGTTAACAAAATTTACTAAGTGAAACAATTAGCATACCCTGCTACAAAGACATTCAAAGTTATGGTCATTCCCACTGCTATTCCAGCAACCTGTCCAATCTGCAAGAGTAACACAAGGTAAAAAAAAAAAAGGAAATCAATTTTTTTTTTTTTCCGAAAGAAAAGAAATATAATTAACTTATTATGAATAGTAAATAAAAGAAGAAGAAGAAGCATACTGCTCTATCATCTGTAGCAACGCCAGAAATGACAAACATGAGAAGGAAAGAAATGATGATTTCGATAGCAAGTGATTGGCCATTAGATCCAACTGGAACAGTACCAAAATAAGCTTGAGGAGTTACGTCAAACAATAGAGCCAGAGTTCCACTGGCCAAAATCGAACCCATCAGTTGAGCTATTATGTACAAAGGTACCTGCACCACATATCAGATTTGTATTTACATTATTTGCAAAACACGTTTTTATTATTGATTTGATGCTTTTTTTTTCCTTCTTTTTTGGGGTTAGGAGATTTGAAGTTTCACTTTAACATGTTAAACTTGGGTCCACAAAATCACTCTCGCTGTATCTTTTTCCTTCCTCGAAATCTGCTTGCTCCATTACGAACAATTTAAAATACAATTGATTATCACATAGGATGATAGTATAATACCCTACACATCTAGGACATAGTGATGCTGAAACTTGAGAGGTTAAGGATTTGACAGATCCTTCTTTTTAGAAAAATATTTACTGCTACTTATTTTATCCTTAATATATCCGATAGCCTTGACTAATGTGCTGTTTATGGATCTTATATTTCCCAAAAAATCTCTCCAAGTTACTCATAGTGTAATTTTAATACTAATACTAGCTAGTAGTAGTAAGCTAGCTACCAAATTAAAGTTTGAAATTTGCTAGAAAAAGAAGAAGCTATGTAACTATCCAAAATCTTTAAAAATACACTACTTTTGAAGCGTGCGACATACACCCACAGTATTTTAGCAATATAGAAAAAAAAGTACATACTTGTTTCCATGGGAAGTGGCCGAGGATGCTGAAAGTAATAGTGACAGCAGGATTAAAATGAGCTCCAGATATGTGTCCCACGGTGTAAACCATCACCATCACGATTAGTCCCCATGTCACACATATCCCTGGAAACGTAACGCTCCCATAGATCTTATTCACAGCAACTGATCCACACCCTGCAAATATTACAAAGTACGTTCCTATAGCCTCCGCTATCAACTGCAAAGTCAAACACAACCTGTTCCATCAAATTAAATAATTTTACGTAGTAAAATTAATTACTATTTGATACTGTGTCAGTCATAGCATTACTTTAGTTTTACCTTTTGTAAGATGACAACGACAGAAACTGATGAACAAAATCCGACGTTGGAATCGGACTTGGAGGCTGAATGAATATTGCCTTCTTCCATTTGGGAGATTTCTTCTTCTCGATTGCCATCCTTCTTTGCCATTGTTCTTAATTGAAAGAGTTGATAAGTTCGGAAGATATAAGGGTTTTTTTTCTTTTCTTCAGGATGTCTGCCAAAAGGCTTATTTGATAATAATAATAATAGTACTTAGATTTAAATATGATAGGTTTTGCTTTAGATTACCTAAATAAGGATAGGACGATTCATAGTTGGAGAGTTTTTTGGAGGGTGGAGTTTTACAAAATGCTGACTAATCCCGTATTTGATAGTTATCTAGTTAATAGTGCAAATTCAAAGGGATATTACGGATTGGAGTTAATTTGCAGCTTATTAAATTGAAATATCGGATATATATATATATATATATATAGTGCAAATTCAAAGGGATATTACGGATTAGAGTTTGCAGCTTATTAATATTTGAAACTCCATCCTGCACTTTCGAACAAAACTCCTCCCCTCTACTCAGTACTATCTCTTCCCCAACTATAAATACGTTCTCACCTGGTTAAAAAGGAAAGAAAAGGATGTAGGATTTTTACGGTTTATTAGGAATATCGTGGAGAATGTTGAAGGTTTCAAACTTTGAATCAGTAATACTATTTTCCGTGAATATCTGAATTTTTGCATGGTTATATTTACTCTTTCTTATTCGAATTTTCAGATAAAAAGGTACTGTAAATAACATATGGATGCCTTTGGTCAACTTCAAAGGAGTCGAACTTAAAATCCGAGGCAAAAGGAACGGAAAAAAATTTATCTGTACTCATTACACCAAATCACTAAATAAATTTTATATTTGCTAGCCTTATGGTACGCTCTTTGCGCGTGTACCTCGATCAATGAGTATATTAAATTTTAAAAATTACAAGTTCTTCATAATTATATGTTTCTTTACCTTTTTAATGTATTTTTGTATCCTATTATAATGATAAACCAATGAACAATATATATTTTTAAAAATTCTAACAATTAGAACCTAATTGTAAGAGCAATAATACTCCATACACTACAATACTAAAATTATGAGATTCGTTTAAATTTTTATTTGTAGTTAAATTATAAGGAAACCAGCTCAGCTCATGCTAAATATTTAAAATACATATTGTGTCTACAAATTATATACTCAATCTGTCAAGTTTGAAGCGTTTTAACCAATTTGACTTGTAATACTATACCATAACTTCTTTTTGCTCTATGTTTTGATTTCTTTCACTCGCCATCCTCTATGGAACAAATGTAGAACCCAACTTAAAAAATAATTTTACTTATGTGATAAATTCGAAAAAAGATTGAAGTTTATTCTTTTGCTAATTATTTAATTCAAAGGCTTAATTATTTGATCTCGATGTTAAAAGTTTTTGTTGATTTAAATTCTTGATATTAGAATATCACAAATTTCAATATTTAAATGTAATTATAATTTTACCTAATAAAAGTTTTATTTTCAAAGGGTAAAATATTCTCTTAGTTATTTTTCCTAATCGTTGAGTGTAGTTTTTAAATATTATACAACAAATCAACACTGGAAAAAAATATTGTTTTAATAGGAAACGTGTTAAAATATAATAGGAGATGTATAATAGTTCATATTCAAAAGTAATATCAAAGGAGTTATAGTTATGTCATATTGTTCAAACAAGAAAATTAATTATATTAGGTAAAATTTTAATTGATTTTCAAATATTAAAAAAATCATATACTATAATTATATATGTCAATTACTCCTCAAATGATAGTGGATGTAAGTCACGTGTATGAGAGAAACACAGGCTTGGATTATTTTGCGTGGTACTCCTTCAAATCTTACGTTGTTACTTATTCCAGCATTAAATAATATTTTAGAAATCTAAGGTATTTATTTAGAATTCCTTTTATTCTAACCAAATAAAACGATAAATAAAAACCAAAAGTTTATTTGCTTTGGCTACTGCATGCCCAACAAATAATACATATTTGCTTTAGAACATAACAAGAATTCGTAGAAACACTTTTGTATATTTTTTACATTTAGTTATTTATATTCTATAATCACAAGTCAAACCAACCATTAATAAGACTTTACTATCTCCGGATTATATTGTGAAATAGACTTACCTTTTGAATGTTACGCGTTAGAAAATCTTTTTTTTTTTTACCTCCATAGAAGATGAAAACATATTTTACTTTTCCTTTTCCAGGTTAATCCTTTAAAAAAAAGCTAAGCTAATTGAATTTTAAAGTGCTAAATATTAAGATTTCTTACATAGTTCAAATAAGGAAGGTTAGTTCAAATAAGAAAAGTTTTAATATACAAAATTTAGTTGATTTCAAATTTTTAAATATTAGAGAAATAATTAAATGACTATTCTTGAATATTAGGAAATCAATCAAATGACTATTCCTAAATATTAGCAAAATAACTAAATAATTATGACTATTTTGTCCAGTACGGGGTATAAAAGGCGAACGACATTTCGCTAATGGCCTTCATGCTTTTAATATTACTAGTCTTAGAGTACGCGCTTTGCGTGTGTACCCATTTCAACAAAAATATAATTTTTTTTAAAAAATCACATAAATATTATTATATAATGTGTTTGAGTTATATAAAATTATAAAATAAAAAATATCTTTAAATGATGCACATTTTTTCTATTTAGCTAGCTCAATAAATGAAGAAATCATATTCCACAAAAATTATGAGATGCCTTATTAAGATTTATGACAACTTATGTGAGAATATGTTATGATTTTTTTTCCTTCACTAATGTAATACTGAAAACAAAACATAAAACTACTTTTATCACGACTCTCTCATAACACAAGTTGAAAATTGAATCTTTTGCTTTTTTTTACCCTAGCTAAAAAGTTTGATAGGGACATTCTAAAATTGGAAAAATAAATAATATTGAGATAATATTTATAACAAATAACTTAATATAAAAATATAATATGGCGAAACGTTGTCATTTGTTGGATGAAATGCAAAAAAGTAAAAAGATAAAAATGAAAACTTATTTAAGATACATTTTGTCTTCTAATATTTTATTTTATTTTAAATTTGTATTTTTATCAATTTAACTCTCAACACTACATTATAATCAATTTGGCTCTATTTTCTGATTTATTTCACCGCCAATGCTCTTCTTATGAAAAATAAATTTATGTACCTTAATAGTTTAGTCAACTTGACAAGTAATTAATTTTACTTATACAATGAATTTGATAAAGAATAAAATTGGATGTTGTTGCTAATTATTTAATTAAATTATTTGTTCCATTAAAGGAAATAATTAGTTTTTGTTAATTCAAATTAGAGTAAAATTTATTTTACCCCTTTAACCTTTAAGGGTTAGGAAACAATACTCCCCTCACATTTTGAATGGGAAAAGGAACCCCCTTGTGCAATATATTTTTGGTGAGTGTTCCTATTTTAAAATAAATGTTTTACTCTCTCTATCATTTCAAAGGTAAAATATATTTTTCATTCAAACCAATACTTGAATTTCGTCTTTCTTACTTGTAAAATTTAAGATATTTTTATATTATATCGAGGCCATTGTTAAAATTTTTGCAATAAAAAAAAATCTTGCATACAAAATTCAGGAAAAATGCTTAACACACATTTACCGTGAATGCTATAGCATTTCAATTTGAAGGGAAAAAGATACACTGAAATAATCAATTCTCTGACATATATATTAGACGAAAGAATTGCTGTTATGAGTATCAGTTTTATTATGTGTTTTCTTTGTACATTAAAATTATTATACTAAAGCAATTATTAAACTTTACTTTATTTTGAAAATGTTTTTACTGAACATAAATTATAGGAGTAGTTGATAATGTCACATTTAAAAATTTATTACGGAGGCATTTTTGCATTATATCATATTTTAACTATGCAGGAAGAAGGCTAAAGGGGAACTCCACATATCTTGAGCTTTTTGGCTATAATGAAACAACTTGGTTATTCTAAAATTTTCTATTGAAAAAAATAAATTAAGATTTTATTCTTATACAAATTATTTTTTATTTAAACTGTGTAACATAATTATAAGTTACTTTACCTAATAGTATCTCACTGCTAAAAGATGGCCCATTTTTTACTGAAATTCGCGACGGAAAAAAACAGTCGGAAATTTCCGATGTAATCGGTCGGAAAATGCATAAAATATATTTTTCAATTTTTAATAATAGTTACGACTAATATTCCGTCTATGTCCATCGTAAATTTTGGCGGAAAATTCCGCGTCACTGGTAGCGACCAATTCGGTCGGAAACAATAAAAAAAAAAATTAGCGACCGATTCGGTCGGAAATGTTTAGTAAAACGAGGTTGACTACTTTTGACCAAATTACCGACCGAATCGGTTGAAGAGGTTTTTTAAAAAACCCTCACCGACTCCCTTTCTTTTCCTTTCCCTCTTTTCTTCCTTCTCTCTTCTCTCTCACTCAAACGTCCCCCCACCCAAACCCGCTGCTGCCATCAACGAGCAGCACTCGCCAGTGCCGTTGCAGGTCCGTCGAGACCCTCCACTGCTAGGTAAGTTTTCCCTATCCAAACCCTCCTTTGTTATAAGAATTTAAAGATTATTGCAGATGTGATGCTCTGTGTTCCAGTTGTTAAAACAAAAGAGTTAAGCATGAAATTATACTGACGATGGTTCTGTGAGTATTATCATTGTTGCACTTGTTAATAGGCTTCTTTGTTGCACTTGTTCATAACAAGAAAAAGTTATGTGGTTTCGTTCTTCCTTGACCACTTTGATACTTGAAATAGGGAACCGTGTATAAAACTTGACCAAATAATTGAATGCGTAAAATCATGAAAGCCCAAGTTGATACTGTAATAAATAGGTTAAGGTGGGGAATAATGGAACTATGATTGCTATATCGAGGGATGAATCCATATGATGCCTAGGCTATTATTTTGCGGCAGTAATTTCAGATATATGAATGAATGGTCTGATGTTTTACGTCAACCTATAAATTGACAAAAGTTGCTTATTAGATAGCATAGCAGAATAGCTGGTGTCGTTCGGACAATTTGAGAAAGTAATAGGTGAATATGAACCTAAGAAGATGCAGATTAATGCATCAAGTCATAGTTGATATTTTTTTCCTGCTATGTGGAACTTGAGTTTCATGCGTCTTTGTTTCTGAGTTTGAACAACTTAGGCAATAGACAATTGTTATCTCATAGTTGATTTTCTACTATTGTTACAGAAGGTTGTAAATTTTTTATAATTAAGTGATTTTTAGCTAGACGGTATATTTACATTAGTCTCATTTTCAACATTAAAAATGGCAGAAACTGATTTGAAATTTTGGTGTACGGCGATGCCCATGTTCTGGAATCTTTAACAGGAGTAAAAGAAGGGTACATTGCACATAGTTGTTGAACCTGCTAAATATTTTAAATACCTTTTCTTTTTAATTCTTTCATGAAACCCTTTGTAGGAATAAAATAATAATTAACTTTTAAAAGACAATTAGATGGAGGTTGTAGTTATTATTCCTTTACTTCTATTAGTCACTAAAAATTATCGAAAGGAAAACATTTAGATTTTTGTGAATGCCAAGAGATTTTTTTGTTTCTGTGAATGGAAAACATATTATTGAGGAGTTTAGAATTAATCTTGTAATTTAAACTTGAGAATAATAAAATTTGTAATTTTAACACTATTAGAATACAATAAGGATCTACTTCTATTTTTATAAAGTCAAAGAAATTAGGCTACCTTCTTCTATTATTCTTATTACCCATACGATTTAATTCATCACGTTTAGAAACTGTGTAAATACATTCGTTAATTTCTAATTTCTAATTTCTAATTAAATAAATATGCAAAGACAAGTGAGTTATCACTTGAATAAGAAACCAAGTGAAGTACGTTGTGTTATCTTAATCAGCATATATAATATATGTATAGAAAAATTATTTTCAAAACATTGATAGTCTTTTATTGTGGTGTATAAGAAATGCTCAAAATTTATTGATCAAAATATGATAGTAACAGTAACGAAAACATCTTAGCATGGTATTGAATCTTCTCGATCTTTTACAAATTTAAACCGTAAAAGGATTTATATAAAATAAAATTGTGTATAATTCAAATAGACAAAGGAAATTGTGTTAAAAAATAAAACTCTTAAACCAAAAGGAGTTCAAAGTATCATTTTTTACCCAATATATTTGTAAAAAAATAATTTGTCAAAATTTTATTTAACTAGAAAACCCTTCCTAAACCTAAAAGAAGTATATATTTGTTAAAATTTTCAAAATGTAAAATTTAATACTCCTAAATTTAAATGGAGTTCGAAGTAAAAACTCTCCTTGCGAAGAAATTGAAAGAGAATGAAACTTTCCAACCGAAGGGATTTGACATCAAACGAAACTTTGTTGGTGAAGAAGAACTAATCTTTCCTACGGAACGAATTAAAAAGTTAAATTAATTCTCTAAGATTTAAACTTTCCTAGTGTGAATTGGACGTCCTTGAAATTCTAGTACGGAAGGAATTAAAAAGTTAAATTAATTCTCTAAGATTTAAACTTTCCCAGTGTGAATTGGACGTCCTTGAAATTCTAGTACGGAAGGAATTAAAAAGTTAAATTAATTCTCTAAGATTTAAACTTTCCCAGTGTGAATTGGACGTCCTTGAAATTCTAGTACGGAAAGAAATTGAAAAATTAAAGCTCTAAATGTTAGAAAAATAACTAGTTCACAATTCCTAAATATTAGAAAATTAATTAAATGAATATTCCTAAATATTAGGAAAATAGTCAAATGACTATTTTATCCACTGTGAACTCTATTTTTAAGGGGCAAAAAAGGCGAAAGATATTTCACTAAGGGTCTTCTTCCACAATATTGATCATTCGAATAAACTTATAGTAATTATTTGCTTAAAACTTTATTTTAAAAATGTAGTCATTATTTTACAAAATTTTCTTTTACATAACCAAGAATACGCGTGTAACGCACGTGCCGAGAAACTAGTAGATATAGATACATACTCTTTTATTATGTAATAAACATTATAATTATAATTCTGGGAGGATTTGGACGAAATGATGCGTAGTATCCCGCAAACAGAGAAGTTGTTCATTGACGGAGATTTTAATGGCCATATTGGGGTTAGTGCTAGGGGTTATGATGATGTGCATGGCGGGTTCGGTTTTGGGGATAGGAATGAGGGAGGTAATTCACTGTTGGATTTCGCTAGAGCTTTTGATTTGGTTATAGCTAACTCGAGTTTTCCGAAGAGGGAAGAGCACCTGGTCACTTTCCGAAATTCAATGGGCAAGACTCAGATTGATTATCTTCTCTGCAGGAAATGCGATAAACATTTGGGCATTGATTGCAAGGTCATCCCAAGCGAGCACCTCACGACCCTACATAGGCTCCTAGTTATGGACCTGGAGATCAAGAGGAGTAGGAGGAAGAGGGTGGTGTGTAAGCAACTTAAGATCAAGTGGGGTAACTTGACCAAGGACAAAACTCAGGAGTTAGGGGAGAAGTTGTTGGCTATGAGGGCCTGGATGAGTAGGGGGGACGCGTCTAGTATGTGGTTCACGACTACGAATTGCATTAGCGTAACTGCTAAAGAGGTCTTAGGGGTCACGAAGGGCTCTCTTGGGGGTCATAGAGGGGACTTGTGGTAGAATGGAGAGGTTCAAGGTAAAGTCGAAACTAAAAAAACTGCTTATTTGAAGCTAGTGAAGAGTACAAACGAGGAGGAAAAAAGGATTTATCGGGAGTGTTACAAAAAGGCAAAGAAAGAGGCAAAGTTAGCAATTACGACGGCTAAAAATACGGCGTTTGCTCGTTTGTACGAGAAGCTCCAGGGCAAAGGCAGGGAAAAAAGTTGTACCGTTTGGCCAAGGTGAGGGAGAGGAAGGCTTGTGACTTAGACCAAGTCAAGTGCATCAAGGCCGAGGATAGAAAAGTATTGATGGACGAGACACTTATTAGGAGAAGATGGCAGACATACTTCCAAAAACTGTTGAACGAGGAAGGGGATAGACACATTGTGCTGGGTGAGTTGGAGCACTCCGAAAGTCGGCGGGATTTTGGGTACTGTAGGCGGATTACGGTAGAAGAGGTGGAAGTGGCGATGCGTAAGATATGCAGGGGCAGAGTGACGAGGCCAGACGAAATCCCGATGGAATTCTGGAAGAGCGCGGGGCGAACAGGTTTGGAGTGGCTCACTGGGATGTTTAATGTTATTTTTAAGACGAAGAAGATGCCCGAAGAATGGAGGTGGAGTACAATGGTTCCGCTTTACAAGAACAAGGGTGATATCCAAAATTGCAACAATTATAGGGGTATCAAGCTGTTGAGTCACACTATGAAGATTTGGGAGAGGGTGGTGGAGGCTAGGGTGAGGAGGTGCGTGTTTATTTCCGAGAATCAGTTTAGATTCATGCCGGGGCGTTCAACTACGGAAGCGATTCATCTGGTAAGGAGATTAGTGTAGTAGTACAGGGAGAGGAAGAAGAACTTGCATATGGCTAGGGTGAGGAGGTGCATGTTTATTTTCGAGAATCAGTTTGGATTCATGCCGGGGCGTTCGACTACGGAAGCGATTCATCTGGTAAGGAGATTAATGGAGTAGTACAGGGAGAGGAAGAAGGACTTGTATATGGTGTTTATTGACCTTGAGAAAGTGTATGATAAAGTCCCGAGGGAGGTCCTGTGGAGGTGTTTGGAGGCTAGAGGCGTTCCGGTAGCGTACATTAGGGTGATTAAGAATATGTATGACGATGCTAAGACTCGGGTGAGGACAATGGGTGGTGACTCGGAGCATTTCCCTGTGGTGATGGGGTTGCACCAGTGGATCGGCTCTTAGCCCATTTTTATTTGCCTTAGCGATGAATGTATTGTCATGGCATATCCAAGGGGAGGTGCCTTGGTACATGCCATTTGCCGATGATATAGTGTTGATTGTCGCGACGCGAAGCGGAGTTAACGCGAGGTTGGAAGTTTGGAGACAGACCTTGGAGTCTAAAGGTTTCAAATTGAGTAGAACTAAAACAGAATACTTGGAGTGCAAATTCTGGGATGGGACCTACGAAGCAGATGTAGAGGTAAAGCTTGATGCTCAAGTTATCCCCAAGAGAGCGAGTTTTAAATATCTCGGGTCTATTATCCAAAGTAACGGGTAGGGGTGTGCATTCGATTTATTGATTCGATTTTGACCATTATCGATAGTTACTTATCGATTATCGATTTGTACATATGCTTATCGTTATCGTTTCAATAAGGTTTCGATTTTTTCGATTTCGATTTATCGATTTTTGGGGCTTATCAATTCGGTTATCGATTACACCAATAAGAAAGTTTGCGGGATTCCACGGAAAGTATATTGCTATAAACACGCCTAACTAATATGGACAAAAAGAAGCTAAAATAAGATGAACGCCGTTTATAACATAAAAATTGTGTCAACAAGCACATGCAATGAAACTAAAGTAAGGGATCAAATGTATGCCACCAACACTCCAACGGTATAAAAAAATACATCATCACGGCTAATTTATTTTCCATTAATTTGAACTTCATTCCCTTGAACTTTAAATATGATCATTCCTTAAATGTGGTAGATGAAATAATAGGGTTAAAGACTTAGGGTAAAGGAAAGGGTATTATTGAATAAGGGTAATTTTTTTTTAGTATATCTTATCGGTTTATTGATAAACCGATAACCGAAGAGGACAAAATCGAAATTGAAATCGATAACTCGATAAAAAAAATTTCGAAATCGAAATCGAAATCGATAAATCGATAAACCAATAACAAATAATCGATTCGAATGCACACCCCTAGTAACGGGGAGATTGATGAAGATGTCGCACATCGCATCGGAGCGGGATGGATGAAGTGGAGGCTCGCTTCTGGTATTTTATGTGATAAGAATGTGCCGCCAAGACTTAAGGGTAAGTTTTATAGAGTGGTGGTTCGACCGGTTATACTGTATGGGGCGGAGTGTTAGCCAGTCAAGAACTCCCACGTGCAGAAGATGAAAGTAGCAGATATGAGGATGTTGAGATGGATGTGTGTGTGTACCAGAAGAGATAAGATCAAGAATGAAGTTATCCGAGACAGAGTGGGAGTAGCCTCCTTGGAGGACAAGATGTGGGAGTCGAGGCTGAGATGATTCAGACATGTTAAGAGAAGGAGCATTGATGCTCCTGTTCGGAGGTGTGAGATGCTGGCCATGACGAGTTTGAGAAGAGGTCGAGGTAGGCCTAAGAAGTACTGGGGAGAGGTGATTAGACAGGACATGGCGCTGCTTCAGCTCACTGAGGACATGACCCTTGATAGGAGGGTGTGGAGATCGAGGATTAAGGTAGAAGGTTAGTGGGTAGTTTTTAGTTGCTCACCGATAGTCTTAGTAGCACACATGTCCCTTCATATTCTTAGATTTTTATTACATTATGTGGTTTTGTTCGCCTCAGGTATTGTATTCTTTGTTGCTATTATCTGGTACTACTTATCCTTTATCTCTCCCTTTTTCTTTTCTCTTCCCTCTTTCTCCCTTTCTTCCTTTCCTATTCTTCTTATTACCCTTCCTGAGCCGAGGATCTATTGGAAACAGCCTCTCTACCTGTTAGGTAGGGGTAAGGTCTGCGTACAGACTACCCTCCCCAGACCCCACCTGGTAAAAAAATACTGGGTTTGTTGTTGTTATTGTTGTAATTAATAAACATTATCATCTTGTTCTGTCACTTAACAACAATAATTTAATATAATTTGATGTGAACACCCGAGAGAGTTATAAATATCTTGAGAATATGTTCATTAAATTAGGTGTAATTTGAGGTACTAGTAAGAGTTGAAACTTGAAATATATCACCTTCGCGTGGCTAATAAATTGCCTCCCTTTCTTCCTGCACAACGCAGGAAATATGATCCGACGTTATCAGGTTGTAAGGATTGGAGTAATAGGTGTTTACTCTAATTCACTTGCTGGACAGTTTTTGCAAGAACAAAATGTGTAGAGATACAATTGGGTCATGACACTTGAGGCAATAATCGACATGAATAGCTACGTATTCTATATTTATATGTACAAATCATAAATGTATGCTTAATCTCAAAATCGCAGTGTTTTGGAGAAGGCTTCTCTAAATTAGGATATTCGTTTTCTTATTATATTGTCAAAAACATGATGTTTACATGACTATATTGTCAAAAACATGATGTTAAGAGTGAGTTTTGGCGCTGCATTCGAAGATACTTTCCGAGGCTCTCAACGCTACAACATTGCTGCACTCTTTTGTGTCTGCTTGTGTGACAGTGATAGTGAAATATAGTCTGATTGCAAACAAACGGCAAAAATAAATATTTTTGATGTGCACAAGTGTGAGCAATTTTGTCTGCTAATTGGATTTCAAGGCAAAGAGATGCCATGCCTTACCTATTAGTTGACACGTCTCCTGTCAATGGTAACACATTTTCTAAACACCGCTCGAGTACAAATGGTGGCAAAAAAAGGAAATCCACCACATACTCACAACATCTCTATTATATCAAAAAGTTAACGTTCTATGCAAATAAAGTTTGCTTAGTGCTTCTCACTAAAGAGTCCAATAATTATTTTTTTGAATTTCTCGCCTGGTATTCGGTATCCATATTAGGACGCGAATTGACAACGAAAAATCTCAATATAGGAGTAAACTGAGTCTCTACCAAAGGCAACTGGTTAAAAGGAGTCCAATAGTTAAGAGGTCATGACTCATAATTCAGACCCTAGTATAGGCCATTGCTTCTACCTAATTGAGCTTTCCATGTTCTCTTGTTAATTATGCAATTCTTCAATTTGCAAATATGCCAGGTTTTACCTTTAAAATTTCATAGATATCTCAGGCAGGCTGTGTTTTAGAATCAAACTTTTTGGGCTGTTGTTCCATCAAAGCCCCAACCAACTACCTCATCCCCACTACACAAAGTACTACTCCAGTTAATAAAAGTTGGTGTTTGGCAGAATATAGTTATATCTAATACTTATCAAATCATACTTGGTTGCAAAGGAGCCGGGTGAATAACCTGTAAAATATTTATTTGTACACTGACAGAAGCAAGATTGATCCAATAGATACAGAAACAGAGCCAAACAAGCTTCACTTAGAATATACTTGGTCCACACTGTCACTATCCCATAAAAGAAAACATGGGGAGTTTGAAATCAAGAAAGCAATGGAGTTTTGAATTATAAGCAAAAATTACCAACAAATAACCTGCACCCATGTAAAGATTGATTGCAACATTAGAGCCCTATTGCTTAGAAAGTGTATCAATCTGAATATAACTAGAGACTACATCTGAAATGACATATAGATTAGTAAACAAGTGGAAATTCCTGTACACGATAGTGGTTACAAGCATGGCGCTCTATCACATAATTACAATCATGAAAACCATGATTCAAGAAGAAGGAAACCTTCACTAGCTGTATGAACTGCAAAGCACCGATTTATGTTACAAAGAGCGAGTTCATAAGCTATACTTCCTAAGACCTTATAATTTTCCAAATTATTGAGCACTAAACAGTCACCTGGCAGCTATCTAAGGGCCCGGACTGCCAATTTTCAGTATCTATCCAGCGTTTCCAAATACAGAGAATCGATCACACACAAGCCATTGTTTCGAGAGGAAGAGGGATACGGGAAGAGACAAAGGTAAAATTCTATCATTTTGAAGTAATTTTGGAGACACAACTAGGAACAGAAAGATCAGCTGGAGTGCATACCAGCGCCCTTTGCTGTAAATGTCTCAAACTCTGTTCCATGCTAACTTGTACCATCTCAGCGAGCATCTCCTTTGCTTTTCCTGATTGCTCTTCGCAATCTATCTGAGATATAAGATTGGAGACAATGTTCTCTAATGTGTCAGGCTCAAGCTCAGACCTTGGGTAAGGAGTATCTCTCAGCAACCTCAAAAGTGTTTGTGCTTTTGTCCGAGACTTGGCTGTTCCTTGAACAGTCAGCTCAAGGAGCCCAGGGATTACACCTTCTCTGAGAATTGGTTCTCGGTATTTAGAGCGATCACTCTGACACATTGTCAGGAGAGCTCCTACAGCATGTTCTCGGCTTTGAGGAGATCCACTTTCAAGCACTTCCACCACTGCAAGCACTCCCCCATCTTCAGATATCAATGCATTCCTACCCTCTTCATAACACACCAAAGATTCTATCAGAGCGGTGCACCTTTCAGTAGTTTTTGAAGACTTTTTACAGGATTTAAGCAGAGAAATTGTAGAAGCAATTGGTTGTGCCCGCAGAACTAAGAGTAGATTATCTTGATAAGTTGACAGATTGGAAAGAGCCATCACAGCATCAGCCTTAGCTTGCGAACTGCCGTGCCTTATGATTTCCACAAGTAGAGGGAAAACACCAGAAGCACTAATAATGGGTTTCGTGGCAGGAGAAGCAGATAATGTGAGCAACGAAGCAGTAGCATGATCCTGGAGAGTTGCATTCTCTGATTGAAGAAAGCCAATGATGGGTTCCAGAGCACCAGCATTTATGATACTTATCTTGTTTCTGGAGGTAAAAAATGAAATAAAATAGTCAAATAACAAAGTTCGAAGCTCTAACGCTTAATACTTGCACACTACAAAACTGTTTGAAGTTGGCAGAATTCAGTGTTCAATGTTTCGTTAGCTTAGAGCATAGAGAGAGTAAATATACTTCCGTATCTGATGAAAAACAAGCAGTCCCGCAGTCATATATATCTAAAGCAATAAATCTGCCTCTCCTTTCATTAAGTTTGTGGTTTCTCCAGAATTGATTTCTTCTTTAAAAATAAAAACGTAGTTTTTATATTCCTGATTGAAATGATACAATAAATGGATTTGAGCCAAAAAATTACAAAGAGCTAGATGAATTTACTTGGAAGTACGCAAGTTCTTACTCCCTTTCATTGTTGAATAAACAAACTTATCCGCAAGGTTAAATAACAAAAGTGTCGATCAACGTACAATTGGATCTAAATCATTTAGCACTTTGGAACAATGAACAGATAAGATTAAAAGCATTAAAAATTGCAGAGCAACACCATACTCTAACGTAGTTTACAGTATACCAAAGTACTAATCACAAAAGGATCGTTTGACCTTAAAATGAAATCTTGATATTCCCCATACAGAACTATTTTAAAAAGAAATCCCTTTGGGTGATCGCAAATCTATATTCTTATAAATACATTAATGCTATTAAAATATCAGCAACCATAGTGCAAATAGAATATTTAAATTAAGAGCAGAATTTCTTTATCAGAGCAAGGAATCCAATCCATGTGATAGCTTCACAAACAAGATAAAAGAAAGGCAAAAGGGAGACAAGCAGATGGGTCAAAGAATTAAAAAGAAGAAAATAAAATAAAGCATGTGGATAAAAGAACAGCACACCTTCAAATCTAAGCAATCTGACTTAAAGCATCCGATGCCAAGGGATGCGATCGAAAAACATTTTGAGTAAGTATGCCTCTAACTTTTAAGTATTAACTTTAATAAATCTTTAGATAGAGGCAATAAGAGTATTATAATCTTAATAAACCAATCAAAAGTCTGAAACTAGTGCAGTTACTCTGTTCAATTTATCCAAGCAAATGGAGGCCAATTCTTATACTTAGTACATTTTAATGCTTGAAGAATTGGATCCAGAATTAATCTGAATCACAAGTTCAGTGTGATCGCTTATTCCAAAAACTCAAAAAAAAAAAAAAAAAAAAAAAAAAAAAAGAATCTGAAGGAAGCACCAGAAGCAAACAAGCATTTAGAAATTAAAGTTTCAATCTTTACCACTAAAAGTTGAATTCTTTAAATTACAATTTACAATAGCCACCAATTTCAAGGTCACATATTTCCACAACCTGAAATACTAAAAAAATTAAGACCATCTTTCTGCTGTCATTGCTTTTCCAAGCAACTAAATAAAGCAGGGAAAAGAAAACAGTAAACACAAAGAAAAATAAAGATGAAAAAGGCCAAAACAAGAAGAAAGGCATCAACTTCCCTCACTAATACACTGATTCCGAGGAAAAAGATGTACAAGTAGAAACGAAAAGTAAGAAAGTGATAGAAAAGAAAACTGAAAATTCCCAAAAAATAATTTCAATCAAAAGCACTTGAAAGAAAATCAAAACTAGCACGAAAATTCACAAGCGAATATTGAATTAAAATCAGAATTCAGCAATAATCAAATCCAAACACTTAATTAAGCTAGAAAACAGAAATTAAACGTACCCTTCATCTTTAACAGCTAGATTAAGGAGGGCAAGAAGAGCAGCTTCGTTAGACTCAAAAGATTCAGAACGGAGCATATCGACGAGGGGTTTAACGGCGTTAGAGAAATGACGGCGGTAACGTTGAGAAGTCTTGGTTAGACGGCGGATCTCCTTAGCCGCCTGAACTTTCAAAGTGAGGTCATCGGAATGAATGAGAAAAAGGGTTTGTTGAACTGCCGAAGACGACGTCGTTCGCCGAATAGGACCATCAAACATACCGTCGGTGGCATCGGTAGTATTCAGTTGCACAGAATTCTCGCCCTCCGAACCCATATTATTGGGAAAAATAGACTAGGAATAGAGAAGAGTGAGAGAAAATAAATATCTGGGAGAGTATAGAAAGAGGTTAAAAGGAAAGGGACAAGTTTATTTTATTTAAGTAATGAGTACAAGAAGTAAGGTAGTTTGCTGTAAAAAACGTAAGGTTGAGAGGAGAGGAAGGAAAGGGAGGGAGGGAGGGAGGGGTGCGGTGGCGTTAAGCAACAGTTATAAGAACCCACCACCTTGTGGGGACAACAGACGGATTTCGATTTCTTTTCAGCGGACGTAGTTGTTTGGTCTTTGGTAATAGTTAGTTAGTGTTCTTCGACCTTTTTTACCAATTACCACTGTGGTTCGGTTAATAGCCTAATTGGCGTGTGCTTTTGGCAACGTTTAATCTTTATCCATATGAAGGAAAATTACCCTATTAATTAAAGTGCCTCACTTTTTCTTATATAATTCTTTTTCATTTATTTATAAAAAAACTGCCATCGGGGTGGAGGTCTTTTCCGGACCTATGTTATATTGAGAGGGGTCACCAGCACCATAAGACTTGGCAAAAATTCTCTCTCTATATGCCTTTAGAAAACTGTAATATATTAGTAGTGGGCACCCTATATGTAAAGCTGATTTTGGTAGAATTTAAAAGTGCACCCTCATTCTTCAAATTTTGAATCCGCCTCTACTTCAACTTGTATATTATCAAATATATCTATTACATGTAGGAGGACATAAACTTTAGCTTCCATAACACGACGGAGAATGATAGTTTTCATTTTTATATATATATTCGAGCACAAAACGCATGACCAAACTGGGAGGGCTCCTCCTATACATTTTGTAAGCTAGAACAACCAAAAAAGATGCTATGTACACAGCAAGTAGGAATATACAAGATCCCATCCTATCTAGTGGTAGCATCATTAAAAATAAAATGATTCTTCCTTGGCCTTATTCTGAAATTTGCTTTACTAACTCCGGTAACGAGTTAGCTTCCTCAAATATGACTTGGTTTCTCATCTCACACCCACTCGTAATCAGCCCCTCAGGCATAACATAAATCAAGAACCGCCCCTTGGGCAATAACATGATTCGGATAAGGGCATTTGTTGTTATAAATCCAATCTTGCATCCCGTCAAATTTAAGTATATTTCGTAATGTCTCACAATAGAGTCGATCTCAACTATTATAGTGAATACTTATTGTCCATCATAAAACAGGTATGAGTAATTGATTATTAAGTTTTAGATAGATATCGCCTAATATGTTTTGTCTTTATGATAGTATTATTAAAATCCTATTCTTTTATAATTTTCATCTTATTGTATTAATCGTTATTATATTTTTAATTATTGGATTCACACCGCGTAAGCACATTAAAAAGGAAGCTATCTTTACTCCCAAAAAATTATTTTATATTTAAACAGGAGACTTCTGATTAAGAGCGAAGATGTCATCCTATCCGTCATTGGTGTGGTATAAACCCACCTCTATTCCAAAAGGTTAAACCGAAAGTTAGTTTGAATAAGAAGGGCACTTGGACATCTCTAGAAAGGAGTTTGGGGAATACGAGTTGTATACTCCTACGTGAAAAATAAAAAGAAATGAGTTAGTTATGTTCAGCTGCTGATTTAGCTTTAGCATGGTCAAGATTCAACAACCTCAATATGTTGATTTAACTCTCTCTAAACGTAGGCTTATAGAATTGACACAAGCAGCATCCTTGGGGCTTTAATTAATTTCAAAGTATCAAAATCTTAAGTTCAAATTGCAACAAAGAGGATTTTGTAGATTTTTATAATATCTTTTTAAGAATTTAAATTATCTATATTGGTAACATCAAGAATTACAATATCAATGTAATTTCTAATTTTAGGTCGTTTCGCTCTATCTTTCGGATTATCATGTTATATTTATTATATATTGTTACCTATTTGTGCATGTCAAGTTAACTTGATAGTGTAGAAAAAATATATTTTAATTGCGAATAAGTTAAACTCCTTTTATACGTGGATTATTGCACTACTTTGTGTTTGTATAGTTAGTTCAGAATATCATTTTCTCACCCGCCATTCTATTTTATAGTTCTCCCAAATCTGTAGCTTCTTACTTTTATTAATTTTACTTAACTAAAACAATCAATTTTGTAAATTAATTCACTTTCAACTTTCTTTTGCCTGCCCCCACCTTTACAGCTTTTCTCCTTTGTAATGAACCTTGAACATTTATTAAAAGCAATTCGATAATTAAGAAATGGCATCTTCAGACGTGGAACGAATAGGCCCAAGTGCAAAATCAGTGCGATTTCACTCTTTTTATTTTTATTTTTTTATAAAGCACCTTTTCATTCTTTTCTCAAATATCAGAGGAAGAACGTACATATAAAAATATAGAATACGTAGCAATGAAATATAAATAAGCTAATCCCAATTTATCTTTTTACAACCGCAATGTTTGACTAAAAAGATATTGAAACCTTTTTGAACAAATCAATCAAAAAAAGTGAAGGGGTAAATCTTAGTAGAACATAATAAATTCCAGATCGATGAGCTAACTGAATACTTAGTAGACAAGACGAAATAGAAGTAACCAATCTTATTGGAACTTTCGTTGTGTCTCCCATTAATCAATGGGGGAGGTTGTTTTATATATTATGCTTTTAAGATTGCTAAATTGTTCCTTTTGTTCTTAGGAGGACTGCAGAAGAGGGAAGTAAGGAGAGAGGGTAAAATTCCCGATCCCTTTAACTGAAGGTTTTCCCTTACTATATATAGTCATGGGACCTTTGCTATCTACTTGGTCCGACACCTCTACATTATGTCTGTCTTGGTCGTCCTCTAAACATCGTTTCTCTTGGCTCGACGTGTACCGAGAATGCTGGATATGGAGCAGGACATGTCGTCTTTCACCGCCTTGCTGCCTGGACGGGACGTTGATCAGCTTGACGACAGCGGTCAGATTTTGACCAGTACAGTTAGTCCCTCCGTCTATCGGGGTCATCCCCTGTCGGGTCGGGCAGACGGATCATGATTGCTACGGATTCGAGAGAAATCTAGTTGTTTGTTCCTTGGTTATGCTTTTTAGGTTTCAAGTGGGATAACGACGTTCTTTCGATATCCTTAGACCGTTGCGGCTGTTTCGGAACCGAAACGTCATTTAGCATTAAAGCGTTGTTTCGTGGCTGCAGCTATTATGACACATGTTCCTGGGGAACCGAAACGTTTCGTGCCCTATCAGATTTGATTGGCGACTCTTGAATTACGTGCTTGGGGGATTTATGTCTCTTATAAATAGAAGGAACACATCATTCGATTGGCACACTTCTTTGCCTTTTGCTTGAAATAATTCTGCAGATATACTTTCTGATACTCCAAGTTTTTGTTTGCTCTTAGTTAACTGAAAACTCTCATCCTTTCTTTCCGTTGTCTTTTTGCCACATCATCTTGACAAAATGGCTGGTGATTCCTCTCGCACCGATCTCCCTGTCACAATTCTGGAGCTGGAAAATATTGCTCAGGCCACTGGAGGGACAGAAGTGGTGGAATATGAGGAGGTCCCGTCGATAGTCGAGATTTTGCCTCGTCTTGGGAGAGAATTGACTGACTCCGGCAGTCGCGCCGGGGTGGAGCCGGAGCCTGTCCCTTCTGTTATGAAAGAAGAAGACATTGCAGAGTTGAAAGCTAGGTGGGGGATCCCCGGTTACGTAGACATGCGACCGACGATAGGGAATGGCATAGTTCATTTTGACCGTCCTAGGTACTGCGTGTTTTACGCCTATCCCTTTCTTATTGGATACACACTTCCTCTCCCTCTCCTGGTGGTAGATTTCTGCCGTTTTTATGAGGTATGCCCCGCCCAACTTTCACCGTACCTGTATAAGTTGTTCCTTATGTTGCTCAAGTTTGCGGAACTCGCCGGCCGTGAGATCACTTTGGATCACATACTCAATATCTTCGCGCCTCAGCTTATCTGCGGCACGATGCTTCACATGCGTCCTCGGGGGTCGAAGAGTCTGGTGGTAAAAATGGACGACAGGGCTAACCGTCGTTTCTACGAGAATTATTTCTATGTACGGACTGAACACATTATGGCGGATCCAAAGGGGTTCCCTAAGAAGTGGAACTTTACACGTAAGTTTCTTATGTTTTACTTTTTAGTCGTTGAGATGCCCGACCGCTTTCTATTACAGTATTAAACCCCATTGTCTCTGCAGCTGAGAAATTGCCCCCTCCATCTGTCGAGGGTATCCGCGAGTGGGTGAGCGCCATCCTTCCCCATAGGGCGGGGGTTCGCACATGGTTGGCCTTTTATGAGAAATTTGGACGCAGTCACAGGTGAGATGTCGTTTCAGCTTGCTATTTTCCCTGTCTTTTTACTCAGTTACTTATGTGTGGTTTTGTCGATGCCAGGGAGAGTGCGGAGAGCGAGGGCTCCTCTATTAGCTTTTCGTCAGCCGACATCGTCTGCTCGCCCTGCTGCAGTACCTACCGCCCGACCTTCGTCAAGGGCTGCTTCAGTCGAGTCGGCGGCTGTGGTTATTCCTGCGGAGGCCACTTCTCAGACTGAGGTCCCGACTCGTGTCGCTTGTCTGACGGGTGAGTCTCCCCGTGCTGAGGAAGAAGAAAGGCCGTCCAAGAGGCGGTGAGTGGAATTCGAGGAAACCCCTACGACTGTAATACACCTAGACAACTCTCCCTTGACAGAATCTAGGGCAGGGGTTGACACCGCTCCGCCCATAGAGATGGAGACAGCCGTCGTATCTGCCCCAGCGACGAAGGTTCCTGCTGCTTTTGTTGATCAGCAGCCTATCATGACGGAGGGTCAGGTTTCTGAGGCTTTCATTGTGGTTTCGGACGTACCCTTATCCTCCGTGCCTAGTGGTGCTTCCTCCTCAGTTGCTGGTAGAGGAAAAGGCGTTGTGGTCGACGATTATGAATCCGAGTCGGACCTCGATCCTAATGATATGAGGATGTTTAAAGAGGGTATTACCCACTCGATGGTTCGTGCGGGAGGTTTGGTCCCCATTCTTGAGATTTCTTCGGATGTTAATCTCCTGGGGGACATAGAGGGTCTGGTTCCATAATTCGACATTTTGTGTTTTGCTGCCGAGAACGAGGCTTTACGGAACGTTCCTGATATCGATTTGATGAATGAGGTGGCCGTTATGGGCTTGAGAGTATGTTGCATTTTTCTTGTATACTTCTCTCATTTTTCTTGCTGATATGGCTTTAAACCATCTTCTCGTTTTTCAGATGTACATTGTGGAAGTGGAGAGTATGAGCAAGTCCGACATTTAGGCCAAGCTTTTCTTGAAGATGTTGGAAAAGTATCGACTCTATCGCAACAAGTTCCATGAGATGCACGAGCGACTGAGGGAGAATCCTGGTGCTTGATCCCTCGGAGAGGAATTGGAGAAAAGAGACCAGAAGTTGATAGAGGCCATTCGTAGGAACAGTGTGCTCGAAGAGCAACTTCGTGCGAATGATGGAAAGCTCTAAGTGGGAAAGGGGGTGGCCGTAGAGTATGACTATCTGCAGGGGAGACTGAGGTCAATGCAAGTCGAGATGGACCAGAATCTTATCAAGGTCGAGGCGATGAGTGCAGAGTGGATGGGAAAGATGGCCGAGTTAGAGAGAAAGGCCGCCGGGTTGGAGAGTATCGAAAGTGCCTAGTCTGCAGCTTCAGCAAGGGCAGCAGCCCTGGAGAACTCTATCCGCGTCCTCCAGTCTGAGCAGGAGTCGGAGAGAGCGACAACAATGCTTATGGAGGTGAGGCTTGAGGAGCGCATTAGTGAGATCGATCGGGAAGCTTCAACCTTAGGAGATCAGGTCGCCGCTCTTGAGGTTGAAAAGAAGCGACTGTTGGCATAGATTGAGTCTTCCTCCGACGTTGTTCACCGCCGCTTACACAAGCTTTGGGTTCATGCTGAAGCTCAGCGGGATATATACAAGAGCCTGTGGGAGGCAGGCAATGTTACTGAGGCCGCATATGAAGGAGCACGAGCAAAGGCGCGAGAGGCTCGTGTCAACTATGGTTATGAATCTGCGAATCCAGAGGCCGAAGAGGGCGCGAATGATAAGGGAGAGCTTCCTGGAGATGATGGCGATGATGGTGGCGGTGATGACGCCAAGTGAAAGAATGTTGTCTTAGTCTATTTTTTTATCGTCGGTTGTCGTTGTTCCTTTCTTTTTTTCTTCTTTTTTTTATTGTTGGCTTGGGCCGTGTGTAATCTGCGACTATTAGCGCTGTTACTTTGTATAAAGAATTTTTTCATTGTTATTTGCCTTGTACTTTATCTTTGTTTTCGCCTTTCGTGATTTTGGTGCGGGATAGATTCCCATATGGCGAGTCCCGGTTTTTCCACTCCTTTTTACTTAATGATGGCCTCTGGCCTTATATACATTTCGAACTTTTCTCTTTGGTGATGGCTCGTGGCCTTGGGGGTGTGATTTTGAAATTTTGTCGAAATATCAACCCGTCGTTGTTCGATCTAGGTTGAACTTTCCTTTTTTGGCGAAGGCCCTTGGCCTTAAAGGGTGTTATTTTTAACTTATCGAAATAGTAACTCGTCGTCGTTCGATCGAGGTCGAACTCTTCTTTTTTGGAAAAGGCCCCTGACCTTAAAGGGTGTTATTTAGAACGTATCGAAATAGTATCTTATAGCCGTTCGATCGAGGTCGTACTCTTCTTTTTTGGCGAAGGCCCATGGCCTTAAAGGGTGTTATTTTTAACGTATTGAAATAGTAGCCCATCGTCGTTTGATCGAGGTCGAACTCTTCTTTTTTGGCGAAAGCCCTTGGCCTTGAAGGGTGTTATTTCGAACGTATCGAAATAGTAGCCCGTCGTTGTTCGATCGAGGTCGAACTCTTCTTTTTTGGCGAAGGCCCTTGGCTTTAAAGGGTGTTATTTCGAACGTATCGAAATAGTAACCCGTCGTCGTTCGATCGAGGTCGAACTCTTCTTCTTTGGCAATGGCCCTTGGCCTTAAAGGGTGTTATTTTGAATGTATCGAAATAGTAACCAGTCTTAATTCGATCGAGGTCGAACTCTTCTTTTTTGGCGAAGGCCCTTGGTCTTAAAGGGTGTTATTTCGAACGTATCCAAATAGTAGCCCATCGTCGTTCGATCGAGGTCGAACTCTTCTTCTTTGGCGAAGTCCATTGGCCTTAAAGGGTGTTATTTCGAATGTATCGAAATAGTAGCCCGTCGTCGTTCGATCGAGGTTGAATTCTTCTTCTTTGGAGAAGGCCTTTGGCCTTAAAGGGTGTTATTTCGAACATATCGAAATAGAAGCCCGCCGTCGTTCAATCGAGGTCGACATCTTCTTCTTTGGTGAAGGCCCTTGGCCTTAAATGGTGTTATTTCGAACGTATCGAAATAGTAGCCCATCGTCGTTCGATCGAGGTCGAACTCTTTTTTCTTTAGCCAAGGCCTTTGGCCTTAAAAGGTGTTATTTCGAACGTATCAAAATAGTAGCCCATCGTCGTTCGATCGAGGTCGAACTCTTTTTTCTTTGGCCAAGGCTTTAGCCTTAAAAGGTGTTATTTCGAATGCATCTAAATAGTAGCCCGTCGTTGTTCGATCGAGGTCAAACTCTTCTTCTTTGGCAAAGGCCCTTGGCCTTAAAGGGTGTTATTTCAAATGTATCAAAATATTAGCCCGTCGG
Organism: Nicotiana sylvestris; assembly: GCF_000393655.2. Taxonomy (NCBI): domain Eukaryota; kingdom Viridiplantae; phylum Streptophyta; class Magnoliopsida; order Solanales; family Solanaceae; genus Nicotiana; species Nicotiana sylvestris. The sequence goes on from NC_091058.1 coordinate 95,079,574, forward strand.
CATTCGATCGAGGTCGACTTTTCTTTTTTTGGTGAAGGCCCTTGGCCTTAAAGGGTGTTATTTCGAACGTGTCGAAATAGTAACCCGTCTTCGTTCGATCGAGGTTGAACTCTTCTTCTTTGGCGAAGGCCCATAGCCTTAAAGGGTGTTATTTCGAACCTATCGAAACAGCATCCCGTTGTTGTTCGATCGAGGTCAAACTCTTCTTCTTTGGCGAGGGCCCTTGGCCTTAAAGGGTGTTATATCGAACGTATCAAAATAGTAGCTCGTCGTCGTTCGATCGAGGTCGAACTCTTCTTCTTTGGCGAAGGCCTTTGGCCTTAAAGGGTGTTATTTCGAACGTATCGAAATAGTAGCTCGTCGTCGTTCGATCGAGGTCGAACTCTACTTCTTTGGCAAAGGCCCTTGGCCTTAAAGGGTGTTATTTCGAATGTATTGAAATAGTAACCCGTCGTCATTCGATCGAGGTCGAACTCTTCTTCTTTGGCAAAGGCCCTTGGCCTTAAAGGGTGTTATTTCGAACGTATCGAAATATTAACCCGTCTTCGTTCGATCGAGGTCGAACTCTTTTTCTTTGGTGAAGGCCCTTGGCCTTAAAGGGTATTATTTCGAACGTATCGAAATAGTAACCTGTCGTTGTTCGATTGAGGTCGAACTCATCTTTTTTCGCGATGGCCTTTGGTCTTAAAGGGTATTATTTCGAACGTATCCAAATAGTAGCCTGTCGTCGTTCGATCGAGGTCGAACTCTTCTTCTTTGGCGAAGGCCATTGGCCTTAAAGGGTGTTATTTCGAATGTATCGAAATAGTAGCCTGTCGTCGTTCGATCGAGGTCGAACTCTTCTTCTTTGGAGAAGGCCTTTGGCCTTAAAGGGTGTTATTTTGAACGTATAGAAATAGTAGCCCGTCGTCTTTCGATCAAGGTCGAACTCTTCTTCTTCGGTGAAGGCCCTTGGCCTTAAATGGTGTTATTTCGAACGTATCGAAATAGTAGCCCATCGTCGTTCGATCGAGGTCGAACTCTTTTTTCATTGGCGAAGGCCCTTGTCTTTAAAGTATGTTATTTCGAACGTATCGAAATAGTAGCCCGTCGTCGTTCGACCAAGGTCGAACTCTTCTTTTTTGGCAAAGGCCCTTGGCCTTAAAGGGTGTTATTTCGAATGTATCAAAATATTAGCCCGTTGTCGTTCGATCGAGGTTGACTCTTCTTTTTTGGTGAAGGCCCTTGGCCTTAAAGGGTGTTATTTCGAACGTGTCGAAATAGTAACCTGTCGTCGTTCGATCGAGGTCGAACTCTTCTTCTTTGGCGAAGGCCCTTAGCCTTAAAGGGTGTTATTTCGAACCTATCGAAACAACATCCCGTCGTCATTCGATCGAGGTCAAACTCTTCTTCTTTGGCGAGGGACCTTGGCCTAAAAGGGTGTTATATCGAACGTATCGAAATAGTATCCCGTCATCGTTCGATCAAGGTTGAACTCTTCTTCTTTGGCGAAGGCCTTTAGTCTTAAAGGGTGTTATTTCGAATGTATCCAAATAGTAGCCCGTCGTTGTTTGATCAAGGTCGAACTCTTCTTCTTTGGCGAAGGCCATTGGACTTAAAGTGTGTTATTTCGAACGTATCGAAATAGTAGCCCGTCGTCGTTCGATCGAGGTCGAACTCTTCTTCTTTGGAGATGGCCTTTGGCCTTAAAGGGTGTTATTTTGAACGTATCGAAATAGTAGCCCGTCGTCGTTAGATCGAGGTCGAACTCTTCTTCTTTGGAGAAGGCCTTTGGCTTTAAAAGGGTGTTATTTCGAACGTATCAAAATAGTAGCCCGTTGTCGTTCGATCGAGGTCGAACTCTTCTTCTTTGGTGAAGGCCCTTGGCATTAAAGGGTGTTATTTCGAACGTATAGAAATAGTATCCCATCGTCGTTCGATCGAGGTCGAACTCTTTTTTCTTTGGCCAAGGCCTTTGGCCTTAAAGGGTGTTATTTCGAACCTATCGAAATAGTAGCCCGTCGTTGTTCGATCGAGGTCGAACTCTTCTTCTTTGGCAAAGGCCCTTGGCCTTAAAGGGTGTTTTTTCGAATTTATCAAAATATTAGCCCGTCGTCGTTTGATCGAGGTCGAGTCTTTTTTTGGTGAAGGCCCTTGGCCTTAAAGGGTGTTATTTCGAACGTGTTGAAATAGTAACCCGTCGTTGTTCGATCGAGGTCGAACTCTTCTTCTTTGGCGAAGGCCCTTAGCTTTAAAGGGTGTTATTTCGAACCTATCGAAACAACATCCCGTTGTCGTTCGATCGAGGTCGAACTCTTCTTCTTTGGTGAGGGCCCTTGGCCTTAAAGGGTGTTATATCAAACGTATCAAAATAGTAGCCCGTCGTCGTTCGATCGAGGTCGAACTCTTCTTCTTTGGCGAAGGCCTTTGGCCTTAAAGGGTGTTATTTCAAACGTATCAAAATAGTAGCTCGTCATCGTTCGATCGAGGTCGTACTCTTCTTATTTGGCGAAGGCCCTTGGCCTTAAAGGGTGTTATTTCGAACGTATCGAAATAGTAACCCGTCGTTGTTCGATCGAGGTCGAACTCTTCGTCTTTGGCAAAGGCCCTTGGCCTTAAAGGGTGTTATTTCGAACGTATCGAAATAGTAACCCGTCTTCATTCGATCGAGGTTGAACTCTTTTTCTTTGTCGAAGGCCCTTGGCCTTAAATGGTGTTATTTCGAACGTATCAAAATAGTAATCTGTCGTCGTTCGATTGAGGTCGAACTCTTATTTTTTCGTGAAGGCTCTTGGTCTTAAAGGGTGTTATTTCGAACGTATCCAAATAGTAGCCCATCATCATTCGATCGAGGTCGAACTCTTCTTCTTTGGCGAAGGCCATTGGCCTTAAAGGGTGTTATTTCGAACGTATCGAAATAGTAGCCCGTCATCGTTTGATCGAGGTCAAACTCTTCTTCTTTTGTGAAGGCCCTTGGCCTTAAAGGGTGTTATTTCGAACGTATCGAAATAGTAACCCGTCGTCGTTCGATTGAGGTTGAATTCTTCTTTTTTGGTGAAGCCCCTTAGCCTTAACGGGTGTTATTTCGAATGTATCGAAATAATAACCCGTCGTCAGTCCCAGTTTTTGGAGAGTCGGGCATCCTCCGAGGGAGTCCTAGTTTGCTCGATATTTTATGCATCGGAGGGTATAATGTCGGAGAGTATGAAACGTTGATGTTTCGCTTATGTTCATTTTATGCCCATATTGGAGTTTCTTTGCCTGATTCCGGCCTTCCGGCCTGAAGATGTCATCGGCGTGCAATATTTCGGTAGTCTTGTAGTGGTTTCTCATTCTTTAATTGAGATGTTTCTTCGCTCGCTCGCCCGCGCGACATTTGTGTTCCTACTTGGGCAAAGAGCAGAAAGTGAGTTAAAATGACACTTTCCTTACCCCCATCCGATGGGCCGGATGGGCCGGTGAATGAGAGCAGGTCTGTAACGTTCCCGTTTCGTTTGGCATCTCGATGGTTGATGGGGCGTGGATTTCTAAATTCGGTGACTCTATTCGGCTCTCCTTCCTCTTCTATGATGCGCCTTTATCCCGCGTGAGTTGGGTTTTGCTTAGCGCTCTTTTCGGTCGGTAATCGTGTTTCTTGTCTTTGATCTGGAAGAGACTAGGAAATTTCACTAAGAAATCCCCACAGACGGCGCCAAATTGTTTGACTAAAAAGATATTGAAACCTTTTTGAACAAATCAATCAAAGAAAGTGAAGGGGTAAATCTTTGTAGAACATAATAAATTCCAGATCGATGAGCTAACTGAATACATAGTATACGAGACGAAATAGAAGTAACCAATCTTATTGAAACTTTCGTTGTGTCTCCCATTAATCAATGAGGAAGGTTATTTTACATATTCTCCTTTTGAGATTGCTAAATTATTCCTTTTGTTCTTAGGAAGACCGCAGAAGAGAGAAGTAAGGAGAGAGGGTGAAATTCCCGATCCCCCAACCGAAGGTTTTCCCTTACTATATATAGTCATGAGACCTTTGCTATCTACTTGGTCCGACGCCTTTATGTTATGTCTGTCTTGGTCGTCCTCTAAACATCGTTTCTCCTGGCTCGACGGGTACTGAGAATGCTGGATATGGAACAGGCCATGTCGTCTTTCACCTCCTTGCCGCCTGGACGAGACGTTGATCAGCTTGTCGGCAACGGTCAGATTTTGACCAGTACACGTGATAACACAACCGACAAAAAATAACGTAGCAGTTATATAGAAATGATTCTTCACTTTTCTAATGGATCGTGTACCATATGAAATGCTCGACGTACCTTATTATAAAAGCAAAAAATAAAAAGAAGGAAAACTTTTAAAAGAGGAAAAGATACTCTCTTTGTACACTGAAAATGACAATTTTGGAGTATGAGAGTTAGAACATTTATTTTTGTAAAAGGTAAATTCAATTTTTTTGATTTATCATTTAAAAAGAATTCAGCGTTCAAATAATAATAGGTTCATATAGAATTAAAATCGGCTTTGGTTTTGTTGGCCGGCGATAATTGCCGACGGTCCGGGGGATGAGGGAGGTGGGGGTCGATTTTAGACAAATAGATCGTTGTATTTGGGGTCAGAATTGAGATGCCTTTACCTAACGACACAACTTTTTCGTCGGTTCAACTTTAACGTAGTATAAGTCCTTTTGCATTGTGTTTCTTGTCATTTATAACAGTTCGAGAACCCAATGGCCAATAGTTCTTCTATTTGGCGTTCGTTGTTAAAACGTAATTGGCAGCCGTTTGACTAAATTTTTCTTGCGTCTATTCATTCAACCGTTTTTGAGCGTAAAGTCATACCATCTCCGTTCCACGATAAGTGACCAATTTGTTTTTTTATTTTGATCCAAAATAACTATCTATTTATATAATCAAAAAAAAATTAATTTGCTTTTCCAAATTACCCTTTTGTACGTATCCCTAAAAAATCATTTACTCCTCACATTTGAGAAGAAAAGTAAGTGCTACTATAACTATGATGCAACATTTAATGAAGAGTGGTTTAGTCACGCTAACTATTTTCGTCTAGATTTTCGTATTTTCTTTATGGTTGCGCCCAAAGCAAATTGGTCACTTATTGTGGATCAGAGGGAGTAACATTTTTTCATACGCATTAATTATTATTTGGTCTATTTAAGTTATAAGTATTTTTCAATTTTTATTATAACAAATATATTGACTAAAAAGATATTTTCTTTATTCCAATTTATATGACTTTCTAAATTTAAAACGTCCTAGTATATTCAAGATTATTTAAGTAATAATACTTACTTGAACTCTAACGTCTTCTTAAAGTCAAATATATTCTACGTCTGACAAGTTTGATGTTTCCTCCATCGCCTAGATTTATCAGTTATTCTTTTCAATATTTTTTGTCTTGGAGGTATAATTATTTACCGTATACTCTCAACGTTTATTCAGATCACATATCACAAAAATAAGAACCAATGAGTAAGATATTGTGGATTAGAACTATAAATTGCCGTATTCAAATTAAAACAAAATTTGCATCTACATATGTTCTCTCAGAGCCAGAAGTATATGAAAAAAAAAAATGAGTATACTTATCTCGAGTTATATATAGAATGTCAAAGAATTTATTGACTTAAGATATTGACGTAAAACAACCTAACATTATCAATAAAGCTTAAACAGACTCACAATCGTTCATATAATTTCTATTCCTAAACGGCGTGTAGAACCATCATTACACCATATTGCATGGCCCAATGGTAATGATGTATAACAAACATTAGTACGATTAAGTAAATCAATTAAGTAGTCATTTGTCATCGTGACTCTAGTCACTCGTGGACGGACTGTATAATTTATGAGCCGATTAATGCCATTCAAGTGATTGAACTTACGTATTATTGGTGGGAATTAGTAGCTACTTACATTAAGTAGGCCCTTTGTCATGATTATTAGCTGATTATGCGATTCAAGTTAAAAAGAAAAAAAAAAATATGCCATTCAACTTTTTGAACTCATATTGTTATTGGTGGAAAGTAGCTAAGGTGAAAGGTTTTCTAATCCTATTTTGCCAAGTGTCATGTGTGTGGCATATTCGTAGAGTACACGTTTTGTATAAGGCATCTAACCTTAAAATAATGCAACCCCACGAAAAAAGAAAAAGAGAGGGGAAGAAATAGTATGGTATTCCTTTCTTTGGTTTCAAGTGATCACATATTAAGCTAAGTTTCTACCTTCTAACTAATTTCCTCTTCCGATAAATAAGTGTGTTATGTGTATGTTTGTAAAGCATGATATACTCCCAAAGCTTTCTCAATATATGATTGTACACGGTCAAAATCGGAATACCCCTTTTTGTTCGACTAACCAAGGCTGGAACGTGGTAGATCAAGTTTGAACCTCGATTTTTATCTGTGGCATGGGGTTAAGTTATCGAGACCCTGGGACCGATTAAGTTCGAGGTCGACCAAGATCAAGATCAAATAAGATGGAGATCGAAACTAAGTTGAGTAACAGAAAATCGAGATATCCGGGATCGGCCAAGGATCATGGCGAGAATCTCGGCACGAATCAAGTCAAGACCGGTTGTTCAGCTAATCATGGAATTTCCTTCCGTAATTAGAGTTATGCCATAATTAGGATTCCTATGATATATAAAAAGGAGTTCCAATCATTTGTAGGGACCTTACATTCATAAAAAAAAAAATAATATTTCTCTAATATTCATCAATTTATTGTTCTTTAACTGTTCTTACTTTGCACCCCCTGAGGGTTCAATAGCTCGAGGGCATTGCTCAAAGCCTGGTTTGTCTTACATTCTTGTCAATTTCATCACTTATCTCCGAATTAATCAATTGGTATTAAGTGAAATCACGTATCCTTAAAACCAAATGGATAACTCAAACCCTTACCTTGACCAGTTTGTAGTGGAAAACCTCAATGACATTACAAGTTTAATTGTTACTCGATTTTTAGGGTAAATAGTTTGGTGCCTACCGTGGGGCTAAGGATAATAGTGATTGCTTAATACTTTAACCTTCATAACATACACTGCTTTTACACTTGTTCTCGTGAGTATTTTTGATTTCAAGAATCAACATGTCAAACTCTCAGGCAATATCCACTCACACTGATACCGGCCTTGGTCTTCATGGCAAAAACAAACACGTAGCGCCCCGGAAACAAAGTGCCTCCAATCAATCGCGACGCACCGCTGGCCGTAGATCCTCTCGATTTCAATTCACATGTTGCCCTAAATGCAAATCTAGGCATTGATCCTGAAGGTAACGTACGCAGGGAAGTTCGATCAGGAGGTCGAGGTACGTAGGGCGGAGAAGACGGCGTAGTCAGCCTCCAATTGATATTTGAAATGCTCCAAGCTCAACAAGCCGCTATAACACAACTACAGAATCAACATCGATCACCAAGTGGGATCGAACAAGAAGCTGTTCGTAGGTCTGAACCTATACCGGAGGGATCGAACGCTAATGTCTCGGGGACTGACCCTGCCATTATAAAAATGCTCGAGGAACTCATTAAACGAATTGAATCAGGAGAAAATAAAATCAAGGCAAATGATAAAAAGGTAGAAATATACAACTCCCAGGTTGACCAAATACCGCGGGCACCACCGATTCTGAAGGGTTTGGATTCGAAAAAGTTCGTACAGAAGCTTTTCCCACCAAGTGCAGCTCCGAAGCCCATCCCGAAGAAATTCCGCATGCCAGAAATTCCCAAATACAATCGGACCACTGACCCTAATGAGCATGTTACTTCTTATACATGCACCATTAAGGGAAATGACTTGGAAGATGACTAGATTGAATTTGTGTTGCTGAAGAAATTCGGAGAGACTCTATCGAAGGGTGCCTTAACATAGTATCATAACTTACTCCTTAATTCTATTGATTTGTTTGCTATATTTGTAGATTCTTTTGTAAAGGCAAACGACGGAGCCATTAAAATCGTAACGAGAAAGTCAAACCTTTTGAAGGTAAGGCAGAAAAATAACGAGATGCTCAGGGAATTCGTATCTTGGTTCCAAGCAGAGAGAATTAATTTTCCTCCGACCACCGATGGTTGGGCTATTCAAGCCTTCACTCATGGTCTCAATGAACAGTGTTCCATAGCTTCACAACAGTTGAAGCAAAGTTTGATCGAGTACCTGGCTATCACTTGAGCCGACGTACATAATCGATATCAGTCGAAGATTAGGGTCGAGGATGATCAACTGGGGACCCCTTACGGGTCCGTTTATCCTAACACGCCCATAGATAGGATCAAAAGGGACATTGATCGAGAGCCAAGGTTGAATAGAGATTGATGTCAACCATACAACGAAGACCGTATAAGCAGCGGGTCTGGGTAAAGCTTCACACGAAATGAGAGGAGAAGTGATCGAGGTCAAAATTCACGGGGGCTTGATGCCGAGGAGGATCACGTTAAATATACAAAATCCGAATAAAGGTATGACCCCATTCCAATTCTTTCTATTTTTTCGACTAACACTTGCAGGCTATCGACAGGGATCGACACTAAGCTTTGGATCTTAAAGCATGCGTTGCACTCTTTTTTCCTTAGACCGCTTTTTGTCCCAAATAGGTTTTTCCGGCGATATTTTTAACGAGGCAATTATTGTTTGTGCTATCTTAGAGCAATTCAACAGTATCTGTGGTTCCCTATAATAAACCTTGACTACTGGGAGGGAGGCATTACCCTCGAATGTGTACTTTGTTGCAAGAAAATTACTTCATGATAGTAGGGTCTCGATAGGAAATGTTGTAAGGGTCAAACAGTCAGATGAACCATGCCCATATAGGTTACTCGAGCCTAACATAAAACATGCGCGCATGTATAATCATCTATTTGAAGAAGTATTTTTCCTTGCCGATATCTCATGCCTTTAGAAAAATTTCCCATTTCATACTTTTTATCTATTGTATAAACAGGCTTATGGGCTGATCACGACGGAAGTTCGAACAACTAACCCCACGCTTGAGGACTGCTGTCTGAAAAACAAACAAAATTGAATTACTAAAATTTTGAGACCATAAAACCTTAAAGGCGACCCTCGATTTTATAGGCCACGGCCACGACCACCTCACTCGGGGACTGACACTTCGGGCAAGCTCAAAGTGAAGCAGGAAATAAGCCTAAAGGGAAAGTTCCGAACTAAAGAGGCTACGACCAAATTAACGCGGATTGGAGATGTCCAAAATCCGTAACAAATACAAAGGCCTAAGGGCTAACTTTACTTCGAGTTCGAGCAAGTCCTCGCTTGATCATAAAGCCCAAGGGCTATCTTAACCCGAGTTCGAGCAAACTCTCACTCGGGGGCTATCTATAAAGCCTAAGAGCTAACTTTACTTCGAGTTCGAGCAAATCCTCACTCGACTATAAAGCCTAAGGGCTAACTTCGCTTCGAGTTCGAGCAAGTCCTTACTCGATCATAAAGCCTAAGGGCTATCTTAACCCGAGTTCGAGCAATCTCTCACTCGGGGACTATCTATAAAGCCTAAGGGCTAACTTTACTTCGAGTTTGAGCAAACTCTCACTCGGGGACTATCTATAAAGCCTAAGGGATAACTTTACTTTGAGTTCAAGCAAATCCTCACTCGACTATAAAGCCTAAGGGCTAAATTCACTTCGAGTTTGAGCAAGTACTCACTCGATCATAAAGCCCAAGGGCTATCTTAACCCGAGTTCGAGAAAATTCTCACTCGGGGACTATCTATAAAGCCTAAGGGCTAACTTTACTTCGAGTTCGAGCAAATCCTCACTCGACTATAAAGCCTAAGGGCTAACTTCGCTTCGAGTTAGAGCAAGTCCTCACTCGATCATAAAGCCCAAGGGCTATCTTAACCCGAGTTCGAGAAAACTCTCACTCGGTGACTATCTATAAAGCCTAAGGGCTAACTTTGCTTTGAGTTTGAGCAAGTCCTCACTCGATCATAAAGCCCAAGGGCTATCTTAACCCGAGTTCAAGAAAACTCTCACTCGGGGACTATCTATAAAGCCTAATGGCTAACTTCACTTCGAGTTTGAGCACGTCCTCACTCGATGATAAAACCTAAGGGCTATCTTAACCCGAGTTCGAGCAAACTCTATAAAGCCTAAGGGCTAGCTTTACTTCGAGTTCGAGCGAATCCTCACTCGACTGTTAAGCCTAAGAGTTACTCAAACTCTAGTTCAAATGGTCATTCGGGGTCCATCGATCTCGGTCGAAAGATCAAATCCCCGAGCATGGGTTTTTTCAAGGGCCCCCCTCCAAGACTGACACTTGGTGCGCTCGGCAAACTCCTTTGCCCGAACTTGAGCAATTTCCTTTTACGAAACGGTTTTAGATGTTTGGGCCATTTTGTTTTGGTGATCAAGGAAGAATAGAGGTTGGAATATTTGGTGCATTGAGAAGAACAAGCAAAGGAACTCGGACTCAATTCGTTTCTTGTCGTTACACTCCAAAAACGAGGGGACTATCTGTACATGGTCAAAATCGGGTTGCCTTTTTTTGTTCGACTGACCAAGGCTGGAACGTGGTAGATCAAGTTTGGACCTCGATTTTTTATCTATGGCGTAGGGTTAAGTTATCGAGACCCTGGAACCGATTAAGTTCGAGGTCGACCAAGGTCGAGATCAAATAAGATGGATATCGAAGCTAAGTTGAGTAACAGAAAATCAAGATATCCGGGATCGGCCAAGGATCGTGGCGAGAATCTCGTCACGAATCAAGTCAAGACTAGTTGTTCAGCCAATCATGGGATTTTCTTCCGTAATTAGAGTTATACCATTATTAGGATTCCTCTACTATATAAAAAGGAGTTCCAATCATTTGTAAGGACCTTATATTTATATAGAAAAAGGCAATATAATATTCTCTGTTGTTCATCAATTTATTGTTCTTTAACTGTTCTTACTTTGTACCTCTCGAGGGTTCAACAACTCGAGGGCATTGTTCAAAGCATTGGTTTGTCTTACATTCTTGTCAATTTCATCACTTATCTCCGAATTAATCAATTGATATTAGGTAAAATCACGTATCCTTAACACCACATTTGTTACTCGATTTTTAGGGTAAAACAATGATGTTTTTCACGTTTTCCCCCCTTCCCATTAATCTTCTTAAGTCTCTTGTTAATTATATTTTGGAGGGAAAGATAAAGTTGTACGTACTATCATTTATGCGCACACTTTCAATTTGAGTTTTATTCAAATTAATTAATGAGAAAATGACAATGTATACTCGCTCTCAAAATAATAGCTGAAAAATATATATTTTTTGTATATAGATACATTCTATATGTTATATACAAAAATTATACAATTTTTATACACTTTTTTGGCTACCAAATGTAAATAATTTCTGGTAGAGGATAAAAGTAAAAAAAACAAAAAAACTTAATTAATTAAGTTGCCTTCATTAGGTTTTCATTATTTTCAAGCTTTAATTCCCTTTCTTTTCTAGTGAGTTCCATTTCAATTCTTTTCGAAACCTTGATGTAGAAATTTTCCCCAGTTAGTTATTTGATTACCATTGGAGCCTTAAAAATTTATAACTCTAAAATTTACCACAATTAAATTAAGATTAGGTCGTTTTCCTCTTAAGTATAATGTATTTAGGAGTTATAATTGTTCCTGAAACGACATACGATAAATACGTAGTTTTGACTTGAATAAAATCCGGAGAATTGGAATATTCTCAAGAAATGTAGTAATATATTCAATCTTTGGTTTTCTCTACAAAGTGTAAATAGCACTGTCCTACAGTACAGTATTCTTTTTGGACACAAATCCCTATCAATAAAATGCATGATAGCTCCTTTTAACACGAATTCAAATGTGGGTTCCAAATCTTGACCTCAGTTGGCTAGAGTTGACAGGCTATTGAGCAATACAGCCTTAATTAATTAATGGTCCTGAAGACTAGTTCCATTATGGAAACCAATTGTCGTGTTCCACGTGGCAAAACTAGCTAGCTAGCTAGAAAAAAACAAAAAGATCTCTCATATTTGCCTCTCTTCTTCCAAAATTCTCATTGCATGTTCATTGCCTCCTTTTCTTCTAGCAAGCTAAAATCTAAAGTAGTAATATGGCTTTCTTTAACAACCTATGAACTTAAATAATGAAATTATTATTATTGCCGTTTCATCTTACATGACGATTTAATAGAGCATGTGTAAAAAGAATTACTTATCAAATCCACTCTTAGAACTTGTAGTTTTACTATGACATGATATTTTTATGACTATAGAAATATGTCTTTCAGGAAATTTATAGATGGAAAGTTTTTGAAGTATATAAATATGTCATTCTTTACTGAACATTTCAAAAAAGAAAAAGTGTTATAAAATTGAATAAAGAGAGTATTATTGTTGAGGCATAATGTGAAAAAAAAGTTCGCCAAATAAAACAAGTGGGATAAAATCAACTTGGACGAAATAGGACATGTGATTCACATTCTTCAAGACATAATGGTAGTAGCAACTTATGTCTGACTTATGTCTGACCACGGACTGTGATACTCCTCCCACAAGCTAAATTCTCGTGGTAGTTATTAGAAAAAATAATACAAGCATTAATTTATGTATTATTAATATCTTGATTGGTACATTTTTTTAATATGTATATAATTAATACATTATATTTGGTATTATCCTATGTGTAAATAATGCATAAAAAATTATGGCATTAGTAATACCAAGACTATTAATGCATGCATTAGTATGGTTAAAGACAAAATTGTCTTTAAAGTCCCTTAAGGTTAGAGGATATGGAGGACATTTTTGTAAAAAACTATTTTTCTTAAAAATTATGTAATGCATTATAATTTTAATACACCGCACCAAACAATAGATAAGAAATAATATCTGCATAATTAATGCTCGCATTACTAACACATACATTATTAATATACCTTATTCCGCATTATTCTTATACACCCCGTCAAACTGCCCTTTAGTGAGCCCAGTCTTCATCTATAGGTCCAATTATGACGCACAACAAGTGGATGAGAGGCCTACCTTGTCTGATAACCTCTTATGGGCCTTCAACAAAAGTTAAGAGGATTTTACACAGAATACAAGATTTTGAGAGTAATTTAAAAATATTCCCAAAAGTTAATGTAGTAGGATGAATTTAGAGGAAGTAATAACTTAAATAGCCGTCAATCTAATCATTTAAATAAAAATAATTGGTTAATTTATAGTATATGTTAATATATGTATATGTATATATCAGTTAGTAGAAATAAACAGTAAATTTGAATCGCTATTCATACAAAGAACCCGATTTAATTTGAAATGATTAAACAATTTTTTCTCCTTGAAGGAGAAAGAAAAGAAACAATTTTGATTGACGGAAAACCAAGTACTTTATCACCTCTCCTTTTACTTTTCAATTGTGATTTGTAACTAATTGGTCTATTTGAGTTAGGTTTTTTTACAACTAAAACACTCGATGGCAAGAACCGGAATTTCATGACTACTATTCTTTAATTCCCCCCCCCCCCCCCCCCCCTCTTTTTTTTTTCTCTGAACAAAAGAAAGAACTTTCAGCAATTAAATTAAAGTAAAAACAAATATGGCATAGATAGATACCTTTAATTTGACGCATATGATGCCGGGGCGGAGCTATAATTGGCGAAGGAAAGTAAGTTAATTTTCGAAAAATTATACTATTGTGTATCTAGGACATGTATTACTTTATATATAAAATCTTAAATATTCTTAACAAAATTCTTGAATTCACACTCTATGACGCAAGGGGAGATTAAAAGGAAAAAGGAAAATTAAAAGTAAAGCAAAACAAAAGCCAACATATGCGAGAATATACCCATAATTACTAGAAGATGTAAGGGTCAGTGTACGAATACAATAAAATAGAGTATTATTAAGTATAAAATAGACTTTATTCTACAGCTAGTGATCAACTAATTAACATGTATAAACCGGATGTCAACGCAAATGCATGACCAATTGCCCATGAGTGACCACTTGGGAAACAATTAGCTAACATGGGAAGTATACCTTTTCCAACTTCATCTACTATTAGATAAAATTAAATTGACACACATACACATCCATGCCATGTATAATGTACAAAAATGTACATTTTCTTATGTAGAAAAAAATAGTACGTACGTAGATGCCACATGAAAACTTAACTTTTGCTGAGTATGCGCGTAGATATGAAATTATTCCAAGATCCTCCGGTTATGGGATTTGTATCAAAGATCATCCAACCTACTTCATGCATGCATGCCTCTCTCTCTCTCTCTTAGAGTAATTAAAATTAAACCTTAATTAATAGAATCACAAACCAAAAAATAAAGCAAGTAATATTTACAACAACTTTATAAATTCCAATGATATTGAAAATTTATTTACAGTGTCACTGAATATTGTATGATAAGTTCATAATTTTAATATTTATGTTTTGGTGTTTACACCTTTTTGCCAGGGGCAGACCTACCGTAGGATATATAGATTTACGTGAATCCAATAACTTTTGTCCAGATAGTATATATGTGTTAAAAATTTGGCTAAAGATCTATAAATATTTTACTGTGAACCTAGTTATTGTAAATTTACTAAAGGTTATCTTAGGAACCCATAAGCTTCAGATTGTGAATTCGCTTCTCCATTTTGCCTAGGGATGTCGTATTTGTTAATAACTTACTATTGCATCATTTGGCTTGCACTTTAGTTCTGGGTTAGTGTCTTAGTGAATGCTCACTAGTTTTTGATTTAGCTCAAGTGTTTACGTACTGCAAAACTCGAGTTCAAACTGGATAATAGACTTTTTCGCTATTATTGATTTATCATTAATTAAGAGTGTTCCAATGAACGAAAGCTAACTCAACTACGTACTACTACGTGCACGAAGTAGTACTGAATCTGCATCAGATGAGTTTGAAATTCAGCTTTTAAGTCGTTTAATTAGTTGCCCATACCAATCTGTTACTCACGTTCCCAACTTGGACGTACACCATACAAATCCCTAGAAATACACTTTTATATTGTATATTGTTTCCTCTCTCTTATATATATATATATATATATATATATATATATATATATATATTCGTCCTCTATTAATTTCTTCAATGATGAGAAGGTACTAAGTACTAACATATTTAGCCTACATTTAAATTGATCTTGCATGTGCAGATACTAATTAATTATCCTGATTAAGTCCTGTTATACCGTCTGTATCAAGGAGAAATTATATACGCAGAAACAGAACATAAAAATTAAAAAAGAATCCTGAACTGATATTCCCTAATGATGAGCGACACAACGATTTAAAGTACCATCTCAGTCATGTGCTTTAACATGCTTCACAGCTACTCTTTACTCCAAATTATTCCTCACAAAAACATACTATAATACCTAAGTAATATACTAAGGGAGCTTCCCCATAAGTCCATTTGACATGAGGAATGCTCTTCTTCCTAACATACCATATCCCTTAGCTAAAACTACTAGTCCGTTCTTAATTTATTTTTAATCTAGCTAAATGCGATTTATTTTCTATTAAGATATATATATATAAACTATTCTTTTTGACCAAGCCACAAAATTCTTTTAATTAAACATGTATACGATCAAAACCAGGCTCGCCCCTTATGTGGTTAATCAAGACTGGGATATGATAAGTTAAGGTTCGATCTAGGATAATACCGAACCAAGGTGCAAGACTATGTCGTTAAGGGGGACCGGACAAGATCGAGATCAGACGAGATCGAGAGAGATTTGTCATGCCGAATAACAGAATGACGAAATATCCGCGATCGGATGCAGATCACGGCGGGAATCTCCGCACGTATCAAGGACATGCCGGCTAATTAGCTAATCATGAGATTTCTTTCCCCATATAGGACTGTATCAAGAGTAGGACTCCCTTACTATATAAAGAGGGTCTGATCATTTGTAAAACACATCATTATCACGCAACATCAAGCAATATACTATCATTTTCTAGTTTTCATTATCTTGTTACTTTGTTCATACTTCAGTTGGAACACCTTTGGTTCGAGGGTGGTCGAACTCGAGGGTCAAGGCAATCCGACTCGTGTGGTTTGCATTTATTCTTTTACTGTTAGATCTCAATATTAATTTATTCTCTTAATTTGTACCAAGTTATTTCACGTATCCTTAAGACCACGTATAACTTCAATTATTATCCGATTTTAGGGTAAACAGTTTGGCATCCATCGTGGGGCTAAGGATAATAGTGGTTACTCGGTGCAAACTTTCATAACTCACTATTTTTCACTTGTTCTTTGAAGTATCTTTGATTCCACGATAAGAATGCCGAACTCTCAGTCAGCACCCCCCCACGTCGATAACAATTCTGGCCACCATGGCGAGATTGGCAACATAGCACCAGGAAACGATGTATCCCCGGTTGACCTCGATGGAGTTCCAACTATAGATCTAATCGACGTCAGCTAACATGTAGCCCTCAACGCCAATTTTCTAGTCGATCCCGAGGGCAGCGTCCGCGGGGACGTCCAATTAGCCGCTCAAAGTGCACGTGGCAACGAAGATGGTGGGTAAACCTGCGAGTGATCTTCGAAATGTTACAGGCTCAGCAGGCAGCAATAGCCCAGCTCCAAAATCAGAATTACCCACCGAGTAGGATTGAGCTTGAACCATCACAGGAAGTTGTCCACAGTATCGAATCGGTTTCAAAGAAATTGAGCGATAAAGAATCGGGGACTGATCCTGCAATCATGAAAATGCTCGAAGAATTGACAAAAACAAATTGAGTCGGGCCGGGGGAAAAGAAGATCGAGGCAAATGATAAGAAGGTGGAAACTTACAACTCCAGGGTCGATCAAATCCTGGGGGCACCACAAATATTGAAGGGTCTGGACTCCAAAAGGTTCGTGCAAAAGCCTTTCCTCCGAGCGCGGCTCCCAAACTGATCCCCAAGAAGTTCTGAATGCCTGAGATTCCTAAATACAACGGAACAACCGATCCGAACGAGCATGTCACCTCTTACACATGTGCTATCAAAGGGAACGACCTGGAGGATGACGAAATCGAATCTGTCTTACTAAAGAAGTTCGGAGAAACTCTGTCGAAGGGGGCCATGATATGGTACCACAATTTATTGCATAATTCTATTGACTCGTTTGCTATGCTTGCATATTCTTTTGTAAAAGGCACGCGCCAGAGCCATCAAGGTTGAAACCAGGAAATTGGACCTTTTCAAGGTAAGACAGAAGGACAACGAGATGCTCAGAGAATTTGTGTCTCGATTCCAAATGGAACCGATGGACCTACCACCAGTCGCCGACGATTGGGTAGTTCAAGCTTTCACCCGATGACTCAATGTTCGAAGCTCGGTGGCTTCGCAGCAGTTGAAGAAGAATTTGACAGAATACCTGGCTGTCACTTGGGCCGAGGTATATAATCGATATCAATCGAAGATCAAGGTAAAAAACGACCAACTCAGGGCTCATTTCGGGTCCGTTTATCCTATCAGACCCGATGATAGAATTAAAAGGGATATCGACCGAGAACCAAGGTCGAACAGAGATCGATACCAGCCATATAGTGGATATCGCAGGATCGGCGGACCTAGGCGGAATCCTGTACGAAATGAACGGAGAAGTGATCAAGGTCATAGCGCTCGAGGGATCATGAGCAAAAACGGCTTCAACAAGCCTATCGAACCCAAAAAAGCACCTCAGTTATCAGAATACAACTTTAATATTGATGCAGCCGCCATCATATCAGCTATCGGATGTATCAAAGATACCGAATGGCCTCGAACTCGATAAACCGATCCATCCTGAAGAGATCCCAGCAAAATGTGTGAATATCATGGCACCCACGACCACATAACAGAAGATTGTCGGCAGTTGAGAGAAGAAGTAGCCCGGTTATTCAACAACGGGCATCTTCAGGATTTTCTGAGCGACCGTGCCAAGAATTATTTCAGAAACAGGGATTCCAATAAATAAAACAAGCAAGAGAAACCTCAACACGTCATTCATATGATCATCGGAGGGGTTGATGTTCCTCAAGGTCTGATGTTTAAGCGCACCGAAGTATCAATCACGAGGGAAAACTGGACTCCAGATTACATGCCATAAGGAACTTTATTTTTCAATGATGAAGATGTAGAAGGGATCACACAAGCCCATAATGATGCACTGGTAATATCTGTACTCATGATCTCGAGTTAAACGTGTGTTAATTGATCCAAGAAGCTCGATCAACATCATTCGATCTAGGATCGTAGAACAACTCGGCCTACAGGACCAAATCGTACCTGCAGCTCAAGTGCTAAACATGTTCAACATGGCTTGCGAAACCACTAAGGGAGAAATAACATTGCCGGTAAACGCGCCCGGAACTATCCAAGAGACTAAGTTTTATGTGATCGAGGGGAACATGAGGTATAACGCTCCGTTCGCGAGACCGTGGATCCACAACATGAGGGTTGTGCCCTCGACCCATCATTAGGTGTTAAAATTCCTGACACCAGAGGGAATTAAAATGATATAGGGGAGCAGCCCACTACAAAGGAAATATTTGCCGTCGATGAAGTAATTCCTGTATCAACACTCTCATCAACAAAGGAGCCAGGTTCAAAAACAAAACAGGAAGCCCAATAGCAATCACCGATGTCGGCCTCGACCCAACAGGACAAGCAGGGGACTGACAAAGACGATGATTACGGGGTTCCTCGGTCCTTTATAGTCCCCAATAGTTCTGATGCTACCAAATTGACAGTCGTAGAGATGCAGAAAGTCACACTGATCGAGCATCAACCCGATAAAAAGGTATACCTGGGCACGGGGTTAACCCCCAAGTTTAGAAAAAACTTATTCAATTTCTCATAGCTAACATGGAGTGTTTTTCTTGGTCCCACCTCGATATGACAGGGATCCCACTGGAGATCACCACTCGCAAACTGAGCTTGGACCCAAATTCCATCTGGTGAAGCAAAAAAGGAGACCACAGTCTGAGATCAAGCATGCTTTTTGATAACTGGGGATTATGGTTTATTTTACACTCCTTCTTACTTGAGTTTTGATTAAAAATGTGTACAAAATAGTCCCAAAGGCTTATATGTTGTACTTGTTTGCAGGGTTTGGTAAAAAAGGTGACAACTAAAAAACTAGCTCAAAAAGGAGTGAAACATGCACAAGTACCAAGAACAAGTCCAAACACAATGCAACTGGTCCACTGCGGCCGCATTTCATTTGGTGCAGTCCGCAATGAAGAGATTCAGAGAGTGCAAAATTTTGGAAACTCAAGCATTGCGGCCGCAAAGCATTTTGTGCGGACTGCAATGACCTCACCGCGGCCACACTCAATATTGTGCGGTCTGCAAAGATGGAGTTCAGAGAGTTGACACTTTGGAGAATCAATGCCAATGCGGTCCGCGATCCTTTTTATGCGGACCGCAATAGAAGCCACCGCGGCCGCGATGCACTTTATGCGGCCTGCGGTGGCCAAGTTCAGAGAGTAGAGTTTAAAGCCAAGAAGCCTCACTGCGGCCGCACTGGATTTTGTGCGGTCCGCACTACCCCCACATGGGTATTTTTGTCCAGAAAAGTCGGCCTAGTATAAATAGTTTCTTTTCCCATTTTTATGTCATCAGTTGTATTTTAACATTGAGCTGCGCTCGTGAACAGGGTTTCTTAGCGATTTTGAGTAATTTTAGAGTAGTTTTATCATTGAATCTTCAAGTATTAGCTTGTAATTAAATATTATGGGGTTTTCTTCATCTATTTATCAGTTTTCTTCTATTATCATTAGTAGCTAGACCCATTAGCTAGAGTTGTGGGTCAACCCTCGTGTGAGTATTTGATGGGTCTTGAGTTTTAAGGCTTGAATGCCTATGGGTATTTGATATTTGGACTAATTTGTATTTTTCATGTTGAATTAGTGGTTGCAAACACTAATTTGTGCCTATTTGACTTGGGTTCTTCTTGAGAAAGAGAACTTGAGTCTAGGAAAATTAGTCCAACAAGGAATTGGGGCGTATTCAAGAGATTGATAGCCCCAATTAAAGTGTTAAACCTAGAGATAGTAATACCCTACTTGAACCTAAATTGCTTGCACAAATTATCATACCCAATTGGTCTTGAGAAAGTCAATTAGGGAAAAATCACTCAAACTACCAAGAGGTATAGAGTGAGAAGTTTAGTGTATTGGTTATATCGTAATCCCCAACATGACAACTTTGCCGTAGACTCGAGAACCCGTCAATTATCCACCTAGGAGAAAGCCACTTCCCTAGTACCTTCTTAACTATTTAGACAACCTTTCAAGTATCTTACTCTTAGCTTAATTTAACATATTATTAGCTTAAATTTAGAAGTAATATCAAAACCAACTATGATTAGAAGTGCAATTAAAAGCAATTATGCATCTCTAATTTAGATAGGAACCCAATTTTCATTTCTAGCTCCATGTGGTAATCGATCCCGACCATCTCGGGTAAAAGCTGCTTCGACCACTCTCGCTACTTTGTAGTAGTGCAGGGTTGACACAGATCACTTTTTGGCGCCATTGCTGGGGAGCTAACGATTTTGGCTATCTATCTAAATAGCTTTTTGTATTGTTCTTCTTTCCTTCTGTGTTACTAATTTGTGTGTGTCACAACTTCAGGTACATTATGGCAGCAAGCAACGCACCTCTTGGAGATCTTTCGCCGGGGGAGGAGGTAGATGACAATGTTGATGATGAGGTTCCTATTGTGCCTCAAGGACAAAGGAGACGCCACCAGGCCAATGATAATATTCCAGACCCTCCCCCGCTACCTCTAAGAGTGGCTCCTCGAGTGCTTCTTAACCAAGGATATGCAAGTGCATTTGTCCCTCCCCGGATCTGGGCGGAAAAATTTTCAAATTACAAATGTGATGCTGACATTGCTGGAGCAGCGTGGGTATTTCACGAGCGCTGCCAATCAAAATACTTACAAACATCTCAAGGGTTTCATGGATACCTATTAGGGGAACAAGCAAATTAATGTGTCCGAGGATGCACTTCGGTTGAGACTATTCTCTTTCTCACTTAGAGGGAATGCATTGGATTGGCTTGAACGACTTCCCAACCATTCAATCACTACTTGGAATGAGTTCGGAGGATAAGTTCATTGCAAAGTTTTTCTCACCGGGGCACATGGCAGCATTGAGAGATGAGATCTTAGCTTTCAAGCAGGAGCCCACCGAACCACTACATGAGATTTGAGAGTGATATAGAACCATGGTAAAGGAATGCCCCAACAATGATATGATTGAGGCAATGATCCAATAGGCTTTCTACCGGGACATTAACACAACAAACCAGTGCATAGTGAACCAACTTGCTAGGGGTAAATTCATGAAGCTGTCTTATGATGAGGCTTGCGACATTCTTAACGAGATGGTTGACATGTCCTCCGCTTGGCAAAGTAGAACCAATGTGCCCCAGGGTGACCCCACGGTCACTCACTTGCACAAAGAGTTACATGACCATGGGCAGGCTATAGCATAGCTGACAACCACAATGAACCATCTAGCTAAGGCACAGTTACAATAGGTTTAAAATCCATGCCAAGTAAATGCTATGGAGGGTGTCAAAATGCTAGTGAACAAAAGAAGACAAAGAGGTCAACAAAACCAAGGGAGTTCGGATCACTATGACAATGATTGTGGTGGATTCCGAGATGATGGTTATGATGGGTAGAATGAAGAGGTGCAATACATGAACAACTATCAATGCCAAAGGGGCAATTCTTCCATTAATGTGCCTTTGGTGGAGGCTCTGGAACAAATGTCGGGCTATGCTAAATTAATGAAGGACTTGGTGAAAAAGAAAAGATCCATGGATTGTGAAACTATCAAGATGACCCACCAAGTTAGTGCAATAGTGCACTCAATGGCCCCGAAGCTAGAAGATCCGGGTGCTTTCACCATTCCTTGCACTATTGGGAGTGCGGACTTTGCTAAAGCTCTATGTAACTTGGGGGCGAGTATAACTTGATTCCCTACTCAGTTTTCAAGACTTTGGATATTGGGAAACCGAGGCCGACTTCCATAAGATTACAAATGGCGGATAGATATATGAAGAGAACGTTGGGTATGATTGATGATGTTCTTGTCCGGGTGGAAAAATTTATCTTGCCAGCTGATTTTGTGATCTTGGATTGTGAGGTAGATTATGAAGTTCCAATCATATCGGGAAGACCTTTCCTTGCTACTGGGAAGGCCTTAGTTGATGTGGAAGCAGGGGAACTCACCTTCCGAGTGGGTGATGAGAAAGTGGTATTTCATGTGTGCAAGTCAATGAAGCAGCCCAACAGTTCTGAGGTGTGCTCTTTTGTGGACCTTGTCACGGCAGTGATAGTTAATGATACCAGTGCAATGTTCAATGTAGAGGACCTTCTAGAGGCCGTATTGTTGAATCTTGATATAAATGAGGATGAAGGCCGAGTGGAGTGCGTGAATGCTTTACATGGAATGAGCTCTTACTCTTATGAGCCCATGAAACTCTCTTTGGATCTTGAGAATAAGAAGACTCCACCAACAAAACCTTCAATTGAGGAACCTCCAGTGTTGGAGTTGAAGTCGTTGCTCCACACCTCAGGTATGAGTTCTTAGGCCCTAGTTCAACTTTGCCGGTTATTCTTTCTTCTTGTCTTACTAACATGTAGGTTGATGCCACATTGGCGGTGCTTCAAAAGCGGAAAAAGGCAATTGAATAGACTTTAGCTAATATTCAAGGAATAAGCTCCGTATTCTGTATGCACAAGATTATTCTGGAAGATGATGCAAATCCCTCCTTGGAACATCAAAGGAGGTTGAACGAGGCAATGCAAGAAGTTGTGAAAAAGGAGGTGATCAAGCGGTTGGATGTCGGGGTTGTGTACCCCATCTCTGATAACTCTTGGACTTCAGCGGTGCAATGTTTGCCGAAGAAGGGTGGCATGACCGTGGTTGCAAATTCACAAAATGAGTTGATTCCTACCAGGACCGTCACCGGGTGGAGGGTGTGCATGGATTACCACAAGTTGAATAAAGTGACCCGTAATGATCACTTTCCATTGCCTTTTCTTGATCAAATGTTAGATTGACTTGCTGGGCATGCCTTCTACTATTTCTTGACGGGTATTCTGGATACAACCAAATCTTGATTGATCCGGAAGATCAGGATAAGACCACATTCACTTGTCCATATGACACCTTTGCCTTTTCTCGGATGCCTTTTGGGTTGTGCAATGCACCGACTACATTTCAGCGGTGTATGATGGCCATTTTCATTGATATAGTGGAAGATATTTTGGAGGTGTTCATAGATGACTTTAGTGTTGTGGTTGATTCATTTGAGGAATGTTTGAAAAATCTTAATAGAGTGTTAGTCCGTTGTGAAGAAACCAAACTTGTTCTTAATTGGGAAAAATGCCACTTCATGGTTCAGGAGGGCATAATTCTTGGGCATAAAATTTCAAAGCATGGTATAGAGGTGGACAAAGCAAAAATTGATATGATTTCAGGGCTCCCTCCCCTACCTCTGTTAAGGGAGTTAGAAGTTTTCTTGGGCATGCGGGGTTCTACCGGATATTTATCAAAGACTTTTCGAAGGTAGTGAATCCCTTATGCAAGTTATTGGAAAAAGATGCCAAGTTCATGTTCGATGAGAGATGTATGCAAGCCTTTGAACTTCTCAAGCACAAGTTGACCACCACTCCTATTATTACCGCACCCAATTGGAGCTTGCCTTTTGAGCTCATGTGTGATGTGACCGATGTTGCGGTTCGGGCAGTTTTGGGTCAAAGAGTGAATAAAATATTTCATGCGGTGTACTACGCGAGAAAGACAATGAATGATGCTCAAGTGAACTACACAGTGACTGAGAAAGAGCTTTTGGCTATTGTGTTCGCAATGGGGAAATTTCGGTCGTTTCTTATGGGTGCCAAGGTCATAGTCCATACCGATCATGTCGCACTCCGGTACTTGATGATGAAGAAGGATTTCAAAGCTAGACTGATGCGATGGGTCTTGTTACTTCAAGAGTTTGATTTGGAGATTGTGGATCGGAAAGGTAGTAAAAACCAAGTGGTGGCCACTTGTCCCGCTTGGAGGAGGAGGGGAGGCCTCGTGATGGCCTAGAGATCAATGATTCATTTCCCGACGAACAACTCCTTTCGGTGTCGGCGAATGGTATGCCATGGTTTGCGGACATTGCTAATTTACTTGTGACTGGGATAATCCCGTGTGAGCTCTCTTCTAACCAAAAGAAGAAGCTCAAATGGGATAGTTTGGATTTCTATTGGGATGAGTCGTACTTGTTCAAGATTTGCACGGATGGTGTGATCCGAAGGTGTGTCCCGAAGGAAGAGCAATTGAGTATCTTAGAGGCTTGTCATTCCTCTCCCTATGGTGGCCATCATGGCGGGGAGAGGATGGCTTCAAAAGTTCTTAGTTGCGGGTTTTATTGGCCAACTTTGTACAAAGATGCAAGTGAACTTGTGAAGAGGTGCGACGAATGTGAATGAGCGGGTGGAATTTCGAAGAAAAATGAGATTCCTCTCAATACCATTCTTGAGGTTGATATTTTTGATGTATGGGGCATTGATTTTATGGGCCCGTTTGTTAGCTCGTATGGGAACACATATAGTCTTGTGGCGGTTGACTATGTTTCAAAGTGGGTTGAAGCCGTGGCTTTACCCAACAATGAGGCCCGAAATGTTGTTACGTTTCTCAAGAAGAGCATTTTTACAAGGTTTGGCACTCCTCGTGCAATCATAAGTGATGGGGGATATCATTTTTGTAATAGAGCTTTTGACACTTCACTTGCAAAGTGTGGTGTCAATCACAAAGTTTCTACTCCTTATCATCCTCAGACGAGTGGCCAAGTTGAAGTCTCAAATAGGGAAATCAAGAGTATATTGTCAAAAACGGTCAATGCAAATAGGACCATTTGGTCAAAGAAGTTGGATAGTGCTCTATAGGCTTATAGGACTACTTACAAGACTCCGATTGGTATGTCTTCGTACTGGTTGGTGTTTGGAAAAACTTGCTATCTACCGGTTGAGTTAGAGCACAAGGCCATGTGGGTTTTGAGGAAGCTAAATCTTGAATGGGATGTGGCAACAAATCTTCATGTGGAGCAACTTAATGAACTTGATGAATTCCGATTCCATGCCTACTCCAGTTTGTCCTTGTACAAGGACAAGATGAAGTACTTTCATGATAAATATGCTCGTGGCAAGGAGTTCAAAGTGGGTGATTTGGTTCTCTTGTTCAACTCTCGGTTACGTCTGTTTCCGGAAAAGCTTAAATCGAAATGGAGTGGACCTTTTGAAGTGGTGTTTGTGACTCCGTTTGGTGCACTTAACTTGAAGAACAAAAACGGGGAGGTTTTCAGAGTTAATGGGCACAGGGTCAAGCACTACTTAGGCAAGATTGATGATAGCCACGTGGTGGCACTGCTCCATCTAAAGTGATTTGATGGTAACCTGCATCGTGCCGCGACGTTAAATCAGGCGCTTCTTGGGAGGCAACCCATGTGTCTTTCTTTTTGTTTTTCTTTGATTTTCTTTGTAGTATAGGATTTGCTTTTGGACTAATTGGTTGTGAGATATTGTAGGATTGTTTTGATGCAGTGCATGACCAAGTTGAAAAAATGCACTCTATGAAGTTTGTACTGCGGCCGCAATGCATTTTGTGCGGACCGTAGTGGCCTCTTTGTGGGGGCAACAATTCAATGCGGATCGCAAAGTTATTTGGTAAAAAACGAGGAGTCTCTGAAGTTTGCCACCGTGGCTGCAATACATTTTGTGCGGTCCGCGGTAGACCACTGCAGCCACATTGCATTTCTTGCGGTCCGCAGTGGACTTCTCCTCAATACCTCTTGTTTCTGAGTATCACGGACCGCGATGCCATTTTGTGCGGTCCACGGTGGGTAGGTGAGATGGGCCTCAATTCCTTTTTCTATAAATAGGACCTGAGGCCCTCAATTTAAACTTTTCGACCCTTTGCGCTCAAAAGCTAAAAAATCACTGTTCATCTCATCTAATTGCAAGAATTCAGTTGCTAAGTCTCGTTAATCAACATTGCATCTCACTTCTGGTAACTTTAATTATTTCTTAGTTGTTTAATTTTGCTATTTTCTTTTAACTTTTATTTTCTTAGTTTTTCTTCTTGTTCTTCCTGTTTTCTTTCAATTCTGTATAGTAGGTTTGTTTAATCATGTTTAAATTAGGACTAGTTAGTTAAAACACTAATTCAACACCTAGGGAATCAAGAATAGGTGAAAAATTGTACTAAAAACGTGAAAAATTTGAACCCTAGGTTGGTATTGCTGTTGGGTGTTCACCGCAGACCGCGGTGGATTTTGTGTGTTCCGCAGTACTTCTGTGCGGTCCGCAATGCTATTTTGTACGGGCCGCAGTGGTGAAAGTTCTGAAAGCTGATGATTGAGGACCGCGACCACGATGGATTTTGTGCGGTCCGCGGTGCCTCAATGTGGACCGCAACACATTTTGTGCGGTCCGCGGTGCCTAGAATCAGAGAGTGGGTAGTTTGATCCCCATCTCAATGCGGACCGCGGTGCATTTTGTGCGGTCCGCGGTAGTTGCTTTACGGACGCACTTCATTTTGTGCGGTGGTCTACAAATTCTGACTGTCTACAATATTATTCTGCAATGCTTCACTGATTTTGCTGATACTAATAAAGCTCAACTGAATGTTCTTTGCAGATCATGGTAAAATCACAAGTCATAGGAGATAAACAGAAAGGGGAAGGAGAGTCCTCCTGGGGTAGGGTACAAGACATGATTAGATTGACCCTGCAAGCCCGGAAAAATATCAAAAACACCAAAAGGCTCATAAAGACTGCTGATAGAGCTATTGACCAATCTGGGAGTGAATATGAGCCTTCCCGTGAGGCATCTGACTGAGACTCTGTGCCAGAGTATGTTTCTGACTGGTCGGAGAGGAAAAGATTGAGGGATACACCTCCGGGCTCTCCTACTGCCCAAGCATCAATGCGCATATCTTCTGAGTCGTCTGAGGGCTCAGCTGCAGACAGTGATAATGAATATTCCACCTCACTTACAGTTTCACTATCTTGGGAGGGGCCCATAGAAGAAGAAGGAGAAGAAGTAGGAGGGGGTGAGCCTCAAGTAGGAGGGGTAGAGAGAACCAAGAACCCGGAGGCATGGCATGACAGGTTCGTAAGTGAAGTGGCTTACCACAAGTTCAGAGAATGGTGGCCCAAAGAGAAGTTAATACCTGAGCAGAAATTCATCACATGGGACCTTATGCCTCACAACCCCAATGTGTTGAGGTAGTTCAGAGAGAGAGCAGGCTGGGACTACTTCATAGGCCACGTGGAGGATGATAATAAGTACTTAGTCAAAGAATTCTACACCAATATTGCCCACATCAAAAAGGGTACCACAGTGAATAAAGTGCGGAACTTGAAAGTGAAATTTGATGGCAAAACTATAAATGACTACCTGGGCTTCTCGGAGGAGGATGAGACCTTGTACTTAGACAAGGTAGCTTTGGGGGAGGATACCCGGCCGTGGCTAGCTGAGTACTTGGCAATACCAGGTACCACCCCAGCATTGTTGACAGCGGGGGTAAAAATTCTGTGGCGGACCCTTAACTTTGAAGCAAAGGGGTGGGAGACATTTGTTTGTAGCCGGCTAGACCCCACCACTCACGACAACTCCCTTCCTATCTCTCGGGCTATATTGGTAGCATCGATCATGGCGGGGTACCCGATCAACATGGGGAATGTGATATCGAGGGTGATTACACGGGTGGTGAACGAAGGTGATAGATCCTACCCCTTCCCCAATTTCCTGACCATGTACTTTAAGGACCTAGATGTGGAGAAAGGAGATTTGATGTGAAAGTGAAAGCAAATGCACCGTTCTCCTGGTACAACACCAAGAGTCCTGACAACCCCAAGGACCCTAAGGGCAAAGCCACTACTTCAACTGGCCAGTCTGAAGAGCCAGTAGTAGTAGTGGCTCCTACTCAGCCTCCATCTGCCACTCCAGATATGGCCCCAGGACCCTCCAATTCTATAGTTCCGGAGATTCAATCATCCACAACATTTCCTTTGACTGCCCACCGCCTGAGCCAGACCCTTGCCAGTATCAACAACTGGATGCAGATAGCCACTTCCAAGCTGTCTGTACTTTCTACTTTGGTGGCAGCCCATTCTGCACCTCCTCCACCACAGGTCCCACAGTCAGTGAAGGACACTCTCAAGGAGCTTCTGGACAACCAGAAGAAGCTCCTAGAGAACCAAACATTGATCATGGATGTTGTTGATTCTCATGGAAAGGCATTGAAGGATCTTGCTAAGGAGGCAAAGAAAATGAGAAAGACTCGCGCTTCAAAGGAGTCGGTGAAGGAGTTAAGGGTGGAGGTAGAGAGGTTGAAGGCTGATCACTTGCCTCTGGATCTTTTATTGCATAACCCGGCTCCAGCAGCCCAGCCCCAGCCAGAGCAGGAGATATAGAGGCCACCCAAGAGGAAGAGGGTGATTCCCCGTACTGACGATGCTATTATAGAGTTGGAGGACCCACAGGGAGGTTCCTCTAGCCAGCCCCAAATTCCAATACAGGCCCAGGACTCAATCCAGGCCCAGGTCCCAGTGGAGATACAGATTACAGGGAGCCAGTCATAGTTTCCCAAGCAGACCGAGGACGCAGGGACCCAGACTCTGGATCCTATGCAGACGGAGGGCCAATAAGGAGTTTCTTTTTCCTCTCTTTCTTTTCTTGTGCTTATTTTGTTTAGTTAGCATTGAGGACAATGCTAGCTTTCATTTAAGGGGGTAGCCCTATTTGGATGACTGTATATATGACATTACTTTTTCTTTATGCTTTCTTTTTACCTTTGGTATGTACATAATTTTATCATTTTATTTGCACTTTTTGTACTTTTTACTTTTGGTCTGTATATAAAGTTACGTTCTAATGTATATATTCATTCTCCCTTATGTATATTCGACAAATCCCCTCTTGTATATATTCATTTTACTTTCCGCATTTTTCCTTTCATAGCTTCTTATTTTATGTTCGTAGCTTCTTGTTTTGAGTTTTTGCAATAAGCCTTTGGTTTTCTTAATGCCACGGTTCTTTCCAAAGGTGGAATTTGTGTGAACCGGGTGGCACTTCCCGATAATAGATGGCATGATAACCTTCTTAAGGGTTTGAGTCTGTTTTCTTTTTTCCTTTAGTGTAAATAGTAGCTAGTTGGTAAGGGTGCCTCAAGCAAAGCTTCACTTGGGCCTAACACGTTTGCCTTTGATCCTATGGTCAAAAACAAATTGTTGTGTATAAGATAATGAAAGTTGTGACCTTGAGACTCTTGTGTTGGCGGTTAATCATCAAGTGGTTTTTCGTGACCATTGTGTTGCTCAAATCTTAGCTAAGGTTGTTGTGGGCCCCCGACTTTGTATCTTTAGCAATCCCATAGCTTGTGTGGTGACAATTTGAATTGCAAGTCCAAGTCCCGAGCCATTAGTCTAGAATTTGCCCTGAATGTTTGTCTAGGCGAAATCCTAAGTGTAATTAGACTTGAGATGTGATTATAGGATCTTATTGATCCGAATAATATCTTGAACACTTCCATAGCCTACCAATGATAATATCCCTAGTCAACTCTTTTGATCCATAGACGTTTTACTTTCAAAAACCACGGTACAAGCCTTTATCCGTTCTAAAAATACCCCTTCTTGGCACCCGATCTTTTCTTACCACAAGGCAAAATCATAAGTTTGGGGGAAGAGACGAGGAATGCAACAAAGTACTAAAAGGTACAAAATGAAGAAAAGGAAAGGCAATGAAAAAGAAAGAAAATCAAAAAGACAAAAAGAATGATCAATGTAGAAAATAATGAAGGGATTCAATAAAAGTAAAGAGATGAAAGGTGTGGAAAGTTGAGAAAGGAGAAAAATGTTTGAATGCACAAGAAAGAGTGACAATGTATCTCTCTAACCCCTTAGAAAGAAGTTAAATGACTTAAAAAGTCAAGAGAATATGTGCTAAAATGAAGCAAAAGAAGTGCTAAAGGGAAGATGAAACCTACTTAGACCAAACATTTCCTACCCTGAACCAAAAGCCTTCACTATATCTCCACAAAAGCCCTATATGATCTTGAATTGAATGAAGCTTACATTAGTGGTGACTCACATAAGGGGCAAGCTTATGATACTTAGAGCCAGACTTGTGACCTTTCTTTGAGAGAGATGAGCGTGTTTCCACTATCCTCGTTTTGAGTGCTACAATCTTAAAGGTGAGGTTTGCTTAGGGAGAGTTGAGGATGTATGAGTTTGGGTTCCACAATGACCAAAGTAGTAGAAAGAATTTCTTTGATGGGTTGAGTCAACTCTTGATGCTCTTGTGTCGCATTAAAACCATGGTGCTTAAAAGAGTGAATGTTGTTAATGATTCATTTGAATTGAGGGAAATTGTTAGTCCCAATTGATGCTAGATGAGGTCACTTTAGGTCAGCTGAATTTTCTTGGATTTACTCTTAAGGGGTGAGTCTTATTTTGTTTGCTTGAGTACAAATAAAAGCTTAAGTTTGGGGGAGTTGATAACTAGGGATTATGGTTCATTTTACACTCCTTCTTACTTGAGTTTTGATTTAAAATATGTACAAAATAGTCCCAAAGGCTTACACGTTTTACTTGTTTGTAGGGTTTGGTAAAAAAGGTGACAACTAGTCAAAACCAGCTCAAAAAAGAGTGAAACGTGCACAAGTACCAAGAACAAGTCCAAGCACAGTGCAACAGGTCCACTGCGGCCGCATTCCATTTGGTGCAGTCCGCAGTGAAGAGATTCAGAGAGTGCAATATTTTGGAAACTCAAGCATTGCGGTTGTAAAACATTTTGTATGGACCACAATGACCTCACCGCAACCGCACTCGATATTGTGTGGTCCGCAAATACAAGTTCAGAGAGTTGCCACTTTGGAGATTCAATGCCAATGCGGTCCGCGACCTTTTTTATGCGGACCGCAATAGAAGTCACCGCGGTCGCGGTGCATTTTATGCGGCCCGCGGTGGCCAAGTTCAGAGAGCAGAGTTTAAATCCAAGAAGCCTCACTACGGCCGCACTCGATTTTGTGCGATCCGCACTACCCCCGCAGGGGTATTTTTGTCCAAAAAATTCGGCCTAGTATAAATCGTTTCTTTTCCCATTTTTAGGTCATCAGTTGTATTTTAACGTTGAGTTGTGCTCGTGAACAAGGTTTATTAACCATTTTGAGTAATTTTAGAGTAGTTTTATCATTGAATCTTCAAGTATTAGCTTGTAATTAAATATTATGGATTTTTCTTCATCTATTTATCAATTTTCTTCTATTATCATGAGTAGCTAGACCCATTAGCTAGGGTTGTGACTCAACCCTAGTGTGGATATTTGATGGGTCTTGAGTTTTAAGGCTTGAATGTCTATGAATGTTTGATATTTGGACTAATTTGTGTTTCCATGTTGAATTAGTGGTTGCAAACACTAATTTGTGCCTATTTGACTTGGGTTCTTCTTGAGAAAGAGAACTTGAGTCTAGAAAAATTAGTCCAACAAGGTATTGGGGCGTATTCAAGAGATTGATAGCCCCAATTAAAGGGTTAAACCTAGAGATAGTAATACCCTACTTGAACCTAAATTGCTTGCACAGATTATCATACCCAATTGGTCTTGAGAAAGTCAATTAGCGCAAAATCATTCAAACTACCGAGAGGTATAGAGAGAAGTTTAGTGCATTGGTTATATCGTAATCCCCAACATGACAACTTTGCCTTAGACTCGAGAACCCGTCAAGTATCCACCTAGGAGAAAGTCATTTCCCTAGTGTCTTCTTAACTATTTAGACAACCTTTCAAGTATCTTACTCTTAGCTTAATTTAGCATCTTATTAGCATAAAATTAGAAGTAATATCAAAACCAACTATGATTAGAAGTGCAATTAAGAGCAATTACGCATCTCTAATTTATATAGGAACCCAATTCCCATTTACTAGCTCCTTGTGGAAATCGATCCCGACCATCTCGGGTAAAAGCTGTTTCGACCACTCTCGCTACTTTGTAGTAGTGCAGAGTCGGCACCTATCACTTTCATCAAGGACGAAATAACTAAACTCCTTAAAATAGAGTCCATCCGGGTAGTTAAATGCCCCGAATGACTAGCAAACGTAGTAGTAGTCCCTAAAAAGGGAACAAACTAAGAATGTGTGTGGATTACAAGCATTTAAACAATACATGCCCCAAAGACTCTTTCCCTTTGCCTAACATCGATGGCAGAATCGATGCCACTGCCGGCCACGAGATCCTCTGTTTTCTCGATGCCTATTCCGAGTACAACCAAATATGAATGTACCCGGATGATCAAGAAAAGACCTCTTTCATCACTAAATATGGCAAGTACTGTTACAATGTAATGCCGTTTGGGTTAAAAAATGCTGGTGCCACTTATCAACGCCTAGTAAACTGAATATTCGAAGAACAAATAGGGAAATGTATGAAAGTTTATATTGATGATATGTTAGTTAAGTCCCTGCAAGCAGAGGACCATTTAAAGCATTTGCAGGAAACCTTCAGTATATTGAAAAAGTACAACATGAAACTGAATCCAGAAAAATGCGCATTCGGAGTAGGATTGGGTAAATTTCTTGGGTTCATGGTATCCAACCGGGGAATGAAATCAACCCTGACAATATCAAAGCCATCGAGGATATCACGGTAGTGGACAACGTGAAGGCTGTACAAAGGCTAGCCGGGCACATAGCTGCCTTGGGGCGATTCATCTCGGGTCTTCCGACAAGAGTCATCGATTTTTCTCATTGCTAAAGAAGAAAAACATCTTCACATGGACTCCGGAATGCCAACGAGCATTGGAAGAACCCAAGCGGTACCTATTGAGCCCGCCTCTGCTTTATACACCGAAGGTGGACGAACAACTATACTTGTACTTGGCAGTATCTGAGAGAGCGGTAAGTGGAGTCCTAGTTTGAAAATAGCAAGGCACGCAATTTTCGATTTATTATGTTAGCCGGACCTTAGGCGAGGCAGAAACTAGATATTATCATTTAGAATAACTGGTGCTCGCTTTGCTAAGCGCCTCTAGGAAACTAAAATCATACTTTCAGTGCCACCCTATATGTGTTGTGACAACTTACCCGTTGCGAAATATAATGCATAAGCCCGAACTCTTCGGGGTATTTGGCCAAATATGCCATAGAAATCAGCGGGTACGACATTGAGTATCTGCCCCAGACGACCATTAAATCTAAAATTTTGGCAGATAAGAGTTATTGATGAACTCCGGGACGTCTTTGGGAACCTGGGCCCTCTTTACGAATGGTGCATCGAACGTAAATGGGTCCGGACATGGCATCGTACTGAAGCCACCCACATGCAATATAGTCAGGCAGTCCATTAGAACTATAAAATTGACTAACAATGAGGCCAAATATGAGGCCATAATTGCAGATCTCGAACTGGCAAAGATCTTAGGAGCGGAGGTGATCAAAGCTAAGTGCGACTCCCTCCTTATGGTAAATCAAGTTAACGGCACGTTCGAAGTCAGATAAGAACGGATGCAGAGGTACCTAGATAAGCTACATGTGACATTACATCGATTCAAAGAGTGGACTTCGCAGCACGTACCTCAAGATCAGAATCGTGAGGCCGATGCACTTGCAAACTAAAGTTCATCGGTCGAAGATGATGAGCTCAAATCGGGGGCAGCCGTACAACTCATGAGATCGCTGTAGAGGAGGGTCACACTGAAATAAACTCTACAAGCCTAACTTGGGATTGGAGGAATAAATATATAGACTATTTGATGACATGCAAAGTACACTCAAATTCTAAAGAGTCGAGGGCCCTGCACACAAAGGCATCTCGATTCAGCTTGTCCGAGGACGAACCTTATTTAGAAGAATGTTCGATGCCCCACTAGCTATATGTATGGGACCATGAGATACCGAGTACATTTTGAGGGAAGTCCACGAAGGCACCTATGGGAACCACTTAGGCGCCGAGTCATTGGTTCGAAAGGTAATCAGAGCCAGCTATTATTGGATCGATATGGAAAAAGATGCGAAGGAGTTCGTACAAAAATGTGATAAATGCCAAAGACATGCTCCGATTATTCATCAACCCGGAGAACTGCTGCATTCGGTCTTGTCGCCATGGCCATTCATGAAGTGGGGAATAGACATTGTCGGCCCTCTTCCATGGGCACTAGGTAAGGCTCAATTTATCTTATTTATGACTGACTATTTTTCTAAGTAGGTTGAAGCCCAGGCGTACGATAATGTCAGGGAGAAGGAAGTCATCGACTTCATTTGGGACCACATCATATGTTGGTTTGGGATGCCATCCGAAATCGTATGTGACAACGGGAAACAATTTATCGGCAGCAAAGTGACCAAGTTTCTCGAGGATCATAAGATCAAAAGGATATTGTCCACATTTTATCACCCTAGCGGGAACGGACAAGCCGAATTGACTAACAAAACCATAATCCAAAACCTGGAGAAAAGGTTGACCGACTCCAAAGGAAAATGGAAGGAAATTCTTCCCGAAGTTCTTTGGGCATACCACACAACCTTGAAATCCAGTACCGGGGCTACCCCGTTCTCATTGGTTTATGGCGCAGAAGCTCTAATACCGGTCGAAGTCGAAGATCCAATTATCAGGTTCCCATATGCAACAAATGAATCAAATGACGAAGCCATGAATACGAGCCTGAAACTATTAAACGAAAGGCGTGAAGTTGTCCTTGTCCGATTGCCGCCCAAAAGCAGTGGATCGAAAGGTATTATAATCGAAGAGCCAACCTTCGATACTTTAATGTCGGGGATTTAGTACTAAGGAAAGTCACACTTGTCACACCTCCTTTTTTTTTACCCGAAAGGAGCATAAGGGAGTTTTTGCAATTAAAGTGACAATAATCGAAACAGAATTATTTATTCAAGTTCAGAGTCGCCACTTGGGATAATTTATGGTGTCCCAAACACCAGTTTAAAATCCCGAATCGAGCAAATTTGACTCTGTTTTACAGTCCGCAAAACACAAAAATCCGGGTAAGGAATTCTATTTACCAGGGAGAAGGTGTTAGGCATTCCTGAGTTCCGTGATTTTAGCACGGTTGCTTTAATCATATACCTGGCTTATTAAATTGTCTAATTACTTATTTTAGAATCTATGTACATTTTTCTATTTTTATTCGAGAAGGAAACGAGGCACGCGTACGTGTACTCATTTGTTTGGCGCATCAAAAATCATGTCACGCGTACGTGTCCATAATCAATAACGCTTTATTAATATTAAGAAAATTTGGTCAACGTTGCGCGAACGCATACCTCGATTTTGTTATTTGGATCATAATCATATTACGCGAACGTGTACACAATCACGATGATAGATTAAGTCGCGCCTAAAGCAAGCTACGATATTTGTGATTTGTTTACTATTCCAATTTGAGATTATTGCGAGACCGAGTTATGGAAATCAAATGTGGATGAAGTATAGATTTAATTAAAGAGAAGAGCTCGCCCTTTCCCCACTCCATAACCCGGCAGTCAAACAAGTTAATGCTAATGAGGCAAGTAGACATTTAAATATTGAAAGCATTTAGGAACTAGAGCTATCCAAATTCAAACCTTTCTTTAACTATATCCAAATTCATCCAATCTGACAATTGTAACACGAATCCATGACAAGTTACAATTTTTTCCTTCTCAGAGGCATTGCATAGAGAAAGATAAGAGCCAATTAGAAACCATGTTCTCAAACAGTTTTACTGGCGTTTTCATTTACTAATTAACAATTGAAAGTTGCATTGTAGACTACACTATAGCACACGAACCTTAATGCACTCTGTTATAGTCTGATTGCACGAGCTACTCAAAAACAAACCTTCGATTAATTGATCAAGAAAAGAACGTAGGAAATGCATCCAGCAAAAGCTGGCAACATAGACAGCTTATATGAGTCTGTACAGGGCATTGTTTGAGCACATTGCTGAAATATGAAACATGCTCTTCATGGGAGCGTACAGAAAAAGTAACCAAGTAAAAGATAGGTAGTTTGAAAATACGATGAAGGCCCCTCACTGTTTCTCAAACCCATTGAAGATTCTTGAGAGCTAAGTTTCGCCAATCCACCAGAGACAAATTCACTAAGATAACAAATGCTCATGCCTCAATATCAAAGACTACGGTGGAACTAATGCTGTACTCTGGGCCGGGCCTAAATGGGCCAAACGGGCCGGCTTAACGGGCCTGCTTAGCGGGCCTGGGCTCTGGCGGTCCCGGGCTCAACGGGTGGAACCAGCCCGTGACGGGCCTAAGCCCATATGGTCCTGGGCTAAACGGGCCGGACTCGTGGGCTTAACGGGCCTAACGGGCTTTTTTATTTCCGGGCTTTTTTTTTAATTTAATTTTTTTTGTTTAAGGTAATTTCTTGTAAACCATATCATGGCTATATAAAAAATATATATGTAGTATATATGTAGAAATCTAATTATTAAAGTGCTTGACGAAAAAGTAAAATAACGAAACAATAGTAAAACTAAATTGCCATGCATAATAAATTAATAAGAAAGTACAACATGAAGCATAAATACATCTAATAATTTTAAAATAACACAAATTATTGAAAAATCTTAAAGACGAATTTGCGGATAAATACCATCAACACAATACGTTATATGCCTCCTTAAAATGCCTGTGATACACCCTGAACGAAAATTTAAGACTCTTCCACAGTTCTTGCACTTTAATATTTGGCCTTCTTCATTTTCTTCAAGCACTTCATAGTAGTGCGAAACAAATAAGCGCACTCTTTCCGAACGAGGCATAATGTAACTTGAAAATTAAGATTGAGACTTGAAGTCTTGAAAATTGGAGATTGAGAGAAATTTAGATTGAGAAATGAGTATTGAGTATTGAAATGAAGAAGAGGGAGGGAGGTATTTATAGTGTTAGAGAAGGTTAGTTTTGTAAATTGAAAAGAAAAACGGTTATTTGTGCAATATGGCCGTTGGTGGTCATTGGGGGTGGGGCCCTCATTTTGAATTTTGAAAATTCTTGTTTTGTAGTATATATAGTATACTAGTATAGTATATATAATATATATATATATATATATATAGTATACTAGTATATGGTAGTATACTAGTCTAGTATACTATATATAGTATGTTATGTTATGTATATATATTCCCTTATATATTTTCTTGTAGTATATATTGTATGTTATGTATATATATTCCCTTATATATTTTCTTGTAGTATATATTGTATGTTATGTATATATATATATTATAGCTTATAAATAATTGCAAGTTAAATACAAAAAAATATTGCAAAAAGATATTCAAGGGCATGTCTTATAATTTTTATTACCAAAAATGGCATATCTTTCTTAGTCTTCCTCCCCCCAATGGAATGAGCACAACAAGGTACTAATACCACCATTAAAAGGGAAAAAACTAAAAGAAGATGTGCCAAAGTACAAGTTACACCATAATCTACATTGTATCTCTAACAAATCTCATAAATCCTTCAAGGTTCGGAGGAGGTTGCGTTGGTGGTGGTGGAAAAGAAGCTTGTTCATCACCACTTCCGGGCGAAGCAACATCCTCCGCAAGTTCAACCATCATTTCTTCATAAGCTTCATCTATCACCGATTGTGATTCCGGAATTCCATAGTTTCTTCTTTCCGAGCAGATCCAATCTCTGAACAATACAGATTTTTCCAAGCTCTCCCTCATAGACGCTCTATGATCACCTATTTGAAGTCTTGCTTGACTGAAAGCTCTCTATGTTGCAACAATTAAAGCTTGAATAGATAAAATATCCCGAGCCATCCTTGCAAGAACCGGAAAATATTTTTCCCTTGCCTTCCACCATTCCAAAAGATCAAAAGTGCCGTCTGGATTCTCCTTTTCAAGTCTCTGCGACAAATAAATTTGAAACTCATTTAGATGTGAAGTTTCATCATAATTATCACCTTGAGAACCCCTGAACTCCGTCCAGGATTTAAGTGCTTTTAAGCCCGCAGCTCTTTTAGACGATTGTGAACTAGACGAAGTAGGGGTTGGAACATTTGGCCTAGCATGCTCTAAGGCAAGTTGATAATCATTATAAATTGTTTGAGCATTAATTTTAATTGAGGCTTTTGCATCTGCAAGTGTAGCAAATTCCTCATTTGAAAGATCTAAAGCCTTATAAATATTTGAGTACCAAAAATGAGGACCTCCTAATTTCATTGTAGGATTTAACATTGCAACAACACCATAAATAGGAGGGATAGAGAAAAAATATTTTTTAAACTTTTCTTTCATTGCATTTATAGCAAATTGATAAATTTTCCCACCCTCCGAAAATTCAACAAACAAATCACATAGTGCTGCAATATAAACTAAACAGTTTGAAATAGTAGGATAATATTGCCCAGAAAATGCATTTATAGCAATTTGAAAATGTTCTAAAAAATCTATAAGAATTTTAACATTCGTCCAATCTTGAGTAGTAAGCATTTCATCATCATCCTCACCACCTACCCGAGCATTAAACGTTGCATTAATTGGGTTTCTATATTCATATGCCACTACTAAACTTTCGTACATACAATTCCATGGGTAATTGAAATTTCCAATTCCACTGAAGCTAATCTCAAAAATTAAAGCCTACAACTTCACAAAAGAAAGTTTCAAAATGAGTTATGGATAATTTAGTCGAATTGAGCATGCTTCAAAGAATCTACGATTGACCCTTCACTTTAAACTCGTCTTACAGATGCTACACCAGCCAAGAAACATATCTTACGTAACAAAAGACTTTAGCGCAATCTGCCAGCTAAACTGGTACCCAACAAGATGTTGCATCAATTTTAGAATAGCAACCTAATATTTTGAGCTAAGCAGACATGATCTACAATAGATATAAAGCATCGAAAGATATCTTCCCCAACTCATTTCATGCTTAAACCCCAAACAAAGTGCGCAAAAGAACAAATGAACTCGCAAAGTTGTAAGAACTATTTTTGTTCTCTGAATTATAACATTAATCGGTTAACATCATAAGAAACTAAGTACGACCAACATATGTCTAAATGAAATCCAGCAGAGATTAACAAAGACCACAACATCAATTTATCAAGAACGTAAACAGATTATGACCAATCCAGAAGCTTAATCATGCTTCCGGCACCTTAATTCATACCAACTATTCATGCTCGAACCTAAAGAAATCAGCAGAATGTCTAGTATTTCAACATCTTAATACCCTTCTTTGCCTAATAGTTATGAAACTAAGTGAAACTTCATTCACACACGCTAAAACCACATAGAAACATTCAGTCAGATTAGTTTCATCTAAACAAACTCGCACACATTCTCCAAACTAAAACCCCGAATTTCATTGTGTATTAGATTCACCAAATAACATAAGAGAGGGAGTAAAGAGATGCACCAGAGTAAAAAAACTTTTGATTAACTTTGATATCGACAAATTCGAACAGAAACGAGTGAAACAATGACGAGCAAGTCAGGAACCGGGAGCTCGAATCACGAACGACAACTAGAACTTCAAACGAACATCATTTTTAAAACCAAAAATCAAAGAGAAGAGAATAGGATCTCTTTCATATATTTTCTGAAATCTAAACCCAAACTTGAGAATCCGAAAAAAAAACAGCAATCAAAGGAGTTGGAATTTTTTTATATTTTCGAATTTGAAATCAGAAATCAAGACTAGAATGAACTTTTTTTTATCTACTAACCAACTGGAACGAAAAAAAAAACAAAGGAAAATCGAAATCAAAACCCAAAACCCTAGCTTTTTTTTTCCAGAAAAATCTCTCTGTATCCCCCCCAAAAAAATCTTTCGAAAAAGAAAAACCTCCTCAAACAAGAAAATCCTCACCTTATATAACCTCTCCAAATTCTCGAACCTTTTGCCCAAAATCCGAAATACCTTTCAATCTCTTTTGTGAACTATTTTAGGGACAAATGGATGGCATGGATTGATTTTCATCCATCCATGGCTCCCATTCATCCAATAAATCGCTCGAGAGGCTAAAGAACATGTGAAAATCGGGAAGGAATCTTCTTATTGTCAGAGTTAGTTATGCTATGTGGCAAGATGAGAGAGAATGGAGCACGTGAGGTGAATTTTGGGGTGAACTCGGGCGAGTTTGGGCGAGGCAGAGGTGGAGAAGGGGTGGGCGCCAATTCTGGGTTCTCTAGGTTAGAATGCTAGGGTTGGGAAGGGTTATAATGGGGCTTTTATATGGGGATGAATTTTAATTGTGTCCGTTGGATGGGATGAATTGAATGGTTGAGATTAAAAAGGGTTTTTTGGGCTGGGCGGATCTGGTTTGGGGCGGGTCACAGGTCTAAAAGTGTATTGGGTTGGGCGATTTTGTGGAGAAGAATTTGGGTTCATGGATTAGTTTGGCCCAATTTAGGGATTTAACAAGCTTTTCTCTTTTTCTTTTTTGTTATCTTTTCTTGATTTTTAATCTAATAAATTAATTAAAAATCTTAGACTAAAATCTAACTTGAAAATTTATATTTTTTTTAACTTAAACATAAATAATTAACTCAAAGCTAATGCAAGAAAATTGCTATTTTGAGATTAAAAGCTAAAAATGTAAAAATGGCCAATATTTTTTAATTTTTTATTTATTAATGCAATTAATTAACAACTTAAAACCTAAAGATACAAATATCAACCTCAAAATGCAATACATGAAATTTGAACATTTTAGGGCATTTCCCATGATTTTTAAAATATTAAATATGCACCAAAATATAACTAAATGCAAACAATTACCAAACAATTACTATAAATTCCTAAAAAATAAAAACACTTAAAAGAAAATCCATTTGCGTCTTTTGTAGGAATATAATTATACGGGTAAAAATCACGTGCTCACAACACTGAACACCCAAAATCCGAACGATGGGAAGTTGGGTCCGAATTGGGAAGGACTGTACCAGATTCTCGAGGTCACCGGGGAAGGATCCTATAAACTCGAGATGATGAACGGGGAACCACTACCGAGCAATTGGAATGTAACCCACCTAAAACGATATTAATGCTAAGGTACGACCCCATTCATTTCCTTTTATTTTTTGACTAACACTTGCAGGTGATCGACAAAAAGTAGCACGAAGTCTTTAGGTCTAAAAGTATGCGTTGCACTATTTTTTTCTTAGACCGGTTTTGTCCCAAACGGATTTTCCGGCAAGGTTTTTAACGAGGCAATAGTGAGTTGTGCTAACTTAGAATCAAAGGCAAATCATGAATAGGTGTCGAAGATTGTATTTACAGTATCTAAGATTTCTCTATAATCAACCTCGATTACTGGGGGCATTATACCCTCGGATATCGAATTGCTTTAGCAAGGAAATTATTTCGTAATGGAAGGGTCTCGATAGGTATGATTTTTTGTAAGGGCTAAACGGTCAAAGGAACTGTGCTGACGTAGATTGCTCGAGCCCAGGCATAAAACATGTATGCACGTATAACCGTTTAGCAAAAGAATAAAGAGAAGTACTTTCCTTGCATTCATCTTATGTTTAAAAGTTTTCTATTTACATCCCTTAAAGAATTTCGTACTTTTGATCTCCTCGAAGAAATGAGCTCAAGGGCCGACTATAACTAGAACTCGGATGATCACTCCCTCACTCAGGGACTGCCATCCGAAAACAAACTCAAACAGATCGAGCTATTAAATATCGGGGATGCAAGACCTGTTAGGCAACCCCCAAAGTTTAAAGGCCACGACCATACCTACTCGGGGACTCTTATCTTAGGCAAGCTTGGATAACTTGGGGAAGATAGCCCACTGGGCTACACCTGAAATTAAAAAGCCACAGCTATATTAACACGGCTCGAAGACATTTGAGAATCGTAACATAAAATAGGCCTTCAAAATTTTCATAACCGGTTCTAAAGGTTACCCTCGACAAACTATATTTTGAATTACTTACTTTGGGAGAAAGTTCCCGGTGACACCAAACCTTAAACTCCTCAAAACAGAATAATGTAAAGGTAGGGTTTGTTCGAACTTACACAACCTAAATTATTTTATGCTAAGGCATTCCGACCTTTGCGAACACAAGTAATAAAGCGAAGGAAAAATTTAAAATCCAAAAGGGAAAGATAGCCTTATATATATAACAGTCTTTTTACAAAGGCCGGAACAGCCTAATACAAACATTTACAATGGCCAAAACAGCCTAAAAAAGACGCTAAAGAAAGCAAAAAAAAATAAATAGAAACATGTAAAGCCCTAAGTAGCCTGGTCTTTATCCAAGGAAGCATCTCCGTCCTCGGAATCTTCCTCGTCTTCAGACTCGCTTAAGCTCTCGAAATCTTCCTCGGGAAAGGCTAGCTTCTAGGCCATGGCTTCTTTCGATTTGTCATTCTCTATTTTGGCCAATATGTCGAAGTCCTGAGCATGAGCTTCCTCGAGGGCTTCCCTTCGAGCTTGCCACCTTGCATGATCCACCATGCTCTTAGCCTGCGCCTTGATGGCCTCGGCGTCGACCTTAAACTAGGCCATTTTAGCATCGACTTTGGTATTGGCTACGACCACCTCAGATGTAGCCACCTCAAGTTCGTTGGCCAAGTTCGCCTTATTAGAGATAGCCGAGTCCAGTTAGGATTGAAGCTCCTCGATTTTCTTGACATGTACCGAACTTTCTCTCTTACAGTCCCGATTTGGGACTCGACTGACTCCAGCTCTGCTTGGACGGCCTCCTTTTCTGAGGCCAAGATGCCCATGTTTTTCTTGAACTCATTAGCCTCAGCCCATATCCTATCTACCTATGCCTGAAGCTACCCGATCTATTCAAGCCTCTGACAGAACTGTAGGATCTGATCATTAGTAGTGATCTCCAGTTCGTCTTCACTATCGTGAAGCACTCTATATACCTGCTCGTCCATCTCGGTATGTTTCCTCCGAGCCGCTTCCAACTCGGCCTGAAGCTTCTAGCTTAGAAGCTTGAAAGCATCCCTCTTCTCGGTGAGTTCCAGAACCTCAGCCTCGTGCTCCTCCCGGATTCGAAAGAAAGACTTATGATGCAACACCGAAGCCTGCAAGCACAAGGAAAGATGTTAAAATTACTTACAACTTCAAGTTTAAAATAAATAACAAAGTGACTTTCGAAGTTACCCTATTTAAAGCATGTTGGGCCTCATTAAATAGGTAAGGCACTCCCACCACATTCATCACAGCTTGGTCTTACTCGGTCACCAAACACCTAAGGTAACTAGCAAACCCCACGGGGGTAGAGAAGACTCGGGCATCTTCCGGGACAGAAAAAGTTATCGACCGCCTGCGATCGGGGTTAACACTTGGGGCCGGGAAGTGATCCATCAGTTTGGGGCTCGATGAAGACCTAGTAGCACTACTTTATTTGGCACCGGCAATTCACCAAACCCAGTAACATCCTCCGAGGTAGCAGACTCAAATTCGTCCAAGAAGGCATGGATACCGGGCTCGAGGAGCATAACGTCCGAAATCTGAGGGGATCCGAAAATATCGATCACTCCGAGATCGTCCCTCGGGAAATCTACCACTGCCCGAGAAGCCTCACCCCCGATCTCTCTCTCAACCACCTTAGCTTGGGACGGAGTGGCCTCAACTCCTTCTAGTTCGGGAACTTTGGCCAAATCTCCATCGTCGACCTCATCCGGTTCGGAGGGCTTTTGTATCGAATCACCAGCCCGCACGTGGGCCACTATCTTGGACCTATCTTCTTCTTCTTCTTCTTCTTCTTCTTCTTCTTCTTCTTCTTCTTCTTCTTCTTCTTCTTCTTCTGACTCATCCCTTAGTCGATGAACTGAATCCGAAGGTAGAGCGCTGGAGCCCCCCGGGCTAGCGAGACCTCCTCACCAGTCTCTTATTTACCAAGTTCGGGGAACTTGAGACCTTTTTTCTCTTCTTGTCGTCGCCCTGCTTCGGAGCAGGGGACTCAGGAGGCATATCCTCATCACCGGATGGAGGCCTCATGCTACGTCCTTGGGAAGATCTACAAAAGAAAGTAGATAAAGATTGAATAGCGAAAGGAGAAAATTGAACATCATTACCTCGGGAAAAGAAGCTTACCATGATTACTGGCTTCCCATCGACCCTTCGATAATTCCATCCAAGCACGTTCGGAATACGGTCTCTATGACACAAGGCCCTTGACCCATTCCTTGAGTTCAGGAACTATGTCCGGTATTCGGGCCACAACTGCAACAACAACAACAACAACGTTAATAAGGAAGAAGATAAGAGGAAAAACAACAAAATTGAACCTTCAAGGCAAAGTACTACTTACACTTCATGTTCTATTTCTCGAAAAACGGCATGTCTTCGGCGGGGATCAGGTCTGAAGTCCATATTCAAACAAACCGGCCCATCCAACCTCGGTCCTGAGACTCGTCTATGCTCGAGAACAGGGCTTACTGGCTCGGCAAGCAATCTTGATCAGCCCCTCTCGATAGAATCGGGGACTGTAGAGGCGCATAAGGTGATCGAGGGTAAAAGGACATCCCTCGATTTTGCCTATGAAGAATTGGAGAAGGATCACTATTCTCCAAAAGGAAGGGTGGATCTGGCCAAGAGTCA
The DNA here is from genome assembly GCF_000393655.2 of Nicotiana sylvestris. Taxonomy (NCBI): domain Eukaryota; kingdom Viridiplantae; phylum Streptophyta; class Magnoliopsida; order Solanales; family Solanaceae; genus Nicotiana; species Nicotiana sylvestris. Next base: position 95,124,186 of record NC_091058.1, read on the forward strand.
CATCGTACCTCTTGTAGAAGGCGATGATGATGGGGTCTAAGGGACCCAACTTGAAGGGGTAAGTATAAATACTTAGAAAACCTTCCACGTAGGTAGTGATCGACTCCTCAGGCGAAGGAACCACCACATGCTTGTTGACCCAATTGCAATCCTTTTTAACCTTGTTGAGGAGATAATCGGTAATTGTGCATATGTACCTCGAGACCGCCTCACATCGTCCCGGTACCGAGGAGGTCTTCTCAACCTTGAAATCGATAACAGTAGGGCATCCTGCCGGAACGAATTCCTTAGAATGGGGCTCCGCCGCAGCCCCGCCACCGGCGGGTTGTGATGAAGAGGCGGCCTCCTTTTGTGGTACAGTCTTGGAAGTTTTCATCATTGTAATTGCACAAAAGAGAACTGGAATGATCTGCGGTTTGCTAAAAGTTAGAGAAATTTGAGTGCAAGAGTTGCAAAACAAAGGGATTTTGAAAAAAAATTAGAGTAGGAGGAGCTTTGGATGTAAAGTTTGAATGAAGGAAGCTAGGGTACTTATAGCTTGCTGGTGACGGTTCAGAACCGGTAGTGGCCGACCAGCAACTGACAGGAATTTAATGCCTTGGTACCTGAACCAACGAGACGTTTTGATATCCACTTGTCGCTTACGTCATAGTCGGGTTCGTCGGTTACATCATGGCCCATCGAGACGGGATTGGGAAGTTTATATCGTTTCTCATCACCTTCTCTCCGAGAAACGAGGGGACTATCTGTATACTGTAAAAATCAGGCTCGCCCCTTATGTGGTTAATCGAGACTGGAATATGATAGGTTAAGGTTCAACCTCGGATTATACCAAACCAAGGTGCAAGATTATATCGTTAAGTTCGATCCTGGGACCGGACAAGATCGAGATCAGACGAGATCGAGAGAGATTTGCCATGCCGAATAACAGAATGACGAAATATCCACGATCGGGTGCAGATCACGGCGGGAATCTCGGCACGTATTAAGGACATGTCGGTTAATCAGCTAATCATGAGATTTCTTACCCCATATAGAATTGTATCAATAGTAGGACTCCCCTACTATATAAAAGGGGTCTGATCATTTGTAAAACATGTCATTATCACGCAACATCAAGCAATATACTGTCATTTTCTGGTTTTCATTATCTTGTTACTTTGTTACTTTGTTCATACTTCAGTTGGAACACCTTTGGTTCGAGGGTGGTCGAACTCGAGGGTCAAGGCAATCCGACTCGTGTGGTTTGCATTTATTCTTTTACTGTTAGATCTCAATATTAACTTATTCTCTTAATTTGTACCAAGTTATTTCATGTATCCTTAAGACCGCGTATAAATTCAATTGTTATCCGATTTTAGGGTAAAAAATAATAATTTAAGGCCTATCAGTAGGGAAGGCTTAGAGGATAAGGCATAATTTTTATGCAAACCCACCTTCTCCTAGGAACTATTTACTCAAGATATCATAACTCTTTTGAAAAGTTAGCATATCAGAAAGAAACATTAACTATAGATGCTGAAAACAATGTGAGGTGAAATGTGTAGTTCAGTTGGGTTTTGATGCAAGTCCAAAAAGGGATGTTTTGGCTGAATTTCGTACATGGAATTTCTGAGGGAATAACACCAATTCAGGGAATTCTGTTTAGAAATCCAAAGGACGCCGCTACTTACGTTTGCATTAGGATAGAATATTTATATCACACCTCTTGGGTTGTACTCCTTTCCTAAACCTTACGTGAGAATTTGAACACCGGGCTGTTCTTTATAATAGTGAGCGTACTGGATAACTCTTGCTGAAAAACAAGAGAATTTAATTATAAGTGCTTTAAGCTGTTTTGGAGACATCACCTTTGCATCTTCCTTTGGTTGTTAATAGTACAATACTATTTTACTTCCATATAGAACTAACAATTAGCAGTCAAATAAGATAAAGAAAAAAAGTTGGTAAATTACGAGTTGATTCTTTTCTGTCAATAAATTAGCATCGTTTGGCCAATATATATCTCATAATATTTAATTACTAACGAATTAATTATATTTAGGTGATAAAAATTTGATTGGTAATTCGTTGGTAAATGATGCACTAGATTTTCTCGCGATATTCACCAACGAATATAGTTCAATTGGTAATTGGTTTTTGGTTGGCGCTTGGCAATTCGTTAGTTAATTCTTCCAAAAATATCATTTGTAGTCTATTGATAAAAATTCTTTACTAATTTACCAACGGATTGTCTTTCTAGTGAAATAAAATGATACGTGCTAAGCCCGTGCGATTTTTCTCAAAAGGGCTCATACCATTAAGAGATCCTCACACCTATATATAATATCCCAATCTTATTAACCGTGAGACTTTGTTCACATACTCAACAATCTCTCCTTTGAACTAAGTTCCACGTGTCTCATCACCGCCATCCAGAAATCTTCCCTTCGAACTAAGTTTTACATGGCTCATTGCTACTATCGACGGGTCAATTAAGTAGCCATAACTATTGGATTAGAGTAAGGTGGCAAGAGCAAGGCACAAATCAACTAATTGCATGTGCTTGAATATTTTGATGTCTTTACTTTTGCAAATTTTTCAATATTACGGGCTGAGCTCATGGCCACTTCTCTTGATCGAAGAATCTTGATTCGAGACAACTATAATCAATTGGATAAACGAACTCAATGTTGAAGTCATTTTTTTTTTTTAATGTTTTGGTTCATTTAATTTGTAATCCTTTGGGAATGTATTTACCAATTTTTATGGGATTGTCATGTGATCAGCCATGTGAACTTTATATAAAGCCGCACATGCTTTCCGGGAGAAATTCAAAAATAGCTAGATTTATAACTGATCTTTCAAAAATAGCCCAGTTTCAAAAGTAATCAAAATTTAGCCATTTTTTATGTAAAGATAAATCTGAGCGAAAACACTGTTCAAAACCCGAAAAATACGCCAGTATATTATGCTGGAGTTCCAGCATAAGTATACATGAACTCCAGCATATTATACTGGAGTTCCAGGATAAGTATGCTGGAACTCCAGCATAATATGATGTAGTTCTAGTATAAGTACACTAGAACTCCAACATAATATACTGGAGTTCCAGCAAGTATACCGGTCCAACATAATATACTGGAGTTTGGAACACCGGTGCTCCAGTCTCCAGTATATTATACTGGAGCCATCAAAGTATACCGGTCCAACATAATATGTTGGAGTTCAAACACAGGTGCACCGAACTCCAGTATATTATGCTGGACAGGTCTCTGTTGCAGCAAAATAGTGACTATTTTTCATTGACTTGATAACCATTGACTATTTTTGAATGACCAGTCCGAAAACCGGCGATACCCTGGTATATTTACATGTTTTTCTTGTTCCAGTTTTACTCGCATAATCACATAAGAGATCGTTTCGTCTCGGGATGGATCATTGCAGCGGTACTTTTCTTTTGATTGTTGTTTGCTCATATATAGCAGTTTCGTTTTAGAATAATGTAACTTTGGATCTTGATCTTGTTTTCTTTTCTATTTTAGGTGATATGTAGTGATGAGTTTAAGCCTATTTATAAGATCAAGCCACTTACTAGATAATTATAAATAAATTATTATGATACAATATTATTATTAATTAGTAAAAATGATAATTAACTTATTAATATAAATTAAATTACACCTAAAGTATGAAAATATTTTAAAGTATATTTTTAGTGTATATAACTTGAATTCTTATTAATATCACATGCCACGCGAAGCCCAAGATGAATTTAATTGCGGTCTTTATATAGTTCTTGCCGTAAATATTCCATGACAAACATTTGGAACGACCAAATTGACCTTTTTTTTTTTTGTGACCAACAGACCTAAATTCTGGAGATATGAGAAATAACATCTCCAGTCTAATTACCTAAATTCGTTATTCTTATGCACGCATTATATCTGCTTTATGGTCGATTAGCTAGAGATGATTAATCCAAAAAATAGTTTTTGAAGTCAAATCAATTAAATAGAATAATTTTGGTTTTTAACAACCGATTTACTTCAATTTTAATATATAATCAATGCAAGAAGGGTATAATAATAATAAAGTAATAAACGAAGAGAATAAAGGAAATAAAATCTTATTGATGATGATAGTCTTTCTTCCGTAGGTAAAGTTTAATCTTCCAATAATAGAGAACAGTAAGAGAATTCTATAATTGATAATTGTATGGGCGAAAACTTCATTTTACGTGTTTGACTTGGTCAACGACGATAAAGTCTTTGAAAGTTGTGACGTGCCAACCTGACTCCAAAAGGTCTAGTTCAGATGTAGGGGATAGATCGTTGTCGAGGTCGAAACGGTTTAACAGAAGTCTAGGACGAGGACGAGCATCCGCTTTCGGTACAAAGTGACGACCAATTTTAGGATTTAGATTCCCTAGGGAATATTCTAATGGATATTCCTTTCTGTTGTACTATCTAGGATTTTGTGACACATGTGCTCTTATAAATAGGAAGAGATATAGATCAGAAGGGGGATTGGACCCTCTGCAAAGAATTTCATCAACATTCTCTATACAAGATTCCCACTTTATTGATTAGAAACAAAGCTTGCCTTTGCACTTCCTTTCTTTTATCCCTTTCTCTCGATCCAAGAAGGATTTGAATACTAGGTTGCTCATCATCATCCATCACTGTTGTCACACCTCCTTTTTCTGAGGGAATATGGAGTTTTTCCAATTTAAGTGACATTATTCGAAATGAGATTATTTATTTAATTCAGAGTCGCAACTTGAAATAATTTATGGTGTCCCAAGTCACCGGTTTATTTTAAATCCTAAATCGAGAAAATTTGACTCTGTTTTTAAAGTCCGCGAAACCAGAAGATCGGGTAAGAAATTCTGTTAACCCGGACGAAGGTGTGAGGCACTCCCGAGTTTCGTGGTTTTAGCATGGTCGCTCAACTCTTAATAATTGGCCTAATTATCTAATTTAATATATATTTGAACCTATTGTGCATTTTTACTTTCTAAACGCTTTTAATATTTGTGGAATTTGTTTGAACAAGTCGTGATGTCGCGCACTCGTTTGTGTTTGTATACATTGCGAATCGCGCCACGTGAAACGCACCCGCAATTTACAACATGTTAATTTTATTATTATTTGAAGTTATGGTCGAGTCACGTGAAACGCACACTCGAATTGAGAATTATGTATCGCGATTATGCCGCGGGAAGCATACCCATAGTCGCGGCGATTTATTTACTTAGCGCGCCTAAAGCAAACTACGGTGTTCATAAGTTGTTCTTCCGACTTTGAGATTATTGTGAAGGCCATGGATATGAAAATTATTGTAGAAAAAGATATTGATTAGTTATAGAAAGATGAAACTAGCTTATGAATTTTTATTAACTCTTGGCCAACCAGACTTGAATTATCTAAGTCCAAACGGCCAAAAATCCTCATGCTGCAAGCCAAAATACGAGGTCCAGTTGCTAAACAAATTTAAAACAAAAGGCTCAAGTATGGAAATAAACTATCTAGTGACTAAATGCATAAAGGAGATGGAGCGATCACGCCAAACAAACAACAGAGAAAGAAACTTCATTTGCGTAAATTTTTATGAATCATCTACATGTGTTTATGAACGTAGTAGTTGAACAAACAAACAATGGAGAAATGAACGTCAGACCAATTGACTTAACTCAAAAGATTAACAAGACTTTTCAAAATATTTTATGCCACAAACAAATAGTGACAAAAACAGCTTCTTGGTTCATCAATTCAATCCACTGCCAGTGAATATATTAAAGATCCAAAGGCAATCACATCATGAGAATAAGTGAAGAAGTAAAGCATCAATAATATGGATATTGACATTAATCATGGAAGCAATATATAACCCAGATCTTTAAATTAATAACTTAACAGAAACATCCAAAATTATAGTCACATACCTATTAAACCGGAATCAGCAAGAAATCCAAAGACCAAAATAAAGTTAAGGAAAATCAAGTGCCAAAAATCAACTACTAATCAGTGAATCTTTAACAGCTTTTGGGTAATAAATAAGGGAACTGGACTGGGCTGGACGAAATGTGGGGTAATTGGGCCATTGAGAGCTTTTGGCCCAGTTTTGCATAAGATCAAACAAACCTATTATCTCCCTTTTTATGTTTTCCTTTGATTTTAAATTCATAATTTTAATTAAAAATCCTAATTAGATCCTAACTTAATCATGATTTGAAAAATTAACTACTCACTATTTTTAATATTTAAATAATTAAGTAACCTAAAACTAATGAAATAAAATCATAATTTTAGAATTAAAAGCTAAAAATATAAAAACCCAATGGTATTTTTGTTTAATAATACAATTAATTCGTATAATTAAATCCTAAGTGCAATTAAAATCTAAAATGCTATGCAATGCAACATTGAATATTTTTTGGTGTTTTTCTTTGATTTTAAGATATTAAATGTGCAACTAAATGCAAATAATTACTTAAACGGAAATTCCTAAAATTCTATAAAATTAAAAATAATTAAAAATTTCTATTTTTGGTGGATTTTGTAGGAGTATTTTCGTCGGGCAAAAATCACGTGCTCACAGTCGTCCCTCTTTGCTAGGAAACATGAAAAGTTTTCGGGCAAAGATAAAGTGATCAATTACGAGCAATTTTGCCCGTTTGACACTCCATTCAGAAGCATTTTGAAAAGTTTGACCGAACCTTGCTTTGGAGATTGCCTACATATCCTTCGCTATAAAGGAGTCAGATCAGTATAATTCTGAAAATTTTGGTAGCTGGGACTACTAGAAAAGTTGTGATTTCACTGCTGTTGCTGCTTGTTGAGCTCCTTATTACACCAAAATTAAAATGAAAAGAAACTAAACATGTCTATCAACTATGAGTTACAAGATTCCTATCTATAAGTCTTCTGAAGCTTGATCTTGAGTCTTGGCTGTTTTTTCACGCAGACTTTGACCTGATTCTTGATGCTTGTTAGCTGCAGTGCTAGTTCATTCTTCTACAACTTCTTCTGATCAAAACGGGGACATGCAATGCTCGTGACTTTAGTCATGCCTTGAACAATCCACATCTTTTCATCCTCTTTTGCAATTTGGATTCACTTCTTTCCCTTTTCTTTTCTTTATTCTGGATTGAGACTTCTTCTTTTAGTTATCTCGAACCCTGTGCCTCGAGGTAAAACCTGCTCTGACACCAAAACAAAAGAATGAAATTTTTCTAACCCAGTTTTCACTAGGAAAATTTCTTGAGTTATTTATAATAAAACTCTATACTATTTTATTATTGAAAGCAAATAAAAGGTCGGGATTGGTGTACCGTGAGAAAACAGAGACTAGGAAGTGGAGACTTTATGTCTAAAATGAAAGCAACTAGAGAGTGGAGATCCTATACTGAAAAAATGACTAGGGAGTGGAGACCCTATGTTGAAAAAGCTACTAGGGAGTGGATACCCTATGTTGGAAAATAAAACTAGGGAGTGAAGACTCTATGTTGGGAAAACAGACTAGGGAATGGAGACCCTATGTCTAAAATAAACATCAACTAGGGAGTGGAGACCCTATGTTGAGAAAGTAGACTAGGGAGTGGAGACCCTATGTTGGGAAAGCAGACTAAGGAGTGGAGACCCTATATCTAAAATAAAATCAACTAGGGAGTGAGACCCTATGTTGGAAAAGCGATTAGGGAGTGAAGACCGTATGTCTAAAATAACATCAACTAGGGAGTGGGGGTCCTATGTTGGAAAACGAGACTAGGGAGAGGAGACCCTATATCTAAAATAAAATCAACTAGGGAATGGAGACCCTATGTCTGAAATAAAATCAACTAGGGAGTGGAGACCCTATGTTGGAAAAGAGACTAGGGAGTGGAGACCCTATGTCTAAAATAAATATCAACTAGGGAGTAGAAACCCTATGTTGGAAAAGAAACTAGGGAGTGGAGACCCTATGTCTAAAATAAACATCAACTAGGGAGTGGAGACCCTATGTTGGAAAAGAAACTAGGGAGTAGAGGCCCTATGTTGGAAAATGCAGCTAGGGATTGGAGACCCTATACTCCCATGATTTTGAATTTTTCTTTACTTTTTATTAAGAGAATGAGTAAAATGCTGGAAAGAATTTGGAGAAGACTTCCCTTTTTGGAGTTGTTGTTGTGGCAGAGCTATTTTAGTCTCCACGCGATTTCTTTTTGGTTGCACTTGCTTCTTACAAGGTTGCTTTGAATTGAACTTGTTTTCCTGTTTTTCAAACGAAGAGCAATTTGTCTGTTTGAAATGGTGGTTGGTTTTGTGGCCTTGAGTGTTTTAGTCACTTGATCTTGGCCGGCTTTTTAATGACGTTTTCAACTGCAATTGGTTGTTTCCTAGACCGATTTCATTTCTGGCCCCAGAGAACTTTTGGCTTTTCCAAAACTTTACCATGATGGTTAGTCATATGGGATTAACTTTTCAATTTTATTTTGCCTGTGTGGGCATTTGACTTTGATTTTCTTCTTTCAAGAGTTTTTGATTTCGAAGCATCAGCCACCATGGCCAGTCGGAGTCGACTTGATGCCCTTGCTGAGGTTGTGTGCTTTTTTTGCCTATTAACTTGAATCAAGCGATAATCCTGTAAATTAGTCTTGCTATCCCTTCTTTGTCTTAGTTTCGGAACAGAGTTAGACAGAAAAGAATTCAAAGAAAAACAAACAGTGGAATGGAAAAATAAATTTAGACGAGAGGTATCCCTTTCGGTGAAAATAAAGGACTTATCTGGAGTGCATGTGGACTTCAATGAACATGACATGCCTCTTGGACTGGATGCCTGATCTGTGTAAACCGTCCAATACTCAGAAATTCATCACAAAACTATGCTAGGACTCTGTCGATGCCGATAGCTGTGAGGATCCTCTTTTTGATTAGTGGCACCCTTTGCGGGTTTTCACCAGCTAACCTCTCTCTCGTTTCTCTTCTCACCATCACCTTATAGTGCTCTTTGCGAGTTTTCACTAACAAGACTCTCTCATTTTCAATTTCTCTGCTTATCATCGCCTTACTATGCCCGTGAGGGTTTTCACCGATAAGACTCTCTCATTTTATTTTTCTTATTTTGATTGCATCAGATCCAAGTAACTATATCCTCCCATTTGAACATCTTTGCCGATCGATTGGAAGGACTTGAAAAGGATTTGGGTTAAAGAAATTTGGATTGAATTATAACTTTGGAAACTTTCGGGCGAAATCACCACCGAATCATTGTAACTTCTGCCCCAGTTTCAACTTTGGAAAAATGTGGATTTTTATTTTGGTGTAACTGAACCCCAGAGAGAGGCTGCCTACATATCCTTTCGGAATCAAGTCGAACGTAGTTCAAGCAACTTTTGTTTTTTGATTTCTTTTATTTTTTTTCGTTTTTCATCATCATATTTATTTTAAATTTTTTTAAATTTTCTTTTTTTAATAATAACTTCCAGGTTCCAAAGAGGGTAATCAAAGAAAAAGGGAACTGGCTCAAAGGGTTTGCAAGGGTTGGTAGTGTTTGGGTAGTGAGAAAGAAAGCCTTCGTCATCCCAATTAGAGAGCATTAAAGCTTGCGAAAAAGGGTCAAACATAATAACTTTTGACCGCATCTGCATTAACAGCTGCTTCGGGGTCATTTCCTTCGATATCTCCCAAATATAGTGCTCCCTTTGGCAATACTCTTCTTACAATGTAAGGACCTTTCCAATTCAGAGTAAATTTTCCTTTGTCTTCTTCATGATGCGGGAGAATACGTCTTAGAACGAGTTGCCCCACTTCAAATTTTCTAGGCCGCACCTTCTTGTTGTAGGCACAAGCCATTCTTTGTTGATACAACTGCCCGTGGCAAACTGCGGCCATCCGCTTTTCGACAATGATCCGACCAGGTTTTGACCTATTCCTCATCCTCAATCTCGGCTTCGACAATGATCCGAAGAGAGGGGATCTCAACTTCTATAGGTATTACAGCTTTAGTGCCATAAACCAATAAGTAGGGAGTGGCCCCAACTGATGTTCACACGGTTGTGCGATATCCCAATAATACAAAAGGCAACTTTTCATACCATTGTCTAGAGCTTTGAACTATTTTCCCGAGGATCTTCTTGATATTCTTGTTTGAAGCTTCAACGATGCCATTAGCTTTGGGCCAGTAAGGGGTAGAATTATGATGCGTAATTTTAAATTGCTCGCATACCTCTCTCATCAAGTGGCTGTTCAGATTTGCAACATTGTCCGTAATGATAGTTTCAGGAATACCAAAATGACAAATAATGTTGGAATGCACAAAGTCCACCACTGCTTTCTTAGTGATGGCTTTGAAAGTGACTGCTTCAACCCACTTTGTGAAATAATCAATGGCAACCAGAATAAATCTGTGCCCATTTGAAGCTTTCGGCTTAATCGGCCCAATAACATCCATACCCCAAGCAATGAACGGCCAAGGTGCTGAGATAGGATGCAACTCTGAAGGCTGTGCATGAATCAAGTAACCGTATATCTGACATTGGTGGCACTTTCGGACAAAACTGAAGCAATTCTTTTCCATGGTCATCCAGTAATAACCTGCCCGAAGGATTTTCTTTGCAAGGACGTATCCGTTCATGTGAGGCTGACATACTCCCGAATGCACTTCGTTCATGATTTTTTCATCTTCTCGGGTATCTACGCACCTCAAAATATTCAAATCCGGAGAGTTCTTTTGTACATGACCTCTCCGCTCAAAAAGAAACTGCTGGCAAGCCTTCTGATAGTTCTCTTTTGATCTCCACTAGTCTGCTTGGTATATTCCTTTATTTTCAAAAACCTTTTGATGTCATGATACCATGGCTGAACATCCGGTTCTATTTCAATTATATTACAATAACCATACCTTTCTCGAATTTGGATTTCCAGCGGGTCAATATGGACATTGCCCGGATATGGCAGCATTGAGGCCAAGGTAGCTAGTGTATCAGCTAACTCATTATGGAATTGAGGAATATACCTGAATTCGACGAACTTGAACCATTTGCTAAGATCTTATACATGTTTCCTGTATGGGATGAGTTTGATATCTCGAGTTTTCCACTCGCCCTAATCTTGCTGGATAATCAAGTCAGAATCTCCCATGATTAACAATTCCTCCACATCCAGATCCACTGCCATATTCATGCCTATAATGCAAGCTTCATACTCACCGGTGTTATTGGTACAGAAGAACCAAAGCCGGGCTGTGGATGGATAGTGTTGACCGATGGGCGAGATCAAAATTGCTCCAATCCTGACACCTTTGCATTTACAGCTCCATCAAAGAACATTTTCCAAGAATTAGTGTCCTCTGGAATCACTTCAACTGAATTTACTTCCTCATCTGGGAAATAGGTGCTTAGAGGTTTATATTCATCATCGACCGGGTTTTCTGCTAGATGATTCGCTAAGGCTTGAGCGCTCATTTCCGTGCCAGTGATATAGACAATATCGAACTCAGTGAGCAGGATTTGCCATTTTGCTAACCTTCCTGTGGGCATTGGTTCTGGAATATTTACTTCAAAGGGTCCATTCTGGTTATGAGATATGTGGTGTAGGCCAAAAGATAATGTCTGAGCTTCTGGGTGACCCAAGTTAGGGCGCAACAAGTTCTTTCTAACAGAGTGCATTTGGATTCATAACTAGTGAACTTCTTGCTCAGGTAGTATATGGCTTGGTCTCTTCCCGGTCATGTCGTGTTGCCTCAACACACAGCCGAAAGAATTTTCCAAGACTATCAGGTACAAGAACAAAGGTCTCCCAAGCTTGGGTGGAACTAACACTGGCGGATTTGACAGATATTCTTTTATTTTATCAAAAGCTTCTTGACACTCATCTGTCTATTTGATTATCGCGTCTTTCTTTAGCAACTTAAATATGGGCTCACATGTGGTAGTAAGCTGAGCAATGAATCTGTTGATGTAATTCAACCTTCCTAGCAGACTCATGACCTCTTTTTTGATTCTCGGAGGTGGCAAATCCCGAATAGACTTTATCTTTGTTGGATCTTACTCGATACCCCTCCGACTAACTATAAATCCCAGAAGTTTCCCAGATAGAACTCTGAATACACATTTAGCTGGATTTAATTTCAAACTATACCTGTGCAGACGCTCAAAGAATTTCCTCAAATCTCGCACATGGTCTTCCTGCGATCTGGATTTAATGATCACATCATCCACATACACCTCAATTTCCTGGTGCATCATGTCATGTAAGATGGCAGTCATAGCTCTCATGTAGGTTGCCCCGACATTTTTCAGACCGAATGACATGACCCTATAATAGTAAGTGCCCCACGATGTGGTGAAAGTCGTCTTTTCTGCGTTTTCTTTATCCATCAGGACCTGGTGATACCCATCATAACAATCCACGAAAGATTGTATCTCATGTTTGGCACAGTTGTCAACGAGGGAAAATTATCCTTGGGGCTTGCTTTGTTCAAATCCCGATAATCGACACACACTCAGGTTTTCCCGTCTTTCTTCGGCACTGGAACCACATTAGCTAACCATGTGGTGTATCAGACCACTCGGATCACACGAGCTTTCAATTATTTGGTGACTTCTTCTTTGATCTTATCACTGATGTCTGTTTTAAACTTTCTCTACTTTTGTTGGATGGGTGGATAACCGGGATACGTTGGCAATTTATGTACCACCAAATCAACACTCAGCCCTGGTATATCATCATAGGACTATTCAAACACGTCTTTGAATTCAAATAAAAGTTGGATTAAAGCATATCTAGTTCTTTCATCGGCATGAATGCTTATCATGGTTTTCTAGACCTCTTTTGGACTGCGCAAATTAACTGGCTTAATTTCATTCAAGTTTGGCTTAGGCTTATTCTCAAATTGTTCCAGTTCTCGATTTATTTCCCTAAAAGCCTCATATTTATCATATTCTGGCTCTTGATTCATTATTTCACAATTAGACAACATTTAGGATTTGTGCATGAAGTTCATCAGCATGTCATGTTATTTAAGTTTGCATTATTAGAACTGAAAAGAAAAAGATAAGAAAAATAGCAAAATTAGAATAAAGAAAAGGAGACATCCATTGACGATGAAATATTAATTTCATTTCATTGAATTGAAGATATGAGGGTTTACATCAAAATCAAAGACAATAAAATAAAAATATTCGAGTTACACCCTGGAATAACTTGTAATGTAGACGAGATGGCAAGACTAGACTATCAGGGCTCCTGTCTGATAGGGAATGGGGTAGCTTTCCAATTCTAAAGCTTGGCATCTGGTCCCATGTACAGCACCTCGGCATTGCTCGTGCCTTCCCCAGGCTGGACCATGTGGGACTCGTATAACATTTGTTTCATGGCTTCAAAAATATCAGCAATCTCTTTAGCCGTGAAGGCCTCCTCTTCTTCTTCCGCATATTTGGGTTTGACAAATGATCGGGCGACATGTGGAATGGGCTGGGGAAGGACCCACCCATATTCTTTGCACTCATCAGCCTATTTTCTGTCAGCATTTGTAGCTTGGAAACCTGTGCCAAAGAACTTCTCATTGGCAGTCGAAGTGATGGGCTCTGTGATGCATTGTAGAGATACCCTGAGCCCCTTTCCAGGCTTGTACCCATGTCTAATCATTTTAGTGGCGACCATGACCGAGGCATTAGATAAGCAAGGTTGAGGGAGCGGGGCCCCTTCTTCGCATTGTCGGCGATCATAATTTTGAAGTCTTGGTAGACAATGTGCTCACTTCCTTCTCTAGCTTCGGGACATGAGGCTGAAGGGTCCCTGTAAATGGACTGTTCATCCTCCCCATGTACAACAATTTCTTGGTTTTCATACTCAAATTTGACCATTTGATGGAGAGTGGAGGGCGCAACTCCTGCATCATGAATCCATGGTCTTCCTAGGAGAAAATTATATGAGGTATCCATGTCCAGAACTTGGAAAGTCACTTCGAAATCCACGTGGCCAATGGTTAAAATCAAATCGATTTCCCCTATTGTGTCTCGCTTGACACCATCAAAAGCCCGCACAAAAAACATTGTTTGGTCGGATTCTTTCTGTTCCAATCTGTATCCTCTGGACCATTGAGAGAGGGCAAATGTCGACTCTAGAACCACCATCTAGCATGACTCTCTTTACATAATATCCCTCACATTTGACAGTCACATGAAGGGATTTGTTGTGGGCGGCTTCCTCTGGGGGCAAATCATCGCGAATGAAAGAAATCATATTGACCTCGAAGAATCGTTCAACCATTTTTTCTAGTTGTTCAACTGAAGTGTCAACTAAGACATATGCCTCATTCAATGTTTTTAGGAGTACCTTCTGATGTTCATTCAATCTCAACAACAGAGATAAAAGCGAGACCTGGGAATGAGTCTTTCAGGGTTGGTCAACTATTACATATTCCGAAGTTTTCATTTTTTGGAAAAACTCTTCTACTTCTTCAGCGGTCACAGGCTTCTTGGATGGAAACCATTCCTCCTTGTTTAGTTTTGATTTCTTTAACTCTTCTAGGTTGTGGTACTTCCCAGCTTGGTTCATTTCGTTCACCCCTCCCATAACCTCTTTCTCCTTGTTAGTAACTACTATTTTGTTGTAATTCCAGGGGACTGCGGTGGGGTTTCTCATAGGACTCTGTGGTGTGCGGCTGATAACCACGGGCTCAGTCAGCCTTGGTGGAAATACTGCCCCCCGCGCCATATAGGTCCCTTTTGGCACATACAACTTCGGCAGATTCAGCGTGGCTTTCCTTTGCTCGAATCTTTTGGGAGTCTTAAAAATGAGTTGTTCTTTTCTTGGGGCCTTAGGGACATAAAGAATCGTATTCTTAGCAGGTGCTGCCCCAGTTTTTGTTTCTACAACTTTTTCTATAGCTTGAGAAATTGGACTGATTTTCTTCTTAGTTTTGGTTTGTCTCACCGCCGCTTTAGATCTTGCTTTCGGATTGGCGATGACGATGATGCCTTTCAAGGCCTGATTAAATTCCTTGTCATCACAAATCATTCCAATGATTAGCCCATTATTGTGAGCCGGTAATGGATTGTTAGTCATATTAGGGACTTCCTCGTCCCTCAGCACCACTTGTTTTTGTTCTATCAAACTTTCAACTGCTCTCTTCAGGGTCCAATAATCCTATGTATCATGACCCTCGGCTCATAAATAGTAGGCACACCTGATATAGGGCCGGTATGATAGGGATTGAGGATTTTGCTAGCTTGGGGGTACAGGTTGCAATAGACCCATCTGGATTAGCTTCGGAAATAGGCTGGAGTAGGATTCACCGATAGGGGTGAAGTTATTTCTCCTAGGAGGCTCACAAGGGCGTGAATTATGTTGGTAGTTGTTTTGTGGCAGATGGGGATAATATGGAGCTTGGTGAGGATGGTTATTTATGGGAGGTGGAAATCGGACTTGGTTGTAGTGTTGCTATGGCCATGCATAGGGTTGGGCATTCATCACTGCATAATGAGGCGGTGCCACGGCATAGGCTGCATCTTGGTGGGGATAGTAGTGTTGCGGGGTTCTGGGCGTCATGTAGGAGTGATCATATGATCGACGGGGCCCTTTTGATCTTGAAGCCATCATGGCTCCTTCCTCCCTCTTCTTTCGATTGGCCAAACCCCCTGAGCCATTTTGGATGGCTTGGGAGGTGGCTCTCAAAGCAGATTGACTTAATATTCGGCCAGTTTTCAGACCATTTTCTACTATTTCTCCAATTTTTATTGCCTCTGCAAAAGGTTTGCCCGTGGCAGACATCACGTTTTGAAAATAATCGGCCTCTTGGGCCTGTAAGAAGACCGTAACCATTTCAGTCTCATCCATGGGAGGCTTTATTCTGGCAGCCTACTCATGCCATTAAATAGCATATTCACGTAAGCTCTCAGTCGTTTTCTTCTTCAAATTAGACAGGAAGTTCCTGTCCGGAGCTATGTCAACATTATACTGAAACTGTCTGACGAAATCACGGGCCAAATCATCCCATATGTGCCAGTGGGATATTTCCTGGTTCATATACCATTCTAAAGCGATTTCAGTTAGGCTTTCCCCAAACTAAGCCATCAATAATTCTTATTTTCCACCAGCGCCCTGATTAGTAGGGATTTGGACCGCTTATTTGCTCTCTTTTACTTGCATTTTAGCTAAAAAATGCTTAAAGGTATTCCCGGAAACTAATGAAATGTGCTTACTTGTAGGAATTTTGGGAAACAAACCAAAGAAGTCAAAATCAACTCATAAAGGAGTCAAAAGTGAACAAAAGCCAAAGCTGGGCAAAGAGGCTAGTAGTGCGGACCGCACAATTCTAGTGCGGCCGCAGAGTGAGATTAAGAGAGGAGGTTTTATACAGCTCAGACAGTGCGAACCGCACCAAAAATGTGCGGCCGCAGAAGGACAAGTGTGGCCGCAATCATTATTATGCAGTCCGCAAGATTGAAGAATCAGAGAGTTGATCAAAGTCCAAAAGCTGAAGAGTGCAGACCGCATCACTTTTGTGTGGCCGCATGATCCTAAGTGCAGCCACACCCACTTTTATATGGACTATAGAAGCCTGAAGATTTCAAGACCAATTTCCCAAGATTGCAGACCATACTAAAATTGTGCGGCCGCAAAAGCCCATTTTGCGATCCGCATCAAAATTATGACGCCGCATAACCTCCGTAGGGGCATTAATGTCAGATATTTTCAGCTTAGTATAAATACAATTTTGGGTCATTTTTAGGTTAAGTTCAGTTTGCAGAGGTGCACCTGAACCGTTTTCTTTACTTCTTTAAGAAATTTTGTACTAGATTGACTTATTAACACTAGATTTTCTTTGTTTAATCAATGATTATGCATTTTAATTTCTTCTTGTATTTCTTTATTTTCTATGAATAACTAAATTTTTAGCTAGGGTTGTGACCCAACCCTAGTGTAGGTACTTAATGAGTATTTAATTTTAGAGTTTGTTTGTGATTGGGTTAGTGATATTTAGCCTTGTGTATGCTTAATCTCTAGAATTAATAGTTGCAAACAATGATTCATGCCTAATTAACCTAATTTTTGCTTGAGAAAGAGAGACTAGGTTTAGGAAAACTTGGCTAACAAGGAATTGGGGTGAATTCAAGAAATTGATAGCCCCAATTAAAGGGTCGAATATAGAGATAGTAAGACCCGACTTGAGCATATATCACTTGATTTGTGTAAATACCCATTTGGACTTGAGAAAGCCAAATCGGGCAAAATCGCTCAAACTATCGAGAGGTATAGAGTAAGTAATTGCGTGTGATTGCTATGCCACTATCCCGATAAATCAAACGTGCCCTATAGTTTTCAGCCCGTTAGGTAACCACCTAGGTGGAAGTCACGACCCTAGATTCCTTTATCAATTGAAAAACAACTCAAAACCAATAATATTGTCCTTTAGTTTTATCTTTGCATTCAATAGAGTAAAGTAGAAGTAGTACACCAATCAACATTGTATAAGTACAATTAAAGCCAAAACTTGCAATCAACTTAGATATACACATAATCCCATATTCTAACTCCTTGTGGATTTGATCCCGATCTTTGTTGGGTTATTTTTGCATCAGTCGTCTCGCTACTTAATTGTGGTGTGGGTTTGACCGAGATCAATTTTTGGCGCCGTTGCCAGGGAGTTAAACAGATTTAACTATATATCTAGGTTTTTGTTTGTTTTGTCTTTCTTTCCTTTCGAGTTACTAATTTTGTGTTTGAATTGATTTTAGGTACGAAAAATGGCCCTCAACAACGATCCCATTGGAAATGTGCTATTGGGGGAGGAAGTGGATGATGATGTAATGGATGAGGTTCCTCTTGAACCTCAAGCTAATAGACGAGGTCGCCCACCTCATGATAATGTTCCCGTCCCTCCCCCACCTTCACCAAGAGCAACGCACTAGGTGTTGCCAAACGAGGGTTATGCAAGTGCTGTAGTCCCACCCCGCATTAGGGAGGGCAACTTCGAAATAACCAATGTGATGCTTACACTGCTTGAGCAGCAGGGTTTCTTCACTGGAGCTCCACACCAAAATGCCTACAAGTATCTCAAAGGGTTCGTCGATGCTTGTTAGGGGAGCAAGCAAACCAATGTCTCTCAGGATGCACTGAGGTTGAGGCTATTTCCCTTTTCTGGGAAAAACATTGGACTGGTTAGAGAGGTTGCCTAACCATTCCATCCACACTTGGGATGAGTTGGCAGAAAAGTTCATTTCCAAATTCTTTTCTCCGGGACATATGGCGACACTTCGGGATGAGATTTTTGCATTCAATCAAGAACCCAATGAGCCATTACACGAGATTTGGGAGAGATATCGTACCATGGTTAAAGAGTGTCCGAACAATTATATGACTGAGGCCATGATCCAACAGACCTTCTACTGGGGGATCACCACAACAAACCAATATGTGGTTAACCAACTCACCGGGGGGGAATTTCCTGAATATGCCATATGCTGAGGCTTTTGAAATACTTGATGAAATGGCGGATACCTCTTCGGCATGGCAAAGTAGAGCCAATGTACCACAAGGCGATCCTAATGTTATTCACCTACACAAGGAGATACATGACCACGGGCAATCTATTGCCGAGTTGACAACTACCATGAACCAATTGGCCAAGGCTCAGCTTCAACAAGTTCAAGGGCCAAAACATGTGAATGCAATGGAAGGCATGAATATGATGGTAAACAAGAGACGACAACAAGGTCAACAAATGCAAAATCGTCCGGAACAATTCATGCAAGATGATAGTGGTTATGATCAAGGTGATTCATTCAATGAGCAAGATGAAGAAATTCAATATGTCAACAATTACCAAGGTCAAAGAAACAATGCTCAAGGACAAAACCAACAACAATGGAGATCACGAGGGAACCAAGGTAATTGTAACAACCAAAACCACCAAGGCAATTGGAGTGGTGGTAATTTTAATCCAAGAAATTGGAATAATCAAGAAAATCAAGGCAATTGGGGTAATCAAGGCAATTGAAGTGGCAACAATCAAAGCAATTAGGAAGGAAATAATCAAGGAGGGTGGAACAACAACAACCGGGGGCCGGGTTTTCAAAGGCCTCCAATGTTCCAACAACCAAGCAATCCACCCCCCTATCCTTCTCAAGGCCAAAGCTCTTCTTCCAATGAGATGGGTAGAATTGAAAACATGTTTAAACAGATGATGGAGAAGAATGCCGACTCCGATGCTCAAATAGCCTCGGACAACACTTCTATTCGGAATTTGGAGGTTCAATTTGGCCAAATCTCACAAGCGTTGAACACTCGTCCTAAAGAGGCACTACCTAGTGATACGGTGGTGAACCCGAAGGGTGGGAATAATAAGGGACATGCTATGGCTGTGACTACTAGAAGTGGAAAAGGAGGAGATGCTACCACCTCAATCAAAGAAGGATTGTGGATGAAGATGTTGTGGTTCAAGAGGATGAAATCCCAAGCAATGTGGTTCAAGCTAATGAATAAGTGATAATTGATATAGATGAAAGCGTGGAGGAGATGCAAGAAGAAGTAAACCCATCTAGGGAACATGTGATTGACATGCCGGAACTGGTGGTGCCAAAGGCTAAGGCATCAATGCCAAGGCCTCCTCCTCTATACCCTCAAAGGCTTGCAAAGCAAAATAGCGAGAACTAATTCAAAAAGTTAATTGATATGATGAAAAGTTTGTCAATTAATGTGTCGTTGGTTGAGGCATTGGAACAAATGTCGGTATATGCAAAATTCATGAAGGATTTGGTAACCAAGAAAAGATCAATGAATTGTGAGACCATCAAGATGACTCATCAAGTGAGTGCTATTGTGCACTCAATGGCTACAAAGTTGGAAGATCCGGGCGCTTTCACAATCCCTTGCACTATTGGAAGCGCCGATTTTGCCAAAGCATTATGTGATCTCGGGGCAAGTATCAACTTGATGCCCTACTTGGTGTTTAAGATTTTGGGAATTGGGCAACCAAGACCCACGTCCATGAGGTTGCAAAGGGCGGATCGGACAATGAAGAGGCCTTTGGGTATTATTGATGATGTATTAGTTTGAGTTGACAAGTTTATCCTCTGAGCAGATTTTATGATCCTTGATTTTAAAGTGGACTATGAGGTGCCTATCATTTTGGGTAGAACTTTCCTTGCTACGGGGAAGGCTCTTGTTGATGTGGAGGCCGGTGAGCTCACTTTCCGAGTGGGTGACAAAAAGGTGGTCTTCTATGTGTGCAAATCAATGAGGCAACCGAATAGTAATGAAGTTTGTTCGTTTGTGGATTTGGTGACCGACGTGATAGTTGATGATGCTAGTGCAACAATGAATGTTGAGGACAAATTAGAAGCCGTTTTGCTCAACCTAGATGATGAGGAGGAGAATGATGGCTATGTGGAGTGTGTAAATGCATTGTAAGGCAAGGGGTCGTACACTTATGAGCCCCGAAATCTATCTTTGGATCTTGAAAATCTAAAGACTCCTCTAATAAATCCCTCAATCAAGGAACCTCTGACCTTGGAGTTAAAGCCATTACCCCCGCACCTCAGGTATAAATTGCTTGGCTGTTCTTCTACTCTACTAGTATCCTTTCTTCTTGCTTAACTAAAATACAGGTAGAGTCCATATTGGAGGTGCTACAAAGGAGGAAAAGAGCAATAGGATGTACTTTGGCGGATATTTGGGGCATAAGCCCCGCCTTTTGCATGCACAAGATTATTTTGGAGGAGGGAGCCAAACCCTCCGTTAAACATCAAAGAAGATTGAATGAAGCAGTGCAAGAGGTGGTCAAGAAGGAGATCATAAAGTGGTTGGATGCTGGGGTTGTGTACCCCATTTTGGATAGTTCATGGACTTCTCCCGTGCAATGTGTCCCAAAGAAAGGGGGCATGACTGTGGTAACAAATGACAAGAATGTATTGATCCCAACAAGAACTGTCACCGAGTGGAGAGTGTGTATGGACTATCGGAAGCTCAACAAAGTTACTCGGAAAGATCATATCTTGACCAAATGCTTGATAGGTTGTCCAGGCGTGCTTTTATTGCTTTTTCGATGGATACTCTGGTTATAACCAAATCCTTATTGTTCCCGAGGACCATGAGAAGACCACTTTCACTTGTCCCTATGGTACTTTCGCATTTTTGCGGATGCCTTTTGGGTTATGATGACTATTTTCACCGAAATGGTGGAGGACATTCTTGAGGTCTTCATGGATGATTTTTTTGTTGTTTGGAATTCGTTTAAAGATTGTTTGAACAATTTGGACAGGGTTTTGGCTAGATGTGAGGAGACTAATTTGGTGTTGAATTGGGAGAAGTGTTACTTCATGGTTGAGGAAGGCATTGTCCTCGACTACAAAATTTCAAAGCATGGTATTGAGGTTGATAAAGCCAAGATTGAGGTGATCTCCAAACTCCCTCCCCTACATCCATGAAGGGAGTGAGGAGCTTCTTGGATCATGCGGGTTTCTATCGCCGATTCATCAAGGATTTTTCCAAGGTGGTAAACCCATTGTGCAAACTTTTGGAAAAGGATGCCAGGTTCCATTTCAATGAAGATTGTATGAAGACATTCGAGTTGCTTAAGTTCAAGTTGGCTACTACTTCTATTATTACCGCACCGGATTGGAGCTTGCCTTTTGAGCTCATGTATGATGCTAGTGATATCGTGGTTGGAGCGGTGTTGGATCAAAGAATCACCAAAATCTTCCATCCTGTCTACTATGCTATCAAGACCATGAATGATGCCTAAGTCAACTACACAGTGACCGAAAAGGAGCTACTTGCTATTGTCTTTGCTATGGAGAAGTTCCGGCCATTTTTGATGGATACTAAGGTGATTGTTCACACCGACCATGCAGCTCTTCGATATTTGATGAGCGAGAAAGATTCTAAGGCAAAGTTGATGCGGTGGAAGCTTCTATTGCAAGAGTTTGATCTAGGGATTCAAGACCGCAAGGGTAGTGAAAACCAAGTAGCAGACAACTTGTCCCGATTGAAGGAGGATGGGAGGCCACATGACGACCTTGATATCAATGATTCATTTCCCGATGAGCAACTCCTATCCATTTCAATGACCGGGATGCCAGGTTTTCCAATTTAGCCAACTATCTTGTGAGCGGCATTGTCCCAAATGGTTTCTCTTCAAACCAAAGGAAAAAGCTCAAACGAGATTGCCTTGATTATTATTGGGATGAGCCGTATCTCTTTCGAATATGTACCGATGGTGTGATCTAGCGATTTGTGCCGGAGGAAGAACAAATGGGTATTCTTGAGGCTTGCCACTCTTCACCTTATGGTGGCCACCATGGTGGAGCAAGAACAGCGGCAAAAGTTTTGAGTTGTGGATTCTATTAGCCTACACTCTATAAGGATGCTAGCGATCTTGTCAAGTGTTGTGATGAATGCCAAAGGGCCGGTGGAATCTCTAAGAAGAATGAAATGCCTCTCACTACCATTTTAGAGGTAGACATCTTCGTCATGTAGGGGATTTATTTCATGGGTTCACTTTTTATCTCTTGTGGGAACACCTACATTCTAGTCGTGGTTGATTCTGTTTTCAAGTTGGTCGAGTCCGTTGCTTTGCCCAAAAATGAAGTGAGGAGTGTGGTGACATTCTTGAAGAAAAATATCTTTACAAGGTTTGGTACTCCGAGGATCGTTATTAGTGATGGGGGTTCGCATTTTTGCAACCGAGCTTTTGATACCTTACTCACAAAGTATGGTGTCACTCACAAAGTTTTGACCCCCTACCGTCCTCAAGAAAGAGGGCAAGTTTAAGTCTCCAACCAGGAGATAAAGAGTATTTTATCAAAGACCGTGAATGCCAACCGAACGGATTGGTCAAGAAAACTTGATGATGCACTTTGGGATTATAGGACGGACTAGAAGATGCCAATTGGGATGTTTCCATATCGATTGGTGTTTGGGAAGGCGTGCCATCTTCCAATAGAACTTGAGCATAAGGCCATGTGGGCTTTGAAAAACTTGAACCTTGAGTGGGATGTCGCAGCAAACCTAAGGGCGTCACATTTGAATGAGCTTGATGAATTACAGTATCATGCCTACACAAGTTCATTCCTTTACAAGTAGAAGATGAAGCACCTCCATGACAAGTATATCCACAACAAGGAGTTCAAAAAAGGTGATTTGGTGCTATTGTTCAATTCCCAACTGAGGATGTTTCCGGGCAAGTTGAAATCAAAATAGAGTGGGCCCTTTAAAGTAATAAATGTAACCCCCTTTGGTGCTCTAGATTTGAAAAATAAGAATGATGAGGTTTTTAGAGTCAATGGGCATCGGGTTAAACATTATCTTGGCAAGGTTGATGATGGCCACATTGTGGCGGTTCTCCATTTCTCGTGATTGGTAATTTGCATCGTGCCGCGATGTTAAATCATGCGCTTCTTGGTAGGCAACCCATGTCTTTTCTTTCTTTTATTTTCCTTCTTTTAGATAGGCTTGGTTTTGTACTAACCAATTTTGAAGTGTATGCAGGAATGTGTGTGCATTGCAGGGACTGTGCATGAAAGATTTGGCTATGTGTCAAAATGCATGGTCTTTGAAGTTGGACTGTCAAAATTGTTTAAGGAATTGCGGCCGCACACATTTTGTGCGATCCGCATTGATGTTGCGACCACACTTATTTTTGTGTGGTCTGTAGCTAGTTATCTCAAAAGCAGGTAAGGAGTGCAGTCCACATCAAAATTATGCGGCCGCACTCAGGTTAAAAAAGGGGTCCCACGGGTAAAAGTATAAATAGGACCTCTCTTCCTGTTTACACTTTTCAAACTCCTGGGCCCTAAAGATTAAACTTGCACATTAAATATCCCCATTTGCACTCAAATTGTTCACTCAATTCATCACCTGCATCTTCATTATTGGTATGTTCAATTCCTCATTAGATTCTTTGTCTTTTATTTGTTTTTGTTCTTAGATTTAGGGTTAATTTCATGCTCAAAAATGTCAGAGTTTTGTTGTTTTTACTTAGAAATCATGTGGGTCGCTTTTTGTATGATAATTGGGGTTTGGGTGTTGTGGTAACGAGGTTTGAATGCTAAAACCATGTCACTTTGAGAGCAAAAATTGCATAAACTCGTACCAGTAAATTTTGAATTATGTGGCCGCACACATTTTGTGCGGTCCGCAGTGGAGTCTATGCGGCCGCACACATGTTTGTGATATCCACAATCCTCTGAGTTGTGAAAATTTGAGCTTGAATGGTGCAGATGCACTCATTATTGTGCGGTCCGCAATGGCCTTGTGCGGTCGCACTCATTTTTGTGCTATCCGTAATGATGGAACTTCAGAGACCCCAGTAGTCTGAACCTGGAGATTTGCGGCTGCACTCACTTTTGTGCGATCCGCAATGGGTATTTTGCAGCTACACTCATTTTTGTGCGGTATGCAATGGGCTGTATGCAGCCACACTCATTTTTGTGCGGTCTATACTACCCTTTTGAGACAATTTTACTGCAACTTTCCATCATGCTTATGTATACACTTTAAGCTTTAATTGTGACTGATTTCTAATTCTTATGTGCTGCAGATAATGGTTCGCTCATGTGGTAGAGGAGATACACCACAAGGGAGGGCAAAACCCTCCCGAGGCCGGGGTCGAGGCAAAAGCAATCTACCTCTAGCAATTCAAAAGGCTATCAGCAAGAAAGCAACCGCCAATAGAGCCCCTGACACTTCGGAGACCTGTGAGTATATCCCATCCGGGGAAGATTCTGAGAGTAACTCCATGCAAGCACAACTATAAGCCCAATCACAACAAAGACAACAATTCCCTAGGAGACTTCATTTGGTAGATAAGTCCTCATCAGCTGTCAGTCCATCAGAAGGTTCAGAAAAGGGTAGTCAAGATTATGAAACCTCTTCCTCACATGCTCCCCCAGCTCCGATAAATGTAGATGATGATGATGATGATGAAGATGATGATGTCCCAGATGATGGGAGAGGGGGAGACACTGCAGTGGCAAGGTTAGAGAGGTTAAGGTGACAAGAGATTTGGGAGGACCGCTTTGTCGGTACAAATGCCTTTGCGAAGTTTATGGAATTGTGTCCACATAGGTCGCTCACTCTTGAGCGACAATTCATAATGAAATACCTGAGCAAACACAACCCCAATGTCCGCAGGTAATTCCAAGAGCGGAAAGGTTGGAGCAAGTTCACCAACAAAGTTCTAGATGCAAATGAGTACCTGGTTAAGGAATTCTACGCAAATTTTGCTCACATCAAGTAGGGAACGAAGGTGACAAAAGTGCAAAATCTAAATATTTGCTTTGACTCATGTGCACTGAACACGTATTTGGGGTTTGAAAAAGTTGAGGTAGTGCAATATTTAGAAAAGCTAGCCATGGGTGATGCAACTCGTCTGTGGTTGGCTGAGATTCTGGCAATTCCAGGGTCAACTCCTCCATGGCTCACAACTGGAGTTCCAATTTTATCGGCTACCCTAAACTTTGAAGAAAAAAGGTGGCAAACGTTTGTGTGTAGATGCATTGACCCATGCCTCAATGAAAACATGCTTCCAATTCCCCGTGCAGTTCTGGTGGCCTCAATTGTGGTTGGGTACCCAATAAATATTGGTGCCATCATGTCCACCAACATCACTCTAGCTGTCCAGAAGGGTGAGAGATCCTATCTGTACCCAAACTTCCTCATCGAGTACTTCAAGTATCAGGGGGGGGGGAGTGCAATCATTATGATACAGATGTGAAGGACAAGAAGCCTTTCTCCTAGTACCACCTTCAGGGAGCTAACAATCCGAAGTTCAAGGGTAAAGCTACTACCTCCACTGGGCAATCTGAGGAGCCGACGGTAGTGGTTACTGATTCAGCTGCCGAGCCTTCTACAGCAGTCGGTACTTACACCAGGACAACTGCCATGCCACCATCTTCATCTACCAGACCTCCTACTTCTGCTAGACTTGCAGTACCATTGCCAGTGCAAGCTTCATCTACCTATCCTCATATTATACTGTGAGTCTCCTAGACATTGGCGAGTCTTAACAACTGGATGCAGGCAACCACTACAAAGTTGACTGATATATCCTGTGTTGTTGCAGCACAGTCCTCAGCCTCAGTATAGCCACAGGTACCTCCGTTAGTGGAGGAAGCACTGAAGAATATTCTAGAAAACCAGAAGTCTTTTATAGATACTCTAGTGGCCCATGGGAAGGCCATTGCAGACTTGACCAAGCAGGTCAGGAAGATGAAGAAGTCTCAAGCATCAAAGAGGTCCGTGGAGAAGTTGACAAAGGAGGCCGAGAAGATTGCATCTGCAAGGGATTTGCCATTGGATCTGCTCATGGAGTCAGCCCCACCACCAGCGTAGACAGTACCAGAGGCAGCAGCCGGCCAGTCTGAGGAGACGGTTGCCATTTCCCATATAGTTGAGGAGATGATCCGTATGCTCAGCAACCCAATTGACCCTTAGCCTGGTGATGATGAGATACAGCTTGAGGCAGAGGTTGCTGATGATCCTATACAGATAGAGACCACATAGGGATTTCTTTTAACTCTCTACCCTTTCCCTGTTCTTATTTTTGTTAAGCATTAGGGACAATGCTTGATTTTCATTTGGGGGGGTGGTCTATTTTGATAATTTGACATTTGGGCTGTAATAACTTTGATACTATTTTTATTTCATCTTTATTTTCCTTTGGTATGTATATATTTTATCCATTTAATCTAAATATTCATTCTACTTATGTATATATTCATTTGACTTGGGTTAGTATATTCTTTTATCTCGCTTTCTGTAGTTTATTTCATAACTTCTTTAGTTTGCTTTTCCTTAATAGTATTGCTTCTTATTTACTTTAGTAGGTTCTTTTTAATTTGCTAGCTTCTTTTTTACATTTTGAGTGGACAATAAGTCTTTGGTTTTCTTAATGCTACGGTTCTTTCCAAAGATGAATTTTTGTGTGAATCGGGTGGCTTTTCCCAATGATGGATGGCGTGACAATCTTCTTAAGGGATTGAGTCCATTTTCTTTTATGTTTTGGTAAATATAGAAGTAATGAATAAAATGGGTTTCAAGCATGTTTCACTTGGTACCAACACATTTACCTATGATCGTATAGTTAAAAACAAGTTTTTGGCAGAAAATAGCTCTAGTTGTGACTCTTTTGACTCTTGTGTTGACTTAAGTAATCATCGAGTGGTTCAAATCGAGCCATTTGTGATTTTCAATCTTAGTTATGGTTGTTGTTGGCCCTCAACTCTATTCTCTTTAGCAATCCAGAAGCGTGAGAGGTAAGATGTTTAGTTGCAAGTGCAAGTGCCTGTGCTAATGGTCTAGAACTTGCCCCGAATGTTTGTCTAGGAAAAATTCTAAGTGTATCTTGGATTGAGAAATGATCGTAGGCTCTCCTTGATCTGATTTGGAATTTGAAACCTTCCATGGCCTACCAATGTGATATCCCTAGTCAACCCCTTTGAGTCGAAGCTCTTTTTCTTTCAATAACCACGTTACAAGCCCTTATCCATTTTGTAATGACCCTCTCTTGGCACCCGATCCTTTCTTAGCATTCTTTAGAAACAATTGGAAAAAACATAAGTTTGGGGGAGAGAAGAGGAGTTTAAAAGTGATGAAAGGTAAAAAGAAGAGAAATAAATGAAGAAAAGGGAAGGCAAAGAAAATAAAGAAAGAACAAAAAGAAAAATGCCAAAAAGAAAGTGAATAAAGTGAAGAGTTGAAGGGAATCCAAAAGAAAATAAGGAGGAAAAGCTGAAGTAAATAGAAAAGAAGAAAAATGAATATCATGATCAATAAAGAGTGATGTTACGTCTTTCTAGTTCCCCCGAGGAAGAAGAAAATGACTCAAAGAGCCGAGAAAGTATGAGCCGAAAAGAGAAAATGGAATGCTTAAGGAAAGATGAAACCATTCTATTCCAACAAATCCTGCCTTGATCCAAAAGTCTTCATTACATCCCGCAAAAGCGCTACATGATTTCAAGTTGAGTAAGCTTACATTAGTGGTGATTTACATGAGAGGCAAGCTTATGGTACTTAAAGCCGAACTTGTGACGTTCTTTTGAAAGAGATAAGCAAACTTTTCACAATCCATGCTTCGAGTGTTACATTCTAAAGTGAGATTTGATAATGGAGAGTATAGGAGAAGGAGTCTGGGATCCACAATGACCTACATGAAAGAGCGAGCTTCGTTGGTGAATAGAGTCAACCTTGATGCTCTAGAGTCACACTAGAACTATGGTACTTGAAAAGTCATATCATGGGTTGTTGATAATTCATATGTGTTGTGGGTAATTGTTGGTCCCAATTGATGTGTGTCTAATTCACCTTATGCCAGCTGAAATATCCTTTTTTCTAGTAGAGGTGGGAATTGCCTTATTTGCTTGAGGACAAGCAAAAGCTTAAGTTTGGGGGAGTTAATAAGTAGGGATTTTGACCGCTTATTTGCTCTCTTTTACTTGCGTTTTAGCTCAAAAATGCTTAAAGGTATTCCCGAAAACTAATGAAATGTGCTTACTCGCAGGAATATAGGGAAACGAGCCAAAGAAGTCAAAATAAACCCATAAAAGAGTCAAAAGTTAACAAGAGCCAAAACTGGACAAAAAGGCTAGTAGTGCGGACCGCAAAATTCTAGTGCGGCCACAGAGTGATATTCAGAGAGGAGGTTTTAGACAGCTCGAACAGTGCAAACCACACAAAAAATGTACAGCCGCAGAAGGATAAGTGCAGCCACAATCATTATTA
Source organism: Nicotiana sylvestris (assembly GCF_000393655.2). NCBI lineage: Eukaryota > Viridiplantae > Streptophyta > Magnoliopsida > Solanales > Solanaceae > Nicotiana > Nicotiana sylvestris. Next base: position 95,152,874 of record NC_091058.1, read on the forward strand.
TACGGTCCGCAAGATTGAAGAATTAGAGAGTTGATCAAAGTCCAAAAGCTGAAAAGTGCGGACCGCATCACTTTTGTGCGGCCGCACCCATTTTTATGCGGACTGCAGAAGCCTGAAGATTTCAAGACTAATTTCCCAAGACTACGGACCGCACTAGAATTGTGCAGCCGTAAAAGCATCAGAATTATGCGGTCGCACAACCTTCGTAGAGGCATTTTTGTCAGATATTTTTAGCTTAGTATAAATACAACTTTGGGTCATTTTTAGGTTAAGTTCAGTTTGCAGAGATGCACCTGAGCCGTTTTCTTTACTTTTTTAAACAATTTTGTACTAGATTGACTTATTAACACTAGATTTTCTTTGTTTATTCAATGATTGTGCATTCTATCTTAATTTCTTCATTTTTTATGAGTAGCTAAATCTTTAGCTAGTGTTGTGACCCAACCCTAGTATGGGTACTTAATGGGCATTTAATTTTAGGGTTTGTTTGTGATTGGGTTAATGATATTTGGCCTTGTGTATGCTTAATCTCTAGAATTAATGGTTACAAACATTGATTCATGCCTAATTAACCTAGTCTATGCTTGAGAAAGAGAGACTAGGTTTAGGAAAACTTAGTCTAACAAGGAATTGGGGTGAATTCAACAAATTGATAACCCCAATTAAAGGGTCAAATCTAGAGATAGTAAGACCTGACTTGAGCATATATCACTTGATCTGTGTAAATACCCATTTGGACTTGAGAAATCCAAATCGGACAAAATCACTCAAACCCCTAAGAGGTATAGAGTGAGTAATTGTGTGTGATTGCTATACCACGATCCCGATAAATCAAACTTGCCCTATAGTTTTCAACCCGTTAGGTAACCACCTAGGTGGAAGTCACGACCCTAGATTCCTTTATCAATTGAAAAATAACTCAAAACCAAAAATATTGTCCTTTAGGGTAAAGTAGAAGTAGTACACCAATCAACATTGTGGAAGTACAATTAAAGACAAAACTTTTAATCAACTTAGATATACACCTAATCCCATATTCTAACTCCCTATGGATTCGATCCCGACCTTTGTTGGGTTATTATTGCATCGACCACCTCGCTACTTAATTGTGGTGTGGGTTTGTCTGAGATCACGCCCATCAGCTGGTTGCAATATCATTTCAGATGAGCGATCGGGTCTCCGTGCCTATCGTACTTTTCAAATTTTGGCGTTTTAAAGCCAGCAGGCAAGTAAACATGGGGAAACATACATAGGTCAGAGTAAGAGATACTCTTTTGGCCACTCAAGCCTTTCATGCTTTGTTCTAGGCTTCTCATCTTCCTATCCATTTCTTCCTGTTCGGGGTTTCTCACTGTTCTTTCTTGTCCCATGGGAGACTCATATTGCGGGTGCTAAGGGTAAGATTTTGGGGTAATATGAGTTGTGTCTAACTGAAATTGCGGACCTTGAAAAGTAAAAGTTGAAGGCGCAAAGCATGGCCTGGGCACTAGTTGCTGTGCCGTAGTAGAGACTAGTGGTGTGGTGAATAATGTAGAAGGTACCCCTGAAAACGGTGCCTGGGGGCGGACCTCAGAAGGTATATCGGTAAAGTTGGCTGACATAGTGGGGTAGACAAATGAGATGAATGGGTTGATCAGGGGATGGGGACGTTGGTTGTTCCACCCATCCTGGGAAGCAGTTTAGGAAATTCGGGAATTGTACTGGGTGGTTCTTTGTCGTTGGACCAGGCATCCCACATCTCCAACATGCAGACGCGTAGCCTCCTGTTTTCTTCAGCGGCTACTAATTTTGGCTGTGGAATAGCCGATACCGGGCTATCCTCAGGATCAAAAATTGGTAGATGACTTTCGGAAGACTGACTTTGGATCTTGTGAAGTAAGGATGGGAAGCCAGATTACCAACAAAATCAACCACCTAAACGAGACCTGTCTAATTTGCACACACAACAAACTGGTTAGTTTGAGACATTTAATAGATAGGGAATCACATATTGGGGATGCAATGCACCTGAACAGTTAAATGTTTCTAAATGTTTTTGCAACGACTGTGTGTTTCATCCTGACTTTTACTACTTTTTTTTTCAAATTTCAAATCCTGATTTCTTTTCTCTTCTCTTTTGTTGTTTTTCGCTCTTTCATTTTTTACTCTTCTCTTTCTTTTTCACTCAATTTTTCTCTTTTCTTTCTTTTTGCTTTATTATTTCACTCAAATTGTCTATGGCTATAATCGAATCCGATGGGAATTGCCTACATATCATCATGTTGCATGAATCAGACCATTACGTGGTTCAGGGAATAAATGCGGAATAAAAGAAAAGATTTTTTTTGGTTTTTTCAATATTTCATTAAATAAACAACTTTTTTTGTTGGGATTTTTCTATTTCAAAGGTTCGGAAAATACTGATGACTAAAAAATATACAGACTCAAAAACAGAACACAAACAGACTTAAAAAAGGCGAACAAATTCGTGGAAAAGTAGAATACAGACTCAAAGCCAAAAAAGTCAAGAATACATAAGAGCCTCCAATGATACTCTAGGGGTCCGCGGGATATTAGTCGGTTTTGACGCGGGCCTGCGTGCAATCTCTTCTTGAAGGTACTCTAAATCAGCCATCACATGACGGACAAAGGTCATCACAGAAGCAAAGAACATAGATCTGGTCATGTCTTCACATTCATGGCATTTCATTGCAACATAATCAACTATTTCTTTGATTCTCATTCTAATGACACCCTTTTCTTGAAGTAAGCGCCCAATTTGCTATGCACGGGCCTCCAGCACCTGTGTGGCCGTGTTGTCTTGGTCTTGCAACTTCTGCACGCTCTCTTCTAATCGGTAAATCAAGGCATAGTAGTGTACACTTTCTGTTTTGAAGTCTTTTGTTTCTTGGACCATTTCGTTTTCGAGATTGGTCAGCTTTTCCCTTAAGATCGTGACCCCTCTATCATACTTTTGCTTTAACTGCTGAGCAAACCTTGTCCGTTCTTCTACACCTTTTACCAACTTTGCCCAAGCTTTTGCTAATTCTTCCTCAGCCTTTGTCAGATCAAACCCATAATCATGCACTTTTCGCCTCAGAATGCTTATGAGTCTTTCATCTTTGTCACTTCTTACCGGGGTTTCAGCGACTATTTTCATTTTCCGGATCTGATCTCGGAGGTCTTCGTTTTCCTGGGCCAACCTTTTCTTTTCTCCTTCATACTCAGTAGCCTGCAAACTACTATCAAATTTGAGGTTTCTGATTTGATCTTCTAGTTTGCTTATGGTGGTCCGGTAGTTCTTCTCTTTAGCTAACCAAACTTACTATTGTTGCGCCGCCTCGAGAAATTCTTGGATATGGGGCCTTTTAGTCAGCCTTTCAGATTCATCATTTGTTGTGACTCTCTTTCATACCAAGCAAGATAACCAGTAAGACCTCGCCTCTAGACAAATAGCATACTCGGGTGTTTGCTCCCAAATATTGGCATTCACTCCAAATTTGGCGAACCACATCTTCGGGAAATTAAGCATCGAAACGGATTTCAACCACATGAGTACTAAAATCTTCATCTCTGGAATTGTCTGGCATCTTCCAAGTTGTCTCAAAACCCGGTACGAGGCATAGGGTTGGACGCTTCGGAGACCCATTAGAAGGAAGTAGGGACCAGTGGCAGGCATATAAATAATCTCATCAACAGGAAGCCAACCCAATGCCCAAGCTATCTGATCTGCGGTTATAGAACGAAGGCAAGTGATCCAATCTTAGACCCCTTCTGGCATTTCGAATCCTGTCACTCGTGTACCAAACTCTTCAATGCAGTTTCTTCTCGTAGAATCGTAATTCATGTATCGGGGACGGTGGCAGAGGTGTTCGATCATCCATATTTGTAATACTAGATTGAACCCCTCGAAAAACCTGACTCCAGCCTTATAGGATGTGAGGGCTCGGAATATATCTGATACGATCGTGGGTGCGAGGGTACTCTTGGCCTGGATAGTCAAAACATGGACAACTCTGGCTACACGCAAATTAATGCGCCTATCCTCCCTTGGAAACACCAAAAGGCCTAAAAATGCCGCCATGAAGGCAAAACATCTATGTGTTTACCACTTTGACCGGTTTCCTTTATTGTAGAGTCCATTTTCTGGGTCTTCGAATCCCCTTAAGTGCCCGTACCGCTGGCATAGAAAGTGAAAAGTGAAAGATCCACCTGCTAGACTTTCTGTCTTGATTTGTCTATTTATTTTCAGTAGGTCTAGAAACTTGTGAAGAGTAACGGTTGAGGAAATAGCTGACAAGTTCGTAACGACGCATACCGGGGCTAAGAAGGCTGAAACCAGGGTAAGCTACATCTTCGCCATCAGACAATCACTAAGGGAAGGACTGAGGGAATCCTTAGCTTGGTTCAACAGAGTGAGGATGGCCTTACCAAATATCTCCGAAGGAATAGCTGTAGCAGCCTTCCATAATGGGCTAAACATAGAAGGGTCGAGAGCGACCAGAAAGCTGCTGAGCTGATTGATGAAATATCCACCGGGCACCTAGGACGAGATCAATAGCCGAGGTCAGAGCTGATGACAAGGACCTCAATGGGCTAACTCGATGACTCATCTCAGTGTAATTTGAACCCAAGAGGGAACGTAGGGGTAAAGGCAACCACCATATATCAGACACCCCTCCCCAACTTGCACTTGAAGACGACCCCTCTAGGCTGAGATCAGGCATCCCCAGAAATGACTGAGGTATGGCTCATTTACTATCTTCTCATAATTTTTGTGTATCGCCTACAGAGGTGGTCTATGCACTCGAGAAGCTCGGACCGAAGGTGAAGTGGCTGAGGTCCGACCCAAACATAAAGAAGTCGGACGCCTTTCTATGAGTTACACCAAGACCAAGGACACAAGACAAAGGATTACCACACTCTAAGGTTAGAAGTGGAGACACTGCTGTAGCAAGGACACCTTAAAGAGTTTCTCAGCGACAAAGGCAGGAACACCTTAGCAAAGGGGCCAGAACGCGCAGGCCTGCCAAAGCCGATGTCTCCCCCTCGTACCATCAACATGATTATCGGAGGCAATGCTGACACCTCCATCAGTGGCATCAAGTTAACCGCCACTCACAAACTCAAAAGATCGATCACCCACGAACGGTATGACGACCTTGAAGAAAGTATCACCTTCGATGAGTCGGATGCTGACAGTTTGACTTTCCCTAACAATGATGCACTTATTATTTACGCATTCGTGATACTAATATTAGGAGGAATATGATTGACGAAGGAAGCTGAGCATGCATTATCCATCCTCGATTCCTCTTACAGATGCGACTCGAGGATAAGATAGTGCCACGCTGCATCACACTAGCCAGTTTTAACAATGCAATTGACTGAATTTTGGGCGAGATCACACTTCCCATCCTCGCTGGTGGGGTGACGCTAGAGACCACATTCCACATCATAAACCAGGACACAACATACAATTCCATCGTGGGTCGGCCGTAGATACATCCTATGAGGGCAATCCTTTCTAGCCTGTACCAAGTGATCAAGTTCCTGACCCCCTGATGAATATTCAACATATGAGGGGAGCAATGCACGCCTAGGGAATGCTATCGGATCGCCTTGGAAAATGAAAAGGAAGCATAGAAATCAGCAGGGTCGAGGTCTCTTCAGGTCGAAGCCAAGGACACCATTATGGATCCAAAACGGTCAAAGTAACATGATTGACCATAGAGGACCTCGATCCCGTCCATCTAGATCTGATCGGCCCCAGTGAAAAGGCCTACATAGGCTGCAAACTCAAAGACCCAAGTAAGTTCAGTCAATTCTTAATAACTAATACAGAGTTGTTCGCTTTTAGCCATGCAGATATGCCAGGCATCCCCAAAGAGATAACCACATATAAGCTAAACGTCGACCCCTACTACCCTCCAGTAAGGCAGGTCTGACGAATGTTCAACAACATCAACGAGGCCATCCACAAGGAAGTGGAGAAACTGCTGGCAAACGGCTCTATCAGGGAATCAAAGTACCCCAAGTGGATCACTAACGTGGTAATGGTACAAAAGGGAATGGTAAGTGGAGGATGTGCGTGGACTTCACGGATCTAAAAAAGCCTTTACGAAGGATTCTTTCCCATGAGTTGTTGAGCTTTCTGGATGCATACTCAAGCTACAACCAAATACTCATGGAGGAGGACGACCAGGAGAAAACTACGTTCATCACTCATAGGTGAACGTATTGCTATAGGGTCATGTCATACGGGTTGAAGAACGTTGGGTCCACGTACCAAAGGTTGGTTACGAAAATGTTCAAAAATCAGCTTGAAAAAACCATGAAAGTATGCATCGATGAAATATTAGTCAAATCTTTGCAGGACGAGGACCACATCTACAACCTAAAGAAAATATTTGAAATCTTGAGGAAGTACGAGATGAAACTGAACCCCTGAGAAATGTGCACTTGGTATGACGTCGGGTATATTCCTGGGTTTCCTAGTGTCACAGCGCAGGATCAAGGTCAACCCTGGTCAAATTAAGGCTATCGAGGTGATATTAGAGCACTTAACTACCAAGAAACATGTCTAATTGCTGACGGGTCGAGTCACCACCTTATCCAAGTTTATCTCGAGATTGTCCGACAGATGCAACAAATTCTTCAATGTACTCAAAAAGGACGATGGCCTTGAATGGACGATCAAGTACAAATAAGCGCTAAAGGAGCTTAAAGAATACTTGTCATCGCTACCCCTACTCTCAAGGCCCGAACCCGGAGAATGTCTCCTAGTCTACCTCACCGTTTTAAAAGTAGCAGTAAATGAGGTCATGGTTCAAGAATATAAAGGTATGCAATCTCTAATCTATTACATCAGTAAACCACTCATCGACACTGAGACGAGGTATCTTCAACTCAAGAAATTGGCTTTGGCCCTTGTCATAGCTTCAAGAAAGCTAAAGCCAAACTTCCAATGCCATCCAATCTTGATCGTCACCACAATTCCTTTGAGAAGTATACTGCACAAACCCGAACTGTCGGGGAGGCTGGGCAAATAGGCAATTGAGTTAAGTGAGCACGACATTATTTACTAGCCTCGCACGGCCATAAAGTCGCAAGTCCTCGCCGACTTTATCGCGGACTTTAGCGCCAAGGTGATGCTCGAGGCCGAGAAGGAAGCCACCCAAGCTTCTATCCTAACGTAGGACCTCTGGGTCTTACACACCGATGGTGCATCCAATGCATCCGGATTCGAACTGGGACTTGTGCTCGAAGTCCCCACCGGCGAAATAATTTGCCAGTTCTATAAGGTGCCCAAATATGACTAATCATAAAGCCGAGTATGAGGTCGTAATTGTAGGACTGAGACTAGCACTCTAATATGGGGCAAGGAGCCTAAGGCTATATTGCAACTTCCAGCTCATTGTCAACCAAGTTACTAGGACTTTTCAGATCAAACAACAGAGGTTACAGAAGTACCAGACTGAGATCTGCAAAATGTTGTCGAAATTCGATGAATGTCAGTTTGACAAGATTCCACGAATTTAGAATGTCGAGGCGGACGGCCTCGCAAGCTGGCCACCGCAATAAAAAGCATAACCTTTGGGGAAAAAAGTGGTGCATCTCCTCAGCTTAGCCTTAGATCACATTGAGGAAAAATCCATTAACTTAACTTGGGACTGACGCAATTGCATTATAAAATACTTGCAAGACGGTTTTCTCCCAAATGATAAAAAGGAAGACAGGAAGTTGAGAATAAGGCGATGAGATACAGCCTCCTTGACAAAAAATTATATAAAAGGACGTATGGGGGGCCCTTGGCAAAAAGCTTGGGCCCAAGACAAACTTAATGCGTCCTCGAGGAATTCTTCGAAGGCCACTATGGTAGTCACTCTAGTGATCGAGCACTTGTCAGATGCCTCATACGGGCAGGATACTATTGGCCCACTATGAAAAAAGACGCTCTAGAGTTTGTAAAAAAGTGTGAATAGTGCCAAAAGTATGCCCCAATAATCTACCAAGCAGGCTAACACCTCCATTCCGTCAACTTGTCATGGTTGTTCATCAAATGGGAGATGGACATTGTGGGACCACTCCTACCGAGATGAGGTAACGTTAAATTCCTTTTAGATTTAACTCATTACTTCTCTAAATGGGTGGAAGCAGGCGAATTCACCCTAATTCATGAGCAATAAGTAATCAGTTTCATATGGAAAAACATCATCTGCCGGTTTGGCCTGACCAAAAAAATAAACTGCGACAACAGACCCCAATTCACAAATCACAAGGAGAAAGACCACCAAGCTTTTTGAAAAGTGGCATATCAAAAGGATACTCTCAACCGCATACCACCCAGCTGGCAATGGGCATGCAGAATCCTCCAGCAAATCGATTTTGAACATCATGAAGAAGAGACTCAATAATGCTAAGGGACTATGGCCGGAGACAATCCCAGGAGTTTTGTGAGCACATAAGACGACCCCAAAAACAAGCACGGGAGAAATAGCTTACTCCTTAGTCTACGGGACTAAAGCAGCCATACCGGTCGAAGTAGGAGAACCCAGTCTAAGGTACACCAACGAGAGTGGTAACGATAACAACGAGAATAGAAGACAAAATTTGGACGAAGTCGAGGAGCAGAGAGATATGACGTATATAAGAATAGTCGTACAGAAACAACAAGCAGAACGCTACTACAACAGAAAGGCCAAGGTACAGTTACTTAAGGTCGGGGACTACGTGCTCAAAGCCAAGACCTAACTAGGAAGAGATCTTTGAGAAGGCAAATTAGGAGCCAATTGGGACGGACCGCACAAAATCATAGGCAAGGCAGACAAGGGTTCATTCCAACTGAAGACATTGGAAGGAAAGCTCTTACTAAATAATTGGAACATCAGCCACCTCAAGTACTTCAACTTCTAGAAAATAAGGAATGCTCGGTAAGTTGTACTCTTTTTCCCTCAGTTGAGTTTTGTCCTAATAGGGTTTTCTCAAGGAGGTGCTTAATGAGGCAAGGAACAGGACGTTTTGAGGTGAAGTACACGAGAACAGCCATATTTCATTACCCGACTCCTCGAGAATCTCTGAATCAAATAATGAAGGGACTAGATATACTGGGACTGGGATTGGACCACCAGCCAGCGCCAAAACTTGTAATTTTCTCCAAGATGCCTTAGGGAGAAGTAATGTAACCGGCACAATGTGATTAAAATGAATGAGATGTTTGTTTCTTAAAACTTTTCTCCTAAGTCTCTCAACTAAGAGGTACGTTTAATTAGCTCGAACAAAACCTCTTAGCCCTTGTCCACATCTTAACTAAGAAGACATACGTTCGACTAGTTCGAACAAAAGTCCTTGGACCCTGGCCACATCTTTACCAAGAGGCATGTTCAACCAACTCAAACAAAATCTCTCGGCTTACGACCACATCTTAACTAAGAAGACATACGTTCGACCAATTCAAACAAAACTCCTTGACCCCTAGACACATCTTGACCAAGAGTCACATTCGACTAGCTCAAACAAAACCTCTCGGTCCTTAGCCACATCTTAACTAAGAATACACACGTTCGACCAGTTCGAACAAAACTCCGTGGCCCCTGGCCACGTGTTCACCAAGAGGCATGATTGACCAGCTCGAACAAAACCTCTCGGCACTTGGCCATGACTTAAACTATGAAGATATATGTTTGACCAGCTCTTGGTCCTTGGCCACATGTCAACTAAGAGGTACGTTTGACCAGCTTGAACAAAACCTCTCGGCCCCTGGCCACGTCTTAACCACGAAGACATACGTTCGACTAGCCCGAACAAAACTCCTCGGCCTATAGCACTCTACACTTACACAAAAGTCATCCACTCAATTTGATTGAGTATAACTCCCCATCCACACAGCTATCAAAACCTAGAGGGCATCAATAAAGGGAAGAAGTACGGAAGAAAAGCACACAACCATAGAAACAAAAAAATATACAAAGACAAGAAAGGCACATATGAAACAAAAGCCAACTTTGATATTTAAATAAGAGTTTTTACAAAGGTGAACGAAGACGCCAACAAAAAATAGAAGAAGAAAAGAGTACAAAAATCTAAACAATATAAAGGCGAAATGTCTAGTGACCATAGTTGCCTTGGTCTCCATCGCCCTCTTCACCTCGCCTCAGTTGTAAGTAGAATCACACCAGGAGTTGTCTTCAAGATCAGGAAGGCCTTCTTCATCATCACCATCTGTATCAGGTTGAGTCGTGTCGAGGTCATAACCGCAGGCCAACCGAGATTCACGAGCTTTAACTCGGGCCTTTTTCAAAGTTGTCTCATAGAGGAAACCCATCTAACCCAACTCTTGGACCACCTCTACTCAAGCTTCGGCAAGGATCCACTCCTCGTACCGCTCTCATAGAACGGGCGGGAACTCAGAGGCATGAGAAGTGGAGGACCGTTCATGCAGTCTAGCATTCTCGCCCTCTACAGCAGAAATCCGTTCATGTAGCTCGACACACTCTCTCTCCAACTCACAAATCCTCTCCTCGAGTCGAGCCTCATTAGCGTCAGCTGTCAACTGAACATTATCCCGGCCAGCACGGAGACTTCTATTCGCCAACTCTAAAAGAGTGGCCATTCTCCGAGCTTCCCTCTGAGAGGATTCCACCTCCTCGATCAGCTGATGATTTCTAGTTACTTCCACCCTGAGCCCATTCGCTTTGAACTGGCGCTCATTTAACTAATCTTGTAGTTGGTCGACCCGACTCTCGAGGTTGCGACATTGAGCTTCTATGCCTTTGCTCAGCTCGAGCTCCTTATCTTTTCTCTTTGACGCCCCTTCAAGAGCCACTGAGCCTCTCCATAGATGCAAGCTACTCTTCGTATTTCTTTCTCAACTCCTCCCTCAGGGCGAGCTCATCTCCCCCCTCGCAGAGCCGCCTCTCAGCCTCACCGTACCGCCCTTGGAATTACTCATACTTCTTTGCAACCTAATATTTTAAGCTATATTAGAGTACCTATTTGTCTATTAGATTATTATACAATTGGTCTACTAAACAGTGAGAGTTGGGTAGGAGTTCTTGTTCTTCTAAGAGGAAGGTATTAGGCACCCCCTAAAATCTACTTGAGGTGGCTCTTTAGGATTTAGACTAGGTTCGGGGAATTAAATGTCTACATTTTGCTTAGTTTAATTCTTAAAAGTTTGTGGGTGTTCTAATCAAAACCTACTTGTTTTTAAAAGAGAAGTTATTTTTTGAAAAGAGGGCACAAGTTTTATAAAAGTTTTGTAATTTGTAAAAAGGTCTTTTGAAATGTTCATATCTACAAAATTGGAGAGATTTGCAAAAAGTGTAGCTACGTTTTAAATGTTTTTTCTTTTGAAATAAGGGGCCGGTTTTTGTGTAAATCGGGTAAAGTAGGAAACTACTTAAAATGGATCTTTAATATACCTTTAGGAACTGATTTTAATTTTGTAGCCATGTTGGGAGAAAACTCATTTGGGTTTGACAATCCCGACCGTATTTGATTTTTGGTTACAGAAAGCCAACTCCAAAATCGTTCTTCCATTTCTGGATTTTTTAAGAGAAGGGTCGCTTGCTTTTCAAATATGTTTTAAGACTTCAAAAGAGCTTTGTTAGAATGATTAGCATAAAGAGAAATGAGATTAAGTGATCAAAACATCTAGGTTTTATAGCGAACGTTGTATAAATAGTGATTCCCTTTTAATTACCTATGGGCCTTAGCTTGCCTAGGTTTCTAATAGTTTTAGTGTCATAATATATATAGAAAATAGATAAAAAGTTCAGTTTATCTTATAGTGAGGAAAAGAAAGGAGACTGGACTTAGAGTTTGGGCCCAAAGGGATCGTGGACCCAACAAACATTTGAACACAGCAACAACAGGCTCCAACAATACAAACTCTCGGTGGGAACTTGGGCCTGAGTTCTAGAGGACTCAGCAGACCCAGTTCGATCGTATATGCAAAACAAATAGAGGCATTAGTGATGCTACATGAGGCCCAATAAACTATATCATACAAATGTGATTAAGAGTATAGTAAAGCCAATATGAGGCCCAATAGGATAAGACTGTAATAAATAGACACCATTAAAGTAGAAATCAACTTCTATTTGTATTAATCCTAAGAGGATTAATGAGAGTTAATGACCAAGAGCTTAGGATAAGACCTTATTTATGGACAAGGTACCCTTGGAATCCCTGGCACTTCAGAGTTCACAAGGGTCTCAAGGACCCCGAGCAGTGCTTGTGTCAGGGAAGGGCACCCTAACCACAAACTAGGTCTCACCCCAAATATCTTTAATCACTCACACTTAGTCTTCCCCGAAGGTTTAGATATAAATAACGTATTCACTCAATAGTTGAGCAGTAGGCATAAAATTTCAAGTATACAAAGTCCAGTGGCAACAGAGAATAGAATCAAAATGCAAGGACTTGAACACTTTAGGAATTACAATATTAACCTTAAAATCAGAACACAACACGGAAAGTTCAATTATTGCAGGTACTAACAATGTCCACGGATGTTCAATATTCATTTATAACATGTACTAGATTATTTAAAGAGACTAATCATTGTCACACCTCCTTTTTCCGCACCCTATGGGCGCAGGGGAGTTTTTCCAATTAAAGGACAATCGAAACGGGATTTGCTTATTTATTTCAGAGTTGCCACTTGGGAGATTTAGGGTGTCCCAAGTCACCAATTTTAATCCCGAATCGAGGAAAAAAATGACTCTATATTACAGTCTGCGTACCAGAAATCCGGATAAGGAACTCTATTAACCCGGGAGAAGGTGTTAGGCATTCCCGAGTTCCGTGGTTCTAGCACGGTCGCTCAACTGTTATATTTGGCTTAATTATCTGATTTTGTACATATTAAACCTATGTGCAAGTTTTAAACTCTTGACCGCTTTTATTATTATTTTTACGAGAATTGCAATGTCGTGAAAATATATCTCGAACCACGTTACATCAATGCACCCGTGGTTATTGACATATCTCGACTCCGTTGAGATTTAGATTTGGGTCACATAAATGTGCACCCGAATTAAGAAAAATAAATTATTAAGACGCGCCTAAAGCAACTAACGCATTGTTATTTTGGGAAAGGCCATAAAATTTGCTAAACGGCATGTCCCGGATTCTAAGTATTTTTAATATATATACATTTAGAGGGCCCCGCAGCTTCTACATTTTTTGTTTGTCGAGGCTCGTCTCGTTTATTATTAAAAAGGAATTACAACGTCATGGAAATGCATCTCGGGCCACGCCATAATCAATATACCCGTGATTAGAGACACATTTCGATTCCGTTGAGATTTAGATTTGGGCCACATAAATGTGCACCCGAGTTTAGGAAAATTAAATTATTAAAAAAGCGCGCCTAAAGCAACTAGCGCATTATTATTTTGGGTATGGCCGTGAAATTTGCTAAAACGGCCCGTCCCGGAATCTAAGTATTTAATATATACATTTAGAGGGCCCCGCAGCTTGTATTTTTTTTTTTGGTGAGGCTCGTCTCATTTTTATTTATTTATTTGTTTTTTTTAGAAACAGGACAAGACTAAAATAACTACGTTTTTAGCTACTTCGCGAGATCATGGGTTATAAATTGAACTCATTTGATGAAGCGAGTATTTTTCTGCGGAATTAAAATTGCTACTAAAATTTTAACATTATTACCACATGTATCAACGATTATTAAGATAAACTAAAATAATTAACACCTTTCAGAATGTGTACGAATGCCTATTGTGACAAATATCAATAATCTAAACATGAAGAAACAAAATACTGAACAAACACTTGAAGTAACGAAACAAAGGAAAAGACATTCACGGCCACATTTCAATACCATACGAATTTAATTAACAGGAAATAGCAGTTCACAAACATCATAGGTACATGTCTCGCGTGCATACTATCCGCATGAACTAGGACTGTATTTCAACGAACACATATACATATTACTAACATTAGATATGAAGGACACGGACAGAGATGACCTACTTGATATTATCGTCCGATGCGTTGGACCTGCGACGAAACTTCGGACAACAACCTCAACGTACCGGACTTCACTCGACGAGGAACAATGATGAAACCTCAGACGAACACCTCGACGTACCGGACCTCGACGAACCAAAGTCGACCTCGATGGACTGCACGACGATAGTGAACGAACAACGATAACTAGGCTGATTGGCCGTCGACTGGTGGTGTTTGACGACGAGGGGTCAGCTGTTGGTGGACTGCTTGGTCGACAAGGCTGGATGACGGGACTGGTGCGTGGTGGTTTCCGGCGTTGGTTTGGACAATGACGACGCAAGAGCTCGCTGGCCGGGGATAGGGTGGTGCGACTGTGGTTTTGGGGTTGTTGGTTATGGCGTTTGGACGGTGGGGTTGAGGGCAGCAATGGTGGTGGCGTTCGGACAGTAGTCGATGGCCGGGGCTGGATGGGTCGTTTGGTGAGTTGAAGAAGAAGACGATGGTGTCTTCCTCTTCAGGTGGTTTGGCTTTTTGGCGACGGGGATGCGACGGGCCTGTTTGGTCACGACAAGGGGTCGACGGAGGGAAGGGATCGTTTGTGGTGGTGTTGAGGCGGAGAGGGAGCTGGGGGAAGGTGACGGGGTCCTTTTTTTCACAGTAGGGTTTCTCTTCTTCTTCTTTTAGGAAGAAGAAGATGATGAACAGTACTAATTTTTTTTAAAATTCCCAAAGTCCTTTTTTTTGTTCCTTTGGCCTTTGTCCGTGTTTTGTAACACAATGCCCATAAAAATGAGCCCCACGCGTGGTGGGGTTCAAGGCATATGTCCCCCACGCGTGGTGGGGTTCCCCACGTGTCCTGGACACGGTTTATTATGGGCTAGGTCCGAAAATTAGGCCTAAAACCGGGTAGTTTGAACCCGAATATTATTCTTTTGCCCGGACCCGAGAAATAGGAACACGTTGCTTAACTAGTCCTATGTAAGCAAAATAACTACCAAAAATAAGACTAGTATTTAAACAAAACTATATCTTTTTTTTAAAATATTTTTCAAGATTTAAAATAGCTACAAAATATTAATAAAACTATTTTTTTGTAATTTTCGTTTTTAAATATTAAGATAAAATATGAGGTAATATTTTTGTATTTTTCAAAGTTAAAAATGACTATAGAATATTAATAAAACTATTTTTTGTAATTTTCGTTTTTTAATAAAGACAAAAATAAAAAGTAATATTTTTTGTATTTTTCCAAAATTAAAACGACTACAAAACATTAATAGAATTATATTTTTTGTAATTTTTGAATTTATATAAAGTACAAAAATAAAGTGCAATTTTGTATTTTTCAAGTTGATGAGAGATACATAAACTAAAATTTATATATATATTTTTGAAATTTTCTTTTGCAACGAAATAAAGTAAAAATAGTTAAAATAGCTATTCTAGACCCAATTTCACATATTCACGCTAAAAATGTGAAAATTCTCGGGGAGGGTCAAAAATCACGTGCTTACAGCTGCCCCTCTTTGACTGGAAACACGAAGAGTTTTCCGACAAAGAACGACTAGACGTGTTTTTGACCCGACCATTACTTGGACGGACTACACTTAAGGAAAGGGAGGGAATGTGACCGAGCCCTGGTATCTGAGCTGCCTACATATCCTTGGTTTTACAGGAATCAGGCCACGTGTAGTTCGGATATGAGAGAGATAGTGAAGTGTACCGAGGTGAAGAGCCGATCGAGGTGCCGTTCCGTTGAGGTTCCGGTCCGCGGTCCTGTCATTACAACAAAATAAAAACTGAAAAAGACTAACTAAACCTATCAGCTACTTGTTACAAGGATTCCTATCTTTAAGTCTTCTGAAACTTGGTCTTGAGTCTTGAATGGTGCTTCATACAGACTTTGGATTTGAATCTTGATACTTGCTAGTTGTAGGCGCTAGTTCTTGAACAAATCACATCTGTTCTCCACTTCCGAATTTTTCTCCTTTTTTTTTGTTTTTCTCCTTTCTTGTTCTTCTTTTTTTTTCTTTTATGTTGTGTCCAGCTTTTGTCGACCCTCTCAGACTGTTGACTCGCATTCTTGGGGCGAGCTTCTTGTTGCTTCTATCTTGGATTGAGTGCTGGGGATTTTTGTTGTAGCCTTCTGCCTTCCAATGGGTTACGGCTTGACTTTGAACGATCCCGCTGTTCTACAGGCGGACCCCTAACTTCTTCAATCTTTGACATATAACAACCTCCGCTCTACAGGCAGGCTCCTGACAACCAAAACAAACAACACAAATGAAATTTCCTAACCCAGTTTGCACCAGGGAGGTTTGTGAGTCGTTAGCAAAATCGTAGCCCACTGATACTACTGATGCAGTGCTGAGAGTGAACTAAACACTAGATTAGGATGTATTCCCTTGTTATACAGGTGGGCGCCTAACTTCAATGCTTGAAATGTAAGGACTGAAATGTATTCCTCTGTTCTATGGGCGGGCTCCCAACTTCAACACTTGAAAGTAAAAACTGAATGTATGCCTCTGTTATTATGGGCGGGCTCCCAACTTCAACACTTGAAAGTAAAGACTGAAATGTATTCCTCTCGTTATACAGGGGGGTGCCTGGTTTTAGGAAAATGACTCTTTTTCAAAATGTTTTTTTTAGCATCTTAGGAGAAAGATTCATCGGACTAAGATTTTGATCCTAGGAGAAGGTTCGTCAGACTAGGTCTCTATCTTAGGAGAAAAATTCGTTAGACTAAGATTTTGATCCTAGGAGAAGGTTCATCAGACTAGGTCTTGTTTTTTTTTCATTTTTTTTTTGGTTATCTTAGGAGAAAGATTCATCAGACTAAGATTTTGATCCTAGGAGAAGGTTCGTCAGACTAGGTCTCTATCTTAGGAGAAAAATTCATCGGACTAAGATTTTGATCCTAGGAGAAGGTTCATCAGACTAGGTCATTTTTGTTTTTTTGGCATCTTAGGAGAAAGATTCATCAGACTAAGATTTTGATCCTAGGAGAAGGTTCGTCAGACTAGGTCTCTATCTTAGGAGAAAAATTCATCGGACTAAGATTTTGATCCTAGGAGAAGGTTCATCAGACTAGGTCATTTTTGTTTTTTTGGCATCTTAGGAGAAAGATTCATCAGACTAAGATTTTGATCCTAGGAGAAGGTTCGTCAGACTAGGTCTCTATCTTAGGAGAAAAATTCATCGGACTAAGATTTTGATCCTAGGAGAAGGTTCATCAGACTAGGTCATTTTTGTTTTTTGGTTATCTTAGGAGAAAGATTCATCAGACTAAGATTTTGATCCTAGGAGAAGGTTCGTCAGACTAGGTCTCTATCTTAGGAGAAAAATTCATCGGACTAAGATTTTGATCCTAGGAGAAGGTTCATCAGACTAGGTCTCTATCTTAGGAGAAAAATTCGTCAGACTAAGATTTTGATCCTAGGAGAAGGTTCATCAGACTAGGTCATTTTTGTTTTTTTTGGTATCTTAGGAGAAAGATTCATCAGACTAAGATTTTGATTTTTTTGGTATCTTAGGAGAAAGATTCATCAGACTAAGATTTTGATCCTAGGAGAAGGTTCGTCAGACTAGGTCTCTATCTTAGGAGAAAAATTCGTCAGACTAAGATTTTGATACTAGGAGAAGGTTCATCAGACTAGGTCATTTTTGTTTTTGGTTATCTTAGGAGAAAGATTCATCAGACTAAGATTTTGATCCTAGGAGAAGGTTCGTCAGACTAGGTCTCTATCTTAGGAGAAAAATTCGTCAGACTAAGATTTTGATCCTAGGAGAAGGTTCATCAGACTAGGTCCTTTTTTGTTTTTTGGTTATCTTAGGAGAAAGATTCATCAGACTAAGATTTTGATCCTAGGAGAAGGTTCATCAGACTAGGTCTTGCTTTTTGGTATCTTACGAGAAAGATTCATCAGACTAAGATTTTGATCCTAGGAGAAGGTTCATCAGACTAGGTCATTGTGTTTTTTTTGTTTTGTTTTTTTTTTTTTATCTTTAACAACCACTTAGGAGGAAATGCATCTCCTATGGGTAAAACAAACTTAGGAGGAAATGCGTCTCCTATGGGTAAAACAAACTTAGGAGGAAATGCGTCTCCTATGGGTAAAACTAAACAACCTTAGGAGGAAATGCATCTCCTATGGGTGAAACTGAAACAAACCTAGGAGGAAATGCGTCTCCTATGGGTGAAACTAAACAAACCTAGAAGGAAATGCATCTCCTATGGGTAAAACTAAAAGTTAGGAGGAAATGCATCTCCTATGGGTAAAGACGTGGAATGTATGCCTCTGTTATCTGGGCGGGCTCCCAACTTCAATACTTGAAACGTAAAAACTGAATGTATGCCTCTATTATCTGGGCGGGCTCCCAATTTTAACACTTGAAATAAAAGACTGAATGTATGCCTCTATTATCTAGGCGGGCTCCCAACTTCAACACTTAAAGGTAAAGACTGAATGTATGCCTCTATTATCTGGGCGGGCTCCCAATTTCAACACTTGAAATAAAAAGACTGAATGTATGTCTCTGTTATCTGGGCGGGCTCCCAACTTCAACACTTAAAAGTAAAGACTGAAACCAACATATCCTATTTGAGGGCGGATGAACCCAACATATCCTATTTGAGGGCGGATGAACCCAACATATCCTATTTGAGGGCGGATGAACCCAACATATCCTATTTGAGGGCGGATGAACCCAACATATCCTATTTGAGGGCGGATGAACCCAACAGATCCTATTTGAGGGCGGATGAACCCGACAGATCCTATTTGAGGGCGGATTAACCCGACATATCCTATTTGAGGGCGGATGAACCCAACAGATCCTATTTGAGGGCGGATGAACCCGACATATCCTATTTGAGGGCGGATGAACCCAACATATCCTATTTGAGGGCGGATGAACCCGACATATCCTATTTGAGGGCGGATGAACCCAACAGATCCTATTTGAGGGCGGATGAACCCGACATATCCTATTTGAGGGCGGATGAACCCGACATATCCTATTTGAGGGCGGATGAACCCAACATATCCTATTTGAGGGCGGATGAACCCAACATATCCTATTTGAGGGCGGATGAACCCGACAGATCCTATTTGAGGGCGGATGAACCCGACATATCCTATTTGAGGGCGGATGAACCCAACATATCCTATTTGAGGGCGGATGAACCCGACATATCCTATTTGAGGGCGGATGAACCCAACATATCCTATTTGAGGGCGGATGAACCCGACATATCCTATTTGAGGGCGGATGAACCCGACATATCCTATTTGAGGGCGGATGAACCCGACATATCCTATTTGAGGGCGGATGAACCCGACAGATCCTATTTGAGGGCGGATGAACCCGACAGATCCTATTTGAGGGCGGATTAACCCGACATATCCTATTTGAGGGCGGATGAACCCAACAGATCCTATTTGAGGGCGGATGAACCCGACATATCCTATTTGAGGGCGGATGAACCCAACAGATCCTATTTGAGGGCGGATGAACCCGACATATCCTATTTGAGGGCGGATGAACCCGACATATCCTATTTGAGGGCGGATGAACCCAACATATCCTATTTGAGGGCGGATGAACCCAACATATCCTATTTGAGGGCGGATGAACCCGACAGATCCTATTTGAGGGCGGATGAACCCGACATATCCTATTTGAGGGCGGATGAACCCAACATATCCTATTTGAGGGCGGATGAACCCGACATATCCTATTTGAGGGCGGATGAACCCAACATATCCTATTTGAGGGCGGATGAACCCGACATATCCTATTTGAGGGCGGATGAACCCGACATATCCTATTTGAGGGCGGATGAACCCGACATATCCTATTTGAGGGCGGATGAACCCAACATATCCTATTTGAGGGCGGATGAACCCAACATATCCTATTTCAGGGCGGATGAACCCGACAGATCCTATTTGAGGGCGGATGAACCCAAAATATCTTTAAGACTTGAAAATGTCTTACCTCGAATACTTGCTGGGGATTGGGATGAATTTTCATTGTCTACCTTCCCCATTTTTTATTATTATTCTTTTATTTATTTATTTATTTATTATTATTATTATTATTATTATTATTATTATTAGCTTCCTCCTTTGAAGTCTAACCGCTGAGGATACCGACTTTCCAACCTTGTGTTGGACCCCTCGCAACTGCTAGGGATAACACTGTTGAGGATTTATTTACTTACCTGTTGGGGGTAAAATGTTATCAGCTGGGGGTACCTGACTTCCAGAAAATTTTCTAAATGGAAGGAAAATTTTCTGCCCCAGTTTGATAATATCCCTTGTGGCATGCGTTTCTGCCTCAATGCCATTTCCCTTACCTGTTTCAAATCAAACAAAATTGTTAGTTTAAAACATGGTGGTTGGTTGTGATACTCCTGCTGGGATGGTTTTCCCTTTCTCCCTCCTTGCTCTGTGTTCCACAACTTGTTGGGGATGATATTATGTGCTGGGGATAATCCCTTCCTGCTGGGGGATATCCCTCTTCTTTTGCGGCATAGCTTGGAAACTGGCATTTCCCCGACCTTTTAGTCTAGTATGGATTCCGCCAAATCATGCTCACTGCTTTCCTTGCTTTGTTCATGGGCCTTGGCCTTGAGGCTTATAACTTTTGATAAAGGCAATGGTATCCCTCTTGACACTTGTCAATCCTTCTGTCGATTCCCTTTGCTGGGGATATCTTTTTTGACACTGGCCTCGCGCTTGTTCCTCGCTGACTATACCATTTGGATATACTAGTCAGATCTCATCTTGGAAAACTGATGGCATATTTTTGAAGTCATTTCATACTTGTTCTGACCGGACAGACTCTATTGGGGAAATTTTTTATGAAAGGAGAAAAATAACAGAAACAAAATAAAAGACAAAGGAAACGATGACTCTTTTACAAAAGAAACTATAAATAAAAACCTATCAAACGCAGATACCGACTCTAATGGCCATGACATGCGTATGTGGCCTATCCTCTACCGTCAATCATCTTTCAAGATCTTCAATTGGCGATTCCCCATCTGATTCCCAATCTTATTCGACTTGCAGTGCCCGAAGGGTTTTCACTATCAAGTCTCTCTCATTTTTGGCTTTTCTCTCAGCTTTCATCGCCTTATGGTGCCTGTGAAGGTTTTCACCGATAAGACTCTCTCAATTTGTATCACTTTTCAGCTGGGGATTTGGAGTGTCGCCGGTATGACTCTTTCTGCTGGAGATTAGAGTCCTTTCTGCTGTGGAACAGAATGTTATGTTCGCCGGTAAGACAACATTTGTCTGACTTGGCATCTCTTGAAGACTGATCGGAAGGTCTTTCTTTGGACCGTAATGTGGGTTTTGGATAGGGCTAGAAAGAAAGGGTATTAAAGGCTCAAAAATGCATTAATTTTTGGGTTATTAATTACAACCTTCGGAATTAGATTTATTTACAACAAACGCAACTTTTGCCCCAGTTTCTTGCTTGGGGATATTTTAATTGATTTTTTTTCATTTTTCAAAACTATGACCGAGCCGTGAAGCGCCTACGTATCCTCTTTGAGGAATCAGGTCAAACGTAGTTCCCAATTCCTCTTTTTCATTTGATTTTCTTTTCTTGTTTCTTTGTTATCAATTTTCTTTTCTTTTCTTTTCCTCTCTTTCTTTTTGTCGTTTTTTCTTTCTCTCTTTTTCTTTTATTCTTCTTTTTCCATTTTGTTGTTTTCTTTTCTTTCTTTTCTCTTACCCGCCATGCTTGCGTATTTTATTCGTTGCTGCTAATTCCGAACGAGGGGTATGAAAGAAAATAAATAAGGCTCAAAAGGGGTAACGAAGGATAAAGTGTTTGGGTAGCAGAACAAAATGCCTTCGTCATTCCAGTCTTCAAAACATGCCAAGTGCAAACAACACAATTTATATTTGTAGTCTCTTCTGATGGTGCTGGACTTGACAATTATATTCAACATCTGTTTGTTCATTTGTCACTTCTAACGCACCGTTGGGCGACACTCTAACTCTCATTATCTTGAACAACCCTCATGCCAGTTTGGCGAATCTTGCTTTTAACGGTTTTCTTTGTGCTTAACTTGCCCCAGTTCCACATGACTCGAGCTCTGAATAATCTCAAACCGTCCTTATTTTCTTTAAATGGTCTGATCGCCTTTCCAGGGTTTTATGATTAACTTTAAAGATTAGGCCCAAAGCGTGTGCGCATGTCATGTCACTAGAATCGGCGCTGAACAAAATGATAAAAGGACTAAACAAGAAGATGAATGGAAATAATAAAAGACTGAATTTTTTTATTATTTTTTTTCATTAGACTGAACAAATGGTTTTAAAAACAAAGCAAACCGGAATAAAATCCTAAACAACTTGGACAAAACTTAAACAAACCGCTATGACAAAACGGAAAGATAAGCGGAAAGATATTGACACAAAACAAATCCGAATTACAATCCTAATAATCCGAACAACAGAAATGACAACAGAATAAGCCACCACAAGCTTTTCTCTTGCTGACCAAGGAACGAGCGTCCTTCCACTTTATCAAGACTGGCATCTTAGCCACTGAGCTTTGCATCGATACTGTCAAGACCATTACCAGCTTTAATATCATCAATCTCCGTCAACAAGTTTCCAACAGGATTCGAATGCTTCTGTCATCAGGCCTGATCCCCGCAGAGCGTGCATCATGAGGTACAAGTAAAGGATTCTGGGTGTCATTGTCCGGCTTACCACAAACCAACCACCTTAACTTTGTAATTCAAAACAAAACAGGTTAAAATGGACTCAGTCTGTCCCCATTATTAACAACATTTTTTCTTTCTTTTTTCTTTCTTTTTTTTTCTTTTTTTTCCCCGCTTTTTCTTTTTCATTCTTTTTTTCATTTCTTTTTTTTTTGCTTTTTTTTTCATTTCTTTTTTTGCTTTTTTTTCTTTTCGTTGTGGTCGAATCTTATGGAGATTGCCTACGTATCATGACCCCGCATGAATCAGACCTTGCGTAGTTCGGACCAATAAAAGATAAACAATAATGAACATTTTTTCTTTTCACTTTCATATTAAAACAAACTGGGTTTCAAAGGTTTAAAGATGACCTACAAACTTGAAAATCAAACAACCCGCCTATTTTAATCAAAGGGTTTACAAACTTCAAAAACAAATGGCCAACTTCCTTCTTCCATTTGCTAATGCAACCAGACGGTTATTTTTTGCAAATGTGGCCCCTTCCAAATTTCATATAAATTTTGAGGTCGGGGAGGATTATTTTATGACACTTTACAAATTTGTCCATTCTTTTACGAAAATAACCTTTCGACAACTGAAAGATACTCTAAGGCTATTTCGGCAAGAACGGTTTAAGATGCGGCCGAAGCTGGCTCGGCTTATTATGACAAAATTTGAACGGTATTCACCTGACCGTTGACTAGTTGTTTTTTTTCCAACTTATAATAAAAACCTGGTATTGCAAACACGGCCCTTCAGCGCCTCGGGGACGAAGATTTATAAGGCTGTGTGGGTCAACTAGACCAAAAATCCTAAACATGACCCGAAGGTGGCTATTTATGCAAAGTCAGCCTTCCGGCGTCCCTTTCGGGAACATTCGGCTATTTATGGCAAAACAACATCACCTGACTTATTTATGACTCTTTTTATCATTTTTTCAAATTAGAAAACTCAATATTGCAAGCACGGCCTTCCAACGTCTCGGGGACGAAGATTTTTAAGGCTGTGTGGGCCAATTGGACCAAATCCAAAACATGACCCAAAAAGTAGCTGTTTATACAAAGTCAGCCTTCCGGCGTCCCTTTCGGGAACATTCGGCTTTGTCTTGATAAAACAGCGTCACCCGACTTCTTTATGACAAAACTAAAATTTGACATGTATTTTTTTTATTATTATTATTATTTGTTTTTTTGGCTTTTTTAGCAAAAGGTGGAGTTGGACCCGATGAGGGTTGCCTACGTATCTCACATCCGGTGAGAATCAAACCCGCGTAGTTCGGGCAAATGAACTACTTTAAAGAAAGGAAGCATTTTTTGATTGATTTTCTTTTTACAAGAAACACTTCTAAGATATATTTTGGAATTTTCATTTGCTCTTTTTTTTCTTTATTCTAAAGAAGAAGAAGAAAATGTTTTTCGGAATTTTGCTTTTGATAAAAGAAATGCTTCTCAAAATGTTTTTTTTTTGGATTTTGAATTTTCTTTTCAACTTTGAAAAAGAATCAAAATATTTTCGGATTTGTTTTTTTTTATTTTATAATTATATTATTTTTTTTGAAAACAATTAGAAAGACTTCCTAAAGAAGTCAATAATGGAGAAAATATTTTTGGATTATTTTAATTTTGTCATTTTCATAAACAAATAAATAACACATATTTTAAAAACAAGACTCTTTTTTTTCATTTTTATGGCAAGACAAACAATTTTCTTTTCTATTAATGCTTTTTTTTTTAATAAAACAAACTAATAAGACATATATTTTTTATTTTATATTCTCAAAATTTCGGCAGAGTTTCGACACTACTTGGACATTTATTTTTTTTTCTTTCTAAAAATAAGTAGTTATATCTCTACACTGCCATTTCCTCATCTTTTCACGATTTTCTAATTTGTGGAAAATGATGACAACATACAAAATCTTTTGAATTTTCATGCCTTGTTTTTATATGTATTTTTATTTTTTTATATTTATTGTTATTTTCAAAATGTGGCATGGGAAACATAAGGATTTCCAAGACATCTTGGATTTCGCAAATGTTCCCCATGCGCTTTTTCCAACATATGAAGCGTGGGGGACATATGGGAATTCCAAGACTTCTTGGATTCCACAAATGTTCCCCATGTGTTTTCCCAAAAAGCAAGCGTGGGGGACATAGGGAATTCCAAGGCTTCTTGGATTCCACAAATGTTCCCCATGCTTTGATTAAAATAACATCATGCTGGAAATGACCAAATGACCCATTCGCCCTTGACTGAATACAACATGTAGCACATAGGATGCCATAAGCTGGTCTATTATTTTCAGGTTGCTTGTCCTAGACGGACCCAACCCCTATGTTGAGTCCCCTAAGTCAAATGCACATGATGCAAATAAACGTTCCTACTAGGGATCCGGCATGTGGCTTTGTTATACTAGGTTCAAAAACCTGGGTCGGTGTTCTAGACAGTGTACCCGAGCGGACAACTCGAGCTGAGGAAGGAGCTCCTTTCCGGGAACCAAAAGGCCAGCCGGCTTAGAAACTTTCCGAGCCTCTTTTATTTAGGGTATGACACTAACAGAATAGGGAGTCTCAACCAGTAAGCACATCCCCGGAGGTAAGAAGAGAAGGGTTTCGGCACAGTTTATATACAATTCAGATAATATCAAAGCGGTAAAAGACAACATTTAGTATGTTATGTCAAAACATGCAATATATATCGGATAATAAAGCCAAATATAACAATTATTCTAAGCTTGAATCCTTGAGCCCTGAACCAGTGGTTCTGGGTTTAATTTCCAGCAGCGGTTTTGTCATACTGGGTTTATAACCTGGGTATACGTTCTAGACTATGTACCCGAGCGGACAACTCGAGCCGAGGAGGGGGCTACGTACCGGGGACCCGCGAGATCGTCCGGCTTTGTAACTTGTCCGACCTCTTTCTTATTTCAGGTATTGACACTAACAGAATAGGGAGTCTCGTCCAGCGAGCTTCTCCCCGGAGGTAAGGAGAGAAAGGTTTCAGCACAATTTATATGTACAGTTCAAGTAATATCAAAGCGGTAAAAGCAGCATTTAACACATTAGGCTCAAAACATGTAAAAATCAGATAAAGCCAAATAATAACAATCATTTTAAGCTCGAATTCTTAACCCTGAACCAATGGTTCTGGGTTTCACGTCCCCAGCAGAGTCGCCAGAGCTGTCACACCTCCTTTTTCTGCACCCTATGGGCGCATGGGAGTTTTTCCAATTAAAGGACAATCGAAACGGGATTTGCTTATTTATTTCAGAGTCGCCACTTGGGAGATTTAGGGTGTCCCAAGTCACCAATTTTAATCCCGAATCGAGGAAAAAAATGACTCTATATTACAGTCTGCGTACCAGAAATCCGGATAAGGAACTCTGTTAACCCGGGAGAAGGTGTTAGGCATTCCCGAGTTCCGTGGTTCTAGCACGGTCGCTCAACTGTTATATTTGGCTTAATTATCTGATTTTGTACATATTAAACCTATGTGCAAGTTTTAAACTCTTGACCGCTTTTATTATTATTTTTACGAGAATTGCAATGTCGTGAAAATATATCTCGAACCACGTTACATCAATGCACCCATGGTTATTGACATATCTCGACTCCGTTGAGATTTAGATTTGGGTCACATAAATGTGCACCCGAATTAAGAAAAATAAATTATTAAGACGCGCCTAAAGCAACTAACGCATTGTTATTTTGGGAAAGGCCATAAAATTTGCTAAACGGCATGTCCCGGATTCTAAGTATTTTTAATATATATACATTTAGAGGGCCCCGCAGCTTCTACATTTTTTGTTTGTCGAGGCTCGTCTCGTTTATTATTAAAAAGGAATTACAATGTCATGGAAATGCATCTCGGGCCACGCCATAATCAATATACCCGTGATTAGAGACACATTTCGATTCCGTTGAGATTTAGATTTGGGCCACATAAATGTGCACCCGAGTTTAGGAAAATTAAATTATTAAAAAAGCGCGCCTAAAGCAACTAGCGCATTATTATTTTGGGTATGGCCGTGAAATTTGCTAAAACGGCCCGTCCCGGAATCTAAGTATTTAATATATACATTTAGAGGGCCCCGCAGCTTGTATTTTTTTTTTTTTTGGTGAGGCTCGCCTCATTTTTATTTATTTATTTGTTTTTTTTTAGAAACATGACAAGACTAAAATAACTACGTTTTTAGCTACTTCGCGAGATCATGGGTTATAAATTGAACTCATTTGATGAAGCGAGTATTTTTCTGCGGAATTAAAATTGCTACTAAAATTTTAACATTACTACCACATGTATCAACGATTATTAAGATAAACTAAAATAATTAACACCTTTCAGAATGTGTACGAATGCCTATTGTGACAAATATCAATAATCTAAACATGAAGAAACAAAATACTGAACAAACACTTGAAGTAACGAAACAAAGGAAAAGACATTCACGGCCACATTTCAATACCATACGAATTTAATTAACAGGAAATAGCAGTTCACAAACATCATAGGTACATGTCTCGCGTGCATACTATCCGCATGAACTAGGACTGTATTTCAACGAACACATATACACATTACTAACATTAGATATGAAGGACACGGACAGAGATGACCTACTTGATATTATCGTCCGATGCGTTGGACCTGCGACGAAACTTCGGACAACAACCTCAACGTACCGGACTTCACTCGACGAGGAACAATGATGAAACCTCAGACGAACACCTCGACGTACCGGACCTCGACGAACCAAAGTCGACCTCGATGGACTGCATGACGATGGTGAACGAACAACGATAACTGGGCTGATTGGCCGTCGACTGGTGGTGTTTGACGACGAGGGGTCAGCTGTTGGTGGACTGCTTGGTCGACAAGGCTGGATGACGGGACTGGTGCGTGGTGGTTTCCGGCGTTGGTTTGGACAATGACGACGCAAGAGCTCGCTGGCCGGGGATAGGGTGGTGCGACTGTGGTTTTGGGGTTGTTGGTTATGGCGTTTGGACGGTGGGGTTGAGGGCAGCAATGGTGGTGGCGTTCGGACAGTAGTCGATGGCCGGGGCTGGATGGGTCGTTTGGTGAGTTGAAGAAGAAGACGATGGTGTCTTCCTCTTCAGGTGGTTTGGCTTTTTGGCGACGGGGATGCGACGGGCCTGTTTGGTCACGACAAGGGGTCGACGGAGGGAAGGGATCGTTTGTGGTGGTGTTGAGGCGGAGAGGGAGCTGGGGGAAGGTGACGGGGTCCTTTTTTTCACAGTAGGGTTTCTCTTCTTCTTCTTTTAGGAAGAAGAAGATGATGAACAGTACTAATTTTTTTAAAAATTCCCAAAGTCCTTTTTTTTGTTCCTTTGGCCTTTGTCCGTGTTTTGTAACACAATGCCCATAAAAATGAGCCCCACGCGTGGTGGGGTTCAAGGCATATGTCCCCCACGCGTGGTGGGGTTCCCCACGTGTCCTAGACACGGTTTATTATGGGCTAGGTCCGAAAATTAGGCCTAAAACCGGGTAGTTTGAACCCGAATATTATTCTTTTGCCCGGACCCGAGAAATAGGAACACGTTGCTTAATTAGTCCTATGTAAGCAAAATAACTACCAAAATAAGACTAGTATTTAAACAAAACTATATCTTTTTTTTAAAATATTTTTCAAGATTTAAAATAGCTACAAAATATTAATAAAACTATTTTTTTGTAATTTTCGTTTTTAAATATTAAGATAAAATATGAGGTAATATTTTTGTATTTTTCAAAGTTAAAAATGACTATAGAATATTAATAAAACTATTTTTTGTAATTTTCGTTTTTTAATAAAGACAAAAATAAAAAGTAATATTTTTTGTATTTTTCCAAAATTAAAACGACTACAAAACATTAATAGAATTATATTTTTTGTAATTTTCGAATTTATATAAAGTACCAAAATAAAGTGCATTTTTTATATTTTTCAAGTTTATGAGAGATACATAAACTAAAATTTATATATATATTTTTTTTGAAATTTTTTCTTTTTGCAACGAAATAAAGTAAAAATAGTTAAAATAGCTATTCTAGACCCAATTTCACATATTCACGCTAAAAATGTGAAAATTCTCGGGGAGGGTCAAAAATCACGTGCTTACAGCTGCCCCTCTTTGACTGGAAACACGAAGAGTTTTCCGACAAAGAACGACTAGACGTGTTTTTGACCCGACCATTACTTGGACGGACTACACTTAAGGAAAGGGAGGGAATGTGACCGAGCCCTGGTATCTGAGCTGCCTACATATCCTTGGTTTTACAGGAATCAGGCCACGTGTAGTTCGGATATGAGAGAGATAGTGAAGTGTACCGAGGTGAAGAGCCGATCGAGGTGCCGTTCCGTTGAGGTTCCGGTCCGCGGTCCTGTCATTACAACAAAATGAAAACTGAAAAAGACTAACTAAACCTATCAGCTACTTGTTACAAGGATTCCTATCTTTAAGTCTTCTGAAACTTGGTCTTGAGTCTTGAATGGTGCTTCATACAGACTTTGGATTTGAATCTTGATACTTGCTAGTTGTAGGCGCTAGTTCTTGAACAGATCACATCTGTTCTCCACTTCCGTATTTTTCTCCTTTTTTTTTGTTTTTTCTCCTTTCTTGTTCTTCTTTTTTTTTCTTTTATGTTGTGTCCAGCTTTTGTCGACCCTCTCAGACTGTTGACTCGCATTCTTGGGGCGAGCTTCTTGTTGCTTCTATCTTGGATTGAGTGCTGGGGATTTTTGTTGTAGCCTTCTGCCTTCCAATGGGTTACGGCTTGACTTTGAACGATCCCGCTGTTCTACAGGCGGACCCCTAACTTCTTCAATCTTTGACATATAACAACCTCCGCTCTACAGGCAGGCTCCTGACAACCAAAACAAACAACACAAATGAAATTTCCTAACCCAGTTTGCACCGGGGAGGTTTGTGAGTCGTTAGCAAAATCGTAGCCCACTGATACTACTGATGCAGTGCTGAGAGTGAACTAAACACTAGATTAGGATGTATTCCCTTGTTATACAGGTGGGCGCCTAACTTCAATGCTTGAAATGTAAGGACTGAAATGTATTCCTCTGTTCTATGGGCGGGCTCCCAACTTCAACACTTGAAAGTAAAAACTGAATGTATGCCTCTGTTATTATGGGCGGGCTTCCAACTTCAACACTTGAAAGTAAAGACTGAAATGTATTCCTCTCGTTATACAGGGGGGTGCCTGGTTTTAGGAAAATGACTCTTTTTCAAAATGTTTTTTTTAGCATCTTAGGAGAAAGATTCATCGGACTAAGATTTTGATCCTAGGAGAAGGTTCGTCAGACTAGGTCTCTATCTTAGGAGAAAAATTCGTCAGACTAAGATTTTGATCCTAGGAGAAGGTTCATCAGACTAGGTCTTGTTTTTTTTTTCTTTTCTTTTTGGTATCTTAGGAGAAAGATTCATCAGACTAAGATTTTGATCCTAGGAGAAGGTTCGTCAGACTAGGTCTCTATCTTAGGAGAAAAATTCATCGGACTAAGATTTTGATCCTAGGAGAAGGTTCATCAGACTAGGTCATTTTTGTTTTTTTGGCATCTTAGGAGAAAGATTCATCAGACTAAGATTTTGATCCTAGGAGAAGGTTCGTCAGACTAGGTCTCTATCTTAGGAGAAAAATTCATCGGACTAAGATTTTGATCCTAGGAGAAGGTTCATCAGACTAGGTCATTTTTGTTTTTTTGGCATCTTAGGAGAAAGATTCATCAGACTAAGATTTTGATCCTAGGAGAAGGTTCGTCAGACTAGGTCTCTATCTTAGGAGAAAAATTCATCGGACTAAGATTTTGATCCTAGGAGAAGGTTCATCAGACTAGGTCTCTATCTTAGGAGAAAAATTCGTCAGACTAAGATTTGATCCTAGGAGAAAGTTCATCAGACTAGGTCATTTTTGTTTTTTTTGGTATCTTAGGAGAAAGATTCATCAGACTAAGATTTTGATTTTTTTTGGTATCTTAGGAGAAAGATTCATCAGACTAAGATTTTGATCCTAGGAGAAGGTTCGTCAGACTAGGTCTCTATATTAGGAGAAAAATTCATCGGACTAAGATTTTGATCCTAGGAGAAGGTTCATCAGACTAGGTCATTTTTGTTTTTTTGGCATCTTAGGAGAAAGATTCATCAGACTAAGATTTTGATCCTAGGAGAAGGTTCGTCAGACTAGGTCTCTATCTTAGGAGAAAAATTCATCGGACTAAGATTTTGATCCTAGGAGAAGGTTCATCAGACTAGGTCATTTTTGTTTTTTTGGCATCTTAGGAGAAAGATTCATCAGACTAAGATTTTGATCCTAGGAGAAGGTTCGTCAGACTAGGTCTCTATCTTAGGAGAAAAATTCATCGGACTAAGATTTTGATCCTAGGAGAAGGTTCATCAGACTAGGTCTCTATCTTAGGAGAAAAATTCGTCAGACTAAGATTTGATCCTAGGAGAAAGTTCATCAGACTAGGTCATTTTTGTTTTTTTTGGTATCTTAGGAGAAAGATTCATCAGACTAAGATTTTGATTTTTTTTTGGTATCTTAGGAGAAAGATTCATCAGACTAAGATTTTGATCCTAGGAGAAGGTTCGTCAGACTAGGTCTCTATCTTAGGAGAAAAATTCGTCAGACTAAGATTTTGATCCTAGGAGAAGGTTCATCAGACTAGGTCATTTTTGTTTTTGGTTATCTTAGGAGAAAGATTCATCAGACTAAGATTTTGATCCTAGGAGAAGGTTCGTCAGACTAGGTCTCTATCTTAGGAGAAAAATTCGTCAGACTAAGATTTTGATCCTAGGAGAAGGTTCATCAGACTAGGTCCTTTTTTGTTTTTTGGTTATCTTAGGAGAAAGATTCATCAGACTAAGATTTTGATCCTAGGAGAAGGTTCATCAGACTAGGTCTTGCTTTTTGGTATCTTAGGAGAAAGATTCATCAGACTAAGATTTTGATTCTAGGAGAAGGTTCATTAGACTAGGTCATTGTGTTTTTTTTGTTTTTTTTTTTTATCTTTAACAACCACTTAGGAGGAAATGCATCTCCTATGGGTAAAACAAACTTAGGAGGAAATGCGTCTCCTATGGGTAAAACAAACTTAGGAGGAAATGCGTCTCCTATGGGTAAAACTAAACAACCTTAGGAGGAAATGCATCTCCTATGGGTGAAACTGAAACAAACCTAGGAGGAAATGCGTCTCCTATGGGTGAAACTAAACAAACCTAGGAGGAAATGCATCTCCTATGGGTAAAACTAAAACTTAGGAGGAAATGCATCTCCTATGGGTAAAGACGTGGAATGTATGCCTCTATTATCTGGGCGGGCTCCCAATTTCAACACTTGAAATAAAAGACTGAATGTATGCCTCTGTTATCTGGGCGGGCTCCCAATTTCAACACTTAAAATAAAAGACTGAATGTATGCCTCTATTATCTGGGCGGGCTCCCAACTTCAACACTTAAAGGTAAAGACTGAATGTATGCCTCTATTATCTGGGCGGGTTCCCAATTTCAACACTTGAAATAAAAAGACTGAATGTATGCCTCTGTTATCTGGGCGGGCTCCCAACTTCAACACTTAAAAGTAAAGACTGAAACCAACATATCCTATTTGAGGGCGGATGAACCCAACATATCCTATTTGAGGGCGGATGAACCCGACATATCCTATTTGAGGGCGGATGAACCCAACATATCCTATTTGAAGGCGGATGAACCCAACATATCCTATTTGAGGGTGGATGAACCCAACAGATCCTATTTGAGGGCGGATGAACCTGACAGATCCTATTTGAGGGCGGATTAACCCGACATATCCTATTTGAGGGCGGATGAACCCAACAGATCCTATTTGAGGGCGGATGAACCCGACATATCCTATTTGAGGGCGGATGAACCCGACAGATCCTATTTGAGGGCGGATGAACCCGACATATCCTATTTGAGGGCGGATGAACCCGACAGATCCTATTTGAGGGCGGATGAACCCGACATATCCTATTTGAGGGCGGATGAACCCGACATATCCTATTTGAGGGCGGATGAACCCGACATATCCTATTTGAGGGCGGATGAACCCAACATATCCTATTTGAGGGCGGATGAACCCGACAGATCCTATTTGAGGGCGGATGAACCCGACATATCCTATTTGAGGGCGGATGAACCCAACATATCCTATTTGAGGGCGGATGAACCCGACATATCCTATTTGAGGGCGGATGAACCCAACATATCCTATTTTGAGGGCGGATGAACCCGACATATCCTATTTGAGGGCGGATGAACCCGACATATCCTATTTGAGGGCGGATGAACCCGACATATCCTATTTGAGGGCGGATGAACCCGACAGATCCTATTTGAGGGCGGATGAACCCGACAGATCCTATTTGAGGGCGGATTAACCCGACATATCCTATTTGAGGGCGGATGAACCCAACAGATCCTATTTGAGGGCGGATGAACCCGACATATCCTATTTGAGGGCGGATGAACCCAACAGATCCTATTTGAGGGCGGATGAACCCGACATATCCTATTTGAGGGCGGATGAACCCGACATATCCTATTTGAGGGCGGATGAACCCAACATATCCTATTTGAGGGCGGATGAACCCAACATATCCTATTTGAGGGCGGATGAACCCGACAGATCCTATTTGAGGGCGGATGAACCCGACATATCCTATTTGAGGGCGGATGAACCCAACATATCCTATTTGAGGGCGGATGAACCCGACATATCCTATTTGAGGGCGGATGAACCCGACATATCCTATTTGAGGGCGGATGAACCCGACATATCCTATTTGAGGGCGGATGAACCCGACATATCCTATTTGAGGGCGGATGAACCCGACATATCCTATTTGAGGGCGGATGAACCCGACATATCCTATTTGAGGGCGGATGAACCCAACATATCCTATTTGAGGGCGGATGAACCCAACATATCCTATTTGAGGGCGGATGAACCCGACAGATCCTATTTGAGGGCGGATGAACCCAAAATATCTTTAAGACTTGAAAATGTCTTACCTCGAATACTTGCTGGGGATTGGGATGAATTTTCATTTTCTACCTTCCCCATTTTTTATTTATTATTCTTTTTATTTATTTATTTATTTATTATTATTATTATTATTATTAGCTTCCTCCTTTGAAGTCTAACCGCTGAGGATACCGACTTTCCAACCTTGTGTTGGACCCCTCGCAACTGCTAGGGATAACACTGTTGAGGATTTATTTACTTACCTGTTGGGGGTAAAATGTTATCAGCTGGGGGTACCTGACTTCCAGAAAATTTTCTAAATGGAAGGAAAATTTTCTGCCCCAGTTTGATAATATCCCTTGTGGCATGCGTTTCTGCCTCAATGCCATTTCCCTTACCTGTTTCAAATCAAACAAAATTGTTAGTTTAAAACATGGTGGTTGGTTGTGATACTCCTGCTGGGATGGTTTTCCCTTTCTCCCTCCTTGCTCTGTGTTCCACAACTTGTTGGGGATGATATTATGTGCTGGGGATAATCCCTTCCTGCTGGGGGATATCCCTCTTCTTTTGCGGCATAGCTTGGAAACTGGCATTTCCCCGACCTTTTAGTCTAGTATGGATTCCGCCAAATCATGCTCACTGCTTTCCTTGCTTTGTTCATGGGCCTTGGCCTTGAGGCTTATAACTTTTGATAAAGGCAATGGTATCCCTCTTGACACTTGTCAATCCTTCTGTCGATTCCCTTTGCTGGGGATATCTTTTTTGACACTGGCCTCGCGCTTGTTCCTCGCTGACTATACCATTTGGATATACTA
Organism: Nicotiana sylvestris; assembly: GCF_000393655.2. NCBI lineage: Eukaryota > Viridiplantae > Streptophyta > Magnoliopsida > Solanales > Solanaceae > Nicotiana > Nicotiana sylvestris. The sequence continues at coordinate 95,187,377 of NC_091058.1, forward strand.
GTCAGATCTCATCTTGGAAAACTGATGGCATATTTTTGAAGTCATTTCATACTTGTTCTGACCGGACAGACTCTATTGGGGAAATTTTTTATGAAAGGAGAAAAATAACAGAAACAAAATAAAAGACAAAGGAAACGATGACTCTTTTACAAAAGAAACTATAAATAAAAACCTATCAAACGCAGATACCGACTCTAATGGCCATGACATGCGTATGTGGCCTATCCTCTACCGTCAATCATCTTTCAAGATCTTCAATTGGCGATTCCCCATCTGATTCCCAATCTTATTCGACTTGCAGTGCCCGAAGGGTTTTCACTATCAAGTCTCTCTCATTTTTGCCTTTTCTCTCAGCTTTCATCGCCTTATGGTGCCTGTGAAGGTTTTCACCGATAAGACTCTCTCATTTGTATCACTTTTCAGCTGGGGATTTGGAGTGTCGCCGGTATGACTCTTTCTGCTGGAGATTAGAGTCCTTTCTGCTGTGGAACAGAATGTTATGTTCGCCGGTAAGACAACATTTGTCTGACTTGGCATCTTTTGAAGACTGATCGGAAGGTCTTTCTTTGGACCGTAATGTGGGTTTTGGATAGGGCTAGAAAGAAAGGGTATTAAAGGCTCAAAAATGCATTAATTTTTGGGTTATTAATTACAACCTTCGGAATTAGATTTATTTACAACAAACGCAACTTTTGCCCCAGTTTCTTGCTTGGGGATATTTTAATTGATTTTTTTTCATTTTTCAAAACTATGACCGAGCCGTGAAGCGCCTACGTATCCTCTTTGAGGAATCAGGTCAAACGTAGTTCCCAATTCCTCTTTTTCATTTGATTTTCTTTTCGTGTTTCTTTGTTATCAATTTTCTTTTCTTTTCTTTTCCTCTCTTTCTTTTTGTCGTTTTTTCTTTCTCTCTTTTTCTTTTATTCTTCTTTTTCCATTTTGTTGTTTTCTTTTCTTTCTTTTCTCTTACCCGCCATGCTTGCGTATTTTATTCGTTGCTGCTAATTCCGAACGAGGGGTATGAAAGAAAATAAATAAGGCTCAAAAGGGGTAACGAAGGATAAAGTGTTTGGGTAGCAGAACAAAATGCCTTCGTCATTCCAGTCTTCAAAACATGCCAAGTGCAAAACAACACAATTTAAATTTGTAGTCTCTTCTGATGGTGCTGGACTTGACAATTATATTCAACATCTGTTTGTTCATTTGTCACTTCTAACGCACCGTTGGGCGACACTCTAACTCTCATTATCTTGAACAACCCTCATGCCAGTTTGGCGAATCTTGCTTTTAACGGTTTTCTTTGTGCTTAACTTGCCCCAGTTCCACATGACTCGAGCTCTGAATAATCTCAAACCGTCCTTATTTTCTTTAAATGGTCTGATCGCCTTTCCAGGGTTTTATGATTAACTTTAAAGACTAGGCCCAAAGTGTGTGCGCATGTCATGTCACTAGAATCGGCGCTGAACAAAATGATAAAAAGACTAAACAAGAAGATGAATGGAAATAATAAAAGACTGAATTTTTTTATTATTTTTTTTCATTAGACTGAACAAATGGTTTTAAAAACAAAGCAAACCGGAATAAAATCCTAAACAACTTGGACAAAACTTAAACAAACCGCTATGACAAAACGGAAAGATAAGCGGAAAGATATTGACACAAAACAAATCCGAATTACAATCCTAATAATCCGAACAACAGAAATGACAACAGAATAAGCCACCACAAGCTTTTCTCTTGCTGACCAAGGAACGAGCGTCCTTCCACTTTATCAAGACTGGCATCTTAGCCACTGAGCTTTGCATCGATACTGTCAAGACCATTACCAGCTTCAATATCATCAATCTCCGTCAACAAGTTTCCAACAGGATTCGAATGCTTCTGTCATCAGGCCTGATCCCCGCAGAGCGTGCATCATGAGGTACAAGTAAAGGATTCTGGGTGTCATTGTCCGGCTTACCACAAACCAACCACCTTAACTTTGTAATTCAAAACAAAACAGGTTAAAATGGACTCAGTCTGTCCCCATTATTAACAACATTTTTTCTTTCTTTTTTCTTTCTTTTTTTTTCTTTTTTTTCCCCCGCTTTTTCTTTTTCATTCTTTTTTTCATTTCTTTTTTTTTTTGCTTTTTTTTTTATTTTTTTTTTGCTTTTTTTTTCTTTTCGTTGTGGTCGAATCTTATGGAGATTGCCTACGTATCATGACCCCGCATGAATCAGACCTTGCGTAGTTCGGACCAATAAAAGATAAACAATAATGAACATTTTTTCTTTTCACTTTCATATTAAAACAAACTGGGTTTCAAAGGTTTAAAGATGACCTACAAACTTGAAAATCAAACAACCCGCCTATTTTAATCAAAGGGTTTACAAACTTCAAAAACAAATGGCCAACTTCCTTCTTCCATTTGCTAATGCAACCAGACGGTTATTTTTTGCAAATGTGGCCCCTTCCAAATTTCATATAAATTTTGAGGCCGGGGAGGATTATTTTATGACACTTTACAAATTTGTCCATTCTTTTACGAAAATAACCTTTCGACAACTGAAAGATACTCTAAGGCTATTTCGGCAAGAACGGTTTAAGATGCGGCCGAAGCTGGCTCGGCTTATTATGACAAAATTTGAACGGTATTCACCTGACCGTTGACTAGTTGTTTTTTTTTCAACTTATAATAAAAACCTGGTATTGCAAACACGGCTCTTCAGCGCCTCGGGGACGAAGATTTATAAGGCTGTGTGGGTCAACTAGACCAAAAATCCTAAACATGACCCGAAGGTGGCTATTTATGCAAAGTCAGCCTTCCGGCGTCCCTTTCGGGAACATTCGGCTATTTATGGCAAAACAACATCACCTGACTTATTTATGACTCTTTTTATCATTTTTTCAAATTAGAAAACTCAATATTGCAAGCACGGCCTTCCAACGTCTCGGGGACGAAGATTTTTAAGGCTGTGTGGGCCAATTGGACCAAATCCAAAACATGACCCAAAAAGTAGCTGTTTATACAAAGTCAGCCTTCCGGCGTCCCTTTCGGGAACATTCGGCTTTGTCTTGATAAAACAGCGTCACCCGACTTCTTTATGACAAAACTAAAATTTGACATGTATTTTTTTTATTATTATTATTATTTGTTTTTTGGCTTTTTTAGCAAAAGGTGGGGTTGGACCCGATGAGGGTTGCCTACGTATCTCACATCCGGTGAGAATCAAACCCGCGTAGTTCGGGCAAATGAACTACTTTAAAGAAAGGAAGCATTTTTTGATTGATTTTCTTTTTACAAGAAACACTTCTAAGATATACTTTGGAATTTTCATTTGCTCTTTTTTTTCTTTATTCTAAAGAAGAAGAAGAAAATATTTTTCGGAATTTTGCTTTTGATAAAAGAAATGCTTCTCAAAATGTTTTTTTTTTGGATTTTGAATTTTCTTTTCAACTTTGAAAAAGAATCAAAATATTTTCGGATTTGTTTTTTTTTATTTTATAATATATTTTTTTTTTTGAAAACAATTAGAAAGACTTCCTAAAGAAGTCAATAATGGAGAAAATATTTTTGGATTATTTTAATTTTGTCATTTTCATAAACAAATAAATAACACATATTTTAAAAACAAGACTCTTTTTTTTCATTTTTATGGCAAGACAAACAATTTTCTTTTCTATTAATGCTTTTTTTTTAATAAAACAAACTAATAAGACATATATTTTTTATTTTATATTCTCAAAATTTCGGCAGAGTTTCGACACTACTTGGACATTTGTTTTTTTTTTCTTTCTAAAAATAAGTAGTTATATCTCTACACTGCCATTTCCTCATCTTTTCACGATTTTCTAATTTGTGGAAAATGATGACAACATACAAAATCTTTTGAATTTTCATGCCTTGTTTTTATATGTATTTTTATTTTTTTATATTTATTGTTATTTTCAAAATGTGGCATGGGAAACATAAGGATTTCCAAGACATCTTGGATTTCGCAAATGTTCCCCATGCGCTTTTTCCAACATATGAAGCGTGGGGGACATATGGGAATTCCAAGACTTCTTGGATTCCACAAATGTTCCCCATGTGTTTTCCCAAAAAGCAAGCGTGGGGGACATAGGGAATTCCAAGGCTTCTTGGATTCCACAAATGTTCCCCATGCTTTGATTAAAATAACATCATGCTGGAAATGACCAAATGACCCATTCGCCCTTGACTGAATACAACATGTAGCACATAGGATGCCATAAGCTGGTCTATTATTTTCAGGTTGCTTGTCCTAGACGGACCCAACCCCTATGTTGAGTCCCCTAAGTCAAATGCACATGATGCAAATAAACGTTCCTACTAGGGATCCGGCATGTGGCTTTGTTATACTAGGTTCAAAAACCTGGGTCGGTGTTCTAGACAGTGTACCCGAGCGGACAACTCGAGCTGAGGAAGGAGCTCCTTTCCGGGAACCAAAAGGCCAGCCGGCTTAGAAACTTTCCGAGCCTCTTTTATTTAGGGTATGACACTAACAGAATAGGGAGTCTCAACCAGTAAGCACATCCCCGGAGGTAAGAAGAGAAGGGTTTCGGCACAGTTTATATACAATTCAGATAATATCAAAGCGGTAAAAGACAACATTTAGTATGTTATGTCAAAACATGCAATATATATCGGATAATAAAGCCAAATATAACAATTATTCTAAGCTTGAATCCTTGAGCCCTGAACCAGTGGTTCTGGGTTTAATTTCCAGCAGCGGTTTTGTCATACTGGGTTTATAACCTGGGTATACGTTCTAGACTGTGTACCCGAGCGGACAACTCGAGCCGAGGAGGGGGCTACGTACCGGGGACCCGCGAGATCGTCCGGCTTTGTAACTTGTCCGACCTCTTTCTTATTTCAGGTATTGACACTAACAGAATAGGGAGTCTCGTCCAGCGAGCTTCTCCCCGGAGGTAAGGAGAGAAAGGTTTCAGCACAATTTATATGTACAGTTCAAGTAATATCAAAGCGGTAAAAGCAGCATTTAACACATTAGGCTCAAAACATGTAAAAATCAGATAAAGCCAAATAATAACAATCATTTTAAGCTCGAATTCTTAACCCTGAACCAATGGTTCTGGGTTTCACGTCCCCAGCAGAGTCGCCAGAGCTGTCACACCTCCTTTTTCCGCACCCTATGGGCGCAGGGGAGTTTTTCCAATTAAAGGACAATCGAAACGGGATTTGCTTATTTATTTCAGAGTCGCCACTTGGGAGATTTAGGGTGTCCCAAGTCACCAATTTTAATCCCGAATCGAGGAAAAAAATGACTCTATATTACAGTCTGCGTACCAGAAATCCGGATAAGGAACTCTGTTAACCCGGGAGAAGGTGTTAGGCATTCCCGAGTTCCGTGGTTCTAGCACGGTCGCTCAACTGTTATATTTGGCTTAATTATCTGATTTTGTACATATTAAACCTATGTGCAAGTTTTAAACTCTTGACCGCTTTTATTATTATTTTTACGAGAATTGCAATGTCGTGAAAATATATCTCGAACCACGTTACATCAATGCACCCGTGGTTATTGACATATCTCGACTCCGTTGAGATTTAGATTTGGGTCACATAAATGTGCACCCGAATTAAGAAAAATAAATTATTAAGACGCGCCTAAAGCAACTAACGCATTGTTATTTTGGGAAAGGCCATAAAATTTGCTAAACGGCATGTCCCGGATTCTAAGTATTTTTAATATATACACATTTAGAGGGCCCCGCAGCTTCTACATTTTTTGTGTGTCGAGGCTCGTCTCGTTTATTATTAAAAAGGAATTACAACGTCATGGAAATGCATCTCGGGCCACGCCATAATCAATATACCCGTGATTAGAGACACATTTCGATTCCGTTGAGATTTAGATTTGGGCCACATAAATGTGCACCCGAGTTTAGGAAAATTAAATTATTAAAAAAGCGCGCCTAAAGCAACTAGCGCATTATTATTTTGGGTATGGCCGTGAAATTTGCTAAAACGGCCCGTCCCGGAATCTAAGTATTTAATATATACATTTAGAGGGCCCCGCAGCTTGTATTTTTTTTTTTGGTGAGGCTCGCCTCATTTTTATTTATTTATTTGTTTTTTTTTAGAAACATGACAAGACTAAAATAACTACGTTTTTAGCTACTTCGCGAGATCATGGGTTATAAATTGAACTCATTTGATGAAGCGAGTATTTTTCTGCGGAATTAAAATTGCTACTAAAATTTTAACATTACTACCACATGTATCAACGATTATTAAGATAAACTAAAATAATTAACACCTTTCAGAATGTGTACGAATGCCTATTGTGACAAATATCAATAATCTAAACATGAAGAAACAAAATACTGAACAAACACTTGAAGTAACGAAACAAAGGAAAAGACATTCACGGCCACATTTCAATACCATACGAATTTAATTAACAGGAAATAGCAGTTCACAAACATCATAGGTACATGTCTCGCGTGCATACTATCCGCATGAACTAGGACTGTATTTCAACGAACACATATACACATTACTAACATTAGATATGAAGGACACGGACAGAGATGACCTACTTGATATTATCGTCCGATGCGTTGGACCTGCGACGAAACTTCGGACAACAACCTCAACGTACCGGACTTCACTCGACGAGGAACAATGATGAAACCTCAGACGAACACCTCGACGTACCGGACCTCGACGAACCAAAGTCGACCTCGATGGACTGCACGACGATAGTGAACGAACAACGATAACTGGGCTGATTGGCCGTCGACTGGTGGTGTTTGACGACGAGGGGTCAGCTGTTGGTGGACTGCTTGGTCGACAAGGCTGGATGACGGGACTGGTGCGTGGTGGTTTCCGGCGTTGGTTTGGACAATGACGACGCAAGAGCTCGCTGGCCGGGGATAGGGTGGTGCGACTGTGGTTTTGGGGTTGTTAGTTATGGCGTTTGGACGGTGGGGTTGAGGGCAGCAATGGTGGTGGCGTTCGGACAGTAGTCGATGGCCGGGGCTGGATGGGTCGTTTGGTGAGTTGAAGAAGAAGACGATGGTGTCTTCCTCTTCAGGTGGTTTGGCTTTTTGGCGACGGGGATGCGACGGGCCTGTTTGGTCACGACAAGGGGTCGACGGAGGGAAGGGATCGTTTGTGGTGGTGTTGAGGCGGAGAGGGAGCTGGGGGAAGGTGACGGGGTCCTTTTTTTCACAGTAGGGTTTCTCTTCTTCTTCTTTTAGGAAGAAGAAGATGATGAACAGTACTAATTTTTTTAAAAATTCCCAAAGTCCTTTTTTTTGTTCCTTTGGCCTTTGTCCGTGTTTTGTAACACAATGCCCATAAAAATGAGCCCCACGCGTGTTGGGGTTCAAGGCATATGTCCCCCACGCGTGGTGGGGTTCCCCACGTGTCCTGGACACGGTTTATTATGGGCTAGGTCCGAAAATTAGGCCTAAAACCGGGTAGTTTGAACCCGAATATTATTCTTTTGCCCGGACCCGAGAAATAGGAACACGTTGCTTAACTAGTCCTATGTAAGCAAAATAACTACCAAAAATAAGACTAGTATTTAAACAAAACTATATCTTTTTTTTAAAATATTTTTCAAGATTTAAAATAGCTACAAAATATTAATAAAACTATTTTTTTGTAATTTTCGTTTTTAAATATTAAGATAAAATATGAGGTAATATTTTTGTATTTTTCAAAGTTAAAAATGACTATAGAATATTAATAAAACTATTTTTTGTAATTTTCGTTTTTTAATAAAGACAAAAATAAAAAGTAATATTTTTTGTATTTTTCCAAAATTAAAACGACTACAAAACATTAATAGAATTATATTTTTTTGTAATTTTCGAATTTATATAAAGTACCAAAATAAAGTGCAATTTTTATATTTTTCAAGTTTATGAGAGATACATAAACTAAAATTTATATATATTTTTTTTGAAATTTTTTCTTTTTGCAACGAAATAAAGTAAAAATAGTTAAAATAGCTATTCTAGACCCAATTTCACATATTCACGCTAAAAATGTGAAAATTCTCGGGGAGGGTCAAAAATCACGTGCTTACAATCATAGTTGCAGAGCATGGATATTTTCAGAACAACTGATCTTCCCCAAGAGCTCACATCGACGGGAAGGTTTGGCACCTCGATGTCGGCTCTTCGCCACCTGGGGCTGTAGTATGTACCAAGGGTTCATCAGTAAATTACCCCCAGTTAAAATGCTGAGTTAAGTGATCCTAAAAGTAGAGAAGACATACATACTGTTTTTATTGATTATACTAGTAGGTTCAAGCTTACAAGAATCCTTAATCAAGCTCACAACACTTTAACAACTATTTGACTGTATTCAGAACAATTAGAAGTTCACACACATAGTTAAGTCCTCATTCTACTAAGTACATGTAGGCAAGAAGGTCAATCTAGTATAATTCAAACTTAGTAGTAGGATTACTAGTTCATTAAATTCTTAATCAAGAATCCATGTTCATAACTAAACTTATACAAATAGAGGACATTAACTAATATAGAACACTATTCATTTTAACTAGACAAGCAGGTATTAAAGAATTTGTTTGAGCTTATGAGTGCCAACAATAGCTTTTCTCCTCAGATTTTTTCATTGTTAAGTTGTTAAAACTAGCAAGGTTCAACTTATTCTTCAATGAAGCAATGAAAAGTATAGTGGTTTAGATATGAGTCCTTTTAAATGAACAGACAGGAAAGTTCATAAGTGCATCTAAGCAAACACATAAACATAAGAACTAACATAAGACATTTAAGCCTATTACTCAGTGATGTTTTCAAGAATCACAAGATTACAAGACATATTTGAAGAGCAGATAACTTGGCAACTAATCTGGTGAGTTCAGGTTATAAAAACATACTTGCATTGGATCCAGAAGTGTTCACAACAAGCGTGGTTCCAATACTATCAAAGTATACAGGTTAAGTATATGGTATGGATCAACAGGTGGTATAACATTATTAACCCCAGAATTAATGTAATGCAGATGTAGCAAACATAAGTTCCTAGTAAGACATCAAATAAGTCTAAGATCACAGTTTAGTGAAGTTAGCATGGTGGTATGGTTAACAGAACAATTATGGAAGAACATCAAATGTCTTTTAGCTAATAACAAGAGTTCAACAGAATTTTTTGTCATCTATTATAGCAAAAGTTATCCAACTAAGTTATGAATTTCATCAACACAGATTAACTAATAATACTAAGGCAATCATGAGTTATCATGAGGATAGACATTTTTAGATTAATAAGAATAGTAGAAAATACAATAGGCAATCTAGAGATTACTAACATGTATCGTGACCGAAGAGAAATCAGCAGAGAAAACATCAAAAATACCAAATAAACGCAAAATTGAAAGAAAAGAGAGGGTCAGTGTACACTGACCTTCTACAGAGTAGCAAACCAAACAAAAGCTTTTGTTTAGCTGTTAGAAATTCAAGCTCAAGCTCGAACAGTGGATGAACTTAGAACCGGAGAAAGAGAAAGTAGAATCAGTGAGGAAATCTAAGGATTCTTTTCTTTCTTTCGGATAATATTTAATTCTTTTTGGTATTAGATGATTGCTAGGTTAGAGCAATTAAGTCTACTATTTATAGTGCCTTAAAGTCTAAAGTTTCAACAGATTCAAATTGGTGAGTGAAAAATGACGAAGGGTTGATAATGCGAGCAAATCAAGTGAAATCATAGAAGGCATAGGTGAAAACCAATGAGGAATTTTACTTGAGAGATTTGAATTTCAGAATGAACCATTGATGAGCAAAACCATCGGCTAAGGCTCTATTGTCTAAAGATCACTGCGTTTGACCTTTGAACATCGAATATTTATGATGAACCCTAAGAATAACTCTATTAATGCTCCGATTTGATGGATCATGAAGTAAATCCGTTGATTTTGGAATTTCACTTTTAAGCTAGGGTTTCGTATTTTGAGTGTTTTGAATTTGAGTGATGACAATGAAAGTGGACCGGCTAGATTCACGGATTAGAAGGCAAAAGGGATGATCTTGTGGTTGATTTGTTGACCTTGCACGAATTTGTGCTAGGTCTAGAGATTGATGGGAGCTGAGTAGAGGAGAGAGTAGAGAGCATTTAAGGAAAGGGGGCGGCTGATCAGTAGGGAAAATGATTAGGGGTTGGGGATCCTAGACCGGTCTCTAAGGTTAAGATTGAGGGAGGCAATCTGGGTCGTTGGATCGTTTGATCAACGACCCTGATAATTCAGATATTGAAGGTTTTTAACGGGTTTAATGAATAAATATAGGAACCGTTGGATCTTTGGATTTTAAAGGTGGAGATGCGATCTGGCAGGTGTTAAAAATTAAAGGAATACTGAGATTAAACATAGGTCGTTGATCAAGTGGATTAACAGCTCAGATGTACGTGTGTTTCTTGTGTGAGTGTTTAGGAACCATGATGTGGCGCAATTTGGTTGGCTAAGAGAGAGTGGCACAGATTGCCAGCTTGACCTGAAGGGGCTACTTAGACTAGATTAGATGGGAAATGGACTGTGCATTGTGTTGATTTCAATTTAAAGGCCAATTTGTATTTGATTGGATCTTTGTAATTGTAGTCATTTAATCTTTTAACCTTTTAAAATTAATTTAAATTAAACTTAATTAATTCTAACTAAATGTGATAGAAAATATAATAATCAAATACACAGCTAATTACTGTAATTAACTATTTATTTGTTAAACACTTTATTTTCTAAACTATGAAATTACTTTTCAGATTAATTTAAATAATAAACAAGTTGATTAAAAAAATCAAAGGTTAATTTGTTAAATTAATTGTAAAACTCATGTTTCAAAATGTAGAAGTTATTTTAAATATTCAAATAGTAAGGGTAATATGATTTATAAACATTTAGCACCGAATTACTAATTTAACACTATTAATTACCCATTTGTTATATTTGTATAAAAATAAGTATTAATGATTAAAAAAATATTTTCAACACATTTATTATAAATTATTAAGAATAAATAATTTAATTTTAAAAGGGAGGGTCAAAATTGGTCATCAACAACACCAGCTCTCCCATCTACGACCCTCCTCTTTCGATGCCCCAAGTCCGCGTCATGCGGTGAAATCGCTTCGTCTTCAACTTGGGAAGGAGCCAAAGGGAGAACTATTGCAGTGGTCGAACCGGAGGCAACTGTAGAGGAGGCAACACCCCTCATTCTCCTGAAAGAAGGTGTTGGTGACAAGTTCCTCTTGACGACCTCCTTGGTAGAGCTTGGAAAGGGATACAAAAACAAATGTAATAAGATAAATAAAATCAAGTACAATTCCATTTGAAAACAACATACCAATGTTACCTTTCGGGGGAGAAGCCGATTTATATTTTTGCTAAAAGCTGGACCAATCTCGGATCCCCCAATGCATAAGAGGACCTGCCTGACCCAGTCGGTGAGGTACGCCACCAACTGAAGACTCCAAGTAGTAGCTTCAAAATAAGAAGAGTAAACTCATGAAGCCAAAGCGTACGACTACACGAAAAAATGAAGATAAGTAAAAATACTCACAGGCATGGTTCCAAGCTTCTAGGAAGTCCGCGACATCGGCCACGAAAGACTCGGTCTTAATGAAAAAGAAGTCGATTCAAAATTGTCGACTACCCTTGTCGTCCGTCTTTACAACCAGGGATTTGCTTCTATGGTGGCTAATGTTCAACATCGTACCCCGATAGAAAATGGGCATGAACAGATGTACGAGATGCCGCAAAATGCTTCTGACGTTGGCCAGCTCGGCGAATTTTGACAGCATCTTAATTACCTTATAAACCAAGGGCACAAGTTGCGCCGGGAAGACACCGGTAATTGTGGCATATTTCTTACACCAAAGGGCGAAGAGGAAAGAAATAGCCCATGGTGAAGGAATAGGCATAAAAGGAGAATACCTGGACGATGAGTATACACCTCGTCGTTGCCCGTAGGTATGAGCTCCACTTGGTTAGGAATGTTAAATTTGGCATTAAATTCCGCTAAGTGCTTGGACGTTAAAGAAGATCGAAAAGCTTCCTCCATCGCCTCCGACTGCTGCTGCAGGTCCGGTTTTGCATCAGGGTTAAGAGGAACTATCTCCTCCACCAAGAGAAGAGCCTCTACTTTAATGGCAGCAATGGAATCCCTTCCACTAATGGGGGAAACAATAGCCAGTGGGGTGGCTAGAACCTCTTCATTCTCACCAAGAACATCTCCATCACGAATGCTAGAGGGAGAGATACACATGATTGTAAAGATATGGAATTTAAGGAGGAATAAGGTGGAGAAAATGCAAGAAAGTTCAGAAAGTGATAAGCAAGGTGAGAAAATTTGCAGAAGATGAGGATTCAAGCAGCAGAAAATAATAAAGGATTCAAATAACGAAGGTTGTCCCCCTTTTTAAAAGGAATGTGTTGGGATTCAAAGAAACTCGCCATGATTGCAGTCGTAGTCAATATGGCAGAGCCAATCCACAAGTTACGCATGTTCTGACGTGACACATTTAGAACATACGTCATCATGACGAATGACGTCACATCTCATCCACGTCAGGTTCTCTCCAAAGGTTACCCGGGAAAATCAAGACAACAAGAATTCAAAATATGTAGCTCTCGTGATGCCATATCACCCACCTCTAACGACGACCATGACCATTATTATCCACTTAGCAAGCTCATCCCTGAGGACAACCTCAACAAGCGGGAGGACTAACTGTATGGGCGAAAAGTTCATTTTATGTGTTTGACCTGGTCAACGATGATAAAGTCTTTGGAAGTTGTGACGTGTCAACCTTACTCCAAAAGGTCGAGGTCGTATGTGGGGGATAAATAATTGTCGAGGTCGAAACAGTTTAACAGACGGCGAGGATGAGGACGAGCATCCGCCTTCGGTACGAAGTGACGACCAATTTTAGGATTTAGATTCCTTAGGAAATATTCTGATGGATATTCCTTTTTGTTGTACTATCTAGAGTTTTTAGGCACATGTGCTCTTATAAATAGGAAGAGATGTAGATTAGAATAGGGATTGGACCCTTTGTAATGAATTTCATCAACATTTTCTGTACAAAATTCTCACTTTATTGAATAAAAACAAAGGTTGCCTTTACGCTTCCTTTCTTTTATCTGTCTCTCTCTATCCAAGAAGGATTTGAATACTAGGTTGTTCATCATCATCTATCACTGTCAGAAAGACATCCGAAAATTTCATCTTTGTCGGGTTGTCATTATCTTATTTACTATTTGAAAGTTATTTATTACTATTTATTGCTCTTCTTTATATTTTTTATGTATTACAGCCTCATTATTATCCCACAACTGTTTTCTTAAATAAGTAACTACTGGCCTCAAAGTGCTAAATCTGTATTGAATATTAATTTTGACTATGAGTAATCCTATTTTTACAATAAATCTAATTGTATTAAATCAAGATCTATTTTTTTGGGTCATACAACAATATGACTTAGTAGAATTTTTGATAGGATACAAGATATGGGAAGGGGGTTTAAATAGTACTAAATCTCATAATTGTTTGCCTTGTTTTTCTCCTGCCCGTTACCGTCATTTAGTGCATTAGTTGCCTTTACGTGATTGGCTTTAACGGTTGAAGAAATAATAGTAAATTGTGTGTAATTAGAGATTTGACTGATCCTTTCCATATTCGTAGCTATTAATGACCTTAATTAGCAACCTCGTGGTTGTTCTCTTATGTTCAACTTCGAGACTGATAGGTATGGTATCTGCACAAACAACCCGAGGGTGTGGTTCACATATTCAGTGCACATTATTCTTCTTTGTTGTTTTAACTCCCATGACGTCTATCACCATTAATACTCTAAGACCCGAGTCCTAGCCACATGCCTTGGGAAATCCCCATTTCCACCATGACCGTGGTCAACATTATCCTAAGATCGAGTATCTTCGAGACTCTAGGGAGGAGACTCGATCATAACCTTGTAGCCTCGAGACTTCGAGATGGTCTTCTGAGGTGCTTTGATAATGAGAAATTAGACCCTTTGATTTCACCATACACAATGTCCATGTAGCCCCTGTTCTATCCAAGTCTGAGGGTCTTGGTTAGGAAAAACGTGTAAGGATACAAAAGTTGGGGGGTGGAACGGAATCTGTGGTGGGAATAGTGGAAAGTGAACCATCGTTTTCCTTATAATGAAGGTTGAGGGGTTTTTGTTGGTGTTGAGATTAGTTTGAGTGTTGTTCATAGCTCTTTGAGGGGCAAGATATAGACATTGTGATTGAGTGTGTATTTGGTGGTAATGATTGCAAATCTAATGGAGTAGATTTTGCATGCATGAGAGTAGAGGAATATTGGGGAGAAGGTTTTATGGTGATGGGGAGGTTTGTTGTCATTGATATTTACCTTGTTCCTTTTGCCAAGTGTTGTTGTGAATTTTGGGTGATAGGAGGAGTGCTAATTTATTAGTTGGCATTGAGTTGGCAAATAGATTAGGGTTTGAGTAAGTGCATGGGTTGGAATTACCATGTGTACCTTTATTAGTGGTTGCTCTTATGGAGGAGAGGGACAACTTCGGAGTTATCGAAAGATATGTATATTCAGAAATTTTTGTCATTGACAAAAGTCGTTTGTTCCTCTGAAGTGATAGATATGGACTCTTGGTTTAACAGGAAAGAGAATTTTTTAGATGTAGGAATTAATTCATATTCCTTAAAATTAGGGTGTGAGATTGCATTTATAGTGTTAGGGGCAGCATTGTCAGAGTCACTAAATAACATAGGGTTATGATAAGGGGCGACTATGGAGGCGCCATTATTAATAGATTTGTAAGTTAATTTTTGGGTGTTGAGATACTTACCTGACACTGCGTCGTAGATTTTAACATTAATACTAGTACCTGGTTGGGAGTTGTTGGCTAGAGAAATTTCCTGTTGGTTCCATAGCGCTTTCCTTTCCCTTGGTTCCTCCACTTATTGAAGGTGACAGTTTGCCACTGATCTTCTGGTGGAGGTTATGGTATGTTCTTGTCCTTGTTGTAATCCTGGCGAATCTTTGTTGTAATCCCGTGCTGTCGTTGCATTGACTATAGCTTGAGGGAATGTATTAACTGTGTGCCCAAGATGGCCACATTTTTTGCATAAGAAATTATTCCCTTTGTAAACTAGTTGTTGTATATGTGTGCCTATTAGAATGCATGTTTGTACTGGTATATCTAATGACAATTCAGTATAGAGTTTTGCGTATCATCCTTTGAGGGTAGCACTGGTACAAGCATTTATCTTGAGAAGTTTTCCAATTGAGTAACCAATTTTCCTTCGTATTATGTTGTCGTAGAATTCTGTAGGTAGTTGTGGTAGGCGTACCCAATTTGTCGTGTGAGCCAGCTTGGCTTTCTCCGCTACAAAATTTGGTTCCTATTGGCGCATTGAAAGGAAGTAGCCATTAATAAACCATGAGACATTTTGAAGAGCTTGTATCATATTTTCTTCCTTGGTAAACTTGATAATGAAGTAGTCATGGCCCAAGTCAATTAGAGGAAAAGGTTCAGTAGGTTTCCTCAGTTTTGCAATTTTCTCTCTTAAATATTGATGTAGGATTCTTTCCTCAATCAGTTTAACGATCAAAGAGTATTTCCATGGCGAGTACACCCTACTCTGGTCGGCTTCAATTAACTTTATCTCTTTGATGCCGTTGGTACTAGTAGTAGGGATATCCAGCATTATGTTTTCCGTAATTGTATCATTCTGAATTCTTTCGTCGTCTAAATTGTTAGGGGATTAGGGGGTATCAAGATTCATCGAGTTGAGGTTTTCTATGGATTCATAGGCTAATAACTTTTCCTTGAAGGATGGATTTATTGGTAATATTAGGGGGTTTTGTGGGGATGTGCGAATCCAGGTCCTTATCTGGATTGTGACTAATGATGTTGTTCATGAGAAGTGGAAGGGACAATCCTCAAGAGAGAAGACTACGTAAAATTGAAGTATTTTTAATGGATTATTATCTACAATCATAGGTATGCATAAATTGATATGACGATATAAATATTTTAGAATGTCTATACATTAACAAGTTAATAAACTTGTCATGGTGTCATCTAGTGGTCACATCTCCATATCTTTGTAATTAATGCTTATTGTACTACGATGGGATTTCCTTCCTATATAAAGGGGATCCCTATCACTTTGTAAGGGTTGGTCACTTCAGTTGATCCACACGAAAATATACAAGAACTCTCTATTTCACTCTCTAACATATTCTCTTGATATTATAGCTTCAATTTATTATCTTCATATTTGTTCATCATTTATTGCTTATCATTGGCCATAAAGAGCCCTCTTTAATTACCTCATAACTGTTAGCCCTACCCTGATTACCCTCAACAGCTCCTGGCCGAGCCTCGGGATCGACCTGGAGGCCTAGAATCGACAAGCCCGAGGTCCCAAGTAATTGGCCTATCAGTTTGGTTATATCTCCCACCTTAACTTTATTTCATCTCTAAATATCATATACTTAGCATCAACTGCTTAACAAACTAGCATAAAAATAGATCACGTATTTTTAGAGTCCTATCAACAAATTTAATTGTTATTACCATTTTTACGGTAAACAGTTTGGCACCCACCGTAGGGCTAAAAATAATAGTGATTATTTTCTTGCTGGTTTCGTCACCCAACGCAAGTTATCTTTCACGTTTTTTCTTGTCCAAGATCTCTGATTTTAGGTCAATATGTCTAACTCAGTGAATATAGGCAGAAACAACAATCTCGAGGACCACGGGGAGAACGGTGTGGATGTTTCGGGTGTTGGTGTGCTACCACAAAACCCTGGGAATTTGCCTGAACCAATCCCCGTGGACGCGATCTCGCGTGACGCCCAACGCATCGATATAAACTCACATACCGATAGGAGCGTGCGTCAGGGAGATCCATAAGAAGCTCAAAAAACCCGACCAGGGAAGAATGTGAGTTTAGCCTTCACGTTATTTTTGAAATATTTCAGGCATAACAGCTAGCTATTGCTCAGTTGCCAAGTCACCAGAAAACTCCCAGCACGGTAGTACCGGGGACAGCTCCCCCAACTGAACAGGTACCGGAGAGATCAAGCAATAATGGGTCGATGACCGATCCCGCCATTGTAAAAATGCTCGAGGACCTCACTAGGAGGATTGAGTCGGGCGAGAAGATGATAGAAGCCAATGATAAAAAGGTCGAAACTTACAACTCCAGGGTCGACCAAATTTTGGGAGCACCCCCGGTCCTGAAAGGCGTGGATTCGAAGAAGTTCATACAAAGTCCATTCCCTGAGGAAGCGGCCCCAAAACCCATTCCAAAGAAGTTCAGAATGCTGGAACTCCCAAAATACAATGGGACCTCAAATCCCAATAAGCACATTACTGGATACACTTGTCCAGTAAAGGGAAACGATATAAGGGATGATGAGATCGAGTCCGCCTTGCTAAAGAAGTTCGGGGAAACACTCTCGAAAGGGGCCATGATGTGGTATCACAACCTAGCTCCTAACTCCATAGATTCATTTGCCATGCTAGCAGACTCCTTCATAAAAGCACATGCCGGTGCCATCAAAGTAGCAACGAGGAAATACGGCGTGTTCAAAATCAAGCAGAGAGAGAACAAAATGCTGCGAGAGTTTGTATCTCACTTCCAAAGGGAACGGATGGAGCTACCACCAGTCTCCAATGACTAGGCAGTGCAGACTTTCACTCAAGGTCTAAACGAACGAAGTTCGATGGCTTCAAAATAGTTGAAACATAATTTGATCGAATATCCCGCTATGACCTGGTCGGATGTCCACAACTGGTACCAGTCGAAGATCAGGGCCGAAGACGACCAGCTGGGAGCCCCTCGGACTCAGTATATCCAAGCAGGTTTCCGACGAGGGAACCAAAGCCGAACAAAGAAAGGCACCAGCCATACACCGAAGACAGGAGAAACACCCCGCGGCGCAATCCACCTTGCAATAATTGAAGGATAGACCGAGGACAAGATCCTTAGGGACCCATCAACAGAGCCAGATTCGATAGGAATGTGGGTTTCAACTGGGGCACCTCACTTATCAGGATACAACTTCAATGTCGATATATCAGACATCGTGTTCGCCATCAGTAAAATCAGAGATGCCAGGTGGCCCAGGCCTATACAATCGGACCCTTCACAAAGGAATCATAACTTAGTGTGCGAGTTTCACAACACGCACGGCCACATGACCGAGGATTTCCACCAACTCTGAGAGGAGGTAGCTCGACTACTTAACAAAGGTCACCTTCGGGAATTCCTCAGCGACCGAGCCAAAAATTAGTTCCAAGAAAGAGAGGCGACCAAAAAGAATGAAACAAATGAGCCACAACATATCATCTACATGATCTTGAGAGGCATCGATTCCATGCAAGAACCCATGATGAGAAGGACAAAAATATCCATCACCAGAGAAAAGCGAACCCGGGGGTACATACCCCAGGATTCCCTCACTTTCAGCGAAGAGGACGTCGAGACCTTGTCTCAGCCTCACAATGATGCACTGGTAATCTCTTTCCTTGTAAATTCTTTTCAAATAAAACATGTACTCATGGATCCAGGTAGCTCGGCCAACATCATCAGGTCGAGGGTGATAGAGCAACTCAAACTGCTTGACCAAATCATGCCCGCCACTCGAGTCCTCAACGGATTCAACGTGGCAAGTGAAACGACGAAAGGATAAATCACCTTCCCATTCACCGTGGTCGGCACAACCCAAAATGCTAAATTCCATATCATCGAAGGAGACATGAGGTACAACGCCTTGCTTGGACGACTGTGGATACACTACATGAGAGCAGTACCATCCACTCTCCACCAAATGATGAAATTCCCAACAAAGGATGGAATTAAAACTGTCTACGGGGAATAACATGCAGCAAGGGAAATGTTCATGGTGCACGACGTGGCACCGGCATCAATACCTTCGCTTGCAAAAGAGCCAAAGGGTAATCAAGCCACACTTTCGATTAAACCCGATCGAACAAAGTAAAGGACCATACTACGTCCTCATCTCGAGTAATTAGGACATATTGGTCCTTGAAACATCGTCGGCACATCCCACATTAAGGTATAACCATCTCACTTTTTATTTCACATTTCAGACTAACCCTTATACAGGCACCCGATCGAAGCAGTCAGAGCGCTAACCCAGCTCGAAGACCTTAAGGTTTTAAAGCATCCGTTGCACTCTTTTACTTCGACCAAGTTTTTATCCCGAGAAGGGTTTTACCGGCAAGATTTTTAACGAGGCAACATCTGCATGTTGCCTAAGGGAGACTCAACAAGTGTTCAAGGCTTCTTTTGCAATCAACCTCAAACACTGAGGGGAATTCCCCCCCCCCCAAGGTCATCCGCTCGAAAAAGTCAAGAGACGCCGAATCGGGTCCCTATAGGAAAATGATGTACCGAGCCAAACGGCCGAACAAACCGTGTTCGTATAGCCGGGCCCCCGAAGGCAAAAACGTGTACACTTATACCAAATAATTAAAGAATATTTGTTATCAAAGCATCTCACGCTCCAAAAAGAGACTCAGCACCTTCGCAAAAACAACTCCTCCTCTAAAAACGTCCCGGACACTCGGGGACTGGCGTCAATAATTCAACACCTAAACGACCTCCGGGTCGGGACTCCAAAATCATAAGCCCTCCGATAAGGCAACGTAGAAATCGCGAAACATCTTCAATGACGAAAGTACGCCGAATACTCGGGGACTAGCATCAAAATCTCATAAAAAATGCACGACCTCAGGGTCGGGATCTCCAAAATCGTAAGCCCATGACGAGGCAATGCAAAGTTTGCAAAAAATGGCTCCCGAGTCAAGAAACTCTCAACGACTCGGGGACTGCCGTCAAGCGCCACCTCCATCTACTTATCAAAACCCGAGGCTATAAGACACCGAGCGGGAAGACTCAATCTCGAAAGGCCTATATAAGGTAGCGATCATATCTGTAAGACCTCAACAGCATGTAAGACTATAAGACCTCAACGACATGTAAAACCTGTAAGACCTCAACGGCATGTAAAACTGTAAGACCTCAACGACATATAAAACTTGTAAGACCTCACTAAATGCATAGACCTGATCCCAAAGTTTCGGCTATATATCGAACTTGTAAGACCCCAAAAAAGGCATACCCTCGATATAGATGCTGAAACTACTTCACTCAGGACTCAAAGGCTCCAGCCAAACACAAGTGACTCCGATCACACGGCTAGACCAGCCAAACTAACGCGACTCGGGGACGCCCGACCGTAGCTACAAGGCGTACGAGCCATTGTCGCCAGCCCACACAGGCCTTCAAATTACTCCGAATCTACTTCGAAAAGAACCGGTTAAATAGGCTACCTCGGCATAAGCAAAAGAGCTTCGACCATATCAGCTCCAAATCACAGGCTTCGAGCTACTCAGCCTCTGATCCAAACCTCCCTAGGTGCTCGAACATCGCCGCAAGTTACTCGAAATCGAGGTTCTTCCCGAATCGATGACGAGTCAGGCAAAAATTACTTCAAAAGTCCTTAACGAGAGGAAAATAAACCCTACATAAAAGGTCGCATCGACCAAGCGCGTAAGAGCCATTGTCGCCAGCCTAATGAGCCTCAGGGCCACACACATAATAGGTCGCATCGACCGAAAGCGTAAGAGTCACTGTCGTCAGCCTGAAATCTGAAAACTTGAGGGTCAAAATGAGCTCGAGTCGTAATACGATTCGGAGACTGGACCCAAAATAGTTAACTATATATGCATAAGGGCAAAGCGTAAGAGCCATCATCGCCAGTTTACATTAAAAGGTCGCTTTGACCTAAAGCGTGAGAGGCATTATCACCAGCTTACATTAAAAGTTTGCTTCAACCCAAAGTGTGAGAGCCATTGTCGCCATCTTACATTAAAAGGTCACTTCGACCTAAAACGTAAGAGACACTGTCGCCAGCTTACATTAAAAGACCAATTCGGTCCAAGGTGGAAGAGCCATTGTTGCCAGCCCACGCAAACGTAAAAGCCTGAGGGTTAAATGAGCTCGAGTCGAAACCTGACTTGGAGACTAAACCCACAACGGTTGAACAAAAGCATAAGAGCTCAAGCGCAAGCTTATACTAAAGGTAGCATCGACCAAGCGGATAAGAGCCCCCCGAGACAGTCCAATGAGCCTCGGGGCCACATCACTACTCTGAGGATTCCTACCAATGCAAACCCAGCTCGCCTGGTACCAATCAAGACAGAAAAAAATACGAAAGGAGTAAAGCCGCAAGGTTTTCTTTCATACACATGCAAGAAACGCAACCTCCAGCTACAAACATGCTTTGAAAACACTACATACAGATGACAAAATCTATGCCCCCTAGGGGTTATAGCCTGTCGGTCTCATCCTCGCTTTCCTCAGCATCAGGCAAAAGCAGTCGAGCATCACGCTCATCTGCCCTTGCTAGCAC
Source organism: Nicotiana sylvestris (assembly GCF_000393655.2). Taxonomy (NCBI): domain Eukaryota; kingdom Viridiplantae; phylum Streptophyta; class Magnoliopsida; order Solanales; family Solanaceae; genus Nicotiana; species Nicotiana sylvestris. Next base: position 95,208,830 of record NC_091058.1, read on the forward strand.
CAATTCTTCCGAGAGGGCGAAACCGCTATCACGGATCTCCTCGAGGGTCTTTCTTCGAGACTTGCAACGAGCATATTATTCAATCCTCCCTTCATGGTCGAGGATCCTTCTCAGCTCAGCTTGAGCATCGACAACATCCTTTGAGTATATTGCCATCTCCTGGTCAGCCATAGTCCGACTCATTGCGGCTTCTGCCCGGGCATCAACGAACTCAGCCCTGACTTTTAAAAGCTCGAACTCGAGCTTTGCAATCATTTCTGTCTGAAGCAAAGCATTGTCACGAGCTAGGTGAAGTTGAGCTTCAAAAGTAGGAACTTTGGCCAGAGTATCCTTCTTTCTAAAGCCTGAGCCTCCACCCATGCTTCCAATTCATCACGCTAACGCCTGACCCGGTCAACTTCATCTCAAAGGCATTCCAGGGCCTGTCTTTTTCTGCAACTGAAATAAACTAAGTATTAACCCCAGGAGCCAGGAGGCGGGATGCACACTCACTCGGGATAGAAACTCCTTCAGGTGGTTTTCGTAATTCAAGCTCTGGCCCGCCTCATACTGCAAATATACCAACTCGACTTCTTTTTCATCACAAAGGAGCCTCAAGGATCTCTCCTCATCCAGAGCTTTCTGTAGCCTGGCTTCACAACGAAGCAGCCCGGACTTAAGCTTGTCGAGTGCCTGCAAAAGAAAGCTCAATAATGAAGGGAAGGCACAAAGCTCGAAAAACCTGTGTCGAAACTCACCGCAAGGTGAAGTCGCTGGGCTTCCTCGAAGGTCGAACGCACACCTGCCAATCTAGTCCCTTCGGCCCTGAAAGAGCCTACTCCGGTCGAAGCACGATCGCTCGGTGTATGCGACCCCGGGTTTCTAGTATCTCCCGAAATGCTATCAACGGAAAAAGAATGTTACAGCAACGGAGAAACCCTCTTTCCAGAACCGGGAGCCACGTACACGACAAGCTCGGATGATGCTTCTGCTCTAAAGCCGCGGTCCCTCTCTACCTTACTTTGAGCGCCATCGCCCTGTGAAAGCACCTCTCGTTCATTGTTACCGTTCTTCAGCCCGGAAGTTGGAAACCCTTCCCCCTCTCCGAAGGAGCATGACCTCGCCTCGAAAGTCTCTCCAATGCCTATAACAGTAAGATTAATATGCATAAAGGGAATATGCTTCTCCACATGAAAGGAGGGAAAGGAAAGAATAGCACAGCACTCACCATGGTATTTTGCTTCCCATCTGCCCCAGGACAAAGCTCGCCACTTGCTCTCCTCACAGGTCGAGTGGGTCGCCAATTCTCAGACCCAATCCAACAGATCAGGAACGTCACCGGCGCCCATAAAACCGCTGCAGAGGAAGAAAGGAAGGTACAGTTACGAAACCAATTCTCGCTATAGGTAAAACTGAGGAAGCGCGAAATGCACCACTTACGTGTATAATTCCATTCCTCAGGGAATGGCATAAGCTCTACGGGGATAATGCCAGCGGTCCGCACTCGGACAAAATGACTCATCCATCCCCGATCTCTATCTTCCTCGTCATCAATGATGAAGGGCGTGGTCGATCGACATCGCAAGGTTAGCAGACCTCGATGGTGAAAGGGTTGGTACAACCTAGTAAGATGACTGAGCAAAAGTTCAAGCCTCACCTTCTCCGCAAAAAATCTCACCATCATCATCGTTCGCCAAAATGATAGATGGACTTGTGCCAAGGTAACCCAATACTCTAAGCAGAAGTCGAGCACAACCCTATCAAGGGGGCCCAGTGTGAAAGAGTACGTGTACACATTCAAGAACCCATCAGCATGATCCATGATGCCCTCACCCAGGGAAAATGCTTGTAACATCACTTTCTCCCCCCATCCACAGTCTTTTCTCACTAACTCAATATGCTATTCTCCTATCAATTAGGTGGTCTTCAAGGCGTGCTCTCATTGGTCCTGAAGACCAGAAGCGGAGCTCTCCCCTCCTTGTCAGGAAGACCCCGACATAGCGGCCGTGGCGGTGACGAAATTAGAGAACTAAAAAGTAGGAATATGTGTAGACGCGTTAGTGTTGAAGTGTTAAAGGCTGGCACAGAAAAAGAAGGGCAACTGCTTAAAATTGTGGAACCCCTGAAAAAGCATAAACAACCCTATTTATATATGGGAAAAATGGAGACGATTCGCCTGCCGCAAAGCCGGTTAAGAATACTGACCAATAACACCTTCTCCAGTACTGAGGTGGTACCCGACCTCGAGGACCTCCATCAGAACAAGGTTAGGCTCCAAAAAGCCAATAACACCTTCTCCAGTCCCGAGGTGGCACCCGACCTTGAGGACCTCCATTAGAACAAAGTTAGGCTCCAAGAAGCCAGTAATACCTTCTCCAGTCCTGAGGTGGTACCCTACCTCAAGGACCTCCATCAAAACATGGTTAGGCTCCAGAAAGTCAATAACACCTTCTCTAGTCCCGAGGTAGTACCTGACCTCGAGGACCTCCATCAGAACAAGGTTAGGCTCCAAGAAGCCAATAACACCTTCTCCAGTCCAGAGGTGGTACCCGACCTCGAGGACCTCCATCAGGACAAGGCTAGGCTCCAGGAAGCCTATGACGCCTTTGCCAGCACCGAGGTGGTAACCAACCTCGAGGATATCCATCAAAGGGAAGGTTAGGCTCTAGGAAGCCAATGGCATCATTACGAGGCCCGAGGTGGTACCTAACCTTGGGGGGTTTTTGTCAAAAGGGAATCAAGCTCCAAGGAAATAAGCATTTAAACTCCACTCGTATGGGCTTGGCCCCCGGGTACCGTCTGAGATCGGACAAACCCTCTTTCAAGATCTATCTACAGCACCTTAAGGCTATTTACACTAAGCCCAAAGTGAGTTTTCAAGTGGTCCAAATTTGAACGAACCTCCGCTCGGGGACTGCCCTCGAGAGACCAAAGGCAGTCCCTATCCACAGGCCTCCGAGTAAATTTCTTCTCAAAGGTTACCATGGAGTTTAAGTAATCAATCATGGTCTCAAGGCCCAAAACGTTACTCTCATTCTACTCGAAGTCAAGGTTCCAGCGACCCGAGTTCATCAGCCCGATCCAGGTTCGATCCAAGGGATCGCAAAAGATTTCGTGCAAGGCCATATTAATCGACCAAAGTCCAGAAAGAATACTAACACCCAGGTTTGATATTGGAAACAGCAGATGATAATTAGGGATTTTGACGCATTTCATGCTCCTTCTTGTTTACGTTTTGATTATAAATTCATACAAAATAGTCCCAAAAGGCTCATAAGTTATGCTTGATTGTAGGTTTGATCAACAAAGCGACAAGATGTCAAATATGGGCTCAAAAGGAGTGAAATCGGCATAAGTACCAAAGACAAGAGAAAACTCAGGAGAAACAGGCCTAGTGCGCCGCACTACACTCTGTGCGGTCCGCACTAGGGAGATTCAGAGAGTTGGTTTTTCAAGCATTAAAGCAGTGCGTCCGCAGTAGATATTGTGTGACCCACACTGAAGGCACGGCGGCCGCACTACTAGTCTGTGCGGTCCGCAGAACCAAAGTTTAGAGAGATGCCAAGTTCTGAAGATCAAGCCTGTGTGGTCCGCGGTCATGTTTGTGCAGACTGCACTAGATACCTCCGCGGCAGCAGCCCATTCTGTGCGGTCTGCGGAGCCTGGGTTCAGAGAGTTGAATTTGCAGAGTCAAGAGCCTAGTGCAGCCGCACACCATTTTGCGCGGTCCGCTCTGACCCCGCAGGGGCATTTTTGTCCAGTTTTTCTAGCTTAGTATAAATAGAACCTTTTTCCATTTTTAGGGTATCAGATATTATCAGACGTTAGCTGCGCTCGTGAGAAGACTTTTCTTTGCCATTTTGGGCATTTTTACTTAGTTTCTATCATTGAATCTTTGTATTTACCTTAGCAATTAATTAATATGTTTTTATCTTCATCTATTTCTCTATTTTTCTCTTCAAACATGAGTAGCTAGACCCATTAGCTAGGGTTGTGGCTCAACCCTAGTGTGGGTAATTGATGGGCGTTGTGATTTAAGGTTAGATTGACTATGAGTGTTTGTTATTATGGTCAATTTCATGGTTTAATCTATGAATTTGTGGTTGCAAACACTAGTTTGTGCTAAGTTGACTTGGGTTCTTCTTGAGAAAGAGAGCCTAAGTCTCCGAAATTGACCCAACAAGGAATTGGGATGGACTCAAGAGAATTGATAGTCCTAATTAAAGGGTTAAACCTCGAGAGAGTAATGCCCGACTTGAACCCCAGTTGCCTGAGCAAATTTGCCTACCCTATTGGTCTTGAGAAAGTCAATTGGGCAAAATCACTCTCTCTACAGAGAGGTGTGAGAGTGGATAAAATTGTGCAACGGTTAGAGCATATTTCCCAATCATGTCAATCGTGCCTTAGGTTCAATTACCCGTCAATTGGCCACCTAGGAGGATGCCACTACCCTAGTGCCTTTTAAACTATTAGATACAACTTGTAGCAATTTACTCGTAGTTAATTTAGTAACAACTGTAATTTGTAGTTTGATAATAGTAGAATATAAAGAAAACCCAAAAATGATTAGAAGTGATATTTGGAACAAATACGCAATTCCAACCTAAATAGATACTCAACTCCATTCCTAGCTCTCTGTGGAAATCGATCCCGACCCACAAATCGGGTAAAAGCTATTACGACCCTCTCTTCCTACTTTTAATAGTGCGGAGTAGGCTGCGATCAAATTTTTGTTCTTTCTCCAAGACACATCTACGAATCACACCATCCGTGCAAATCTTGAACAAGTATGGCTCATCCCAATAGAAATCCAAACTATCCCGCTTGAGCTTCTTCCTTTGGTTAGAAGAGAGCTCACACGGGATTACTCTAGTCACAAGGTAATTGGCAATATCGGCAAACCATGGCATATCATTCATTGACACCACAAGGAGTTGTTCGTCAGGAAATGAATCATTGATATCAAGGCCATCACAAGGCCTCCCCTCCTCCTTCAAACGGGATAAGTGATCCGCCACTTGGTTCTCACTACATTTCCGGTCCACAATTTCTAGATCAAACTCTTGAAGTAGTAACACTCATCTCATCAATCTTTCCTTGGAGTCTTTCTTTGTCATCAAATGCCTAAGGGCGGCATGATCGATGTGTACTATAACCTTGGCCCCCATAAGATATGGCCGAAATTTTTCCATTGCAAACATTATAGCCAACAACTCTTTCTCGGTGACTGTGTAGTTCCTTTGAGCCTCATTCATGGTCTTGCTTGCGTAGTACACCAGATGAAATATCTTATTAACCCTTTGACCCAAAACAGCCCCAACCGCAACGTCACTTGCGTCACATATGAGCTCTAAAGGCAAGCTCCAATTTGGTGCGGTAATGATTGGGGTAGTGGTCAACTTAAGCTTGAGAAGCTCGAATGCTTGCATACATCCCTCATCGAACACAAACTTTGCATCCTTTTCTAGCAACTTGCACAAGGGGTTTACCACTTTTGAAAAATCTTTTATAAACCTCCGGTAAAAACCCGCGCGTCCAAGAAAACTCCTCACCCCCTTGAGGGAAATGGGGGGAAAGCCTTGAAATCACCTTTATCTTGGCTTTGTCAACTTCAATTCCATGTTTTGAAATTTTGTGACCCAACACTATACCCTCTTCAACCATGAAATGGCATTTTTCCCAATTGAGTACGAGGTTTGTGTCTTCACATCGGGCCAATACTCTATCTAAATTTCTCAAACATTCTTCAAAGGAATCACCAACCATACTGAAATCATACATGAAGACCTCCAATATATCTTCCACCATATTGGTGAAAATAGCCATCATGTATCTTTGGAATGTCGCCGGAGCATTACACAATCCGAACGTCATCCTAGAGAAAGCAAAAGTGCCATACGGACAAGTGAATGTGGTCTTTTCCTGATATTCCGGAGCAATCAAGATTTGATTATACCTCGAGTATCCATCCAAAAAGTAATAAAAAGCACGCCCCGCAAGACGATCAAGCATTTGGTCAAGGAATGGCAATGGGAAATGGTCCTTTCGGGTCACCTTGTTTAGCTTCTGGTAGTCCATGCAAACCCTCCAACCTGTGACTGTCCGAGTAGGAATACATTCATTGTTGTCATTGGTCACCACAGTCATACCACCCTTCTTCGGTACACATTGCACCAGAGAAGTCCATGAGCTATCAGAAATAGGGTACACAACCCCGACATCCAACCATTTGATCACTTCTTTCTTCACCACTTCTTGCATAGCCTCGTTCAATCTTCTTTGATGCTCCAAGGAAGGCTTTGCATCATCCTCCAAGATAATTTTGTGCATACAAAATGCGGGGCTTATTCCCCGAATGTCAGCTATAGTCCATCCAATTTCCCTTTTTCGCTTTTGAAGCACCGCCAAAGTGGCCTCAACCTATATGTTAGTAAGGCAAGAAGAAAGAATAACTGGTAAAGTAGAGTTTGAGCCCAAGAATTCATACTTGAGGTGTAGAGGAAGTGGTTTCAACTCTAACACCGGTGGCTCCTCAATTGATGGTTTTGTTGGTGGAGTTTTCCGGTTTTCAAGATATAAAGACAATTTTCTAGGCTCATAAGAATAAGAGTCCATCCCATGTAAAGCATTCACGCACTCCACTCTACTTGAATCCTCATTGACATCAAGATTTAATAGCACGGCCTCAAGAGGATCCTCCACGTTGATCATAGCACATGTATCACCCACAATCACAGCTGTGATAAGGTCTAAAAATGAGCACACCTCGGTACTATTGGGTTGCTTCATAGACTTGAAAATATGGAAAACGACCTTTTCATCTCCCACTCAGAAAGTGAGCTCACCCGCTTCAACATCAACCAATGCCTTCCCCGTTGCAAGGAAAAGTCTGCCCAAGATAATAGGAACCTCATAGTCCACTTCATAATCCAAAATGACAAAGTCGGCCAACAAAATGAATTTGTCCACCCGAACAAGCACATCATCAATAATGCCCAAAGGTCGCTTCATCGATCGATCCGCCATTTGAAGTCTCATTGAAGTTGGTCCAGGTTGCACGATACCCAAAGTTTTGAAAACCGAGTAGGCATCAAATTGATACTAGCTCCCAAGTCACATAGAGCCTTGGCAAAATCTGCAATCCTAATAGTGCAAGGAATGGTGAAAGCACCGGGATCTTCAAGCTTCGGGGCCATTGAATGCAATATAGCACTAACTTAGTGAGTCATCTTTATAGTTTCACAATCCATAGAACGTTTCTTTGTAACCAAGTCGTTCATGAATTTTGCATAACCCGACATTTGCTCAAGTGCCTCCACCAAAGGCACATTAATAGATAAGCTCTTCATCATGTCAATGAACTTTTTAAACTGATTATCATTCTTCTGCTTCGCGAGCCTTTGAGGATAAGGTGGAGGTAGCCTTGGCAAAGTATCCTTGGCTTTTGGCACAACCGGCTCCGACATGTCAATTATGTGTTCCCTAGACGGGTTCACATCATTTTGGGTATCCAGCTCAACTTCTTGAATATCAATCCTCACTTCATTGTTCAGATTTTCATCAAGCATATCTTCAACTACCAAAGGGACTTCGTCATCTTGCAACTCAACATCAGCAAACAGAGTCATGCATTTAGAGTCTCCGCAAACATAAAAGAATATAGCAAGTATCGAAGACAAATTGGAGAAATATCTTTGTATTCATGAACATTTGATTACAAAAGCCTACGAGGGGTCCTTACACAGAAATAAAGAAGCAATAGTCTACTCTCGAAGGCTCATCTCCGAGCACCACCCCCTCAAGCATGTGTCCTCGACGGTGATACCTTCGACTGCCACCTCCTTTAGGTTCCTAGCTCAATCTCACGGAGCAATATCTCCAAGCGAGAACGCAAAGAAGAGGAAGGTAATGCAGAAGAGGCAGAAAAAAAAGACATAGCCCGCTGAATCCAAAGGTTGAAGATTCGGCGGGCCTCAACCCTACTCGCACGACCACTCCGATTCCACCTTCCGGGACATCGTGTTGTGCGAGCTTAATGGCCGGTGTGCCATTTTATCCCTTGGGAAAAGACTCGAGGGGTAAAATGCCGCACCAGGACATGGGAGGAGAGTGAAAAACGGTGTATAATCCGAACACTCTCCCGAGCAACGGTGTAGAGTCCAAATGTTCCCCCAAGTCGGAACAGGCCAACCCCCTTTATCTCGTCACCTCGATCTAACGACAACAGCAGTGATAGTCGTAACGATAACAACAAGACAGTATAATATCGCTTGACACAGTAGAGCCTAGGTAAAAGGCCATGGCGTGACTGATAAGAATGCCTCCATAAGACCTTAAGATCAGAGACCCTAAAACATGGCGAGTAGAAATAGAGAAGGATAATGAGAATGAGAAGAAAGGAATGGAAATATGTTTAAAGTCACTTGGATAAAAAGATAGCATGGAAAGGCCCCATTTATAGGGGATGATAATATGGCCAACAATGTCATCAATGCCTTTGAAAGACGGATCGACAAGCGCAATCAATGCGCCATTGGAAACTGGATCGACGGCGATACGGACACCTTGAAGAATGGGAATCGGAAGTGCATTGAATGATGCTGAAAAGACAAGTCCATGGGATATACCGGTTATCGTGAAGGTTTACATCGTAAGTATGATATCATCAACGTGGCATCACTGCGAGAAGTCCGAAGAGTTGGATGTCGAAATCATTTCTTATCACTCCTCTCTAAGAAACGCGGGGACTATCTGTATACGGTAAAATTGGAGGGTCCAATTTCTCATTATCAAAGCACCTCAGAAGACCATCTCGAAGTCTCGAGGATACAAGGTTATGATCGAGTCTCCTCCCTCGAGGCTCGTCGACACTCGGTCTTAGGATAATGTTGCCCACTGTCACGGTAGAAACGGGGATTTCCCAAGGCACGTGGCTAGGACTGACAGAGCCTAGAGATCTACTCTAAGACCCGAGTCAGGGTGTCATCTAGTGGTCACATCTCCATATCTTTGTAATTAATTCTTGTTGTACTATGGTGGGATTTCCTTCATATATAAAGGGGATCCCAATCACTTTGTAAGGGTTGGTCACTTTAGTTGCTCCACACGAAAATATACAAGAACTCTCTATTTCACTCTCTAACATATTCTCTTGATATTATAGCTGTCATTTATTATCTTCATATTTGTTCATCATTTATTGCTTATCATTGGCCATAAAGAGCCCTCTTTAATTACCTCATAAATGTTAGCCCTACCCTAATTACCCTCAACAGCATATGGACGAGCCCCGGGATCAACCTGGAGGCCCAGAATCAACAAGCCCGAGGTCCCAAGTAACTGGCCTATCGGTATCTCCCACCTTAACTTTATTTCATCTCTAAATCTCATATACTTAGCATCAACTGCTTAACAAACTAGCTAAAAATAGATCACGTATTTTTAGAGTTCCATCAACAAATTTAATTGTTATTACCATTTTCACGGTAAACAGACATGCAGCTTTCTTCCCAATGACCATCAATAGTCAAGAGGTATGGATTGTCCTACAAAATCCAAACTTCCTAGCACAATTGATCTCGGAAGCAATGGCCCTAGCTACGGGGAACTACATAAACTATATGTGGCTAGCCAACATTCTAGACCCTCTAGCCCCAGCCCTATCTCCTGCCCTCTTTCACAATATGCAAGCACACCAAAATCTCCCACATAACTTTAACCCTCTCAACAATATGGAGTTACTGTACCAACTTCTTTTCTTCACTCCTATCAATCAAATGACGGATCACCCGATCTTTAACCTATGGCAACCAATCCCACAACACAATCCGATCCCTCTAGACATCCATAACCAAAGAAACCCTCACAACGAGCAAGAAGAAGAGGATTAAGAGATAGCAGAAGAGATGGTAGAGGAAATAATCATTCCACAGGTCGGGGGATCATTCACTGAAATTTCAAGAATCAAATAAGCATCTTTCATGCTATTCCAGGAGATGAAGGACAGGAAATACACATTCAAGTGCCCAGTAGGTCTGTACAAGTGCTCCATCGCCATCCGACCTCCAATCCTAGAAGCAACAGGGAACTTTACAATTGTACTGAGCTCATCTCTGAGGAAATTCACTCAGCTCTTATAGGAGGGGCTAGGGAACAACAATCTCAACAACAACCAACTCCTAATAAATAGGTCAATGAGTCTAGTAGTCTGGAATATTAGAGGTCCTAACAATGATGATTTTAAAAGAAATCTTAGAGGACTTCTTAATACTCATAACTGTCGCATGGTTGCACTGTTGGAAACCAAAATGACTGACCACACTACTCTCCGCGATGAGTTCTATTTCACTTATATGCTGGAGGTTCCAGACGTAGATTTTGCTGGCGGGATGGTGATCCTTTGGTTTGAAAATTTGGTTACAATCAATCTCATTAGCAAGTCACATCAGGAAATTCATGCAATGCTCCAGGTATCTCCTAACCAACCTCCATGTCTTATTAGTATTATCTACGCTAGTACTTCTCTTAGTCTTCGTAGTAACCTTTGGAATAATCTTTGTGCCATAGTGGACACTTATTATGGCCCTTGGCTAGTGGGTGGGGATTTTAATAAAATCCTCTCTTAAAATGAAAAATGGAGTGGTAGACCTATTAATACTCAATGTTCCTCACGCTTCTGGTCATGTGTGAATTATTGCAACCTAAGTTACCTAGGCTTTAAAGGAGCAAAATATACCTGGACCAACCGTAGAGTTAACTCCATTGGTCTGATCCCGAAAAGACTAGATAGATATCTTGCCAACAAACTTTGGCTTGACTAATATCCTGATGCATCTATCACTCATCTACCTAGAACTCACCCATACCATACTTCTCTACTACTTAATTTTACCAAACCTGCCCCTCCCCTTAGTAAGAAGCTTTTTAGTCTTGAAATCTTTTGGTGTTATCACCATAAATTTGACAATATTATCAAGGACTCTTGGCATGGGAGACAATTACTCGAAGCCACTAACTGTTTCCGACATAAGGCATTGGACTGGACAAAACCTAACTTTGGTAATTTTAATAGGAAGAAAAATAAAATTCTTACTAGGCTCAAAGGAATTCAATCTTCCCCACATTATCCCACGAGCCACTTTCTATACTTACTAGAAAATGACCTTATAAATGACTATAATAACCTCTTAAAAATTGAGAAAAACTATTGAAAAATTCGGTCTCGTATTAATTAGCTTAATGACTGTGATGGTAATACAAAATTCCTCCACCTAAGTATAGTGAATCGTAAAAGAAAAAATAGTATTTCATTCTTCAAAGAAAGTGATGGTAACTGGATCAATGACCCAACACAAATCCTTAATCACACATCTGAATTTTTCCAAAAGGCTTTTCAAACTGATCATATAGATACACCATAGAAAAATACTCTTAATCCACAAACTTATTTTGATAACAATAGATTTCTCAGAACTAGATTGTCCATTGAAAGATATTGAAGTTACTCGTGTTATTTTTTCATTTAAGCCTTTTAAGGCTCCGGGCCCTGATGAAATTCATCTTTTTTTTAATCAAAAATATTAGCATGTGGTTAGAGATTCTTTTTTAACTTCGTTTCACAATATTTTTAAAAATCTCTCAATCCCAGAAACTCTAAACTCTATCTACATCTGCCTCATTCCAAAATTTCACAATGCGAACAATCTCAATAATTTTTGCTTTATAGGTCTTTGTAACACTATCTACAAGGTTATTACTAATATTATTGTTAATAGAATTAAGCCCTACCTTGATAAGTTGATTGGCCCCTATCAATCTAGTTTTCTCAAAGTAGACGAACTAGTGACAACGCCTTTATTATACAAGAGATTATTAACTATTTCCAAAAATTAAGGGTAGCCAGGGTAAAGTCCTCTTAAAAATGACCCTGAAAAGGCCTTCGACATACTTGAATGGTCCTTTATTTACCGTGCCTTCCTTTATTTCAAATTTCCTCCATGAATCACCACACTTATCATGAACTGCATCATCAGTTCTAGAATTGCTAATTTAGTTAACGAGTCCAAAATAACTTTTCATCCATCAAGAGGTATTGGACAAGGCGACCCTATGTCACCATATCTCTTTATACTTTATATGGAACTACTCTCTAAATATATAAATCACCAAGTTAATATTGGACTCTGGGATCGTAAAGCTCAATCCCATCGGTCCATCAATCTCTCACCTATTCTATGCGGATGATTTAACTCTTTCAGCTAATGTCAATTTAAAATCAATCCACACCATAAATCGAAGCCTTCATTTCTTCTCTCAAATATCTGGACGAAACAATACCAAGTCCAAAATTATCTTTTCCGGGAATTGTGACCCTTAAACCAAAACTCACCTCGCAAATATTCTCAACATCAAAATTAGTAAATACTTTGGTAAATACTTGGGATTCCCTATTCTCTCTTGTAAACCTAAGGCCTCTGACTTACACTTCGTCATTGACAACATGAATTCTAAGCTAATTAGTTGGAAAAAAAAAATCTTTCAATTACGGGGAGAACAACATTCGCTAGATCAACTCTCAACTCCATCCTAAACCACTCAATGCAATACTTTCTACTCTCCTTCTCCATACTTAAACAAATCGACAAGATTCAAAAAGATTTTATCTGGAGCACTACCACTTTGGGAAAAAAATCCTCTACACCAAATGGGTTTCTGTTACCCAAGCCAAACAAGTTGGGGGCCTATGCCTTAGGAAAGCATCAGACAAAAACATCGCCTCACTTGCCAGTCTCTCTTGGAGACTCTTCACCAACCCAAGCTCTATATGAGCCACCACACTTATTAGCCAATACATCCATAAGAGAAATCTGACCTCTCACTCCTTCATTTGGAACAACATTCTGACAGGTTGGAAAACCTGTAGTATGGGTCTTGAATAGGTAATTGGTCCATGAAAAATTAATTGTTGGTTCTCTGCATGGATACCTAATCTCCCACCTCTAGATACTCTAATCTAAGGGCCGATGAATCAATCAGACCTATCTCTTAAAGTCAAGAATCTTTGGATAAATGACCATTGGGATCTTTCTAAACTATCCTCTGTACTTCCTTCAGACATCAAGAATAGAATCCTCTTCATCAACCGCATCAGTATCAATAACACTAGAGATACCCCAATTTGGGCTCTTACTCCAAATGGTATCTTCTCTACCAACTCTGCCTACAAACTTATTTCCCCTCCACCATCCACAAACTATAAGTTTTATTGGATTTGGAAACTAAAAACACTCCATAAAATTGAATTCCTTCTCTGGCATTGCTCCCATAATTGACTTCTCACTAAGCAATATCTCTATCACATTTGCATTAACATAGACATTATATGCTCAATTTGTAAAGGTGCTGAGGAGACCCTTACTCACATTTTCTTTGAATACCCTATAGCCATAAAATTTTGGAATGATGCACACCTAAACTTCCTTACATTAAATCACTACTCTGAGCACTGGCTCACTTTGCTCAAGGACACAAACATTAATATGCATCGTTTGGGTATCTCATGGGAAGAATTCTTCCCATTTGCTATTTGGAATCTTTGGCTCAATAGATGTAATAACTCTTTCGACAATCTATGTAGCCAACTGTCCCTAGATACGGTTATCATGCGCTGTAAGGAATATAAATATTGTACCAACTCTTCACGTTACACCCCTCCCACTTCAACCATTATAATAAAGTAGCTCCCGCCCACAACAGCTTCCTTTAAGCTCAACATTGATGGTGTCTTTAAGAATAAGTATAAGAAATGAGGCATTGGCGGAATCTTTAGAAACAATCATGGGGATTGGATTCTGAGATTTTGCAATTTAGCATATGTCTATACTCTTGCTTACCCTTAGAACTAGGCTGCAATTAGCCTCTGAAAAAAATTTCTTAGGTTTAGAAATTGAAACTGGTGCTACAGATATCATTCGCCTGCTTGGAGTTCACACTGGTTCATTTTATACTAATTTGGGTACTGAGTGCAGGTCACTACTGAAGAAACTGGGGAATCCGCCGATCCGGCATAACTTTAGGGAAGGAAACGAGGTTGCTCACTTTTTGGCTACTAAAGGATCCAAGCAAGCAAGCAACAACTCACTGTCTCTTTGGACACAACCTCCTCCTGCCTTTTTGAAACTTGTCCTTGAAGATAAAATCGACTCTACTAGCTCTAGACTTGTATCTACTAATGTTTTTAATAGCTTGGCTGAACTTGAAAATCCTTTTGTTACTTGTAATTCTAGTATTAACAGCACTATGACTGTAACTACTAGTGATCCCAATGGGACTCTAGCTTTATGTAATCGTATTATCTAATGAATGAAGATTTCGTATTCCTACCCAAAAAAAAAAAGCTTGTTAATATAAAATATATTTATTTTCTTACAATCGACTTTTGTTTTAATTAAAAATATTTAATTTTATAATTATACTTGTGCAATCAAACATGAAATTAGAAACTACGCTGTAATTACACTTTATATGACAAACAAATAAGTTTTGTAATTGTTATACGGTGCAATTATTAAGAAGGTAATTACACAATTTTGTAACTAGACCATATATATAGTTTCCAAACAAACCATTAGCTTATCCATTGACATGCATTTATATAAATCTTGGTTTTGTCCCAATTTGTCAACCACCTTGAATTCTTGTACTTCCTCATTACACCTAGGGATTTCTTCAGTACTTCAAATATGAGAAAGCTAAAAATTGAATTTTGGAAGACTGTAATGAAAATAGCCAGCTTCTTCCATAAATTAACCTAAATTTCACTCCCTATATTACACTGATGACTGAACTTTAAAAAAAAAAAAATGACAAATTGAAGAAGACGATCCAAAAAAAAGAACACTTCTTTTTCAATGAGCTGTTTTTTCTTTTTCTTTTTTCCAACGACTTATTTTGGAATCTTTTAATTCTAATACATGATAATTAACAAACGGAAAACTCCGATACTCCTTAATCTTAGGTTTTATCGATCATTTGGAGCTTGAGTTTCTGTCTCGTTGAGTCGCAAGGATAGCATCAATGGCATTTTTTACTTGAGAAATGTCTGGAGCTTTTCCACCTTGTGTAGGCCAAAATTCATCTGTTGCCAACACCTATAATAATAACAATAATAATGATAAGATCTTAATTAACTTTTATTACGGTATGACGAATTTTATACTATCATGTTACATAAGAAGTTTTTACATAAAATAATTAATAAAAAATAATGAAATTAGTTACCTAGAAATCAAGTTACCTACTACAAGATATGTTAAAAATATAAATTATTCTTACATTGCCCGTGTATACAAGTTAAATCATATAAAAGGAAAGTGACTCTTTAGAGGACAAAAGCACAAAAATAATTAGGTTTATAAGTATTCACCTTCACTTGCACCTGAAGAAATTTGACGTAACTAATTGCTTTCTCTAACATGGTGACCAAATCAACCTGCATTAATATAAGGAATTTGCCATATGATTAAGTAACCTCCAGAATTATAAATTGAGAAACAGTAATTAAAGGAATTAATTAAACCTACCTTGGAACCATTGGGAACAAGTTCTTGCAATATCTTAAGGCGTTCACTGATCCGTTCTCTACGATTCTACAAACAGACATTCCTTTTGTCCTTAAACACGCAATTCCAAAAGAATTCAAGCTTTT
Organism: Nicotiana sylvestris; assembly: GCF_000393655.2. Lineage (NCBI taxonomy): Eukaryota > Viridiplantae > Streptophyta > Magnoliopsida > Solanales > Solanaceae > Nicotiana > Nicotiana sylvestris. Next base: position 95,224,515 of record NC_091058.1, read on the forward strand.
AAATTACTTCAATATTAATTAGGAGTTAGCAAACCTTGGCTGCAATACTCTGTGGATCCTTTGTAACAACAGAAGTATTTGATTTGGCCTTCTTTGAACCCCCGGTGCATTGCTTCTTATTAGTTTGCATGCTCTCTTCCTGCATTAAATCCATCTCTTTGTATGTAAGACTACTATAATTATCACTATATATTGAATCATAATCATTATGAAATTGGTGATAATAAAATACGATCATCATTTTGGTGAACAAAAAGAAGATATGTAAGTGCCTACTATTACTAATATAATTATAGATGATGGATATTTCTAGTGGGAAAAAAAAGGGTAGCCTGGTGCACTAAGCTCCCACTATGTGCGGGGTTCAGGGAAGGGCCGGACCACAAGAGGGGATGGATATTTCTAGTGACATATAGATGTTGTGAGTTTTAAGTTGAGAATGTAGATCTAACTCTATCTATGTTATATTATTTGTGCACTAACAAAATATAATATTTCTACGTTATTTTTTTTGACAACAACTGGTAAGTACTTTTTATAACAAACATAATTTGGTAACATGAAAAATAAGAATAAATAACTTGGTATAACAGGTGAAATGAGTAATTAAGGTTAGATATGAAATTACCATGCAAGGGCGCTTATTGAAACGTGATTCCTCTCTCTCTAAGTCCTCAACAGTTGCATTAGCCTCAGAATTTAGCCATCCAAATGGTATCGCATTACTATTCCCATAGCTATTGGCTCGTTGAATATTCTTGGAATTCTCATTAATCAATACTCGAGGACTAGTGTTGCTGCTACCCTTAGAAGTAAGGGAATTCTGATTATAATTATTACTACTATTATTGTACTGCAAATTATTATCTTCCCAAACTGAGCACTCCACTTTATTACTACTCATTCTTGGATTTGGACAAAATCTTTCACTTTGCTCAAAGCTTAGCAAAGAACCATTTGCTGAATGCATAAAATTACCACCATACCCTCCTTTGAAGCTAATAACAGAATGGCCATTGGAATTGGAACTGCTGGGACTGGATAGTGAAGAAGAACTGCTTATAGCAAAATTCTTGGCTATATTTGGACTTGTTTTCTCTGGATTTTCAAAAACTGATTTTGGAGGTTCTTCATTTATCCCATGATATAGCTCTGGGGAGGAATGATCATTCATTCCAAATTCACCTTCATAATATTCATAATTATCAACTAAGCCCATTTTTGTGTCATTCATAATATGTTCTTTGGCTAACGCCGCCATAGACATATCTGAAGAAAATAGCTAAGCTAAAGTTAAGTTGCTAGCTAGGTCTAAATTTTGGTTGTTTCTGGCTTTTTTGTAGTAATAAAAAGGTGCAATTGTCTTTATTGAAACAAGAGTGAGACTAAAACAGAGTATATATAGATAGTACATAATAAATTATTTAAAACAGTTTGAGATTGATAATAATTAATTAGCTGGCAGAAGGTGACTAGAATTGAATGAGAGAAGTGATTAATGTTACAAAAAAAAAAAAAAAAAAATGGAGAAGTCAGCAAGACCTTCGGCGTTTCTTTCGCAAAACCCACGTCTCAGATTCCAATACAACACATTGTTAAAAGTCTAAATTTCTGGAAAATGGACATTGTTTTCTTGAGGGCGTTCTTTCCTACCTACCTTCCTTCAAACTTGAGAAGCCAAGCTACGGCACGTGGATCTTCATATAAAATTATATATCACATTCTATGGAGGTGTCTAAGCTAAACGAGCCAGCTAATTAAGCTAGTGATGGATTTTACATATACTTTCTCCAGCCTAGATTGGTTTGGAAATTCTTCTAGGATTTTTTTTTTGTTTTATTGAGATATACTTAACATGCAGCCAGATTCACTTGGAATTTCTTGGTCCGACTGATCCACGAATACTCGATGCCAAAAAACTACTCTAGTTACAACAGCAACAACAATATATCCAGCGCGATCCCATAAGTAGGGCATAAGCTGAGGAGGGTAGTGTGTTGTCAGACCCAGTGGCGAAGCTAGGAATTTTCACAAGGTGTTCAAATTTAAAACAAATAAAAACAATAACCGATAAAGGGTGTTCAGTATGTGTTATATACCTCTAAAACATAATATTTTACCTATATATACAGTACAATTTTTCGACGAAGGGTGGTCAATTGACCATCCTTATGACCATGTGGTTTTGCCACTGGTCAGACCTTATGTCCTTACTCCTACCTCGTGTTGTTTTCAATAGACCCTCGCCTTGCGGGGTGGGTGGGGTGGCGGAACTACTCTAGCTAGTTGTAAGGTAAATATTGGTTATACTTCTCGCTCGTACTTCTGAGTTTTCAAAAGTTTGGAACCTTATTACCTTATCGTGAATGCGTGAATTTACATTATTACAAATCATTCACGAAGGTACTTAGTTTGAATTATGACAGTTAAAAAAGGAAAATCGACGTATAAACATTTGATTCGACGCAAACAAAGTTTGGACGGTCGAAGTGAAGAGATCGTTTTCTAAAGTACATTAATGAAAGTTTTCTCTATTTAAAATAATTGATGTACATTTGTCTTTCGTATTTATTTTTGAGTGCATCCTAATGTTGCTTACATTATATGGTTTATGTATAGAAAACAACGTTTTAGACAATTATAGGACTAGCTATACAACGTATTCCAACGTCGTTGATGATCCCTTTTGTTGGGATGCTAGTACTATAGGTTTTACAATTAGTCATAAGTTATATTTTAAATTTCATGCTTCCACTCGGATACTATCTGTACATGTACACAATTAGTTTGGATCAGTCAGCTTGTATTATTGTTTAATAGCATGCAGCACCAAGTTGACGATCAATTATTCAAGTCGTCAAGTGAGGTTGCATGGAATTTCTTTCCAATAATTGCTAAAACAATTGGCCTGAGTTAGTTGCAGGAAAGGGACGTTTTGTCTTAATTGATCTTGGACACAACTTCCATTTTTGTTGACTAACAGTGCCACTCTTATTTCTACTTCTTAAAATAACCATGGAACTCTTACTATATATATACTCCATATGCTTTAAAAAGAATAAACCACCTTTTACTATTTGAGGAGTTAAATAAGGTTTTCTTTGATCATATTTTTTATAAATAGTTTTTAAATTATTAATTATTGTGATTTATATTACTTTTTATATATAAATTTTGTTTCGAAAAATCTAAAGAATCTAAATTTGAATTCACACAGAAAATTAATTAATTTGATCCTCATACTCCGAAAAGGCTCAAACAAATTAAAACGGAGAAAATAGTAGTTATCCTGACACATTAATTATGTGATTACTTGCATTTTTATCATATATATTGACATTGTAAAAATATTTACATTATTAGAGCTCTTTTAACATGAGTTGGTTATTGAAAAGAATTACATCATCACAGCATATATAGAACTTAAACTTTTAGTATTAGCTTTAGGAAAATTATAGGAAAAATTGACGGAAACGCACTACGTCTCTTTCTACACGACTTGGCAAACTGTACTTCACAAGTGTGCAAAGTCGTTATAGTACTACTTCTTAAGGTAAGTTCGAGATGTCGACACTAACTAAGAGAGTTAAAATAGTAAGATCTAGTCAGTTTTCGGACTGGTAATTTAAAACTAATCAGTATTTGTCAAGTCATTAAAAAATAATCATTATTTTGCTGCAACAGAGACCAGTCCAGCATAATATACTGGAATTCGGTGCACCTATGTATAAACTTCCAGCATATTATGCTGGACCAGTATACTTTGCTGGCTCCAGTATAATATACCGGAGATTGGAGCACAGGTGCTCCAAACTCCAGTATATTATGCTGGACCGATATATTATACTGGAACTTCAGTCTAATACTGGAGTATTTTTCCGGATTTCGAACAGTATTTTCATTCAGATTTATCTTTACATGAAAAATGGCTAAATTTCGATTACTTTTGAAATTGTGGTTATTTTTAAATGACCACTTGTAAATTTGGCTATTTTTTTATTTCTCCCGCTAAGAGATGGTTGATAGTATTAAATTAATATTGGTTAAGTCATAAAACAGAAATAAATTAAGCAATTTCTTTTCATAATGTTTTGGCAAACCCGATGAAGATAGTCATCCACATGTTTGTGTGTATTGTCACAGACAAGAAGAAATGGGGAATGTGTAAATCAAAGCTGGCATTGGGAGATGAGCAGAATTCCTTGTCTCAAGGAGATTATGTTGTGTTTTAGGTCTAGTGCATTTAATTTAAAGGCAGTAATATCCTAATACTATATGTAGTATAGTTAAAACCCCATGTTCCCAGTGGTGGAGCTACATTAAAGCAATGGGTGATATTCCTTCGTCGAAAACTTACGCTATTTTATTAGATAAATTTTTTATTTTATGTATATTATTATATGTTGACTCCTCTTGACTTTTTGATATATCTAATTATTTATATTTTGACACCCCTTGATGAAAATTCTGAATCCGCCACTGTATGTTCCTTTTTAAACCTCCTGAATACATCTTATCTGGGCAGGTAATATGTACTAATATATAAATCCCTTATCTAATAAACAGCTAATTAAGCCTCAATGATTTACTTAACTGAGATTAGATTGGCCTTGGCTAACATTTAATGAAGTCGGATCCCTTTAATCCTGCTCTTTTAACATGGGCTGCTACGTGTCAGCACATGGACAGAGACATCTTTAGAATTGAAATTGTTGTTAGTAACTAAACTGGAGAATAAAATTTGAAATAAATAAATATAGATTACAGTAGGAAATATGGTATTTTAACAAATAAGTAAACGGATAATTAACAGTCTATATTAAGATGGATTACTTTAATTTACTCGAATGTATTTTGATTTTTTTTTTTTTGTCTTCATATAATTTTTGTCATATCATTAATTCCCACATGGGATTAATAGATGGTTATTAAGGGAATCTGCTCGCATATTCGAATATGCCTTCGCTTCGTTTTATATAGTTAAAATATCCAGTTATCATCTACTATACGTAAGTCCTAAAAAGTAAAAAGTATCTCTGCTATCTAGCTTAAGGAAATCACATAACAATGGGTTTGAGCTAAGTATGAGCTAAGGCTGTTCTGAAATGGCCATTAGCGTAAAATGGGCTAAATGCCCAACATAATCCCTCAAAAATTGGAATTTTACTCAAAATCGTCCGGGCATTTGCATCTATACCCGCTTTTTGTGTTACGTTTTAACTTGTGCCCGTTTTGCAAAAAAAGTTGCAAGCGTACCCACTTTTTCGCATAACTTCAGCATACGGGGCTAAAATAGCAAAGACAATCACGCAAAACTTCAGCATTCTAGTAGCCGGGCCTAAAGTTCAGCTCTAGAGATGAAGTTTTTATTTTGTAACTAGCGAACTTAGCTCTAGATCTGAAGTTTTTGTTTGTAACTGGCGAACTTCAGCTCTAGAGCTCTAGAACTGATTCTAGAGCTGAAGTTCTAAGACTGCAGGTTTATTAATGTAACTGATTGTAGCTTTACAAGAATAGTTTATTAATGTTTTAGGGAAAGAAGATGATGGCAAGAAGTGAGGAGGAAGCAACACAGGCTGATATGTTGAGAGCAAAAATGGAGGTCGAGGCTGCTGACACTGTGATAATTCCAGCTGATTTTCCTTAAATTTTGTTTCCCATTATTATTAATAGTATTTGATTAGATTATAATTATGAATGAGCTTGTGTATTTTACGTACGAAATCCTAGATAAAAACGTTGTGTAACAGATTTCTTGCAGAAAAGGGAGAAGGGGAAGTTTGAAAAAGAAGAGGCGGATATAACTTTGAGGAGGAGGAGGAGAAAGGGGGTTGAAGTTGTTTAAAAAGTGGGTACAAGTTAAAAGTATTTAAAAAAATGAGTATAGGTTAAATGGGGGCGTCCCGTACAATTTTTACAAATCGTCCCCAACAATAATGTGGTGCGCTAATTATCATCCAACTATTCAAAAGTGGTGTATGCATGATCGAGGCCAACGATTTTCGTGTTACTAATTTACTGTGCGTTGGGAAATTTTGGTTTCTCTATCATGCTATGCTTTGTTTCTTTGTATAATTTTTAGGACATAGTATCAGCATCTAAATTACCTACACCTACCCCTCAATAGCCAAAACCAAACGAGTTGAAATCAACAATATAAATCCTCACTAATCATGTGGTTTCATTAAGAGCATCTCAAACCGATATTAAACAAAATAAATATCAAGTACTAGAAGCTCTCAATGCTTTCTACTAGAATATAAATCTCAGACATGACCAAGTGTCCTAGAACATAAAATTAAAGCAAGCGTACTAACATGACAATTGATACTGTTATGGATCTTTTTTTCTCTCTGTTGTGTCCTATTTTTCACTTGGTCTCAATTACCTACCGAGTACAAAAAATACCAAATTTATAGGAAGACAGAGAGCAGAACAAGAAACACGACTTAGAGTACCACAAACAAACATGACTTAACACTCCAAGTGTAGAGCGCATTTTCTCTAGTCTCCACTCTGATTTTTATATCCGCTACTTCCTTGCATTTGTAAAATCAATTTCATTTATTAGCATCAAAGAAAACAATGCAAGAAAACGCCATGGGAAGTAAAAGCACAAGGAAAATTGGAATGTCATGAGTTTGCTACCAAACCATAACAAACTATCCGCGACTACAGCAGAAGTTGCAAGGCTTTAACATGTCGGACACTGTCCACCAACTTACTACAAGGAGCAAAAGTTTACATAATGTTACATACATATAGGGGTCTTGTTATGGTATCAGACATAGGACGCAAGTCCTGCAAATGCAACGATTTCACACCTGCAACATATTTCAACAGATGAATTAATCACAACTAGCGAAAACAATTAGTATTTGCATGGTTTTTAACAGAATTTAAACGAGGTTCGTGAAGTTTCTTCACCTCTGGCAGAAATGATCACCAAAGGAACTCACTGCGCCACCGAGCAGGGAGGAAGTTGAGTCAACGGCAACATGGCACCAGGCGCCCTGCATACACAAGAGGATGTGTTAATTAAGCGAATGAAACCATACAGAGAGCTCCCAAAGAAACATGTGATGATCGCGAATAAGAAGACAACTTGCATAATTCTTGGGTTGCTAAAACGAAAAGAGGTGGTTGGACTAGCATTACATAAAAACCCATGCATGGTTGCTATCTAGGAGTGGATTTATTTAGGTAGTATTAAGAGTGTGAGAAAGCACGGGAGAAAAATATATTATTGATTTTAATTGTAATACAATGAGCCATATTTATAAGTACACAAAATATATAACCTACTCCTATTACATACGGGACTAGGACTAATTACATATATATTCATACAGCTATTCTAACACTCCTCCTCAAGCTGGTACATACAAATCATATGTATCAAGCTTGTTACATATATAACCAATACGAGGACTAGTGAGTGACTTGGTGAAAATATCTGCAAGCTGATCATTCAACTTCACAAACTTTGTAGCAATATCTCCTGAGAGTATCTTTTCTCTGACAAAGTGACAGTCAATCTCAATGTGTTTAGTTCTCTCATGGAACACCAGATTCTATACAATGAAGGGCAGCTTGATTATCACACACAAGTTCCATTTGGCTGATCTCACCAAAATTTCAACTCCTTGAACAACTGTTTGATCCAAACTAGCTCACATGTTGCCATAGTCATTGCTCGATATTCTGCTTTTGCACCAGACCGAGCAACGACATTCTGTTTCTTACTATTCCAAGACACCAAGTTACCTCCTACTAAAACACAATATCCAGGCGTAGAACGTCTATCAGAAGGTGATCCTGTTCAATCAACATCTGAGTATCCAACGATCTGCTCCTGGCCTCGATCCTCAAACAATAATCCTTTGCCTGGAGTTGATTTTATATACCGAAGAATGCGGACAACCGCGACCCAATGACTATCACATTGAGAATCTATAAATTGACTCACAACACTCACGGGAAAGGAAATGGCAGGTCTAGTCACTATAAGGTAATTTAATTTACCAACCAGCCGCCTATATCTTGCAGGAACGCTAAGCAGCTCCCCCTGTCCTGATAGAAGTATAGAATTCGGATCTATAGGAGCGTCAACAGGTCTACAACCTGTCATTTATGTCTCCTCAAGAATGTCTAAGGCATACTTCCGTTGCGAGACCACAATACCTGAGCTAGACTGAGCGACCTCAATACCTAGATAATACTTTAATCTCCCCTGATCCTTAGTCTGAAAGTACTGAAAGAGATGTTGCTTCAACTTAGTAATACCATCCTGATCAGTGTTGGTAATAACAATATCATCAATATAGACCACCAGACAAATACAGAGATTTGAAGCAGAATGCCGATAAACACAGAGTGATCACCTTCACTATGCGTCATGCCAAACTCCTGAATAACTATGTTGAACTTACCAAACCGGGCTCGATGAGACTGCTTTAGGCCATAGAGTGACCGGCGCAACCGACATACAAAGCCACTAGACTCCCCCTAAGCAACAAAACCAGGTGTTTGCTCCATATAAACTTCTTCCTCAATGTTACCGTGAAGAAAAGCATTCTTAATGTCCAACTAATAGAGACGCCAATGGCGAACCGCAGTGATGGATAGAAAACGGGGACTGATGTTATTTTAGCAACGGGAGAGAAAGTATCATTGTAATTGAGCCCAAATATCTGAGCATACCCTTTGGCAACAAGACGAGCCTTAAGTCGATCAACCTGGCCATCTAGACTAACTTTGACTGCATACACCCAACGGCGACCAATATTAGATTTACCTGAAGGCAGAGGAACAAGCTCCCAAGTACCACTCGTATGTAAAGCAGACATCTCGTCAACCATAGATTGTCGTCATCCTGGATGATACAGTGCTTCACCTGTAGATTTAGGGATGGAAACAGAGTACAAAGAAGATACAAAAGCATAATAGGGTGATGACAAACGATGATAACTTAAACCGACATAATGGGGATTACGATTAAGTGTGGTCCGTAAATCTTTCTGAAGTGCAATCGGCTGACTAGGAGGAGACAAGTCCATAGTAGTAGCAGGGTCAAGACGTGAATGAGCGAGGCCCGATGTTGGGTGCATATGAGAGGTGCAGGACGTGAATCAACGGTTGTATCTCCAATGATGAAAAAGAGTGGCTACATGGAGCTTTTACAGAAGAGGAGATTTTATGCATCAATAAAAGTTGTGAAAGCGCCAACGCTCTAGGACCGGATGGTTTTTCTATGGGATTCTACAAAAGGTGTTGGCCGATTATTAAAGTTGATTTGTTGAATGCTCTCAACTATTTCCATACCCATGAGGCATTTGAGAGAAGTTTGAATTGTTCTTACATTGCTCTCATCCCTAAGAAAATAGGTACAAAGGAACTTAAAGATTATAGACCTATCAGTTTGATAGGCAATTTCAACAAGATTCTCTCAAAAGCTTTGGCGAATAGACATAAAGTAGTGCTTCCGAAGTTAATCAGCTCTTCTTAGATGGCTTTTCTCAATAACAGGAACATTAAAGATGTTGCTTTGATCGCTAATGAATGCTTGGATTCGAGGGTTAAGTTAGGAAAGCCGGGGATCATTTGTAAGCTTGACATAGAGAACGCTTTCGACCATGTTAACGGGAAGCTCTTAATGGGTATGCTGAGTCAAATGGGTTTTAGCGACAAATGGATTAACTGGATGAGATTTTGCATTTCTTCAGTAAAATTTTCTGTTCTAACAAATGGTACCCCACAGGGTTTTTTTTTCATAAAGAGGACTTAGGCAAGGAGATCCACTTTCACTATTTCTTTTTATTCTAGTCATGGAAGGGCTTAGCAACATGATACACAAAGCTTCACAAGTAAACTGGATTTCGGGCTTCCACGTGAACAGTAGAGGCTTGGGGAATATAAAAATTTCTCACGTTTTATACATTGATGACACCCTAATTTTATGTGATGCAGATGAACATCAGGTTTTAATCTTGAGAATGATTTTGTCTTTGTCTGAATCTGCGTCGAGCTTGCACATAAACTTCTTAAAAAGTTCCATGTTTCCGGTGAATACTGTGTCAAATATCAGTCATCTTGCAACAATAATGCAATGCAATCACAGTTCTTTTCCTACAAAATATTCGGGGTTACCTTTAGGAGCCAAATACAAATCAGTGTCAATTTGGAATGAGGTCCTTGAGAAGATGGAAAAAAGGTTGGCGAATTGGAAGAGACAACATCTCTCCCTGAGTGGTAGAATAACTTCAATCAACAGTGTGTTTGGCGCACCAAACAGTCTAAAGTGCCTCATGGCACTGGTTTATGGAAACATATTATAGGGCATTGGAACAAGTTTGAGTCAAACATGGGTTTTATTCTTGGCAATGGAAGGAAAATCAGATTTTGGGAAAATGCATGGTTGGGTCATACGCCACTAGAAGACCAATTTTTAGATTTTTATAGTCTATCCTTGCGTCACAAGGGGGCAATTGCAGATTTTTGTACATCGCAAGGCTGGAATTTGAGTCTTAGAAGGAATATTAATGATTGGGAAATGGAAAGGGTACGTCTCTTGCTACAAATGCTAAGCAGCACTATTTTGGACCACAACAAAATGGACTCTATCAGTTGGAAGGGTCACTCCAAGGGTATTTTTTCAGTTAAAAGTTGTTACATTATGCTGGGTTTTAGCAACAGTGAGTTATGGCCTTGAAAAAATATACGGTACAACATGGCACCTTTAAAGATCTCTTGCTTCTCTTGGATTGTGGCTAAGGAGGCATACCTCACAGAAAACAATCTCCAAAAGAGGGGTTTCAAGTTGTGCAGCAGATGTCCTTTATGTGAAGAACAATCTAAAGAAGTTACCCACCTTTTTTTGCATTGCAGGGTTACAAGCCAGTTATGGAACATGTTCTATCCAATATTTGGTATGTCTTGGATCATGCCTAACTCCATTACAGAAATGTTGAAGTGCTGGACCAGGGAGGGTCTATGCAAGAAAGCTCAAAAGACCTGGAACACTGTTCCTCAAGTTATCTGGTGGTTTGTCTGGCTTGAAAGAAACATTAGAACTTTTGAAGGCAAAGGAAGAAATATACAGTGTCTTAAACTTAATTGCATTTTGTTGATTGCTTTTTGGTGCAAACTAGTTTTCGTACCAAATGTAGATGATATTTTAGACGCAATTGCTGATTTGCACAACCTGTAATTACACCTGTTGCACTAGCTTAGTGCAAATATTTATATAATATATTATTTACCCATATAAAAAAAAGGACTTCTGTAGTTGAGAATGTCGGGGGAGCTATAAGTGGTGGGGCTGGAGCTAGAGCTAAAGTTGGGGTTGTAGGTGATGGAACCGTGGAGGAATGTGAAGGGGAAATAGTGACTGAATCTCCAAAAGATGGAATTGGTAGCACCTTAGAAATGTCTTAAGTGATCACCTAGACCTGTGAAGTATGGCTGAGTTTCAAAGAAGGTAACATCAACAGACATACGCCATCGTTGGAGGTCAGCTAAGTAGCATCAACATCCCTTTGTGTTCTCAAGTAACCTAGAAATACACACTTAAGAGCACGGGGAGATAACTTATCTTTTCCTGGAGTAAGGTTATGAACAAAACATGTGCTCCCAAGGATACGAGGTGGAAGAGACAATAAGGGTGAGTGAGGAAACAACATAGAGAATGGAACTTGATTCCGGATAACTGAGGATGGCATACGATTAATAAGATAACAAGATGTGAGAACTGCATCCCCAAAAAACGCAACGGAAAATGAGATTGTATCAGCAGAGTACAAGCAGTCTCAATGAGATGCCTATTCTTCCGTTTCGCTACCCCATTTTGTTGAGATGTGTATGAACAAGATGTTTGATGAATGATCCCATGAGAGTTCATAAACTGTTGAAATGGAGAAGACAAATACTCTGGGGAATTATCACTACGAAATGTGCAGATAGAAACCCCAAATTGATTTTGGATTTCAGCGTAGAAAGTCTGAAAAATAGAAAACAACTCAGAACGATTTTTCATCAAGAATATCCAAGTGCACCCGGAATAATCATCAATAAAACTAACAAAGTAGCGGAATCTCAAGGTAGAACTGATCCGACTAGGACCCCATACATCTGAATGGACTAAAGTGAAAGGTGACTCTGCTCGATTATCAGAACGCCAAGGGAAATGGGAGCGAGTATGCTTACCGAGTTGTCTCACACTTTAGAGTGGACAGATGAGACAAACCAAGTACCATTTTCTGAAGTTCTGATAAACTAGATGTCCCTACTGTCTATGTAATAAATCTGGTGAATCAGTAACAGAACAAGTTGTTGATGTGGATTCATGTGATTAAGCAAGGATAAGGTAATAAAGTTCATTTGATTCACGAACGATACCAATGATCCGCCCCGTACTGCATTCCTGTATAAAAACAAGGTCGTCAAGAAATAAAACAGCGCATTTAAGTGATTTGGCTAAATGACTAACGACTATGAGATTAAAAGGACTACCGGGAACATAAAAAACTGAATATAAAGGAAAGGAAGGAAGTGGACTTGCTTGACCTATTCCAGTTGCCATGGTTTGAGACCCGTTTGCCATTGTGACAGTTGGATGAGATTGAGAATATGAAATAGTAGTGAAAAGTGATTATGTGATCAGATGCACCTGAATCAATAACCCAAGAATCGGATGATAAAGATTGGGAAACACAAGTCACGTTATTACTTGTTTGAACAACGGAAGCTAGCTCTGAAAATGTTTGTTTACATGCTTTGTACTGAAGGAACTCAATAATATTCGGTAGAGAAACCATCCAACTATTCATAGTATTGGATCCAACGGATTGTGAGTCAAAGGCTTCTGCTACGAATGACATTATAATGTTCACGTCGAAAAAATCAGAATTTTTTTTGAAAATTACTATTCACGCTGAAAAATATGAAAGTGGTCGGAATTTGGTTTAAATTGGATTGGTAGGCTGGGAATTGCAAGGCGATCACATTGTCAACAGAAAGTTTTTCAAAATCTGGCCGGAACAGGCCTCACGCGCCGGCGCGTGGGACAGACGCGTCGCCGCGTGGGACAGACGCACCGCCGGAAGCAGATCTCTGACAGGCGCGTGGGGGCGCGTGAATGGGTATTTTTCAGAGAATCTTCCTGGGGTTGGGTCGGATATCTCTTGGGAACCTTGTGGTGATGTTGGATTTTGCACAACACTAATAAATAGTGATTTTGAAGCAAACAGTCACTTAGGTCACAGGAAAATTGCACAGTGACTGAGTTCTTTCTTCCCGGATGTCGCTGGAATGACGCACAGTGATCTCTTCTCATCGACGCTCTGATACCATGTGAGAAAGCACGGGAGTAAAATATATTATTGAGGTTAATTTTAATATAATGATCCCTATTTATAAGTACACATAATATACCATCTACTCCTATTACGTACGGGACTCGAACTAATTACATATATATTCACACAACTATTCTAACAAAGAGTATGTGGTGAGAGATGGAGAGAGCAAATTAATCACAGAGGAAAATAAGTTGATAGAATCTCTCTGAGTTCCAAATATTATCGATCCTGCTATTCAGCACAGTTTATATTGTCTCAGATCACACTAGGTACTCTCGAAGACAAGAAGGAAAAACACTGAATGGTTGTGAATACATTCCCCTGAACCTGAAAAAGACAAAGCTGAAAACCTATTGAAAACCAAAAATCTCAAATGAAATGGCTAAGCAATCAACAGGTAAATAACCTTTCTTGCATTTTCTTACACATTTTTCCTCCATCTCTTTTTTTTGTTTGGAGAATGGTAACATTTTATAAATGAAACAGCACAAAGTTTGTGCTGGTAGAACTGACAAAATTCATTTTGTTTCCTCCGTCTTAATTTGGCTGGTTCTCATTCAACTTCTAAGTTGTTCAAAAAAAATAAACTCTTGCCCTTTCCATGTTTTTCTTACCTATCTTAGTTTCATAAAAAGTATATACGAGATCCACTTACATGTTTCTAAGTCATACTACATGATATAACTAGAAATATGACCAACTTCTTCCCTTTTCAGAGTTTTTCTTCCCCATCTTCACTTCACAAAGTTTTTACAAAAGAATCACTGTAGCTTTCCAAAGTAATCCTTGACAAGCGAGCAACCTTAAACTTACAAATGCAATATATTTATCCAAAAGTATTGCAAATGAAGTAACACAAGTGACTTGGAATTTACTTCCAAGGCAAACGTGATCCAAGCTTTAAGCAAAGTGACATCTGTACTAACTACCAACATATATGTTTGTCCCACTTCTTGTGTCATTCTCGACTTAGGTACAATTTCACGCTTGACCAAACATAGATATAAGAAAACCTTTTAAAGAATTTGAATATTTTACACAAAAGACAGTCTTGTGGTAGTTCTTGTATAGGAAAATATTAAGAAGTACTAAAAACTGCAGAAGGTAGACAAGAGTATTACAATGCTTAAAACCCAGAAAACAAAAACATCAGAAGTAGATGAACAAGGCCAACAGGCCAGTGCTAGGTAAAAGAATTGCTTGTTAATTGGCATTACTATGTAGAAGTATGGATTAAAAACAGTTCTTGCTGTTAAGCAAAGCATGGAAAAGCATATATAAACATCACATGCACAAGAAATTTGTTCCACTTCCATGCATCTAATTAAATGCAAAAAAAGAGCAAAAAAGTGAGAAAACACTAATTGAATTAGCATTAAACGACATATAGGAGGGCTTCCTTATGCAGGAGTTTAGACTACATAAAAGAGGAGAAGCTTTCTAATTATCAGAATTTCTAATTATGGCATGACCGTTGAAAATATTCTCTTATAATACTCTATGTTCCAATTCATATGACACTCTCCAATTTGGCATGTACGTAATGTAATATTTGGTGACATTCCATTTCTATACTACTTTCACTACTTTTAAGGATAGTAAGTAACTTATATTCAAAACTTTGATGGTATGTTTTCTCCATCAAATCTAACTTTGCAATTATTACATTGATAGTTTCTTCACTGTCACTAACACAATATATAAGAAAATTAACATCTTAAACTCCATGTCCAATCAAATACCATAAAAAATGAAATGGAAGAAGTGCCAATGAAATTAACCTGAAAATATATAACACATCTAAACATATTCAACCACTCCGCCTCAGTAGGGTGAACAATTATGTCTTAAACTGCATCCAAGAGTGTGGCTAAGTGGTCAATGAAGTGAGAACAGACCTTGGAAACCAGGGTCTAAACTCTTAATCCCAACAGAGAAGGAAAGTACTAGGTGATTTCTTCTCATCTGCCTAAGCCTTGGTGGACTACATTAGTTGGTATCTGTGTTGTTGTGAGGTAGCAGGTACCCGGTGGGATAGCCGAGGTGCGCACAAGCTAGCCCGGATACCAACGTTGTCCAAAAAAAAAAAAAATTACGTCCTAAACTTGTCACACATAGTGTATTCTGGATTTTGGGATCTCATAGTGTGTTTAACGAATTACTGCAAAATAGAATCAAAACGTCGAAATAATACATAGAACCAATTATTATATTTTCCAGATACTATTGATATTAATTATTGAAGACATCATGACGTGCTTGATGATGGGGCACTAAGTGCTGGATTGTGTGGCGTCTACTGCTGAAAGAACAGTAAGTTGATTTGATGTGTCAGCTGACGTGGACAACTAATTAGAAAGGTTAGCTGACATAATTGCTAACTTGATCTAGACTGCTAAACAGGTCAGCTGACATAGATAGCTAACTAGACGAATTAGTTGATATTAACTAATTAAATCAACCATAGACAATTGATGGTGCATGAGGCATGTGAAACAAATGCACTGTTGTGTTTTTTAAAAACTTGGTGGGCGAGACTTTTACTGTTGTGTTCATCTCGATAAGATATTTATAATATGGTCAACTAACAGACTCATGACTTGACAAGGTATGTTTGACCAGAAACCAACTTGCTAGAGTTGAGAAGAAATTGCAATGACCGAAGTACGCGGGAGAATGTAAAACTGAGGGGCAAACAGATAGGATTAGCCGCCCATCAGCGAAGAGAAAAAAGGATTATATACAGAAGAAAAAATGAGCAGAGCGCTAGTTGACTTGGTTGTGAACATAGAACGGGCTTCTTATACAGGACTTTAAGTTCCATGAAATAAAAAAGTTCAGCGAATCTAATTCTGGCAGAACCTTTAAAATCATTCAATTATAAAACTTACTGAGGGTCAACTTGCACATCCTTCTTTGCATTTTTCTTGTTTCGCCGATTACGTCTCTTTCCTGAAGTTGAACATAGCAAAGATGGATCCACGACAGGGGGCACAAATACCATGGGAGGAGCAACTTCCACTGATGAAGATGCCAATTTTGGTCTTTTAAAGACATGAAGCTGATTAAGTGCCTGAATATCACTAGGCTGTCCCAAACTACACGCTAAAAGTCCAGAATAAGTCTTTTCCCCAGCATCCTCAATAACTTCAACTTCTTTCCTTTTATTCACACGAACTGGACGGTTAAGTTCCGTTGGCATGAAGCCAGCATTAATATCACCTGTATCCTGAACTTTATCCAGTGCAACATAAAGCTTGCGCTTAGACTTGATGATCTCCAACATCATGGTTCCAGAATCAGTTTCTGCAAAAGAATTGATGAAAAGTTAAACACTTTGTTACAAAGCAAATACTTGAAAGACTGGATATTAAGATTCCCTTCCTTTTCCAGGAGCGGAATTTGGTTGAAGGCGATTGACCTAAAATGGACATAACCGCTGCTCGAGCTGCCATTTGTTCAGCTTCTTTCTTGTTTTTCCCAGTTTCTCCCATATACTGATTACCATTAAAGACTGCTGTAGACTTGAAAACAGGAAGCAACCCCTCAGGTTGAACTGTATGATAAATAGGTTTCTCAAGCTTCATCTTAACAGCATACTCATTCAAGATAGACTTGCAAAACACCGTATCCTAGACAAAAGTACAAAAGGTAAATCAGCATAAGTAATATGAAAAAGGAGAAACATTTGTCAGATTGTCTTCCAGGTTTGGAGTAAATGGATCAAGAAACTTCAATGGGGCCGATTTGACCAAGAGTGAGACAGAATTGGATTAACTAATCTTTGAAGCATAAGTTTTAGATATTCAGAAATTATATAAATGATGGACCAGCATACTAGATCTAAGATCCAAACGCCACATCAGTACAACAGCTCTAACCGAAAGTTTCTCCATTATCTCAATTCTCTGGCTCTTTAACACTTCATAAATAAACCAACCTAATTTTGTGTCAGAATGTCTATACATCCATGATATGTAAAAAATGAACAGAAATGTCCAAAGTCACAATGCTAAAGAAAAATAGCCTATTACTTCTCTCTCTTTCTCTCTCTCTCTCTATCGTGAAAACATCTCAAAAAATATGATCTTACTTTGAATTTTTTAGGAGTTTATATTTGAAATGAAAAATCAAAAAACCTTTTAGAAAATATACACACCATGAATGTACTTAAGGTAGAAAGTTAATACTGTCAAGGAGCTTACTACTCCAGGATATCCATAATGAATATTTTCAATACCGTACAGTTAGTGTTATAACCTAAGTTGCTCGGATACGGGTGCGGGTGTCCGACACGGGTGCGGATCTAGAGGTCGGATCCTTCGAGATGTAAATTCTAAAATTTGGGGATACGGATCCTAGTACGGATACGGGTGCGGGGATCCGGCTAAAAATAATTCAAAACAATAAAAATATAAAAATATCTCTAAATTATGAGAAATTTTGTGGAATTCTTACGTATAGCTTGCAAAGTGTGAATCTCTTTTTTATTCTCAAGCTGTAGATAAGTAAATGATTGATTTCTTAGATAAGGTATGCTATTTTCTTCAGATTTAGCCTAGTTTTGGTTCTGATTTCGGGAATCAAATTGTATCTCGACTCGAATTTTTCAGTCCATCGTGGTCAAAGTACTTGAAATTGTTACACCCACACTCATACTAGTGTCATGTCGACACGGGTTCGGCACCTAAACTACCATGTCGGAGCAACTTAGGTTATAACCAAATATCCTTTGACTATGTAAAATTAGAAAGGAAATATGCTTGTAATTTATACCTTAGTATAAACTCTTCCATGCATGGTATGTAATCTTCACCTAATTCAGTAAGATTAAGAGTTTTTTTATCTTTTCAATTTCAGCTCTTTCAATATAAAGGTCTTCATATGCTCTTTTCAAAAATACATACAAGTTCAATAACGCCATAAAATACAGACAAGTCTATAATGAAGAACATAGCAGAATCCTATTGTGTTGATTTTAGTATGCTTATAAACACAATAACGGAGAGCTACAGTAATTGACAAACTTTTTTTTGCTGAACTTATTATTTAGTATTTACTAAAAAGTCATCTGCAGTTTATTGATGATGCTGGAAAGAAGACGAATAGCACTTCAGAGTTGACTAATTTTCATATGACCGTTAGCAAGAAGAACGCTTTTATCAGCTTCAACCTAACAATATCTGTAATTAGAGTTGATAATAAGTTAGTTATGGTAAGTTAAAAAAGAACTAAAGTCTCAGAGATTTCATCTATACAGCAGAGCATTAAAAGTTAAAGCACCATATAAGGTAAATGTTTGCACATAATTATGTCCGAAGTATCCCGTGGAATTAGCCAAGGTGCGCCCAAGATGACTTGGACACCACTGTTGTTTTAAAAAAATTACGGGCACTACAGGTTCACAGCTCGTGTTGAAAAACAGGACTGTTAAAAACTTCAATCAAAGAGAATCTCGTTTCACTCACTAAAATGGTAAATCATCTACCAGAACTGTGAATTTTTCAATCCATAATCAGCTCTGTCTTTACTATTACGGGGTTATGAGAAGGTCATCTGAACCGGCCAATTGAATTAAGTCATTAACCCACTCATTACTAACCAAAGAAGAATACCATCTTTCAGACAGACATTTCTTAGATAAACTTGTCACATGCCACCATCACATCTTCTTTTGTTTTCTTTTTTTGTGATAGCGCCACCATCACATCTACTTCCCTGGGTCTAAAATAGAAAGTTATAGAAACCCATTCATCAACATCAAACATATAATATTTGCCATAACTACCACTGCTATGAAGTTAAAACCGATTGTGTGATGACAAAGAAAACGAACATGAGGATGGATAATAGAGAGCAAGTGAAGAAAATCACTTCCTTGGGCATTTCGCTGACACTAAGTTTTTGAGGAAGTTGCACATAATAGGAAACTCTGAGACTAAACATATAGATATTGAAAAATTCTTCTTTGCAAGAACTTGTACTTGGTAATTATTGACCAGCACTTTGGAGACTGTTTATATACTGAGATAAAGATTTTGGAGAGAATGCCTACACATTAGCATACTCTCTTAAATCATTGATAAAGAAAATATCTCAGAGTATTACACTTTGAACCTTTCCTCAATATTCACAAGGTAAATAGATCGGGGATAGATCAACAATGAATTTCTTAATAGTCATAGATCTATAAAATGAATACAAAACTATGATGCATCGGCCTACGCATCCTTATATGAAGCACATGAGTGTGCTTTATTATTCACTTTACAAATTTCAAGCTTTCGTCTATTGATCTCTTCAGTTGGAAAAAGAAGAGACCTTCATCTCATATTACAACATTAGCAGTGCCATACTTCAGGATGATCATAATCAACCTTGTTAACCTCCAGATATCCAGTACTCTAACCCTAATAATAGCTGCTAAGACATTGCCCAAAGAAATAATAAAATTCAAGGACAATTTCTAAAAAAGAGCATTTATTAAAAATAAAACATGCCTTAAAGAAGAGTGTTCCTTTGAGAAATCACGTAGCAACTAGATACAAGCCATTTGGACTCTTATATTAGCTAAATGTCATAGATCTATTATTTTGCAATGATACACAAACCTCACGAATAAGAGGGCACCCTTCATGTTTCATCTTTTCTTTCACGCCAGTCAAGGCAACCTTTGCAGCGTCCTGCTCCGCAACCTTTAACTGTGAAAATGTGCTAGGAGATGTATACCAAAACCGATCAACCAAGACACTGGATCTAAAGAGAGGTGCATGCTGAGAGCCTTCATTGACAGTGTGATAAACAGGGCGATCAAGGGATGATCGTTGGGTGAACTCTTGAAGGCGGTTCTTGTGTGTATCAGGAATCTCTATAACAAGAAATGACAAGGAGCAACTCAGAAAAGTGGAGCTAGTATCATAAACGCATTATGTTCCAATAGTTTAAAACAAGTTAACCAAAAAAAATACTGTCCGTCGTCTTCTATAAAAAGGCTAAACAGAGGAAGATTTTGAGGGTCAGTTTCCATTCAAAACATATGCATAATACATCTTTCTCAAAACAGAGAACTAACTAGGAAACTACTACATAGTTCATAATATATACACTAGCATACACCTATCTACGTGCATGCAAATCAATTAAATCATGCACCGATTTTTCAAGTAATTCTTCAGAGAAAATAAAAAAATAAAAACTTCCGGCGAGTAGGGGTTAGGATGCGTCATCCTACTTATTCAGCCCTCTTATCTTCTAAATCAGTTCATTAAAGCTCCCAGTACCACCAATGGGTATGTGTGATGGTCCTCTACCTTTAAATAGCGGTCTGGGGTTTGACCCTTAGGAAGGGAGAACATGGTGTGTGGGGTTTGGGGGGGGGGGGGGGGGAGTTAAAGCTCCCAGTCCTTCCTACAATAGTTGTTTCTCTTCTGCTGACCGAACGGTTTTTTTTTCAAATAATGAAACAAAAATTAGGAACACAGACACATCATATTTTTTTATTACTCTGGAAGTCAAGTATATCCACACTTGACAAGTTACAGACACATAAGTGATGGTTCCGCAGATTAAAAATACTAAATCCCGACCATCCTGTAAAGTTGCAAAAATGAGATATCACAAAAGCTCAATTTTTATCATCACTCAAGTTAAATATGACCAATTGATAGTTTCAATAGCTTTAAAGACCAGAGACCAAACTTACTTTGAGGCCCACTTTTTTCAGCTTCATTTTCAGGAATGTTTGGCAGCGGGTTTTGATTTGCCACAGCTTCAGGCAATTTGTTGGGCTGTTCAGAGCTTTGAGTCACAGAATTTGCTTCTGCCATGGTTGAAGAAGATGATAAACTTTCTCACTTTGCTATTTCAAAATTGTTTAGGGTTTTTGTAAAACGAAAATGCCAACTGAATATGAGGCAAGGTCTGTTTTTCGGGGTTTCCTTCTTTTTTTGGTGTGTCCGTTACTTTGCTCGTCTGCAAGTACAAGACTCCAAATTGCCACAGTTGTGGTTTCAATTCATGAAATCTAGTTAAATTTAGGCCAAATACATCGACAGGCACCGAAACTTGGCACCCACTTTTATATGGACACATAAAGTTTAGGTCTTTCCTATGAGGCACTCAAACATCTTTTAATACGTGTCAATTAAATACAGAGTGTTCGACTTGTAATATAACGTGACGTTAATTAAAAATAGGTGCATGAAAATTGATTTTTTTATTGACACAGAGGATTCCACCGGTAAAAAAATAGATTCTTTACCCTTCCCCCAAACCCAAAAATTTACCATATTTTCCCCCTAAAAAAATCATAGGTCGTCTCTAACATAGGAGATCGAAGATCCAAGTTGAAATTGTTCAATATCTTTTTCTTGTTTCTTACC
Organism: Nicotiana sylvestris; assembly: GCF_000393655.2. Taxonomy (NCBI): domain Eukaryota; kingdom Viridiplantae; phylum Streptophyta; class Magnoliopsida; order Solanales; family Solanaceae; genus Nicotiana; species Nicotiana sylvestris. The sequence continues at coordinate 95,246,254 of NC_091058.1, forward strand.
ACAAACTGAAGGCTCAAACAAGTAAATGATTTTCTTCTGTTTCTTTCTTCCTTTTCTATTTATTGTTTTGTGACTCGATGTAATTGGTAGTGGATTCGTCTAGTTCAATTTCGCAAAGGACAATGAATTTGTATAATGGACCGATTATTTGTCACTGTACGATAAATGCTCTATTAAAAACATCATGGTCAGAAAGAAACCCAGGTCGTCGATTTTATCGCTATAGAATTGACGAAGTAAGCGCATGAATTTATCATCGTTGTTGAATTTTTCTTTATTATTTGTTGGTTTTATAAATTCTAATGTTTTTTGTCTGCTTTCAAGACAAAGGTGGATGCAAATTTTTTATGTGATATGAGCCTCAATTTTCAGATCAAGCTACAAGGGTGATATGGGGGTTGTTGAAGAAGGTCAAAAAGAATGATGCAACTGAACTTAATGCTAAAGTGTGGAAAAGAAGTTGCTTGGTGTTAGTTATGATATTTATGTTGTGGGTTTGGAATGGTATTACTGGTTGATTGTATTAGCTGCGATAAGAACACATCGTTGTATTACCTATTGTAAGACTTTTACACAATTTTGTACCCGGTATCACTGGTTGTTATTGAAATAGTATCATTGGTCATGATTGGGACATAAAGTGTACCCAAATTTGGATTATGTATTCAATTAATGATAATGGTATTTTTGAGTCTACTTTACATGGCTTAGACTATATTTGACTGGTGCAAGATTTGTATAAATGCTATTGATAAATGATACCAATACAAGACTAAAATACAAGAGTATGAAGGTTAACAGCAAGATCGTATAATAGCGGCCAAATGAAGACTTATATATATCTCTAAGATCATAAAGAGCTACAAAATAGGTTGTTCATGATGCCAATACAAGACTAAAATACAAGAGTTAAAGCACAAGCTGTTCTTGAAGCCAATATAAGAACTAAACCAAAGTCTAATCATGTAACCATCAATACAATATAAAAATAAAGTTGTTGTTCAAGAAGTCATTACATGTCCAATTACTTAATTAAATAAGCACCTAAACCATATTAAACAATGAAGTCACTTGGTTCCATTCCTTTAGCCTGACAGAAAAGATGAGGATGTGCCTTCTTGATTAGAAGTCTTTGTATTCTTTGATGCACTCATCCGCTGGAGTTGGTTAGTTGTCACTGCTTGTTTGCCTTTCCATTTTAGACCAGGCGGCTTAAATCCAATATCTATATTGGTTTCAGCTGTGTTATTCAGAGGTCTCCCCTATGATATCACTCTTTCAGATGGATTACCAGGTTAAAATTGCCACATAGTCACAATTAATATGAAATATAAAATAACATTTGCTTAAGATAACTGTTGTTTACATTCAGAACTGTTGCTCCACCCTGCAGGTCTTGGTCTATTTTGTTCAATGTTAGAGGATGTGCCTTCTTGACTGGTTTCAAATCCTCTTCCTCTAGAAGCAGCTGTTTGGAATGCTCCATTTCTTAAGCCAGTACCTCTCCCTGTTCCCTTACCCCTGCCTACACCAGTTGATTGTGTCCAGATTACATCTGGTGACAACAGTTGTATCATCACAAATTGAGGATGGAGCATGCTGTCTTTGTTGAGTTGGTTCTCTTAGCTGAGTTGACTGACTTGACTGTCTCATAGCAGGCTGCAATTGTAATACCAAATAAATGATTAAGTATTGAATTATAAAGCACAATTAAACTTAATTGAACAACATTACCTCTGTTTTGTAGGCTCTCTTGTTGTGTCCTACTTGATGACATCTTGAACATGTCATCTTCACCCCTTTCTTGAACAGTTTGCCATACTTTGCTTTTCTCCTACATCTTTTGGTCTAATTGGCATTAGTTTTGGCTCTGAAGGCTCAATAACTGGATTTTTAGATTCTGGCCACATCTTCATATTGGGCATGGGTTGAAGAAAATATTTGTAAGCCTTTAGGAGTGTTTCTTTTCTATACCAAAATTTCAACATGTTGTTTTGGCTCTTGCTCTAAGTGATAGTATGAACAAACAACATGTTGACATGGTATTCCCCTCAACATCCAGGATCTACAAGTGCAAGTCTTTGTCACCATATTAACAATAAACCTCTTATCACCTTCTTCAATCTCAAAACCAGCATATCCATTAAATCTTACTTTACATCTCCTATACAGTTCCTTGTTCTCCTCTAAATCATCCTTGCTATTGGTGAAATGTCACTTATCCAAGTCTTAGCAAAATTCCTCATGTCATTATCCCTATTCATTATTTTGTATCTGATTTTCTCCAATATTGTTATAATTGACTTATGTCTAGGTCCAACTAAGTGATCTTTAATACCGTAGATTCCCACGTCTTTCTCATCTATGTATTTTGGTTTGGCTTCATGGTAAAAGTACCACCATGGTGAAATCGGGCCTGAATATATTCCCTAGACATGTCAAAGATAAAAACAAAAAGCCCAGCTCAGAAGATTCTCTCAATCAGACAAGAAAAAAGTCCTAAATTTTTAGGAAAAATTCCAAATTCACCACTATAACTATAATAATCATAAATATAAACAATATAGAAGCTTACTTGTACTTAAAAGTCTTGATTAATCTGGAAAATTAATAGCTTCTTAACCTGGACTTCTGGATTGTATACATGCAACCAACACCTCAACAAATACCTCGCTTAATAGTCGGTTAAACAACGAAACACACTTGTAAGCATGGAAGAAAATTGAAATCAAACAATAATCGACCTACAATTTTTAGGGTTTTACAGTGGGGAGAATCGGGTTTGATTTAGGGTAAAAATGAAGTCGGTAAATTTGTTTTAAGGCAAACACGGCTTATGTGGACTACTTAGACATGTGGATGATTTTTATTAGCTATATATTACACATCAGCCGTGTTTACATACACGCTCCTAAATTTTAAGATCGGATATGAGGTCTGTGTTTAATTGGCACATTTGGGAGGATGTTCGAGTGCCTGATAAACTATAAGTGTCTGTCTATATATTCGACCTTAAATTTATTGTATTTTGAATTAACTGCCGGAAAAAGGAAAAAAAACATGTTAAAAGTCATGGTCTATTAATTGATAACGTTTAAGTGTATTAACATGGTAACTTAAAAAATAAAATATAGGATCCATTTTAGTTGGTAAGAATAGGTTGATACCATAAAATTCTATACAAGTTGTTAGTATATACTATAAACTAAAGCAAAGTGATTTCAGATATATACAACAACAATTACTATGTCGCAATCTCATATTAACTATGTTCCGCTATATAAATTTTTATTGACCATATTATTTCATATAAACTCAACTCGAAACAATATTATACAAAAAAATTAATAATAAAATAAAAGGTACTGCTCTTTTAAGTATTTCAGTTCTACACAAGAGTGAAAAATCTATCTTCCATTGCTACCTGCTTGTTTCATGTCAATCAATTTAAAAAATAAACTACAACATATTCATTTCTATTACTGCCAAGCAATCCTTGTTTTTATGTTAGCCAATTTCAAAAATGAATTGGAGCTTCTGTTGTGCACCATGAGTTGGTGTATTAAGAATCTAAATCATATAACTATAACTCTGGCAAAACTCATGGTTTAACATGAACTTAATGTATGAAAATTTGACATTCAGCAAATACAATAATGAATCTTTTGTTTATACCAAGGCAAATGAATTGCAAACTTAACTCTTGAATTCATAAGACACATATTGATCAAGTTAAGGTGTTCAATTTTTCACTGATAAAGTTACAGTATTCAACTAATATTTCGTGCTAAGTTTGAAGGGCTACCTAGATATTAACTTCATGTGAATCGCGAAGCAAATGAATCTTTCTCATACATACCTAGACAAGGTCTAATATTATGAATCTCTATATGAGCATCTAACTAAAATGCTAAAGATATCTAAGGGATATTTAGGAATTGTAGGAAAATTGGTCCACCCATAAGAGGTGCTTTAAAGTCCAATAAGATTATTAGTTAACTCTAATATTTCTTATATAAGTACACTTAGTGTGTACACTAAAATACTAATCTAAGCAGTAATTTTACATGCTTTCTACTCCCATATCAAATGAAGGGCTTAGATTGTGATATAGGGGGTTGCTCCAACACACCGTAAACCATTGTCGACCAGGAATTACAGTCGCGGTTCGTCCGTCTACCGATTCACGGAGAACACGTAAGTTCTTATTTTACGATTTACACGCTAATCTAATATATTTATTTTAACATGTTCCTTTCATCGGTATCAGAGTTATAGGCTGGCATTCTGGTCCGAAAAAATAATAGATCTGTTCTGTCCTTTTTGTAAAATAATATGTGTATCTGTTTTCACTGTGTGCAATTGGAATGCATATAAATTTTATATACACTATTTTTAAGTATAGTTTTTTTAAATCAGTGTGATAAGGTTTCAACACTGATTTTGAGATTACCAGTGCTTGTATTTTTTTTTTATTAAATATGGTAATCAGTCTTTTTATATATAAAAAAAAGACGAGTGTTTTTGGTTTTACTCCAAATCTATTAAGGGGAATCAGTTTCTCATATAACAATTTTTTTCCGATCAATCTGTACCCGTCGTACCTGAGATTTTGCCACCGCTGCAGGTTGTCACTGTCACATCGTCATGGCCGGAAATTTTTCAAAAAAGGGGGGGGGGGGGGGTAGTGACAGGCCATAGTTTTTGTTCTCTCTGAATATCTAATAAAATAAATAAAAAATGGAGCTATGGCAAAGAAAAGAAGAAGAAGAAGAAACAAAGGTTTCACTTCATTTACAATAGTTGTAATGGTGACAGCGACGAAATGGCAAAGAGGAAGAATAAAAATTAGTCTTCTCTTTCTAAAACCCTAAAGAAATATAATTTTAAAAAAAAGGTTTGGAGGACTATTCAGTGGATTGGCGGCAGAAATATGTTAGGAAGAAAAAGCTAATACTAGGCTTCTTTCTCAATTGAACATATAATAGTTTTATTTAAAAAAAATATATAGGGCTTAGAATTTGTGGTCTTCTTTCTATTAAGTTGGCATAAAGACATTTATCTAGCTATACTATAATAAAAATTTATTTACCACTTTTCTTCAGGTTCCTTAAAAATTATATTCTCTATCTATATTTACTACTTATATACAAAACCTTAAAAAAGAGCATCCCTTAATTTACTACTTATATACAAAACCTTAAAAAAGAGCATCCCTTAAAAATTGCATGTAACTAATATAGTCCCCCTCCCACGTTTCCCCCTCCCCCTCCCCTTCTCACTCGCATGTTATCAATTATAGAAAACTCCTACAATCACGTTTTTATCACATTTTAAAAAAGATTTCAAAATATTCCTTTCTCTTTCATATAAATCAACCCAAACCTCTCCCACTTCATACAATATATCGATAGTATCTCTAAAATTGCAGCATGAAAGGTGTTTCATTAACAGCCATTAAAAGGTTTCGAAGCTTTGAATTCAATATTCAGGTTTTAAGAATTTGTGAGTTGTTTGGATTGAGTGTTCTTGTAAATGACTAAAAATATACCTTGGAGTTTATATTTTAATTTTGAGGAAGATTGGTTAAGTTCAAAGTTGTTTTTAGTTAAAGTTTTCAGATTGAAACTCGAAGAAGAAGTTGTTTTAGAATTGTATCATGATTGTATACTAATTGTATCACATTTGTATCACTATTCGCATTTTACGAATTTGTGGTTTGTTTGGATTGGGTTTTCTTCCAAACGATTGAATATATATTGGAGTTTATATATCAATTTTGAGGGAATTTGATTAAGTTTAGAGTTGGTAGTAGTAGTAGTTAAGAATTGAATTAGGATTGTATGATAATTGTATCACAATTGCATTAAAATTCTTTGAGGACTATATCAGAATTGTATTATAGTTGTATCTGATGCATCAATACATAAAATAATACCTGATAGAATATTAATACAAGTTTAATGCAATATTTGTATCAAAATTGTACCAAATTTCTATTGGTTTGTATGTTTTTTGTATATGATTTGTTCTTTCTCCTCAATTTTTAATTTGAAAATAAAAATTATGGTTATTGGTAGTTTTGTGCTGGTTTTTATGGAGTTTGTTGCTGGTTTTACGTGGAATTTCATATTGAACCTTGAAAAGGAAGAAGTTCATAATTATATCACATTTATATCAGAATTGTATCGAAATTATTTTCAAATTGTATAATAAATGTATGATAATTGTATATGAATTGTATAAGGTTTACTTTTTTTTAGAAAATATCACCGTACAAAAAATAAGTATTTCTTTGGTGTGGATTTATTTATTTCCATTTCAATAGCGATAACGGCTTCATATTTGCTTCAAAACTGCATTCGTCCATTTGTGTTTTCTCTTGTGGATTCTTGTACCAGTAGCAAAAATTTATATTAGATTTTTGAAAAATTGGAAGAAGAATTTGGTAAAATAATGTCACAACCCTAAACCCGGACCTGGTCGTGATGAAGCCTCTCGTGAAGACAAGACCAGCCAACTATTCCCAATTCGATGTTAAATAGTTAAACATCAAAAAACAGTCTAAAACATGATTTAATAATACTAAGTAGCAGGTAATATCATAATATGCGGAAGGACAACCCAACACAACCCTAAACCGGGGTGTCACTAGTCATGAGCATCTATAAGTCATAATATAAGTCTGCTAAGTCTATAAACTAGTACAAATGTCTGAAAAGAGATAGAAATGATAAAGGAGGAGAAACACGGGACTGCGGACGTCAAGCAGCTACCTCGTGGACTCTGATATCTGTCGAGAGCTCTCAATTCGCACTAGCAGGATCCGCAATGCCTGAATCTACACACAGGGGTGCAGGGAGTAAAATGAGTACTCCAACTCAGTGAGTAATAAATGTAAATAAAGACTGAAAGCAAGAAATCACGTAAGGCACAAAGCATTATATAATGAAGTAGTAAAATAATTAAAACAGTAAACCAGTGAAAGATAGGTAAAATTCTTTAACTCAAATGTAGTTTCATGAAAATCCTTTTTTCAATAATTAAGCAGGTAACACCGTCAATTATAAAAAGTAAACACATAAAGGTTCGCCCCTCGAGCACAGTATCAACAAATCCGCCACCCGGGCAACATCTCAAAATAGTACCAGCCCCTCGGACAATCACATAGAACAATACCAGCCCCTCGGGCTCAATCTTACATCACAATGGGTACCCGCGCTCACTGGGGTGTACAGACTCTTAGAGGGGCCCCTTACGGTTCAAGCGCAATATCAAGCCACCTCGTGGCATCATCACTAGGCCCTCGGCCTCATATCAATCAAGCCACCTCGTGGCGTACATATCTCAGGCCCTCGGCCTCATAATTAGTATCAAATGTTTCCTCATAATATAGGCCCTCGACCTTACTCAATCAAAATCCTCACAAGCCACTCGGCAGTAGTAAAACATGTTTCTCAGCCCAAAATATCATTTAAAAGATCATTTAAGTGTTAAAACAAAGTAAAGATGGCTGAGTACGAAACAGTGAAATAAAACATGACTGTGTTCAAGTATAAAGTCAAAACAGTGAGAAAATACCAGTAAAAATCCCTGAAGGGTTCAAATAGTTGGCACAAGGCCCAAATATGGCATTCAACCCAAATAATGACGATAACAAATAGATTTCAGTCAAATACGCGGTAAAATCATCAATCGGGACGGACCAAGTCACAATCCCCAATAGTGCACGACCCCATGCTCGTCATCAAACGTGTGCCTCACCTCAATATAGAACTACGATGTGCAATCCGGGGTTTCAAACCTTCAGAACATCATTTATAATCATTACTCACCTCTATGCGGTCCGAACTCTATCCCGCGATGCCCTTGCCTCTCGAATCGGCCTCCAGATGCTCCAAATCTAATCAAAATCAGTACAAAACCATCAAAATGTGCTAAGGGAACAAAGCTTACTAGAAAATATCCAATTTACATCAAAAATTCCGAAATTGGTCAAACCCGACCCCCGGGCCCACATCTCTGAATTCGACAAAATTTACAAAACTAGAATCCTCATATTATCACGAGTCTAACCATACCAAAATTATCCAATTCTGATACCATTTGTTCCTTCAAATCATCATTTTACATTTTTGAAAGGTTTCACAAATTTTCATCCCAAATAATAAATCAAATGATTAATTCAATGATAGATTCATGTACTCTAGCCAAATCCGAGTTAGAATCACTTACCCCAATGAATTTCTAGAAAAACCTTCGAAAAATTGCCAAAATCCAAGCTCTCTAGGTCAAAATATGAAATAAAACCCTAAACCTCGTATTTATAGTGCACTTCCCGGATTTCCACCACTGCTGGCCGCACAAAAACCACCGTTGACCGCACAAAAACCAGTTCTGTCCGCGGTGGATTTGACTGCAGTGACAGGCTTTAGTATTTTGGCTATAACATTCTCTACATATATCCAAATTGTGATTTCTTTACCTTTCTGGAAACTAGACATGAAGGGCTACAACTTTCGTTTTTGAATCATCTCAAATTTCCTAGTAGATCAAAAGTATAAGCTTCCGAAGTCAGACTAGCGAAACTTTCCTCACCGCGGAACGCACTAGATTTTGTGCGGCCGCAAAGCCCCCACCGCGGCAGCACAAAATCCTATGCAGACCGCACTAGTGGGTTTAGAGGTCTGCAACTCCTCTGGACCTGCAATAGCTATGATTTTAGGCCTAAAACATTCCAGAACCTACCCGGAACTCACCTGAGCCCCCGGGACTTCAAACCAAATGTACCAACACATCCCATGACATCATTCAAACTTGTTCAAAACTTCGGAACGCTCACAACAATATCAAATCACCAATTTAACATAGGATTCAAGCCTAAGAACTCCAAGAACTATTAAATTATGCTTTCGATCAAATAGTCTATCAAACCTCGTCAGAATGACCTGAAATTTTGCAAGCACGTCACATTCAACACTATGGAGCTACTCCAACTTTCAGAATTCCATTCCGACCCTTAGATCAAAATCTCACTATCGGACCGGAAACTTCAAAAATTTGACTTTCGGCATTTCAAGCCTAAATTAGCTACGGACCTCCAAAACAAAATTTGATCACCCTCCTAAGTCCCAAATCACCTCCCCAAGCTATCCAAACCATCGAAACTCACATCCGAGCCCTCTAACACATAAGTCAACATCCGGTTGACTTTTCCAACTTAAACTCACTCTAAAGAGACTAAGTGTCTCAAACCTTGCCAAATCCTTTCCGAACTCGATCCGACCAACCCGATACCACATAACACGAGTAAACAAAGTATAACAAAGCAGAAATAGGGAAAATGGAGCGGTAACTCATGAGACGACTGGCCGGGTCTTTACATCCTCCCCAACTTAAACGAACGTTCGTTCACGAACGAATCAAGAAACATACCTGAAGCCTCAAATAGGTGAGGATATCGGCTCCGCATCTCCCGTTCAGTCTCCCAGGTAGCCTCATCCACGAGCCGACCTCTCCACTGCACTTTCACTGAAGCTATATCCTTTGACCTCAACTTTCGAACCTGATGACCCAAAATAGCTACTGACTCCACATCATAAGTCAAATCATCATCCAACTGAACCGTGCTGAAATCCAGAACATGAGACGGATCCCCAATATACTTTCGGAGCATAGAATTATGAAATACTAGATGCATACTCGATAAGCTGGGTGGGAAAGCAAGCTCATAAGCCACCTCCCCAATCCTTCGATGCACCTCAAAAGGCCCAATGAACCGATGACTCAATTTACCTTTCTTCCCAAATCTCATAACACCCTTCATAGGTGAAACCTTCAATAACCTTCCCGCCAACCATGTAGGACACGTCCCGAACCTTCCTATCAGCATAAATCTTCTGTCTCGGTTGCGTTGTACGAAGCCTCTTCTGAATCACCTTCACCTTTTCTAAAGCATCCTGCACCAAGTCTGTCCCCAATAGCCTAGCCTCACCGAGCTCGAACCAACCAACTGGGGATCTACACCGCCTCTCATACAAAGCCTCATATAGAGCCATCTGAATACTCGATTGGTAGCTGTTGTTATAAGAAAACTCTTCAAGCGATAGAAACTGATCCCATGTCCCTCCGAAATCCATGACACAAGCACGCAACATGTCCTCCAATATTTGAATAGTGCGCTCGGACTGTCCGTCCGTCTGAGAGTGAAAAGATGTGCTCAACTCAACTTGAGTACCCAACCCTCGCTGCACAGACCTCCAAAACTGCGATGTAAACTGAGTGCCCCTATCTGAAATGAAGGAAACTGGGACACCATACAAACGAACAATCTCCCGAATATAGATCTCTGCCAACCGCTCTGAAAAATAGGTAGAACACACAGGAATGAAGTGCGCGGACTTGGTCAGCCAATCCACAATCACCCAAATAGCATCGAACTTTCTAAAAGTCCATGGAAGTCCAACAACAAAGTTCATAGTGATCCTCTCCCACTTCCACTCGGGAATATCCATCTGCTGAAGCAAGCCACCTGGTATCTGATGCTTATATTTCACCTGTTGACAATTGAGACACCGAGCTACAAATCTCACAATGTCTTTCTTCATTCTCCGCCACCAATACTGCTGCCTCAGATCCTGATACATCTTCGCCGCACTCGGATGAATGGAATGCCGCGAGCTATGAGCCTCCTTCAGAATCAACTCCCGAAGCCCATCCACATTGGGCACACAAATCCGGCCCTGCATCCTCAACACCCAATCATCACTAATGGTCACATCTCTAGCATCATCGTGCTGAACTCTGTCCTTAAGGACAAGCAAATGCGGATCATCATACTGGCACTCTCTGATGCGATCATATAAGGAAGATCGAGAAACCACACAAGCCAATACCCGACTAGGCTCCGAAACATCTAATCTCACGAACCGATTGGCCAAGGCCTGAACATCAACTGCAAGAGGTCTCTCCCCAACTGGAATATATTCCAAACTTCCCATACTCACCGCCTTTCGGCTCAAGGCATCGGCCACCACATTAGCCTTTCCCAGATGGTACAATATAATGATATCATAATCCTTAAGCAACTCCAACCATCTCCGCTGCCTCAAATTGAGATCCTTCTGTTTGAACAAGTGCTGGAGGATACGATGATCATTAAACACCTCACAAGACACACCATACAAGTAATGCCTTCAAATTTTCAACGCGTGAACTATGGCAGCCAACTCCCAATCATGAACGGGGTAGTTCTTCTCATGTGGCTTCAACTGATGAGAAGCATAAGCAATAACTCTACCCTTCTGCATCAAAACACAACCAATACCAACTCTCGAAGCATCGCAATACACCATATATGAACCTGAAGCTGATGGCAAAACCAACACTAGAGCTGTGGTCAGAACTGTCTTGAGCTTCTGAAAGCTCTCCTCACACTCGTCCAACCATAAAAATGAAGCACCCTTCTGAGTCAACTTGGTCAAGGGCGATGCGATAGATGAGAATCCCTAAACGAAACAGCGATAATAACCCACCAAACCCAGAAAGCTGCGAATCTCTGTAGATGAGGACGATCTTTTGACCAACTCTAAACTACTTTTATCTTCTTCGGACCAACCTGAATACCCTCGCTGGACACCACGTGCCCCAAGAAAGCCACTGAACCGAGCCAAAACTCACACTTGGAGAATTTTTCATATAGCTTATCCTCTCTCAATCTCTGTAACACAACTTTCAAATGTTCCGCGTACTCCTCCTGACTACGCGAATATACCAGAATATCATCAATGAAGACTATGACAAACGAGTCAAGATAAGGCCGAAACACATTGTTTATCAAATGCATGAACGCTGCTGGGGCATTGGTCAGCCCAAAAGACATCACCTATAACTCATAATGACCATATCGGGTCCTAAAAGTTATCTTAAGAATATCCGATTCCCTGATCTTCAACTGGTGATAACCTGAACGGAGATCAATCTTGGAGAACACTTTCGCTCCCTGAAGCTGGTCGAATAAATCATCAATGCAAGGCAAAGGATACTTGTTCTTAATTGTTACTTTGTTTAATTGCCTATAATCAATGCACATTCTCATAGTGCCATCCTTCTTCTTCACAAATAGAACCGGCGCACCCCAAGGTGACACACTAGGCCGAATGAACCCTTTATCAAGGAGTTCCTGAAGCTGCTCCTTTAATTCCTGCTGGTGCCATACGATACGACAAAATAGAAATAGGCTGAGTGTCCGACACCAGGTCAATACCAAAATCGATATCCCTGTCCGGTGGCATGCCCGACAGGTCTGTAGGAAACACATCGGGAAAATCCCTCAGAACTAGAACAGAATCAATACTGTGAGTCTCAGCTCCGACATCCCTCACAAAGGTTAGATACGAAAGACAACCCTTCCCAACCATACCCTGGGCTTTCAAGAATAAGATCACTCTACTGGGAACATAATCAGTCATACCTCGCCACTCGATCCGCGGCACACCCGGTATAGCTAATGTGACTATCTTAGCATGAAAGTCCAGAATAGCACGACACGGAGATAGCCAATTCATGCCCAAAATGACATCAAAATCCACCATACACAATAATAAAAGATCCACACGGGCTCCAGACCCCCAATAGTCACCACACACGGTTTACAATAATGGTATCGCCCATCGGAATAGATACATGAACAGGTGAAGCAAGAGACTCACGGGGCGAACCCAAATAACGAGCAAAGTATGATGACACATAAGAAAAGGTGGAATCGGGATCAAATAATACAGAGGCATCTCTGTGGCAGACTGAAACAATACATGTAATAATAGCATCTGAAGCAATAGCATCGGGTTTACCTGGAAGTGCATAGAAATGGGCCTGACCGCCACTTGATCGACCTCCCCCTCTAGGGCGACCCCTAGCTAACTGGCCTCCACCCCTAGCTGGCTGGGCAGGTGGTGGTGAAGTAATTAGCGCTGAAGCCGATGACTGACCCCTTTGTTGAGATGAGCTCACAAGACAACGAGGGCACTACCTCCACATATGACCCATCTCACCACACTCATAACAACTCTCAGGTGCTGGAGAAGGGGACTGAAGGGAACCCCTCATACCGGAGTGACTAGCAGATGCACTCGGCATAGAAGAGCCCTAGACTAATGGAGCATGGGTCGAACTCTAAGCTGGAAGGTCACTAAGTGACGAATGGCCCTGATGAGAACTGTGAGAACCATGACCCGACGACGCCCCACGATAACCTGGGCGAGCTGGCTGACATGCTTGAATGGACGACCTCTGCCGTACTGAAACTAACCTCTCGAAGGAGCACCACTGTAACTACCAAATCCTCGAGGCCTCTTGGCCTCCCTCTCCTCTCGCTCCTAGCGACGAACAGACTCAATTTCACAGGCAATTTCCACAACCTCCTCAAAAGTAGCATCAATTACCCTCTCTCTGGTCATGAGAATACGAACCTGATAAGTGAGGCCATCAACAAACCTCCTAATCCTCTCCCTATTTGTCGGAACCATCCAAATAGAATGACGAGCTAACTCGGAGAACCTTATCTCATACTACATCACAATCATCTCTCCCTGACGTAACCACTCAAACTCCCTACGCAGCTCCTCTCTACGGGATTGCAGCACATACTTCTCTAGAAAGAGAACGGAGAACCACTGCCAGGTAAGAGGTGCTGCACCAACAGGCCTACGCCTCTCAAAAGCCTCCCACCAAGTAAAGGCAGCTCCCAAAAACTGATAAGTAGTGAAAGCGACCCCGCTGGTCTCCAGAATACCCGTTGTATGAAGCATCCTCTAACACTTATCTAAGAAACCCTGGGCATCCTAGCCCTCTGCACTACTGAAGGTCGGAGGCTATAGCCTACCAAACCTGTCCAACCTATGCTGCTCATCCTCCGGCATAGCAGGAACTACATAGTCCTGAGCAGCTGCAACATGCTGGGCTGGGTGTGCCCCTGGCGTCTGAAGTCCCTGCACGACCTGCTCAGGTGTGCAAGCGGCGGGAGTCTGATTGCCTCCCCCGGCTTGAGAAGTAGCTGCAGTTGTAGTGGCTGAAACTGCCTAAGCTAGGCCAGTGCAAACTGATAAGATCTGAGCCAAGGCCTCCTGAAGACCCGGAATCACAATGGGCACAGCTGGTGCCTGAGCTGGTGTTGCAGGAGCATCCATACCTGGGACCTGATCCTGAACTGGGGCAGCTGGTGGATCTGTAGGTGCTGTCCTAGCTGCTCTACCCATACCACGACCACGACAACGTCCTCGGCCTCTGGTGGCCACAGCTGATGGTACTGGTGGTCGTCCATCCTGACCGGTAGCACATGTCCTCGCCATCTGTGAGAGAATAGAATAACAGAAGTTTAGTACTCGGATCAACAAATTCGCACGACAAGAATTTCAAGAATATGAAGTTTTTCCTAAAGGTTCTGCAGCCTCTCGAAGATAAATACAGATGTCTTTGTACCGATCCGCGAGACTCTAGTAAACTTGCTCATGACTCATGAGACCTATGTAACCTAGGCTCTGATACCAACTTGTCACGACCCTAAACCCGGACCCGATCGTGATGGCGCCTCTCGTGAAGACAAAGTCAACCAACTATTCCCAATTCGATGTTAAACAATTAAACAACAAGAAAACAGTCTAAAACATGATTTAATAATACTAAGTAGCAGATAATACCATAATATGCAGAAGGACAACCCAACACAGCCCTAAACCGGGGTATCACTAGTCATGGGCATCTATAAGTCATAATACAAGTCTACTAAGTCTATAAGCTAGCACAAATGTCTGAAAGAGATGGAAATGATAAAGGAGGAGAAACAAGAGACTGCGGACATCAAGCAGCTACCTCGTGGACTCCGATATCTGCCGGGAGCTCTCAACTCGCACTAGCAAGATCCGCAACGCCTGAATATGCACACAGGGGTGCAGGGGGTAAAATGAGTACTCCAACTCAGTGAGTAACAATGTAAATAAAGATTGAAAGCAAGAAATCATGTAAAGCACAAAGCATTCTATAATGAAGTAGTAAAACAATTAAAACAGTAAACCAGTGAAAGATAGGTAAAATTCTTTAACTCAAACATAATTTCATGAAAAGCCTTTTTCAATGATTAAGCAGGTAATTGACAGTCAATTATGAAAAATAAACACATAAAGGTTCGCCCCTCGGGCACAGTATCAATAAATCCGCCCCTCGGGCAACATCTTAGAATAGTACTAGCCCCTTAGGGCAATCACATAGAACATAACCAGCCCCTCGGGCTCAATCTCACATCACAATGGGTACCCGCGCTCATTGGGGGTGTACAAACTCCTGGAGGGGCCCCTTACGGCCCAAGCGCAATATCAAGCCACCTCGTGGCATCATCACTAAGCACTCGGTCTAATATCAATCAAGCCACCTCGTGGCATACATATCTCAGGCCCTCGGCCTCATAATCAATATCAAATGTTTCCTCACAACATAGGCCCTCGGCCTTACTCAGTTAAAATCCTAACAAGACACTCGGGCAGTAGTAAAACATGTTTCTCAGCCCAAAATATCATTTAAAAGATTAAAACAAAGTAAACATGGTTGAGTACGAAAATAGTGAAATATAACATGACTGAGTTCAAGTATAAAGTCAAAACAATGAGGAAATACCATTAAAAATCTCTGAATGGTTCAAATAGTTGGCACAAGGCCCAAATATGACATTCAACCCAAATAATGACGATAACAAATAAATTTCAGTCAAATACGCGGCAAAATCATCAATCGAAACGGACCAAGTCACAATCCCCAATAGTGCACGACCCCACGCTCGTCATCAAGCGTGTGCCTCACCTCAATATAGCACTACGATGTGCAATCCGGGTTTCACCCTCAGAACATCATTTACAATCATTACTCACCTCTATGCAGTCTAAACTCTATCCCGCGATGCCCTTGCCTCTCGAATCGGCCTCCAGATGCTCCAAATCTAATCAAAATCAGTACAAAACCATCAAAATGTGCTAAGGGAACAAAGTCTACTGGAAAATATCCAATTTACATCAAAAATTCTGAAATTGGTCAAACCCGACCCCCGGGCCCACGTCTCGTAATTTGACAAAATTTACAAAACTAGAATCCTTATACTCTCACGAGTCTAACCATACCAAAATTATCCAATTCTGATACCATTTGGTCCTTCAAATCATCATTTTACATTTTTGAAAGGTTTCACAAATTTTCTTCCCAAATTTCATCCCAAATAATGAATCAAATGATTAATTCAATGATAGATTCATGTACTCTAGCCAAATCCGAGTTAGAATCACTTACCCCGATGAATTTCTTGAAAAACCTTTGAAAACTCGCCAAAATCCGAGCTGTTTAGGTCAAAATATGAAATAAAACCCTAAATCTCGTATTTATAGTGCACCTCCCGGATTTCCACCACTACTGACCGCACAAAAACCACCACTGACCGCACAAAAACTAGTGTTGTTCGCGGTGGATTTGACTGCAGTGATAGGATTCAGTATTTTGGCCATAACTTTCTCTACAGATGTCCAAATCGTGATTTCTTTACCTTTCTGGAAACTAGACACGAAGTGCTACAACTTTCGTTTTTAATCATCTCAAATTTCCTTGTATATCAAAAGATATAAGCTTCCTAAATCAGACTAGTGAAACTTTCCTCACCACGGACTGCACTGAATTTTGTGTGGCCTCAAATCCCCCACCGCGGCAGCACAAAATCCTGTGCGGACCACACTGGTGGGTTCAGAGGTCTGCAACTCCTCTGGACCTGCAACAGCTATGATTTTAGGGCTAATACATCCCGAAACCTACCCGGAACTCACCCGAGCCCCCGGGACTTCAAACCAAATGTACCAACACATCCTATGATATCATTCAAACTTGTTCAAAACTTCGGAATGCTCACAACAACATCAAATCACCAATTTAACATAGGATTCAAGCCTAAGAACTCCAAGAACTCTTAAATTATTCTTTCGATCAAAAAGTCTATCAAACCTCGTCCGAATGATCTGAAATTTTGCAAGCACGTCATATTCAATACTACAGAGCTAATCCAACTTTCGAAATTCCATTCCGACCCTTAGATCAAAATCTCACTATCGGACCGGAAACTTTAAAAATTTGACTTTCGACATTTCAAGCCTAAATTAGCTACGGACCTCCAAAATAAAATTTGATCATGCTCTTAAGTCCCAAATCACCTCCCCAAGCTATCCGAACCATCAAAACTCACATCCAAGCCCTCTAACACATAAGTCAACATCCGATTGACTTTTCCGACTTAAACTCACTCTAAAGAGACTAAGTGTCTCAAACCTTGCCAAATCCTTTCTGAACTCGATCCGACCAACCTGATGCCACATAACACGGGTAAACAAAGCATAACAAAGTAAAAATAGGGAAAACAGAGCGATAACTCATGAAACGACTGGCCGGGTCGTCACAAATAATATTTGAAGAAGAATTTGCTTTCAGATCTGGTAGAAGAGGAGGGAGAGAGGAGATGAGAGAAAAAAAGAAAAAAATATAATTGAATCCCTTAATTGGAGGCATTAATAATGGGTTAGAAGTCTTTTAATAAGGAATGTATACAATTTGTAAAAAAAACCTAGATATTTTTTAAAAACTACAAAACTGAGAGAAAATAGATAAATAAGTTCCTATTATAGTATATATAGGAAAACTTCCCTAACTATAAGGGTGTGATTGGGATTAAGAGGCTACTAGGGCCTCTTTCTTTGATGGCTGAAGAAGCTTGGCAGATCCTTAAACGTGGGCTTAAGGCCTACTTTAATTGCTGAAGCTTCCCCCCTCCCCCTTTTTTGTTTTGTGTTGGTAGATTTTTATGGGCTAAAAGCCTACTTTATGTTCTGTTCAATATATTTTTTTTGAGCAAACAGAAAATATATATATTAAAAGTTAAGGAACATACTGTACATGCATTTCATAGTTAGTATCATATAGGACACTTTGATTACCTAAGCTTGCTAAGGTTTTACAAGCATCATAGGATAAAAGTTTTTCAAAAACATATTGATCTAGTACATCATGTTCTACTAGGATTTTTACTTCCACTGGTGGATCAACAAAAACTTTCTTCTTCTTCCTGGGATTAGCAATTGCCATTTGTGCTAGCTGGTGAGCTACCTTATTCCCTTGCCTAAACTCGTGTTGGAGGATTACCTGCTTCTGTTGGTGTATTAACAACCTGCATTTGTTGACAGTGTTAGCATAAAGATTATTACTTTGTTGGATTGATAGGGTTACCTCCGTGGAATCTATTTCAATTTGTAGTGGAAACAACTCCCAATCATGGGTTGTTTTTAGTCCTCCTAGTAGGGATTTGATCTCAGCATGTAGACATCCATGTGCATGTGCTGATTTGTTATAGCCAACTATCCAGTGGCCATTAGCATTTATGATTACTCCACCCAGGCCACAAATTTGCATATTTTTGTGGAAACTTACATCAATGTTTAATTTAAACCATCCCATTGGGGGTTTATGCCAACTAACATTGATATGGAGTATAGGAGACGGAAGCATACTTTTTTCAGTTAGGAGACGAAATTCAGTAGCTCTTTCCATGATGTGATTAATGTTGATAGGGTGATTTTTATTGTTCTGGTTATTGCTATTCCTATTAATCCAAATATGCCAGATAGCAAAAGGGAAGAAGAGATTCCAATTTAAAAAATTAGTGTTAAGAGGATAGTCAAAAAAATTTAATTGGATTAATCAGTGATCGCCATCTTCCTTATAGGAATTCTACCACCC
The DNA here is from genome assembly GCF_000393655.2 of Nicotiana sylvestris. Lineage (NCBI taxonomy): Eukaryota > Viridiplantae > Streptophyta > Magnoliopsida > Solanales > Solanaceae > Nicotiana > Nicotiana sylvestris. Next base: position 95,265,064 of record NC_091058.1, read on the forward strand.
AAAGTTGTCCCAAGGATGTTTGCTGGCTTGGAACTTGGAGAAGATATGTGTTATGGATTCTTCTATATGGTTTCTACATATAGGACAGTGAGGGTCAACATTAAGACATTTTTTTGCTAGATATTGTCTACAAGGAATTCTATTATGAAAACATTACCAAAGGAAGAATTTGATTTTATTAGGGCATGCCAGGTCCCAAATCCAATTAAAGTCAATTTCCCTGCCCTCATTTGTGTCCATTAGTGTATAGCAAGTTTTGCTTGTAAAGAAGCCTTTTGTATTTAGGGACCAAATAGGGATGTCACCATTAGGACTTTTAACAAGGATTTTAACCTTTGATATGGAGTCCATGATTTCATTGGGTAGATTGAGGGATATATTAGCAAAGTGCCAGTTTTTGCCATCAAAGATATCTCTTATTTTTAAAGAGTAGCCATATTTTGATAATGGGCCTTCTATTGTATTTCTAAGGCTCCCCAAGTTAGAAATCCAATTGGTCTCCCAAATATTAATTTGTTTAACATGTTTAATATGTTAATTAATTTATTATTAAAATAAATTTTATATGAATTTGAATAGCATGTAATAAATGTTAATTAGTTTGACATTAATTTTATATGATCCACATGGGATTATAAAATCATGATAGATAATTATGTTGTCTTAAACATAATTAAGACACTTAGCTAGATAAATTAATAGGTTAATTTTCATAATATTTTAATTCTTGGACGATGATTAGGAACATAGTGAACTCTCGACTCCATAATTAATATATGTGCTTATTAACTTAATCAATTGATGCTTAGTGTCATAATATGTATGTATGTAGAACATCGTGCCTTGTGTTATTTTTTTATATGATCTTCATAATATTTTTTATTTTGTTAAAAGAATGACTACTGTTTCGAAAAATATTGTTGTTGAGCTCAACAAAAGGTTGAAACTCAATGGTGACAACTATGAAACCTGGATCTTGAAAGTCCAGTATGTGCTAGAGGAGTAAGAGGCTCTGGAGGCCATTAACAATGTCATGAATGAGCCTGAGGAAGGCAACACTGCTCAGCATAAGCGTGAGCATGAAGTTTATGACAGTTGGAAGAATAAGAACTCCATTGCTCGCATTACGTTGTTGAGTGATGAATACCAACTCCACACTACTAAAAAGTAGGAAGAGAGGGTCGCAATAGCTTTTACCCGATATGAGGGTCGGGATCGATTTTTACAGGGAGCTAGGAATGAAGTCGAGTATCTATCTAGACTAGAGTTGTGTAATTGTTTCAAATGTCACTTTCATACATTTTTAGGTTTTTGATTATAAACTACTATTATCAAACTATTAATTGGAACTAGATTATGCTACGAGATAACTTCTAAGTTGTATCTAATGGGAAGAAAGGTACTAGGGTCGTGACATTACCTAGGTGGCTAATTGACGGGTAGATGTTACTAAGGTTCGATTGACATAATTGGGGCTTATGCTATAACCGTTGCACAATTTTACCCACTCTCACACCTCTCGGTAGAGAGAGTGATTTTGCCTAATTGACTCTCTCGAGACCAAACGGGTAGGCAAATTAGCTCAAGCAACTAGGGTTCAAGTTGGGTAATTACTCTCTCGAGGTTTAACCCTTTAATTGGGACTATCAATTCTCTTGAGTCCATCCCAATTCCTTGTTGGGTCAATTTTCGAGACCTAGGCTCTCTTTCTCAAGAAGAGCCAAGTCAACTTAGCACAAACCAGTATTTGCAACCACCAATTCATAGATTAAACTATAAAATTGACCCAAATAACAAACACTCATAGTCAATCTAACAATAGCTGGCAACACCCATCAATTACCCATACTAGGGTTGAGCCACAACCCTAGCTAATGGGTTTAGCTACTCATGCTTGAAGAAGAAAATAGAGAAATAGATAAAGAACAAGGCATATTAATTAAATGCTAAATGAAAATACAAGAATCTATCGTTAATTTGAAGCTAAGATGCCAAAAAGTGGCTATAGATGGGGTTCCCACGAGCGCAACTAAGTTCTGGATATATCTGATGACCTAAAAATGGTAAAATGTTCTATTTATACTAGACTAGAAAAACTGGACAAAAATACCCATGCGAGGTCAGCGCGGGCCACATAAAATGGACCGCGGCCGTGCTAGGCTCTTGGACTTCAATTCTGGGCTCTCTGACTTGGGCTCCGCAGACCGCGTAGAATGGACCGCAGCCGCGGAGGCAGCTGGCGTGGTCCGCATGGCTTGAACTTTGGCATTTTCCATCTCTCTGAATCTCCCTTCCGTGGACCGCACAAAAAGGTAGAGCGGCCGCGAAGCCTTCATCGTGGACCGCGGCTGCGTTACCTGAAGCCCATTTTTGCCAACTCTCTGAATCTCTCTTCTGCGGACCGCACAAAATGATAGTGCGGCCACGGAGCTTTCACCACGGACCGCGAAATGTGTATTGCGGCCGCGTTGCCTGAAGCCTGGTTTTGCCTTCTCTCTGAATCACCTAGTGCAGCCACATTCAACTTTGTGCGGACCGCACTAGGCTTGTTTTCCCGTTTGCCCTCAGTTTACTTTGTCTTTGATACTTGAGCAGGTTTTACTCCTTTTGAGCCCATCTTTGACATTTCGTCACTTTGTCGATCAAACCTGCAATCAAGCACAACTTATGAGCTTTTTGGGACTAATTTGTAACAATTTATAATCAAAGCATAGGCAAGAAGGATCATAAAACTCGCTAAAATCCCTACTTATCAACTCCCCCAAACTTAAGCCTTTGTTTGTCCTCAAGCAAACAAAATAAGACCCTCTCTTTAATGGAAAATCCAAGTATTTCCAACTATCCTAAAGTAACCTCAACAAGCATCAATTGAGACTAACAATTGCCCTCATTACGAATGAATCATTAACAACATTTAAATTTTGAAAAACTATGGATCAAGTGTGATCCAGAGGGTCTCCTGGAAATAGCCTCTCTGCCCCTCGGGGTAGGGGTAAGGTCTGCGTACATATTACCCTCCCCAGACCTCACTTGTAGGATTATACTGGGTTGTTGTTGTTGTTGTTGTTGTATGGATCAAGTGTGACACAAGAGCTTCAAGAGTTGACTCATTACATCAAAGAACTCTCTCAATTACTTTGGTCATTGTGGAATCCAAACTCACACGTCCTCAACTCTCCCTAAGCAAACCTCGCCTTTTAGAGTATTAGCACATAAACCGAGGTTAATGGGAATTCACTCATCTCTCTCAAGGAAAGGTCACAAGTCCGGCTCTAAGTATCATATGCTTGCCCCTCATGTAAGTATCCACTAATGTAAGCGTCCTTCAACTCAAGATCATATAGGGCTTTGAGGAGTCAATGTGAAGGCTTTTGGTTCAGGGTAGGAAAAGTTTTTGGTCTAAATGGGTTCCATATTCCCTTAAGCACTTCTTTTGGTTCATTTGGCACAATTCTCTTGACTCTTTGAGTATTTCACTTCTTTTTAAGGGGTTAGAGAGACATAATGTCACTCTTTTTATTGCACTTCAAAACGTTTCTCCTTTTTTAACTTTTTCCACACCTTTTTCTCTTTTATTTTTATTGAATCCCTTTTTATTCTTTTTCACATTGGGCTTTCTTTTTGTCTTTTTCTTTTCTTTTCTTTTTCATTGCCTTCCTTTTCTTCGCTTTAGTACCTCTTGCCACTTTGTTCCCTCTCTCGTCTCTCCCCCCAAACTTAGACTTTTTCCATTGCTCAAGGGAAGATCGGGTGCCAAAAGAGGGTATACTTTAGAACGGATATAGGCTTATAGTATTGGTTCTTGAAAGAAAAAGGTTTAAGGCTCAAAAGGGTTAACTAGGGAGTATATCATTGGTGGGATATGAAATTATTCAACTATCATTTGGATCAAGGAGAGCCTATAATCACTTCTCAAGCCAAATTTCACTTAAGATTTCGCCTCAACAGACATTCAGGGTAAGTTCTAGACCATTGGCTCGGGACTTGGACTCACAGTTCGATTTCTCACCACACAAGCTCAAGGATTGCTAAAGACATAGAGTCGGGGGCCCACAACAATCTTAGACACGATTGAGCAAACAATGGTCCTGAAAGACCATATGATGATTGTTTGGTCAACACAAGAGTCTTAAGGTCGCGACTTTCACCATCCTAAACACAACAACTTGTCTTTGACCATGGGATCAAAGGCAACTGTGTTAGGCCCAAGTGAAGCTTTGCTTGAGGTAAACTTAACTACAAGCTACCAAAAAAATAAAAACAAAAACGGACTCAAACCCTTAAGAAGGTTGTCACGCCATCCATCATCGGGAAGAGCCACCCGGTTCACACAATACTCCACCTTTGAAAAGAACCGTGGCATTAAGAAAACCAAAGGCTTATTGAAAGTGCCAAAAATGAAAAAAAAAGCTACGAGCCTATCTAAGAAGCTAAAAACGAATTTTTTTTTATGAAAATAGAAAATAGAATGAATATGTACAATAGGGGATTTGAATATACAACGGGGGATGAATATATACAATAACGTAACTTTATATATAGACCAAATGAAAGATAAAAAGTGCGATAAAAGTAACTAAACGTAAAATTATATACAGACCAAAGATGAAAATCAAAAAGACATAAAATGTAACAATATATACAGTCATCCAAAAATGCAGGGCACATCCCCTCAAATAAAAGCTGGCATTGTCCCCAATGCCAACTAAACAATTAAGCACCAAAAAAAAAGTATACGAAAAGGATATGGGAACTCCCTAAGCCGTGTCCGTCTGCATGGGATCATCAATGGTCCCTGGGTCCTCTGTATGCGCGGGAACCTCAGACTGGTTCTCGGTCTCCTGCTGCTCAGCTGCTGGGACTGGGGCCTGGACCTGGACGGGCTGAATATCAGGAACATCCTGTGGCTGACTGGAGGGAGCCTCCGGTGGGTCCGCCAACTGGATGATCGCCTCATCTGCACTAGGGAGCCTCTTCTTCTTTGGAAGCCTCTGTGTCTGCTTCTGCTGTGGCTCTGCTGCTGGTACTGCTGCTAGAGCTGGATCCTCAAATAGCAAGTTTAAAGGTAGCTGTTCTGCCTTCAGTTTGTCCACATCCGCTCTAAACTCCTTCACAGACTCCTTGGAAGCCCGTGTTTTGCGCAACTTCTTGTGCTCCCTGGCAAGCTCCTTCAGGGTCTTGCCATGTGAATCTACTACCTTAGCCAAGGCACCCTGAGTACTGATGATCTTTTCCTGGTTCTCCAGGATCTTCTTCAATGTATCCTCAATGGCCTGTGGAATCTGTGCTGGCTACGGTGCCGACTGAGCCGCAATGGTAGAAGTCAAGGTGGACAACTTGGATGACGCAACTGACATCCAGTTGTTTAAGCTATGAAGTGTCTGGCTCAGCTGGTGGGCAGTAATAGGATGGGCCCGGGAAGATGGAATCCCTGAGCCAGCTGAACTAGAGGGACCAACAGTAGTGGAAGGTTCGGGAGGCATGTCAGCAACTATGGAAGAAGGCTCAGTGGAGGGCTTTACCGCAACCGGCTCTTCAGACTGGCCGGTTGGGGCAGAAGCAGGCGGCTTGTAATTTTTGTCCTTGGGGTTGTCTGACCCCTTCAAACTGTACCATGAAAACGAAGCCACAGGTTTGACCTTGATGTCAAAAGGTCTATTTTCCACCTCCAGGTCCCGGAAATACATAGTGAAGGTGCTGGGAAAAGGGTAGTTTTGGTCATGCTCAACCCCCATTGTAGAAATGATGCGGGACATCACATTGCCCACGTTGATAGGGTATCCCGCCATAATAGATGCAACAAGAACAGCTCGGGCAAGCGGAATAGTCTGATCATGGGTAGTGGGGTCGAGCCAACTGCACACAAAAGTCAACCACCCCCTAGCCTCAAAGTTAAGGGTCCTCTGATGTATTTTGACCCCTGCTTGCAACCACTCTAGAACCGTACCCGGAATTGCCGGTATGAAGCTAACCATGGACGAACCTCCTCGCCCATTGCCAACTTTTCATTGTAAAGGGACTCATCTTCTTCATTAAACCCCAGGTATTCATTTAGCGCCTTCTCGGTAAATACCACATTTTTGTTTCGCACTTTGGTCACTTTAGTGCCCTTCAAGATGTGGGCCACATTGCTATAAAACTCCTTGACCATGTGCTTATTCGCCTTCACACAATTATCTTTAAAGTTCTCCCAACCCACTCGAGCTCGAAACTGTCTATGTACATCGGGGTGTAGGGGTAGAAGGTCTCTATAAATGAAGCTCCTCTCAAGAATCAACTTTCGTGCCAGCCACCATTCCCTAAACTTGTGGAACGCCACCTGGCTGACGAATCTATCTTCCCAAACAGCGGGATTTCTAGTCCGGTCACCACCCCCAACCTGAGGCACACCGCCCCCAGGTAACTCCCCATCTCCCTCATCACCTCTAACACCCTCTCCAGATATTGACGCTGTGGGAGAGGTAGAGTATTCATCCCCACTACTATCGCTGAGCCCTCAGACGACCCAGAAGAAATGTTGATTGAAGCTTGAGCATCGGGGGAAGAGGGATGAGTGTCTCTATGTATGGCCCTCTCCGGATACGGGATGTATAGTGGGACTGAATCTGAAGAGATCTCCCGGGAGGGATCATACTCACTCTCTGAGTTGTCAATGGCTCTGTCAGGCGCTTTGATTGCTTTCCTCATGTCCTTTATTTTTTTTCTAGCCTGGGGAGTGAGTTTTACCATCCTTTGCTTCCCTCCCCGGGAGGAATCACCTCGGCCAGGTTGTTTCGAGCCTTTGCCTATTTGTTTGACCATTGTCTGCAAGCACAAACATCTAGCTTTGTTAGTATCAACACAGACAGTGAAAGAGATGTGAAAAATGAATTGCAGAACAGAAGCCACAAGCTGCAGAACATGTTGCAGAAACAGTGCATCGCGGCCCGCACAAAAAGGAGTGCGGCCGCACTGGGGGCACCGCGGACCGCATAAAGGCGACCGCGGTCCGCACTGAGGCAAGGTCTATAACACCACCTCTCTGAATCCAACCACTGCGGCCCGCACAAAGTAGCACCGCGGCCGCGGTGGGCCAGCGCAGACCGCACAGAATGCAATGCGGCCGCGCTGGGCAAGAGGTCAATTCCTGAAAAATCCTCACTGTGGTCTGCACAAAGTGGTACCGCGGACCGCGTTGAAGCACTGCAGACCGTATAAAAACGACCGCGGTCCGCGGTGGGTGCTTGGTCAAGGCACTGAGTTAGGGTTCTTGGTTTTATATTTTTGTTTAAATTTTCACCTAACTTTGTCCCTACTCAATTTACCCAGTTAATAATACTCCTCAGGCACACAAAACTTAACAGTTAAACTAAACTAACATCAAAATTGAAGAATTACGGGGGGGAGGGGAAGAAGCCTACACAGTTAATAGAAAATGACATAAAATGAAATTAAATAATTAAAATAACAAGAAGTGGTTGAATTGTTATCAGATATTGAGAATAAGTGAAGAAACACAATGCAAACAAGCTAGTACAAAGAAGAGGGAAGATGAACAGTGATTTTTAGGTCTCTGAGAATCAATTTTTCGAAAAGGGTAACCGGTGACCTCTGAGGTCTATTTATAGAAAAGCACATGGGACCCAGCCTCACCTACCAGCGCGGCCGCACAAAACGGACCGGGACCGCGCTCGGTTTGTTCAGAATAAGGCTGAGGCTACTTCCGCGGACCGCACAAAATAGACCGCGACCGCGGAGGTCCGCCGTGGTCCGCACTAAATGGAATGTGGTCGTGGTGGCAAACTTCTGAGAGTACCTCACTTGGCCTTCACCGGTGCGGACCGCACAAAGTGCAATGCGGCCGCACTGGCAACTTCAGAGACTGTCAATTTTTCCAAAATGTTTTGCACTGTATCAACACTATCCCTGCAACATCTCACAACCAATTAGCTCAAAAATCAATCCTACACTACAAAGAAAATGAAATAAAACAAGAAGAAAAAGACATGGGTTGCCTCCCAAGAAGCGCCTGATTTAACGGCACGACGCATGTTACCATCACATCACTTTAGATGAAGAAGTGCCACCACGTGGCTGTCATCAAGTTTTCCAAGATAATGCTTGACCCGGTGCCCATTAACTCTGAAAACTTCACCATTTTTGTTCCTTAGATCAAGAGCACCAAATGGGGTCAAAAACATAACTTCAAATGGCCCACTCCACTTTGACTTGAGCTTACCCGAAAATAGACGTAACCGGGAATTGAACAATAGAACCATATCTCCAACCTTGAACTATTTACTAATAAGTTAGGATTTTAAAGTGTTTATGTCCCTACTTGCCTATGCTTTGAGTGTAAATTGATACAAAAACAGTCCCAAAATGCTCACAAGTTATGCTTGATTGTAGGGTTGATTGACAAAGTGACGAAATGTCAAAGATCGGCTCAAAAAGGAGTGAAACCTGCTCAAGTATCAAAGACCAAGAGAAGTGAAGAAAAAGGGGCCTAGTGCAGACCACGTAACAATGACCGCGGCCGCACTAGGAGGTTCAGAGACTTGACATTTTTAAGCGTAAGGTCACGCGGCCGCGGTAGGATTCACGCAGCCCGCGGAGAAGCTTCGCGGCCGCACTCCTGCTCTGTGCGGTCCGCGTTCATAGGGTTCAGCAAAGGGCATTTGTCCTCACGCGGTCCGCGGTCACGTCTGCGCGGACCGCGCCAGTTGCCTTTGCGGCCGCGATACACTTCCATGCGGTCCGCATCCCCCAGTTCAAGTCATCAAACAACTGAAGCCCAAGAGCCACTGCGGGCGCGGTCCGTTTTGTGCGGCCCGCATGACCCCACAGGGGTATTTTTGTCCAGTTTTTCCAGCCTAGTATAAATAGAACATTTTACTATTTTTTTTAAGGGAGCAGTCAGATCTGAGAACAGAAGAACAGTTGTGCTTGGTGTTGTAGCCATTTTTGGCATATTTGCTTCTCATTAACAATAGATTATTGTAGTTTCTTCTTAGTAATTAATTAATATTTGTAGTTCTTCGTCTATTTCTTCAGTTTCTTCTTTAATTATGTGTAGCTAAACCCATTAGCTAGGATTGTGGCTCAACACTAGTATGGGTAATTGATGGGTGTTGCCATCTAGGGTTAGATTGACTATGGGTGTTTGTTATTTGGGTTGATTTTATGATTTAATTTAGAATTGGTGGTTGCAAATACTGATTCAAGCTTTGTGGGTTTAACTCTTCTTGAGAAAGAGAGTCTATGACCTCAAAATTGACAAAACAAGAAATTGGGATGGACTCATGAGAAATGATAGTCCCAATTGATGGGTTAAATCTCGAGAGAGTAATCACCCTACTTGAACCCTAGTTGCTTGGTCTAATTTGCTAACCTAATTGGTCTCGAGAGTCAATTGGGAAAAATCACTCTCTCTACCGAGAGGTGTGAGAGTGGGTAAAATTGTGCAACGGTTATAGCATAAGCCCCAAATAAGTCAATCGAACCTAAGTAACATCTACCCATCAATTAGCCACCAAGGTAATGCCACGACCCAAGTGCTCTTCCTTCCCAATAATTACAACTTAGCAATATTCTCCTAGCATAATCTAGCTTTAATCCGTATTTTTATAATAGTAGTTATACATACAAAAACTCAAAAGATGCTTGAAGTGACATTAGAAGCACAACCGCATCTCTAGGCTAGACAAAAAATACAACTCCACTACTAGCTCCCTGTGGAAATTCGATCCCGGACCTCTATTCGGTAAAAGCTATTGCGATCCGCTCTTCCTACCATAGTGTAGTGTCGAGTCGGCAACAATCATTTACCCCGAGCATATTTGTTGTGAAGGTACTTCATTTTGTCCTTATACAGGGATGAACTTGAGTAGGCATGGAATCTAAACTCATCGAGCTCATTGAGTTGTTCAACATGAAGATTTGCCGCAACATCCCATTCCAAATTCAACTTCCTCAAAGCCAACATGGCCTTGTGCTCTAACTCAACCGGAAGATGACAAGCTTTTCCAAACACCAACCGATACGGAGACATACCAATCGGAGTTTTGTAAGCCGTCCGATAAGCCCATAGAGCATCATCCAACTTTTTCGACCAATCGGTCCTATTAGCATTGACAGTTTTTGACAAGATGCTCTTAATTTCTCTGTTGGAGACTTCCACTTGACCACTAGCTTGAGTATGATCGGAGGTAGAAACCTTATGATTGATACCGTACTTGGAAAGCAACGTGTCGAATGCCTTGTTGCAAAAGTGAGACCCTCCATCACTAATAATCGCATGAGGAGTGCCAAACCTTGTGAAGATGCTCTTTTTAAGAAATGAAACAACACTCTGGGCTTCATTATTAGGCAAAGACACGGCTTCAACCCATTTTGAGACATAGTCAACCGCCACGAGAATGTAAGTATTCCTACAAGAGCTAACAAATGGACCCATGAAATCGATGCCCCAAACATCAAAGATATCCACTTCTAGAATCGTATTGAGAGGTATCTCATCCCTTTTTGAAATTCCGCCCGCTCTTTGGCACTCATCACACCTCTTCACCAAATCGCCCGCATCTTTGAACAAGGTGGGCCAATAGAATCCACAACTAAGAACTTTCGAGGCGGTCCTCACCCCACCATAATGGCCACCATAGGGTGAAGAATGGCAAGCCTCTAAGATACTCAATTGTTCTTCCTCCAGGACACATCTACGAATCACACCATCCATGCAAATCTTGAACAAGTATGGCTCATCCCAATAGAAATCCAAACTATCCCGCTTGAGCTTCTTCCTTTGGTTAGAAGAGATCTCACACGGGATTATTTCGATAACCAGATAATTGGCAACATCGGCAAACCATGGCATTCCATTCATTGACACCGCAAGGAGTTGCTCGTCGGGAAATGAATCATTTATCTCAAGTCCGTCACAAGGCCTTCCCTCCTTCTCCAAACGGGACAAGTGATCCGCCACTTGATTCTCACTACCTTTTCGGTCAATAATTTCTAGATCAAACTCTTGAAGAAGTAACACCCATCTCATCAACCTCGCCTTGGAGTCTTTCTCGGTCATCAAATACCTAAGGGCGGCATGATCGGTGTGCACTATAACTTTGGCCCCCACAAGGTAAGGTCGGAATTTTTCCATCGCAAACACAATAGCCAACAATTCTTTCTCAGTGACTGTGTAGTTCCTTTGAGCCTCATTCATGGTCTTGCTTGCGTAGTACACCGGATGAAACATCTTGCTGATCCTTTGGCCCAAAATAGCCCCAACCGCAACGTCACTAGCATCGCACATGAGCTCGAAAGGCAAGCTCCAATTTGGTGCGGTAATGATGGGGGTAGAAGTCAACTTGAGCTTGAGAAACTCGAATGCTTGCATACAACTCTCGTCGAACAAGAACTTTGCATCTTTCTCTAGCAACTTGCACAAAGGGTGTACCACTTTAGAAAAATCCTTTATGAACCTCCGGTAAAAACCCGCGTGCCCAAGAATACTCCTCACCCCTTTGACAGAAATAGGGGGAGGAAGCCTTGAAATCACCTCTATCTTGGTTTTGTCAACCTCAATTCCTCGCTTCGAGATTTTGTGACCCAACACTATACCCTCTTCAACCATGAAATGACATTTTTCCCAATTGAGTACGAGGTTTATGTCTTCACATCGGGCCAATACTCTATCCAAATTTTTCAGACACTCATCAAAAGAATCCCCAACCACACTGAAATCATCCATGAAAACCTCTAAGATATCTTCCACCATGTCGGTGAAAATAGCCATCATGCAACATTGGAAGGTCGCCAGAGCATTACACAATCCGAATGGCATTCGAGAGAAAGCGAATGTGCTATAGGGACATGTAAAAGTTGTCTTCTCTTGGTCCTTCGGGGCAATTAAAATTTTATTGTACCCCGAGTAACCATCCAAGAAGCAATAGAAAGCACACCCGCAAGACGATCTAGCATTTGGTCAAGGAATGGCAATGGGAAATGATCTTTTCGGGTCACCTTGTTTAGCTTCCGGTAGTCCATACATACTCTCCACCCGGTGACTGTGCGAGTAGGAATGAGTTCATTATTGTCATTGGTCACCACAGTCATACCACCCTTCTTCGACATACATTGCACCGGAGAAGTCCAAGAACTGTCAGAAATAGGATAAACCACACCGGCGTCTAACCACTTGATAACCTCTTTCTTCACCACTTCTTGCATCGCCTCATTTAATCTTCTTTGATGCTCCAAGGAAGGCTTTGCATCCTCCTCCAAGATGATTTTGTGTATGCAAAATGCGGGGCTTATTCCCCGAATGTCAGCTAGAGTCCATCCAATTGCCCTTTTTCGCTTTTGAAGCACCGCCAAAGTGGCCTCAACCTGCATGTTAGTAAGGCAAGAAGAAAGAATAACTGGTAAAGTAGAATTTGAACCCAAGAATTCATACCTGAGGTGAGGAGGAAGTGGCTTCAACTCCAACACCGGTGACTCCTCAATTAATGGCTTTGTTGGTGGAGTTTTCCGATTTTCAAGATCCAAAGATAGCTTCCTCGGCTCATAAGAATAAGAGCTCATCCCATGTAGGGCATTGACACATTCCACTCTACTAGCATCATCATTGACATCCATGTTCAAGAGCACTGCTTCAAGAGGATCTTCCACGTTGATCATAGCACTGGTATCATCCACAATCACTGCTCTGACAAGTTCTACAAATGAGCACACCTTGGTGCTATTGGGCTGCTTCATAGATTTGCAAACGTGGAAAATGACCTTTCATCTCCCACTCGAAAAGTGAGCTCACCTGCTTCGACATCAACCAATGCCTTCCTCGTTGCAAGGAAAGGTCTACCCAAGATAATAGGAACCTCATAGTCCACCTCACAATCCAAAATCACAAAGTTGACCAGCAATATGAATGTTTCCACCCGGACAAGCACATCATCAATAATACCCAAAGGTCGCTTCATCAATCGATCCGCCATTTGAAGTCTCATTGAAGTTGGCCTAGGTTGCATGATACCCAAAGTTTTGAAAACTGAGTAGGGCATCAAATTGATACTAGCTCCCAAGTCACAAAGAGCTTTAGCAAAATCCGCACTCCCAATGGTGCAAGGAATGGTGAAAGCACCGGGATCTTCAAGCTTCAGGGCCATTGAATGCACTATAGCACTAACTTGGTGAGTCATCTTTACAGTTTCACAGTCCATAGAATGTTTTTTTGTAACCAAGTCTTTCATGAATTTTGCGTAGCCCGGCATTTGTTCAAGTGCCTCCACCAGAGGCACATTAATAGATAAGCTCTTCATTATGTCAATGAACTTTTTAAACTGATTATCATTCTTCTGCTTTGCGAGCCTTTGAGGATAAGGTGGGGGTGGTCTTGGCAAAGGAGCCATGGCTTTTGGCACAACCGGCTCCGACATGTCAATGATGTGTTCCCTAGATGGGTTCACATCGTTTTGGATTTCCACCTCGACTTCTTCCATATCAATCCTCACTTCATTATTCACATTTACATCAACCACATCTTCAACTACCAAAGAGACTTCGTCCTCTTGCAACTCAACATCATCATTCACGACTTGTTTTTTCTTATAGGCATTCATATCACCGCCTCTCCCACTTCTTGTTATGACCGCCATAACATGATTGTTCTTACCCTTTGGGTTCACTAACGTATCACTTGGTAGGGCACCCTTCAGGCGAGTATTCAATGACTGATAGATTTAGCCTAATTGCACCTCCAAATTTCGGATAGAGGTGTTGTGAGAAACTAACTGTGCATCGGAATCTGCATTCCTCTTCATCATCTGCTCGAACATTATTTCAATTCTGCTCATATCATTACCAGAAGAACTAGGACCTTGAGAAGGGAAAAGGGGTGGATTGTTCGGTTGTTGGTACATAGGGGGCCTTTGAAAGCCTTGCCCCCGGTTGCCTGGTTTTCCATTGTTGTTCCACCCGCCTTGATTGTTGTTATTGCCCCAGTTGTTGTTATTTCCATTCCAATTGCCTTGGTTGTTGTGTTGATTACCCCAATTGTTGTTTTGGTTGTTGTTGTTCCAATTACCACCACCTTGCTGTTGATTGCCCCAATTTCCTTGGGGTCGCCATTGTTGGTTTGAAGAGTTGCCTCTATTGCCTTGATAGTTGTTGACATATTGTACCTCCTCACTTTGGTCATCATAACCATCATTTTGACACCCATCATATTCATCAACAAACTGATCGGAATTTCCTTGATTTTGTTGCCTCCTTTGCCTTCTCTTGTTAACAAGCATACTAACACCCTCCATAGCATTCACTTGGCGAGGATTCTGAATTTGTTGCAATTGTGCCTTAGCCAATTGATTCATCGTAGTGGTAAGTTCAGCTATCGCTTTCCCATGATCATGTAATTCCTTGTGCAAATGGATAACCGTCGGGTCACCTTGAGGTACATTTGCTCTACTCTGCCATGCTGAAGAAGTGTCCGCCATTTCATCAAGTACATCACATACCTCTTCATAAGAACGTTTCATAAAATTTCCCCCGGCCAATTGGTTAACAATGCATTGATTTGTAGTATTTATGCCTCGGTAGAAGGTATGTTGGATCATGGCCTCGGTCATATCATTATTTGGGCACTCCTTCACCATTGTTCTATATCGCTCCCAAATCTCATGCAAAGGTTCCATTGGCTCTTGCTTGAAGGCTAATATGTCATCTCGAAGTGCCTCCATATGACTATGAGAGAAGAATTTGGCAATAAACTTATCCGCCAACTCATCCCAAGTTGTGATGGAATGGTTGGGGAGTCTCTCGAGCCAATCCAATGCCTTTCCCTGAAGTGAGAACGGTAAAAGTCTCAATCTCAACGCATCCTTGGACACATTCGTCTGTTTGCTCCCCCAGCATGTATCTACGAACCCCTTGAGATGTTTGTATTCATTTTGATTTGCAGTGCCTGTGAAGTACCCACGCTGCTCAAGTAAGGTCAACATCACATTGGTTATCTGAAAGTTGCCCGCCCAGATTCGGGGTGGGACAATAGCACTTGCGTAGCCCTGGTTCGGTAATACTCTGGGAGCCACTCTTGGAGGAACCGGGGGAGGGTCTGGAATATTGTCATTTGGATTAGCATTGGCATTCCGGCCTCTCCGTTGACCTTGAGGTGCAAGAGGTACCTCATCTTGCTTAAGATCATCTACCTCCTCCCCCGCTATCACATTTCCAAGAGGATCATTATCGTTGTTTAAATCCATGTTGGTACCTGAGTAATGACACAAACAAGTAAGTAACAAAGAAAGAAAGAAGAACAATACACAAAACTAACTAAATAGATAGCCAAAACCGTTAGCTCCCCGGCAACAGCACCAAAAAGTGATCAATACCAACTCCACACTACTAAAAAGAAGGAAGAGAGGGTCGCAATAGCTTTTACCCGATATGAGGGTCGGGATCGATTTCCATAGGGAGCTAGGAATGGAGTCGAGTATCTATCTAGACTAGAGTTGTGTAATTATTCCAAATGTCACTTCCATACATTTTTAGGTTTTTGATTATAAACTACTATTATCAAACTATTAATTAAAACTAGATTATGCTACGAGATAACTGTTAAGTTGTATCTAATGGGAAGAAAGGCACTAGGGTCGTGACATTACCTAGGTGGCTAATTGACGGGTAGATGTTACTAAAGTTCGATTGACATAATTGGGGCTTATGCTATAATCGTTGCACAATTTTACCCACTCTCACACCTCTCGGTAGAGAGAGTGATTTTGCCTAATTGACTCTCTCGAGACCAAATGGGTAGGCAAATTAGCTCAAGCAACTAGGGTTCAAGTTGGGTAATTACTCTCTCGAGGTTTAACCCTTTAATTGGGACTGTCAATTCTCTTGAGTCCATCCCAATTCCTTGTTGGGTCAATTTTGGAGACCTAGGCTCTCTTTCTCAAGAAGAGCCAAGTCAACTTAGCATAAATCAGTGTTTGCAACCACCAATTCATAGATTAAACCATAAAATTGACCCAAATAACAAACACCCATAGTCAATCTAACAATAGCTGGCAACACCCATCAATTACCCACACTAGGGTTGAGCCACAACCCTAGCTAATGGGTTTAGCTACTCATGCTTGAAGAAGAAAATAGAGAAATAGATAAAGAACAAGGCATATTAATTAAATGCTAAATGAAAATACAAGAATCTATCGTTAATTTGAAGCTAAGATGCCAAAAAGTGGCTACCGTTGGGGTTCCCACGAGCACAGCTAAGATCTGGATATATCTGATGACCTAAAAATGGTAAAATGTTCTATTTATACTAGACTAGAAAAATTGGACAAAAATACCCTTGCGGGGTCAGCGCGGGCCGCATAAAATGGACCGCGACCGCGCTAGGCTCTTGGACTTCAATTCTGGGCTCTCTAACTTGGGCTCTGCGGACCGCGTAGAATGGACCGTGGCCGCGGAGGTAGCTGGCGCATTCCGCACAATCGTGACCGCGGACCGCATGGCTTGAACTTTGGCATTTTCCATCTCTCTGAATCTCCCTTCCGCGGACTGCACAAAAAGGTAGTGCGGCCGCGGAGCCTTCACCACGGACCGCGAAATGTGTACCACGGCCGCGTTACTTGAAGCCCATTTTTGCCAACTTTCTGAATCTCTCTTCCGCGGACCGCACAAAATAATAGCGCGGCCGCGGAGCTTTCACCACGGACCGCAAAATGTGTATTGCGGCTGCGTTGCTTGAAGCCTGGTTTTGCCTTTTCTCTGAATCACCTAGTGCGGCCGCATTCGACTTTGTGCGGACTGCACTAGGCTTATTTGCCCGTTTGCCCTCAGTTTACTTTGTCTTTGATACTTGAGCAGGTTTTACTCCTTTTGAGCCAATCTTTGACATTTCGTCACTTTGTCGATCAAACCTGCAATCAAGCACAACTTATGAGCCTTTTGGGACTAATTTGTAACAATTTATAATCAAAGCATAGGCAAGAAGGAGCATGAAACTCGCTAAAATCCCTACTTATCATTGAGCACCTTGGATGATGACATTCTACGGGAGTTTAAGGATCACCAAAGAGCTATGTCTTTGGAATGCTTTCAAGAAAAGGTTTGGTAAATGTTCCACTGCAAGGCTGCGATTCTTAATGATCAAATTTGATTCATGTATGAAACGCCTAAAACATTCAATGAAAATACATCTGAGGCAAATGACAAATATGACTAGGGAGTTGAAAGATGCTGGTCATGTATTGATTGATGAACAACAAATCCAAGCTATCATACGCTCTTTACCTAGTTCTTAGGATCATATGAAAAAGCATTTGACCCATAATGAGTGAATCACAACTCTAGAAGATGTCTGGAGGCATCTTGAGTTAAAGGAGGAATGACTTGAGACTGCAAAGCCAATAGCTGAGTTGCACATGTCAACAACCTTCAAAACCAAGAGTGATTCAAATAAAAGGAATTGGGGTAAAAAGAGAGGTACACCTCAAGCTCAGCCATCTCAGCATGCAAAAAGGGCAAAGACTGAAAAAGGCAAGAACAAATGTCACAAACGTGTCAAAGTTTCTAAAATGAAATGTTATGATTACGATAAAAAGGGTCATTATGCCAGAGATTGCTCTAAGCCTCCAAGAAAGGTATTTCACGATACTCGAATTAGTGAACTTTATGTTTCTAATTCTATTTTTCTAATTGAATCTAATCTTTTGTGGATTGTAGACTCAGGAGCAACAGATCATATAACCTGAGAACGCAGTGCCTTTATTGAATTTCGGCGAGTTCCACATGAAGCAAAGTGGATATATATAGGAAACAACAGCAAAGTTGTTGTTGAAGGGATCGGTACATGCAAGTTAGTCCTGCGGTCGAAACCTAATATTACATGATGTTCTCTTTGCACCAATAATTCGCCGGAATGTTATTTCAGTTTCAGTTTTGCTTAAGCTAGGATTTGACTTGTTTTGTCATAGCAATTCTGCTAAGTTGACTTTTGGTCCAAATTTATTTTGTTTTGGTCATGTGACCTAAGGTTTAATTATTATGGATTTGGATTATGATTCATTTAATAATAATGCTAGTTTTTCTATGCTTGTTTCTTCACATAAATATGATAGTGATCTAAACATATGGCATGCTAGACTTGGTCATGTTGGCCAAAAAAGAATGCAAAGGTTAGAAAAACAAGGTTTGCTTTCCAATATTGAACATGTGAAATTGTCCACTTATGAAAATTGTCTAGCTGGAAAACCTGCAAGAAAACCTTTTGGTCAGGTGACTAGAGCCGAATATCCTTTGCAATTAGTCTATTCAGACATCTGTGGGCCTATGAATGTTATGGCAAGGCATGGAACAAGTTATTTCATCATATTTATTGATGACTATACCCGTTTCAGTTATGTCTATTTAATTTCCCACAAATCAGAAGCAATAATTTGCTTCAAACGCTATATGAGCTTAGTGGAAAATCAATTAGACAAGAAGATAAAAGCTCTTTGAACTGACCGTTGTCGTGAATGCTTATCAACCCAGTTTAATAATTTATATGATGAAAAGGGAATAATTCATCAGTTGACTATCCCAAATACTCCACAATAAAATGGTGTTGCTGAGAGAAGAAACAGAACGCTCCTAGAAATTGTTAGGTCAATGATGGCACAAGCTAACCTCCCAATTCGTTACTGGGGTGATGTGTTGCTTACTGCCACCTTTGTACTTAATCGAGTGCCTACAAAGTCAGTTACTACTACTCCATATGAGTTATGGACTGAAAGACAACCTGACCTGAGTATATTAAGACCTTGGGGTTGTGCTACCTATACACATGTTTCCTCTCACAAATATGGCAAATTAGGTCAGAGGGGAAAGAAAACTATATTTATAAGATATTCCAAAACCTCAAAGGGTTATGTGTTTATAGGTAATCAAGACAGTGGGAGTGTAACTGAGTTTCACGAGATGTCACATTCTTAGAGGATGAGTTCCCTAAGAAGGGAGAGGTAGGTCAAGACTTAACTTTATTTGAGATAATGGATCAAGAAGTACAAGGATCACTTCTTTCGATTGGGAGAATTTTAGCAGATGATGAATTAGTTTCTCATCAAAGACCTCCTTCATCATCAGATGCGAACGAAAGTAATCATTCTACATTTAGTGGAAGTGACCAAATGGATCTTGTTCAAAGTGGGAGCGAGATGGTCATAGATCTTATTCCAAGTGGGAGTAGGATGGATGTTCTTGATCCGGGTGGGAGCAACATTGATCCAAATGAGAACAATGATGAATCACAAATAAGACGTGGTTATCGTAAAAAGATTTCCTACTGATGATTTGATGTTGAAGGCGGTGAACAATTTATGATGCTCCTATAAGAAGAAAACGATCCTAAAAATGTAAAAAAGGCTCTCTCATGCCCTTCTAAGGATAAATGGACAAAAGCAATGTAAGATGAACTGGAGTCTATGAGAGTCAACAAAGTTTGGGAACTAGTTGACCTCCCTGAAGGACGTAAAACAATTGGGAGAAAATGGATTCTCAAAATTAAGCTCAAGGATAATGACACAATTGAGAGATATAAGGCTCGACTGGTGGCGAAAGGGTATACACAACATAAAGGAATAGACTACAAAGAGACTTTCTCGCTTGCTGTATGATTTACCTTTGTTCGCATGGTTCTAGCTACTGTTGCAAGCTTGGATCTTGAATTACGTCAGATGTATGTAAAGACTGTCTTTCTCAATGGAGAACTAGATGAAGAAATCTAGTGTTTCATTGAAAAGGGCCACAAACAAAAGGTTTGTAGACTTTTGAAGTCTATTTATGGCCTCAAACAATCTTCAAGGCAGTGATATATATGCTTGTAGAATGTTTTTGTATACAATGGTTTTGCCATGATGGAAGAAGGCCATTGTGTTTATACCAAAAGATCAAGGAACAAGCTTGTGATTTTAACATTGTATGTAGATGACATACTTATAGCTAGAAATGATAAGGAGTTTATAACTGAGATAAAGTCATAGTTATCATCCCAATTTGAGATGAAATATATGGGTAAAGCTACATAAATTCTTAGAGTTAAGATTTCAAGAGATCATTCAAAGAAAATATTGTATCCCTCACAAGAGAATTACATTAGAAAAGTTCTTGAATGATTCAATATGCAAAACAGTAGCCTAGTTGATACTCCTATCAGTAAAGGCCATGCTTTGGGAAGTCAGATATGTCCTAAGACTCCCGAAGAGACAAAAAGAATGAGCCAAGTTCTTTATAGGAGCGCAGTCGAAAGTCTAATGTATGTTATGGTATGCACTAGACCTGATATCTATCAAGTAGTTTGCTAGGTAAGTAGATATCAAACCAACCCAGGTTTAGAACATTGGCAAGTAGTAAAAAGGATCATGAGATATCTGAAGGGAACTGCTGATTATGCCTTTTGTTATCAAGGTGGCAAGGATCTGCGATTAATTGGATATAGTGATGCTGATCATGGAGGAGATCTAGACGAAAGAAAGTCTATCTCAGGATATGTGTTCTTACTCAATGATGGCGCTATATCATGGAGTATAATCATGTGTATCACTACCTATGATGGAAGCCGAATAGGTGGCTTTCGCTTCAGCATCACAGGAAGCTATTTGGTTGAAAAAGTTCTTGGAGCACTTGTTGGATATCGCTGAAAATACTGAACTAGTGTTAGTCTATTATGCCAGTGAGGCTGAATATCCTCCACCAAGGACCCTAAGTTTCATTGTAAAACCAAACATATAGATATCAAGTATAACTATGCGAGAGATATGGTTATACGCAAGGTAGTGAATGTGAAGTATGTGTCTACAAAAGATATGTTAGCAGATCCTTTCACCAAGGCTTTGCCAAGAGATGCATTTGTGAGACACACTAGGTTTCAAGGCTTGCGTAGACTTTGATATTCTTCATTTTGTTATTCATTTTCCCTCACAAAACTGATATTTTTTTATTATCAATAAAGTTGATTTAAATAGATACATATTCATATTTATATTGCTGAATGTTATGGGCATTCTTTGTTCATTTTTTTAAATAAGTATGTGGGGTAGACAAGATGTTGGCCTTCTCAAACAGGCAATCGCCTCCTTATCTTAGTGATGTGAGGAGATGAGACATGATTTTAAGCAAAATTATCATAAGGATAATTTGAGAGCTATTCGCTTAAAACCAGAATGTCGCTTAAACAATGACATAAGGTCATTAGGAAATGTTCACTACTCTGCTTTGTGAGACAGATGTGAGTTAAATAAGATTTTGTAGATCAAAGAACTCAAATTTAGATACTTATGGTGTCTAAATATCATCTGTACAATATTTTTTATGAGATAAAGACATACGCTCCTTGGGAAAAAGGAGAAAATGTTGTAGCACATGTCTCACATGTGTGCTAATGTCGACAAATTGGGTTAACATAACTCCGTTCTCAACATATTATTGTGTGAGACCCAAAGCTTTTATGATGGCTCAAGATTTTGTACCCTCAAAGACTCCAATCAGATACTTGAGACTTAGTGTGATGTTAGTTATCTTAGTGTGTTTTCAAAAAAATATGAACACAGATTTGGTCTAGCAGAGCATATCTAGAAAAGTAGTCATACTAATATTAAGGGGATCGTGAGAAGAGGAAGATAATTGTTGGAATCTCATTTATTTGTATTCACTCGTGCACCAATTATAACTTATGAGTTATGATTGTGAATACAAAAAATAATAATATATGAGATTTTGAGACTATATCAAATGTGATTTATATGATCAAGGGTACTACATACTTTATGATCTACTTGCAGGTTTGACTCGACGAGAGGCTATATACTTCTAACAGATGTATAGAAGTTAACTCTTACAGTATGTTGGTCGCACGATTTTCTTCCTTGTATGAATGACTGAGGAGATGAGAATATGTTCCTCTGATTAGATGAGCACTCCCATTATGTGTGAGTAGGAGATGTAGGAAAATTAGGTCCACCGAGGTGTTTTAAAGCCCAATAGAGTTATTAGTTAAACATAATATTCCCTGTATAAGTACACTTAGTGTGTACACTAAAATACTAATCTAAGCAGTAATTTTACACGCTCTCTACTCCCTTATTAAACGAGGGGTTTAGATTGTGATATAGGGGATTGCTCCAATACACTGTGACAACCACCGCCGAACAATAATTACAGTCGCGGTTCGTCCGTCTATCGCTTCCGCTTCACGAAGAACAAGTAAGTTCTTATTTTACAATTTACGCGCTAATCTAATGTGTTTAGTTTAACGTGTTCTTTCAGGAATTTTAGCTCATTAATTTTAACTGAGTGCAAAGATAAATTTTGAAGTATGGCTGAGTTTCAAAGAAGGTATATTTTTTAGCTCATTAATTTACCTTTGCACTTATTTTTCTTTTGATTGGTTTGCAAATAAATACTACTATTACCGGCTACCACGCAAATTGAGATACCATTGAATTAGTAATTCAAGTGTAACTATGGTATTGTCTTTAATCTTCTTGGACACTGGAGACTATTAATTCTGTAAGCATTTAAATTTTATCGAATATAAATCGATAAAATAATATGGACTATATTTTAAATATATTAGTCCAACTAAATATTATGGGCTAATATAATTGAATTAATTATATAAGTCCAATATATATGGATTAAATAAATAAGTCTTAATCCGTTGGGATAGCCCATTTAATTGGGCTAAAGTGATGAGCCCACTTCATTAAGCCCAAGATGTCATCTTCCTAGAGGCCTAGTTTGGTGCCACATGTCAAATGATGTGGCATGCCAAGTCAAACCGAAGAGCCAATGAAATCATGCCACATGTCAAAATGACAAGGCATGCCAAATCAAATTAAAAGACCAATGAAATCATGCCACGTGTGCAAGTGACATGTTCTGGCCAATCAAATGCGGCAATATCACACTTCAATTTGATTGGTCGGAAAGAGTTTGTTCTTATCACAACTTCTCCCTTCCACAACTATAAATAGGGGTCTTCATAACTCGGAAAAGGCACCAGAAGTTATAACTAGAAGCAAGAGAGAGCTCGTAGATCAAACGCCGCAAAATTCTCTACAAGCTTCAAGCTTCAAGCAATCAAGTTCAAGTTCAAGAAATTAATTTCAAGATCAAGAACGAAGTCAAATTAAATACAAGACGTTCAAGATCAAGGATACTTGTTCGTGATAAAATTCGTGGCAACTATCAAAGTGTTCACAATTGATAAATCAAATTCAAATTTAAGATAAAGCTCAAAGGCCCTCGAATTTATACTAGAAAAGTAGAATCAAAGGAATTATAGAGATTGTACACTCAAATATTTGAAATATAATACTACGATTGTTGCGATATTTTTCGGTCTTGATTTATTTTCTCGACGCAATTTCATTGTCTACAAATTTTGGCACACCCGGTGGGACAATCTCTCCCTCTTATCTCAACTTTTCAATCACCAAAGTTCAAGAACATTGAAATGGCTTCAAAGAAAATTAACTCCAGATCAACATCCACCAAGGCTGCTAACTCCAGGTTCTATGCTAATGTGGAAATCATCCTCAATGTTACCTTTGGAAGCTTTGGACTAGTTACGAGGAGCAAAGCAAGCTCTTTAGGACAACAAGCACCCCAAGTGTCGTCCGCATCAACCCTTGTTTTCAGATCTTCATCCTTAAAAGGGGCAAGATCTTCCACAAACGCACCTGAAGGAGGAAGCGATGTTGCTGAAAAGATCAAAAAAACTCCTGCTCTACTTGACCTCTCCAGATCCAAGCACTCTGTTGTGAAGGAAGATAATGATGCTTCAAGTGATGGATCCTCCCCACTTACACCACATTGCATGAACCAATCAAGGATCAATCTATGTGACAATCCATGCTACTCTCTATCGTCCACAACAATCATGTAAGCCATGGTGACAAACACTCATCTGTAGAGGAGCAGTTGGCAAACTTGATAGAAGCAATCGTTGGCTTGACCAAATGTATACAAAATCAAGAGGCTAGAATCGACAAGCTAACAGACAGGGTAGGAATCTTGATGGAAGAAGAATCCACCCATGCACCCGGCAAACTCCCAGAAGTTCAAGAGATTGATCCTGCCCCACAACAAGTTGCATCCACTAAGGAAATTCTAATCTTTTCGGAAGGGATGATTCCAATCAATCAACTAAAGGAGTTCATCGAAGGGACTGTAAAAAACAAATATGAAGTCGCTTCCAAGTCCTCCTTTACCTACGTAAAGTCGTACACTTCAAGGATCGATATGTTGAAGATGCCAGATGGTTATCAACCTCCAAAAAATCAACAGTTTAAAGGCAAAGGCAATCTAAAACAACATGTGGTGCACTTCATTGAGACATGCAACAATGCTGGGACTTATGGAGATTACCTCATCAAGCAGTTTGTTCGCTCATTAAAAGGAAATGCTTTTGATTGGTACACAAACCTCGAGGCTAGATTTGTTGATAGTTGGGATCAACTAGAGTAAGAATTCCTTAATCGCTTTTATAGCACGAGACGTACTGTAAGTATGATAGAACTTACAAATACTCGTCAATGAAAGGGTGAACCTGTTATCGACTTTATCAATCGTTGGAGGAATGCAAGCCTCAACTAATAAGATAGGCTTAGTGAAGCTTCAGGCATAGAGATGTGCATCCAAGACATGCATTGGGGGATACGCTACATCTTGCAAGGTATCAATCCTGACACATTTGAAGAACTTGCGACTCGTGCCCATGACATGGAGTTGAGCATGGCCTCCACTGGAAATGAAAGGTTGCCTATTATGAGCCTCGAAAAGGGAACGACAAGCAAGAAGTCAGGAAATGGAATAAGTTTATACCCAAATATGGAGACAAAGAAGCTATGAATGTCAACACATCACCTGTGACATTCACAACGAATGTGAGCAAGAAGCAGAGTATGGAATCCACTTCTTTTCAAGATAAGCCAAGTGGAAAGTTGACTCTAAAAGAAATGCAAGAGAAAGAGTACCCATTTCTGGATTCTGATGTGCCAGCTATTTTTGAAGAACTCTTCGAGTTAAATCTCAATGAGCTTCTGGAGATGAAGCGACCAAATGAAGCTAGGAAAACAAATGACCCAAATTACTACAAATACCATCGACTTGTGAGCCACCTTTTGGAGAAGTGCTTTGTCTTCAAAGACAAAGTTATGGACTTGGCTCGTGAAAAGAAGATCATGCTTGAAGATGAGAAAGCAAGCACAAACCAAGTTTCTATCACCTTTGGCTCATTCAGTCCCGATGAATTATGTGGTTTTAAATAAAGTAAATTGAAGATTTACTGGAGAACGACAAAGCTAAAGTCAATCAACTTGATGATGATGAAGATTGGACGTTAGTGACTCATCGTAGGAACCATAGAAGGAGCCCACGAAAAGAATCAGTAGAACAACCAACAAGGAAAATGATGGTAAAAAGGCCAAGGAGATGGAATCCGGTTAAGCACTTAAAGAAAGCAAAAGTGGAGGTGCACCACTCTCAAAAGCCATGAAATCCACTGACCTTGGAGGAGTTTTTACCAAGTTGTTTTCGCACGAAGATTTCCCATGGGGGTATCGATGCCTTTTGTTGCCATGCTGACGAAGGGGAGGAAAAGAGTGATGCCCTACTTTGCAAACTTCAACCTGAAGACCGACAAACTTGAAGATTCGGCGGACTTTGACGTTTCAACCTGAAAATTTTGAGGGCTCAAATACTTCCACTTGAAGACTGACGAGTTTGAGGACCTCAACTTGAAGGCTTGGAGGTTTAAATATTTTGACTTTAAGACCGACGAATTTGAAGACTGAAACTTGAAGACCGACGGACTTGGATGGCTTAAATATTTCAACTTGAAGAGTGGCGAACGTGAAGACTTCAACTTGAAGACCAACGGACTTGAAGATTTCAACTTGGAGACTTCGAGGACTTAAATATTTCAGCTTCTCTTTTGCTTTACATTGTCCGACTTTTATCTTAGTCGCATAATTTTCAGCTTTACGCGCTTGTAACAAAAGACTTCCATATTTTATGGTGGGAGAGTCCAAATAATGAACCGTTTGATTTCTTGAAAATTAGACTTCGATATCTAAAATATATTCAAAATTTAGAATCAAACACCTTCATAATCGCCCCAGATAGTATTTTTGCATCCAACTTTAGATTTCACCACGTTAAAAATTTCATATTTGCGTAGTCTCACCAAAAAAAAATATCTTAGTGTAGAAAAGTCAAAATCATGAACCATTTAATTTTTTGAAAACTTAACTTGCAAATATTGAACATATCCAAAATGCAAAATTTAATGCCTTAAGGATGGTTTCAGATAATAGTCCGAAATCCATAATAAATTTTGATACGGCGACGGTTTCAGATTTGCACGACTTCACCAAAAATTTTGTATCTTGCTGTAGGAACGTCGAAATCACGAACCATTTGATCTACTAGAAACTTAAATTCCAAATCTATAACATATCCAAAATTCAAGATTTAATACCTTAAGGATACATTCAGATAATATTTCGAACTCAATACTAAATTCTGACACACTGACAATTTCAGATTTGCGCGACTTCGTCAAAAGTTTTGTATCTTGAAGTAGGAACGTCAAAATCACAAACCATTTGATCTATTGAAAACATAACTTCAAATATATAACATATCCAAAATGCAAAATTTAATTCCTTAGGTATAGTTTCAGATAATATTTCAAAATCAATATTAAATTCTGACACACTGACGATTTCAGATTTGCGCGACTTCGCCAAAAGTTTTGTATCTTGAAGTAGGGACATCGAAATCATGAACCACTTGATTTCTTGGATATTAAAATTCAAAATCTAAAATATATCCAACATGTAAAATTTAATGCCTTAAGAATAGTTTCAGATGATAGTTCGAAGTAGACTTTGGTTTCTGATATGCCGACAGTTCCAAATTAGCGCGACTTTACCAAAATTTTTGTATCTTGGTGTGGAAGTCTCGAGATTGTAAGACCTTTTTAATTGTCAGAAATTGAAATTCAAGAGCTTCATTCTCGCCAAATATCTTGGGTTCAAGTCTCACTGAATCTGAAACGTCGTGAAGGTACACCAAAAACTTGAAGGTTTGAAGAACATGAAGGCATAACGAATCCCGGACTTCAATGCAAATGTTTGGCAGCCTCCTAAAAGATATTAATCATTTTATTGAAGACACCAATTTACCATAGCGGTTTGCCCCTTTTAAATCAAATGGGATACAAAGTTGAATAGAAGAATTGTATCTCAGCTTGATTTTCAAGTGCTGATTGAATGGATTACATTCCATCGTACTTCATTCGAACAACGATGGGGGATTATGTATTGAACTTATGCGATTGAACTCAGAATAAAACTCTAAGTTGCTTACGTACTTCGGTGAAGAGGATCAAGTCATACCGTAGTTCAGAATGGGTATTTTTTTTTATTTTCTTTTTATGTCCTAACTTTTGCCTAGGACACCCCTTTCGAGGTTTTCAACCCAGCAAACTTTTTTTATTTTTTTGGGTTGTACACAGTTTATCCTCTTGCGGGCCAGGAGTACAGCAACATGCAGTTTAGGCTCATGCGTCAAAGAGCATTGCAACTTCAAGGATAATACTTATTCAAAAACTTACCATTGATAGGGCCAATTCTCATGCCATCTGCATCAACTAGCTTATAAGCCCCACTTAAATAAGATTCTTGCACGCATATGGCTCATCCCATTTTGAAGTGAACTTCCCTACAGGTTTATGGGAAGTAATAATGGTTCTTCTTATGGAAAGGACTTGATCTCCTACTTGAAAGGATCTTGGGAAAACTCTTTTATTGAAGGTGCGAGACAATCTAGCTTGATAACATTCAAGACTCTATTGAGCTTCCAACCTTTTCTCATCAAGAGCCTCCAACTCTGCCAATCGAAGTCGAGCGTTTTCTTCATCGGTGATGCCTTCTTGAATAGTTAATCGTAATGAAGGTATTTGATGCTCGAATGGCAAGACAACTTCAACTCCATAAACGAGTACATAAGGGGTCGCTTGTGTTGGCATGTGATGAGTTATCCTATATGCCCATAGAGATTCTTTCATACGGTCATTCCAATCTCGTTTGGATTTGGAGATGACTTTCTTTAACAAGTTGCATATAGTTTTGTTGAATGCCTCAGCTAGACCATTGACGACAACATTGTACATTGAAGAGTTACGTTGCTTGAAGCCAAAGAGATCACAAATCTCTTTCATCAATCTATTATCGAATGACTTTCCATTATCCGTTATTATGTAATAAGGAATGCCAAAGTGATAAATAATGTTTACTCGGATGAAACTTGCAACATTTTCCTTTTTTACTTCCTTAAGAGCAACAACTTCAGCCTATTTTGAGAAGTAGTCAGTTGCAGCCAAGATGTATAGGTGCCCACCAGAGGACTTTGGCAGTGGTCCAACAACATCCAATACCCAAGCGTCAAATGGCCAGGATGCAACAGTCAAGTGCAACACTTCAGGAGGTTGATAAATAAAATTCGCATGGAATTGACAAGCTATTCATCTTCGAGCGTAGTCCAAGCAATCTTTTACCATCGTTGGCCAATAATATCTCATCCTTTTTATATGAAAATGGAGCTTTGGTCCAGACTGGTGTGACCCATATACCCCAGAATGTGCCTCTTGCAAAGCTTGGAGTGCTTTTTCTTCCCCTAAGCATCAAAAGAGTACTCCTTCGAATGACCTTCTATATAGAGTATCTTTGTAGTAAAGGAAGCGAGGTGCATGATTGCGGATTTCAGTCCTTCTCCGCGGATTTTCTAGAAGTATCCCATAGCATAAGTAGTCGATAATAGGTTGTCGCCATTCTTCTTTCTCAACTTCAGAAAGAGCGACAAGATGCTTGAGTTCATTTTCTTCACCTTCAGCCTCATTTGGCGGTGGTACTACCCATTTTTGGTAGACAGTAACTTGCGCTTGATCAGACAGGATTAATGATGAAGCTAGGGCAGCTAAAGCATCAGCCTTCTTATTTTCTTTCCTTGGCACATGCTAAATAGTCACATCACCGAGCCACCCAATTAATTTTTTATCATAATCATGATGTGGGCGTAGTTTAGGCTTCTTGACCTCGTAACTACCTAAAAGCCGATTGACCACTAATTGAGAGTCACCAAAGACTTGCAATTGCAACCGCTTCATTTTGACAGCCATTTCAAGCCCAAGTATTAGTGCTTGAAGGCGTAGGCATTATTGGGGGAGACGAAGCATTAAATTGGGGGTTATCGGGACCAATGCTACGAGCTTCCGGAATAGAATGGGATCTTCGTAAAGTTGATCATTATGAGTCTTACGACGAATTTGATTGGCAGGTTCAATGGCAACGAGAAGGGGATTCATTAGCTCGTTATTTAGTACGAATCGGTGAAATGACAGAATCCATAAAGATTATTCAACAGGCTCTGGAAGGAATTCCAGGAGGGCCTTACGAAAATTTAGAAATCCGACGTTTTGACAGATTAAAAGATCCTGAATGGAATGATTTTGAATATCGGTTTATTAGTAAAAAACCTTCTCCAACTTTTGAATTGTCGAAACAAGAACTTTATGTGAGAGTTGAAGCCCCAAAAGGAGAATTGGGAATTTTTCTCATAGGAGATCAGAGCGTTTTTCCTTGGAGATGGAAAATTCGCCCACCAGGTTTTATCAATTTGCAAATTCTTCCTCAGTTAGTTAAAAGAATGAAATTGGCTGATATTATGACAATACTAGGTAGCATAGATATCATTATGGGAGAAGTTGATCGTTGAAATGATAATTGATACAACAGAAATAGAAACTATCAATTCTTTTTCCAAATTGGAATCCTTAAAAGAAGTCTATGGGATCATATGGATGCTTTTCCCTATTTTGACTCTTGTATTAGGAATCACAATAGGTGTACTAGTAATTGTTTGGTTAGAAAGAGAAATATCTGCAGGAATACAACAACGTATCGGACCTGAATATGCTGGCCCTTTAGGAATTCTTCAAGCTCTAGCAGATGGGACAAAACTACTTTTGAAAGAGAACCTTATTCCATCTACAGGAGATACTCGTTTATTCAGTATCGGACCATCCATAGCAGTAATATCCATCTTTCTAAGTTATTCAGTAATTCCTTTTGGTGATCACCTTGTTCTAGCCGATCTTAGTATTGGTGTTTTTTTCTGGATTGCCATTTCAAGTATTGCTCCCGTTGGACTTCTTATGTCGGGATATGGATCAAATAATAAATATTCTTTTTTAGGTGGTCTACGGGCAGCTGCTCAATCAATTAGTTATGAAATACCATTAGCTCTATGTGTGTTATCAATATCTCTACGTGTGATTCGGTGAGACCTAAAATTTCTCCAAATTCTTTTCTTTCTAGAAACAAAGGTAAAAAGATTTGATTGAATATATATATTTTCATTTTTATTCAGCATTTGGGTTGATGAACTAAACCAGATAGTTATATGAGTGAAAGAAAACGGCTTCTAAATTTGCAGTAAAAAGGTTGAGTCTCATTTCCTATGTACAAGAATCAAATGGTGAAAAAAGTAAACATAAGCAATAGAGATTGTTTACCCCAAGATTGGTGAATTGTCATGATAGCTTGAAGCGGGTTCAAAAGATCAACTGTATGGAGTTTTTACTGTCTATTACCATAGATGGATTTCCACAACGGGAGGTTGAAAGCAAAAATGAGTGGATGGTTAGGAAGACCAAGATACACAAAGGATTAGTAATTGAGATTATGTAAGTTATCCAAGAGGATATTTCTGTACATAAAAGGAATTCGAATTGGGGCTTTACGTTCGTAGAAATGATCAAGAAGTACTCCCCATGATTCTGATCCAGAGTATGTTCCTATCCACTGAGTAAGTAAATAACTATCAAGAACGAAGTAATCTTTTACTTTGGTTAAAGGCCCTTTTTCTGAGAAAGGAGAATAGGAATGAAATAAAATAGAAATAGAAAGAAAAGAATCTAATTGCAAAAGCAAAAAGGGGGGATGTCTTTTTTTTTCTTACTTTTTTCTTTTTTTGTTTTTATTCTTTCTTTCCTATAATTCCATTTTGATTTCTAGTTCGAGAGAGAAATTTTTTGTCATGATTCATGAACTAATGGACTCTCTAATTTTTTTCGTAATTGAGAATTCGAGGTTGAAATGTATATGTGATATTGCTATAAAGCGCATTTTATTTAATGATAAGGTTATTAATCAACAAAGAAAAATGAAAATTCTTAAAAGATGAGATCAATTCAGAAGCCCGTATTTATTAGTTTTAAATATAGCAGACAGAATTCCATTGGTCTAATTTGGGACCTTAGGATAGATTTTTACTCTATCTGACAAACATATCAAGATAAAGAATAGGAAAGGGTCCTTAGATTTATTTGTGACCTCTGAGGAGTCGTATGAGATGAAAATATCACGTACGGTTCTGTAATAGCGATGGGCACAGTGATGTTATCATCGACTATGATTATCTAACAATTTAAGTACAGTTGATATAGTGGAAACGCAGTCAAAATATGGCTTTTGGGGGGGGGGGGAATTTGTGGCGTCAACCCATCGGGTTTATCGTTTTTCTAATTTCTTCTCTAGCCGAGTGTGAAAGATTACCTTTTGATTTACCAGAAGTAGAAGAAGAATTAGTAGCAGGAGATACTCGTTTATTCAGTATCGGACCATCCATAGCAGTAATATCCAAGCCAAAAAGCATTACCCTGTAGCAATAAATACCCTTGGGGGTACAGAATACAGTAAGCTCTTCATCTTTTGGCGCCATGCGAATTTGGTTATAGCCTAATGAACCATCCATAAATGACATTGCCTCGTACCCAATAGTAGCATCGATCATCAGTTCTGGAATAGGAAGCGAAAATTCATCTTTCGGACATGCATTGTTAAGATCCCTAAAGTCAACGCACACTCGAATCTAGTCATTTTTCTTCCTTACAGGGATAATACTTGAAACCCATGTTGGGTATTTAACTTCACGAATAAAGCCAGCTTCGATGAGTTTGTTAACTTCGGTTTCAATCAAGAGAATCAAGTCCGGCCTAAAGCACCTTTGAGCTTGTTTAACAGGGCGAGCGCCATTTTTGACTGCAAGGTGATGGACTGCTACATTCGGGCCCAAGCCAGGCATCTCTTTGTAACTCCAAGCAAAGACATCCCTGAACTCCTCGAGTAACTCAATATAAGTGCTCTCTTCATCAACTTCTAGTAAAATACTTAGGTAGGTGGGTCTCGGTTCTTCGTCGGTGCCAATGTTAACTTCTTTTAAGGCATCAACTGTCGTCTCCACTCCTTCTTCAAGTTTAGGTGATCAAAGACATCCTTGAACTCCTTGATTAACTTCTAGTATATAAGTGCTCTATTCATCAACTTCTAGTAAAGCACTTAGGTAGGTGGGTCTTGGTTTTTCGTCGGTGCCAAGGTTAACTTCTTTTAAGGCATCAACTGTCATATCCACTCCTTCTTCAAGTTCAGGTGGAGCATCTTTTGCATCTTTATCTTCTTGAGGGTCCCCATCGTTGAAGGATATGTTATAACACGGTGAAACATCCTCCAATTATGCATTATCCTTCATTAAAGATGGAACACCATTCTCGCCTTGTACAACAACATGATATGAAAAACCCACACTTTCCTCATCTTCGTCACGTTCCTTAATGTAGACCACAGTATATGGCTTTACCTTCAGTACTTCTTTACATGAAACCACAAGTTTTTCGCCTCATTCTAGAAGGAAACAAACTTTGGAAATCCTTAGAGATCTTCTGGATTTTGGGCGAAACGGGTGTTCTTATGCTTTGAAAATTTCTCTGGAACTTGTTAATCTTAAGGTGGACATATAAGTCCCTTTGCACCTTAAGTTGGCCTCTTCATGGGTTTGTTTTTAAAAGGAAACTATAACTTTCCAATCTTAAGGTGGACATATAAGTCCCTTCGCACCTTGAGTTGGCCTCTTCGTGGGTTTGTCCTTAAAAGGAACTACAACTTTCCAATCTTAAGGTGGACATATGAGTCCCTTTGCACCTTAAGTTGGCCTTTCCGATAGTCGGGTCATTTTGAGAGTAATCGCTCCAGTAGTCGAGCCACATTGAGAGTAATCTCTCCAGTAGTCGGGCCATATTGAGAGTAATCTCTCCGATAGTCGGGCCACATTGAGAGTAGTCTCTTCGATAGTTGGGTCATTTTGAGAGTAATCTCTCCGGTAGTCGGGCCACATTGAGAGTAATCTCTTCGGTAGTCGGGCCATATTGAGAATAATCTCTTCGATAGTCGGGTCATTTTGAGAGTAATCTCTCCGGTAGTCGGGCCACATTGAGAGTAATCTCTCCGATAGTCGGGCCACATTGAGAGTAGTCTCTTCGGTAGTCGGGCCACATTGAGAGTAATCTCTCCGGTAGTTGGGCCACATTGAGAGTAATCTCTCCGATAGTCGGGCTATGAGAGTAGTCTATCTGATATTCGGGCAAGGATGAGTACTCATCCCTTCACACCTAAAATTGCATTCTTCATGCATGGAGGAATCAACTCACTTTCTTCACATACAAAAAGAAAAGAAAAAAACAACAAAGGAAGAAAAGCACAAGAAAAGAAAAAGAAATTACCTTCGCGTCAATACTTTCGAGTCCACAAAACTAGACTCAAGTGGCTTGCGAAGACTGCAAATTGATGCTCAATAATTACGAGCACATGAATTTATATAGGTTTATAAAATATGGCATGAAAGGTTTGTCTCGATGTGGAACAACTGCAATGGCTGAACTCCTTGAGAGATTCAGTTTGGCAAAGGCGATGCATAGTTTCCCAATCCCATTTGGAGTTGGACAAGCTATTAGCCAATCCATCGAAGCAATTTAATTGAAAAAATTGCACGGGGCGCCCTATTTGATTGCCCTCATTTAACCTATACCCATTTGTTCTAAAATTTTTAACTTGTACCCATTTTTTAAACAACTTCAGCCTCATTTTCTCCTCCTCCTTCTCCTCCTTCTCCTCCTTCGTGTTCTTCTTCTTCTTCTTCTTCTTCTTCTGCTGCTGCTGCTGCTGATGTTGGTGCTGCTATGAAATTTCAGTTCATGGGATGATTGCTATAAATATGTTTATCAGATTATTTAAAAATAAATTATAAATAATACGTAAGTTATTAGACAATAATTTGTGAATATTTCCACGTACGTAAGTTAGTAGACAGTGATAATTCTGTTCTTTTCACGTTTATTGTTTTCAAAATTTATGATTTAGATACTGTTGGCAATCTGATTATTTATCTAGTATGTTAGAAAGTTTTTTCAAAAACTTCAGCTTATATAGTGCTGAAGTTTTTACAAATTAACTAAATAACTTCAGCATCTTCTGCTGAAATTTTTGAAAAAACATTATGACAAAACTAATGAATCCAGGACAAAAAATACTTCAGCTTATATAGTGCTGAAGTTTTTACAAATGAACTAAATAACTTCAGCATCTTCTGCTGAAGTTTTTGAAAAAGCTTATCCAGGATAAAAAAACCTTCAGCTTATTTAGTGCTGAAGTTTTTATAAATGAACTAAATAACTTCAGCATCTTCTGCTAAAGTTTTTGAAAAAACTTAATGACAAAACTAATGAATCTAGGATAAAAAAACTTCAGCTTATTTAGTGCAATTACAAACAAAAATTTCAGCAAATAGAGAACAAAACTTCAGCTACTATTCTTAAGTTTAGCAATTACAAATAAAAACTTCAGCAAATAGAGAACAAAACTTCAGCTACTATGCTTAAGTTCAGCAATTACAAACAAAAACTTCAGCACACTTGCTACTTCAGGCTTGTCTACTAGAATGCTGAAGTTTTGCGTGATTGCCTTTGCTATTTCAGCCCCGTATGCAGAAGTTACGCGAAAAAGTGGGTACGCTTGCAATTTTTTTTGCAAAGCGGGCACAAATTAAAACGTGACCCAAAAAACGGGTATAGATGCAAATGCCCCAATTTAATTCTGTAAAAATAGCACGGTATAGCCAGTTTTCGGACTGGTCATTCAAAAATAGTCAGCGTTTACGAAGTCAATGAAAAATAACCACTATTTTTCTGCAACAGAGACCGGTCCAACATAATACACTGGAGTTCGGTGCACCTGTGTATGAACTCCAGCATATTATGCTGGACCGGTATACTTTGCTGACTCCAGTATAATATACTGAAGACTGGAGCACCAGAGCTCCAAACTCCAGTATATTATACTGGACAATTATACTTGTTGGAACTCCAATATATTATGCTGGAGTTCTAGTGTACTTATGCCAGAACTCCATCATATTATGCTGGAGTTCCAGCATACTTATCCTGGAACTCCAGTATAATATGCTGGAGTTCAAGCATACTTATGCTGGAACTCCAGTATAATATACTGGCATATTTTCCGGGTTTTGAACAGTATTTTCGCTCAAATTTATCTTTACATGAAAAATGGCTAAATTTCGATTACTTTTGAAATTGAGCTATTTTTGAACGACCAGTTGTAAATCTGGCTATTTTTGAATTTCTCCCTTAGTAGGATTTGTGAAGAGTCCAAGTGAAATACAAAGGAATCTTCATTATGGATTGTAGGCTTATCTTTACACAAGTCTATTTTACAAATCGTCATTATGGATGGAATACAAATCGTCATTGTAGTCCATTTTACACAAGGTCACCTTCTGGGATTTCCGGTCCTTTTTTTTAGTTTCAGTGCTAGAAATAAATAGCCGTTTGGACAGTATAGCACTGATATTTCGACGGACAATTTCAACGACCAAATTAAGGAAATCGACATATATCCAATATTGTAAATCCGTTGAAAGCATGTAATTTTAATCTAAGTTGCTCAGACTCGGGTGCGGGTATCCGATACGGAGAAGGATTCGAACATCGGATTCAGCAAAATCTAAGAATTTGAGTATCGAATTCAGCAAAATCTAAATTTTAAGATTCGGGGGAGCGAATTCGAATATAAATACGAGTGCGGAATTTGACTACTAAAAAAACAAAGCTATAAAAATATTTCACACAAATAAATGAAATTTCACTGAAAGGCTCACATTTGTTTTCCATTCTTCTCAAGTTACATTATAAAACAAGTACATGAGAGGAGAATAATTGAGCAGTTGTAAGAAGTCAATCAAATGGAATAGTAATTGTCTTTGACAAACTTTTCAAGTCTTGTCTTAGAAGCTCCACAAGTCTACACCTTGACAAGTCTTGAAGTAAAGGGCACTTGTAAGTATTTAAATTTTATCGAATATAAATTGATAAAATAATATGGACTATATATTAAATATATTAGTCCAACTAAATATTATGGGCTAATATAATTGAATTAATTATATAAGTCCAATATATATAGATTAAATAAATAAGTCTTAAGTCATTGAGCTAGCCCATTTAATTGGGCTAAAGTGATGAGCCCATTTCATTAAGCCCAAGATGTCATTTTCCTAGAGGCCTAGTTTGGTGTCACATGTCAAATGACGTGGCATGCCAAGTCAAACCGAAGAGCCAATGAAATTATGTCACGTGTCAAAATGACAAGGCATGCCAAATCAAATTAAAAAACCAATAAAATCACGCCACGTGTGCAAGTGACATGTTCTGACCAATCAAATGCAGCCATGTCACGCTTCAATTTGATTGGTCGGAAAGAGTTTGTTCTTATCACAACTCCTCCCTTCCACAACTATAAATAGGGGTCTTCATAACTCAGAAAAGACACCAGAAGTTATAACAAGAAGCAAGAGAGAGCTCGTGGATCAAACACCGCAAATTTCTCTACAAGCTTCAAGCAATCAAGTTCAAGTTCAAGAAATCAAGTTCAAGATCAAGAACGAAGTCAAATTAAATACAAGGCGTTCAAGATCAAGGCTACTTGTTCGTGATACAATTCATGGCAACAATCAAAGTGTTCGCAACGGATAAATCAAATTCAAATTCAAGATCAAGTTCAAAGGCCCTCGAATTTATACTAGAAAAGTAGAATCAGAGAAATTATAGAGATTATACACTCAAATATTTGAAATAAAATACTACAATTTTTGCGATATTTTGCGGCCTTGATTATTTTCTCGATGCAATTTTATTGTCCACAAATTCATTTTGTCATTCTAACTTAATCAAAGTATCTAGAAGCTTCTATAAGTATGAGAAGATGTCTAAAGAGGAAACATTCTGTTTTTCATTCTTCTTAATGTTATAAATAGTAACCGTACCTCACTCTTAATTTGAACATTGTTAGGCCCACATAATAACATCGAGCTTTTATAAGGGTGAATACTAGTCATCAATCAACTCATAAAAAGTAGAGCAGGCAAAATTGGTACTCGTACTTTCTGACTATCGTGTTTACAGGTTATCGAGACACAAACAGTACAGTAGGAGGCATATTGCTGTCACCTCTTCTATTTTACTGTAAAAATGCAAATTTTCTATATTATATATTTGCTATGTCACAGAGTTAACTAAACAGCTGGAATAGCTCAGTTGGTTAGAGCGTGTGGCTGTTAACCACAAGGTCGGAGGTTCAAGCCCTCCTTCTAGCGTTAAACCTTTTTGCACCCAATTTTTTGACTGGGCAAAATAAAGAAGAAAAGCGTGAGCGGCAGGATTCGAACCTGCGCGGGCAGAGCCCACATGATTTCTAGTCATGCCCGATAACCACTCCGGCACGCTCACTAAGATACATTTGAACTTGCTGTTTTCCCTTCAAAAAGTCTGTCTTTAATGCCAAGCCCATGAATGTTTCATGAACACTAATGAAGGTTCAGCGCGGAGAGTTAGAGAAATCGGGTTATGTTCCCTGATATAAATATGGCTATCCAGAAAGGATATGAAATGCTATGCCGACCCTTCTTTGGGCTGGATTCTTACGTGGTCCATATGATCTACAAAATTAGTATGGTTGGTTATGATGTTTTGTAGATTGGTTATATTAGAAACTAGAATGGATAACTAGAATGTATCAGTTACATATATGTGATGTGTACTATATATCAAGGAGGAAAATGTTGCTGCAGATTGAAATACACTACTGAACAGAAAAGGAACCTTATTGTATGATCACCCCTTTAAATATTCCATATCTAGCTACTCTTATCTTGTTTTTTTTTTTCTCCTTTATCTTTTCATTTGTTAAAGGAGTAGATTTTATTTTGATCCTTATCTCTTTTTGGGTGGTCCAGATTTTAAGGCATTCGTCGATGACTAATTTTATAGCAAAGAAGCTTCCCCTCATATATTCTTTTGCACCTAAAAGAATGAAAAATAAGGATTACACGGTGAAAGGGAAAAAAAAAAAGAAAATCCTCTTTGATAAGTGTCTTGTTAGAGGAAAGAGCCATTTGATCGATCTTAGTTTATAGCTAGTCTAAGTGGCATATATTTGTAAGCATAGCAAGTACTATTCGTCATATATTAGACTAAGGTATAATACAATTGCTGTTGGTGCGCGAAATGTCTTTTTTTCTTTTTTCTTTTCTTTTCAAATCAACAGTAGCTAGGTGGGAGCTAGCTTAGAAACCTATAATGGACATTAATTAAGCTAATTCCTAGCCCCTGTGTAATGGAACAATTTCACAGGACGTTTACCGAAGTTTTTAACAGGATATATTACGTGCAAAGGGTTCCTAAAGTCAACACAACGTTACTCATCTCTCGTAGCCCGTAGGAGGCACATGGTCCACCTTGTTTATTGTAACCTCTTGCCTTGGGAGCAATTGGAATAATTAGTCCAAAAATATTCTTGAACTATTCGAAATAGCTCAAAAATATTCTCCGTTTGTTTTTGGAGCCAAAAATATCTCTGCCGTCTATGTTTTGGACCACAAATGGCCCTAAACTATTAGTCTTGACATTGAAGCTGACATGACAGTCCAACTAGGTTAGATTTGCTTATATGGCCATCCACCTAAGCAATCCAGCATGACAAAATTGTTTTTTCGAAAAAACTATTTTTCCAGAATTTTTTTATTAAAATACAAAATCAACATTTATTCCCAAAAAGTAAAAAATATTCGGAAAAACTATTTATTTTGGATTTTTTTTATTAAAATACAAAATAAATACTTATTCCGAAAATAGTAAAAAAAATTCAGAAAAATAATTTATTTATTAAAATATTATATATAATATACAAAATAAATTATTTTTGAGCGTGCTTTAATATATTGTTCCGGATTTTTTTTACTTTTTTCGGAATAAGTATTCTACCGTGAAATTTTTAAATTTCACTTAAAGTTAAATTTCGGAATTTTTGAAAATTTGAAAACTCCAAAAATTATAAGAACTTCGGATGAACCAATTGATACTTACAGTAGAGGTGTGCCTTTTGTGAAGCTATAACTGATAAGTATCTAAAAATTTAAATCAAACTAATCATAAATTCACAAAAGAGAATAATGGAGTTTTTTAATCAAATCATAAAGCTCAATCAAGAATAATTTTTTCGGAATTTTTTTTACTATTTTTGGAATAAGTGTTGATTTTGTATTTTGATAAAAAAAATTCCGAAATAAATAATTTTCTAAATATTTTTTACTTTTTTCGAAATAAATGTTGATTTTGTATTTTAATAAAAAATTTCGGAAAAATAGTTTTTCCGAAAAAATAGTCTTGCCATGCTAGATTGCTTAGGTGGATGGCCATGTAAGCAAATCTAACCTAGTTGGACTGCCATGTCAGCTTCAATGGCAAGACTAACAGTTTAGGGGCATTTGTGGTCCAAAACATAGGCAGCAGGGATATTTTTGGCACAAAAAACAAACAGAGGATATTTTTGAGCTATTTCGAATAGTTCAAGGACATTTTTGGCCCTTTTCCGTTAGTTATTTACAACCTATTTTTTTGTTTTTATATAGGGAGAAAGTACTCTGATTTCTGCTATTCATGAGTGTCAGTTACTCATTCAGCAAGTGGTCGAGTTTGTTAGAAAAATAATTTTGATAACTCAAAAAGAAATATTCTAAAATTATGTCTAGATTCTTTTTCTTACTATGATATTAATAAGTTATTATTATAGTAATTATTTAAATATATTTGTAACAGAAACTTAGTTTAATTTTGAAATCAATTGGGACAAAATAATTCTCAATATTGAATGCTAATTTGAAGGCTACTGTTGAAAATTCAATTGGCAATTTAAGAGCCTTAATGGCCTTGGTTTCTAACGTTTTCTTGCCAACAATCAGATGTCCTTTTTGGATTTCATATATAAGTATATGTTTGTTTATTTGGAGGATGAAAAAAAAATAAGTGTGAACAAAGTTAAAACTTTTCTTCCTTTTTCTTTTGTGCTGGGTTTTCTTTTGTTCAATAATCTTTGTTGTTTCTGCTCCTAGTTATACTAGAAGAGCTTGTTGAATCCTGGGGGATACGCCTAATTTTATTTATCACGGTGTGAGCGAAATATCTTTAAGGACAGTGTATTTGACACGCCTCAAGCTAAATCTTATTCTCCATAATCCAGTATTTTTCCAATAATGTTAAGGATATTTCCACATTCTTTTATTATAGAGAATCAAATTTGACGATGTACAAGTTGTTGTTCTAATTCTGAAAATGGGATCTGCACTTCACATTTTCATAATGGTATCATGGAGAATATCATCCTGTATTCAAATTATTTTTGTGGGTTGCAATATGTTAATCAAGTTGTTGTTTCAATTTTGTGCATTATCGCATTATGGAGGATAAATTGCACCACAAAATTAAGGTATATTTTTTCTAGTGTTTGAATGCGCCTAAGCCTACATAATTATAGATTTGTATAGTTATATAATTCAATCACGAGTACAAAATTATATTTATTTAAGAAACCACTTTATTCTAAAAGCTCTTAAAAAATATTCTTTCATGCTTTCGATTGGCATTCATACCTCATTGTAATTTCTTCAAGAATTAATGTGTTCAACTTCGGCACAAACTATGTGAATTTGATAGTAGGACTTTTCGATCTGTGGTGAATTATTTTTTTTTTTAGATTGATTCTTATTGTTAATTAAGAATTACACTTATAAGTGGTAAACATCTAATAGAAAAATTGGGTTACTGAATGAATCTCTTCAATAGCAAAATTGACGAAATTTGCTATGCCAAGCTTGACAAATTTTTCAATTGAAGTATTTTCATTTTCTTTGAAATCACATGAACATGATTTATCTAAACCTATAAGAAGACATATGCATGAAAATTTTTCTAAATAAATTTTTATTTTTTGGACGGGTTAATTCTATTCCTGTAATTGGAGATTTGAGTGAATGAGAATTGTAAAAGATGATGTACCGGATTTAAATATTTATTACTTAAGATATTGAGACTTTTTAATTAATTAATAAATTGCATGCTTATTGATCCATATGATAATCTTTGGGTGAAGCTATATTAGTAGCTTGTTATTTGTAAAGTAGAACTCTTTATGAGCTATGGAAAAGTTATCTTTTTAACCTGAAATTTTCGAAAATGTGGGGGACCGTGATGTCCAGGGTTATATAGCCTTATCCTAAGAAAGAAAAATGTGATAAAAATTGTTTATTAATGTCATAATAAAGGCTTACAAAATTGAGATTTTTTTGTAGCAAAAATTTGTATTGGAAGATAAAAAATATTTTATATTTTTGGTTTTGAAAAGTTATGTTTCTTCTGGTCTTTTAGCCATTTGGGTGAAGAAATTGTTGAATTATGACCCGTCTCCTACTGATTTGAGATATTTCTGTAGAAGTTAAAGTTGCTTCTATATTTACAAAATTTTACTTTGGTATTATAATATGGAAGATACCAAAAAGAAAACTAAATTCTTATGTGTTGAAAGATGTTTCAAAAGGCACTTGTACAAAAGTAAACTTTTACTTCATTTGAGATGATTTTATACTTTATTTGAAAAATACTATAAGTTAGTATTTTGTATGTGGATTTTCCACTGTATTAGAAAGATACGGTGAAGATATTGAATCTCTGATTCAGATGAGAAAAATCTAGCTAGTTAGTGTGTGATCACCTTGGGTGGGTGTATGATATTAAAATTGCCTGCCAGTGAAGCTGATTAAGTAACCTCTTGGAGTGTATTCCACTAGGAATTAAACCGACAATATTTGTGTCGATGAATTGGGATTGCCAAGGTGCAATAGCTATTGTAAGAAAATAAATCTTTCAATGGGAAAAGTTGACATATTATTTTAAGATATAATGTCATAAAGCAATTGCTTAAAGATGAGAATTTTTTATACATATTATGTGTAGTCAAAAGAGGATTTGGCCGATCATTTCACTTATAAGTAAAACATCGAGGGATTGAGACTTTTGTCAATTTGAGATGTATCAATAATGATGGTAACCCAACCTATATGATTGGAGATCCCATGAAGTAGGTTCATATGGGTAATAACAAGTCATTAGTTGATCAAATGTGCACTATTAAAGTATGTCTCTTCCTATGGTGTATGTGTACATAGTGCAAGACTGCAAAGAATGTGGGGTTGAATTATTAAACTCTTAATCCAATAATCCATAACCTTTTTATAGGTAGTGTATTGTGCTGCAGAATACACTTGATGGATGGATCTATACGAGTGTGGAATGGGGCCGTTCCTATGAAATTTGTGGCAAAATTTCTAGAGCACTCATGAAAACCAGGCGCATGCATGGCCTATTAGCGCAAAACCATGACACACAACAAAGTGTGTGCGAGTAGAATGTGATAGATAAGACACTAAACTTACAAAAGAATTCTTGGTTCATAGAAGTTCTAAACTTCACCAATTATTCTGTAAATTTAATCTTATTTTATCTAGGTTTGGTTCATAGTCCAAGAGACACCAGATTCAACGCATTATGCTCATTTGTGAAAACCCAGCAAAACTTTTTATTTTACTCTATTACTTAATATTCTTTTTGAGTTATGTGAGGGATTGTTAGAAAAATAATTTTGATAACTCAAAAAGAAATATTCTAAAATTATGTCTAGATTCATTTTCTTACTATGATATTAATAAGTCATTATTATAGTAATTATTTAAATATATTTGTAATAGAAACTTAGTTTCATTTTGAAATCAATTGGGACAAAATAATTCTCAATATTGAATGCTAATTTGAAGGTTACTGTTGAAAATTCAATTGGCAATTTAAGAGTCTTAATGGCCTTGGTTTCTAACGTTTTCTTGCCAACAATCAGATGTCCTTTTTGGATTTCATATATAAGTATATGTTTGTTTATTTGGAGGATGAAGAAAAAAATAAGTGTGAACAAAGCTAAAACTTTTCTTCCCTTTTCTTTTGTGTTGGGTTTTCTTTTATTCAATAATCTTTGTTGTTTTTGCTCCTAATTATACTAGAAGAGCTTGTTGAATCCTGAGGGATATGCCTAATTTTATTTATCACGGTGTGAGCAAAATATCCTTAAAGACAGTGTCTTTGACACGCCTCAAGCTATATCTTATTCTCCATAATCCAATATTTTTCCAACAGAGTTAACTCTCTCTCACATGTGAAATGAGAATAAAGTTGAGGACTACAAAGTCCATTGCATAAGAAAGCATTTTCAAATCTTCCCCAAATGTGGAAGTTTTCAATGATGTAATTCTGTAATTGCCGGTAATGTTTGACCAAAAAGTATTAAGTCTTTTTGTTAAACTAATTAAATAAAGAAATAGTTGGTAAGTCCTATTTGAACATAATAAATCCTAGATCTCAAATCGGTTGATATGAAAAATGTATAATTGCATTTAAACCAATTTAATGCAAAGGGGAATTTAATGGTCTTGTTATGAGTGTGTGAGAGAATAATGGCAAGCAATAAATATATTAAATG
Source organism: Nicotiana sylvestris (assembly GCF_000393655.2). Lineage (NCBI taxonomy): Eukaryota > Viridiplantae > Streptophyta > Magnoliopsida > Solanales > Solanaceae > Nicotiana > Nicotiana sylvestris. The sequence continues at coordinate 95,308,905 of NC_091058.1, forward strand.
GCAATAAATGTAAATAAAGATAATGATTCACCTTAATATTCAATGAGGTGGATGATTCTCCCTCTAACAATGATGTAAGACAAACAAACGTGAGAATATAGAAAGCTTTCTCGGATCTGATGTGAGAAAGTGTGAGATCAATAACAAATCGAATCTTTTTGTAAAGACAGTATTTGTAATTTACTTCAGAGTCAACTTTTCATGAGAGAACTTATCATATAGAATATTACATACCCTCTCATTCTCTCTCTAATCCCCCTTATATGGGACATATCCCTTACTAACTGAAAGTACAAGTGCAGAGAATACTCTGTGGAATATTCCCCTATAATATCTTACTACTAAACTAGTCGTTCGGGCTGATCTGAGTACTCAAGCTCGACCCTAGCTACTCAGCTCGCCAATAGGTTCCTTCCATCTTGAGCACGACCTCGGCCTAATCGCCTCTTAGTAATCCTCTCTTAGGCAAGATTTTTTTGGTCAGATTTTGACCCATACAGTTAGTCCCTCCGCCCGTCGAGGTTGTTTTTTGGATGAGCTCGATGGACGGACTTCGCCATTTGCAATTTGTGAAATTTGGGCATGCTGCCTGAGGAATAACATTTTTATGGCGAGGTGACGACATGGCGCTTTAAGAGCCACATCTGACCGTTACGTCAGTTTGAAATGTCATCACTTCCTCATGCGTCATTATGGCGCATGTTCCCAATACGTTACGTCGTTTCCTGTGCCTCTTCAGTTTCGAAATCAATGCGGAGGCGTTTGGCTTTCTCGATTAGGGTTCCAATATTCTTATAACTAGGGATGAGAATTCCTCATTTGAGCTGCTGCATTTCTTAAGCATTCGAAACTTCAAGCTTCCCCTTCTTCTTTTCAGAATTCTTGCATCTTTGTCTCTTACTTCTCTTAGCGTTTTCTGCTATTGTTACCCTTTCACATTTGCACTTTCTTCTTATATACATAACAAAAAAATGACTGGTGCATCTTCAAACCTTGAGGGAGCTTCTAATCTTGTCCCATTGACTGTGGACATGCCTTCTCATGAAGAAGGAGTGGCCATTGTAAAAGATGAGAGTTTCCCCACCATGGATGAGATAATTTCACGTTCGGGGAGGATCAGGTCGGACTTCTTAAAACGACCTGAAGATGATCCTGAGCCCGTTGTTTTTGAGATGGATGCGGCGACACTTGTTGCATTTAGGTCTAAATGGCGAGTTCTAGATCATGTCGAACTTATCCCCGCTGGTAACGACGTGGTGCAGATACATCGCCGAAGATACTACACATTCTACGCGTACCCATTTGACGTTGGCTATACGTTTTCTCTTCCTTCCTTGGCGGAGGACTTCTGTCGCTATTATGGCTTTTTTCCGGCTTAGCTCTTCCCGTACATCTATAAGCTTTTCCTTATGCGTATCAAGTATGCAGAGCTATCCAACCGTAGAATTTCTATCCGTCATCTGCTTCACCTCTTCGCCCCAAGTTTCCACAGGGGTACGATGATACACCTTCGCCATCGTGGGACCAAAGGATTGGTGGTGAAGATGGACGATAAGACAAATCGTCATTTTTGGGTCAATTTCTTCTACGTGAGGACGGAACATGTGATTTCCCGAGGAGTGGAACTTTGCTCGTAAGTATTTCTCCCAACTGGCTGTTTGTTGTTTCTCTTTGGTGACCTAATTGTTCCCCCCTTCTCTTCTTTTTTGTGTAGTCGAGAAGGATCCTCGTTCGGAAGTCGTCGACATTCATGACTGGGTGAGCTAAATTTTGCCTCACATGGTGGGGATCCATGAGTGGTCGCAGTTCAATGAGAGGTTTGGGCGCAATCCTTCGGCCGGTAAGTCATTTTATTTCGATCTTAGTTGTTTTGACCTTCGTACCATCTTTTCTCTCCTTTATTTTTTACTTAAGTCTTTCTTTGTTGGTAGGTTGAAGGGCCTCGAGGAGGGCGAGGGCTCTTACTCACGCTTTTTGTCAGTCGGGTGCTTCGAATGGGCCTCTACTCGTCGTGGTTGCAGGAGAGTCCGTTTAGATTGTTGTTCCTTCTCAGACCCCGATCTCACATAGACCTAGCCGCTAGTCTGCTGCCCCACTAGCGGAGATTCCGGATTCTTCAGTGTTTAATTTGGTGGATGAGTCAGCGCAGGGCGAGGAGGAAGAGGCTCCACTAAAAAGACGGAGAATAGAGGTTGACGGTGAAACGATCGAGGATAAGGGGCCCACGGGGGTGATCCCGTGTTGACCACGGCCGAACCGGGGGCGATATGGCTTTGGACATAGAGACTATGCCCCCGTCAAATGTGGAGATTGCTTCCGCGGAAGAAGGGAAGCAACCAGAGGCAACTGCGGTCATTCCGAGGAGTGATCTGTTAACGTCAGAGTGGGTCGACGTTCCCTCCTCGGCCGAGGAGAGGGCAAAAAAAGTGATCGTAGACGATTACAAATCCGGCTTCGATGTCGACCTCGATGATAAGAGGTTATTCGACGAAGGCTTTACCCGAGTTGAGGTGAGAATGGATGGGTGTTCTCGTTCGATTGTTATCTTTTTGGACTACAATTTGTTAGCTGATACGGCGAGCTTGGTCCCTTCTTTGGCCCCTCTCTGCTTTGCTGCCGAGAACAGGATTCTACAATTGCTTAGGGATGCCGATTTGTCATTAGGCACATCTGGGATGGCTTTGAGGGTGAATTTTCTTCCTCATTATTTTTTCACTTTGCGCCCTTCTCCTCTTTCTATCTTTACTAACTATTTTTGGCTCTTCCTTTTTCTTTTCTTTTCTCTTTTTTTTAGACTCTCATTTTGGAGATCGAGAGTGCCCGCCGAGAGGAGAAGCGAAAAGTTGTTTTCCAGAAAATGGTTTTGAAGTACCACTTGCATCGCGACAAGTACCGTGAGATACGTGCACGCTTTAGAGCAGGTGGTAACCTCTAGTCCCTTAGAGATGAGTTGGACTAGAAGGACGAGGAGCTTGTGTGGACCATCGGCAAATGCAGTGAGCTCGAGGGGGCGCTTAGGGCCAAGGAAGACGAACTCGAGTTGAGCAAGGGGGTCGTAGCTGAGTGTGTTGACCTTCAAGCATAAGTGGCGTCCCTATGGACCGAGCTTGAGCAAAGCTCGATCAGAGTTGCCGGCCTGACTAGTGAGTTTATCGAGAAAGTGGTAGAGTTGGAGGAGATCGAGGAGGCCAGGGTAGTGGCTTTGGCAAAGGTGGCGGCATTAGAGGACTCTATCCGCGTGCTCAAGTCTGAACGTGCAAATGATGCGGAAACGGTTGCGTTAAGGGAGGCATATCTTGACGAGCGAATTGGTGGGCTCGAGAGAGATGTCTCGAGCCTTAGTGATCAAGTTGCCGCTCTTGAGGCCGAGAAGGCGCGGCTATTGGCTTTACCGTCCTCCTCTCATACTTCTGCTTTCCCTGACATTCCACGATATTTATATGAGATGTGGATCCACGCTGAGGCTTAGCTGGACATATATAGGAATTTGATGACTGCAGGGAAGGTTCCTGAGGCCAATTTTGAAGATGCCCATGTAAGGCGAGTGACGCTGGGATTGCCTGCGGTTATGACCCCGCTACACCGGGGACCGATGCTGGTGAAGAGGATTTAGATGGGCCTGCATCTGATGCTTGGTATGTGTCACGACCCGGATTTCCCGCCCTCGGGAGTCGTGATGGAGCCTACTAGTGAAAGCTAGGCAAGCCAACCAACTGAACTATTTACCTTGTTTCCATTTTTAATCCGATAACAGTTAAGAGCCAACAATTAGATAACAACAGAATTGAATAAGCGGAAGGTTGCATTGTAAAGTTTTAATAATACTGCTAATACCAATCCATAACAAATCTACCCAAGACTGGTGTCACAACTTCACAGACTGTCTAGGAGTACTACAAATAAAGGTTGAAAGAAATAAATACAACATTGTCTCCGGAAATACATGAAAGAAACAGGAATAGTAGATAGAAGGATACGCCAAGGCCTGCGAACACTTGCAGGACTACCTCGGGTCGCCTGATGAACAAGAAACATCAATCTCACTGCGGTCCGAAATGTACAGCACTGGGATCTACACAAAAGAGTGCAGAGTGTAGTATCAGCACAACCGACCCCATGTGCTGGTAAGTGCCTAGCCTAACCTCGGCGAAGTAGTGACAAGGCTAGGACCAGACTACCAAATAAACTTGTGCAATATAGCGTACAAAAATAATAGGAAGCAGATAACAATGATGGAAACAATGATCAACCAGTGATATAAATAGCAGACAACCAGAACACCATAAATGTTTCTCAACAAATAATAAATACAAGTGCAATCAATTAATCAAGTCCTTCAAATATAAATATTTCGCCTATAAATCCTTCAAGTAATAATCTCTAATATAATATATTTATTGAAAAACATATTATCTTAGAGATTATTACTTGAAGGATTTATAAGCGAAAGATTTATATTTGAAGGACTTGATTAATTGATTGCACTTGTATTTATTATTTGTTGAGAAACATTTATGGTGTTCTGGTTGTCTGCTATTTATATCACTGGTTGATCATTGTTGCCATCATGGTTATCTGCTTCCTATTATTTTTGTACGCTATATTGCACAGGTTTATTCATAATTTAATCTATTTTTCATACAAAAACCTTCCGAAAAATTCTACAGACTGCGCACGTAAGTCGAGAAATTATTGATAGCACTTTTTTTCAAGGTCTTAAAATACCGAGATGATTATTTAATTTAAAGATGACATTTTGGGTCATCACAGTATGATAATGAGTATCCCGATGGCAGGGGCGATGGTGGAGATGGTCTGATCAGGCGGCGAATGTGGCGGTGGCAAAGGCGGGGACGATGTGGTGTGATGTTTTGTACTTAGTTTTTGTTTTCTTCTCTCTTTTTTTTGTGGGGGAATCTTTCGAAGTACCTTCGATATCATGACAAGATCATGAGATGCATGCACGGTTCAGAGCAGGCGGTAACCTCTAGCCCCTTAGAGATGAGTTGGACCAGAAGGACGAGGAGCTTGTGCGGATCATCGACAGATGTAGTAAGCTCGATGGGGCGTTTAGAGCCAAGGAGGACGAATTTGAGGTGAGCAAGAGGGTCGTAGCCAAGTGTGTCGACCTTCAAGCGCAAATGGCATCCCTGCGGGTCGAACTTGAGCAAAACTCGATCAGAGTTGCCAGTCTGAGTGGTGAGTTGATCGAGAAAGTGGCAGAGTTAGAGGGGACCGAGAAGGCTAGGGCAGCTACTTTGGAAAAGGTGGCGGCATTTGAGGACTCCATCCCCATCCTCAAGTCTAAACGAGCAAATTATGCGGAAACGGCCGCACTAAGGGAGGCACGGCTTGACGAGCGAATTGGTGGGCTCGAGAGAGATGTCTCGAGCCTTAGTGATCAAGTTACCACTCTTGAGTCCGAGAAGGCGCGACTGTTGGCTCGACCGTCCTCCTCTCATACTTCTGCTTTCCTCGACATTCCACTGCATTTATATGAGATGTGGATCCACGCCGAGGCTCAGTTAGACATATATAGGAATTTGATGAAGGCAGGGAAGGTTCCTGATGCCGATTTTGAAGATGCCTGTGTTAAGGCACGTGACGCTAGGATTGACTGTAGTTATGACCCCGCTACGCCGGGGACCGATGGTGGTGAAGATGATTTAGACGGGCTTGCATCTGATGCTTGGTATGACGATGAGTATCCCGATGGCGGGGGCGATGATGGAGATGGAGCTGCTGGACCGGGAAGTGAAGGTGGCAGTGGCGAAGGCGGGGACGATGTGGTGTGATGTTTTGTACTTAGTTTTTGTTTTCTTCTATTTATTTATTTTTTTTGGGGGGGGGGAGGGGGGCATCGTTTTGGCCCTTTGTAAGATATTTTATTTTTTGGAATGGAATGATCACAATCTTTTGTTGTATGTTCTTGTGCCTTTTTATTTTTCTTCGAATGTTTTTCTTTAGAAGAGTTGAGTTTGTACATGCTACTTCGAACATGGCCGAGTATATCTTTGGTTGAATTTGGGTGAAGTCCCATGTTGTACTTAATTCAAATGAAGTTGTAAATCGAAATTAAGTCAGGTTGAGCATGAGTTGAATTCAAGTATGATCGAATATGAATTCGAACGAGGTCGAGTGTTTAATTAATTCAAGCAAGGTCGAGTGTGAGTCGATTCAAGCGGGGTCGAATGTTGACTCTTGGTTGATTCGAACGAGGTCGAATGTGAGTTAACTTGAACGAGGTCGAATGAGAGTTAATTCATATAAGGTCGAATGTTAGTTAATTCAAACGAGGTCGAACGTTAGTTAATTTGAATGAGGTCGAACGTTAGTTAATTCGAACGAGATCAAACGTTAGTTAATTCGAACGAGGTCGAACGTTAGTTAATTCGAACGAGGTTGAATGTGAGTCGATTCGAGTGAGGTCGAATGTGAGTCGATTCGAGCGAGGTCGAATGTTGACTCTTAGTTGATTCGAACGAGGTCGAATGTGAGTTAATTCGAACGAGGTCGAATATTAGGTAATTCAAACGAGGTCGAATGTTAGTTAATTCGTACGAGATCGAATGTGAGTTAATTCAAACGAGGTCGAATGTTAGTTAATTCGAACGAGGTCGAACATTAGTTAATTCGAACGAGGTCGAACGTTAGTTAATTCGAACGAGGTCGAACGTTAGTTAATTCGAACGAGGTAGTATGTTAGTTAATCCGAACGAGGTCGAATGTGAGTCAATTCGAGCGAGGTCGAAAGTGAGTCGATTCGAGCAGGGTTGAATGTTGACTCTTAGTTGATTTGAACGAGGTCGAATATTGCGCAGAGTAAAAAATTGATTCGCACTAAGTATGAGTGCATTAGCTAATATATATCGAATATAGCTTATATATATATATATATAGACACACACGCACGCTTCGTAGTACTATTCATCCCTTGTATTACAAAAGTATAGTGTAAGTATATATTATATATATATATATAAGCTACATCATACTTAGTGCATATATTCGATATGTATATAGTAGAAATTTAGGATTTTAATTCAATTTATGCTATATATATATTTAATATCAAAATAGAAAAAAAAGTAAATTCATTTTTTTTGTAAAATAGCGACCAACGTTGGTTGCTATTTTGGTTAAACGGTCAAATATAGCGACCAACTTTGGTCGCTATTTTGGTCAAACAGTCAATACTTATATAGCTACCAAAATAGCGACCAAAGTTGGTCGCTATTTTTCAATCCAGGAGTAAAAATCGGGTTTCCCCTCCCAATCTCTTATTTTCTCCCCAAAATTTCCCAAACTCTCTCTCAACATATTCTCCCCCTTATCTATTCCCTTACATAAATCAATCCCCCACCCCTTGCTACTACTGTGACCGCGCGCCACCACGCCGGAGCCGCTGCTAAACCTGTCGCCGGAGCCGTTGTTCGCCGCCACCACTGTCGCCGGAGCTGCTGTCCGCCATCCCTTGCCACCACTGCTTTTTAATCCTCCTTTTAATCTACCAAGGTTAGTAATCTACCTTATTAGCCTTTTAATTTCTAATTTTTGCTATATAATTTTATGTAATTTTTTAGAGTTTTTGTCTATTTAGTATTAGGGTTTTTGGTTTGAGCTACATTAGATTTATGAACTTAAGGTAGAAATTATAATCTTTTAGTTCTTGTATTATTTTATATTGAGTTCAATTGTGAAAAGAAACAATTCATTGTCTTAGAAGAGGAGCAATACCTAAATAAGAGTACCTAAATTCATGCTTTAAACTATGCATTATACATTTATAAGATAAGAAAAAAGAATTAAAAGGAGGAGTTTATTAATGTATTAATTATGAACTTAAGGTCATATTGGACTTTTAGGATATGAATTGGACTTTTGGTTAACTAAAAAAAGATTAGGATATGAATTAACTAATTTAATTTGTTCTTGCTTTATTTATATAGATGGAACATCGTACTTGGATGTACAATAGGAATTATCCTAATTGGCGGGGATTGCGGGAGGATTTTGTAGAAGGGGTTGATGACTTTATTAGACATGCAATGTCACTTCCGCCATACATAAATGAATGAGTAATTAGGTTCCCTTGCGTTAGGTGCGACTGTATGAAGTTTGAAAAACCGGTGGAAGTTAAGGTTCATCTTTATAGTAAGGGGTTTATAGCGAATTACTTTGTGTGGACTAATCATGGAGAGATCGATGGTAGCCATGGGATATTTCATAACATGGTTGTTGGTGAAAGTAGTAGATCAGTGGAGAATACAAATCGTGATTCCAAAATTCATGATATGGTTGCAGATGCTTTTGGAATGCACTTAGGTGGTGAGCCCAATAAAAATGTTGAACAAACTCCTAATGATGAAGCAAAACATTTTTATGAACATTTAGAGGAAGCTAGTCGTCCACTACGTAAAGGAAGTCCGCACTCTGAGTTGTCTGTTGCAGTTAGATTACTAAGTATCAAATCTGATTAGAATATTTCTCAAGGAGCCATGGACTCTGTCATTGACCTTATGCGTGAACTAGTTGACTCCGATGTCGAATTACCTGGTGATTTCTATAAGGCAAAGAGATTAGTTTCTAAGTTAGGACTTTCGTCAATGAGAATTGATTGTTGTGAAGATGGTTGCATGTTATATTATAAAGATGATGCAAATTTAAGCAGTTGTAAATTTTGCGAAAAGCCTCGTTTCAAGAGGCTTTCCAGCGGGAAGATGGTCGCTATCAAGGCGATGCATTATTTACCTCTTATACCTAGGCTAAAGAGGTTATATGCGTCGATGAGTTCTGCTCCTCATATGAGATGACACTTTGAAAATAGAAGACCACCTGGTGTTATGTGTCATCCTTCAGATGGAGAAGCTTGGAAGCACTTTGATAGGACATATCCAGATTTTGCTAGTGAACCAAGGAACATTCGGTTAGGTTTGTGTGCGGATGGCTTCACGCCTTTTTCTGTATCTGCGATACTGTATTCATGTTGGCAGGTCTTTCTTACACTTTATAATCTAACACCCGAGTTGTGCATGACTAGTCCATATATATTCTTAAATTGTATTATCCCCGGTCCACGTAATCCGAAGAGTTTGATAGATGTATATTTTCAACCTTTGATTGATGAGCTAAAACAATTGTGGTACGATGATGTTGAAACATATGACATATCAACTAAGCAGAATTTCAATTTGCGTGCTAATTTAATATGGACAATTAACGATTTTCCTGCGTATGGAATGTTGCCTGGGTGGATGACTGTTGGAAAGGTAGCTTGTCCTTACTGCATGGAAAATAGTAAAGTGTTCACTTTGAAACATGGCCGAAAGCAATCATGGTTTGATTGTCATAGTCAATTCTTGCCTGAGGGTCATGAGTTTAGAAGGATGAAAAATGCATTCAAAAAGAATAAAATGGAATATGATTATCCACCTCCGATACTTTCAGGTGAGGAAATTTGGGAGAGGGTCTAGAACTTCAGGAAAGTTACTGAAGCTCCACCTTATAGATTCCCCGGATACGGTGTTACTCATAATTGGACAAAACAGAGTATATTTTGGGAGTTGCCTTATTGGAAGGATAATCTTCTCTGTCACAACCTTGATGTCATGCATATTTAGAAGAATTATTTTGATAATTTGTTCAACACAGTGATGGATGTTAAAGGTAAGACAAAGGATAACCGTAAGGCTAGAATGGACTTACAAGAATATTGCAGGCGGCCTGAATTACACTTGCAGACAGCAAACAATGGTAAGATATTCAAGCCCAAAGCAAGTTACACATTCACTTTGGAGGAAAGATGGCAGATTTGTGATTGGTTAACAAAATTGAAGATGCCTGAGGGTTATGCGTCGAATTTTGGGAAAAAAGTTGATATGGAGGTAGGGAAGTTGAGCCATTTGAAAAGTCATGACTGTCATGTTTTCATGGAGACTTTAGTGCCTATTTCATTTTGTGGTTTGCCTGAAAGAATCTGGAAACCCATCACAGAGATTAGTTTGTTTTTCAAAGACTTGTGTTCTTCCACATTAAGGGAAGAAAACCTACACCGGATGGATCAGAACATTCGTGTAACTTCTTCTAAGATGGAAAAGATATTTCCATGTGGGTTTTTTGATGTGATGGAACACCTTCCAATCCACCTTGTACACGAGGCACGACTTAGAGGGCCTGTTCAATGCAGATGGATGTATCCCTTTGAGAGGTAATATTATATATTTGATGTAATTTTCTGTTTTATTTGAATGTTCTTGGCTAACCTGAAATTATGTAGGACAATTGGCAAATGCAAATAATTTGTTAAGCAGAGGAATATGATTGAAGGATCTATATGCGAAGCTAATCTTGCAAAGGAAACTGCTCATTTTTGTTCTTATTATTTTAGGAGTAATGTGCCATGTGCTTGGAATAGGCCCAACAGGCACACAGTCGACCTTAGGAATGATCCATTATATCCGTCTATGTCCATATTGAATCAACCAGGCAGATGTTCTAAGGATGTTAGAAAGAGAAGTTTGAGTGATATAGAGTTCAAGTCAGCTACACTTCACGTGTTGCTAAATTGTCCCGAAGTTGTACCATTTCTCAAGTGAGTATTGATTTAGTGGTTATCAAAATATAAAAATTACTATGATTACATCTCAATGAACTACTAAAAATATTTGATGTGTCACAGTCACTTCGTGGGTCAATTTGGCCATGATGCTGTATATACGAGATTTGATACGTGGTTCAAACAATCTGTAAGTTTCTCCTTAAAATATTCTTACACGATGTAGGTAAACAATGTTTGGAAGTTATGCTAACTTATGAATTTTTTTAACAATATGTAGGTAAATGATCCAAATAATTGTGTAAATCAATTTTTGAAAGATATATCTTGGGGACCTGGGGTTGAGGTCACAACAATGTCTAAGTACGTTGTGAATGATTATAAGTTTCATATAGAGGATTGCTCTAAAAATAAAAATAGCAACAACAGTAAGGTGTGGGTTCAAGGTGGTGATGACAACCAAGATGAAGCTATTGATTATTATGGTGTGCTCAAAGAAATAATAGAACTAGAATATACAGGTTGGCCATATAAGAAATTGATACTTTTTAGATGCAAGTGGTTTGACCCACATCCAACAAGAGGTACAAGAGTACACAATCAATACAACATAATTGAGGTTAATCATACGAGGGAGTATGATCGTTATAATCCTTTCATAATTGCACATAATGTTAGGCAAATGTATTATGCTCCTTATCCATTGCGGCGGAATAAGTCCGATTGGTGGGTTTAATAAAAACTAAGCCTGTGGGTAGGGTGGAAGTCGAGAATGTGTTAGATGTTGCATATCAAAACAATATCTCCAGTGTTGACCAAATAGTGGATGAAGTTTTAGAAAATGATTTGGAACATCCTGAACACATATTGGAAGAAGTTGATATAAATGAAGTAAGAATTATAGAAAACGAGGAAGAAGAATCAACTGATGAAGCTCAAACTAGTGAGGAAGAAGAATTCTCGGACGAGGAACTATACGTCGATGAGCTTTAAAAAGTTGGTTTCTTTAATAACTCTCGTTTATAGCTAGTTTCTTTATATGTTTCAATCTAAATATGTATTATATTATGCAGATGACAGGCAAGGGTCGAGAAAAGGCTAAGAAACTAAAAAGGAGGGTAGAAGATAATCCTCCATCTTTTCCTGCCTCTTCAGAGATGCCTATGCCTATGACTATGACTTTTCCTCCACCCCAGGGATATTCTGAGCTCCCACAGTATCACCAGCCCGACACCTTCATGCAGACACCAGGTCTTTCGTCACAGGGCCATAGGACTGTACGCCCGACATACAGTCCGGCTGCTGCACGACCACGTGGATCGCAGCCATCTGCATCACATGGATCGCATCGATCCATGTCACATCCATATGGATCACAGGCATCAGTGTCACAGCCACTCAGGTCACAGCCACTCGGGTCACAGCTATCAGTGTCACGTTCACTTACGGGCCATACAACTATGTCACAGTCACAGGGCTCGCAGCCATCTTCATTTGAAACTCCACCTATTTTAGGCCTTCGCCTGCGAGATACTAGCTCTGACCCCCCTACACCTTCCACACATGCCTCTGATATACATGCTTCGGACGGTGATGCTGATGATGACGAGGAGGTGCATTATGATCAGTATGGCAGGATCATCATAGTCCCTGAGGGTGATGGGTAAGAGATATTTGTTATTTTTACATTTATTATTTTGTACAGTTTTACTAAGATATTAATGTATTTTTTTATTATTAAATTGCAGGTTCATCCCTAGTAATATTACTACAAGGATTATCATCAAAGCCACCAGAAAGCTTTATGATGGCCCTTATGCGTCTTGGAGTGATTTCCCATTCGCGCTGAAGGAGCAAATTTTCAATGACTTTAAGGTATAAATGTTCTTTTAAACAGTACAATTATTTATATTTATGATATTTCCATCTAAATATGTATTATAGAATATAACTTTTATATATATATATATATCTTTTATCAAATATATATAAAAGCTATATTCGATATAATATTAGCTAATGCGCTAATATACTATATTATAAGCAGTTAATGCACTTAATTTTTGAATAATTATTAGCTAACAAAAGCTAAGTATAATATATCGAATATAGAATTTATGATATTTCCATATAATACTTAACTTTTGAAATACAGAGCAAGTGTGTATGGGAACACCGGTATAGCATGGATGTGGCTGCAAATTTTCATCTCAAAGCTCGCAAGCGGTTGTCGCATTGTTTCTCCAAAGCTAGAAAATTGAACCAGAAGCCTGGATGGTTGCTTCAGAATTTATGGGAGGATTTGCAAAGGCAATGGCTTACCGCAGAGTTCTTAGAGAAGAGCGAAAAAGGAAAGAAAGCTCGTGTATCTGAGAAGGGAGGATCCTTGCACACTGGAGGTGCGATCAGCCTAGGGACAATAAAGAGAAGAATGGTTCGTAATTGCTTAATTTATTTTAATTTTCAAAGTATATCTATTCTGTTTATTAACTAAAATTTATGAGTTTTCAGGAGAAGAAATTGGGGCGTCCGATGAACCAAGATGAGCTATTCAAGGAGACTCATATTGTAAAGAAGAAGAAAGAAACGGATCAAGAAAGGTGGGTCGAGGGCCGAGCCTCGACTGTGCATGTAAGTTTTCACTTTTCATTAAGTATTTTGATTTACTTTTATATGAATTTTGAAATACTAATTCAATGTAATTTTTCTTATAGGGTCGCTTCACAGCTGAAGTGGAGGAATTCATACACAGTCAGCCACCTAGTGAGTCGGGCGACCCAATCCAACCTTCGGACAAGGATGCTGAAAGAATCTGGATGCAGGCTGCTGGGGTTCCAAAATGGGGGAAGATATATATATATATATATATATATATATATATATATATATATATCTTTTATCAAGTATATATAAAAGCTATATTCGATATAATATTAGCTAATGCACTAATATACTATATACTATATTATAAGCAGTTAATGCACTTAATTTTTGAATAATTATTAGCTAACAAAAGCTAAGTATAATATATCGAATATAGAATTTATGATATTTCCATATAATACTTAACTTTTGAAATACAGAGCAAGTGTGTATGGGAACACCGGTATAGCGCGGATGTGGCTGCAAATTTTCATCTCAAAGCTCGCAAGCGGTTGTCGCATTGTTTCTCCAAAGCTAGAAAGTTGAACCAGAAGCCTGGCTGGTTGCTTCAGAATTTATGGGAGGATTTGCAAAGGCAATGGCTTACCGCAGAGTTCTTAGAGAAGAGCGAAAAAGGAAAGAAAGCTCGTGCATCTGAGAAGGGAGGATCCTTGCACACTGGAGGTGCGATCAGCCTAGGGACAATAAAGAGAAGAATGGTTCGTAATTGCTTAATTTATTTTAATTTTCAAAGTATATCTATTCTGTTTATTAACTAAAATTTATGAGTTTTCAGGAGAAGAAGTTGGGGCATGCGATGAACCAAGATGAGCTATTCAAGGATACTCATATTGTAAAGAAGAAGAAAGAGATAGATCAAGAAAGGTGGGTCGAGGGCCGAGCCTCAACTATACATGTAAGTTTTCACTTTTCATTAAGTATTTTGATTTACTTTTATATGAATTTTGAAATACTAATTCAATGTAATTTTTCTTATAGGGTCGCTTCACAGCTGAAGTGGAGGAATTCATTCGCAGTCAGCCACCTAGTGAGTCGGGCGACCCAATCCAACCTTCGGACGAGGATGCTGAAAGAATCTGGATGCAGGCTGCTGGGGGTCCAAAATGGGGGAAGGTATACGGGTTTCCTACTAAGAAATTCCATCGCTATAAGTGTGGAATTCAAGGAATAAGGACTTCCTCGCAAGCCGAGCAACTTGATGGAGAGAGCCTCTCCTTTATGCGGGAGACTGTGACAAAGCTCACATCCGAGCTAGAAGCCGCCAAGGAGAGAGAAAAGATTAGAGATGCTCAGTACATTGGCATGCAAGAGCAGATCAAATCTCTCTTAGCTTCTGGCAGTTTCCAATTCCCCGGTCTCGTGACTCATCGCCAGAGGCTCGCCTTCCCCGTGCTCATTCCTCCCGTCCTCCCCGAGATTGTTCTTCCCATCCTAGACAAGTACACCCTTCTGGATACCGTCTTGGTGAAAGTTCATCAGACGGTGATGATAATGATGTACAAAACAATCATTGACTTTTATACACTTTCAACTAGACAAATACAATCGGTATTCGAATGGACTTGTAATAACAATTAACTTAATTTGGTTATCTTAATGTGTTACTTCTATTGAACTTTATAGTTTGTTAGTTTTAATGTTGTTATTGTTGTTGTTTATTGTTGTTGTTGTTGTTGGCATAAAATGCCTATTTAGGATTTTGGGTAAGCTGGCAGGTGGTGTAGCTGCCAATACAGACATTTTCTGCCAAAAATATACCAAGAAAAGCGACCAACTTTGGTCGCTAGTTGGTCACTTTTCCCTGGAAAAAAAACAAATTTCTGGTAAATGGCGACCAACCTTGGTCGCCATTGAACCCAGATTTCTCAAAAAGCGATCAAAGTTGGTCGCTATTCCATTTTTAAAAAAATAATTTCTGGAAATATAGCGACCAATGTTGATCGCCTAAAATTTAAAAATAATTAATTCTTGCATTTTGCGACCAACTTTGGTCGCTTATTTTTAAAAAAATTAATACTAAAGCGACCAACTTTGGTCTCTAATATCCAGATTTTAAAAAATAATATTTTCTTTTTAGACCAAAGTTGGTCGCTTTTTTTTTATTAATAATAAATAAATAAAAACGTAATTTACCTGTGGAGACCAACTTTGGTCGCCAAATTTATATTATTAAAATAATAAGGCGACCAAAGTTGGTTGCTTTTTTCTTTACCGGAATATTTGGTCCCTAAGGTAAAGGGACCAGCTTAATATCGACCAGGCCTGTTTGGCCAATAAGCGACCAACTTTGGTCGCTTTTCCTGATCGCAAATTAGCGGATTTCTAGTAGTGAGTTAAAAGAACGAATATATATATATATATATATATATATATATATATATATATTTGTTCGTTCATCCTTAATCAAATATCTCAGGTTTAAGTATCTAAAATAAAGAAATTTTTAATAGAGGTCTTTACTGGATCCACATTACAATTCCATACCACACAACGGATGGTTACCCATAGGAAAAAGAAGATTGATTATGCTCGGAATCTCTACTCCTTCAGAAATTATTCGGCCAAAACGGTATCTAGCATGCTTTCACTCAATTGACATCGTGTTCAAGCTGGGTTAAGAGACTTTAATAGTATCTCATTCAAATCGGAATCATATTAATTTTTTCTTAATATTGGTCAATTTTGACCCCTATCTTTTTTCTTTATAAATAAATTAACAAAACTGAACTAATTGTACGTAAGTACAACATGTCGAATAAAACAAGAAAAATATGTCAACTCAATAGAAATTTCGAGATGAAGGACAATGGGGGATTCATTGAAGAAGAGTGGATGTTAGCACAACTGTAATGCTATTAGGTGAGCAAGCATTTCATGAAACATATTAAAGACTGACAAGACTTTAATAACTGTCATAAGCTAAAACCCATAAAAGAATGTTATTATTATCTTCTCTAATCTTATCTTATTTTAAGAAAAAGTTAGTACTTGGATTTGGCAACTCTTACGAATCTCACCCACTAGTATGGTTGTAAATCTATAATTTATTAGGCTGACCATATTTGATAGCATAGCTCGCTGTAAAATTTTCTAAACGTTAGTTTTATGTACTCCATATTTAATGGAAGACATATGATATTCAATTACACCTTTAAACTTATTTGGTGCACACCTAAATTATTCGTAATTCTAATTTTATCTTCTGAAACTTGATTATTTGATCACTCCCTCAAGTTATGAGGCAATAATAGAGCTAACCCACCAGAGAGCACTCCACCACGAGTTGCCAAAGCACGCTCAGTCAATCGTCAATCTCCAGCCCAAAGCTGACAAGTACAACCATGTATCACCTCGTAGGCTTCGTCATACGCAGCTTACTCGTCTCGGCCTATTTGTCCCCATCTACAGTCTATTCCCTTAGGCCGAAGGGCCCCTCAGTCAATCGTCACCCGTCCATCCTTACTTAGGAAACAATTGAACCACTATCTCTTGATTAATATGTCTTGTTATCTTTACAGGTCGCTTTGTAATTAGTTCATTAGCAATATACCAATACAACACTAGCCATAACAGTAACTAGCACAATATCAGAGTTCGGGTGAATTCAATAGCCTTTATTCCCGTCGGATGATCATCCTACGGAATTGACATACACGCGAGCGTTGTATAAACTCATTTGAAGTTTCTACTTCTTTTTTTTTTTTGGCAATAAATATGAAAGATTACCATTAACAAACTAAATGATTATTACAACCTAGCTGGAGTGATCAAAATTATAACCACCTTCTAGGAAGGGTGCTACAATCTCTTAATCTCCCAACAAACAAAAACTAGTTACATAACGTGTGTATCATATTCTAGCAGTTTCTAAACCTGTGTATCATGCTCTGACAGTTCCTAACTCTTTTTGCTCAACCGCATAGGCATCAACATTGATCCTCATTGCACTATATGCTGTACAGAAGAAGAAATCATTACCCACATCTTCCTAAAATGTCGAAAGGTGTGTCCAATATGGAGAAAACTAGGCATCAAAACCCATATCATCATTGCTAACAATCATTGGCTACTCAATTTAAGGGAATGAAATCTGATGTTACAATCTCCAAAAATAGAATGGGCTAATCTATTCCCTTTCCTCATATGGGGTATTTGGATTATTAGAAACAAAAATAGTTCCAATAACACAAACTACTCTCCCACATTAAACGCTATCTCGAGCCAGGCTTTGGAATTTCTTCTTCTAAATTCTAAAGGTGCACCACTTCAAACGAAAATGTCAATTCACATACGATGGCATGCTCCCCAAAAGAAACTTGCACAAACTCAACATTGATGGCGCCTACAAAAAAAATGCAAAAGGTACAGGATTAGGAGGAGTCTTCAGGGATCACGCTGGTAATTGGATCCTTGGCTTCCAAAAAAAAATTGTACTGCTACATCACCGTTACATGTTGAACTACAGGCAATACACGAGGGCCTACAACATTGTCCCAAAATTCAAACTTTTCCCCATTGAGGCGGAAACAGATTCAACAGAGGCCATCATCGCAGTATATCATGATCATATTATTTTCTCTAATATTGTTTATGCATGCAGATCATTAATGCCCCAGCAGAAGCTCCTTCTCCTTCGACATAACATTCGTGAAGGTAATTAAGTGGCTCATCTACTAGCTAGAGACGTACCAAGGATCACTTCAAGCAGCTAAATCCTGAAGCCCCAAAGCTCCATGCAAGTCCACCTCTTTTGTGATACAACAACTGACATTGGAACAAAATGGAGATTGCTTTTTTGTTAAATCCCTGCCAACTACTGCTTATAATATGCTTAGGACAGTAGGAAACCAAAATATCGCTTGTGATATTCCACCGACGAGTCGCAGCTTTTCTATGACTTGTAACAAGCAAAGCTACTTCTAGTTTTTTATTATAAATATTCCATTACTATAAAAAAAAAAACCTCTTTTTTGTATCTGAGCTATGCCAAAATCTGTAGTTACAATTATAGTCTATATTTCTAAATATTTTCCAATTCCTTGAAGAAGAAGAAGAAGAAGAAGGAGGAGGAGGAGGAGGAGGAGGAGGAGGAGGAGGAGCACAAAAGTAATTGGACTCCATCATTCTTGTGTTATACAAAGAAGAAGTAATTATTGGACAAAGGAGAGAGTGCAATGTAGATTAGTGAAGGAAGTTAAAAGATAATACAAGGACATCTAAGATTATCTTAAGATTAAAATTTTCTCAGATTCTTTATCATAGTATTATTGCTAACTTTTGATTCGTCTATTTTTTTTACACTTGTTAATTCTCATAAAACTATTTATGAATAAAATCGAGTTATACGTGAAGGAATAATATTGAGCTAGGAGAGGAATACTCCGATCATACCAAAAATAATCATGCTCCACGCCACTGAAGAGGGGAATAAACTCATCCAAACTTTGGTGGGAAAAAAACTACTCGTCCGAACTAACTCAATTTATACATAACATATGCCATGTAGCTTTACATAAATTGTTACCAGTTAATTATAGTTCATTTTAATCACTAATCTTAGTAAACTACAAGTTATATAATTTGGCGTAAATGCTGTGTGCGCAAAAAAAAAAAAAATTGGCTCCATCCTTTCGCACAGGCTCACATTCCAATCAAAAGCACGAACCTTCTCATTTTGTTTTTATGAGGAAGAAATTCTTAAACTAGATAGTATTATTTTATAACTTGTATTATTTTAAGCAAAGTGGTTTCTGATAGTAGCTAACTGAGAAATTTTCCAGTGGTATCAGCTTAACTAACTGCCTTCGTCCATATTAATTAGGTAGCTTAGCTGACTCTTCTCTGCGCGGCTTCTTTATCCCTTCTCTTCCTTTCCTTTTCATTTTCGCAGTGGCAGATATTTATGCATTCCTAACTCCTTTTGATTAAAAATGCATTAATAATGTTTATCCTTTCAAAGTCGTCCTTTCATATCGGCTATGTAATTCAGTAATCCATAATGTTTTTTATTTCTTGTTGGTGATAATTAGTTAAATATATTATTTGATAAAATTACTAATGAGAACGGATCGAAGTAGTCCATTGAAGTGCGTGACAATTGTTTGACCAAAAAATTTTAAGCCTTTTTGTTAAGCTAATTAAATAAGAAAGTAGTGGATAAATCCTTGTTAAACATAACAAATCCTAGATCTGAAACCGGTTACACAAATAATGTAGAATTGCATTTAAACTAATTTAATGCAATGGGTATTAGATGGCAAAGTTACAAGTATGTGGTGGGGCAATGATGAACAATAAATATAATAAATGACAATGAATGTAAATAGAGAGAATGATTCACCCAAATATTTAGTGAGGTGGATGATTCTTCTCTCTAACAATGATGTAAGACAAACAAACGTGAGAATACATGAGGCTTTCTCGGATCTGATGCGAGAAAGTATGAGATGAACAACAAATCGAATATTTGTGGAAAGGCAATATTTGTAATTTACTTGAGAGTCAACTTTTCATGAGAGAGCTTATCATATAGAATATTACATACCCTCTTCTTCTCTCTCTATTCCCCTTTATATGAGACAAATCTCCTACCTAACTGAAAGTACAAGTGCAGAGAATATTCTGTGGAATATTCCCCTAAAATATCTTACTACTAAACTAGCCGTTAGGGTCGATCTGAGTACTAGACCTCGACCCCGGCTACTCAGCTCGCCAATAGGTTCCTTCCATCTTGAGCATGACCTCGGCCTAATCGGTTCTTAGCAATCTTCTATTGGACAAGTTTCCTTGGTCAAATTTTGACCCATACAGTTAGTTCCTTCGTCCGTCGAGGTTATTTTTTGGATGAGCTCGATGGGCGGACTTCGCCAGTTGCCACTTGAGAAATCTGGGCATGCTGGCCGAGGAGTAACCTTTTTATGGCAAGTTGACGATGTGGCGCTTTAAGAGCCACATCTAACTATTACGTTAGTTTGAAATGATATCATTTCATCATGCGTCATTATAACGCATGTTCCCGATACGTTATGTCATTTCCCACTCCTCTTCCACTTTAAATCAAAGTGGCGGCATTTGGCTTTCTCGATTAGGGTGCCAGTATTCTTATAAATAGGGATGAGAATTCCTCAAATGAACTGCTGCATTTCTTAAGCATTTGAAACTTCAAGCTTCCCCTTCTTCTTTTCAGAATTCTTGCATGCTATTGTTACCCCTTTCACATTTGCAATTTCTCCCTATATACGTGACAGAAAAATGGCTAGTGCATCTTATAACCTTGAGGGAGCTTCTGATCCTGTCCCATTGACAGTGGACATGGCTTCTCATTAATAAGGAGTGGCCATTATAGAAGATGAGAGTTTTCCCACTATGGATGAGATAGTTCCACGTTCTGGGAGGACCAGGTCGGACATCTTGAAGTGACCTAAAAATAATCCTGAGCCTGTCGTTTCTGAGATGGATGCGGCGACACTTGTTGCATTTAGGGCTAAATGGCGAATTCCAGACCATGTCAAACATATCCCGGCTAGAAACGACGTGGTGCAGATACATCGCCCAAAATACTACACATTCTACGCGTATCCATTTGTCGTCGGCTATATGTTTCCTATTCGTTCCTTGGCGGAGGACTCTGCCGCTATTATGGCGTTTGCCCGGCACAGATCTCCCCGTAAATCTATAAGCTTTTCCTTATTCTTATCAAGTATGCGGAGCTAGCCAACCGTGGGATTTCTCTCCGTCATCTGCTTCATCTCTTCGCCCCAAGTTTTAACAGGGGAACAATGATACACCTTCGCCATCGTGGGACCAAGGGATTGGTGGTGAAGACGGATGATAAAATAAATCGTTATTTTTGGGTCAATTTCTTCTACGTGAGGACGTAGCATGTGGTGTTTGTGAGCACCTAATTTTTGACAATATTTAATTTTTTTATCACTTCTTCTATGTAAATCTTTTAGGGGTTTTAACCTACAATTTTTAGCTTTGTTACACTTTTTATTATAGGGTAAAAATACAAAATTTTAAAAGGTGAATTATTACTATTACTATTATTTTATTTTTATTTTTAAAATAATTAAAAATTTCCGAAAAATATTAATTTTTTTTTAATTTTCAGGAGTGATTTAAAAAATAAGAAAAAGGGAAGTATTGAATAAAAAAATAAAAGTAAAAGTAGGTGGAATTCTCTTTTAAAAAGTAAAAGAAAGTAGAAAATTAAAAAAATAAAAGTAAAGTTTTGTGGAAATTTTAAAAAAATAAAAAGTAAAAGAAAGTTGGAATTAAAAAAAAATATAAAGGTATCTGAAAATCTAAAAAAATTAAAGTAAAATAAAGTAGCATTTTTAAAAGAAAAGCAAAAGAAAGTGGATTGTTTTTTTAAGAAAAGTTAAATAAGTGGAATTCACTTTTAAAAAGTAAAAAAATGGGATTTTAAATAAGATAAAAGTAATTAAAGTTGGAATTTAAAAAATAAAAGTAAAGAAAGGTGGGATTTCTTTTTATAAAAAAATAAAAGTAATTTGTAAGTGCGATTTCTTTTAATTAAAAAATAATAAAATAATAAAATATTTTTTTAAAAAAAAAACTGAAAAATCTCGAAAATTTTGCTATAAATAGAAGAGAAAGATTGAGAAAAAAAAAAGAAGAGAGGGGGAGGAGAGAAATTTAAGTTGAAAATTTTCATTAAATTTTTCTTTCAACATTTCGGGCCTTGCATCTTGGGTTTGAAGAAGAGTTGATAGAGATTTTGTTGTTGCTGTTGTATTGACTCTACAACTTTCAGATTTTATTCATTTGAATTCACTCTCTTGTAGGTATGTAATTCAATCTCTTGAGTTAAAAAATGTCGGAGCATCTTTATTGAAGCAGAAGCAAATTGATTTGGTTCTTTTGATAAAGTTTCTTTCGTATTGGATCTGTTCGCATGAATGATGTTTCTTGATTGAGTGAATTGAGATTTGCAAATGTTAACGTTATTTTAGTATGTTCATGACTCTGTCTCGTTTTTTTATTTTATTTTATTTTACTTTCTTTTTTTTTTTGGCTCATGACTTGTAACCAGCAGGTATTGTTTTGTTTACATTTAGATTTCAAGCTCATGTAGTACCATGTTCATATTTTGAAATTTAAAGAAGTATGTGAAGTTGAACAATTTGTCAACATTAAGATGTAAAAAAAAAATAGATTGTGTTAGTGGAAGGATCTTATCTTCAATTTATGTTATTGGCTGCATATTTTCTTAAATTAACCATGTGAAGATTTAACTTCCTGTGCTTCAAAAGGGTACTGTAGAAGTTATAGTGGTGATACTACAACTTTCTCTTTAGCATGGTGTTAAATAAATTAATTTCTTTAAGTGTTCTTTGTTATAATCAAGTTTAAAATGCATTTTTGTATGTCCATGTTTGTTTTGTTCCTTCTGGTTCATCCGAATAGTTCTCAGCATGGTTTTTTTTTGTGCTCATATGGTCATTTAAGATTCATTATTTTGTTATAAAATTTTGTTAGTTTCTTTCTAGAATTTGAAAATGAAAGTCGGTCTTTTGAAGATGATATGGAGATGAACCCAAAGCTGGCACCTGTCTTTTGTTATTTTCACATAAATGTCAACTCCACCTTTCTGAATTGTAGTATGCTATAACAAAAGGCTTCAGTGATATACATGTAGCTAACCCATTTCTTTAGGCCTTTTGTACTTATCAATTTATACCACTCCATTCACAATAAAACCTCAAAACTCATGACCCATATTTAATTAATTTTAAATCCTTAGAATTCGAGGCATGCCATTTAGGGAATTTTCTATGGCCCTCGCAAAGTTGAAAAATGCGTAGTTGCTTTAGGCGCGTAATTTAAAATTACCTTCCTAAACTCGGGTGTGCATTTCAACAACAACCCAGTATAATCCCACACGTGGGGTCTGGGGAGGGTAATATGTACGCAGACCTTACCCCTACCCCGAAGGGTAGAGAGGCTGTTTCCAGGAGACCCTCGACTCAAAAAGCAACCGAAACCGATATATTAGTACTATAAAAATGCATAATAAAATAACAGCAATACAATAATAGCCATACAATAAATATGAAATACAGAATACGACATACGAAAAAGATGACTGGTATGGTAAGACTAGCAGGTAAAGCCCCGCATCAATAAATGACCAATGACATTCTTAGTCTAACTCCTAACTGGCTAGTCTCACTCTATTGTGATGTAGAAATATTCACAACTCTCCCCTAACCTACAACCTTAATACTCGACCTCCATAATTCCCTGTTAAGGGCCATGTCCTCAGTAATCCGAAGTCGCGCCATGTTTTGTCTGATCACCTCTCCCCAATACTTCTTAGGTCGTCCTCTACCTCTCCGCATGTCCACTACAGCCAGTCGCTCACATCTCCTCACCGGTGCATCAGTGCTCCTCCTCTGAATATGTCCGAACCATCTGAGTCTTGCTTCCCGCATCTTGTCCTCTATGGGGGCCACGCCCACCTTCTCTCGAATATCTTCATTCCTAATCTTATCCATTCTTGTATGCCCGCACATCCACCTCAACATCCTCATCTCCGCTACTTTCATCTTCTGGACGTGTGAGTTCTTTACCGGCCAACATTCAGTTCCATATAACATGGCAGGCCTAACCACTGCTCTATAAAACTTACCTTTTAGTAACGGTGGCACTTTCTTATCACACAAGACTCCCGACGCTAACCTCCACTTCATCCACCCCACCCCTATACGGTGTGTGACATCCTCGTCAATCTCCCCGATCCCCTGAATAACCGATCCAAGGTACTTGAAACTACCCCTTTTGGGAATGACTTGAGAGTCAAGCCTCACCTCAACTCCCGCTTCCGTCGGCTCAACTCCAAATTTGCACTCGAGGTATTCCGTCTTCGTCCTGCTCAACTTGAAACCTTTAGACTCAAGAGCATGTCTCCAAATCTCTAGCCTCTCGTTGACGCCGCCTCGTGTCTCGTCAATTAGAATAATGTCATCAGCAAATAGCATGCAAATTACCTTCCTAAACTCGGGTGTGCATTTCATGTGACCCAAATCCAAATCCCAACAACGTTAAATAAAATGTGTCGTGGACCGCGGGTGCATTTATGTGACGTGGTTCAAGACATATTTTAAATGACGTTGCAATCTTCCTAAAAATGAATAAGAGCGGTTAATAAGTTAAAATTGAACCATAGGCTAAAACATGTATTAAAATCAGATAATAGGCCAATTATAACAGTTGAGCAATCGTGCTAGAACCACGGAACCCGGGAATGCCTAACACCTTCTCCCGGGTTAACAGAATTCCTTACCCGAATTTTTGTGTTCGTGGACTGTAAAATAGAGTCAATCTTTTCCTTGATTCGGGATTTGAACCGGTGACTTGGGACACCATAAATTACCCAAGTGGAGACTCTGAATTTTTAATAATAAATGAATCCCATTTTGATTGTCGCTTTAAGTTGGAGAAAACTCCTTTATACCCTATCCGGGGTGTAGTAAAAAAGGAGGTGTGACAACTTTGGCGACTCTGCTGGGGACTGGAACCCAGAACTTCTGGTTCAAGGTTCATAATTCGAGCTTAGATGAATTGTTATATTTGGCTTTATTTATTATCTATTTACATGTTTGGGCCTAATGTGCTAAATATTGCTTTTACCGCTTTGATACTATTTGAACTGTATATAAACTACTACGAAACCCTTCTCTTCTCAATTTCGGGGATGTGCTCGCTGGTCGAGACTCCCTATTATGTTAGTGTCATACCTTGAAATAAGAAAGAGGCTCGGACAAGTTACTAAGCCGGATGACCTTTTGGTTCCCGGTACGTAGCCCCCTCTTCGGCTCGAGTTGTCCGCTCGGGTACACAGTCTAGAACACATACGCAGGTTTTGAACCTAGAATAACTCAGCCTCATACCGGATCCCTAGTAGGAACATTTACTTGCATCATGTGCATTTGACTTTGGAGACTTAACAAGGGGTTTAGTCTGTCTAGGACAGGTGTACCCGAAATGAAAAGACCATCCTGATCCATCTTACTTGCTACTTGTGCATTCATTTGCTTCGGATTTGCATGTTGACCGGCTCATAGAGAAAAAGTTGAAAAGAAAAATGTGGGGACTAAGAGAGATAATTGTCTGTTTTTGAAAACCAATGTTCAAAACATACCGAAACTCTGCCAAAATTTTGAAAAAAAAAAAGAGAAAATTTTTGTGAAAAAAGAAGAAAAAAAAGCGTTGGTTTTTGTTTTGTTAGAATTGCCCGAACTAAGCCAGTTTGATTTTCGCCGGATGTGGGATACGTAGGCAACCCCCATCGGGTCCAACTTCCCTTTTGCAAAAATAGCCCAAAAAACAAAAAAAATATTTTATTTTAAATAAGCAGGGTGATGCCATTTTTGTCTAAAATAGTCGAATGTCCCCAAAAGGACGTCGGAAGGCTGTTTTAGCAAGAACAATCACCTTTGGTCTCTTTTTCGAATTTTTGGCCGGTTAGCAAGCACAGCCTTAAAATCTTCTCCCCGGAAGTGCTTAAAGGCCGTATTTGCAAAGCCGGGTTTTATTTTTGAAATGACAATTTCAAAAATTAACTTTTCTTGAGTCAAATGAGTCATGATTTTGCTTAATCACCCTAATAAATGTGCAGAATGAGCACGAGTCAAAATTTGCCAATAACAGTCATGAACAAGATCCCTTTGGAGCTGTGTATGTGGTGGGAAGATCTAGGTAAATCAGGGCAAGATAAGGTCAATCTATACTTGGGAGGACTCACTGGGTTGTTGAAGATCAGGCCTAGAGGGGACATCATAAAGGCATTGGTTACATTCTGGGACCCAGCCCACAACGTTTCCCATTTCTCAGATTTTGAACTTACCCCAACTCTGGAAGAAATAGCCAGATATATTGGGAGCGCTAAAGTTCCTCTGAGACACAAGTATCTGGTTGCTCCAAGAGTCGTCGCTGTGCACAGATTCCTAGATTCCTTAAAGATAAGCAGGGGGGTCCATAACCCAGATTTGGCCGCAGGATTTTCCACTCCACAGTTTATATACCAAATATACGGTCACATAGGAGGGTTTAACAATCCAAAAAATAAAATTTGTAGCAAAGGGAACCGCCTCAAATGGGAAGAATACAGGTGTTTTGCTTTTATGGTGGTCTTCTTGGGACTTCTGGTGTTTCCTAGGAAAGATGGAAATATCGACATACGAATAGCTGAGGTTGTCAGCACTTTGCTTACTCAGGCCAAAAGCACCCTCGCACCCATGATAGTAGCTGAAATCTTTCGCGCTCTCACAGCCTGCAAAGCCGGAGGAGACTTTTTTTAGGGGTGCAACTTGTTGCTGCAGATGTGGATGATTGAACATCTATGCCATCGTCCTCAATTCCTGAGTTATGGGTCGACAAAGAAAACCTGCATAGAGGAATTTTATACGAGGGTTGATGGGGTTAGCTTGCCAGAAGGGGTTATAGAATGGGTATCACATCTCTGTTCCGTCAGTGCAAGTCAAATAGAGTGGACGTTTGGGTGGCTTCCCGTAGATGAGATCATATACATGCCAGCTGCCGGGCCTCATTTTCTTTTGATGGGTCTTAGGAGTATCCAGCCTTATGCCCCATACCGGGTTTTGAGACAATTAGGAAGATATCAAATGGTTCCCAAGGATGAAGACATTAGTCGCCATGTGGTCGAGATTGGTCCCGATGGTCAGTTTCATGAAGCAGCAGTCCGCCAAATTTGGAGCGAATGTTAGTACTTGATGGCGAACACTCGAGTGCGTGATTTGTCCAGAGGTGAAGTTGCACCAAGATATCTTGCCTAGTATAAAAGGGAAGTTGAGTTTGGAAGGCCGGCCAAAAGACCTCATCTTTAAGAATTTGTCGGAGCATCACAAGAGCAATGGGATTGGCTGGCTAAAGAAAATGAGTATAGAGACACCATAGGCAAGCTAGAAAAGCAAGTCATGGACCTTCAGTTTGAGAATGGTTTGCAAGCCACCGCGGATGAAGGCGAGAAGAAAAAGCTAACTCAGGAAAATGAAGCCCTCAAAACCCAAATTCAGAAAATGAGAACAGCTGCTAGAAACCCGGAAAGAAGCCGAGCAGATGAAAGGCTTATAAGTAGTCTGAAAAAGAAAGCCCTTGAGTGTCAATATGACATGGAAAAGTCTGAGGCCAACCTAGCCAAAGTCCGGGCACAATGGGCAAAGGAGGCGGAAGAGTGGGCAAAGTTTGTGCAACAAATGAAAAGAAAGTATGAAGGGACAATCACCAGCCTGAAGAGAAAAATGACTACCCTCGAGAATGAAGTAGCCAAGCAAGCCAAGGACATCAAGGCTGATAGGGAACACTGTTATGATTTGATAGCTCAGATAGAGGAAGAAATGCAACAGTTGCAAAATCAACATCTCCATGACACTCAGGTGTTAGAAGCCCGGGATCAACAGGTCGGGCGTCTACTTCGGGAAAAGGGTAGAATCTGAGAGTGGGTCAGAGTCATTGCAAACTACATTGTTGTGAAATGCCAAGCATGTGAGGATATGACTCGCACCACTTTCTTCGCGGCAGTGATGACGTTTGTCCGACAGATAATGAGTGACTTGGATAGGCTTCAAAAGGATCTTGCATATAGGCCCGTGGCGAGACCGAATGATGTCCCCCGGGCCCCAGGAGCATTTGAGGCATTAATGTATTCGTGATTTTTTTACTTGAGTCTGTATTTTCTTTCTGTTAAAGTCTGTTAGTTTCTTTTGAGTCTGTTAGTTTTTGAGTCGTTATAATCAAAGTATTTGCCTTTTGAAAATCCCAAAAATGTTTTATTACTTATTTTTACACTTATAACCCAGAACTACGCTCAGTCTGATTCATGTGGGGTCATGATACATAGGCAATCTCTATAGGACTCGACCATAACCAAAAGAAAAGAGAAAGAAAATAAGAAACCATGAGAAGGAAACAAAATAAGAAAGGGAAATGAGAGAATAAAAAAACAATGAGAAGTCAAACAAAGAAAGGCAAGAAAAAAAAGAGAAAAAGGGAAGTTGTACATGGAAATAAGGAAAAGCCGAGATGGCACAAGCAATCGAGCAAATACATGATAGAAATGATTAATTACTTAGGTGCATTGCATTCCACAAATATGCGGTTACTAATCTATTAAGCTCTAATTACTAACAAGTTTGTTGTTGATGTTGTAGAGCTAAGGCAGGTAGTTAGTTTGTTGAGCATTCTGGCAACCCATCCATACAACACCAGGTCCAAAGGTGAATTGATCATGTCTAACCAAAAACTTGATGCGAGTAGCATCGATCCTTCAAGAGAGGTGGAAGAATTGGATGTTAATTCGATGAAAGAAGAGATGTATAAGTTGAAGCAGCAGATGGCCGAAATGTACCAGGCCTGGGCAAAAGGGCAACCACTACCAGCTTACCCCGTCAACCCTGCTTTCATCCCGCCATTGACTCAATCCCAAGAACATCCTACTGTTGATTCATCTGCAGGATTTCCTATTTACCATCACTACCAAGGCACCACCTCCCAAACCCCGCAAGCTCCACAACCCAAACCAGTTCCGTACCCTCCTCCACCAGCCACTCCTGTCTTCGTAGCACCACCGCCTGCTACAATTCATCGATCCTCCAGTGAGCCTTTGTTCCGGGCTCATGAAAACCAGTATTACCCCCTTAAGCCAACTTTTAAAGCTCTGGAACCCTATTCTTACACTCCTCGTTTCGATCTTCCTGTGGAAGCTGAGAAACTGTCCAAAAATCCCGAATAGGAGGAGATGTTCAGGAAAGTTAAAAGTTTAGAACAGTCATTCAGGGACATGCGGGGGTTGGGAGGTCAAGTAAGTGTGTCTTACAAAGAACTATGTCTGTTTCCAGATGTGCAATTGCCGGCAGGGTTTAAGATGCCCAAGTTTGATTTGTACAATGGGCACGGTGATCCAATAGCGCACTTGAGAGGGTTTTGTAGCAAAATGAGGGGAGCTGGAGGGAAGGATGAATTGCTAATGGCATATTTCAGTCAAAGTTTGAGTGGTTCAGCGTTGGAATGGTATACCTAGCAAGATCACGGAAGATGGTACACATGGAATGATCTAGCCCAGGCATTTGGTTGTCACTTCCAGTACAATCTCCAGGACATTCCGGATCGACTGTCCTTGACAAAACTTGAGAAAAAGCACAGTGAAAGTTTTAGAGAGTATGGTTTCCGTTTGAGAGAGTAAGCAGCGAGGGTTGACCCTCCGATGAAAGAAAGTGAAATGGTGGATTATTTCTTGCAGGCCTTAGAGCCCACTTATTTCAGTCATCTGGTATCGGCTGTAGGCAAATCCTTCAACGAAGTGGTGAAAATGGGGGGCAATGTAGAAGAAGGGCTCAAGTCGAATAAAATCATAAGTTATTCAGCTATTAAGGCAACCACTCAGGTTATTCAGGGCAGCGCGGGAGGAATAATTGGGAAAAAGAAGAGAGAGGATGTGGCAACAATTGATTCAGGAGCTTGGTTCGGAACCAGAGGCTCATCTTACCACTATAATCAGCCTCGACCCCACCACCGAACTTACCCCCACACCCAGTGTAATCCACCCCAACACTATTACCCCCACCATAACCTCATTTTTCTGTCCACCACGCCCAAACATACAACCAACCTCCTACCCACGCGCAATGGTGTGCGCCCATTCCCCAAAACACTTATCCACCACCACGAGCCTACCGAAACCCTCCTAGACCAAGTTTCCGGCCTAATCAAGCATTTAAAGATGAAAGGTTGTATAAAATGAAAACCTTTACTCCATTGGGAGAGTCATATACTAGTCTATTTCACAGGCTAAGACAACTGGACATGCTAAGGCCGATATAGTCAAAATTGCCAAATCCTCCCCCAAAAAATCTGGATTATTCTGTAAGCTGCAAAAATTATTCTGGTACTCCGGGTCATGACACGAAGAAGTGCTGGCACCTAAAAAGTGTTATCCAGGAGCTCATTGAACTAATAGAATTGAAGTTCAAGCTCCAGAGGCGCCCAATATCAACCGGAATCCGATGCCAACCCACCAAAAGACAAATATGATTGAAATAATGCATAAGGGAGGGGAGCCTACGAAGCCTTCACAGACCTTCATGATGATTCGGTCTAGTGAGGTCAAGCCAATTGAACCATCTATGGTAGTTAAGAAGAGGTTTTCAAGTGATGTGGTAGAAAAACAAGAAAGGGTGAAAGTGGCTGTGCCAGGAATGGCAAGAAGACCTATCGTAATTGTGGAAGGTGCCCGCACAGATCATGTCATTATTAAGCCGGTAACCCAGTTACCGAGAGTCAATAACAGGGCTATTCCGTGGAATTATGAATGGGTGACAGTGACTTATAAAGGGAAAAAATTAAAGAAGAAGTCTGTGAGACCTAGGGTTTGGCTCGTTCGGGGAGATGCTTTGCCCCCGAGGAGTTAAGAAAAGCTAAAGATAACCCAGTATTAGTGAAGAAAGCTGTAACTGAAGAAGAGGTAGAGGAATTCTTGAGAAAGATGAAGATGCAAGGCTATTCTATCGTGGAACAATTGAAAAAGACGTCTGCTCAGAGTTCAATATTGACATTGTTAATCCACTCAGACGAGCATCATCGAGCCTTAATGAAAATTCTGAATGAGGCTCATGTTCCCGATAAAATCTCAGTAAATCATCTGGAAAAGATAGCCAACAAAATCTTTGAAGTGAACAGAGTCACTTTTTCTGACGAGGAATTACCTGTAGAAGGTACTGAGCACAAATGAGCTCTTTACCTTACGGTGAAATGTGAGGACTCCATGGTTACCCGGGTATTGGTCGATAACGGTTCTAGTGCGAACATTTTCCCTCTCTCCACTCTGAGCAAGTTGAAAGTAGAAGATGAGAGGATTCATAAGAACAGTATCTGCGTGCGGGGATTTGATGGCGGAGGCAAAGATCCAGTTGGGGATATAGTGCTAGAGCTGACAATAGGGCCAGTTGAGTACACAATGGAGTTCCAGGTGCTAGACATAGCTGTTTCCTACAATCTGTTGTTAGGTCGACCATGGATTCATGCAGCTAAAGTAGTCCCATCAACACTACACGAGATGGTCAAATTTGAATGGGATAGACAGGAAATAGTTGTGCACGGTGAAGATAATTTGTGCGCTCATAGCAATGTCGTTGTGTCGTTCATTGAAATGGAAGATGACAAGGGGCCGTGGGTCTACCAGGTTTTTGACACGATGTTGGTCGAGAAAGTTCCATAGGGGAAACACATTCCAAATCCGAAAATAACTGCCACATCAGTCAGGGTGGCCTTTGAAATGTTGAAGAATGGTTTTGTACCAGGCAAAGGTTTGGGTTCATCTCTGCAGGGCATCATACAGCCAGTGTCCCTCCCTAAAAACTTGGGAACATTTGGCCTGGGATTCAAGCCCACAGCCTCAGACATAAAAAGAGTCAGGAAATTGAAATAGAGGGCATGGGTCCTTTCAAATCCGGTCCCACATCTTTCCAGATCATTTGTCAAGTCTGGTACCAGAAGTCGCCCAGTAACAGCAATTCTCAGTTCTGTGATTGATCCTGACAAGGAATTAATTGAAAAATTCGAGAAATTGTTCGACGATGTAAACATGGTGGAAATTGGAGAAGGTTCTAGCAACGCGGAAGTGCAATTTGTCGGGCCAAAAACAAAGCTTAACAATTGGAAGGCTACTCCTCTCCCCACTCGGAAGGAGTTTTGGTAGTTTATTTTGATTTTCCTTCAGTTTGTCTGGGTTATTCCAGGGTTGTAATCCAGATTGTTATCTTTCAGTCTGTTTGAGTGTGCAACCCTTGTTATCTTTTATCATTCAATGAAATGCAATCTCCCTTTCTTCATCATTCCTGATGGTTTTCCTTTTTTTTTTCTTTTCTTTTCTGTACAGTTCTTTTTACGCTGGTTCTAATGAAATGGTATGCATGAGGAATCCTTAGCTCAGTCTTAAACATCAATCTGATTTTGAAATAATAATTCAAGAAGTAGAGTGTGATGACAAATCAGAATATGATGAAGATGAGGCTTTTGAAGAGATTAGTAAGGAATTAAATCACTTTGAAGGAAGACCCAAACCCAACCTGAATGATATAGAAGCCATCAATTTAGGGGATGCAAATAATATCATAGAGACTAAAATAAGCGTCCACCTTGAACCAAAGATCAGGGAAGAGATAATCAAAGCACTGATTGAATACAAACATATTTTTGCATGGTCATATGACGACATGCTAGGGTTGAGCACTGATTTGGTGGTCCACAAATTACCCACTGACCCGGCATTCCCTCCCGTCAAGCATAAATTGAGAAAGTTCAAAACTGATATGAGTGTGAAGATTAAGGGAGAAATCACCAAATAGTTGGACGCAAAGGTCATTCGGGTCATACGATATCCCATTTGGTTAGCTAATATTGTGCTAGTACCAAAGAAGGACGGCAAGATCAGAGTATGCGTTGATTACCGCAATCTCAACAAAGCAAGTCCAAAGGATAATTTTCCACTATCCAATTATCCACATTTTGATCGATAATTGCGCCAAGCATGAAATTGGATCTGTTGTGGATTTCTATGCAGGGTATCATCAAATTTTAATGGATGAAGAAGATGCGGAAAAGACGACATTCATAATGCCATGGGGAACTTATTGCTACCGAGTAATGCCATTTGGTTTGAAAAATGCTAGGGCAACTTACATGAGGGCAATGACTATTGTGTTCCATGATATGATACATAAGGAGATTGAGGTATACGTAGATGATGTAATCATAAAGTCGAAGCAGCAAGCCGACCACGTCGAAGATTTGAGGAAATTTTTCCAGAGGCTTCGCAGGTACAACCTCAAACTTAACCCTGCCAAGTGCGCATTTGGTGTTCCATACGAAAAATTATTGGGATTCATAGTCAGCCATCGAGGCATTGAGTTTGACTCATCAAAGATCAAAGCTATCCAAGAATTGCCGCCTCCGAGGAACAAGACTGAGGTGATGAGTCTGTTAGGGAGGTTGAACTACATCAGCAGGATTATTGCTCAACTCATGACAACTTGTGAGCCTATTTTCAAGTTGCTGAAGAAGGATGTTGCGGTCAAGTGGACTGATGAGTGTCAAGAAGCATTTGATAAGATAAAAGGATACTTGTCAAACCCACCTGTGCTGGTTCCACCAGAACCAGGGAGACCTTTGATTCATTACTTGAGAGTCCTAGAAAATTCATTTGGTTGTGTATTGGGTCAGCATGACATCACTGGCAGGAAGGAACAAGCCATCTACTATCTTAGCAAGAAGTTCACGGCTTATGAGGTTAAGTACACTCACCTAGAAAGGACATGTTGCGCCCTAACTTGGGTAGCACAGAAATTGAAACATTATTTGTCATCCTACACTACTTACCTCATTTCGCGCTTGGATCTATTAAAGTATATCTTTCAAAAGCCTATGCCCACAAGAAGACTTGCGAAGTGGTAGATTTTGCTCACGGAGTTTGACATCATCTATGTGACTCAAACCGCGATGAAAGCCCAAGCATTGGCCGATCATTTGGCCAAGAACCCGGTCGATGAAGAGTACGAGCCATTGAGAACTTATTTTCCCGATGAAGAGGTGATGCATATCGACGAATTGGAGCAGATTGAAAAACCAGGTTGGAAACTTTTCTTTGATGGGGCTGCCAACATGAAAGGAGTTGGAATAGGGGTTGTGCTTATTTCTGAAACAGGGCATCACTATCCTGTTACGGCTCAGCTTCATTTATATTGTACCAATAATATGGCTGAGTACGAGGCATGCATTTTGGGTTTAAGTCTAACTGCAGACATGGATGTCCAGGAAGTCTTGGTCTTGGGAGATGGGGAACACGGAATTTAAAGCTCATACCATACTGACAATGTTTTCATGATCTTTGTCAACATTTTCGATCTGTAGAGTTCAGGCATATTCCAAGGGTCCATAATGAGGTGGCCGATGCTTTGGCTACCTTGGCATCAATATTTCACCATCCGGACAAAGCTTATGTCGATCCTCTACATATTCAAGTCAGAGATCAGCATGCTTACTGTAATATGGTGAAAGAAGAACTTGATGGTGAACCGTGGTTCCATGATATCAGGGAGTACATCAGAATGTGGGTATATCCGATGCAAGCCATAGGGGATCAAAAGAGAACAATTCGATGGTTGGCAAGTGGATTTTTCTTTAGT
The DNA here is from genome assembly GCF_000393655.2 of Nicotiana sylvestris. Taxonomy (NCBI): domain Eukaryota; kingdom Viridiplantae; phylum Streptophyta; class Magnoliopsida; order Solanales; family Solanaceae; genus Nicotiana; species Nicotiana sylvestris. The sequence goes on from NC_091058.1 coordinate 95,343,348, forward strand.
GGAGGAGTTTTGTATAAAAGAACACCAGACCTTGGATTGTTAAGATGCATAGATGCTAGACAAGCTACGACTGTAAGGTCCGAAGTACATTCGGGAGTCTACGGACCACATACAAGTGGATATGTGTTGGCGAAGAAAATTCTCCGAGCAGGTTATTATTGGCTCACCATGGAGAGAGATTGTATCAGTTTTGTGCGCAAATGTCATTAGTGCCAGATACACGGAGATTTGATTCATTCTCCACCATCGAAATTGCACACAATGTCAGCACCATGGCCCTTCGTTGCTTGGTGCATAGATGTCATTGGACCAATTGAGCCGGCAACATCCAACGGGCACAGGTTCATTCTGGTAGCCATTGATTATTTCACCAAGTTGGTTGAGGCTAAAACTTTTAAGTCTGTAACCAAGAAAGCAGTGGTTGATTTTGTTCACTCAAATATCATCTGTCGATTTGGAATCCCAAAGGTGATCATCAGGGATAATGGTGCTAATCTTAACAGTAATTTGATGAAAAAGGTATGTCAGCAGTTTAAGATTGCACATCGCAATTCCACCCCATATCGTCCCAAGGCGAATAGAGCAGTCGAGGCAGCCAACAAAAACATAAAGAAGATACTTCGGAAAATGATAGAAGGTTCCAGGCAATGGCATGAAAAAATTACCATTTGCGTTGCTGGGTTATCGCACTACTGTCCGTACTTCAGTAGGTGCAACTCCTTATTTGTTGGTATATGGCACTGAAACAATGATACCTATAGAAGTTAAAATCCCATCCCTTCGGATTATTGTTGAGGCTGAGATTGATGATGATAAGTGGGTCAAAACCCGTTTAGAACAGTTGAGTTTGATTGAAAAAGATTGGTAGCAATGTGTCATGGCCAGTTATATCAAAAGAGAATGGCGAGAGCATACAACAAAAAAGTGCGTTCCCAAAAGTTTGAAGTGGGTCAGCAAGTATTAAAGCGCATCCTTCCACACCAGGCCGAAGCGAAGGACAAGTTCGCCCCAAATTGGCAAGGACCGTTCATTGTAACAAAAGTGTTGTCCAATGGTGCTTTGTATCTAATAGATATCGAAGGCAAATGTGTAGACATGGCTATCAACTCTAATGCAGTCAAGAGATATTATGTATGATTTCTTTGGTTCAATTGTTGATTATTTGTACTTGGCATTGTTTCGAAGATTGGAATGATGAAGGCAATTTGTTCTGCTATCTAAACACTCTACCCTTTGTTTCCCCTTTTGAGCCTTATTTATTTTATTTCATACCCCTCTTTTGGAATCAATAATGAAAAAGAGAGAAAAGAAAAAGAAAAAAAAGAGAAAAGAAAAAAAGCGAAAAGAGAAAATACAAGAAAACAAAGAAATTAAGGTGTGAACTACGTTTGACCTGATTCCTGTTAAGGATACGTAGGCAGCCTCACGGCTCGGTCATATTATATCAAAATAAAAATCAAAAATCCCCAAGCAAGAAACCGGGGCAGAAGTTGTGATTGTGGTAAGAGATCAGATTCCAAAAGTTGTAATTTTGACCCATTTAAGTTACTTTGAGCCTTTTTGATACCCTTTTCTTTCCAAACATATCCAAAGAGCCCACATTGCCGTCCAAAGAAAGACCTCCCGATCAGTCTTCGAGAGATGCTAAGTCAAGCAGGTAAAGAGGATTCATATCAGGGGCAACACTCCGGTTTATGCAAGAGAAATCAAAAAATGAGAGAGTCTTATTGGTGAAAACCCTCGCGGGCACCATAAGGCGACGAAAGTTGAGAGAAAGTAAAAATGAGAGAGTCTTATTGGTGAAAACCTTCACGAGCACCATGAGGCGACAAGGAATTGAGAAATGAACAAATGAGAGACGTTTGTCGGTGAAAACCCTTCAGGGTACTACAAGTCGAACAAGGTCTGTAAGCTGGCGGAAAGTAAACATTGGGTTGCGGAGATCTTGGAGCACAAAGTAAAACAATTGGAAAAGTGATTGGTTAAATAGACTGGGTTGATTTATCCAAAATGCATACCATGATTATTGGTGCAGTTACTCCACTCAGATAAGTTTCTTTTTCTCTCTCCAACAGTCATCCAAATTTGGATTTTCTTCTTTATTCTTAATTCTCAAAATCGTCGCATTTCATTGCTGTTAATTTTACTCCTCTAAAGCTCTTCCAAGGTTAGCCTTATTTCAACAAATAAGAAGGAATTTCAAAGTTTACTACCAGTTTCAAAATTGCACAAAGCAAAATACGGCTAGGCCATGCCAGAGATAGTGTGATGAAAAGTGGGACATAGAGTGTAAGTAAAAGTTAAATCGGTGAAATAGTTCAGTAATATCGCGGGAGATGTAGAGGTCAGAAATGAAAAACAACGGTTGGGATGTAGAGTACTCAGATCATCTAGGGTCCTGGGGTTAAGGATAAATTAGAAGGTCAAACAATTCTCGACCGGCTCAAGGCAGCCAGTCAAAGCAAAACATGGCAAAGGAAGAACCACCTTCAGCAAAATTGCCACAACTAACTACCACGTTTTAAACTGACAAGATTTTTCTTTGATTTGAAATAGGGGCAAAAATTTCATTTGTTTCGGAGAAATCCTACGTGAAGAAAGAGCAAGTACCAAACAGGTTTGATCGCAAAGTTCTCAGGACCCTCCTGGAAAATGGGACTTAGTTTTGAAATTCAAAATAATCACGAGTAGCAGAATCTAGCATAAATGTACCCCAAAGGAATATAAGCGAAACTTCGAAGTTTTCATGCTTGAGGTAGGATTCACTAGAAATTTTCAGGACCCTCCTGAATAATGGGACCTAGATTTAAGAATTCCATTAGATAACAAGATTTAGCGTAAGTTCTACTATAAGGGAGTATAATTTATCCCTAAAAATGTCACTCTTAAGATAAAACTTGATTTTGATTTTCAGGACCCTCCTGGATAATGGGATGAGTTTTAAGTCTGTCTTAGATAATAAGATTCAGCAGAAGTCATACCTTTAGAAGATATAATGTAGCTTTGAAACAGGCATTTTACTAGAAGTTTTCAGGACCCTTCTGGATAATGGGGTCTAGCTTTCAAATTCTTATAGATATTTGGTACCATGATTCAATTAACACTCACGGATATGCCCGGCTACCAAACTGGGGCAGAAAATTTTCTTTTGTTTTGTCTATTTTGTGGAAGTCAGGTGCCCATCTGAAGAGAATGGAAGGACAACACTACTTTCAAAGAATAGAAAACAGTTCATACCCAAGCAATCAGGAACCCGCCTGGAGAAACAAGGGAGGACAAGTCAAAGAAAAGTAGTTTCAAGAAGAAGACAATTCAAGTCAAGCAATCAGGAGCTCACCTTGAGAGCAAGGTAATACAATTCAAGTTTTAGCAGTCACGAGCCCACCTGGAGATCAAGTGAATACAATTCAAGTTTCAGTAGTCAGTCGCCCTCCTGGAGAGCAAGGGAATACAATTCAAGTTTCAGTAATCAGGAGCCCGCATGGAGAACGAAGGGAAGAAATACAATTCAAGTTTCAGCAATCAGGCACCCACCTGGAAAGCAAGGGAATACAGTTCAAGTTTTGGCAATCAGGCGCCCACCTGGAGAGCAAGGGAATACAATTCCAGTTTTGCAATCACGCGCCCACCTGGAGAGCAAGGGAATACAATTCAAGTTTTGGCAATCAGGCGCCCACCTGGAGAGCAAGGGAATACAATTCAAGTTTCAGCAATCAGGCGCCCACCTGGAAAACAAGGGAATACAATTCAAGTTTTGGCAATCAGGCGCCCACCTGGAGAGCAAGAGAATACAATTCCAGGTTTGGCAATCAGGCGCCCACCTGGAGAATAAGGGAATACAATTCAAGTTTTGGCAATCAGGCGCCCACCTGGAGAGCAAGGAAATACAGTTCAAGTATTGGTAATCAGGAGCCCACCTGAAGAACGAAGGGAAGCAGCAAGTCAAGTATTGGTAATCAGGAGCCCACCTGAAGAACGAAGAGAAGCAATTCAAGTTTCGAGGAAAATCAGTGCAAGTATTGGCAATCAGGAGCCCACCTGGAGAACGAAGGGAAACATCAAGGTTCAAAGGAGTTCAGCAATCAGGAACCCACCTGAAAAACGAAGGGAAGCAGTTCAAGTTTCAAGGAAAAGCAATGCAAATATTGGTAATCAGGAGTCCACCTGGAGAACGAAGGGAAGAAGCAAGGTTCAAAGAAAGACAACAATAATGAGCCCACTTGAAGAACAAAGGGAAAGCATCTCAGAATGCAATTTAAGTCAGCAACAAAGGAATCTCACTCAGAGAGTACAAGTCAGCAGGGCAGCAGAAACTGCAAGTTCAAGTTTGAAGATATAGATAGGATTCTTGTAATTCGTATATCATAGTTTAGTCTGGCTTCTTTTATTTTGTCACGGTGTAATAAGGAGTTTAGTAAGCAGAAATAGCAGCAATAACAGCAAAATCACAGCTCTTCGGTAGTACCAGCTACCAAAACTTCTTGAACCACACGCGACCCGATTCCCCTATAACCCGAGATATGTAGGCTGTCCAAAACCAAGACTCGGTTGCACCCTTTCTCGTTTCTCTTATCCTTATTTCTTCCCTTTTGAATAAAAATACATTCAAAAATTAGTAACATGGCTCACCTTATCTTTGCTTGAAAACTTTTCATGTTTCCAAATAAAGAGGGGCAACTGTGAGCACCTAATTTTTGACAATAATTAATTTTTTATCACTTCTTCTATGTAAATTTTTTAGGGGTTTTAACCTACAATTTTTAGCTTTGTTACACTTTTTATTATAGGGTAAAAATACAAAATTTTAAAAAGTGAATTATTACTATTAATATTATTTATTTTTATTTTTAAAATAATAAAAAAAATTCCGAAAAATATTAATTTTTTTTTTAATTTTCAGGAGTGATTTAAAAAAATAAGAAAAAGGGAAGTATTGAATAAAAAAAAGTAAAAGTAGGTAAAATTCTCTTTTAAAAAGTAAAAGAAAGTAGGAAATTTAAAAAATAAAAGTAAAGTTTTGTGGAAATTTTAAAAAAATAAAAAGTAAAAGAAAGTTGGAATTAAAAAATAAATATAAAGGTATCTGAAAATTTAAAAAAATTAAAGTAAAAGAAAGTAGCATTTTTAAAATAAAAGCAAAAGAAAGTGGATTTTTTTTAAGAAAAGTTAAATAAGTGGAATTCTCTTTTAAAAAGTAACAAAAGTGGGATTTTAAATAAGATAAAAGTAATTAAAGTTGAAATTTAAAAAATAAAAGTAAAAAAAGGTGGGATTTCTTTTTATAAAAAGATAAAAGCAATTTGTAAGTGAGATTTCTTTTAATTAAAAAATAATAAAATAATAAAATATTTTTAAAAAAAAATCTCGAAAATTTTGCCATAAATAGAAGAGAAAGTTTGAGGAAAAAAAAATAAGAGAGGGGGAGGAGAGAAATTTAGGTTGAAAATTTTCATTAAATTTTTCTTTCAATATTTCAGGCCTTGCATCTTGGGTTTGAAGAAGAGTTGATAGAGATTTTGTTGTTGCTGCTGTATTGACTCTACAACTTTCAGATTTTATTCATTTAAATTCACTCTCTTGTAGGTATGTAATTCAAGCTCTTGAGTTAAAAAATGTCGAAGCATCTTTATTGAAGCAGAAGCAGATTGATTTGGTTCTTTTGATAAAGTTTCTTTCGTATTGGATCTGTTCGCATGAATGATGTTTCTTTGATTGAGTGAATTGAGATTTGCAAATGTTAACGTTATTTTAGTATGTTCATGACTCTGTCTCGTTTTTTTATTTTTTTTTATTTTACTTTTTTTATTTTTTTTGGCTCATGACTTGTAACCAGCAGGTATTGTTTTGTTTACATTTAGATTTCAAGCCCATGTAGTACCATGTTCATATTTTGAAATTTAAAGAAGTATGTGAAGTTGAATAATTTGTCAACATTAAGATGTAAAAAAAAAATAGATTGTGTTAGTGGAAGGATCTTATCTTTAATTTATGTTATTGGCTGCATATTTTCTTAAATTAACCATGTGAAGATTCAACTTCCTGTGCTTCAAAAGGGTATTGTAGAAGTTATAGTGGTGATACTACAACTTTCTCTTTAGCATGGTGTTAAATAAATTAATTTCTTTAAGTGTTCTTTGTTATAATCAAGTTTAAAATGAATTTTTGTATGTCCATGTTTGTTTTGTTCCTTATGGTTCATCCGAATAGTTCTCAGCATGGTTTCTTTTTTTTTTTGTGCTCATATGGTCATTTAAGATTCATTATTTTGTTATAAAATTTTGTTATTTTCTTTCTAGAATTTGAAAACGAAAGTCGGTCTTTTGAAGATGATATGGAGATGAACCCAAAACTGACACCTGTCTTTTGTTATTTTCACATAAATGCCAACTCCACCTTACTAAATTGTAGTATGCTATAACAAAAGGCTCCAGTGATATACATGTAGCTAACCCATTTCTTTAAGCCTTTTGTACTTATCAATTTATACCACTCCATCCACAATAAAACCTCAAAACTCATGGCCCTCATTTAATTAATTTAAATCCTTAGAATTCGAGGCATGCCATTTAGCGAATTTTCTATGGTCCTCACAAAGTTGAAAAATGCGTAGTTGCTTTAGGCGCGTAATTTAAAATTACCTTCCTAAACTCGGGTGTGCATTTCATGTGACCCAAATCCAAATCTCAACAACGTTAAACAAAATGTGTCGTGGACCGCGGTTGCATTTATGTGACGTGGTTCAGGACATATTTTAAATGACGTTGCAATCTTCCTAAAAATGAATAAGAGCGGTTAATAAGTTAAAATTGAACCATAGGCTAAAACATGTATTAAAATCAGATAATAGGCCAATTATAACAGTTGAGCGACTGTGCTAGAACCACGGAACCCGGGAATGCCTAACACCTTCTCCCTGGTTAACAGAATTCCTTACCCAGATTTCTGTGTTCGCAGACTGTAAAACATAGTCAATCTTTTCCTCGATTCGGGATTTGAACCGGTGACTTGGGACACCATAAATTATCCCAAGTGGTGACTCTGAATTTTTAATAATAAATGAATCCCGTTTCGATTGTCACTTTAAATTGGAAAAAACTCCCTTATACCCTTTCGGGGGTGTAGGAAAAAAGGAGGTGTGACAGTGTCTAACCCTAATGGATTTCTCGATGAGTGGAACTTTACTCGTAAATGTTTCTCCCAATTTTTGTTGTTTCTCTTTGGTGACCTAATTGTTCTCCCCCTTCTTTTTTATGTAGCTGAGAAGGATCCTCCTTCGTTAGTAACCGACATTCGCGACTGGGTGAGCTAAATTTTGCCTCACATGGTGGGGATCCGTGAGTTGGCGCAGTTCGATGAGAGGTTTGGGTGCAAGCCTTTGGCCGGTGAGTCATTTCATTTCGATCTTAGTCATTTTGACCTTCGTACCGTCTTTTCTCTTCTTTCATTTTTTATTCAAGTTTTTCTTTGTTGGTAGGTCGGAGAGCTCTGAGGAGGGCGAGGGCTCCTACTCCCTCTTTCCGTCAGTTAGGTGATTCGATTGGGCCTCTACTCGTTGCGGTTGCAAGCGAGTCCATTCAGACTGTTATTCCTTCTTGGACCCCGGCCTGGCGTAGACCTAGCCGCTAAGCTGCTACCTCACTAGTGGAGATTTTGGCTTCTTCAGTGTTTCATTTGGTGGATGAGTCATTGCAGGGCGAGGAAGAACACGCTCCACTTAAAAAACGGAGAATAGAGGTCAACAACGTAGGGATCGAGGATGAGAGGCCCAAAGGGGGTGATCCCGAGTTGACCACGGTCGAACCGAGGGGCGAAATGGCTTTGGACGCAAAGACCGTGTCCGCGTCTAACGTGGAGATTGCTTTCGTGGAAGGAGGGGAACGACCAGAGGCAACTGCGGTCATTCCGAGGAGTGATCTGTCAATGTCAGAGTGGGTCGATGTTCCCTCCTCAGCCGAAGAGAGGGCGAAAAGAGTGGTCGTAGGCGATTACGAATTTGGATCCGATGTTGACCCCGAGGATAAGAGGATATTTGACGAAGGGTTTACCCGAGTTGAGGTTAGAACAGATGGGTCTTCTCGTTTGATTGTCATCCCTTTGGACTGCAACTTGTTGGCCGATACGTTGAGTGTGGTCCCTTCTTTGGCCCCTCTTGGCTCTACCTCAGAGAACATGACTCTACAAGCGCTTAAGGATGTCGATTTGTCATTAGGCATATCTGGTATGGCTCTGAGGGTGAGTTTTCTTCCTCGTTATTTTTGCACTTCGCGCCCTTCTCCCCTTTCTATCTTTACTAACTCTTTTCGTCTCTTCCTTTTTTATCTTCTTTTTTTTATACTCTCATTTTGGAGATCAAGAGCGCCCATCGAGAGGAGAAGCGGAATATTGTTTTCTAGAAAATGGTTTAGAAGTAGTGCCAGTATCGTGGAAAGTACCATAAGATGCGTGCACGGTTCAGAGTAGGCGGTAACCTACAGTCCCTTAGAGATGAGTTGGACTAAAAGGACGAGGAGCTTGTGCGGACCATCGGCAGATGCAATGGGCTCGAGAGGGCGCTTAGAGCCAAGGAGGACAAACTCGAGGTAAACAAGGGGGTCGTGGCTGAGTGTGTCGACCTTCAAGCGCAAGTGGCGTCCCTGCAGGCCGAGCTTGAGCAAAGCTCGATCAGAGTTGCTGTTGCGACCAAAAACACTCACGCAAGTGCACGTGATCGTCAAGTAATAAAGTAGTTAGTAGAGTATCGTTCCCACGAAGACTTATGATTAACTGTTGACTAATTCAAACTCAATTAATTTGTTTGTCCAAGAGGTTTTTCACAAAATAGAGATGTAATTGTTTTACTACCTAAACTACCAAGCAATAATCTAACTAGAGAAATTAACCAAACAAATAACAATTTCGAGTAACAAACAGTAGGAGAGGATATTCCAGGGTCACAGGCTAGTTAACAATCGTGTTATGTTCTTAGCTTAAAATGACTAATTGATTTACCTGGATTGTTGATTGACAGAGTTAATGTTACTCATAAGAATCTGTCGAGTTCTTACTCGCCTATTCAAGTTAACTCAATGCCTATATGTCTATGGAATTAAGATTAACAAGAATGCATTTACAATTCCTGTATTTCAACCAAGAAAGGCAATTGGGTATATGTCTATCCCAATTGCTAATCCGTTCCCCGAGGCCCGAGTTCAAGAACTTGCCCTATTTAATTCTATATACAATCTAAAGTTCCCACTTTCGAGTTCAACTAAAGATTCGTAAATAGTATTTCACTGTTAGCTACTCAGTAAAATAATTAAAAGCAGAATTAAATAAACAACCCAATATGATAAACCAACTTTGTCAAATTAAACTTCAAACAACAACATTCATGTTTCACCTATGACCCTAGAACAATGGGTTTTAGCTACTCATGCTAGTGTTCATCACAAATAGATGCGATTTCATCCCAAATAACAAAAACCAAGAGAAGACAAGAAGAATTTTATGGTCAAATCTCCTCCTTGCCTCTTGTCTCTCTATTTCTTGCACTAGACTATGAAAAACTTCCTCATCTCTTCCTTGGGCGAGCTTGACTTTATATAGGTTAAGTGAGTTTTCCTCCAGATTTCCAATTTTGCCCCTAAATAACTCTTCCCGGATTTTGGACTAGCGCGACCGCGCACCTGGCCGCGCTAATTGGCTGAGATTCTGTCATGGACGCGCTAAAAGTAGCGCGGTCGCGCACCTGGGCGCGCATGTCCAGTTCTGTGTTTCATCACTTCTGTTCCTCGTCTTCAAGCGTACTCAGCTCTGAGGGGTCTTTCTTGCTCCAAAATGGTTCCAATCACAACTGTTTAAGGCATCACCTAGGCTCCTCATCCTGCAATATATACAATTCACAATTAGAGCCTATTTTTCATCAATTAACCATATTATGATATTGGAATATTGTAAGCACGTGATTTTTGACCCTCCTCGAGAATTTTCACATTTTTAGCGTGAATATGTGAAATTGGGTCTAGTATAGCCATTTTAACTATTTTACTTTATTTCGTTGCAAAAAGAAAAAATCACAAAAATATATATATAAATTTTAGTTTATGTATTTCTCATAAACTTGAAAAATACAAAAATTGTACTTTATTTTGGTACTTTATATAAATTCGAAAATTACAAAAAAATATAATTCTATTAATGTTTTGTAGTCGTTTTAATTTTGGTAAAATACAAAAAAAATATTACTTTATATTTTTGTCTTTATTAAAAAACAAAAATATAGTTTTATTAATATTCTATGGTCATTTTAACTTTGAAAAATACAAAAAAATATTGCTTCATATTTTATCTTAATATTTAAAAAAAACGAAAATTACAAAAAATAGTTTTATTAATATTTTGTAGCTATTTTAAATCTTGAAAAATATTTAAAAAGATATAGTTTTGTTTAAATACTAGTCTTATTTTTGGTAGTTATTTTGCTTACATAGGACTAGTTAAGCAACGTGTTCCTATTTCTCGGGTCCGGGCAAAAGAATAATATTCGGGTTTAAACTACCCGGTTTTAGGCCTAATTTTCGGACCTAGCCCATAATAAACCGTGTCCAGGACACGTGGGGAACCCCACCACGCGTGGGGGACATATGCCTCGAACCCCACCACGCGTGGGGCTCATTTTCATGGGCAAAGCATTACAAAACACGGAACGAACAAAAAGGGACGGGGGGAATTTTAAAAAGGGACTTTTGGAAAAAATTGAAGCAGGACTGTTCTTCTTCCTTCTTAAAAGAGAAGAAGAAGCAGAAACCAAAGGGCTTCGACCACCGGACCTCCCTCCCCACGCTCACACTCCCCGTCACGACCCCTCCGTTAAACCACCCGAACGACCCTCCAGCAGCACCAAACAAGGCCTTCGACCACTGTTCCTCCTTCTTCTTCAAAAGAAGAAGAAAGAGCAAAACCCTACTAACCGGAAAACTCCATTGCCGGACCACCCCCCACGTCCAAAAACTCCAGTCGAACCCCGTCTCCGCCATAACCACCAGCCCCATCACCACCGTCGTCAACCTCCAAACAACCAGTCGCACCTCCACGTACCTCCATCAACGACCAAACAGCCCCTCCTCCAGCTCCACCATCACCGACAGACCACGATCCTCACCTTCCCAGAAACCCCATAACCCGCGCTGCTTCACTCGTCAAAAACCAGTCACGACCCAACGACGCCGGAACCACCACGTCCAAACCCACCTTGAGGCCACCACCAGTGACGAACACCCCACAACGCCATAACCTCCACTCTCTCACGTCCGGGCTCCAGCCATTAACCACTGTTCAAACAACCCACCCTACTGTCGCAACTAACCGCCTCGTCATTGTCCAGTCGACAACCATCACCTCGTCACTATTAAACACTGCCCGTCAACCCCCACAATCATCGACTAAACAGTCCGTCAACTTCACGCCACTAGTTGAGCCGGAGTTCATGGAGGTGAGCTGCTCGACCTTGTGTTGAGGTCGAGTTCCAGTCCAAGGTCCAAAGGTTGAGTCGAGGTCCGGTACGTCGAGGCGCTGTCCGAGGTTCCGTCGTTGTTCTTCGTTCAGAAAGGTCCGGTTTAAGTTCCGTCGGAATCGTGTTTGTCGTTCTGAGTTTGTTGAGGTTCAAAGGTTAGTAAACCTCGATGTATTGGATTAAAGAAATTTTACGTTCAATGTTTGAAGTTGCAATATATCAATTGATATGATAATTTTCTGCTTATGTTTCACCGTATGCATTTTCGTTCAATGTGTTATGTTATTATTGTCTTAGTTTATTTGGACAAAATTAGTATTAGTACCTGTTGTTGCTACGCCCGAAACACTCATTCGCTTAACTTCTTTTGTTAAATCTTGACAAGTTATGAGATTGTATTTGTAAAGAGGCTGTAAGGTTTAGTATGGTTAAAGGCGTAAAAATGGCATCCCTTTAAAAATATAAAAAATAAAAAATAAATAATAATAATAATAAATAAAAAAAGAGACGAGCTTCGCTAAATAAAAATGTACAAATTGCGGAGCCCTCGCAAAATATATGTATTAAATACTTAGATTCCGGGACGGGCCGTTTAGTAAATTTCACGGCCCTGCCCCAAAATAATAATGCGCTAGTTGCTTTAGGCGCGCCTTTAATAATGTTATCTCCCTAAACTCGGGTGCACATTTATGTGACCCAAATCCAAATCTCAACGAAATCGAAATGTGTCTCTAATCACGGGTACATTGACTGTGACGTGGTATGAGATGCATTTCCATGACGTTGCAAATTCCTTTTAAAAAATAAGGATGAGACGAGCCTCGCCGAATAAAAACACAAATTGCGGGGCCCTCAGTAAATACTTTGTTTAAAATTACTTAGAATTCAGGAGGGTCGTTTAGCGAACTTCACGGTCTCCGCAAAATAATAACGCGATAGTCTCTTTAGGCGCGTGTTTAATAATTTACTTTCTTAAACTTGGGTGTGCATTTCATGCGACCCAAATCCAAATCCTAAAACATCAAATAAAATATGTTTCGGATTGTGGGTGCATTTCATGTGACACAGTCCAAAGATATATTTTAAGCGATGTTCACATTCCTAAAAAAAATAATAGTAAAGCGGTTAAAAGATAAATTTGCACATAAGTTCATATTGTATTAAAAATCAGATAAATAAGCCGAATATAACAGTTGAGCGACCGTGCTAGAACCACGGAACTCGGGAATGCCTAACACCTTCTCCCGGGTTAACAGAATTCCTTATCCGGATTTCTGGTACGCAGACTATAATATAGAGTCATTATTTTCCTCGATTCGGGATTAAAATTGGTGACTTGGGACACCCTAAATCTCCCAAGTGGCGACTCTGAAATAATTAAACGAATCCCGTTTCGATTGTCCTTTAATTGGATAAAACTCCCCTGTGCCCCCTCGGGCGCGGAAAAAGGAGGTGTGACAGCTCTGGCGACTCTGCTGGGGATTTATACCCAGAACCACTGGTTCAGGGTTAAGAATTCGAGCTTAGAATAATTGTTATTATTTGGCTTTATTTATTATCTGATTTTTACATGTTTGAGCATAATGTGCTAAATGCTGCTTTTACTGCTTTGATATTACGTGAACTGTATATAAACTGTGCCGAAACCCCTATACTTTCTGAGTCTTCTAAATCATGAAGAAGGGCATACTTCGTATGACTTCTTTTCTGTATAGTGTCAAATCCCAATTTAGAACGAGGTTCGGATAAGTTGCTAAGCCGGTGAAGCTTCTGTATTCCCGGTACGCTGCCCCCCCTCGGCTCGAGCTGTCCGCTCGGGTAAGCCAGGTCTAGAACAAACACCCAGGTTCTGAACCTAGTATAACAAAGCCACATGCCGGATCCCTAGTAGGAACGTTTATTTGCATCATGTGCATTTGACTTAGGGGACTCAACACAGGGGTTGGGTCCGTCTAGGACAAGCAACCTGAAAATAATAGACCATCTTATGGCATCCTATGTGCTACATGTTATATTCAGTCAAGGGCGAATGGGTCATTTGGTCATTTCCAGCATGATGTTATTTTAATCAAAGCATGGGGAACATTTGTGGAATCCAAGAAGCCTTGGAATTCCCTATGTCCCCCACGCTTGCTTTTTGGGAAAACACATGGGGAACATTTGTGGAATCCAAGAAGTCTTGGAATTCCCATATGTCCCCCACGCTTCATATGTTGGGAAAAGCGCATGGGGAGCATTTGCGGAATCCAAGAAGTCTTGGAAATCGTTATGTCTCCCATGCCACATTTTTGAAAGAAATAATAAATAATAAAAAAAACAATTACAAATAAAACAAAGCATGAAAATTCAAAAAGATTTTGTATGTTTTCGTTATTTTCCACAGATTAAAAATAAATCGTGAAAAAGAGGAGAAAATAACAGCATAGAAGTCCGAGTAGAGTCGAAACTCTGCCGAAATTTTAAAAATGAAAAAATAAAATAAAAAAATCACCATTGTTCTGTCTGTTTTTAAAAAATATTAAAGAAAATAGTTTGTTTTGCCATTAAATGAAAATGAAAAAGAGTTTGTTTTTTTTTTAAAAAAATGTTTTATTTTATTTTATTTTGTTTGTCTATGAAAATGCCAGAAATAAAAATAAAAAGAGTTTTTATTTGTTCCAAAAATAAGTATATATATAATCCAAAAAAAAAATTCAAAAGAAAGTTCAAAATTCAAAAAAGATAAAATAGATAAATAAAAATCCGAAAATATTTTGATTCTTCTTTAGAAAATTCAGAAAAAAAACATTTTAGAAGCATTTCTTTTATTAAAGGTAAAATTCCAAAAAAATATTTTCTTCTTCTTTTTTAGAATAAAAAAAAAAGCAAATGAAATTCAAAAATATATCTTAGAAGTGTTTCTTTTAAAAAGAAAATCAATCAAAAATAAATACTTCCTTTCTTTTTTTAAAGTAGTTCTTTCAAATTCAAAAAAGGTTAGTTCATCTACTTATCCTTTATTGAGACCGAACTACGCGGGTTTGATTCTCACCGGATGTGAGATACGTAGGCAACCCTCATCGGGTCCAACCCCACCTTCTCAAAAAGAAGGAATGTTTTATGTTTTTCGTTAATTCGTTTGTTTGTTATAAATGAAAAATAATAGAATAATAGTCTATTTGATTGTTGTGAAAATAATAATAAAAAAATATATATAGAAAATGGAAAAGGGTCTTCTCAATAATAGTTTATTTGCCCGAACTACGCGGGTTTGATTCTCACCGGATGTGAGATACGTAGGCAACCCTCATCGGGTCCAACCCCACCTTTTGCTAAAAAGCCAAAAACAAATAATAATAATAAAAAAAAACATGTCAAATTTTAGTTTTTGTCATAAAGAAGTCGGGTGACGTTGTTTTATCAAGACATAGCCGAACGTTCCCGAAAGGGACGCCGGAAGGCTGACTTTGCATAAACAGCCACTTTTGGGTCATTTTTAAGACTTGGTCCAGTTGACCCCCACAGCCTAAAAATCTTCGTCCCCGAGACGTTGAAAGGCCGTGTTTGCAATATTGACTTTTCTAATTTGAAAAACGATGAAAAAAAAAGAGTTATAAATAAGTCAGGTGATGCTGTTTTGTCATAAATAGCCGAATGTTCCCGAAAGGGACGCCGGAAGGCTGACTTGGCATAAACAGCCACCTTTGGGTCATTTTGAGATATGGACCCACACAGCCTTAAAAAGCTTCGTCCCCGAGACGTCGAAAGGCCGTGTTTGCAATACAAGGTTTTTATCATAATAAAAAAAAAACAAAGAGTCGACGGTCAAGTGAATACCGTTCAAAATTTGTCATAATAAGCCGAGCCAGCTTCGGCCGCGTCTTAAACCGTTCTTGCCGAAATAGCCTTAGAGTATCTTTCAGTTGTCGAAAGGTTATTTTCGTAAAAGAATGGACAAGTTGGTAAAGTGTCATAAAATAATCCTCCCCGGCCTCAAAATTCATGTGAAATTCGGAAGGGGCCACATTTGCAAAAATAACCATTTGGTTGCATTTGTCGAACAGAGAAAGGGAGTTAGCCTTTTGTTTTTGGGCTTATAAATCTCTTGATTAAAGTATATGGGTTATTTGATTTTCGAGTTTATAGGTCATCTTCAAACCTTTGAAACCCAGTATGTTTTAGTATGAAAATTGAAAAATTGTTTGTTATTGTTTATCTCTTATTGGTCCGAACTACGCAAGGTCTGATTCATGCGGGGTCATGATACGTAGGCAATCTCCATAAGATTCGACCACAAGGAAAAAAGAAATGAAAAAAGAAATGAAAAAAAAAACAAAAAAGAAATGAAAAAAATGAAAAAAAGAGAATGAAAAAAAAGAATGAAAAAGAAAAAGCGGAAAAAAAGAGAAAAAAAAAAGAAAAACATCGAAAAAGAAAAATAAAAAAAAATGTTGTTAATAATGAGGACCGACTGAGTCCATTCTAACCTGTTTGTTTCGCAAATAAAGTTAAGGTGGTTGGTTTGTGATAAGCCGGACAATGACACCCAGAATCCTTTACTTGCACCTCATGATGCACACTCTGCGAGGATCAGGTATGATGACAGAAGCATTCGAATCCTGTTGGAAACTTGTTGACGGAGATTGATGATATTGAAGCTGGTAATGGTCTTGACAGTATTGTTGCGAAGCTCAGTGGCTAAGATGCCAGTTTTGATAAAGTGGGAGCACGCTCCGTTCCTTGGATTAGCAAAAGAGAAGCTGGTGGTGGCTTATTTTGTTGTCATTTCTGTTGTCCGGATTATTCTTAGAGTTGTAATCCGAATATTTTCTGGCGTCAAACCTTCTTATCTTTCCATTTTGTCATAGCAGTTTGTTTAAATTTTGTCCAGTTTGTGTTAGGATTTTATTCTGGTTGTTTGTTTGTTTTATTATTCAAACCATTTCGCCGGTAGTCTAATACAAAGCCGGTCTTTTGTTAGTTCCAGTCGTCTTTTCGTTTAGTCCTTTTATCATTTCGCTCAATGCCGATTCTAGGGACATGACATGCGCACCCAGTTTGGGCCTAATCTTAAAAGTTAATCATAAAACCCTGGAAAGGCGATTCAGACCATTTAAAGGAAATAAGGACGGTTGAGATTATTCAGAGCTCGAGTCATATGGAACTGGGGCAAGTGAAACACAAAGAAAAACCGTTAAAAGCAAGATTCGCCAAATTGGCATGAGGGTCGCCCAACGGTGCTTTAGAAGTGACAGATGAACAAACAAATGTTGAATATAATTGTCAAGTCCAGCACCCTCAAAAGAGAGTACAAATTTAAATTGTGTTGTTTGCACTTGGCATGTTTTGAAGACTGGAATGACGAAGGCATTTTGTTCTGCTACCCAAACACTTTATCCTTCGTTACCCTTTTGAGCCTTATTTATTTTCTTTCATACCCCTCGTTCGGAATTAGTAGCAACGAATAAAATACGCGAGCATGGCAGGTAAGAGAAAAGAAAGAAAAGAAAACAACAAAATGGAAAAAGAAGAATAAAAGAAAAAGAGAGAAAGAAAAAAAACGACAAAAGAAAATGAGAAAAGAAAAAGAGAAAAGAAAAAGGATAACAAAAAGCAAAATAAAAAGGGGAAAGTCAAATGAAAAAGAGGAATTGGGAACTACGTTTGACCTGATTCCTCAAAGAGGATACGTAGGCGCTTCACGGCTCGGTCATAGTTTTGAAAAATGAAAAAAAAAATCAATTAAAATATCCCCAAGCAAGAAACTGGGGCAAAAAGTTGCGTTTGATGTAAATAAATCTAATTCCGAAGGTTGTAATTAATAACCCAAAATTAATGCATTTTTGAGCCTTTAATACCCTTTCTTTCTAGCCCTATCCAAAACCCACATTACGGTCCAAAGAAAGACCTTCTGACCAGTCTTCAAAAGATGTCAAGTCAGACAAATAAGATTCTTACCGGCGAACATAACATTCTGTTTCCACAACAGAAAGGACTCTAATCTCCAACAAAAAGAGTCATGCCGGCAACACTCCAAATTCCCAGCTGAAAAGTGATACAAATGAGAGAGTCTTATCGGTGAAAACCTTCACAGGCACCATAAGGCGATGAAAGCTGAGAGAAAGGCCAAAAATGAGAGAGACTTGATAGTGAAAACCCTTCGGGCACTGCAAGTCGAATAAGATTGGGAATCATAAGGGGAATCGCCAATTGAAGATCTTGAAAGATGATTGACGGTAGAGGATAGGCCACATACGCATGTCATGGCCATTAGAATCGGTATATGCGTTTGATAGGTTTTTATTTATAGTTTCTTTTGTAAAAGAGTCATCGTTTCCTTCGTCTTTTATTTTGTTTCTGTTATTTTTCTCCTTTCATAAAAAACTTTCCCCAATAGAGTCTGTCCGGTCAGAACAAGTATAAAATGACTTCAAAATATGCCATCAGCTTTCCAAAATGAGATCTGACTAGTATATCCAAATGGTATAGTCAGCGAGGAACAAGCGCGAGGCCAGTGTCAAAAAAGATATCCCCAGCAAAGGGAATTGACAAAATGATTGACGAGCGTCAAAAGAGATATCCTTGTCAAACCCAAGGTTATAAACCTCAAAGTCCAAGGCCCATGAACAGAGCAAGGAGAGAAGTGAGCATGATTTGGCGAAATCCATACTAGACTAAAAGGTCGGGGAAATGCCAGTTTCCAAGCTATGCCACAAAAGAAGAGGGATATCCCCCAGGAGGAAGGGATTATCCCCAGCACATAATATCATCCCCAACAAGTTGTTGAACGCAGAGCAAGGAAGGAGAAAAGGGAAATCCATCCCAGTAGGAGTATCACAACCAACCACCATATTTTAAACTAACAATTTTGTTTAATTTGAAACAGGTAAAGGAAATGGCATTGATGCCAGAACTGCATGCCACAAGGGATATTATCAAACTGGGGCAGAATATTTTCTGTAGGTCAGGTACCCTCAGCTGATAACATTTTACCCCCAACAGGTAAGTAAATAATTCCCCAACAGTATTATCCCTAGCAGTTGCGAGGAGTCCAACACAAGGTTGGAAAGTCGGTATCCTCAGCGGTTCCTTTCGGGGAAAGGCAAAATGACTCTCAAGGGAGGAAGAAGCTATGAATAATATAAAAAAAAAGAGAAGAATAAAAGATAATAATGAAAAAAAGAGGGAAAATTCATCCCAATCCCCAGCAAGTATTCAAGGTAAGACATTTTCAAGTTTTAAAGATATTTTGGGTTAATCCGCCCTCAAATAGGATCTGTTGGGTTCATCCGCCCTCAAACAGGATATGTCGGGTTCATTCGCCCTCAAATAGGATATGTTGGGTTCATCCGCCCTCAAATAGGATATGTTGGGTTAATCCGCCCTCAAATAGGACCTGTCGGGTTCATCCACCCTCAAATAGGATCGGTCGGGTTCATCCGCCCTCAAATAGGATATGTTGGGTTCATCCACCCTCAAATAGGATATGTTGGGTTCATCCGCCCTCAAATAGGATATGTTGGGTTAATCCGCCCTCAAATAGGATATGTTGGGTTCATCCACCCTCAAATAGGATCTGTCGGGTTCATCCACCCTCAAATAGGATATGTTGGGTTCATCCACCCTCAAATAGGATAGGTTGGGTTAATCCGCCCTCAAATAGGATCTGTCGGGTTCATCCGCCCTCAAATAGGATCTGTTGGGTTCATCCGCCCTCAAATAGGATATGTTGGGTTCATCTGCCCTCAAATAGGATCTGTTGGGTTCATCCACCCTCAAATAGGATATGTTGGGTTCATCCGCCCTCAAATAGGATATGTCGGGTTCATCCGCCCTCAAATAGGATCTGTTGGGTTAATATGCCCTCAAATAGGATATGTCGGGTTCATCCGCCCTCAAATAGGATATGTCGGGTTCATCCGCCCTCAAATAGGATATGTCGGGTTAATCCGCCCTCAAATAGGATCTGTCGGGTTCATCCGCCCTCAAATAGGATCTGTCGGGTTCATCCGCCCTCAAATAGGATCTGTCGGGTTCATCCGCCCTCAAATAGGATCTGTCGGGTTCATCCGCCCTCAAATAGGATATGTTGGGTTCATCCGCCCTCAAATAGGATATGTTGGTTTCAGTCTTTACATTTCTTAACAGGCGCCCACCTGAATAACGAGAGGAATACATTTCTGTCTTTTCATATTTTGTTCTAGGTCACCCACCAGTATAATGCGAGAATACATTTCTGTCTTTTCATTTCTGTTCTAGGTCACCCACCAGTATAATGCGGGCATATCATGTTTCATATCTTTACCACCAGGCGCCCACCTGAATAACGAGAGGAATACATTTCAGTCTTTAAATTTCTTATCAGGCGCCCACCTGAATAACGAGAGGAATACTTTTGTCTGTGCATTTCATATTTTAGGCGCCCACCTGTATAACAAGGGAATACATTTTGTGTCTTTACCATTAGGCGCCCACCTGTATAATAAGGGAATACATTCCACGTCTTTACCCATAGGAGATGCATTTCCTCCTAAGTTGGTTTTAGTTTCACCCATAGGAGATGCATTTCCTCCTAAGTTGGTTTTAGTTTCACCCATAGGAGATGCATTTCCTCCTAAGTTGGTTTTAGTTTCACCCATAGGAGATGCATTTCCTCCTAAGTTTGTTTCAGTTCTACCCATAGGAGACGCACTTCCTAAGTTCAGTTTTTACAGTATGAGACGCACTTCCTAAGAATAGTTTCATCAATAGGAGACGCACATCCTAAATTAAGTTTCCCCAATAGGAGACGCACATCCTAAAGTTCAGTTTCACCAATAGGAGACGCACTTCCTAAATCCATTGTACCAATAGGAGACGCACTTCCTAAGAATAATTTCACCAATAGGAGACGCACTTCCTAAGGAGACGCACTTCCTAAAAAAAAAAAAGTTAAGTTTTACCAATAGGAGACGCACTTCCTAGATCCATTGTACCAATAGGAGACGCACTTCCTAAGAATAGTTTCACCCAGTAGGAGACGCACTTCCTAAGAATAGTTTCACCCAGTAGGAGACGCACTTCCTAAGAACAGTTATCCCCAATAGGAGACGCACTTCCTCAAAGTTATGTTTTGCCCATAGGAGATGCATTCCCTCCTAAGTTGTTTTGAAAAAAAAGAAAGAAAAAAACCCTAGTCTGATGAACCTTCTCCTAGGATCAAAATCTTAGTCCGATGAATTTTTCTCCTAAGATAGAGACCTAGTCTGACGAACCTTCTCCTAGGATCAAAATCTCAGTCTGATGAATCTTTCTCCTGAGATACCAAAAAAAAACCTAGTCTGATGAACCTTCTCCTAGGATCAAAATCTTAGTCCGATGAATTTTTCTCCTAAGATAGAGACCTAGTCTGACGAACCTTCTCCTAGGATCAAAATCTCAGTCTGATGAATCTTTCTCCTGAGATACCAAAAACAAAAATGACCTAGTCTGATGAACCTTCTCCTAGGATCAAAATCTTAGTCCGATGAATTTTTCTCCTAAGATAGAGACCTAGTCTGACGAACCTTCTCCTAGGATCAAAATCTCAGTCTGATGAATCTTTCTCCTGAGATACCAAAAAGAAAAAAACCTAGTCTGATGAACCTTCTCCTAGGATCAAAATCTTAGTCTGACGAATTTTTCTCCTAAGATAGAGACCTAGTCTGACGAACCTTCTCCTAGGATCAAAATCTTAGTCTGATGAATCTTTCTCCTAAGATAACCAAAAAACAAAAAAATCTTAGTCTGATGAATCTTTCTCCTAAGATAACCAAAAAACAAAAATGACCTAGTCTGATGAACCTTCTCCTAGGATCAAAATCTTAGTCCGATGAATTTCTCCTAAGATAGAGACCTAGTCTGACGAACCTTCTCCTAGGATCAAAATCTCAGTCTGATGAATCTTTCTCCTGAGATACCAAAAACAAACATGACCTAGTCTGATGAACCTTCTCCTAGGATCAAAATCTTAGTCCGATGAATTTTTCTCCTAAGATAGAGACCTAATCTGACGAACCTTCTCCTAGGGTCAAAATCTTAGTCCGATGAATCTTTCTCCTAAGATGCTAAAAAAAAACATTTTTGAAAAAAAAAAGAAAAAAAAAGAAAAAGAAAAAAAGAGTCATTTTCCTAAACCCAGGCGCCCACCTGTATAACGAGAGGAATACATTCCAGTTTTTATTTCAAGTGTTGAAATTGGGAACCCGCCCAGATAACAGAGACATACATTTCAGTCTTTACTTTTCAAGTGTTGAAATTGGGAGCCCGCCCATAGAACAGAGGAATACATTTCAGTCCTTACATTTCAAGCATTGAAATTAGGCGCCCACCTGTATAACAAGGGAATACATCCTAGTCTAGTGTTTAGTTCACTCTCAGCACTGCATCAGTAGTATCAATGAGTTACAATTTTGCTAATGACTCACAAACTTTCCCAGTGCAAACTGGGTTAGGAAATTTCATTTGTGTTGTTTGTTTTGGTTGTCAGGAGCCTGCCTATAGAGCGGAGGTTGTTGTACGCCGAAGATTGAAGAAGTTAGGGGTCCGCCTGTAGAACAGCGGAAACATCGTTCAAAGTCAAGCCGCAACCCATTGGAAGGCAGAAGGCTACGATAGAAGTCCCCAGCACTCAATCCAAGATAGAAGCAACAAGAAGCTCGCCCCAAGAATGCGAGTCAACAGTCTGAGAGGGTCAACAAAAGCTAGTCACAAAAACAAAAACAAAAAAAAAAGAGAAGAAAAAGAAGAAAAACAAAAAGGGAGAAAAATACGGAAGTGGAGAACAAATGTGGTCTGTTCAAGAACTAGCGCCTACAACTAGCAAGTATCAAGATTCAAATCCAAAGTCTGTATGAAGCACCATTCAAGACTCAAGACCAAGTTTCAGAAGACTTAAGAGATAGGAAACCTTGTAACTAGTAGCTGATAGACTTAGTTAGTCTTTTTCAGTTTTCATTTTTGTTGTAATGACAGGACCGCGGACCGGAACCTCAACGGAACGGCACCTCGATCGGCTCTTCACCTCGGTACACTTCACTATCTCTCTCATCCCGAACTACACGTGGCCTGATTCCTGTATAACCAAGGATATGTAGGCAGCTCAGATACCAGGGCTCGGTCACATTCCCTCCCTTTCCTTAAGTGTAGTCCGTCCAAGTAATGGTCGGGTCAAAAACACGTCTAGTCGTTCTTTGTCGGAAAACTCTTCGTGTTTCCAGTCAAAGAGGGGCAGCTGTAAGCACGTGATTTTTGACCCTCCCCGAGAATTTTCACATTTTTAGCGTGAATATGTGAAATTGGGTCTAGTATAGCTATTTTAACTATTTTTACTTTATTTCGTTGCAAAAAGAAAATTTCAAAAAATATATATATAAATTTTAGGTTTATGTATTTCTCATAAACTTGAAAAATACAAAAATTGTACTTTATTTTGGTACTTTATATAAATTCGAAAATTACAAAAAAATATAATTCTATTAATGTTTTGTAGTCGTTTTAATTTTGGAAAAATACAAAAAAAATATTACTTTATATTTTTGTCTTTATTAAAAAACTAAAATTACAAAAAATATAGTTTTATTAATATTCTATGGTCATTTTAACTTTGAAAAATACAAAAAAATATTGCTTCATATTTTATCTTAATATTTAAAAAAAACGAAAATTACAAAAATAGTTTTATTAATATTTTGTAGCTATTTTAAATCTTGAAAAAATATTTAAAAAAAGATATAGTTTTGTTTGAATACTAGTCTTATTTTCGGTAGTTATTTTGCTTACATAGGACTAGTTAAGCAACGTGTTCCTATTTTTCGGGTCCGGGCAAAAGAATAATATTCGGGTTCAAACTACCCGGTTTTAGGCCTAATTTTCGGACCGAGCCCATAATAAACCGTGTCCAGGACACGTGGGGAACCCCACCACGCGTGGGGGACATATGCCTCGAACCCCACCACGCGTGGGGCTCATTTTCATGGGCAAAGCATTACAAAACACGAAACGAACAAAAAGGGACGGGGGGAATTTTAAAAAGGGACTTTTGGAAAAAATTGAAGCAGGACTGTTCTTCTTCCTTCTTAAAAGAGAAGAAGAAGCAGAAACCAAAGGGCTTCGACCACCGGACCTCCCTCCCCACGCTCACACTCCCCGTCACGACCCCTCCGTTAAACCACCCGAACGACCCTCCAGCAGCACCAAACAAGGCCTTCGACCACTGTTCCTCCTTCTTCTTCAAAAGAAGAAGAAAGAGCAAAACCCTACTAACCGGAAAACTCCATTGCCGGACCACCCCCCACGTCCAAAAACTCCAGTCGAACCCCGTCTCCGCCATAACCACCAGCCCCATCACCACCGTCGTCAACCTCCAAACAACCAGTCGCACCTCCACGTACCTCCATCAACGACAAAACAGCCCCTCCTCCAGCTCCACCATCACCGACAGACCACCATCCTCACCTTCCCAGAAACCCCATAACCCGCGCTGCTTCACTCGTCAAAAACAAGTCACGACCCAACGACGCCGGAACCACCACGTCCAAACCCACCTTGAGGCCACCACCAGTGACGAACACCCCACAACGCCATAACCTCCACTCTCTCACGTCCGGGCTCCAGCCATTAACCACTGTTCAAACAACCCACCCTACTGTCGCAACTAACGCCCTCGTCATTGTCCAGTCGACAACCATCACCTCGTCACTATTAAACACTGCCCGTCGACCCCCACAATCGTCGACTAAACAGTCCGTCAACTTCACGCCACTAGTTGAGCCGGAGTTCATGGAGGTGAGCTGCTTGACCTTGTGTTGAGGTCGAGTTCCAGTCCAAGGTCCAAAGGTTGAGTCGAGGTCCGGTACGTCGAGGCGCTGTCCGAGGTTCCGTCGTTGTTCTTCGTTCAGAAAGGTCCGGTTTAAGTTCCGTCGGAATCGTGTTTGTTGCTCTGAGTTTGTCGAGGTGCAAAGGTTAGTAAACCTCGATGTATTGGATTAATGAAATTTTACGTTCAATGTTTGAAGTTGCAATATATCAATTGATATGATAATTTTCTGCTTATGTTTCACCGTATGCATTTTCGTTCAATGTGTTATGTTATTATTGTCTTAGTTTATTTGGACAAAATTAGTATTAGTACCTGTTGTTGCTACGCCCGAAACACTCATTCGCTTAACTTCTTTTGTTAAATCTTGACAAGTTATGAGATTGTATTTGTAAAGAGGCTGTAAGGTTTAGTATGGTTAAAGGCGTAAAAATGGCATCCCTTTAAAAATATAAAAAATAAAAAATAAATAATAATAATAAATAATAATAAAAAAAAAAAGAGACGAGCTTCGCTAAATAAAAATGTACAAATTGCGGAGCCCTCGCAAAATATATGTATTAAATACTTAGATTCCGGGACGGGCCGTTTAGTAAATTTCACGGCCCTGCCCCAAAATAATAATGCGCTAGTTGCTTTAGGCGCGCCTTTAATAATGTTATCTCCCTAAACTCGGGTGCACATTTATGTGACCCAAATCCAAATCTCAACGAAATCGAAATGTGTCTCTAATCACGGGTACATTGACTGTGACGTGGTATGAGATGCATTTCCATGACGTTGCAAATTCCTTTTAAAAAATAAGGATGAGACGAGCCTCGCCGAATAAAAACACAAATTGCGGGGCCCTCGGTAAATACTTTGTTTAAAATTACTTAGAATTCAGGAGGGTCGTTTAGCGAACTTCACGGCCTCCGCAAAATAATAACGCGATAGTCTCTTTAGGCGCGTGTTTAATAATTTACTTTCTTAAACTTGGGTGTGCATTTCATGCGACCCAAATCCAAATCCTAAAACATCAAATAAAATATGTTTCGGATTGTGGGTGCATTTCATGTGACACAGTCCAAAGATATATTTTAAGCGATGTTCACATTCCTAAAAAAAATAATAGTAAAGCGGTTAAAAGATAAATTTGCACATAAGTTCATATTGTATTAAAAATCAGATAAATAAGCCGAATATAACAGTTGAGCGACCGTGCTAGAACCACGGAACTCGGGAATGCCTAACACCTTCTCCCGGGTTAACAGAATTCCTTATCCGGATTTCTGGTACGCAGACTATAATATAGAGTCATTATTTTCCTCGATTCGGGATTAAAATTGGTGACTTGGGACACCCTAAATCTCCCAAGTGGCGACTCTGAAATAATTAAACGAATCCCGTTTCGATTGTCCTTTAATTGGATAAAACTCCCCTGCGCCCCCTCAGGCGCGGAAAAAGGAGGTGTGACAAATATAATCAAGTGGGAGCATAAACAATCGCCAAATTACCTAGATTTAACATATTATCAACACCCCACACTTACTTCATTACTAGTCCTCGAGCAATCAAACTATACATTCTAAAGGTTCCTTCACTCAACCATTTCCCCTAACGCCCTACACCCAGAACAATTTACATATATTACGCCTAGCAGTGAACAATCCTAGCCTCAAAAGTCGACTCTTCAAGTTCCATGCAATATTCATACTTCCTCAACGTACTCTACATAGAAGTCAAGACTTGCTTTTCCGTCACGAATCATATGCCCTCACAATCACATCAACGAAAATTGAATTCAATCCACACATTCGTATCATATGCTCACATATATCAAAGAAATCACTCACCCTCACAAAAGAAGTCACATGCATGCAATTGGTACCATAAGCTTGCCCTTAATGTAAATCTTTACTAATGTAGGCTTGCTCGACCCAAAATAAATTCGGACATTTTTCTGGTTGTAATGTGGGCTAAGGGACGGGTAGGATATATTTCGGAATATGGACTAACCCTCCTAAGCACTTTAACACATAACATGAGCAACTTTAGCGCAATTTCTTCAACCCACTTCACTTCCATAAACAATGTCACCCTACAAATACTCCCTTCTTCTTTAAGCACTATATTAATTCATACCCACTACCTGGAACAAGACACAATGTATTCCTCTCTCTTTTTTTTTCAGTTTATTTTTTCTTTTCACTCAGTTTTCGCTAGTAGTGTATTAGTTTACAAAACAAGTGCACCTTTCTTTCTTTTATTGGTTCCACTCAAAAGCCACCCCACACTTAGTTCCGTCTTACTTCTTTTAGCGCTCATCTCACAATTAAAGTGCTTTAAGAGGTAAAAGGATCAAAACAATGTCAATGAAGAACAAAAAGGGTATAGGCTCGTAATGCGGGTGCCAAACAAAAGTCCATAGGCTCAAAAGGGTTAATTTGGGACAAATTTTATTTGTGAAAAGCAATTAAGCAAAAACATCAAAGAAAACCTAAAATCATTTTTCAAATCGAGCATCACCTAAAATTTCGCTTCAACTCACATATCGGGCAAGTTCTAGACACAAGTACAATACATGGACTACACAAAAACCTCACCACACATGGCATAAGACTCATTCCAGATCAGCTCATCAAGACGCTCCGTTACGAGCATTCAATTCAGCAACAAACATACAAATTAAGGCACTTTAGTGAGATTCAACAAATAAGACTAAGCGTTAGACTCTAGGGTCTATTGTGTTCAGGTGTGTCAACGCTATGGGTTCTCTTTTGATTCTCTAGCTCGTAGCCCATTAACCTACTCTAGAAAATAAAAAGAAAACTACCTATACCCGGTTCAAGTTAAACCCTTGGGAAAGAATCGTGGTCTAAAGAAAAACCAAGAGGGAGTTACTACACTATCTAAGAAAAAAATAAAAAAATCTTTTTGGTGTTTTCTCTAGACTAACTTCCCTCAAGAAAATTGTCTACAGGATCCGTCATCAGGAGGAGTCTACGTCTTTTTTTTTAAATCTCTCGACTCAGTCCCTCAAGAACCCCGTCGACAGGGATCCATCATCGGAACGAGCCATATATCTATTTTAAACTAATGATTCCTACTTAAAAGCTTTATCCAAGCAAAATGAAACAAAACAAAACCAACAGTCAATTGATACAATCACATACATATAATGAAGGAATCCCCACCCCACACTTAAAAATGAAAACATGTCCCCATGGCTTAAAATTTGAAAGAGCAGTGAGGAAAAGGAACTTCCCTGAAGGCTCACTCCTGGTCGGAGACGGTATCTGGGTTGACGTGGCATGCGTGACCCAGAGCTCGCAGCCAGCCCATGAATTTCTTTTCCGACATCACTTGTCGGTCAGCTACCGTGTCTACTCGAGTGCCCAAATTAGTCATGGAGGTTTGCAAACCAGCCATCTCCGCCTCCATCGAAGTAAAACGGGACACCCGGGCAACTCCTGAAGATGTTGTCATCCCAGATGGTCCTGCTACTGCCACATTTTGCTCCTAAGCCTGCGGTGCTGTCCCCATGTTCTCCTAAACATCCTCTCCGTCATGAGAATCATCAGAGCTACTACTCGCAGACCGGCCACCTCTCGCCTCCTCCTCTACTACTCCCGGCTCCTTGCCCATGGTCACCTTTCAGCACAGAATTGGCCTTCCCTTTTCACCAACCCATCCACGGCTAGATTTTGACTTGGATGCGGACGAATATCTCTTCATGCATCACTTTGGCCACGTCGAAGTCGTGACCATTTACAAAGCACCAAATCAACGCAGCGCGGGCCCATTGACCTCTGTAGTATTATGAGATAGAATCAAGCGGTTGTTTATGAGGTACAACCAGCACTTCCCTTCAAAGGTAAGTGCTGAGGAGTGAAACTTCTCCCCAATGTCCATCCAGACCACTTCTTTCCTGGGTGCATAAATTGTCTCAAAGAATCGCGCCCATTTTTTCGTTCGTTGGGTTGCGGCCATATTCATAGAAGTCATCATAACCAACCGGAGGTGGAGGCAGCTGGTAGGTCGTCCGTATCGCCTCAACAGAAGCATTCACTTCCCTTCGGCGCACCGTGACTACTCCATTATCATGCTCCGCCACATTCGCATAAAATTCCCGCACAACCATTGCATTGCCCTCACCGGGCTCATTGATGAATGTGTGCAACCCCTGCCTCACCAAATCCTTGTACATGTGAGGGTAGTGTCTCTGGAGCTGTCTGACGTGAATACCTCTCTCCGGAATTGGCTTTTTACGAGCCTTTTCCGCAAAGCAGGCCTGAGCATTGGCCGAAACAAATTTGGAACTATCAAAGGAGCGTGCAGGTGCAGCCCTTCGTGACCTAGATGAACCAGCCTGGCTACTCGATGAGGCCCCTGTGGCGCATCGTTTTCTAGATGGAGTTATGAGGCCTGCAAAACGGAGACACATTAACACAGCCCAACAGAAATTTTGTGACTTAATGCGGTTACTCAGACTTCACACGCATCAGGGGTCACAAACTATATAATCACGATCGTTGGGACCTTTCCACAAACACCTTGTGGGCATTAGGCCTTCACAACCCCTTTTTAAACCTTTTAGAACAAGAATCACCCAATTACACTCACCAACATCACATATCAAGTGGGATTCCACCCCACACTTATCATCCACCAACACTACAACACCTTGCACCAATTTCTCTACAAAATCTAAGTACAACTACTACAACATAGGCATAAGAATACAACCAAAAAATCTGAAAAAATAGAGAGAGAAAAAAAAACTAGGGCTCATACTTGTGGTGAAGGAGAATGGGGAAGATGCTAGTGAACTCGGGGGGAGGGGGGGGTCGTGAGATGGGGGACGGGTGGGTTTGGGATTTGGGAGTGTTTGGAGGAAGGTTTTGTTTGTGTTTGAGTTGGAATGGGGGAGGGGTTTTCTTTTGTTGAATGGGGGGTTCAGGTACCGGGGGGCGTTTATGGGCATTTATTAGATGGGGGAAAGGGGTAATTGAGTCTAAAGAATAAACAAAATAAATAATAAAAAAACGAAAATCTAAAAATACACTTGAAAACGCCGGAACTAGCGCGCCCAGATGCGCGAGTGCGCTAGATTTAGCACATCCAATACAGAACCCAAGAGCTACTAGCGCGCCCAGATGCGCGGTCGCGCTAGTAGCACGATCAGGTGCACGGCTAAGGCAGAAACTTTGCAGTTTAGCGTTCCCAGTAGCGCGTCCAGTAGCGCGGGCGCGCACTTGGGCGATTTTTTTCTTCAACTTTTCACCTGTTCTTACCCCGTTTGATGGACTTAGCACCTGCCCTTTGTCACCTGCATTGGTTAGCTCTTCCTAAAACACAAAATTAACACTACTACTATCGTTGGGTTGCCTCCCAACCAGCACCTTATTTAACGTCGTGGCATGATGGTTACAACAATTTAATGGGTTGCCTCCCATCTAGCGCCTGATTTAACGTCGCGGCATGACTCAACACGTTCTCAAGCATCCGTCAAATCCACTGAGGTCTTGTGACGTGCAAAGTGACCACCCCAGTAATATTTTATCCTTTGACCATTCACCAAGAAAGTACCAGTTGAACTCATCTCCCGCAACTCCACAGCTCCATGAGGCTTCACACTTACCACAACAAAAGGGCTTGACCAACGAGATTTAAGCTTTCTTGGGAAAAGCTTCAACCTTGAATTGAACAAAAGAACTTCTTGCCCTGGATCAAACTCTCGATGTTGGATGTGCTTGTCATTCCACCTCTTAGTCTTCTCTTTATACAATTTGGCATTTTCATATGCGTGCAAACGAAACTCATCAAGCTTGTTGAGTTGCAGCAACCTCTTCTCGCCAGCCAAGTCCCCATCCATATTCAGCTTTTTAATTGCCCAATAGGCCTTGTGTTCAAGTTCGACGGGCAAGTGACATGCCTTCCCATAAACTAACTTATACGGAGAAGTACCTATGGGAGTTTTGTATGCAGTTCGATATGCCCACAATGCGTCGTCTAACTTCCCTGCCCAGTCTTTTCTATTTGCACTCACTGTTTTCTCAAGAATCCGCTTTACCTCTCTGTTTGACACTTCCACTTGACCGCTCGTCTGGGGGTGATAGGCAGTGGAAACTTTGTGCTTGACTCCGTACTTTGCAAGAACATTATTCAACAGTTTGTTGTAGAAATGCATTCCTCCATCACTGATCAACACTCTGGGAGTTCCAAAACGTGTGAAGATGTGCTTCTTAACAAAGCTTACCACCACCTTTGCATAATTAGTGGGAAGAGCAATGGCCTCCACCCACTTAGACACATAATTGACTGCCACCAAGATGTACCTATGACCATTGGAGTACGGAAACGGTCCCATGAAGTCAATTCCCCAAACATCAAAAAGCTCCACTACCAGAATGTTTTGCAGCGGCATTTCGTGCTTCTTTGTGATCGTTCCAGTTCTTTGGCACCTGTCACACATTTTAACAAAGGCGTGTGCATCCCTAAACAATTTTGGCCAATAGAAACCTGATTGTAGCACTTTCTGGGGGGGTCATGTCTCCACTATGATGACCTCCGTATGGCGAGGCGTGACAACTATGAAATATGGCATTCATCTCTTCCTCAGGAACACATCTTCGCACCAACTGATCTGCATAGAGCCTATATAAGAATGACTCATCCCACATGTAAAGCCTCACATCATGCAGGAACCTTCTTCTATTATCGGGTGTATATTCTGGTGGTGTCACCCCACTTGCAATAAAGTTCGCATAATCTACATACCACGGGGCTGTGCTTGAGGTGATTGGCAATAACTACTCATCAGGGAATGTTTCTTTGATTGCACCCCCTTCAGCTACATGGTTCCGATTTTCTAATCTGGACAAGTGATCAGCCACTTGATTCTCTATTCCTTTGTGATCTCGGATCTCTAAGTCGAACTCTTGCAAGAGGAGGACCTACCGAGTCAGTCTCGGCTTGGCGTTTTTCTTCTCAAATAGGTATCTGATAGCTGAATGATCTGTGTAGACGATGACTTTGGTCCCCACTAGATATGACCTGAACTTGTCAAACGCCCACACCACGGCAAGCAACTCTTTTTCAGTGACTGTGTAGTTCATCTGAGCTAGATTCAGAGTTTTTCTCGCATAGTAGATGGAGTGGAAGATTTTATTTCTCTTTTGCCCCAAAACAGCTCCAATAGCCAAGTCACTCGCATCGCACATCAACTCAAATAGTTGCTCCCAATCCGGAGCAATTATGATTGGTGCAGTCACCAACCTTCCCTTCAGCTCCTCAAATGCCTTCAGACAGGCAGCATCAAATTTGAAGGCGACGTCCTTCTCAAGCAACCTGCACAAGGGAGAGAAAATTTTTGAGAAATCTTTAATAAAACGACGATAAAAACCTGCATGGCCCAAGAAACTGCGAATGCCTTTGACAGATATCGGTGGGGGCAATTTTTCAATTGCTTCCACCTTTGCCTTGTCCACCTACAAACCATCTTTGGATACCTTGTGCCCCAAAACTATACCTTCACGTACCATGAAATGGCACTTTTCCCAGTTTAGCACCAAGTTAGTTTCTTCACACCTAGTAAGTACTTTATCAAGGTTCATCAAGTAGTTATCAAAAGAACATCCAAACACAGAAAAATCATCCATGAACACTTCCACAAACCTCTCAACCATGTCA
The DNA here is from genome assembly GCF_000393655.2 of Nicotiana sylvestris. Classification (NCBI taxonomy): domain Eukaryota; kingdom Viridiplantae; phylum Streptophyta; class Magnoliopsida; order Solanales; family Solanaceae; genus Nicotiana; species Nicotiana sylvestris. The sequence goes on from NC_091058.1 coordinate 95,375,327, forward strand.
GTAAAAATGGCCATCATACACCTTTGAAAAGTCGCTGGTGCATTACTGTGATCTATAGCTGTGTTGGCTAACCGGTGAAAACCTTGAAAATGACCACAGGCAGCTGTTCTTGCAAAAACAGCCTTCCGGCGCCCTTTTAAGGACATTCGGCTATTTCTGATAAGAATGGCATCACCCTAACTATTTTCAAATAAAAGTAAATTTTTTGTTCTTTTGGATTGTTTTTGCAAAAAGGAAGTTGAACCCGATGAGGGTTGCCTACGTATCTCACACTCTGTGAGAATCAAACTGGCGTAGTTCGGGCAAATAAAGCAAACTATATTTTTTTTTGAAAACAAAACTCTTTTTTCATTCCATTGGCAAATAAAACAAACTAATTTCTCAAAAATTCGACAGAGTTTCGACACGATTTAGACATTGTTTTTTTTTTCAAAACAGGCGATTAACTCTCTTTAGCGCTCGTACTGCCATTTCTTTCCAAATGCTCTCCTTTTAAAAAACCGGTTAGCATGCAAATCCAAAGCAAATAAATGCACAAGTAGCAAGTAAGATGCATCAGGATGGTCTTTTGTTTCGGGTGCACCTGTCCTAGACAGACCCAACCCCTGTGTTGAATCTCCAAAGTCAAATATGCACATGATGCAAACAAATGTTCCTACTAGGGATCCGGCATGAGGTGTTGTTATACTAGGTTTAAAACCCTGGGTTTATTCGTTCTAGACCTGGCTTACCCGAGCGGACAACTCGAGCCGAGGAGGGGCTGCGTACCGGTAACCAAAGGATCATCCGGCTTTGCAACTTGTCCGAGCCTCGTTCTATTTGGGATTTGACACTAACAAAAAGAAGTCACGACTAGCGTGCACTCCTCAGGAGAGAGAAGAGAGGGGTTTCGTAGCAGTTTATATATACAGTTCAGATAATATCAAAGCGATAAAAAGCAACATTTAGCACATTAGGCCCAAACATGTGAATAAAATCAGATAATAAATAAAGCCAAATACAACGATTCATCTAAGCTCGAATCCTTGAACCCTGAACCAGCGATTCTGGGTTCGATCCCTAGCAGAGTCGCCAGAGCTGTCACACCTCCATTTTTTACTATACCCATAGAAGAGGGTATAAAGGAGTTTTTCCAATTTAAGGACAATCGAAACGGAATTTATTTATTTAAAGATTCAGAGTCACCACTTAGGAGATTTATGGTGTACCAAGTCACCGGTTCCAATCCCGAATCGAGGAAAAGATTGACTCTATTTAACAGTCCGCGAACCAGAAATCCGAGTAAGGAATTCTGTTAACCTGGGAGAAGGTGTTAGGCATTCCCGAGTTCTGTGGTTCTAGCACGGTCGCTCAACTGTTATATCCGGCTTAATTATCTGATTTTAAACAATTTTGAACCTATGTGCAAATTTTAGTTTTAACCACTTTATTCAATTTTAAGGGAAAATTTGCAATGTTATTAAAATGCGTCTCAAACCACGTCACATAAATGCACCCGCGGTTTTTGACATATTTCAACATCGTTTAGATTTGGATTTGGGTCACATAAATGCTCACCCGAATTTAGGAAGGTAATTTATTAAAACAACGCGCCTAAAGCAACTACGCGTTTGCAACTTCGCGAGGGCCATAGAAATTTCACTAAATGGCACGCCTTGAATTCTACTTTTAAAAGAGATAGCATCTAGCTAAGTAAACTACGGAATATGCATATTCAAAACTAATTTGAAATTATAGCACAACCTCTTTACAGGGACAATACCTGCATTTGTGATAGTTTAATCACGGGTCTAAACCAGTGGATTCTCCGATTTTAAAATGATTACCAGAAAATGAATTGATATGGTAGCATCCATTAACCAACTTCGTACTTAAACATAAGAATGAAACTATTGTAATCTTCTAAATGGACCAGGGATTTTCTCAATGAATCAGGGACAAAGAATAAATCCTGGACAAAACAAGGGCATGCCAAGATACATATTAAACTTGATTACAAACAGAGGACACCCAAAAGCGAATGATTCAGCTAACGTTATGCTAAAGGATTTGCGCCGTAGTACCACCATTTCATGTATCTACTTAAGGAAATTCTAATACATACAAGAAACTTAAAAATGAGAGCTGACAAGAATCACTAAAGAAGAATTTTAAAACTTAGTTAAACAAAGCAGAAGGACTCCTCAAGCAAGTCATATGCCAATACCTAAAAGGAGACTTCAAATTGGGGGGGGGGTGAAGAAACAAGTCTGGACAGTAACTAGGATCGAAAACAATCCAATTGTTTCATTCCATCATTGTAACTCAAGTTCCTGGTGTGTGTGCCTTAGCGATCACCAGATGGAAGAGACAACTTAATGAAGAGTACAACCAGAGAAGAAGAAAACTGGTCTGCAGCAACAAATCTGGGAGGTCATGCAGCAACTAAAAAATATTCTGTTCAACATGTAAATTTTACAACTCAAAATGAACAAAACACTTAAAATCATTTAGGCCTATGTCGTCAAGCTTCATCACATTCAGCTTGTTATCATTCCACACCAGAACTATCAAACGATCAAAGTTAAACCAACTTATCTATCTCCTTCACAGATCGACACAGATTCATAAACGAGAATTTGACAATGTACACTTATGCATTCAATCAAGATGGCAGTTAAAAACTTTCCCTGGTTTCAAACTCGCGACTCAATCACTAGCTCAAGCTGGACACTGCCAGCTTATATAAAACGAAACCAAAATAGAACAACATGCCTAGCGGGGTTTGTATCAAAGGAAACCGAACAAAATGGGATGAGCATAGGCGTTTCGCCTTTATGGTAGCTTTTTTAGTCCTTGTGATATTTCCCCGAAAAGACGGGAATATCAATTTGCGGGTGGCCGGAGTCGTCAAGGTCCTGATAACCAATGCTAAGAGCATTCTCGCCCCTATGATAGTGTCTGAGATATACCGAGCTCTCACAGCCTGTAAAGCTGGGGCATATTTCTTCGAGGGGTGCAATTTGCTATTACAGATGTGGATGATCGAGCACCTGTGCCATCGCCCTCAGTATATGAGTTATGGATCCATAGAGAAAAGTTGTATTGAAGAGTTTGACACAAGAATTGCAGGGTTTAAGCTGCCAGAGGGGTTTGAAGAGTGGGTATACTGCCTTCGCTCCATTACTGCAGGGCAAATAGAGTGGACATTGGGTTGGCTTCCTGTTGAAGAAATTGTGTATATGCCCGCCACTGGTCCTTATTTCCTCCTGATGGGTCTGCGAGGTATTCAGCCTTACGCTCCTTACCGGGCGATGAGACATTTGGGAAGGTGTCAGGTGATGCATCCAGATAAAGATTTAGTACGCATGCGGTCGAGGTTAGTTCTGACGGTCAATTTCATGAAGAGACAGTTCGTTCTATTTGGAATGAATGCCAGTACTTGATAGTAAACACTCGAGTGCGTGATTTATCTAGAGGCGAGTCTCACCCGCCTATCTTGCTTGGTATAGAAAGAAGAACACAGCAAGGGCTGAACCAGAAAAACCAGCCAAAAAGCCTCACGTTCAGAAATTCGTTGAAGCGTCACAAGAACAGTGGGTTTGGGTGGCTAAGGAGAATGAGTACAGGGCCACAATAGGAAAAATGGAAAAACAAATCAGGGAGCTTCAATTCGAGAGTATCTTGCAGATTGCGGCGGATGAAGGGGAGAAGAAAAGGCTAGCCAAAGAAAATGAAGCCCTTCGAGCTCAAATTCAGAAGATGAAAGTAGCGGCAGAAAATCCAGCCCGAAGCGACAGGGATGAAAAACTCATAGCTAACCTAAGGCAGAAAGTGAGTGACTATAGTTTCGATTTGAACAAAGCAGAAAGTGAACTAGCCAAGGCTCAAAAACAATTGGCTAAAAACGCAGACGAACGGGTACGCCTGGTTAAGTAGTTGAGAGAAAGGTACGACGATGAGGTCGCAGGGTTAAAGAAAAAGGTCATCGCCACGGAAAACAAAATGATCAAGCAGGCAAAATACTTCAAAGTTGAAAGGGAACATTGTTATACGACACTGGCGCAGTTAGAAATAGATTTGCAACAGCTTCAGGAATAAAATTATGTTGGTGCGCAAACTTTGGAGGCCAGGCCCAGCAGATTGGGCGTCTGTTACAGGAAAAGGGTGCCATAAGAGAGAGAATTAGAAGCATTGCCGACTACATCATTTTGAAGTGCCAGATTTGTGAGGATATGACTCGCACTACCTTCTTTGCAACAATAATGACATTTGTTAAACAGATAATGAACGACTTGGATCGACTTCAAAGGGAGCTTGCACATAGGCCCATGGCGAGACCGAACGATGTCCCGCGGGCACCAGGAGCATTGATGTACTCATGATTTTCCGTTGAGTCTGTATTTCCTTTTCTGTCAGAGTCTATAAGTCATGTTGGGTTTGTATTTTCTTTCTGTTTTGAGTCTGTATTTCTTTGGAGTATGACAGCTTAATTTCGGAGTTGGTATTTTGTCTTTGCATCAGAGTCTGCTTGTCTTTTGAAATTTGTTAAGTATTGAGCCTCTGTATTCGCGACATCTATGTTTATAAAACTAAAAATACCAAAAAAAATGTTTTATTTTACTTTCACACTTATCTCCCAGAACTACGCTCGGTCTGATTCATGCGGGGTCATGATATGTAGGCAATCTCCATAGGATTCGACCATAACCAAAAGAAAGAAAAGAAAGAAAGAGAAAGAGAAAAAAAGGGAAAGAAAATAAGAGGAAAAACAAGAGAGTAAAGAAAAGGAAAGAGCGGAAAATTAGAATGCCTATGCTAATTTTCTTTTTGACCGTTGAGCGACCGTGCTAGAACCACGGAACTTAGGAATGCCTAACACTTTCTCCCAGGTTACAGATTTCCTTACTCGAATTTCTGGTTCGCGGACTGTTAAATAGAGTCAATCTTTTCCTCGATTCGGGATTGGAACCGGTGACTTGGGACACCATAAATCTCCCAAGTGGCGACTCTGAATCTTTAAATAAATAAATCCCGTTTCGATTGTCCTTTAATTGGAAAAACTCCTTTATACCCTCTTCCAGTGGTGTAGTAAAAAAAGGGAGGTATGACAATTACAAAGACCGAAGGGCATTATCTTGAACGCATATGTGCCATAAGGACACGTAAATGTGGTCTTCTCTTGGTCCTCTGGGGCTATAGCAATCTGATTATACCCCGAGTAACCATCTAAGAAGCAGTAGTACTCCTAACCAACTAATCTATCAAGCATTTGGTCAATAAAGGGGAGGGGAAAGTGGTCCTTCCGGGTGGCATTGTTCAATTTTCTATAATCAATGCAAATTCTCCACCCGGTGACAGTTCTTGTAGGGATTAAATCATTATTCTCATTAACTACTACAGTCATCCCCCTTTCTTGGGTACACATTGAACTGGGCTTACCCATTTGCTGTCTGAGATAGGAAATACAATACCTGCATCAAGCCACTTAATCACTTCTTTTCTTACCACCTCTTTCATGTTTGGATTGAGTCGGCATTGTTGCTCTACACTGGGCTTATGTCCGTCCTCCATGAGGATTTTGTGCATGCAAAAGGTTGGGCTAATGCCCTTAATGTCAGACATCGTCCACCCAAGTGCTCGCGTGTGCTCATGTAGCACTCTCAACAGCTTTTCTTCCTACAATTTAGATAAGTCAGAAGAAACAATAACGGGTAAAGTGTCAGAGTCACCCAAATAAGCATATTGCAGGTGAGGTGGAAGAGGTTTAAGCTCCAATTTTGGGGCTTCCTCAATTGACGGATTTGGAGGAGGTCCCCCTGGCCTATTCAAAGGCTCAAAGGGGTGTATCCCTTGCATGTACGCACAAGATGTATCTAAGATGTGCATCATCTCCTCAACCTCCTCATCAGCCCTCAGGCTATCAAGCAACATAAGTGCTTTCTCTAGAGAATCATCTAGATATACACTCGGATAATGAATCTGCTTATCAGCTTCAACAACAGATATCATTGAGAGCTCCTCATAGTGGCGAGGAAGTTGGATTGCTTTGTAGACATTAAAAACTACTTCCTCGTCATCTACCCTCAAAATCATCTTTCCCTCTCTCACTTTGATAATTACATCACCAATAGCTAAGAGAGGTCGCCCCAATATGATTGGAACCAGTTCATCAGCCTCATAATCGAGGATAATGAAATCAGCATGGAAGATGAATTTCCCAATCTGCAGCAACACATCTTCAATCACCCCTTCAGGGTGTGCTATCGATCTATCAGCCAGCTGCAACATCACAGTAGTAGGCCTTGGAGCTCCCAGGCCCAATTGTTTGAACAAAGACAGGGGCATCAGATTTATGCTCGCCCCCAAATTGCAAAGAGCATGACCTACATCAATATTACCAATGCGCACAGGAATCTTGAAGCTACCAGGATCCTTAAGCTTTTGAGGGAGCTTATTTTGGACCCTTGAAGTGCACTCCTCAGTAAGTGCCACTGTCTCAAATTCAGTTAATCTTCTCTTGTGAGCCACTATATCTTTTATGTACTTAGCATACTTTGGAATTTCACGAAGCACATTAACAAGTGGGATATTCAATTGAACCTGGCTCAACATAGAGAGAAATTTTGTGAACATGGGATCATCATTGTTTTTCTGCAATCTCTAGGGGAAAGGTGGTGGTGGCCTTGGGGCCTCCACTGGCTCTGGAATTTCAGCAGCATTCTTTAGCTCGTGAGTCACTTTAGGGATCAACTCTCCCTCAGGTATGGGCTTGTCTTTCTTTTTCTTTGGCACTTCCTCTAGCTCCCCCCCGTTTCTAAGTGTAATTGCATTCACTTGAGGGTTCTTTTCTGTATCACTGGGGAGAGCGCCTGCAGGTCTAGTATTTTGATTTGTTGCTAACTGCCCCATTTGCCTCTCAAGATTTCTGAAGTCGGTCATGAGTTGCTGATTGTCAATCAACAACTTCTTTAGCAAATCATTGGTACTTTCTTCCATTTGTTGGGGTGGTCTCTGAGGCTGATTGAAACTTCCTTGGGGTCTATGCTGATTCTGATTCTGCTGATTTCCACCCCATGAGAAGTTGGGATGATTCCTCCAATTTGGATTGTAAGAATTCTCGTATTGTGCATGCTGATTTGGTGGACCTCTGTGTTGTTGCCCCACATAATAGATGGATTCTGGATTTGTGGGGCACATATCACTCATATGACTATCGCCACAGAGTTCGCAGTAAATAGTCATTTGATGTACATGCTGCATTGTCTGTGGCTGCTGCATTGTCATCCTAGTCATCTGATTGGCCAGCTTTGCAATATCGGCTCTCATGGCTGACACTTCGTCGAGCTCAAGTAACCCAGCTAATTTTTGCTTAACTGCCTTTCGTGAATCACCATCACCTTGCCAGTTATTATCATTAGCAGTGAAGTTATTTAGCAAGATTTGGATTTCACTGTACGGTCTGGCCATGCAACTACCCCCACAGGCTGAATTAAGATTCATCTTTGAAGCATCATCTAACCCATCTACAAAAGTGTGACCCAATACCTCGTCCGTCTGGCAATGATGAGGACAGTCTCTAAGCATCTTCTTGTACCTTTCCCATGCTTGACGAAGTGTCTCCCCAGCTCGTTGTTCAAACCCAAGAATTTGACTCCTTAATATCTTTGTTTTCTTAGTGGGGACAAAAACTTGATTAAGAATTCCCTTGCCAGATCATCCCAAGTGTGGATTGAATTCGCTGGATCCTTATTCAACCACTCCTTAGCTTCCCCGATCAGTGAAAAGGGGAAAAGTGTTAGTATGACATAGTCCTTGGAAAAGTTCAGATAATTGTAAGTGTCCGTAATTTCCAAGAAATTCTGAATGTGCCTTTGCGGGTCTTCATGAGGTAAGCCCACAAACAGCCTTGTGGATTGGATCAGCTGCACCATGTATTATTTTAGCTCAAAGTGCCCAGTGATATCAGGCTTCACAATAGCCTGAGTCATATGAACCAGACTGGGCCTTGCGGCTTCGATCGCCGCGCGTTCCTCATTACCTGCCATCTCAATTGGCTGTGGTTGAACTACGATGTCCAACTCTCTTTCAATTCTAGTTCTAGCATCCACCTCCCTCCTCAATCTGTGAAGTGTTCGTTCAATTTCGGGATCAAGAGGAAGGAGATTGTTTGCGCTTCTACTTCTTCGCATTCAAGAAAAGAAAACCTGTATTGGCACAAACAAAGTGAACTGAAAATTAAAACTTAAATAAATAAATAATAAAAGCTCAACTCAGTCAAGTAGCTAATTTCTAAGTCCCCGGCAACGCCGCCAAAAACTTGTTGCAACCAAAAACAGTCACGCAAGTGCACGTGATCGTCAAGTAATAGAGTAGTGAGTAGAGTATCGTTCCCACGAAGATTTATGATTAACTGTTGACTAATTCAAACTCAATTAATTTGTTTGTACAAGAGGTTTTTCACAAAATAGAGATGTAATTATTCTACTACCTAAACTACCAAGCAATAATCTAACTAGAGCAATTAACCAAACAAATAACAATTTTGAGTAACAAACAGTAGGAGAGGATATTCCAGGGTCACATGCTAGTTAAAAATCGTGTTATGTTCTTAGCTTAAAATGACTAATTGATTTACCTGGATTGTTGATTGACAGGGTTAATGTTACTCATAAGAATCTGTCGAGTTCTTACTCGCCTATTCAAGTTAACTCAATGCCTATGTGTCTTTGGAATTAAGATTAACAAGAATGCATTTACAATTCCTATATTTCAACCAAGCAAGGCAATTGGGTATATGTCTATCCCAATTGCTAATCCGTTCCCCGAGGCCCGGGTTCAAGAACTTGCCCTATTTAATTCTATATGCAATCTAAAGTTCCCACTTTCGAGTTCAACTAAAGATTCGTAAATAGTATTTCACTATTAGCTACTCAGCAAAATAATTAAAAGCAGAATTAAATAAACAACCCAATATGATAAACCAACTTTGTCAAATTAAACTTCAAACAACAGCATTCATGTTTCACCTATGACCCTAGAACAATGGGTTTTAGCTACTCATACTAGTGTTCATCACAAATAGATGCAATTTCATCCCAAATAACAAAAACCAAGAGAAGACAAGAAGAACTTGATGGCCAAATCTCCCCCTTGCCTCTTGTCTCTCTATTTCTTACACTAGACTATGAAAAACTTCCTCCTCTCTTCCTTGGGCGAGCTTGACTTTATATAGGTTAAGTGAGTTTTCCTCCAGATTTCCAATTCTGCCCCTAAATAACTCTTCCCGTATTTTGGACTAGCGCGACCGTGCACCTGGCCGCGCATCTGGCCGCGCTAATTGGCTGAGATTCTATCATGGACGCGCTAAAAGTAGCGCGGTCGCGCACCTGGGCGCGCATGTCCAGTTCTGTGTTTCATCACTTCTATTCCTCGTCTTCAAGCGTACTCAGCTCTGAGGGGTCTTTCTTGCTCCAAAATGGTTCCAATCACAACTGTTTAAGGCATCACCTAGGCTCCTCATCCTGCAATATATTCAATTCACAATTAGAGCCTATTTTTCATCAATTAACCATATTATGATATTGGAATATAATCAAGTAGGAGCATAAACAATTGCCAAATTACCTAGATTTAACCTATTATCAGTTGCCGGCATGAGTGGTGAGTTGATCGAGAAAGTGGCAGAGTTGGAGGGGACCGAAGAGGTCAGGGTAGCGGCTTTGGCAAAGGTGGCGGCATTAGAGGTCTCCATCCGCGTCCTCAGGTCTGAACGTGCAAATGATGCGAAAATGGCCGCACTAATGGAGGCACGACTTGAAAAGTCAATTGGTGGGCTCGAGAGAGATGTTTTGAGCCTTAGTGATCAAGTTGTCGCTCTTGAGGCCGAGAAGGCGCAATTGTTGGCTCAACCTTCCTCCTCTCATACTTCTGTTTTCCCCGACGTTCCACGGCATTTATATGAGATGTGGATCCACGCCTAGGCTCAGCTAGACATATATAGGAATTTGATGATGGCGGGGAAGGTTCCTGAGGACGATTTTGAAGATGCATGTGTTAAGGCGCGTGGCGCTAGGATTGCCTGCGGTTATGACCCCGCTATGCCGGGAACTGGCAATGGTAAAGATGATTTAGACGGGATTGCATCTAATGCTTGGTATGACGATGAGTATCCCGATGGTGGGGGCGATGATGGAGATGGTGGTGCTGGACCGGGCGGTGAAGGTGGCGGTGGCGAATACGGGGACGATGTGGTATGATGCTTTGTACTTAGCTTTTGTTTTCTTCTCTTTTTTTTGGGGGGGGGGATCTTTCTGGCCCTTTGTAAGATATTTTATATTTTGGAATGTAATGATCACAACCTTTTGTTGTATGTTCTTGTACCTTTTTATTTTTTTCCGAATGTTTTTCTACGGAAGAGTTGTGTTTGTACATGCTATTTCGAACATGGTCGAGTATATCTTTGGTTGAATTTGGGTGAAGTCCCATGTCGTACTTAATTCAAACGAAGTTGTATCGAACTTAAGTCAGGTTGAGCATGAGTTGAATTCGAGTGTGATTGAATATGAATTCGAATTAGGTCGAATGTTTAATTAATTCGAGCAAGGTCGAGTGTGAGTTGATTCTAACGAGGTCGAATGTGAGTTAATTCGAACAAGATCAAATGTGAGTCGATTCAACAGAGGTCGAATGTGGACTCTTAGTTGGTTCGAACGAGGTCGAATGTGAGTTAATTTGAACAAGGTCGAATGTGAGTCGATTCGAGCAAGGTCGAAGGTTGACTCTTAGTTGATTCGAACGAGGTCGAATGTGAGTTAATTCTAATGAGAATGAATGTGAGTCGAATCGAGTGAGGTCGAAGGTTAACTCTTAGTTGATTTGAATGAGGTTGAATGTGAGTTAATTCGAATGAGATCAAATGTGAGTCGATTCGTGCGAAGTTGAATGTTGACTCTTAGTTGATTCGAACGAGGTCGAATGTGAGTTAATTCGAACAATGTCGAATGTGAGTCGATTTGAGCGAGGTCTAAGGTTGACTCTTTATTGATTCGAACGATGTTGAATGTGAGTTAATTTGAACGAGGTCGAATGTGAGTCGATTCGAGCGAGGTCGAAGTTTGACTCTTAGTTGATTCGAACGAGGTTGAATGTGAGTTAATTCAAATGAGATCGAATGTGAGTCGATTCGAGCGAGGTCGAATGTTGACTCTTAGTTGATTTGAACGAGGTTGAATATGAGTTAATTCGAACGAGGTCGAATGTGAGTTAATCCGAACAAGGTCGAATGTTAGTTAATGTTGAATGTTGCGCAGAGTAAAAACTTTATTCGAACATCATGTGTTTGTATGCTTTGCTTTCAAATATATATCGAAGTTTACATGATTTTCAGGCTGGTATTCCAGTCCAGTCTATCTAGTCCCTTTATTGTTCAGCCTGTAGAACTATTTGAGGGGTCGGACAATGAACTTGTCGACTTGCAATCTATCTTACTCGAACCTTAAACTTCGAGATGTCCTCCTTGTCTCCTCGTTAAAAACCTTCCTAAGAAAACCCAATTGGGACAAAATTCAGGTGAGGGAAAAAGAGTATGGCCAGAAGCACACTTTTCTTAGAAGTTAAAGTACTTGAGGTGGGCGTTGTTCCAGTTGTTCGGCAATAACTTCCCCTCAATTGTTTCTAGTTGGAATGACCATTTGCTTGCTGTTGTCGTAATCTTTTATGGGCCGTCCCAATTAGTCCTTAGTTTTCCTTCTCGTGGGTCCTTGCTCGCCTGTGTTTTGGCTTTGAGTACGTAGTCCCCTATTTTAAGCGGTCTGACCTTGGCTTTTTTATTGTAATATTGCTCCACTTGTTGTTTTTGAGCGACCATCCTTATGTAAGCCATATCTCTTCGTTCTTCGACCTCCTCGTGGTCTTGCTTCCTACTTTTATCGTTAACCGGTCCGGTCCCATGTGAATATCTCAGGCTTGGTTCTCCGACCTCGACCAATATTATTGCATCAGTCCCATAGACTAGCGAATATGGTGTTTCTCCTGTGCTTGTTTTCGGCGTTGCGCGGTATGCCCATAGCACTTCTGGCAGCAATTTCGGCCACAGTTCCTTGGCGTTCTCGAGCTTCTTTTCCATGATGTTCAATATTGATTTAGTAGAGGACTCTACCTGACCGTTGCCCACGGGGTGAAATGGCGTGGAGAGTATTCTTTTAATGTGCCATTTTTCAAAGAACTCAGAGATCTTTTTCCCAGTGAACTGGGGCCCGTTTCACAACTGATTTCTTTGGGGATGCCGAAACAGCATATGATGTTCCTCCATATGAATGTGATCACTTCTTGCTCGCGTATTTGGGCGAATGCATAGTCAGTTAAAACTAAAAGAAATTGTACATTACCTCATCCCGCTGGGAGGGGTCTGACGATGTCCATTCCCTATTTGATGAAAGGCCAGGGCGAGGTGACTGAGTGGAGGTGCTCGCCCGCTTGGTGAATCATGGGGGCATACTTTTGGAATTGCTTGCATTTTCTTACGAAGTCGGCGGCCTCTTTTTTCATCGTGGGCCGGTAGTAGCCTGCTCGTATGAGATATATGGCGAGAGCTCGATTGTCGGTATGCGCTCCGTAGTGACCTTCGTGTACTTCTTCGAGGACACGCCACGTTTGATTTGGTCCTATGTATTTTGCTAAGGGTCCGCCATACGTTCTTTTGTATAAGTCGTTGTTGATGACGTTTTACCTGGCCGCCTACATTTGAAGCTTCTTGGCTTCTTTTTAATCGGGGTGGGAGCACCCTATCCTACAAATACGAGATAATACAATTGCGCCAATCCCAACTCAAGTTTATAGTTCGTACCTCGATTTGATCGATCGATGAATGGAGGAGAGTGACAACGTTCCCTTCTTCGGTTATGCTTTTGGTGGACGCTGCCAGTTTGGCGAGGCGGTCCGCTTCGATGTTCTGCGCTCGACGTATTTGACCGAGATGGCATTCGTCGAACTCAGGTAACAGTTTGCAAATTTTGGCCTGGTATTTCTGTAGTCGTTGTTCCTTGATTTGGAAAGTCCCTGTGACTTGGTTGAAGACGAGTTGTGAGTCGCATTGTAGGACTACTCGTCCTGCTCCATACTTGAGTGCCAATTTTAACCCTACAATCAGGCCTCATACTCGGCCTCATTGTTAGTCATATCAGGGTACCGTATGGACTAGCGAACTATTTTGCCTGTTGGGACCTCGAGCACGAGTCCCAATCCAGATCTTGATGCGTTAGAAGTGCCATCGGTGTATAGAACCCATTGGTCATGCATTTTGGTAGAAGTACTGCGGTCTCCCTTTTGACTTCGTGCATTATTTTTGCACCAAAGTCGGTGACAAAGTCGGCAAGTACTTGCGACTTTAGCACCGTTTGCGGCTGATAGGTTATATCGTGATTGCTCAGCTCTATGGCCCATTTGGCCATCTACACGGGTGCTCGGGTCGGATCTCATCTTCTGTGGCCATTTCATTTTTGGGCCTAACTTCTCTAGTGCGTAGACTATTTCTGAGGGGGAAACACAAAAATTATGAACAGATAATAAATGGGGCATACCTCTCTCATTTTGGTGGATTCCCGTTTGCAGCCTGGATGGACCTTTATCGTGGCATGGAGGTGGCATGAGGGCGCCTCTGACATAAGGCTGATGTATCTCCTGATTAGGTCGGGATCCCACTAGATCTCTCCTGTTGTTGTTTCTCCGATCTTCCTAGACTCCATTTGAATTGAGGTCAACCGCTGGGTTGTTCCATTGAGATCGTCCTCGTCGGCTCTTACCTTGGCACAGTAGGCGTTGTGTATCTCATCCCAAGTGGTTGGAGGGTATTTCATAAGTCGGCTTAGCAACTTTTTGGTCGCCCTTGACCCACTTCTGCTCAACCCATTTTGGAAAGCAGCTACCGACATCCTTTCAGATACATTTGGAAGGGTCATTCTTACACGGTTGAACCGGGCAAGGAAGTCCCTAAGTCCTTCGCCAGGCGATTGCTTAATGGCGAATATGTCGTTCACCCTCGCCTCTGCTTTCTTAGCCCCGGTGTGGGCAGTGACTAACTTGTCTGCCATTTCCTCGAATGTTTCTATGGAACGCGCGAGTAACTTCGAGTACCAAGTCAGTGCTCCCTTGGTTTGGGTTTCTCCAAACTTCTTCAGCAATATAGATGATACTTGTTCTTTGGCGATGTCATTGCCTTTTTGTGCAGTGACATAGTAGGTTACATGATCCTCCGGGTCCGTCGTGTCGTCGTATATTTTTTAGGTATGGCAACATCTTGAAGGTATTTGGTATGGCGTGCGGTGCAGCCTCATCGCTATATGGCTGCTCAACAAACCGACCGATGTCCCTTTTTGGCAGATGTTTCGGGGCACCCGGTATTTTGTCTACCATCTCTTGGCGCTCTTTCATTTGGTTGCGTAGCATTTTGTTCTCATTCTCCATCTCCTCCATTTTCCTCAAAATGGCTGTGAGGATGTCATTGCCTGCATCACTAACATTGTGAGTAAGGGCATATCAGTTTTCGATGTAACGTCGTCCCTTGCCTCTTCTCTACTCAACCTCCAAGCGGGCTTGTCGAGGAAGCCAGTTAGCGTGTTTGTCAACCATGCCTCAAGTAGCTTTGTCACTGCTAGTGGTGCCTCCTCTGTCGTGGATGTAGAGGCCCCCTTACCATGCGAGGTCGTGATGCTTCCGTGAGGTGGAGGCATGTTGTTTCGTTTGTGAGAGGCGTTTGGTGTTATATATTCGCCCTCCATTTCATCCATTTCATTGATGGTATGGAGAAGGTTAGTGGTGAGGTCGGTTATCGCCTTCCTCTTTTCCTCTCCGTTGTTTGCCATGTTGGATTTGTGCAAACAAAGAAGTATAGGGTCTTTGCAAAGTTTTTATTTTAGATCTAGAAGAAACTAAAATTTTAACTAGAAAATTCCTCACAAACGACGCCAAATGTTTGACCAAAAAGTTGTAAGCCTTTTTGTTAAATTAATTAAATCAGAAAGTAGTGGGTAAATCCTAGTTAAACATAACAAATCCTAAATCTGAAATCGGATACACAAATAACGTAGAATTGCATTTGAACCAATTTAATGCAATGGGTATTAGATGGCAAAGTTACAAGTATGTGGTAGGGTAATGATGAGCAATAAATATAATAAATGACAATGAATGTAAATAGAGAGAATGATTCACCCAAATATTTAGTGAGGTGGATGATTCTTCTCTCTAACAATGATGTAAGACAAACAAACGTGGGAATACATGAGGCTTTTTCAGATCTGATGCGAGAAAGTATGAGATGGACAACAAATCGAATATTTATGGAAAGACAATATTTGTAATTTACTTGAGTCAACTTTTCATGAGAGCGCTTATCATATAGAATATTACATACACCATTCTTCTCTCTCTATTCCCCTTTATATGAGACATATCCCCTATCTAACTAAAAGTATAAGTGCAAAGAATATTCTGTATATTCCCCTAAAATATCTTACTACTAAACTAACCGTTATAGCCGATCTGAATACTCGACCTCGATCCCGGCTACTCAGCTCGCCAATAGGTTCCTTCCATCTTGAGCACGACCTCGGCCTAATCGGCTCTTAGCAATCCTCCTTGGACAAGATTCCCTTGGTCAGATTTTGATCCATACAACAATCATGAGAAATTAATTTTTTTCACCTACCTAAGTTTTAGTAATTAGAGTTAGTCGATACCTGTGATAACAAGTTGATCAAAACACCACCATCATTAAAAAAAAAAAAAATTGATTATTCAATAATATGAAATTCATTGCATGATCACCTAATTACTTAATTTGTTGACATGGGAGGAGCATGTATCATCGTTAAAGACCCTATATAACCTAAAGTAACTATGATTATGCCACCTAAAGATCTCGTATCATATGCTATTATTCGAAATAAGCGACACATCATTAGCAATGTTTTAGCAATATTCATGAATATGATGTTTCAATTGACCTTCCCGCTCTCATTCCCTTTTTTGTCCCTTGTTTTTTATGTCAAGATTCATAGATAATAAAATTTAGGTTTATACGGATTGTCGGCATTAGTTAAATGCAAGATTTGTTTTTAATTCACTTAGATTCTTAAAGAATACTGAGAATAACTGGGTTTAATCCAAACCTCTTTTTCAACCCCAAATTTGAACCCAAACGTAACGCCAGTTAACATAAACAGACAAATTTTACCATGATCTTGTTATCTAGGTATATTTACGTACATATTCTTTTGACAAAATTGTTTTAGTTTAATTTCTAAAAGTTTCTTAGTCACATGTACAAATTTTTGACAAAAATATAATAATACTCTGATATACTTAACCAAGCCTTACATCCACCAGAGGGATTCCAAAGCTAAAGCTATTATTGTACAATAAAAACTGCGACTCCCTCCGCTCCATTTTAACTATCGATTTAGTTCAAAAAAATTGTCCAAAATAACAATCACTTTAATATTTCAAGACTAAATTTTTAACTTGTTTTCGACTATACCCTTAATATTAAAGAAGTATTAGTTCTTTTTAATATTACTAATTCTCAAAAAGCATTTAATTTGGGTAACTTAATAAACTATACTTTATATATATATATATATATATATATATATATATATATTTCAATGGATGTAAAAGAGCTAAAACAATAGTTAAAATGGAACGAAAGTAGTATTATTGGATTTGAGAATTAAAGAGATCCAAATTGCCATAGCTAAAGAATGTTAAAGCCTTAAAGAAGTGGAATGACAAAAGGGAGCTCTGCTGTCAAGAATGGTAGTTGGGGGGATGAGAAGGTCACCAAACTACTACATTCATCATTTTGTCCCATTTTCCTACTAATTATTGCACTATAATTAATACTCCAACACCAAATTAACCCCTAACTTGCCCTTTTCCCTCTCATCATACCGCCTAACAAATCTTTTCCTACTTTGTTTAAAACTTATCCAAAATCCCCCCAATAAAAGAAAAGTTCCTTCCTACATTATTATTATGAAAGAAGGCATCTTTTACTTGTCTTGTTAAACCTTAACACCAAGAATCTTGCATTTATCACAATTCACATTTTTCTTCTTCTTAGTATAATAATAATCATGCCATTAACTGTTTCCACGTAAAAATAAAACCTGGGTCGGTCTTATTTTAGTTGTAAGGTACCATCTTTCACACTTTTTCATACTTTTCATTATATATTCGAGTAAGGTAACTCTATCCTCTCCTACAAGCAAAGTTGTTAACTTTTCTTTATTCTTTCTTTTTCTTTCTTGGGTTTGTCGATTTCTGTGTAGCTTTTCAAGATCCGTTCTCAAAATGGGGTTTCTTCAAAATAGTTGTACTAACTCTGCGGAGCCTTTTTACAGCTCAAAGACTCAACCTTTAGCCAGTACTGATACTGATAACAACTATAGTGTGTATGATGAGTTAAAAATCAAATCCTTAATTTACAGAATGATTTGGGATTTTGGGTTGGCCTGTTTTATTCCGACTTGCCGGCGGCGAACTTCCGGCAAGGATAACGGTGATAAGGATAAAGGTAGTGTTAGCAGCAGTTTGGAGCATAATAAAGCTTGGTTACTTGCTGAAACAGGAGCTTGTGGTACTGAATTAATTAATGCTGAGCCACATTCACTTCACTCCTCTTTTAGGTTCAGCTTTTGTTCTCAGGTTGAGCTTGAGTCTATGAATATGAATAGATGTTCCTCTGCTACTGTTTTGATGGTGAATTTGGATAATGGGTTGACTGATCCACTTTCCAGAGAGCTAAAATGGAGGAAAATTCAATCACTTGAGAGGAGTATTTCTCCTGTGACTCGTTCTTTAATTAGGTTCACCTATGCTGAGATTGCTTCTGCTACTCGCTATTTTTCTAAAGGTACTCAATTGGTTTATGTTCAAATTTTAACCCTTCTTTACTTTGAATTTATGTGATGTTGATTTGTTGTTTTTGTTTTCTTGAATTGGGTAGGTAGAGTTTTGGGAAGAGGAGCATTGAGCTATGTTTTTAGAGGAAGATTGGGATTTATGAGGACAAGTGTTGCTATAAAGAGGTTAGATAGGGAAGATAAGGAATCTCCAAAGGCATTCTGTAGGGAATTGATGATTGCTAGTTCTCTTCATAACCCATACATTGTTCCTTTGGTTGGTTTTTGCATTGATCCAGAGGAGGGTTTCTTTTTGGTCTACAAGTATGTATCTGGTGGAAGTTTAGAACGGTATTTACATGGTAAGAATACTTGGCTTTCTTTTCATTTCAATGAGAATACAATTTGCTTGAGACTAAGATAGAGTTTGATTCACAGAGAAGAAGAGGGGAGTGAAAGGCGGTCCAGCACTTCCATGGTCTACGCGGTATAAGGTGGCCGTAGGCATAGCAGAGTCAATAGGGTATTTGCATTATGGAACTGAGAGGTGTGTTGTTCATAGGGACATTAAGCCCTCCAACATTCTTCTTTCATCCAAGAAAATACCCAAGGTAATGAAAAGAACATTCATATTTAACAGCTCAAATTGGTTGTTGTTCTTCTGGTCGATTCTGTAATTTAATCCTTATGTTGACTTATGCAGTTGTGTGACTTTGGCTTAGCTACATGGACTCCTTCACCTTCTGTACCTTTCCTTTGTAGAACAGTTAAAGGAACATTCGGGTATTAATTTCTATCTTGATAACTCTTAGGCATGACTATGAATAAGGTCCCCGCGTTGCTTGGCAGTAAAGAACATCCCTATATTTATGATATTTGAATTACATTTGCAGGTATTTAGCTCCTGAATATTTTCAGCACGGTAAAATATCAGATAAAACTGATGTTTATGCCTTTGGAGTTGTCCTCCTGGAGCTGCTAACCGGAAGGAAGCCAATTGAAGCGAAAAGGGGACCAGGAGAAGAAAACTTGGTGTTGTGGGTAGGTTCTTGCTTTAATTTCTTCCAAGCTGTCCTCGCTTATCTTTATTTTGGATAGTTAAATCAGTCCGGCTCCATTTGTTGGTATCTGTTAATGCAAGAATACAAATTATCCACCATAATTTCTGCCAAGGATGTCTTTAGTGTGAATTTTTTTATAAAGCCAGTAATGTGTGACAACCTGTCTCTTTTCCTTTCTTCTATTTGATTTTAAATGGCACTTTCAGTTTGCAGATGTTTAGAGATTTTTTGTTCTAAATAGTCACTGTCGCAAAGAAAATATGGTCTTTAGAATAGAGTGTCATGTTATATTGTTCTTTGTGCCGAGGGTCTATCGGAAACATCCTTTCTACCTTCACAAAGGTAGGGGTAAGGTGTGCGTACATCCTACCTTCTCCACCCTCCCCAGACCCCACTTGTGGGATTCTCGCCGGGTTTGTTGTTGTTGTTGTTGTTGTTGTTGTTGTTCTATTGGTAGGCTGTTCAAGCTCTGATGCACAACTGAGACATCCTATGATTGATGACATTTTGAAAGAAGCATGGAAACCTTGTGTTGAGCTTTATAAAAGTATTATGCTTGATCATACTGATTGGTGGCTCTACTATATATATATATTAGACAATTACAATCAATTTGACCAGTTCATACATGAGTCAGTGCGCTAATCAGATTCAATACATTGACGATGATAAGACTCTAGGTATCAAAATTTGGCAATGATTTGGACCATCTATCCTTGTGTTATTACCATGATTGGCTGCATAACAATTTAGACCCTCTTTTGTTCTTTTTGACAAAATTTGGACATTAAAA
Organism: Nicotiana sylvestris; assembly: GCF_000393655.2. Taxonomy (NCBI): domain Eukaryota; kingdom Viridiplantae; phylum Streptophyta; class Magnoliopsida; order Solanales; family Solanaceae; genus Nicotiana; species Nicotiana sylvestris. The sequence goes on from NC_091058.1 coordinate 95,395,063, forward strand.
TCGTCTTCTTTGTTGTTTTCAGGCAAAGCCTCTAATGCAGCAAGGAGCTCTTGAAAAGTTTCTTGATCCAAGACTCAAATTCCCTCAAAAGAATCTACAACAAATAGCTCGGATGACCCAAGCAGCAGCTGCATGCATACACAGTGAAGAGTCTCGAAGGTCCAATATGGACGAGATCTTTGCCATATTGAGAGGCACAGAACCTCGTTCCACGTTCAGAAAGAAGTCTATTTCACGCAGTAATAGTTGTATGATTGAGTGTTATCCCCAATTGCAGCGGACAAAAAGTGAAATGAAGAGTCACTTGGCCTTGGCAATGTTAGGAGTTCCTGACTTCGAGGATGATGATTTTTATTGTCGTTGACATGAAAACAATGAATTTGATTTTTTCTTTTCTTTTTTTCCCTCTTTTTCCTCACCCCATTCTACTTGAAATGGGAGATTATAGTGTGACAACTGATAAGGCTAAGCTCAGTTAACTTGTAGATAGAGAAAGCGGTGGTCTGATTGAAGAATACACTGTTTGTATATATTTGTCCCTTGTTTTGGTGGGAAAAATATGGCAGGTTCTGTTTTGTATGATATCATAAAGAAGGTTGTGAATTGTTTTCTGGCATGATTTTACTTCTTTCCATGATTGTAAGTTAAGACTTTCATTGGTTGTTTAAATGTACTGTGTTTTAGCTAGTTTTGTATCGTGAAGTTGCTTGCTTTGGCCTCTAGTTTGGTGAAGCAAGGGTAAAAAGAATGGCCTTTTTGCTTTGAGATTTCTCAGTTTTTCTTATCTACTTTGGCCATTATTTTTTTTCACTTTTTTCTGAATTTTTTATTTTTTTTTTGAAATTAGTGTTTGGCCATAATATTTTTAATTTTCACTTGAAGATGAATTTCGGAATTTTTCGAGAATTTGAAAATCTCCAAAAAACTGTTTTTCAAAATTTTCACTTCAGATCACTCACAAAAATTCAAAAACAACCCAAAATTGTGTTCACGTCCAAATACAACTCTAATTTCAAATACCATTTTCACTTTAAATTTTTTTTTACTTTTTTCGGAATTTTATAATTCTTATGTCCAAACGCCCACTTAGTAATTCCAGTCAATTAAACCTTTTTCTTTCCGGTGACCGAGACCGTTGCCCTATTTGTCAACGCTAAATTAATCGGAGTAGTTTATGACAATCTACAGTAGGCCACCAAATTTAAATTTAATTAGTTAGTAAATTTGTTGAACACAACTCTTATTGGGTTTTTAATGTATAGGAAGTTGACAACATGTTCTCTTCGTGCCATTCTTTTTTCCTATTGATGGTGTTTATTAATAAAACAAAAGTTGATCAATCCATTACAGTATTAGGTATTTAAGAAAAGACATGGTTCAGAAAGTACAACCATTATGCCACGAACAATGAATAAAATTAGGTCACCTTTACATTATTTGTGATTTGCTAAGTAACGACAGCTAAACTCTCACATAGGACCCAAATAATGAAATATCTTGTCATAATACAGGGCAGAAAAACTTGTAGTTCAATGTTGTTGACCCACGTTGCCTAAATTTATAAATTTTATTTAAACCAAACATTTAGAACCAACCAAATAATTTAGAACCCAAAAAAAAAAAAAGATATACACGCAATCCACCTCAACAATGATGTAAGGAATATGAGGTAGTTATACAGTTTAACTAAGTTAACGGTTTTCTCCAAGGGAAACAAGAAAAGGAAAAGCCAAGACATTTTTGAAAGTGACATATATCAAAATGTAGGAAGAATATTCAATCATAGCAATTGTAGAGGCGAATCCAGAATTTAGAATTAATAGGTTCAAAATGAGTATAATCTTATTATATGCATACATTTTAAAATTTTATGCATATGTATACATAGTTCGAGCTGAAAGTAATGAATGTAGTTAAACTTGTAAAACACACCCTAAATCCGCTTCTAATGGTAAGGCGTGTGCATCAAGAAAGCTAGAATACTTTAGCAACATCCTTAATCAAACCTCTATTGGCTCGAGCAAATTCTTCGAATTCTTCATAAGAAATAAAGCCATCCCCATCAGTGTCAAGTTCAGCCATCATATGTTGGACTTCTTCAGAAGTTACAGAGCCTAACATTTTCAAGGTTTCTCCAAGTTCTGCTGAAGAGATTTTGCCATCACCATTTAAATCAAAACGCTTAAAAATTCGTTCGCGATCAGCTATGTCTTGTGGATCTTCAGCCATTCTTTGGTTTGTTTGTTTATTTTTTTTTTTTATTTTTTTTTTTTTTTTTTGCCTTTTTTTGTGATGGTTACAACACAGGCAAAGTTGGTTTTCTTTGAGAGTTTGATTTTGGACACAGAGATCCGAAAAATGAGTTCCAATTTGGGTTATAAAGAGGTCTTCATCCAAGCATATATGGTCACCCTTAGCCTTAGGACACGGGCTTTGTGTAATTTTATGGTTCTAAAAAACTTTGCAACAACTAATCTGTTTGTTTATGCTTTGTGGAAGGAGATAAACGTGACTCCCAAAACAGACAATGACAACATTTTGACGCCTCAAAATTGCGTACAATTGGGAAAAAGAAAAAATAGTTGAAAGATGGAAAAGAAAAAGTTAACCAAATATGAAACATATCCCTATTTATTAAGTATTTATTAACAATCTTATGGGATCCTATGAATTGTTATTGCATAATAGCACTTGATTAATGGTAGGTCAGATGTATTATTGTCCCATAGAAAATAACAACCAACAGCCGTCAACAGTATTTTTAATTTCAGTATGTTTGATTTATAACTTTTTTTCAGATGAGAAAAATAAATCTTTCTTTACAAAATAAATATTTAGACGTCAATTATTAAAGATTTGAAACCAAAAATTAGCTTAGATGCTTGTCCGAGAGTGACAAATAATTTGTGAGGTCACAAGATTCACCAGGGTAAGACCCAAAAAATCATTATTAGAACTTTATCAACATGCAATTTCGTGTTGTGAAAACGGAGCATATTATCTTGTATACTCTTTTTTTCTTTTAATGATAAGCTAGTCTTATATATTTCTAAATAACAATGCATAGGGACAAAATTTGGACATTTGACGTCCAAAAATATAAAATTCTCAGGTATCTGTTTAATGTATGTAATGCATTTACAAACATATACAATCCTAGGATCTCCGTGATGTACCACGAAGCAAAATCAGCTGATTTTCATATATCAGAAATAGGATAACAACCAAACTGTCTATGCTAATCATACACTGTTGACAGACAAAACAATACAGGTTTGAGAATGATACGGAAGTGTATCTGAATATGACTAGCAAAATGTCAATGCTAATCAAAAACAATTGACAGACAACAATTCAGATTTGCTGATGAAAGTGAATCAGAAACCCATGCATTATCCTCATGACTTTCAACCCTGGTAATACACGCGATTAATAATGCGGTTATGAGCATCCACATATTCGTTATAAATTATTACTACAGATTTTTTTTGACTGTTTCCAGGTTTCTGTCAACACTCTTCTTCTAGAACAACTCAATAAATGATTTTTTTGCCCTACAAGAATTTATGAAGGAGAACAGATGGCACAACTTCGCAAGCCTTTAAATGACAACTGAACAATAGGTCGGATGATATTATGAAACTGACTTGAGCAAGGAATTCAACACAACTTCTCTTGTTGGCAAAGCTGGAATTGCTCCTCTCTCCATCACAGTCAATGCACCACAAGCATTAGCAAAACAAAGGGCATCTCGAAGTTTGTCCTCATCCTAAGAAATTCAGATTCACAATTAGCATTATAGAGGACACGTGCATCGTACTTTAAGAATAATGTGCAACTCCAGAAGGAAAGGCAGGTAGAATTTGGGGAATCCAAATTAGTTTCAGCCTTTTCACTATTTGTTTCATAAAGTGGCTGCAGCAAGAACAAGGATGTGGCATAGTTTTAGTAGCATTCAAGCTTCATCAAGTGCAAGTTTTTACTTGCAAAACGTGATTGTCCATATTGTGATTTTTCAGCTGCCTTGTATCACTGGATTGCATATGCGAGTTAATTATTTAGGCTACTAGTTAACAAGTGGTTTTAATTACACAGTAGAATATCCACACTACAATTAAATCATAAATGTACTTCAATGTTATTATACTGAAGATACTCATCAAGTGCACAAACAAGAAACAGCATCAAAATCTTTTTGCTCATTAGGTAACATGGTATGAAAAATCACAGACAGTGAAGAATGTAAAATAGTGGCCAGCAGAATGCCAGTATAGTGGAATAACAGAACTACAGCTCATTATCAGATTCAATACAAAAAGCCTTACCTGGAGCAGTGAGACATTAGGTGCTAGCTGTGACAATATTCCAGCAACAAAAGCATCTCCAGCGCCAGTGGTATCTACAGCATCCACCTTTAGACCCTTAACTCGCCCACTGAAATCCTGTTTTGCATTATTCAAGCAACTTCAGAGAATTATTTTTCCTATCTTTCATATATAGTGGATAACTAGCAAATCTGTAGGTATACAATTATTAGCGTCGTAACTGATTTAGAAGTTTGGCCTAAAGATGCACAAAATTCTACTCCCTCCGTTTCAATTTATGTGAACCTATTTGACTGGGCACGGAGTTCAAGAAAAAAGAAAAGACTTTTGAACTTGTAGTGTAAAATGAGGCACATATACTTTGTGTGGCTATAAATCATTGCATAAAGGTAAACTGTTTCCAAAAACGGAAATACGCCATTCTTTTTGGCACGGACTAAAAAGTAAGGTTCACATAAAATTGAAACAGAGGGAGTAATACTTTTAAACCTCCCTCCATGCAGTTTATGCGCCACTTGAGCAGGAACAAACTAACAAAAATGAACCAGCTTGACGGAGACCGATAAGACTCAGACAACCTCTAATGATGTTTCCTAGAAAATAGAAAAAATATCATTGATACTGTTTCAGATCATGGCTCACGAAAAGAAACAGAACAAAGGATCTTTTGATATCAGCTTCACAGGATAAGGGATTCTTAATAGTATTATTTTGACACAAATCACAGAGCAATGGATTATGGTCCTTTGCAATGAATTAATTTTGATGTCACATTTTCAAGCAACAGGTGAATCAACTTTAACAGAAATCAATAATATTTTATTAAGCTAAGGATTGGCTGGATAGCATTTATAAAGGGCACATCATCTATGTGCGCACTTCTCGATAACCCAGTGGCAGATTGTACAATTTATAAATGCTGTACTCCCAAATAGTTTAAAAAGGTAAGATTCAACAAAATGGATATTATATATTAAGATATAAGGATCGAATACAGAGATTTAATAACTTTTTGATAAAGGGTTACAACATCATTTGCTTACACGGATTGAATCGTGTAGACTGTAGAGTAGAATGCAGTAAGAAGCTTACCTTGGTGTAATATCGGCAACCTTCTGGGCCTTCTGTGACGAGAAGTAACTTGAGATTTGGATGGTACAACTTCCGAACAACATTATCATCGTAAGGATCTTCTCCTTGTGTCAAAAATGAAATCTCTTCTTCACTTATCTGGTGATAATAAGCAGCTGAAACATCAGATGTACAGTTCATTTGAAAGTTCAAATTTTTAAGTCCGACTCTCTTGCAAGACTAATTATACTGCATATTTATTACTTTACATTGGACACCTGAAAACAAGTACCTTAATTATATCAGCAGTTTCCCATATGCTAAGGATTCCTTCTCTAGCACTTTCCGCAGATGGCCACAGTGGAAGCCTCAAGTTTGGATCATAGGACAAGATTACACCAGCATCCTTTGCAGCTCTTGTAGCTGCGATATGGGCTGATCTGCATGGCTCTGTAATCAGACTTATGGAGCCGTAATGAAATATTTTTGCCTGCCAAAGGGTATAGGAATCATCGGGTATCATATCAAGTGGACTATCCAAATATAACATAGTACTAAGGGTCTACCAGAAATAGCAGAAGGGATGTAAAGCATCAACAATGAAACTGTGCAATAAGGAAAGCTAAAGAATGGCTGATTTGTAGAGAAACATGCTTTCCAGACAGCATAGTTGCTTACATACTTCTCAAATAAGATGGTTTTAAAAATATCTGAAGATCTGGACTGTAAGGTACTCTTAGAACCAAACCATGAACTATATAAGGTTTTTAATAATAAATAGTCACATATAAATAAGAAAAAAGTCATTCTTAAGAGAGGTAACAAAGAGGACCAGTACATATATTTTTATAATTGGAACATGTAAGTAACAAAACTAATAACTCTTTGTGTGGTCTCATAAAAAATTATGATCTTAATTTTCACTCGCTATTATGAAACTTTGAAATACTTCTATTTCGAGGATAAAAGAACTTTCATATACCTTCCTGATCAACTCCAAATCAAGTTCATCCTCTTGGAGCAACATATCAGCACTCGGGTTACGATAGAACATGAATTCACGCTCTCCATCCTTTCTCAGTGTTACAAAGGCTAAAGCAGTACGAGCACCTGGATCAAAGCGCATTCCATCATTATTGACGTTGTTCTCCTTCAAAATATCAGCAAGCATGTAACCAAATTCGTCTTCACCAACCTGCACAGGATTACAAGAATATATCATAAAATACTTCTATGGGTTTTTTTCCTAATTGATTTCTGTTTCACATATTTTTTTGATAGATTATTTTCATTTTCACATATGTTATCTGAATTTATGTTCTCAAAGAAGCAAAGGAAACAAATGAAGGAGCTTACTTGATGCGGTATATAGAATGAATCCTCAACAATCAATCAAATTATCAAAATTCTACAGGGCAGGAAGGAAGATGACTCTGGTGGATAGGAAGATGAGTTTTCTAATTCCATAATTCGTATGCATTAGTTCAGAATAGTGAGTCTCGGATGAGGAAAAAGACGTTCCTTGCTAATGCTATATGCTAAGTTGTATCATATCAGCTTTGATATCAGTACATTAAAGAAGGTAGTTAACATGCGTATCACGCCAAATCACCATGGTACTTTGGAGCAATTAGTGTTTCCTCAGCAAGTGTAGCCGAGCCTTACATTAGATGTAATGCAATATCAAGAATGTATTATAGATTGATAGTTCCAATGTTGTGAATAGTCTTGGAGCTCCTAAAGCCACTTGGTGACTTAAAATGTTTCTAGGAAACAGAAATTGACATATGTTTGAATAGAGACAACAAAACAATAACAAACAGTTACTCCAGCAGCCTGGAATGCTGCTTAGGAAGAAGAAAAAATAGATAGTCAACAATAATTAGCCAGATGTCAAATCCAAAACATACTTGATAAAGAAGCTAGGTTCCTGTACACTTGTTGAACGGAGAAAATCTATCTACCATTACAATTATTCAAACCTATGTTTAGCAGATCGAGTTCAGAAAGACTATAAAAAACGTAAGCAAATGTTATACCTTCCCAATGAAAGCTGAGGAACCACCAAGACGAGAAATGCCAACAGCAACATTAGCTGGAGCACCACCAGGAGCCTTTTTAAATGCAGGTGCTTCAGCTAATGACAGCCCACTTGTGGTTGGAACAAAATCAATGAGCATTTCTCCAAAGCACACAACAAGTGAAGATTCATCCTTCTCCAAAGGCCCATTGTCGCTAGGCAATGCTCTTCCTTAAGTAATAATTGTAGAAGAAAAAAGCATAAATACAAAAAGTAGGTAGCAAATTATTGGAGTCAGTAGTGTAGATAGCTTGAATGTAACCATACTTAGTTAGTGAAGTAACCACAGTTAGGTGTAGTTAGTGGAATTGTTAGTTAGTTATGCCAGCTGGCTTAATTAAGAGTGGAGCTATTACTTGTATATAGAGGACAACTGTATTCATTTTCATATACAGAAAATAATACAACCGACTTTCTCTTTCTTCTACATTCTTCGTTCTTCACAGAATTTCCTCCATAGCTGAGCTTAAGTTCTAAGCATCGAGCTCAGATTCAGGAAAATAACATGGTATCAGAGCAGTAACGACTGGGTCACACGCTCGTTGTGCAATTCCACATATTTCAGATCTAGTTTTTCCTCTTTCAAGGTCAATTTTTTTTTGTTCAACAATGGGAGATGAGAAAGAAGAAAAAATTGATCACACTCATCCACTCTTCGTACATCCTTCTGACACTCCTGGCTCGATTTTGATTCCGGTGAAGCTCACAGGATCTGAAAATTACGGTCTTAGGCACAGAACGATGCGAATTGCCCTTCAAGCTAAGAAAAAATTAGGGTTTGTGACTGGTACTTGCACAAAGGATCGATTTAAGGCTGAATTGCATGAAAATTGGGAAACTTGCAATGCGATTGTCTTATCTTGGATCATGAACACAGTGTCGTCAAATCTTCTTAGCGGGATTGTTTATGCATCGAATGCCCATCTAGTTTGGAAAGATATCCAGGAGCGTTTTGATAAGGTGAATCGAGTGCGTATCTTTCAGTTACACAGAGAGATTGCCACAATTTCACAAGGAACTGATTCAGTTGCAGCATATTTCACCAAATTGAAGGAGTTATGGGCAGAGTATGATGCCCTAGTGCCTTCACCAGGCTGTGACTGCCCAAAATCGAGAGATTACATTGAGCATTTGCATCGTCAGAGGTTACTTCAATTCCTTAGTGGACTTAATGAGTCATATGAGCAGGCACGAAGGCAGATTCTTATGAAGACTGTTGAACCTACCTTGAATCAGGCATATGCTATGATTATCGAGGATGAAAGTCAAAGATCCAATCTGTTTCCAGCACTGACAGGGAAGGCAGATCCAATGGCTATGCAGGTTGGTCGAGGACAACCTTACAGAGGAAAAAAACATTTTATGCAATGTGACTATTGCAATATGAAAGGTCATTTGAAGGAAAATTGCTACAAATTGAATGGTTACCCAAGTGACTTCAAGGGAAAGAAGAAGTACGCAGCTAACAGTATGACTAGAAATGCTGAATTGGACAAAAGGCCAGAGTGAATGGATGGAGGAAACAGTTCTGAGCCACCAAAGTTTGGTTCCTACTTTACAGAGGATCAATACAAGCAGATTCTGGGGATGCTGAACAAGGAAACCACTAATCCACAAGCAAACATGACAGGTATCACGACATGTTTAATGGCTGATGTGTGTTCTGGAGAACGGATCATAGATTCAGGTGCTTCACATCATATTACTGCATATTTAAATATGCTTAGAACTCACACTAAGTTAGACTCGTTTAACAAGGATCAAGTGAATTTGCCTAATGGAGAAAAGGCTAAAATAACTCATATGGGAATAGCAAATTTCTTAGACAAAATGCAGGTGGATCAGGTATTATATGCCCCAGACTTCAAGTTCAACTTGTTGTCTGTGTCAAAATTAACCAAGGCACTCTCTTGCTCTGTCAATTTCTTTCCTGATTTTTGTGTGCTCCAGGATCTTTACAATGGCAGGGTGAGGGGGATTGGTAGAGAAAAAGGTGGCCTATACATTGTGAAACAGAAAAGAACTCGAAAAGAGATAGCAAGTTCAAAAGCAAACATTGTTGTTCAAAGAAAGAGGCAGATAGCAATCTTTGGCATAGAAGATTTGGGCATGCTTCAGTCAATACCATGAAGAATATGCAGTTTTTAAAAAATAAGATGTTAGATGTTTCCATAAATAAGGATTATCCTATTTGTCCATTAGCAAAGCAAAGTAGACTTATGTTTCCTATTAGTAACTCTAGAAGTGAGAAACCATTGGAACTAGTGCATATGGATGTATGGGGTCCCTATAGAACCCCTACTCATGACAGGAAGCATTTCTTTCTTACTGTTGTAGATGACAATACAAGGTTTACATGGATATATCTATTGCAGCTGAAAAGTGATGTGATTGTTGCGTTGAAGCATTTCCTTTCTTTTGTTAAAACTCAGTTTGCTACAGTCCTAAAGTTAATTAGGACAGACAATGGGACAACATTCTTTAATCAACATTGTAATGCACTGCTTGACTCCTATGGGATATTACATCAAAGTAATTGTGTATACACTCCACAACAAAATGGCATCGTAGAAAGAAAACATAGGCACATATTGGACATAGCTAGAGCATTAAAGTTTCAGGCTTGCATACCAGCTAGATATTGGGGTGAATGTGTAGAAGGAGCTGTTTACTTGATCAATAGAATGCCCAGTGAAGTTTTACAAGGGAAGACACCATATGAACTATTATATAGAAAGCCACCATCCGTTGATCATCTGAGGGTTTTGGGTGCCTCTGTTATGCCACCAACCTTGTGAAAAATGATAAGTTTGGGGCAAGATCCAGGGCAGCTGTTTTCCTAGGGTACTCTTCATCTCAGAGGGGCTATAAACTTCTTGATCTAACTACTAAACAATTTTTTGTGAGTAGGGATGTGGTGTTTAAGGAACATTTATTTCCTTTTTCACAGTCAGAGCCTGCACCAACTCCTTTTACCCCTATTACAACACCTCTTCACCTGCCTCTTGGTCCTAGTGTAGCTCCTGCCAGGGGGAGACACTCACTAGCTCATGCAGCTCACCAGGAAACTGTGATTAATGATGCAATAGATGTTGCCCATGATGAAGCTGTTGATGCACATGATGCAGACATTAACATTCAGGATGCCCAGGATACTGATGCCATAGGTACTGTGGCTGATGCATCAAACAATGACAATGTCACTCATGAGACACTTGAGACTGTTGATTTCATATCACAAGAAGTACAAGCTGCAGACAATACAATGGATAGTGAAAGTGAATTGAGAAGATCAGGAAGAACCTCAAAACCACCTTTGTGGCATCAGGACTATGTGACAAGGAAGCATGCACACACTACAATATATCCACTATCAAACTATGTATCTTATGATAACCTATCAACACAATATAGAAGCTTTCTAACAAAATTCTCATTAGACACATAGCCACAGAATTTCTAAGAAGCTTCAAAGGATGACAGATGGGTAGAAGCTATGAAGCAGGAAATCAAAGCATTGGAAGAAAACAATACTTGGGAGATAGTTGATTTACCAAATGGAAAGAATGTTGTTGGTTCCAAGTGGGTATACAAGATAAAATACAAGGCAAATGGTGAAATTGAGAGATTTAAGGTAAGGTTAGTGGCTAAAGGCTATAGTCAAAAGGAAGGATTAGATTACCATGAGACATTTTCACCAGTTACAAAGATGGTGACCGTTAGATCAGTCATTGCACTGGCGGCTTCAAAAGGCTGGAATTTGTCTCAAATGGATGTATACAATGCTTTCTTGCAGGGAGATTTATATGAAGAAGTGTACATGGAGTTACCCCAGGGTTTCAGGAAACAGGGGGAGACAAAAGTGTGCAAATTAGTGAAATCTCTATATGGCTTGAAACAGGCCTCAAGACAATGGAATATCAAACTATCTGAAGCACTGATTCGCTCACCTTCGAAGAGTGAAAGGATCATTCAAAGCAGACTAAAGGCATAGGGCAAAGGAGCTTAGAAGGGTGACGGGGGGGAGTAGTAAGGTATGAAATCACTTTCTCTCTCCCCCAGATATGCCTTTAATAAGTCCTCCACCTATTTTCGTGTGACGACATCTATGATTGTGAAATTCAGGAATGAACAATTGCAACAATCATGTTCAATTTCTTTTGACAGTTTTAGATTGTGGTGCTTTGTAATCAAGGGCGAGAAGGAAGGATACTGTCAGAGTCTATATGATTATTCAATGTTCACCAAGACCAGAGAAGATGACATAGTTGTGGTGTTGGTGTATGTAGATGATCTGCTGATCACAGGGAGCAGTGAGCAACTGATTCAAGAGACAAAACAAGTGTTGCACCAAAGACCTTGGAGAGCTGAAATATTTTCTGGGAATAGAAGTGTTGAGATCCAACAAAGGAATATTGTTGAATCAGAGAAAGTATGCCTTGCAGTTGCTTTCAGATTTGGGACTGGGAGGAGCAAAACCAGTTTCAACTCCTCTTGACACCAACCAGAAATTTACTTCTGTTGAATATGATGAATACACAGGATCGAAGGGAGATGAGCCATTAGCAGATGTCTCAGCCTATCAAAGATTGATAGGAAAATTATTGTACTTGACAATCACTAGGCCAGATATAAGTTTTGGAGTCCAGACACTCAGTCAATTCATGCAATCACCAAAGATGTCTCATTGGGAAGCAGCCATGAGAATAGTGAAGTATGTGAAGCAAGAACCAGGAATGGGGATATTAATGAGTAGTGAAGGTGCAGATCAGCTGGTGTGTTTCTGTGATGCAGATTGGGCAGTTTGCCCAAATACAAGAAGGTCAGTAACTGGCTTCTTAGTGAGGTTTGGTGGTTCCCTGATATCTTGTAAATCAAAGAAGCAACAAACTGTGTCAAAGAGCTCTGCAGAAGCAGAGTATAGGAGTTTGGTTGCAGCAACTTCAGAAGTGACATGGCTTTTGGGATTGTTTGCAGAGTTAAAGGTAAACATCAAGCAACCAGTTGATATCTACTGTGATAGTAAGGCTGCTTTGCAAATTGCAGCAAATCCCATTTTTCACGAGCGGACCAAACACATAGAGATTGATTGTCACTTTATAAGGGACATGATTAAAGAAGGAAAGGTGCAAACTCACTACATTGGAACTAAAGAACAGCAGGCTGATTTGCTTACTAAGGGACTTGGAAAAGGACAACATGTGTTTCTGTTGAGCAAGCTGGGAGTTCTTAATATTTTGCACCCTCCAGCTTGAGGGGGAGTATTGGAGTCAGTAGTGTAGATAGCTTGAATGTAACCATACTTGGGTTAGTGAAGTAACCATAGTTAGGTGTAGTTAGTGGAACTGTTAGTTAGCTATGCCAGCTGGCTTAATTAAGAGTGGAGCTATTACTTGTATATAGAGGACAACTGTATACATTTTTCATATACAGAAAATAATACAACCGACTTTCTCTTTCTTCTACATTCTTCGTTCTTCACAGAATTTCCTCCATAGCTGAGCTTAAGTTCTGAGCATCGAGCTCAGATTCAGGAAAATAACACAAATTCTATACGCAGAAGAAATGATCATACTGCAGGCCTTGCAATGTTATAGTTCACAATTACAGAATCAAAGACAGTTCAAATTTACAAATCAATATGAGCACCTTTTAGATTTTCTATACGCATATATCTAAATCAGTCCGAGAATATGCTGAATTGCACTGTGTACAGCTGAAAATAACTAAAATAGAATATACTAGTAAAATTTAAAAGAAGAAACACCTTGAAGTTTGCATCGAGGAAAGAAGGGCAGAGACTGGGAGAGAAAAGGTGCTGGTTTCACAGTGCATCTTCTAGGGGAAGGGGAACTTCTAGAACCTTGACTTGTAGTGGAAACTCCACTGAAGCAGAAAGTAGGAGAATGCAGAAGAGCCATATGTATAGATGAGGTTTTAAAGAATAGAAGAAAGGGTTATATAGTGTTTGATGTGAGAAACTAGTTGAGATAGTGAATTTCAAATAGAAACCCTAATACAGTTACATCAGGCGTTAGATTTCAGAAGGGGAAAGTACGAGGTGCAGCGTTGGAGTAATCGTTGGAAACTTGGAATTTGCAGACAATAAACCCTGATTTTCGGAAGAATTGAAGCAGTTGTTCTGTTCCAGTAGTGGGGGAAACAGTGTAAAGCAGCGGAGAAAGCAAAGACCAACGAGGGAAAATTGGGTAAAACACAAGGACCTCTAGTTTATCCTTTGTCACCTGCAAATCATGATTTACCTACTCACTTAATTAGTGATGTGGATTTATTTCTTGCTAATTATTTTTCAACTAAGGATGACGATGGATCAGAACGGTCCAAATTTGATTTGTCCCAATACTCTTGCCCGTCCATCTCCGCTATTAACTTATATTATAACATCCAAATCATAATACGAGAATACATATATTTTTATTAGTAAATATTTAATTCATTAAACTAAAAATAAATATTAGGTATAGTAAAATAGTATATGTTTAGCTTTATATTAGATAAACTTTGATAAATTCTTATTTTTAATTTTAACAAACTTTCTGTTTACCTCGAAAATACGAGTAACAATTAAATTTGATTAGTTGTTTTAAAGAAATGTGATTTAGTTCAATACCAATTAATAATCAAGAAATATGAAGTAGAAATGAAAGACAGAAGTGAATCAAACCAATGTTACTTAGCAGCAATGACCCCAAGCTTAGTGACCTCGAGGTGGCTTAAGGCGGTAAGAACAATTAAGTAATAAAAATAAAGTGAGAAACAATGGAGCTAAAGGACAATGCTGATGAACAGTAGGCAAAAAGGTAGAGAGTATATTCTTTTCTCAGTGATGATAATATCTCTTACAAATGATTGGGGTCCCCTTTATATAATAGGGGAACCCTAAATAAGGAATATTTCTATTTACAGTAAGGAATATTCTTGGTACATCTGTCTAACCGCCTAGTACGGAATAGTACAATCATATTCCGGGATTTGCGTCATGACTTTGGGGACGTGGCAGGAATCTAACTCGTTCTAGTACAAATTCACAACGGTACTATTTGGGGTCGAATACACTCGACCTCGATATGCATCGTGCTTCGCCTTCGAACTCGGGTCTGGTCCCTCGAGATTGAACTTGATCTTACCCGGACTCAGACTCAGGAGGGGCCGTCGAGCCTATAAGTCGGAGGCATACGATTTTGACCGTATACAGATAGTCCCCGCGTTTCGTAGAGTAAGATGATAAGAAACGATTTGAACCTCAATTTTCTCGAACCTCTTGTAATGATGCCATGCCCGTGACGTATGCGCTTGAAGTGATCGGAAATGTCATGTCAGCACGCTTCCCCAAAACGTCAAATGCGCTCCAACACTAGTCGGCCACTTGCGCCGCCGATCTGTCGTCACCTTTCTATAAGTAGCAGGCCACTCTTTTAAACAAAGAACTGTACTTTTTTCATCTTAATCTACTTTTGATCTTTTCCCTTCCTTGCCTCTTTCTTTAATCACCTATTTCCATGGTTCGAACCTGCGATCACAAGGCCACATGGCAGCAACTTTACTAGTTATGCCAAGGCTCCCTTTTTCAAAACTTCAATTCGAGATAATGAGAGAAGGGCGTTGAATCCTTCCCGCATCAGAAAATATGTGAACTTTACACTGCTGCTCATCTCTCTTAACTTCAACCTGGTGTAGCACTTCATTCATTTTGCTTTCCATGGAATGAGGTGGCACTATCATTGTATACGGTAAAATCGGAGGCTCCAATTTTTGGTCATTACAACGCTTCATAAGCACGTTTCCATAGGCTCGAGATTATGGTCGAGATTAACACCCGAGGGGTTATCAATGTCCGACCTCGAGGCAGTGCAGATCGATAGTTATGGTGAAAAAGTGGGAGGTTCCCAAGGCATGTGACTAAAGCCGACCTAGTTTATTTGGCTAGTTCAAGCTCGTACCATGGAATTAAATAGTTGTACTAACCATGTATCTTTGTAATAAATACGTTTGTACTATGTTGGAATTCCCCCTCATATATAAAGGGGACCCTTGTCATTTTGTAAGGATCTGATACACAATATTGAAAATACAAGAATATTCTCTCTGCTTTCTAACAAATTCTCTTGACTCCACTACTTACATTTATTGTGTTCTATTTATTGTTCTTCATTTATTGCTTATTATTGGCCATAAAGAGCCACCATTGAATTTATCATAACTGTTAATCCTTCATCGTCTATCCTCGGTAGGGCATCCAACTCGACCTCGTGGCCTCGAATATGCAAGCTCGAGGCCCCGATTATTAGCCATTCAGTTTGATTGTCATATTGTTTTCAAGCTATTATCTTGTTTCCAAGTTTTCACTTAGCATCCATTGCGTAACAACTAGCATAAAAATAGATCGCGTATTTTTAGAACAACAAAATTAAATCTAATTGTAATTACCATTTTCAAGGTAAATAGTTTGGCGCCCACCGTGGGGCTAAAAATAATAGTGATTATTTTCTTGTTAGTTTACTGCATAACGCAAGTTACCTTTCACACTTTTTCTTATCCAAGATCTTTGATTTCAGGTCAAAATGTATAACTCAGTAAATGCACATGAAAACAACAACCTTGAAGACCATGGAGAAAATAATGTGGATGTTCTAGGTGTTGTGTACCAACACGAAACCCTGAGAATGCACCAGAACCAATTCACGTGGACGTGGCCTCGCGCAACGCCCAACACGTCGAAATAAGCTCCCACACCAATGGGAGAATACACCAAGAAGATCAACAAGAAGCTCAAAAAACCTCGGCTCATGAAGAACAAGGGGTTAGCCTTCATGTCATCTTTGAAATGTTACAAGCACAATAGCTGGCGATTGCTCAGCTGCAAAGCCACCAAAAGACTCCCAACACTGTAGCTCGGGAAACGGCTCCCCGAGCCGAGCAAGATCCAGAAAGATCAAGCAGCAACGGGTCGGCAGACGACCCAGCCATCATAAAGATGCTCAAGGACCTCACAAAGAGGATCGAGTCGGGTGAGAAGAAGATAGAAGCCAATGACAAGAAGGTAGATACCTACAATTCTAGGGTCGATCAAATTCTGGGCGCACCCCCGATTCTGAAAGGTGTAGATTCGAAGAAGTTTGTACAAAAGCCGTTCCCACAGGAAGCGGCCCCAACACCCATTCCAAAGAATTTTAGAATGCCCGATCTTCCGAAGTACAACGGAACCTCGGACCCCAACGAGCACGTTAATGCTTACACTTGTGCAGTGAAGGGCAATGACCTAAAGGACGACGGGATCGAGTATGTCCTACTGAAAAAGTTTGGAGAAAAGCTTTCAAAAGGGGCAATGATGTGGTATCACAATCTGGTCCTAAACTCGATAGATTCATTTGCCATGCTTGCAGATTCTTTCATAAAGGCACATGCTGGTACCATCAAAGTAGCTACAAGGAAATCCGACGTCTTCAAAATCAAGCAAAGGAAGAACGAGATGCTGCGAGAATTCGTATCTCGCTTTCAAATGGAATGAATTGAACTACCACCGGTCTCCGACGATTGGGCGGTGCAAGCCTTCACTCAAGGTTTGAATGAGCGAAGCTTGGTAGCTTCGAAGCAGCTAAAGAAGAACTTAGTCGAATATCCCGTCATGACTTGGTCGGACGTCCACAACCGATACCAATCAAAGATCAGGGTCGAAGACGGCCAACTAGGAGCCCCCTCGGGCTCGGTATATCCTAGTAGGCTTCCAGCAAAGGAGTCAAAGTCGAATAAAGAGAGATACCAACCATACACTGAAGATAGAAGAAACACTCCAAGGCGCAACATACCCCGCAATGGCCGGAGGATGGATCGAGGCCAGAATCCTCGGGGACTTGTTAGCAGAGCTGGATTCGATAGGCACACAGAGCCGATAGAGGCGCCCCGCTTGTCGGAATACAACTTCAACATTGATGTTTCAGACATCGTATTCGCCATCAGTAAAATCAGAGACACCAGGTGGCCAAGGCCTGTACAATCAGATCCTTCGCAAAGAAACCACAACTTAGTGTGTGAATTTTACAACACACATGGCCACAGGACCGAGGATTGCCGGCAACTCCGGGAAGAAGTAGCCCGACTACTCAGCAAAGGTCACCTCCGAGAATTCCTCAGTGATCGGGCCAAAAATCAGTTTCGGGAAAGAGAGGCGACCAAGAAGAATGAAACAAACGAGCCACAACATGTTTATCCACATGATCTTATGAGGCATCGATGCTCCACAAGAACCCATGATCAGAAGAACAAAAATATCCATCACCAAAGAAAAGAAAACTCGAGGTTACATACTTGAGGACGCTCTCACATTCAACGATGAGGACATCGGGACCTTGTCTTAGCCTCACAACGACGCACTAGTAATCTCTTTCCTTGTAAATACATTTCAAATTAAACGTTTACTTGTGGATCCAGGTAGCTCAGCCAATATTATCATGTCGAGGGTGGTAGAGAAGCTCAGACTTCTTGACCAAATCGTGCCCGCCTCTTGAGTCCTCAACGGGTTCAATATGGCAAGCGAAACAACGAAAGGGGAAATCACCCTCCCGTCAACCTGGCCGGCACAACCCAAAATGCTAAATTCCATGTCATCGAAGGAGACATGAGGTACAACGCCTTGTTCGGGAGGCCATGGATACACTACATGAGAGCAGTACCATCCACCCTCCATCAAATGATGAAATTCCCGACAAAGGATGGGGTAAAAACCGTCTACGGGGAGCAGGATGTGGCAAAAAAATGTTCACGGTGCACGATGTGGCACCAATACCAATACCTCCAGCATCGAAGGAACCGAAGGATAAGCAAACAGTAAGATAACGATAACAAGCTACATTCTCGGCTACACCCGACTAAACAAAACGAAGGACCGTACCGAGTCCTCATAACAAACGATTGAATCACATCGAGGTCCGGAGCGCCGTCAGCACTAAGGTATGGTCATCTCCCTTTTTTAGTTACATTTTATACTAACCTGAATGCAGGTATCCAATCGAAACGGCCGAAGATCCAACTCGAAGGCCTTAGGTTCCAAAAGCATACGTTGCACTATTTTTCTTCGATCGGGTTTTATCCCAAGAAGGGTTTTACCGGCAAGGTTTTTAACAAGGCAACATCTATATGCTACCTAAGGAAGACCCAACAAGTATTTGAGGCTTCTTTTTCAACCAACCTCGAATACTGAGGGGCATCCCCCTAGAAGGTTACCTCCTCGGAAAAGCCAAGATGTGCTGAACAGGGTCTCGATAGGAAAATAATATACCGGGCCAAACGGTCGAACGAAGCGTGTCTGTATAGAATAACCAAGCCCTTAACAGCAAAAACGTGTATACTTGTACCAAGTAATCAAAGAATAATTTCCAAAGCATTTCGCATTTCAAAGAAGCTCGGTATTTTTGCAAAAACGGCTCCAGAGCCAAAAATGTCCCGAACACTCGGGGACTGGCGTCAACAACTCGAAACCGTATGATCTCCGGGTCGGAGCTTCAAACTAGTAAGCCCTCAATGAGGCAACATCAAGTTCACAAAATGGCTCCAGAGCCAAAAACGTCCCGAACACTCGGGGACTGGCATAAAAAACTCGAGGATGTATGACCTCCAGGTCGGAAGATTAGAACTTGTAAGCCCTCGATGAGGCAATACCAAGTTTTCAAGGAATGGCTCCCGAGCCAAGAAACTTTCGATGACTCGGGGACTACCGCCAATCGTCACCCCCACTGACTTATCAAAAATTTGAGGCAATAAGACCTCATGTAGGCAGCCTCGGTCTCGTAAGACCTATATAAAGCAACAACAATATTTGTAAGACCTCAAGCAAGGCATGAACCACACTTGTACTAAATGACCAAAACTGTAAGACCTCAAGCAAGGCATGAACCATACTTGTACCAAGTGACCAAAACTGTAAGACCTCAAGCAAGGGATGAAAAATACTTATACCAAGTGACCAAAACTATAAGACATCAAGCAAGGCATGAACCATACTTGTACCAAGTAACCCAAACTTTAAGACCTCAAAGGCATGTAAAAATTTGTAAGCCCTTACAAAAGGCATAATCCCGATCTTAAAGTTAAGGCTATATATCGAACTTGTAAGACCCCTAAAAAGGCATACCCTTGATATAGACACCGAAACTACTTCACTCGGGAATTGAAAGGCTCCGGTCAAACACAATGACTATGGTCATAAGGCTTTACCAGCCAAACTAACATAACTCGGGGACGCCCGACCGTCGCTATAAAATCACAAGCCTTCAACTACTTTGGAAATACTTCGAAAAGAACCAGTTAAATAGGCTACCCTCGACATAGGCAAAGGAGCTTCGACCATGTCAGCTCCAAACTATAGGCTTTGAGATGCTCAACCACCTAGCCAAACCTTCCTAGGTGCTCGATCATCGCCATATAACGACTCACAATCGAGGTTTTTATCAAACCATTGAAGATTTAGGCAAACACAATTTCAAAAGTCCTTAACGAGGGAAAAATAAAGCCTACTAGAGGTCGTACCGACCCAATGCGTAAGAGCCACTACCGCCAGCCCATACTAGAGGTTTTACCGACCAGAGCCATTGTCGCCAGCCTATACTAAAGGTCGTACTGACCCAATGCGTAAGAGCCACTGCCGCCAGCCCATACTAGAAGTCGTACCGACCCAATGCATAAGAGCCAATGCCGCCAGCCCATACTAGAGGTCATACCGACCCAATGCGTAAGAGCCACTGCCGCCAGTCTATAATAGAGGTCATACCGACTCAATGCATAATAGCCACTGTCGCCAGCCCATATAAAAGGTCATACCGACCAAATGTATAAGAGCCTAGGGGTCAGCCTTAAATTCAAAAACTTAAGGTTCAATGAGCTCGAGTCGAAACCTGACTCGGAGACTGAACCCGAAACAGTTAACTAAAAATGCCTAAGAGCAAAAACATAAGAGCTCAAATGTCGACTTATACTAAATGGTCGTACCGACCAAGCGCGTAAGAGCCTACGGGCCAGCCCAATAAGCCTGAAGGCCATACTATGAATCTGAGGGTTCCTTTTAACTCGAAAGCCAATTCATCTAGCTAATGACTGACAAATATCAAGGCAAAGGGAAATGCATGAAAAATAAAAGGCATGGTGGATCAACATCGTAGAGTTAGCAGACCTCGATGGTGAAAAGGCCGGTACAACCTGATGAGATGGCTAAGAGTGAATTCAAGCCCTGCTTCTTCCACAAAGAACCTCATCATCAATACTATCCTCCAAAATGACGGATGAACCTGTGCCAAGGTAACCTGGTACTTTCGACAGAAGTCAAGCACAACCCTATCAAGGTGGCCCAGCGTAAAGGGGTACGTATATACGTTTAGAAACCCCTCGGCATGATCCATGATACTCTCTTTCGAGAAGGTACCCACAGTACTACCTTTTCCCCCCTATCCACAATCTTTCCTCACTAACTCAAGGTGCCCCCCTCCTACTAAAGAAATAAACTTCGAGGCATACTCCCAATAACCCCGAACATTGGGAGGTTTTTCTAATGAAAATTCCCCCTCGAAACAAAATATCCATAGGCGGAACTCCCTTCTTCTTGCCGAGCGGACCCTGACGTAGCAGCCATGACTGTGGTAAAACTAGGGAATTAGAGTGGGAATTTGAGCAAGGGCTTCAAATTTGACATGGTGAAGGACCTAACGCATGAAAGAAGAACTCTACAAAGGAAGATAACTACTCAAAATAGTGGAATCCTCAAAAGAGGGAAGATAGCCCTATATATGGAGAAAGTGGTGACTATTTGCCTGCCTCAAAGGCCAATTAAAAATGCTGACGAAGCCATTTTTTGCTTGGGAAGATGTACCAACAGGATTGCCTTGGTCGTTTCATAACCATGTCATGCAATTAACGTTTTTGTGTGGTGCTTTGGGGATCAAATACCCCCACATCATTACAATCCTCGAGATGGTACCCGATCTCGAGGATTCCTATCAAAAGAGAAGAAAGGCTCTGAGGAGCCATCGATATCATTACAAGCCCCGAGATGGTACCCGATCTCGAGGACTCCGTCAAAAAAGAAGAAAGGCTCTAAGGAGCCATCAAAACCATTACAAGCCTCGAGATGGTACCCGATCTCGAGGACCTCTATCAAGAAGAAGATAGGCTCTAAGAAGTCATTAATATCATTACAAGTCTCGAGATGGTACCCAATCTTGAGGACCTCTGTCTAGAAGAAGATAAGCTCTAAGGAGCCATTAATATCATTACAAGCCTCGAGATGGTACCCGATATCGAGGACTTCTGTCACAAAGAAGGTAAGCTCTAAAAATCTACTCATACAAGCCTGACTTTGAGGTGGTACCCTACCTCAAGGATTTATGCTATTGCAAATGCGAGACATTTACCCAATCCTCTAGCCCTCGAGCTACTTGAGCCCGAGCTAACGTGCACTCGAAAACTACTAATAAAGCCTTAGGGCTATTTCTCTCCTGCGGATCAAGATAAATGTCCCCTCGGTTATTTTAATCCAAGGACTATTCGAGTCCAGGCATACCCTCATTCGAGATCTATCTATAATGCCTTAAGGCTATCTTTGCTCTAAATTTAAAACAAGTTCTCCAGTCGCCCGAGCTTGAGCGAACTCTCACTCGAGCCCATGTACCAACAACATGGCCGAGTATGAAGCCTACATCTTAGGGCTCAAAATGGCCATTGACATGAACATTCAAGAGTTGCCAGTAATTGGAAATTCGGACCTACTTATACATCAGGTATGAGAAGAATGGGCAACCAAGAACTCCAAGATACTCACGTATCTGCATCATGTACAGGAATTAAGAAAGAGGTTCACGAGGACTGCCTTCGAAAGCCTAAAGGCTATCTTTATTCTCACGCATTCGAGCAAGTCACCCCTCAAGGACTATCGACGGGGTCCAAAAGGCTAAGTTTCGTTCTGAAAATTCGAAGCCTACTCTCATTCAACTCGAAGTCGGGGGTCCCGACAGCCTAAGCTCGTATCAATTCAATTTGGGATCAGCCCGAGGAATGACAAAGGGCTCCACAGGATATTGTATTAACCAATCAAGGATCGGGAAAACACCTACACCCGGACCCGGTATTCAAACCAATCGGTAGAGTCATGCACTTAGATTCTTCATAAATGCAAGTAAAAGGAAATCTGACACAAATCAGTACAATCCCACTCAGTATGGGAAAGCTCTAGGAAAGGGCCATCGCGTAACTGATGAGAACACTGCCATATAACCTTAAGGCCACGTGCCTTAAACAAGGAAGATAACAGTGGATGAGGATGAAGAGAAGAAAGGGGTAAAAGGCTGTTGAAGAACATTTGAATGAAGTTTTGGTTCAAGAAGGCTTCTATTTATAGAAAGGGTGGTAGCGTAACCAATAGCACAATCAATGACTTTGAAAAACGTACCGATAGGCGCAATCAATGCGTTTTGGGAACTGGACCAGCGTCAATATTATCACTTTGGAGAGTATGAATCGGCGGTACATTGAATGATTCTAAAAAGGTAAACCGATAGGACGCCTCAGTTATCACAAAGGCTTACGTCATAAGTATGACATCATCGTTGGAAGTTCGAGAAGATGGATATCAAAGTCGTTTTTACTGTTTCACTCTAAGAAACGCGGGGACTATCTGTATACGATAAAATCGGAGGGTCCGATTTTCGGTCATTACAATGCTTCATAAGCACATTTCCATAGGCTCGAGATTATGGTCGAGATTAATACCGGAGGGGTTATCGACGTCTGTCCTCGAGGCAGTTTAGATTGATAGTTATGGTGAAAAAGTGGGAGGATCCCAAGGCATGTGACTAAAGCCGACCTAGTCTATTTGGCTAGTTCAAGCCCGTACCGTGGCATTAAATATTTGTACTAACCATGTATCTTTGTAATAAATGTGTTTGTACTATGTTGGGATTCCCCCTCATATATAAAGGAGACCCTTGTCATTTTGTAAGGATCTGATACACTATATTAAAAATACAAGGACATTCTCTCTGCTTTCTAACAAATTCTCTTGACTCCACTACTTACATTTATTGTGTTCTATTTATTGTTCTTCATTTATTGCTTATTATTGGCCATAAAGAGCCACCATTGAATTTATCATAACTGTTAATCCTCCATCGACTATCCTCGATAGGGCATCCAACTCGACCTCGAGGCCCCAAATATGCAAGCTCGAGGCCCAGATTATTAGCCATTCGGTGTGATTGTCATATTATTTTCAAGCTATTATCTTGTTTCCAAGTTTTCACTTAGCATCCATTGCCTAACAACTAGCATAAAAATAGATCACGTATTTTTAGAACCACAAAATCAAATCTAATTATAATTACCATTTTCAAGGTAAACATCATCTACTATCTTTTGCATCCCACACCGGAATAATGTCCCAAGGATGAACATTCTTGGATCGTTGCTCGTGCATCTTGCAACCTTTTTGGTTTTTCTTGTGATAGAAGGTGAAGCTACATCTTTTGGTCTTCCCTTCTAATCTTTTTCTTTTTCTGCTTTTTTTTAAACGTATTATGGCCCAAGATTTCAACAGAGTGCTCAATCCCCGCTACTGGAAATATAGTTACATTTATCGAGGGTTTGCTGCCCTAAATCTCCTTGGGCACACGAGACATTTCCAAAGATCAAAATGGGATCCGGGAAGGAGGTTCCTGAAGATGATGCTCTACTGGACGTGGCCTTAAAAGTAGATTAGGTTCTTTTCTTTTTTGCTTCTTTGTTCCTATGTGAGTATCCTTCATAGATGTTGTAATTATATTTTGTAACCATCCCTTGTAAATATAAAAGGATCTCTTTATCTCATTTTTGGCTCGTGTTGAATTTCATTTCATCTTTATTCGCAAAAAATTTGATTGCATAACTTTGGTGGTTGGCCCGAACATCGGACTCAGAACATAATAAACCCTTAGGTTTTAATCGATCAATATAATGCCCCTTAAGGTTTTTGTTAATCCTCGAGCTAGGCTTAAATTGATTTGATGCGAGCTCGGGACATCGGGACTCCTAGGTCCAATCTGAGTGAGAGCAGGGTTTCAAATTTGAATTAAAGTTAGTCCTTAGGCTTTGTAGATAGTCCCCAAGTGAGGATTTCCTCAAAATCGGGTAGCCCGTGGGCTCAGTAGTCGAGCGAGCACTTGCTCGAACTCGAGATACAATAAGAAACGACTTGAGGCCTGATCTCTTGATATCTCGATCATGATGTCGATCTCGTGATGTCAGCATCTGAAGTGATTGCAAGGTCGCGTTTGCACAGTTTCCAAGGTCATTAATTAGGGTCAGTTGACGGTCGACCTTTTGGCTTCCCCAATACACTTAAGTGACTTTTATAAATAGGCTAATTTCACAATTTTGCAAACTTTTACTTCTCAATTTGCTGCCAAATCTTGCTAGTTCTTTCAATTTTCCTTAAACCGTATTTTTCTCAATTTGTTCTTTACTCTACCAGCAACCTTTTCTTATTTACTTGAAATACAATGGCTAAAACATACCAAACCGTTCCCCAACAATAAAAGGCCTTTTTGTCATCACGGCCATCCAGAAGTAAATCGGTGGTACCGCCTTGCGTCGAGGAGTGTATTCCCTTACCCATGTGAAATAACATCTGATTTTAAAATTGAAAAACCTGTATCGACACCAGGTCGATGTGAGCCCATGTACCGATATATTTGTTTGATAACCAAGGATGAGCTTGAGCAGGTAAAGAAGGATTGCAACTATGATGAAAAAGATGTAGTGATTCCCTCCCCAGAAGAGGACATTACTACCCATAAAGCGGGGTACTTAAGTGTGTAAACCTACCCATTCACGCTGGACCCGGCAAATCCAGCTCTGGGTCCCATAGACCTAGTTATTCTCGACTTCTTCCAATGATACCAAGTGACCCTTAGCTAGATCTACCCTTCATTCTGCGGATTGTTCATCTGATAAGATTTTTCTCGAGCCAGGTTGAGGGGATGCCTTTCACCCTCGACCATCTAATCCAATTGTACAGACCTCGATTATACCAAGGTGATTTGATAAAACTGCAACGCTGATCCTTGAAATCTCTTTTCTCCAGCATCGACGAGGACAAAGACCGAGGGTGGATAAGACATTTTGTCTGAGTCGGGACCTCTGACCTGATTCTCGCTGAAAGAATGCCATTCCCCGAGGAATGGAATATGAAATATAAATAACTTTATACCTTACTTCCCTTTTTCTTTCCTGGTTTTGTCTTTTTATCGATATAACCCCTTTCCGATGATGCAGCTGTCACTTGGTTTCCTGGAGCAGTCTAGAACCTTGAGGGTTGGGTTCTCCAACTGGACTCTACTTCTTTATATGCGGAGTGTTGCTGGCGCAATTTCGCCAAGGGCCAATGGGAGGCAAAAAGCCACGATGAGTTTTCTTGTTTACTTAATTATGTTCCTTAATGCAATACTTACTCCATCTTTTATGCAGGTCTTGGGGAAGATGTCGAAATACGATCGCCCCCATCTGGTGAAGAAGAGATCTCAAAGCCTCCCAAAGAAAAGAAGATAAAGAGGGGGTCGTCTGCAAATACCCCAAGGTGAAAGAAAAGCAAAGCTCGAATGCCCAAGGCTGACACCGCGGCCCTATCTCTAGAAATGGCTCAACGCCTTCGGGACCAGGAGGAAGAGAAAGTGGACGATTACTGCCTCCTGGTAGCTCGGGAAAGATGAATATCTAACGCTCCGAAGACCGATGAACCGATGGCGACAGAGGTAGTTCAATCTCAAACTAAAGAAATTTTAGAGAGGAGCTCAAGCAAAGTCCCCGAACTATCAGGCAGAAAAGGTGCACCTCATCCCGATGGACGTTTTGTGAATGAGCTCGAAGAGCCTAATTCCGAGGCTTTTCAAAGACAAGATAACACCCCAAGTGAGTCACTTGGGGTAATCAACATAGATGACTCACCGCAGGTCCCAGTGTTTTCTGAAGGGCAACTCCAAGATGCCCAGGATATGGAGACTCCTAATCTGGCAGCGACTCATGAAGAGAACGGTATTTTTTGGGAGTGTCTCATGGGAATCGAAGAAGTTCCCGATCCCGATTCCTCATTTTTTCTTGAGGAAACTGAGAAGCTCCTCAAACAAGTAAGTTTTGTCTTTCGTTATTTCGAGTTTAATCTATATCTTTCTAATTTTGACCTCCTTTTCTTGTGAGAAGGCCGTGTCGCTTCATCGAAGAGCATTCGCCAAATCTCGTACTGAGCTTGATCGATGTAAAGCTGAGCTTAAGAAAGTCTCGGAAGAGAAGAACAGTCTTAAAATCCTCTATGTCAAGAAAGAGGAGGAGATCAACGATCTACGAATTGAATTGACGAAGGTTTGCCAAGAACGGGCCGAGTTTATTGAAAAGGTAATATAGTCTTCGAGGGTCTGTTATGTACTTTGTTTGCTTTGACGACTAATACTTTTAATTTCGCAGTTTCATTAGAAGGGCGAATTGGAGTTGCAGCTTCCGGAGGAGCTTAAGATGAAGGAGGCCGAGACCTTGGGGTAGAGGCGAGGTATGGACAATATTGTCTCTGAGAAGGAAACTCTTCGAGAGCAGCTGGCTTCACTTGAACGCCAACTTCAAAGTGTGAAGGAGGGGAGCCTAGCTCGAGGCTGCGAAATCGAGAAGCTTCAAGCTAGATCCGTTGTTGAGCTGGCCAAGGCCAAATCTGACGTTGAGGCAATTATGTCTTCATACAGAGCCGATGCTGAAGCAGCTAATGCTCGGTAAAAGGAGATCTCTTCTGCTGCAGAAGTCAAGCTATCAAGTGCACTTGATCATGCTAGGCAATAATCCCGGAGGGTAACCCTTGAAGAGGTACATGCTCGCGGCTTCGATCTCTTAGCCGATATTGAAAGGGCAAATATTTTGGAAGAAGATACTGCCGCTCTGCTTTCTGATGAGGATGATTTAGTTAGTGGCTCCAAGAGTGGAGGAGACGAAGATGAAGTCCCCGAGCGTGAGGCTCTCGAAGATGCGGCTCCTGAAGATGCAACTACCAAAGATATAACCCCGAAGTAGTTTTGGGTTTCCTTATTTTGTTTTTGTGCAAGTCTCCCTTCTATAAATATCTCTTATAATAATCTTTTGGAAATACAAGGGGAACTTTTTGTCTCATCTTTGTTTGTGCTGGATTTAATATTGTCTTTATTTATGGAAAACTCTGTTTGAATGATTGGTCCGAGAATTGGTTTGGCTTTGGGATATAATAAACCCTTAGATCTTTATCGATACATATAATAATCCTTGAGCTAAGTTTTAATCGATCTGATGTAAGCTCGGGGTATCGTGACTATTGAGTCCGAATCGAAGTGAGAGCGGAGTCTCGAACTATAAGTTTTTAGCACTTAAGCCTTTCAAAGTTTGCCTTGGGCTCTTGTATATATGCCCGTAGACTCTTTAAATTGGCCCTTAGGCTCTTTAAGTTAGCCCTTAGGCTCTTTATATTGGGCCAATTCGTCCTCTAGAATGGATATATAATTTTTCCCTCATTTCGGCTAAAAGACTTAGTGAAAGTTTAATTATGCCATAGCATGTGTTTTTTGTACCCGTTGGGTTTTTTGAAGGTTCGACGTATTGAGGCCTTGTTTGTGTACTGATAATCGAATATCTCTTGAGGTTTTATCGATGGCGGATGTTATCGAGGCCTCTAAATTATTCGGGGGCTGAATTTATTGAAACCCGTTAATTTTGCTTTTGCCGAGGGTAGCCTGATTTAACCGGTTATTGCAAAGTGTTTGAAGGCCTTTAATTTATAGCGGAAGTCGGACGTCTCCGAGACACATTATTTTGGCCGTAGCCTTTTTATATGACCATGGTCTTTTAATATGGTCGTAGTCTTCGGGTATGTCACTTAGACCTGTTTCCCGATAACCTTTCAGACTTGTCCGAAAAGTTAGTCCCCGAGTATATTGGCCTTGGCCTTTGTTTCGAGGGGGTGCCCCTTTGAGGTCTTATGAGTTCGAGATTTCAATGATTCAGATGTACCGATTGTCGATGACAGTCCCCGAGTGTTCGGGGGTGCTTTTATGCTTTGGCTCTTGAGCCGTTTCCCGTAGGATTATAAATGTAAAGCTCATATAATAGTAAACGTTTTGGAGATACAAAGTGTTTTTGATATTAACAGAATGCTTCTTCAAATTACTGATACATGCGCACATGCTTTGCCGTCGGGGCTCGATTATTCTATATGGACACGGTTCATTTGACCGTTTGGCCCATTACAAAGTTTTCCTATCGAGACCCTCTATGCGTGAAGTATTTTCCTTGAAAATATAACTTCCGAGGGTGATTCCCCCCACTATTCGAGGTTGATTAAAAAGAAGCCTCAGATATGTTGAGTTCTACTTAGGTAGCACATAGTTGTTGCCTCGTTAAAAACCTTGCCGGTAAAACCCATTTGGGACAAAATCCGATTTAAGGGAAAAAGAGTGCAACACATGCTTTAAAACCTAAGGTCTTTGCGTAAATAAAGATGCCTTTGAGATCGTAAGCCTTTGATAGCTTCGATCAGAAATCTTTAATGAGTTAGTTTTAAACTTAAATAGACAAAAAGATAAAAACATACCCTAACAGTAGTATCGTTTGAGTAGTGACACGTTCCAATCGTTTGGCAGTTGTTCACCTTTCACCGTGCTGAGTTTGTAAAGTCCCATACCAATGGTTCCGGGGACTCAATACGGTCATTCCTAGTTCGGGCCTAGTTTTCCTTCATTCGAATCTCAAGTATCGAGGGTGACCTTTCGAAGAACTAAGTCCCCGACTCTGAAATGTCGGAAGTTGGTCCCTCTATCGTAGTATCTTTCGATCTTTTGCTTTTGCGCGGCCACTCGAACAAGCGATGCTTTCTCGTTTTTCATCTACCTTTGGGGGTGTGAAGCAAAGGCGGGCTCGGTAGATGTCGCTTTAATTCTTCTAAGGCTTGTTGACATGCCGGGGTCCATGCGAATCCTTTTTCTTTTTGAGCAAAGGGAAGAACAGGTGACTCCGATCCGACGATCTCGAAATAAATTGACCTAAGGCAACTATTTGCCCCGTTAGCCTTTACACGACCTCCACACTATCCACGATCGTGATACCCTCGATAGCATTGATTTTGGTACCTTGATTTAATGTCATGAAGCCGAGGGACTTGCCCGAGCCAACCCCAAAGGCACATTTCTCTGGGCTAAGCTTCAACGTTGTAGTTCCTCAAGATCGCAAATTTTTCCTACAAATAAGCTAAATGGTCCTCTACTCATAGGGACTTATCCAACATATCATTAATACAAACTTCCACTATTTTGCCTATTCATTCTTCGAACATTTTGTTAACTAGGCATTGGTATGTGGCTTCTGCATTTTTTAGCCCGAAGGGCATTACGTTGTAAGAATTGATTCCAAATTTAATAATAAACAAAGTCTTTTTCTGGTCCTCCAGGTTCATCTGAATCTGATTGTACCCGAAGTAGACATCGAGAAAAGTTAGGGTCTCGTGGCCAGCTATGACATCGATCATGAGATCGACGCTTGACAATGGGAAAGAATCTTTTGGACATGTTCTGTTCAAGTCCTTATAATCTATGCACATTCAAAGTTTGTTTTCTTTTTTAAGAACCACGTCGGCTAAATTCTCGGGGTACTTTACCTCCCGAATAGATCCTATTTTAAGAAGTTTGGTTACCTGTTGTTACGATTTCGTCGAGGCCAAGGTTGTGATGGCTATTAAGCCGCCTGCTTACCTTTGGTGCTTGATTTCTCTGAGGTCGAAGGCTTTGGTATCGACACCACCTCCTCGATCGCAAACATCTCCTTTATAGCATGTTGCTCTCCGTAGACTGTTTTCACTCCTTCCTCTGTTGGGAACTTCATCATCTGGTGAAGAGTTGAGGGCACTGCCCTCATGTTGTGTATCCATGGTCTCCCGAGGAGCGCGTTATACCTCATATCACCTTCGATGACATATAACTTCGTATTTTGTATGGTCCCAACTACGTTTACTAGCAAGATAATTCCTCTCTTTGTTGTCTTGCTTGCCATGTTGAAGCTATTCAAGACCCGGGATGCAGGTACAATCTGATCTAGTAGTCCGACTTATTCCACGACCCTCGATATGATTATGTTTGCCGAGCTACCTGGATCCACTAAAACATGTTTAACTTGAATTTTATTCAAAAGGATAGAGATTACCAGGGCGTCGTTGTGAGGCTGAGATATGCCTTCTGCTTCCTCATCACAGAATGATAAGACGTCCTCGGGCACATAGCTCCGAGTTCGTTTTTCTCTGGTGATTGATACTTTGGTACGCTTGAACACAGGTCGTTGAAGGACATCGACTCCGCCAATGATCATGTGGATTACATGTTGTGGTTCTTCTTGTTCATTTTTCCTTTCATCTCTCTCCCTGAAGTGATTCTTAGCCCGATCACTTAGGAATTCTTGAAGGTGGCCCTCATTGAACAACCGAACCACTTCTTCCATTAGCTGCCTGTAATCCTCTTATCTATGACCATGTGTGCCATGATACTTGCACATCAAGTTCAAGTTCCTTTGAGAAGGATTAGTCTCTATTGGCCTGGGCCACTTGATATCTGTGATGACCCGAATTTCCCATTGTCGGGACCGTGATGGCGATTAACATTGTACCCGCTAGGCAAGCCAATGTTACAAATTATTTTGCCTTTTTTCCTTTATCTTTTAACAATTTGCAAGTTAACAAAAGTAAATCAGCAGAATAAATGCGGAAGAACAGAATTTAACAGATTATCTTAATACAAATAATGAAACCGTAATAAAACTCCACCTAGAACTGGTGTCAAAACTCACGGAAGGTCTATGAATACTACAACAATAGTCTGATCAAAGAAATGTATATCTGTTTTGAAAGTAGATAAACAGAAAAAAAAATATGATAGAAGGGGACGTCAAGGCCTGCGGACGCCTGCACGACTACCTCGGATCTCCACTGGACTGAAGGCAGCCACCCAACTCTACTCACACGGTCCGGCACCGAGATCTGCACAGAAAGTGCAGAGTGCAGTATCAGTACAACCAATCCCATGTACTGGTAAGTGTTGAGCCTAACCTCGGTGAAGTAGTGACGAGGCTAGGACACGACAACCAACATAAACCTGTGCAGTTATACAATATCTAACAGAATAAAAAATAATAGAAGCTAAACATAAATTAATAGGAAGGGGCTACATGCTATGAGGGGTACCATAATAAGAAAACACAGAAATAACGAAAATGAAACAATTAAGGCACTTGAACCGA
Source organism: Nicotiana sylvestris (assembly GCF_000393655.2). Taxonomy (NCBI): domain Eukaryota; kingdom Viridiplantae; phylum Streptophyta; class Magnoliopsida; order Solanales; family Solanaceae; genus Nicotiana; species Nicotiana sylvestris. The sequence goes on from NC_091058.1 coordinate 95,426,854, forward strand.
TAACAGCAAATAATCACAACAAACAGAAAATGCAAGACATCACCCTTCGTGCTTTTACTATCAATCATCACCATGTAATCAATAATAGAAATGTGCACGGCATCACCCTTCGTGCTTTATCACTCTTCCTTACCATATGAATAATAGAAATGTTCATGGCATCACCCTCCGTACTTTATCTCTCTTCCTCACCATATGCATCAATATAAATGTAAATGTGCACGGCATCACCCTTCGTGTTTTATCACTCTTCCTCACCATATGCATAAGTATGAATGTGCCGGCAAGGGAATCAACAATAGAAACAATAACAACTCGGCAAGGGAATCAACAGTAGAAACAATAATATCCCGCCAAGGGAATTAGCTATAACCAATCTCGTTTCAACAGTTAACTTCACAAAATAAGTCTCAACTTAAGTCAATACTCAACAATGGTCAATTAAGAATGAAATATCATAAGTCTTGTTCAACATGGATAATCATCAATTTAAGCATGAACAGTACATAATAAGAGTCACAACAGTCACAGTATAAGACTTACTTGCATGCTCGACACCAACGTATAGATACTCGTCACCACACCTATATGTCGTACTCAACACTAACACGTAGTAAATAATGCACAACACTTATTCCCTCAAGATAAGGTTAGACCAAACACTTACCTCGATTCCACGACCAAAATCATGCCTCAAATATCGCTTTTCCTCTAGATTTCACATCCAATTCACTTGTATCTATGATTTGGGGAAGAACTTTTCTTTGGAAAATCACCTATGGGATCTTAGGGTTTGAAAATTTGAAAGAGTGAGTTGAAATACCGTCTAAAACTCTTTTTGAACAGTCGCAGTTATTGTATTTGCGATCAGGGGTTCGTAATTGCGAACCACGCAAATGCGAACATTACATCGCTATTGCGAAGAATGTTTAGGCATGCTATTATCGCAAATGCGAACATTTGTCCGCAATTGCGACCTATTCTTCGCAAATGCGATGATGAACTTCGCAATTGTGAAGGTCCCTTGCCCAACCTTTTTATCGCAAATGCGAAGGGTCTTCGCAAATGCGATGCTCACATTTATGAACCAGGCTGCGAAGCCTGCAGACCTGAAACACACCAACAACTTTTCTTAAGTCCAAATCACTCTGTGGCCTATCCAAAACTCACCCGAGCACTCGGGGCTCCCAACCAAATATGCACACAAGTCTAAAACATCATACGGACTTGCTCGTGCGATCAAATCACCAAAATAACATCTTAAACAATGAATTTAGCATCAAAATCAATGAAAAACTCAAGAACTCTTAAAAGTTTCTATTTTCACAACCGAAGGTCCGAATCACGTCATATAAACTTCGTTTCTTACCAAATTTTACAGACATAACTTAAATACCATATTAAACCTGTACCATACTCCAAAACCAAAATACGGGCCCGATACCATCAAGTTCAAACATTATTCAATTTCTAATACTCCGTATATTTTTCAATAAATAATTCTCTTCAAAAATTTATTTCTCGGGCTAGGGACCTCGGAATTCGATACCGAGCATACGCTCAAGTCCCATATTTTACTACAAATCCTCTGGGATTGTCAAATCACGGGCCCGGGTCCGGTTACCCAAAATATTGATCGAAGTCAACTTAATTCAATTTTAAAGGTAAAATTTAGCATTTTCCTCAAATTTTCACATAAAGACATTTCGGATATATGCCCGGGCTGTGCACGCAAATCAAGGAGAGACAAAAGGAGGTTTTTAAGGCCTCGAAATACAAATTTTACTTCTAAAACAAGAGATGACCTTTTGGGTCATCATAGTATCTTTGATTCTCCCAATAGCTTATACGATCCCTGATGCAGCTATGTTGAAGTTGTACTTTAATAATCGAGGAACCTCGGCGGGGTCGGTGTGCTTATCGAACCCGCTCTTACTCATGAGTCTCCGAGAACTTTGACCTCGATCGTTTCTTCAATCGCTCCGAGGAGTGTTGCGGCTCGTGCCGCTGTTCCTTCGATCGGTATATGGCTGATATCGTTCTTTGTTGAATCTCGATTCTCGGTCTGTATCCCTCGGGGGCTTGGCTGCGAATCTGTTAGGATGAATTAAACCCGAGGGGGCTTCCAACTGGTCGTCCTCGACCCTGATCTTTGATTGATAACGATTTTGCATATCTGACCATGTCACAGTTGGATATTCGATCAAGTTCTGCTTCAATTGTCGAGATGCGATCGAGCTCCTTTCATTCAGACCCTACATAAAAGTCTGTACTGCCTAGTCATCGGAGACATCTGGTAATTCCATTATTTCCATCTAAAACCGAGACACAAATTCCCTTAGCATCTCGTCGTTCTTTTGCTTTATTTTGAAGATGTCCGATTTTCTCGTGGCCACCTTTATGGCCCCGGCGTGTGCTTTCACAAAGGCATATGCTAGCATAGCAAATGAATCAATGGAGTTAGGAGCCATGTTATGATACCAAATCATGGCTCCCTTTGATAGCGATTTCCCAAACTTTTTCAACAAAACTGACTCGATTTCATCGTCATTCAAATTATTTCCTTTGATTCCGCAAGTGTATGAAGTAATATGCTCGTTAGGGTCAATTGTCCCGTTATATTTGGGTATATCGGGCATGTGAAACTTCTTGGGGATGGACATCCGAGCCGTGCTTGGGGGGAGTGGTTTTTGTATCAACTTTTTGGCGTCTAAACCTTTCAAAACTGGAGGTGCCGCCGGTATCTGGTCTACCCGGGAGTTATAAGTTTCTATCTTCTTATCATTTTCTTCAATTTTCTTTTCTTTGGACTCGATCCTCATGGTTAGTTCCTCAAGCATTTTCATAATCGTGGGGTCAATCACCGAGCCGCTTTCATCGGGCCGCTCTAGTGCTGGTTCAGTACGCCGAGTGTTTACTGGTTCGGCTATGTTTGGAGTTCTATTCTGACTCTGAAGTTGAGCGATGGCAATTTGTTGAGGCTAATTTCCTGGTTCAGCAACTCGAATATAACTTGGAGGCTAATTTGCCCTTCTTCCATTCCTTGTGTTCTTTGGCCACCGGCCGGGCTTCCCTGCGTATATCTGCTTCGGGGTTCGCGTTTGGATCTGCATTCAAAGTAATGTGTGAACTAACATCAACAGGTTATACATTTAGCACTTCCCCTGGGTTTATCGGTGGTACACCGACTCTTGCGTTGCTGTTTTCTCCAAGACCTTCGTTGTCGCGAATGAGTGCATTTTGTGAGCTAGACATGTTTCAGCCTGAAAATCAACAAATCTTGACAAGAAAAAGTGTAAAAACAACGTGTGTAACGAGAATCAGTAAAGAAATAATCACTATTATCTTTAGCCCCATGGTGGGCGCCAAACTATTTACCTCGAAAATACGAATAACAATTAAATTTGATTAGTAGTTTTAAAGGTATGTGATTTAGTTCAATACCAATTAATAATCAAGAAATATGAAGTAGAAATGAAAGATAGAAGTGAATCAAACCAATATTACTTAGCATCAATGACCCCGAGCTTAGTGACCTCGAGGTGGTTTAGGGCGGCAAGAACAATTAAGTAATAAAAATAAAGTAAGAAACAACGGAGCTAAAGGACAATGCTAATGAACAGTAGGCAAAAAGGTAGAGAGTATATTCTTTTTTCAGTGATGATAATATCTCTTACAAATGATTAGGGTCCCCTTTATATAATAGGGAAGCCCTAAATAAGGAATATTTCTATTTACAGTAAGGAATATTTTTGGTACAACTGTCTAACCGCCCCGTACGGAATAATACAATTATATTCCGGGATTTGCGCCATGACTTTGGGGACGTGACAGGAATCTAACTTGTTTTGGTACAAATTCACAACGGTACTATTTCGGGGTTGAATACACTCGACCTCGGTATGCATCGTGCTTCGCCTTCGAACTCGGGTCTGGTCCCTCGATCTCAAACTTGATCTTACCCGAACTCGAACTCAGGACGGGCCACCGATCCTATAAGTCGGAGGCATACGATTTTGACCGTATACACTTTCTTAAATATTTTGAAAAAAGAGCTTTCGAGAAGGATAAATATGTTATTTTTTCTCCCGGTTCTTACAATAAGCTCACGCACAACAATTTTGCCGTGTGAGATGACAATTTGAAACTACTTTTAATTTGTTGTAAAGATCAACAGCCCAACGACAGTTATGCCACAAGATGCTAAAAAACAAGTACACGTTTTTCACCACATTTTGATTTATGTCCTACTGCTATGAAAATATAGCAATTAATCAGATGAGAAGGATGGAGGCACAAACTGGTAAACATCAATTATTTGATTGAGAATAACCAACAGGAAGACCACAAGAAATTTGAAATTCTTGATACCCTTTAATGGGACATCTGGACCAACTACAACAGGCCTAACACCGTCCAAATGAAATGCCAACTAGCGGATGTGACAGAATTTCCGATACGCTATCTTACTGAATTTCTCAAAGCAAATCAAATGGTTTATGATAAATTGATACAATATGAAAGAAAAGAAGAAGAAAAGGAATCCTGCAAATTGCAACCGTACAGAGGGTGTGTTTGGTATAACGGAAAATGTTTTTCGTGGAAAATATTTTCCAAGAAAATATTTTTTGGAAAACAAGTAGTAATCTTATTCATTTTTCGATGTTTGGTACGCAAATTAAGGAAAATGACTTCTCAAGAGTATTCATAATTAATTTAGATATAATAAACATGAAGCCATAAACTTTCAAACCAACAACCTTCAGGACCCACAAATTTCATAAACTTTCGAACCGCTAAACTTTCAAAACCGCAAAATTTCGAACCCGTAAACTTTATAATTTCTTAACCCGTAAACATCCAAACACATAAACCTCCGAACTCATAATTTTGGAACTTGTAAAATTTTGAGCCTTTAAACCGATAAATAATAAAATTAAAACTGAAAAATATATTTAAATTTTTTTTTCGGGGGGAGGGGGAGGGTGAGCGGTGGCATGGGGCTGGGGGCAGTAAAACGAAAAAACGGAAATTTAAATTACAAAAAAAAGTAAAAAAAAATTATTTTTTTTGTGCGGGAGGGGGAGGGGCAGGTGGGGGGAGAGTGGGTGCGTGGTGCAGAAAAATGAAATTGCAAAAAAAGAAAAAGAAATTAACATAAAAAAAATAGTTTTTTGCGGGGGGGGGGGGGGGGAGGGGGGATAGTAGGGTGGGTGATAACGGAAAAATTGAAATTTAAAAGGAAAAAAAATCTTTTTTTGGAGAGGGGGTGGGTGAGTTGGTGAGGGTGGAGAATGTTGAGAAGGAGCTTTGGAAAATGTTTTCCCTTCTCTTGATAAGGAAAACATTTTCCTCCAATTAGAGGAAAATGAGTTGATAAGGAAAATGCTTTCCAAAACATTTAAGCCAACCAAACATGGAAAAATTGAAAAACATTTTCCGTCATACCAAACACACCCAGAGTTTTCAGTCAAATTATTTAACAGTGCATTCAATTACCAGAATAAAGGAATAACACCATATCTAGGATTTGAAGGTGGTAGGTGTCATAATTTTTTTTAGGGGTCGTTTGATATGAGGTATAAGAAGGTATAAAGGTGGTATAAAAATTTAATAGCACCTTAATATTCTGTTTGGTTAGCAAACAAGGTATAAGTTATCCCGGTATCAATTTTAACACTCGGATAACTTATACCTTATAGAAGGTGGGGTAATTAATACCGGTATAATTTATACCCTCTTCTTAGAAATTATACAATTGTCATTCTTAATACAACATATCAAACAATGAATAAACAACAATCCCAGCATAACTAATCCCATCATAACTTATCCCAATATAACTTATACCAGCATAGCTTATACCGGTATAAATCGTATTCTAACCAAACGACACCTTGTAATAATTATTATAGAGTTTGTTCGAAACATTTGTTTGGCTTATTTTTTTTATTTTTTCCGGCAATTTAATAGGCATTTTATTTGTAAATATAAAAATTATATCTCTCTCTTAAACTCTACTTGTGGGTTTTCAATGGGTGTGTTATTATTGTTGTATGAAAAGTACATCTTAGACATCAAGAAGCAAATGTAATTAGCCTTTTAAAGAATAAAGAATCACACCTTTTGTATTAACAATACAACTAAAATCAATATTTTCACTAAGGAACTACATCTTTTTTGTATACTGAAAATAAATTTGCAGAATTACAATAACATCTTAATAAGGAAATTCCACCAATCAGAATACGAAAATAAAAAAAAATATTTCTAAAATATAAATTATACTCCATAACTAAATGCAGAATTAGAAAAATTAAAAGATCCCAAAAACTAAAATCATAAATCTCATATTTTTCTAGGCAATGTTTGCGAAATATTCATCATAATTTAATAGTAAAGAATTTTAAATTGTATTTAATCATAGAATAACATAAATTTTAATGTTACAATAAAAAAGAAATTATTAAAATTAAATTTGATCTCGATCCAAAATTTCGATCAAGACTCAAATTTTTTGATTTTAAAAGAAAAACTAAAAGATTTGAGACTAAGAGAAATGCTTATTTTATGGAATTTTAAATTTTGAAGGCTCTTTTTTTACTGTTCTTGCAAAAGATCACAGATAAAATAATAGATTAGGGGGAGAAATATAAAAAATAATAAACAACAAATAGAAATTTAGGAAGTAGCCAAAAAGGAGAATGGCTGGGAAAGGAAATAAAAAGCACAACGAAAAGAAAAAGTCAGACAAGGTTCAAGATAAATTCGAACTTGAATTTTAGATACGAGAAAAACTTTCAAAAAGGTCTACTAGCCATGACACCTTTGTCTAGTTTACAACTAGGGGTGGCAGGATCGAATATTTAACCTAGTTTAAGAAAAGTTTCTACATAAATATATAATAAAATTACCAATCTAGCTGGTGCCACACCACCCCCACCCTAAAGGGCTGATCCACCACTGAATAACGCACAACTTATTCCTTCACTTGTGTTTTACAATTAGGGATCATTTGGTAGGTTGTATAAGAATAATACTAAATATGTTGTATTAATAATATTGGAATTAGTTTTCATGTCGATTTTTTGGTTTGATGTATTAAAAATAACATATAACAACAAACCCAGTATAATTCCATAAATATTATTCAGGGAGGGTAGTGTGTACGCAGACCCAAACCGTACCTTATAAAGATAAAGGTGTTGTTTTTGATAGACGCTCGGCTCAAGAAACAGTAGAGCTAAGATAAAGCAACCAAGTAGCAAACAATAGTAACAACAATATAATATGGTAACGAGCGCAAATGACACAACATGTAATAACAAAGAACTATGACTAAGATAATACAAAAACAATCCTAGTACTACTAGTAAGCCTAGGAGGAACACACTACTATCAGTCAACCTACAACCTTAATTCTTGACCTACACACCTTCCTATCGTGGGTCATATCCTCGGTAAGCTTAAGCAATGACATGTCCTGCCTAATTACCTCTCCCCAATACTTCTTAGGCATATTCGTTCCCTTCCTCAGACCCGCCATGTACAACCCCTCACACCTCCTGATCGGAGCATCTATGTCTCTCCTCTTTATATGTCCGAACTATCTCAACCTCGATTCTCGTAACTTGTCCTCCATAAATGTCACTCCTACTTTGTCCCTAATAACTTCATTCCTAATCTTGTCCTTCCTGGTATGCTCGCACATCCATCTCAACATCCTCATTTCAGCTACTTTCATCTTTTGGACATAAAACTTCTTCGCGGGCCAGCAATCAGCCTCATACAACATAGTCGGTCTAACCATTATTCTGTAGAACTTGCCCTTAAGTCCAGGTGGCATATTCTTATCACACAAAACCCCCGAGGCAAGCCCCTATCTCATCCACCCCGTTCCAATTCGATGAGTAACATCCTCATCAATCTCCTCATTGCCTTGAATAAATGCATAATTTTTTTTAAAAAAATTATTGTTTACAAAAATTTCCTCCATATTCTTTGGAAGGATTGGAAAAAGTTTTCAAAGGGTAGTTCTATCTTTATATATATTTATCTATATATTAAAAATTATGATATTGTTAATTCTATGATTTGCTATGTATAAAAATAATACTGAATATGATGTATAACTAACATAAGTATTAGGTATACATAAGTTAAAAATACTATCAAACAAAGAAGTAATAATACCAAAAGCTACATCATACCAAACGAACCTTAGTTGTGGTCTCCGCACTAATTGGCCAAGGCAAACTTCTTTCATGATCTTATACTTGTTAAGTCTTACCTTAACAATCCTTCCTTAAAAACTACTAACAACTGATTGTAAGAGCTGATAGTTCCAAAAACACTTACTCTCAGTTATTTCCAAATTTTAATTAATTATACAATTGTCAAGAGATCATAGGCACAAATAATGTGGCAAGAAGAAGATGATAAATTAAACTTTCTCATCATTACCAGGTCTGATTAAAGTTTGTTGACTTTCTATGCACGTGATTGGTTTATGACTTCAAAAGATGGTTTGCTTTAAAAGTTGCAGCAAGACTGACGGTGGAATTTTATATAGGAGGTTCTCATGCATGAAAATTTGCTGGATTTTTGGATTCAAAATACGATTCCCTGAAAAAAGATACTTTTTTATATATAACGCGAAATTATATCGCTCTATACAGTATAGAGCGGTGTAATACTGCATTATATATAGCGCGGTATAATACCGCGTTATACCTGTTTGTGGGCCCACCAATTAGTCTCCTACATTTAACTAACATAACTGTAATTCAAATATATATAACGCGGTAGTACACCGCGCTATACTGATTTGTGGGCCCACCAATAAGTCTCCTGCAGTTAACTGACATAACAATAATTCAAATGGGTATAGCGCGGCGTAATACCGCGCTATACATCAAAAAATTCAGTCTCTCGAGCTAGGCATTGCCTTATTTAAAGGCGTTAGGATCTTATGAAAATCCATTCAAAAAATATTCCAACTTCTGTTCAAACTTTTCTTCTTGTTATCAAACATTTTTTATAATGTCTGAAGAGCCAAAAATAAGGGTTTCATTATCTTGGAGGAGGGGGGGAGGGTGAGGTTTTAGTGGAGAATAACTTTGTGAGGTATAGTTTATCTCCACAGTGTCATGTTAAATTGTCGCTTACAATGGAGTACGATAAATTGATATCATTGTTACGTAAAAAAATGAGTGTGAGGAAATGTTCGGTGAACCTTAAAGTAACCGGTAGATTTTCGTATTCTGTGACTTACCAGGGGTTTGCTTGTTATTCTGAGTTTAACATCGAAGATGATAAAACTCTTAGAGATTTTTTTCAGATTCCGGATGAATACATGGAATTTATTGTGATAAAATTGTTGGAAATGTACGTCAAGGCTGAAGACGTTGGCAATAATGAGATTGCGCAAACCAGGGAAAACTGTAACGACCCGGCCGGTCGTTTCATGAGTTACCGCTCTATTTCCCCTATTTCTGCTTCTTATTGTCTTGTTCAGCTGTATTATGTGTTATCGGGTTGGTTGGCTTGGGTTCGGAGAGATTTTGGTAAGGTTTAAGACACTTAGTCTCTTTTGAGGAAGTTTAAGTTGGAAAAGTCAACAGAATGTTGGCTTGTGTGAAAAAGGGCTCGATATGAGTTTCGATGGTTTGGATAGCTTTGGGAAGTGATTTAGGACTTAGGAGCGTGATCGGAATGTATTTTGGAGGTACGGAGTAGATTTAGGCTTGAATTGGCGAAATTGGAATTTTGGCGTTTTCCGATTGGTAGGTGAGATTTTGATATATAGGTCGGAATGAAATTCCGGGAGTTGCAGTAGGTCCGTTGTTTCATTTGGGATATGTACGCAAAATTTCAGGTCATTCGGACTTGGTTTGATAGACTTTTTGATCGAAAGCGGAATTTGAAAGATTTTGAAATTCTTAGGCTTGAATCCGATGCAAATTTGATGTTTTCATATTGTTTTGAGCATTCCAAAGGTTGGAACAAGTTTGAATGATGTTATGGGATATGTTGGTATGTTTGATTGAGGTCTCGAGGGCCTCGGGTGAGTGTCGAGTGGTTGAACGGATCATTTCAAGTTGAGAAAAATTGCAGAAAATTTGATGTGAGTGTTGTAGACTTTTGGCCTTCGCGTTCGCGAGTAGGCCCTCGCGTTCACGAATGCGGGGCCTCCATCTCGAACGCGAACGCGAAGGCCTCGCAAATGCGACCCATTGTACGCGAATGCGAAGACTCAACTTCACAACCTATCGTGAAGGATTGGGGTCAGTGAGCTACGCGTTCGCGAGAGGGAAGCCGCGTTCGCGATAGGTTGTGAAGTTGAGTCTTCGCATTCGCGTACAATGGGTCGCATTTGCGAAGAAGGAGTAAGTGGTCAACGCCAGGTTGTGGCATTGAGCTTCGCGAATGCGAGGCTTTGACCGCGTTTGCGATGAAGGATTTTTAAGTGCTGGGCAGAATATTTTAAAAGACCAATTCGACGATTTTGGGTCTAAGTTCCTCCATTTTTGGGCGATTTTTGAGCTTTTTGAAGAGGATTGAAGAGGGAATCAAGGGGGAACACTTGGAGGTAAGACTTATGGACTCAATACTCAATCCTAATGTGTTTTGTACCCAATTAATCATGGAATTTATAGAATTTAAGCCTAAAAATTGAAGAACTAGGGCTTGTAATTGGAGACCAAAAATTAGGGATTTGAGTGGTTGTTTGTGGTTGGATTTTGGTGCTTTTGATATGAATGAACTCGGGGAGTGATAAGGAGTCCATTGATGTAATTTTTATCGGATTCCGAGACGTGGGCCCGGGGGTCGGGTTTGGCCAATTTTGGGATTTGTGCTGTAATTTGATTTCTTTCGAGTGGGCTTTGTTCTCTTAGCATATTTTGATGGTTTTGCACTGATTTTGGCTAGATTTGGAGCATCCGGAGGCCGATTCGAGAGGCAAAGGCATCGAGGGCTAGAGTTTGGATCGGGTGGAGGTGAGTAATGATTGTAAATGTTGTCCTGAGGGTATGAAACCCTGGATTTCACATCGTTGTACTATTTGAGGTGACGCACAGGCTATATCACGAGCGTGGGGTCGTGCACTATTGGGGATTGTGACTTAGTCCATCCCGAATGACTATTTTACTGCGTATTTGATTGAAAACTGTTTGCTATCATCATGTTTTGGGTTGAATGCCATATCTGTGCCTCATGCTAACTGTTTTGGACCCTTAGGGGATTTTTACTGCTATTCCTCACTGTTTTGACTTTATACTTGTACTCAGTCATGCTATATTCTGCTGTTTTTATAACTCAGCCATGTTTACTCTGTTTTGACATCTTAAATGATACTTTGAGCTGAGCATCATATTTTACTGCGCCCGAGTGGCTTTTAGAGATTTCAGACTGAGTAGGGCCGAGGGCCTATGTTGTGAGGTTATTATGGGATCGGGCTGCACGCCGCAGCAATGTTGTACTGATTTATGATTATGAGGCCGAGAGCCTATTGATTATACCACGAGATGGCTTGATATTGTGCTTCGGTCGTAAGGGGCCCCTCCCGGAGTCTGTACACCCCCAGTGAGCACGGGTGCCCAGTGTGAGATGTAATATAGCCCGAGGGGCTGGTTCTGTTGGTATTTTGCCCAAGGGGCTAATTTATGTTTCTATCTTTTCTCCCTGTTTTTCATTTACTCGTTTGAATTATTAAAAGAGGTTTTTGTTGAACTAAGGTGTTTTTATAAGTTTTCACTTTTTTATTGCATTGTATTGGCTTTATACTGCCTCTTTATAGCATGTTGCTGTGTTTTACGTGTTTTCTTATCATTCAGTTGCCTTTACTTTTATTACTCACTGAGTTAGCATACTCACATTACTCCCTGCACCCTATGTGCAGATACAGGAGCCTCGGGTCCTGCTAGCGAGGGCTGATTGCTTCCAGCGGGCTATTCAGAGTTCATTAGGTAGCTGTTCGGCATTCGCAGCCTAGTGTTTCTCCCTCCTATCTTTATTTTTCCTTGTACTGGATTCTATAATAGACCGTGTAGTCCTTTTTCCACACTCTTAGCCTTATGTTAGATGCTCATGACTGGTGACATCCCGATGTGGGGCTGTGTTTATTTCCGCGTTGTTCTGTTTCACCTTATTTTGGGATTTATCATCTGTTAATGATTTAAATTGAATTATTATAACCGTTAAAAATGGATTGGGAGTTTGTGTCGGCTGGCCTTATTTCACGATAGGCGCCATCATGATTGAGTCCGGGTTTAGGGTCGTGACAATAACCGTCATGCATCGGGTGGTTATTTTGGAGTAATTTTAGCTCAATAGGTTCCGGCTGAAAGAGTTTGGCCGGATCTTAACTTATCTCCTCGGGCGAACGAGGAACGAGGAAATAATTTCTCTCCTACTTTACATAATCCACAAGACGACTGGTAAACTTCAATTTTCCTTTCTGTTATGATGTTTATTTTTTGTTGAATTGAATTTTTATTAACACTCATATTTTCCACAGGGGGTAATGTCCGGATATGAATTTTACAAGTTATGACCCCACGCCTAGTTGGAATATGTGTAGTTCTGGCGTGTTGGATCACGGTGGTCCATCCGGGAGTCATTACCAACAGGAAAATGTCCATCATGGAATGTCAACGCAGTACGACTTGTAAGTGAAGTGATATAGCTATATGTAAAATATTTATTAATTTGAGTAGCTTATCATTTTGTTCTTTTTGTGCAGTGAAAACGAGCAACTTGATGGTCATGACCTCACTCAGTTGCCCGTAGACGACGTATTTACTCGTGATTTGGCAGATGCGCAGAGTCAGGAAGATAATAGTGATTATGACAATAATACCAATGAGTCTGGAAATGACACACCCTTCCCTAATAAGGGTGATGATGAGGAGGAAGTGAATGTCAAACCTGAGTTGACGAGGGAGCATGCTCCTCCACCTCCTGTTAGACCAAGAGTGTACGAATCCTACGTGCCATTTCATGAGCGGAATATTCCCTACCTTGATAATTTGCCAAGTATGCCGGATATGGATGCCCTCACAAGGGATGCTGACGAATTTCGGTCAGCAATGTGGGATGAGTGTAGATCAATGGTGGCAAAGGGCATGTATTTCCCGATAAAGCTCGCTTAACCAGGGCTGTAAAAATGTACAACATAAGAGAGTGCCGTGAGATGATGGTACGGGAGTCAACTCCGGAGGTATACAAGGTCAAATGCCGTAGACACTTTATGGGTTGTAACTGGATGTTGCGTGCGGTCAAGAAGGAAACCGGGTTGTGGAAAGTGGGTAAATATATTAGCACCCATAGATGTGAAATGGACACATTCAATCAGAATCACTTCAACTTGGATGTAGACTTGATTTCTCTTGTCTTGATTCCACACCTGGCAGTGTCCATTAGGTACAAAATCAAAGAGTGTATTACATCTGTCCACCAGGAATATGGGTGTACTATAACCAAAAGAAAGACATATCTTGAGTGCAAACGTGCATTTGAAATTATTTATGGTGACTGGCATAAGTCATTTTCATATTTACCCAGGTACATGGCCGCACTAAAACACTTTAACCCCGAGACTGTTGTTGAATAAAGGCATGAGCGGAGTCTGGGAATACCAGAATATTTTCAACTATGTATTCTGGTCATTTAAACCAGCAATTGATGGTTTTGTGCATTGCCGTCCGGTAATTTCCATAGATGATACTCATGTCTATGGAAAGTATGATATTAAGCTTTTGATCGCAGTTAGAGTAGATGCCAACAGACAAATATTTCCACTAGCTTTTGCCTTTTGTGCCAATGAAAGCAAAGAGACGTGGACGCTTTTTTTGAACCACTTGAAGTAGCACGTTGTCAAACAGCGTTCAAGTATTTGTCTAATATCTGATTGTCATGGTGGTATTTTAAGTTCTATACGACATTTGCCTGAATGGCAGGAACCCTATGCATACCACCGTTACTGTGTGAGGCACCTGAAGGCCAATTTCCAGAAGAAATATCCCGACAAGGCCTTGCATGATTTAATGTGGATGACTACAACTGAGCACCAGCAGTACAAATTCACGAGGTGCATGGAAGCGATTCAGTAGTTAGACGAAAGAGCCTATAATTGGCTGATGGGACATGAGCTTTACAAGTGGACATTGCATTCTAATGGTGGCAGACGATGGGGAGCCCTGACTACAAATATGTCGGAGTCATTCAACGGCTTATTGAAGTCTGCACGTGGATTGCCTGTCACTGCCATGGTCCAGATGACATTCAAACAGATTGCGGAGAGGTTTATTGAAAGGCATAGAGCTGTATCGGAATTGATGGACAGGGGTGTTCAAGTTATGACAATACCGATGAGAAGATTTGAGAAATATAGGAGGCAAGCACATTGGCGTTCATATTTATAGTATGATCACGACCAGGGTATTTTTGAAGTTCGCACCGCTATCCGCGAATACCAGGGGAATAATCTACAAACCGTGAATAAAGCCAGTAGGTTGTGTTCATGTGGGAAATGGACCATCTACCACATGTCGTGCGCACATGCCATGGAGTTCTTTCAATAAGTTGGTTTAGGGGCAACCAACTATGTTGATAGGCAATACAGTGTTGCTGCATACGTAAACATATATGGTGGGCAGTTGCATACATTGGGTGCTGAGCATTATTGGCCGCTGGAACCATTTAAAATGCTGTGTAACAAGGACTATTTGAGCAAGCTGCAAGTGCAAAAGAGAACGCGTATATGGAACCAAATGGATGTTGGTGATACCGTTTATGCGCGTAAATGTGGCATATGCTCGCAAACAAGACACGACCGTTGTAAATGTCCTTCAGCTGGTCTGGGTGGCGGTGGTAATCCAACTCCTGATGCAAGTTCGTCTAATATACCCAACTATCAAGGATACACCTAGTGTTTTGTTTTCGTAATATTTTTTGTAATAAGTGTCTGTACTTGTTTATATTGCAATATCTATCAAATAAAAATATGTTCCACAGTCTTGTTACATCTTATTATCTAACATGACCTTTTGAATTGGGATGATGATATGATAGTTCCAACATTCAATTTATTGGTGTTAGTAAAGAAGACCAATATGAAGATTAAAATTTTATAACATAATACTTGAAGAGAAAAAAGCACAACAACCATAACTAAAGCAACATACATGAAAATAAAAGATAATAAAAGGATAAATCAAGACAAAACTGTTTCGTTTTAGAAAAATCAATATGTATAGCGCGGTTAAATACTACGTTTTGTATGTTGTCTTGTCGGTCTGAAAAGCTGACCGACTGTGAAAAAGCTGTTTCGTTTCAGAAAAAGTCAATATGTATAGCGCGATTAAATACTATGTTTTGTGTATTGTCTTGTTGGTCTGAAAAGCTGACCGACTGCGATAAAGCTGTTTCATTTCAGAAAAAGTCAATATGTATAGAGCGATTAAATACTATGTTTTGTGTGTTGTCTTGTCGGTCTGAAAAGCTGACCGACTGTGAAAAAGCTATTTTGGTTTAGAAAAATCAATATGTATAGCACGGTTAAATACTACGTTTTGTGTGTTGTCTTGTCGATCTGAAAAGTTGACCGACTGTGAAAAAGCTGTTTTGTTTCAGAAAAATCAATATGTATAGCGCGGTTAAATACTACATCAGAAAAAGGCAATATGTATAGCGCGGTTAAATACTATATTTTGTGTGTTGCCTTGCCTATAAATAACGGGCGCGTTCTAGTTATTTTCTGCGCTTAACAATAACCAATAGCAAATATTTCCATAAAAGCAAGGTTTTTTTTATGCTTTAACAAATGTCTAAACCACTTTATGTGCCAAGGTGCGAGTGCGGCAAAAAATGCATGATGCAAGACTGTTGGGATGATGGTGAAGCTGGATGCCGCTACTGGGCGTGTATGAACAAGTTTTATAGGATTCCCGATGAACCTGTTTGCAGTTTTGAGGTATGGATTGATGAACCCTGTCAGCAAGAATACTACAAAGAAAAGTTGCAGCATTTTCATTATTTGTGTTTGAAACAGTGTGAAAGAGAGCGACAATCCAAACGAGAAGTTGCGGAGTTGAAGGAGAAACTCAAAGAGGTGGAAGAAGAAAAAAATAAGCTGGAAGAAAAATTTAAGTGGTTGGAGCAGAGAATACTAGGCGGTGGTAACTAAATAAAGACATATACGTGTTGAGCATAGTAGTGTATCTTTATGTTTCCCGTGTCATGTGTTTTCATTAGTTGTATTAAATTTAAGTTATGTTAAGTTTCTATGTTTGTGTTTGTGTTGTACTGTTAAAATAAAGAAGAAACAGGGTAATAAAAACATAATGCGCATATTATGTAAGCATAAAAAATTATTGTTATTATTTACATAATTTATCATTTACATAAAATACAAAAAGAGAAAATCAATGAGTCCCACAGCCTTTGTGCTTCAATGCAGCCGCTGGCCTGAGGCGCATCCCCTCCCGCCCGGATACACTATTAGGATCATCCTCATCAAGTCGCCTCTTTATATGAGGATACTCTGCAACATGATCGTCAGTTGGGCAGGCAGGGTCGGTAAAAGGGGTCATCAGTCCATCAGCAACCTACAAAACAATAAGTAAGCTCAATATATGAAAATGTATATTAGTAATGTACGTGTTAAGTCAAAAAAATTTCTTACCATGGTCTCGTCGGGCTCCTGAATAATAAGCATCCGTGGTGTCCTCAACATCTCACAAAGTGGCCTCTGTGACGGGATGGGATGAAACTTTAATAAGAAAATCAAAAATTAATTTATGGCAAATCAATGAGAAAAAAAACAAAACAAAATTTAATAGTAATACAAACATACCTGCGCCTGTGATAGATCCGCCGCACCCGACTACAATGATCCAAAACTCAACTGTGCCCATCATCCATGCCTCGGGTTGGCCTATCCTCAACTGCGGTCGATGGGCCTGAAAAGAACTACTCCCAACCTCCGGTGAAGCTCGTGCCCGTAATTAACAATGGATCTGACGGGGTCACCTGCGATGTTAGCAGCGCCAACTGAAGGCTGTACGACGGCATGTTGCTGGGATGCTCGTCTGGCTGAGGAATGTCACCCAGCAGATCAGCTCCAACCTCCTCATCAGGTGCCTCAACAAGTGCCTCAACGCCCCCTTGTTGGGGACCACCTCCTCGCTGGCCCCCACGATCCCGTGGGGCACCCCTCCTCATGGGATAGCTGTGCCTAGTCCCCATACCCTCGGGCGTGCGACAGGCCTACCCCGCTGGTGGTGCTCTGGCACCACATAATCAGGTCGTGATCTAAGCGCTCGCCCTCTATGGCTCGCTGTAGTGTCCGAAGAGCCAGATTTGTCACCTGCCGGCCATACTCAGCGACTGCAGGATCACCGGCATGCTGCTGCATCTGTAGTCCCAACTGGTAGAATAAATGATAACCAATAGCTTGCATAACATTTAAAATATTAATTATAGAACGCTATATCACAGTTACAAGTAAGAATACCAAATAACATACCAGTGTCTCATGCCTCCCGGCGTATGGTCTGTACTGACCGCCAGCTTGATAAATGGGTTCCTAATAAAAAGTCAGGTAGCGCGGCGGTACCAGGATGTATACATCTGAATAGTCACCACCTGGATCTGTGAAGGTGGGGGCAGAATCAGGTCCTCTCGCTGGTCCCACGTATGGACCTGCGCCTTTAGCCATGCTATAAATACGTCGTCTGCCCTCGAACGATCATCCCTCTGATAATGTGTAGCCTCCCATATAGGCACCCTCGGTATAGTCTACGGATGGCCAAACTGGCGAAGTACCCGCTCGTGGCATGATGCTCTACAATATCGAGGAACATCAGCGGGAAGGAAGTGCTCCAAATCAGTCGGCCGACCGAGCAATAATCGGGCAGGCCACCTATCAAGTTGTCGTTGTATGGCGACCAAATGAACTATCAAATAATAACATAAAAGTGAGTATGCGCAACACAAGTGAATTTATAACAAGTAAGTTTAGGTACACATTTACCTGTGTGCCCTCCAGCATATCCAACACATCCCTAACAAGGGGGAGATTATGATGAGCATCAATGGCTCGATAATTTCCACGCTGGAGAACCCACCTCCTAGCTAGAGGGAAAAATAGAGGTTCTACATCTGGAGGTAATGGTGGTAGAGGTGGTTTGTAACGACCCGACCGGTTATTTTGAGCTTTTGCATTTCGCTCACCAGTTCTCGGGCATGACTAGCCCCATGTGATATATTATGACTTATGTAAATTGTCGGTTTTGATTTTCAGGGTAATCAGGATGAATTTGGAAGAATAGTTCTCAGTTTGAAGCTTAAAATTTTAAAAGGTTTCACCAATTTTTGACTTTTTAGTATATGATCTCGGATTAGAATTTTTATGATTTGGTTAGCTCCGTTAGGTGATTTGGGACTTAGGAGCGTGATCGAAATGTATTTTGGAGGTCCATGGAAGGTTTAGGCTTGAATTGCTGAAATTGGGATTTTGGCGTTTTCCGGTTGATATGTGAGATTTTGATATATGGGTCGGAAAGGAATTTCAGAAGTTGGAGTAGGTCTGTTGTGTCATTTGTGACGTATGTGCAAAATTTCAGGTCATTCGGAGTTGAATTGATGGGTTTCAGCATTGTTTGTGGAATTTGAAAGTTCCTAAGTTCTTAAGCTTGAATTCGAAGTTGATTTGGTGTTTTGGTGTTGTTTTGAGTGATTCGAAGGCTCGACTAAGTTTTAATGATGTTATGGGAGGTGTTGGTATGTTTGGGTTGAGGTCCCAATGGCCTCGGGTGTGTTTCAGGTGAGTTTTGAGTGAGTCCAGGCATTATTGGAACTCAGGCATTGGTTCTGGTGCTTAAATTTACAGCGGGGTGGAAGTTTTACCGCTGGGCGCGGTGGTTTTACCGTTGGGGCGGAAAATGGTCCGCGGTTCGTGGTGAGGAAGAATCCGCAGGTTCACTGGTCCGACTTTGGAAGCCTATATCTTTAATATACAAGGAATTTTAAGATGATTTAAAAATGAAAGTTTTATCCCTTCGTGTCTAGTTTTCATAAAGCTAAAGAAATCACAATTTGGACATCTGTATCGAAGGTTATGGCCAAAATACTAAAGCATATCACTACAATCAACATTTTCCGTTGTAGCAATGGTTTTACCGCGGTCAGCGGTGATGGGGATCCGAAAGGTGCTCTATAAATACGAGATTTGGGGTTTTATTTCATATTTTGACCTAGAGAGTTCGGGCTTTTGCGATTTTTCGAGGGATTTTCAAGAAAACCATCGGGGTAAGTGATTCTAACTCAATTTTGGCTAAAATACATGATTATAATGTTGGATTCATCATTTGAGTAGAAATTTGGGATGTAAATTTGGAGAAAATTATGGAACTTCATAAAATGAATTTTTGCAATTTGAAAGCCGATTCGAAGTCGGAATTGAGTGAAACTAGTATGGATAGTCTTGTAATTGAATGGGTTGTCGGATTTTGAGACTTTGGTTGGATTCCGAGACGTGGACCTGGGGGTCAGGTTTGAGCAATTTTGTAATTTTGAGTTAATTTGATTATTTTTGCTCGGGCTTTGTTCCTTTAGCGTATATAACATATAGTGATGATAATATATTTATTTTGGTTAGATTTGGAGCATTTGGAGACCGATTCGGAGGCAAAGGAATCGCGGGCTAGAGTTTGGACCGGATAGAGGTAAGTAATGATTGTAAATGTTTGTCCTGAGGGTATGAAACCCTGGATTTCACATCGTTGTGCTACTTTGAGGTGACACACACGCTAGATGACGAGTGTGGGGTCGTGCACCGTTGGGAATTGTGACTTAGTTCGTCCCGTATGACTGTTAAGTCAAGTATTTGATTGAAAACTATTTGATATCATTGTGTTTTGGAAATTATTACCATGTTTTCGGCTGAATGCCATATTTGGGCTTTGTGCCAATTGTTTTAGACCCTTAGGGGGGGTTTTTACTACTATTACTCACTGTTTTGACTTTATATTTGTACTCAGTCATGGTGTATTCTACTGTTTTCATAACTCATCCATATTTACTCGTTTTTGATATTTTAAATGATATTTTGGGCTTAGCATCATGTTTTATTGTTGCCCGAGTGGCTTGAGAGATTTATGACTGAGTGAGGCCGAGGGCCTGTGTTGTGAGGATATTATGGGATCGGGCTACGCGCCGCAACAGTGAGGTACTAATTTATGATTATGAGGCCGAGGGCCTGATTTGTTATGCCATGAGATGGCTTGATATGAGGCTAAGAGCCTGTTTGATTATGCCACGAGCTGGCTTGATATTGCGTTTGGGCCGTAAGGGTCCCCTCCCGGAGCCTGTACACCCCCAATGAGCGCGGGTACCCTGAGTGAGTGATATATTGATTATGCCACGAGATAGCTTGATATTACGCTTGGGTCGTAAGGGGCCCTTCCCGGAGTCTGTACAACCCCAGTGAGCGCGAGTACCCAGTGTGAGATATGATATAGCCCGAGGGGCTGATGATGTTCCATGTTATTGCACGAGGGGAGGTTCTTGATTTATGATAAGCCCGAGGGGCCTATTACAAGTGATTGTGAGGTAGCCCGAGGGGCTGGTTCTGTTGACATTATGGCCGAGGGGCGGTTTATGGTACATGTTTTGCCCGAGGGGTTGTTTACATTTTCTATCATGTTTACTCACTATTTTATCACTCGTTTAAAAACTATTGGAAATTGTTTTAAAAGGTTTTTACCGAAACTGAGCATGATTTACGAAAAAAATGATTTCTGTACTAACGTTGGAAATATCCTGCTTTTGTTGTAGTGTTTTGACGTGGTTTACGTATTTTCTTACTGCTCAGCTTTCATTTACCTTTATTACTTACTGAGTTGGAGTACTCACATTATTCCCTGCACCTTGTGTGCAAATTCAGGTATTTCTGAACCCGTTAGCGGGTGTTGATTGCTCAGAGGCAGAGTCATCGGAGTTTAGCAAGGTAGCTACCTGACGTTCGCAACACCGTTTTTCTCCCTCTTGTTTTTATTAGACTGTATTTAGTACATTTTCAGATTTTTCGGTGTATTCAGACCTTAGTAAATGCTCATGACTTGTGACACCCTAATGTCGGACTTGTATATTATTTCCGTACTGTTCATGTAGACTTACTTATGAAGCATTTGTTTAATTAAAGGCTTAAAAAATGGATTCTTATTGATAAATGGCTAATTTGGGAGTTGTGTCGGCTGGCCTAGTTTCACGATAGGCGCCATCACGACCGGGTCAGTTTTAGGGTCGTGACAAGTTGGTATTAGAGCCTAGGTTATATAGGTCTCACGAGTCATGAGCAGATTTAGTAGAGTCTCGCGGATCGGTATGGAGACGTCTGTACTTATCCTCGGGAGGCTGCAGAACCTTTAGGAAAAACTTCACATTCTTGAATTCTTATCGTGCATCCTTGATTCAGCTTGAAATGTAACTCTTTGAATTTCTTCCATGTGTTCGTATGCGTACATGAGCGCTCAGTATCAGATATGCATCGATGGTTTGTGATTCCCTAATCGAGGGGAAAAGTGTGATCTCTGTGTGTTGATGTCAGGCTAGTCTGGAGGACTTGAGGCCGGGTTTGCCTATGACTTGAGCACTGACGCTTTGATTGTGTGAGCACGTGCTTTTGGATTTGTATGTCTGACAGTGTCCCTAATAGTGGGAGTGATGACTGGATGGCTATGTGATGAGTATGATGTGACTGCGAGATATGTGCATATGATTTGAATGAGACAAGAAGGGTCTGCTTGGGAGTAGTAAGAACTATCCAGTGCTTGATTTCATGATTTGATGTATAGCCCGAGTTGTGGGCGTGTTGAAGAAACTTTTCATGTTGCCTAGTTGGAAAGTGAAGTAGATTTCACGTTGTGATATGAGTTCAGACTCAGGAAGATTAAGTGACTGTGTAATGTTTATGACGGTGGAAGGGTATAAAGAGATGTTAGTTTGAGGCAAAGCAGGTAGGTTATCTCCTGCGAAGTGTTCTGAAGTTGTGTGATCCTTATGTGATTTGTTGGAAGATATCTTTTACAAGTGAAATATATGTGCTGCAATTTGAATTTGGCTCGCTTAAGAGAGTGGTCTTGACTGCTACGAGGGCGAATGCGAGATTTGCAGAAGATTTGAAGTACTAGATGGTCTGTGTTGCACGAATTTTATAAAGGATTGAGTTTAATATCACTATGGTATTATGACAGTAATAGAGCATATGCATTATGAGTTATTGTATGTTTTGGTCTATGGCTTTGCACCAAGTGGGGGAGTCTGCTATTGATTAATTGATTGCACGATTATGTGCTATGTTGGGTCCAGTTGGAGGCATACTGGTGAATCAGTTATGGCTTTCGGAGGTTGAGACCGAGGATAGCTCGAGTAAAGGAAATTTCAATATAGGTTATGTTATGCTTTATGAGTGTATGAGAATCACGGAATGGCTTGAGTTGTTAAATGGTAAAGGATGTATGGTGCATAGAACAGGATGTTGCTTGGTTGCATTAACGTGAGGTTACGTTCTGCGGTTGAGTAAGGTACCGAGTGCCCGTCGCGGCCCATCGGTTTGGGTCGTGACAAAAGTAGTATCAAAGCAGTTCTGTCCTAGGGAGTCTATAGGCCGTGTCTAACAGAGTCTTGTTTATGGGTGTGTCGTGCACCACACTAATAAGCAAGAGGCTACAGGGTATTTAGGACGGTTACTCTTTCTTCTTACTCTAGATCATGTGGTAGAGCCCAGTTGTAAGAACTCAATTTTCTAAGCTCTATCTTATACGTAAAACGATGATGCCTGCTGTCACGCGACAGGTGCCTGAGTCCTACCTGTCAAACACCCCTAAGCATGCGTCTTAGATATGAATCTGAATAACATCTGCTGAATTATGAAAATAATATATATGAAGGAAACATGCCAACAAGGCATATGTACGTATACATGCAGGATATAGTGGGTGAGCCGGCAAGGCTGCTATAGACAACTATACATTCAAAACTGAAGGCCGACAAGGCCACATACAACCCAACTAGACATACTGTCCAAAATCAAAAGCAACTCTGGATCAGGTGGAGCACGCCAACTCTTGCTGATCAAGGATCTTAAGAAGAGGGACCGTCAGCTTGCCTATCTGTACCTACGGGCATGAAGCGCAGGCCCCGTGAAATAGGGCGTCAGTACGAAAAATATACTGAGTATGTAAGGCATGGAAATTAGTACGTAAAAGACATAGATGAGACATGGAATAAGGAAACACATCTTTAAATCTGAATAACTTTGTAAATTCTGAAACGTTTATAATATCATGCACGTGCGTATAAATGTCGTGCCATGCATAGGTATGGGTGTACATACTATCATCAATCTACTGAGGGCATCCCATCCCATCATATCATCTCGGTCACTGTGGGCATCAACATCAACATATACCAGCTGATCAAGTGGTGGTGCATATATAACGCCGTAACCTTTTTCCATATCCCATATACATATATTTTTATATATATATACACGTATATAACGTCATCTGGTCATGGGTCAATACACATGCATAAATGAGCGAAATACATGAAAAATACGTAATAATCTCAATATTCCTTCCGGATAAACTTTTTCAACTGTGTATTATTCTGAGACCCATGAACAGAAGATAATAATATTTTTCATGGGGAATCAAGAATATAGACACCCCTACTATCTCTATGAATAGAGTAACTTATGGAAACTGTGTGTTTGATCGTTTCTTTAGTATAATTTGAACCATGCCAAAAGAAAGAAGGGAGGGTCTTAACATACCTGGAGTAGGGAAAACTCTGTATAATATTCTTGGCGAATATTACACCGTACTCTTTTAGAATCGCAAAATTTGGACGGAATTAAGCTTCTGCTCGTTGAAGTGTTTGAACGAGTGAGCTTCTGCTATTGGTGTTACACTGCTTGAACGATGCCTATGTTCTTGACGTTAAATTATTTGAACCCAGAAAGAAAATTTTCTTGCTTTAGGATTTTGTTGGTCATTTTCTTTGGTTCTGATTCTTTGTCCAAAATGGAATGTACAAGGTTGTCTTAAATCTTACTTGATTGATTTAATTTCCCAAAATAAGACACCTATACATGTATTAATGAGTCATCCTTCTTAATTAGTAGCCTTGTGCTATATTTCTTTTGGGCATAATTATTTAAGTTTTGTCCACTTATTAGTTAATTGGGTAATGTTCTGTTACCCGATAATTGATCAATTACCCGCATAATTTAAAAATTACCACAAATTACTTAAAATTTTACTTATTTTTAAAATACTTCATATATACTTTATATATTATACTACCGTGGTCTTATTGTACCTTGTATGGTACTAGTTCATAATTATCGGGTATTATCGCTCGACCCGTATTTTATTCCAAATTGGTCACTTTCAACGAAACTCGTTTTTTAATCCGTGTACCCCTTTATCCTTCATAACACTTATTTATCGCCTATTATAAATAGCGTAAGTACATTAACGTCAAGATGATCTCATCCCCGAGTCTACGTCGGTTAACTGAAAATGAAATTTTAACGTACGAAAACGCGAGATGTAACATCATTCCCCCCTTAGAAACATTCGTCCTCGAATGTTCAACTCCCTGTGATCTATATAACTTTGGCAAGGTCGCCTCTGTAACAGTACCACTACCAACTCTCCCCGTAGAAGCTTAATAACCCAACGCCACACATGACCACAATTATCAATAACGACAATGACCTCACAAGATCAACGAAAATGACCAATAAAAGAATTTGTACACGTACCTTATGGTTATGATGTTGTTACAACCCATATCCACATGTGTTAGTTCATGCCATATATTAGTTAACATAAATCCAAAAAGGAATTATCTTTGAGATGATAAGAAGTCAATCCTATTGGTCTTAAGTGATACAAGAGTGTATAAGAGTGATTAACCAGTATTAGAAGTTAAACGAATCAAGGATGTTGTAACTCGTATTTTCAGGTAATCTAGCGGCGTTTAATACACTCAAGAGGTCATTTATTAAGGTATTTTAATCATATAATATCCGTATCATAAGTTTTGAAGTCAAACGAGTTATGAAACAAAAGTCGACAAAAGTTGTCGCAACTTAGGTTCATAATTTTACTTAAACATTAGGTCAAATGTTTCTAATCTTTTCTCATAATTTACAAGGAATTACGGGGTGATATACCAACCAAATTAAAGATCTATGAGTCTAGTTTCCAACACATTAAACCATTCATTGATACGATCTCGGAGTAGAGAGATATTCGCGTTTTCGCGAGACTGCGCCAAGCACCTCTCTATGGGGCCCACTAAGTCGGTTTAAGATATTTGGACCTATATAGGATGACTCCAACCCGTTTTAAGTCATTTCTTTTCACTATTTTCAGACCTTAGAACCCTAGGAACATCCTCTCAAGGTTCTCTCAAGATTCAAGACCCAAAAAAGGGCAAACAACACAAATCAAGTGTCGGGAATTCCGTGGCGCTAGTAAGTCTCTTGTTCTTCTTGTTGTTGCTCATTTTTGTGTCGTTCCAGCTCGTGTGGGAGGTGGTTTTAAAGGGTTTATGTTCTGTAAATACTCCCTCATGTTCTTAATATCAATCCTAGGTGATTTCAGGCCTTCTAAAGTGATTCTAGTGCCGAAAAACACTAATTGATCGCTAGTTTCGCTTTGTTGTTGTTGTGGCAGCATTGGAGGGATATTTCATGGAAATTTAAGGTCAAATTGGAGTTGTTCTTTCTGTATAAAGGTAAGGAACCTCTTACTCTATATGTATTTAAGATTATCCAAGTTGCGGCTAAGCCATTGAAGCTAGAACTTGTGAGATATATATCGAAAGGCTTGGTAGTAATGTTATTGTTTTGTGGACTGTTTTGCGTTGTTGTTGGGCTGCGTATTTTACTACTATATTGTGGAGTTTTGGAGGAGGAAGGGTGTGGAGAAACACCATATATATGTAGGTTTATGGGCTGATAGTTATTCGTAATATTTCCAGGTTGTTTGACACGACTACGGTGGTCGTCGTATGTATGGAGTGATTAGGCTGTGTGTGGACTATTTTGGGAGGCTCAATATGTTTATTATTGATGTTGTTTGGGCTGTTTGGTGACTGTTTTGAATGGTGTGAGGTCATATATATAGGGGAGGTGCTGTCCGTTTCATCGTAAAATAGGTTGTGGTCGATACATAATAGTTATGACGCTTAAATGATAACGATAGTATCGTTTCTCTTATTGTAGACTAAGGAGTTTTGACAATTGCATAGCTTGAGATTGGGGCAGTATATACAAGGTATGTGAGGCTATCCCTTTCCTTCTTTTGCACGACTCCGATTGTACATAATGTAATGAACGATCTTCCAAGATACTCTACTCTTAGAAGCTAGCAGTACTTACATTGTTTTCCCTCTTATGGAACGATTGATGTTAATGTTGCTTCTCTTAGTCTTATGTTATCAATGTTGTTGGTACTTCCTGATTCTTATAAGGTTCATAGTGAAGAGTTAGTCCTAATAACGTGTACAGAGGATACCGACCTTACGTCACTCCGAAAGGTTTAGAATGTGATTCCATGAGTCGAGCATGCATTATATATATGTATCTATTTTACTCTACCGAGCCACGCTATAGTTGGCCGGGTACGGCACCTATTGTGCAACCACTGATCAGTTGGGTTTTACCGAGCTCCACGTGGCCGGGTACGATTCTACCGAGCCTATTATGGCCGGGTACGATATGATGATGATGATGCCCACAGAGGCGAATGCTTTAAAGGTTTATGTATTTATACATATGTATCATGCATTTCATGTAAGTAGCCCTCAGAGGTACTAAGATGTTACAAGTTGTATATTCTCTATCCTTGCTTACATTACTGATCGTATTTATGGTTCCTTGCCTTACATACTCAGTACTTTATTCGTACTTCCTTTTATTTGTGGACGCTGCATGTCGTGCTGCAGGTCCTGATAGACAGGCAGGTGCAGCTCCCCCACCACAGTAGACTGTCCAGTTCAGCGGTGATTGGCGAGATCCCTTCTCCGGACTTGCCTTGGTCTTGGTATGCAATTTTTGTTATAGACATTATGGGTATGTCGGGGCCCTGTTCCGGCTATGTTGCAACACTTATGTTCTTTTAGAGGCTCATAGATAGGTGTCGGCTCATGTATAGTTTGGTATGCCTTGTCGGCTAGTTTTTGTTGTATAGTCTTTCATAGTAGCGTGGTAGCTCATACCTTATATGTAGTTTCTTGATTGTCTGGTCATCCCCTGCTATGTATGTTCATGCCGTCATATTTTATTGCTGGTTGTCCATGATCTAGGTCTACCATTTATATTGATCTCGTCAGCCCTAAAAAATAATGAAGGTTAGATGAAATGTACGTTGGTGCTCGGCAAGTGTGGTCGGGTGCTAGTCATGGCCCTTTAGTTTGGGTCGTGACAAACTTGGTATCAGAGCCAGTCTGTCCTAGGGGTTGTCTATGAGCCGTGTCTAGTAGAGTCTTGATTATGGATGTGTAGCGCGCCACATTTATAATCAGGAGGCTACATGACATCTAGGGTTGTTACCTTCTTCCTGAATCTAGATTGTGCGTAGAGTTGAGTCGTAAGTGTTCGTCTCTAATATTCACCTTGTTTTTTCCAGTGATGCCTTCGACTAGGAAGCAAACGATTAGTAGACGGCTTGATACAGCAGCGGGAGAGGGTACCAGTCAGGTGCCCCAAGTCAGAGCAGGACAAAGTGAGGCTCAAAGTGAGATGCCCTCTCATACCTCATCTACTCCATCTCCTCCAGAGGATATTAGAAGGCACCCAGCGCCTCCAGTTCCTTCGTCTGACACTCCAGACCAGGATATGCGGAGTGCTTTGCAGTTATTGACTAGCTTGGTAGCTGCTCAGGCTCAGAGGCAGAATACAGGTGCTGCTGAGAAACCAGTTAGTACAAGAGTTCGTGATTTTATTAATTTAGACCCTCCAGTGTTTACCGGATCAGACCCCAAGGAGGACCCACAGACTTTTATTGACCAGGTTCATCGTACACTTCGGGTTATGCATGTTAGTGATACAGAGGCAGTAGAGTTGGCTTCTTATCGGCTACGGGATTTAGCGGTTCTCTGGTATGATAGTTGGGAGAGATCCAGGGGTCCGAACCCTCCTCCAGCTGTGTGGAAGGAATTTTCTGAGGCCTTTCTTCGTCACTACTTGCTAGTTGAGATACGACGAGCTAGAGCTGATAAGTTCTTGAACCTTAGACAAGGTAATATGAGTGTGCGAGAGTACAATATGCAGTTTGATTCTTTGGCAAGGTATGCTCCCCATATGGTGGCCGAGATGAGTGATAGGGTGCATATGTTCGTGAATGGGTTGGGACCACATCTAATAAATGAGTGTACGACAGCCTCCTTGGTGGAGGGCATGGATATTTCCCGTATTCAAGCTTATGCCCAGACCCTAGAGGATCGTAAGCGCCAGCAGAGGGCAGTTAGGGAGCAGGATAGAGGCCAGCATAAGAGGGCGAGATTTGCAGGGTATTCTGATGACTTCAGAGGCCGCATCAGGCCACAGTTTTCGAGGAGTTCGGCGCCACCTGTAGCTAGTGCTCCTCCACAGTTTCAGAGGCCTCGATATGATCGATCCTATTCTGGTCCAGGTCAGAGTTCGCGGGCATCTGGCTCGCAACATCACAGGGATACTAGTCAGATGAGACCCCCAACACCACATTGTGATCAGTGCGGCAAGGCCCACTTTGGACTGTGTCGTCGAGGTTCTGATGCATGCTATTCGTGCGGGCAGCCTGGCCATATGATGCGGGATTGTCCTAATAGAGGAGGTGATGGTATGGCTCAGCCGACTGGATCTGTGTCTGGTTCTTCCTCATCAGTTCGACCTCCAGCACGGGGTTTTCAGCAGTCGACAGGTCGTGGTAGGGGTAGAGGTGCAGTGCCGAGTTCGAGTGGTGCTCAAAATCGAACCTATGCTCTAGTAGGTCGACAGGATCTCGAGTCGTCTCCAGATGTTGTTACAGGTATTATATCTGTGTTTTCTTATGATGTATATGCGTTGATTGATCCGGGATCTACATTATCATATGTTACACCCTTTGTGTCTAATAAGTTTGGCATTGAACCTGAATTGATAAGTAAACCTCTCGCGGTATCTACTCCGATAGGAGATTCTGTGATTTCTAGAAGGGTATATAGAGGTTGCACTGTGATGATTTGTAGTCGTCAAACCTCGGCAAATTTATTTGAGTTAGAAATGGTTGATTTTGATGTGATAATGGGAATGGACTGGTTGGCCTCATGCTATGCAAATGTTGACTGCCGTACGAAGATGGTTAGGTTCCAATTTCCAGGTGAACCCGTCATTGAATGGAAAGGGAACATTGCTACACCGAAAGGTAGGTTTATTTCCTATCTTAAGGCAAGGAAAATGATCTCAAAAGGTTACATTTATCATCTCGTTCGCGTTAGGGATGCGGAGGCGAAACCGCCTACTTTACAATCAATCCCTGTGGTCAACGAATTCCCAGATGTTTTCCCAGATGAACTCCCAGGCCTTCCTCCTGAAAGGGAGATTGAGTTTAGCATTGATGTGTTGCCTGACACTCAACCGATCTCTATTCCTCCATACAGAATGGCCCCGGCAGAGTTGCGAGAGTTGAAGGTGCAGTTGAAGGACTTGCTGGATAAGGGCTTTATTAGGCCTAGCACTTCACCTTGGGGTGCACCAGTCCTATTCGTGCGGAAGAAAGACGGGTCGTTACGGATGTGTATCGACTATCGACAGTTGAATAAGTCTACTATAAAGAACAAGTATCCACTTCCAAGAATTGATGACCTGTTTGACCAACTCCAGGGTGCCAAGTATTTCTCTAAGATTGATTTACGTTCAGGGTATCATCAGGTGAGGGTTAGGGAGAAGGATATTCCAAAGACGGCCTTCCGGACAAGATATGGGCACTTTGAGTTCTTGGTGATGTCGTTCGGGCTAACAAATGCCCCAGCAGCTTTTATGGATCTCATGAATACTATATTCAGGCCCTATCTTGATGTGTTCGTGATTGTATTCATTGATGACATTCTAGTGTATTCTCGTTCGGAGGCGGAACATGCGGGCCACTTGCGGATAGTATTACAGACGCTTCAGGATCGTAAGTTATATGCTAAGCTCTCCAAATGTGAATTCTGGCTGAACTCAGTAGCATTCCTTGGCCATGTGATATCTGATGAGGGTATTAGTGTCGACACTCAGAAGATCGATGCAGTAAAGAATTGGCCGAGACCTACAACACCATCAGAAGTCCGCAGCTTCCTAGGACTAGCAGGATATTATAGGCGGTTTGTAGAAGGATTTTCCTCTATATCATCACCATTGACTAAGTTAACACAAAAAGCTACCAAATTCCAGTGGTCTGACACTTGTGAACGTAGTTTTCAGGAGCTGAAGAATCGATTGACATCTGCACCAGTGCTCACTCTTCCTGAAGGAACAGAAGATTATGTGGTATATTGTGATGCCTCAGGTATAGGTTTGGGGTGCGTATTGATGCAGCGTGGGAATGTGATTGCTTATGCATCAAGACAATTGAAGAAGCATGAAAAGAATTATCCAACCCATGATTTGGAATTGGCTGCAGTAATATATGCTTTGAAGATATGGCGGCACTACTTATACGGCGTCCATGTTGACATCTACACAGATCACAAGAGTTTACAATACATCTTCAAGCAGAAAGAGTTGAATTTGAGGCAGCGTAGGTGGCTTGAATTATTGAAAGACTACGACGTCGAGATATTGTATCATCCCGGTAAAGCCAATGTTGTGGCAGACGCTCTCAGCCGTAAATCAATGGGAAGCTTAGTACATATTGAGGCAGGTAGATGGGGGTTGATTAAAGAGCTTCATCAGCTAGCCAATATGAGAATCAGATTGTTAGACTCTGATGACGGAGGTGTTACTGTACAGAATACATCAGAATCATCTTTGGTAGCCGAGGTAAAAGCACGACAATATGAAGATCCTATCTTAGTACGATTAAGAGAAAGCATTCAACAGTGTAAAAGTATGGCTTTTGGGATCGGAAAAGATGGGGCACTGAGATACCAGAGCCGATTGTGTGTGCCTAATGTGGCAGGGTTGCGAGAGAAGATTATGAATGAGATTCATCAATCCCGATATTCCATCCATCCCGGCTCGACAAAGATGTATCATGATGTCAAGGAGCAGTATTGGTGGGATAATATGAAGAAGTCTATTGCAGAATTTGTAGCCCAGTGTCCCAATTGTCAACAAGTAAAGATAGAACATCAGAAACCCGGTGGATTGCTTCAAAATATAGAGATTCCGACCTGGAAGTGGGAGGTGATTAATATGGACTTCATTATTGGATTACCTCGCTCTTATCATAAGTTTGACTCCATCTGGGTGATAATTGATCGACTTACAAAATGTGCCCATTTTCTGCCAGTGAAGACAACTTACACGGCTGAAGATTATGCAAAGTTGTATATCAAGGAGATTGTTAGGCTTCATGGTGTGCCCATATCTATTATATCAGACCGAGGAGCTCAATTTACGGCTAACTTTTGGAGGTCTTTCCAGAAGGGTTTAGGCACACAGGTAAATTCTCAGCACTGCATTTCATCCGCAGACTGACGGACAGGCTGAACGTACTGTGAGCACGTGATTTTTGCCTTACGAAAAACTACTCCAAAATAAATCAAAAAGTAAAATAAATTTCTTTTACTGTGTAATTTTTGAATTTGCATGGTGTTAAATATTTGTGTTATGTCCGTAAATGTTTACTTTCTCATAATGAAATGAAAATTAAAATAAAATACATGTTGCATGCATATAGGATTTAATTATGTATTTAAAAGATAATTTAAACAAAATCACAAAAAATATGCAATAGTTCTATTTTAAATATTCCACTGTGTGATTGATGTTTTGTCTATATGTTAAATAATTGTTATAGAATAATTAATATATTTTTGTGAAGTTAAAATTATTTTATAATTAAAATTAGAAATTTAAATTAGAAAAAATGAAAAAAAATAAAAATAATACATATATACAAAATCGGACCTGGATTAAAATCCAGGCCCAAATCGAATTAATTCCCCCCTCACAGCCCAATCCAAACCAACCTGTCCGGTCAAACTCAGGAGTAAATCCAAACGACGACGTTTGGTCACACTCCATCAAGGACCGTTGGATTAAATCAATCCAACAGCTGATATCCCCTACCCTTACCCGTAACCCGTAACCCGACCCATTGACCCGATTCAGTCCGACCCCAACGTTAAACCAAACGACGTCGTTTGGTTAAGTGAGATGATCCTGACCGTGAATCTTACTTGATCGGACGGACAAGATCAATCCACCCCTCCCCTATATAAGTTCCAGACCCCTACCCCGGCCCCCTAACTAAACACCCCCCCTTCCTTACTATTAATCATCGTCCCCAAACCCCCACTCCTAACCCTAGCCGCCCTAGGATCCCACCGCCTGAAACCCGGCGGCATCAACGCCGCCGGTCACCAAAATAACACCCTAGAATCCCCTGAACATCCTCTACACCGATCTAACCTTAGTTTCCTTCGAATCAGACCCCAACTCTTCGAATATTAAATCGAAGGTGGGTCTGAAAACTCCAACCTTTCCAATGGCTTCCAAAATAACACCATAGTACCCCCTAGCATGCCTTGTTATGGATCTGAAGTTTGTTTGGCTCGAATCAGTTCCGAGCTTCTCGAATCTTCTTTTGAAGATTCGGACCAAACAAGAACAAACTCAGATCCGTTTTAAACTGACACCAAATGACCCCTAGGCTACCCTCACCCTTGTATCATATTTGGTTCTCCTCAAATCTGACCAGAAATGGTTAAGTCCCAAATCGAACTTTCAAGAACCCTAAAAATACCAGACTTTTGGATTCTGTCCAGATTGAATAAAGATTGAGGTTTAATCGACCTTAGTCGAAGTATTTTCAGTGGAAAATACTTCGACTAAGGTCTGTTTGATTTCAAACAAAATCCGAAGCCAAGTTGAGTTCGAGTCTGATTAAAATTCAGAGGTACTTTTCTATTTCTGTTTGTATATTTTGTATGTATTTTTGTTTGTTTTAATAACTCGTTGATTTTTCATATTTTTTGTTTTGATTAAATTCTGTCATCTTTGTCTCATGCCCGTCTATATGATCAAAATATGAAACTATTTCTGTTGATTGTGATTATTCACAATGTAAGTAATCGACTCGATTAAGTTCGTCGATTAGTTATATTATGAATTCTCATTTATGATAACGCTGATTGAAACAGTCTGTTTTTATTGTTTTAGACTGATTATGGACAAATGTTGTAAATAGTCAACTGATTAATACTCGTCAATTAAATCATGTTTGTTTGCGAATCAGTGAATTCAAATGTGTGCTGTATATATCATTTTCTGAACAGGGCATTGTCAGTATACTAACAATGCCCCTGTGTTTGTTTAACTTTAGTCCAATGTTGAAATTCAGTTTGATTGCTATGTTAAATTCAGTATAATTTGTTGTGATATTAGGTTTAATTTCAATTTCACAAATGTTGGTTAGATACCATTGTGTTAGAAAAGTGCATTCTCAGTCAAGATTCAGTCCAGAACTTGATAGGATTGGTTATAGCTGTTTAATTCAGAAGGATAATCGATTCTGAACAATTTTTAAAAATCTATTTTTATCAGATTCTGATTTCCTTGAGGGCAGTAATAACAGTAAGCTTTCAGGGGTACTACTGGTAATGAAATAGTGAGGATAGTAGTGTGCTGATAGTGGAGTGTTAGTGGCTTTTAATTTAATAGATTAATGGGAAACAAGGGGTAATGGGGCTGCTGAAAAACAGGATAAATAGCACTTAGTTTTAAATTATTCAAAAGCAGTTTTAATGGAAACTTTCTAATTTTAAAAAGAGAAAAGGGTCCATCCAGCACTAAAAGAGTATAGGACCAGCCCTGTATAAATACAGGGAGCTGGACAGACTTTAGAGGGCAGATTTTTTAGATTGAAGAAATCTGATTTAGGAAAAAAAAAATCTGAAAAACAGAAGATTTTAAGAAAGAAAAAGAAAGGAAATCAGATTAGAAGAGGGAATTGAGAGAGAAAAATTTGATTTAAGATCAGTTTTCAGAAAAGAGGAGTTTTTTTTTAGAGAAGAGTTTGAAAGAGAAATAAAAATCAGATTTTAAGAGAGTTCAGGAAAGAGAAAAACAGAAAGAAAGAAAGAGATAGAAATAGAATCAGAAATAGAAATTTGAAAAGAAAAACAAACAAAAAGGAACACTCACACAGTGAAGCTGAAACAGATACCAGAAAAGAAAAGAAAAATCTGAAACCTTGTTGTTCTTTTTGGAATCTGTCCGGGTCTGGGTATTGATACTATTTGGTTTTAAAAAATCTGAAATTCTTTAAGAAGCGTTGCTCTTGTGAATTTGGATTTCTTGGGTCTTATTATTACTCAAATCTGTGGGAATACTGATATTCTGCCAGTATTTTGTTACTGCTGCTGTTGCTGAAATTTACTCCTTCTACCTTCATTTTCAGGTACATGCCTTTTAAATTTTATGTTGGAAAGAGATTCAACATGACTAATCAATGAAGTTTGAATTGCAATTC
Organism: Nicotiana sylvestris; assembly: GCF_000393655.2. NCBI lineage: Eukaryota > Viridiplantae > Streptophyta > Magnoliopsida > Solanales > Solanaceae > Nicotiana > Nicotiana sylvestris. The sequence continues at coordinate 95,461,578 of NC_091058.1, forward strand.
TGTTTTCCATTTGTCCAAGTTCATCAGTTTAAATTTCATTTTTGTTTCATGATAGTTAATTAGTAGGGAATTCAATTTGATAACTATGAGTTAATTGTCTTACTTTGAAATTCGTATAAAGCTTTGTAATAATGTTAGCCCTTCATCTCATTAGTTTAGTCATGTTTGAACTGTCAAGGTAGGAAACATGACATAAAGATTGGCCATTAACTAGGCCTTGTGACGTTGTTAGTTGAATAAGGAATAGCGTGAAAATGTCAAAACCATATTGCTAGTTTATTCTGATAATCTGATTTAGTTGTGGAAGGAATGATATAAGTTGTACGTTCTTATGTGGCATTATAACAGGTATCTATAGAACCATTAAGTGGATGGCAAGTTGAGTTGTTATGGCTCATTATGATGTTAAAGTGCTATGAATGTTTTAGACATACAAACTATGTTACATGTAAGGCAATATTATTAATTGATTTATAATTCCCTTTCTTATCAATTTGATGCCTATTTACCATCTTAAATAAATAATTAGGCCTATTGGATTAAAAACAAGTATGTGAGAATGAGATGATATGTATAAGAACAAATTGCAACAATTTATGTCAATGGTAATTAGAAATAGAATTTGCACTAAGTAAATAATGAAAATTCTTGGAAAATATTTCCTCCCCTTATGAATCATTCATTTTCAGTTTCATATGCAATTTATTCTTTGGCATATATATATGTCATATTTGTTTAAAAAAAAATAGTATTAATCATATTTTTATTCTGTTCTCTGAATTTGAATAGTTGGAATGAATATAATTTATACTCGGAAATTATAATCGACGGGCAACCTTTAATAGATTGTGAATTCTTTTCAAAGAATTTATAGGCCTCTAAAATGGGAGTTTCTCATGATTTTCACATATAAAATGTGTAGATATAATAAACAATTTGTGGAAAATCCCTAATACCATTACAAGTATTTTGCGCAATTAGGGATGCGTTCGCGTACCCTGATTATATTTTTAAAAGAAAATTCGGATTATGCGTACGCGCAATTTCGAGCGAATATTCAAGAAAAGGATTTTTTCCAAAAGCGTTAAATCAATTTCATAAAAACCCGAGATGTACGGTTCACTATTTAAGAAAAAAACAAATTTTCTTGATTCGACACAATTTCAAAAAAATGATTGTTTAATAAATATATTATCAAAAGTTATCGTGTACACGTACGCGTGACACAATTTCGCAATTTTAAATTTATAACACGAATATACGTACGCGTAATTCGATTCAAAGAAGGGTCCTTAATCACAATAAGTAAAAGCGGTAGAAAAATCACGTAACAAAAAGTATTTAATAAAAATCAAGATAATTAAGCCAATAATAAAAACAGTTAAGCGACCGTGCTAGAACCACGGAATTCGGAAATGCCTAACACCTTCTTCCGGATTAACAGAATTCCTTACTCAGGATTTCTGGTTCGCAGAATAATAAACAGAGTCATATTCTCCTCGATTCAGGGATTAAAATTGGTGACTTGGGACGCCTTAAAATTCCCAGGTGGCGACTCTGAAATAATTAAATAAATCCCGTTTCGACTGTCCTTCAATTGGAGAAAACTCCCCACGCACCCACGCGGGCGCGGTAAAAAGGAGGTGCGACAGCTCTGGCGACTCTGCTGGGGATTATTTATTGTGTAAGCTGTAACCCAGAACCATTGGTTCAGGGTTTAAAGAATTCGAGCTTAAAATATCTGCATTAATTGGCCTTATTTACTATATGATTTTCAACTGTTTATATGCTAATATGCTAAATGTTTTTTTTTACCGCTTTAATATTATTTGAATTGTGAATATATACAACTGCTACGAAACCCCCTTCTTTCTGAGTCTTCTGAATTTATGGTGTACACGTGCGCGTGACCCACCTTTCTGTTAAAGTCATACCAAATAAGACGGAGTTGGGACAAGTAACTAGGCCGGGCAGACTTTCGTGCTCCCGGTACGTTGCCCCCGCTTCGGCTCAAACTGTCCGTTTGGGTAAGCCAGGTTTAGAACAATCAACCTCAGGTTTTACACTTAGAATAACTCAGCCATGTACCGGATCCCTAGTAGGAACGAATATTTGCATCATATACATTTGGCCTTGGAGACTCAACACAGGGGTTGGGTCTGTCTAGGACAGGTGAACCCGAAGTAAAAGGACCATCATGATGCATCCTATTTGCTACTTGTGCATTCATTTGCCTCGAACATGCTTGTTGACCAGCTTAAATGAAATCATGGTGAGAAGAGAGGAATAAAATGGGTTGTTTTAAAAAATTTCAAAAAAATTTCAAAAAAAGAAAAATAGTTTTAAATCTTGAAATAAAGGTATTTAATAAATAAAAAAATTTCGAAAATGATTTTTTAGTATAAATTTTCAAAATGAATTTTGACTTTATTAAAATTAAATTTCAGATACAAAATGAGCACCACACAAAGCCCCTCGTCCACGAGTACAGAAGAATTTCTATTTCAACTTCAAATGTGGTGGTATGATTTAGGCGAAGATGGTCAAAAATGGGTCGTCAAGCATTTGGGAAATCTCACGGACATTATGAAAGTTAAACCCCGTGATGATCTGATTGCAGCGTTAGTAACTTTTTGGGACCCTGCTCACAATGTCTTTCGTTTCTCTGACTTCGAGCTTACTCCTACATTAGAGGAAGTAGCTGGATATGGTGGTTTTGACGGAAGTCTAAGAAATCAAAGCTTGATATTCACAAAGGCTCCTTCGGTACATCGATTCTTCGGTCTTCTGAACATCAGCAGTCAAATCAGGAAAAGCAATGTCATCAATGGATGTTGTTCCTTCAACTTTTTGTATTCAAGGTTCGGAAAGTCAGATGGGTTCGAAATTCATGAGAAAGGCCTTACCAATAAGCAAAACAAAGACACTTGGCAGATTCACCGTCGCTTTGCTTTCATGGTGGCTTTTCTAGGAGTCATGGTCTTTCCAAACAAAGAGCGAACAATTGATATTCGCACCGCAAAAATTGTGCAAATCCTCACCACCAAAGAAAATCACACCTTTGTCCCCATCATTCTATCAGACATTTATCGGGCTTTGACTTTATGTAAATCAGGAGCAAAGGTCTTCGAAGGATGCAAAATTTTGTTGCAAATGTGGGTGATGGAGCATCTCCAACAACAGCCCAAGATCATACAGTATGGGTCAAACAATGATAATTGCATCGAGAGCTATGAGGAAAGAACAAAAAATTATCAGGCTCCAGAAGGGATAGAAGCATGGGTATCTCATCTAAAGGCTTTAACGGCAAATCAAATTGAATGGACTCTGGGATGGCTCCCGATGAGGGAAGTAATACACATGTCAACCTCAAATAGTTATCTACTACTATTGGGATTGAGAAGCATTCAGCCGTATGCACCACTGAGAGTCCTAAGGCAATTAGGGAGATATCAAATAGTTCCTGATGATGAAGATTTGAGTGTGCAAGTAATCGAATTACACCCAGAAGCCACTATTCCCGAGGCTCTACTTCAGCAGATGTGGAATGGGTGCCGATACTTGAAAAGTGATACTCAAGTCCCAGACGCTACAAAGGGTGAGATAAATCCTGGATATGCAAGGTGGTTTGAAAAACGGTCTCGCGTGGATGATGTACCAGAGCCTGAGCTAAGAAGGCCAACAAAAAGACCCCATGTTCAAAACTTCAATGATAAAATCCAAGAACGGTTGATCTGGGGAGAAAAGGAAAAAGGGTACAAAGCAACTATCCATGCCCTAAAAGAAAATCTAAGAAGCCTCAGTTTGGAGAAAGATTTGCAAGCACAAGAAGCCGAAGGCGAGAAAAAGAGTCTAGCTTGTGAGAATGAAAATCTTCATGCTCGATTCCAAAAAATGAAAAGAGTTTCTGAAACGCCAAAGAGGAGCTGGAAGGATCAAAAAACCATCGCCAATCTCTTTGAAAGAATGCAAGATTATGATTCCATTCTTGCGGAAAACGAAAGGGCATTGAGCAAAGCAAAAGAAAGGATCCAACAATTAAACGAAGAAGCCAGATCTAACAAGGAACGCCAAGATAGGCAATCCGAAAAAGACAAGGCACAATTCAAGAAGGAAAAAGACTATTGGATGCGATCAGAAGACCAGCTTCGTGCACAACTAGAAGAGGCAAGAAGATGCAACAGAGAACATCAACAAGCAGACCTCGACAGGGAAAGATCGCAAGCAAGATTAGAGCAGGCCAGACTCCGAGCTCTGTTAGAATCAGCTCTAGATCGTGAAAACCGTGTCAGAGATATAGCCACCACTCGTCAGCAGCAATTGCAAGACCAAGACCAACGTCTCCAAGGTTTCAGGGCACAAATCCACGACCTGGCAGTCTTCACATCTCAAAGTTATGTAAACTGCCAAGGAATGGATTATGAAAGGTTTACAGAGCATGCACCCACTTTTGCTCGTCATCTAGCAATGGAGTTGGAAAGGATGTATCGTACGCTGGGAGGCCATCCAGGTCAAGCCCCACATTGAGCAGATAATCCAATATTTGACAACAAAAATGGAAAGTGGGGCATGTTGTGAGATGTTAAGAATTGTATCTTTTATTTTGATTTAAGTGTGTGTGTTTCAAGCCATTTTCTTAAAGTTTTCAAATGTAATTCCATCTTTGTGTAATGAATAAAAGTGATTGCCTTTAGTCCGAACTACGCAAGGTCTGATTCATGTGAGGCATGATACGTAGGCAATCTCTAAGATTCGACCACCACGATAAAAGATATATATAATAAATAAAAGTGAATAACAATAAAAAATTTCAAGAAAGCTGGGACGACACAAGCAGCCGAGCAAATGCATAATAGAAAGGGATTATTTGTCTAGGAGCATTGCATCTCAACGTGTGATTATATATGTGTTAAACTCTCAAAACTAACAAGTTTGTTCATTTTCAGAATTCAAGCAGTTAGTTTCTCTAAAGAGTATACTGGCATATTATCACTATCACACAAGATCAAAAGGACCAATACCCGAAAGTATGTCTATCCCAGATGTTGACACAGGTATGGAGCTAGAGGAGATGGATGTCGGGAAAATGAAAGAAGAGATGTTTAAACTCAAGCAGCAAATGGCTGAGATGTACCAAGCCTGGTCTACAGGACAGTTACCCCCATCTCACCCAAATAACCCTGCTCCATCAATGACCCAAACTCAGGATAATATCACCACTGAATTATCCCCAAATTTCCCCATTTACCAGCACTACCGAGGCACCACCTCTCAGACACCGCAGTCTCCACCTCCAAAACCCGTTCCATATTTTCCTCCACCTATGACTCCTGTTTTCGTAGCACCTCCCCCTGCTACATTCCACAAATCTCCTAGTGAGCCTACATTCCAGGCCCAGGACAACCAATATTACCCCCCGGAGCCCACCCTCAAAGCCTCCGAAATTCATTCAACCACTCCTCGTTTTGATCTCCCAACCGAAATTGACAAGCCAGCCAAAAATGCTGAGCAAGAAGAGATGTTCAGGAAGGTCAAGAGTCTAGAACAATCGTTCAGAGACATGCGAGGATTAGGTGGGCAAGTCAGTGTAGCCTACAAAGATTTGTGCTTGTTCCCAAACGTACAATTACCAGTTGGCTTCAAGATGCCCAAATTTGACTTATACAACGGGCACGGTGACCCAGTAGCCCACTTAAGGGGTTTCTGTAGCAAGATGCGAGGAGCTGGGGGAAAAGATGAATTATTGATGGCTTACTTCAGTCAAAGTCTAAGCGGATCAGCTTTGGAGTGGTATACACGCCAGGACCATGGGAGATGGTACACCTGGGATGACCTGGCACAGGCATTCGCATACCATTTCCAATACAATCTGGAAATCATCCCAGATCGATTGTCTTTGACAAAATTTGAAAAGAAACACAATGAAAGTTTCAGAGAGTATGGTTTTCGGTGGAGAGAACAGGCAGCAAGAGTGGATCCTCCTATGAAGGAGAGCGAAATGGTAGACTACTTCCTCCAAGCCTTGGAACCGACTTACTATGCCCACTTGGTTTCAGCGGTTGGGAAATCATTCAACGAAGTAGTGAAGATGGGAGGTATGGTGGAAGAAGGCCTCAAGACAAATAAAATCATGAGCTATTCGGCAATTAAGGCAACTACTCAAGCTATTCAAGGCGGGGTAGGAGGAATCGGAAGAAAGAAGAGGGAGGAAGCAGCGGTAGTTGATTCAGGAATTTGGCCGGGACCCAGAGGTTCACCGCTTTACTATAATCAACAACGACCTCGCCAATCAGCTTACCACCATGATTCATCCCAACACTACTATCACCCTTCAGAGCCTCATTTTTCCATTAACCATGCTCAAGCATACAATCAGCCACCTGTTCACACCAATTGGCGTGCTCCTGTCACACCAAATACTTACCCACGAGCCTATCCCGGACCAGGTTTCAGGCCTAGGCCAGCATTCAGGGGAGAAAGGGAACAGAAAAAGAAAACTTACACTCCATTGGGAGAGTCTTACACCAGTCTGTTCCACAGGCTGAGACAGCTAGACATGCTGAGACCAATACAATCCAAGCTACCCAATCCTCCTCCAAAGAATCTGGATTACACCATTAGCTGTGAATATTGCTCCGGTGCACCAGGCCATGATACGGAGAAATGCTGGCATTTGAAAAATGCAATACAAGAGCTGATTGATACTAATAAAATCGAGGTTCAAACCCCCGAAGCTCCAAATATCAATAGAAATCCAATGCCAGCCCATCAAGAGGCTAATATGATAGAAATCATACAAGCTGATGGGGAGACAAAGAAGCCGTCACAAACTGTCATGATGATCAAGTCTCATGAAACCAAGCCAGATAAGCAGTTAATGGAGGAGAAGCCGGTGTCTAAGCAGAACAAAAATGGTGATGAACCGTCTATGATAGTCGATGAGGGATCATCGAGCAAAGTTGCCGCAAAACAAGAAAGGCCGAAAGTGATAGTACCAGGGGTTGCTAACAAACCCATTGTATTCGTGGAAGGAGCCCGTACAGATCGGGTTATTATCGCACCTGTAATCCAGCTGCCGGTCATCAACAACAAAGCCATCCCATGGAACTTATGAACGGTTGACTGTAATGTACAAGGGAAAAGAAATCAAGGAAGAAGTGTGTGAGGTGCAAGGCTTGACTCGTTCGGGAAGATGTTTTACTCCCGAAGAGTTAAGAAAAACTAAAAATAATCCAACGCCAACAAAGAGAGCTGTGACGGAAGAAGAGGCGGAGGAGTTTTTAAGAAAAATGAAACTCCATGATTATTCTGTTGTGGATCAATTAAAGAAGACCCCCGCTCAAATTTCATTGTTGTCATTACTGATCCATTCAGAGGAGCACCGTCTGGCTTTGATGAAAATCCTGAATGAGGCTCATGTTCCTGAAAAGATCTCTGTAAATCATTTGGGAAAAATAGCCAACAGAATCTTTGAGACAAACAGAATTACATTTGCTGATGATGAATTACCTGTGGAAGGTACCGAGCACAACAGAGCTCTTTACCTCACCGTGAAATGTGAAAACTCCGTAGTAACCCGGGTATTGGTTGACAATGGGTCAAGTGCAAACATATGCCCTCTCTCCACTTTAAACAAATTAAAAATTAAAGAGGAGAGGATCCAGAAGAATAGTATCTGCGTACGGGGGTTTGACGGTGGAAGCAGAGATTCATTTGGCGACATAGTGTTGGAACTAACAATAGGGCCAGTTGAATTCACAATGGAATTCCAAGTGTTGGACATAACTGTTTCTTACAACTTGTTATTGGGTCGACCATGGATCCATGCTGCTAAAGCAGTCCCGTCAACACTACATCAGGCTATCAAGTTTGAATGGGATCATCAAGAAGTAGTCGTGTATGGAGAAGAAAGTTTAAATGCTCACAGCAGTACCATTGTACCGGTCGAGGGAACAGAAAATGACCAGGGACCATGGGTATACCAAGTGACCGACACAGTGTCGATAGAGAAAATTCCAGAGGGGAAATACCTTCCAAATCCAAAGATATCCTCTGCATCAGTCATGGTAGCTTATGAAATGTTAAAGAATGGCTTTATACCCGGCAAAGGTCTGGGTTTATCTTTGCAAGGAATTATACAACCAGTATCTCTCCCCGAGAACTGGGGAACATTCGGTTTGGGGTTCATACCCACTGCCAATGACGTGATAAGGGCTAGGAAGCTGAAACACCAAGCATGGGTTCTTCCAAAACCAGTCCCACATCTGTCAAAGTCTTTTGTCAAGACCGGTGCTAAAAATCGCCCGATAACAACAATTCCTAAATCCCGGGTCAATCCTGAGAAGGAATTAATTGAAAGGTTCGAGAAATTGTTTAGTGATGTGAATATGTTGGAAAGCGGAGAAGGGTGTAGCAACGCAGAAGTTCAATTCGTTGGGCCAGAAACAAAGCTCAATAATTGGAAAGCCACTCCTCTCCCAATTCGAAAGGAGTCTTGGTAGTTTATTTTGATTTTCTTTCAGTTTGTTTGGGTTACTTCAGGGTTGTAATCCCAAAGCTTATCTTACAGTTTGTTTGAAGTGTGCAAACCTTGTTATCTTTCATCATCCAATAAAAAGCAGTTTCCTTTTTATTATCATTCCTGATAGTTTTCTTTTCTTTTTCTTCTTTCCTGTACAGTTCCTTTTACGCTGGCTCTAGTGATATGGCATGCATGAGGAATCCTCAGCCCAGTCTTAAAAATCAATCTGGTTCCGAAATATTAATTCAAGAAATATATTGTGATTATGAATCAGAATATGATGAAGATGAGGTTTTTGAAGAGATTAGTAAAGAGTTAATTCACTTTGAGGAAAAAATCAAACCTAACTTGAGTGATACCGAGGACATCAATATAGGGGACACGAGTAATATCCGAGAAACTAAAATAAGTGTCCATCTGGAACCAAAGATCCGAGAGGAGTTAATTAAAGCACTCATAGAATTCAAAGATGTTTTTGCATGGTCGTATGACGACATGCCGGGCCTGAGCACTGATTTAGTGGTTCACAAATTGCCCACCGATCCAACGGTGCCTCCTGTCAAGCAGAGGCTGAGAAAATTCAAGCCTGACATGAGTGTGAGAATTAAGGAAGAAATCACCAAACAATTGGAAGCAAAGGTCATTCGAGTCACTCGATATCCTGTTTGGTTGGCTAATATCGTTCCTGTACCAAAGAAAGACGGCAAAATTAGAGTATGCGTCGACTATCGCAATCTCAACAAAGCAAGTCCAAAGGATAATTTCCCATTACCTAATATCCATATTTTGATCGACAATTGTGCCAAGCATGATATAGGGTCTTTCGTGGATTGTTATGCCGGGTATCATCAAATTCTAATGGATGAAGAAGATGCAGAAAAGACGGCATTCATCACACCATGGGGAACTTATTGCTACCGGGTAATGCCATTCGGTTTAAAGAACGCCGGAGCAACCTATATGAGAGCAATGACCACAGTGTTTCATGATATGATACACAAGGAGATTGAGGTATACGTGGACGATGTGATCATAAAATCAAAGCATCAGGCCAACCACGTTGGAGATTTGAGGAAGTTCTTCTTAAGACTTCGCAGGTACAACCTCAAGCTTAACCCTGCCAAGTGCGCATTTGGAGTTCCATCTGGAAAGTTGCTGGGATTCATAGTCAGTCGACGAGGCATCGAGCTAGACCCCTCAAAGATCAAAGCCATCCAAGAACTGCCACCTCCAAGAAACAAAACTGAAGTAATGAGTTTGTTGGGGAGGTTAAATTACATCAGCAGGTTTATTGCTCAGCTCACAACAACCTGTGAGCCAATTTTTAAATTGTTAAAAAAGGATGCTGCGGTCAAATGGACCGATGAGTGTCAAGAAGCGTTCGATAAAATAAAAGGGTACTTGTCAACCCACCCGTGTTAGTCCCGCCAGAGCCAGGAAGACCTTTGATTCTTTACTTGACGGTTTTGGAAAATTCATTTGGTTGTGTATTGGGGCAGCATGACCTCACTGGCAGAAAAGAACAGGCCATCTACTACCTTAGCAAGAAGTTCACAGCTTATGAGGTTAAGTATACTCATCTGGAAAAGACATGTTGCGCCCTAACATGGGTAGCTCAAAAATTGAAACACTATTTGTCATCCTACACTACTTACCTCATTTCTCGGTTGGATCCATTGAAATACATTTTTCAAAAGCCTATGCCAACGGGAAGACTTGCAAAGTGGCAGATATTGCTCACAGAATTCGACATCATCTATGTGACTCGAACTGCAATGAAGGCTCAAGCACTGGCCGATCATTTAGCCGAAAACCCGGTCGATGAGGAATATGAGCCGTTGAAAACTTATTTTCCTGATGAAGAAACAATGCATATCGACGAGGTGGAGCGAATTGAAAAGCCTGGCTGGAAACTTTTCTTTGATGGAGCCGCTAACATGAAAGGAGTCAGAATAGGAGCTGTAATCATTTCTGAAACAGGGCATCACTATCCTGTTACAGCTCAATTGCGATTTTATTGTACCAATAATATGGCTGAATACGAAGCTTGTATTTTGGGGTTAAGGCTAGCCGCAGACATGGGTATCCGAGAAATCTTAGTCATGGGAGATTCGGATCTTTTGGTACATCAAATTCAAGGAGAATGGGAAACCCGAGACTTGAAGCTCATACCATACCGACAATGTCTACATGATCTTTGTCAGCGGTTTCAATCAGTGGAATTCCAACATATTCCAAGAATCCATAATGAGGTTGCCGATGCATTGGCTACCCTGGCATCAATGTTGCACCATCCGGACAAAGCTTATGTAGATCCAATACATATTCAAGTCCACGATCAGCACGCTTATTGCAATATGGTTGAAGAAGAATTTGATGGTGAACCATGGTTCCACGACATCAAGGAGTATATCAGGATGGGGATATATCCCGCACAAGCCACAGGAGATCAAAAGAGGACCATTAGGCGATTGGCAAATGGATTCTTCTTAAGCGGAGGAGTTTTGTATAAAAGAACACCAGATCTTGGATTATTAAGATGCATAGATGCCAGACAAGCTACAGCTGTCATGTCTGAAGTACATTCAGGAGTTTGCGGACCCCACATGAGTGGATATGTGTTGGCAAAGAAAATCCTCCGAGCTGGTTACTATTGGCTTACCATGGAGCGAGATTGTATCAGTTTTGTGCGCAAGTGTCATCAATGCCAAATACACGGAGATTTGATTCATTCTCCACCATCCGAGTTGCACACAATGTCGGCACCATGGCCCTTCGTTGCCTGGGGCATGGATGTGATTGGACCAATTGAGCCGGCAGCATCCAATGGGCACAGGTTCATTCTGGTAGCTATTGATTATTTTACCAAATGGGTTGAGGCCAAGACATTCAAATCAGTGACCAAGAAAGCTGTGGTCGATTTTGTCCACTCAAATATCATATGTCGATTCGGAATCCCGAAGGTGATCATCACAGATAACGGTGCTAATCTTAACAGCAACTTAATGAAGGAAGTATGTCAACAGTTTAAGATTACACATCGTAACTCTACCCCATATCGGCCCAAGGCGAATGGAGCAGTAGAAGCAGCCAACAAAAACATAAAGAAGATACTTCGGAAAATGATAGAAGGTTCAAAACAATGGCATGAAAAATTACCATTTGCATTATTGGGATACCGCACTACTGTTCGCACTTCAGTAGGAGCAACTCCTTATTTGTTGGTATATGGCACTGAAGCAGTAATTCCTGCAGAAGTTGAGATTCCTTCCCTTCGGATCATCGCCGAAGCAAAGATTGATGATGATGAATGGGTCAAAACCCGTCTAGAACAGTTAAACTTGATTGATGAAAAACGATTGGCCGCAGTATGTCATGGTCAATTATATCAAAGAAGAATAGAAAGAGCATACAACAAAAAGGTGCGTCCCCGGAAGTTTGAAGTAGGTCAGCATGTGCTGAAACGTATTCTTCCACATCAGGTCGAGGCAAAAGGCAAATTTGCCCCGAATTGGCAAGGACCATTCATTGTGACCAGAGTATTATCAAATGGTGCACTATGTTTAAAAGATATTGAAGGCAAATGCATAGATATGGCGATCAATTCTGACGCGGTAAAGAGATATTATGCATAAAATTTTTGAATGTTTGTATTTAGCATTATTTCGAAGATTGGAATGACAAAGGCAATTTATTCTGCTATCCAAACACTATACCCTTTGTTTCCCCCTTTGAGCCATACTTGTTTCTTTCCTACCCCCTCTTGGAAGCAATAAAATATATATATATATATATAAATTTATATATAAAAAATCACTATTATTTGGTGAACTACGTTTGACCTGATTCCTCAAAGAAGGATACGTAGGCGCCTCACGGCTTGGTCATAGGGTGCACAATATACATAATGTGCACAAAAAGTTATGTCAAGCGACCCCAATTAGAAACTGGGGCAGAAATTGTATTGGAAGTAAGAAAAAGATTCCAAGAGTTATAATTTTAAACTCATACCAGAACTGTTTAGCTTTTAATAGCTTTTCCATTTCTAACCCCATACCAGAAAGACCTTTCGACCAATCTTAGAAAAATGCTGAGTCAAGCAAATGAAGATGGTTCATAACACTCTGATACAAACAAGAAAAGAAAGTAAAAATGAGAGAGTCTTATAGGTGAAAACCCACACGGGCACCATAAGGCGACGGAAGTTGAGAGAAAAGTAAAATGAGAGAGTCTTATTGGTGAAAACCTTCATAGGCACCCTAAGGCGAAAAAGGAAGTGAGAAATGAACAAATGAGGAAGGTTTATCGGTGAAAACTCTTTGAGATATTGCAAGTCCAACAGGTCTGTGAAATGAAAAATGAAGTTGGATTACGGAAATTTTGGGGAAAACAAAAATGAGACAATTGAAAGGAGATTGATTAAAAGACTGGGTTGATTAATCCGAAATGCATACCCTGATCATTGGTGCCGGTAACTCCAATCAGATAAGTTTTTATTCTTTCTCCAACAGTCATCCAAACTTGGATTTTTCTTTTCATTCTATAATTGTCGAAATCAGCGTTATTTCGCCACTAATAATCTTACTTTTCTAAAAAGCTTTGAGATAAGTTTTATTCCAAACAAATAAGAAGGAATGTCAAGGTATACTACCAAGATTCAAGGTTACAAAATACAGCCACGAAAGGTGGGAGATAAAAGATATGAGTGTAAGAAAGGTGAAATCAAAAGTGGATCAACAAAGTCAGAAGGGACATATGATTACAGTTAAAAGGGTTTGAAGGAAAACATACATAGGGGAAGAGAAGCGAAGAGATCAAGGATCAATTACAAGGACAAAACAGTCTTTTCAACCATTCCAAGGCAATAAAGAGAAACGAAGAGAAGCATCACCATCGGCAAGAATACCCCAGTCAACCACCCTACTTTAAACTAACGAAGTTTTCTTTGATTTAAAACAGGGGCAAATACAATATTTGTGTCAGGAAATGCCTCGTAAAGAATTAAAGAAGTCAGGCGTCCACCTGGAGAATGAGGACGAAGGATTAAAGAAGTCAGGCGTCCACCTGGAGAATGAGGACAAAGAAAAAAGAAGTCAGGCGTCCACCTGGAGAATGAGGATAAGGAAAGAAGAAGTCAGGCGTCCACCTGGAGAATGAGGATGAGAATTAAAGAAGTCAGGCGTCCACCTGGAGAATGATGATGAGAAAAGAAGAAGTCAGACATCCACCTAGAGAATGAGGATGAAGAAAAAAGAAGTCAGGCGTCCACCTGGAGAATGAGGATGAGGAAAGAAGAAGTCAGGCATCCACCTGGAGAATGAGGATGAAAAATTGAAGAAGTCAGGTGTCCACCTGGAGAATGAGGATGAAGATATAAAGAAATCAGGCGTCCACCTGGAGAATGAGGATGAGAATTAAAGAAGTCAGGCGTCCACCTGGAGAATGAGGACGAAGAATTAAAGAAATCAGGCGTCCACCTGGAGAATGAGGATGAAGAAAAAGAAGAAATCAGGCGTCCACCTGGAGAATGAGGATGAGAAAAGAAGAAGTCAGGCGTCCACCTGGAGAATGAGGACGAAGGATTAAAGAAGTCAGGCGTCCACCTGGAGAATTAGGACAAAGAAAAAAGAAGTCAGGCGTCCACCTGGAGAATGAGGATGAGGAAAGAAGAAGTCAGGCGTCCACCTGGAGAATGAGGATGAGAATTAAAGAAGTCAGGCGTCCACCTGGAGAATGAGGATGAGAAAAGAAGAAGTCAGGCGTCCACCTGGAGAATGAGGATGAAGAAAAAAGAAGTCAGGCGTCCACCTGGAGAATGAGGATGAGAATTAAAGAAGTCAGGCGTCCACCTGGAGAATGAGGATGAGAAAAGAAGAAGTCAGGCATCCACCTGGAGAATGAGGATGAAGAAAAAGAAGTCAGGCGTCCACCTGGAGAATGAGGATGAGGAAAGAAGAAGTCAGGCGTCCACCTGGAGAATGAGGATGAAAATTGAAGAAGTCAGGCGTCCACCTGGAGAATGAGGATGAAGATATAAAGAAATCAGGCGTCCACCTGGAGAATGAGGATGAGAATTAAAGAAGTCAGGCGTCCACCTGGAGAATGAGGACGAAGAATTAAAGAAGTCAGGCCTCCACCTGGAGAATGAGGACAAAGAAAAAAAGAAGTCAGGCGTCCACCTGGAGAATGAGGATGAGAGAAGAAGAAGTCAGGCGTCCACCTGGAGAATGAGGATGAGAAAAGAAGAAGTCAGGCGTCCACCTGGAGAATGAGGATGAAGAAAAGAAAGAATTCAGGCGTCCACCTGGAGAACGAGGATGAAGAAGTTAAAAAGAAGTCAGGCGTCCACCTGGAGAATGAGGATGAAGAAAGAAAAGAAACAGTCAAGGCACCCACCTAGAGAACGAGGGAATGCAATTGAAGTGTTGAAATCAAAAGCCCGATCATATGATAAAGGAGCACACTTAGAATCAATAAAGCGGAGGAGTCCAACAAAATCCCCAGCAAGAAACAACAAGAGTCCCAAAAGAAAATACGAGACACAATGAAAAGGAATACGGAATAAGCCAAATGACCAAGAGTCACCAAGATATTAAGACAATAAGAAACGCAAGGGCATGATCTAGATAAGATTTTTATAATTCATGTACCATAGTCTAATTTAACTTTTTGTATTTCCTTTGAAGTAAGGTGTAATAAGGAGGTTAGCAAGCAGTAAAAACAGCACGAAGCAGCAGTAACATCACAGTCCCACGGTAGTCCCAGCTACCCAAAACTTCCCGAACTACATTGACCTGATTCCTTTATAGCCAAGGATATGTAGGAAACCTTTGAAGCAGAGGTTCGGTCAAATCTTTCTAAAAATGCTTCCCACGGAGTATTCGAACGGGCAAAAATCGCTCGTATCCGCTCACTTTATCTTTGCACGAAAACTCTTCGAGTTTCCGCACAAAGAGGGGCAGCTGTGAGCACGTGATTTTTGCCTTACGAAAAACTACTCCAAAATAAATCAAAAAGTAAAATAAATTTCTTTTACTGTGTAATTTTTGAATTTGCGTGGTGTTAAATATTTGTGTTATGTCCGTAAATGTTTACTTTGTCATAATGAAATGAAAATTAAAATAAAATACATGTTGCATGCATATAGGATTTAATTATGTATTTAAAAGATAATTTAAACAAAATCACAAAAAATATGCAATAGTTCTATTTTAAATATTCCACTGTGTGATTGATGTTTTGTCTATATGTTAAATAATTGTTATAGAATAATTAATATATTTTTGTGAAGTTAAAATTATTTTATAATTAAAATTAGAAATTTAAATTAGAAAAAATGAAATAAAAATAAAAATAATACATATATACAAAATCGGACCTGGATTAAAATCCAGGCCCAAATCGAATTAATTCCCCCCCTCACAGCCCAATCCAAACCAACCTGTCCGGTCCAACTCAGGAGTAAATCCAAACGACGACGTTTGGTCACACTCCATCAAGGACCGTTGGATTAAATCAATCCAACGGCTGATATCCCCTACCCTTACCCGTAACCCGTAACCCGACCCATTGACCCGATTCAGTCCGACCCCAACGTTAAACCAAACGACGTCGTTTGGTTAAGTGAGATGATCCTGACCGTGAATCTTACTTGATCGGACGGACAAGATCAATCCACCCCTCCCCTATATAAGTTCCAGACCCCTACCCCGGCACCCTAACTAAACACCCCCCCTTCCTTACTATTCATCATCGTCCCCAAACCCCCACTCCTAGCCCTAGCCGCCCTAGGATCCCACCGCCTGAAACCCGACGGCATCAACGCCGCCGGTCACCAAAATAACACCCTAGAATCCCCTGAACATCCTCTACACCGATCTAACCTTAGTTTCCTTCGAATCAGACCCCATCTCTTCGAATATTAAATCGAAGGTGGGTCTAAAAACTCCAACCTTTCCAATGGCTTCCAAAATAACACCATAGTACCCCCTAGCATGCCTTGTTATGGATCTGAAGTTTGTTTGGCTCGAATCAGTTCCGAGCTTCTCGAATCTTCTTTTGAAGATTCGGACCAAACAAGAACAAACTCAGATCCGTTTTAAACTGACACCAAATGACCCCTAGGCTACCCTCACCCTTGTATCATATTTGGTTCTCCTCAAATCTGACCAGAAATGGTTAAGTCCCAAATCGAACTTTCAAGAACCCTAAAAATACCAGACTTTTGGATTCTGTTCAGATTGAATAAAGATTGAGGTTTAATCGACCTTAGTCGAAGTATTTTCAGTGGAAAATACTTCGACTAAGGTCTGTTTGATTTCAAACAAAATCCGAAGCCAAGTTGAGTTCGAGTCTGATTAAAATTCAGAGGTACTTTTCTATTTCTGTTTGTGTATTCTATATGTATTTTTGTTTGTTTTAATAACTCGTTGATTTTTCATATTTTTTGTTTTGATTAAATTCTGTCATCTTTGTCTCATGCCCGTCTATATGATCAAAATATGAAACTATTTCTGTTGATTGTGATTATTCACAATGTAAGTAATCGACTCGATTAAGTTCGTCGATTAGTTATATTATGAATTCTCATTTATGATAACGCTGATTGAAACAGTCTGTTTTTATTGTTTTAGACTGATTATGGACAAATGTTGTAAATAGTCAACTGATTAATACTCGTCAATTAAATCATGTTTGTTTGCGAATCAGTGAATTCAAATGTGTGCTGTATATATCATTTTCTGAACAGGGCATTGTCAGTATACTAACAATGCCCCTGTGTTTGTTTAACTTTAGTCCAATGTTGAAATTCAGTTTGATTGCTATGTTAAATTCAGTATAATTTGTTGTGATATTAGGTTTAATTTCAATTTCACAAATGTTGGTTAGATACCATTGTGTTAGAAAAGTGCATTCTCAGTCAAGATTCAGTCCAGAACTTGATAGGATTGGTTATAGCTGTTTAATTCAGAAGGATAATCGATTCTGAACAATTTTTAAAAATCTATTTTTATCAGATTCTGATTTCCTTGAGGGTAGTAATAACAGTAAGCTTTCAGGGGTACTACTGGTAATGAAACAGTGAAGATAGTAGTGTGCTGATAGTGGAGTGTTAGTGGCTTTTAATTTAATAGGTTAATGGGAAACAAGGGGTAATGGGGCTGCTGAAAAACAGGATAAATAGCACTTAGTTTTAAATTATTCAAAAGCAGTTTTAATGGAAACTTTCTGATTTTAAAAAGAGAAAAGGGTCCATCCAGCACTAAAAGAGTATAGGACCAGCCCTGTATAAATACAGGGAGCTGGACAGACTTTAGAGGGCAGATTTTTTAGATTGAAGAAATCTGATTTAGGGAAAAAAAAATCTGAAAAACAGAAGATTTTAAGAAAGAAAAAGAAAGGAAATCAGATTAGAAGAGGGAATTGAGAGAGAAAAATTTGATTTAAGATCAGTTTTCAGAAAAGAGGAGTTTTTTTTAGAGAAGAGTTTGAAAGAGAAATAAAAATCAGATTTTAAGAGAGTTCAGGAAAGAGAAAAACAGAAAGAAAGAAAGAGATAGAAATAGAATCAGAAATAGAAATTTGAAAAGAAAAACAAACAAAAAGGAACACTCACACAGTGAAGCTGAAACAGATACCAGAAAAGAAAAGAAAAATCTGAAACCTTGTTGTTCTTTTTGGAATCTGTCCGGGTCTGGGTATTGATACTATTTGGTTTTAAAAAATCTGAAATTCTTTAAGAAGCGTTGCTCTTGTGAATCTGGATTTCTCGGGTCTTATTATTACTCAAATCTGGGGGAATACTGATATTCTGCCAGTATTTTGTTACTGCTGCTGTTGCTGAAATTTACTCCTTCTACCTTCATTTTCAGGTACATGCCTTTTAAATTTTATGTTGGAAAGAGATTCAACATGACTAATCAATGAAGTTTGAATTGCAATTCTGTTTTCCATTTGTCCAAGTTCATCAGTTTAAATTTCATTTTTGTTTCATGATAGTTAATTAGTAGGGAATTCAATTTGATAACTATGAGTTAATTGTCTTACTTTGAAATTCGTATAAAGCTTTGTAATAATGTTAGCCCTTCATCTCATTAGTTTAGTCATGTTTGAACTGTCAAGGTAGGAAACATGACATAAAGATTGGCCATTAACTAGGCCTTGTGACGTTGTTAGTTGAATAAGGAATAGCGTGAAAATGTCAAAACCATATTGCTAGTTTATTCTGATAATCTGATTTAGTTGTGGAAGGAATGATATAAGTTGTACGTTCTTATGTGGCATTATAACAGGTATCTATAGAACCATTAAGTGGATGGCAAGTTGAGTTGTTATGGCTCATTATGATGTTAAAGTGCTATGAATGTTTTAGACATACAAACTATTTACATGTAAGGCAATATTATTAATTGATTTATAAGTCTCTTTCTTATCAATTTGATGCCTATTTACCATCTTAAATAAATAATTAGGCCTATTGGATTAAAAACAAGTATGTGAGAATGAGATGATATGTATAAGAACAAATTGCAACAATTTATGTCAATGGTAATTAGAAATAGAATTTGCACTAAGTAAATAATGAAAATTCTTGGAAAATATTTCCTCCCCTTATGAATCATTCATTTTCAGTTTCATATGCAATTTATTCTTTGGCATATATATATGTCATATTTGTTTAAAAAAAATAATAGTATTAATCATATTTTTATTCTGTTCTCTGAATTTGAATAGTTGGAATGAATATAATTTATACTCGGAAATTATAATCGACGGGCAACCTTTAATAGATTGTGAATTCTTTTCAAAGAATTTATAGGCCTCTAAAATGGGAGTTTCTCATGATTTTCACATATAAAATGTGTAGATATAATAAACAATTTGTGGAAAATCCCTAATACCATTACAAGTATTTTGCGCAATTAGGGATGCGTTCGCGTACCCTGATTATATTTTTAAAAGCAAATTCGGATTATGCGTACGTGCAATTTTGAGCGAATATTCAAGAAAAGGATTTTTTCCAAAAGCGTTAAATCAATTTCATAAAAACCCGAGATGTACGGTTCACTATTTAAGAAAAAAACAAATTTTCTTGATTCGACACAATTTTGAAAAAATGATTGTTTAATAAATATATTATCAAAAGTTATCGTGTACACGTACGCGTGACACAATTCCGCAATTTTAAATTTATAACACGAATATACGTACGCGTAATTCGATTCAAAGAAGAGTCCTTAATCACAATAAGTAAAAGCGGTAGAAAAATCACGTAACAAATGTATTTAATAAAATCAAGATAATTAAGCCAATAATAAAAACAGTTAAGCGACCGTGCTAGAACCACGGAATTCGGAAATGCCTAACACCTTCTTCCGGATTAACAGAATTCCTTACTCAGGATTTCTGGTTCGCAGAATAATAAACAGAGTCATATTCTCCTCGATTCAGGGATTAAAATTGGTGACTTGGGACGCCTTAAAATTCCCAGGTGGCGACTCTGAAATAATTAAATAAATCCCGTTTCGTTTAGGCACACAGGTAAATCTCAGCACTGCATTTCATCCGCAGACTGACGGACAGGCTGAACGTACCATTCAGACACTGGAAGATATGCTACGAGCATGTGTTCTAGATTTTAAGGGGAATTGGGATGATCATCTTCCACTCATAGAATTCGCCTATAACAATAGCTACCATTCCAGTATTAAAATGGCCCCATACGAGGCACTATACGGGAGGAGATGTAGATCACCAGTTGGATGGTTCGAAGTCGGTGAAACAGAATTATATGGGCCAGATTTGATTCACCAAGCTATTGAGAAGGTGAAAGTGATACAAGAGCGATTGAGGACGGCACAAAGCAGGCAAAAATCTTATTCTGATGTCCGACGTCGTGATCTAGAGTTTGAGGTTGGTGATTGGGTTTTCCTGAGGATCTCACCAATGAAGGGTATTATGCGTTTTGGGAAGAAAGGTAAGCTGAGTCCAAGGTATATCGGGCCGTATAAAATTCTTCGACGGATTGGACAGGTTGCTTATGAGTTAGAATTGCCATCCGAATTGGAATTTGTCCACCCGGTATTCCATGTATCTATGTTGAGAAAATGTATTGGAGACCCTTCTCGAGTCGTCCCTATCAAAGATGTACAAGTTACAGAGGACCTATCATATGAAGAAGTGCCAGTGGCGATATTAGATCGGCAAGTCCGCAAGCTGAGAACAAAAGATGTAGCTTCCGTCAAAGTATTGTGGAGGAACAAAAATATGGAAGAAATGACATGGGAAGCAGAAGAGGAGATGAAGTCTAAATACCCTTACTTATTCCAGAATGAAGATAACAAGGATGCTGGTGGAAGACAGGATACATTGGAAGGTGAAACGGCTCTATGAGGTAAGCAATAATTTGAGAATACTCCTCCTTAATACAAAATGGTGATATGTAGATAATGTAAATACGCATAATGCTTTGTGTAGCCTTGTGAAGCCATATGTTGGGCTTAATTACTTGCAAGTTTTGCTAGTGACCATTTTATAGGGGAAAATTGATCGGAAATTTCCATTGGAATCCACGATGATTTAAACTCCCCATAAACCCTTACATTCGAGGACGAATGTTCCTAAGGGGGGGAGGGTGTTACAACCCATATCCACATGTGTTAGTTCATGCCATATATTAGTTAACATAAATCCAAGAAGGAATTATCTTTGAGATGATAAGAAGTCAATCCTATTGGTCTTAAGTGATACAAGAGTGTATAAGAGTGATTAACCAGTATTAGAAGTTAAACGAATCAAGGATGTTGTAACTCGTATTTTCAGGTAATCTAGCGGCGTTTAATACACTCAAGAGGTCATTTATTAAGGTATTTTAATCATATAATATCCGTATCATAAGTTTTGAAGTCAAACGAGTTATGAAACAAAAGTCGACAAAAGTTGTCGCAACTTAGGTTCATAATTTTACTTAAACATTAGGTCAAATGTTTCTAATCTTTTCTCATAATTTACAAGGAATTACGGGGTGATATACCAACCAAATTAAAGATCTATGAGTCTAGTTTCCAACGCATTAAACCATTCATTGATACGATCTAGGAGTAGAGAGATATTCGCGTTTTCGCGAGACTGCGCCAAGCACCTCTCTATGGGGCCCACTAAGTCGGTTTAAGATATTTGGACCTATATAGGATGACTCCAACCCGTTTTAAGTCATTTCTTTTCACTATTTTCAGACCTTAGAACCCTAGGAACATCCTCTCAAGGTTCTCTCAAGATTCAAGACCCAAAAAAGGGCAAACAACACAAATCAAGTGTCGGGAATTCCGTGGCGCTAGTAAGTCTCTTGTTCTTCTTGTTGTTGCTCATTTTTGTGTCGTTCCAGCTCGTGTGGGAGGTGGTTTTAAAGGGTTTATGTTCTGTAAATACTCCCTCATGTTCTTAATATCAATCCTAGGTGATTTCAGGCCTTCTAAAGTGATTCTAGTGCCGAAAAACACTAATTGATCGCTAGTTTCGCTTTGTTGTTGTTGTGGCAGCATTGGAGGGATATTTCATGGAAATTTAAGGTCAAATTGGAGTTGTTCTTTCTGTATAAAGGTAAGGAACCTCTTACTCTATATGTATTTAAGATTATCCAAGTTGCGGCTAAGCCATTGAAGCTAGAACTTGTGAGATATATATCGAAAGGCTTGGTAGTAATGTTATTGTTTTGTGGACTGTTTTGCGTTGTTGTTGGGCTGCGTATTTTACTACTATCTTGTGGAGTTTTGGAGGAGGAAGGGTGTGGAGAAACACCATATATATGTAGGTTTATGGGCTGATAGTTATTCGTAACATTTCCAGGTTGTTTGACACGACTACGGTGGTCGTCGTATGTATGGAGTGATTAGGCTGTGTGTGGACTATTTTGGGAGGCTCAATATGTTTATTATTGATGTTGTTTGGGCTGTTTGGTGACTGTTTTGAATGGTGTGAGGTCATATATATAGGGGAGGTGCTGTCCGTTTCATCGTAAAATAGGTTGTGGTCGATACATAATAGTTATGACGCTTAAATGATAACGATAGTATCGTTTCTCTTATTGTAGACTAAGGAGTTTTGACAATTGCATAGCTTGAGATTGGGGCAGTATATACAAGGTATGTGAGGCTATCCCTTTCCTTCTTTTGCACGACTCCGATTGTACATAATGTAATGAACGATCTTCCAAGATACTCTACTCTTAGAAGCTAGCAGTACTTACATTGTTTTCCCTCTTATGGAACGATTGATGTTAATGTTGCTTCTCTTAGTCTTATGTTATCAATGTTGTTGGTACTTCCTGATTCTTATAAGGTTCATAGTGAAGAGTTAGTCCTAATAATGTGTACAGAGGATACCGACCTTACGTCACTCCGAAAGGTTTAGAATGTGATTCCATGAGTCGAGCATGCATTATATATATGTATCTATTTTACTCTACCGAGCCACGCTATAGTTGGCCGGGTACGACACCTATTGTGCAACCACTGATCAGTTGGGTTTTACCGAGCTCCACGTGGCCGGGTACGATTCTACCGAGCCTATTATGGCCGGGTACGATATGATGATGATGATGCCCACAGAGGCGAATGCTTTAAAGGTTTATGTATTTATACATATGTATCATGCATTTCATGTAAGTAGCCCTCAGAGGTACTAAGATGTTACAAGTTGTATATTCTCTATCCTTGCTTACATTACTGATCGTATTTATGGTTCCTTGCCTTACATACTCAGTACTTTATTCGTACTGACGTCCTTTTATTTGTGGACGCTGCATGTCGTGCTGCAGGTCCTGATAGACAGGCAGGTGCAGCTCCCCCACCACAGTAGACTGTCCAGTTCAGCGGTGATTGGCGAGATCCCTTCTCCGGACTTGCCTTGGTCTTGGTATGCAATTTTTGTTATAGACATTATGGGTATGTCGGGGCCCTGTTCCGGCTATGTTGCAACACTTATGTTCTTTTAGAGGCTCATAGACAGGTGTCGGCTCATGTATAGTTTGGTATGCCTTGTCGGCTAGTTTTTGTTGTATAGTCTTTCATAGTAGCGTGGTAGCTCATACCTTATATGTAGTTTCTTGATTGTCTGGTCATCCCCTGCTATGTATGTTCATGCCGTCATATTTTATTGCTGGTTGTCCATGATCTAGGTCTACCATTTATATTGATCTCGTCAGCCCTAAAAGATAATAATGAAGGTTAGATGAAATGTACGTTGGTGCTCGGCAAGTGTGGTCGGGTGCTAGTCATGGCCCTTCAGTTTGGGTCGTGACAAACTTGGTATCAGAGCAAGTCTGTCCTAGGGGTTGTCTATGAGCCGTGTCTAGTAGAGTCTTGATTATGGATGTGTAGCGCGCCACATTTATAATCAGGAGGCTACATGGAGGCTACCTCCTTATTTCGGAGCTTACGAATTTGTCGGTCTAGGATGGCGACTGGTATTTCCTCGTATGATAAGTTTTCTGTAATCTGTACATCATTCGTGGGAACCACTCGGGTAGGATCTCCAATGCACTTTCGTAACATACATACGTGAAAAATCGGATGGACAGACTCCAATTTTGAGGGCAATTCTAACTCATAAGCTACTCGGCCCACTCTCCGAATGATCCTATAAGGCGCAATATACCATGGGCTAAGTTTGCCTTTCTTGTCAAACCTTATCACACCCTTCATAGGCGACACCTATAAGAATACCCAGTCATCAACCCTGAACTCTAAGTCTCGTTTCCGCATGTCAGAATATGACTTCTGACGACTCTGAGCTGTCAATAGTCGATCCCGAATCAACTTTACTTTTTCTATGGCTCGCTGAACCAGGTCTGGCCCGTGTAATTCAGATTCTCCAACATCAAACCACCCTATAGGCAACCTACACTTCCATCTGTAAAGAGCTTCATATGGAGCCATCTGAATACTGGAATGGTAACTATTATTATATGCGAACTCAATAAGCGGCAGATGATCATCCCAGCTACCTTTGAAGTCTATTACACAAGCTCATAACATATCCTCCAGTGTTTGAATAGTACGCTCAGCCTGTCCGTCTGTCTGGGGATGAAATGTTGTACTAAGACTTACTTGAGTCCCCAATTCCTTTTGGAAGGACCTCTAGAAGTTAGTTGTAAATTGAGCTCCTTTATCGGAGATAATAGATACAGGGACACCATGCAGTCGTACTATCTCCTTAATATAAAGCCTCGCATAATCCTCTAAGGAATATGTAGTTCTGACGGACAGAAAATGGGCTGAATTTGTAAGCCTATCAACAATCGCCATATCGAATCAAACTTACGTTGGGTACGAGGTAAGCCTACGATGAAGTCCATATTGATTATTTCCCATTTCCACGTCGGAATCTCCATAGCCTACAATAATCCACTGGGTTTTTGATGCTCAATCTTAACCTGCTGACAGTGAGGACACTGGGCAACAAATTATGCTATATCCTTTTTCATTCTATCCCACCAATGCACTTCCTGATATCTTGATACATCCTTTTTGCTCCAGGATGGATAGAATAACGAGAATAGTGAGTTTCTCCCATAACCTGCCAACGCAGCCCTGCAACATTAGGCACACATAATCATCCTCAATATCTGAGGACCCCATCTTCTATAATTTCAAACGACGCCTTCTCCTTTTGAAGGGTGGTATCCCTATAATGAACTAACATAGGATCCTCGTACTGGCGTTCCTTTACTTCAGTTACTAAAGAAGATGTTGTCGTATCCTGAAGAGTAATTCCGATGTCACCTGAGTCCAGTAACCGAACTCCAAGACTAGCTAGCTGATGAACCTCATGGGCTATTCCCCTATTTTCTGGCTGCAAATACGACATGCTACCCATAGATTTACGGCTGAGGGCATGGGCTACTACGTTCGCCTTCCCCGGATGGTATAAAATATCAACGTTATAGTCTTTAAGCATCTCCAACCATCTCCTTTGACATAGATTCAATTCCTTTTGCTTGAAGATGTACTGGAGGCTCTTATGATCCATATAGATATCAACATAAATGCCATACAAGTAGTGCCTCCACATCTTTAGTGCATGAATCACAGTAGCTAACTCTAAATTGTGGGTCGGGTAGTTCTTCTCGTGCTTTCTTAGTTGTCTAGAAGCATAAGCCACAACCTTACCATGCTGCATCAACACACAATCCAATCCAATGCCTGAAGTGTCGCAATAGATTACATAACCATCGGTCCCTTCTGGAATTGTTAGGACCGGTGCTAAAGTTAATTTATCCTTTAACGCTTGGAAACTTCATTCGCAAGCATCAGTCCATTGAAACTTTGCTACCTTCTGAGTCAACTTTGTTAAAGTTGCTGAAAGGGAAGAAGATCCTTCCACAAATCTCCTGTAATAACCTGCCAAACCGAGAAAGCTACGAACCTCCGTCAGTGTTATGGGTCTAAGCCAAGTCTTTATTGCCTCAATCTTTTGTATATCCATCCGGATACCTTCACGTGAAATAACATGCCCAAGGAAAGCTACAGAGTTCAACCAGAACTAACATTTAGAAAATTTTGCATACGACTTCTCTTCTTGTAGAACTCTGAGCACAGTATGTAGATGATCTACATGCTCAGCCTCTGAACGAGAATATACCAATATATTGTCAATAAATATAATTACGAATAGATCTAAAAAAGACCTGGACACATGGTTCATTAAATCTATGAATACTGCTGGGGCATTGGTCAGATCGAACGACATAACCCGAAACTCAAAGCGCCCATAACTAGTCCTGAATACTGTCTTTGGAATATCTTCATCCTTACCCCTTACCTGATGGTACCCAGACCTCAAGTCTATCTTTGAAAATACTTGGCACCTTGCAACTGATCAAATAAATCATCAATCCTCGGGAGCGGGTACTTATTCTTGATCGTCACCTTATTCAACTGCATATAATCAATACACATTCGTAAGGACCCATCTTTCTTTCTCACAAACAACATAGGTGCTCCCCATGGTGACGTACTAGGTCTGATAAAACCTTTTTCAAGTAAGTCCCTTAGTTGTTCCTTTAACTCTTTCAGCTCTGCGGGGACCATTCTATAGGGAGGAATAGATATTGGGTGAGTATCTAGTAGTAGGTGTAGACACCTGATTTTTGACCCTCCCCGAGAATTTTCACATTTTTAGCTTAAATATTTAATTTAGGTCTAATATAACTATTTTGACTATTTTTACTTTATTTTCCTCGCAAAAGAGGAAAATTACAAAAATATATATATAAATTTTAGTTTATGTATTTCTCATAAACTTGAAAAAATGCAAAAATTGTACTTTATTTTTGTACTTTATATAATTTCGAAAATTACCAAAAATATAGTTCTATTAATGTTTTATAGTCATTTTAATTTTTGAAAAATACAAAAAATGTTACTTTATATTTTATCTTTATATTAAAAACGAAAATTACAAAAAAATAGTTTTATTAGTATTTTGTAGTTATTTTAATCTTGAAAAAATATTAAAAAAAAGATCTAGTTTTGTGTTAATTATTAGTCTTATTTTTTGTAGTTATCTTGCTTACATAATCAGTTAAGCAACGTCGTATTCCTATTTCTCGGGTCCGGGCAAAAGAATAATATTCGGGTTCAAACTACCCGACTTTAGGCCTAATTTCGGACCTAGCCCATAATAATTCGAGTCCACCACACGTGAGGGGACACGCGTGGGGAACACGGACGGAACACCGTACACGGGGAACCCCACCACGCGTGGGGGACACAAGTCTCGAACCCCACCACGCGTGGGGCTCATTTTTCTTGGCAGAAGCTTACAAATGCACGGGCAAAGCTAAAAGAGAGAGAACTTGGAAATTTTTTTTTTTAAAAAAAAGAACGGATACACTGTTGATCTTCTTCTTCACAAAGAAGAAGAACCAAACAACCCTAACCACCTGCTTCCACCTCCGTCAAACCACCCAAACAACCACCCCTTCTGCATCCTCCATCACCACCATCAACAAACCACCATTATTACCCAAACCAGTCCGGCAGCAACATCGTCAACCCGTCAGCAGCCCTCACCCCGTCATAACTAAAACAAGTCCCGACAATAACGACCATCGCCTTCCTCCTCCTTGAATCCGCCATTGTTGTCGTTACTAGCTCAGTCCTCGACCAATGCCCCGACGACACTGTTGTTCATCGTCACTTACCCTCCGCCAACGTCCAAACACCACGTCCAAACCCACCACGACCACCGTCGCCCATCTCCCTTCATCCCGTCACCTTCCCGACTGACCAAACAGTCCCCCAGCCATTGCCGTTACCAGCTAGGCCACCAGCTCCCCGCCACCCGCGAAACCTCCCCAGTTCGACATCTCCACGCACAGCCCGAACGAAAACCAGTCGTTTCACCATTTCCAGTCCAACGAGTAGCTATCGCTGCGTGCCAAGCAGTCGTTGCTGCGTTTCCGGGAAGCTGTTGGTTGCCGCGATTCTGCCTTGCCGAGTTTTCTGTTTTCCGTCGAGGTCGACTTTGATCCGAGCTTTCTGTTTTTCCGGTGAGGTTGCTTTTGCTCGCCGAGGTGTTTGTCCGAGGTTTCGTCATTGTTTCCTCGTTTAGTGAGGTCAGGTTCGAAGTTCCATCGGGGGCGCTATTTGTCGTTCTAGGTTTGTCGAGGTTCGAAGGTTAGTGTTCTTCGTCCTTTGTTTCATTTCGTTCGATTCGCATATTATGGTTTAAGATGAATGTCAATAATTCATTTTTTGTCGTTTTTGTTAAAAATGTTCATCTTATGATTAGTTACTGCATATGCTTAAAGTAAATATGAGAACATATTGTGAACTTAAGTTTTTTTACGAGAATGTCTACTTCTATGCATATATTTGTGTTTATTAAGGGAACAATTTGACATCCAGTGATTTGTTACGAACATATGTGCTCACATATATTATGTACTCTCGTTGTAATAGGTATGTGAACATCTGAATGAAAAATCATGACTACTAGCGTTTAAACCTTATTTCTCATTTGTTAGTAATAGAAGTTGGGTTTAATAACAATAACAATACGTTAGCAAAGTTAGGACTAATAGGAACCTTATTAAAATTCTTAGAATTCGGGACAGGCCGCTTAGCGAATTTCACGGCCTTTCCCAAAATAACAATACGCTAGTTGCTTTAAGCGCGTATTTAATAATGTTACCTTCTTAACTCGGGTGCACATTTATGTGACCCAAATCCAAGTCTCAACGGAGTCGAAATGTGTTTCTAATCACGGGTACATTGATTGTGACGTGGTCTGAGATGCATTTCCATGACGTTGCAAATTCTTTTAAAAAATAATAATAATAAAATGAGGCGAGCCTCGCCAAATAAAAGGGACAAATTGCGGGGCCCTCACAAAATATATGTATTAAATACTTAGATTCCGGGACGGGCCGTTTAGCAAATTTCACGGCCCTACCCCAAAATAATAATGCGCTAGTTGCTTTAGGCGCGACTTTAATAATGATATCTCCCTAAATTCGGGTGCACATTTATGTGACCCAAATCCAAATCTCAACTGAGTCGAGATATGTCAATAACCACGGGTGCATTGATGTAACGTGGTTCGAGATATGTTTTCACGACGTTGCAAGTCCTATAAAAATAACAGTGAATGATAAAAGCGGTTAAAAGATAAAATTGGCACATAAGTTCACATTTGTATAAAATCAGATAATCAAGCCGAATATAACAGTTGAGCGACCGTGCTAGAACCACGGAACTCGGGAATGCCTAACACCTTCTCCCGAGTTAACAGAATTCCTTATCTAGATTTCTGGTACGCAGACTGTAATATGGAGTCATTCTTTTCCTCGATTCGGGATTAAAATTGGTGACTTGGGACACCCTAAATCTCCCAAGTGGCGACTCTGAACTAAATAAATAAATCCCCTTTCGATTGTCCTTTAATTGGAAAAACTCCCTTGCGCCCTCTCGGGTGCGGAAAAAGGAGGTGTGACAGTAGGTCGATAGAAAACTCAATTTCTAGCTTTGGCGGGAGACCCGTAAGCTCATCGGGGAAAACATCGGGAAACTCATTCACCACAGGGATGGACTGAATGGTTGGTGACTCCACTTCCACATCCTGAAACCAAACTAAGTGATAAATACAGCCCTTTCTGATCATCTTCCTTGCCTTGAGATAGGAAATAAATCTACCTTTCAGCGATGCCGTGTTACCTTTCCACTCCAAAATAGGCTCCCCTGGAAATGGAAATCAGACTATTTTTGATCTACAATCAACGTTGGCATGACAAGAAGCCAACCAATCCATACCCATTATAACATCAAATTCTACCATATCTAACTCAATTAAGTCTGCTACGGTAGGTCGACCATGAACTATTATTATACAACCCCTATACACCTGCTTAGCTATCACTGAGTCCCTAACAGGTGTAGACACCTCAAAAGGTTTAACCAATTCAGGTTTTATTTCAAACTTACCAGCAACCAACGAAGTAACGTATGATAAGGTGGAACCTGGGTCAATCAGTGCATATACATCATAGGAGGAGACTGATAATATAACTGTAACAACATCAGGTGATGACTCTTGGTCCGGTCGTCCTGCCAATGCATAAATGCGGTTCTGAGGACTGCTCGAGCTAGATGCTCCGCCTCTGCCTCTACCACGACTCATTGGTGCTTGGGGACCTTGCCCTTGGGGGCATATTGATGATGACGAACCAGCTACAAATCCCGCTGGCTGAGCTATGCTTGCATCACTTTAATCGGACAATCCCTCATAACGTGGCCCAGATAACCACAAGTATAACAAACACCTAATCCCATACGACACTGGCCGATATGCTGCTTACCACATTGAGTACATCGTGGCAAGGACGGCCTCATCTGATTTGACTCACCCCTATACTGAGAACCTGAGGCCCTGCAATTCTGACTAGACCTTGAATATGTGGAACGGTCGAATCTCTTACCACCAAACTGAGGGGGCGCGCTAGCTAAGGGTTGGGATGGATACCTTGAGTATTGCTGCCCCTGACCACCTCGAAACTCACCAGAAGGACCCGAAGACCTCGCTCTCTTATTTTGGGCCCTATTATGCTCACAATCGGCCCTCTGTTTCTGTTTACGCTTCTCTACACCCTGAGCGTATGCCTGAATACGAGAAATATCCATGTCTAGCTGAAGTGAGGCCGACATACAACCGTTAAGCAAGTAAGGCTCTAATCCCATCACGAACCAGTGAACCTGACCCTCTATCTTAGATACAATAGTGGGAGCATACCTAGCAAATGAATCAAACTGAAGACTATACTCCTGAACACTCATGTTACCCTACCGAAGGGTCAAAAACCTATCAACTCTTGCCCGTCTAAGCTCTAGTGGCAGATAATGACGAAGAAAGGCTTCTGTAAACTCCTGCCATACCGCTAGAGAGGCATCCTCACCTCTGGACAATTCCCAAGACTCGTACCAATTAACTGGAACATCTTTGAGTCTATAGGAAGCTAGCTCGACTAACTCAGTCGCAGTGGCCTTCATTACCCATAACGTCCTCTGCACGCTATCAATAAGTACCTGAGGGTCCTCATTTGGATCTACTCTAGTGAATACATGAGGGTCTAAATTAATAAAGTCACAAACCCTCACACTCACGGACCTATCTGCATGACCAATACCTACTTCTTGACGTCGATCCTATACGGCTACAACATCTCTCATATCCTAACCCGGTGCATCTGGCTGGGGTGCTGAATGTACAGGGGCGGGCATGGAGCTGGTTCCCCTTGGAGCTCTTCTGGAAAGGGCGGGGTATGTGAAGTCTGAGATGGAACCTTACCATAAGACTCTCCCCGAGCCCTGGTAACTCGTGGTGCTCGACTAGTAGTGCTACCAGCCACGGACTTTTCCTTCTGGGCGGCCGTACTCTTTGGAGGCATTGCTGAAAATATAGCATATTGTTAGGTACATGAATTCTTGTATCGCACGATCTGAGATAAAAAGAGAGTATAACATCCTATATGTCCTGTAGCCTCCTGTCTATTAGTGTGGTGCACGACACACCCATAAACAAAACTCTACTAGACACGGTCAGTAGACAACCCTAGGACAGAACTGCTCTAATACCACTTTTGTCACGACCCAAACTGATGGGCCACGACGGGTACCTGAGTCCTACCTGTCAAACACCCCTAAGCATGCGCCTAAGATATGAATATGAATAACATCTGCTGAATTACGAAAATAACATATATGAAGGAAACCTGCCAACAAGGCATATGTATGTATACATGCAGGATACAGTGGGTGAGCCGACAAGGCTGCTATAGACAATTATACATTCAAAACTGAAGGCCGACAAGGCCACATACAACCCAACTAGACATACTGTCCAAAATCAAAAGCAGCTCCAGATCAGGTGGAGCACGCCAACTCTTGCTGATCAGAGATCCTAAGAAGGGGGACCGTCAGCTTGCCTATCTGCACCTGCGGGCATGAAACGCAAGCCCCGTGAAATAGGGCGTCAATACGAAAATTGTACTAAGTATGTAAGGCATGGAAATTAGTACGTAAAAGACATAGATGAAACATGGAATAAGGAAACACATATTTAAATCCGAATAACTTTGTAAATTCTGAAACATTTATAATATAATGCACGTGCATATAAATGTCGTGCCATGCATAGGTATGGGTGTACATACTATCATCAATCCATTGAGGCCATCCCATCATATCATCTCGGCCACTATGGGCAACATCATCAACATATACCAGTTGATCAAGTGGTGGTGCGTATATAATGCCGTAACCTTTTCCCATATCCCATATACATATATTTACATATATACGCGTATATAATGCCATCTGGTCATGGGTCAATGCACATGTATAAATGAGTGAAATGCATGAAAAGTACGTAATTATCTCAATATTCCTTCTGGATAAACTTTTTCAACTGTGTATTATTCTGAGACCCATGAACAGAAGATAATAATATTTTTCATGGGGAATCAAGAATATAGACATCCCTACTATCTCTATGAATAGAGTAATTTATGAAAACTGTGTGTTTGCTCGTTTCTTCAGTATAATTTGGATCATGCCAAAAGAAAGAAGGGAGGACCTTAACATATCTAGAGTAGGAAAAACTCCGTATAATATTCTTGGCGAAGATTACACAGTACTCTTTTAGAATCGCAAAATTTGGACGGAATTAAGCTTCTGCTCATTGAAGTGTTTGAACGAGTGAGCTTCTGTTCTTGGTGTTATAGTGCTTGAACGATGCCTATGTTCTTGACGTTAAAGTATTTGAACCAAGAAAGAAAATTTTCTTGCTTTAGGATTTTGTTGGTCATTTTCTTTGGTTCTGATTCTTTGTCCAAAATGGAATGGACAAGGTTTTGTCTTAAACCTTACTTGATTGATTTAATTGCCCAAAATAAGACACCTATACATGTATTAATGAGTCATCCTTCTTAATTAGTGGCCTTGTGCCACTTTTATTTTGGGCATAATTAGTGAAGTTTTGTCCGCTTATTAGTTAACTGGGTAATGTTCTGTTACCCGCATAATTTAAAAATTACCATAATTACTTAAAATTTTATTTATTTTTAAAATACTTCATATATACTTTATATATTATACTACCATTATCTTATGGTACCTTTCATGGTACTAGTTCATAATTATCGGGTATTATTGCTCGACCTGTATTTTATTTTAAACTGGCCACTTTCAACGAAACTCGTTTTCTTTAATCTGTGTACCCCTTTATCCTTCATAACACTTATTTATCGCCTGTTATAAATAGCGTAAGTACGTTAACGTCAAGACGATCTCATCCCTGAGTCTACGCCGGTTAACTGAAAACGAAATTTTAATGTACGAAAATGCGAGATGTAACACCTGCATCCAAAAGATAGTTGGTTAGAGATTGAACGTGACTATGGAAGGGTTGATCCAGAAGAACTCGATTTTTCATGATGCTTATGATAAATAAATATAAGGTCTTCAGTAGATCATGTGTGTACTAAGACATATAAGCCTCTTGATAAGGAGCCTTAAGGTAAGAATATCTATCCACCTTTATGGTGAAAGACAATGAGAGGTCCAGACGATAAATACAAGTTTCAAGAAGCAAAAGAAGCAAGAGGAAGAAGGGTATGAGGCACCCAGTTAATGAAGGTTAACAGTATTTACAACTCAGGCAGAAGAATATAAGCCTTTTGAGTTACCTTCAACCGTAACAGAAGTATGTACAATTGGCCACACCGATCTCAGTTATGCTTTATAAGAGCTAATATATATGGTTTAAGAAAAGGACGGGATATCAAAATCCTACTGGGCTAGAGTAACCCAAAATGATGGATAGATTGTTTACATCAGTTGATATTTCCGAAAAATATTACAATTAGATGTGAATACTAGCATGATAAAAAAAATAATAAAATAAAATTCCAAAGATAGGCACTGAAATACCTGGAAGGGATAAATATTACCTTAGTGTGACTCTCGTCCCTAGTAGAGCAAGGACATTGAGCAACCCGAAGAGCAGATGAATGAAGCAAGGAGAGCTAAAAGAGAAAGAATGTCTTGTTGATGTTTTCACAAGAAAGGGAAAGGCAGAAATATTAGCAGAGTAATGAGAAGAGATAAGGAAGAATTATGAGTGAGATATGATATATGGGTGACAGTGTTATAGAATCTATAGTCAAATGAAAAAAAAAGCCGAGAGGTGACATGCCTTGAGACAACAAAAAAATATAGTCCATAAAGTCATATCCTCATTTCGAGAAATAAGCTCGTGACTCCAACGCGACTATCAGAAGACAACATTAGACCCCAGAGTAATAGAAATCAGTATGGACTGGTGAACAAGGTAAACTAAACATGAATTAAGGATTGAGTGATTTGATAATGGTCGACATCATGAGAATTTCAGATTGCGTTCCGGCCATAATAGAATGGACAACATAAGATGATTCATAAGAAATTCAGAAAAAAGGTCATTTAGGAAGACACTTCCCTAAAGAAAGCAATGTGAGCAAAGTTAAGCTTACGGGACTGTATGTGCTAGTTGCGCTAAGTGTCACCATCGCGAGTAAGGGAATTTGTCATCCTTAATATAGAAGGATTGCCGCAAGGCGAGTAAGGATCATTACTGTTGTGAAACAACGCCAAAATGAAGAGGTAAAACATCAATAGGTAGATCTTCATGGTTTCAGCTCTTAGTACTCCCCTAAAGGGGGGAATATGGAGTGATGTGGCATTAAGTCAGAATTAAGTGGTTCTAGTGACTATGGAATGGTAAAGGAAGAATGCGATAAAAATGAAAAAGGAATGAGATGGCTCTTATCCAAATCCTATAGATATGCTACGATTCCGGAATATTGTGCAAGCACGACGTCAAGGAGAGGAAGTAAAGGTTCCTGCCGAGCTGTTATTGATAAATAAAGAGCAACGCAAAATGTAAGTTAAGACAAAGAAAATAACCCAAGAAATATTACGCGAAGTATTGATATGAGAATGGACCAACGAGCAGTTAGTAGTTAATTCTGGAAGAGTCTAGTTATGGCTAGACAAGAGGTTATAGACAAATCAACAAATCATGCAAGATAAATAGAGCAAACCCCAACATAGAGAATTCAGCCTCACAGTAATGTCATTATAATACTTGAGATATATTCAAATAAGGGTTGGGATAGTTAAAGGTATCGTATGAATGTTGCGGGGATAAAGGAGAGTGCCACTGGGAAGACAGTCAAAATATTAGTTTAGCATCAACCCTAAGAGCACAAGGGCGTGGAGCTAAGCAACTACGGATAATTATAGGCAAGGAAGGACATCAAAGGGTCCGTAATAAGCTCACAGCTCTAACAAGAGTCAAGGGTTCTCCCTAAGTACTACAATGAAAGACTAGCTGAGGAAATAAGGAAGAAGGCTTCAACCCAAGCACAAGGACTGAAAGAGGAAATGGTCGTGTAACAACAGTCTCACAACAACATTATAAGCAACCCAAAAGAAAGTGGCATCTACCATGGCTAATAAACTGGAAGTAAAATCAAAAGGAATATTCAAGATCATATGAGTTGCACAAAAAACAAAAAACACTCCGGCATGCGTGGAAACTAAGATAAGCTAAGTATGCACGCGACAAGGGAGCATAAAAACTAGGAAAAGTGATAGCTTATGTTAAAGAAAGATAAGAAGGAATGAAAGGAATTATTCGATCAATGATCCCGAGTTAGTTACGTTATGAACACACTTAAGAATTCGGAGTATAAGCCATGCGGCATATATGTTGACAATCATACAGTCGTAGAAGACTCTGGTATAAGTTAAAGAAAAGAATTGAGTTCAGGTTATAGACAAAGGATTGAATTGTTAGAAGATTGTATCCTAAATATTCCATAATGTCCATGAAGGGCTAAAGTAATACCATGAGCCGCAGGTCAGAAGATGGCTTAAGCCTATATAAAGGCTGATCAGAAGGAAGATGAAACTAAAAAGTTACATCAACGAAGTAAATCAGGAGTCTGATTATTGCACCACAAAATTATAGAAATTGTGAGTGAGAATATTGCAGAATTACTCTTAATATCAAAGGTACAAGAGAGATAGTACAACAACCATATTCTATAAAGGCTCTACGATAAAGCCAGATAGAAGAAGTACCAGCCTCATAAGAAGTCAGTATGAAGCGCCCACTGAATTGTGTATGTCCAGAGGTGCAAGTATTATAATAGAGCTTCAAGTTGTGAACGTGGATTATACCTATGTGGAAGGGAGGTCATGAAAGAGATAGAAGATGCGATGCAAGATTTTAAGGTAAGAAAGATAAAAAGAAACAACATACGATACTCAAATGTAGAAGGTTGCGAATAGTCCATACTGCAGATAAAAGGCTAGAAGCACGGGGATTCAGTATCCAGGAATGATAGCAGCATTGTCAGTGGCATACCTTCCAACTTTTGGGTTCTAAGTACTGACATGTCTAATTAGAGGGTAAAAGAAGAGTTAGAGACGATGCGATGTCTCACTTAATGTTCTAGAAAAGCATAAGGAAATTGGCCGCAAGCTAAACTATGGTAAAACGATAGGTTTTAGGAAGACATGAGTAAGGATAAGAAAGGGTGACCGAGGAGGTGACAAGAAATGTATAAGTCCTCGGAATTAACCCCAGGAAAACAAGGGAGCTAATGGTTTCTCTAAGATATAGAAAGTTCAGTATAGCCTGAATGAACTCAAAGGAGTCTAAGACTAATAATATAAAAAAAAATGGAATGCTGCCCTAGTAGTGGAATGAGTGTGTGATGTACAAGATGCTCCACACACAAAAGAAGGAAATACAAAAGGTTCAAAATTCCTCGTTTCAAAGAAAGAGATGGAAGAATATTCAGAAACAAAAGAAAGTTCTTCAGAAGTCGACTGAGTAATAATTTGAAGAGGATTTCATGGATTGTATGAAATTAAAAATGTAAGGTGAATCACATTGGGATTCTATAAGATACGATTTTTGAAGTACAATATCAACCCTAAGAGGATCCGAAAAATCACTTCAAATATTCCTTAAGGCAATGTAAGTTCTAGTGGCAAGGTATGACGTAAGAAGTTTTAAGTTATCAAGGGTATATTGTAGATTAATATTGAGGAGAATTAACAATAGATGGACAAAAATAACAAAGGATGAGATGAGATTAGGCCATCATTCTTAAGATGAATAGTAATGAGGGGGCATTAAAAGACTTAGATTTATACATATTGGATAAGCAACAAGAGTAAGCTGGAATTTGATAGCAGACCTCAACAACGATAAATCGAAGTAAGAGTTATGGTATAGTACGACCTACCTAGATAAATAAAAAAAATCATGCAGTTAGATAACAGGTTCTATGAAACAAGATGTAGCAATAATCGTAATTTCAACAAAATACCGAGCAAAGAACTTTAGTATACCTACAAATGACCAAAGGGACATTTCATCAAGCTCTGTATATGTTTGCGAAGTGAGGCCTAGAGATTGGCTAGAAGCTAGAGGAAAAAGGGAAAAAGAGTCGCATAGGCGCACTTACAAGGTCAAAGTCGTACAGGCACATGATAAAAGGTAGCAATAGTTATGAGATTGGAAAGATCCCGACCACAAGTAGTGGTACGAGGAAGAGGACTAAAGGGAGGAATGCCCTAGCCCTTGGACTTATTCACAGAATAGTTGTCTAGATGACAAGAGGAGCACTAAAGTATTCGTAAGAGCTATGGGTTATGAGAATGATAAGTGCATCAGTCAACATTCGAGGACGACTGTTCCAAAGGGTGGAATGATGTTACATCCCGCATTTTTGTATGTTTAAGTTTCGTCGTAAGTTAATCGATGTAAGATCGGGAATGAGATTATTTTGATATTATAAGTATTATGCTATTTCAAACAAGTGATGAGTAAATTCGTGAAGGTGAGGGGGGAAGCAAGTAAATTTTTTTTTTGTCCAAATTGACATATTGGGATAAAATATGGGTCAAGCGATAATACCCGATATTTACGGACTAGTACCATACAAGGAACCATATGACCATGATAGCAAAATGTATAAAGTATATTAAAAATGAGTATAATTTTAAGTAATTTGAGATAATTTTTAATTATGCGGGTAATTAGTTAATTATCAGGTAGTGGGATATCACCTAATTAAATTAATTAATTGTTGGATAATGACTAAAATTTTCCGCCACCCCCATGTGGCAGCAAACCACACCTCAAGCAAATGACTACAACATTTCATGTCTTGAAAGATTACATCTGAATGTTATCAACATTACATTCTAGGATAAAAGACTTTGCATTTATAACCTTTTCATCTCTAACAACACTACTTCATTCCATAACAATTCCCCTACTACGATCAGATGGGATTTGGAATTTTAGCAACAAAAATTTCTTACAAAATTCCTACAAGTTTTCAACAAAAACTTCTTGCAACCAATCGATTCGAACAAGAATTATTAAAAACTTAGCAATGTAAAATTTTGTGGTTCTAAAGGAGTACGGTGCAACCTTTTCCAAGAACATCATACGGATTTTCCCTACTCTAGGTATGTTAAGGTCATCCCTTCTTTCCTTTTGGCATGATCTATACATCACAAACGAAATGAGCAAATGCACAATTTTCATAAATGACTATATTCATATAAATACTAGGAGTGTCTATATTCTCGATTCCCCATATGAATTATTATTATATCTTCTGTTCATGGGTCTCAAAAAATACGTATTTGATAAATTTTATTCGAAAGGCATATTGATTTTTATGGCATTATGAGAAAATCTTATTAACGTATTTCTTATGCATTTTATGCATTTATAAATGAAAATTGACCCATGACCAGATGGCGTTATATACGCGTATATATGTGTATTATATTTATATGGGATATGGGAAAAGGTTACAGCGTTATATACGCATTACCACCTGATCAGCTGGTATACATTAATGATTTTGCCCACAGTGGCCGAGATGATACGATGGGATGCCCTCAGAGGCTGATGTTGTTATGAAACATGTACCTATGCACAACATGACATTCATACATATATGCATGACACTATAATTATTTCATGATTTACGGAGTTATCCAGACATACAGGTTGAGTCATTTACTTTATATTTCTTCCATGTTTGTTATGTACTTATTTATATGCCTTACATACTCAGTAAATTATTCGTACTAACATCCCTTTTTCCTGGGACGCTGTGTTTCATGCCCGCAGGTCCTGACACGTAGGTTGAGAGCCCTCCAAGTAGGCTATCAGCTCAACGGAAGATGTTGGTGCGCTCCATTTTCTTTGGAGTTGCTTGTTTGGTTAGTATGATTTAGACGTGCATTGTTTGGTATGACGGAACTCTATCCCGACCTTTATGAAAATTACGTATTTTTAGAGGCTTGTAGACAGATGTCAGGTACGTAAAAGATTGTATGGCCTTGTCAGCCTATTTTTAGCATACGAGTGGTTATTTTGGTCTCATAGGCCCTTATGTATTATGTATAAGTTGGTATTACATGTTGTACCCTACTTATCTCATGGCAGCCTTCTGGCTTAGTTATCTATGATAGTATGACACGAAAAGATACGTTACATAGGTACTCGGCTGAGTAAGGTACCGAGCGCCCGTTGCAGCCCATCAGTTTGGGTTGTGACAGCAACATCATCCCCTTCGGGATCTCTGCCACCCTCGGACTTGCCCAAATTTATGGACTCCTCATCGTATTCGTGATAGTCCAGCTTTTTGGCCTCGTCTTCGAGCTCTTTGGCACTCTCTATCTCAGCCGATAAGTCAAACCCAGAGCATGAATTTACTCAAGGGGCTCCCTTTGACACTGTCACTTAGTGTGCTCAATGATGTCCTTTGCCCGGACCTGAGCCGCCTCGGCGTCGGCTTTATAAACGACTACCATTTCCTCGGCATCAAATTTAATTACTTTGGCCTCCGACTTGACCGTTTCGAGATCCTTGGCCAAATTTTCCAGATCAGAGATGGCCAAATTCAGCTGGGACTAGAGCTCCTCGATCTTCTTGGCCTGCGCCAAGGACTTCTCCTTTAAAGCTCGAAGCTGAACCTCAGCCGAAGCCAGTTGTGCTCGGGCGGTATCCTTTTCTGAGGCCAGGTGGTCCATGTTCTTTTTCCATTCTTTTGCCTCGGTCTTTACTGTGTCTACCTCTACCGGGAGCTGTCCGATCTGGTCAAGCTTCTGTTGGTCTTGCGGGTTTGTACCATTAGCCACCATATCTGACTCATTGTCACTATCCTCAAAGACTATTCTTACCTGCTTGACCAGGTCAGCATGCTCCTTTCGGGCCGCCTCCAGCTCAGATTGGAGTTTCTTGACCTCCTCCTCACGTTACTTACTGAGAAGCTTGTAGGCATCCCTCTTCTCGATGAGCTCCTGGGTCTCGGCCTTGTGGTAGTTCAATTCTTCTCGGTATTGGAGAAAAGTCTCGTGATGGAGCACCAAGGCCTACAAATACAAAAGAAAGGGTTATGATTATTTATGGATTAATCTAAGTACATAACAAAAAAGACGTCAAGAGGCATTCGAAGGTACCCGATTTAATGCATGTTGGGCTTAGTTGAATAGGAAGGGCACTTTCACCTCGTTCATCTTTGCTTGATCCTCTTCGGTCACCAAGCACCAAAGATAACTTGAGACCCCAACAGGGGCTGAGAAGACCCGGTCATCCTCTGTAATGGACATAATAATTGTCCCCTTCCAACCAGGATCTGCTCTTGGAGCTGAGAATCGGTTTACTAGTTTCAGACTCGAAGAAGGCCCGCTGGTTCCTAAAGACGGACTCTTCTTTGGTACTGGTAAGTCACCCAGCCCGATAACGTCCTCCGAGGCGGAAGAATATAAACCCTCCAAGAAGTGGTCAAAAGGGTTTGCCATCCCTTGGGGCCCCCCTCAGTTGGGCGTCCCTTTAGCACTTGGGAATCATGGATCATGTAATTGGTAAACAAAGGCAACTCGGAGAGGTCTATCACCCCAAGTCCATCATTCAGGGAATTATCCTCTGCCCGAGAAGCACCAGTTGCAATCTCTGTGTCAGCTTTCCTAGCTTGGGTAAAAACAGTTTTGCCCCTCTCTTGTTCGGAGACCTCGACCACTGCCTCCTCAACAACCCTACTGGTTTGAGGCAGTACGATATTGACTCGCACGCAGGCCACTAGTTCGGAATTTTCTTCTTCTCAGACTCATCCCTCAGTAGGTAGACTGAGTCCGATGGGAGATCTCGAGTGCTGGTATTTTCCTTGGATTTGCGCACCAGCCTCTTTTCTGGTTTTTTCTCCGAGTTCGTAGAACTCGGAGGCATTCTCCTCTTCTCCTCCTCACCCTACCTCGGAGCAAGGGACTCGGTGGGACTATCCTCATCGCCGGATGGAGTCCTCATTGCAACATCCTTCCCAAGTCCCACAAAGAAAAAAGAAATGAGTAAGACAACATGGAAAAGGCCCAAATATTGTCCACTCTATGAAGGAATCTCACCGTGAGAATGGGCTTCTCACTGGCCCTTCAAAAGTTCGCGCCATGCGCGGTCGGAGTACAGTTTCTTGGATACAATGCCCTTGACCCGCTCCCTGAGTCAAGGAACTACATCTGGAACCTGAGCAACAACTGCATCACCACCAAACATCGGTATGAAAGGGGAAAAAGAGAGCAAAAATATTAAATTCCTTGAAAAGAAGAATGTTACTTACGTTTTGTGTTCTGCTCTTCGGGGAACGGAATGTCCTCGATCGAAATCAGGTCCAAGGTCCTAACTCAGACAAATCTACCTAGCCAACCTCGGTCTCGACCTTCATCGGTCGGGGCTTTGGTGGCCCGACGCGCAAGTTTGATTAGTCCCCCTGGAAGAATCGGGGACTGTATAGGTGCATCAAATGATCAACGGTGAATGGACATCCGTCAATCTTGCTCATGAAGAATCGGAAGAGAATGACTATCCTCCAAAACGAGGGGTATATCTAACCAAGGCACACCTCGTACCTTTTGCAGAACTGGATGATCACAGGGTCCAACAGGCTCAACGTAAAGGGATAAAATGTAAATACTTAAGTATCCTTTAATGTGAGTAGTGATGTCTTCTTCGGGCCCGGGAACTACCACTTCTTTTCCGGCCCAGTTGCAGTCCTTTATGACCGTATGGAGTATATCCTTGATGATCGGGAAAATATAACTCGACACCTTTTCACCCCGGCACGGAACAGGTGAAGATTTCTCAACCTTAAAGTCGGCCGTCACCGAGCACCCGCCCGGAGTAAACGCGTCAATAGGAGGTTCCGCCGTTGGTTCCTCGCCGGCCGGCCGGGAAGAAGAAGTGGTTTCTTTTTGAGGTACTGTTTTAGAAGTCTTCGCCATTTTTTCTTTTGGATAAATATGAAGAAGAGGGAGTTAAAAAGGCACGCTTGATGGTTAAGACAAGCGAGAATTCTTACAAAGCTCTCAAGAAATCTAGGTACAAGTACTAGAAAATGCAAAGATTTTTTAAGAACAAGAGTAGGAAAAGATTGGATGTAAAGTTTGAATGAATGAAGGAGGGGGTATTTATAACTTTCAAATGACGGTTCAAAACCAGGAGTGGTCGACCAACAACTGACGAGCATTTAATGCCATTAAGACGTGACTGACGAGACGTTTTGCTTATTTTGTTATTTCTAATGCGGGGTATCGAGACGAGAATCAGGAACTCATATCATTTCTCGTCATTTACGCTCCAAAAAATGAGGGGACTAATCTATATACGATCGAAATCAAGCTCGTCTATTGGATAACAGATCGGGATTGAAACATGAACGGTTGAAGATCGACCTCG
Source organism: Nicotiana sylvestris (assembly GCF_000393655.2). Classification (NCBI taxonomy): domain Eukaryota; kingdom Viridiplantae; phylum Streptophyta; class Magnoliopsida; order Solanales; family Solanaceae; genus Nicotiana; species Nicotiana sylvestris. The sequence goes on from NC_091058.1 coordinate 95,504,467, forward strand.
GGTTCCATCAAACTAGGACACGAGGTCTGAATGCCCGTCTTCAAGGACATCGAGTCCATGACCCCGGAACCAACTCTGACACTGAATGAGCTCGAGAAAACATTGTTAGATCGGGTAACAAAAGGCCGAAATATCTCTAACCGGACGGATATCATGGCGGGAATCTCGGCGCATTTCAATGGAAAATCGGCTAATTAGCAAATCATGAAATTTTTTACCTGTTGTAGAATTGTACCTAAAATAGGACTCCCCTACTACATAAAGGGGGTCTGATTATTTGTAAAAGAAGATGTAACAATCATTCAGAAGCAATATACTATTACTTCTCTTTAATTTCTTATTTAACTGTGATCGAAGTGCATCCTGTTCAAGGAGGACCCTCCTCCCAAAGCTGTTACTGCCTAATTCGTGTGGTTTGAATTTATTTTATCATACTTTAATCTAATTGTAATTTAATTTATCACCTTATATCAATTTAATCCACGTATCCTTAAAATCACTTACAAATTGAATTGTTGTCCGATTGTGAGGGTAAACAACTATCATCAACAAACTTACAAACATACGATGATATTAAGCCACATGAGAACATAATTGGAGATAAACAAACTAAGTAACTGAAATTACTAGCTGGATGGACTACCATTCATACGAAAAACAAGAAAAAGGTTGATGAGTGTAGCTAATTGTACGCATTGATCATCTATTAGTTGGCTTGAATTTCACCAGATTTTATCTTGGATTACTTGTAAAGGTGATGTAGCGTATTTTTCTCAATAAAGTAAATCGTTTCACCTCAAACAAAATATTTTAATATGTTGATGAAAATGATATGGTGATTATTTATCACTTGCATCTACTAGACCTTTTTAAAAAATATATTTTTTTTCTATCATTTATAATAGTAATGTTTGACTCAAAAGATATCGGAACTTTTTTGAATAAATCAATCAAAGAAAATGAAGGGGTAAATCTTAGCTAAGTATAATAATTTCTAGAACAAAAGATAGATAAGGAGAATATAGGTGATGAGGATTCGTTATCAAGACCAAGAAACCTTCTCAATGATAATCCTCTTAGTCGCTTTTGTAAGCAAGTTTACAACAAGTGTTATGTGTTAGGAAAAGTGCCCAGAGAGTTTACAAGGTTGTTTTACGCTATATATATATATAAGGATCAAAACCCTTCTAAGCTCTAAAAGATAAGTTACAGGGAATATTCGAAAGAATATTCCTAATGTTCCCTAATGGGCCTGCACTACTGCCAGGGTCGTACAATCTCTTGTTCGCTTTAAGGTCGTCCTTTGCAAGATGTCGAGCTACGAGGATCTCATCGTTCATCGTATTCATCAACGATCGGGGTTGTTCAAATTTAGACCCATACGGTTAGTCCCTCCGCTTGTCGAGGTTGCAACTTGGTGCATCCTCGATGAGCGGACACTATACGTTCTTACAGAGAAATTTGACCCTACGAGTCGTTACGGCCTAGCCAATGGTGGGTGGTCAGCATGCTTAGCAAGACACCAGGTAATGCACTTTACCGGGAAATGACATAATCTTCGCGTGCGTCATCATTATGCGTGTTTTTGAGACAGGGATTGATGGCTTGTCGCTTCAATTTTGGTGTCATTCTGCGACCTTCTGCTTCAATTCTGGCGCGACCCAATCTTATAAATAGGTGGAGGGTTTATTTTTTCAAAAATTCTTGGCCATTTCATTTCTGATTACCCCTCCTCATTCCTCCGAGTTTGTCCTAACAGCCTTCTGCTTCTTTTGCTCTTATTCTTCATTCACAACTTCTTCTTTTTTGCTGCGTCAACATCTCTTTCTTCGAAAACATGCCAAGATCACATCGATCTCGTGAAGGGGTTTCTGAGGCCACCCCGTTGTCCTTGGCGCCCCCCAGGCGGTGAGGATATGGTGGTAGAAGAAGGGGATAGTCTTCCTACGGTGGAGGAGTTACTGCCAAGACACCCCATTTCTCAAAGTGACTTCCTCAAAGATCCTCCTTCTACTCTTACCCCCGTACTTTCTGAAATGGAACAAGTTCACATTGACGCTCTTCATGCAAAGTATGGCATTCCCGCTCATGTTGACATGGTTCCAGCGGGAAAGGATTTCGTAGAGGTCCACAGACCTGGGTATTGCGTTTTCTACGAGTACCCTTTCATGATTGGCTATTCTTTTCCCCTCCTCCCATTAGCGGAAGAGTTCTGTAGGTTCTACCAAGTTTTCCCGGTACAACTTTTGCCATATACGCTCAAGATACTTCTGTTGTTGTCCAAGTATGCGGAGTTGGTGGAATGCGATGTTTCTATCCATAACCTCTTACACCAGTTCTCGCCCAGCTTCCACAGGGGTACTATGGTGCATTTGAGGCACCGTGGCACAAAAGGGCTGGTGGTTGGGATCGACGACCGAGCAAGTCGCAAGTTTTGGCATAAGTATTTCTTTGTCAAAACTGAACACATTGTTTCTGACTCTACTAGGTTCTCGAAGTGGTGGAACGAGACTCGTAAGTGTCGCCACTCATTTTACTCTTCCTTTATATATATTCATTATAGGGTTTGTTTATTTCTTGTTTGCAGCTATGGGACGTCCGCCCCGCCCTATTGCCGGCATAAGGGATTGGGTAGCCCATCTATTACCCCATGCAGCGGAAACCCGAGATTGGCCCGCCTTTATAAAACGTTATGGCTCGAGAGTTCCATTCGGTAAATGTTTCCTCTTATCGCTTCATTGGTTATATGTCATCGTCTATTGATACGACTCTTCATGACGACAGGCTGAGGAGCTTCCAGGCAGAGGGCACCAGTCCCTGAATTTTGACAGGCCGTCATTGTCGCAGGAATGCAGTTTACTTTGAATGAGTCTGTTCGAGGGGGTCATCCTCAACCGATTCAAGTAGAAGGTTCCTCTCGGGACATGGTCGTGAGGGAGGAGGCTTTTTCAATACCGACCCCACATTTCTTGGACAAATCCTCTAACGGGGACGAGTCATTATCAAGAAAAAGGAGGAGAATGGAGCTTGGAAGGATGTAGTCGTGGACGCTGGTAGAAGTAGGACGTCGCAGACGGCACTTGTTCCCACATTTATGGCCGACACCATTTTGGCGGGGAAATCTCCCTAAACGGAAGGGATTTAACCAGGGGCCGGCTCCGTTCACTCAACTGAGGGTGGCGCGTCATCTAACATTTGAGGAGGCTGTCGTGTCGAGGGCGGAGGCTCAGGTTCAGATGTCGACCCGGAGGACGTTCGTGAGTTCGTAGGTCGCCATACTCACGTGGAGGTCAGAGTGGAAGGATCCGATCGTCATATAGTTATCCCGGAGGACTACAACTTGTTGTCGAGCTGCTATCAAGTGGCGTCTGTTTTAGCCCCTCTATGTGCTGCCCCTGAGAGCGAGGTGCTTAGGGCGATAAGCGATATGGAGTTGTCTCAGAACGTTGCCGACATGGCTTTATGGGTTGGTGCCTTTCTTTTCCTTTTCGTCGTTGGGCTTACGTTTGTGATTTTGACCTATGTTTTTGTCTTTAACTTCTTTTTTTTGTGCTAGACCCTTATCATGGAGACCGAACGCGAGCATCGGGAGAGGAAGAGGATGGCCATTTACGGGAAGATGTCTTCTAAATATCAACAGTATCGCGCTAAGCATCGTGCAATGGCCGATATTTATAATCAGGATCCTGATTTTCAGTTGTTCCGCAAAGGACTCAAATAGAGGGAGGACCAACTGGCGCGCAAGGTCGAGGAGCTGAGGGAGCGAGATGAGGAGCTTATGAAGGCTGTCGCCCGCAATAGTGAACTTGAGGCCTTCCTTAAGGTGAAGGAGGATGAGCTTGAGTTAAGCAGGGGGGGTGATGGCCGAGAATGCCGACTTACAAGCAAAGGTAGCCAGTTTGACCATTGAATTGGGTACAAAGGCGGTGGAGATTGAGGGTCTTAAGGGTAAACTGAGCATCGGTGCTGATAAGCTGGCGACAACTATTTCTGGAGCGGCGGCTTTGGAGAATACCCTCCGTGTTTGTAGGTCAGAGCTGACTGAGGAGAAGAAGGCCTCTAAGCTTAAGGTTGTGGGGCTTGAGGGGCGTGTTAAGGAGTTGGAGGCGGAGCTATCTGTGTTGAATGGACAAGTGGCCTCGCTGAGAGCGAAGGATTCAAGTCGATGCTCACAACCTTCTACGTCTCATGCTTGATCCGGTCGTGCCTCATCGCTTATATGAGTTGTGGGTCCATGCTGAGGCTCGTCTTGACGTGTACAAGGCTTTTCATGCCGAGAGGAGGACAACTGAAGCAGAACTCCAGGTCGTGCATACCGATGCTCGCGCAGTTTGGGAGGCATGCGGGTACGACCCTCTTACACCTGATGGGGATGACATTAAATCTGATGATGCAAATCGTCTTGCTTCTGACTCTTGGTACGAAGATGTGTACCCAACCGGGGGCGACGTGTAGCCTTTTATTTGTTATTACTTTTTGTTTTGGGACATTTGTAAGGGGCATGCTTGAGCTCGTTGTAAAGATAGGTGTAATTAACATTTTGATGTAATGTATAATTTGTTTTGTTGATTCGGTGATGATCTTTGCAATATCTATGGTACCTGGGGTACCTATCGAACTATCAAGCCAATTTAGCTTTTGGGTGAGGTCGAATCCCTTTTCTTTTGGCAGTAGCTTTAGTCTTTGGGATGCTACGTTCGAATGATCATCAAAGTGGGATCCCATCGTGGTTCGAGTGAAGTCGAACTTGTATTCTCGTCGATGGCCTTGGCCAGTGGGATGTTACCTTCGATCTGTTGTCGAGGTAGGATCCTGTCGTAGTTCGAATTATATCAAACTCATATTTTTGTCGACAGCCTTGGCCATTAGGATATTGCTTCGAACTATCGCCGAAGTAGGATCACATCATAGTTCGAATGAGGTCAAACTCATATTTTCATCGATGGCCTTGGCCATTGGGATATTGCTTCGAACTATCGCCGAAGTAGGATCCCGTCATAGTTCGAACGAGGTCAAACTCATATTTTCGTCGATGGCCTAGGCCATTGGGATGTTGCTTCGAACTGTCGTCGAAGTAGAATCCCGTTGTAGTTCGATCTAGGTTGTACTCATATCTTCGTTGATGGCCTTGGCCATTGGGATGTTGCTTCGAACTATCGTCGAATTAGTATCCCATCGTATTTCGAATGAGATCAAACTCATCTTCATTGATGGCCTTGGCCATTGGGATGTTGCTTCGAACTATCGTCGAAATAGTATCCCATCGTAGTTCGAACGAGGTCAAACTCATATTTTTGTCGATGGCCTTAGCCATTGGGATGTTGCTTCGAACTATCATCGAAGTAGTATCCCATCGTAGTTCGAACAAGATCGAAATCATATTTTCATATATGGCCTTGGCTATTGGGATATCGCTTCGAACTATCACCGAAGTAGGATCCCATCATAGTTCGAACGAGGTCGAACTCATATTTTCGTCGATGACCTAGGCCATTGGGATGTTGCTTCGAACTGTCGTCGAAGTAGAATCCCGTCGTAGTTCGAACGAGGTCGAATTCATCTTCGTTGATGGCCTTGTCCATTGGGATGTTGTTTCGAACTATCGTCGAAGTAGTATCCCGTCGTATTTCGAATGAGGTCGTACTCATCTTCGTTGATGGCCTTGGCCATTGGGATGTTGCTTCGAACTATCATCGAAGTAGTATCCCATCGTAGTTTGAACGAGATCGAACTCATATTTTCATCGATGATCTTCGCCATTGGGATGTTGCTTCGAAATATCATCGAAGTAGTATCCCGTCGTAGTTCGAACGAGGTCGAACTCATATTTTCGTCGATGGCCTTGGCCATTGGGATGTTGCTTCGAACTATCATTGATGTAGTATCCCGTCGTAGTTCGAACGAGGTCGAACTCATATTTTCATTGATGGTCTTGGCCATTGGGATATCGCTTCGAACTATCGCCGAAGTAGGATCCTGTCATAGTTCAAACGAGGTCAAACTCATATTTTCGTCGATGGCCTAGGCCATTAGGGTATTGCTTCGAACTGTCATCGAAGTAGAATCCCGTCATAGTTCGAACGAGGTCGAACTCATCTTCGTTGATAGCCTTTGCCATTGGGATGTTGCTTCGAACTATCGTCAAAGTAGTATCCCATCATATTTCGAATAAGGTCGAACTCATCTTCGTTGATGGCCTTGGCCATTGAGATGTTGCTTCGAACTATCGCCGAAGTAGTATCCCGTTGTAGTTTGAACGAGGTCGAACTCATATTTTCATCGATAGCCTTGGCCATTGGGATGTTGATTCGGATTATCATCGAAGAAGTATCCCATCGTAGTTCAAAAGAGGTCGAACTCATATTTTCGTTGATGGCCTTGGCCATTGGGATGTTGCGTCGAACTATCATCGAAGTAATATCCCTTCGTAGTTTGAACGAGGTCGAACACATATTTTTGTCAATGGCCTTGGCTATTGGGAGGTTGCTTCGAACTATCGTCGAAGTAGTATCCCGTCGTAGTTCAAACGAGGTCAAACTCATATCTTCGTCGATGGCCTTGGCCATTCGGATGTTAAATTGGATGTTTGATCATGATCCCGTAGGAAATACATGTTGACTTTATATATACAATGGAGATTTGATTATATTCTTGTAGTAAACACATGTCGACTTTGTACATACAATGGAGATTTGATTATATTCTTGTACGAAACACATGTCGACTTTGTACATACAATGGAGATTTGATTATCTATATCTATTCCCTTCATTACTCGGCCCGGAGAACACATCGACGGGCGGGGTATGAACAATACTTCGAACCTCGAGACGTCCCCCTTTGCTGCCTCATTAAAAACTCACCGAGAAAACCCGATTGGGACGAAACACGAATGAGGGAAAAAGAGTACGACTCAGGTGACGCCTCCTTTCAGAAGTGGAAGTATTTGAGATGGGCGACATTCCAATTGTTTTGGAGTAGTTTCCCTCCATTGTCTCTAACTGGAATGCTCCTTTGTTCGCTGCCGCCATGATTTTATATGGTTCGTCCTAGTTTGTTCCCAGTTTTCCCTTATTAGGGTCTTTCGCTGCTTGTGTTTTAGCTTTGAGGACGTAATCTCCGACCTTGAGCGGTCGTACTTTGGCCTTTTTGGTGTAGTACCTTTCTACTTGTTGCTTTTGGGCTACTATTCTTATGTGGGCCATATCTCTTTGTTCTTCAACTTCATCCAGATCTTGTAGCCTACTTTTGTCGTTGTTTGCTCCGCTTTCATTGGAGTATCTAAAGCTAGGCTCTCCGACCTCGATGGGTAAACATGCGTCAGTCCCGTAGACTAGCGAATATGGCGTCTCGCCTGCGCTAGTTTTTGGCATAGTGCGGTATGCCCATAGTACTTCTAGTAGTAGTTTAGGCCATATCCCTTTCGCGTCGTCGAGCTTCTTTTTCAATATATTCAGTATTACTTTATTGGAGGATTCGGCTTGGCCATTGCCGGCGGGATGGTATGGTGTGGAGAGTATTCGCTTGATGTGCCATTTTTCGAAAAACTCAATTATTTTCTTTCCGACGAACTGAGGTCCGTTGTCACAGCTGATTTTTTTGGGGATGCCGAAGCGGCATATTATATTTTTCCATATGAACGCGATGACCTCTTGCTCACGTATTTGAGTGTACGCACCTGCTTCCACCTATTTAGAAAAATAGTCAGTTAAAACTAAAAGGAAGCGTACCTTACCTCCTCCTGCCGGGAGGGGTTCGACAATATCCATCCCCCACTTTATGAATGGCCATGGCGAAATGATGGAATTCAAGAGTTCTCCTACTTGGTGTATCATAGGGGTGTATTTTTGACACTTCTCACACTTTCTGACATAGTCCGCGACTTCTTTTTTCATGGTGGGCCAGTAGTATCCAGCGCAGATGAGGCATCAGACTAGGGCACAGTTTCCCGTGTGGGTGCCGCAATGCCCTTCATGTACTTTTTCTAGTACTCGCCTTGTTTGATTTGGCCTAAGATACTTGGCTAGAGGGCCGCCGAATGTTCTCTTGTAAAGATCATAGTTTACGAGGCTGTATCTGGTTGCCTGTATTCTAAGTTTTTTGGCTTCTTTCTTATCTTGTGGGAGCATTCCATCCTGCAAATACATTACGAGATGGTTGCACCAGTCCCAAGTTAGGTTTATAGAATGTACCTTGACTTGGTCTAGTGCAGAATGGAGAAGAGTGACCACGTTTTCCTTGTTGATATTTTTGGTAGTTGTCGCTAGCTTGGCGAGGCCATCTGCTTCGATATTCTGTGCCCTGGGTATTTGGTCGAGGCGGCATTCATCGAATTCTGGCAGCAGTTTGTAAATTTCTGACTGGTACTTTTGTAGTCTTTGTTCTTTGATTTGGAAAGTCCCGGTGACTTGGTTCACCACGAGTTGAGAATCGCAATGGAGGACAAGTCGTCGAGCGCCTATTTGAGGGCTAATTTCAATCCTGCAATCACAGCTTCATACTCGGCCTCATTGTTAGTCATCTCGAGGCATCGTATGAACTGGCAAATTACTTTGCCCGTAGGAACTTCGAGGACAAGTCCTAGTCCCGATCCTGAGGCATTAGATGTATCGTCGGTGTAGAGGACCCATAGGTCGGAATGTGCGGAAGCGCGAAGCGCCTCCTGCTCTACTTCAAGCAATATTTCCATGCTGAAATCAGCGACGAAATCGGCGAGCACCTAGGACTTAATAGCAGTTCGCAGTTGGTATGTTATGTTGTGCTCGCTTAATTCTATGGCCCACTAGGCCAATATGCCCGATAGTTTGGGTTTGTGTAGGATGGCCCTGAGGGGGAAGGTTGTCACCACTTTTATGGGGTGACATTAAAAATATGGTCTAAGCTTCGTGAAGCTACGACTAATGCCAAAGCTAGTTTCTCAAGGTGAGGGTACCTTATTTCGGCATCAATTATGGTTTTGCTGATATAGTAAATCGGAGATTGCGTACCTTTGTTTTCGCGGATCAGGACTACACTTACTGTGACTTCGGAGACTGCTAGGTACACCAGTAGGCATTCGCCCGGGTCTGCCTTGACGAGTAAGGGTGGTGAAGATAGATACGCTTTCAGATTTCTCAAGGCGTCGACGCATTCCGAATTCCACTATAGTCTGTGGTCTTTCCTTATCACATTGAAGAATTTATGGAACCTGTCCGACGATCGTGAAATAAACCTTGACAGGGTGGCTATTCGTCCTGTTAATTTCTACACCTACTTCTTGCTGGTTAATGTTTCTGGTATTCCTTCGATGGCCTTGATCTGATCCGGGTTGACTTCGATACCCCTTTGTGATACCAGAAAACCAAGGAACTTTACTGAAGTTACGCCGAAGGCGCATTTTTCGGGATTCAGTCTCATTCTGTATCGCCTCAATATCTCGAAGGCTTCCTTCAGATGGTCAATGTGATCCTCATTGTTTTTCGACTTTACTAGCATGTCATCGATGTAAACCTTCATGGTTTTACTTAGTTGTTTTTTGAACATCTTGGTGACTAACCTTTGATACGTCGCCCCTGCATTCTTGAGTCTGAACGGCATTACCTTGTAGTAGTATGTACCCTGGTGAGTGATAAAAGTGGTCTTTTCTTGGTCTTCTTCAGCCATTAGAATTTGGTTGTAACCAGAATAGGCGTCTAAGAAGCTCAGCAGTTCGTGTCCCGTCGTTGCGTCGATGAGCTGGTCGATATATGGTAACGGAAACGAATCTTTCGCGCATGCTTTTTTCAGGTTGGTGAAGTCGACACACATCTGCCATTTCCTGTTCTTTTTTTTTATCATGACCACATTGGCGACCTATTGGGGATATTTCGATTCTCGAATAGAACCATTATCGAGTGATTTATCAACTTCTTTGCTGACCGCCTCATTGATGGTGGAATTGAACTTTCTCCTTATTTGTCGTACTGGCGGGTAAAGAGGATCGATATTCAGCCTATGTGTGGAGATGTCCCTTGGGATTTCTGGCATATTTGAATGGGAAAAGGCGAACAAATCGGCATTTTTTAGTCAAAAACTCATGATATTTACTTGGTTCTGAGAGGTTGTGTCCGATATAAGCCTTTTTGTGCTATCAGTGTTGTCCAATTGGACGGGGTCGAGATCTTCTATGGTTACCTTGCAAGCTTCTACGACATCCGGGTCTTCGATGGCCTCTATTTGTACGTCGGGTTGGGTTCCCGATATGGCTGATTGCTATACTTCCGCACTTGCCCCTTTTAGTTGTTTTGTGTGCATGTAATCTTGGGTGATCCGGTAGCATTCTTGGGCGGTGCGTTGCTCACCTCGGATGCTGAATATCCCCAATGGGGTAGGAAATTTAATTACTTGATAGAAACTTGACGGGACGGCTCACATGGTGTGTATCCATGGACGCCCTATGATAGCGTTGTAGGATGTTTCCTAGTTCATGACGTGGAACATCGTCTCCAGGGTGACGCCTCCTGCCAGAACGGGTAGCACTACCTCTCTAGAGGTTCGTTTCACTGCATTATTAAAACCTGTTAGTGTTATGCAATGCAGTACTATTTTATCCTCGAGCCTCATCTACATGAGAACTCGTGGGTGAATAATACACGCACCGCTTCCGTCATCCACCATTATTCTCTTTACATCGATATCCGTGATGCGTAAAGCTATAACCAAAGCATAGTTAGGGAAAGACAAACCGTTGGTATCCGACTTATCGAAGATGATACTATCTTCGAGGTCATCATACCGTTCGTGGACGACTGTCCGTTTGAGTTTGTGTGTGGTGGTGAATTTCACATGGTTGATTATTCGTATCGTCGCCACCACCAATGATCATTTGTATGGTACGAGCTGGTGATGGTGGTTTTGGAGGTCCCTGAGGTTGATCACGTCTATGAGCGAAATTGACTCGTCCTCAGTCGCTCAACAGTTCTTTCAGGTGTCCCTGGTTTAGCATTCTTACCACTTCCTATCGTAGACCTATGTAGTCCTCGATCTTGTGTCCCCTTTCCTGGTGGAATTCACACAGAACGTTCGATCTCATGGTTCTCGGATCTGATTTCATCTTTTGCGGCCACTGCACCTTTGTGCCGAGATTTTCCAGTGCGTAGACTATTTCTAAAGAAGAAACACAAAAGTTATGAGCAGTTAACAGTGGAGGCATACCTCTTTCATTTCGGGGTGGTGCAGTGTGTCGAGGCGCGACATCTGTATGTCGTGGAGGAGGTGGGTTGGATGTTTGGATATAAGGCTGGTGCCTTTTTCGATTGAAGCGGGGTAGTTGATCCCTTCGGCCATAGTTGCGGAGATCTCTCCTTGTTTCAGTTTGGACTGATGTTAGTCGCTGGATCGGGCCATCCAGATCATCCTCGTCTGCCCTCACTTCGGCACAATAGGCATTATGGATCTCTTCCCACGTGGTTGGGGGGGGGGTACTTCATGAGTCTACTTAGCAGCTTTTTGGTTGCTTTTGACCCATTTCTATTTAACCCATTTTGGAAGGATGCTACCTCCATCCCTTCTGATGTAGGCTCATCCTTACCCTATTGAATAGGGCTAGGAAATCCCGAAGTCTTCGCCTGTCGTCTGCCTAATGGCGAAGATATCATTTACCCTGGCCTTTGCCTTTTTCGCTCTTATCTGCTATTTCTTCGAACGTTGATATCGATCGTGCTGGTAGTTGTGAATACCATGTCAACGCTCCCCCTGGCAGAGTTTCGCCGAACATTTTCAGCAGCACTAACGACACTTGTTCTTTCGATAGATCGTTACCTTTTACTGCAGTGACGTGTAATGGATTAAGTGATCCTTCGGGTCCGTGGTGCCATCATATATTTTCAAATATAGAGGCATTTTGAAGGTTTTAGGAATAGAGTGGGGAGCTGCCCCTTCGCTGTATGGTTGTTTGACGAATCGACCCACATCACATTTTGGTAGCAACTTCGGAGCGCCCGGTATTTTATCAACCCTTTCCTGATGCTCTTTCATCTGGTCACGGAGTGTTTTGTTCTCATTTTCCATCTCTTCCATTTTCTTTAAGATGGCCGCAAGTGCATCATTGCCTGCATGAATGACAGTATGGGTGTTACCTGTTTGTAGAGTTTTTGGATCATCGGCAACAACTACGGTTCTTGCGAGTATTGTGCCTTCGATATCCCTCTAAACGGGTTCCTCGAGTATATTGCTCAAGGTGTTTGTCAACCATTCTTCTAATAGCCTTTTCACGACCGGTGGTGCTTCTTCTGTTGCGGATGTTGAGGTTTCCCTCTCGCGCGATACAGTTAAGCCCTCGTGCGGGGAGGGGGAGTGAGATCTCTCCCTCAGGTGTAGCACTTGGTGTTGAGTTTTCGTTGCCTTCCCTACCGGCTTCGTTGAGGGAATTCAGGAGGTTGTTCATGACACCTACTATTGCCTTTAGCCTTGCTTCTCCGTTTCCTGCCATTGTTGGCCTTTGTAAGGCTAAGAAGAGGTGATTATTTCCTTCAAGAATCTAGACGAAACTAAGATCTCAGCTATAGAAATCTCCACAGACGGTGCCAAATTGTTTGACTCAAAAGATATCAGAACCTTTTTGAATAAATCAATCAAAGAAAATGAAGGAGTAAATCTTAGCTAAGTATAATAATCTCTAGAACAAAAGATAGATAAGGAGAATATGGGTGATGAGGTTTAGTTATCAAGACCAAGAAACCTTCTCAACGATAATCCTCTCAGTCGCTTTTGTAAGCAAGTTTACAACAAGTGTTATGTGTTAGGAAAAGTGCCCACAACAAGTGTGTATATATATATATATATAAAAGGAGCAAAACCCTTCTAAGCTCTAAAAGACAAGTTACAGGGAATATTCGAAAGAATATTCTTAATGTTCCCTAATGGGTCTGCACTACTGCCATGATCGTACAATCTCCTGTTCGCCTTAAGGTTGTCCTCTGCAAGATGTGGAGCTACGAAGATCTCGTCGTTCGTCATATTCATCAATGGTCGGGGTTGTTCAAAGTTGGACTCAAACAAGTGACGTTAATGATTTCAAGGTGTCTAACTGAGCAAGGATGACCTCTATCATATTTTTTTAAAAATAAAATAAAATAAAGGAGAGACATTGATTTATTTTTAATTAGAGAAAAGTTTTAATTTGTTCACTCGATAATTGAAACAATTAGAAGTATCATACAATCAACACTTACTATTGAGCTTACAAGCCAAGAAATTTAATTTGACCATCATTGACTGGCATATTTGGCACTTCCGGGTAAGTCAAGATAAGGAAATCACAGGTATGGCGTATCTTAAAATTTGGGTCATGATACGCTATATTCGAAAAATTTATACCTAGGCCAAACGAGAAATAAATAACACAATAAAGCCAAAATGGATACAAAATATTAAAATTCAATTAAGACCTCTACTTGCTTCTTCAATTATATCAAATTGTTAATTACAGGTTCAAAATTTCATAGTCCTCTCATTTTCATCTTTTTATAATCCCACTATTTAGGAATTGTCCTTAAAAAAATGAAAAATGCTTCTTATTAAAGTAGCATGTAAGTAGCAAGTAGTTAATAGAAAAGGAAGTTAATTACCGGTCTAAAACAAGAAACTAAATTATATAATTCGAACACGCGTACCTTTGATGGTGTCAAATATTCGACAATATGGAATTTATAATTTCATCGTGACATTAACATAATGAGACGTAGATAAATAGGAAGGAAATTCTCCAAATACGTAATATAGATATGGGAATTTATAAATCCAGGTTACGTTGACTTGGGTATAATCAGACAAACTGGTTAAAATTGTACGGCGTAGCTAGATTTACGGTTGACTATCGAAAAATAGTCACCGATCTAAATGTAATCTATTTCTAGCCATTTTAACTTAAAATATATGATAAATGATATAATTGCCCTTGACCTTTTTAACATACTGTTTAGTTACTTTTTATCGCCTTTCTCTTTGTTTTTACAGCAGTTGTACGGATTTCGCTTCTTGAGAGAGCACTTTTCTTCGAATCTTGTCGGGGTAAGGTCCAATTTTCTTCAAAATTATGGGTGAGTTTTGTTTTTTACGATAATGTGTTTGAATTTTCGTTGTTATTAATGGTTCTTTAGGTTTAATTTTGATTTCCGTACCGTTAGGGTTTAAATATTTGTTGTATTTTAACTTTTACAATTTTTTCTCTGTTCATTAGTTTGTCTTACTTCTGGTAATTTTGTCACTCTGTTATTAGTTTTATATTATAATGTTGTAATCGTTGTGTAATTTATTTTTATAAGTTTTTCAAATTTTTTCTAGTCTTTGTATATTAGAGTTAATTTTCAAGTATTTTCTTACTTCATCTGCATTTTAGATTTCTCCAGTTCTTGTCAAATTTTGATTATGTTTTTGTCTAGTATATTATAATGGAAGTCTGTCATGTGAATGTTTATCTTCCAGTATAACATACTGGAAGAATATTATAGTTGAGTTTTGTGTCATTGCAGTATATTTTACGGGACGTCTGCTGTGTGTGAATAGTTGACGTCTAGTGTGTGGGTTTTGATTATGTTTATTGTTTATTAAATTTAGTAAAATTTTGTCCAGTATATTATACTGGAATCTGTCACGTGAATGTTTTTCTTCCAGTATGTTATACTGGATGAATATTATAATATAGTTGAGTTTTGTTTCATTGCAGTATATTTTACGGGACATCTGGTATGTGTGAATAGTTGACGTTTAGTGTGTGGGTTTTGATTATGTTTTTTATTTATTAAATTTAGTAAAATTTTATCCAGTATATTATACTGGAAGTCTATCATGTGAATGTTTGTATATCAGTATGTTATACTGGATGAATATTAAAATATAGTTTGAGTTTTATTTCATTCCAGTATATTTTACGGGACTTCTGCTGTGTGTAAGCTTTTTCTCCAGTATATTATACTGGATTCTGTTTAGACTAAAATTATGTTTTATTTGTCATTACTTTTTTTGAATGATTATTTGTCTTTTTTTTTTTTTTAATTATGCTCTTTGATCCAGTATATAATACTTGAGTTTTGTTTGATTTCAGTATTTTTTAAATGAAGTGTGCCATCTTTATACGAAAATTTGTCTTCTGAAGTCTTGTATCCCAGTTTTTTTATACTGTGTTTTTTTTTTATTATATTTTTTTGTTTATTAAATTAAGTAAAATTTTGTCTAGTATATTATACTGGAAGTCTGTCATGTGAATGTTTGTCTTTCACTATGTTATACTGGATGGATATTATAATATAGTTTGAGTTTTATTTCATTCCAGTATATTTTACGGGACTTTTGCTGTTTGTAAGCTTTTTCTCCAGTATATTATACTGGATGAGTTCTGTTTAGACTAAAATTATGTTTTATTTGTCATTACTTTTTGTAGACTTTGTTGTGATTGTGATTTATTTCTCATATATATACTGGATTCTGATTGTGTTTATTTATTTAATTTGTAATACGTTTTTTTTTCATGATTTTATAGAAATTGAGTCTTCAAGTAGGATATTGATACGTATTTCTAAAATGTTGAAGTTTTTATCTTAAAATTATATGAAATGTTGTTTATGTGTGTTGTATTTTGATTTTAGGAGGGAGATAGATTTTATGATTTGGATGAGTGGTTTCCTGCTGATTGTTATTGGAAAGGCGATCGAAAATTTAAGAAAACAATTTCGTCGTTTATGTGTGGAACTCAAATGGATCAACTAAAGAATGGTGTATTTGGGAAATTTTTAGAGTTGAATGACGTGGGTCACTCTGGGAAGTTGACTCATTTGCTTTCTCAAGTTTTTTACAAGGATAAAACCAAAATGGTTTTTAGAGTTTTTGATAACGATGTAGCATTTACAGAAGATGGTTTCTATTACCGGGCTGAAGATTGACGCATCTGATTATAGTTTCGTTGATGATAGAGAGAACCGTTTGAAGGAACGGTATTTCTCTAATGTGAAAAAAGGTTTGAAGGTAGATGATTTATATCAGTTTATAAAAAAGCGTTCTCGACTCCGTGATGGTGCAGCTGATGATGTATGTGATGATGTCGAGGTCTGCGATGAAGATGTGTAAAGCTTGTCGAGATTTATATATTAGAAGCTGTTATTTTGGGTAAAGACATTAAAAGAAATATAAGTGAACGTAATATGAAAATCATAGACGACACAGAACTTTGTGCTTCTTTTCCATGGGGCAGTTTCTGCTTTGAAGAGTTGATTGATAATTTGTCTCATCTTCTATCAACTGAGTCAGTGAAAAAGAAATCAGTTGGTAGGCTTCCATCTTATACGTCACTTGGATTCCCGTTTTTGTTTAATGTATGGATAATGGAAGTGTTTACTGATTTCCGTCAATATTCAATATATGAGGATCGGGGGCCAATTAGGATGTTGTCTTACTCCAGCATTGGATGTCCAAAATATGACACACTTTGCGATGAATTCTTTAAGAAAACAAGTGTAAGTTAATAGTATGTGAATTTTTAATATATACTTGTGCTCGTATATTTTGTTTTTCTCTAACTATTTATATTTCTGTTTGATTAATAGAACATCAAGTATTTTAGGGTGAATCAATCATATCTTCTCCAAGCTTCATCAAAAGTTAATCTTAGCGACATTGTCAAAAGTAGTTGTTTCTTAAATTTTATTTAGTCTTGCTTTTCATTAATTTCTACTATCGTATACTAGATTTATGTTCTAATAACTTGCTTTTCATTAAGTTTATTCTGTGAATGATTGTCTTCCAGTATGTAATACTGGAAGTGTGTCCTCTCAATATTTGTCTTCCAGTATGTAATACTGGGATTATTGTTGAGTTGTTTATTCCAGTATATCTTACAGGAAGTCTGGTGTGTGTTACCTTCTAATTCATTTCATCTAGTATATTATACGGACGACTGCCAGTATATTATTTAGTCTTGCTTTTCATTAATTTCTACTATCATATTCAAGATTTATGTTCTAATAACTTGCTTTTCATTAAGTTTATTCTGTGAATGATTGTCTTCCAGTATGTAATATTGGAAGTGTGTCCTCTCAATGTTTGTCTTCCATTATGTAATACTGAGATAATTGTTGAGTTATTTATTCCTGTATATTTTACAGGGAGTCTGGTGTGTGTTACACCTTCTAATTCATTTCATCCAGTATATTATACTGAAAGACTGCCAATATATTATTTAGTCTTGCTTTTCATTAATTTCTACTATCATATACTAGATTTATATTCTAATAACTTGCTTTCCATTAAGTTTATTCTATGAATGATTGTCTTCCAGTATGTAATACTAGAAGTGTATCCTCTCAATGTTTGTCTTCCAGTATGTAATACTGAGATAATTGTTGAGTTGTTTATTCCTATATATTTTACAGGGAGTCTGGTGTGTGTTACACCTTCTAACTCATTTCATCCAGTATATTATACTGGAAGACTGCCAATATATTATTTAATCTTGCTTTTCATTAATTTCTACTATCATATACTAGATTTTTGTTTTAATAACTTGCTTTTCATTAAGTTTATTGTGTGAATGATTGTCTTCCAGTATGTAATACTAGAAGTGTGTCCTCTCAATGTTTGTCTTCCAGTATGTAATACTGAGATAATTGTTGAGTTGTTTATTCTTATATATTTTACAGGGAGTCTGGTGTGTGTTACACCTTCTAATTCATTTCATCCAGTATATTATACTGGAAGACTGCCAGTATATTATTTAGTTTTGCTTTTCATTAATTTCTACTATCATATACTAGATTTATGTTCTAATAACTTGCTTTTCATTAAGTTTATTCTATGAATGATTGTCTTCCAGTATGTAATACTGGAAGTGTCTCCTCTCAATGTTTGTCTTCCAGTATGTAATACTGAGATAATTATTGAGTTATTTATTCATGTATATTTTACAGGGAGTCTGGTGTGTGTTAAACCTTCCAATTCATTTCATCCAGTATATTATACTGGAAGACTGCCAGTATATTATTTAGTCTTGCTTTTCATTAATTTCTACTATCATATACTAGATTTATGTTCTAATAACTTGCTTTTCATTAAGTTTATTCTATGAATGATTGTCTTCCAGTATGTAATACTGGAAGTGTGTCCTCTCAATGTTTGTCTTCCAGTATGTAATACTGAGATAATTGTTGAGTTGTTTATTCCTATATATTTTACAGGGAGTCTGGTGTGTGATACACCTTCTAATTCATTTCATCCAGTATATTATACTGGAAGACTGCCAATATATTATTTAGTCTTGCTTTTCATTAATTTCTACAATCATATACTAGATTTTTGTTCTAATAACTTGCTTTCCATTAAGTTTATTCTATGAATGATTGTCTTCCAGTATGTAATACTGTAAGTGTGTCCTCTCAATGTTTGTCTTCCAGTATGTAATACTGAGATAATTGTTGAGTTGTTTATTCTTGTATATTTTACAGGGAGTCTGGTGTGTGTTACCCCTTCTAATTCATTTCATCCAGTATATTATACGGACGACTGCCAGTATATTATTTAGTCTTGCTTTTCATTAATTTCTACTATCATATTCAAGATTTATGTCTAATAACTTGCTTTTCATTAAGTTTATTCTGTGAATGATTGTCTTCCAGTATGTAATACTGGAAGTGTCTCCTCTCAATGTTTGTCTTCCAGTATGTAATACTGAGATAATTATTGAGTTATTTATTCATGTATATTTTACAGGGAGTCTGGTGTGTGTTAAACCTTCCAATTCATTTCATCCAGTATATTATACTGGAAGACTGCCAGTATATTATTTAGTCTTGCTTTTCATTAATTTCTACTATCATATACTAGATTTATGTTCTAGTAACTTGCTTTTCATTAAGTTTATTCTATGAATGATTGTCTTCCAGTATGTAATACTGGAAGTGTGTCCTCTCAATGTTTGTCTTCCATTATGTAATACTGAGATAATTGTTGAGTTATTTATTCCTATATATTTTACAGGGAGTCTGGTGTGTGATACACCTTCTAATTCATTTCATCCAGTATATTATACTGGAAGACTGCCAATATATTATTTAGTCTTGCTTTTCATTAATTTCTACAATCATATACTAGATTTTTGTTCTAATAACTTGCTTTCCATTAAGTTTATTCTATGAATGATTGTCTTCCAGTATGTAATACTGTAAGTGTGTCCTCTCAATGTTTGTCTTCCAGTATGTAATACTGAGATAATTGTTGAGTTGTTTATTCCTATATATTTTACAGGGAGTCTGGTGTGTGATACACCTTCTAATTCATTTCATCCAGTATATTATACTGGAAGACTGCCAATATATTATTTAGTCTTGCTTTTCATTAATTTCTACAATCATATACTAGATTTTTGTTCTAATAACTTGCTTTCCATTAAGTTTATTCTATGAATGATTGTCTTCCAGTATGTAATACTGGAAGTGTGTCCTCTCAATATTTGTCTTCCAGTATGTAATACTGAGATAATTGTTGAGTTGTTTATTCCTATATATTTTACAGGGAGTCTGGTGTGTGTTACACCTTCTAATTCATTTCATCCAGTATATTATACTGGAAGACTGCCAGTATATTATTTAGTCTTGCTTTTCATTAATTTCTACTATCATATACTAGATTTATGTTCTAATAACTTGCTTTCCATTAAGTTTATTCTGTGAATGATTGTCTTCCAGTATGTAATACTGGAAGTGTCTCCTCTCAATGTTTGTCTTCCAGTATGTAATACTGAGATAATTGTTGAGTTGTTTATTCCTATATATTTTACAGGGAGTCTGGTGTGTGATACACCTTCTAATTCATTTCATCCAGTATATTATACTGGAAGACTGCCAGTATATTATTTAGTTTTGCTTTTCATTAATTTCTACTATCATATACTAGATTTATGTTCTAATAACTTGCTTTTCATTAAGTTTATTCTATGAATGATTGTCTTCCAGTATGTAATACTGGAAGTGTCTCCTCTCAATGTTTGTCTTCCAGTATGTAATACTGAGATAATTATTGAGTTATTTATTCATGTATATTTTACAGGGAGTCTGGTGTGTGTTAAACCTTCCAATTCATTTCATCCAGTATATTATACTGGAAGACTGCCAGTATATTATTTAGTCTTGCTTTTCATTAATTTCTACTATCATATACTAGATTTATGTTCTAATAACTTGCTTTTCATTAAGTTTATTCTATGAATGATTGTCTTCCAGTATGTAATACTGGAAGTGTGTCCTCTCAATGTTTGTCTTCCAGTATGTAATACTGAGATAATTGTTGAGTTGTTTATTCCTATATATTTTACAGGGAGTCTGGTGTGTGTTACACCTTCTAATTCATTTCATCCAGTATATTATACTGGAAGACTGCCAGTATATTATTTAGTCTTGCTTTTCATTAATTTCTACTATCATATACTAGATTTATGTTCTAATAACTTGCTTTCCATTAAGTTTATTCTGTGAATGATTGTCTTCCAGTATGTAATACTGGAAGTGTCTCCTCTCAATGTTTGTCTTCCAGTATGTAATACTGAGATAATTGTTGAGTTATTTATTCATGTATATTTTACAGGGAGTCTGGTGTGTGTTAAACCTTCTAATTCATTTCATCCAGTATATTATACTGGAAGACTGCCAGTATATTATTTAGTCTTGCTTTTCATTAATTTCTACTATCATATACTAGATTTATGTTCTAATAACTTGCTTTTCATTAAGTTTATTCTATGAATGATTGTCTTCCAGTATGTAATACTGGAAGTGTGTCCTCTCAATGTTTGTCTTCCAGTATGTAATACTGAGATAATTGTTGAGTTGTTTATTCCTATATATTTTACAGGGAGTCTGGTGTGTGATACACCTTCTAATTCATTTCATCCAGTATATTATACTGGATGACTGCCAATATATTATGTAGTCTTGCTTTTCATTAATTTCTATAATCATATACTAGATTTTTGTTCTAATAACTTGCTTTCCATTAAGTTTATTCTATGAATGATTGTCTTCCAGTATGTAATACTGTAAGTGTGTCCTCTCAATGTTTGTCTTCCAGTATGTAATACTGAGATAATTGTTGAGTTGTTTATTCTTGTATATTTTACAGGGAGTCTGGTGTGTGTTACCCCTTCTAATTCATTTCATCCAGTATATTATATTGGAAGACTGCCAGTATATTATTTAGTCTTGCTTTTCATTAATTTCTACTATCATATACTAGATTTATGTTCTAATAATTTGCTTTTCATTAAGTTTATTCTGTGAATGATTGTCTTCCAGTATGTAATACTGGAAGTGTCTCCTCTCAATGTTTGTCTTCCAGTATGTAATACTGAGATAATTATTGAGTTATTTATTCCTGTATATTTTACAGGGAGTCTGGTGTGTGTTACACCTTCTAATTCATTTCATCCAGTATATTATACTGGAAGACTGCCAATATATTATTTAGTCTTGCTTTTCATTAATTTCTACTATCATATACTAGATTTTTATTCTAATAACTTGCTTACCATTAAGTTTATTCTATGAATGATTTTCTTCCAGTATGTAATACTGTAAGTGTGTCCTCTCAATGGTTGTCTTCCAGTATGTAATACTGAGATAATTGTTGAGTTGTTTATTCTTGTATATTTTACAGGGAGTCTGGTGTGTGTTACCCCTTCTAATTCATTTCATCCAGTATATTATACTGGAAGACTGCCAGTATATTATTTAGTCTTGCTTTTCATTAATTTCTACTATCATATACTAGATTTATGTTCTAATAACTTGTTTTTCATTAAGTTAATTCTGTGAATGATTGTCTTCCAGTATGTAATACTGGAAGTGTGTCCTCTCAATGTTTGTCTTCCAGTATGTAATACTGAGATAATTGTTGAGTTGTTTGATCCTATATATTTTACAGGGAGTCTGGTGTGTGTTACACCTTCTAATTCATTTCATCCAGTATATTATACTGGAAGACTACTAGTATATTATTTAGTCTTGCTTTTCATTAATTTCTACTATCATATACTAGATTTTTGTTCTAATAAATTTCTTTTCATTAAGTTTAGTGTGTGAATGATTGTCTTCCAGTATGTAATACTGGAAGTGTGTCCTCTCAATATTTGTCTTCCAGTATGTAATACTGGGATTATTGTTGAGTTGTTTATTCAAGTATATCTTAGAGGAAGTCTGGCGTGTGTTACTTTCTAATTCATTTCATCCAGTATATTATACAGAAGACTGCCAGTATATTATTTAGTCTTGCTTTTCATTAATTTCTATTATCATATTCAAGATTTATGTTCTAATAACTTGCTTTTCATTAAGTTTATTCTGTGAATGATTGTCTTCCAGTATGTAATATTGGAAGTGTGTCCTCTCAATGTTTGTGTTCCATTATGTAATACTGAGATAATTGTTGAGTTATTTATTCCTGTATATTTTACAGGGAGTCTGGTGTGTGTTACACCTTCTAATTCATTTCATCCAGTATATTATACTGGAAGACTGCCAGTATATTCTTTAGTCTTGCTTTTCATTAATTTCTACTATCATATACTAGATTTATATTCTAATAACTTGCTTTCCATTAAGTTTATTCTATGAATGATTGTCTTCCAGTATGTAATACTGGAAGTGTATCCTCTCAATGTTTGTCTTCCAGTATGTAATACTGAGATAATTGTTGAGTTGTTTATTTCTATATATTTTACAGGGAGTCTGGTGTGTGTTACACCTTCTAATTCATTTCATCCAGTATATTATACTGGAAGACTACTAGTATATTATTTAGTCTTGCTTTTCATTAATTTCTACTATCATATACTAGATTTATGTTCTAATAACTTGCTTTTCATTAAGTTAATTCTGTGAATGATTGTCTTCCAGTATGTAATACTGGAAGTGTGTCCTCTCAATGTTTGTCTTCCAGTATGTAATACTGAGATAATTGTTGAGTTGTTTGATCCTATATATTTTACAGGGAGTCTGGTGTGTGTTACACCTTCTAATTCATTTCATCCAGTATATTATACTGGAAGACTACTAGTATATTATTTAGTCTTGCTTTTCATTAATTTCTACTATCATATACTAGATTTTTGTTCTAATAACTTTCTTTTCATTAAGTTTAGTGTGTGAATGATTGTCTTCCAGTATGTAATACTGGAAGTGTGTCCTCTCAATATTTATCTTCCATTATGTAATACTGGATTATTGTTGAGTTGTTTATTCCTGTATATCTTAGAGGAAGTCTGGCGTGTGTTACTTTCTAATTCATTTCATCCAGTATATTATCTGGAAGACTGCCAGTATATTATTTAGTCTTGCTTTTCATTAATTTCTATTATCATATTCAAGATTTATGTTCTAATAACTTGCTTTTCATTAAGTTTATTCTGTGAATGATTGTCTTCCAGTATGTAATATTGGAAGTGTGTCCTCTCAATGTTTGTGTTCCATTATGTAATACTGAGATAATTGTTGAGTTATTTATTCCTGTATATTTTACAGGGAGTCTGGTGTGTGTTACACCTTCTAATTCATTTCATCCAGTATATTATACTGGAAGACTGCCAGTATATTGTTTAGTCTTGCTTTTCATTAATTTCTACTATCATATACTAGATTTTTGTTTTAATAACTTGTTTTCCATTAAGTTTATTCTGTGAATGATTGTCTTCCAGTATGTAATAGTGGAAGTGTCTCCTCTCAATGTTTGTCTTCCAGTATGTAATACTGAGATAATTGTTGAGTTATTTATCCCTGTATATTTTACAGGGAGTCTGGTGTGTGTTACACCTTCTAATTCATTTCATCCAGTATATTATACTGGAAGACTGCCCGTATATTATTTAGTCTTGCTTTTCATTAATTTCTACTATCATATACTAGATTTATGTTTTAATAACTTGCTTTTCATTAAGTTTATTCTGTGAATGATTGTCTTCCAGTATGTAATACTGGAAGTGTCTCCTCTCAATGTTTGTCTTCCAGTATGTAATACTGAGATAATTGTTGAGTTATTTATTCCTGTATATTTTACAGGGAGTCTGGTGTGTGTTACACCTTCTAATTCATTTCATCCAGTATATTATACTGGAAGACTGCCAGCATATTATTTAGTCTTGCTTTTCATTAATTTCTACTATCATATTCAAGATTTATGTTCTAATAACTTGTTTTTCATTAAGTTTATTCTGTGAATGATTGTCTTCCAGTATGTAATATTGGAAGTGTGTCCTCTCAATGTTTGTCTTCCATTATGTAATACTGAGATAATTGTTGAGTTGTTTATTCCTATATATTTTACAGGGAGTCTGGTGTGTGATACACCTTCTAATTCATTTCATCCAGTATATTATACTGGAAGACTGCCAATATATTATTTAGTCTTGCTTTTCATTAATTTCTACAATCATATACTAGATTTTTGTTCTAATAACTTGCTTTCCATTAAGTTTATTCTATGAATGATTGTCTTCCAGTATGTAATACTGTAAGTGTGTCCTCTCAATGTTTGTCTTCCAGTATGTAATACTGAGATAATTGTTGAGTTGTTTATTCTTGTATATTTTACAGGGAGTCTAGTGTGTTTTACCCCTTCTAATTCATTTCATCAAATATATTATACTGGAAGACTGCCAGTATATTATTTAGTCTTGCTTTTCATTAATTTCTACTATCATATACTAGATTTATGTTCTAATAACTTGTTTTTCATTAAGTTAATTCTG
Organism: Nicotiana sylvestris; assembly: GCF_000393655.2. Lineage (NCBI taxonomy): Eukaryota > Viridiplantae > Streptophyta > Magnoliopsida > Solanales > Solanaceae > Nicotiana > Nicotiana sylvestris. The sequence continues at coordinate 95,529,203 of NC_091058.1, forward strand.
TGAATGATTGTCTTCCAGTATGTAATACTGGAAGTGTGTCCTCTCAATGTTTGTCTTCCAGTATGTAATACTGAGATAATTGTTGAGTTATTTATTCCTATATATTTTACAGGGAGTCTGGTGTGTGTTACACCTTCTAATTCATTTCATCCAGTATATTATACTGGAAGACTACTAGTATATTTTTTAGTCTTGCTTTTCATTAATTTCTACTATCATATACTAGATTTTTGTTCTAATAACTTGCTTTTCATTAAGTTTAGTGTGTGAATGATTGTCTACCAGTATGTAATACTGGAAGTGTGTCCTCTCAATATTTGTCTTCTAGTATGTAATACTGGGATTATTGTTGAGTTGTTTACTCCTATATATTTTACAGGGAGTCTGGTGTGTGTTACACCTTCTAACTCATTTCATCCAGTATATTATACTGGAAGAATGCCAATATATTATTTAGTCTTGCTTTTCATTAATTTCTACAATCATATACTAGATTTTTGTTCTAATAACTTGCTTTCCATTAAGTTTATTCTATGAATGATTGTCTTCCAGTATGTAATACTGTAAGTGTGTCCTCTCAATGTTTGTCTTCCAGTATGTAATACTGAGATAATTGTTGAGTTGTTTATTCTTGTATATTTTACAGGGAGTCTGGTGTGTGTTACACCTTCTAATTCATTTCATCCAGTATATTATACTGGAAGACTGCCAGCATATTATTTAGTCTTGCTTTTCATTAATTTCTACTATCATATACTAGATTTATGTTCTAATAACTTGCTTTTCATTAAGTTTATTCTGTGAATGATTGTCTTCCAGTATGTAATATTGGAAGTGTGTCCTCTCAATGTTTGTCTTCCATTATGTAATACTGAGATAATTGTTGAGTTGTTTATTCCTATATATTTTACAGGGAGTCTGGTGTGTGTTACACCTTCTAATTCATTTCATCCAGTATATTATACTGGAAGACTACCAATATATTATTTAGTCTTGCTTTTCATTAATTTCTACTAACATATACTAGATTTTTGTTCTAATAACTTGCTTTTCATTAAGTTTATTGTGTGAATGATTGTCTTCCAGTATGTAATACTGGAAGTGTGTCCTCTCAATGTTTGTCTTCCAGTATGTAATACTGAGATAATTGTTGAGTTGTTTATTCCTATATATTTTACAGGGAGTCTGGTGTGTGGTACACCTTCTAATTCATTTCATCCAGTATATTATACTGGAAGACTACTAGTATATTATTTAGTCTTGATTTTCATTAATTTCTACTATCATATACTAGATTTTTGTTCTAATAACTTGCTTTTCATTAAGTTTAGTGTGTGAATGATTGTCTACTAGTATGTAATATTGGAAGTGTGTCCTCTCAATATTTGTCTTCTAGTATGTAATACTGGGATTATTGTTGAGTTGTTTATTCCTATATATTTTACAGGGACTCTGGTGTGTGTTACACCTTCTAACTCATTTCATCCAGTATATTATACTGGAAGACTGCCAATATATTATTTAGTCTTGCTTTTCATTAATTTCTACAATCATATACTAGATTTGTGTTCTAATAACTTGCTTTCCATTAAGTTTATTCTATGAATGATTGTCTTCCAGTATGTAATACTGGAAGTGTGTCCTCTCAATGTTTGTCTTCCAGTATGTAATACTGAGATAATTGTTGAGTTGTTTATTCTTGTATATTTTACAGGGAGTCTGGTGTGTTTTACCCCTTCTAATTCATTTCATCCAATATATTATACTGGAAGACTGCCAGTATATTATTTAGTCTTGCTTTTCATTAATTTCTACTATCATATACTAGATTTATGTTCTAATAACTTGCTTTTCATTAAGTTTATTCTGTGAATGATTGTCTTCCAGTATGTAATATTGGAAGTGTGTCCTCTCAATGTTTGTCTTCCATTATGTAATACTGAGATAATTGTTGAGTTGTTTATTCCTATATATTTTACAGGGAGTCTGGTGTGTGTTACACCTTCTAATTCATTTCATCCAGTATATTATACTGGAAGACTACCAGTATATTATTTAGTCTTGCTTTTCATTAATTTCTACTAACATATACTAGATTTTTGTTCTAATAACTTGCTTTTCATTAAGTTTATTGTGTGAATGATTGTCTTCCAGTATGTAATACTGGAAGTGTGTCCTCTCAATGTTTGTCTTCCAGTTTGTAATACTGAGATAATTGTTGAGTTGTTTATTCTTGTATATTTTACAGGGAGTCTGGTGTGTGTTACACCTTCTAATTCATTTCATCCAGTATATTATACTGGAAGACTGTCAGTATATTATTTAGTCTTGCTTTTCATTAATATCTACTATCATATACTAGATTTATGTTCTAATTACTTGCTTTACATTAAGTTTATTCTATGAATTATTGTCTTCCAGTATGTAATACTGGAAGTGCATCCTCTCAATGTTTGTCTTCCAGTATGTAATACTGAGATAATTGTTGAGTTGTTTATTCCTATATATTTTACAGGGAGTCTGGTGTGTGTTACACCTTCTAATTCATTTCATCCAGTATATTATACTGGAAGACTACCAGTATATTATTTAGTCTTGCTTTTCATTAATTTCTACTAACATATACTAGATTTTTGTTCTAATAACTTGCTTTTCATTAAGTTTATTGTGTGAATGATTGTCTTCCAGTATGTAATACTGGAAGTGTGTCCTCTCAATGTTTGTCTTCCAGTATGTAATACTGAGATAATTGTTGAGTTGTTTATTCTTGTATATTTTACAGGGAGTCTGGTGTGTGTTACACCTTCTAATTCATTTCATCCAGTATATTATACTGGAAGACTGTCAGTATATTATTTAGTCTTGCTTTTCATTAATATCTACTATCATATACTAGATTTATGTTCTAATTACTTGCTTTACATTAAGTTTATTCTATGAATTATTGTCTTCCAGTATGTAATACTGGAAGTGCGTCCTCTCAATGTTTGTCTTCCAGTATGTAATACTGAGATAATTGTTGAGTTGTTTATTTCTATATATTTTACAGGGAGTCTGGTGTGTGTTACACCTTTTAATTCATTTCATCCAGTATATTATACTGGAAGACTTCCAGTATATTATTTAGTCTTGATTTTCATTAATTTCTACTATCATATACTACATTTATGTTCTAATAACTTGCTTTTCATTAAATTTACATAGTGGAAGTTTGTACTCTCAATGTTTGTCTTCCAGTATGTAATACTGAGATTATTGCTGAGTTGTTTATTACAGTATATTTTACAGGAATTCTGCTGTGTGTTACACCTTCTAATTCATTTCATCCAGTATATTATACTAGAAGACTGTCAGTTGTAGGCTGTTTTGTCCAGTATAATATTCTGGATAAGTATAATATATTTCATTTCATTATGTTTTTTAGTTCTAATAATTTACTCTGCAAAATTATATCCTTCCCTTGTTGAATTCTATTTACTCTTAGTAAGAATATTTATGTGTTATGATGATATAATTCTTACCTTTTTTCTTTTTTTTCCAGAGGGTATCTGCCAAAGTTGAAAACATTGTACATGCAGATCATGTTAGATTTAAAATAAAGATGAAGAAAAATATTAAAGATAATCGAAAAAAGATGAAGAGATATGTTAAAAACTCTGTTAAGGTAATTAACTAGTTTGGCAATTTATTTTACTATTGATTTTGTTCGTACAATAATATATTCTATTCATTGTTGCAGGTTATTAATGACAAGCTTGATGTTGTTCTATACTTTATTAAAAAAATTTAAAAACATGATGGCTTGTCGAGTGATGAAGTTGAAAGCAATGAAAAGCATGTAAAAAGCAGTGAACATCGAAATACCAAAAGTGATGAACGAGGAAATTATAATGATGGAGAGAATTATTCTGATAGAGATTTTTCAAATTTGTCGGGTGATAAACAGGATGAACAAGAGGAAGATGTTGAGTTACCGGAACATGATGAACAGTGCAATAAGGAGTTTGAGGATGCAGGACCTTCTATTTCAATGGCACCAATTATGGATATTGAGTCATTCCCTGAAGAGGCAAATAAAGAGAGTGATAATGAAGGTCGAGCACATTTTGATTCATTACCATTAGTGATGGATATTGATTCAGTTCATGGAGCACAAGTTACTCAAGAAGTTGTAGCAGCCAGTGAAATTTTATTGGAAGGTCCTTGTGATGAAATAAGACCAGAATGTAATGCAATTGAACAAGTTCTGATAGAAGGTACAGAAGCTTTGATGGTTAAAATAGATGATGGGAAACAAGAGCTTTCTACACCACATCACAGTGAAAATATTTTGCAAAATACCACAGCCCGATTGATAATTCCATCAGCCTTGGATGTTGAATCAGTCATAGATGAAGCTGCAGTAGTTGTTGAAGGTTTAGTGAAAATTTATTGTGATAAAGAGACTATAATGAACAAGCAGTAGATGATGGAAATTCAGAGAAAATTCCTTGTGATGAAGAAAGAGTAGAAAAGTCAACTGGTACCGATGTTGGTGCTATCTTTCAAAAAATAGTTGATGGGACATATCAACTTTCAACGCCACAGTGCAGTCAAGATAATAGGGAAAATAGTGGAGCTGTGTCATCAATGCTACTAGCCATGGATATTGAATCACTCCACGATGCACAAAATAAGAAATGCAGTGATCAAGGTGGACCAAGTGGTGCAGATGTAACGAAAGGTCCTGTTTGTAATGAAGAAAGAGTAGATAGTGGTCTAGATGAGACTGATCTTACAGCTGGTAGTGATATTGATTCTTTAATTAGAAAAATAAATGATGTGACATATGACACATGGTCGCCACAGTCCAGTCAAAATATTTTGCAAAATACCACAGCTGGATCGATAATTCCATCAGCCTTGGATGTTGAATCAGTCATAGATGAAGCTGCAGTAGTTGTTGGAGGTTTAGTAAAAATTTGTTGTGATAAAAAGATTACTAATGAACAAGCGGCAGATGATGGAAATTCAGAGAAAACTCCTTGTGATGAAGAAAGAGTAGAAAAGTCAACTGGTACCGATGTTGGTGCTATCTTTTAGAAAATAGCTGATGGGACATATCAACTTTCAACGCCACTGTGCAGTCAAGATAATAAGGAAAATAGTGGAGCTGTGTCATCAATGCTACCAGCCATGGATATTGAATCACTCCACGATGCACAAAATAAGAAATGCAGTGATCAAGGTGGACCAAGTGGTGCAGATATAATGAAAGGTCCTGTTTGCAATGAAGAAAGACCAGATAGTGGTCCAGATGAGACTGATCTTACAGCTGCTAGTGATATTGATTCTTTAATTAGAAAAATAAATGATGTGATATATGACACACGGTCGCCATAGTCCAGTTAAAATAATTTGCAAAATAACGTACTTGCAGTCTCTCAAGGAAGTGGAACAGATGCTGTAACAGGAGGTACAGATGTTGAAGCCATTTTTCGTGATATTGAGAAAGGAATTATAATTTTGGATTCACCTGAAGTGGAACAAGGTATTAATATAGAAAATGTGAATGCAGCATCTGGAGAAAAGGAAAGGAAACTTGAGACTAGTCTGGCAACTCTTTCTGAAATGTGCATCCAAGAAAGTAAAGATAATTTGGATGGAATTGGAAGGAAGTTGAATGAAAAAGCACCTCTTGTTGTTCATAAAATTATTGAAAAGATTCAGCAGGTTAGTGTGCGCAAACGTGTTTCCATATTTATTATACTGGAAATCTGTTCTGGTAATTTGGATGATTATTATATTATAGTTGAGTTTTGTTTGATTCCAGTATATTTTACAAGAGGTTTACCATTTTGTAAGGTATTTGTCCAGTATATTATACTGGATGAGTTCTATTTATACTCTTTGTAAGTTCTGTTATCCAGACTAGAAATTTTTTTCACTTGTTATTAATTTTTTGAATCATTAATTGTCTTTTTCTTTTATAATATGCGCTTTGATTATTTTTGTTCTTTATACCCCGAGTATTTGCTTTTCGAGTTTACCACCATCTAATTCATTTCATCCAGTATATTATACTGGAAGACTGGAATCTCTAGGCTGTTTTTGTAGAGTAAATTATTAGAACTAAAAAACATAATGAAAAGAAATATATTATACTTATCCAGTATATTATTCTGGACAAAACAACCTACAGCTGGCAGTCTTCCAGTATAATATACTGAGATAATTCCAGTATATTTAGTCTTGTTTTTCATTAATTTCTACTATCATATACTAGATTTATGTTCTAATAACTTGCTTTTCATTAAGTTTATTCTGTGAATGATTGTCTTCCAGTATGTAATACTGGAAGTGTGTCCTCTCAATGTTTGTCTTCCAGTATGTAATACTGAGATAATTGTTGAGTTGTTTATTCCTGTATATTTTACAGTGAGTCTGGTGTGTGTTACAATTTCTAATTCATTTCATCCAGTATATTATACTGGAAGACTGCCAGTATATTATACTGGACAAAACAGCCTACAGCTGGCAGTCTTCCAGTATAATATACTGAGATAATTCTAGTATATTTTGTCTTGCTTTTCATTAATTTCTACTATCATATACTAGATTTATGTTCTAATAACTTGCTTTTCATTAAGTTTATTCTGTGAATGATTGTCTTCCAGTATGTAATACTGGAAGTGTGTCCTCTCAATGTTTGTCTTCCAGTATGTAATACTGATATAATTGTTGAGTTGTTTATTCCTGTATATTTTACAAGGAGTCTGGTGTGTGTTACAATTTCTAATTTATTTCATCCAATATATTATACTGGAAGACTGCCAGTATATTATTTAGTCTTGTTTTTCATTAATTTCTACTATCATATACTAGATTTTTATTCTAATAACTTGTTTTTCATTAAATTTATTCTGTGAATGATTGTCTTCCAGTATGTAATACTGGAAGTGTGTTCTCTCAATGTTTGTCTTCCAGTATGTAATACTGAGATAATTGTTGAGTTGTTTATTCCTGTATATTTTACAGGGAGTCTGGTGTGTGTTACACCTTCTAATTCATTTCATCCAATATATTATACTGGAAGACTGCTAGTTTATTATTTAGTCTTGCTTTTCATTATTTTCTACTATCATATACTAGATTTATGTTCTAATAACTTGCTTTTCATTAAGTTTATTCTGTGAATGATTGTCTTCCAGTATGTAATACTGGAAGTGTGTCCACTCAATGTTTGTCTTCCAGTATATAATACTGAGATAATTGTTGAGTTGTTTATTCCTGTATATTTTACAGGGAGTCTGGTGTGTATTACACCTTCTAATTCATTTCATCTAGTATATTATACAGGAAGACTGCCAATATATTATTTAGTCTTGCTTTTCATTAATTTCTACTATCATATACTAGATTTATGTTCTAATAACTTGCTTTTCATTAAGTTTACATAGTGAAAGTCTGTCCTCTCAATGTTTGTCTTCCAGTATGTAATACTGGGATTATTGCTGAGTTGTTTATTACAGTATATTTTACAGAAATTCTGATGTGTGTTACACCTTCTAATTCATTTCATCCAGTATATTATACTGGAAGACTGGCATCTCTAGGATGTTTTTGTCCAGTAAATTATACTGGATAAGTATAATATATTTCATTTCATTATGTTTTTCAGTTTTAATAATCTCTCCATTTCTTTTTTGTTTTTTTGAAGCAGGGAAAATTATATACTAGAAAAAGAAAGAGAAAATCTGTGGATTCATGCCCTAATTTTAATATTTTGACTCAGTCAAGTCAAACAAGTTATAACGTGTTTGATCATGAACCTACTATTGATCGCACCCCTGCTGAACAATTTGTTGCTGCTGATATACAAAATAGTGATTCTAATAAAAAGATTATATTATATTCAAGTGTGGATGAGGGAGTTTATGTTTCTCCTCTTAATGCTAAGTCTGTTTCTCAACAGGATGATAATCCTGAAATAAAAAATATGGAGGTAGAAGTAGAAGAAGAATTGCTTGGTAGAGGAAAAAGAATTCGTAATGCCAGTTGGCATTTGAAATCTCCATATAAGGGAACAAGTAAAGGTATGAATTGGAGTTCAAAATATGTCCGAAGATGTTGCTGGCATTATCGGAAAACAATCAAATATTCTGAGGATAATTTTGTAGCATATTTAAATGAAAACAAGAGAAGAGGTCGTCTACCAAAGTGAGTTTTAATATTTAGCTTATTCTATTTTTATATGATATATATGTTATTAAAAATTCTCTTTTATTTTGTTTTTAATATTTGTTCTGTCCTTGTTTTTTTTAGGGGTGTAACTGATATTTACAAAACAGATCCTGTACTACAACAAAAGCCATATGAACTTTACAATGAGAAAGTTACATCAAGAATGTTCTTTAAAGAGATTGTCGATGATAAGTTGTCACGACCCAATCCCCGAACCCGGTTGTGATGGCGCCTCTCGTGAAGACAAGGCCATCCAGACCAAAACGGAATACCTCTTTTAAACAGTTAATCATCATAAACAGTTATAACATATAATATAACACTCATAAATTGCGGAATTTTAACGTTAACAACAGCAGGAACCATCCCGACACAGTCCAAACCGGGGTGTCACAAGTCATGAGCAACTAAGAAGTCCGGATACAAGTCTACTGAACACAAAATCCGATACAGTATTTCAGAAAAAAAAACATGGAAATGATAGGATAAGGGAGGCACGGGGCTGCGAATGCCAACAGCTACCTCATAGTCTCCAAATCACTGCCTGGACTGGGAGAAATCAGCACTCAGGAGCGGACTCTGCGATGCCTGAATTTGCACACGTGGTGCAGGGAGTAATGTGAGTACTCCGACTCAGTGAGTAACAATTATAAATAATGGCTGAAAGTATGAAAACACGTAAAGACACAAAGCAATTCCATATTAAGCAGTAAAATCACTTAAAGCAGTAAATCAGTGAAGAATCAAATGATATTCCCTTTTAAAATAAGTAAAACAGGTAATTTAACAGGTAAATAACAAGTAGAAATCTGCCCCTCGGGCACAGTATCAATCGCTCAGCATAGTATCAGCCCCTCGGGCTCACTCTCAATACAGTATCAGCCCCCCGGGCTCACTCTCGGAATAGTATCAGCCCCTCGGGCTACCTCACAATCACTCATATCAGCCCCTCGGGCATAGCATCAATCACTCAGAATAATGGATACCCGCGCTCACTGTGGGTGTGCAGACTCCGGAGGGGCCCCTTACGGTCCAAGCGCTATATCAAGCCACCTCGTGGCATCATCACTCAGCATATCCTCACATCACTCAAGCCACCGCGTGGCATATAAAGTATCCCAGGCCCTCGGCCTCATATCACTCGGCCTCACATCACTTAAGCCACCGCGTGGCATAAATAGTAACTCAAGCCCTCGGCCTCATATCACTCAACATATCCTCACATATGGCCCTCGGCCTCACTCAGTCCGGAAATCATCATAAGCCCCTTGGGCATTAGTAAAACAATAGTTCTCAGCCCAAAACACGATGTAGAAATATCATTTAAGTTTCAAATCTAAGTAAAAGTGGCTGAGTTTGTAAAACAGTAGATATCAACAGGACTGAGTTCAAATAATAAGTCAAGCAGTGAGGAAACAGTGAAAAAAAATCCCCGAAGGGTTCAAATAGTTGGCACGAAGCCCAAATATGGCAATCAGCCCAAATCATGATGATAACAATTGAATTTCAGTCAAATATTCGGTAAAATCATCAATCGGGATGGACCAAGTCACAATCCCCAGTAGTGAAAGACCTCAAACTCATCATCCAGCGCGTATCTTGCCTTAATATGGCACTACGTTGTGAAATCCGGGGTTTTAAACCCTCAGGACATCATTTACAACCATTACTCACCTCGAACTGGCTAATTCTCTAGCTCGCGACGCCTTTGCCCCTCGAATTGGCCTCCACGCATGTCGAATCTATCCAAAATCAGAACGAATACGTCACAATATGCTAAGGGAACAAAGCCCAAGCGAAAACATTCGAAAAATATCAAAAATCTCGAAATTAGCCAAAACCCGAGCCCAGGGCCCACGTCTCGGAATCGGGTAAAATTTACATTTTCATAATCCTCATACCATCGCGAGTCTAACCATATCAAAATTATCCAATTCCGATACCATTTGGTCCTTCAAATCATCATATTACATTTTTGAAAGGTTTCACAATTTTCTTCCCAAATTCCATCTCAAATCACGAATTAAATGATGAATTCAGTGATAGATTCATGTATTCTAGCCAAATCTGAGTTAAAATCACTTACCCCGATGAATTTCTTGAAAATCTTCAAAAAATTGCCAAAATCCGAGCTCTCTAGGTTAAAATATTAAATAAAATCCAAGACCTCGTATTTATAGGTACCCCTTAGGTTTCAGCTACCGCGGTCGTGCCCACTTTTGTGCGGTCCGCGCGACGCCTACCGCGGCCGCGCCCGGGCCCGCTTTTGTGCGGTCCGTGCGATGCCTACCGCGGCCGCGGCCGCTTTTGTGCAGTCCGCACAGCACTCAACGCGGGCGCACTTATTTTTGTGCGGACCGCGTGAGTGAGTTCCGGGGCCTGCAACCCCTGTAGACCTGCTACAACTAAGATTTTTTGCACTAAAACATCCCGGAACCGACCCGGAACTCCCAGAACTTCAAACCAATTGCACAAACACATCCCATGACATCGTTCAAACTTGCTCAAAACTTCGGAACGCTCACAACAACATCAAATCACCAATTTAACATAGGATTCAAGCCTAAGAACTCCAAGAACTCTTAAATTATGCTTTCGATCAAAAGGTCTATCAAATCTCGTCCGAATGGCCTGAAATTTTGCACACACATCATAAATAACAAAATGAAGCTACTGCAACTCTCGGAATTCTATTCCGACCTCAATATCAAAATCTCGCCTATCAACCGAAATTTGCCGAAATATCAATTTTGCCAATTCAAGCCTAATCTTCTCTACAACTCCAAAACCCATTCCGATCACGCTCCTAGGTCACAAATCACCTCCCGAAGCTAACCGAACCATCGGAACTCAATTCCGAGCCTTCTAACACATAAGTCAATACCCGATTGACTTTTCCAACTTAAGCCTTCTTAAAAGAGACTAAGTGTCTCATTTCTTACCAAATCCTCTCCGAACTCGAACTAATCAACTCGATCACATAAAACACGGATTACGAAGCATAAAGAAGCTGAAATGGGGGTAACGGAGCGGTAACTCATGATACGACTGGCCGGATCATCACATCAGTATACTTTAACTGATGCGGTATGTATATATCTTTTACGTTGTCAACTTTTGATTTTATTTTATATTATATTTGACATATATTTATTTTTGTTTTATATTCAGCATATAGATGTTTTATTGTATTATATGAGGAAGAAGCATATATATCACATCAATGAGTATCCATTTGCCTCAACAACATCAGATGTGGACTTTAATGACACTTTGGAATTTGCATATAGTGACTGGAAGCATCGTCCAAAAGGCTGGACTGAGTTTGAATTTTGGAATGTGGGATTGGGATTTGGGCTTTGTCAGTATATATTGGGTGAGAATCGTAGATGTGGGATTCCATGGTCATCTGTTGACAAAGTTTTCTGTCCAATTCGACTTCCTGCTCCAATGGAAAATGGTGAAATTCGCTTAGATTGTTGCACTCATTACTACCTGGAAATTTTACACTTGAATGAGAAGACCATAGATGTATATGATTTTGTGTACAAGAGATATAAGTATGATGTTATAAAGACGCAGCTTCTTGCTTATCAGCATTTCATTCCTGTGGTTATGGAGTATTGTAAATTTGGTGACTTGCATCCTACATTTGGACATGTGTATAAACCATTTGATGTTCGCTGGAAAGAATCACCAAAATAGATAGGAAACACAAGTTGTGGTGCATTTGTTATAAGGTATGTTGATATGTTGATGCAGGGTAAAGATGTTATGACAATTGTGCCCAAAACAATCAAATATTATCGGGAGTATCTTGGTTTTTGTCTATGGGGACAGGCAGAATGGAAACACAAATCAGGGTATGAAACTCCTCCAGAGATGGTTGGTGATGAATATGGAGATAATGGAAATAACTTTTGTAAATATCCTTTAGCATATGATAGTCCTCAAGTGTAAATACCTTGATAAACATAGTTTTTTGCATTATATATTAAACATGAATACTCTGTTGATATATATGCAGATTTTATAGTTTGTATTTGTTTCCTGTATATTATGCTGGAGAATCTAATATGTGAAAGAATATCATCCAGTAATTTTTATGGAATTCTAGCTTGTATTTTTTATATTATGCTGCAGAATCTAATATGTGAAAGAATATCATCCAGTAATTTCTTGTAAATTATGCTGGAGATATGTCTTATTTAATATATTTTTGGTTGCTTCTTGTAAATTCAAATTTTCCCCCCTATAATAATCCAGATTTTTTACCCTAAATTCGATCAATTTTGGTTAATCTCCTATAAATTATTATAGAAATGCTACTTATGAAGGCATAGAAGCCAGTATATTATCATATGGAGAAGTTGAAAATTGTGAAAACTTGGTATCTAGAACACTTTACTGGAATTAAATAATTTAATATTTTATTTCCTGTATATTACACGGGAATATATAATGTTAAACAACTGTGTCCCGTATTTAATACTGGAGGTGAATAATGCAGAATTTTTATCCTAAATTCGTCAAAATTTAGTTACTGTCTATAAATTATGCTAGAAATGCTACTCATGAAGGGATATAAGCCAGTATATTATAATGGAGAAGTGGAAAATAGTGGAAACTTGGTATCTAGAATAATTTACTGTAATTAAATAATTTAGTATTGTATTTCCTGTATATTACTGTAACGACCCGACCGGTAGTTTTGAACTTTTGCACTTTGATCGCCAGTTCTCGGGCATGACTTGTCCCGTGTAACGTATTATGACTGATGTAGATCGTTGGTTTTGGTTTTCAGGAAAAATTAGAATGAATTTGAAGGAACAGTCTCAGTTGAAAGCTTTGAATTTGAAAGGTTTGACTAAGAGTTGACTTATTTGTATATGATCTCGGATCGGAAATTTTATGATTTGGATAGCTTCGTTGGGTGATTTATGACTTAGGAGCACGATCGAAATACATTTTGGAAGTCCATGGAAGGATTTGGCTTGAATTGGCAAAGTTAATATTTTGGCGAATTCCAGTTGATAGGTGAGATTTTTATCCGAGGGTCGGAATGGATTTTCGAGAGTTGATGTAGCTTCGTTATGTTATTTGTGATGTGTGTACAAAATTTCAGGTCATTTGGACGTCGTTTGGTCGACTTTTTGATCGAATTTGGATTTCGGAAGTTTTGGAATTCTTAGGCTTGAATCCGAGGGTGATTTGATGTTTTGATGTTTTGATGTTGTTTTGAGCGTTCCGAAGATTGGAACAAGTTTGAATTATGTTATGGGGTGTGTTGGCATGTTTGGTCGGGGTCCCATGAGGTTCGGATATGTTTTGGAAGAGTTTTTGGAAGATTTTGTCGTTTTGAGCATAAGCATGTAATGATCCAAAGGTCCATTTTTAGTTCTAGAGATCGAAATTTGATTTCGAGACTTCCGGAATTTTGATAATGAATTATAGGACTGATCCAGAAAGTTTGGTATAATTTCATCAAGTTGTGATTGGGTTTTTGACACGAAACATAAGTTAATTATTTAACGAGCAAAATGGATATTGAACTGAGCAAATGAGCTCCGAATTGAGTTTCGACTGAAGTTCTATGTTCGTATTATTATTTTTGACTCATAGGAACAAGAATCATCGAATTCCGAGTTCGTATGATGGAGTTAGAGCCTTTTTAGTGAAAAGAAAAGCTGCTGCAATTTTCTGGGCAGTTTCTGCATTTTTCGTACGTGTGAACAGTGACCGCTCCTGCGTGAACAGTACCCATGTACAGTACATGTGAACAGTCACGTGAACAGTAAAAATGTAAGAACAGTACCCCCGAAATTCTGGACAATTTTAAGTCCAGCAGTCCGGTTTTTGGTCATTTTTTTGACTGCCAAGCTCAGGTTTTGGGCAATTTTGAGAAAGAAATCATGGGAATTCTTGGGGTAAGTGTTCTTGAATCCCTTGTGATTTTATTTCATGAATAAATCTTCATTTTTGGCGTTAGATTATTGATATTTGAAGAGAAATGGAGGAATTTTCTAAAATTCCATAAAGATGAATTTTTAATATTTGAAAGCCAATCCGATGTCGGATTTTGGTAAAACTTTTTTGGTTGGACTCGTGGTTGGATGGGTGTTCATATTCCATGACTTCTGTCATATTCCGAGATGTGGGCCCCACGGGTGAATTTTGAGTGCAATTTCGGATTTTTAATGGAAAATGTAGAATTTCATATGGAATTAATTCCTATAATTTTTATTAACTGAATCGAATTATTGTGGCTAGATTCGAGGATTCGGAGGTTGATTTGAGAGACAAAGGCATCGCGAGCTAGAGGATTAGCCGGTTCGAGGTGAGTAATGATTGTAAATGATGTCCTGAGGGTTTGAAACCCCGGATTTGCACATCGTAGTGCTATATTGAGGTGAGACACGCGCTGGATGATGAGCGCGAGGTCTTTTACTGCCGGGGATTGTGACTTGGTCCATCCCGATTGATGAATTTATGCATATTTGATTGAAACTTATTTGTTATCATCATGATTTGGGTTGATTGCCATACTTGGGCTTCGTGCCAATTATTTGAATCCTTCGGGAATTTTTATCACTATTTCCTCACTATTTTGACTTATATTTAAACTCAGTCCTGTTTATAATTATTGTTTTACAAACTCAACCGCTTTTATGCAGATTTGAAAACTCAAATGATATTTCTAAATGGTATTTTGGGCTGAGAACTACTGTTTTACAAATGCCCGAGGGGCTTATGATGATTTCCGGACTGAGTGAGGCCGAGGGCCATATGTGAGGATATGCCGAGTGATATAAGGCCGAGGGCCTGAGATACTTTATATGCCACGCGGTGTCTTGAGTGATGTGAGGCCGAGTGATATGAGGCCGAGGGCCTGAGATACTATTTATGCCATGCGGTGGCTTGAGTGATGTGAGGATATGCTGAGTGATGATGCCACGAGGTGGCTTGATATAGCGCTTGGGCCGTAAGGGGCCCCTCCGGAGTCTGCACACCCACAGTGAGCGCGGGTACCCATTGTTCTGAGTGATTGATACTATGCCCGAGGGGCTGATATGAGTGATTGTGAGGTGGCCCGAGGGGCTGATACTATTCTGAGAGTGAGACCGAGAGGCTGTTACTGATCTGATATTGAGTCCGAGGGGTTGTTACTGTTCTGATATTGAGCTCGAGGGGTTGGCACTGTTCTGATATTGAGCCCGAGGGGCTGGTTCTATTGATATTATGCCCGAGGGCAGTTTGTTGTACATGTTTTGCCCGAGGGGCCGTTTACATTTCTATCATTTTTGTTACTCACTTGTAAACTACTTGCTTTACTTGTTGGAAAAAAAGGGATTTTCACTTGATTTCTCACTGCTTTACTATTTAATGTGATTTTACTATTTCTGTATGGAATACCTTGTGTTTTTGCGTGATTTCTTGCCTTCAGTCTTTATTTATTATTATTACTCACTGAGTCGGAGTACTCACATTACTCCCTGCACCTTGTGTGCAGATTCAAGTATGTTTTGGCTGATCGGAGGCAGAGTCATCAGGGTTTAGCAAGGTAGCTGCCGGCGTTCGCAGCACTGCTTTTCTCTCTCCTCATTTCATTAGTTTGTATTTGTACACTCCATGCTTTCAGTTGTATTTATGCCCTAGTAGATGCTCGTGACTTGTGACACCCCGGTTAGGTTGTGTCGGGTTGTGCTTCCGTTAATTATATCATTAAATCATATTTAAACTATTTATTAATGTTTAACTATTTTTGAAAAGGCGATATGAGTTTGTTGGCTGGCCTTATCTTCACGAGAGGTGCCATCACGACCGGAACGGGGTTTGGGTCGTGACAATTACACAGGAGTATATAATGTTAAACCACTGTGTCCCGTATTTAATACTGGACGTGAATAATCCAGATTTTTATCCTAAATTCGTCAAATTTTGTTTACTCCCTATAAATTAAGCTGGAAATGCTACTCATGAAGGGATATAAGCCAATATATTATAATGGAGAAGTAGAAAATAGTGGAAACTTGGTAATTAGAACAATTTACTGGAATTAAGTAATTTAATATTTTATTTCCTGTATATTACATTCGAGTTATATATATATAATTCAAATTTATTTACCCTAAAGTTGTCCAATTTTGGTTACTCCCTATTAAATATGGTGGAAACGCTACTTATGAAAAGATATAAGCCAGTATATTATGATAGAGAAGTGAAAAATAGTGAAAACTTGGTATCTAGAACAATTTAATGGAATTAAATAATTTAATATTTTATTTCCTGTATATTACACTGGAGTTGTATATTGTTAAACCATTGTGTCCCGTATTTAATACTGGACCAGAATAATGCAGATTTTTTTATCCTAAATTCGTCAAATTTTAGTTACTGTCTATATATTATGCTAGAAATATTACTGATGAAGGGATATAAGACAGTATATTATGACGGAGAAGTAGAAAATAGTGGAAATTTGGTAATTAGAACAATTTACTGGAATTAAATAATTTAATATTTTATTCCCGGTGTATTACAATGGAAATATATATTGTTAAACCACTATGTCCCGTATTTAATTCTGGACGTGAATAATGCAGAATTTTCCTATAATTTTCTTGAAAAGATTTTGATACTATGTCGATCGTATTCCATAATATCAGATACATAAAATAAATATTACAAAGAACAATCACACATAAACATAGTAGAAGATAAAGAGCACCCAATGACAAAAATATAGAACAAAAACATAAAAAAAGGATTAAGCAAAACTAAGAATCATCTGTATCATCAGAATGATAGTCTTCAATTTCTTGATATATCTCATCATCATCCGAATCAGAGATAATTATAGGATAGCCGGGCAAAATACCATAAAGTCTCACGAGATCATTCTTCAACCTGTTGAAATCATGATGCAACTGATTTTGTTCAATTATTATTCTGTCCATAAGATAAAAAAGATTCTTTAAGCTATATTCGAGCTTCGCACAGTCGTCCATGTTGGGATACTTGAAAGAATCAAAGTTATTGACAACCTTGTCGAACGAGGTTGAATAACCTTCAGAACTGCGTTCTACGTTCAGCCTGTTCTTGAATGATTCATCAGCAAAAAACCGAGGTCTTATTCTTTCCCAATCAGCCTTTATTTGTTCCCACTTTTGCATAATATTATCCATTGGAACTTTACTATCCCAATCAGACTTT
Source organism: Nicotiana sylvestris (assembly GCF_000393655.2). Lineage (NCBI taxonomy): Eukaryota > Viridiplantae > Streptophyta > Magnoliopsida > Solanales > Solanaceae > Nicotiana > Nicotiana sylvestris. The sequence goes on from NC_091058.1 coordinate 95,546,639, forward strand.
AAACTCTCCCACTTCTGCATAAGTTCATCCATTGTAAGCTTCCTGCTTCTTCTAGTATCAGACATGTTTTTTTAAAAAAAGCTAAAATGCTACTGATGAATATAAATTTTATTAAAATATGATAGAATTTTTCTAGTGAACTGATTGTTTAATATAGTGAAAGTGTGCACCTACTAAATTTAAAATATGTATAAATGTAAACGTAACTTTTCAGGTCTGTTAGATGTTTTATTAGGTTCAGAGAAATGTAACATTTCGCACATTCCAAGAAAAGTAGGTTGTAAAATACGACACGAATCTGTATTGTGCACATCCAGTACATAATACTGGACATTATGCTTTTTCATGATATTTGACCAGTTTAATATACTGGACATAATGTTTCAGTACTTTAGATAACCATTTGGTGCAGCATTTTATGCATTTTTAACCACAAATTATATTATACATTGGAAGTTGTGTAAGAGTAATAATTACATTTTCTATCATTTCACAGGATTCTAGTAAATTTTATGGATAGTAATTTGGATTTCATAATTTTACAGACAGCTTTATAGTAATCTACTATACTAGAGTCTATTTTACATAATTTTTTATATTATGCTGGAGAATCTAATATGTGAAAGAATATAATCCAGTAATTTCCTGTAAATTATGGTGGAGATATGTCATATTTAATATATTTTTGATTGCTTCTTGTAAATTCATATTTTCCCCCTATAATAATAGAGATTTTTTTAACCCTAAATTCGGCCAATTTTGGTTAATCTCCTATAAATTATTATAGAAATGCTACTTATGAAGGCATAGAAGCCAGTATATTATCATATGGAGAAGTTGAAAATTTTGAAGACTTGGTATCTAGAACAATTTACTGGAATTAAATAATTTAATATTTTATTTGCTGTATATTACACTGGATTTATATAATGTTAAACCACTGTGTCCCGTATTTAATACTGGACGTGAATAATACAGATTTTTATCCTAAATTCGTCAAAATTTGGTTACTCCCTATAAATTATGCTGGAAATGCTACTCATGAAGGGATATAAGGCAGTATATTATAATGGAGAAGTGGAAAATAGTTGAAACTTGGTATCTAGAACAATTTACTGTAACTAAATAATTTAGTATTTTATTTCCTGTATATTACACGGGAGTATATAATGTTAAACCACTGTGTCCCGTATTTAATACTGGACTTGAATAATGCAAATTTTTTATCCTAAATTCGTCAAATTTTGTTTACTCCCTATAAATTATGCTGGAAATGCTACTCATGAAGGGATATAAGCCAGTATATTATAATGGAGAAGCGGGATATATGCCAGTATAATTTGCTTTTTCAAACGGCGCGCCATTCACAAAAACGTATCTCGAATTTTCAAACCACGCGCCATATATTATGTCGAATTTCAAAATACACAGTTGTTAGGGTTTTCTCGAGCTTTAATTTCGAACAGTTGACGTTTTATGGGTAGAAAGCACTCTCTCAAGCGTAAAAAACCTATTCATCCAATCTCAGCATCATCAGAATTTTCTAATTTCGTTATGGATAACAAAAATTATTCTCTTACAATGGCAGAATCTTATATGAAAGATGCTCCAAGTGCGAATGCAGTTGGTGTATCATCATCAGCAAGTGAAACAAAAGTTGTTAGTTTAGGACAGACTCGTTTACAAATGGCTAACGCACGAAATACCTCTAGATCTGCTTCGAATACCTCTGGGTCAGCTAGTATTAGAATAACGCATTCTCAAAGTGCTAAGGAAGTTGATGTTTCTCAAAATAATATAAAACCTACAAAAAAGAGGAAGGATTCTGAATCAAGCATTCATAAGAGAAGACATTCCAAATCATTTTTGAAGGTAAATTATATTACACATTATTTGATTAATACATACTCTGTAGAATGTATACCATGTAATATACTTATATATGTATCTGTATTGTATTGCAGCTTAGTGCAAGTGATAGACCAATACTTGGCAGTAACTTCAATTCTGAGATTGTTAGCAATTTAAAAACAAAATTGTCAACAACGCAACTTGAACTTTTTAAGTCAACTTGTTTTGGCTATTTGTTGAATTTGCCTAGTATAAAACTGCAATCACAATTAATATATTATTTGTTAACCAAGGAGGTAGAAAAAGGGAAAGCGAAAGAAATGGTGTTTCTTGTCAATGGGGTAAAGCTATGTTTTGGCTTGGCAGAGTTTGCTTTTGTAAGTGGATTAAAATGTATCGGTGATGCACAACTTTGTAGTGAATCTACGCAAAAGAATAATGGTTCAATTGCAAAGTACTTTGTGGTTTACCCTTCTGTTTCTAAACAACATCTTGTGGATTGTTTTCTTACAAAAATATTTGAGTCTGATGAAGATGCTATTAAGATAGCAGTGTTATTTGTTGTAAATTCATTCCTCTTTTCTATTAAGAACACCAAACATGTTGATAGGAAGTACTTGGACTTGGTTGACAAGGGTGATTACAATAGTTATCCATGGGGAATAGATTTATATGAGGAAACAGTAAGAACAATGTCAGGTATTTTGGATAAGCAACGACAATATTATTGGATTTCAGGATTCCCTTATGCTATTCAGATATGGTTTTACGAATGTTTAGGATATTTGCATAGTTCTGTTGCTCGACGGTGTCAAAATACATCTCCACCAATTATTCGATGGAGTGTTACACGGCAACTGAAATTTGAAGAGTTAAATGATAAGCTATTTGGCTTACCTTCTGAGAAGGTAAATTAATTTCATTTTTGTTTTCTCATGTATTAAGAGTTACTTTTGCTATATATAATTTTGTTACTAAAATTTAGTAAATTGTATGTTTATGTAGTTTAATTTAAGGAACATGTCTCTTGAGAATGAGATTGCGGATAATGTTGATCAGAAACACGTTACTTCAGATGATGATTTTGTTGATCACCCACCTGAGACTTTAAAAAGACAGTGCAAAATGATGGTTAATGTGAATGCGAAAAGGCAGTGAACACTTTCTAATGTTTTGGAGAAGAAGGAGAAAGATGGTAATAATTTGAAGAAGCAGGGGAAAGCTGCTAATGAAACATTAAAAATGAAAAGTATCGGTGGTAATGATTTGGAGAAGCAGATGATGGACAATGTCTCTAATAGTGCTAATGTTACAGCAGCAAATCACAACCTTGTTGATTCTACATCTGAAAAATCAAAAATCAAAAATAAAACTGGAAATGATTTGCAGAAAAAGGTGGTGGAGAATATTCATAACCAACAGAGAGGTATAGGTAAAGCCTCTGTTGACCCGTCAACTAAAGATAGTGAGTGGTGTATTCAATTTAAGATTTTGCAAGATGGCCAAGATGAATTGAAGAAAGAAGTATCATCATTGAAGAAGGAATACAAGGATGAACTAGTGGTTTTAAAAAATTATCTTGATGAGAAATTTGTTTAGGTGTTCAATGCAATTAATTCAATGAAGAAGAGCACGTTAGAGGTATAATAGTACTCATTGTTTGCTTGTTTTATATCTAATATAATTTTATTTGAACATGTTGCTGCAGAATCACCACAATGGAGATATGAAAAATAATGTAAAAGGTAATAGTGAACGGAAGCAGGATGCAGTTAATGAAATCAAACAAGGTATAGTATAAAATATACTGTTTGTAACGCTTCAATTTTTTGAAGTCCAATTTGTGGTTCTACATGTAATTTTAGTATTTTAATCACGCAAGCGATTTCTGTATTATGTATTTGGATGCGTTGGTGTAATTTATTGGCCTCTTGAGGGGTCTCGGGTGCGAATCAAACTTAGTTTTGGACTTGAGGGACTGTTGGGGGTTTCAGATATGGCTCAATCGCACCTGCAAAGAAATACTCGCATGTGTTAGCACATAGAGACTCCCAACTGATTATAGAAGCAGAAATGACAAGCAATGCTTGAGTTCATAGGTGCACAAGGTTGTGGCCAGGTGGGCACCCGCAGAAGCACGATATTTTTCCGTAAGAAGCGGATGTTTGGGGGCTGGCATCTGATTTGATCTTTGTTGCCCAATCGTCAAAGTTTTAAACACAGAATATGGTATCTAGTTAATGTATGCCCCCAAGTCGCACAAAGCTTTGGCAGTGCAGAAAATTTAAATTAAATCAAAAAACATTATGTCAATGATGAACATGGAAAATTAGAAGATTTTAATTTAGCAATAATAAAGGAAGAGATTTTTGGTATTGAAACATAAAGCTATATATTCAAAAAAATTTATTTATATTTTTTCTAACATATTAATGTATTTTTTATGTAGCATCTGGTTTTGTTGATGTTGGAATTCCAGATGAAGATAAATGGTTAGAAATGTGTAATTTAGAGGCTCATAATTAACAGCTGAGCTTTGTAAGCAAACAAGAAATGAAGACATTCCATCTGGTAAGTTGATAAAGAGTCATTCAATGAAGATGTTCCAGCTTCAGGGGTTTATAAAAAATCATCAACCAAGATGATTCCAGATCATGAAATTGAGATGACTGACACTCAAATTGATTACCAGATTCATAAAATAACTTCTTAGTTTGTTAATGAGTCTATAGGTGTTGTTCCTATGACAACAACTATTCCAAAATGTTCTACACATGAAGATGCTGCCACTTCTTCCTTGCCCATTCAGTTAAGTTTTGAAGGTGTCGAAGCTTATGAGATTTTGGACGACTCTATTGAAGAAGATGGAACAAGAATGAAAAAACCTCTTATTATGAAAGGGGATCACCCATTTAAAATGTCAATTACTGAAGAAATTCCAGTATCAATTAGAGATGACTTTAGTAAGTTTGTTCAAACAAAGTTAATCCAAACTCGCAGGTAGCTTTACATATGTATAACATATGTTTTGATTGAAGTTTCTTTGTAATGATAGTTTGGACTATTCTATTTATATCTTTATTAAATATTTTTAGAAAGAAGGGGTATGAAAAGAAAGATGATATACTGGAGGAAGAGTTTGATCTTGGAATTCAACTTATAGATAAGAAGACATGGTTTTTTGAACTTCATTATTCTGGTATAGGCATCAATTCAACGATATATCAACATACATTACTTTTTTGTGTTGTTTTAGATTAAATGTGTCTTTATATTCAATTAATGTCTTTTTTCATTTTGTAGCGTATTGATGTGATATTCTATTACCTCCGAAAGAAGGCAAAATATGAAAACATACGGATCACAACTACCGACAACTATTTTAGTTCTGTCATTCAAGAAGTGTACGGTAAATTAAATATGGATAGCATAAATATAAAAAATGAAAATTGTGAATTGATAAAGACATTAAGAGCGTATGTGCTTGGGTTTTACATTCTTTGTAACACCCCCTGGGTTTTCGTGGATTATGTTCTTATGCCAATCAATGTAAAAGATGCATGGCATTGGGTGTTGGGTGTTCTATCTTTGCGTGATGGGTGCATATACGTATATGACTCAATAAGATCCTCAAGACATGATGCTGTAGTTCATAAAGTTTTGAACTCATTTGCTGTAATGATACCATTGTTGCTCAACACTACTACATTTTATAAGCAAAGAAGTGATATTGCAATGGATAAAGCACATTATTTGGAAAAAGAGGATCTAAGTAATCCATTTGCTGTTATTTCAGTGGATAACTTGCCTCAACAGGAAAAAGTGTAAGTGTTTTCCCGTGTTTATCTTTCTTCTTTATATTACATCAGCTTTTTATCCTTTATTGTTTCTTAATATGTGTTTTATTGTAGTGATTGTGGTATATATTGTTCTGCATTTGCGAAGTATTTTATTGAAGGCAAGAAGATACCAGTTGACAAGAACATCTTTGATCCTACACGTCTTCGATTCAGATATGCAGCATTATTATACAATTATGGTAAGAAGAAGCAACTGGAATAGCTTGTTAGTGAAGATGAGGCCACAGGAAGAATAGATAAACCTTCTGTTTCAAAAAGGCGCATGATAAAGACCAAGAAATAGTTTTTTCTTCTTTTCTGTCATTTGACTACATATTTTTGATTGAAATGCAGGTTAATATGCTGTATATTATGCTAGAATTAAAGACTATATCGTATTATCCAGTATTGCTCCCTATAAATTATACTGGTAACGCTACTTATGAAGGGATATAAGGCACTATATTATGATGGAGAAGTGGAAAATAGTACAAAATTGGTATCTAGAACAATTTACTGGAATTAAATAATTTAATATTTTATTTCCTGTATATTCCACTGGAGTTATAGGTTGTTAAACAACTATGTCCCGTATTTAAGACTAGACTTGAATAATGCAGATTTTTTATGCTAAATTCGTTAAATTTTGATTACTCCTGTAAATTATGCTGAAAATGCTACTCATGAAGGGATATAAGCCAGTATATTATAACGGAGAAGTGGAAAATAGTGGAAACTTGATATCTAGAACAATTAACTGGAATTAAATAATAATTACATTTTGGATTTTAAGCCAGTACATTATAATGGAGAATCGAAAAATATTGGAAACTTAATATCTAGAACAATTTACTGGAATTAAATAGTTAAATATTTTGTTTCCTGTATATTACACTGGAGTTATAGTTTATTAAAACATGATATCCTGTATTTTCATACTAGACTTGAATAATCCAGATACTTTTATCTTAAATTCGTCCAATTTTGGTTACTCCCTATAAAATATGATGAAAATACTACTTATGAAGGGATATAAGCCAGTACATTATAATGGAGAATCGGAAAATATTGGAAACTTGATATCTAGAACAATTTTCTGGAATTAAATAATTAAATATTTTATTTTCTGTATATTACACTGGAGTTATAGTTTATTAAAACATGATATCCTGTATTTCATACTGGACTTGAATAATCCAGATACTTTTATCCAAAATTCGTCTAATTTTGGTTACACCCTATAAAATATGCTGGAAATGCTACTAATGAAGGGATATAAGCTAGTACATTATAATGGAGAATCGAAAATATTGGAAACTTGATATCTAGAACAATTTACTGGAATTAAATAATTAAATATTTTATTTTCTGTATATTACATTGTAGTTATAGTTTATTAAAACATGATATCCTGTATTTCATACTGGACTTGAATAATCCAGATTTTTTTATCCTAAATTCGTCCAATTTTGGTTACTCCCTATTAAATATGCTGAAAATGCTACTTATGAAGGGATATAAGCCATTACATTATAATGTAGAATCGAAAAATATTGGAAAATTGGTATCTAGTATAATTTACTGGACATCAAATTATATTCATTTGTTTGTGTAATTTTAATTCATGTATATTATGCTGCAGCTATATCAAATACAAGTATTTTCTCTAGTATTTTAAACCCGAATGTGTACAATAAATTATATCATATGCCATCAAACTATGCATAATAAGTTTGATTTTTCATGGGTTGGTTTCTGAAAATTCTAATTATGAAGCAATATAAATCAAACTACAGCAATTTGTAGTCTATCAAGTAATAGCTATTATATGACGTTATTATATGACGTGACATACTATTGACTCTAGTTTACTTGCCTATAATATTTTATTATTAGCTATAATATTTCATCATTACCTATAAATTTCATTAAGTAACCATTGGGTTCCGTTTTTTGTGCATTTTTAATCACAAGTTATATTATATGTTGGGACTTGTATCATAGTAATTAGAGCATTTTTACTTATGCATTATACTGGAGCCTAATTTTTGAATTTTTTTTGTATGTTATACTGGAGTTGTATATATATAATAAGAAATTTGGAAATCTTGGAATTTTTTTATCCAAAATAAACTACTCGAATATTATACATATTGCTTTGTATTACATTATAAATATGGTATTTTATGAGGTGCACTGTTTGATGCATTTTTAACCAGTAAAATTAATTTATATTTCACATTAAAAGTTGTGTTAAAGTAATAATTACATCTACACTATTTTCATTAAATTGTGATTCATGAATATTTATTTTTACCCCTAATGTTCAATTTTCCTTCTGTGTTTTTATATACAGTTTTAAAAAAAATTACGCTATATAAGTATCATATCATTTACAGATTTATTCACACAAACTCATCTAGTTTTATTAGACAAAATAGAAAAAATAAGGAAAAATGGATGTAGCAATCAAAATCATAGGTGATCAAATTAAAGAAGATATCATCGAAGCCTTTGAGATCAAGTTCGATGAGTTTATGGACAAATATGAAAGGGATTTAAGAAGACTCAAGGACAAACTGGATAGGCTGGAGATCATTGTCCGATATGGGGATAATGGTGGCAGTATAGATGATAGTTCTTGTGACTCTGATTAATTTTTTATTTTATGCTCTTTTTTTTTGTGTTTTTGTGGAAGTATTTGGAATCGGAATGGTGGCAATGTAATTTTAGTTTATACTAATATAATTTCTTTTTGTTAATGTATTTGTCTAACTTACTTTTGATCTCTTTAAATTCAATGAAAATATTAATAATGACTATGATTTTACTGTTACAAATGTGAAAAATCAAACAATATCATATATCATATTGGCAGCTATATATCCAACTATATTATAATGGAGAGAAGTCGAAAATAGTGCAAAATTGGGATCAAGAATAAGTTAGCGGAATTAAATAATTAAAAAAAATCCCGTATATTACACTAGAGTTATATATTATTCAATCATGATATCCTGTATTTAATACTGGACATGAATAATCCAGATTCTTTTATCCTAAATTCGTCCAATTTTGGTTACTCCCTATAAAATATGCTGGAAATACTATACTTATGAATGCATATAAGGCAGTATATTTGAACGGAGAAGTGAAAAATATTGAAAACTTGGTATCTAGTAGAATTTACTGGAATTAAATAATTAAATATTTTGTTTCCTGTATATTACACAGGAGATGTATGTTGTTAAAACATGAAATATTGTATTTAATACTGGACTTGAATAGTCCAGATTCTTTTGTCCTAAATTCGTCCAATTTTGGTTACTCCCTAAAAAATATGCTGGAAACGCTACTTATGAAGGGATATAAGCCTGTACATTATAATGGAGAATCGGAAAATATTGGAAACTTGGTATCTAGAACAATTTACTGGAATTAAATAATTAAATATTTTATTTCCTGTATATTACACTGGAGTTATAGTTTATTAAAACATGATATCCTGTATTTCATACTGGACTTGAATAATCCAGTTTCTTTTATCCTAAATTCGTCCAATTTTGGTTACTCCCTATAAATATGCTGGAAATGCTACTTAGGAAGGGATATAAGCCAGTACATTATAATGGAGAATCGGAAAATATTGAAAATTTGGCATCTAGAACAATTTACTGGAATTAAATAATTAATTATTCTTCCTCTATATAACACTGGACTTATAGTTTATTAAAACATGATATCCTGTATTTCATACTGGACTTGAATAATCCAGATACTTTTATCCTAAATTCGTTAAATTTTGGTTACTCCGTATAAAATATGTTGGAAATGCTACTTATGAAGGGATATAAGCCAGTATATTATGATGGAGAATCGGAAAATACTGAAAACTTGACATCTAGAACAATTTACTGGAATTAAATAATTAAATATTTTGTTTCATGTATATTACACGGGTATTATAGTTTATTAAAACATGATATCCTGTATTTCATACTGGACTTGAATAATCCAGATACTTTTATCCTAAATTCGTCCAATTTAGGTTACTCCGTATAAAATATGCTGGAAATGCCATTTATGAAGGCATATAAGCCAGTATATTATAATGGAGAAGTCGAAAATAGTTAAAACTTGGTATCTAGTACAATTAACTGTAATTAAATAATTAAATATTTTGCTTCCTGTATATCACACTGGAGTTATACGTTATTAAAACATGATATCCTGTAATTTATATTGGACTTGAATAATCCAGATTATTTTATCCTATATTCGTCCAATTTTAGTTACACCCTATAAAATATGCTGGAAATGCTACTTATGAAGGGATATAAGCCAGTACATTATAATGGAGAATCGGAAAATATTGGAAACTTGGTATCTAGAATAATTTACTGAAATTAAATAATTAATTATTTCGTTTCCTGTATATAACACTATAGTTATAGTTTATTATAACATGATATCCTGTATTTCATTCTGGACTTGAATAATCCAGATTCTTTTATCCTAAATTCGTCCAATTTTTGTTACTCCCTATAAAATATGCTGGAAATGCTACTTATGAAGGGATATAAGCCAGTACATTATAATGGAGAATCGGAAAATATTGGTAATTTGGGGTCTAGAACAATTTGCTGGATTTAAATAATTAATTATTTTATTTCCTGTATATTACACTGGAGTTATATGTTGTTTAAACATTATATCCTGTATTTAATACTGGATTTGAATAATCTAGATTTTTTAATCCTAAATTCGTCCAATTTTGGTTACTCCCTATAAAATATGCTGGAAATGCTAATTATAAAGGAATATAAGCAGTATATTATAGTGGAGAACTGGAAAATAGTGGAAACTTGGTATCTAATATAATTTAGTGGAATTAAATAATTTAATCTTTTAATTCCTGTATATGACACTGCAGTTATATATTTTTAAACTACTATGTCCCGTATTTAATACTGGACTTGAAAAATCCAGAATGTTTTATGCTAAATTTGACCAATTTTGGTTAGTCCATATAAAATATTTTGAAAATTCTACTTATGAAGGGATATAAGCCAGTATATTATAATAGAGAAGTGTAAAATAATGCAAAATTGGTAATTAGAATAATTTACTGGAATTAAATAATTTAAAATTATGTTCCTGTATAGTTTGCTGGAGGTATATGTTCCGAAATTATATGTCCAGTAATTTATACGGGAACTTCATAACAAGATTTTTTTTTGCGGCAAATCAAGAAACAAAAAAAAAACAGTAATAATATTTTGAAAAACAAGAATACCAAACAAATTATTCAGGATTACAATCACTATTTCATATCAGACAATGCAACCTTATTGTATATAATCAATCATTTCCCCCCCCTGTATTTTCTTGCATAAGGATGAACTACAACAGAATTTGTACAATTTGTTCTGTTATGCCCATATTGTTTGCAGCGACCACATCTTGGTTCTTTCTTGAATTCTGTACCAGAAATATGTCGATTCTTCTGTCTTCTTCCTAGCATTACTTTTGCATCTGGAGGCTTAGTGATTTCTGATTTAATAGTTTCTGGTATAACCCATGTCGATGAATCACCTATAGAATTTACTTGCCCTTCATATGTTTTCAACCAAAAGTCCCTTGAATAATATGCTGAGCAAAAGGCCGATTTCTTTTGATATATACTGTCAATTGCAGCAATTGCATGTTCACAGGGTATTTCATCTAGCTGAAATTGACAACAATCACATGTTCTTTTGTCTAGATCAACAATAAATTCCATACCCCCTTCTTTCACATTGAATTTGAGTCGATCAATGGGCAATACTCTAAATGTAAAAGCTGGTTTAATTTTTTCTTCCAATGTTGCTTCTGCCCAATTTGATATCTCACGGAATATTCCTTCTCCAGTTGTCCTTCTTTCATAGAACCAGCTTTGCAACTTTTCTTGTAGGAAATCCATCATTGTTAAAAGTGGCAATTCTCTTGCACGTCTCAATACATTATTCATTGATTCAACAATATTTGTTGTTAACATAACATATCGTCTTCTCGGACAATGTGAACGAGCCCACCTTCCTGGTGGTTCCTCCATCAAATAATTAAATGTTTTCTTACCAACAGCAGCTATTTGGGACATGAAGTCATCAAATTCTGATTGAAGGTATACTCTTGCAGCACTTTGAAAAAGGTTTAGTACAGTATTTCTCACTCTTCTTTGCTTTAGATTCTTTTCTAAATGATATATGCAAATACCATGGTAGCACTCAGGGAAAACTTTTGCAATACCATTTGCAATGGCCTTGTGTCGATCTGACAAAAATATTAAATCCTTACGAATCCCAATTGCTTTTCTTAATTCTTTGAAATACCATTCATATGATTCGTTATTCTCTGAATCCGCTACCCCAAATGCTATAGGGAAAATCTGGTTATTTGCATCTTTTGTAACAACCACTAACAGAACACCTCTATATTTTTTTTTAGAAATATTCCATTAACTGCAATAAGTGGTTTACAATACTTCCACCCAGAAATTGATGCCCCATACATGAAAAACATGTAGACAAACCTGTTCAATTGAAAAGTAAATAACTTTCAGTTATACCATATGACAAGTTGAATACTAATAACATACTACACAAAAAGCTTAAAGACGACAAACTTCCATTAAAATATACTGAAATCAAACACAACTCAAATATTATATACTGGATTAAAGACCATAATAAAAAAGAAGATGGATAATCACTCAAAAAAGTAATGACAAATAAAACAAACTTCTAGGTTAAACAGAACTCATCCAGTATAATATACTGGACAGAAAACTTAAACAAGACAGACATCCCGTAAAATATACTGGAGTACATCCCATAAAAGCTTACACAAGGAAGATATCCCGTACAATATACTGGAGAGAAAGCTTACACAAGGCAAACATCCCGTAAAATATCCCGTATAACATACTGGAGGACAAACATTCACACGAGAATTCAGTATAATATACTGGACAAAATTTATTACTAAATTTTGAAGGCCTCTATTTTATACACAAACATAAGAAATTTACCTGTTTTCTGCATCTCTCTAAATATTAGTATATGATCCTGGATTTTTTTGTTCGATCATATACAAATATGATGCCAGCTGCTCATAATTCTGTTCAGTTGTTCCTCTTAATAAAGATAACCCATTTTGAATAGCATGTCATGCTTTTCCATAACCAACATCTATTCCATGTGCTCTTTTCATTTCTGAAATGACAAACTTAGGCTTTACTTCAGTAGCTATGTCCCTTAAGTTGTCAATTATAGAATCTCTAATCACATTAGAAGTTGCTTGTCTTTGGTGTGATTTTTTAATATCAACCGAGCACTCATGTGTTCTCTGAAATTTAACTATTTTAAAAAGTGTTGATTGTTTAATTCTTGAACCTCAAACAGTCCAACCACACTTTTCATTAGCACATACCAAAGAATATCTTTTGTTACTTGACCTCTTAACATAAAACTCAAAGTGCTCCTTTATAGAAGCTAATCAAAAACATCTAATCATAGCATTTTTGTCTTGAAAAACTGACTCGAGTTTTACATCATCCAATGATACATTTTCCTTTAGTATTATTGATGGGGATTCTTTTGCCTTTCCTTTTGCTTTCCTTTTCTTCCTTCAATAGTGTCTAGTGATTCAATCTCTTGATATTCCACAGGAATTACAATTTCATTTTGCATTGTAATGTCATAAATTGACATCTCCTGCTCTTCTGCTACTTCCGATATCAACATTACTTGCTCTTCCGGAACATATGTGTTTCTGTGCAATAATTGATGATTGTCAATTTCCATTATTGCACTACCTTCTGGTTGTTGATCTGGCATTTCTGATATTTCAACAACAAATTTGGAACCTTTATAGTATGGATTATTTTTTAAAAGCATCATACACAAGCTAAGATCTTCATCTTTTGTCACTTGTATTCCCTTAGCAGTACCTAGGTTGATATTAAGCCATACTTTTGCTTCAAACTTGTTGTTGTTGAACTCCATAACTTCAAAAAATTTACTCATGAATTCTTCAAACGAAGTCCCATCATTTATAAGGAGAAGCTTTGTTTTATGATCTAAGTACTTGAAATCTACAGTCCATTTGCCATCGAATGCGATAAGCAAGAAATTTGTATGCATCCTGTATTTAATGAAACCAAATAATAAGCTGGAGTTATAATTCGAGAAAAGTATAGTAGATACAAATTAGAAACTGCCTTACCTATCTCTATTACAATATACTGGCCTATATAGATTTATAACTAGATTTTCCAGTATAATTATCAGTAAGCAACTAAAATAAGAAATACAACAATAGTTAAATCAACAAACTTTGGGTAAAATATCTTTTTTGTGAACATCCTGTATAAAATACTGGACATTATAATTCCGTATGGTACATCTCCAACAAAATATACAGGAACCCAAATAATTAGATATTTAGATGTTATACTGTTAAAAAATATAACTCCAGTATAATAAGCTGGAAATAGTTGAGTTTTTCATATAAATTAAGCAAATTTTAGCTTATTATAATGGAGTTACTGGAGTCACACAAACTTCCAGTATAATATACTGGAAGTATCTAAGTTTTACATATTAATTTAGAAAAGTCCAGCAAATTATACTGGCGTTATGTTCTGAAGCATTCTATATTATTTATAGGTGTTTTGAACAATGTAGATTTTATTAGTTACGATTTAAATTACAGAAAAGAAGATATTTAATACAATTTAGCACAGATTAATGCATTCAGAAAATTAGACAATAACACAGATTAAAGCATTAATTGAGAGAGTTAAATCAACAAACTTTGTGTAAAAAATCTGGTTTGTGAACATCCTGTATAAAATACTGGACATTATAATTCCGCAATGAACATCTCTAACAAAATATACAGGAACCCAAATAATTAGATATATAGAAGTTATAATGTTAAAAAATATAACTCCAAGATCATAAGCTGGAAATAATTGAGTTTTTCATATATATTAAGCAAATTCTAGTTTATTATACTGTTGTTACTGCAGTCAAAACATACTTCCAGTATATTATACTGGAAATGTCTAAGTTTTACATATTAATTTAGAAAAGTCCAGCTAATTATACTGGCGTTATGTTCTGAAGGATTTTGTATTATTTTTTGTGGTTTTGAACAATGCAGATTTTAATAGTTACGATCTAAATTACAGAAAAGAAGATATTTAATACAATTAAGCACAGATTAACGCATTGAGAAAATGTGTCAAAATAACACAGATTAAAGCATTAATTGAGAGAACTTACTTCGATTTGCAGAAAATTCGAAGAATCAAAAAATTTTACTGAGAGAATTTTCTGGTTTGAATTACAAACAGAAGAATTGTAGAGAATCACAATTAAATCTGTGGTGGTAGAAGATAGATTTAATTGAGAGAGCTTACTTCGATTTTCAGTTTAAAGCGGGAAGGTTTTGCTAAAGGAGAATATAAGGTCAAGTCGCGTAAATTTAATAAACATAGTAGGGGTATTTTAGTCAACAAATTATTACCGTGCTTAATTCGCGGCTAAATATCGTTGACTTTTAATTATATGGTTAAATTTGACTGACCAGGTGTAAAACTAACCATTTATAAATTTTCCGCGACAAACTGAAACTAACTGCCGAATTAGCTAACGTGAAGTGAAAGATAAGAATCCGGATCCGTCAGCATGTGAACTGTGAAGTCCCATTATTGAGATGAAGCTAAGTCACTGTTTTTTTTCTTTTGCTTAAAATTAGGCTCACCGTGCCACCTGTCGTCGTTCAAGCATTTACTAAGATGCTCGCCTAACTGCGTTAATCGCTAATTATTCGTCACCTGTTTCCCCCCCACCTTTTGCCTTGCCTTCCATCCGATTATACTTTATATATATTTAATCATTCGGTATTATAAATATACTGATTCAACTAACGTAGATTCGTACAAATAAGCTTACGAAACAAGGTAAAGTGCCGGAAATTTAAAGACTATAAGTAGTTACATCCTTTAAGATTTACACTTCTCCTTTTCTTTAAGTCTTCTATTTTGAAAGCCTTTATCCCGCCGGAAATTCGATTGCATGATTGATTTATTTCCTTCTAGGGCTGACATTCTAAGCTTTTGAATTTTATTTTTACGCTAGTAGTTAATAAATGAATTAGTACAACTTGTTAGAATTCCTATTAATTACTCCACTAAATTTGGCACGATATAGACTTGACTAGAATAGATTGATTACAATAGATTCATAGAAGTGAGCCATAGCTTATATAGTATAGTACATGAATAAAAAAAAACTAAATAGTAGTAATTGTTTTATATGCGGCCACTTTCTTAAACAAAAGTTGTATCCACTCGAAAACAAATGTTTTATTTTCCTTTTTGGATACTTATTTGCTTTATGTGATATAGGATAAAAGTATCCAAAAAATAATTTACTCAAAATTTCAAAAATAATCAATAATATGATATCAATATTCTCCATACAAGAAAATAAGTAATAGCAATACTTTATAATAGTGCAAACTATATTTTGATAGAATATTATTTTAAATTTTTTATTTAAACATGAATTAAAGAAACTAACAAATATTAAATTAAATAATTCAAATTTTTTACTCCAACTTTAAATTAGTTTTCAACATTTGACATTCTTCGGAGAACAAAAATAACTTTTAGTTTCAAATATTTTTAGGTTCTCTATTAAAATAGGAATAAAAAAAATACTTGAAATTTACTACTCCATTTGGAAGTCCTCCATTTATTATTGTTAAGAAGCATGGGAGCGTTCGTACTGGATCCTGCCTCAACAACTAAAAGCGGCCTGAACTTCACGCGAAATTCCGCGTGACAGACAATTATATCCCACTCTTGCGCGTTAAACCGCGTGATCCTCTCGTATATATTCCCAGCAACTAACTCACAACTGAAAAAATCTCTTCCCCTTCCCTTTCCTGCTCCGTTATGGCCAAAACTCCGACCGATTCCAAAGAGCCGGCAGTTTCAACGGCGGAGATGGACGAAGTCGCGAAGGTATTCCGGAAGTTCGACACCAATGGCGACGGGAAAATCTCTCTGTCTGAGCTTGGCGCGATTCTGAATGCGCTTGGCAGTACGACATCGCCGGATGAAGTAAAGCGAATAATGTTGGAAGTTGACACTGATGGCGATGGTTTTATTGACTTGAAAGAGTTCGCAGCTTTTCACTGTCCTGGAGGAGAAACGAACGGTGATGATAGCAAGGAGCTTCGGGAGGCTTTTGACTTGTACGATAAGGACAAAAATGGCAAGATCACGGCGGCTGAATTGCATTCTGTTATGAAAAGCCTAGGAGAGAAGTGCTCGCTTAAGGATTGCCGGCGTATGATCAGCTCCGTCGACGTTGACGGCGATGGATGTGTTAACTTCGAGGAGTTTAAGAAGATGATGAGTAGGACTTGACTTTTCGATTATAAATCAACGGTAGGTTTTTTAATTGGAACCGATTTCAGAACTTTGTAGATACTCTGCCTGCTTCTCTATTGCTCTTGTTTGACAGATTTCTATTGTGCGTTTTTGCTGTCAATCAACTTTAACTGTAGTTAGTTCTCGAGAAATTCGGAAGCAGCAAAAACTTCTATGATATTGGACTATTAGGAATATATTTGCAGAAACTGTCTGTTAAGATCCAATTTGATTACTATAATTCAAAAAAGGAAAAAATAATACTTCAAAAATTAAATTTCATGATTTCAATTGTGTACTTGGGACTTTTACTATTAAGTCACGCGCAATCCATCTCACTTATTGCTCACCTCCTCTTGATTGGTTTTTATTGCTTTGTATTAATTGGTTGATACTTTTGGAGTGCCGCTGAAGAAATTTGTGGCTTACGAATATGCAAAGTTATTGAGAAGTGCCAAAAACCACACGGAATCGTAATCGTGTTGATAGGGCAACGCGCTAGTAGACTAGTAGTATGTACTCTGTCACTATCGGTTTTCCTCTCCGAAACGCCGTTTTTCATTAATTAAAGGCGGCTGGCATATAATATTATTACTTCCGCTTGTTTGACACTTTTTGTCATTTTTAGTCCGTTTTCAGAGAAAATTAACTATGGAATTTTAAAAAAGTACCCTCATAAATTTAAATTTAGTTTATTTTTAATGTGGTTAGATACCCTAAACACAAAAACAAATTGTTTAGTATAAGAGTACTCTTACTCTTTTATGTATAATTTAGTTTATGGGTGGTGATTTTGCTAGTGGAAAAATATTTCCCGCAATACATGGTAATTATGACTTTTGAATTCCTGCTGGTCCAAATCTTGTGAGGCATTTTGAATATCCCGTGGCATTGAATAGCCGCTGATATCTGAGCAACATGTGTTTACTGTCGCGTAGTATGAATTGAAGCATAAAAAGTGTCTTTTAGGAGTATTCTTTTTCTCTAATTTACTTTTTTGTGGTCAAACAGCATTGAGTGGTGAAGCCGGTTATCTTATGAACCCGAACTAACGTTATCATTATTTCTGTTGCCCTTTCTGCGGTCGCAAAGTTTGACACTTTGAAGGTTAAGACTAAACGACATTGCGCAAAACACAATAAAAAATTAATATTCGCTAGCCAAAATAGTATAGATAAATTATTATTGGATTATCCTCACTTTAGTCTATTCTATTAGGTTCTTCTTTACTGCTTATGCTGATTTTGCATAAGTAGCCGCTTTTCATGTCCCTTTGTATTTATGCGGTGACAGCTGATTTGCACAAATGGAATACTGAAATGGACTAATATGATTATTGTAATGAAGAAAATACCAAGATGTCTTGTTTTTTTTTTTGATTTAATATCATTTCGCAAAGAGCAAAATCAAAACAGAAAATGAGTTGGAGTTTTAATGTCGGAAGTTCATTGGTTGAGCTTGTTTGGGGCTGAATCCGGGTTTGTTTGAGTTTTGCGGTTCCAAGTTGAGGTCCTTCTACGGTTTGTCACATTTATGAGTTCAAAATAGTGAAACGATAAATTTTTCGGCTATATTGAGGTCAACTCTTTCATTTTCTATTTGTTTTATTCGAGCTTAGTGCTAATTATTTGTTTGGTGATGCGATCCCGTTGTTTCCGTAATTATTCTCCGTAATTTTGAATTTGCTCGCTCGATTATCTGCTCGCGTTTACTCGAATTGGTTATAGCTGAACATGATTTTGTCATAGTATAGAAATTGGGTTGCTATTCATCAACTGAATTACGTCAGATTAGATTAAAGGGGCTCGGGTGTGCATTTTATGTGACCCGACTCCAATTTCCAACAAGGTTAAATAAAACGTATCGTGAACCGCGGGTGCATTTCATGTAGCGCGGCTTACGATGTGTTTTAAATAACCTTGAATTTTCATAAAAATATTAAAAGCGGTTAAAAGAGTTAAAAATGCACGTAGGTTTAAAACATGTGATTAATTAGATAATTAGGCCAATATTAACAGTTGAGCGACCGTGCAAAAATCATGGAACCCTGGAATGCCTAACACATTCTCCCGGGTAAATAGAATTTCTTGCCCGGATTTCTGTGTTCGCGGACTGTAATACAGAGTCAATCTTTCCTCGATTCGGGATTTAAAATCGGTGATTTGGGACACCATAAATTATCCCAAGTGGCGACTCTGAATTTTAAATAAGATAATCCCGTTTCGATTGTCACTTAAATTGGAAAAAACTCCCTTTATACCCTTCCGGGGTATAGAAAAAGAAGGTGTGACAGCTCTGGCGACTCTGCTGGGGACAAGAACCCAGAATCTCTAGTTCAGGGTTCAGAATTCGAGCTTAGAATATCTGTTATAGTTGGCTTTATTTATTATATGATTTTTATATGTTTGAGTCTAATGTGCTAATTGCCGCTTTTTACAGCTTTAATATTATTTGGACTGTATATAAACTGCTACGAAATCCTCCTCTCTCTGAGTCTTCTAAATCATCTAGGAAGTGTGCACTTCGTGTGACTTCTTTTCTGTTAGAGCCATATTCCAATTTTAGAACGAGGTTCGAACAAGTTACAAAGCCAGTGAAGCTTCTGTATTCCCGGTACGCTGCCCCCCTCGGCTCGAGCTATCCGCTCGGGTGAGCCAGGTCTAGAACAAATAAACCCAGAGTTTTAAACCTAGAATAACATAGCCTCATGCCGGATCCCTAGTAGGAACGTTTGTTGAATCATGTGCATTTGACTTAGGGGACTCAATACAGGGGTTGGGCCCGTCTAAGACAGGTGTACCCAAAATAACAGACCATCTTGATGCATCCTATGTGCTACATGTTGCATTTCTTCAAGGGTAAAAGGGTCATTTGTAGACCAATGATAGTTGAGGGCAAATGAAAAAAGAAAAAAAGAGAAAAAAAGAGAAAAAAACGAGGGTGAAGTGTGAAAATAAAGCAAGTAGGGCCCAATTATTTTTTTTGTCACATTTTTGTTAAGAAAAAAATATATGAAGAATTCACAAAAAAGGATTTTGCACTTTTTCACCATTTTTCGAAAATCAAAAAATCAAAAAAAAGGGGGAAAAAATCCAAAAAGAGTTTACATGTTTCATCATTTTTCAAAAAATACAAAAAATATATTTTTTCTCTAAATTAGTTGTTTTTTTATTCTCGCCCATATCCAACCTGCCCGAACTACGCATACCTGATTCTCGTCTTTCGGGGCGTGATACGTATGCAACCCACATAGGGTCCGGTCTTCGTAGTAAATCTTAGGTTCTTGGCTTTGCAGGATCTTAGCCAAATTTTGCACTTCTAGCCATCTTTAGACCGCATAAGCCATTTTGCAAAAATAGCCTCAATCATGATGTTGTCCAACAGAAAATGTTATAGTCTCACATAGTGTTCTAGGTCTTTAACATTATTTGGTCTTAATTTCCTCATACAAGTGTGGGTTTACTTACCGGAGTTTGAGCATGAAGACGCCCCAGGACCATCCAGTCAGGATCACTCATTCAGGAGTTTGCTTGAAGAGATTTTCTTTATGTTTTTAGTCTGTTATTTTTTTACGTCATCTTTTACCTTCTAGTTTTGTACAGTAATGTCGAGTCTTTAGGTGATGTTAGAGTTTGTCATAGTCTAGTTAAGTTTGCCGAGTCTTTTGTTATTGTATTTTTTATTTTGTATTTGGAAATGTGTTACAAGTCAAAAATCCAAAAAAAAAAGAGAAAAAAAAAGAAATTTTGCACTTTTATATTTTCGTTAGAAGTCTTCTTTAGAATACTAATTCACGGAATAAAAAAAATTCATTTGAGGTGGTTTTTCCTTTAGGAAATTAATATCTAGAACTTAAAATAATTTTTTTTTATATTTTCTTTAGTATATTAGGACTAAAAATTCAAAAAAAAGAGAATTTTCTTTTAGTATCTCTTTAAAAGTTTTTTTTAAGATATTAATTCCAAAAATCTAAAAAGATTTTCTTTTGAGGTCCTTCTTTGGGAAATTAATGAAAAATGAATAGAAAAAAATATTCTTTTTATTTTTACTATAACTTCAGGACATTGTACATAGAAGAAATCTTTTTTATCTTTTTCATTTCTTATTTTTCTTCAGGATGTCAAACGAAAACTCAACATATTTTTCTTTGGTTCATTCATTGTATTTTCTTCCTAAAAAAAAGAATCAAAAATATTTTTCTTTTCTAGGTTGTTTTCCTTAATAATTTATCATAGAATATCTGTTTAAAAAAAAAAGTAAATATATGCTCGTTAAGCTTGAGTTTAGAATAAGTTATAGAACATTAAGTCTAGAAAATTCAAAAAAAAGGATTTGCTTCTTTTATTTCTCTTTTTTCGTCAGAGTAGTCATTAAGGTAAAAAAGATAAGGAAAAAAAGGGAAAAAAAATGAGAACGTTAGTTTGTTTACTTTATTTCCGTTCTTCCCGAACTATGCAAAGATCGGATTCATGCGGCGTCATGATACGTATAGGGTTCGATCGAATCATTTTTTTCTCTAAAAAAAAGAAAAGAAAAAAAAAAGATGAAGTTATGGGATGTGAGAAATGAGAGGAAAGAAAAGAGTGATAATTAGAAAAAAAAATAGGAAGAAAAATGAGTAAGCAAGTGCTAGAAAAGGAAAGAAAAGAGAAGATTGAAATGAACAAATTGGGATGATGCCAAGTGACCTTGTGACCCTCAAAGTCATTCTTGAACCGTTAATTGTTGCTAGGTGCATTGCACGTAATGTGATATTTTTAGTTGTTAAATGCCCTAACGCTAACATGATGACTTCATTTTGTTCCTCTTTGTTATCCTCATTATAGCAGAAGGGTGGTTGGTTTGTGGTTCTTAAGGTAACTCATCCATACAACACAAGGTCAAAGAGCAAGGTAGTCATGACTAGCAAAGACCTGGACACAAGAGTTGTTGACCCATCGAGGGAGTTTGTGGAGTCCGAGTCTGAATTGAAAGAGGAGGTCCAAGGGTTGAAACGACAAATGGCAGAAATGTATCAGTCTTGGATCAGGGGGTATCCTCCACCTTCATTCCCTGTTAACTACACTGAAAACCCTGCAACTATCCCACCACTACCACAAATCCAGATTCCCATTGCTGCTGATATCTCCCCACAACCTTTTCACACTTTACCCCCCAAAACCACCTCATATCCCGCTCCTTTGGCCACTCATGATCTTGTAGCTCTTTCTCCAGCTACTTTTCCTCGATCCTCTAACGAGATTGTATTCAAAATCCCCGATGCCCAACGCTGTGCTCCAGAACCAATTTTCAAGGCCTCGGGTCCGTACTCTTACGCTCCTCATTTTAAGCCTCCCGGTGTGACTGCAAATCCTGCTAAGATAATGGAGAAAGATGAGCTATCCAGAAAGCTGAAAGGGTCTAAAATGCCAAAGCTTAATTTATATGATGGGCGTGGAGATCCAGTAGCCCATCTGAGGGGTTACTGCAGTGAAATGAGAAGTGTTGGCGGGAAAGATGATTTGTTGATGGCGTATTTCAGTGAGAGCTTGACTGGGGAAACTTTGGAATGGTATACTCGTCAAGATGTCAATAAGTGGCATGCATGGGATGACATGGCTCAAGATTTTGTACAACACTTTCAGTACAATATAGATATTGTCCCAGACCGCTCCTCGCTATCTCAGATGGAAAAGAAACCCAAGAAAGGCTTTAGGGAGTTTTGGTTCAGATGGAACGAACAAGTTGCTCGGGTCAGTTCTCCAATTAGTAGAAAAGATGTTGAGCCCCGCCAACGACAGGATCCAGTGGGCATTCCTGCTAAACGCTTTCAGTCTCAATTTCGACCTCATAAATATCTCGTACTCCAGATAATCCTCACCAATGCTACTTTCCTCTACAAAATCCCCAAGGTCATACCTTGCCTTCCCAAAATTCTATCTACAATGCACCACCATATGCTCCACACCCACGAGACCCGTGACGGCCTGCACCACCTCTACAAATATCTTACCCGCCTCCTCAAGCATATCAACCACCCACCCGAAAGAGGTTCCAACCCAGGCCAGAGTACAAAATGAGAAGGCAGTAACAAAGAAAAAAGTCTTTCACTCCTATTGGAGAATCATATGCCAATTTGTTCCAAAGGCTGAGGCAATTGGACATGTTGAAGCCGATTCAGATAAAAATGCCAAACCCTCTTCCAAAGAATTTTGATTTTTCTCAAAGGTGCGCATATTGCTCTAATGCCCCGGGGCATGGCATAGAAAAGTGTTGGCATCTGAAAGGAGCAGTCCAGAAGCTTATTGATGTAGGTGACATTACTTGCAAAATCCAAATGCAACAGATACTAGCCAAAATCCATTGCCTGTTCATAATGAGACACATATGGTGGACATGATTTGTGTGGAAAAGGAATATGAGAACTCTTCTGAGATCCTCGGAGGGCCACTTGCCACAAAGCTTTAAGCGCTATCACTCTTGGTTCTGGAAGTTGATCCTAAGGACGAGCCGGCCAAAGGGACCCAAAAGCAATTTGCTAAGGACAATGCGATGAAGACTTGTGAAGGTTCTAGTAATGTTGATGCGGAACGCAGTGGCTAGGATGTCAAGCTTGGTGATTAGAAAGATGCTCCTTTCTTGGCTAGCCCGGGGAGGAGTCTTGGTGGTTCATTTTGTTGTCATTTCTGTCGTCCGGGTTATTTCAGGGTTGTAATCCGGATATTGTCTTGTGACTCAAACCCTTCTATCCTTTTACTTTGACTAGTTACTTTAGTCGTAGTAACTCATTTAGTGTTATCTAGGTTTATTCCAGTGTTATATCCCTAGTTTATTTTGCTGGTATTATTGTTCAAACCCTTTCACCGTCTGTCTAATGCAATTTTCTGTTTTCTGTTATTTCTAGTCATTTTTGTTTAGCTCTCTTTTCTTTTTAGAGTTCTTTTCATGCTGGCTCTAGTGACATGACATGCATGCATAATTCTAGGCCTGGTCTTAAAAGTTAGTTTAATCATGAAGCAATAAAATAATTTTGAAGATGATAGGGACACTTGAGAGAAATAAGTACAGATTTGGACATTTTGAGATCATTTGAAGCCCGAACCAAGTGAAACTGGGGCACATAGTTTGGGAAGTTAATGGGACGACAAGAATTTTTTACAAAAGAGTGTGTCCCAACAATTTGAAGCAAGCAACTTTGAGTTCAAATGCATCTCAAGTTACAAAAATAAAGTCAAGGAAGTTTTCTCCAAATTGACGGAGGATATCCATTGTGAAAAGGGAATCACCCAATGAGAGTTCTGTATTTGACAAGGCGCTAAAGAAAAGTGGAAGGCATATCAGTAATATCAATGCCGAAGCCGCAAAAGAAATATTGTGCATGATCTTCAATTTTCATTTCAAGTTGCATGTGTTGTACTTGACATTTTTAAGGATTGGGAGGCCCTCTTTCAGCTACCCAAACACTTATATCATTTGATATCCTTTTGAGCACGTACTAATTTCTTTGACCTCCCCTCTTTTGGAATCAAGTTAGAGTCATGCGAAAAAAGAAAAAAAAAGAAGAAGGAAAAAAGAAAGAAAAAAAAGAAAAAGAAAAGAAAAAGAAAAATAGTAACAAAAAGTAGTCTTGTGAACTACGTTCGACTTGATTCTTGTCACCACAAGATACGTAGGCAGCCTCACGGTTCGGTCGCACCAAATAAAATATTTTATGATCCCACAAAGTCTAGAGTGGGCAGAAATTCCATCTCAAAAAGAAAAGAATCAAATTCCCTTGTTTTAGAAATTGGGGCAAAAGTTTTAGATTGGATTCCAAAAGTTGTAAATAAATTAACCCTTTGTCTTAGTTTTAATTTGAGCCTTCATGCCTTTTTTTTTCTTTCTAACCCTGTCCAAAAGCCACATTACAGTCCAAAAAAGACCTCCCAGATGATCTTTGAGAGTGCCGAGCTAGACATGCCAGGAACATATGGTGTTTTTACCATGGTTGATGCCTTGCCATATGCAGAGTCAAAGGAAATAAGAAGGAAAGAACAAAAAGAGAGAGTCTTATTGGTGAAAACCTGCACAGGCACCGTAAGGCGATGGAAAGCTGAGAGAAATTAAAAATGAGAGTCTTACTGGTGAAAACCTGCACAAGCACCATAAGACGACAGTAAGTTGAGAGAAAGAACAAAATAAGAGAGGCTTGATGGTAAAAAACCTTCGGGCACTACAAGTCGAATAAGGATCGTGAATCAGATTGGATAATCGGAGCATTGAAGCCCAGTTTCATACTTTAGGGGGTATAACAAGAGTTGAACATTAGACTTGCTTAACAGATTAGGCCAATTAATCCAAAGGTGCATGTTATGATCATTATAGTGGTATCTACATCTAATAAGTTTCTACTTTGTAGTTTTCTTGTTAGGAATTATCTCTTTCCATTGTCCTTTACTCTATTCCTTTTGTCTTGTTTACTTCCTCTTCCTGAGTCTGTTTGATAAGAACAAGTGAAAAATGACCTCAAAATTTTCCATCAGCTTTCCAATTGCACAAAACGGGATCTGGCTAGCACATCAAAATGGCATAAGTCATGAAAGAACAACATGCATACTGAGTTGGTAACAGTCAACGTGCTTTGGGATTCATGTGATATACAAAGGTTCGGTATATGTCAATTCATGAACAATGCAACAGATAGAGGGTGCTGAGTTTGAATAGATCAAAGGTATTTTCTAAGATAAGGTTGACTGAGAAAGTGGTTAACCAATAACAAGCAAGGTCTTCCAGGTGGAAATCAAAGTTATCATGGCAAGTAAAGGAGCCATAGATCTCAAGGCCAAGGCCAATGGCATACGTAGGAAAGAATAGTACACGCACTGAGTTGGTAATAATCAACGTGCTTTGGGATTCATGTGGAATACAAAGGTTTGGTAAACGTTAATTCATGACCAAAATGCAACAGATAGAGGATGTTGGGTTTGAGCGAATCAGAGGTATTTTTTGTGAAAAGGGTGGCAGAGAAAGTGGTTAGTCAATAAACAAGCAAGGTCTTTCGAGTTGAAATCAAAGTTATCATGGGAAGTGAAAGAGCAATATCCCTCAAAGTTAAGGCCACAAACCAACCACCATATTTATAAACTCACAAGTTTTCTTTGTTTGAAACAGGGACGAAAATTGTGTCCAGATCAAAGCTTGGAAGTTTGAATTTTTTTCAAGTGTCGTGCCCAAATTTTGTCATCACAAAGGCAGTTTGAGAAGGGGAAAGAAAAATTTGTTCGATCTACAGGAACATTCCATGAGAAAAAGCATGGTTCAGGGGCAAGGAATTTTATTCGTTCTGCAGAGATCCTCCAGGAAGAAAGCATGGCTCAGGTAAGTTCATTCTCGGCTTTTCAGGACCCTCCTAGATAATGAGATTTAATTTAAAGTTCTTAGGACCCTCCTGGATAATGGGCTTTAGTTAAATTTTAAGACCTTCATAGTTAACAAGATTTAGTGTAAGTTCTACCTTTAGGAAACATAGTTTAGCGTTAAAGTTTTTACTCTTAAGATGAGATTTAATTTGAAATTTTTAGGGCTCTCCTGGATAATGGGATTTAATTTCTTTAAAGAAGAAAAGGGGCGGGCGGGGGGGGCGGTTCTCAAGACCCTCCTGGATAATGGGACCTAGTTAAATTTCAAGACCTTCATAGATAATAAGATTTAGCGTAAGTTCTACTTTGGGGAAGTACAATCTAGCATTTAAAGTATTTCACTTTTGAGACGAGACTTGGTTTGAAATTTTCAGGATAAGGGAATTTAGCTTAGAATTTATTTTGATAACAAGAATCGGTTAACACTCACAGATGTTCCCAATATCAAACTGGGGCAGAAACATTTCTTTTCTTTTGTTTGTTTTGTTATAATCAGGCGCCCATCTTGTCACGACCCAAATTGAAGGGCCATGACTAGCACCCGACCACACTTGCCGAGCACCAACGTACATTTCATCTAACCTTCATTATTATCTTTTAAGGCTAAAGAGATCAATATAAATGGTAGACCTAGATCATGGACAACCAGCAATAAAATATGATGGCATGAATATACATAGCAGGGGATGACCAGACAATCAAGAAACTACATATAAGGTATGAGCTACCACGCTACTATGAAAGACTATACAACAAAAACTAGCCTACAAGGCATACCAAACTATACATGAGCCGACACCTGTCTATGAGCCTCTAAAAGAACATAAGTGTTGCAACATAGCCGGAACAGGGCCCCGACATACCCATAATGTCTATAACAAAAATTGCATACCAAGACCAAGGCAAGTCCGGAGAAGGGATCTCGCCAATCACCGCTGATCTACTGTGGTGGGGGAGCTGTACCTGCCTGTCTATCAGGACCTGCAGCACGACATGCAGCGTCCACAAATAAAAGGACGTCAGTACGAATAAAGTACTGAGTATGTAAGGCAAGGAACCATAAATACGATCAGTAATGTAAGCAAGGATAGAGAATATACAACTTGTAACATCTTAGTACCTCTGAGGGCTACTTACATGAAATGCATGATACATATGTATAAATACATAAACCTTTAAAGCATTCGCCTCTGTGGGCATCATCATCATCATATCGTACCCGGCCATAATAGGCTCGGTAGAATCGTACCCGGCCACGTGGAGCTCGGTAAAACCCAACTGATCAGTGGTTGCACAATAGGTGCCGTACCCGGCCAACTATAGCGTGGCTCGGTAGAGTAAAATAGATACATATATATAATGCATGCTCGACTCATGGAATCACATTCTAAACCTTTCGGAGTGACGTAAGGTCGGTATCCTCTGTACACGTTATTAGGACTAAGTCTTCACTATGAACCTTATAAGATTCAGGAAGTATGAACAACATTGATAACATAAGAATAAGAGAAGCAACATTAACATCAATCGTTCCATAAGAGGGAAAACAATGTAAGTACTGCTAGCTTCTAAGAGTAGAGTATCTTTGGAAGCTCGTTCATTACATTATGTACAATCGGAGTCGTGCAAAAGAAGGAAAGGGATAGCCTCACATACCTTGTATATACTGCCCCAATCTCAAGCTATGCAATTGTCAAAACTCCTTAGTCTACAATAAGAGAAACGATACTATCGTTATCATTTAAGCGTCATAACTATTATGTATCGACCACAACCTATTTTACGATGAAACGGACAGCACCTCCCCTATATATATGACCTCACACCATTCAAAACAATCACCAAACAGCCCAAACAACATCAATAATAAACATATTGAGCCTCCCAAAATAGTCCACACACAGCCTAATCACTCCATACATACGACGACCACCGTAGTCGTGTCAAACAACCTGGAAATGTTACGAATAACTATCAGCCCATAAACCTACATATATATGGTGTTTCTCCACACCCTTCCTCCTCCAAAACTCCACAAGATAGTAGTAAAATACGCAGCCCAACAACAACGCAAAACAGTCCACAAAACAATAACACTACTACCAAACCTTTCGATATATATCTCACAAGTTCTAGCTTCAATGGCTTAGCCGCAACTTGGATAATCTTAAATACATATAGAGTAAGAGGTTCCTTACCTTTATACAGAAAGAACAACTCCAATTTGACCTTAAATTTCCAAGAAATATCCCTCCAATGCTGCCACAACAACAAAAAAATGAAACTAGCGATCAATTAGTGTTTTTCGGCACTAGAATCACTTTAGAAGGCTTGAAATCACCTAGGATTAATATTAAGAACATTAGGGAGTATTTACAGAACATATACCCTTTAAAACAACCTCCCACACGAGTTGGAACGACACAAAAATGAGCAACAACAAGAAGAACAAGAGACTTACTAGCGCCACGGAATTCCCGACACTTGATTTGTGTTGTTTGCCCTTTTTTGGGTCTTGAATCTTGAGAGAACCTTGAGAGGATGTTCCTAGGGTTCTAAGTTCTGAAAATAGTGAAAAGAAATGACTAAAAACGGGTTGTGGTCATCCTATATAAGTCCAAATATCTTAAACCGACTTAGTGGGCCCCATAGAGAGGTGCTTGGCGCAGTCTCGCGAAAACGCGAATATCTCTCTACTCCGAGATCGTATCGATGAACGGTTTAATGCGTTGGAAACTAGACTCATAGATATTTAATTTTGTGGGTAGATCACCCCGTAATTCCTTGTAAATTATGAGAAAAGATTAGAAACATTTGACCTAATGTTTAAGTAAAATTATGAACCTAAGTTGCGACAACTTTTGTCGACTTTTGTTTCATAACTCGTTTGACTTCAAGACTTATGATACGGATATTATATGATTAAAATACCTTAATAAATGACCTATTGAGTGTATTAAGCACCGCTAGATTACCTGAAAATACGAGTTACAACATCCTTGATTCGTTTAACTTCTAATATTGGTTAATCACCCTTATACACTCTTGTATCACTTAAGACCAATAGGATTGACTTCTTATCATCTCAAAGATAATTCCTTCTTGGATTTATGTTAACTAATATATGGCATGAACTAACACATGTGGATATGGGTTGTAACACCCTCCCCCCTTAGGAACATTCGTCCTCGAATGTAAGGGTTTATGGGGAGTTTAAATCATCGTGGATTCCAATGGAAATTTCCGATCAATTTTCCCCTATAAAATGGTCACTAGCAAAACTTGCAAGTAATTAAGCCCAACATATGGTTTCACAAGTCTACACAAAGCATTATGCGTATTTACATTATCTACATATCACCATTTTGTATTAAGGAGGAGTATTCTCAAATTATTGCTTACCTCATAGAGCCGTTTCTTCTTCCAATGTATCCTGTCTTCCACCAGCATCCTTGTTATCTTCATTCTGGAATAAGTAAGGGTATTTTGACTTCATCTCCTTTTCTGCTTCCCATGTCATTTCTTCCATATTTTTGTTCCTCCACAATACTTTGACGGAAGCTACATCTTTTGTTCTCAGCTTGCGGACTTGCCGATCTAATATCGCCACTGGCACTTCTTCATATGATAGGTCCTCTGTAACTTGTACATCTTTGATAGGGACGACTCGAGAAGGGTCTCCAATACATTTTCTCAACATAGATACATGGAATACCGGGTGGACAAATTCCAATTCGGATGGCAATTCTAACTCATAAGCAACCTGTCCAATCCGTCGAAGAATTTTATACGGCCCGATATACCTTGGACTCAGCTTACCTTTCTTCCCAAAACGCATAATACCCTTCATTGGTGAGATCCTCAGGAAAACCCAATCACCAACCTCAAACTCTAGATCACGACGTCGGACATCAGAATAAGATTTTTGCCTGCTTTGTGCCGTCCTCAATCGCTCTTGTATCACTTTCACCTTCTCAATAGCTTGGTGAATCAAATCTGGCCCATATAATTCTGTTTCACCGACTTCGAACCATCCAACTGGTGATCTACATCTCCTCCCGTATAGTGCCTCGTATGGGGCCATTTTAATACTGGAATGGTAGCTATTGTTATAGGCGAATTCTATGAGTGGAAGATGATCATCCCAATTCCCCTTAAAATCTAGAACACATGCTCGTAGCATATCTTCCAGTGTCTGAATGGTACGTTCAGCCTGTCCGTCAGTCTGCGGATGAAATGCAGTGCTGAGATTTACCTGTGTGCCTAAACCCTTCTGGAAAGACCTCCAAAAGTTAGCCGTAAATTGAGCTCCTCGATCTGATATAATAGATATGGGCACACCATGAAGCCTAACAATCTCCTTGATATACAACTTTGCATAATCTTCAGCCGCGTAAGTTGTCTTCACTGGCAGAAAATGGGCACATTTTGTAAGTCGATCAATTATCACCCAGATAGAGTCAAACTTATGATAAGAGCGAGGTAATCCAATAATGAAGTCCATATTAATCACCTCCCACTTCCAGGTCGGAATCTCTATATTTTGAAGCAATCCACCGGGTTTCTGATGTTCTATCTTTACTTGTTGACAATTGGGACACTGGGCTACAAATTCAGCAATAGACTTCTTCATATTATCCCACCAATACTGCTCCTTGACATCATGATACATCTTTGTCGAGCCGGGATGGATGGAATATCGGGATTGATGAATCTCATTCATAATCTTCTCTCGCAACCCTGCCACATTAGGCACACACAATCGGCTCTGGTATCTCAGTGCCCCATCTTTTCCGATCCTAAAAGCCATACTTTTACACTGTTGAATGCTTTCTCTTAATCGTACTAAGATAGGATCTTCATATTGTCGTGCTTTTACCTCGGCTACCAAAGATGATTCTGATGTATTCTGTACAGTAACACCTCCGTCATCAGAGTCTAACAATCTGATTCTCATATTGGCTAGCTGATGAATCTCTTTAATCAACCCCCATCTACCTGCCTCAATATGTACTAAGCTTCCCATTGATTTACGGCTGAGAGCGTCTGCCACAACATTGGCTTTACCGGGATGATACAATATCTCGACGTCGTAGTCTTTCAATAATTCAAGCCACCTACGCTGCCTCAAATTCAACTCTTTCTGCTTGAAGATGTATTGTAAACTCTTGTGATCTGTGTAGATGTCAACATGGACGCCGTATAAGTAGTGCCGCCATATCTTCAAAGCATATATTACTGCAGCCAATTCCAAATCATGGGTTGGATAATTCTTTTCATGCTTCTTCAATTGTCTTGATGCATAAGCAATCACATTCCCACGCTGCATCAATACGCACCCCAAACCTATACCTGAGGCATCACAATATACCACATAATCTTCTGTTCCTTCAGGAAGAGTGAGCACTGGTGCAGATGTCAATCGATTCTTCAGCTCCTGAAAACTACGTTCACAAGTGTCAGACCACTGGAATTTGGTAGCTTTTTGTGTTAACTTAGTCAATGGTGATGATATAGAGGAAAATCCTTCTACAAACCGCCTATAATATCCTGCTAGTCCTAGGAAGCTGCGGACTTCTGATGGTGTTGTAGGTCTCGGCCAATTCTTTACTGCATCGATCTTCTGAGTGTCGACACTAATACCCTCATCAGATATCACATGGCCAAGGAATGCTACTGAGTTCAGCCAGAATTCACATTTGGAGAGCTTAGCATATAACTTACGATCCTGAAGCGTCTGTAATACTATCCGCAAGTGGCCCGCGTGTTCCGCCTCCGAACGAGAATACACTAGAATGTCATCAATGAATACAATCACGAACACATCAAGATAGGGCCTGAATATAGTATTCATGAGATCCATAAAAGCTGCTGGGGCATTTGTTAGCCCGAACGACATCACCAAGAACTCAAAGTGCCCATATCTTGTCCGGAAGGCCGTCTTTGGAATATCTTTCTCCCTAACCCTTACCTGATGATACCCTGAACGTAAATCAATCTTGGAGAAATACTTGGCACCCTGGAGTTGGTCAAACAGGTCATCAATTCTTGGAAGTGGATACTTGTTCTTTATAGTAGACTTATTCAACTGTCGATAGTTGATACACATCCGTAACGACCCGTCTTTCTTCCGCACGAATAGGACTGGTGCACCCCAAGGTGAAGTGCTAGGCCTAATAAAGCCCTTATCCAGCAAGTCCTTCAACTGCACCTTCAACTCTCGCAACTCTGCCGGGGCCATTCTATATGGAGGAATAGAGATCGGTTGAGTGTCAGGTAACACATCAATGCTAAACTCAATCTCCCTTTCAGGAGGAAGGCCTGGGAGTTCATCTGGGAAAACATCTGGGAATTCGTTGACCACAGGGATTGATTGTAAAGTAGGCGGTTTCGCCTCCACATCCCTAACGCGAACGAGATGATAAATGTAACCTTTTGAGATCATTTTCCTTGCCTTAAGATAGGAAATAAACCTACCTTTCGGTGTAGCAATGTTCCCTTTCCATTCAATGACGGGTTCACCCGGAAATTGGAACCTAACCATCTTCGTACGACAGTCAACATTTGCATAGCATGAGGCCAACCAGTCCATTCCCATTATCACATCAAAATCAACCATTTCTAACTCAAATAAATTTGCCGAGGTTTGACGACTACAAATCATCACAGTGCAACCTCTATATACCCTTCTAGCAATCACAGAATCTCCTATCGGAGTAGATACCGCGAGGGGTTTACTTATCAATTCAGGTTCAATGCCAAACTTATTAGCCACAAAGGGTGTAACATATGATAATGTAGATCCCGGATCAATCAACGCATATACATCATAAGAAAACACAGATATAATACCTGTAACAACATCTGGAGACGACTCGAGATCCTGTCGACCTACTAGAGCATAGGTTCGATTTTGAGCACCACTCGAACTCGGCACTGCACCTCTACCCCTACCACGACCTGTCGACTACTGAAAACCCCGTGCTGGAGGTCGAACTGATGAGGAAGAACCAGACACAGATCCAGTCGGCTGAGCCATACCATCACCTCCTCTATTAGGACAATCCCGCATCATATGGCCAGGCTGCCCGCACGAATAGCATGCATCAGAACCTCGACGACACAGTCCAAAGTGGGCCTTGCCGCACTGATCACAATGTGGTGTTGGGGGTCTCATCTGACTAGTATCCCTGTGATGTTGCGAGCCAGATGCCCGCGAACTCTGACCTGGACCAGAATAGGATCGATCATATCGAGGCCTCTGAAACTGTGGAGGAGCACTAGCTACAGGTGGCGCCGAACTCCTCGAAAACTGTGGCCTGATGCGGCCTCTGAAGTCATCAGAATACCCTGCAAATCTCGCCCTCTTATGCTGGCCTCTATCCTGCTCCCTAACTGCCCTCTGCTGGCGCTTACGATCCTCTAGGGTCTGGGCATAAGCTTGAATACGGGAAATATCCATGCCCTCCACCAAGGAGGCTGTCGTACACTCATTTATTAGATGTGGTCCCAACCCATTCATGAACATATGCACCCTATCACTCATCTCGGCCACCATATGGGGAGCATACCTTGCCAAAGAATCAAACTGCATACTGTACTCTCGCACACTCATATTACCTTGTCTAAGGTTCAAGAACTTATCAGCTCTAGCTCGTCGTATCTCAACTGGCAAAGTAGTGACGAAGAAAGGCCTCAGAAAATTCCTTCCACACAGCTGGAGGAGGGTTCGGACCCCTGGATCTCTCCCAACTATCATACCAGAGAACCGCTAAATCCCGTAGCCGATAAGAAGCCAACTCTACTGTCTCTGTATCACTAACATGCATAACACGAAGTGTACGATGAACCTGGTCAATAAACGTCTGTGGGTCCTCCTTGGGGTCTGATCCGGTAAACACTGGAGGGTCTAAATTAATAAAATCACGAACTCTTGTACTAACTGGTTTCTCAGCAGCACCTGTATTCTGCCTCTGAGCCTGAGCAGCTACCAAGCTAGTCAATAACTGCAAAGCACTCCGCATATCCTGGTCTGGAGTGTCAGACGAAGGAACTGGAGGCGCTGGGTGCCTTCTAATATCCTCTGGAGGAGATGGAGTAGATGAGGTATGAGAGGGCATCTCACTTTGAGCCTCACTTTGTCCTGCTCTGACTTGGGGCACCTGACTGGTACCCTCTCCCGCTGCTGTATCAAGCCGCCTACTAATCGTTTGCTTCCTAGTCGAAGGCATCACTGAAAAAAAACAAGGTGAATATTAGAGACAAACACTTACGACTCAACTCTACGCACGATCTAGATTCAGGAAGAAGGTAACAACCCTAGATGTCATGTAGCCTCCTGATTATAAATGTGGCGCGCTACACATCCATAATCAAGACTCTACTAGACACGGCTCATAGACAACCCCTAGGACAGACTTGCTCTGATACCAAGTTTGTCACGACCCAAACTGAAGGGCCATGACTAGCACCCGACCACACTTGCCGAGCACCAACGTACATTTCATCTAACCTTCATTATTATCTTTTAAGGCTAAAGAGATCAATATAAATGGTAGACCTAGATCATGGACAACCAGCAATAAAATATGATGGCATGAATATACATAGCAGGGGATGACCAGACAATCAAGAAACTACATATAAGGTATGAGCT
The DNA here is from genome assembly GCF_000393655.2 of Nicotiana sylvestris. Lineage (NCBI taxonomy): Eukaryota > Viridiplantae > Streptophyta > Magnoliopsida > Solanales > Solanaceae > Nicotiana > Nicotiana sylvestris. Next base: position 95,581,850 of record NC_091058.1, read on the forward strand.
ACCACGCTACTATGAAAGACTATACAACAAAAACTAGCCTACAAGGCATACCAAACTATACATGAGCCGACACCTGTCTATGAGCCTCTAAAAGAACATAAGTGTTGCAACATAGCCGGAACAGGGCCCCGACATACCCATAATGTCTATAACAAAAATTGCATACCAAGACCAAGGCAAGTCCGGAGAAGGGATCTCGCCAATCACCGCTGATCTACTGTGGTGGGGGAGCTGTACCTGCCTGTCTATCAGGACCTGCAGCACGACATGCAGCGTCCACAAATAAAAGGACGTCAGTACGAATAAAGTACTGAGTATGTAAGGCAAGGAACCATAAATACGATCAGTAATGTAAGCAAGGATAGAGAATATACAACCTGTAACATCTTAGTACCTCTGAGGGCTACTTACATGAAATGCATGATACATATGTATAAATACATAAACCTTTAAAGCATTCGCCTCTGTGGGCATCATCATCATCATATCGTACCCGGCCATAATAGGCTCGGTAGAATCGTACCCGGCCACGTGGAGCTCGGTAAAACCCAACTGATCAGTGGTTGCACAATAGGTGCCGTACCCGGCCAACTATAGCGTGGCTCGGTAGAGTAAAATAGATACATATATATAATGCATGCTCGACTCATGGAATCACATTCTAAACCTTTCGGAGTGACGTAAGGTCGGTATCCTCTGTACACGTTATTAGGACTAAGTCTTCACTATGAACCTTATAAGATTCAGGAAGTATGAACAACATTGATAACATAAGAATAAGAGAAGCAACATTAACATCAATCGTTCCATAAGAGGGAAAACAATGTAAGTACTGCTAGCTTCTAAGAGTAGAGTATCTTTGGAAGCTCGTTCATTACATTATGTACAATCGGAGTCGTGCAAAAGAAGGAAAGGGATAGCCTCACATACCTTGTATATACTGCCCCAATCTCAAGCTATGCAATTGTCAAAACTCTTTAGTCTACAATAAGAGAAACGATACTATCGTTATCATTTAAGCGTCATAACTATTATGTATCGACCACAACCTATTTTACGATGAAACGGACAACACCTCCCCTATATATATGACCTCACACCATTCAAAACAATCACCAAACAGCCCAAACAACATCAATAATAAACATATTGAGCCTCCCAAAATAGTCCACACACAGCCTAATCACTCCATACATACGACGACCACTGTAGTCGTGTCAAACAACCTGGAAATGTTACGAATAACTATCAGCCCATAAACCTACATATATATGGTGTTTCTCCACACCCTTCCTCCTCCAAAACTCCACAAGATAGTAGTAAAATACGCAGCCCAACAACAACGCAAAACAGTCCACAAAACAATAACACTACTACCAAACCTTTCGATATATATCTCACAAGTTCTAGCTTCAATGGCTTAGCCGCAACTTGGATAATCTTAAATACATATAGAGTAAGAGGTTCCTTACCTTTATACAGAAAGAACAACTCCAATTTGACCTTAAATTTCCAAGAAATATCCCTCCAATGCTGCCACAACAACAAAAAAATGAAACTAGCGATCAATTAGTGTTTTTCGGCACTAGAATCACTTTAGAAGGCTTGAAATCACCTAGGATTAATATTAAGAACATTAGGGAGTATTTACAGAACATATACCCTTTAAAACAACCTCCCACACGAGTTGGAACGACACAAAAATGAGCAACAACAAGAAGAACAAGAGACTTACTAGCGCCACGGAATTCCCGACACTTGATTTGTGTTGTTTGCCCTTTTTTGGGTCTTGAATCTTGAGAGAACCTTGAGAGGATGTTCCTAGGGTTCTAAGTTCTGAAAATAGTGAAAAGAAATGACTAAAAACGGGTTGTGGTCATCCTATATAAGTCCAAATATCTTAAACCGACTTAGTGGGCCCCATAGAGAGGTGCTTGGCGCAGTCTCGCGAAAACGCGAATATCTCTCTACTCCGAGATCGTATCGATGAACGGTTTAATGCGTTGGAAACTAGACTCATAGATCTTTAATTTGGTGGGTAGATCACCCCGTAATTCCTTGTAAATTATGAGAAAAGATTAGAAACATTTGACCTAATGTTTAAGTAAAATTATGAACCTAAGTTGCGACAACTTTTGTCGACTTTTGTTTCATAACTCGTTTGACTTCAAGACTTATGATACGGATATTATATGATTAAAATACCTTAATAAATGACCTCTTGAGTGTATTAAGCACTGCTAGATTACCTGAAAATACGAGTTACAACATCCTTGATTCGTTTAACTTCTAATACTTGGTTAATCACCCTTATACACTCTTGTATCACTTAAGACCAATAGGATTGACTTATTATCATCTCAAAGATAATTCCTTCTTGGATTTATGTTAACTAATATATGGCATGAACTAACACATGTGGATATGGGTTGTAACACATCTGAAGAATCAGGGAAGATAACACGAGTTTCAAGAATAGAAGACAGTTAAAGCTCAAGCAATCAGGCACCCACCTGGAGAAACAAGGGAAGACAGTTCAAAAGGAAAGCAGTTTCAAGATGAGGACAATTCAGGTTCAGCAATCAGGCACCCACCTGGAAAGACAAGGGAAGACAATTCAAAGGAAAAACAGTCGCAAGAGGAAGTAGTTCAAGTTCAGCAATCAAGAGCCCGCCTGGAGAACAGATGGAAAACAAATTAAGTTCCAAGGGAAAGCAATTCTAGTATCGGTAATTAAGAGCCCACCTGGAGAACAAAGGGAAAGCAATTCAAGTGTTGGTAATCAAGAGACCACCTGGAGAACAAAGGGAAAGCAAGTCATGTGTTGGTAATCAGGAGCCTGCATGGAGAACAAATGGAAAAACAACTCAAGTTTTGGTAATCAGGAGCCCACCTGGAGAACAAAGGAAAAACAATTCAAGTGTTGGTAATCAGAAGCTCACCTGGAGAACAAAGGGAAAAGCAATTCAAGTGTTGGTAATCAGGAGCCCACCTGGAGAACAAAGGGAAAGCAATTCAAGTGTTATAAATCAGGAGCCCACCTGGAGAACAAAGAGAAGGCAATTCAAGTGTTGGTAATTAGGAGCCCAACTGGAGAACAAAGGGAAGCAGTTCAAGTTTCGAGGAGAAACAATTCAAGTGTTGAAAATCAGGAGCCCACTTGGAGAACAAAGGGAAAACAGTTCAAGTGTCGGAAATCAGGAGCCCACCTAGAGAACAAATGGAAAGTAGTTCAAGTGTTGGAAATCAGGAGCCCACCTGGAGAACAAAGGGAAAGTAGTTCAAGTGTCGGAAATCAGGAGCTCACCTGGAGAACAAAAGGAAAGCAGTTCAAGTGTTGGAAATCAGGAGCGTAAGTGGAGAACAAAGGGAAAGCAATTCAAGTTCAGCAATCAGGAGCCCACCTGGAGAACAAAGGGAAAATGAGTCAAGTTTCAAAGGGAAAGCAGTTCAAGTGTCGAAAATCAGGAGCCCACCTGGAGAACAAAAGGGAAAGCAGTTCAAGTGCTGGAAATCAGGAGCCCACCTAGAGAACAAAGGGAAAACAGTTCAAGTGTCGGAAATCAGGAGCCCACTTGGAGAACAAAGGGAAAGTAGTTCAAGTGTTGGAAATCAGGATCCCACCTAGAGAACAAAGGAAAAGCAATTCAAGTTTAGCAATCAGGAGCCCACCTGGAGAACAAAGGGAAAACGAGTCAAGTTTCGAGGGAAAAACAGTACAAGGGTTGGTAATCAGGCGCCCACCTGGAGAACATAGGGAAAGCAATTCAAATGTTGGTAATTAGGAGCCCACTTGTAGAACAAAAGGAAAGCAGTTCGAGTGTCGGAAATCAGGAGCCCACCTGGAGAACAAAGGGAAAGCAGTTCAAGTGTTGAAAATCAGGAGCCCACCTGAAGAACAAAGGGAAAGCAATTCAAGTTCAGCAATCAGGAGTCCACTTGGAGAACAAAGGGAAAACGAGTCAAGTTTCGAGGGAAAAGCAGTACAAGGGTTGGTAATCAAGCACCCACCTGGAGAAAAAAGGGAAAACAATTCAAATGTTAGTAAACAGGCACCCACCTGGAGAACAAAGGGAAACAATTCAAGTTTCAAGGAAGACAAGTTCAAGTTCAGTAATCAGGAGCTCACCTAAAAAACAAAGGGGAAACAAGGAAAGTTTCGTAGGAAAGGAAGACAATTCAAATGTTGGTAATCAGGCTCCCACCTAGAGAACAAAGGGAAGCAGTTCAAGTTTCGAGGAAAAACAATTCATATGTTGGAAATCAGGAGCCCACCTGAAGAACAAAGAAAAAATAATTCAAGTTCCAGAGGGAAGGAGTATAATTCAAATGTTGGTAATCAGGTGCTCACCTGGAGAACAAAGGGAAAGCAATTCAAATTTCAAAGGAAGACAGCACAGGTTTCAAGGGAAAATAGGTCAAGTTTGGAGGGAAAGCCATTCAAGTTTCAAAGAGAGATAGTTCAAACTTCGGCAATCAGGCGCCCACCTGAAGAACACGGGAATACAGTTCAAGTGTTGGCAATCAGGCCCCCGCCTGAAGATTAAAGGAATTCATTTCAGAATGCAATTCAAGTTAGCAACAAAAGAAGCTCGTAGCAAGAATGCGAGTCAACAGTCCGAGGTGATGAACAGAAGTTAGTCACAATCCAGAAGAACAAATAAAGAGAAAGGCAAGAAGTGAATCCAAATGCAGAAGTTGATGAAAGATGCGAGCTGCTCAAGACATGACCGAAGTTAAAAGCATGGTGTGGTGTCCGGTTTTGATCCGAAAAGCTGAAGAAGAAGAATGAACTAGCACCTGTAGCTAACAAGCGCCAAGGTTCAAATCTAAAGTCTGCATGAAAAACCATTTAAGACTTAAGATTAAGCTTCAGAAGACTTATAGATAGGAATCTTGTAACTCATAGTTGACAGGCGTAGTTAGTCTTTTTCATTTTTTGATTTTTGATGTAATAACAGGACCGCGAACTGGAACCTCGACGGAACGATACCTCGACCGGCTCTCCACCTCGGTATACTCCATCATTTCACTCACTTCTAAACTACACGTTGCCTAATTCCTTTATAGCCAAGGATATGTAGGTAGCTCAGATACCAGGGCTTGGCCACATTCTCCTTCCTCTTAGTTTTGGTCTCTCCAAATAAGGGTCGGATAAAAAAACCTGTCTAGTCGTTCTTTGTCTGAAAACTCCTCGTATTTCCAGTCAAAGAGGGGTAGCTGTAGACATGTGATTTTTGACTCTCCCCAAGATTTTTTATATTTTAGCATGTAAATATTTAATTTAGGCCTAATATCACTATTTCAACTAATTTTGACTCTTTTACTTTATTTTATTACAAGAAAATGAAAATTAAAAAAATAGTTTCATTAATGTTTTGTAGTCATTTTTAATCTCGAAAAATACCAAAAAATAGTTTTGTTTTAACGGTCAGTCTTATTTTAACAGTTATTTTACTTAAGTAGGACTGTTTAATAAATGGGACTGTATTTTAGTCTCGTTCGCGGGGAGAGAATAAAATTTGGGCTCAAACAACCCATTTTAAGCCTAATTTTCGGACCTAGCCCATAATTCCTAGGCTATAACTATACCCCTTAACCTAAAAAAACCTTACAAAAACTAACCTAGACTCTAAGATACATCAGCCGAAATAATACAAAAAGATAGACCAACGCCTAAAAATCTGATAGAGCCTAAGGACCTAAGAGCAAAAAGACAAAAATACAAGACCAAAAAGCAGCCTAGAGATATAAAAAAAACCTAGCAGCTAAAAGAAGGGGGATGTTACAACCCATATCCACATGTGTTAGTTCATGCCATATATTAGTTAACATAAATCCAAGAAGGAATTATCTTTGAGATGATAAGAAGTCAATCCTATTGGTCTTAAGTGATACAAGAGTGTATAAGGGTGATTAACCAATATTAGAAGTTAAACGAATCAAGGATGTTGTAACTCGTATTTTCAGGTAATCTAGCGGTGCTTAATACACTCAAGAGGTCATTTATTAAGGTATTTTAATCATATAATATCCGTATCATAAGTCTTGAAGTCAAACGAGTTATGAAACAAAAGTCGACAAAAGTTGTCGCAACTTAGGTTCATAATTTTACTTAAACATTAGGTCAAATGTTTCTAATCTTTTCTCATAATTTACAAGGAATTACGGGGTGATCTACCCACCAAATTAAAGATCTATGAGTCTAGTTTCCAACGCATTAAACCGTTCATCGATACGATCTCGGAGTAGAGAGATATTCGCGTTTTCGCGAGACTGCGCCAAGCACCTCTCTATGGGGCCCACTAAGTCGGTTTAAGATATTTGGACTTATATAGGATGACCACAACCCGTTTTTAGTCATTTCTTTTCACTATTTTCAGAACTTAGAACCCTAGGAACATCCTCTCAAGGTTCTCTCAAGATTCAAGACCCAAAAAAAGGGCAAACAACACAAATCAAGTGTCGGGAATTCCGTGGCGCTAGTAAGTCTCTTGTTCTTCTTGTTGTTGCTCATTTTTGTGTCGTTCCAACTCGTGTGGGAGGTTGTTTTAAAGGGTATATGTTCTGTAAATACTCCCTAATGTTCTTAATATTAATCCTAGGTGATTTCAAGCCTTCTAAAGTGATTCTAGTGCCGAAAAACACTAATTGATCGCTAGTTTCATTTTTTTGTTGTTGTGGCAGCATTGGAGGGATATTTCTTGGAAATTTAAGGTCAAATTGGAGTTGTTCTTTCTGTATAAAGGTAAGGAACCTCTTACTCTATATGTATTTAAGATTATCCAAGTTGCGGCTAAGCCATTGAAGCTAGAACTTGTGAGATATATATCGAAAGGTTTGGTAGTAGTGTTATTGTTTTGTGGACTGTTTTGCGTTGTTGTTGGGCTGCGTATTTTACTACTATCTTGTGGAGTTTTGGAGGAGGAAGGGTGTGGAGAAACACCATATATATGTAGGTTTATGGGCTGATAGTTATTCGTAACATTTCCAGGTTGTTTGACACGACTACAGTGGTCGTCGTATGTATGGAGTGATTAGGCTGTGTGTGGACTATTTTGGGAGGCTCAATATGTTTATTATTGATGTTGTTTGGGCTGTTTGGTGATTGTTTTGAATGGTGTGAGGTCATATATATAGGGGAGGTGCTGTCCGTTTCATCGTAAAATAGGTTGTGGTCGATACATAATAGTTATGACGCTTAAATGATAACGATAGTATCGTTTCTCTTATTGTAGACTAAGGAGTTTTGACAATTGCATAGCTTGAGATTTGGGCAGTATATACAAGGTATGTGAGGCTATCCCTTTCCTTCTTTTGCACGACTCCGATTGTACATAATGTAATGAACGAGCTTCCAAAGATACTCTACTCTTAGAAGCTAGCAGTACTTACATTGTTTTCCCTCTTATGGAACGATTGATGTTAATGTTGCTTCTCTTATTCTTATGTTATCAATGTTGTTCATACTTCCTGAATCTTATAAGGTTCATAGTGAAGACTTAGTCCTAATAACGTGTACAGAGGATACCGACCTTACGTCACTCCGAAAGGTTTAAAATGTGATTCCATGAGTCGAGCATGCATTATATATATGTATCTATTTTACTCTACCGAGCCACGCTATAGTTGGCCGGGTACGGCACCTATTGTGCAACCACTGATCAGTTGGGTTTTACCGAGCTCCACGTGGCCGGGTACGATTCTACCGAGCCTATTATGGCCGGGTACGATATGATGATGATGATGCCCACAGAGGCGAATGCTTTAAAGGTTTATGTATTTATACATATGTATCATGCATTTCATGTAAGTAGCCCTCAGAGGTACTAAGATGTTACAGGTTGTATATTCTCTATCCTTGCTTACATTACTGATCGTATTTATGGTTCCTTGCCTTACATACTCAGTACTTTATTCGTACTGACGTCCTTTTATTTGTGGACGCTGCATGTCGTGCTGCAGGTCCTGATAGACAGGCAGGTACAGCTCCCCCACCACAGTAGATCAGCGGTGATTGGCGAGATCCCTTCTCCGGACTTGCCTTGGTCTTGGTATGCAATTTTTGTTATAGACATTATGGGTATGTCGGGGCCCTGTTCCGGCTATGTTGCAACACTTATGTTCTTTTAGAGGCTCATAGACAGGTGTCGGCTCATGTATAGTTTGGTATGCCTTGTCGGCTAGTTTTTGTTGTATAGTCTTTCATAGTAGCGTGGTAGCTCATACCTTATATGTAGTTTCTTGATTGTCTGGTCATCCCCTGCTATGTATATGCATGCCATCATATTTTATTGCTGGTTGTCCATGATCTAGGTCTACCATTTATATTGATCTCGTCAGCCTTAAAAGATAATAATGAAGGTTAGATGAAATGTACGTTGGTGCTCGGCAAGTGTGGTCGGGTGCTAGTCATGGCCCTTCAGTTTGGGTCGTGACAAACTTGGTATCAGAGCAAGTCTGTCCTAGGGGTTGTCTATGAGCCGTGTCTAGTAGAGTCTTGATTATGGATGTGTAGCGCGCCACATTTATAATCAGGAGGCTACATGACATCTAGGGTTGTTACCTTCTTCCTGAATCTAGATCGTGCGTAGAGTTGAGTCGTAAGTGTTTGTCTCTAATATTCACCTTGTTTTTTTCAGTGATGCCTTCGACTAGGAAGCAAACGATTAGTAGGCGGCTTGATACAGCAGCGGGAGAGGGTACCAGTCAGGTGCCCCAAGTCAGAGCAGGACAAAGTGAGGCTCAAAGTGAGATGCCCTCTCATACCTCATCTACTCCATCTCCTCCAGAGGATATTAGAAGGCACCCAGCGCCTCCAGTTCCTTCGTCTGACACTCCAGACCAGGATATGCGGAGTGCTTTGCAGTTATTGACTAGCTTGGTAGCTGCTCAGGCTCAGAGGCAGAATACAGGTGCTGCTGAGAAACCAGTTAGTACAAGAGTTCGTGATTTTATTAATTTAGACCCTCCAGTGTTTACCGGATCAGACCCCAAGGAGGACCCACAGACGTTTATTGACCAGGTTCATCGTACACTTCGTGTTATGCATGTTAGTGATACAGAGACAGTAGAGTTGGCTTCTTATCGGCTACGGGATTTAGCGGTTCTCTGGTATGATAGTTGGGAGAGATCCAGGGGTCCGAACCCTCCTCCAGCTGTGTGGAAGGAATTTTCTGAGGCCTTTCTTCGTCACTACTTGCCAGTTGAGATACGACGAGCTAGAGCTGATAAGTTCTTGAACCTTAGACAAGGTAATATGAGTGTACGAGAGTACAGTATGCAGTTTGATTCTTTGGCAAGGTATGCTCCCCATATGGTGGCCGAGATGAGTGATAGGGTGCATATGTTCGTGAATGGGTTGGGACCACATCTGATAAATGAGTGTACGACAGCCTCCTTGGTGGAGGGCATGGATATTTCCCGTATTCAAGCTTATGCCCAGACCCTAGAGGATCGTAAGCGCCAGCAGAGGGCAGTTAGGGAGCAGGATAGAGGCCAGCATAAGAGGGCGAGATTTGCAGGGTATTCTGATGACTTCAGAGGCCGCATCAGGCCACAGTTTTCGAGGAGTTCGGCGCCACCTGTAGCTAGTGCTCCTCCACAGTTTCAGAGGCCTCGATATGATCGATCCTATTCTGGTCCAGGTCAGAGTTCGCGGGCATCTGGCTCGCAACATCACAGGGATACTAGTCAGATGAGACCCCCAACACCACATTGTGATCAGTGCGGCAAGGCCCACTTTGGACTGTGTCGTCGAGGTTCTGATGCATGCTATTCGTGCGGGCAGCCTGGCCATATGATGCGGGATTGTCCTAATAGAGGAGGTGATGGTATGGCTCAGCCGACTGGATCTGTGTCTGGTTCTTCCTCATCAGTTCGACCTCCAGCACGGGGTTTTCAGCAGTCGACAGGTCGTGGTAGGGGTAGAGGTGCAGTGCCGAGTTCGAGTGGTGCTCAAAATCGAACCTATGCTCTAGTAGGTCGACAGGATCTCGAGTCGTCTCCAGATGTTGTTACAGGTATTATATCTGTGTTTTCTTATGATGTATATGCGTTGATTGATCCGGGATCTACATTATCATATGTTACACCCTTTGTGGCTAATAAGTTTGGCATTGAACCTGAATTGATAAGTAAACCCCTCGCGGTATCTACTCCGATAGGAGATTCTGTGATTGCTAGAAGGGTATATAGAGGTTGCACTGTGATGATTTGTAGTCGTCAAACCTCGGCAAATTTATTTGAGTTAGAAATGGTTGATTTTGATGTGATAATGGGAATGGACTGGTTGGCCTCATGCTATGCAAATGTTGACTGTCGTACGAAGATGGTTAGGTTCCAATTTCCGGGTGAACCCGTCATTGAATGGAAAGGGAACATTGCTACACCGAAAGGTAGGTTTATTTCCTATCTTAAGGCAAGGAAAATGATCTCAAAAGGTTACATTTATCATCTCGTTCGCGTTAGGGATGTGGAGGCGAAACCGCCTACTTTACAATCAATCCCTGTGGTCAACGAATTCCCAGATGTTTTCCCAGATGAACTCCCAGGCCTTCCTCCTGAAAGGGAGATTGAGTTTAGCATTGATGTGTTACCTGACACTCAACCGATCTCTATTCCTCCATACAGAATGGCCCCGGCAGAGTTGCGAGAGTTGAAGGTGCAGTTGAAGGACTTGCTGGATAAGGGCTTTATTAGGCCTAGCACTTCACCTTGGGGTGCACCAGTCCTATTCGTGCGGAAGAAAGACGGGTCGTTACGGATGTGTATCGACTATCGACAGTTGAATAAGTCTACTATAAAGAACAAGTATCCACTTCCAAGAATTGATGACCTGTTTGACCAACTCCAGGGTGCCAAGTATTTCTCCAAGATTGATTTACGTTCAGGGTATCATCAGGTAAGGGTTAGGGAGAAAGATATTCCAAAGACGGCCTTCCGGACAAGATATGGGCACTTTGAGTTCTTGGTGATGTCGTTCGGGCTAACAAATGCCCCAGCAGCTTTTATGGATCTCATGAATACTATATTCAGGCCCTATCTTGATGTGTTCGTGATTGTATTCATTGATGACATTCTAGTGTATTCTCGTTCGGAGGCGGAACACGCGGGCCACTTGCGGATAGTATTACAGACGCTTCAGGATCGTAAGTTATATGCTAAGCTCTCCAAATGTGAATTCTGGCTGAACTCAGTAGCATTCCTTGGCCATGTGATATCTGATGAGGGTATTAGTGTCGACACTCAGAAGATCGATGCAGTAAAGAATTGGCCGAGACCTACAACACCATCAGAAGTCCGCAGCTTCCTAGGACTAGCAGGATATTATAGGCGGTTTGTAGAAGGATTTTCCTCTATATCATCACCATTGACTAAGTTAACACAAAAAGCTACCAAATTCCAGTGGTCTGACACTTGTGAACGTAGTTTTCAGGAGCTGAAGAATCGATTGACATCTGCACCAGTGCTCACTCTTCCTGAAGGAACAGAAGATTATGTGGTATATTGTGATGCCTCAGGTATAGGTTTGGGGTGCGTATTGATGCAGCGTGGGAATGTGATTGCTTATGCATCAAGACAATTGAAGAAGCATGAAAAGAATTATCCAACCCATGATTTGGAATTGGCTGCAGTAATATATGCTTTGAAGATATGGCGGCACTACTTATACGGCGTCCATGTTGACATCTACACAGATCACAAGAGTTTACAATACATCTTCAAGCAGAAAGAGTTGAATTTGAGGCAGCGTAGGTGGCTTGAATTATTGAAAGACTACGACGTCGAGATATTGTATCATCCCGGTAAAGCCAATGTTGTGGCAGATGCTCTCAGCCGTAAATCAATGGGAAGCTTAGTACATATTGAGGCGGGTAGATGGGGGTTGATTAAAGAGCTTCATCAGCTAGCCAATATGAGAATCAGATTGTTAGACTCTGATGACGGAGGTGTTACTGTACAGAATACATCAGAATCATCTTTGGTAGCCGAGGTAAAAGCACGACAATATGAAGATCCTATCTTAGTACGATTAAGAGAAAGCATTCAACAGTGTAAAAGTATGGCTTTTAGGATCGGAAAAGATGGGGCACTGAGATACCAGAGCCGATTGTGTGTGCCTAATGTGGCAGGGTTGCGAGAGAAGATTATGAATGAGATTCATCAATCCCGATATTCCATCCATCCCGGCTCGACAAAGATGTATCATGATGTCAAGGAGCAGTATTGGTGGGATAATATGAAGAAGTCTATTGCAGAATTTGTGGCCCAGTGTCCCAATTGTCAACAAGTAAAGATAGAACATCAGAAACCCGGTGGATTGCTTCAAAATATAGAGATTCCGACCTGGAAGTGGGAGGTGATTAATATGGACTTCATTATTGGATTACCTCGCTCTTATCATAAGTTTGACTCCATCTGGGTGATAATTGATCGACTTACAAAATGTGCCCATTTTCTGCTAGTGAAGACAACTTACACGGCTGAAGATTATGCGAAGTTGTATATCAAGGAGATTGTTAGGCTTCATGGTGTGCCCATATCTATTATATCAGACCGAGGAGCTCAATTTACGGCTAACTTTTGGAGGTCTTTCCAGAAGGGTTTAGGCACACAAGTAAATCTCAGCACTGCATTTCATCCGCAGACTGACGGACAGGCTGAACGTACCATTCAGACACTGGAAGATATGCTACGAGCATGTGTTCTAGATTTTAAGGGGAATTGGGATGATCATCTTCCACTCATAGAATTCGCCTATAACAATAGCTACCATTCCAGTATTAAAATGGCCCCATACGAGGCACTATACGGGAGGAGATGTAGATCACCAGTTGGATGGTTCGAAGTCGGTGAAACAGAATTATATGGGCCAGATTTGATTCACCAAGCTATTGAGAAGGTGAAAGTGATACAGGAGCGATTGAGGACGGCACAAAGCAGGCAAAAATCTTATTCTGATGTCCGACGTCGTGATCTAGAGTTTGAGGTTGGTGATTGGGTTTTCCTGAGGATCTCACCAATGAAGGGTATTATGCGTTTTGGGAAGAAAGGTAAGCTGAGTCCAAGGTATATCGGGCCGTATAAAATTCTTCGACGCATATCCACATGTGTTAGTTCATGCCATATATTAGTTAACATAAATCCAAGAAGGAATTATCTTTGAGATGATAAGAAGTCAATCCTATTGGTCTTAAGTGATACAAGAGTGTATAAGGGTGATTAACCAATATTAGAAGTTAAACGAATCAAGGATGTTGTAACTCGTATTTTCAGGTAATCTAGCGGTGCTTAATACACTCAAGAGGTCATTTATTAAGGTATTTTAATCATATAATATCCGTATCATAAGTCTTGAAGTCAAACGAGTTATGAAACAAAAGTCGACAAAAGTTGTCGCAACTTAGGTTCATAATTTTACTTAAACATTAGGTCAAATGTTTCTAATCTTTTCTCATAATTTACAAGGAATTTACGGGGTGATCTACCCACCAAATTAAAGATCTATGAGTCTAGTTTCCAACGCATTAAACCGTTCATCGATACGATCTCGGAGTAGAGAGATATTCGCGTTTTCGCGAGACTGCGCCAAGCACCTCTCTATGGGGCCCACTAAGTCGGTTTAAGATATTTGGACTTATATAGGATGACCACAACCCGTTTTTAGTCATTTCTTTTCACTATTTTCAGACCTTAGAACCCTAGGAACATCCTCTCAAGGTTCTCTCAAGATTCAAGACCCAAAAAAGGGCAAACAACACAAATCAAGTGTCGGGAATTCCGTGGCGCTAGTAAGTCTCTTGTTCTTCTTGTTGTTGCTCATTTTTGTGTCGTTCCAACTCGTGTGGGAGGTTGTTTTAAAGGGTATATGTTCTGTAAATACTCCCTAATGTTCTTAATATTAATCCTAGGTGATTTCAAGCCTTCTAAAGTGATTCTAGTGCCGAAAAACACTAATTGATCGCTAGTTTCATTTTTTTGTTGTTGTGGCAGCATTGGAGGGATATTTCTTGGAAATTTAAGGTCAAATTGGAGTTGTTCTTTCTGTATAAAGGTAAGGAACCTCTTACTCTATATGTATTTAAGATTATCCAAGTTGCGGCTAAGCCATTGAAGCTAGAACTTGTGAGATATATATCGAAAGGTTTGGTAGTAGTGTTATTGTTTTGTGGACTGTTTTGCGTTGTTGTTGGGCTGCGTATTTTACTACTATCTTGTGGAGTTTTGGAGGAGGAAGGGTGTGGAGAAACACCATATATATGTAGGTTTATGGGCTGATAGTTATTCGTAACATTTCCAGGTTGTTTGACACGACTACGGTGGTCGTCGTATGTATGGAGTGATTAGGCTGTGTGTGGACTATTTTGGGAGGCTCAATATGTTTATTATTGATGTTGTTTGGGCTGTTTGGTGATTGTTTTGAATGGTGTGAGGTCATATATATAGGGGAGGTGCTGTCCGTTTCATCGTAAAATAGGTTGTGGTCGATACATAATAGTTATGACGCTTAAATGATAACGATAGTATCGTTTCTCTTATTGTAGACTAAGGAGTTTTGACAATTGCATAGCTTGAGATTGGGGCAGTATATACAAGGTATGTGAGGCTATCCCTTTCCTTCTTTTGCACGACTCCGATTGTACATAATGTAATGAACGAGCTTCCAAAGATACTCTACTCTTAGAAGCTAGCAGTACTTACATTGTTTTCCCTCTTATGGAACGATTGATGTTAATGTTGCTTCTCTTATTCTTATGTTATCAATGTTGTTCATACTTCCTGAATCTTATAAGGTTCATAGTGAAGACTTAGTCCTAATAACGTGTACAGAGGATACCGACCTTACGTCACTCCGAAAGGTTTAGAATGTGATTCCATGAGTCGAGCATGCATTATATATATGTATCTATTTTACTCTACCGAGCCACGCTATAGTTGGCCGGGTACGGCACCTATTGTGCAACCACTGATCAGTTGGGTTTTACCGAGCTCCACGTGGCCGGGTACGATTCTACCGAGCCTATTATGGCCGGGTACGATATGATGATGATGATGCCCACAGAGGCGAATGCTTTAAAGGTTTATGTATTTATACATATGTATCATGCATTTCATGTAAGTAGCCCTCAGAGGTACTAAGATGTTACAGGTTGTATATTCTCTATCCTTGCTTACATTACTGATCGTATTTATGGTTCCTTGCCTTACATACTCAGTACTTTATTCGTACTGACGTCCTTTTATTTGTGGACGCTGCATGTCGTGCTGCAGGTCCTGATAGACAGGCAGGTACAGCTCCCCCACCACAGTAGATCAGCGGTGATTGGCGAGATCCCTTCTCCGGACTTGCCTTGGTCTTGGTATGCAATTTTTGTTATAGACATTATGGGTATGTCGGGGCCCTGTTCCGGCTATGTTGCAACACTTATGTTCTTTTAGAGGCTCATAGACAGGTGTCGGCTCATGTATAGTTTGGTATGCCTTGTAGGCTAGTTTTTGTTGTATAGTCTTTCATAGTAGCGTGGTAGCTCATACCTTATATGTAGTTTCTTGATTGTCTGGTCATCCCCTGCTATGTATATGCATGCCATCATATTTTATTGCTGGTTGTCCATGATCTAGGTCTACCATTTATATTGATCTCGTCAGCCTTAAAAGATAATAATGAAGGTTAGATGAAATGTACGTTGGTGCTCGGCAAGTGTGGTCGGGTGCTAGTCATGGCCCTTCAGTTTGGGTCGTGACAAACTTGGTATCAGAGCAAGTTTGTCCTAGGGGTTGTCTATGAGCCGTGTCTAGTAGAGTCTTGATTATGGATGTGTAGCGCGCCACATTTATAATCAGGAGGCTACATGACATCTAGGGTTGTTACCTTCTTCCTGAATCTAGATCGTGCGTAGAGTTGAGTCGTAAGTGTTTGTCTCTAATATTCACCTTGTTTTTTTCAGTGATGCCTTCGACTAGGAAGCAAACGATTAGTAGGCGGCTTGATACAGCAGCGGGAGAGGGTACCAGTCAGGTGCCCCAAGTCAGAGCAGGACAAAGTGAGGCTCAAAGTGAGATGCCCTCTCATACCTCATCTACTCCATCTCCTCCAGAGGATATTAGAAGGCACCCAGCGCCTCCAGTTCCTTCGTCTGACACTCCAGACCAGGATATGCGGAGTGCTTTGCAGTTATTGACTAGCTTGGTAGCTGCTCAGGCTCAGAGGCAGAATACAGGTGCTGCTGAGAAACCAGTTAGTACAAGAGTTCGTGATTTTATTAATTTAGACCCTCCAGTGTTTACCGGATCAGACCCCAAGGAGGACCCACAGACGTTTATTGACCAGGTTCATCGTACACTTCGTGTTATGCATGTTAGTGATACAGAGACAGTAGAGTTGGCTTCTTATCGGCTACGGGATTTAGCGGTTCTCTGGTATGATAGTTGGGAGAGATCCAGGGGTCCGAACCCTCCTCCAGCTGTGTGGAAGGAATTTTCTGAGGCCTTTCTTCGTCACTACTTGCCAGTTGAGATACGACGAGCTAGAGCTGATAAGTTCTTGAACCTTAGACAAGGTAATATGAGTGTACGAGAGTACAGTATGCAGTTTGATTCTTTGGCAAGGTATGCTCCCCATATGGTGGCCGAGATGAGTGATAGGGTGCATATGTTCGTGAATGGGTTGGGACCACATCTGATAAATGAGTGTACGACAGCCTCCTTGGTGGAGGGCATGGATATTTCCCATATTCAAGCTTATGCCCAGACCCTAGAGGATCGTAAGCGCCAGCAGAGGGCAGTTAGGGAGCAGGATAGAGGCCAGCATAAGAGGGCGAGATTTGCAGGGTATTCTGATGACTTCAGAGGCCGCATCAGGCCACAGTTTTCGAGGAGTTCGGCGCCACCTGTAGCTAGTGCTCCTCCACAGTTTCAGAGGCCTCGATATGATCGATCCTATTCTGGTCCAGGTCAGAGTTCGCGGGCATCTGGCTCGCAACATCACAGGGATACTAGTCAGATGAGACCCCCAACACCACATTGTGATCAGTGCGGCAAGGCCCACTTTGGACTGTGTCGTCGAGGTTCTGATGCATGCTATTCGTGCGGGCAGCCTGGCCATATGATGCGGGATTGTCCTAATAGAGGAGGTGATGGTATGGCTCAGCCGACTGGATCTGTGTCTGGTTCTTCCTCATCAGTTCGACCTCCAGCACGGGGTTTTCAGCAGTCGACAGGTCGTGGTAGGGGTAGAGGTGCAGTGCCGAGTTCGAGTGGTGCTCAAAATCGAACCTATGCTCTAGTAGGTCGACAGGATCTCGAGTCGTCTCCAGATGTTGTTACAGGTATTATATCTGTGTTTTCTTATGATGTATATGCGTTGATTGATCCGGGATCTACATTATCATATGTTACACCCTTTGTGGCTAATAAGTTTGGCATTGAACCTGAATTGATAAGTAAACCCCTCGCGGTATCTACTCCGATAGGAGATTCTGTGATTGCTAGAAGGGTATATAGAGGTTGCACTGTGATGATTTGTAGTCGTCAAACCTCGGCAAATTTATTTGAGTTAGAAATGGTTGATTTTGATGTGATAATGGGAATGGACTGGTTGGCCTCATGCTATGCAAATGTTGACTGTCGTACGAAGATGGTTAGGTTCCAATTTCCGGGTGAACCCGTCATTGAATGGAAAGGGAACATTGCTACACCGAAAGGTAGGTTTATTTCCTATCTTAAGGCAAGGAAAATGATCTCAAAAGGTTACATTTATCATCTCGTTCGCGTTAGGGATGTGGAGGCGAAACCGCCTACTTTACAATCAATCCCTGTGGTCAACGAATTCCCAGATGTTTTCCCAGATGAACTCCCAGGCCTTCCTCCTGAAAGGGAGATTGAGTTTAGCATTGATGTGTTGCCTGACACTCAACCGATCTCTATTCCTCCATACAGAATGGCCCCGACAGAGTTGCGAGAGTTGAAGGTGCAGTTGAAGGACTTGCTGGATAAGGGCTTTATTAGGCCTAGCACTTCACCTTGGGGTGCACCAGTCCTATTCGTGCGGAAGAAAGACGGGTCGTTACGGATGTGTATCGACTATCGACAGTTGAATAAGTCTACTATAAAGAACAAGTATCCACTTCCAAGAATTGATGACCTGTTTGACCAACTCCAGGGTGCCAAGTATTTCTCCAAGATTGATTTACGTTCAGGGTATCATCAGGTAAGGGTTAGGGAGAAAGATATTCCAAAGACGGCCTTCCGGACAAGATATGGGCACTTTGAGTTCTTGGTGATGTCGTTCGGGCTAACAAATGCCCCAGCAGCTTTTATGGATCTCATGAATACTATATTCAGGCCCTATCTTGATGTGTTCGTGATTGTATTCATTGATGACATTCTAGTGTATTCTCGTTCGGAGGCGGAACACGCGGGCCACTTGCGGATAGTATTACAGACGCTTCAGGATCGTAAGTTATATGCTAAGCTCTCCAAATGTGAATTCTGGCTGAACTCAGTAGCATTCCTTGGCCATGTGATATCTGATGAGGGTATTAGTGTCGACACTCAGAAGATCGATGCAGTAAAGAATTGGCCGAGACCTACAACACCATCAGAAGTCCGCAGCTTCCTAGGACTAGCAGGATATTATAGGCGGTTTGTAGAAGGATTTTCCTCTATATCATCACCATTGACTAAGTTAACACAAAAAGCTACCAAATTCCAGTGGTCTGACACTTGTGAACGTAGTTTTCAGGAGCTGAAGAATCGATTGACATCTGCACCAGTGCTCACTCTTCCTGAAGGAACAGAAGATTATGTGGTATATTGTGATGCCTCAGGTATAGGTTTGGGGTGCGTATTGATGCAGCGTGGGAATGTGATTGCTTATGCATCAAGACAATTGAAGAAGCATGAAAAGAATTATCCAACCCATGATTTGGAATTGGCTGCAGTAATATATGCTTTGAAGATATGGCGGCACTACTTATACGGCGTCCATGTTGACATCTACACAGATCACAAGAGTTTACAATACATCTTCAAGCAGAAAGAGTTGAATTTGAGGCAGCGTAGGTGGCTTGAATTATTGAAAGACTACGACGTCGAGATATTGTATCATCCCGGTAAAGCCAATGTTGTGGCAGATGCTCTCAGCCGTAAATCAATGGGAAGCTTAGTACATATTGAGGCGGGTAGATGGGGGTTGATTAAAGAGCTTCATCAGCTAGCCAATATGAGAATCAGATTGTTAGACTCTGATGACGGAGGTGTTACTGTACAGAATACATCAGAATCATCTTTGGTAGCCGAGGTAAAAGCACGACAATATGAAGATCCTATCTTAGTACGATTAAGAGAAAGCATTCAACAGTGTAAAAGTATGGCTTTTGGGATCGGAAAAGATGGGGCACTGAGATACCAGAGCCGATTGTGTGTGCCTAATGTGGCAGGGTTGCGAGAGAAGATTATGAATGAGATTCATCAATCCCGATATTCCATCCATCCCGGCTCGACAAAGATGTATCATGATGTCAAGGAGCAGTATTGGTGGGATAATATGAAGAAGTCTATTGCAGAATTTGTGGCCCAGTGTCCCAATTGTCAACAAGTAAAGATAGAACATCAGAAACCCGGTGGATTGCTTCAAAATATAGAGATTCCGACCTGGAAGTGGGAGGTGATTAATATGGACTTCATTATTGGATTACCTCGCTCTTATCATAAGTTTGACTCCATCTGGGTGATAATTGATCGACTTACAAAATGTGCCCATTTTCTGCCAGTGAAGACAACTTACACGGCTGAAGATTATGCGAAGTTGTATATCAAGGAGATTGTTAGGCTTCATGGTGTGCCCATATCTATTATATCAGACCGAGGAGCTCAATTTACGGCTAACTTTTGGAGGTCTTTCCAGAAGGGTTTAGGCACACAAGTAAATCTCAGCACTGCATTTCATCCGCAGACTGACGGACAGGCTGAACGTACCATTCAGACACTGGAAGATATGCTACGAGCATGTGTTCTAGATTTTAAGGGGAATTGGGATGATCATCTTCCACTCATAGAATTCGCCTATAACAATAGCTACCATTCCAGTATTAAAATGGCCCCATACGAGGCACTATACGGGAGGAGATGTAGATCACCAGTTGGATGGTTCGAAGTCGGTGAAACAGAATTATATGGGCCAGATTTGATTCACCAAGCTATTGAGAAGGTGAAAGTGATACAGGAGCGATTGAGGACGGCACAAAGCAGGCAAAAATCTTATTCTGATGTCCGACGTCGTGATCTAGAGTTTGAGGTTGGTGATTGGGTTTTCCTGAGGATCTCACCAATGAAGGGTATTATGCGTTTTGGGAAGAAAGGTAAGCTGAGTCCAAGGTATATCGGGCCGTATAAAATTCTTCGACGGATTGGACAGGTTGCTTATGAGTTAGAATTGCCATCAGAATTGGAATTTGTCCACCCGGTATTCCATGTATCTATGTTGAGAAAATGTATTGGAGACCCTTCTCGAGTCATCCCTATCAAAGATGTACAAGTTACAGAGGACCTATCATATGAAGAAGTGCCAATGGCGATATTAGATCGGCAAGTCCGCAAGCTGAGAACAAAAGATGTAGCTTCCGTCAAAGTATTGTGGAGGAACAAAAATATGGAAGAAATGACATGGGAAGTAGAAGAGGAGATGAAGTCTAAATACCCTTACTTATTCCAGAATGAAGATAACAAGGATGCTGGTGGAAGACAGGATACATTGGAAGAAGAAACGGCTTTATGAGGTAAGCAATAATTTGAGAATACTCCTCCTTAATACAAAATGGTGATATGTAGATAATGTAAATACGCATAATGCTTTGTGTAGACTTGTGAAACCATATGTTGGGCTTAATTACTTGCAAGTTTTGCTAGTGACCATTTTATAGGGGAAAATTGATCGGAAATTTCCATTGGAATCCACGGTGATTTAAACTCCCCCTAAACCCTTACATTCGAGGACGAATGTTCCTAAGGGGGGGAGGGTGTTACAACCCATATCCACATGTGTTAGTTCATGCCATATATTAGTTAACATAAATCCAAGAAGGAATTATCTTTGAGATGATAAGAAGTCAATCCTATTGGTCTTAAGTGATACAAGAGTGTATAAGGGTGATTAACCAATATTAGAAGTTAAACGAATCAAGGATGTTGTAACTCGTATTTTCAGGTAATCTAGCGGTGCTTAATACACTCAAGAGGTCATTTATTAAGTTATTTTAATCATATAATATCCGTATCATAAGTCTTGAAGTCAAACGAGTTATGAAACAAAAGTCGACAAAAGTTGTCGCAACTTAGGTTCATAATTTTACTTAAACATTAGGTCAAATGTTTCTAATCTTTTATCATAATTTACAAGGAATTACGGGGTGATCTACCCACCAAATTAAGGATCTATGAGTCTAGTTTCCAACGCATTAAACCGTTCATCGATACGATCTCGGAGTAGAGAGATATTCGCGTTTTCGCGAGACTGCGCCAAGCACCTCTCTATGGGGCCCACTAAGTCGGTTTAAGATATTTGGACTTATATAGGATGACCACAACCCGTTTTTAGTCATTTCTTTTCACTATTTTCAGAACTTAGAACCCTAGGAACATCCTCTCAAGGTTCTCTCAAGATTCAAGACCCAAAAAAGGGCAAACAACACAAATCAAGTGTCGGGAATTCCGTGGCGCTAGTAAGTCTCTTGTTCTTCTTGTTGTTGCTCATTTTTGTGTCGTTCCAACTCGTGTGGGAGGTTGTTTTAAAGGGTATATGTTCTGTAAATACTCCCTAATGTTCTTAATATTAATCCTAGGTGATTTCAAGCCTTCTAAAGTGATTCTAGTGCCGAAAAACACTAATTGATCGCTAGTTTCATTTTTTTGTTGTTGTGGCAGCATTGGAGGGATATTTCTTGGAAATTTAAGGTCAAATTGGAGTTGTTCTTTCTGTATAAAGGTAAGGAACCTCTTACTCTATATGTATTTAAGATTATCCAAGTTGCGGCTAAGCCATTGAAGCTAGAACTTGTGAGATATATATCGAAAGGTTTGGTAGTAGTGTTATTGTTTTGTGGACTGTTTTGCGTTGTTGTTGGGCTGCGTATTTTACTACTATCTTGTGGAGTTTTGGAGGAGGAAGGGTGTGGAGAAACACCATATATATGTAGGTTTATGGGCTGATAGTTATTCGTAACATTTCCAGGTTGTTTGACACGACTACGGTGGTCGTCGTATGTATGGAGTGATTAGGCTGTGTGTGGACTATTTTGGGAGGCTCAATATGTTTATTATTGATGTTGTTTGGGCTGTTTGGTGATTGTTTTGAATGGTGTGAGGTCATATATATAGGGGAGGTGCTGTCCGTTTCATCGTAAAATAGGTTGTGGTCGATACATAATAGTTATGACGCTTAAATGATAACGATAGTATCGTTTCTCTTATTGTAGACTAAGGAGTTTTGACAATTGCATAGCTTGAGATTGGGGCAGTATATACAAGGTATGTGAGGCTATCCCTTTCCTTCTTTTGCACGACTCCGATTGTACATAATGTAATGAACGAGCTTCCAAAGATACTCTACTCTTAGAAGCTAGCAGTACTTACATTGTTTTCCCTCTTATGGAACGATTGATGTTAATGTTGCTTCTCTTATTCTTATGTTATCAATGTTGTTCATACTTCCTGAATCTTATAAGGTTCATAGTGAAGACTTAGTCCTAATAACGTGTACAGAGGATACCGACCTTACGTCACTCCGAAAGGTTTAAAATGTGATTCCATGAGTCGAGCATGCATTATATATATGTATCTATTTTACTCTACCGAGCCACGCTATAGTTGGCCGGGTACGGCACCTATTGTGCAACCACTGATCAGTTGGGTTTTACCGAGCTCCACGTGGCCGGGTACGATTCTACCGAGCCTATTATGGCCGGGTACGATATGATGATGATGATGCCCACAGAGGCGAATGCTTTAAAGGTTTATGTATTTATACATATGTATCATGCATTTCATGTAAGTAGCCCTCAGAGGTACTAAGATGTTACAGGTTGTATATTCTCTATCCTTGCTTACATTACTGATCGTATTTATGGTTCCTTGCCTTACATACTCAGTACTTTATTCGTACTGACGTCCTTTTATTTGTGGACGCTGCATGTCGTGCTGCAGGTCCTGATAGACAGGCAGGTACAGCTCCCCCACCACAGTAGATCAGCGGTGATTGGCGAGATCCCTTCTCCGGACTTGCCTTGGTCTTGGTATGCAATTTTTGTTATAGACATTATGGGTATGTCGGGGCCCTGTTCCGGCTATGTTGCAACACTTATGTTCTTTTAGAGGCTCATAGACAGGTGTCGGCTCATGTATAGTTTGGTATGCCTTGTCGGCTAGTTTTTGTTGTATAGTCTTTCATAGTAGCGTGGTAGCTCATACCTTATATGTAGTTTCTTGATTGTCTGGTCATCCCCTGCTATGTATATGCATGCCATCATATTTTATTGCTGGTTGTCCATGATCTAGGTCTACCATTTATATTGATCTCGTCAGCCTTAAAAGATAATAATGAAGGTTAGATGAAATGTACGTTGGTGCTCGGCAAGTGTGGTCGGGTGCTAGTCATGGCCCTTCAGTATATCGGGCCGTATAAAATTCTTCGACGGATTGGACAGGTTGCTTATGAGTTAGAATTGCCATCCGAATTGGAATTTGTCCACCCGGTATTCCATGTATCTATGTTGAGAAAATGTATTGGAGACCCTTCTCGAGTCGTCCCTATCAAAGATGTACAAGTTACAGAGGACCTATCATATGAAGAAGTGCCAGTGGCGATATTAGATCGGCAAGTCCGCAAGCTGAGAACAAAAGATGTAGCTTCCGTCAAAGTATTGTGGAGGAACAAAAATATGGAAGAAATGACATGGGAAGCAGAAGAGGAGATGAAGTCTAAATACCCTTACTTATTCCAGAATGAAGATAACAAGGATGCTGGTGGAAGACAGGATACATTGGAAGAAGAAACGGCTCTATGAGGTAAGCAATAATTTGAGAATACTCCTCCTTAATACAAAATGGTGATATGTAGATAATGTAAATACGCATAATGCTTTGTGTAGACTTGTGAAACCATATGTTGGGCTTAATTACTTGCAAGTTTTGCTAGTGACCATTTTATAGGGGAAAATTGATCGGAAATTTCCATTGGAATCCACGATGATTTAAACTCCCCATAAACCCTTACATTCGAGGACGAATGTTCCTAAGGGGGGAGGGTGTTACAACCCATATCCACATGTGTTAGTTCATGCCATATATTAGTTAACATAAATCCAAGAAGGAATTATCTTTGAGATGATAAGAAGTCAATCCTATTGGTCTTAAGTGATACAAGAGTGTATAAGGGTGATTAACCAATATTAGAAGTTAAACGAATCAAGGATGTTGTAACTCGTATTTTCAGGTAATCTAGCGGTGCTTAATACACTCAAGAGGTCATTTATTAAGGTATTTTAATCATATAATATCCGTATCATAAGTCTTGAAGTCAAACGAGTTATGAAACAAAAGTCGACAAAAGTTGTCGCAACTTAGGTTCATAATTTTACTTAAACATTAGGTCAAATGTTTCTAATCTTTTCTCATAATTTACAAGGAATTACGGGGTGATATACCCACCAAATTAAAGATCTATGAGTCTAGTTTCCAACGCATTAAACCGTTCATCGATACGATCTCGGAGTAGAGAGATATTCGCGTTTTCGCGAGACTGCGCCAAGCACCTCTCTATGGGGCCCACTAAGTCGGTTTAAGATATTTGGACTTATATAGGATGACCACAACCCGTTTTTAGTCATTTCTTTTCACTATTTTCAGAACTTAGAACCCTAGGAACATCCTCTCAAGGTTCTCTCAAGATTCAAGACCCAAAAAAAGGGCAAACAACACAAATCAAGTGTCGGGAATTCCGTGGCGCTAGTAAGTCTCTTGTTCTTCTTGTTGTTGCTCATTTTTGTGTCGTTCCAACTCGTGTGGGAGGTTGTTTTAAAGGGTATATGTTCTGTAAATACTCCCTAATGTTCTTAATATTAATCCTAGGTGATTTCAAGCCTTCTAAAGTGATTCTAGTGCCGAAAAACACTAATTGATCGCTAGTTTCATTTTTTTGTTGTTGTGGCAGCATTGGAGGGATATTTCTTGGAAATTTAAGGTCAAATTGGAGTTGTTCTTTCTGTATAAAGGTAAGGAACCTCTTACTCTATATGTATTTAAGATTATCCAAGTTGCGGCTAAGCCATTGAAGCTAGAACTTGTGAGATATATATCGAAAGGTTTGGTAGTAGTGTTATTGTTTTGTGGACTGTTTTGCGTTGTTGTTGGGCTGCGTATTTTACTACTATCTTGTGGAGTTTTGGAGGAGGAAGGGTGTGGAGAAACACCATATATATGTAGGTTTATGGGCTGATAGTTATTCGTAACATTTCCAGGTTGTTTGACACGACTACGGTGGTCGTCGTATGTATGGAGTGATTAGGCTGTGTGTGGACTATTTTGGGAGGCTCAATATGTTTATTATTGATGATGTTTGGGCTGTTTGGTGATTGTTTTGAATGGTGTGAGGTCATATATATAGGGGAGGTGCTGTCCGTTTCATCCGTAAAATAGGTTGTGGTCGATACATAATAGTTATGACGCTTAAATGATAACGATAGTATCATTTCTCTTATTGTAGACTAAGGAGTTTTGACAATTGCATAGCTTGAGATTGGGGCAGTATATACAAGGTATGTGAGGCTATCCCTTTCCTTCTTTTGCACGACTCCGATTGTACATAATGTAATGAACGAGCTTCCAAAGATACTCTACTCTTAGAAGCTAGCAGTACTTACATTGTTTTCCCTCTTATGGAACGATTGATGTTAATGTTGCTTCTCTTATTCTTATGTTATCAATGTTGTTCATACTTCCTGAATCTTATAAGGTTCATAGTGAAGACTTAGTCCTAATAACGTGTACAGAGGATACCGACCTTACGTCACTCCGAAAGGTTTAGAATGTGATTCCATGAGTCGAGCATGCATTATATATATGTATCTATTTTACTCTACCGAGCCACGCTATAGTTGGCCGGGTACGGCACCTATTGTGCAACCACTGATCAGTTGGGTTTTACCGAGCTCCACGTGGCCGGGTACGATTCTACCGAGCCTATTATGGCCGGGTACGATATGATGATGATGATGCCCACAGAGGCGAATGCTTTAAAGGTTTATGTATTTATACATATGTATCATGCATTTCATGTAAGTAGCCCTCAGAGGTACTAAGATGTTACAGGTTGTATATTCTCTATCCTTGCTTACATTACTGATCGTATTTATGGTTCCTTGCCTTACATACTCAGTACTTTATTCGTACTGACGTCCTTTTATTTGTGGACGCTGCATGTCGTGCTGCAGGTCCTGATAGACAGGCAGGTACAGCTCCCCCACCACAGTAGATCAGCGGTGATTGGCGAGATCCCTTCTCCGGACTTGCCTTGGTCTTGGTATGCAATTTTTGTTATAGACATTATGGGTATGTCGGGGCCCTGTTCCGGCTATGTTGCAACACTTATGTTCTTTTAGAGGCTCATAGACAGGTGTCGGCTCATGTATAGTTTGGTATGCCTTGTCGGCTAGTTTTTGTTGTATAGTCTTTCATAGTAGCGTGGTAGCTCATACCTTATATGTAGTTTCTTGATTGTCTGGTCATCCCCTGCTATGTATATGCATGCCATCATATTTTATTGCTGGTTGTCCATGATCTAGGTCTACCATTTATATTGATCTCGTCAGCCTTAAAAGATAATAATGAAGGTTAGATGAAATGTACGTTGGTGCTCGGCAAGTGTGGTCGGGTGCTAGTCATGGCCCTTCAGTTTGGGTCGTGACAGGGGACGCTAGGCTGGAAGATCCCTAAGGCCTAAAAGTTGGCAGCGCCGTTTTTCTAACAAAAAAAAGACTCCCCCCATGTCGTCTTCTCTAGGAAACGTACACCCCATCGTTCTGCTTCTTCAACCAAATGACCACCATCTTCTCTCATCTTTGTCACCCTTAACAATATAACATACGCACACAGACTCACGCGAAAATAAAATAATGGGGCTGGGAAGGACGACCAAAATAGGGGTTCGTTAATCAGCCTCAAATCGACTCAATGGGTTGAAATTTTCACACTCTCGTCTAAGCAGCTTGAGATTCTTCAACAAAATTCTCAGAGCCGTGTAAAAACCGGGAAAAAACAGAGGGTTTGAGGAGGTTACGCCCTAGTTCTGTTTCAGCGTCGATGTCTCTTGTGTATGTTGCTCAGAGGGAAATTTTTAACTGAAGAGAGCTCACTTTAGTCTATTCTATTAGGTTCTTCTTTACTACTTCTGCTGATTTTGCATACGTAGCCGCTTTTCATGTCCCTTTGTATTTATGCGGTGACAACTGATGTGCACAAATGGAATACTGAAATGGATTGATATGATTATTGTAATGAAGAAAATACTAAGATGTCTTGGTTTTTTGATTTAATATCATTTCAAAAAGAGCAAAATCAAAACAGAAAATGAGTTGGAGTTTTAATGTCGGAAGTTCATTGGTTGAGCTCGTTTGGGGCTGGATCCGGGTTTGTTTGAGTTTTGCGGTGCCAAGTTGAGGTCCGTCTGCGGTTTGTCACATTTATGAGTTCAAAACAATGAAACGATCAATTTTCCGACTATATTGAGGTCAACTCTTTCATTCTCTATTTGTTTTATTCGAGCTTAGTGCTAATTATTTGTTTGGTGATGCGATCCCGTTGTTTCCGTAATTATTCTCCGTGATTTTGAATTTGCTCGCTCGGTTATCTGCTCGCGTTTACTTGAATTGGTTATAGCTGAACATTATTTTGTCACAGTATAGAAATTGGGTTGCTATTCATCAACTGAACTACGTCAGATTAGATTAAAGGGGCTCGGGTGTACATTTCATATGACCCGACTCCAATTTCTAACAAGGTTAAATAAAGCGTATCATGAACCACGAGTACATTTTATGTAGCGCGGCTTACGATGTGTTTTATATATCCTTGAATTTTCATAAAAATATTAAAAGCGGTTAAAAGAGTTAAAAAATGCACGTAGGTTTAAAACATGCAATTAATCAGATAATTAGGCCAATAATAACAGTTGAGCGACCGTGCTAAAATCACGAAACCTGAGAATGCCTAACACCTTCTCCTGGGTTAACAAAATTTCTTGTCCGGATTTCTGTGTTCGTAGAATGTAAAACAGAGTCAATCTTTCCTCGATTCGAGATTTAAAATCGGTGACTTGGGACACTATAAATTATCCCAAGTGGCGACTCTGAATTTTAAATAAAATAATCTTGTTTCGATTGTCACTTAAATTGGAAAAAACTCCCTTTATACCCTTCTGGGGTGTTGTAAAAAGGAGGTGTGACTGTTTTGTAACTTGAAGAAGAAAACGAAGGAGGAGCAGGAGGAGGAGAAAGGGGGCTGAAGTTATTTAAATATTGGGTACAAGTTAAAAGTTTTTAAAAAATGGGTATAGGTTAAATGGGGACGACCAAATAGGGTGCCTCGTGCAATTTTTACTATTCAGGATCATCAAAACTTGATTTGGAATGATTACGAACTATGATTAACTACTAAAGTAAAGTAGTTCACAATTGACTGCAAAGAACTCGAGATTAGCAAAGTCAGTTTCTTATCAAAGTGAGGAATATGGGTTTAACATGATAGGTGCAAGATAACTATTTGGGATTTAACTCCAGTTTAATTCACTCAAAAATTCTAACGATTCTTACGAATTCACTCGATGATTAGTTCAAACGTGTAGTCAAGACTCTTCTCTCGATTAAATTTTAACTCTAAAAGGTGAACGAATATAAGCATTGTAAAGTGTGCAAGCATGCGTTAATGGATTAGTCCTTAGGAAAACATCTCTCGAATATTCTCCTAACTTGATTCAATCAACAATTCAACAAGCTCTTTCGATTGCTTAAGAGAATCAATAAATTAAATCAAACAAAATAATGCAAAGATAATCACCAAGATATTCCCTTTTTGATTAAATAACATGACAAATAAAGTTGCAACAATTCAAACTCCATAAACAAATTCAAGCACGAACTAGAATTAAAATCCACAAATATTTATCAAAATACCATATCCGTCAAATCCTAGGGCAAAATAATCCATACTCACGGAGGAAGTCATCACAATTATAATTGAAGAATAAGAAAGCATCAATCTAACTTTACAATCCAAACTCTAGTATTGAATTGATGGGAAGATGATCATGTCTTGTAGCCTCCAATGCTCTCCCAAAGGTTCCAAGGTCAAAAGTCCCTTCAAAAATATGTTTTTGGTGTATTTATACCATGTAGGTATGAACCCGGATGAATTTACCCTTTCCAAGCCGAAACAGGACAAATATTTTGAGAAAATCACACAGCCGCGCCATGCGCCGCCCCATTCGGGGCATTAGTGGAGAAGTTCAGAGACTTATTTTTTCCACTCTGCAGGAATTTTGCACTAGTGCCCCGCACCCCGCTACGCATGGTGCGGGGAGGTGTGCAATTTTCTTAGAGTAATTTTGTTTTCTCACTTTTTGACATCCAAACTTGGTCCTCGACCCCCAAACGTGATCTTCCTTGGGCTTTTACTCAGACTTCAAAGCTCCATATTGTTCGAATTAGTTCCAAATTATCTTTTTTACTCGAAATCACTTCCTACAAGGGATAACACACATAATAAGTGCAATACACTAATATTTAAGCTCAAGTACAAATAAAATGCTATAATTAGAGTGCAAATTACGACTAAAACACGTGATTCTAGCCTACCATCAGACCTTTGATGTAATGTTTAGATAATATCAACCATAAACCAGTGTGTACTATTTGATCGAAACAAGGGAGTTGCATCGGGGGTAGCCTCATAATGAATCAGACCCTGAGCTCGAAGACGAGGAATCGAGTCTAAAGATCAAAGTGTCCATTGAGACCGAGGCCGGCAACAATCGAGATTAAGTATGACCGACTTCGAGTGAAGTGCTATAACGGAAAGGTGAGATATCCGTAACCGATCGAAGATCACGACAGAAATTCCGGAAGAAATCTAATCAAGGGCGGTTATTTGTACCAATCATGGGATTTACTTTCGTAATTAGAATTGTACCATAATTAGGATTCCTTTAGTATATAAAGGGGAGTCCCCATCATTTGTAAAGACCTCACATTCATGAATATCAAAGTAATATAATATTTCTATCTTTGCTCATCAACTTGCTGCTCTTTAACTGTTCTTACTTTGCCAAGCATGAGGGTTTATTAGCTCAAGGGCATTGACCAAACACTGGTTTACTTTGTATTATTGTCAATTTATATCATTTATCTTTACTTTTATCAATTGGTATTTGGTGAAATTACATATCCTTAATACCACATTACAAGTTTAATTGTTACTTGCTTTTTAGGCTAAACAGTTTGTCGCCCACCGTGGGGCTAAGGATAATAGTGATTGCTTAATATTTTAACCTTCATAACACACACTGCTTTTACACTTTTTCTCGTAAGTATTTTTTATTTCAGGAATCAACATGTCGAATTCTCAAGTAGTACACACTCATACTGATACCGACCTTGGTCTTCATGGCAAAAACAAACACGTAGTTGCCCCGGTAAACGAAGTGCATCCAATCAATCCTGAAAGCACCACAGGCCATAGATCTGATTGATGTCAGTTCTCATGTAGCTATTAGTGGAGATTTAGGCGCCGACCTTGAAAATAGTGTCTGCAGAGACGCCCGGACAGCCGACCAGAATGCACAAAATGGTAAAGAAGGCGGAATTAGCCTTCGAATGATATTTGACATGCTACAAACTCAGCAGGCCGCGATAGTGCAACTCCAAAATCTCTAAGCAGAATCGAACTCGATACATCACATGGAGTTGCTCATAGAGTTGAACCTGCACAGGAGAAATTGAATGATAATGGATCGAGAACTGATCACGCCATCATGAAGATGCTCGAGGAGCTCACTAAACGGATTGAATCGGGAGAAAAAAATATCAAGGCTAATGATAAAAAGGTAGAGATGTACAACTCCCAGGTTGATCAAATACTGTACGCACCCCCAATTCTATAGGGTTTGGATTCGAAAAAGTTGGTGCAGAAGCCTTTCCCACTAAGTGCGGCTCCGAAGCCCATTCCGAAGAAATTTCGCATGCCAGAAATTCCCAAGTACAATGGAACCACTGATCCTAACGAGCATGTTACTTCTTATACATGCACAATAAAAGGAAATGACTTATAAGATGATGAAATTGAATCTGTTCTGTTGAAAAGATTTGGAGAAACTTTATCGAAGGAGGCAATGATATGGTACCACAATTTGCTGCCCAACTCCATTGACTCTTTTGCCATGCTTGCCGATTCATTCGTTAAGGCGCATGCCGGAGCAATAAAGGTCGTGACTAGGAAGTCGGACCTCTTCAAAGTGAGACAAAAGGATAATGAAATGCTAAGGGAATTTGTATCTCGATTTCAGATGGAGTGCATGGACCTACCCCTGATTACCCATGATTGGGCTGTCCAAGACTTTACTCAGGATTTGAACAAGTGAAGTTCGATAGCGTCACGACATCTAAAGCAGAATTTGATTGAATATCTAGCGGTGACCTGAGCCGATGTGCATAATCGATACCAATCAAAGATCAGGGTCAAGGATGATTAGTTGGGAGCCCCGTCAGGTTCCATGGTAAATAGATCCGAAGGCAAGATTCAAAGAGACATCAATAGAGAGCCCTGATCGAACAAAGTTCGATACCAACCATATAGTGCAGATCGTAGAAATAACGGACTGGGACATAATCCTGTTCGAAATGATCGAAGGAATGATCGAGGTCAAAATTCTCGAGGGCTCATGAGTAAAAGTGGCTTCGATAAACATGTCGAGCCTAAGGAAGCACCACAGTTATCGGAATATAACTTTAGAGTCGATGCTTCAGGTATTGTGTCAGCCATTGGATGAATTAAGGATACTATGTGGCCCAAACCCCTGCAGACCTATCCAGCTCAAAAGAATCCAAATCAAATGTGCAAGTACCATGGAACCCATGGTCACAGAACCGAAGACTGCAGACAATTAAGGGATAAGGTAGCCCGTTTATTCAACGAAGGTCATGTTCGAGAGTTCTTGAGAGACCGAGCAAAAAATCACTTCAGAGATAAGGACGCAAACAGGAAAAACGAACAGGAGAAACCGTAGCATGTGATTCATATGATCGTCGGTGGGGTCAATATTCCTTAGGGCCCGACATTTAAGCGCACCAAAGTTACAATTACAAGAGAGAAGCGTACCCGGGACTACTTACCAGAAGATACCTTATCTTTCAACGATGATGATGCAGAAAGGATCGAACAGCCTCACAACAACGCATTGGTAATATCTGTCCTTATGAATAAAATTTAAGTTAAATGTGTGTTGGTTGATCCAGCTAGCTCGGTGAATATTATTCGATCAAGGGTCGTGGAGCAGCTCAGCCTTCAGGATCAAATCGTGCCTGCAGCTCGAGTGCTCAACGGTTTCAACATGATGAGTGAAACCACCAAAGGGGAAATCATGCTGCCAGTGAATGTGGCCGGAACTATCCAGGAAACGAAGTTCCATGTGATCGAAGGTGACATGAGGTACAATACGCTGCTCCGAAGACCTTGGATCCATAATATGAGGGTAATACCTCCAACGCTTCATCAACTCTTAAAATTCCCAACACCGAAAGGAGTCAAAATGGTGTACACCGAACAACCAGCAGCCAAAGAGATCTTTGCAATTGATGAGGTAATACCAGTATCGTCACTAACATCAACCAAGGGGCCAGAATCGAAGAAAAAGCTGGAAGTCAAATAGCAACCGCAGTCACAGGCTTCGGCCATATTAGAACAACAGGAGGACTCTTGATGATGATGATTGTATGATACCTTGAAACTTCATAATCCCCAACAATTCCAACGCCATGAAGTCAACGATTGAAGAGCTGGAACAAGTCATACTAATCGAGCATCTGCTCGATTGAAAGGTATACCTGGGTATGGGGTTAACTCCCGAGCTTAGGGAAAAGATGATTAAATTCCTTATTAAAAATAAGGATTGTTTCACTTGGTCCCACCTTGACATAACAAGGATCCCACCGGAGATCACCACTTATCGATTGAGTTTGGACTCGAAGTTTAGACCGTAAAGCAAAAGAGAAGTCCTCAGTTCGAGGTAAAGCATGTATTCATCAAGGACGAGGTAACCAAACTTATTAAAATAGGATCTATCTGGGAAGTAAAATATCCCTAGTGGTTAGCAAACATAGTTGTAGTCCCCAAGAAGGGGAATAAACTTAGAATGTGTGTAGACTACAAACACTTAAGCAAAACATGCCCTAAGGACTCTTTTTCACTACCGAATATCGATAGCATGATCAATGCCATGCCCGGCCACGAGATCCTCAGCTTTCTCGATGCCTACTCCGGGTAAAACCAAATACAAATGAACCCGGAGGATCAAGAAAAGACCTCGTTTATCACTAAGTACGATACTTATTGCTATAATGTAATGCCGTTTGGGCAAAAAAATGTTGGTGCTACTTATCAACGCCCAGTGAACCAAATGTTCAAAGAACAAATAGGTAAATCAATGAAGGTTTATATTGGTGACATGCTAGTTAAGTCCCTATGCGCAGAAGACCATTTGACACATTTGTAGGAAACCTTCGACATATTGAGACAGTATAACATGAAGCTCAACCCCGAGAAATGTGCATTCGGGGTCGGTTCAGGCAAGTTTCTCGGCTTTATGGTATCAAATCGGGGAATTGAGATCAATCCCGATAAAATCAAGGCAATCGAGGATATCACAATCGTGGACAACGTTAAGGCCGTACAAAGATTAACAGGACGGATTGCCGCTCTAGGCCATTTCATCTCAAGGTCTTCGGATCAAAGTCACAGGTTCTTCTTACTACTAAAAAAGAATAACAATTTCACTTGGACCCCGGAGTGCCAACATGCATTGGAAGAACAAAAACGGTATGTTTCGAGCCCGCCGTTGCTTTATACTCCAAAAATGGATGAGCTGCTCTACTTATATTTGGCAGTCTAGGAATTTGCGGCAAGTGGTGTCCTAGTTCGAGAAGAGCAAGGTACGCAATTTTCTGTTTACTGTGTTAGCCGAACTTTAGGCGAAGTAGAGACCCGGTACCCACACTTGAAAAAATTAGCGCTTGCCCTAATAAGCGCCTCTAGGAAATTAAAACCATATTTTCAATGTCACCCAATTTGTGTCATAATCACTTACCCCCTTCATTGTATTTTGCACAAGCCCGAACTCTTGGGCCGATTGGCCAAATGAGCCATCAAAATTAGTGGGTACGATATCGAATATCAACCCCTAATGGCCATAAAGTCCCAAATCTTAGCAGACTTTGTGGCCGACTTTACGCCAGCCCTCATACCCGAGGTCGAAAAGGACTTTTGATAAAAGCGGGTACGTTTTCGGGGTGTGGACTCTTTTCACAGATGGTGCTTCAAATGTGAAGGGGTCCGGTCTAAGCATTGTTTTGAAGCCGCCTACAGGGAGTACAATTAGACAATCTATCAAAACCCCTAAGTTGACTAACAATGAGGCCGAATATGAGGCCATGATTGCAGGTCTCGAGCTGGCTAAAAGCCTAGGAGCAGAGGTCATCGAGGCCAAGTGTGACTCCCAACTCGTGGTTAACCAAGTCAACAAAACCTTCTAGGTTCGAGAAGATCAAATGCAGAGGTACTTGGACAAATTGTAGGTAACCTTACAGTGGTTCAAAGAATGGACCCTACAACATGTACCTCGAGAGCAGAATGGTGAGGCCGATGCCCTTGCAAACTTAGGATCATTAGTCGAAGATGATGAAATTAGCTCAGGGACTGTCGTACAACTTTCAAAGTCTGTATTCGAAGAAGGCCAAGCCAACATAAACTCCACAAGCCTAACTTGGGATTAGAGGAACAAATACATCGATTATCTAAAGAATGGAAAACTTTCGTCGGATCCAAAGGAATCGAGGACTCTGCAAATGAAAGCTGCGCGATTTACATTGTCCAAGGATGGGACATTGTATAGAAGGACTTCGATGGGCCATTGGCAATATGCTAGGTCCAGGAGACACCGACTACGTCCTGCGAGAAGTTCACGTGGGCACTTGTGGGAACTATTCCGGTGCCGAATCACTGGTTCACAAAGTCATCAGAGTAGGGTATTATTGGGACAATATGGAAAAGGATACTAAGGAGTTCGCTCGAAATGCAACAAATGCCAAAGACATGCGCTGATGATTCATCAGCTTGGGGAGCAACTTCATTCAGTCTTATCTCATGCTCGTTCATGAAATGGGGAATGGATATCGTCGGCCCTTTGCCATCGGCACGGGGTAAAGCTAAGTTCATTTTATTTATGACTGACTATTTCTTTAAATAGGTTGAAGCACTTGCCTTCGAGAAAGTCAGAGAGAAAGAAGTTATAGACTTCATCTGAGATCACATCGTACGCCGATTCAGGATACCCGCCGAGATAGTGTGAGACAATGGAAAATAATTTATCGACAGCAAAATAATGAAGTTCTTCGAAGATCATCAAATAAAAAGGATATTATCGATGCCGTATCATCCTAGTGGGAACGGACAGGCCGAATCAACGAACAAAACCATCATTCAAAACCTAAAGAAGAGGTTGAACGACGCTAAGGGAAAATGGAGAGAAATTTTTCCCGAAGTTCTTTGGGCATATCGGACAACGACAAAATCCAATACGGGGCAATGCCGTTCTCCTTAGTATATAGCGCCGAGGCTCTGATACCGATCGAGGTTGGGGAACCAAGCGTCAGGTTTTGATACACAACGGAAGAATCAAATCACTAGGCTATGAACACAAGCTTCGAATTTTAGACGAAAATGGGAAGCCTCCCTTGTCCGAATGGCCGCCCAAAAACAACGAATCGAAAGATACTATAATCAAAGAGCCAATCTTCAACACTTCAAAACAGGGACTTTGTTCTGAGGAAAGTCACCCTCAATACTCGAGATCCAAACGAGGGGAGACTCGACCCAAATTGGGCAGGACCATATCAGGTCCTCGGTGTCATCGGAAATGAATCTTACATGCTTGGCGATGAACGTCGAACAACTGCCAAATAATTGGAACATATCACTCCTCAAAAGATACTATTGCTAAGGTATGACTCTCTCCCTTTTTCGTTTATATTTGATACTAACTTATTGCAGGTGTTCGATCAAAGACATCAGGAAATTCTTCAACACAAAGACCTCAGGTTTTAAAACATGTGTTGCACTCTTTTTCCCTTAGATCGGTTTTTGTCCCAAATGGGGTTTTCCGGTGAAGTTTTTAACGAGGCAATAATTATTTGTGCTACATGGGGACTATTCAACAGTATCCGAGGCTTCTTTACAATCAACCTCGAACACTAGGGGGCATCACCCTCGGATGTTATATTTTCAAGGAAGATGCTTTGTGTCAACAGAGTCTCAATAGGAAAATTTTGTAAAGGGCCAAACGGTCAAGAGAACCGTGCCTATGTAGATTGCCTGAGCCCTAATGACAAAACATGTACGCATGAATGATCTATTGAAAGAAGTACCTTTTCCTTATCAGATGTTCCATGCCTTAGTGAAATTTATACTTTACAATTTCTTACTAACGATATTTTACGGAAACCGACTCAAGAGCCAATAGCAACTAAAGCTTGAGAAATTAACCCCATACTCGGGGACTGTCATCCAAAAATCGACATGCTCGAATTGTTAAACTTCGAAATCTTAAGACTTTAAAAAGGAAATCCTTGATTTTATAGGCCACGACCACCCCACTCAGGCACTGATACTTCGAACAAGTTGGAAGTATAATCGAGAGACAAGCCTGATGGGCAAATATCAAGTTAAAGGCTATGGCCAAACTAACACGGTTCGGAGACGTCCGAATTCCGTAATCAAATAGGCCTTCAAATATTTTCATAAAATCGATTAAAAAAGGGCTACCCTCGGCAAATTTACATAAGGTTTCGATAACATCGACCCTCAAAAACCTTAAGAGGTACCAAGTTGAACAAACTTATGATAAGGCATGACAAAGTTTTTTGACAACACTGAATCCTATTCTCATGCTAAGGCATAACAAATTTTTATATGATCAAATTTTTATGCCGAAAAAGGGGAAAAAGCCATTATTTTGAGGCTATATCGGCCCGATTCAAGAGCCTAAGGGCCATTACATTGTCGAGCTCGAGGGCCCGCCCTCGCTTAATCAAAACCTAAGGGTTTTTTCTACTCTACGTTCGAGCAAGTACTCACTCTACTATAGAAACTATAATAATCCGATTTCAACAAAATTTTCACAAGGAAATGAAGTGAGTCAAATTTCTCACAACGCCTAAAGTATATCAGAATTATCATAAGGCAAAAGCAAAACAAAGTTTTTACAGAACAAAAATCAGAGACAAATCAGAAAGAAAAATGATCTTTCATATATACAAAATGTATGCGGCGAAATCAGAGGACTTGATTTCTCGCTATCAAGCCACTTCGGAAGAATACCTCGAGACCCCGAGGATGTGAAGCCACGACCGAGTTCCCTCCCTCGGGTCTCGTCGGGGCCCGACTCGAAGAAGACGGAGGACGAGGTTAGAACAAAAGGGGAAGTTCCCTGGGAACACGACTAAGTCTGATAGGGCCTGCCTATCCAAGGCTAGCCGTCACGTCTCCATACTTTACAATTAATGCCCATGTACTATAGCCAGGTTCCCCTCCTATATAAAGGGAACCCACACCACCTTGTAAAGGGCTAATGTTGCTCCAACTATTTCTCCACAAGATCAATAATATCTCTCTCTCTCTCTTCTCTCTAACTCGCTTGCTCTCACTGGCTCGATGCCACTTTAGCATTTATCGCTTTCTTACTTGTTCTTTATTTATCGCTTGGCCTTGGCCATATAAAGCTTTGTTTGATCATAACCTAACTGTTATCCCATTCTCGACTATCCCCGATAGCTCGAGCTCGACCCGGATATCGACCCTGAGGTCCCCCCATCGACCAGTCCTATACCCGGGTAGCAGGCCTCTCGGTCTGATTACTGCCTCGTTTTAGCTTGTATTTCATCATTAAACTTCATATTCCTAGCATTTTCTGCTCTAACAACTAGCATAAAAATAGATCACGTATTTTTAGAATCCCATTTACAAATTTAATTGTTGTTACCATTTTCACGGTAAACAGTTTGGCGCCTACCGTGGGGCTAAAAATAATAGTGATTATTTTCTTGCTGGTTTCATTGCACAAATGAAAGTTACCTTTAACACTTTTCTTGTCCAAGATCTCTTGATTTCAGGTCAAAATGTCTGGCTCAGTAAATAGAATTGAGAACAACTACCTCGAAAATCACGGCGAAAGCGGTGTGGCTGCTCCAGTCGTTCGCACGACGCCACAGAACCCCAATAACGCATCTGGTCAATTCCAGCAGATGCGGGTTCACAAGACGCACAACAGGCCGACGAAGCCTCACACGCCGACGGGAACATATAACATATCGACCGACAGGAAGCCCGAAAAACCCCAGCTCGGGAAGCACAGGAAGTTATTCTTCACGATATTTTTGAAATGTTGCAGGCACAGCAGTTGGCTATTGCTCAGTTGCAAAGCCACCCGGAGACTCCCAGTACAGTAGCGCTGGAAACAGCTCCCCCCGCCGAATGAGTACCCGTGAGATCAAGCAACAACGGCTCGATAACCGACCCTGCCATAGTAAAGATGCCTGGGGATCTCTCCAAAAGGATCGAGTCAGGTTCGTGGAAGTTCATGCAACGACCGTCTCCCGAGGAAGCGGTCTCAGAACCTATATCAAAGAAGTTAGGAACGCCAGAACTCCCTGAGTACAACGGGACCCCAGATCCCGATGATCACATCAACGCTTATATGTGTGCGGGTAAAGGCAACGACCCTCAAGATGATGAGTCCGAGCCCAGCTTATTGAAAAGGTTCGGGGAAACACTCTCAAAAGGAACCATGATGTGGTATCGTGACCTAGCACCCGACCCCACAAACTCGCTCATCGTGCCGATAGATTCCTCCATAGAGACACACGCCGATTCCATCGAAGCAGCGACGGGAGAGCCCGACACATCCAGGGCCGAACAAAGGGAAAATGAAATGCTACGGGAATTCGCACCTTATTCCCTGATGGAACGAACATGATCACCCCCGGTCTCGGGTGACTAGGCAACACAGGCCTTCGCTCAAAGCTTAAACAAACCAAGCCCAACGACTTTGGGGCAGGTCAAATGAAACTTAATCAGATACCCAGCCAAGATCTGGTCGGATGCCCGTGCTCGGCACCAGCCACGAATCAAGGTCGTGGATGACTATCTGGGAGCCTCCTCGGGCTCAATATACCCAAGCAGGCTCCTGGCAAAGAAACTAATGCCAAACAGAGGGAGGTACCACCCATGCGCCGCGGATAGGAGGAACAACCCAAGATGCAATCTACCTCGGGACGGTCAGGAAATGGCCTGAGGGAAACATCCTCGAGGAATCTTTAACAAAGCCAGATTCGACGAGGATGCACGGCCGATAGGGGCACCTCGCCCATCAGAGTACAATTTTAGCATTGCTATACCAACATCGTGTTCACCATAAGCGAAATTAGGGGCGCCAAACGGCTCAGACCTATTCGACCGAATTCCCCTCAAAGGAATCACAACCCGACGCAGGAACTACATGGCGCGCACTACCACTGGGTTGAAATTGGCCACCATCTCAGGAGGAAAACAACCATGTTACTCAATAAAAATCACCGTCGAGCACTGTCGAGTGATCAGTCTCGAATTCAGCCCCGAGGGGGGAAGGCAACCAGGAAGAATGATGCAAATGGGCCGTGACGTATTGCCATGATAGTGGAGGAGTGGAGACACCCTCTAATGACTCATAAAATGGAAAGTAAGAATGCTCGTTTCCAGGAAAAGACGGCTCCGAGGATACGTTCCGGAGGACACCCTTACACCCAGCAAAAAAGACGCTGAGACTTCACCTCGGCCTCACACTGACGCATTGGTAACCTTCTCCCTCATTTGATCTATTTCAAATAAAACATGTGCTCATGAATTCAGGTGATTCGATCAGCACATCAACATTCTCAAGCCGAGGTTAATATTGCGGCTCGGACCGCCGGGTCAAAACACGACCACCTTTCGAATCTTTAACAAATTCCAGACGGCGATCGCTACATCAAGGAGAAAGACCATTCTATCAATACCACACGGCTTGCTCAGATGGGAACGCCGAGTCCCATACCATCAAAGGAGTCACAAAGCACGGATGCCTTATTCAGACAACCACGAGTGTACCGCACGAAGACAGCACCCGCCCCCACTTCGCCCGAGGGATGAAATTCCATGCAAGGGACAAAATTAAAACCATGAGCGGAAAGCAATACAAGGCAAGAGGAAATTCCTCATCATATGATGCATCGCCGGTATCGATACCTCCACTCTCGAAAGGATCAAAAGGTAAGCGAACCACATCTTCGGCCAAGTTCGATTAAACACGGTGGAGGGCCATACTAGAATACACACTCCGAAACAACAGGAATCTATCAAACCCCGGAACATCGCCTACGCACCCTGCGGTAAAGAAAAATTACCCCTTCCTTCATTGTTTTTTTTCTAACTTGTACGCAGACATCCGGCCAGGGCGTTTGGAAGTGCTAACTCTGCCCGAGGACCCCGAGGCCTTAATAGAACCCGTCGCGCTCCTTCCCCTCGACCGGACTTCCTCCCCAAAGAAGGTCTCGCCAGCAAGGTTCTTAGCAGAGCAGCGTACCCCTTGAGGAGGATCCGACAAGATCACAATCCTTCCTTCTGCAATCAAATGATGTAGGACACCCTCTCTCTCTGAAAAGCACCAACCGCTTAGAAGGGCCGGGGAATGACATACCGAGTTTCAATAGGGAATCATGTACCAGACCAAATGGTCCAATGAGCCGCGCCCACGCGGGCCATGCTTACAATAACGAAATGATATGTATTTATGCCAAGCAATAAAAGAACATCTTTCAGCATCTCATACTCCGAAAGAGGAAATTTAAATATACTCTCGGCAAGGATCCCTCCACCGAATGCGTCTCGAAGTACTCAGAGACTTGACATCGACAATTTGGCGCTCGTACGACCGCAAGGTCGGAACTTCGAGCTCATAAAGCCCCAGCAAAGTAATTCCGAGCTCATGAATGATGACCTTCGAGCCCAAGCAAACTCGATGACTCGGAGACTGTCGTCAATCGCCTTACACTGGGAAACCCAAGGTCGTAAGACCCCGAGCAGGCAGACTCGGTATAACCAGATCTATTCTACGTAGCAACACAAATTGTAAGACCTCAACAGGCATGACAAACTGTAAGACCTCAACAGTCATGAACAATTTTGTAAGACCTTACTACAGACATAAAACTCAAAATCCCGAAGTTTAGGCTATACGTCACATTTGTAAGAATCCCGAAAGGGTATACCCTCGGTGTAGACGCCTAAACTATCACTCAGGATCAAAAATGGCTCGGGCCAAACACATATGACTATGGTCAAAACGGCTAATCCAACCAAATTAACGCGACTCGGGGACGCCCGACCATTGCTATACAAAATCGCAGTCCACTACTTCGAATATACCTCGGAAAGAACCGGTTAAAACAAGCTTCCCTCAATAGGCAAACGAGCTTCGACCATGTCAACTCCAAATCACAAGGCTTCAACCTACTCAACCTACGAGCTAAAAACCTTTTGAGGTACTCGAACATCGCCGCTAATGACTTGAAATCGAGGTTCTTCTCGAACCGACGATGGGTCAGGCAAAATTATTTCAAAAAGATCTTAACGATAGGAATACAAAGCCTACAAAATACCTATAGGCAAAAGCGTAAGAGCCATTGTCGCCAGCCAAATAAGCCTCCGGGCCGCATATTAAAAGGTCTCAATGACCGAACAACGTAAGAACCATTGTCGCCAGCTTGAAAATTGACAACTTGAGGATTAAAATGAGCTCGAGTCGTAACCCGATTCGGAGACCAGTTCCAAAATAGTTAACTATACAAGCCTCCGGGCCGCATATTAAAAGGTCTCAACGACCAAACAACGTAAGAGCCACTGTCGCCAGCTTGAAAATCGAAAAAACTTGAGGGTCAGTTGAAGCTCGAGTCGCAAAGCGACTCGGAGGCTGGACCCAAAATAGTTGAAACAACAAACAACCAAGGGTGAGAAATAAAAACCATCGTCATTCGCCCATGCAGGCACGAAAAAACTTGAGGGTCAATTGAAGCTCGAGTCGCAATGCAACTCAGAGACTGAACCCAAGATAGTGGAAACATCAAATGCCCGAGGGAGAGAAATAAAAACGATTATCATTCGCTCATGCAGGCACAGGAGACTGGAGGTATAGTAAGCTCGAGTCAAGGTCGGGCTCAAAGATTGAGTCTAAATAGTTGGGCAAAGCACAGAGGCCCCAATGCCTACTTACGACAAAAGTCGCGCTTAAAAGCCTCCGGGCCTGCCTAATTAACTTCGGTCCCACGAGGCTCCCTTATTTTATATACGCGAAAGGCGCGCTCTCCATCTACAAACATGTGCTGCAAATATCAAATACAAAATTGAAAAACGATGGAATCTACGCTCCACTCCAAAAGGCTACGGCCTACCGGCCCCAAATTCGCACTCCGAGACATTAGCAAGAAGTAACCGAGCATCACACTCGTCCGCCATTGCACGAGCCAATTCCCCCGAGAAAACAAAGCCCCTAGCGCCGACCTCCTCGAGTACCTCTCTGCGGGATCTAGAACAAACATATTCTTTGATCCTTTTCTCACGATCAAGGGCCCGCTTCAACTTAGCCTGGGCATCAGCAACATCTTTCACATGAATCGTCATCTCCTGATCAGCCCTGGTTCGACTCGATGACGCTTCAGCCCGAGCATCGGTTATCTCAGCCCTGACCTTTGAAAGATCGGTCTCGAGCTTCGCGATCATATCTGCTTGACTTGAAGCATTGTTATGAGCCAAACAGAGTTGGACCTCGAAGGCAGGAACCTTGGCCGAGGCGCTTTTCTCCTCTAAAGCTTGAGCTTGCACCTGAGCCCTTAGTTCACCGCAAGCATTCCTGACGTGGTTGGCTTCGCCCTTAAGGTATTCCAAGGCCTCCGTCTTTTTCTGCAGCTAAGATAGGAAAAAGGGTTAACCTTAGGAGTTAAAAGGAGCGAAGCACGTACTACGAAAGGTTACCTGCTCCGTCAAATAGTTCCCGTGATTCGAACTCCGGTACGCCTCATATCGCCA
Organism: Nicotiana sylvestris; assembly: GCF_000393655.2. NCBI lineage: Eukaryota > Viridiplantae > Streptophyta > Magnoliopsida > Solanales > Solanaceae > Nicotiana > Nicotiana sylvestris. Next base: position 95,625,317 of record NC_091058.1, read on the forward strand.
ATGCATCAACTCAACCTCCTTCTCCTCGCTAAGGAGCCTGAGAGGCTCACCCTCGTCCAGAGCTTTCCGAAGCCTGGCCCCTTTGTGAGCACGTGATTTTTGCCCTATATGAATTACTCCTACAAAATCCCAAGGAAATAGATTTTTTCTTTTAGTTATTTGCCATTTTAAGAGTTTTGTAGAATTTTCTTAATTATTTGCATTTTTCTGTGCATGTTCAATTTTATTTAAATCAGGAAAATACAAAAATACTCTCCATTTGCATTGAGGATTTATTTTTATATTTTTAGGTTAATTAATAAATTAGTTATTTTATAAAAATGAAAAATCACAAAAATGACCCACTTTGCATTTTAACCTTTTAATTTTAAATTTTATAGTTTTTCTTTTAATTTTGGAGTTGTTTAATTTTGTAAATGTTAGGATAAGTAATTAGTTTAATTTTGTAAGTTATTTTTATTTGAGAGTTTAATTTTTGTTTTAATTAATTAAAGAAGAAACGAAGGAAAAAACATTTGAAAATTGAAAAGAAAAAGAAAAGAAAATAAGAAGAGGGCTGTTAAAGCCAAATTCAACCAGGCCCAATTAAATTCCCCCCAGACCCGTAAGATCTGGCCCAGACCATACCCCTAACCCTGTCCAGTCGTCAGCTTAACCAAACGACACCGTTCTACTCCCATCTCATCTCAACCGTTGGATCAATGACCAGAACTAAGGCTACTTAAGTATTTGAATGTCCGATCCCAAGATCCCCCTAGTCCAAACACCCCTCTTCTGTCTCTCATCATCTCCACTCAGAGACATGAAGAACCCTAACGCCGCCCTAAAACGCCTCACCACCTCTAGTGGCGGCGCCACCCCAAACCACTTCCAAATTTACACCCCATGATCCCTGGCCTCCCCTCTTCCCAAAACTCAAGACAATTTCCCTTGAATCCTTCTCCATTTGCTAGAATTTTAGATCTCAGATCCAAAAACCCCAAAACCGCCTTACCACGGATCTATGGCATGCAAGGTTTAGAGCTCTAAATTTTCAAGTTTCGAGGGTTGATTTGACATAAAATTAATGTTGTTCGATTGTTCTTGTCAAAGAACAAGGGAATAACATTGGTTTTGGTTAAATCGGAGCGGCCTGAGTTTATTCAAGTTAATTAGGTATTTTTTTCTTTTATTCTTATTTTCTGCCTACTTCTGTGTTTCTTTCTTTCATGTTCTTTCTTTTTCTTCCATCGTTTCTTCATATTCCTCTGCTCCTCGGGGTATTTCTTTTTCTTTGTTTGTTTTCCAACTTCTCTCTTTAGTTTCCAACCTCTGTTCATCTAAACTGCTGGTTATTTATTTGCTCCATGTGATTAGGATAATTTAAGTTTAGGGCAATAATTTGTCAGTCTTGCTTTCATTTGCTGTTAACTGTTTAATTGATTTTCTACATGTTTTAGCTGAATAGTCAGTCACAATTTGCTTAGTCTTGTTTGATAATTAAAATCAGTAATATTCAAGGTTATGGCTCAAAGTCTACTACCGTGTCTTTCTTTTGTTTTGATTGGTTTGGCCCTGTTGGGCCGGGTAAGCCCAGGTTTTCTTTCTTGGTTTGGTTTTTGGTTCAATCTGACCCATGTTAGTTTATGAGGGTAAATAGCATAGGGTTAAAGGGTAGTTTAGGAAATTGGGCAAGGGGAATCTTTACTAATTGATTGAGGAAATTTCTAGGAAGGTGGGCTTGGGGTTGGTTTAACAAACAGACTTTAATTTTGGGGTTTAAAATGAAAGAATAAAAAATTGGGGAAAGGGTAAATGGTAAAGCCTAAAACCAATTCAGCTGTCCTAAAGGTCCTCTAAGGCTGGTTATCAATAAAAAATGGGGAGAGATGGATAAACCTGAAAAGTTAGAAACGACTAAAAAAGATCTTCAGTGATAGAGCTTTTTGCAAATCACTGTTCCATTGTATTTGTCTTCATATTTCTTTGGATATTCTTTAAAGTTCAAGTGGATTACTCTTTTCTGGGCTCAAAGACGGTGGTAGCTGATTGAGAACTGTTGTTAGCTTTCGTTTAGAAGCTGTTGATACTCTAATCTCTCTGCTGAAAGTTTTTGCCGTTTGTTCCTTATTGTTCTAGGTATTTCTTTGAACTTTGAATGGCAAATGAAGTTGTGAATGTGGCTTTTTGTATGGAAAGTGTTGTTTCTGTTGAAGTTCAAAAAAGATTGCTAGTTGTTTGAAGCTTAGTTTTCATATTTTGCTCAAGTCATTTAGCTTCTTGTCCATTTCTCCTTCTACTTCTTTCTTAAGTGTAATAGATATGTAATAATAGATGCTCTAATAATTCACGCTTAAGTGTTAAAACTGTGTAAAATCTCGAAGTAGAACCATGGTAATTAGCTCGTTCTTTTGTATTTCTTTAGCTGAATTGAGTTTAATTTGTCTCGCACTCGAGGCTTGAGTACTCCTTTGAAGAGGGTTGAATGGTTTCTTTCCCAATTGTATGAGGAATTATGGAAATAGCTGGCAGTTTTCATTGAAGGTTATAATTTAGTATGCATTTGTTTCTAATGGTTTGGATTACTTGTTTGTTTGTTGATTCCATGAGTTAAAGTCTGTTAATTTTTACTCATTAGTTAACTGCTACCTTAAATGGCCTAGAATTTTGGTTAAGTAGTGTTGAACTCACACGTAAATTGACGAGTGTATGAAAAATCATGAGGGTCAGAGGTAAATGTCTCAGCAAATTCCAATTTGATGTTCAAGCTTGCTGAAAGACATCAAATGGGTTTGACATAAGGTCAAATTTCAGGTGGCCCGGTCTCAAGCTGAGATAGCTTTCGAATCAGTGTCAATTGTTGTGTTTTCTTTGATATTTTCATTTAGCCTAATTCAATTTAGTTGGTGGTATGGTGAAGTCACTCTTAGATAATTACAATCCACAATTGGGCCTTGTACGTGGCCCAATAAAATCATTTATGCGCCCTGCAGCTTCAATCTCGACTTTGGGCTTTTCCGTTGAGCCCAGTTGCCCTTTTAAATAAGTTGATTCGTTGTCTTTAGACTTATCCCGAGTCTGGAACTTCTCTCCCGCCTCTCTCTCTTCAAATGTTAGGCCAATATGATATTCTTTTTAGGCTACTCATAGCGATGTATTGATTTTAACTTGGACAGAACTTAATTTCCCTTTGGTCCTTTAATTAAACGTGACTCTTTTAATTAAGCTTAAGGCGTGCCTATTAAGCAAGCTATAATCTATGGCCCTTAAAAGATTAGTTCAGACATCCTTTAAAAAAATAGATTTGAGGTGTGCCATTTCAGTAAATAACTCATGGTCCTCGTATAATTTTTACTAATTTCTTAAAATCGGAGTGCGCCATCCATTAAACTTTCCATGGCCCTCGCAAACTTAGTTATTAATTTGAACTTTCGTAGTTGCTTTAGGCGCATTCTATAAATTGATTTTCTTTTATTTATCAACTCTGGGTGCACATTTCATGTGACCTAAATTCATTTCTTAACAACGTTAAATAGAACACGTCGCGAACCGCATGTGCATTTCATGTGGCGTGGTTCGATGCATGTTTTAAATAATGTTGAATCTTCCTAAAATAAATAAAAGCGGTTAATAAGTTAAAAATGTACCATAGGCTAAAATATGTAATAAATCAGATAATAGGCCAATTACAATAGTTTAAGCGACCGTGCTAGAACCACGGAACCCGGGAATGCCTAACACCTTCTCCCGGGTTAACATAATTCCTTACTTAGAATTTCTGGTTTGCACTTCAAAAGGAAAGTCGAATTTTCTCGATTTGGGATTCAAAAAAAAATAGACCAATGACTTGGGACACCAATTTAAATATTTCAAGTGGCGACTCCAAAAAAAATGAATAATCCCATTTCAAATAATGTCACTTTAATTGAAAAAACTCCCTTATACCCTTCCGCGGGTAGGAAAAAGGAGGTGTGACAGCTCTGACGACTCTGCTGGGGATCAGAACCCAGAATCTCTGGTTTAGGGTTCAGAGTTCAAACTTGGAATAACTGTTATAGTTGGCTTTTATTTATTATCTGATTTTTACATGTTTGAACCTAATGTGCTAAATATTGCTTTTTATTGCTTTGATATTGCTTGAATTGTATATAAAACTGTTACAAAACCCTCTTCTCTCTGAGTCTTCTAAATCATCTGGGAAGTGTACACTTCATTTGACTTCTTTTCTGTTAGAGTCATATCCCAATTTTAGAACGAGGTTCGGACAAGTTGCAAAGCCGGAGAAGCTTTTGTATTCCTGGTACGCTGCCCTCCCTCGGCTCGAGTTGTCCGCTCGAGTAAGCCAGGTCTAGAACAAATAAACCCACGTTTTTAAACATAGTATAACATAACCTCATGCTGGATCCCTAGTGGGAACGTTTGTTTGCATCACATGCATCTGACTTTGGGGACTCAACACATGGGTTGGGTCCGTCTAGGACAGGTGTACCCAAATTAAAAAGACCATCCTGATGCATCTTACGTACTACTTGTGCATCTGTTTGTTTCGGCTTGCATGTTGACCGGTTTCTTGAATAGGGAAAGAAAATCAAAAAAGAAAAAAAACAAACAGAAAAAAAAAGAAAATCAAAAAAAGGTGAGAGGTAGGCATTTATAAAATTCTGAAACTCTGCCAAAATTTTGAAAAAAGAAAGGTCATTTCAAAATGAGCCAAAATTTTCAAGTGTTATGTTTTCCTTGTTCCGTCAAAATTGGCCGAACTACTCAAGTTTAATTCTCATCGGATGTGGGATACGTAGGCAACCCTTATCGGGTCCAACTCTTTTTTGCAAAAATAACCCAAAAAAATAGGAAGTGTCGCTGTTTTGTCATAAACAAATTAGGTGGCACCATTCTTGTCCAAAATAGCCAAAATGCCCCAAAAAGGGTACCGGAAGGCTGTCTCTGCAAGAATAGCCACCTAGGGTCCTTTTCCAAGATTTCAGTTGATTAACAAACACAACCTAAAATTTTTTCTTTCTTAAGATGCTGAAGGGCTGTATTCACAAAAGTGTTTTTGTGTTAAATTTTGTGAAAATTGGTGTTTTTCTCTTGAGTCAAAATGAATCACAGTCTTTAAATCAATCGCCTTAAACAAATGTGCAAGATGAGCACAATTGAAAATGAACCTTTCACGGTCCGCGAGGAAATCCCGTTAGAACTACATATATGGTGGCATGATTTAGGGGAAGTCAGCAGAAAAACTGTGATAAAAGCTTTGGGTGGTCTTGTTGGGCTTTTGAAGATTAAGCCGAGGAAGGATATAATTGAGGTTTTGATACCCTTCTGGGACCCAACACATAATGTATTCCATTTTGCTAATTTCGAGCTAACTCCTACGCTTGATGAAGTAGCGGGCTACACTAGTTTTAATGGGAATCTCAGAAATCAATACCCGGTGGTACCTAGAACAGTGACTCCTCATAAGTTTCTGGATCTTCTAAGCATCAGTCGGGAAGTGTAAGACGGAAATTTGGCTAAGGGATTTTGCACATTCTATTTCTTGTACTGATGTTACGGGAATCCCCACGGTTTTGAGATGCCAGATACCGGTCTTACTCATTCGGAAAACAAAGATAAGTGGGAAACTCGGCGGGGACTGGCTTTTATAGTGGCATTCCTGGGTGTTTTGATTTGTCCAAGAAAATATGGAAACATAGAATTGGGGCTTGTGGGGATAGCTGACTTCATGACTAAAAAGGCAAATGGCACCATTGTACCGATGATCTTGGCGGAGATTTACCAAGCTCTAAATGTTTGCCGAGAAGGAGGAAAGTTTTTTGAAGGATGCAATATGCTCCTACAGCTTTGGATAGAGGAACATCTTTGCCACTGTCTAGGGTACATGAACTGTGGCATGACCCGTCTTACATGCATTGAAAAACATGAACAACGGGTGGAGGGCTATGAGTTTCCGGATGGTACGGAAGCGTGGTTTGCACATTTGAGCTCCTTGACTACAAACAAGATTAAATGGACATTCAGGTGGCTCTAGGTCAGTGAAGTCATTTATATGTCGGTCGAGGTTGTTTTCTTCTATTGATGGGTCTCCGGAGCATTCATCCTTACGCCCCGCACAGAGTTCTACGCCAGTTAGGCAGGTACCAGACCATCCCACATGATGAGGATTTGAGTCAGCAGGTCATCGAATTGGAACTAAAGGTTGCTTTCCCAGAAGAAAGGGTGCGTCGAATTTGGCATCAATGTAGGTTCTTAGAGCCAAAGACTTAGGTACAAGATCTATCCAGAGGCGAGTTGGAGCCTAGTTACACAGCTTGGTATGGTAAAAGGTCCCAAATCCATCTAGAGCCCGAACGGCTCGCACAGAGGCCCCATGTCCAACAATTTAGTGATGGAGCGCAGGAGCAATGGGCTTGGTTGGCAAAAGAGGCAAGCTACAGAGCCACCATAAGCAAATTGGAGGGACAGATCCGGGATCTTAAATTTGACAAAAGTGTACAGGCCGCTGCCGACGAAGGGGAGAAGAAGAAATTGGCTCAAGAAAATAAGGTCCTTCGAGCACAGATCCAAAAAATGAAAATAGCTGTTGAGAATCAAGAAAGGAGACAAAAGGATGAAAGACTCATAAGTAGTCTCAAGAGAAAAATAGATGAGTGTGAGGATGATCTGGAAAAATTCGAGGGTAATCTGGCGAGAGCCCGGGCACAATTAGTGAAGAACGCAGAGGGGCGAGCAGAGTTTGTCCGGCAGTTGAAAAGGAGATACGAGGGAACAGTCACCAATTTGAAGAAAAGGCTAACTACCCTCGAAAATGAGATGGCCAAGCAAGCTAAGAACTTTAAAGCAGAAAGGGAAAATTGATATGCATTAATGTCCCATCTGGAGGAAGATATGCAGCAGTTGCAAGGTCAAAACCAACGTGATGCCCAAGTGCTAGAAGCTAGGACTCAGAAAATAGGGCGTTTGCTCCAAGAAAAGGGTATCATCAGGGAGAGGGTTAGAGTCATTGCTGACTACATCATCATGAAGTGCCATGAATGTGATGACATGACTAGAACCACCTTCTTTGCTGCAGTAATGACCTTTGTTCGCCAAATAATGAGCGACCCGGAGTGTCTTCAAGGGGATCTTGCACATAGGCCCGTGGCACGACCGACTGATGTCCCGCGGGCCCCTGGAGCAGTTGAGGAATTGATGTATTCATGATTTTCATTCGAGTCTATATTTTCATTTTCTTGTTGGAGTCTGTTAGTCTGTTTCGGGTCTGTATTTTCATCTTTCTGTTGGAGTCTGTTAGTCCATCCTTTTCGAGTCTATTAGTTTTTATGATTAAATTCGGTAGGGTAAGTCGTTGTAATCAAGACACTTTTGAAAAACCCAAAATGTTTTTTTATATTTACACTTATCCCCCAGAACTACGCTTGGTCTGATTCATGCGGCGTCATAATACGTAGGCAATCTCCATAGGATTCGATCATAACCATGAAAAAAAAGAGGAAGAAAGAGGAAAAAAAAAGAGAGAGAAGAAAAAGAGAGAAAACAAGAAAAATCGGGAAAGAAATAACGGCAAAACAAGAGAGGAAGATGAGAGAATAAAGAAAAGCAAGAATCAAGCAAAGAAAAGCAGGAATGAAAAAAAAGAGAGAAGTTGCAAATGAAAATTAGGGAAAGCCGGGATGATGCAAGAAACCAATCAAATGCATTATAGAAATGGTTAACTGCTTAGGTGCATTGCATCCCTAACGTGCGTTTGCCTATTTGTTAAGCCTTAATCACTAACAAGTTTGTGGTTGTCATCAAGTCCAAGCAGGTGGTTAGTTTGTTTGGCATTCTAACAACTCATCCATACAACACCAGGTCCAAAGACAAGTTGATCATGGCTAACCAACAACTGGATGCAAGTGTTATTGATCCGTCAAGAGAGGGGGAAGAGTCTGATGTTAATTTGAAAGAGGAGTTGTATAAGCTGAAACACTAGATGGCAGAGATGTACCAATCACGGGTAAAAGGGAATCCACCACCATCCTACCCCGCCTACCCTACTTTCGTCCCGCCGCTGGCTCAATCCCAAAAACCTCCTACTATTGATTCATCTCCGGGCTTTCCCATTTACCACCACTACCAAGGCACCACCTCCCAAACCCCACAAGTACACCACCTAAACCAGTCTCATACCCTCCTCCACCAGCCACCCTTGTTTTTGTGGCACCCCCACCCGCTACACTCCATCGATCCTCCAGTAAACCTTTATTCCAGACCCAGGATAACCAATACTACCCCCCGGAGCCTACTTTCAAGGCCCTAAAGCCTTGATCCTATACTCCTCGTTTCGACCTCCCTGTAGAGACTGAGAAACCACCTAAGAACCCAGAGCAGGAGGAGATGTTCAGGAAGGTTAGAAGTCTGGAGCAGTCATTCAGAAACATGCAAGGATTGGGAGGCCAGGTGAGCATAGCCTACAAGGATTTGTGTATATTTCCCGATATTCAATTGCCTGTGGGATTTAAGATGCCTAAGTTTGATTTGTATGACGGGCACGGAGACCCGGTGGCCCACTTGAGGGGATTCTGTAGTAAAATGAGAGGAGCTAGTGGGAAAGATGAGTTGTTAATGGCAAACTTTAGCCAGAGTCTGAGTGGTTCGGCATTGGAGTGGTACACTCGTCAGGATCACAGCAGATGGTATACCTGGGATGATTTGGCTTAAGTATTCGCCCGTTATTTCCAGTACAACATTAAGATTGTTCCAGACCATTTGTCTTTAACTAAAATTGAGAAGAAGCCTAGTGAAAGTTTCAGAGAATATGGCTTCTGCTAGAGAGAACAAGCGACAAGAGTTAACCCCTCGATGGAGGAAAGCAAAATGGTGGAGTACCTTCTACAGGCTCTGGAGCCCACTTACTTTGGCCATCTGATATCGGCCATAGGCAAATCGTTCAACGAGGTAGTCACCATGGGTGGCATGGTGGAAGAGGGCTTAAATCAAGTAAATCATGAGTTACTCGGCTATCAAGGCAACTACCCAGGCCATCCAAAACTGTACTGGGAGAGTGATTGGAAAGAAGAAGAAGGAAGATGTGGCAATAATTAATTCAGGATCATGGTTTGGACCCAGGGGCCTGTCATAGCAATATACCCAGCCTCGACCCCATCACCAAACCTACACTCAAACCTCATATAATCCACCCAAACACTACCTCCCGTCACCAGACCCTCATATTTTTGTTCACCACGTCCAGACATATACCCAACCTCCTGCGTACACACAATGGCGTGCCCCATCCCCACAGAACACCTACCCAGCTCCACGAAATGCTTACCCACCCCCACAAGCCTACCGAAACCCTACCAGTCCCGGTTTCTGACCCAATCCAACATTCAAAAATAAGAGGTTGCACCGAAAGAAAACCTTCACCCCATTGGGAGAATCTTATACCAATTTATTCCATAGATTGAGGCAGTTGGATATGCTGAGGCTAATTGAGTCGAAATTGCCAAACCCTCCTCCAAAGAATCTTGATTATTCTGTGAGCTATGAATATTGTTCTAGTACTCCGGGGCACGATACGGAGAAGTGCTGGAACTTGAAAAATGCCATCCAGGAGCTTATTGACACAAACTGGATTGAAGTCCAGACTCCAGAGGCACCCAACGTCAACCAGAACCTATTGCCAACCCATCAGGAAACAAACATGATCGAGATAGTACATAAGGGAGGGGAGCCCAAGAAGCCTTCACAGATAGTCAGGATGATTCGGTCCAGTGAGGTCAAGCCATTTAAAAAATCAATAGTTGAAGGATCAGTGAACAAGTTGAACAGGGCAAACGGTGAATCATCTGTGTTAGTCAAGGAAGGATCCCCTAGTGATGTTGCGGCGAAGTAAGAAAAGTCAAAAGTAGTTGTGCCAGGAGTGGCAAACAAGCCTATCATAATTGTAGAGGGTGCCCGTACGGATCCTGTCATCATCAAGCCTATAACCTAGTTGTCGGTAATCAGCACCATGGCCATCCCATAGAACTATGAACGGGTGATAGTGACCTATAAGGGAAAGGAAGTGAAAGAAGAAGTCAATGAGGCCCAGGGATTAACTCGTTTGGGGAGATGATGTACTCGGAAGAGTTAAGGAAAGCTAAAACATCCAGAGATAACCTAGTTCTAGTGAAGAAAGCAGTGACTGAAGAAAAGGCGGAGGAATTTCTGAGAAAAATGAAGGTACAAGATTATTCCATCATGGAGCAGTTGAGAAAGATGCCTGCTCAGATTTCATTGTTGTCATTGTTAATCCACTCAGACGAGCATCGTCGGGCCTTGATGAAAATTCTGAACGAGGCTCATGTTCCCGACAAAATTTCAGTAAACCATCTGGAAAAGATCGCCAACAAAATATTTGAGGTGAACAGAGTCACCTTCTCTGATGATGAGTTGCCTGTGGAAGGTACTGAACATAATAGAGCTCTCTATATTATGGTAAAATGTGAAGATTCTGTGGTTACAAGGGTATTAGTTGACAATGGTTTCAATACAAACATCTGCCCTCTCACTACTCTGAACAAGTTGAAAGTGGATGATGAGAGGATTTACAAGAACAACATCTGCGTTCGGGGATTTGACGGTGGAGGGAAAGATTCAGTTGGTGATATAGTGCTTGAGTTGACAATAGGACCGGTGGAATTCACCATGGAGTTCCAGGTGCTAGACGTAGCTGTCTCTTACAATTTGCTATTAGGTCGACCTTGGATTCATGCCACCAAAGCAGTCTCGTCCACTCTGCACCAGATGCTCAAGTTTGAATGGGATAGACAAGAGATCGTTGCGCATGGTGAAGATAACTTGTGTGCTCACAGTGATGCCTCTGTCCTGTTCATTGAAGTTGAAGATGACAAAAGGCCTTGGGTCTATCAAGTTTTTGAAACAGTGCCAGTAGAGAAGGTTCTAGAAGGGAAATATGTTCCAACCCCAAAGATAACCTCCGCATCAGTCATGGTGGCCTTTGAAATGCTGAAAAATGGCTTTGTGCCCGATAAAAGTCTGGGTGCATCTCTACAGGGTATCATACAGCCAGTGTCCTTCCCTAATAATTTGGGTATGTTTGGTCTTGGATTCAAACCTACAACGTCAGATGTGAAAAGGGCTAAAAGGTTGAAACAGAAGGTGTGGGCACTTCCAAAGCCTGTTCCACGTCTCTCCACGTCTTTTGTCACGCCCGGTGCTAGGAAACGCCCAGTGATGGCAGTTCCAAGTTCTGTGGTTGACATTGATGAGGAGTTAATTAAAAGGTTCCAGAGGTTGTTCGATGATGTGAACATGATGGAAGTTGGAGAAGGTTCTAGCAAATCGGACGTGCAGTTCGTCAGGCCGAATGCAAAGCTTAACAATTGGAAGGCTACTCCTCTCCCTACCAGGAAGGAGTCTTGGTAGTTTGTTTTGTTTTCCTTTCTATCTGGGTCATTCCAGGGTTGTGACTCAGACTTTTATTTTTCGCTTGTTGATGTACAAAACCTTGTTATCCTTTATTTTAATGAAATGCAATTTCCCTTTCCATCACTCCTGATAGTTTTATTTTGTTTTCTTTTTCTTCTTTGTACAATTTTTATGCTAGTTTCAATGACATGACATGCATGAGGAATCTTCAGCCCAGTCTTAAAAGTCAACCTAATTCTGAAATAATAATCCAAGAAATAGAGTGTGATGATGAATCAGAATATGATGAGGATGAGGCCTTTGAAGAGATTAGTAAGAAACTAAGTCATTTTGAAGAAAAACCCAAGCCTAACCTGAATGATACATGAGCAATCAATTTAGTGGACCCAGATAATGTCAGAGAAGCTAAGATAAGTGTCCATCTTGAACCACAAATCAGGGAATAAATAATTAAAGCATTGTTTGAGTATAAGGATATTTTTGCATGGTCGTATGATGACATTCCAGGTTTAAGTACCGATTTGGTGGTCCATAAATTGCTAATTGATCCAGCATTTCCTCCTATTAAGCAGAAGTTGAGAAAGTTCAAAAGTGACATGAGTGTAAAGATTAAAGAAGAGGTCATAAAGCAACTTGATGCAAAGGTCATTCGGGTCACGCGGTATCCCACGTGGTTAGCCAATGTTGTGCCTGTGCCAAAGAAGGGTGGTAAGACCAGAGTGTGTGTTGATTACCGTGATCTCAACAAGGCAAGTCTAAAGGACAACTTCTCATTGCTGAATATCCACATTTTGATCGATAATTATGCCAAGCATGAGATTGGGTCTTTTGTAGATTTCTATACGGGCTATCATCAGATTTTAATGGATGAGGAAGATGCGGAAAAGACGTAATTCATCACGCCATGGGGAACATACTGCTACAGGGTCATGCCTTTTGGTTTGAAAAATGCTGGGGCAACTTACATGAGGGCTATAACAACCATATTCCATGACATGATACACAAGGAGATCGAGGTTTACATGGATGATGTGATCATAAAGTCCAGGAAGCAGTCTGACCACGTTAGAGATTTGAAAAAGTTTTTCCAGAGGCTCCGCAGGTACATCCTTAAGCTCAATCCTGCAAAGTGTGCATTCGGTGTTCTATCGGGGAAATTGTTGGAATTCATAGTTAGTCAGCGGGGCATTGAATTGTATCCGTCAAAGATCAAAGCTATTCAGGAAATTCCATCTCCAAGGAACAAGTCTGAAGTGATAAGTCTATTAGGGAGGCTGAACTACATCAGTAGGTTTATGGCTCAGCTCACGACAGCTTGTGAGCCTATCTTTAACCTGGTGAAGAAGGATATTGCGGTCAAGTGGACTGATGAGTGTCAGGAAACATTTGATAAGATAAAGGGGTACTTGTCAAAACCACCTGTGTTGGTCCCACCAGAATCGGAAAGACCTTTTATTCTGTATTTGACGGTCTTGGATAATTCATTTGGTTGTGTATTGGGTCAGCATGACATCACTGGCAGAAAAGAGCAAGCGATCTACTATCTCAACAAGAAATTCACATCTTGTGAGGTTAAGTATACTCCCCTTGAGAGGACGTGCTGTTCCATGACTTGGGTAGCACAGAAGTTGAAGCATTATTTGTCATCCTACACTACTTACCTCATTTCTCGTCTAGATCCTTTAAAGTACATCTTTCAGAAGCCTATGCCCATAGGGAGACTTGCAAAGTGGCAGATTTTGCTCACAGAATTCGATATTATCTATGTGACTCGGACCACGATGAAAGCCCAAGCGTTGGCAGATCACTTGGCCGAAAATCCGGTAGATGAAGAATATGAACATTTGAGGACTTACTTTCCTGATGAAGAGGTGATGCACATTGACAAGGTCGAGAAGGAGGAAAAGCCCGGTTGGAAACTTTTCTTTGATGGGATCGCTAATATGAAAGGCGTTGGGATAGGAGTTGTACTCATTGCTGAAATAGAGCATCACTACCCTGTCACTGCTCAGCTTCGTTTCTATTGCACCAACAACATGGCCGAGTGCGAAGCGTGCATTCTGGGTTTGAGATTAGCTATAGATATGGGAATCCAGGAAGTCTTGGTCTTGGGAGACTCGAACCTTCTGGTGCACCAGATTCAAGGAGAATGAGAGACGCGGGAATTAAAGCTTATACCGTATCGACAATGGCTGCATGATCTTTGTCAACGGTTTTGATCAATAGAATTCAAGCACATTCCAAGGAACCATAATAAGGTTGCTGATGCTTTGGCTACCTTGGCGTCAATGTTACATCACCCAGATAAGGCTTATGTTGACCCTTTGTATATTCAAGTCCGCGATCAGCATGCTTACTATAACATGGTGGAAGAAGAACTTGACTGTGAACCTTGGTTCCATGATATCAGAGAGTACATCAGAATGGGGGTATATCTGGTATAGAGCACAGGGGATCAAAAGAGAACAATTCGTCGATTGGCAAGGGGATTTTTATTCAGTGGGGGAGTTTTGTACAAAAGAACTCCAGATCTTGGGTTGTTAAGATGCATAGTTGCTAGACAAGCCACAACCATCATGACCGAAGTACACTCTGGGGTTTGCGGGCCGCATATGAGTGGGTATATTCTGGCAAAGAAGATTCTTCAAGCGGGTTATTATTGGCTCACCATGGAGCGAGATTGTATCAGTTTTGAGCGCAAATGCCATCAATGCCAGGTACATGGAGATTTGATTCATTCTCCACCATCTGAATTGCATACGATGTCCGCACCGTGGCCCTTTGTTGCTTGGGGTATGGATGTCATCGGACCAATCGAGCCAGCATCATCCAATGGACACAGGTTCATTCTGGTGGCCATCGATTATTTCACTAAGTGGGTTGAAGCTAAAACTTTCAAATCTGTGACCAAGAAGGCAGTGGTCGATTTTGTTCATTCAAATATCATTTGTCGGTTTAGAATCCCAAAGGTGATCATCACAGATAATGGTGCGAAACTTAATAGTCATCTGATGAAGGAAGTGTGTCAACAGTTTAAGATTACACATTGCAATTCCACCCTATACCGCCCCAAAGTGAATGGAGTAGTCGAGGCAGCCAACAAGAACATAAAGAAGATACTTCGGAAAATGGTGCAAGGTTCCAAACAATGGCATGAGAAGTTGCCCCTCGCGTTGTTGGGTTATCGCACTACTGTTCGCACTTCATTAGGTGCAACTCCTTATTTATTGGTATATGGCACAAAAGCAGTGATACCCGCAGAAGTTGAAATCACATCCCTTCGGATCGTTGCTGAAGCCGAAATTGATGATGATGAGTGGGTCAAAACCCGTCTGGAGCAATTGAGTTTGATTGATGAGAAGAGATTGGTAGCAGTGTGTCATGGCCAACTATATCAAAAGAGAATGGCAAGAGCGTACAACAAGAAGGTGTGTCCCCAAAAATTTGAAGTGGGTCAGCAAGTATTGAAACGCATCCTTCCACATCAGGCTGAAGCAAAAGGCAAATTCGCCCCAAATTGGCAGGGGCCATTCATCATAACGAGAGTATTATCCAATGGTGCTTTATATTTAACAGATATAGAAGGCAAATATGTAGATATGGCTATCAATTTTGATGCAGTCAAAAGATATTATGTATGATTTCTTTGGTTTGTATAATTGTTGTTTGTATTTTGCATGTTTTGAAGATTGGAATGACGAAGGCATTTTTATTCTGCTATCTAAACACTTTATCCTTTGTTACCCCTTTGAGCCTTATTTATTTTCTTTTATACCCCTCTTTTGGAATCAGTAGAAAGGTTCAGAAACACGGACACAAAAGGTAAATAAAGAAGAAAAGAGGAAAAGAGAAGAGAAAAGAGAAAGAAAAGAATGGAAAAGAGTGAAAAAAATAAGAAAAAAAAGAAGAAGAAAAGAGAAAAGAAAAAAGAAAAGAGAAAAGTAATAACAACAAAGCAATTCCTATGACATGAACTATGTTTGACCTGATTTCTTTTAAGGATACGTAGGCAGCCTCATGGTTTGGTCCCATCAAAATAAAAATTCAAAAATCCCCAAGCAAAGAAACTAGGGCAGAAGTTGTGGTTGTTGTAAGAGATCTGATTCCAAAAGTTGTAATTTTGAACATATTCAAGCTGTTTTGAGCCTTTGTAATACCTTTTCTTTCCAACCCTATCCAAAAACCCACATTACGGTCCAAAGAAAGACCTTCCGGTCAGTCTTCGAGAGATGCCAAGTCAAGCAAGTAGGAGTGATTCATGTTAGGGGCAACACTCCATTCTGAGCAGGAAAAATGAAAAATGAGAGAGTCTTATTGGTGAAAACCCTTACGGGCACCGTAAGGTTATGGGAAGCTGAGAGAAATCAAAATGAGAGAGTCTTATTGGTGAAAACCCTCGTGGGCACCATAAGGCAACGGGAGTTGAGGGATGAACAAAGGAGAGAGGTTTGTTGGTGAAAACCTTTCAGGGCACTGCAAGCCGAACAAGGTCAGTGATTTGGTGAAGAAATTGGGTTATGGAAATCCTGGGGCATAAAGTATGACAACTAAAAGATGATTGGTTGAATAGGCTGGGCTGATTAATCCGAAATACAGGTCATGATCATTGGTGCCAGTTGTTCCGCTCAGATAAGTCTCTTTTCTTTTTCCCCTTCAAACAGTCATCCAGTTTTGGATTTTTCTTCTTTATTCCTAACTTTCAAAGTCATTGCATTTCATTTCTTTTGGGTTTATTTCTCTAAGATTTTTCCAATATCAGTTTTGTTTGAGCAAGTGAGAAGGGATTTCAAAGCTTACTACCAACTTCCAAAATTGCACAAAGCAAAGTGCGGCCAAAGCATACCAAAGATAGCATGATGTAAAGTGGGAAATAAGGTGTCAGAGAAAAGTTCCATTGGACGAATGGTTTAGAAATCTTGTGGGAAATACAGAGGTTCAGGTAGAAAGGTCAGAAATGTAAAACAACGGTTTGGGCGTAGAACACTCGGGTTATCCAAGGTCCTGCAGGTGAGAGTCAGTCAAAAAGTCAAATGGTTCTTGGCCAATTCAAGACAACCAATCAAAGCAAAGCACGGCAGTGGAGAGGCCACCTTCAGCAAGAATGCCACAAACTAACCACCACATTTTAAATTGACAAGATTTTTTTTTGATTTGAAACAGGGGCAGAGAAATTCCATTTGTTTCGGAGAAACCTTTCGTAAAGAAAGCAAGTACCAGGCAGGCTCGACCGTAAATCCTCAGGACCATCCTGGACAATGGGACCTAGTTAAAATGCAAATCATGCATCACAAGATCTAGCATAAGTTTTACCTTGAGGAAATATAAGTTGGCTTTGAAGTTTCATTCTTAGGATATGATTCAATTCGAAATTTTTAAGACCCTCCTAAATAATGAGACTTAGATATAAGACCTCTATTAGATAAAAAGATTTAGCATAAGTTCTGCCGTAGGGAAATATAATTTAGCCTTGAAGTTGTCACTCTTAAGATGAGATTTGATTTTAATGTTCAGGACCCTCCTGGATAATGGGATTTAATTTAAGATTTTCACAGATAACAAGATTTGGCAGAAGTCATACCTTTAGGAAATATCATTTAGCTTAAAAACTGTCAGTTAACTAGAAATTTTCAGGACCCTCCTGGATAATGGGATCTAGCTTTTAAAATTCTTTGAGATTTTTTGGTAACATGATTCAATTAACACTCACAGATATGCCAAGCTACCAAACTAGGGTAGAAAATTTCTGTTTGTTTTGTCTGTTTTGTTGAAATCGGGCACCCACCTGGAGAGTAAGGGAGAACAACACAAGTTTCAAGAATGGAAAACCGTTATGGTTCAAGCAATCAGGTACCCACCTGGAGAAACAAGGGAATATAGTTCAAAGGAAAAACAGTCGCAAGAGGAAGTAGTTCAAGTTCAGCAATCAGGATCCCCACCTGGAGAACAAAGGGAAAACAAATCAAGTTCCGAGGAAAAGTAATTGAAGTTTTGGCAATCAGGCGCCCACCTGGAGAACAAAGGGAAAATAATTCAAGTTTTAAAGGAAAGGGATATAATTTAGGTTCAGCAATCAGGAGCCCACGTGGAGAACAAAGAGAAGAGCAGTTGAAGTTTTGGTAATCAGGAGCCCGCCTGGAGAACAAAGGAAAGAGCAGTTGGAGTTTTGGTAATCAGGAGCCCGCCTGGAGAACAAAGGGAGAAGCAATTCAAGCGTCAGTAATCAGGAGCTCACCTGGAGAACAAAGGAAAAAATTATTCAAGCATCGGTAATCAGTAGCCCACCTGGAGAACAAAGGGAGAGCAACTCAAGTGTCGATAATCAGGAGCCCACTTAGAGAACAAAGGGAGAGCGATTCAAGCGTCGGTAATCAGGCACCCTCCTAGAGAACAAAGGGAGAGCGATTCAAGTATTGGTAATCAGGAGCCCACCTAGAAAACAAAGGGAAAACAATTCAAGTTTCGGAAGGAAAGGAATACAATTCAAATGTTGGTAATCAGGCACCCACCGGGAGAACAACAGGAAAGCAGCAATGTTCAAAGGAAGACGGATCAAGTTTAGTAATCAGGCGCCTGCCTGGAGAACAAAGGAAAAGCACTTTAGAATGCAATTCAAGTCAGCAACAAAGGAATTTCACCTGGAGAGTACGATTCAACAGAGCAACAGGAACTGCAAGATCAAGTTTGAAGATGTAGATAGGATTTTTGTAATTCATAGATCATAGTTTAGTCTAGCTTCTTTTATTTTGGGTTGGTGTAATAAGGGGTTCAGCAAGCAATAACAGCAACAGCAACAGTGAAATCACAGCTTCCTGGTAGTCCCAGCTACCAAAACATCCCGAACTACACTGACATGATTCCTTTATGGCCAAGGATATGTAGGCAACCGCGGAAGCAGGGTGCGGTCAAATCTTTCAAAAGTGCTTCCCCACGGAGTATTCAAACGGGTAAAAATTGCTCGTATCCGCTCGCTTTATCTTTGCACGAAAACTCTTCGTGTTTCCGAGCAAAGAGGGGCAGCTGTGAGCACGTAATTTTTGCCCTATATGAATTACTCCTACAAAATCCCAAGGATATAGATTTTTTCTTTTAGTTATTTGCCATTTTAGGAGTTTTGTAGAATTTTCTTAATTATTTGCATTTTTCTGTGCATGTTCAATTTTATTTAAATCAAGAAAATACAAAAATACTCTGCATTTGCATTTAGGATTTATTTTTATATTTTTAGGTTAATTAATAAATTAGTTGTTTTATAAAAATGAAAAATCACAAAAATGACTCACTTTGCATTTTAACCTTTTAATTTTAAATTTTATAGTTTTTCTTTTAATTTAGGAGTTGTTTAATTTTGTAAATGTTAGGATAAGTAATTAGTTTACTTTTGTAAGTTATTTTTATTTGAGAGTATAATTTTTGTTTTAATTAATTAAAGAAGAAAAGAAGGAAAAAAACATTTGAAAATTGAAAAGAAAATAAGAAGAGGGCTGTTAAAGCCAAATTCAACCAGGCCCAATTAAATTCCCCCCAAACTCGTTCAAGATCCGACCCAGACCACACCCCTAACTCAGTCCAGTCGTCAGCTTAACCAAACGACACCGTTCTACCCCTATCCCATCTCAACCGTTGGATCACATTGATCCAACGGACTAGAACTAAGGCTCCTTAAGTATTTGAATGCCCGGACCCAG
Organism: Nicotiana sylvestris; assembly: GCF_000393655.2. Lineage (NCBI taxonomy): Eukaryota > Viridiplantae > Streptophyta > Magnoliopsida > Solanales > Solanaceae > Nicotiana > Nicotiana sylvestris. The sequence goes on from NC_091058.1 coordinate 95,644,402, forward strand.
GATCCCCCTAGTCCAAACACCCCTCTTCTGTCATTCATCGTCTCCACTCAGAGACATGAAGAACCCTAATGCCGCCCTAAAATGCCTCACCACCTCCGGTGGCGGCGCCACCCCAAACCACTTTCAAATTTACACCCCATGATCCCTGGCCTCCCCTCTTCCCGAAACCTCAGACAATTTCCCTCGAATCCTTCTCCATTTGCTAAAATTTTAGATCTCAGATCCAAGCCCTAAAACCCCAAAACTGCCTTACCACGGATCTATGGCATGCAAGGTTTAGAGCTCTAAGTTTTCAAGTTTCGAGGGTTGATTTGACATAAAATTAATGTTGTTCATTTGTTCTTGACAAAAAACAAGCGATTAACATTGGTTTTGGTTAAATCGGAGCGGCCGAAGTTTATTCAAGTCAATTAGGTAATTTTTTCTTTTATTCTTATTTTCTGCCTACTTCTGTGTTTCTTTCTTTCATGTTCCTTTCTTTTCTTCCATCGTTTCTTCATATTCCTCTGCTCCTTGGGGTATTTCTTTTTCTTTGTTTGTTTTTCTACTTCTCTCTTTAGTTTCCAACCTTTGTTCATCTAAACTGTTGGTTATTTAGTTGCTCTATGTGATTAGGATAATTTAAGTTTAGGGCAATAACTTTTCAGTCTTGCTTTCATTTGCTGTCGACTGTTTAATCGATTTTCAGCATGTTTTAGCTCAATAGTCGGTCACAATTTTCTTAGTCTTGTTTGATAATTAAAATCAATAAAATTCAAGGTTATGGCTCAAAGTCTACTACCCTGTCTTTCTTTTGTTTTGATTGGTTTGGCCCTGTTGGGCCGGGTAAGCCCAAGTTTTCTTTCTTGGTTTGGTTTTTAGTTCAATCTGACCCATGTTAGGTTATGAGGGTAAATAGCAGAGGGTTAAAGGGTAGTTTAGGAAATTGGGCAAGGGGAATCTTTCCTAACCGATTGGGGAAAATTCTAGGAAGGTGGGCTTGGGGTTGGTTTAACAAACAAACTTTAATTTTGGGGTTTAAAATAAAAGATTAAAAAATCAGGGAAGGGGTAAATGGTAAATCTAAAACCAATTCTGCTGCCCTAAAGGTCCTCTATATAAGGCTGGTTATCAATAAAAAATAGGGAGAGATGGAAAAACCTGAAAAGTTAGAAACGGCTAAAAAAGATCCTCACTGATAGAGCTTTTTGTAAATCACTGTTCCATTGCATTTGTCTTCATATTTCTTTGGATATTCTTTAAATTTCAAGTGGATTACTCTTTTCTGGTCTCAAAGACGGTGGTAGCTGATTGAGAACTGTTGTTAGCTTTCGTTTAGAAGCTGCTGATACTCTAATCTCTCTACTGAAAGTTTTTGCAGTTTGTTTCTTATTGTTCTAGGTATTTCTTTGAAATTTGAATGGCAAATGAAGCTGTGAATGTGGCTTTTTGTATGGAAAGTGTTGTTTCTGTTGAAGTTCATTAAAGATTTCTAGTTGTTTGAAGTTTAATTTTCATATTTTGCTCAAGTCATTTAGCTTCTTGTCCATTTCTCCTTCTACTTCTTTCTTAAGTGTAATAGATCTGTAATAATAGATGCTCTAATAATTCACGCTTAAGTGTTAAAACTGTGTAAAATCTCGAAGTAGAACCATGGTAATTAGCTCGTTCTTTTGTATTTATTTAGCTTAATTGAGTTTAATTAGTCTCGCACTCGAGGCTTGAGTACTCCTTTGAAGAGGGTTGCATGGTTTCTTTCCAAATTGTATGAGGAATTATGAAAATAGATGGCAATTTTCATTGAAGGTTATAATTTAGTATGCATTTGTTTCTAATGGTTTGGATTACTTGTTTGTTTGTTGATTCCATGAGTCAAGGTCTGTTAATTTTCACTCATTAGTTAACTGCTCCCTTAAATGGCCTAGAATTTTGGTTAAGTAGTGTTGAACTCACACGTAAATTGATGAGTGTATTAAAAATCATGAGGGTCAGAGGTAAATGTCTCAGCAAATTCCAATTTGATGTTCAAGCTTGCTGAAAGACCTCAAATGGGTTTGACATGAGGCCCAATTTCAGGTGGCCCGGTCTCAAGCTGAGATAGCTTTCGAATCAGTGTCAATTGTTGTGTTTCTTTGATATTTTCATTCAGCCTAATTCAATTTAGTTGGTGGGATGGTGAAGTCACTCTTGGATAATTACAATCTGCGATCGGGCCCAATTAAATTATTTATGCGCCCTGCAGCTTCAATCTCGACTTTGGGCTTTTCCGTTGAGCCCAGTTTCCCTTTTAAATAAGTTGATTCATTGTTTTTAGACTATCGCGAGTTTGGAACTCCCCCCCCCTCCCTTTTCAAATGTTAGGCCAATATGATATTCTGTTTACGCTACTCATAGCGATGTATTGATTTTAACTTGGACAGAACTTAATTTGCCTTTGGTACTTTAATTAAACGTGACTCTTTTAATTTAGCTTGAGGCGTGCCATATTAAGCAAGCTATAATCTATGGCCCTCAAAAGATTAGTTCAAACATCGTTTGAAAAAATAGATTTGAGGTGTGCCATTTCAGTGAATAACTCATGGTCCTCGTATAATTGTTACTAATTTTTTAAAATCGGGGTGCGCCATCCAGTAAACTTTCCATGGCCCTCGCAAACTTAGTTATTAATTTGAACATTTGTTGTTGCTTTAGGCGCGTTCTATAAATTGATTTTCTTTTATTTATCAACTCCGGGTACACATTTCATGTGACCCAAATTCATTTCTTAACAACGTTAAATACAACGCGTCGCGAACCGCGGGTGCATTTCATGTGGTGTGGTTCGAGGCATGTTTTAAATAACGTTGAATCTTCCTAAAATAAATAAAATCTGTTAATAAGTTAAAAATACACCATAGGCTAAAATATGTATTAAATCAGATAATAGGCCAATTACAATAGTTTAAGCGACCGTTCTAGAACCACGGAACCCGGGAATGCCTAACACCTTCTCCCGAGTTAACAGAATTCCTTACTTAGAATTTCTGGTTCGCAGACTTCAAAAGGAAAGTCGAATTTCTTCGATTTGGGATTCAAAAAAAAATAAACTGGTGACTTGGGACACCAATTAAAATATTCCAAGTGGCGACTCTAAAAAAAATGAATAATCCCATTTCGAATAATGTCACTTTAATTGGAAAAACTCCCTTATACCCATCCGGGGGTAGGAAAAAGGAGGTGTGACACCCTTGACGGAGCATCTCAGACCTGAGCCTATCAAAGGCCTGCAAAAGAAAAACTCGATAAAGAAAGGAGGGCGCGAAATACAGAAAAACTGCGCCGAAACTCACCATGAAGTGGAGCCGGCGGACTTCCTTAAAGGTGGAGCACACTCCTGTTGGTCCTGCCCCTTCGGCCCAGGGAGAACCAACTTCGGGCAAAGCATATTCACTCGTGGGAAGCACCATCCCGGAATCAGACACTCCGGGAATAGCAGGCTCGGGGGATGCCCCTCCTCGAAGGTACGGGCCCATTGAGCCCCATTAAAAGCTCCACCACACTGCGGGTACAAATCCCATTTATCGCCATCGTCCCTCAGCTCGAAGGTCGACGACTCCTTCCCCTCTTTGGAAGAGCACTGCCTTATCCCAAGGCACCGCTCGGTACCTACAGCGGCAAAGCCGGTACAAAAGAAAGGGCAAAATGTCATCTCAAATATACGAAGGCCAAGGCAAAGGCAGCGTGCGCGCATACCTTGGTATCTTCCTCCCCATCTGATACGGAATACAGCTCGCCAACTATGCTCATCGCAGGTCGAATGGGTCACCAACCTCCGGACCCAGCCGGGCAGATCGAGAACTTCGCTCGGCGTCCATGAAGTTGCTGCAAATAGGGAGAAGCACAATTCCTCAACTAATTTTTTTCTATAAGCAAAATCTGAGAAAGCGCCAGACACTCGACTCACATGCGTAATTCCAACCCTCGGGAAATGGCATGAGCTCCACGAGGATGATGTCAGTCGTCCGGACTCGGACAGACTAAGTGGCCCACTCTCGATCCCCATCTTCTTTGTCATTGACAACAAAGGGCATGGACGAACGGCACCGCAGGGTTAGCAGGCCTCGGTGATGAAAGGGCCCGTACAGCCTGACGAGGTGACTGAGCATGAATTCAAGCCCAGCCTTCTCCGTAAAGGACCTCATCATCAGCACCACTCGCCAAAATGATGGATGTATCTACGCCAAAGTAACCCGATACTTCAAGCAAAAATCAAGCACGACCCTATCAAGGGGGCCAAATGCGAAAGGATATAGGTATACGCTCAAGAATCCATTAGCAGAGTCCGTAATGATCTCATCCGGGGAAAGCACCTGCAGCGTTATCCCTTCGCTCCATCCGCAGTATCTCCTCACCATCTCCAGATGTTCCTCTTATATCAAAGACACGGTCTTCAGAGCGAACTCCTGTGGATCCTGAGCATCGGGAGTGGCACTCCCCACTCCCTGGCGGGTCGGTCCCGAAGTAGTTGCCATGGCTACGCTAGAATCGACAGATTAAAGCAAGAATGTGCGCAACGCTTTTTGCGCCTGAAGAAATGAAGAACCCTATGCCAAGGCGGAAGGGTAGCTATCTAAAATAGTGAGGCCTTTTGAAGAAGCCGAAGCCGCCCCACATATATGCGGGAAATAGCGACAATTCACCTATCCGGAGTGAGACCCATGAAGCGTTCAACGCCATCACTCGACTCAAGGCGGTACCCGATCTCATGGTTCCTTTTTCTAAAAGAAAAATAAGCACGCGAAGCTCGGATTACGAAGGCACCAGGAAAGTTCGAGGTAGCGCCTGAGTACAAGCAACCCCTCAACAAAATTATATCACCTACGCTTTAAAAAGCTATCTGCATCAAGTTCAAAAGAGGCCCCAGGTACCCAAAACTGACCTTCACTCAGGTTTCCATTCTTGAAAGCTCCAAAACGCAGCGTATTATCTCCATGCAACTCGGAGGGCTCGATAGTCCGAACCTATCGGATCAATTCGGGCTTGGTCTGAGGTACGATGATGGGCTCGAAAAAGAGCCACGTCAATCAGCAGAGGATCGGAAAGAAGGCTCACATCCGAGTTAGATATCAGCGGTCAACAACAAAGGAAAACATTCAAAGACCTCAAAGGGCGCGAGAGCATGCAATAATAAGGCAAGAATCGAAAGCAGAAGTTAAGAAAGTATATTCATATTCATAAAAATCCATGTACAACTGCCCTCGAGGGGTCCTTACATACAATTACAAAGCCCTACAGAGGTTCTCTACAACAAAAATAGAGGAACAGAAGGATGTATATGTGATGAAACCCGAGAGCCCGATCCATCCTCCAAAATCCATCTCCGGTATCAGCATCCTCAAGCGCCGCCCCCCTCGACGCATCCTCGAGGGCGATTCCTACGCCCGCCACCTCCTCTGGGTTCCCAGCTTAATCCCTTGGGGGGTCCCCACCGGGGGAAAAGATGAAGAAGAGTAAAAGGAGGGGATGCAGAGGAGGCAGAGAAAAGAGACATGGCCCGCCAAAGCCAAAGTTGAAGATTCGGCGGGCCCCAACCTCAACGACCGGTAGTGCCACTTTATCCCTTGGGAAAAGAAAAACCCAAGGGATGAAGTGCCACATCAGGCCCAGGTAGGAGAGTGAGCAGCGGTGCGTAGTCCGAATGACTGTCTACAAAAGGGGAAGACTGACTCCCCGTCTGTCATCGTCTCGAGCCAACGACAATAGCAACGGCAAACATAACAATGACCACAGCAGCGGGACAACATGGTCGTGCTCAACAAAGAGAAGCTTTGGCAACAGACCACTACACAGCCTACGGGAGCTCTGCCGAACGGCCTTGAGGCCATGAGACCCTAACATGATGTTCAAGGATGGAGGAAGATGATAAGAAGAAATGGGAAAATAAGCCAACAGAGGTGCTGGGATAGAAAGATCAACTCCAAGGCACCCCCATTTATAGGGGTAACGATACGGTCATCAAAGCTTTGGAAGATTGACCGGCGGATGCAATTACTGCGCTCTTGAAAATCCGAATCGATGGTGGTACACTCACATTGGAGAACGGGAATCGGTAGTGTGTTAAATAATGTCGAAATGCACAAGTACATGGGGCACCCCGATTGCCACAGAAGCTCACGCCACAGGTTGCATAATTGTGTGACGTCACCATAAGAAGCTCGAGGAGTTATTAATTTCTCGCTAAAACTATCTGTATGCGGCAAAATCAGAGGACTTGATTTCTCGCTATCAAGCCACTTCAGAAGAATGCCTTGAGACCTCGAGGACGTGAAGCCACAACTGAGTTCCCTCCCTCGGGGCTCGTCGGGGCCCGACTCAAAGAAGATGGAGTACAAGGCTAGAACAAAAGGGGAAGTTCCCTAGGCACACGGCTAAGTCTAACAGGGCCGGCCTATCCAAAGCCTACGCCGAAGCGTCACATCTCCATACTTTACAATTAATGCCCATGTACTATAGCCAGGTTCCCCTCCTATATAAAGGGAACCCACACCACCTTGTAAAGGTCTGATGTTGCTCCAAATATTTTTCCACAAGATCAATAATATCTCTCTCTCTTCTCTCTAACTCGCTTGCTCTCACTGGCTCGAGGCCACTTTAGTATTTATCGCTTTCTTACTTGTTATTTATTTATCGCTTGGCCTAGGCTATATAGAGCTTTGTTTGATCATAACCTAACTGTTATCCCATTCCCAACTATCCCCGATAGCTCGAGCTCAACCCAGATATCGAACCCGAGGTCCCCCCATTGACCAGTCCTATATCCGGGCAGCAGGCCTCTCGGTCTGATTACTGCCTCATTTTAGCTTGCATTTCATCATTAAACTTCATATTCCTAGCATCATCTGCTCTAACAACTAGCATAAAAATAGATCACATATTTTTAGAATCCCATTTACAAATTTAATTGTTATTACCATTTTCACGGTAAACACAAAAGTATTTACAAAAGCCACTCAGGGTCTTGCTCAAAAAATCCAAAAAAGAAGAAGAAAAAATTCTAAATGCCTAATCTTTCCCGGGAGCCTCATCTTCATCTTCTCCGCTCTCGGATCCACTTGCACTCCCGGAGTCATCATCATCAGAGAGCAAAGCTTTGGCTTTGGCCTTAAGCACTTTCGTGTTCTCGATATCAGCAGTGAGGTCAAAACCACGAGCATGAATTTCTTCGAGAGTCTCTCTCCAACACGGGGACTTGGCATACTCGGCAACGCAGAATGATCGAACTTGAGCTGCATCGGAAATTTACTTTGCTCGAGCGTGAGCAGCTTCAGCATCAGCTCGGTAGATGGCAACGACCACCTCTACGTCGGCCTTTACTTTTTCTACCTTAGATGTGGCCTTTGCAAGCTCAGCGGCCAACCGAGCCTCGAGCTCCTTATTTTTCATTGCTCGGTCCAAGCTCTCCTCCTTTACACTTTGGAGTTGACGCTCAATCCAAGACAACTGGGCTTGAGCCGTATCTGTATTTGCGGTGAGGCAGTCCATGTTCTTCTTCCACCCCAAAGTCTTTGCCTCTTTCATCTCAGCCTCCTCACAAAGCTGCTCAATCTTTTCGTTCTTCTACTGAACCTGCAGGATCTAAGTGTTAGTCGCCAATATCAAATTGATATGTCAAGCTCCCAAAAATATACATTACCTTCTCGATGAGATCGATATACTCTTTATGAGCTATTTCCAATTTAGCTCGGAGGTCCCTGACCTCCTCCTCTTTTTGCACATGGAGGAGTTTAAGGGTATCTCTCTCCTCTATGAGCCTTTTGAGATCATTCTCACATTGGTTCAGCTCAGCTCGGGTTTTGGAAAATGCTTCCCGATGAAGCGTCATAGCCTATGGAGAAAGGAAGGAAATCAGACAAAAGGAAATAAAAGCAAACGTAAACCTAATAATGGGGGCTGAAATCTACCTGGTTCAGGAGTCGCTGAGCCTTATCAAAAATGATCGATGCATCCAGGTTGAAAACATCATTGACCCCCGTAAAGCAAGCACGAAATAAGTCATCCCCTTCGTGGGCCATTCCCACATTAGGGGTCTCCGTAGACTGGGCCTCCCTAAATTGCCCTTCAGAAAATGTGGGGAGGGGAGGCGAATCATCAATATTGATTTCCCCAAGCAAGATACTTAGGGCACTCTCTCCTTTTCAGAGGACCTCAGAATCGGACCCTTCAGGCACACCCGTCGATTGTTTGTCATGGCGGACAGGCACACTCGACGATTGTTCGTCATGGAGGGAGTTGTTTTCAACCCCCGATGACTTGGGGACTTTGCTCGGACTATCTTCCTATATCTCCTCGGTTCGAAGATGAGCCTTCTCGACCATTACTGGCTCAGCTGCTTTTGAAGCTTCCCCTCTTTCGAGCTACCAGTTCATAGTCAGCATATTTTTTCTCATCTTCTTCATCTCGTAACTTTTGGGCTACTTCAGTGGGCATAGAGGCATTGTCATTATTCGACCTACGAGCCTTGATCTTCTTAGGCTTTGGAGTATCGGAATGCGAGGCCCTTCTCCTCTTCTTATCCTTAGCCGGTATTGGGGACTCATCTTCCCCATGTGGGGGCGGCCTCATGACAACTTTGTCTCTAAGACCTGTATGGGAGGAAATAAAGTAAAAATAAAAAAGAAAACATTTCACAAAAAGGCATCAAACACGGATAGAGAAGCTTACCGTGATTTTTGGCCTCCTATCGGCCCTCGGCCAAATCGTGCCACAAGCGCTCAGCATACGAAGAGGTCGAGGCCCATTTCCGAACCCAGTCTTCAATGTTCGGGATTGCACCGAGCACCCAAGAAATTTCTACATCATAGGGAAGGATGTCAATACGAAAATACAAAAGAAACAAAACGGTAAACGGAAGCTATATGTGAGTTTGTGCTTACGCTTCATGTTCCACTCTTTAGGGAACAACATCTTCTCGGTCGGGATTATGTCGAAAGTCTACACTGGAGCAAACTGACCCATCCATCCTCGATCTTTTTCCTCTTCTATGCTCGAGAATAGCACCTTTGTGGCCCAACGCTGAAGCCTTAGTAATTCACCTCGATATAGACGGGGGCTGTACAGTCTATTGAGATGATCGAGGGTGAAAGACATCCCTTCGACCTTGCTCACAAAGAATCAAAACAAAATAATGATACACCAAAAAGAGGAGTGGATTTGGCCTAGGGTTATGTGGTATTGGCAGCATAAGTCGATAATAATGGGATCGACGGGACCCAACGTGAAAGGGTGAGTGTAAACACTTAAAAACCCTTTCACATGAGTGGTAATATCCTCCTCGGGGGTAGGAATCACTACCTCTTTGTTTTCCCAGTGGTAATCTTTTTTCACTTGCTCAAGACCGCCCTCGGTTATCGAGCATATATATATCTCGACATTGGTTCACAACGGCTAGGGGCCGACGAGGGTTTTTCAACTTTAAAATCCGAAGTAAGGTCGCATGACCCGGTAACGCACTCTTCGATGCGTGGCTCCACCGGCGTTTTATCACCGGCCGGTCGCGATGAGGAGGCTTTTTCCTTTAGAGGAACGGTTTTTGATGTTTTCTCCATTGTTATATGAGTTCAAAGAAAGAAGAAGACGAAACTTGTTATTTTAAGAAAAGATTGGCAAACGGGATTTGAAGAACCTGCAGAATTGATAAGCTTGAAGGGAGTAGAAGAGTTGTTGAAAATTAGGGGAAATTTTGAAAATAAATTTTGAGAAAATTATGAAGATCGTATATTTATAATATTTGCTATGACGGTTTGAAAATACTAGTGGTCGACCATCAACTGGCACTAATTAATGATCTTGAGAACTGTGCGGACACGATACTTCGATCGCCTTCGTAGCTTATGTCACGAGGGTGACATCATAATTTGTCGAGGTACTAAATCGAAGGCTCAGATCATTTCTTCTCGTTACACTCTAAGAAAAAAATGAGGGGACTATCTGTATACGGTCAAAATAAGGCCTACCCAATTTTATTATTTGATCGAGACAAGTGAGTTGATCGGGGGTAGCCTCGTAATGAATCAGACCCGAGCTCGAAGACGAGGCATCGAGTCTAAAGATCGAAGAGTCCGTTGAGACCGAGGCCAGTAGCAATCGAGATTAAGCATGACTGACTTCGAGTGAAGTGCAATAAGGGAAAGGCAAGATATCCGTAATCGATCGAAGTTCACAATGGAAATCCCGAAACAGATCGAATGAAGGGCGGTTATTTGTACCAATCATGGGATTTACTTCTGTAATTAGAATTGTACCATAACGTAATGACCCGACCGATCGTTTTGAGCACTTGCACTTCGCTCGCCAGTTCTCGGGCATGACTAGCCTTGTATGATGTATTATGACTCATGTAAATCATCAGTTTTGACTTTTAGGTTAATCGGAATAGATATGGAAGAATGGTTCTCAGCATGAAGCTTTAAATTTGAAAGATTTGACCAAGTTTTGACTTCTTAGTATTTGATATTGGATTTGGTTAGCTCCGTTGGGCGATTTTGGACTTAGGAGTGCGTCCGAAATAGAATTTGGAGGTCCGTGGTAAATTTAGTCTTGAATTGGCAAAATCGGGAAATTTGGCGTTTTTGGTGTATAGTGGAAATTTTGATATCGGGGTCAGAATGGAATTCCATAAATTGGAGTAGGTCTGTTGTGTCATTCGTGATCTTTCTGCAAAATTTTACGTCATTCAGAGGTGATTTGATAGTTTTCGGCATTGTTTGTGGAATTTGAAAGTTCCTAAGTTCTTAAGCTAGAATCCGAAGTTGATTTGGTGTTTTGGTGTTGTTTTGAGTGATGCGAAGGCTCGACTAGTTTGAATTATGTTATGGGATGTGTTGGCATGTTTGGTTGAGGTCCCAAGGGCCTCGGGTGTGTTTCGGGTGAGTTTTGAGCGAGTCCGAGCATTACCGGAACTTAGGCAACGGTTCTGGTGCTTAAATCTACCGTTGGGGCGGTCTAGGGGGAGAATCTGCGGGTTCGTTGGTCCGACTTCGGAAGCCTATATCTTTTGGTCTACAAGGAATTTTGAGATGATTCAAAAATGAAAGTTGTAGCCCATCGTGTCTAGTTTCCTTAAAAATCTTTATTTGGACATTTATAGAGAAAGTTATGGACAAAATACTAAGGCCTATCTGTGCAGCCACCAGAAGCGTGGTCAGAGGTGGTTTTACCGCGGCAGCGGTGGTTTTACCGCGGTCAGCGGTGGTTTTACCGCGGTCAGCGGTGATGGTAATCCGAGAGGTGCACTATAAATACGAGATTTGGGGTTTTATTTTATATTTTGACCTAGAGAGTTCGGGCTTTGGGAATGTTTTGAGGGATTTTCAAGGAAACCATCGGAATAAGTGATTCTAACTCAATTTTGGCTAAAATACATGATTCTAACGTTGGATTCATCATTTGAGTAGAGATTTGAGATGAAAATTTGGGAAAATTATGAAACTTCATAAAATGAATTTTTGGGATTTGAAAGTCGATTCGAAGTCGGAATTGAGTGAAACTAGTATGGGTAGTCTCGTAATTGAATGGGTTGTAGGATTTTGATACTTTGGTCAGATTTTAAGACGTGGGTCTGAGGGTTGAGTTTGACCAATTTTAGGATTTTTAATGTAATTTGATTATTTTCGCATGGGCTTTGTTCCCTTAGCATATTTTGATGTTATGGTTCTGATTTTGGTTAGATTTGGGGCATTTGGAGGCCGAATCGAGAGGTAAAGGCTTCGCGGGTTAGAGTTTGACTTGGCTTGAGGTAAGTAACGCTTCCAAACATGGTTCTGAGGGTTCGAACCCCAAACTATGTGTTATATGATGGTATTGAGGTGATGCACATGCCAAGTGACAGGCATGCGGGCGTGCACCGTGTGAATTGTGACCTGGTTCATTACATGGCACCGATTAGTAATTCTATCTTGTTGATATCTGTGTTCCTCCATGTGATGAAGTAAATGAACTATAAATCATGCTAGTCAATATGCTAGGGCTTTACGCTGATACTGTTGAGACCCGAGGGGTCATTTCTTGCTGTCATCTCATCTCCTCCACTGATATTCTTTACTCAATCTTGTTCATACATATCATATCATGTCTTAGTCTCAGTTATTATTACTTGTCATATCATATCATTGTTCAGGCTAGTTCATGGCACTGTGAGCCCATGTGTGTGAGGCTGGAGAGTGATGACTGGGTGAGTCCGAGAGCCTGATTATGAGTGACAGTTATGGGATTGGGCTGCATGTCGTAGCTGTTTATTGATATATGCCTTCGTTGGCTTGTGATAGCGCTTGGGCTATAGGAGCCCCTCCGAAGTTTGCACACCCCCAGTGAGTGCAGTTGATATTATTGAGGGATGGATCTTTCCTAGACATGGATATTTTCCGAAGTACTTATATGTGGAGATGGATCTTCTCCACGAGGCTGGATTGGCTTGTTCCTCGGTACTGCAGTCTGATGGTCTGTGATATGTATATATTCTAGGATGGATCTTCCCTAGGCCTTATGAGCCATATACAGTACCGAGTGGTTGTGAGGTTGATATCATTATTATTATCTGGAGATGGATCTTCTCCATAGGCTGGATTGGCCTTCCTCAGTACTGAGTGACTGCTGTTAGAGACGTATATATTCCGGGATGGATCTTCCCCGGGCCGTATGAGCCATATACAGTACTGAATGGACGAGCATTTGAGATTGTGGGCATATGAGGCACTCAGCATGGTGCATTTCATACAGCATGTGCATTGACATGTAGATATAGCACAGTCACATTTCTTTACCATGTTCATATCTTCTATATTCACTGTTTTGAACTGCCTATTTAATTGGAAGCATTCTACGTTTCTGTACTTTATTTCTATTATCTCTTAAGGAGGTTGAGTTCATCACTACCTCTCAGTCCATAGTTTGGGCTTGTTACTTACTGAGTTGGTGTACTCAGGTTACCCCCTGCACCTTGTGTGCAGATCCAGGTATCTCGGGCCGCGGTAGCGATTGTTGATCATTATCAGTCGCGGGTTTTCATTGGAAATAACGAGGTAGCTTCCTGGCGATTGCAATCCTGCCTTTCTCCTTCCTTATCTTCCTCTTAGTGTATTGTTGGCTATTCTCAAACTATGTTAGTCTTGTTTATTTCGAACAGTTATAGTATTTTGCTCATGACATAGTGACACCCGAGGTCGGGCTTGTATTTTTCGCATTTTAGTTTTTGAATTTAACTTCTTTTACGGGATTTCTGTATGAAAAGGTTAATATCTGGTTATCAAATGAAATATCAAAATTATTTGGGAATGTGTCGGTTGGCCTAGTTCCATGATAGGTGCCATCACGATCGGGTTAGTTTTGGATCGTGAAAAGTTGGTATCAGAGCCTAGGTTACATAGGTCTCACAAGTCATGAGCGGGTTTAGTAGAGTCTTGCGGATCGGTATGGAGACATCTGTACTTATCTTTGAGAGTCTACATAACCTTTAGGAAACTTTGCATTCTTGAATTCTTATCGTGCGACATTGATTCAGCTTGAAATGTATCTTTTTGAATTCTTTTCACGCGTTCGTATGCGCACATGAGCGCTCGGTATTAGTTGTGAATCGACGGTTTGTGATTCCCTAGATGAGATGCGAGAGGTGTTTTTGTGTGTTGATGTTGGGCCATTTTGGAAAACTTGAGGCTGGGTTTTGTCTGTGGCTTGAGTACTGAGATTTCGATTATGTGAGCACGTGCATTTGGGACTTATATGTTCGTTTGTGTCCTTATTGGTGGGATCGGTGACTGGATGTCTATGGGATGAGTATGATTTGACTACGAGATGTGTTCAGATTGTTCGAATGTGACAAGAAGAGTTTGTTGGAGATGTAGCAAGGGCTATTGGGTTTTTGACTTCTGTTTTGAGTTGGCGTATGGCTTCGAGCTATGGGTTTTCAAGGCCCTTTCGTGTAGTTTAGTTGTGAAGTAAGGTAGATCCTCATGTTGTGTTATGAGTTTAGAATCAGGAGGATTAAGTGATTGCATGATGTACGGTGGAGGGGTATAAAGAGATGTTAGCTTGAGGCGAAGCAGGTGGGTATCTCCTGTAGGGTGTCCTGAGGGTGTGTGATCCTATGTTGTTTTATAGTGAGTCTTCCTTTACCAATAAATTATATGTAGTATGATTTGAGTTTGGATCGTTTATAAGAGTGGACTTGATTGTTACGAGTGTGAATGCGAGATTTGCAGATGATTTGAAACACTAGATGGTTTGTGTTGCATGAGCTTATAAAGGATTTAGTTGAATCTCACTATGGTATTATGGCAGTAATAGAGTATGGGCATTGTGAGTTTTTGTGTGTTTTGATCAATGGGTATGAACCAAGTGGGGGAGTCTGCTATTGATAAGTTGAATGCACGGCTAAGTGTCGTATTAGTATCAGTTTGAGGTATACTAATGAGTCAGCTATGACTGCAGGCGATGAGAGTAAGGATAACTCGAGTAAGGAAATTCTGGATACAGGTTGTATTTCGCTCTATGAGCATGTGGGAGTCATGGAATAATTGAGTGGCTAGTGGTGAAGGATGTGGCGTGCGTAGAGTAGAAGATTGCTCTGTTGCTTAGAAATATGGAATATTTCCTAGGATGTTGGTGTGCAAATGGGGCACGAGTCATTCGGTTCATTTGGTCAAATAATTGAGGCCTGAGTAGAGTGGATGACTCTCGAGAATGGTTCTAATGGATTCAAGATTTATACGTGGCAATTGGGAATCTTCAGGATGTGTGTTGGCTAGAAATTGAGATTTATATGGGAGGATATTAGGACTTGTGGCATTTTTGTATCATTATGGATTCCACATACCAGTATCAGGAAGGCAAAAGTAATGGCTGTAGATTTGCAGAAGGTCTCTTCAAAGCGGGTATCTTAGTCGTGGTACTTTTGGGGGTGCTTCAGAAGAATACAACGGTTTATGAGCCTTAGGGAAGTGTGGTTTTATGCTAAAGTTTGTGGGGCATGTTTAGTTAAGGATAGTGGTGTACTAGCAAGGAAACACATAAGTTTGAAGGTAATTCGGAATGGAACTCAGAGAATTAGGACAGCTTGGTAGTAGGTTGGATCAGCACGGTAATGGATAGGATCAGTTCTTGGGTGCTTATGACGCGGTGGGTTTCTACAGGTATTTCGTGGAAATGCTCTTGGGTTTTGATGGCTTGCGTAGCTTGGTTGAGTTAGAAGGAGTCAATCTTGGTGGTTGGTTTTGTGAAAAGGGGACTCGGAGTGTTCTTGATGATTTCTACCATGGTTGGAGGTGTACATTTTCTACTGGTGTGAGGAGCATGGGATGTATAGTGATTTTCTCCTAGATGGGATCAAATAGGAAAGTTCTTAGCTGGTTAATAGTTGCTTGTAGCTCGGAGTGGACTATGAAGTTCTCATATTTATCATAGGATGGTATGGTATATGCGGTATGTTGTGTGGGGTTGAGGTTTGCATGTGTAAGGTCACGGTTCAGTTTTAAAAGGAAGGTCATAGATTCTTAGGCAGCATGGATAGTTTCAGATGACGAGATAAATAAGATCACTGATTGGTGTAACTTGATGAGGGTATTATGACTTGATGAGGGTATACATTTCAGAAAAAGGGCGATGTGTTTGAGTTATGGATACTTCATTGGTATTGCAGCACTATTTTGTCTGATCGACTGATGATATTCAAAGTTTGCTTGGTGGCATAGAAGAATTTTAGAAGTACCCCTCATGGGATGATCGAGTATTAGGGATATATTAGATATTCGGGCAGTGGAATTGGGATCGGACAAGGTGATTCATGTGCCTTATGGATTTGGAGATCGGGAGTTCTTATAGACAGGTTATGTCGTGGTTGTGGATCGCGTATATCGTTCTTGGGTGGTGACTATTGGAGGTTGGGAGGCCCGAGTGGATTCGTTGTTGCTTAGCATTGTGGATTTTGATTTAATGTTGGGTATGGACTGGTTGTCTCTGTGTCGTGTTATTCTGGACTATTGCGCTAAGACAGCGACATTGGCTATGCCGGGGATGCAACGGATTGAGTGGCGAGGTTCGACGGGTTATGCTCCCAGTAGAGTGATTTCATTTCTGAAGACCCAACTGATGTTTGGGAAGGGTTGTCTTCCTTATTTGGCATTCGTGAGGAATGTCAATGCAGAGACTCCTACCACTGATTCAGTTCCGGTGGTGAGGGATTTTTCGGCTGTGTTTCCTGCTGCCGGACATGCCACCGGACAGGGTTGTTGATTTCAGTATTGATTTGGTGCCAGGCACCGTATCGTATGGCACTAGCGGAGTTAAAGGAGTTGAAGGAGCACTTTCAGGAACTCCTTGATGAGGGGTTCATTGGTAGACCTATATGGATGTGTGTTCTGCATCGAGTCGGCCTTGTTGACTCCAAACTGCTATTGTTGAGGGATGTGCCATTTGATTGTTGTTGAGCCTATTCATGTTCTGGAGTGATCTATGAGTTGCATTTCTGTGTTGCGAGGTGTTATGTTTTGTTGGTCAAAGGCACATATGGTGTGGTCCGATTGGGGTCTCATAGTGGAATTCGAGCAGGAAGAGTATGGGGTATTGCTCGGTGGATGGCGTATTGGTTGTGTCCTTTCGAGTTTGTGTGGTGTTATGTCATTTGTTTCGCCGTGGTTATGATGATTTGCTCTTGGTACTAAACATCAAATTGCACGTGGTTGTTGATTTTGAGCATAGTGACTTGAGATGCTTCATGTGGACCAGTGTTTGGATATGGTTGCAGCGAAGTTATGTGGAGGTAAGATCCTTCGGGTTAGACTCGTGTGTTCTGGGTTCTTAGCATTTGTGTGGTGGTGGTACTGGTGAGCTTGCAGTACGGCTCTCTCATTTGAGTCATTTTTTCATGATTTGAGTATATTTGGGTTGTTGCTTATTGGTGCACGGTTCGCACGGGTGTGGCTCTAGATTGTATCAATGTGTCATGTCCCTAGAGTAATCGCGTTAGATGAGATAAGGTCATTGAGATCTAGAATGAATACTATCGGATTCTATTTCAGTATGTTGGAAGGATAATATCGGGATTCGGCTTAGAAATTTACTATGGTCCTTGCCAAAGGAGAGGGAGTTTCATGAATGGATGATCTGAGGAATGGTTATGACTTTTTGCGTGTTTCTTTCATCATTAGCAGTATACGAAAATGTTGGAATGAAGTTTTGTTTAATAAGAGGTTTATTACAAATATTGTGTTGTTGTGAGCAGCTGCTGTGATTAGAAGTTATCATTATGAGAGTTTGAGTTATGTGTTATATCATGTGATTTCTTGAGTTACGGTTATGGCTTGATACAACTTGTTCGGACTTATACGGTGTATAGATGTGAGATTCTGATCTTATAGATGATTTCGAAAGTGGAAAATTTGTTCTAAGGGTTATGGACTAGGATGGATTGTGAAATTTCAGTTATGTTGTGCTATCGGACTGATATGGGATAGGGTGACGTGGGATCACCCCTGGGTATGTGCTTAGTGAGGATACACGGCGATTTGATGGCTTTTGGAAAAACTCTGGGCACGTTCGAGGACGAACGTATGTTTAAGTGGGGGAGGATGTAATGACCCGATCGGTCGTTTTGAGCACTTGTACTTCGCTCGCCAGTTCTCGAGCATGACTAGCCCCGTATGATGTATTATGACTCATGTAAATCGTCGGTTTTGGTTTTCAGATTAATCGGAATAGATATGGAAGAATGGTTCTCAGCTTGAAGCTTTAAATTTGAAAGGTTTGACCAATTTTGACTTCTTAGTATTTGATATCGGATTTGGATTTTTATGATTTGGTTAGTTCCGTTGGGCGATTTTGGATTAGGAGCGTCTGGAATGGAATTTGGAGGTCCGCGGTAGATTTAGGCTTGAATTGGCGAAATCGGAAAATTTGGCGTTTTCGGTCGCAGTGGAAATTTTGATATTGAGGTCGAAATGAAATTTCGGAAATTGGAGTAGGTCTGTTGTATCATTCGTGACTTGTGTGCAAAATTTTAGGTCATTCGGAGGTGATTTGATAGTTTTCGCCGTTGTTTATGGAATTTGAAAGTTCCTAAGTTCTTAAGCTTGAATCCGAAGTTGATTTAGTGTTTTGGTGTTGTTTTGAGTGATTCGAAGGCTCGACTAAGCTTGAATGATATTATGGGATGTATTGGCATGTTTGGTTGACGTCTTGAGGGCCTCGGAGGTATTTCGGGTGAGTTTTGAGCGAGTATGGGCATTACCGGAACTCAGGCAATGGTTCTGGTGCTTAAATCTACTGCTGGGGCGAAAGTTTTACCGCTGGGGCGGAAAAAGGAGCATTGGCGGTCCAGGGGAGAATCCGCAGGTTCGTTGGTCCGATTTCGAAAGCCTATATCTTTTGATCAACAAGGAATTTTGAGATGATTTAAAAATAAAATTTGTAGCCCTTCGTGTCTAGTTTCCCGAAAAGTAAAGAAATCAAAATTTTGACATCTGTAGAGAAAGTTATGGCCAAAATAATAAGGCCTGTCTGTGCAGCCACCAGAAGCACGGTCAGCGGTGGTTTTACCGCGGTCAGCGGTGATGGGAATCCGAGAGGTGTACTATAAATACGAGATTTGGGGTTTTATTTCATATTTTGACCAAGAGATTTTGGGCTTCGGCGATTTTTTGAGGGATTTTCAAGCAAACCATCGGGATAAGTGATTCTAACTCAATTTTGGCTAAAATACATGATTCTAACGTTGGATTCATCATTTGAGTAGGGATATGGGTTGAAAATTTAGGAAAAATTGCGGAACTTAATAAAATGAATTTTTGGGATTTGAAAGCTGATTCGGAGTCGGAATTGAGTGAAACTAGTATGGGTAGTCTCGTAATTGAATGGATTGTCAGATTTTGAGACTTTGGTCAGATTTTGAGACGTGGGCCCGAGGATCGGGTTTGACCAATTTCGAGATTTTTTATGTAATTTGATTATTTTCGCATGGGCTTTGTTCCCTTAGCATATTTTGATGTTATGGTTCTGATTTTGGTTAAATTTGGGGCATTTGGAGGCTGAGTCGAGAAGCAAGGGCTTCGCGGGTTAGAACTTAGCTTGGCTTGAGGTAAGTAACACTTCCAAACTTGGTTTTGAGGGTTCGAAACCCCGAACTATGTGTTATATGATGGTATTGAGGTGATGCACATGCCAAGTGACTGGCGTGCGAGCGTGCACCATAAGAATTGTGACCAGGTTCATTCCATGGAACCGATTAGTAATTCTATCTTGTTGATATATGTGTTCCTTCATGTGATGAAGTAAATGAACTGTAAATCATGCTAGGGATTTACACCGTTACTGTTGAGACCCGAGGGGTCATTTCTTGTTGTCATCTCATCTCTCCATTGATATTATGTACTTAGTCTTATTCATGCATATCATATCATGACTTAGTCTCAGTTATTATTACTTGGCATATCATATCATTGTTTTGGGCTAGTTCATGGCACTGTGAGCCTGTGTGTGTGAGACTGGAGAGTGATGACTGAGTGGGGCTAAGAGCCTGATTATGAGTGACAGTTATGGGATTGGGCTGCATGTCGCATCGGTTTATTGATATATGCCTTCGTTGGCTTGTGATAGCGCTTAGGCTATAGGAGCCCTCCAGAGTCTGCACAGCCCCCAGCGAGTGCAGTTGATATTATTGAGGAATGTATCTTCCCTGGACATGGATCTTGTCCGAAAACTTATATGTGGAGATGGATCTTCTCCACGAGGCTGGATTAGCCAGTTCCTTGGTACTGCAGACTGACGGTCTATGATGTGTATATATTTCGGGATGGATCTTCCCTAGGCCTTGTGAGCCATATACAGTACCGAGTGGTTGTGAGGTTGATATCGTTATTATTATCTGGAGATGGATCGTCTCCATAGGCTGGATTGGCCTTCCTCAGTACTGAGTGACTACTGTCAGAGACATATATATTCCGGGATGGATCTTCCCTTGGCCGTATGAGCCATATACAGTACTGAGTGGACAAGCATTTGAGATTGTGGGCACATGAGGCACTCAGCATGGTGCATTTCATACAACATGTGCATTGACATGTAGATATAGCACAGTCACATTTCTTTACCATGTTCATATCTTCTATATTCATTGTTTTGAATTGCCTATTTAATTGGAAGCATTCTACGTTTCTGTACTTTATTTCTGTTATCTCTTAAGGAGGTTGAGTTCATCACTACCTCTCAGTTCATAGTTTGGGCTTGTTACTTACTGAGTTGGTGTACTCAGGTTACCCCTTGCACCTTGTGTGCAGATCCAGGTATCTCGGGCCGCGGTAGCGGTTGTTGATCATTATCAGTCGCGGGTTTTCATTGGAGATAGCGAGGTAGCTGTCTGGCGATCGCAGTCCTGCCTTTCTCCTTCCTTATCTTCCTCTTAGTGTATTGTTGGTTATTCTCAGACTATGTTAGTCTTGTTTATTTCGAACAGTTATAGTATTTTGCTCATGACTTAGTGACACCCGAGGTCAGGCTTGTATTTTTCGCATTTTGGTTTTTGAATTTAACTTCTTTTACGGGATTTCAATATGAAAAGGTTAATATTTGGTTTTCAAGTGAAATATCGAAATTATTTGGGAATGTGTCGGCTGGCCTAGTTCCATGATAGGGGCCATTACGACCGGGGTGGTTGTGGGTTGTGACACATAATTAGGATTCCTTTAGTAAAAGGGAGTCTTCATCATTTGTAAAGACCTCACATTCACGAATATCAAAGCAATATAATATTTTTGTCTTTGCTCATCAACTTACTGCTCTTTAACTGTTCTTACTTTGCCAAGCTCGAAGTTTCATTAGCTCGAGGGCATTGACGAAACACTGATTTGCTTTGTATTATTGTCAATTTACGTCATTTATCTTTACGTTTATCAATTAGTATTGTGTGAAATCACATATCCTTAAAATCACATTACAAATGTAATTGTTACTCGATTTTTAGGGTAAACACATAGTAGGTAGTTGCAAACCGAATTTCTTCTACTCTTTAGCAGTGGTGGAGCCACAAAGAAATTAAGAGAAGTTAACATATATTATATACACATAAAATTAAGAATTTAATATATTTATATAATGTAATTTTTCGACTAATGGGTGTCAATTGACTACCCTTGCCAATGAGTGACTCCGGCACTTCTCTTTAGGATTTCTTCCTGTATAAGAGATCGTGTATCGTTATATGAATTTGAGGGTCATAAAAGAGAAAACTAATCGTCAAATCTTAGTGTCATTCTGAGGGTAAGTTCGAACCATAATTAAAAGTAGACCAATTTGCACACATGGAGTCCACTCACTCAATGAAGGAATTCCTTTAATGACAAGTAATATGAGGCGACTCGATAACACAAAGTCACCGAGGACCAAAAGTGTGAGCAATTTCAGGTAGTATAAAGGCAAATTTGGATCTTTTACCTTGTAATTAGTATATCAGCACGAATATACAGACATTAACTATGTCAATTATTTGAGTTATTTGGATTATATGTACATAATCTTAAAATTTAAACATTTTCGATAAATATAGATAATCATTGGTATTAATTAAGAAACACTACGTAAAAAAGATTAACAATTTCTCAAATCTCCTAGTTATAATTTCATTTTTTGGTACTATTTTCACCGGTGTTATTGGATCCTAAAAATAGTCAGAAAGCAAAATAATAACGCATATTTATGGAAAAATAATCAAAGGTTGAGGCTATAAAGGACTCTTTGGATACGACTTGACTTTTTCACTATTACTTGAACTCTTATTTGGTGTGTTGATATCTTTCAAAAAATATTTCTATTTTAAAATTTCAGTTTCTAAAATTTTATTTTTATAATAATGTAAGTGAAAATATTATCCTCAATTCAAAACTTATTTTAGTCGATTATCTAAAAATTTAAAAAATTATTTAAATATAAAAACTTCTTTAACTAGTGAACGTTTTTACTCCATTTTGATATTTGGCATTAACCATGTTAAATATCTGAGTTATTTGAATTATATGTGAATAACCTTAAAATTTAAATCTTCTAGATAATTATAGATAATCTAATTAAGAAATACTAAATGAAAAAAGACTAACACGTTTTCTCAAATCTCGTAGTGATAATTTTATTTTTGCACCATTCTTATGGTGTTATTGGAACCTAAAAATAGGCACAAAGCGAAATAATAACTCGTATTTATGGCAAAGCACAAAGGTTGACACAATATGACGATTCTTTGGTTATGACGTGACTCTTTTACTACGACTTGAACTCTTATTTGGTATGTTGTTATCCTTCAAAAATATTTCTATTTTAAAATTTTAATTTCTAAAACTTTATATATATTTCAATGATATTATCCTTAATTTAAAATTCACTTTAATCGGCTATCTAAAAATTTAAATGATTCTTTAGCCAGCGAAACTTTATTTCAGTATGACTCCGTTCTGAGTTTATCGATATCACTAGCTACAGATTTTAAATTTTGAATACGTTATGCATACAGATTTTTTGTTCTTTGAATCACTAAATATTAAATTAGCTGATTGTTATCATATAACATTGCATATATTATCTGAAATTTGCAAAGTAGTTTTTTCTCGACACCATACTTGGCTTAACCTCAATGCAAACTACTCAAATTGCATTTAAATTCAAAGTCGAATATCATATCAGTTTGTTCGTAATAGTGATTTTTTAAAAACAACACACAACGTAAATTTTAGAAAAATATTCTAAAATATCCTTATCTCATAATCCATGTATTTGAGTTGAAAAAATATTTGAAATCTATGAGATCAGCTTTCAAATTTTTATCCTCAACAACGATGAAATAGAAGAAGAAATTCGTTGTCATTTCTTATTTCTGATTTTTAGATTTTTCATACATTTTTTTTCTTTTATATTATTTTTTATGTCTTTTTATTTTGTTACAAAAAATTACTCCAATTTAATAGAAATTTTCTACATAAGAAATTTATTTATATTTTTAGTTTTTGGTTGAAATTCTTTCATATTTTTCTTTCGGCTTTATCTAATCAAGCTAAATAGGTGCTCACCCAACTACTTAAATTAAAAAATTGAAGGATGTATAATTTATATATAATCCATATATAATATGTGTATAATCGTGTGTTATCGATATATCATCTATGTATATTAGTTATAAAAAATAAACAATACATCTGGCCGGATATTTATGTAAATATTCCATAGGATTTCGGTTTCTTGATTTTATCCATGATATAACTTCTATTATAATAATTTTTTAAACTCTCTACTAAAATTCTAAAATATTTTATCCTTTTATTTTTAAAATTACATTATTTTTTAAAAAATAATCCCACTTCGAATAATTTGTTTACATCTTAAAAACATATTTCACGTCATACGATTTTTTTTTAAAATATACTTTTTGTTACTCTTGAAAATCGTTATAGAAACTATCAATTAGAAACCAATATTCCTCTTGTTGAATTCAATAAAAAAAAATCTTTCACATAATCTAATGATTCAAAACTAATATTCTTCAACGGAAAAAATAGTATACCTTTGCAATGTTGGCTTGACTGCAGCTAAATGAAGAGGTTTCAGCTTATACCCTTCAATTCCTAGAATCACAACTATGGATTCCAATTATTCGATTTTTTCTTTCATCGAATATGATCTACTACTCTTATTTCTTACTCGACCATTAACTTCTTCTTTAAAAAAAGGATTCCAACAATAAAACTGTTTCCACAACTACGAAACGCAAATTTCTATATCTCACAAGGTGCTAAATTGAAATTAATGATAGCAATCGTATAGCCAATATTTTTTTATTTGTTTGATGTCCATTTATACAAATTGACTCTTCAAACAAACATTCTTCAAAATAAAAAGATTTTTTTTTTAATATTGACTGATTTTTGTGATGTTTCTTTCTCCAGCATGTAGGTTTACTTCATTGTATATGTAAGTAAACTTTTATTCGATTTTTAAACTCCTTTTTGTTATCTAGATAAACATAGACGTGTACCCTATGTGTGTGTCTGTGTGTGTCTGTGTGTGTGTATGTCTGTAGGATTTTAAAGAACTATATATCTTTTATTCAAATCTAGATATAGTGTTTTAAAGAACTATAATTATAAGATTTTAAATGTGAAAGATTTTTATAGTTATATGGAGTATTTTTTTTCCTTTTTTGCCAGAGGCGAAGTAGTATTTAAATAATTAAAAAAAATAACAAATATTCCTAACGTGATTGCATATGAACATTAACCGAATCAAGTATGATAACATGATAATAAAAGATAAATTTCTTTTTTTTAATTAAAATTTAAAAACTTTATCTATAAATTCAAAATTAATATATATATATATTTCTTGATTTTATCCATGATATGAATTCTATTATAATAATTTTTCAAACTCTCTACTAAAATAATATATATATATATATATATATATATAGAACAAAGTTACTGTATACTACTGACATATATTAGCTTGCCATTTGGCTTAACCACAATGTCAATTATATATGGTAATTTTATTCCTTTAATATTGTAACGACCCGACCGGTCATTTTGAGATCTAGCACGTCGTTTAGTAGTTTGAAGCCATGAGCAGCTTCACTTCTGGTGTTATGACTCGTACGCGTGGTCGGAATTGAATTCTGGGAAGTTTGGAGTTTATTTGGAATGAAAATTCTCATTTTAAAAGCTTTAAGTTGGAAGAATTGACTAAGATCTGATTTTTGAGTAAACGACCTTGGAATCGGGATTTGAAGATTCCTACAGGTTCGTATGATGATTTTGAACTTGGGCATATGCCCGGGTTGGGTTTTGGATGATCTGGGAGCATTTTGGCACCTATTGTGAAAGCTAGCATTTTTGGAGGAATTTTATAAATTTGGATTGAAGTGCATTTCAATATTATCGATGTTCGTTTGGGATTTCGAGTCTGAGAATAGCTCTGTCTGGTGATTCTGGTATTGGAAGCGCGTCCGGAAGTGGATTCGGAAGTCCGTAGGTCATTTTGGAATCGTTTGGCGAAAGTTAGAAATTTGAAGGTTTTTGAGAAGTTTGACCGGGAGTGAACTTTTTGATATCGGGGTCATATTCAGATTCCGGAAGTTGGAGTAGGTCTGTAATGTCAAATGTGACTTGTGTGCAAAATTTGAGGTCAATCGGACGTGATTTGATTGGTTTCAGCATCGAATGAAGAAGTTTAAAGTTCAGAAGTTCATTAAGCTTAAATGGGAGTGTGATTCATGGTTTTGGCATTGTTGGATATGATTTGAAGGCTTGACTAAGTTCGTAATATGATTTGAGATGTGTTGGTATAGTTGGTTGAGGTCCCGAGGGCCTCGGGTGGAATTCAGATGGTAAAACGGATCGAGTTTGGACTTGAAAAAAGGGTTGTTGCTGCCTTCTGGTGTAACCGCACCTATGAGGTTTTGGCCGCAGGTGCGGACCCGCAGAAGTGGCCAAGAAGGGCGCAGGTGCAATTTTGGTAAGGAGATGCTGAGACCGCAAATGCGATCATTTCGCCGTAGGTAAGGCACAGAAGCGGAGCGAGGAGCTGGGGCATCTCCATAGAAGCGGGTTATTTGCCGCACCTACGGAACCGCAGGTGCGAGGATCGCTGGGCAGTGAGGTCTCTTTAAAGCGCGAGTTCGGCCCATTTTCTCCCATTCTCTCTTGGCTGGACGATTTTTGGAGAGCTTCAAGTGGGGGTTTTTCATCATCAATATCAAGGTAAGTTAATCCCACCTCTTGTTAGTTAAATACATGGTTTTATTATGGATTCAAGCATGAAAATTAATAGAAATTTGAGGGTTTGAAGAAAAACCTAGAAACTGATATTCTTGGATTTTGACCACGAATTTGGGTTTGGAATTGAGAATAAGTTATATATTTGAGTTCGTAACACTATGGGTAAAGTTTATCTTAAAAAATTTTCACGTGGGCCCGCTGGTGATTTTTATCGACTTTTTGATCGGGGTTAGAAATTGTTATAAATAAGATTAAAATGAGTAGTTGATTGTATATTAATGGGTTTGCATAATTATTGCTAGTTTTGGAGCGTTGTGCATCGATTTGAGTTGTTTGAAGGGCTCGGGAGCCGATTATGGAACTTCGGAGCGAGGTAAATCTCCTTTCTAACCTTGTAAGAGGGAATTATCCCTATAGGTGAAATAATTAAATATGTACTTCTATTTGTGGGGGCTACGTGTGCACGAGGTGACGAGGGTCCGTACATAGCTACTATTATGCTTAAGTACGGGTAGTCTAGGACCCAAAAATATGCTTTACTTGTAACATTTGCAACCTTATTGTCAATTTATAATGCTTAAATAATATTGAACTTGGTTAATAAACTTCTAAAAAGCTAAACAGTTTTCTTGATTGTTAAAAGAGGAATTGCATATTCCTTAGATAATTACCCTTTGATGAACTGTTGATTAACTGTTTGAATGTGTTTATCTTTTGTGGAACGGGCTGAACGCCTCGGTAGATTAAATAAATGCATCTATGGTTCGCGCCATTCGACCCTTTGGCAGTGCACAGTTTAAATATTTGTTGGATTGGGTCGTACGACCTCGGCATGATTTGCACGTGCTTGTATTGCTTGCCTTGAAATTTATAAATAATGATATTGCCCCTGACATGAGATAAATTGATAAATGATGAAATATGGTGTAACGATCTGACTGGTCGTTTTGCTTTCTAGAACCCCATTCACCTAAATAAGACTTCCCATACATTCGTTACTGATTTATGACTTGCGGGGATGGTTGGTTCCGGATTTGGAAGAGTTTGGACTAAAATCAGAACACTTGGTTCCTTAATGTTGGCTTAAAAGGCCAAGTTTGACTTTAGTCAATATTTTGAGTAAACGACCTCGGAATCGGGATTTGAAGGTTCCAACAGGTTCATATGATAATTTTGGACTTGGGCGTATGTACGGATTAGGTTTTTGATGACCTGGAAGCATTTTGATGCCTAATAGTGGAAGTTGATTCTTTAAGGATTTTGAAGTTCTTTAAATTTAGTTTAGAGTGGGTTTTTGTTATATCGACCTAGAGTTGTCCCAGTTGCACCGCCAGGGATCCAGCAGGGGATCCTATTATTTAGGAGCAGGGCGAGGTGCCGGCAGCAGAGCCTGCCCCGGTGGATTTCATGACAACGCCGAGCTTTCAGGAGGTCATGGGTCGTATGCTACGGTTCATGGATTCTATGACTCAGGCTGGCTTATTTGTAGCAGACCCAGCCACATCTCAGGCGGGAGGGGGAGCACAAACCCCTACTACTCAGGCTCCTGAATATGCAGTCGCGGTGTATCAGACTCCGGGTACACTACCCGCAGATGGGGCCCAGCCAGTTGCAGCAGTGGCACCTGAGCCCAGACTAGCTGCAGATGGTGATCTGCAGAAGTTATTGGACAGATGGACTAGGCTGCACCCCTATCTTCAGAGATGAGTGTCATGAGGATGCCCAGGATTTCATTGATAGGTACAGGGACAGACTGCATAACAAGAGGATATTGGAGTCTTATGGAGTTCACTTCACTACTTTCCAGCTGGAGGAAAGTGCTCGCAGGTTCCCCTCCCATTAATTGGGGCCAGTTCACACAGCTTTTCTTGGATAGGTATATTCCACCCTCTGAAAGGGAAGAGTTGCGGTATCAGTTTGAGCAGCGTGAGCAGGGTCAGATGTTAGTAACCAACTATGAGGCGAGGTTTTCTGATTTGTCTCGCCATGCACTCATGATACTTCCTATTGATGCAGAGAGAGTGCGGAGATTTGTTGCGGGGTTGCACTCCGGTATTAGGGCCAACATGGCCCGAGAGGTTGAGATGTGGACTTCATAGCAGCTGGTAGTGGAGATTGCTAGGAGGATTGAGGGATACCATCAGAGGGGTAGAGAGAAGATGCAACAGGACAAGAGGGCCCGTTTCTCTGGAGAGTTTAGAGGTCCCTCGACTAGGAGTAGAGGCCAGTTTGGGAGGGTCAGCCTAGCAGGCCCCCATATTCAGCACCACCACCTCCTTGAGGTGCTCCAGCACCCCCCTGTTTCAGCGCCATACCAGAGAGTTCTTACCGCCCACCAGCCATCCAGGGTTCTTCCAGTGGATACTCGGTCACCAGGGTTCTTCCAACTCCTATTTTAGTGCTATATCGGAGAGTTCATGCTACCCACCGGCTATTCAGGCTTCTTCCAGTGGGTCTACAGGCCATCAGGGTCAGATATCAGGGCAGAAGGTCATCGCACTGAGGGGCTGTTTCGAGTGCTGAGATCTCGGTCATATGAGGAGATACTGAACCAGACTTCGAGGCAAGGTAGTGCAGCAGGGTCAGTAGCCCATGATTATAGCACCGACTATCTGGCCGCCCAAAGGCGGAGGGACGACTGGTAGGGGCCATCCTAGAGGTGGAGGCCAGGTAGGGGAGGTCAACCAGCTACTACTCAGTTAGGTGCAGGCCAGCCAGCTGGAGCTCCAGCTAGATTCTATGCTTTTTCGGCCAGACCAGACGCATTGGCCTCAAATGTTGTTATCACATGTATTATTTCCGTCTACGGTAGTAATACTTCAGTACTATTTGATCCAGGGTCTACCTATTCATATGTATCATCTCTGTTTGCTCATTTCCTGGATATTCCTCATGAGTCTTTGGATACTCCTATTTATGTGTCCACTCATGTGTGCGATTCTATGGTTGTGGATCGGATCTATCGGTCTTGTATGGTCACATTCTGTTGTTTCGAGACTATAGAGGATCTCCTTTTACTTAATATGACCGAATTTGAGGTCATCCTGGCATGGACTAGTTATCCCAGCCATCCTAGATTGCCACCAAGACTGTTACTTTAGTGATGCCAGAGTTGCTGAGGTTGGAGTGGAAGGGTTCCTCAGTTAGTACATTTAGTCAGGTTATCTCTTTTCTGAAGGCTCGACATATGGTCGAGAAGGGTTGTTTGGCTTATCTAGCTTATGTTCGGGACACCACCGCAGAGTCTCCGACGATTGATTCAGTGCCAGTGGTCTGGGAATTTGCCGATATATTTCCTTCTGACCTTCCAGGCATGCCACGCCAACGGATCGTGAAATTAATTTCTATATTGATTTGGCTCCAGGCACTCAGCCTATATCTATTCCACCATACTGTATGGCTTCAAAAGAGTTGAAAGAGCAGCTTGAGGAATTGTTAGCAAAGGGGTTTGTGAGACCAAGTGTATCACCTTGGGTGCACCAGTTTTATTTGTGAAGAAGAAAGATGGGACTATGCGGATGTGCATTAATAACCGCCAATTGAACAAAGTTACCATTAAGAACAGGCACCCGTTGCCGCACATTGATGATTTGCTTGACCAGTTGCAGGGTGCTAGGGTGTTTTCTAAGATCGATTTGAGATCGGCATACCATCAGGTTGAAGATTCGGGACTCAGATGTTTCGAAGACTGTGTTCCGTACTAGATATGGCCATTATGAGTTCCTAGTGATATATTTCAGCTTGACTAATGCCCCGACAGTGTTTATGGACTTGACGAACCGAGTGTTTAGGCCTTATATTGATTCTTTTGTCATCTTCTTCATCGATGACATCTTGATTTACTCACATAGCTTAGGGGAGAATTAGCAGCATTTGAGAGTGGTGCTTCAGACATTGAGGGAATAGAAGCTATATGCTAAATTCTCCAAGTGTGAGTTTTGGCTATAGTCTGTGGAAATCTTAGGGCATGTCGTATCAAGAGAGGGTATTAAGGTGGATCCCAAGAAGATTGAGGTAGTTCAGAGTTGGCCACGTCCCACTTTGGTGACTGAGATTAGGAGTTTCCTGGGGCTAGCAGGTTATTATCGCCGATTTGTGAAGGGTTTTTCATCCATTGCATCACCTTTGACTAGGTTGGCCTAGAAGGGTGCTCCTTTCCATTGGTTCGATGATTCAGAAGCTCAAGACAGCTTTGACTACAACACCGATTCTAGTGTTGCCTTCCGGTTCGAGGATGTATACTGTGTATTGCCATGTTTGGGTTGTGTATTGATACAGGGGGGCAGGTTATTACATATGCCTTATGTCAGTTGAAGATTCATGAGAAGAATTACCCTGTGCACGATCTAGAGTTAGAAGCAATTGTTCAAGCTCTTAAGATATGGAGGCATTATCTATATGGGGTGTCATATGAGGTTTATACTGATCATCGCAGCTTACAACATTTGTTCAAATAGTGGGATCTCAATTTGAGGCAATGTAGATGGCTTGAGTTACTGAAGGATTATGACATCACCATTCTTTATCATCCGGGCAAGGCAAATGTGGTCGTGGATGCCTTAAGCAGGAAAGCAGAGAGTATGGGTAGCTTGGCATTCATTTCAGCAGAGGAGAGGCCACTAGCTTTGGACATTCAGTCCTTGGCTAACAGACTTGTGAGGTTGGATATTTTAGAGACCAGTCGAGTTCTTTCATGTGTTGTTGCCCAGTGTTCATTATTGGGGCAGATCATGGCTCGGCAGTTTGATGATCTGCATTTGGCAGTTCTTAGAGAGACAGTACTACAGGGTAGTGCCAAGGAGGTTTCTATTGGCAAGGATGGTGTTCTGCAACTCTAGAGTCGCTGTGTGTTCCTAACGTTGATGGTTTGTGGGAGAGGATTCTAGAGGAGGCACATAGTTCATGGTATTCTATTCTTCCAGGTGCTATAAAGATGTATCATGATCTGAGGCATCATTATTGGTGGTGGCGAATGAAGAAAGACATAATTGAGTATGTGGCTAGGTGCTTGAATTGCCAGCAGATTAAGTATGAGCACCAGAGACCAGGTGTCCTACTTCAGCAGATGTCTATACCTGAGTGGAAATGAGAGCGCATTACTATGGACTTCATAGTTGGGTTGTCGTGGACCTTGTGGAATTTTGATACGGTTTGTGTCATTGTCGACAGGTTGACCAAGTCGGCACACTTCATTCCGACTGTGACTACCTATACTTTAGAGAGGTTGGCCCATATTTATATTCGGGAGATAGTTCGGTTGCACGGTGTGCCTATTTCCATCATATCAGATAGAGGCCCTCAGTTCACTTTCCATTTCTAGAGAGTCGTACAAAGTGAGTTGGGGACCCCCATAGAGCTCAGCACATCATTTCACCCACAGATCGATGGGCAGTCGAAGCGAACAGTATAGATATTGGAGAATATGCTAAGAGCATGTGTGATTGACTTTGGAGGACAGTGAGATCAGTTCTTGCCTTTGGCCGAGTTTGCCTACAACAACAATAATCAGTCCAACATCGAGATGGCTCCATTTGAGGCCTTATATGGTCGGCGATGTCGTTCTCCTATCAGGTGGTTTGAGCATGGTGAGGCTAAGTTATATGGTACAGATTTGGTGAAAGATGCCTTGGAAAGGTAAAGTTGATACAGGAGCGACTTCGCACAGCACAATCCAAACAGAAGCATTACGCATATGGGATGTATCATTCATGGTCGGTGAGAAGGTTCTCTTAAAAGTCTCGCCGATGAAGTGTATTATGAGATTCGGAAAGAAGGGCAAGTTGAGCCCCAGGTTTATAGGTTCATTCGAGGTGTTGCGGCGAGCTGGGGAGGTTGCTTATGAGCTTGCTTTACCCCCCCCCCCCCATCTTATCGGGAGTTCATTCAGTTTTTCACGTGTCTATGCTTCGGAGGTACCACGCCGACTTGTCACATGTGTTAGACTTCAGCACTATTCAACTAGATGAGAGCTTAGGTTATGAGGAGGAGCCAATTGATATTGTTGATAGACAAGATCGCCAGTTGAGATCCAAAAGGATTTTTCCGGTAAAGGTTCATTGGAGGGACCAACCAGTCGAGGAGGCGATTTGGGAGTCCGAGGAGGACATACGGAGCAGATATCCACTTTTAGCACTTCAGGTATGAATCTTAACCCGTTCGAGGACGAACATTTGTTTAAGATGTGGAGAATGTAATGACCCGATTGGTCGGTTTGCTTTCTAGAACCTTGTTCCCCTAAATAAGACTTTTCGTACTTGCTTTTACTGATTTATGACTTGCGGGGATGGTTGGTTAGGGAATTGGAAGAGTTTGGTTTGAAATCGGAACACTTGGTTCCTTAAGGTTGGCTTAAAAGGACAAGTTTAACTTTGGTCAACATTTTGAGTAAACGACCTCTAATTCGGGATTTGAAGGTTCCAACAGGTTCGTATGATGATTTCGGACTTGGGCGTATGTCCGTATCGGCTTTTGGATGACCCGGGAGTGTTTTAGCACCTAATAGTGAAATTTGGTTCTTTAAGGATTTTGAAGTTCTTTAAATTTGGTTTGGGGCGGGTTTTTTTAATATCCAGGTCTGAACGGAATTCCGAGGGTGGGAATAGTTCCGTAGTGTCATTTAAGACTTGCACGCAAAATTTGGTATCATTTCGAGTAGAATAAGTACATTTCGGCACATTGGAAATAGATTGAAAAACTTGAAGTTCATAAGTTTGATTCAATTGGTTTTAAGGTATGATTCTTAATTATAAGATTGTTTCGGGCCTTCCGAGGGTTCGAGTGAGTCCGTTTTATGATTCCAAACTTGTCAGTATGTACGGGCGGGGCCCCGGGGCCCCAAGCGTCAATCGGACGAGGCTCGAACTAAGTTGAAAATTTTAAAAAGGAGTTGAAGCACCAGTTGCTGTCATAACCGCACCTGTAGTTGGCCAGCTGCAGGTGCGAGCTCGCAGGTGCGGTTGAAGCATCGCAGATGCATACAAGGAGAGGAGCCCAGGTTCCGCAGATGGGGCTCCTCTTTCGCAAAAGCAGAACTGCATGAGCGGTCACTTGGCCGCAGGTGCGGCCCCAGCTGGACCAGCCCATTTCCATAGAAACAGATAATCGTCCGCATAAGCGAGACCACAGATGCGGTCAACGCACCGCAGGTGCAAAAATCGCTGAAGGCAGTGGCCTTTATTTAATATGGGAGTTAGTCATTTTTTACTCATTTCATTCCATTGTTGGGCGATTATAGAGCTTCTTGAGAGGGTTTTTCCACCAAGCTTTAGGAGGTAAGTAATTCCTACTATATGTGAGTTAAATACTTAGATTATGGGTTGATTAACATGTAAAGATTAGTGAAGTTTATGGGATTAGAGGAAAACCTAGGGTTTGACAAGAATGAGATTTTTACCACGAATTTGACCATGAAACATAGTAACAATCATATATTTGTGTTCCTTGGGTCTTGGGTAACAACTTTCTTCGAAAATTTACGGAATCCGAGCATGTGAGCCTGGGGGTGAATATTAGGATCCTTGCAATATGGGTTGGGTAATCACTCTACTAGTGGGAATATGAACTTTTGAGCCTATATTAATTAGCTTTTATGTTATTTGGATAGTTTCTGATTGTTCGACACCAAATTAAGGATTTGGGCTTAAGCTTGGACCGGAAAGTAGACCTTGAAGCTAGGTAAGTCTCCTTTCTAACCTTGTAAGAGAAAATTAATCCCCATAGGTGAATTAAATAAATGTATGTACCTATATGTGGTGGGCTACGTATGTACGTAGCTACTATTATGCTAATTTCCAGGTAGTTTAGGACCCGTACCATGCTATACTTGCAATGCTTGCGTCCATACTTGTTACTATAATCAATTAAGTCATGCTGGAAATTGGTAAAACAAATATAGACGGTTATACTCACTTACTTAAGAATTTGTATGAATTACTTGATTGTAAATGGGCAAATGTGTGTTTTTTTTTTTTGAAAATAAATTGTTATTTGTGGATGGGGTTGAGCGCCTAAGTAGTAAATAGATGCATTTGTGGTTCGCACCATTTGACCCTCTGGTAGTGCACAATTTAATATTATGTTGGATCGGACCTTACAACCTCGGCATAGTTTGCGCATGTTATCTATTTGGAGCTTCCCATGATTTATACTGCCTAAATGCTTTGAAATGTAAGTTGTTACATGATATGACTGAAATTGACATGCTGTTTATGAAAGAATATCTAGTAAGTGTCAAGTCGACCCATTGTCACTACTTCTTCGAGGTTAGACTGGATACTTACTGGGTACATATTGTTTATGTACTCATACTATGCTTCTGTACTTAATTGTACAGGATCTGAGGTAGGTGCATCTAGTTATCCTCCAGGCGTGCCTACTTAATTCGGACTGAGACATACGGTGAGCTGCCCCCACCCTAGCCGTTCAGCAGCATACCAGAGTTTCTCTTTTGCTAGTACCTATCTACTTATTTCAGATAGTAGGGTAGTCTTCTTTTGTATATTCTACTAGTTTCCCACACAGTTGTAACACTAGATCCTTGGCACTTATTAGTAGACTTGATTTTGGGTTGTATTCCTATAATTATGATTTCCTTTAGTTATTTCCGTTTCAATTGCCTTAAAAATTCATTATTTATCTAATGTTTTAAATTTAAGTTAAGTAAATGTTGGGATTGTTTAATAAAATAAATGGGAACTCACTAGTTGATCAGTGTTGGCTTGCCTAACAACAATGTTGGGCGCCATCACAATCTATAATGGAATTTGGGTCGTGACAATGAATGTCTAGATTTGGATTGATGGAGTAATGAGACTTGGTATTTTCGAGCGTGGTGGAATTTTCGTCGGTGATGTGGTGTCGTCACCCTTGATTGAATGTGTTAAGTTCGCCAGTGTTATGGTTCTCTTCAATTAGCCTTTGGGGTAGAATATTGTGAATAGTGCCGAAGAAGCGGCTATCAAAGATTGCAGTGTGCGGTGGTTCAGGAGTGAATCGCTGTTTCTTGTGTTGATGACTCGAGAAAAATGACCTTTGAAGGGGTTTAAAGTTAGTAGCGATCTATTGGTTCGAGTGCTACAGAAATAGATTTTCATTTAAGGCAATAACTGGGTAGCGAAGGATGAAGAAGTACATGTGGGGGGGTGCCTTGTGGTGGTTAAATTTTCTATAGGGTTGAGAGTGAGGAATGGAAGTAAAATAGTTGCTTAAAGAAGAGGGTTTGGCTAAAGTGGGAGTGTGGCAGAGTAGCATGTGGGTTCTGTGGTAGGATGACTTCACGTCTTGGCAGGAATTTACAGTGATTTGGGAGTTCAGGGTGGTCAGTGACTGGGTTTACGGGCTTGAGTTGGAATATTGGATATTATACGGCGAGAGGTTGGATGCAATATAAGGAGTTGTTGGATATGAATAAGGATGCAGTATAACTTGGGATTGGAATATATTTTTGAACATTTAGTTGATTTCCATAAAGTGTGAACGGACTGGTACAGTTGGTGAATGGGAACGGGTTCAGGATGGGTTATTGATTCTGTAGTGATTGTACCCCATGCAGCGACGTTGGAAAATGTCGGCATGTAAATTCCATAGGTGGGTTATCTCCTGTGAGCAGGTCAACGGTCGCGTGGTTGGCGAAGCTTCTGCGAAGGATTTTACTGACTATCCAGTAAGAGGTCGAATATGCAAATGTTGCTAGAGATTCAGAGTGTTCGTGAAATGCTAACAGAAGGATTTCGAGGAATTTGGCGGATTGGTTGTGCAAGATCATGACAACAATAAAGAAAGAATCTTGGTGGTTTCCAAAGTTGTGTAATAGTGGCTTCAAGCTAAGTGGGAGAGTTCCACCGCCTACGATTCGGTTGCATCGTTATCTACTTGTGAGGTTTCGGGATTACTAGCATATTGGTGAGTTATTATAGCTAAGGGAAAAGAACATAATTGGTAATTTGAGCAAAAGAATTGATAAAGGTGCGCTATAGTTGGCTTTATTGACTCATGTTCGAGCTTTTGTAGCGTATTAAGATAAGAGGCATGGAATGTTCTATAACATTTTTGACTTGCAGTGTAGCTTTGGAGGAAAAAGAGAAAATAACTTCGAATTCGTAGAGTAATTATTAGAATGGGCGTATCAGTTGAAGATGCGAATGTGCGTGCAAGGAGGGTATGAAAAGGTTCATGGGTTTGTAGACAATGTGGTCTCGTGGAATGGGGTCACTCAAGATGAGAGCGGATTTAGGTTGGTGATGTGAGGAATGGAGCTATTATTATCTCTAAGGCAAATTAAGGATGAATTAGAAGAGGTTAGATTGGTTAGTCATGGTTGAATTGGCATAATGGTGGCAGTGATCAGTTCCTTCAGCGTGATTAAGTTATGCATGTGATTTATGGCGGTACGTGCGAGGTTTGACGTCCGCCGTAATTGATTCTATTTGGAAGTATTCAAGTATTATGGCATGTTATGTTTAGGCAGATCCCGGAAGGGTTATGGTGGTTTAGACCACTGCTTGAGGATTTGAATGTTCTACTGTTATGAGAATTCACTCGTGTGTTGCTATGGTTCTCTTGGAATCAGTTAAGTAAAAAGGTTTCTATATGATGAAGTATTTACCCTATAAGTGGTTCAGGAGTTATGATGAAATTCTTGTACTATCACATATTGGCATGTTAGGTGCAGTGAGTGGTATGAAATTTGAAAGTGAGGGTCAAGGTGGTGGTTCGGTGTTGGCAATGATGTCATGAGCTCGGATGAGCAGGAAAGGATTTAGATGTCTAAAGTTAGCTGGTATTGTTTTCAGCGTCACCGAAGATCGATGTCTTGTGTAAAAGGTTTTGCATACCGATTGTGGATTCTCGATTTGAATCATAGTATTAGTATGGCCGGTGGTATGGGTGTGCAGACTTGTTACCCGGTGCAGGAAGTCGTGGAAGCGTGTTCCACGGGAAGATTGTATAAGTATGGCATGTAGTCACTTGATTGATCGAAGATCGAACCAAGTATGGAGATTGTGGTGATATCGTTAATTGGAGAATTTATGCCTGGAGGGCACTCGGTTTATTGGGTTGTGGACTGTGGAGGTTTACTCCGGTTATGATGGTTGTTCTTGTGAGTTATACGAAGGAGGGGTTATTATGGACCCTTGAAAGGTTATTAGCCTAGTACGGAGCTATCAGAATCGGCTTGTGGTCTGTGAATGGATTTAAATATGAATATGGGATCTATATTAGGCCAGATGTGTTCATTTCAGCATAGCGCTCCTTATGGAGGAGTATTCTAACGTTGGATGTTATTTTCATCGTCGGCTATTTCATGTAATACTGTATTATGCCGTGTGAGTTGTGAAACGGCTTGATAATATTCTTA
This sequence comes from Nicotiana sylvestris, assembly GCF_000393655.2. Taxonomy (NCBI): domain Eukaryota; kingdom Viridiplantae; phylum Streptophyta; class Magnoliopsida; order Solanales; family Solanaceae; genus Nicotiana; species Nicotiana sylvestris. The sequence continues at coordinate 95,681,512 of NC_091058.1, forward strand.
TGTGTTGAGGTTCTGTGTAGCGATGGTGTTATGTGAGAAGGATGGCTCTTGAGATTCAGATCATATATTGCACCTCACTTGTGCTTGAGTTTTGTGGCATGTAGCTTTATCTATCTCCCCAGGGATGGTATTATGCACATAGCGAGCTTGTGGCCAATATTCGATATTTTCTAGTAATGAGCAATTTAGCTCGGTAAGTATCTCCTTATGTGAATTTAATGTGTGGATCGGGTGGCATGCCGCCACGGGTATGTTGTTTGGATCGGGTTGCACGCCGAACAACGAGATGTTGAGTACAGCCCCCTATATCTATCCTCGTGTGTTTTGTTTTTTATTTCCTGAGGAGGATTCATATCATCCCTTCGATTGATTAATTAGTCGTGTAGGCTGAGTAGTTCTTTTTAGAGTTCATTTTCCCTATATCTATATATCATTCGAGCTAGTAGCTTGTTAGCTCATTGTGGCATCATATGAGACTTTTGGTAGTGTCTGATGTGGCTTATTGCCTGAACAGCTTTGGTTCAAAATGAGGTAATAGTTCCTATCAGGAGAATAGACTCAAGGATTCGTCGACTCCGCAGTCGGTTATGAGTTTCTACACATTTATTCCATCGTGGTGGTATTGCAAGAGTTGGAACAAGGCTTATATATGTCATGAGGTGCATTGTGAGCATCAGATTCGGGCAATATCAGCTATTATGATCAGAGAGTGTTATTATGGTCATGTGAATGATGTGGTACATGGTGTGAATTCAGCAAAGGTATGCAGTAATGTTCGGGTACATCGTGTAGTGATTGATACGGTGTTAGTATGTTGGAAGCAGGCCTGGTAGAGAATTCTAGATGTCGGAATTGGGCTATAAGGCTTATTTGCCTAAATGAAAGAGGTTATCATTAGATTTGATCGAGCTAATGTGCTCAGCTGAGTTGTGGTAGCACGGGTAGGTGCACAAAGTGTTAAACAGTAATTTCATACTACTCCAATGCAATTATAAGCATGTTCGAGGACGAACGTATGTTTAAGTGGGAGAGAATATAACGACCCGACCGATCGTTTTGAGCTCTAGCATGTCATTTAGTAGTTTGAAGCCATGAGCAGCTTCACTTCTGGTATTATGACTCGTACGTGTGGTCGGAATTGAATTCCAGGAAGTTTGGAGTTGATTTGGAAAGAAAATTCTCATTTCAAAAGCTTTAAGTTGGAAGAATTGACTAAGATCTGATTTTTGAGTAAACAACAACAGAATCGAGATTTAAAGGTTGTAGCAGGTTTGTATGATGATTTCGAACTTGGGAGTATGTCCGGATCGGGTTTTGGATGACCAGGAAGCGTTTCGGCACCTATTGTGAAAGCTAGCATTTTTAGAGGAATTTCATAAATTTGGATTGAAGTGTATTTAAATGTTATCTATGTTTGTTTTGGGATTCTGAGTCTGAGAGTAGCTCCATATGGTGATTTTGGTATTGGGAGCTCGTCCGGAAGTGGATTCGGAGGTTCGTAGGTCATTTTGGAGTCGTTTGGCAAAAGTTAGAAATTTGAAGATTTTTGAGAAGTTTGACCGGGAGTGGACTTCTTGATATCGGGGTCGAATTTCGATTCCGGAAGTTGGAGTAGGTCCGTAATGTCAAATGTGAATTGTGTGTAAAATTTGAGGTCAATCGGACGTGATTTGATAAGTTTCGGCATCAAATGAAGAAGTTTGAAGTTCGGAAGTTCATTAAGCTTGAATGGGAGTGTGATTCATGGTTTTGGTGTTGTTGGATGTGATTTGATGGCTCGACTAAATTCTTAATGTGATTTGGGATGTGTTGGTATAATTGGTTGAGGTCCCGAGGGCCTCGAGTGGAATTTGGATGGTAAAGCAGATCGAGTGTAGACTTGAAAGAAGGGTTGTTGTTGCCTTCTGGTGTAACTGCACCTGCGAGGTTTTGGCCGCAGGTGTGGAGCCGCATAAGCATCCAAGAAGGGTGCAAGCGCGATTTTGGTAAGGAGATGCTGAGACCGCAGATGCGAGACCACACCTGCGGAAGAGAAGGCATAGAAGCGAAGAGGGGAGATGGGGGCACCTCCGCAGAAGCGGATTATTTGCCGCACCTGCGGAACCGTAGAAGCGGTCAAGTGACCGCAGGTGCGAGGATCGCTGGGCAATGAGTTTTCTTTAAAGCAGGAGTTTGGCCCATTTTCTCCCATTCTCTCTTGGTTGGACGATTTTTGGAGAGCTTCAAGTGGGGGGGTTTTCATCATCTATGTCAAGGTAAGTTAATCCCACTTCTTGTTAGTTAAATACATGATTTTATTATGGATTCAAGCATGAAAATTGGTAGAAAATTGGGGGTTTGAAGAAAACCCTAGAAGTTGGTATTCTTAGATTTTGACCACGAATTTGGGCATGGAATTGGGAATAAATTATATATTTGAGTTTGTAACGCTATGAGTAAAGTTTATCTTCGAAAATTTTCAGAATCTGGGCACATGGGCCTGAGGGTGATTTTTATCGACTTTTTGATCGGGGTTAGAAATTGTTATAAATAAGATGAAAATGAGTAGTTGAGAGTATATTAATAGGTTTGCATAATTATTGCTGGTTTTGGAGCGTTGTGCATTGATTCGAGTTTTTTGAAGGGCTCGGGAGCCGGTTATGGAACTTCGGAGCAATGTGAGTCTCCTTTCTAACTTTGTAAAAGGTAATTATCCCCATAGGTGAAATAATTAAATATATGCTTCTATTTGTGGGGGCTACGTATGCACGAGATGATGAGGGTCCGTGCGTAGCTACTATTATGCTTAAGTCCGGGTAGTCTAGGACCCAAAAGCTTGCTTTACTTGTAACATTTGCAACCTTATTGTCAATTTAAAATGCTTAAATAATATTGAACTTGGTTAATAAACTTCTAAAGAGCTAAACAACATTTTTCGTGACTGTTAAAAGAGGAATTGCCATTTCCTTAGATAATTGCCCTTTGATAAACTGTTGATTAACTGTTTGAATGTGTTTATCTTTTGTGGAACGGGTCGAATGCCTCGATAGATTAAATAGATGTATCTATGGTTCGCACCAATCGACCCTCTAGGAGTGTACAATTTAAATATTCATTGGATCGGGTCGTTCAACCTCGGCATGATTTGCGCGTGATTGTAATACTTGCCTTGAAATTTATAAATAATGATATTGCCTCTGTGGCCTAAGATAAATTGATATCGATTAAATATGGTATAATGACCCGACTGGTTGTTTTGCTTTCTAGAACCTTGTTCCTTTAAATAAGACTTCCCGTGCTTTCTTTTACTGATTTATGACTTGCGGGGATGGTTGGTTCAGGATTTGGAAGAGTTTGGGTTGAAATCGGAACACTTGGTTCCTTAAGGTTGGCTTAAAAGGCCAAGTTTGACTTCGATCAATATTTTGAGTAAACGACCTCAGAATCATGATTTAATGGTTCCAACAAGTTCGTATGATGATTTCGGACTGGAGCGTATGTCCGGATCGGGTTTTGAATGACACAAGAGCATTTTGACGCCTAATAGTAGAAGTTGATTCTTTAAGGATTTTGAAGTTCTTTATATTTGGTTTGGAGCGGATTTTTGTGATATCGATGTTCGAACAGAATTCCGAGATGGGGAATAGTTCCATAATGTCATATAAGACTTGCACGCAAAATTTGGTGTCATTCCGAGTAGTATAAGTACGTTTTGGAGCATTGGAAGTAAATTGAAGAACTTTAAGTTCATAAGTTTGATTCAATTGGTTTTAGGGTGTGATTCTTAGTTTTAATGTTGTTTCGGGCATTTCGAGGGCTCGAGCGAGTCTGTTTTATGATTCAAAACTTGTCGGCATGTTCGGGCGGGTCCCCGAGCGTCAATCGGACGAGGCTCGAACAAAGTTGCAAATTTGAAAAGGAGTTGAAGCTCCAGTTACTGTCATAATTGCACTTGTGGTTGGCCAGCTGCAGGTGCGAGCTCGCATGTGCGGTTAGACCACCGCAGATGCGGCCTAAGGATAGGAGCCTAAGTTTCGCAGATGCGGCTCCTCTTTCGCAGAAGAGGAACAGCAAGAGCAGTCACATGTCTGTAGGTGCGACCCCAGCTGGCCCAGCCCATTTCCATAGAAGCGGACAATTGTCTACAGAAGTGGGACCGCAGATGTGGTCAACGCATCGCAAGTGCGGAAATCGCTGAAGGCAGTTGCTTTCATTTAATACGGGAGTTAGTCATTTTAGGCTCATTTCACTCTATTGTTGGGTGATTTTAGAGCTTTTTGAGAGGGGTTTTACACCAAGCTTTTGGAGGTAAGTAATTCCTATTATATGTGAGTTAAATACTTAGATTTTTGGGTGGATTAACATGTAAAGATTAGTGAAAATCATGGGATTAGAGGACAATCATGGGTTTTGCAAGAATGAGATTTTTACCATGAAATTGACCATGAAACTTAGTCATAATCGTATATTTATGTTCCTTAAGTCATGGGTAACAACTTCCTTCGCAAATTTCAGGAATCCGAGCACGTGGGCCCGGGGATGAATTTTAGGAACCTTGCATTTAGGGTTGGGAAATTACGTTAATAGTTAGAATATGAATTTTGAGCATGTATTGACTAGTTTTTACCCCATTTGAATAGTTTTGGATCGTTCGGCTCCGATTTGAGGATTTAAGCGCATTCTTGAGTTTAGAATTAAGCTTTGAGGCAAGGTAAGTCTCCTTTCTAACCTTGTAAGAGGGAATTAACCCCATAGGTGAATTAAATAAATGTATGTACCTATCTGTGGGGGGCTACGTACGTACGTGGTGACGAGAGTCCATACATAGCTACTATTATGCTAATTTCCAGGTAGTTTAGGGCCCGTACCATGCTATACTTGCAATGCTTGCGTCCATACTTGTTACTATAATCAATTAAGTCATGCTGGAAATTGGTAAGACAAATATAGACGGTTATACTCACTTACTTAAGAATTTGTATGAATTTCTTGACTGTAAATGGGCAATGTGCTTTCTTGAAAATAAATTGTATTTGTTGATCAGGCCTAGCACCTCGATAGTAAATAGATGGATCTATAGTTCGCGCCATTCGACCCTCTGGCAGTGCACAATTTAATATTATGTTGGACCGGACCGTACGACCTCGGCATAATTTGTGCATGTTATTTATTTGGATCATCCCATGATTTATACTGCCTAAATGCTCTGAAATGTAAGTTGTTACATGATATGACTGAAATTGACATGTTGTTTATGAAAGAATATCATACTTCTCCTTGTTCTTAAACTATCATTATTATTCATGCTAGTCATGCTTATCATGACACTTAAATTATATTATTATTGACCCTAGTAAGTGTCAAGTCGACCCCTCGTTACTACTTCTTCGAGGTTAGACTGGATACTTACTGGGTACATATTGTTTATGTGCTCATACTACGCTTCTTTACTTAATTGTACAGGATCTGAGGCAGGTGCATCTAGTTATCCGCTAGGCGCGCATACTTGATTCGGACCGAGACTTACGGTAAGCTGCCCCCACCCTAGCCGTTCAGTAGCATACCGGAGTTTCTCTTTTGCTTGTATCTATCTACTTATTTCAGACAGTAGGGTAGTCTTCTTTTGTATATTCTACTATTTGCTCACACATTTGTGACACTAGATCCTTGGCACTTATTAGTAGACTTGATTTTGAGTTGCATTCCTATAATTATGATTTCCTTTAGTCATTTCCGTTTCAGTTGCCCTATAAATTCATTATTTATTGAATGTTTTAAATTAAGTTAAGTAAATTGGGGATTGTTTAATAAAATAAATGATAACACACTAGTTGATCAGTGTTGGCTTTCCTGACAACGGTGTTGGGCGTCATCACGGCCTATAATGGAATTTGGGCCGTGACAACATGGTATTGGAGCACTAGGTTCACGTAGGTCTCAAAAGATGGCAAGTCCTAATAGAATCTTGCGGATCGGTATAGAGACGTCTGTACTTATTTTCGAGAGGCTATAGGGTGTTAGGAAACTACTCTTTATTCATCTTCTATCGTGTAGTTGATGGTATACTAAATTTTCTTCTTCTATTCCATCACATATGGTGAGGACGCATACGGCTGACGTTCCAGACTCGGGAGGAGCTACCCTCTCCCTCCCGATTGCTAGAGGTTGAGATTGAGGCAGGGGGAGGGCACCGGCCCGAGGTAGGGGACGAGGGCATCCCAGAGCTGCCCCAGTTGCACCACCAGTAGATCCCCCAGGGGATCCTATTGTTGAGAAGCAGGGAGAGGTGCCCGCAGTAGAGCCTACCTCGGTGGATTTCATGACAGCGCTGGGCTTTCAGGAGGTCATAGGTCATATGTTGCGGTTCATTGATTCTTTAACCCAGGCTGCTTTATTTCCAGCAGACCCAGCCACATCTCAAGCGGGAGGGGGAGCACAGACCCCTACTACTCAGGCTCCTGGATATGCAGCTGCGTTGTATTAGATTCCGAGTACACCACCCGCGGATGGGGCCCAGCCAGTTGCAGCGGTGGAACCTGAGCCTAGACCAGCTACGGACGGTGATCCACAGAAGTTATTGGACAGATGGACTAGGCTACACCCTCCTATCTTCGAAGGTGAATGTCATGAGGATGCGTAGGATTTCATTGATAGGTGCAGGGACAGACTGCACAACATGAGGATATTGGAGTCTCATGGGGTTGACTTCACTACTTTCCAGCTGGAGGGCAGAGCCCGTAGATGGTGGCAGTCTTATGTTCTTGGAAGACCAGCGGGTTCCCCTCCCATTACTTGGGGCCAGTTCACACAGCTTTTCCTAGATAGGTATATTCCCCCCTCCGAGAGGGAAGAGTTGCGGTATCAGTTTGAGCAGCTTGAGTAGGGTCAGATGTTAGTTACCGGCTATGAGGCGAGGTTTTCTGAGTTGTCTCGCCATGCACACATGATACTTCCTACTGACGCAGAGAGAGTGCAGAGATTTGTTGCGGGGTTGCACTCTGATATTAGGGCCAACATGGCCCAAGAGGTTGAGATGGGGACTTCTTATCAGCTGGTAGTGGAGATTGCTCGGAGGATTGAGGACTACCATCAGAGGGGTAGAGAGTAGATGCAGCAGGACAAGAGGGCCTATTTCTCTGGAGAGTTTAGAGGTGCCCCAGTTAGGGGTAGAGGTCAGTTTGGGAGGGTTCAGCCTAGCTGGCATCCATATTCAGATCCACCACCTCCTCGAGGTGCTCCAGCGCACCCCTATTTTAGCACAATACCAGAGATTGCTTGCCGTCCACCAGCCATCCAGGGTTTTTCCAGCTCCTATTTTAGTGTTATACCAGAGAGTTCATACCGCCTACCGGCTATTCAGGTGTCACGACCCAGATTTTCCCTCCCTCGGGAGTCGTGATAGCGCCTACTCGTAGAAGCTAGGCAAGCCACGAAATATAGAAATTCTAACTCTTTCATTTTAATCCTTTTTAACAACATGAATTAACAGGTAATCAACATTTAAAAATTTATTATAAACAGAATAAGCAGAAAACTTAAATAGCTAAGATAACCAAGCCAGTACTACAATGCCAATACACTCCTCTACTCGGAATCTGGTGTCACAATATTCACGGACGGACTAAGATTTACTACAACAAATGTCTGAAAGAAATACAATCTGTCTCGAAATCTAAAGAAAACAAAGTACATAATGAAATAGAAGAGAATGTCGGGCCTGCGGATGCCTGCAGGACTACCTCGGGATCTCTGGATGGACTAAAGGCTGACACCCCATGTGCTATTGTCCAAAATCTACTCCGGAATCTGCACATAGTGCAGAGTGTAGCATCAGCACAACCAACCCCATGTGCTGGTAAGTACCTGGCCTAACCCCAGTGAGGTAGTGACGAGGCTAGGACCAGACTCCAGATAAACATGTGCAGCATATATAGTATACAACAGAAAATAAACAGGAATAAACAATTAACATGGGAGGGGGTACATGCTATGGGGAAAATATCAAATCCAGCAGAAACTTAAGAGAAATATGAGAGAACAATTCAAAATCTACAATAAAACAATAATAACACTGTTGCGGCGCGCAACCCGATCCCTTATCATTTAACACTGTTGCGGCGTGCAACCCGATCCATTTATATCACGGTTGCGGCGTGCAACCCGATCCAATTTAACATTATTGCGGCGTGCAACCCGACCCAATATAACATTGTTGCACCGTGCAACCCGGTCCAATATAAAATTATTGCGGCGTGCAACCCGATCCAATATAACATTGTTGCGGTGTGTAACCCGATCCAATATAACATTGTTGTGGCGTGCAACCCGATCCAATATCACATTGTTGCGGCGTGCAATACGATCCATATATTTATGTACCTTTAATAACAACCATACCACGAGTCCCGGCAAAGGATCAACAATAAACTACTCTATCCCGGCAAGGGAGAAACAGCTATAACCAATCTTAACTCAACTTCTACTCATCTCAGCTAACACCAATACTCAATCATGAGTAATTTTCACAGAAACAACTTAATCCTTGCTCAATATCGAGATCATCAATTGAAGCATCCGTAGTATCATTTAAGAACACAACAAATTCCAATTTAAGACTCACGGTCATGCTCGACACCAACGTATAGATACTCCTCACCATGCCTATACGCCGTATTCAACAAGCAGCAAATAGAAAATAGGACACAACTCCTAATCCCTCAAGCTAACGTTAGAACAAACACTTACCTCGAACTTCCACGGCCAACTCAAGCCTCAAACACCGCTTTCCCTTTCGAATTCAGCTCCAAATCAATTGTATCTAGACATAATCGACTTAATAACATCAATAAATGCTAAACAATCCAATTCCAATGCTTAATTATAGCTTTCCAATCATTCTTTCCAAAAGGTCAAAAATCGACTCCGGACCCACTTGGTCAAAACACGAGGTTCGGACCACCACCCGATCACCCATTCACCCACGAGCCCGAATATATAATTTGTTTTGAAATCCGACCCCAAAATGAGGTCAAATTCCCAAATAATCAAAAAGCTCTAACTCTACCCAAATCCCTAATTTTCTACCCTTAATCACATGTTTTAGGCCTAGAAATCTAGTGGGTGTTGATAAAAATGGAAGAAAAAAAGTCAAAGATTACTTACCCAAGAGGTTATGGTGAAGAAGTTCTTCAAAAATCGCCCAAGAGGTGTGGAGAAGAAGAAGTTTGTGAAAAAATGGGTTAAATCTCGTAATGCATTCTGTTTCTGGACTTTTAAAATAACTGGGCGGATTTGGTCATCGCGTTCACGACGAGCTCATCGTGTTCGCGATGAGTTAGGTCTGACAAACCTTTGTGTTCGCGAAAGACGGCTCGCGTTCGCGGAGAAGTTACTCCTCGAGCCTTTGTATTCGCGTCCAGGTGGTCGCGTTCACGTAGGTATAAGTTTCCCTCTCCCCTGACCAGGCCATAAGCCTTAGCGTTCACGATACCAGGCCTGCGTTCGCGAAGTGAAAACCCCCCAAAGATTTACGTTCGCGACTTGGGTTTTGCGTTCGTGTACAAGGAATTTCTTTCAGCATAATTAACTCACCGTGTTCGCGAGGGTCCTCCCGCGAACGCGAAGAAGAAAATACCAAAATACCAGCAACTGAAAACCTGCAACTTTTTAATAGTTTAAAACCTTCCGAAACACATCCGAAACTCACCCGAGCCCTCGGGGCTCCCAACCAAACATACGTACTAACTCAAAAACATCATATGAACTTATCCGTGCAATAAAATCGCCAAAATAACATCATTAACATCGAATTAAACCTGATAAATCAATGTATTATTTCAAAGTTCTTAAAACATCAAATTTTTCATTCAAGGTCTGAATCACATCAAATGACATCCGTTTCTCACCAAATGTCACAGGATCGTCTTAAATCATATATAAGACTTGTACCGGGTGCCGGAACCAAAATACGGGCCCGATACCAATATGTTCTAATTAAAATTCATTTCCAAATCCTTTAAATAATTTCAGAAATAAATTTTCTTTAAGAATTCATTTCTCGGTCTTGGGACCTCAGAATTCGATTCCGGGCACACGCCCAAGTCCCATATTTTTCTACGGACCCTCCAGGACCATCAAATCATGGGTCTGGGTCCGTTTACCCAAAACATTGACCGAAGTCAAATTAATTCATTTTATAGTCAAAATTTATCATTTTTCACATATTTTCACATATAAGCTTTTCGGCTACGCGCCCGGACTATGCACGTAAATCGAGGTGATGCTTGAAGAGGTTTTTAAGGCCTCGGAATGTAGAATTCAATTTAAAAACAAGTGATGACCCATCCTCGAACGGACATAAGAAGGAAGTACCTGAGTCAGAGAAAAGATGGGGATAACAGCTCCGCATATCGGACTCGGACTCCCAGGTCGATGCCTCAGTAGGATAACCTCTCCACTGAACATGAACAGAAGGAAAACTCTTCGACCTCAACTAGCGAACATGTCGGTCTAGTATAGCTACTAGCTCCTCCTCATAAGACAAGTCCATGTCCAACTGGACAGTGCTGAAATCTAGCACGTGGGATGGATCGTCGTAATACTTCCGAAGCATGGACAAATGAAACACTGGATGCATGGCTGATAAGCTCGGCGGCAATGCAAGTCTATAAGCCACCTCTCTCACTCGATCAAGAATCTCAAACGGACCAATAAACCTAGGGCTAAGCTTTCCCTTCTTGGCAAATCTCATCACGCCCTTCATAGGCGACACTCGAAGCAATACCCGCTCACCAACCATGAAAGCCAAATCGCGAACCTTGTGGTTGGCATAACTCTTTTGCCTGGGCTGAGTTGTATGAAGCCTATCCTGAATAATACTGACCTTGTCCAAGGCATCCTGAACCAGATACGTACCTAATAACCAAGCCTCTCCCAGCTCAAACCATCCAATCGGAGACTGACACCGCCTACCATATAAAGCCTCATAAGGAGCCATCTAGATACTCGACTGGTAGCTGTTGTTGTAGGCAAACTCTGCTAAAGGCAAAAACTGATCCCACGAGCCTCCAAAGTCAATGACACAAGCTCGGAGCATATCCTCCAAGATCTGAATGATCCGCTCGGACTGCCCGTCCGTCTGAGGATGAAACGTTGTGCTCAACTCAACCCGAGTGCCCAACTCTTGCTGAACTGCTCTCCAGAAGCGTGAGGTAAACTGCGTACCTCGGTTCAAAATGATAGACATGGGCACACCATGAAGGTTAATAATCTCCCGGATATAGATCTCAACTAACCTCTCAGAAGAATAGGAGACTGCCACAGGAATGAAATGTGCTGACTTGGTCAGCCTATCAACAATGACCCATACCGCGTCGACTTCCTCCGAGTCTGCGGGAGTGCAACAACGAAATCTATAGTGATCCGCTCCCACTTCCACTCGAGAAGCTCAATTCTCTAAAACAAACCACCGGGCCTCTGATGCTCATACTTAACCTGCTGACAATTCAAACACCGAGCCACATATGCAACGATATCCTTCTTCATTCTCTACCACCAATAATGCTGCCACAAATCCTGATACATATTCGCGGCGCCCGGATGAATAGAGTACCAGGAGCTATGGGCATCCTCTAAAATCAACTCCCGAAGCCCATCCATATTAGGCACACAAATTCGACCCTACAATCTCAAAACTCCGTCATCATCTAAGGTAACCTGCTTGGCACCTCCGTACTACACTGTGTCTCTAAGGACACACAAATGGGGATCATCATACTGCCAATCACGGATACACTCCAATAAAGAAGAATGAGCGACCGTGCAAGATAACACCCGACTGGGCTCAGAAATATCCAACCTCACCAACTGATTGGCCAAAGCCTGAACATCCAAAGCAAGCGGTCTCTCACCGACCGGAATATAAGCAAGACTGCCCATACTAGCTGACTTCATACTCAAAGCATCGGCCACCACATTGGCCTTTCCCGGATGATATAAGATGGTGATATCATAATCTTTCAACAACTCCAACCACCTCCTCTGCCTCAAATTCAACTCCTTTTGCTTGAACAAATATTGAAGACTCTTGTGATCCGTGAACACCTCACATGCCATGCCATACAGATAATGCCTCTAAATCTTCAACGCATGAACAATGGCTGCCAACTCCAAATCATGAACCGGATAGTTCTTCTCATGAATCTTCAACTACCGCGAAGCATAGGCAATGACCTTGCCATCCTGCATCAACACTGTACCAAGTCCAATACGAGATGCATCACAATAAACTGTATAAGGCCCTAAACCTGTGGGCAAAACCAATACCGGTGTCGTAGTTAGAGCTGTCTTGAGCTTCTGAAAGCTCGTCTCACACTCATCCGACCATCTGAACTGGGCACCCTTCTGGGTCAACCTGGTTATCGGGGCTGCAATAGACGAAAACCCCTCTATGAACCGATGATAGTAGCCTTCCAATCCGAAGAAACTCCGAATCTCTGTAGCTGATGTTGGCCTAGGCCAGTTCTTGACTGCCTCAATCTTCTTCGGATCAACCTGAATACCCTTTGCTGATACAACATGACCCAAGAATGCAACTGAACTCAACCAGAATTCACACTTCGAGAACTTAGCATATAACTAACTATCCCTCAGCGTCTGAAAAAACCACTCTGGGATGCTGCTCGTGCTCCTCTCGGCTATGGGAATATATCAAAATATCATCAATGAAGACTATCACGAACGAGTCCAAATAAGGCCTGAACACTCGGTTCATTAAATCCATAAAAGCTGTTAGGGTATTTGTTAACTCAAATAACATAACCAAAAACTCATAATGCTCGTACTGAGTGCGGAAAGTTGTCTTAGGGACATCGGATGCCATAATCGTCAACTGATGGTAGCCAGATCTCAAGTCAATCTTCGAAAATACCTTGGCACCCTGAAGCTGATCAAACAAATCATCAATCCTTGGTAATGGACACTTAATCTTGATTGTAACCTTGTTCAACTACCAGTAATCAATACACATTCTCATCGACCCATCCTTCTTCTTAACAAACAACACAGGCGCACCCAAGGTGAAACACTGGGTCTAATGAAACCCTTCTCGAGCAAGTCTTGCAACTGCTCCTTCAACTCTTTCAACTTAGGCGGGGCCATACGATATGGCGGGATAGAAATGGGTTAAGTGCTTGGAGCCAAATCAATGTAAAAATCAATATCCCTGTCGGGTGGCATACTTGGCAGGTCTGAAGGGAATACCTCAGGGAACTCACGAACAACGGGCACAGAATCAATGGAAGGAACCTCAGCACTAGAATCACGAACATATGCCAAATAGGTCAAACACCCCTTCTCGACCATGCGTCGAGTCTTCACATAAGAGATAACACTACAGGTAGAATGACCAGGAGTCCCTCTCACTCTAAACGAGGCAAACCCGGCAAGGCTAAGGTCACAGTCTTGGCATGACAGTCCAAGATAGCGTGGTATGGTGATAACCAGTCCAACCCCAATATGACATCGAAATCAACCATGTCTAAAAACAACAAATCTACACAAGTCTCAAGACCCCCAATCACAACTATACAAGAGCAATGGACTCGATCTACCACAATAGAATCACCCACCGGTGTAGACACATAAATGGGAGCACTCAAAGAATCACCAGGCATGACCAGATATGGTGCAAAATAAGATGACACATACGAGTATGTAGACCCTAGATCAAATAACACTGAAGCATCTCTATCACAAACCAGAACAGTACCTGTGATAACCGTATCTGAAGCCTCAGCCTCGGGCCTGGTTGGGAGAGCATAACATCGGGGCTGGGCCCCACCACTCTGGACTACCTCTCTGGGACGGCCTGCAGCTGGCTGGCCTCCACCTCTAGCAATCGGAGCTCCACCTCTAGCACCTCTACCTCCACCTCTAGCACCTCTACCCCAACCTCTAACTGGTTGGGCGGTCTATGGAACATGTGGTGCCTGAACCATAGCACGGGAACCCTACTGTTATGACTGAGTACCCACCAATCTCGGACAAGCCCTCCTAATATGACCATACTCACCATACTCAAAACATCATCCTGAGTGTTGCGGCTGAGGAAATTGAGACTGACCTTGGCGACCTGAATGACCACCCCGAAAACTCTGGAGCAGCAGTGCACTGAAAGGAGCTGGTAGTGCACTGTAGGGCTACTGATCAGAATACTACATGTGAGAACCACGGCCACCTGACGCACCGTGAGAAACCTGAAGTGCCGACTGAAAGGGCCTAGGAGGATGGCCTCTACCATACAAATCCCTACCTCTAGACGAGGCACCACTGAATCTGCCAAAATGACGGGGCCTCTTATCCGACCCATAACCATCTCTCTGTGACAGAACCATCTCCACTCTCCTGGCCACATTAGCCGCCTCCTGGAAAGTAATCTCACTCCCAGTCTCCCTAGCCATCTAAATATGAATCGGCTGAATAAGACCGTCAATAAACCTCTTCACCCTCTCTCTCTCTATCGGTAGAAAGTATGATAAGAGCATGACGAGCCAAGTCGATGAATCTGGTCTCATACTGGTAATAGTCATAGAACCCTACTGGAGATGCTCAAACTACCTCTGATAGGCCTCTATCTGAGTGATGGGGATAAACTTCTCTAGAAATAGCTGTGTAAACTGCTCCTAAGTCAAAGCTAACGATCCGGCTGGCCTAACCAAACAGAAATCCCTCCACCAAATCTTGGCGGATCCAGATAAGCGAAAAGTAGCAAAATCGACCCCATTGGTCTCAACTATCCCCATGTTCCTGAGAACCTCATAACAGCTTCCTAGATAATCCTGGAGATCCTTAGTAGATGCACCGCTGAAAGTAGTAGTAAAGAGCTTGGTAAACCTATCCAGCCTCCACAAAGCATCGGCAGACATAGCTACTCCATCACCGGTCTGAGCTACCACACCCGGCTGAACTGCTCCAACTAGCTGAACCGCTGGAGTCTGAATCTAGGGAGCTACCTGCTCCGAAGTGCGAGTAGCAGGAGTCTAGGCTCCTCCTCCAGCCTGAGAGACGGCTGGTGCTATAAGAAGCAACCTCGCCCGGGTGACACTCTCCATAAGGCCCACTAGACAGACCAGAGCATCCTGAAGAACTGGGGTAATAATAAACCCCTCTAGGACCTGAGCTGGGCCCACTGGAACTGCTGGGGCCAAAACCTCATCATCAAAGTCAACCTGAGGCTCCGCCGCTGGTGCTGCTACTCTGGGCTGAGCTCTACCCCGGCCTCGGCCTTGCCCTCCGCCCCTCGTGGGAACTACTGCTGGGGGCTTGGGATGCTGGTAGGTGGATGAGGAAGCACGTGTTCTCACCATCTGTGAAAGAACAGAGTAAAACTTCAATTAGCATTGAGAAACCAAACTGCACGACAAGAAAGGACAAATGTGAAGTTTTTCCTAACTCTGTAGCCTCTGGAGGATAAATACAGATGTCTCTGTACCGATCCCTCAGACTCTACTAAGCTTGTCCATAAATTATGAGACCTATGTAACCTAGAGCTCTGATACAACTTGTCACGACCCAGTTTTTCCTACCCTCGGGAGTCGTGATGGTGCCTACTCGTAGAAGCTAGGCAAGCCACGAAATATAAAAATTCTAACTCTTTCATTTTAATCCTTTTTAACAACACGAATTAACAGGTAATCAACATTTTAAAATTTACGATAAACAGAATAAGCGGAAAACTTAAATAGCTAAAGATAACCAAGCTAGTACTACAATGCCAATACACTCCTCTACCCGGAATCTGGTGTCACAATATTCACGGACGGACTAAGATTTACTAGAACAAATGTCTGAAAGAAATACAATCTGTCTCGAAGTCTAATGAAAACAGAGTACATAATATAATAGAAGAGAACGTCGGGCCTACGGATGCCTGCAGGACTACTTCGGGATCTCTGGCTGGACTGAAGGAAGACTCCCCAAGTGCTACTGTCCAAAAGCTACTCCAGAATCTGCATATAGTGCAGAGTGTAGCATCAGCACAACCAACCCCATGTGTTGGTAAGTGCCTGGCCTAACCCCGGCAAGGTAGTGATGAGGCTAGGACCAGACTCCAGATAAACCTGTGCAATATATATAGTATACAACAGAAAATAAACAGGAATAAATAATTAACATGGGAGGGGGTACATGCTATGGGGAAAATATCAAATCCAGCAGAAACTTAAGAGAAATATGAGAGAACAATTCAAAATCTACAACAAAACAATAATAACACTGTTGCGGCGAGCAACCCGATCCCTTATCATTTAACACTGTTGCGGCGTGCAACCTGATCCAATTTAATATTGTTGTGGCGTGCAACCCGATCCAATATAACATTGTTGTGGCGTGCAACCCGATCCAATATAACATTGTTGTGGTGTACAACCCGATCCAATATAACATTGTTGCGACGTGCAACGCGATCCAATATAACATTTTTGCGGCGTGCAACCCGATCCAATATAACATTGTTACGGTGTGCGATCCAATATAACATTGTTGCGGCGTGCAACCCGATCCAATATAATATTGTTGCGGCGTGCAACCCGATCCAATATAACATTGTTGCGGCGTGCAACCCGATCCAATATAACATTGTTGCGGCGTGCAACCCGATCCATATATTTATGTACATTTAATAACAACCAAACCACGAGTCCCGGCAAGGGATCAACAATAAACTACTCTATCCCCGCAAGGGATTCAACAGTAAAAGTAATTACGTCCCGGCAAGGGAGAAATAGCTATAATCTTAACTCAACTTCTACTCATCTCAGCTAATACCAATACTCAATCATAAGTAATTTCCACGGAAACAACTTAATCCTTGCTCAATATCGAGATCATCAATTGAAGCATCAGTAGTATCATTTAAGAATACAACAAATTCTAATTTAAGACTCACGGTCATGCTCGACACCAACGTATAGATACTCGTCACCATGCCTATACATCGTATTCAACAAGAAGCAAATAGCAAATAGGACACAACTCCTAATCCCTCAAGCTAATGTTAGACCAAACACTTACCTCGAACTTCCACAGCCAACTCAAGCCTCAAACTCTGCTTTCCCTCTCGAATTCTGCTCCAAATCAATTGTATCTAGACATAATCGACTTAATAACATCAATAAACGCTAAACAATCCAATTCCAATGCTTAATTATAGCTTTCCAATCATTCTTTCCAAAAAGTCAAAAATCGACCCCGGGCCCGCTTGGTCAAAACACGAGGTTCGGACCAACACCCGATCACCCATTCACCCATGATCCCGAATATATAATTTATTTTGAAATCCGACCCAAAATGAGGTCAAATTCCCAAATAATCAAAAAGCCCTAACTCTACCCAAATCCCTAATTTTTTTACCCTTAATCATATGTTTTAGGCCTAGAAATCTAGTGGGTGTTGATTAAAATGGAAGAAAACAAGTCAAAGATTACTTACCCAAGAGGTTATGGTGAAGAAGTTCTTCATAAATCGCCCAAGAGGTGTGGAGAAGAAGAAGTTTGTGAAAAATGGGTTAAATCTTGTAATGCATTCTGTTTCTGGACTTTTAAAATAACTGGGCGGATTTGGTCATCGCGTTCGCGATGAGTTAGGTCTGACAGACCTTTGCATTCGTGAAAGACGGCTTGCGTTTGCAGATAAGTAACTCCTCGAGCCTTCGCGTTCGTGTCCAGGTGGTCACGTTCGCGTAGGTATAAGTTTCCCTCTCCCCTGACAAGGCCATAAGCCTTCGCTTTCACTATACCAGGCCAGCGTTCACGAAGGGAAAACCCCCAAAGCTTCACATTCGTGACCTAGGTCTCGCGTTCGCGTAGAAGGAATTTCCTTCATCATAATTAACTCACCGTGTTCGCGAGGGTCCTCCCCCGAATGGGAAGAAGAAAATACCAGAATACCAGCAACTGAAAACCTGCAACTTTTTAAGAGTTTAAAACCTTCCGAAACACATTCGAAACTCACCCGAGCTCTCGGGGCTCCCAACCAAACATACGTACTAACTCAAAAATATCATACGAACTTATCTGTGTGATCAAATTGCCAAAATAACATCATTAACAATGAATTAAACCTCAAAATCAATGTATTATTTCAAACTTCTTAAAACATCAAATTTTGCATTCAAGGTCCGAATCACGTCAAATGACATCCGTTTCGCACCAAACTTCACAGGATCGTCTTAAATCATATATAGGACCTGTACCGGGCACCAGAACCAAAATACAGGCCCGATACCAACATGTTCTAATCAAAATTCATTTCCAAATCGTTTAAATAATTTCAGAAAATAATTTTCTTTAGAAATTCATTTCTCGGGCTTGGGACCTCGGAATTCGATTCCGGGCACATGACCAAGTCCCATATTTTCCTACGGACCCTTCAAGGCTGTCAAATCATGGTTCCGGGTCCGTTTACCCAAAACGTTGACCAAAGTCAAATTAATTCATTTTATAGTCAAAATTTATCATTTTTCACAAATTTTCACATATAAGCTTTGAAGCTACGTGCCCGGACTATGCATGCAAATCGAGATGATGCTAGAAGAGGTTTTTAAGGCCTCAAAATGCAGAATTCAATTTAAAACAAGTGGTGACCTTTTGGGTCATCACATCAGGCTTCTTCTAGTGGGTCTACAGGCCATCAGGGTCAGACATCAGGGCAGCAGGTCATCGCACTGAGGGGCTATTTTGGAGTGTGGAGATCTGTTACTGCCCCAAACTTTGGGGCAAGGCAGTGCAGCAGGATTAGCAGCCCATGATTTCAGCATTGGTTGTCCGGCCGCCCAGAGGCAGAGGGCAGACTGGTAGGGGCCGTCTTAGAGGTGGAGGCTAGGCAGGGGGAGGTCAGCCAGCTACTGTTCAGTCAGGTGGAGGCCATCCAGCCGGCGCTCTAGCTAGATTCTATGTTTTTCGGCCAGACCAGATGCATTGGCTTTAGATACCATTATCACAAGTATTATTTCTGTCTGCGATAGGGATGTTTTAGTACTATTTTATCCAGAGTCTACTTATTCATATGTATCATCTTTGTTTGCTCATTTTCTAGATATCCCTCGTGAGTCTTTGGATACTCCTGTTTATGTGTCCACTCCTATAGATGATTCTGTGGTTGTAGATCAGATCTACTGATCCTATGTGGTTACATTATGTGGTTACAAGACTAGAGCAAACCTTCTATTACTTGATATGATCGACTTTAAGGTCATCCTGGGCATGGATTGGTTATCTCTATCACATCCTTGATTGTCATGCCAAGACTGTTAGTTTAGAAATGCCAGAATTTCTGAGATTAGAGTGGAAGGGTTCCTCCGTTAGTACATCTAGTCAGGTTATCTCTTTTCTAACGGCTAGACATCTGGTCGAGAAGGGTTGTTTGGCGTATCTAGCATATGTTCGGGACACCACCGCAGAGTCTCCGATGGTTGATTCAGTGCCAGTAGTCGGGGAGTTCACTGATGTGTTTTCTTCTAACCTTCTAGACATGCCATCGGATCGTGATATGATTTTTTTATGGATTTGGCTCTAGGTACCCAGCCTATATCTATCCCATTGTACCGTATGGCTCCGAAATAGTTGAAGGAGTTGAAGAAGCAGCTTGAGGAGTTGTTAGCAAAGAGATTTGTGAGACCAAGTGTGTCACCTTGGGCTGCACCAGTGTTTTTTGTGAAGAAGAAGAAGGAGGATGGGACTATGCGGATGTGCATTGATTACCGCCAAATGAACAAGATTACCATCAAGAACAAATACCCATTGCCGCACATTGATGATCTGTTTGACCAGTTGCAGGGTGCTAAGTTGTTCTCTAAGATCGACTTGAGATCAGGGTATCATCAGCTGAAGATTCGGGACTTAGATGTCCCAAAAACTGCTTTCCGTACTAGATGTGGCCATTATTAGTTTTTGGTAATGTCCTTCGGCTTAACTAATGCCCCAGCGGCATTTATGGATTTTATGAACATGGTGTTCAGGCCTTATATTGATTCCTTTGTTATTGTCTTCATTAATGACATCTTGATCTACTCACGTAGCCTAGGGGAGCACGAGTAACATTTGAGAGTACTGCTTCAGACATTGCGAGAGTAGAAGTTATATGCTAAGTTCTCCAAGTGTGAGTTTTGGCTAGAGTCAGCAGCATTCTTGGGGCATGTTATAGCGGGAGAGGGTATTAAGGTGGATCCCAAGAAGATTGAGGCAGTTCAGAGTTGGCCACGTCCCACTTTGGTGACTGAGATCAGGAGTTTCTTGGGGTTAGCAAGTTATTATTACCGATTTGTGCAGGGTTTTTCATCCATTGGATCACCTTTGACTAGATTGACCTAGAAGGGTGCTCCTTTCCGTTGGTCCGATGATTGTGAGGCGAGCTTTCAAAAGCTCAAGACAGCTTTGACTACAGCACCAGTTCTAGTATTGCCTTCCGGTTTGGGGATGTATATTGTGTATTGCGACGCCTCATGCATTGTTATTGATTGTGTATTGATGCAGGAGGGGCGAGTAACTGCAAATGCTTCACGTCAGTTGAAGATTTATGAGAAGAATTACCTTGTGCATGATCTAGAGTTAGCAGCGGTTGTTCATGCTCTTAAGATATAGAGGCATTATCTGTATGGGGTGTCATGTGAGGTTTATATTGATCATCGCAGCTTACAGCATTTGTTCAAGCAGAGGGATCTCAATTTGAGGCAGTATAGATGGCTTGAGTTACTGAAGGATTATGACATCACCATTCTTTATCATCTGGGCAAGGCAAATATGGTTGCGGATGCCTTAAGCAGGAAAGCAGAGAGTATGGGTAGGTTTGCATTCATTTTAGCGGAGGAGAGACCACTAGCTTCGGACATTCAGTCCTTGGCTAACAGACTTGTAAGGTTGGATATTTCAGAGCCCAATTAAGTTCTTTTGTGTGTTGTTGCCCAGTCTTCACTATCGGGACAGATCAAGGCTCGGCAGTTTGATGAACCGCATTTGGCAGTTCTCAGAGAGACGGTACTACGGGTAGTGCCAAGGAGGTTTATATTGGAGAGGATGGTGTTCTGCGGCTCCAGGGTCGTCTACGTGTTCCTAATGTCGATGGCTTGAGGGAGAGGATTCAAAAGGAGACACACAGTTCATGGTATTCTATTCATCTAGGTGCTACGAAGATGTATCATGACCTGAGGCAGCGTTATTGGTGGAAATGGGAATGCATTACTATGGACTTCGTAGTTGGGTTGCCGCGGACCTTGCGGAAGTTTGATGCAGTTTGGGTCATTGTCGATAGGTTGACCAAGTCGACACACTTCATTCCAGTTGTGACTACCTATACCTCAGAGAGGTTGGCTCAGATTTATATTCGGGAGATAGTTCGGTTGCACAGTGTGCCTGTTTCCATCATATCATATAGAGGCCCTCAAATCACTTCCCATTTCTGGAGAGCCATACAGAGTAAGTTGAGGACCCGCGTAGAGCTCAGCACAGCATTTCACTCACAGACCGACGGGCAGTCGGAGTGGACAATTCAAATATTGGAGGATATGCTAAGAGCATGTGTGATTGACTTTGGAGGGCAGTGGGATCAGTTTTTGCCTTTGGCCGAGTTTGCTTACAACAACAGTTATCAGTCCAGCATCGAGATGGCTCCATTTGAGGCCTTATATGGTCGGCGATGTCGTTCTCCTACCAGGTGGTTTGAACCTGGTGAGGTTAAGTTATATGGTACAGATTTGGTAAAAGATGCCTTGGAAAAGGTAAAGTTGATCCAGGAGTGGCTTCCACAGCATAGTCCAAACAGAAGAGTTACGCGGATCAAAAGGCGTGGGATGTATCATTCATGGTCGGCGAGAAGGTTCTCTTGAAAGTCTCACCGATGAAGGGTATTATGAGATTAGGAAAGAAGGGAAAGTTGAACCCCAGGTTTATAGGCCCGTTTGAGGTGTTGAGGCGAGTTGGGGAGGTTGCTTATGAGCTTTCTTTACCCCCCAGCCTATCGGGAGTTCAATCGGTTTTTCACATGTCTATGCTCCGGACGTACCATGCCAACTTGTCTCTTGTGTTAGACTTCAATACTATTCATCTAGATGAGAGCTTGGGTTATGAGGAGGAGCCAGTTGCTATTGTTGATAAACAGGATCGCCAGTTGATATCCGAGAGGATTTCTACAGTAAAGGTTCAATTGAGGGGCCAATCAGTCGAAAAGGCGACTTGGGAGTCCGAGGAGGATGTGCGGAGCAGATATCTACACTTATTTAGCACTTCAGGTATAAATCTAAACCCATTCGAGGATGAACGTTTGTTTAAGAAGTGGAGAATGTAACGACCCGACTGGTCATTTTGCTCTCTAGAACCTCATTCCCTTAAATAAGACTTCTCGTACTTGCTTTTACTGATTTATTACTTGCAGGGATGGTCGGTTCGGGATTTAGAAGAGTGTGGGTTCAAATCAGAACACTTGGTTCCTTAAGGTTGGCTTAAAAGTCCAAGTTTGACTTCAGCCAACATTTTGAGTAAATGACCTCGGAATCGAGATTTGAAGGTTCTAACAGGTTTGTATGATGATTTCGGACTTAGGCGTATATCCGGATCGGGTTTTGGATAATCCGGGAGCGTTTTGACTCCTAATAGTGGAAGTTGATTCTTTAAGGATTTTGAAGTTCTTTAAATTTGGTTTGGAGCGGGTTTTTGTGATATCGAGGTCTGAACGGAATTCCAAGAACGAAAATAGTTCAATAATGTCATATAAGACTTGCACACAAAATTTGGTGTCATTCCAAATAGTATAAGTACGTTTTGGCGCATTAGAAGTAAATTGAAGAACTTGAAGTTCATAAGTTTGATTCAATTGGCTTACTCTTATTGTTGTTTCGGGCATTCCGAGGGTTCGAGTGAGTCCTTTTTATGATTCTAAATTTGTCGACATTCAGGCGGGGCCCCTGGGACCCCGAGCGTCAATCGGACAAGGCTCGAACTAAGTTGAAAATTTGAGAAGGAGCTGAAGCTCCAGGTGCGAGCTTGCAAGTGCGGTAGAGCACCGCAGATGCGGCTTAAGGAGAGGAGCCCAGGTTCCGCAGATGCGGCTCCTCTTCCGCATAAGTGGAACCGCAGGAGAGGTCACCTGTCCGCAGGTGAAGCCCCAGCTAGCCCAGCCCATTTCTGCAAAAGCGGACAATTGTCCGCAGAAGCGGGACAGCAGATGCAGTCAACGCACCGCAGGTGCAAAAATCGCTAAAAGCAGTGTCCTTCATTTAATACAAGAGTTAGTCATTTTTGGCTCATTTCACTCCATTGTTGGGAGATTTTAGAGCTTCTAGAGAGGGGGTTTTCACCAAGCTTTTGGAGGTAAGTAATTCCTACTATATATGAGTTAAATACTTAGATTTTGGGTAGATTAACATGTAAAGATTAGTAAAAATTATGGGATTAGAGGAAAACCTAGGGTTTTGCAAGAATGAGATTTTTACCACGAAATTGACCATGAAACTTAGTGATAATCGTATATTTATGTTCTTTAAGTCATGGGTAACAACTTCCTTTGAAAATTTTGGAATCCGGGTACGTAGGCCCGGGATGAATTTTAGGAACCTTGCATTTAGGGTTGGAAAATTATGTTAATAGTTAGATATGAACTCTTGAGCATGTATTGACTAGTTTTTACCCCATTTGAATAGTTTTGGATTGTTCGGCTCCGATTTGAGGGTTTGAGCGCATTCTTGAGTTTGGAAGTAAGTTTTGAGGCAAGGTAAGTTTCCTTTTTAACCTTGTAAGAAGGAATGAACCCTATAGGTGAATTAAATAAATGTATGTACCTATCTGTGGGGGACTACGTACGTACGTAGTGATAAGAGTCCGTACGTAGCTACTATTATGCTAATTGTCCGGGTAATTTAGGACCTGTATCATGCTATACTTTGCAATGCTTGCATTCTTACTTGTTACTATAATCACTTAAGTCATGCTGGAAATTAGTAAAACAAATATAGACGGTTATACTCACTTACTGAAGAATTTGTATGAATTACTTGACTGTAAAGGGGCAATGTGTTTTCTTGAAAATAAATTATTATTTGTGGATCGGGTCGAGCGCCTCGATAATAAATAGATGCATCTGTGGTTCGCGTCATTCGACCCTGTGACAGTGCACAGTTTAATATTATGTTGGACCGGACCGGACGACCTCGGCATAATTTGCGCATGTTATTCCCATGATTTATACTGCCTAAATGCTTTGAAATGTAAGTTGTTACATGATATGAATGAAATTGACATGTTATTTATGAAAGAATATCCTACTTCTCCCTGTTCTTAAACTGTCATTATTATTCATGCTAGTCATGCTTAGCGTAACACTTAAATTATATTATTATTGGCCCTAGTAAGTGTCAAGTCGATCTCTCGTTACTATTTCTTCGAGGTTAGACTGGATACTTACTAGGTACATATTATTTATGTGCTCACACTACGCTTCTGTACTTAATTGTACCGGATCTGAGGCAGGTGCATCTAGTTATCCGTCAGGCGCACATACTTGATTCGGACTAAGACTTACGGTAGCTGCCCCCACCCTAGCCGTTCAGCAGCATACCGGAGTTTCTCTTTTGCTTATATATGTCTACTTATTTCAGACAGTATTCTACTAGTTGCCCACACACTTGTGACACTAGATCCTTGCACTTATTAGTAGACTTGATTTTGGATTGTATTCCTATAATTATGATTTCCTTTAGTCATTTCCGTTTCAATTGCCCTATAAATTCGTTATTTATCGAATGTTTTAAATTTAAGTTAAGTAAATTGGGGATTGTTTAATAAAATAAATGAGAACTCACTAGTTGATCAGTGTTGGCTTGCCTAACAATGGTGTTGGGCGCCATTACGACCTATAATGGAATTTGGGTTGTGACATATGGAATTTGAAATCTCTTATTACCAAACGCATTGTTTACTTGCTTCATGATTCGCTTGAGTTTATTACTGTTTTTAATAAACCCACGATTGATTATTTTATTGATGTCCATAGTAAGTGTCGAAGTCGACCTCTCGTTACTACCTCTTCGAGATTAGGTTGGATACTTATTGGGTACACATTGTTTTTGTACTCATACTAAACTTGTTGTGCATTTTGTTGCACAGGCACATGTATGTCTAGTGCCTCGTTGGGCGCAGCGGCATGGTTGATACAGAGACTTAGGTGAGCTGCATCTCTCGTGACGACCTGCAGCCACCAGAGTCTCTTTCAGGGTATTGTATTTTGTTTTCTGTCCAATTTGTATTCCGGACAGTTGTTGTTTTACATTTTATTTTCTAGAAATTGCTCATGCACTTGTGACACCGGGTTCTGGGATGTATATGGGATTATTCAGTATTGAAAATTTATTAAAGACATTATTATTTACTCGGTGAAGTTCATTATTTATTGTTTAATGCAAGAAAAAAATGATTTCAAAAATACTAAAATGAGAATTTAATTAACTTCTTGGTGTTGGTTTGCCTGACAGTGGTTCTGGCGCCATCACGACCGTTAATGGATTTTGGGTCGTGACATATATATATATAGATAGATAGAGAGAGAGAGAGTCAAATATAGAATAAAGTTACCATATACAATTGGCATTTATTAGCTTGTCACTTGGCTTAACCACAACGCCAATTATATATGGTAACTTTATTCCTTTAATATAGATATAAATATAGATAATTAACAAATCAGCTATGTTTAAATTTATATTAAATCAACAAAACGTACTTTCGATATTGGTTTGGTATAGAATGAAGGTAAATTCACCTACTTGCTATGTTCTTTCTTATTCTTAACAAAGGGAAGTGATGAAACAAACAAATAATTAAGGAAACGATACAGGAAATTGGAATAGTCTTGACGCGTGATATCGTAGATAACTGAATTTTCCGATAGAAAATGACCATGCACTATGCTTTAAACTTCTAAATGTGATTGCATTGGGTGATATAATTCATTACCACATAGGCACATACAATTTATCTTTCTTTTATAATGACCGACCAGATGTACTAAATTTTTAAGCATACTTCTTAACAAATCATCAAATAATTATATATCAGTTAATACTATATTGATAGAAGAAAAAAAAAGAGTTTCTGACTTGAAAGAAAGAAAACCGTGTCATATTGTTTTTCTATTCTTAGGAAGGAAGGGTATTAAATTTAGAACATTTTACAATATCTTTTTGGTATTTGGTAAAGAAAACACAGTTTCTTTTGATTTGGAAGCTCTCAGTCTATTTCTGCACCACAAGGAAATAACACGCAAGTTTTAGATGTAATGAAGCTTTTTCGCCTTTCTTAACATAATTATGCTCCGTTTTTCCTTTCGATCTAAGCTTAATATCAAGTTTCGGCCAGTCAAGCATTATTTCAGCTAATTTTGTTTCATAAATTGACATTTTCGATTGAAGCAACATAAGACCTAGAAGACATGATTTGTTTGGATGTTTGGTCTGATACTAATCGGCCTCTTTAATTAAAACGGTTTTAGTATACTAAAATCAATAGTTGGCTGGTGTACCTCAAAAATACTTTTTAACAGATAACCAAACTATAGTTTATGCTATTGATGAATTTTAACTAAGGCCAAATACATATACAACTCATTCAACGTGGCCCCATTTTTTAAATTGGCACTCTATCTCAACCCTGTTCCATTTTGGCCCTCCAACTCTATTTTATATGTTTTATTTTGGCTCTCCAACTCTATTTCTTATGTTCCACTTTAACACAAAAGCTAAAACCAGTGCAAAAAATATAACGCGAGTATATACACAAATCTGAGGTGTAATAAATATACAATTAAATGTTGCCACATAATTTTTTCATCGATGTCAAACGGTTCAATACTAAAATATCCAAACCCGACCATATTTTTTCATCCACTATTGCCACATCTTCATTCTCAAAGTTCCAAAGCTTTCATCTACCGATTTCATACCTGTCCATCTAAAAAATTTCAAACTTTTGCAATTTTATAGTTCGTTTATTTATTCTGATTTTTTTTATGGGTTTATTTCATCTAAGCTTGAAGTTTGAAGTGAATCCATGTCTCAAAGAAAATTATATTTTCATAATGGAATGAATATTTGTTCTTGTGGATTTCAAGTTGAACTGAAAGTATCATGGACACCAAAAAATCCAGGTCGACGCTTTTATAGGTGTAAATTTGACAAACTAAGTGAACCATTTTCGAATTTCATTTTCAGTGTTGTCATTTTCTTGAGAAGCGGACTTAATTTTACCCAAAAATGATCGGGTTTAGATATTTTAGTATTGACCCGATTGACATGGATAAAAAAAATCAGGTGGCAACATTTAATTGGATATTTATTACACCTCAGATTTGTGTATGCATACACGCTATATTTTTTGCACTGGTTTCAACTTTTGTGTTAAAGTGAAACATAAAAAATAGAGTTGGAGAGCCAAAATGAAACATATAAAATAGAATTGAAGGGCCAAAATAGAACAAGGTTAAGATAGAGTACCAAAATAAAAATTAGTGCCAAGTTTAAATGGCTTATTTAAGTAAAATATAAAATAGAAACAGAAATGCAGTATGCATGCCAGTAACTCTTAAACTTTGCACTAATTTGTCATTTAAGAAGACATTTTACGGTACACTGATGCTTCTTTCTTTTTACAAATATTGCCATTCAACTTATAATACGAAAATAGCACCTTGTTGGAGTATGATGATTAGCACATTACACATAAGTTCTATTCTTGTTCCAGTTCCATTCATAGCAACAAAGCCATACTATCTATTAGTGTACATAAGCGAGGTGATTCGAATTTTGCAATTACCAAATCAAATCAATTGTTTCGGATTATTAAATTTAAAGATCAAACCAATAAAATTAGGATTTTTCAATCTCGGTTTTTCTCGGATTATCCGGGTTTTTCTGAGTTTTTTTCAGTAAAATCTTCGTGGCACAAAACATATAATATGTGCTCAAAATATTTTTTAAATCCTAGTAAGATACAATTATATAAAGTATTTTCCAAGAAAATAATATAAAATATGAGATGTATCATGGCATTATCCTAAAATATTCAACAATAAAGACATTAAAATTATGTAATATAAATATTGTTAATTAAAAAGACATAATAAAAATAAACATAATCTAAAAGTACTAAGTCATGCTAAAATAAGTAGACTAATAATGGAGTATTAATTAGATGACTAAACACTTAAAAAAATAGGTTATGCATTTTTATCTAAATTATTGCAAAAAAAAATAGATATTCAATACATTGTCGTTCGTAGTATTGAGTTGAATGTCTTTTGTTAGCATTAGTATTGATTTGATTTTGGTTTAGGCTTTTGTTAGCATTATTTAAGGGGATTTTTACCTAGATATATTATAATAGAAACTTATTTACTACCTTTATTTAGGTTCCTTATTAATTACTTTATATACCTATATTTACTAGTTTTATACAAAACCATAAAAAGGAGGAAATGAAACATACCTTAACTATTGGGTATTAGTTACACATAATCCCCTACATTTAAGATACTCTTCCTTTTTCCAAGGAAAACTATATCTGTCTTTGTACTTACCCAAAATCATCACCTCTCTTTGTACTTACTCAAAATCATCACCGTAAGAAACCAACTGAACCCCAAAATCATCACCTCTCTTTGTACTTACCCACAGTAAGAAACTCATTGATACTCATAATCTTTCTAACCCAAAAATCTCGCTTACTCACCCCTCTTCCACTATTATCCCAAAAAATTGCAGATTCTTTCCTCTTCCAAAGCTGTTGATATACGATTTCTCTCTTTAATCGTCCAAAATCTCTTTCTTATTTATACAATACAGAAGAAATTCGAAGATTTGCTCTACAATTAAGTTGTGGGTAAGCTTCACTCTACATTAAAGTTGGTTTTAGGTTGAATTTCATAATGAAACTCGAGGAAGATGAAGTTTTGAAATTGTATTACGATTGTATGATAAATGTATCATAAGTATCTGAGTTGTATTTGATACATCAATATCTAAGACAATTCTGATACAATACTAATACTATTAAAATACAATATTGTATTATAATTTAAGTTTAGAGTTGGTTCTAGGTGGATGTTTTAAATTGAAACTTGAAAAAGATGATGATCGAAGTTGTATCATAATTTAGAATTGTAGCACAATTTGTACCTAAAACAATACATGATACAATACTAATACAAGTATAATACGATATTGTATCAGTTTAAGTTTAGAGTCGGTTTTAAGTTGTATCATAATTGTATCAGAATTGTGTAAGAATTCTTTTAGGATTATATCAAATTTGTATTTGAATTATGAGCAGTTGTGAGATCGTGACGAATTTCACAGTTTGTATCACAAATATATGATAATTATATATTAATTTATTAGTATTGTATTAGGTATTATTTTGGATATTAACGTACCATCTACAAGTTATATAATTGTGATACAAGTATGATACAATTACGTTTTACGTATTGATGTATCTGATACAATTTAAATGCAATTATGATACATTTATCATACAATTCCTGAATATTTCTTCATTTTCAGTGTTGTCCGGTCTCCCGGCAAAAGAACGATGTAATTGATGATTTAATAATGTAAAATTGTCGGCAATGGTGGGAACAGAGAAGATGGAGATTCTGGACGTAGATTAAGGAATCGTGTTGTAAAAAAAGGAGAGAGAAGAGGAGAGGGGAAAAAAAGGAAAGAATACAATTAAATCCCTTAATTGAAGGCACTAATAATGGGGTGGGAGCCTTTTAAGGAGCAATCTACACAATTTGTAAGAAAAACCTAGATAATTATTAAAAACTACAACACATAGAGAACATTGGTAAGTTTCTAATATAGTATAACTAAGTAAACGTCCCTTATTTAAGTTACTTAATAGCTATAAAACTTATTGGAACATTCAAAAGTTCTAAGTTCAACCTTGAAATAATACCTTAAAAGATATAATTATGAAAAAATTTAAGAAATATTTATAAGTTACATCAGAATAAGTATATTTATATATTACATATATCTAAAATTCCTATATAGGTAGGTAAGGTCGGGTTGGTTTTGTTTCGGTGTGACTTTCTTTAGTTAAAACCAAACCAAACCAAACCAATTATTGTCGCTTTTTTTTCCAACACTAAACCAAATCAAACCAAACCATAGTCGGATTTTTTTTTCCGATTTGACTCGGATTATCGGGTTGGTGCGATTTGTCGATTTCCTTTGTACACCCCTACTAACTATGGGACGGCAGGGGGAAACTTCTGTAAGAAAAAGAGGAAATATTACTTTTACAAATTATTATTATTAAGTTCTCAACTAGCTGAAGAAGGGGCTCTACCCATTCATGGAGATGAAGTTTCAACATGATAACTGGAAGTTCTTTCTATTAATTACCCGGCAGCCACTGTCGAGAAACATAGTTCAAAACCTACTCAAAGAAAATAACTTTAATCCACATTAATTCTAGAAACACAATTAAGCCGTTATAAAAACTTTCAAGAACTGGGACAGGTGCGCGGTGGCGTTTATTAGATCACTTGGTAATATAATCAGTTAATCACCAACAACAAGGCACGATAATATTTATTGAACATTCCAGCCAAAGGCCGAAGCCCGCAGACATCCATTAAAAACAAAGCATATGTACAAAACACTATGTAGGGATTACCAACTCCAACTACTACAACAATATGCATCGAACAAGAAAGTAGCACACAAGCCACACATAAACACTAGATACTTCAACCTTTATTAAATCCTGCAAGAGCGGGCAGGCCACAAATTCTTCAGTGCAATACCAAACAATCTTGAGGCATATGTGAGGCAACTTGCGGACCAGGAGAATCTGGAATTTCCTTCTCTGGGTCTAGTTCTGGATTGATGCTTTTATCCTCCGCTTCTTGCAAATCAGCTGCTTCAGAAATATAACCCTTCACCTCTTCAAATCTCTCCTCCGATAAAGAAACTTCAGAAAGAAGTTTCCATGCATATTCCTCTGACGCATCATTGTAATCTTTTCTTCGCTTAAGCACCATATGTCCACTAATTTCCCACACAGCAGGGTTCACCTGAGTGTCGAGGAGCTCCTGGTCTACAACTCCAAGTGCTTGCTTCTCTGCATAGCACTAAGCAATAATCCCAGAAAAAGATGAAGTAAGCTTCTTTAACCATCAGAGAGAGATTTGAAAGCACAAGTCCCAAAAATTTCTATTTTCAAGATGAAATCATGTGTTCATGCACCCCTGCTATTCTACTATAGCTCAAACTCGGTTTTAAAACCAGCTAAAAGTTGAATGTTTCGAGATCCCTCGCAACTTAATTGACAACTAATGCTAAAAGATCAAAAGTGTAACTAATTGCTTTTATTTTCGTTATGATATTGGTGAAGAACCTTCTTTCTTTTATGTGCAGTTGTTGACAGACACTGAGAATTCATGGGAATAAAAACATTACTGAGAATTCATGGGAATAAAAACATCATATGTGTGAAGGATATAAAGATAACTTCTACTTGCATCTGATACGAATGCAGATTCTAGTGGAAACATCCATATCTCCAAAGGTGTGCCTTGAGGCAATGGTTGGCAAGGCCCAACCAGGTAGACCGATGTCCAACAATGGGTTTCATAATGAGCTTGTCCTTTATGTTTTTAGCTGAGGTTTCTGCTTTCTTGTGCTTATAGGATGTGTGGCTTTTGGAATTTTTCGTCTTTTTTTGCCCTTGAAATTTCTGACCAATAAGGGGGTAATTCAGTCATCCTAAGCCTATCTGATTTGTTTGCTTAGTTAAATTTAAAGAAAAGAGCAAACTAATCAGCAAGCCCTTGTCTGAAACCCTCTATCTGCCATCTCTCTATGATCCGGTTGCAGGTAATTTTCTCAACATGAATCTACAAAGTTTGACTCAGATAAATCAAGTTCTTGTAAAACCTCATCTAGGTTTTGCATTTGCCAACTAGAAAGCAACGAGAGGACAAAAAATATAGTTTGAATCTGGGATTTGTCCAGAAGCATATTCTTGAAATAACCAAGTAATAAATGTGACTCATTGTCCGCGTCTCATGCAATTTACCTTGGTGCTTGTAGAAGTGGCTTCTCCTCAGGAGAACCCAAGTGGGTTCAACAGGATTAAATAAATTGGCATGCACTATCTAATCTGACTAGCTAAATCAGATGATCATTTAAAATAGCAAAACTTACATATGAAACCCCTGGATCTAAAGCCTCTATCTGTCTCCTCTCTCCCTCTTATTGCTCTCTTTCGATTGTAACTGCTGCACTGGCAAAACCAATAGCTGGTGCTCAGATATGTTGCCTATCTATTCTCTGCTTTTTCATGCTCTGTTTCTCTCTATTCATGTTACTTTTCTCTGTTTCTACTTTTTTCCCAATTTTAAATAATTTATTCTGTTAATTTACTGGAAAATGAGTCCTTAAAAGGCATTCACATTGCACCATGAGGCATGCACCTTGACTTGCCTCCCTTGCCCTTTTTGGCTTTTATCCATTGTCTTCGCCCCTTTCCCTATGCACTGCCGCTTCCCATCAGGCCATCACCCCTGTTTTCCCCACCAAATCCAAACCCCAAACCACCGCCCAAACTACAAATCCACATCCAGTTGACGAACCAAACATGCAATGAAAGTACATCAATCCCATCACAACCCTGTCAGGTATCACTAACAATCCCCTCATTATAACTCGTTCCAACATCATTATAATTCTGCCATATTATAATCCGACTTTATCCTGTTTCCAATCCCTAGCCCGTAGAGATTTGTCAAGCAAAATTGACTTCCTACATATGTTCACTGATTTGCAATCAATATGTATTAACTGATCAGCTATGGATTCTTCAGTCGCATCTTAATTGGTATATTTGCATTCTCAAAAAATCTGACAAGTATTTTTTTTATCGAACAAGTATTCATAAAAGCTTCTCAACAGCAGAGTATGACAAATTCCATGACTGTACTGGTGAACCTAAGAGAAAACCTTCTAAAAGCGCTCTAGCAACAGTCTACGAATTTAAAGAAGGGAGATTTATTACCTGAGGAAACAGAAATATCTTCTTCCCACACTGAGCAATGAGAATGTTGAAAGGTATATTCTTATTCTGAAGGGAGATGCAGGAATTGACAACAGCATCAGACAAATCACGCACTGTACTTCCATTTCCACCCTCAAAAGAAAAACCTCGTACAGGGTAATTTAATAACTTGGAAACAATCACTCCAGCGTCACCCAGCCCCTTCCCTCTCATTATCCTACGCATTGGTGCTTTCTCAACTGGAAATGGCACTGACAAGTAATATGCCTGTCATGAACAGCAGTAAGAGAACGTCATATAGACAGTTACCTCATGCGAAACAAATAATTAGACATTATTTGGTTAACCTATAACCTGGAAGTGGAGGTGGTTTATGGTGGCGAAAGCGCCCAAACTGTTATAACCAACCCTAAAGAAGGGATCCGCCAGTTCTCTGGCGAAATGGAGAGCAACTGTGAAACTATCACGATCAATTCTCTGAGGTAAGTAATCAAGAACTCGAGGTATCAAAAGTACATGGCCATACTCAATTGGGCTCACCTGAAAAACAAGATTTCATCAGCCAAAATGCATCTGATCATAACTATCAGAAAAAGCACCAAAGTAACAGTTTCCTTACATTGATAGCAACAATACTAGGTGAAATACCAACATCTACTCCCACGCCCGAAAAGTAGCGGGCCTTGTAGTCAGTACTTGGCTCAAACCTGAAAAGCACTTCGTCCTGGCCCACTTTGGTAAAATTGAATTTGTTCTCGTCAAAAGGCTGAAGAACCTGATCAATGCGAAACTCTGTTGGTCGCTTCTTCAGGTGGCGCCCCTCATTCAGCTGTGCAATAAAACCATATCTCCCAGGAATGACTTTCGTCTCACAGGTTGTCACATCATATCGAAACAGTCCCTGGCTCATCCGCTCTTCCCATAGACCTAACAGCAAATCGTTCAGAAAAGATATCTGACAATCCTCCCCAGGCAAGGTATCAATATTGTTTTCAATTGGCTCATTGTCATCATTCTTGAATGCATATAGAGGAAGCCTGGAAACTGAAATCAAGCAAGATTTATCCATATACATAAAACTGCAAATGACTACAATATAAAATGCATTTTTAACACTTTTAACTTACTAATATTTAGCCTCTAAGGAACAAGAACCAAATAATTTATTATATAAATAAAATCATCAAAGGCACTCTCCTTTCACTTTTGAGTTCCTAAGAAAACACGAGATATTTGCTAAAGTGATAAGTCTGCATTAAAGAATCTGCGAAGTGATACTTTTGCCTCAAACTTTCAAGTAGGGGCAGAATTAGGAGGCCGGACGGGGAACCCCTCTCGCTGGAAAATCACACTATATATATAAGGTAAAATCCAATTTGTGCCTCTATATATTATATTTTGAATACCCTTGACATAGCCCAAAAGCATAGCTCAGTGGTCAAGGGGGGTCAAAACCTTTCTGAGGTCGCTTGTTCAATTCCCACTAGCCACAGTCTCTTTTAATTTTTAATTTTTTTAACCCCTTAGCGTTTTTTATTTTTTTAACCCCTTAGCGGAAATCCTGCCTCGGCCACTGCTTTCAAGTTTCAACTTTCAACTACGATATACACGAAGTTATATCAGCAGTAAGCAACATCAACGCCACAAATAGTGAACTACAAGTTCACCATTTTAAAAGCTAAATTTCGCAAAATTGTTAAAATACAAACTTTTTCCGTAGATTGTCTGCTAAATTCTAACTTAAAGCAACCATCTTTTTGTTAACCATTATACCCACATAAAAAATAGTATTAAACAAAAACCAGTGTAACTTAAACCAGACATAAAGGAAAAAGGCCACCCAACTTCTGTTGCGCAAAAGCTACACGAGCTTAGCACTAAGAAATTAATAATCACGGCAATTCATAAAAGATAAGAGAAATTTAAGAATAGAAGACAAACCAGGCAAGCAGCAAAATCCAAGGCAATTGCGGCCACAACCCACTACGTTGTTGCTTTCGGGAACATCCTCTTGGTAATTGGAAACAAGGGTCGGCACCCTTTTAATAGTCAGCATCCCCTCCTATTATTCTTGGATGGATAATGAATAATATATTTTCTGCGTATGCTATACGTAATATACAGCAGTATCTAAATCCGTATGTGCGCTTTACAAATAAGAAAAGTTAGGAGAGAGGAAGAAGGGACCGCCGCCGGCGAGGAAGAGGAGATCGGAGGGGCAACCGCCTTCAGAAGGAGATGCACCCCTACCGCCGTGAGGGGAAGGGATCCGGTGCTTGTCGTCCACCAGAAGACTTGGATTGTCAACGGTCACCACTTTCCGGCGATGATCAATTGTTAGAATAAAAGCGAAAGATCCGAGAAGAGCCGTGATTGAATTTTGTAGGATCAACGAATGATTAGCGGGGGAAATCCTCCTTCATTGTTTTTTGGGAAGATCAAATTGGAATTATACAAAAATTGAATTGAATTATAATAATAAAGATTAAAGGGGGTGCCCCGGTGCTCTCTCCTTCGCCGCTTTTGAGCGCTCTCTCTCTCTCTCTCTCTTTTGGGTATAGTGGTTGGTCGTCAGTTTGAACGTTGAATTCATGCTCTTATTGGAATGGCTACTTTTCCAAATGACCAAATTTAATGCAAATTACACTTTGGATCATGGCTCGGGGGCCCAATACTATTTTAATGCTGTTGGACAAAAAATAAACATAAATAAAGAGAAAATAAGATAGAATCGTGAAGAATTTTGGTGGAATCAAAATATGTTTAGAGATACATTTTTAAGGAAACTAGTCTTAGGGCACGCGCGTTGCGCGTGTATCCCGTCTCGGTGAGTACAAACTTTCAAAAAATACTTATAATGTGTTAAGTTATAAAATAAAATTTTAAAAAAGTGTATGTTTTCAAAAACTAAGACTATTGATCATATTTAGCTAATTTAATATAGGAAGCCCCGTAAAAATCTTTAGTCTTCTCAGTCAATCTATTTAATTTAAAATTTGTCCAGTTTTATAATTGCTTACTTCAATTTCAGAAGTAATCATGGGCAAAAACACATAGCTCTTGAATATTTAAGAGGTTTTTTAGTTTTTTTTTTTTTTTTTGGAAAAGGCATATTCTTAAGGCAATACCCCATCACCTTGGAGTTTATGGTCGCACTTTATTCTAGAAGGCATAAATACTTAAATGGTGTTAGTTAATAATGGAAGCAGTCTTTTTTTCTCGTGAGCAAAATGCACAATATTCTAATTTCATTAATCAATAAAATATACTTTAGGAATTATTTTCAACAAATTAGAAAAGAAAAGTTTTCTATCGCAAAAGAAGAGTCCAACCTATCACCTGAATCATGATTATCGTTCCTGAATGAAAAAATAACAAAGAAATATAAAAAGCTACAAAATGTTTACAAAAATTATGGCTCAATAATTGTGCATCCAACCTCAAGATTATCAATTATTTTTTATCTTCTACAAGTCTTTACCCAAAAGAAGTGCAAACAATACTCAGTGAACAAGCAGGCACTGTTGTTCTTACTTATGGTGGCAATGAAATTAATCCAATAATGGGAAAAATATCTTGTTGTCACTTGGATCCTGAAAGTCCATACACCAAAGCCAAAAAGTAGTTATACTTCAAAGTTTCGAATATATTAATTTAGCTAAAGTTTAAGATATTAATATAGTTACAAGTTTGGTTGTAAATTTACCTTTTAAAGGATATAATGTTGGTCAAATAAGGAAAGCATTTATATAAGATAATTTTAATTGCTTTAAAAATCCTAAATATTTGAAGTTCCTGCATAATTCTATCAAAAAATTAATATGTAAAATTTTAATTGATATTAAAGTTCTAAATATTAGGAAAATAATAAAATAATAATTTTATTCAATGTAAAATATATTTTAAAATTATATAAAGATCAATATTTCGTAATGGGGTTTTGTGCTACATCATATTAATGACTACATAATGTTAAAAAGATATGTTAATATTGTTGATTAATATATATGAGTTATAAAATAAAAATTTAAAAAGTGTAAGTTATCGAAAAGAATAAATGTTATCTCTCGACTTTCATGAGTGACGATTGAAAAAATTTATAATTATGAAGTTCCTTACTTCTATGTCATTTAAGTAAGGAATATATTTATAACCAGTGCCAATTAAAAAAAGGCAATAATTGAGTTTAGTTTATATAGATGTCAAGCCATCACAATATACATGTCAGAAAAGTCCTAAAATTTTCTCGGTTTCTGCTATGTACTTTTGGTCGATTAGAAACCAAAAAGAAAATTAAAGAAGATTGTTATATTATAAATTAAATGTTGCTGCAATCAAATTCACGTGTATCAAATCAGTGTAGCCCCATCTCAACTCAAACTTACTACGGAACAAATCGTACTAAAATTTACAATTCATGAACAAATATACTTCTTTATAAAGAGAGAAATATATGCTCCGGTAATATTTTATTGACATTTAAAAATTAGAAGGAATTATGCTATTTAAGGAAAGAGATTTAATTCACCGTCTGCATAGTGATGTATCTATAGTTAAAATCCAAGAGTACAATAAAAATTATTAAAAAAAGACATAAGAAGCTTGCCCCAGAAAGGGTTGAATGTAAACAATTCGTGGGCGATACAGATTGTATCCCATTATGATATTTACACGTACGAATTGTAATTTACTTAACACGGGAAACAAAGTTCTTGTTGGTCAACCTCATAATTTGGCACTTAGCAAAAATTATTTTTCTCCATTAATTAGAGATTCTGGAAAAATAGGATAGCAATATCTAAAAAATAAACATAAAAATAACTAATTGGAGAATCGTACCTGAAGCAACGACGCCGCAACAAAAATATATAGAGAAATTAACTACAATCATACATATAAAATCCCGAAATAAAATTTAAAAATATATAGAACAAAAACCTAAATAGATCCAGAATCATACCTGCGAATTACAATTCTCTTTTGGTACCAATAAACGAAACTAAACTGCAAAATAGATAGGAAATCAAGTAAATTTAACTTGCAAGTCCTTATCTTGAACTTAGGTGCGACGTGAATTATACTTTAGCATTGCGCAACAATTGAAAGACCTGCCATTTACAACCACAAACAAGTAAAATATATAAATCAATTAGGGGGGAAAATCGCATAAGTTGGATAACAAAAATCTATTAATACTTAAAAGTATTGATTAATGAATGAATGAGTTACGCAAAAATATATTTTCTTTATATAACTTGTTTATACTATATTAGACAGTTACTAGGAGTAACAAATGTTTAGTAGCATATATTTTAGTCGATTTCAAACTCTTAAATATATGTAATAATTAAATTACTATTTTGCCTAGTGTGAAATATTTTTGAAGTGTAAAAAAGGCGAACGACATTTCGCTAAGGGCCTTCGTGCTTTTAATTTAATATAGATATTCTATATTTTTTTTATATATATATTGTCATTTTTAGGACGAAGAAGATAGAGTCCGGAACCAAAGTGTGGTTCTTTTGGACTTAAGCGACACAAATAGGTAAAAAAAAACTGAGTATAATTTTATATATAGCTCGATGAATAACCGCGCTCTATTTGAACTTAAAATGGGCGGTAGGTATAGCGCGCATATATAAGGCGTTATAGTATAGCGTCTTATATATGCGCACTATACCTATGTAAAAAATCGTGTCATCCTTCCCCCACCATACGCGAACCAGAAGAACCCCCAAAACAAAAAAATCGGTCCCCCCCCCCCCATTTTTAAAGAAAAAAAAACTCAGTAGAGGTCACCCGTCCCATAAAAAGCGTATCTTCTCCATAGTGTAGCAAGCTAAAACCGAATCTAAGGCGTTATTGCGTAGTGGTTTGCTCGTTTCGGCCCCCAAACCATCAAATCGTCACCTTTTAAAGAATTGTAAATCGAGGTATTCCAACTTAGTTTTTGTTAAAACTCATGTATAAAAAATGCGTATTAGTTGTTTTTTATTGTGGTCTATGTTTTTCCGTGATTGTTTTGTGATTTCATTAATTTATTATTTTTTATCTGGATTAGATTATATTTGTGCTAAATAATTAGTAAAACAGAGAAATTGTTATTTTATGAATAATTAATGTTATTAGTTGTTATAAAAAATGTTTATTAGTTATTTTTTTAAATATGGTATGTGTATTTTCGTGATTATTTTGTGATTAATTGATTTATTATTTATTATCCGGATTAGATTATTTATATGCTAAAAGATTAGTAAAATTGATAAATTGTTATTTTATGAATAATTAATGTTATTTAGATTTTATTGTTGTACATATATTAATATGTGACTTTATTGTTGTTTAGTGACCTTTAGTGTTATGTTGTGCCCGTAGTTTTAATGTAGTGCTCGTAATTATAATGTAGTGCCCTTTAGCGTAGTATCTTGGTAGTTATTGAAATTAATAATTTAATTATCTATTAACTATCTGGAAAAAAATGATAGTTCAAACACAAACTCTCTCGAATTTTAGTCAACAAATGTAAGAAAATAACATTAAAAATAACAGTATTTATCAAACTAAGTATTTTTATATGAACACTTATTAATTGTATCATGTATGGTTATGAAAATTAATTATTTAGTTCTGTTATACCCAAAAATAGGTGTGTAATAAACTAAGAAAGAATTACAGGAAAATACACGTGACGTCACACTATAATAAAAAATGGCCCATATTTTTAAGTTTTACTGGACCTAGCCCATATTGTAAAATATTTTGAAAACACTAGCAAAATCAAAATTTGTGTTCTTACAACCATTGCTTCTAAAACTATGGAGTTAAATCTGTGTTCTCGCAATCATTGCTTTCGCTCTCTCTTCTTCTCACATCTTCTATATATGCTTCAATGGACCGTGTATTTTCTGCTTCTCTCCCTGTGTCACCAGGTTGCAATGAAAGAAAATTGAAGCATAAAAGTCCACCATTGAAGGTCATTCAAAGCTTTAATTTTGAAAATAGAATTTTTGATTTGTTAGTTTTTTGGATTGGGTGTTGTTCCAATTGATTGAAAATATCAAAAAGCATTCAAAATTTAAATTTGAAGTAATTTGGAGTAGATTTGAGTTAAATTTCAGAAAAGATGCAAGGAAGAAGACGAAGTCAGTTTTTTTTGTATAATTATGTATAATCTTGTATAATAGTGTATATGAGTGTAGAAACACATCTAATATACTATTATACACCTTTATACAAGCGTCTGTAGACGAACTTTTTTTCCGATTTTCAGTTACAATTCTTGTTCAAAACCAGTTTAATTCTCCATTAAATGACTTTAAATTTTATATACAACCTCTTATACTATTTCTAACAAGTCTAAATAACACTCACTCCAAATTTCTCACAAAATCAAATTTGGAATTTAAACCCACATATTTAAGCTTGTTAAAAATTTAATTTTCACCACCCAAATAGATTTGGTTTGTTGAACTAATATTTGAGTCACAGTTACTGATTCGAAAATTAACTTAAAAGCTTGAGCAATCTTTTTCAAAAATTAAATAATAATTTTGAGAACCTATTGGAGTTGGATATTGAATTTTAGCCTATTATTTTTTATCTAGTTGGTTGTAAATTAAAATATGGGCTATAAAATTAAAAAGTAGGGAACTCAGTTGTTCTTATGTGAAATTTTTCCATAAACTAACATATAAAATAATAAACAAACATATAAAATAAGAACACAAACATAGAAAATGTCACGACCCAAACCGATGGGCCGCGATGGGCACCCAGTACCTTATGCAATTGAGTACCAACATAACGTATCTTTTCATGTCATACTATCATAAATAACTAAGCCGGAGAGGCTGCCGTGAAATAGCTAAAATACAACAGGTAATGCCAAATTATACATAAGACATATGGGCCTTTAAGACCAAAATAACCACTTGAACATCGAACATAGGCCGACAAAGCCATACGATCTTTTACGTACATGACATCTGTCTACAAGCCTCTAAGGATACATAATTTTCATAAAGGTCAGGACAGAGTCCTGCCATACCAAACAATACACATCTAACTCATACTAACCAAACAAGCAACTCCGAAGCAAATGGAGCACACCAACTTCTTCCGCTGAGCTGATAGCCTAATTGAAGGGCTCTTGACCTGTCTATCGGGACCTGCGGGCATGAAACGCAGCGTCCCCTGGCAAAAAGGGACATCAGTACGAATAATGTACTGAGTGTGTAAGGCACATAAATAAGTACATAACAGACATGTAGGACATATAGAGTAAATGACTCCACCTGTAAATCTGGATAACTTTGTAAATCATGAAATAATTATAGTGTCATGCATATGCGTATGAATGTCATGTCGTGCATAAGTACATGTTTCATAACATCATCAGCCTCTGAGGGCGTTCCATCATATCATCTCGGCCATTGTGGGCAAAATCATCAACGTATACCAGCTGATCAGGTGGTGGTGCGTATATAACGCCATAACCTTTCCCATATCCCATATATATACATATATATACATACATACATACATATATACGCATATATAACGCCATTTGGTCATGGGTCAATGTGCATGTATGAATGCATGAAATGCATATGAAATGCGTTAATAAAATCTCTCGGTACGTCATAAGGCCATTATGCCTCTGATTAATATCATGAAATAAACTTTACCAACTTACATATTTCTGAGACCCATGAACAGATGATAGAATAATATGACACATGGGAGAATAAGAATATACACATCTCTAGCATTTCTACGAATAGAGTAATTTACGGAAGTTGTGCATTTGCTCATTTTGCTTGTGTATATCTTGGATCATGCCAAAAAGAAAGAAGGGATAGCCTTAACATACCTGGGGTAAGGAAAAATCAGTATGATATTCTTGGA
This sequence comes from Nicotiana sylvestris, assembly GCF_000393655.2. Lineage (NCBI taxonomy): Eukaryota > Viridiplantae > Streptophyta > Magnoliopsida > Solanales > Solanaceae > Nicotiana > Nicotiana sylvestris. Next base: position 95,723,499 of record NC_091058.1, read on the forward strand.
AAAGGTTGCACCGTACTCCGTTAAAATCGAAAAAATTTTACGTTGTTAAGTTTCCAATAATCCTCGTTGTATTTTGGTTGAAAAATGTTTTATTGAAAGCTTGCTAACGTTCTGGTAAGGATTTTTGGTTGAATGGCTAATATTCAATCTTTGGTTGAAAGAAGTCTTGTAGTAAGAATGTTTAACATTCTGATCTTTCGTATAGAAATATGTTTGGTAAAAAAAAGAAGTCTTGTTGTAAGAATGAAATGATTGTGTAATATGGTGCCACCTTTTAATTTGTGGTATGAGTCATTCCAATTGCATGGGGGGCTGCCACCTCATACTTTTTTAATACTTATCCAATATATCCCCAATTAACTAGGTAATGTCCCGTTAACCGGGAATTAACCAATTACCCGCATAATTAAGAATTATCTCAACTTACTTAAAATACTACTCTCTTTTAACATACCTTGTACACCTTACTAGCATGGTCATGTAGTACCTTGTATGGCACTAGTCCATAAATACTGGGTATTTTATCTCGGGCCGTATTTTACCCCAAAATGCCAAACTTTGACAAAAATTCATTTTCTTTGACTTCTTTTCCCTTTCGCCTTTACGAATTTACTCATCAATTGTGAAATAGCATAATCCTTATAATCTCTAAATAATCTTTTACTTGGACTGATGTCAATTACCTTACGATAAATTCAACGTATAATACTACAGGGTACAACATCGTCGTAACTTAATACTGCGAAACATAACATCACCGTAATGTAATACTGCAGGGTGCAATATTGTCGTAACTTAATACTACAAAACGTAACATCATCGTAATGTAATACTGCAAGACGTAACATCATCGTAATATAATACTGCATGACGTAACATTATCATAATATAATACTGCAGGACGTAACATCATTGTAATATTGCGGGGTGTAACAGAAAATAATAAACTAATATATAAAATAATAAACTAACATATAAAACAATAAACTAACATATAAAATAAGGAACAAACATATAAAATAATAAACTAACATATAAAATAATAAATTAACATATAAAATAATAATGCAGAAAGTGTATCAATGTAAGTACTAATATTGTAAAAATATCGATTAAATATTAATATAAAAGATATTGCAATATATTTAAAGATGTTAATCAATTAAAAAGAATAATACTTTAATTAATATTGTTCAATTTACAGACATCGTCATAGATATTCCTCTTGTGCATCCCGGACCTACATCTCGAGAGTTACTGTTGCTATAGGGCAGCCATAGGTCTTCATAAATCTGGGAGGGCAGTGTTTGTCCTAGACATTCCGCCCCAGACGTATAGACGATATGCGGGAGTTCGTCAAGTACCACCCACTCCATCCTTGTATAGTTAGACGCCTTCAGGATACATGTTTCTACAGGATCATAGAGATCGGTCAGTTGCAGTTCGACTGGCGTTGATCACGACTATGATAGAGCGGTGGCGACTGGAGACACACATGTTTCATCTACCCATCGGCGAGGCTTCCATCACACTTGAGGACATGGAGGTTATTTTCGGGCTATCGGTTGATGGATTACCTGTAGCTTACCCCCATGCGCTTAGAGACTGTAGGGGATTGCATTACCTGCATTTGTTATAGCGGCTCACCGGTTTCCATACAGCGGAGGAGACTGCATTGAGTGTGGTCAGTCATTTGCAGTTGGCACCTATCCGATAGTATCTGGTGGTGATGGATGCGGAGATTACCGATGAGTCACTGCCGGAGGATATCGACCGGCACATGAGATTATTGCTGCTGATGATGCTTGGTGGTGTACTGTTCCCGAACACTTCGGGAAACCTAGTCAGTTTGAGATTTCTACATCATCTGGAATGGCTAGATTTTTTACCTAGTTACAGCTGGGGTGCAGCTGTTCTAGGTTACCTGTATAGGCAGATGTGTCGGGCGTGCATGGGCACCCAGAGAGACGTTGTTGGATTTTTACCGCTACTGCAGGTGAAAACATAGTCAATTTTTTTCATGATTATAACATACATGGTAAAAAAATACCTTAAATTTTACGTCCACAATCTATATTTAGGTTTGGGCCTTAGAGAGCTTCCTGCAGTTCCAGTCACCTCTACCACTGAATGCTCTGGTTGCACCACCTCCATCATTTCTCCCTTTAGCTTGGAGGTGGGTTGATAGGTGAGGCTACGGACGCGAGGTCGAGGCTCGACATCATCTCCCAGAGATTTGTTGGATTTGCTTGAAGGCGCGCAGGTACATATATACTTAAGTTTACTTGGCCTGGCTTTGTATATGTTGTGTTTACTCACGATTCTGGTGTTTAATTAATAGTTCATGTGGAGGCCATACAACGATGCGCTCATAGTTGGTTTGCCCGATTATTGCTCCCGCGGCCGAGGTATGTGGAGCTCTTCCGTCCCATTGATATGTCTCGATATTATCTAGTAGTATGCCACTAAGCGAATCCTTCGCCATTTTAATCGACCACAACTTGTACCTATTCTGCCCACTTAGCTTAGGACACATTACTAGCGGGATGATCGTACCAGGGTTGACCAAACATACTTGGCCTGGTACGAGGCCCATATTGAGATTTGGGACCAGAGGTATGACCTGATTCGGCCACCCCCTCCATCTGGGCGTACGAATGGCGAGCATGAGTATATGGGTTGGTATCGCAGTATTACCCAACTTCTCGTCGGGAATCCCGTTCATTGCGTTGGTGGTCGGTACAATCCATACACCGGGAGTCATGAGGCACTGGTATGTTATTTATTATACTTACTAATAACATTACATTATCCTTTCATAATTACTATTTTACATGTTATGCAGGCTATTGGCTTGCATCAATTCTACCAGTTGGGACTGAAAATGATGCAACATACCGGCGAGGAAGTGACAGCTTTACACGTGTTTGGCCGGCAGGTTACTGATCTGGCTGCCGAGACATTGAGATATGCCCGAGATGATGAGTGATTAGGATACGGTGCTGTTTATGTTCCACCAGAGGAGTACCATCATGGGCCACCAGTGGATCCTGAACGTGGTAGACGTGGCAGGCGTGGCCAGAGAGGAAGGGGTGTCCCACGAGGTCGTGGTAGTCAGCGAGGACGGGGTCCCCAACAAGGGAGCGTTGAGGCACAAGTGGAGGATATTAGAGATAATCAGCCGGGTGAACACCGTGAACCGCACGATGTTCCTCGTGATGTTGTCATTCAGCCTTTAGCTATCGCTAGGGACTTCACAAGTGACCCCATCAACTCTATTGTTGATCGCGGGCACGACCAATATGCGACAGGAGTGGGATCAGTATTTTCCTAATCCCCTAGAACCATCGACGGTTGCTGATGATCGTCCGATACGAGATGTGCATAGGGGGACGAATGAGTTGTGGCTCATCTTCGAGGAATGTTGAGGATCTATAACATACGCAGGTTTGTTTGTATTAATATTATTTCTATTTGTTTATCTCATTGATTAGTAAGCAATATCTAAAGCATTTTTATTTATTTAAAGACATCATCATCGCCTGTCAAGGAGGCCACTTTGTGCAATACTGACATGCTAGAGACAAACGTTTTTTGGCTAACACGTACGTTAGTAATTTATATTTCATACACTAAAATATCTTATTATTCTGTAGGTTACTACTGGCCCGACATCTGCTTCTACCGAGTTTGCCAACCTTACTGACGATCATGCTGCAGCGCATCCTCCGATAAAGAGGCGATGTGATGAGGATGATCTTGATAGCGTAGCCGGCCGGGATGGGATACGCTTCAGACCAACCAATGCTTTAAAGCATACAGGCTGTGGGACACATTGACATTTATTATTATCTTTATATATGACATTAAATATATAATAGCAATATTATTTATGTTTTACATAATTTGAGCATGTGTTTTTATTTCTCGGGTTATTTATTAGTTTAATACTAGAACACAAAAAAGAACGATAACTTAACATAAATTTAAATTAGGCACAATTAAAGAAAATACATGACACGTACAACATAAAGATAAAATACTACACTCAACACTTCCATGTGGTTGCTTAGACACTATCGCCCATTATTCTGTGCTTCAACCACTTAAATTTCTCTTCCAACCTATTTTTTTCTTTTTCTGCCCCTTTTAGTTTCTCCTTCACAGCTGCAAGTTGTTCTTGTAGTTTAATGATCTCGAGTTCGTATTCACCGGTCAAATTCCAAATGTTTAGCAAATATGATTTGTAGTACTCCTTGTTAATAGGTTCATCATACAATTCTTAAAATCCACATTGATTTTTTCCCTACCAATGGGGATTACAACACAACACTATTAATTAATATATTATATAAAAAATATTAATAAATATTTTTTCCAAAAATAATAACTTACAAGTTGTTGACAGATCTAGCATCTGCGCTCCAGATTGTAATTTGACTAACATGGCTTCAAAATTGCACGTTTGCCACAGTAACACCTTGGTACGTTATTGCGTCTAGACATTTCGTAATGCAAGAAAAATAAAAAATTAATGAAAAGTTGTTCTATATGTTTCATTAAACGCAAATAATAACATAAATGCATGAGGTTTTTGTAGGTAGCTAAGAGTGATTTTAGGTTACATAACACATATTGGTGGCACACTATGTTTCGTGTGATAATGATTCTTTAGAGTACAAGACAGCTTTTCCAGGTCGATAGCTTTTTCAAGTCGACATGACAATACACATAGCACATATTGGTGGCGTGCTATGTTTCGCGTGATAATGATTCTTTAGAGCACAAAACAGCTTTTCCAGAACGGCAGCTTTTTCAGGTTGACAAGACAATACACATAACGCATATTGGTAGCGCGCGCTATGTTTCGCGTGATAATAATTCTTTAGGGTACAAGACAATTTTTTCAGGTCGGTAGCTTTTTCAGGTTGACATGGCAAAATACATAACGTATATTGGTGGCGCACTATATTACGCGTGATAATGATTCTTTAGGGTACAAGACAGCTTTTTCAAGTCGACATGACAATACACATAACGCATATTGGTGGCGGGTTATATTATGCGTGATAATGATTCTTTAGGGTATAAGGCAGCTTCTTAAACTGAACCAAGAGATCTGTATTCAAAGACCATTTACATTACAACATCCATTTCAAAAAATGCCACTAACATTTAATAAGTGGTTCAAGAAGAAGCAAAAGGGTGAAGGTAGTTCAACAGATCCACATGGAACACATTTTTAACACAATCGATCCCTACCTTAAAAAAAATATACTAGGTTGCTATACTGATTTGGTTGATGACAAGTGGTATGGTGTTCTGTGTCCCTTGAAAAATAAGCCTATCAATATACACACTGATCTCAAAGTTGCAGGGCACATTATTGAGGGCGAAATGCATTCTACTTAATCCTGGAGGTATGCGCATTTGAGGCAAAAAACTACAATGGGTTCCCCTTTACTCAAAAACGATATGATTATGAAGTACTATGTCACTGGCATGGGCTTGTTGTACCACAAGCACTGTCTGCAACCTTCCAAACAAACACACACAAATATGAACCAGAAGTGATTCGACATTTGATGAAGGAGATTCTAGAGATGAAAAAGGCACTAGTTGTTCATCATGCAATGGATGATCTTAACTACCTGGAAGGAACGGAGGAAAAGTACTGGGATTTATTAGAAAATAAAAAATTGCATAGAGATAATGAATATCTTGTTTTCCCAACAGTTGTCGAGTGGAAGGGACTACCTAAGTTTCTACCACAGACGTTGGATGTATGCGTCCCATATTGTTGTAGAAATCAAGCAAGTGATCGTATTGATGATAGCGATGAAATAAGAGAAATGTGTGTCAACTGGAGCCTAGATTACGACGCCCTCGGTCCTGAAGGGTGCGTACAAGATGTTGATGAAGAAGATGAAGACAATGATAATGAAATAGTGCCAGACAACGATAATAATGGAGAATGACATTTTTTTTATTTCTTGGGGTGTATGTTAAATTGTTGTATTGAGTCTTTAATTCTAAATATCAATCAGATTTAACTCCATTAGAAACATAATTTTATTTCATACATTTTGCAAGCTGAACATTTACATATATTTAGTACAAAAAAATTACTACAATAAAACACCATGTGTATCCTTAGTAATTGGGCACATTGGATGAACTACCATCTGGAGCTGAATTACCACCTCTACCCAAACCAGCTGAAGGACATTTCCGGCGATCGTGTCCTGTTTGGGAACATATGCCATATTTACGCGCATAAACGGTATCACCAACATTCATTTGGTTCCGTATATGCGTTCTTTTTTGCACTTTCCATTGACGCACATAATCCTTGTACACACCATTTTAAATGGTTCCGGCGGCCAATAATGCTCAGCACCCACGGGCTGCAACTGTCCACTATAGGTGTTTAAGTATGCAGCAACACTATATTCTTTTTCAACGTACCTCGTTGCTGTGAAACCTGTATGTGAAAGCACTTCATGGCATGTGAGCATGGTAAGTGATAGATGGGCCATTTTCCACAGGAGCATAATCTTCTAGCTTCATTGACGGTGTGTGTATTATTCCCCCGGTTGTGATGCAGACCAGTGCGAACTTCAAAAATATTTTGCTCATAGCGATACTGCAAAAATGAATGCCATTGTGCTCGCTTCCTATATTTATCAATTCGTTTCATTGGTTGTGGAATAAATTCAACACCCATTTTCATCAATGACGATGCACCTCCTGATCTTTCAACAAACCTCTCCGCCATCTACTTGAATGACATCCGCACCATGGCAGTGACAGGCAATCCACGTGTAGACTTCAATAACCCATTGAAAGACTTTGACACATTTGTAGTCAGAATTCCCCATCTTCTACCACTATCCGCATGCAAAGTCCACTTGTCAAGCTCATGTCGCATCAACCAACGATAGGCTTCTGGGTCTTCCTGCCTGATCAATTTTATTCGCCTCCTGAATTTACACTCTTGATGATATGTTGCAGCTATCCACATCAAATCATGCAAGTCCTTGTTCAGATAAGTCCTCTAGAAGTTGGACTTCAAGTGCCTAACACAGTAACGATGGTAGGCATACGGTTCCTACCATGCACGCAAATTCTGTACAGAATTTAAAATACCGCCATACCGATTAGATATACTTCCATTAGCATTAGCATTTCCATATACATGAGTGTCGTCTATGGATATTACCAACCGACAATGCACAAAACCATCAATGGCTGGTTTAAATGCCCAGAACCCGGACTTCGCTCAAGCTCCATTCAACAACAGTACCCGGGTTAAAGTGTTGCAATACGGCCATGTACTTGGGTAGAGAGGAAAATGACTTATCTCTATTACCATAAGCAATTTCAAATGCACATTTGCGCTCGAGAAATGCCTTTCGTTTGGTGATGGTACACCCATATACCTGGTGGACATATATTGTACACTCTTTGATCTTGTACCTTATGGACGCTTCAATGTGTGGAATCAAGACAAGAGAAATCAAGCCAACATTCTAGTTAAAATAATTCTCACTAAATGTGTCCATTTCACAATTGTAGGTGCCAATGAATTTACCCACAATCCACATATTTGTTACCAACTTTCTCGCACGCAGAATCTAATTACAACTTGAAACCATCTTCGACAAATAACCTTGTATACTTCCGGAGATGATTAATTAACCACGATCTCACGACACTTTTTTATGTTGTACATTCGCACCGCCCTGCTTAGGTGCGCTTTATTAGCAAAAAGCACGCCCTTTGACAACTCTTTGCTCTAGATTCATCCCACATTGATGTTCAAAATTCGTCAAGATCCCTTGTGAGGGCATCCACATCCGGAATACTTGGCAACTGATCAAGGTAGGGAATCTCCCTTGAATGAAACGGCACATGAGACTCGTACACTCTTGGTCTAACGGCACATGAGACTTGTACACTCGTCCTCATTATCATCACCCTTGTCAGGGAAGGGTGTGTCATCTCTAGACTCATCAGGATTGTTGTCATAATCACTATTATCTTCTTGACTCTATGCATCTGCCAAATCTCGATTAAATATATCGTCTTCGGGCCATTGAGTAAGGACATGATCTTCAAGTTGCTCGTTTTCACTGCACAACCAATAAAATAATGAGTTTCTCAAATTTATCCAAACTTTACATATAAAATTTATCACTTCACTTACAAATCATAATGTGTTAATATCACATGATGCATATTATCCTGTTGATGATGATTCCCGGATAGACCACCATGATCTAACACACCTAAACTAGGCATATTACAACTGTGTGTTGGTTCATAACTTGTAAAATTTATATCTGGCCGGTACCCCCTGTGGAATATATGAGTATTAATACAAATTCAATACATAAAAATAAACATCATAACACAAAGAAAAATTAAAGTTTACCACTCGGCTTGTGGATTATGTAAACTTGGGGAGAAATTATTTCCTCGCTCCTCATTCGCCTATGGAGATAAGTTTAGATCATGCCAAACTCTTTCACCCGGAACCTGTTCGACTAAAGCTGCTCCAAAATAACCACTCGATGATTGAGGGATATCTCTATTTTGCGTAACCTCATTATTACGAACATCTTCAGCCTTGATGTACATTTTCAACATTTCTATCACAAGATGTTCCTGGTGTTCATTTAGAGTCCTCAAAGAATCTGTCAGAGTTTCATTGTCTTCGATGTTAAACTCAACATAGAAAGCAACCCCTTGCAGGATAGCAGAATACAAATATCTTCCGGTTATTTTAATATTCATTGAACGTTTGCTCACATTCATTTTTTTACATAACAACGATACCAATTTATCGTACTCCATTATAAGTGACAACTTAACATGACACTGTGGAGAACAACTATAGCATACTGAGTTATTCTTCACCACAATCTGACCCCCCAATATAATAAAACCCTAATTTTCGCTCTTCGGACACTATGACGAAATGCAAAATAACTTAGCGAGCAAATATTTCGGAAGACTTGAAGGATCCTGAATGGATTTTTACCAAATTCTGAAACTCCTTAAATAAGAAAAAAACCAGTCCTAAGGGTACAATTATTTGATGTATAGCGCATGCATAATAGGCGCTATACTCATATGAATTATTCGTGGGTCAGTTAAGTGCACATGAATTATTGATAGGGCCACATTTTATATATAGCACGGTTATTCACCGCGCTATACCTTAATGGACAAACGTGTTGTTAAGGTATAGCAGGGGTAAATAACCGCGCTATATATAAAATGGTACCCAAATTTTTTTTACCTATTTACGTTGCTTGAGTACAAAAGAACCACACATTGGTTCCGGACTCGAAGAATATGTCCAAAAAAATGGAGGTGAAGTATGGTGATTTCGTTGTACAAGAACAAGGGTGACATCCAAAATTGCAATAATTACGGGGGGATCAAACTGTTGAATCACACTATGAAATTTTAGGAGGCGGTGGTGCAAGTGAGGAGCAGTATGTCTATTTTCGAGAACTAGTTCAGATTCATGATGGGGCAATCGACAACGGAAACCATTCTTCTTTTGAGGAGATTGGTGGAGCAGTATTCTGGTGTTTATTCACCTAGAAAAAAGCTTATGAGAAAATCGCTAGGGGAGTTCTATCGAGATGTTTGGAGGTTAGTGGTATTACAATAGCGTAAACTAGGGTGATTAAGGACATGTACGATAGAGCTAAGACCGGAATGAAGATTGTGGGAGGAGACTCAGAACGTATTCGAGTTGTGATGGGGTTGCACCATGGATTAGATCTTGCCTATTTTTATTTGCCTTAACGATGGATGTGCTAACTTGACACATTTAAGGGGATGTGTCATTGTGTACGTTATTTTTAGATTGCATAGTACTAGACGCAATGCGGGGTTAACGTAAGGCTGAAGGCTTGAAGACAGACCCTGGAGTCTAAAGGTTTCAAGTTGAGCAGGACCAAAATGTATACTTGATGTACAAGTTCAGTAATGAGACTCATAAAGCAGAAGTGGATGTGAAATTTGATTCACAAGTTATCTCCAAGAGAGGGAGTTTCAAGTATCTTGGGTCCGAAATCCAAGGTAATGAGATATTAATAAGGATGTCATACATTGTGTTGGAGTGAGGTGAATGAAATGGAGCCTCACATCTAGCGTTTTGTGTGATAATAATACGCCACCAAGACTTAAAGACAAATTTGACAAAACGGTGGTTAGACCAACTATGTTGTATGGGGTTGAGTGATGCTAGCCGAGAACTCCTACATTCAGAAAACGAAAGTAGTAGAAATAAAGATGCAAAGATGTCTGTGTGAGCCTACGATGAAAGATAAAACTAAGAATGAAGTTATTCAGAACAAGGTTAGAATGACCCCTGTGAAGGACAAGATGCGATAATCGAAGCTGAGGTGGTTTTGGCATGTGAAAAAGAGAGACATCGGTGCCCATGTTAAGAGATGTGAGAGATTGGTTATGGTGGGTTTGAAGAGAGGTATAAGTAGGCTAAAGAAGTATTAGGGAGAAGTAGTTATGCAGGACATGATGTTATTTCAGCTTAACGAGTTCATAACCTTTAACAGAAGATTGTGGAGGTCGAAAATTAGGGTTGAAGGTTAATAGTTAGTCGAGACTTTCGCCTTTCCTTACTAGTAAATCAATACTATTTTTGTATTTTCTTATTCTTAGATCTTTAAGCTTGTTGCTTCGTTTGTTTCATTTATCTTAGGAAATAGGTCCGGAATTGCTCCTCTACTATTGTAATTTGCTTATGTGTCCTCTGTTATAATTTTCGTCCATTTTCGCCCCTACTATTAACAAACTCTTCAGATTTGTCCCTAACCCTAATGGACCTACACTGTAGCAGCTAACATCTCCAACTATTTTCCATGTCAACTGCTAAGTCATATGACATCATGTCATTCACCACAAAACGGTCAAGGAAGCTTCGGACCAGTTACGAGGAGCAAAGCAAGCTCTTTGGGACAACAAGCACCCCAAGTGTCATCCGCATCAACCCTATTTTCGGATCTTCATCCTCAAAAGGAGCAAGATTTTCCACAAACGCATCTGAAGGAGGAAGCGATGTTGCTGAAAAGATCAAGAAAACTCTTGCTCTGCTTGACCTCTCCGGATCCAAGCACTCTGCTGTGAAGGAAGATGATGATGCTTCAAGTGATGGATCCTCCCCACTTACACCACATAGTGTGAACCAATCAAGGATCAATCTGTGTGAAAATCCATGCTACTCTCTATCGTCCATGACAATCATGAAAGTCATGGTGTCAAACACTTCATCTATGGAGGAGCAATTGACAAACTTGACGAAAGCAATAGTTGGCTTGACCAAATGCATACAAAATCAAGAGGCTAGAATTGACAAGCTAATAGACAGGGTGGGAATCTTGACGGAAGAAGAATCCATTCATGCACCCAGCAAACTCCCAGAAGTCTAAGAGATTGATCCTCCCCCACAACAAGTTGTATCCACTAAGAAAATTCCAGTCTCTTCAGAAGGGATGATTCCGATCAATCAACTAAAGGAGTTCATTGAAGGGACTATAAAAAACAAATATGAAGTTGCTTCCAAGTCCTCCTTTACCTATGCAAAGCCATACACTTTAAGGATCGATATGTTGAAGATTCCTGCTGGCTATCAACCTCCAAAATTTCAACAGTTTGATGGCAAAAGCAATCCAAAGCAACATGTGGCGCACTTTGTTGAGACATGCAACAATGCTGGGACTTATGGAGATTACCTCGTCAAGCAGTTTGTCCGCTCATTAAAAGGAAATGCTTTTTATTGGTACACGAACCTCAAGGTTGAATCTATTGATAGCTGGAATCAACTAGAGCAAAAATTCCCCAACCGCTTTTATAGCACGAGACGCATTGTGAGTACGATAGAACTTACAAATACTCATCAACGAAAGGATGAACCCATTATCGACTACTTGTGCTATGGGATACTTCCAGAAAATCCGTAGAGAAGAACTAAATCCGTCGTCGTGCACCTCGCTTCCTTTACTACAAAGATACCCTATACAGAAGATCATTTGAGGGAGTACTATTGCAATGCTTAGGGGAAGATGAAGCACTTCAAGCTTTTCAAGAAGCGCATTCTAGGGTATGTGGGTCTCATCAGTCTGGACCAAAGCTCCACTTCCATATAAAAAGGATGGGATACTATTGGCCAATTATGGTAAAAGATTGCTTGGACTATGCTCGAAGATGCAAGGCTTGTCAATTCCATGCGAATTTTATTCATCAACCTCCTGAAGTGTTGCACCCGACTGTCGCATCCTGGCCGTTTGACGCTTGGGGATTGGATGTTGTTGGATCACAGCCAAAGTCCTCTGGTGGGCACCTATTGGCTACTACTTCTCAAAATGGGCTGAAGTTGTTGCTCTTAAGGAAGTAAAGAAGGAAAATATTGTAAGTTTCATCCGAGTAAATATTATTTATCGCTTTAGCATTCCTCGTTACGTAATAACGGATAATGGAAAGCCATTTGATAATAGGCTGATGAACAAGATTTGTGATATCTTTGGCTTCAAGCAACGTAACTCTTCAATGTACAATACTGTCGCCAATGGTCTAGCTGAGGCATTCAACAAGACTCTATACAACTTGTTAAAGAAAGTCATCTCCAAATCCAAATGAGATTGGAATGACCGTATGGAAGAAGCTCTATGGGCATATAAGACGACTCACTGTACGCCAACACATGTGACTCTTTATTCACTCATTTATGGAGTCGAAGCCGTCTTGCCACTTGAGCGTCAAATACCTTCGTTACGATTGGCTATTCAAGAAGGGATCACTGATGAAGAAAATGCTCGACTTCGATTAGTAGAGTTGGAGGCTCTTGATGAGAAGAGGTTGGAAGATCAACAGAGTCTTGAATGTTATCAAGCTCGATTATCTCGCGCCTTCAATAAAAGAGTTCACCCGAGATCCTTTGAAGTAGGAGATCAAGTCCTTTCCGTATGAAGACCCATAATTACTTCCATAAACCTATAGGGAAGTTCACTTCAAAATGGGATGAGCCATATGTCGTACAAGAAGCTTACTCAAGTGGGGATTACAAGTTGGTTGATGCAGATGGCATGAGAATCGGCCCTATAAATGGCAAGTTTTTAAAGAAGTATTATCCTTAAAGTTACTACGCTCCTTGAGGTAAGAGCCTAAACTGCATGTTGCTACGCTCCTTGAGGCATGAGCCTAAACTGCATGTTGCTACGCTCCTTGACACACGAGCCTAAACTGCATGTTTCTACGCTCCTTGAAGTATGAGCCTAAACTGCATGTTGCTACACTCCTGGCCCGCATGAGTCTAAGCTGTGTACAGCCCCTACAAAAAAAAAAGTCCGCTAGGTTGAAAACTTCAAAAGAGGCTGCCTAGGCAAAAGTGAGGACATATAAAAATAAAAAAAATTACCTAGTCTGAACTACGGTATGACTTGATCCTCTTCACCGAGGTACGTAGGCAGCTTAGAGTTTCATTCTAAGTTCAGTCGCATAAGTTCAAAAGATACATATTGCCCCAACTGTTGTTCGAATGAAGTATGAAGGAATGTAAAATCAAGTTGAAATGCCATCTTCCTATTGAACTTTGATCTCATTTGATTTAAAGGAGGCAACCCTCCATGGTAAATTGATATCTTCAATGGGCCGATTTTAGGAGAATGTTAAGTGTTTGCATTGAAGTCCAGGGATTTGTGAGAATATAGCTCTTAAATTTCGATTGATGGCAATTAAGACATCTTCCAATCTCGAGGCTTCCATACCAAGATATGAATTTTTTTGGTGAGACTGCGCAAATCTGGAATTGATAGCGTGGTGCAATATAAAATTAATTTCAAAATATTATCTGGGACGATTCTGAAGTTGTTTGATTGAGAATTCTGGATGTGTTCTATATCTTGAAGTCTAGTTTTCAAAAAAATCAAATGGTTCATAATTTCGACGTTCCTACACCAAGATATGATTTTTTTGGTGAGACTGCACAAATCTAGAATTGAAAGCATGGTGCAATATAAAGTTGATTTCAAAATATTATTTGGGATGATTCTGAAGTTTTTTGATTGAAAATTTTGGATATATCTAGATCTTGAAGTCTAGTTTTCAAGAAATCAAACGGTTCGTAATTTTGACGTCTCTGCGCCGAGATATGAATTTTTTGGTGAGACTACGCAAATCTGGAATTAATAGCATGGTGCAATACAAAGTTGATTTCAAAATATTATCTGGGACGATTTTGAAGTTGTTTGATTGAGAATTTTGAATATATTCCAGATTTTGAAGTCTAGTTTTCAATAGATCAAACGGTTTACAATTTTGATATTTCTACACCAAGATATGATTTTTTTGGTGAGGCTACGCAAATATGAAATTTTCAACGTGGTGGAATCTAAAGTTGGTTTCAAAATATTATCTGCGGTGTTTGATTCTAAATTATGGATATATTTTAGATATTGAAGTCTAATTTTCGAGAAATCAAATGGTTCATTATTTAGACTCTCCCACGATAAAATATGAATCTTTTGTTTCAAGCGCTTAAAGCTGAAAATCATGCGACTAAGATAAAAGTCGGACAATGTAAAGCAAAAGAGAAGCTGAAATATTTAAGCCCTCAAAGTCTCCAAGTTGAAATCTTCAAGTTTGTCGGTCTTCAAGTGGAAGTCCTCACGTTCTCCACCCTTCAAGTTGAGATATCTAAGCCCTCCGGGTTTCCAAGCTGAAGTCTTCAAATGGAGGTCCTCAAACTCGTCGGTCTTCAAGTGGAAGTATTTGAGCCCTCAAATTTTTCATATTGAAACATCAAAGTCTGCCGAATCTTCAGGTTTGTCGGTCTTCAAGTTGAAGTATGCAAAGTCCGCTGAATCTTCAAAGTTTTCCAAGTGTTCAAGTCGACGTCATCAAGTCTATGAAGTCTTCGAGTTGAAGCTTTATAACTTTTCAATCTTAAGGTGGACATATAAGTCCCTTTGCACCTTAAGTCGGCCTCTTTGTGGGTTTGTCCTTAAAAGGAACTATAACTTTCCAATCTTAAGGTGGACATATGAGTCCCTTTGCACCTTAAGTTGGCCTCTCTGATGGGTCATTTTGAGAGTAATCTCTCCGATAGTCGGGCCGCCTTGAGAGTAATCTCTCCGATAGTCGGGTCATTTTGAGAGTAATCTCTCCGATAGTCGGGTCATTTTGAGAGTAATCTCTCTGATAGTTGGGCCACATTGAGAGTAATCTCTCCATTAGTCGAGGCACATTGAGAGTAGTCTCTCCGATAGTCGGGGCACATTGAGAGTAATCTCTCCAATAGTCGGGCCACATTGAGAGTAATCTCTCCGATAGTCGGGCCACATTGAGAGTAATCTCTCCGATAGTCGGGGCACATTGAGAGTAATCTCTCCGATAGTCGGGTCATTTTAAGAGTAATCTCTCCGATAGTTGGGTCGCCTTGAGAGTAATCTCTCCGATAGTCGGGTCATTTTGAAAGTAATTTATCCGATAGTCGGGGCACATTGAGAGTAATCTCTCTGATAGTCGGGCCACATTGAGAGTAATCTCTCCGATAGTCGGGCCACATTGAGAGTAATCTCTCCGATAGTCGAGGCACATTGAGAGTAATCTCTCCGATAATTGGGCCATATTGAAAGTAATCTCTCCGATAGTCAGGGCACATTGAGAGTAATCTCTCCGATATTCGGGCAAGGATGAGTATTCATCCTTTTACATCCCAAGATTGTCTTCTTCATGCATGTATCATCTCGTTAAGCAAGAACACATTCCTCTTGTTTGACCTACAAAAAAAGAAGGAAAAAAATGATGAAAAATACACAGAAGAAAAATTACCTTGGGATTGCCTCCTACTAGTGAAAACACGTAGCCAAGGCATCTTGTGGATGCTCCAATTCGATGCTTAATAAACACATGGGCATGGGGTTTATATAGATCTTCAATGCAGCTAGTTGGGAGGTGATGTCTCGATGTGGGATCACCTGAAATCAATTACCAAAAGGGATTTGGAATTGCTTAGGCGGCTGAAATAATTAGTGTTGGAGATGGAGTCAAAGTGTAGTCTTCAATATTTAATATTCATTGTTTCAATACTAAAGAGATTCGGATATATGTACTGGCCGAAATAAGTAGTGTTGGAGATGGAATCAAAGTTTAGTCTTCATTTAATATTCATTGTCTCAATCCTAAAGAGATTTGGATACATGTACTGCATTAATACTACACATAAGACAATAATAATTTTCAATTAAAAGAGAGGTTTATTTTACCAAAAGGCAAAATGGAACGTTAGAGAGCAACTACACTGTTTAACGTGAATGAAATTTGGAACTTTGGTGTTTCGTTTTATGTGAAAATAAAGAGAAAAAGATGTTGCTCCATAATACTTCAAGCCTAGTCTTAAAGCTTGTACCTGACAAGTCTTGAAGTAGGGGGCATTTGTAGGCATGTAAATTTTATTAAAATTAAATCCATGAAATAATTTGGACTATATTTTAAATTCAAGATATATTGGTCCAAATAAATATATGGGCTAATATAATTGAATTAATTATATAAGTCCAATATATATGGATTAAATAAATAAGTCTTAATCCATTGAGCTAGCCCATTTAATTGGGCTAGAGTGATGAACCCACTTTATTAAGCCCAAGATGTCATTTTCCTAGAGGCCCAGTCTGGTGTCACGTGTCAAATGACGTGGCGCGCCAAGTCAAACGGAAGAGCCAATAGGATTTTGCCACGTGTCAAAATGACAAAGCATGCCAAGTCACACTAAAAGGCCCATGAAATCACGCCACGTGTGCAAGTTACATGTCTGGCCAATCAAATGCGGCCATGTCACACTTCAATGTGATTAGCCGGAAAGAGTTTGTTCTTATCACAACTCTTCCCTCCCACATCTATAAATAGGGGTCTTCATAACTCAGAAAAGAGACCAGAAGTTATAACAAGAAGCAAGAGAGAGCTCGTGGATCAAACGCCGCAAATTTCTCTACAAGTTTCAGACTTCAAGCAACCAAGTTCAAGTTCAAGAAATCAAGTTCAAGTTCAAGAACGAAGAACAAATCAAGTATTCAAGATCAAGAACGAAGTCAAATCAAATACATGATGCTCATGATCAAGGCTACTTGTTCGTGATACAATTCGTGGCAACAATCAAAGTGTTCGCAATGGTTAAATCAAATTCCAATTCAAGGTCAAGCTCAAAAGCCCTTGAATTTATACTAGAAAAGAAGAATCAGAGGAATCATAGAGATTGTAACACTCAAATATTCGAAATAATATACTACGATTGTTGCGATATTTTCAATCTTGATTTTATTTTCTTGACGCAAATTTATTATCTACAATATTACGTATATATCTACACTTTAGCTTGCAAAGTATCCATATAACAGTGTAAAAAATTGGTTGCATAGCAATGTCAAAAAAATCATTGTTTGTCTTAATTGAATACTGAGTCAAACTTTTTAAAGCTAATACAGAAAAGGAATGAACAAAACTTGAACTGTAACAAGCTAAAGTCCAATAAATATTGCTTGAAATTAGGATTTTTACTAATATTTGTATCATAATCAGGATGTTTTAAGTATAAGTAATATGCAATTCTCTGTATGTATGTTCAATTTTATGCTTATACGTAATAACTCTCGAGGAATACGCCAGACTTATAACAACAAATTAGGTTTGGGAAGGGTATAATAGTGTGTACGTAGATCTTACCTCTATCTTGTGAAGGTGAAAATGCTATTTTTGATAGATCCTCATCTCAAGGAAAGGTGAAAAGGAAGCAGTAGCAACAAGAAGTAATAACAATAAGATAAAGGGAAAAGGTCCGGAATTGTCTCTCTACTATTGTAAATTGTTTATATGTGTCCCCCATTATACTTTTCATCCATTTTCACCCCTATCATTAACAAACTCTTTAGATTCGCCCCTAACCCCTATGGCCAATTCTATTGGTACAGCTGTATAACAACCTAGTACGGATTTGTACTATTTTGTACAGATCATATCCTATAATTTATGCCCTGACCCACGTGTCCTTGAGAAATTCACGCTCTTTCTTAAGTGTCCTCGAGATTGTATTGCCCTCGATGTAGGTCACGCCAGGTCTTCGATCTGCTTCCTCGAGGTGTGTGTCCTCCGACTGGGTCTGACCTCCACTTCGAGTCGCCCAGACTCGAACTCATAGCCCAATTTAAGACTTCGAAATCGAGCTTCTTGATTTTGACCGTATACAAATCGAGCATTCAAGAAATTCACGCTCTTTCTTAGAATGAAATGATATGAAACGATTTGGATTCCCGAAGCCCTTAGTGATGATGCCATCCTCGTGATGCCCTCGTTCGGAGTGATCGAAACGTCCCATCAGCTCACTTCCTCAAAAACATTGAATGCACGCTAACATTGGTCGGCCACTAATGCCACCGAACCGTCGCTGCCCCTCTATAAATATGAGGCATTTTCTCTAAGTAAAGAACTTTACCCTTTCTTCAATCCTTTCCCATCTTCATCTCTTTCTTCAATTACTCGCTTCCTCCTCCTCTTTAAGCACCGAAAAACACTAAGCTCTTGCCGGAAACACCATATCCTTGTGCACCCATATTCTTTAGTTTACAACCATGGACAAAACTTCCAAGACATTCCCCAAAAAGGATAAAGCATCATCTTCCTCTGCCTCCCGGCCGGCAAAACCGGTGGTGCCGCCAACACTTGAGGAAATCACCCCTGGTGATTGCATCATCAATAAGGACTTTGGTATAAAAAATCCTCCCGATGTCGAAGGACGATGCGAGCACGTATCCCGATATATTAGCATGATAATGGATCAGCTCACCAAGGAAGTAAAAAATGATTGTCGGTGGGGAGACGAGGTCGAGGTTCAGATCCCGAGGCCTGATGAAAGCATAACTACCCACAAGGAGGGCTTTTTGAGTGTTTACACTTACCCCTTCATACTGGGCCCCCTCAATCCAGTGGTGATCGACTGCTGCACGACGTACGAAGTCACCCTCGGTCAAATCCGCCCTTCCTTTTGGCATATCGTGATCATGTTGCGGTACTTTTCTAAAAAGGCCGAGGGTTTGGAATTCACCCTTAGCCACCTGGTTCGGTTGTATCGACCCCAGCTATTTCGAGGGCTCATCAAGCTGCAATGCCGAACAATGAAATCCCTCTTTGCCAACACCGATGAACCCAAAGATCAGGGTTGGATGAGCCGGTTCGTTATAGTAAGAACTTCAGACATCATCCTCGAGGAAAAAATGCCATTCCCGGAGAAGTGGAACTTTAACTGTAAGTTGAGTTCGTATTTCTTGTATACATTCATATTCTTTCATGTTCCATAACGCCCTTATCTTTCTTTTGGCAGCCAATGCTTGGGTGCCTCTAGAGATGCCCGACCTTGGGGATTGGGTCAAAAATTTAGCTGCCACTTCATCCTACGACAAGCGCAAGTGGCGCGAATTAGCAAAGGGCCAGTGGGAGGCCAAGAACCACGATAAGCGCCTTTCTATAGTTTCCACACTTTCCATACATTTGGCGGTATTTTTACTTACTCATGCTTGCCTATGCAGGCCTTGGATATGCGTCCGAAATGAGACCGGCGTCGCTCGGGGAAACAACCAAGCCTTCAAATCCAAAGCCTAAGAAGGACAATAAAAGAAAAAGGGTCTCGAAACCTGAAGACCCCCAAGACAAGAAAACCTCCACTCGAAGGCTGCGGAAAAGGTTTGCTCAAACGGGCACAAACTCGGCTCATGACTCCTTGGATGGTGAGGAAAATGATGATGAAAAGTTGGCGCTAGTGACTCAGACCAGGAAGCCAGTTGAGGCCGCCGAGCCTTACGAACTAGAAAACCCATCCCGTAGTGAGGATGCCTGGAGGGAAGAAACGGGCAAAGCCCCTATGTCTCCGGAGGTTGAGATTGTCCCTCCGTCTTCAGAAACTATACCGAAAGGGGTAGACGTTGAGTCCCCCAATGCTAATAAGAATGCCCCGAGTGAATATCTTGGGGTCGCGACAACAAGTCATTCCCTTTCTTTGTCGACTTATTCCGAGGGGGCAATTGAAGAGGCCAACGATTTGCCTAAGCCCGATACAAGTAAAGTCAACAAGGACGATCCTTTCCAGGGTTGCAACGCTAGGATTGAGGATGCTGATGACCTGAATGATGCGCCTGCTGCCTTTGAAGAGGCTCAACATCTCCTTTCCTAGGTAAACCCTTATCTTTAGCTTTGCGATTTTTCCTTTCTTTTCTTTCGACTGATATGTCTCCATTTCATGTATAGGCCATTGCAAAGTTTAGAGTCGAGCTGAGCCAATGTGATGCCGAGCTCAAGAAAGTTTCGGGCGAAGAGAAGGCCCTGAGGCTCCTTTGTAGCCAGAAGGAAGAGGAGCTTAAGGATCTCCGAACCGCGCTGGTGTTGATACCCAATTTTTTTCTATATATTTTTTAATATACAAGATACTTTCAAAACAACATTTGTATGCCTATATAAGTGTGTCCAAATGTTTTATTATTTTTCCTTATTTGTTTAAAGGTTTTTTTAACCAATTTATCCCCCTATTTCTATTCATAAAAAATCAATAATAATTCCCAAAATTATCATTTTTGGTGATTCATTTATTGGATTCTCATATTTTTACTAAAATATAGCTAAAATATTTTTTCATATTTTACAAATTTATTTAGTATTTTTAAAGCTAAATTGCATATAATTACAATATTAGCCCCTTTTAAGATTTAATTGCGTTTACATTTATAAAAATTAAGTCCAGTATTTTTAAATTGATAATTATGTGTTATAAATCATTTTAGTACCTTTAATTTATTTTCAGAAATCAATTTGCTATTTTTTTTATAATTTTAAAATGGGAAATTGGCTATTTAAATAATAGCCCAAATTCATTTCAATCATAGCCTAAATCCTACCCCAATTTTAACCCAATTCTCGACCCAATTGAACTCATCGGACCAGGCCCAAACTTAGTTTCATAAACCGCCCCACTTACCCGTTTTAATCCAGGCCGTTGATCACTCAGATCAACGACCAATAGTCGCCCTTGCCTTAATTAATTCCAAACGACCCCAAAACCCTATCATTTCTCACGTACCGCCACCTTAGAATCGCCTTCCTCTCAAACACTCTCTGCAACACCACTCAAACCCTAGCCGCCGCCACCCTAATCCGCTGTAATCCATGGCCTTCCGAGGTCATCGGAGACCTGTACCAGCCTTCCTTGGCTCCTGTGTGTTTGTCCTTATGGTTTCAAGGCTAGACTATGAAGAGCTTTATTCCAGTCTTCATTCGATTTTAGTCCATGGCCCTTCTCCGGTCATCTTTGACCTTTCTCCAGCCGGCCATGATCATTCGAGTCAGACCTTTGACTCTCCTGGTTAGATCGATAACTTTCGAAGCCTTTCTCATCTTTTCTGGGTTTTCTGAAACCCTAATCTCTAAGGTCTTTCGATTTCTTTCACATCTACTTTAGATCTATGCTTGCTCTGAACTTTTAAGCATCTTCTCGAAGTTTCTTCAATTTTGCTTTCAAAAACGACTCTTTGTCTTTTTTCGATTAGGGTTTTTCCTATTAAGTTATTTCAAAATCTCTTATCTGACTTTTAATATGTTTAAGATGTGCGTTTGTTCGTTTAAAATCTTGCTTGACTCGTCTGTTTACTATTTTTCGAACTCGTTGTTGTTGAAAACCCTAAATTCTTGTGGGTTTCAGTCGAGTTCTAAAGTTGTTTGTTTGGTTAAGTTTTGTTTGATCTATTTTTAGGGCTCGACTATTGTTGAAAACCCTGTGGCTTTAGGTCTTAAACTGTTCGTTTAAATACCTAACTTGATTTGAAGTTCCTTGTTTCAGAATCCCTATTCCTTTATGTGATTCCTCTGACTCTGGGTTTCTACTATCTATAAAACTTGACTATCTTGAAACCCTAACTTTTTAAAAGGTTTCTCATCTGTTACTGTAAGACCTTTGCATGCTTCTGATACTCTATTTTTTCTTCACTATTGATTCAATGTGACTTGACCTACTTGATTAATATGCTTCGAATGTTTGCTTTAATACTAGCTTATTTCTGCCACTATTGCATGTTTGTGATTATCTCTTTTGTTTGGCCTCGCATGTCTGATGACCCTGTTCACTTTATTTATATGCTGAAATTTCTTCCTTGATTAATCTTCACCTTGTGACTGATTTCTAAAGTTTCCCTTTTATGAGCCCTGTTTCACTCGCCCGTTCAAAATTGATTGATTCTTTTCCCTTTATTGTAATATTTACCGTAATGAATCTATTTCCAAAATAAGTATATTCTGTACTTAGACTTGATTACTCACTGAATGCTTGTACTATTTCTTTTATGGCAATAATCAGTCTATATCTAAACTGATCTCTTTCCTTATTTGAATCTGTTAAACAATGATTCCTTAATTAAAGGGAATCACCCGTGTAATTGATTCTGACCTATGATTGTTTCCATGTTTGTATCTTATTACTTTTCCTTCACTCATTTTCAAAAAACTACAAATACCCTGCACCCCTCTTCTTTCAAAGACGAACTAATTGAGTTAAAACACACACACTTCACTCAAACTCTCTTTCTTTTCTTTGTTACTACTTGTGTTGCTACCTTGTCTAGCCGGCTGAAAGCCAAGGCTAGGCTATGGAAAACTTGCCTACTTTTTTTTCTGCATTTGCTTTTTTACTAGTATGTCCTAATTACTCTTCCAGCATCAACAACAACATGTTTCTTTACTAATTCCTTCACTCTTACCTGTTTCCTGCTTATGTTTAATCGAGTTTCATTATTAAGCATGCTATGATCTGCCTTTCTTTTTTCTGAAATAATGTTTTCTCATGTATGAACCCCAATACCTCATACCCCCTATGTGTTTGTATATTGGTTTGAGGGCATGTCAACATCATAAATTGTTGTGCATGACCTAAACCTAACCCTCCCTAGGTCATATGTTCCACATCCCCTATGTGTTTGGTATCTTTGGTTGGTTTGGGGCATGACAGCAGCATTGAACATTATTGTGCATGACCCAAACCTGATTCCCTGGGATCATAACCCCCACTTTCCCCTCTATATGTTGTGTGTTCTAGTTGGTTTATAGGCATGACAACACCATGTATTACTGTGCGTGCCCAAACCCGGTCCCTGCCTAAGGATATATGCTCCTTGCAATGTATTTCCCAAACCTCTGACCCCTTTGTGCAATTGTTGATTCTGTGATTTTACCTTTACTGCTACTATTTTCAACTCACCCCTCCCTTCTCCATTCTCCACTCAGTTCTAAATCTCTACTCCTGCACTTTCACTATATTTTTAGACTTAAGTTCTGCCCCTCTTGTGTGAGCCTTGCCTTGGGACCCATGAGCTCCCTCTGAACTTGAACACATAAGGGCTGACCCTTCCACACTGCACTCATCTCTATTTGATTATGCAACTTGGGTGTGAGCACTGCCCAGGGTCCTCTTGAGACCCTTAGGAAACTTTGACACACTCAAGTCTGAGAAAGTCTTTGAAACAATGGCACTTGAGGTGGTTTATTCCATAACTCAGAGAGGAAGTCAAGAATCAGGCTTCCTCTGGTTGTAACTTTTCTTTTGTGCTTCCTTGATGTAATTCATTATCTAGTCTGTAATAATTTTGTAATAAACATTTGGGGGCTTGGCTAGTGAAAGGGGTTGGGTAATTATGCATGCTCAAGGGTAGATATCACATCTATAGGATCTAAAATTCCGCATGTTCAATTCTGCAATTTAGATAGTTGTTATACATGTTTAATTCTGCATCTAGATACCATGCCTATAAGATCCAATTTCATTAAATTCCTGAATGTTCTACATTTAGAGAATATGCCTATAGGACCTAAATTCTACATATTGAATTCCGCATTTAGAGAACCTGTTTATAGGACTTGTCTTAATTTTTGCATTACCACACTTAAACACCATGCTTAGGAACTGACGGGCTAAAAATCAGATATCATTTTCAGTACCCTCTTTCATAGAAATCATGCCTATAGGGATACTGCATGCTTCAATTCACGCTCGACTAGATATCATGTCTATAGGAATTAAAATGAGCAACACTAGATATCATGTCTATAGGATCTAAAACCAATTTAAAATCAGTTTGACTCTGAATTAGTTTTAAACAACCTTACTCTTTACTTTAACGCGGTTTAGAAAGCATGCCTATAGGATCCAAATCGTTCGTCTTCAATTGTTACTATTTTGCTTCATTTTGAATAGATACCATGTCTATAGGATCTCTCCTAAACGCTTAGGCAAGCCTTAGGTGATAACAACCAAAGAATTGAATCTGCCTTTGTTAATTGCTACAATCAACAAACAGGACTGATTCGGACTTCTTATCTGAGTTATGTAATAAACTGGTCTGTCTCAACAATTGAAATTTCCATTACCTTAGTATGTTATAGTCAGACCTTAGATGTATGTTTAAGTCATGCTATTTATGTGCTTTGTTTGAGGAGGTATACATGAGCCTCTTATTTGTTATATGTTTCCCCTAATGTGCAGCCCCTATATGTTTTGTATGTCGCCCTAGCTTTTTCACCTTTAAAACCTAAAATCAGCCTAATATCCCTCCCCTTTAGGAATAGTAGTCCTAAAAATCCTCCAGGACTGATAGGAAGGGACAGGTAGTAGCATGCAATAGACATCGAGACCAATCCGTGCTTTAATACCTTAACAGGGTGGAAAGGGTAGATATGGATATGATGACTGGTGCGCTAATGCCACGTGTATCCCCTCTTCTGAGGAGTATCATACCGGGTATCGCATTGATGTGATCCATATTATAAATAAACCTAGGACCCCCCCTTTTCTCTTTTATATTTTCAAGTATTTGTAGAAGTTATAACCCTTTCTTCTCAAAATTCGCCTTTAATTGTTTTCAAACTCTTATGTGTTTAAACTTAAATCCCATACTATTTGAGCCTATATTTGTCTATTGCTAAATTGTACAAATTCACAATAAACTATCTGGTCAAGAACCACACTAGTGGATCCTGAGGGGTGCCTAACACCTTCCCCTTATGATAATTTCAAGCCCTTACCCGATCTATGGTTATCAAACAAGCTTAGGAGTAGATCTTATAGGTGTCCTAATGCACCTTAAATCATTAGGTGGCGACTCTTCAAAAATTCAAAACCAGTTCCCAAAAGGAATGAGTTATCCCATACCAAAAGTCACAAACCCGATCTCCTGATTGCATAAGAGGGAAAAAAGGGGGTGCGACAGCTGGCCAAAGCTCAAAAAAGTGAGTCCAAGCTAGACGAGCAGGTAACTATGATTTTAATAGAGTTCAGCCTTCTTGGACATACTTCGGAGGTTAATACTTCGGTATCTCAGCTACAGGAAAAGCTAGATATGATTGGGCAATTTCGGGGCGAGGTAGATCAAGTTCGGGCTGATTGTCATCAGTAGAAGAAGAACATGGATCATCTTGCTGCCGACAAGGAAGCTATTGCGGCCCAACTAGCCTCGGCTGAAGCTCAGCTTCGAGGTGTTGAAGCGAAGGGTTTGGCTCAGGCCAGGAAGATTGAGGGGTTGAAGGCCGAGCTGGCTACAGCCCGGGCCAAAGCTGTATAGGATAAGGCTGAAGTTGTACAAGCTAAGGCTAAAGATAAGAAGACGAAGGCTGCGGCTGATAAATCCATTGCTATATACACGAGGGAATTTACGGCCGTTTAAGCTGAGTCGAGGGAGGCCTCCAACCGGGAGAGATGAAGTAATGAATTATCTAAGTGCCAAGCTCGAAGGGAGACTCTCGAAGAAATCTATGCCTGGGGGTTCGACCTCGCCGGGGAGATAGCCGAAGCAAAGGCGCAGGAAACTGATGCTAGGTTTCTTGTCTCCTCCGATGACGAGGATATGGTGAGTGGCTCCGGGGATAAGTAAAGTGAAGAAGGTGTTCCCGAAGGGGAAGAAACTCCTGAAGATAAAGTCGTTGAAGATGAAGATGACACTCCCAGGGATGTGGCCTCGGAAATAGATTAGTTTCCTTTTTTGTGCAAGGGCCCCTTGTGGGCGTTGCAATATATTTTGTAAATTTCCTTAATGAACATAAAGTATCCTTTTTCTCTCTCCTTGATTTGTGTTGACTTTTATTTTGTCCTTGTTTATGAAAAATTCCGATGATTCAAATACTAAGATCGAGTATTGGTCTAGACTCGTAGTAAACCCTCATGTTTTTTTTGCTCAAGATCATACCCCTTAAGGTTTTAGATTATCCTTGAGTTAAGCTTAAAATTACTTTGATGCGATCTCGGAATGATGGGCCTTTGGGTCCGAGATAAATGAGAACAGAGTCTCGGGCTCCCATAAGCTTTTGGCCCTATATCATTTTTAAGCTGGCCCTTAGGCTCTTGTATATCGGCCCTTAGCCTCTTTCAAAATTGGCCTTAGGCTCTTTTAAATATGGCCCTTAGGATCTTTAAATTGGTCCATTTCAGCCTCTAAAATGGCTATATAATTTTTCCCTCATTTCGGCTAAAAGACTTAGTAAAATTTTAGTTATGCCTTAACATGTGTTTTTGTACCCCTTGGGTTTTCCGAAGGCTCGACGTATCGGAACCTTATTATTCATTTCGTTTGTTTAGACATAATCGAATACCTCTTAAGGTTTTTCCGAAGGCTGGTGTTATCGAAGCCTTTGGATTATTCGAGGGCTAGCTTATCGAAGCCCTTAGATTTTTCGGGGGCCGAATTTATCAAGGCCCCTTAGATTTTGCTTTTGCCGGGGGTAGCTTGACTTAACCAATTTTTTAATGTTGAAGGCCTTTAATTTTATAGCGGAAGTCGGACGTCTTCGAATCACATTATTTTGGTCATAGCCTTTATGTGACCGTAGTCTTTAGTATGGTTGTAGCCTTCGGGTTTGTCACTTGAACTTGTTTCCTGATAACTTTCCGAACTTGTTCGAAAAGTTAGTCCCCGAGTATATTGGCCTTGGCCTTTGTTTTGAGGGGGTGCCTTTTTGAGGTCTTATGAATCCGAATTTTTAGTGACTCGGATGCATTGACTGTCAGTGATAGTCCCCGAGCATTTTGAGGTGCTTTGGCCCTTGAACCGCTTCCTGTAGGATTGTAAGTGTAGAGCTCGTATGAGATACAAAGTGTTTTTGATATAACCAGAATGCTTCTTTAAATAGTTGATACATGCGTACATGTTTTACCGTTTGGGCTCGACTAATCTATATGGACACGGTTCATTTGACCGTTTGGCCCATTATAAAGTTCTCCTATCGAGGCCCTCTTAGGCGTGAAATATCTTTCTAAAAAATGTAACCTCTGAGGGTGATGCCCCTCAATATTCGAGGTTGATTGAAAAGAAGCCTTGAATACTTGTTGAATGTTCCTTAGGTAATATATAGGTGTTGCCTCGTTAAAAACCTTGCCGGTAAAACCCATTCGGGATAAAACTCGATCTAAGGGAAAAAGAGTGCAACGCATGCTTTCAAACCCAAGGTCTTCGAGCTAAAGATGCCTCGATATCTCCTATCAAACATCTGCAAGGAGTTGGTTTTAAATACAAATGGAAAAGGGGAGAAGGTCATACCTCAGTAGTAGTATCGCCTGAGCATCGATACATTCTAACTGTTTGGTAGTTGCTCGCCTTCCATTGTGCTAAGTTTGTAGGATCCTTTCCCTATGACTCCGAGGACACAGTACGGTCCTTCCTAATTGGGACCTAGCTTCCCTTCGTTTGGGTCCCGAGTGTTGAGAGTGACTTTCCTTAGGACTAAGTCCCCGACTCCGAAATGTCGAAGGTTCGTCCTTATGTTGTAATACCTTTCGATCCTTTGTTTTTGTGCGGCCATTCGGATTGACACGGTCTCTCGTTTTTCATCGAGTATTTCGAGAGAAGTGTTCATAGATTCGTGATTTGAGGCCTCGGTGGCATATTGAAACCTGACGCTAGGTTCCCCGACTTCGACTGGGATCAAAGCTTCGGACCCATATATCAAAGAAAACGGGGTCTCCCCCATGCTTGACTTCAACGTCGCTCGATACGACCATAATATCTCGGGCAACACTTCTCTCCATTTCCCCTTTGCATCATCTAACCTTTTCTTCAAGTTTCGAATGATGGTTTTGTTTGTAGATTCAGCCTGACCATTTGCACTTGGTGGTAAGGTGCTGATGGGATCCTTTTGATTTTATGGTCCTCAAGGAATTTTGTTATTTTGCCGCTGATTAAATATTTCCCATTGTCACATGCTATTTCGGCGGGTATCCCAAACTGACATATGGTGTGGTCCCATATGAAGTCGGTGACTTCTTTTTCTCTTACCTTCTCGAAGGCTTGTGCTTCAACCCATTTTGAGAAATAGTCAGTAATAAATAAGATAAATCTAGCTTTACCTGGCGCCGGTAGCAGGGGGCCGACGATGTCCATCCCTCATTTCATGAATGGCCATGGAGATAGGACCGAATGGAGTTGTTCAGCGGGTAGATGGATCATCGGTGCAAATCTTTGGGATTTATCACATTTTCGAACGAACTCCTTGGTATCCTTTTCCATGCTATACCAAAATACCCTGCTCCGATCACCTTGCGAACCAGAGGGTCTGCACCAGAATGGTTCCCACAGGTGCCCTCGTGGATTTCCCATAGTACATAATCGGTGTCCCCGGGTCCAAAGCATACTGTAGTGGTCCTTCGAAGGTTCTTTTGTATAACGTTCCATTTTCATTGAGTGAGAATCTAGATGCTTTGGCTCGAAGCATTCTTAACTCTTTTGGGTCCGCGGGGAGCTTCCCATGCTTCAAGCAGTCGACATACTTATTCCTTCAATACCATGTCAAACTTGTTGAATTAATCTCTACATGTCCTTCTTTAACCACCGATCTCGATAGTTGAACGGCAGTCCCCGGGACGATATCCTCTTCTTCGATCGATGATCCCAAGTTTGCAAGTGCATCAGCCTCGCTATTCTGTTCTCGAGGTACATAGTCTAGTGTCCATTCCTTGAAGTGGTGTAATGTCATTTGAAGTTTGTCTAAGTACCTTTGTATTCGATTGTCTCGAACCTTGAAGCTTCCGTTTACATGATTTACTACCAAAAGGGAATCACACTTTGCCGATGACCTCTGCTCCGAGGACCTTGGCTAGTTTAAGACCTGCAATCATGGCCTCATACTCGGCCTCATTGTTAGTTAATTTAGAAGTTTTGATAGATTGCCTAATAACACTACCCGTAGGCGGTCTCAAAATGATGTCGAGCCCGGACCCTTTCACATTTGAGGCACCGTCTATAAAGAGGGTCCATGCCCCTGATGACGTACCTATTTTTAGCAAGAGCTCCTTTTCTACTTCAGGTACGAGGGCAGGCGTGAAATTAGCCACGAAATCTACCAGAATTTGAGACTTGATAGTCGTTCAATACTGATATTCGATATCATACCCTCCAAGTTCGATGGCCCATTTGGCAAGTCTGCTCGATAATTCGGGCTTATGCAAGACATTCCAAAGCGGGTATGTAGTCAGTACACATATAGGATGGCATTGAAAATATGGTTTTAACTTCCTAGATGCACTTATTAATGCAAGAGCTAACTTTTCTAAATGTGGGTACCTGGTTTTAGCATCTCCTAGGGTCCGACTCACATAATAGACAGGAAATTACGTACCTTGCTCTTCTCGAACCAACACGCCACTTACCTCTACCTCGGACACGGATAGATACAAGTAGAGTGTTTCATCCTCCTTTGGAGTATGGAGCAGGGGTGGGCTCGATAAATACCGCTTTAATTCTTTCAAGGCTTGTTGGCACTCCGGAGTCCATGCGAAGTTCTTCTTCTTTTTGAGTAGGGAAAAGAAGTGATGGCTCCGATCTGATGACCTCGAGATAAACCGACTGTCGTGACCCCTTTTTTCCTCTGCGGAGAAAGTCTGGGTTCCGACATTCATGGGGGTAATAACTCATTTCCTTTTGGGAATTTGGGTATTTGAAGAGTCGCCACCTAACAGATTATGGTGCGTTAAGGCACCTAGAGTAATTAACTCTTAAACTAGTTTGCATTACCAGAGATTTAGGGCAAGGGCTCGAAATAACCTTGAGGGGAAGGTGTTGGCACCCCTCTCGGTCCACAATAGTGGGTCCTGACCAAACTTATACTTATGAATTAGTCATTTAACTAACAAGAAGTTGAAACACATGATTTGTAAATAAAAGCATGTTGGACACTATTTGGCTCAAATAACAATAAGACAAGGAATTTGAGCAAGTTGCATACAAAGGAGTAAAGTTTAAACATTGAGAATTGGAAAAAGGGTCCTAGGTTGGTTAGCCTACAGGATCACCCCACACAATGCCCGGTAAAGACTCCTCGATGAGGGGCTACACATGATATTAGCACGTAGTCATCATATCCTTTCAACCCAATTCCCTCCCCTTAGTAATAGCCTAAAGCGTTCTAGTAACCTTGACAATGTCCTATGTGTGCACTACCCGTCCCTTCCTCGTGGCCTTGGAGGTATTTTAGGACCTCTATTCTTTGGACAGTTCTAGACTTTCCTAAGGTTTTAAAGGATAAAATCTAGGCATCATCAAGAACAGTTAGGACTGCATATAAAGAAACAAGTTATAGGCTCACAGTTACCTCCTCAAACATAGCAAGTAAGTGCACATCTTCAACAATATTTCAATGTTTAAGAGAAAATCCTAGAACATGATATCTAGGTGAGCAGGGGTTATACAACCTTGAATTAGGACAAAGTGTCAAAAATCCTATTTAACTTGCCTAGTGGTTTAAACCTGTTAAATCTGGACAACTTAAGTAGCAAAACACAGTTTCAGAGTTGCAGAATTTAAAATCACCCTATAGGTTTGCCTAAACGCAGAACAATGATGTCCTAAGAGCAAGGTATCTACGTGGGTGCAGTAAATCAGTGAACAGTTTTTAAACAGATAATTGAGATCCTATAGGCATGTTTTCTAGAAGTAGTGAATTAGGGAAATGTTTTAAAAAAACTCAATTAAAAAAGTGGATAGTTGATTAAGCCAATTTCAAAGTGAACTAACATGAATTAGACTGACTTGTGTAACTAAATTGATTTTAATTCTATAGGCAGGATTTCTTATTTTAATTCCTATAGGCATGGTATCTAATTGTTAAGAGCCGATGTTGGAACTTATATGGGCATGATTTTAGCGAGACAAATGTAAACACATGCAGTAGCAGGAATTGAACTCAATCACTTTACACTCTATAGGCATGGTATCTAATTATGAAGTTGATTTTAAACCTATAGACATGGTTTCTATTATTGAATGCATTTAAACCCTATAGACATGATTTCTAATATGGGAACCTTTTAAACCCTATAGGCATGGTTTCAAGTGTGGTAAAGCAAACAGAGCAAGTATATTAATATAATCCTATAAATATGGTATCTACTCGAATTACCCCACAGATATGTAACTACCCACCCCTTTTCACTAATCAACCCAATATTGTTTACAAATAATTGTTATAGACCAACTGAACAAATTACATAAACAAATGAAGAAGGAAAAGAAGAAGTTAACTATAGGGAGCCTGAAGTAGGCCCAAATGACTTCCCAAGCCTCCAATAGCCTCAAGTGCCAAAGTACCATAGACAATATCATGTCTAGGTGTGTCAAAGTTCCCTAAGGACCTCAAGAATCCCGGGCAGTGCTCACACCTAGACCCTTTCTCAATAATAACTGATTTAAGTGCAGTGTGGAAAGGCCAGCTCTAACATGCCAGAGTTCAGAGAAATCTCATGGATCTCAAGGCAGTACACATGCCAGAGGGGCAGGACCTAAATATTCTAGGAGTAGTGGAGAGTGCTTGACATAGAAAGAGTTTGGTAGACAGAGAAAGAAGGTCTTAGTAGCAGAAAGAACATTTATGAAAGTCAGAACAGAGTTTTAAGAATAGAAATAGTTTAAGAAGACATTTAAAACAGTCAGAAATCAGGTCAGAGAACATACAACTTCAGAACAAATTTCACACAAGGGATAGAGGTAGGGGAACACATAACATACAACTTAGTGATGTCAATCAAGTACAAAGATGGTAGTTACAAAGTTAAGTTGGGAATACATAGGTTTAAGACACAAGCAGAATTATATTAGAACAAACTGTACCAAACAAACATTTCATGAAAAACATTCAAGGTATTAGAACAAGCAGGGTTTGGTCATGCTAAATAGTATGAAATCATAAGCTTGAAACATGATTTGTGATACAGTAATCTAGGCATACTGATTGCATATAAGTAGAATAGCTCATAAAACTGGAAATCAAGATTGATAAATGGCAGTAACAAAGTAAACACATAGCTTGGAATGTGAATTTAATCAGCAAGATCTTTCCTTAATCAAGGGACAGTTCAATCAACGGTAAACATGCCAGGTATTTAAGGAAAAGAATAAAGTAAAGCCTTAGGTATAGAATAGGTAATTAAAGGCTAGGTACATAAAGTTCTAATTAGGGAAATAATCAGTAAGAATCGAGTAATAATGCAGACAAGGTAAGGGAAAATTAATTAAGGCAAGCAAATCAATCAAATTGAGTAAAGAAGCAAGAATCAAACGTTTAAAGGGAAATAGTCAAATTAAACCAGAAAATAAGGGATTCAGAGTAATCAAGGGTTCAGAAAATCGTGAAAGAAGTAGCATGCTTAGCATATAAAATGAGGTAAGGCATGAACAATCAGGATTTCACATAGCCTTGACAAAACCCATGGTTAAACGACACTGATTCAAAGAGAAGCATACAAGTTTTGCATGAACGGCTAGTACAAACACAAGTTCATAATATCAGTGAAAGTTTGAACTAATAAGATTCAATAGAAGCATACTAGGACAAGTAAATCATGAGAAGTCACAAGAAACTAAGGCAAGAACATAGTCAAAAGTACCCATATCAGAAACCAAACGAAAAACCCCAACATTAGGGTTTTCAGTACAAACGGGTTAGGGTTGCATCAAGTTTATAAAATTAGTCAAAAACGTGTGAGAATCAGAAGTTTAAACACAAAGAATCATCAAACAAAGTTTTAAAAAAAATTCAAAAACCCTAATTTTAGAAAATGTGAAGAAATCACTTACAATCAAACGATTCTAGTAGAGAATCTCAAGGATATTGTAAAACACACAAGAAACAAACTCAAATCATCCTTGATCTGTACAGATCTATGAGGTTTAGAGACAAAGTTAGGGTTTCACAGAAAACCATACAGAGGTGAAGAAACATACTGAAAAACCCTTAGATCGTGGCTAACATAGAACGATTTCACTCGAAATCACACCGGAATGGCCAAGAATAGGCAAGAGATGGACCCTAGATGCAAGTCGGCATGGCCCTGGTCCCTTGAGGGCCTTAGGGATGGCAAGAATGACATGAGAGAAGCCATTGGAGGCCTGAGAGATGATGAGAGGTCGCCGGAGATGGTCATAGATGGGAGGTCGGCATTTGGAGATTAGGGTTTAGGTTGAGAGTATTTTGAGAGCAGATAGGATTTTAGGGCGGCGGGGTGGGTTGTAAAATGAATTAGGTTTTTTTTTTGGGGGGGGGGGGTTATTGGTCGGTTTAATTAGGAAAGGGAAAATTTGGGCCGTTGGTCAAAACGATCAACGACCAGGATTTGGCCGGTATTGGGTCGGGTATTTTAATCAGAAATTGGGCTGGGTAATTTGGGGTTCGGTTTGGGCTGAATTGGGATTGAGGAAGGGTTGGAATTGGGCTAAAGTTGAAATGCAATTAAGCTAGATTTTAAATAGCCATTTTAACACTATACTCCCTCCGTTTCAATTTATGTGAACCTATTTCCTTTTTAGTCTGTGCCAAAAAGAATGACCCCTTTCCTTATTTGGAAACAAATTACCTTTACACAATGATTCATCGCCACACAAAATATATGTGCCTCATTTTATACCACAAGATCCAAAGTCTTCTCTCTTTTCTTAAACTCCATGCCCAGTCAAATGGGTTCACATAAATTGAAATAGAGGGAGTATAATTTATAATAAATAATAAATAATTTCATGTACTAAAAATGATTTAAAAATAGTTGTTTAACATTTTAAAAATATAAAAGACCATTTTATGTATTAAAAACGTAATTATACTTTAATAGGGCTAGTATTGCAAATATATGCAAATTGACTTTAAAAAATGCAAATGAAATTATAAAAATGCACTAAAAATATTGTAACAATATTTTGGCATAAATACAGAATTTAGATGGCTAAATTACCACAAAAATAATTTGAAGGATAATTATTGGAGATTTTATGAGTAAAAAGGGAGGAAATAAATCAATTTGAAGTCTTTCAAAATTATCGAAAAATTATAAAAATGCTTATGCATGCTTATATATACATGTATGCTATTTTGAAAGTATATATATGTATTAAAAATATATAGGGAAAAATTGGTATCAACACCGACCTAGGGTAGCTATTCGTCCGGTCAATCGTTATACGACTTTCACATTGTTCACCACGGTGATTTCCTCAATGGCTTTGATTTTATCGGGGTTGATCTCGATACCTCTATTCGATACCATGAAGCCCAAGAACTTGTCCGAGCCGACTCCAAAAGCGCATTTCTCGGGGTTGAGCTTCATGTTGTACTTTCTTAGGATATCGAACGTTACCTGCAAATGGGTCAGATGGTCCTCTACACGAAGAGACTTAACTAGAATGTTATCAATATAGACTTCCATGGACTTGCCTATTTGATGTTCGAACATCTTATTAACTAGGCGTTGATATGTGGCTCCTGCATTTTTAGCCCGAAAGGCATTACATTATAACAATACGTACCATACTTCGTGAAGAATGAAATTTTTTCCCGGTCCTCCGGGTTTATTTGAATTTGGTTGTACCCGGAGTAGGCATTGAGAAAGGTAAGGATCTCGTGGCCGGCCGTAGCATCGATCAAACGATCGATGTTGGGCAATGGGAAAGAATCTTTAGGGCATGCTTTGTTTAAATCTTTGTAGTCTACACACATTCTAACTTCATTCCTCTTTTTAGGTATTACCACTACGTTAGCTAGCCATTAGGGATATTTTATTTCCCTGATGGATCATACTTTGAGAAGTTTGGTTATCTCTTCTTTGATGAATGCATGCTTTACCTCGGACTAAGGTCTCCTCTTTTGCTTCATCGGCTTAAATCTGGGATCGACACTTAGTCGATGGGTAATTATCTCCGGTGGGATCCCTATCATGTCTAAGTGGGACCAGGTAAAGCAATCAATATTGTCGATGAGAAATTGAATGAATTTTTTCCTGAGTTCGGGGGTTAATCCCGTTCCCAGTTATACCTTTCGTTCTTGAAGATGCTCAATCAATATGGCCTGCTCGAGTTCTTCGACCGTGGACTTTGTCACATCTGATTCCTTGGGGGAAACAAAGGTTCGGGGGGTGAGGAAATCTTCTTCTTCATCCTTAGCCACTTGTTCATCGAACACCTATCCCTCGGGCTCAACCGAGGGCACGGGCTGTGATTGCTATTTGGCCACCTATTCATCCTTCAACTTTTCTGATGTGGACAGTGCCGATGCCGGTGCCAAGTCGTGTACTGCAAACATCTTCTTAGCTGCATGCTATTCTCCATATACTGTTTTCACGCCATCCTTTGTTGGGAACTTCATCATCTGATAAAGGATCGATGGCATCGCCCTTATGCTATGGATCCACGACCTTCCAAGTAAAGCATTATATCCCATGTCACCTTCGATGACATAAAATTTGGTGTCTTGTATAGTTCCGGCCACATTGACTGGAGGATGATTTCTCCCTTCGTTGTTTCACTTGCCATGTTAAAGCCATTCAAGACCTGAGATGCCGGTATGATTTGATCGAGCAGCCCGAGCTGCTCCACGACCCTTGACCTAATTATATTTGCCGAACTACCTGGATCCACAAGAACACACTTAACTTGAGCTTTATTTAAAAGGATAGAAATTACCAATACATAGTTGTAAGGTTGATATAAAGCCTCGATGTCTTCCTCGCTGAATGTGAGGGTATCCTCGGGCATGTAATCCTGAGTCCGTTTCTCCCTTGTGTTAGATACTTTGGTACATTTGAATATAGGTCCCTGCGGGACGTCGACTCCACCGATGATCATGTGAATGACATGTTGAGGTTCTTCAGGTTCATTCTTTCTGCCTGCATCCCTCTCCCTGAAGTGACTCTTATCCCGATCACTTAGGAATTTTCGAAGGTCGCCCTCATTGAATAACCTAGCCACTTCTTCCCTTAGCTG
This sequence comes from Nicotiana sylvestris, assembly GCF_000393655.2. Taxonomy (NCBI): domain Eukaryota; kingdom Viridiplantae; phylum Streptophyta; class Magnoliopsida; order Solanales; family Solanaceae; genus Nicotiana; species Nicotiana sylvestris. The sequence continues at coordinate 95,759,843 of NC_091058.1, forward strand.
CCTGCAATCCTTCATTCTATGACCATGTGTGCCATGATACTTGCACATCAAGTTCGGGTTCCTTTGGGATGGATCGGTATGTATTGGCTTGTGCCACTTAGTATCTTTGATTCTACCAATAGCTAAGATGATCCCTGATGCATCTATGCTGAAGTTGTATTCTGATAATCGGGGGACCTCGACGGGGTTGGTGTGCTTATCAAACCCGTTCTTGCTCAAGAGTCCCCAAGAACCTTGACCTTAGTCACTTCTTCGATCGCTCCGGGAGGTGTTGTGGCTCGGGCCGTTGTTTCTTTGATCGGCATATGGTTGATATCGTTATTTGTTGAATCTTGATCCCCAGTCTGTGTCCCTCGGAGGCTTGGCTGCGAATCTGTTAGGATGAACTGAGCCCGAGGGGGCTCCTAACTAGTCGTCCTCGACCCTAATTTTGACTGATAATGATTGTGCACATCCGACCATGTCACAGTTGGATATTCAATCAAGTTCTACTTTAGCTGTCGAGATGCAATCGAGCTCCTTTCATTAAAACCTTGCATAAAGGCCTGAACTGCCCAGTCATCGGAGACGGGTGGTAATTTCATCCTTTCCATCTGAAATCGGGATGCGAACTCCCTTAGCATCTCGTCTTCCCTTTATTTTATTTTGAAGACGTCCGATTTTCTTGTGGCCACCTTATAGCCCCGGCATGTGCTTTCACGAAGGAGTTTGCCAACATAGCAAATGAATCTATTGAGTTAGGAGCTAAGTTATGATACCATATCATAGCTCCTTTTAATAGTGTTTTCCCAAACTTTTTCAATAATATTGACTCGATTTCATCGTCATTCAAGTCATTTCCTTTGATTCCACAAGTGTATGAAGTAATATATTCGTTAGGGTTAGTTGTTCCGTTGTATTTTGGTATATCGGGCATGCAAAATTTCTTGGAAATGGACATCGGAGCCGCACTTGGGCGGAAAGGTTTTTGTATGATTTTTTTGGCGTCTAGACCTTTCAAAACTGGAGGTGCTCCCGGTATTTGGTCTACCCAGGAGTTATAAGTTTCCACCTTCTTATCGTTGTCTTCTATCTTCTTTTCTCCTGACTCGATTCTTTTAGTCAGTTCCTCGAGCATTTTCATGATTGTGGGGTCAGTCCCCGAGCTGCTTTCATCAGGCCTTTCTAGCGCTGGCTCGTACAGGGCGTTTACTGGTTCGGCGATGTTAGGAGTTCTGTTCTGACTCTAAAGCTGAGCGATGGCGACTTGCCGAGCTTGCAGCATTTCGAATATCACTTAGAGGCTGACTCCTCCTCCTTCCATCCCTCGTGTTTCCTGGCCTCCTGCTCGGGCTTTCCTGTGTGCATTCCTTACGGGGTCTGTGCATGTGTCCGTGTTTAGAGCGTTGTGCAAACTGATATCAACTGGCTCCACGCTTGTCACTCCCTCAGGATTTATAGGTGGTACACCGACCCCTATAGCGCCGTTTTCTCCAAGACCTTCGTCCTCGTGAATAGGTGCATTCTATGTGCTAGACATGATTAAGCCTGAAATCAAAGAATCTTTGACAAGAAAAAGTGTGAAGAATAACGTGTGTTATCAGAAAACTAGCACTAAAATAATCACTATTATCTTTAACCCCACGGTGGGCGCCAAACTGTTTACCTCGAAAAATGGGGATAACAATTAAAGATAAGTTGTGGTTTTAAAGATATGTGATTTATTCTAATACTAGTGAATATACAAGTAATATCAAGTTTAAGTAAGAAGAATTGATGAACCAAACCAGTTTTACTATAACAATGAGGACCTCGAGCTCGACTTTCTTGGGGGCCTCGAGGTTAGTTAAGAGCAATGAAGTATGAATAATAAAGTAAAAACAATAAAGCTAAAGAACACTTGTTGAATACGGTAAACAAGAAAAGCAGAGTAGAATATTCTATTGCAGTGAATAATGTGAGATGATCCTTACAAAATGATTGAGGTGCCCTTTATATAAGAAGGGAAAACCATAATATGATACATTTCCAATTATGGCCAAGAATTCTATTGGTACAACTGTATAACAACCTAGTACGGATTTGTACTATTTCGTACAAATCTTATCCTATAATTTATGCCCTGACCCATGTGTCCTTGAGAAATTCCTGCTATTTCTTAAGTGCCCTCGAGATTGTATTGCTCTCGATGTAGGTCGCGCAAGGTTTTCGATCTGCTTCCTCGATGTGTGTGTCTTCCAACCGGGTCTGACCTCTACTTCGAGTCGCCCGAACTCGAACTCATAGCCTAATTTAAGACTTCGAAATCGGGCTTCTTAATTTTGATCGTATACAATTGTCATTCTTCTTCACCACTCAGGTCTTCGGTTTTTGCCCAAAAATAAAACAAGATTGACATTACAAGTTGAAGTATATTTGTATCACAAGATAAACATCATATATAAACCATGAATTGAAGAAAAAAAATATTCAAAATCATATATCTATGAGGTTCATTAAAGCCATATCGATTTCGAATCTATTATGACAATTTATTACTGAAGATATAAACTAATCAACAATGAAGCAATCAAAGACAATTTAACAAAGAGAGAGAGAAATTCAGATGAAAACAAGGTATAGCTGCCACCTATTGGAACAAAAATATTGGTCCTGAATTTAATAGAAATTTGTGGTGATACCAAAAAAGCTATCAAATTTACATGAATTATGAAATTTTCTACAAGAATACTGCAGTAATATTGGCTATCTCAGTAATTACATAAACATGTAATTATATTAAAATTTTCGAACACACACTAAATATTAATTTTGCTGCATATATGATGTATTCCGATACAAAAGGTAATAATAAGAGCTCATAATTAATGGCTTTCGAAAGTGGGGTTTGGGGTTTTGTGTGTGTGTGTGGGGGGGTTGTGTTTCCAAAATGTGAAATTTTGGCTGGTTTTCATTTTATTTTACTAACCTGTAAATTTTATGAGAATTTAAAAAATATGCAAAATAAATAAGTAAAATGCAATTTATATGTCTAAAACTCTAAATTAATTACAAAATGGTCGTCCGTTAAAATTGAATTCGGTAAAATGCAAAATACAAAATGTAATTTTATGTAGTTATATAGATGTATCTCCTTTGTAAGTGGACATAAATAGCTCGAACAAGTATAACTTTACGGGATAAATTGGGAAAGGGTACATCGCATTCATCGCAAGAACTGAATCGCATAACCGAATAGGACTTGTATATAAGTCGATGGAATAAGGAAGGCGTGAGAGCAGTGTTGGCTGCCATGGAAGGAGCTCAAGATCAACAACAGCAACAGCCGCCCAGGGTGGCGGAGGGCCTGAACCCCGCCGTTCAACAGCAACTGAACCTGGAATCCGTCAAAACTCGAGCCATTAGTCTATTCAAGGCTATTTCTCGCATCCTCGAAGACTTCGACGCCATCGCTCGCACCAATGCTGTCCCCAAATGGTTCTCTCTTCTTTATTTCTTCTATTATTTAAAACAGTAAGAGGAAATACAAAATTGATCTGCTTATACATGTCCATTATCACAGTTGAATGAGTGTACCCCTTCACTCTCTAGCACTTTTATATTATTCAACCCCCTTATAAAATAGAATTAAAAAAAAATCCAACCTAAGATAGATTTGCACATTGGTTAGTAGAAGGAATGATGTATAAGAAGGTTGGCTTGCACATTTCATATTGATTTCCTTTTTGGTATCTTATTATACTGCTGATTTCTGTTTTCCATATTATTTGGAAAATGGAATCCGAATTTTCCACGAGATAAATAAAGCCAAATTTATTTACATGAAATCTGTGCTCTTACTTCCACACACTCTTTATATTTCTATAGACGCTGTTAACTAATTTGGATCTCGTTAGAAATTGAGATGAAGTATTTTACAGTTGATACTTGATGGTATATCCTTAAGAATTACCAATCAAAAAAAGAAAGAGATTTTTGGAAGTATCTAAAACTCATGCATGATTTCCAACTTATTCCTCAAACATGTTAATCATTAGTTTTAATAAATCCTTTTGTCAGGCAAGATATTCTGGGGCAATTTTCTATGGTGAATCTCGAGCTTTTTAACATTGTTGAAGATATTAAGAAGGTTTCCAAGGCTTTCGTTGTACACCCCAAGAATGTAAATGCTGAGAATGCTGCAAGTACGGATTTCTTCACTCACACTGGGTAACTTTGTAAAGTTGGACTTTTTGTTGTCCTTTTTTAAATATACACGTGAATCACTGATACTTGTCGTTGCGTATAAGCAAGTATATAAACTGTCTAGAAGAAATTGGATCACCAAGAAAGTTGATGTCTTACTAATTCTCTTCTCTTGGATGCTACCAAAGGGTATATACATATTTAGTTTGACTGCTAAGTGACTCTTTATTTGACATTTTTACTTATTTGCGACTTTCTGTGGATAGGTTGATATACATGTGTGGCTAACTAGATAGCATGAGGGTCAGTCACTATTGCTATCAATTCTGTTGTCATGTGGTGAGATTGTTTGAGCATAATTGATTGATCAATCAACGATGCCCAATCCCAAATTATTTGTGGTATTGTTTGAGCATCAAATCTTGTCAAATTTGCGAAAAGGTTAAAGAAAAAAAGAAGCAGATAGTTTTTGGGCCGTGGCTATGTGATATTTGTGTTGACAGAAAATCTGGAAGATACTTTCTGTCATTTGTTAGTTGCAAATACTTTTCCATGCAGTTCTACCTGTTATGCTGTCATCAAAGCTGCTGCCAGAGATGGAAGTCGAAGATAATGCCAAAAGGGAGCAATTATTACACAGCATGCAAAACCTATCAGTAGCATCCCAAATTGAGAAGTTGAAGGTGGCAAACTCTACAGATGCTGTTCTTATGTTTGTCTATCTGTGTGGCATTCTAAGATTCCTATAAATAGCAGGTTAGAATTGATATGATTGGAGCAGCATGTGAAAGTGCTGAGAAGGTCATAGCTGATACCCGCAAGGCCTACTTTGGAACCAGACAAGGGCCAACACTGCTTCCAACTATTGACAAGGCACAAGCAGCAAAAATTCAGGAACAAGAAAGTTTACTTCGAACCGCAGTAAATCATGGTGAAGGTGATAATTTTGTGTCGTGAGTCCTTTGCCTAAAAAGATACTTTTTTTTCCTCTCAGCATTTGTTATGCATGAGAAATTGAGGCGTAAGATTCTTGGACCCCAATGGTCCCTCTGTTGATGTGTATTCTACTTAAACTAAAAGAAAGAGAGAGAAGGATTCTTACAAACTATCATATCCGTTGAGTGCCTTGTTTATCAGTAAATTGCACATGTTCTCCGTTGAAGAATTGATACAGTATAGGAAGGGTGAAAATTTCAAGTCAAATGATTCTATATGCTGCTGCTATGCATCATAACATTTATGTACAAATTCATCCGCCACGTGTCTAGTGTATTTGTAGCATCTCTTCGGTGCTGTTTGGAGGTACACTGGTTTATGACTTGTTTGATTACATGTATACTCACAGATTTCATGAAACTGGTACTTACACAGGGTTACGTGTACCTGGAGACCAAAGGCATATTACTTCTGCGCTTCCTGGTCATTTGGTAGATGTGCTTACAATCACTGACGGGCCCCAGTCTTTCGCTGATTCATCTGGTAATCTATCAACTAATGTTGTCATGCTCTCTCCACTTTATTTCATGAACATTTGACTAGCGAAACTGATGTTACATTCAAACAGGCACTTATCTGAAGAATACTCCTCCCTTTTCATCGAGCAATGTCAATAGTCAGGGAGCTTTGTTACAGGTCAGATTTCTTATAATTACCTCGTAAATGAGCATTTTGCTCAAGGAATGAAGATAAGATTGTAACACATGAATTTTACTTCCAGATCTTCCTTTAATTTTGTTATTTAAAGGTGTTATGAACAAAGGGACAAATATTACTATACAAATATGTTATGCGATCTTTCTGTGAGAAGAGGAGCCTTGGTGAAAAGGTTAGAGTTGCGCCATGTGACTAGAGAGTCACGGGTTTTCGGGTTCAGCCTTGGAAAATGCCTCTTGCAAGAAATGCAATGTAAGATCTGGCCTTCCCTTGTCCCAGCGCATAGCGAGAGCTTAGAGCAACTCTCTACCTTTTTTTGTTTTCGGTATGGTTCTACTTATCTTTACTTGTTCCGGGGAGGGGATTAATTTTTTTTTTGGGTGTGTTTTCGTTTTGATAGTTGCTAATTACTCAGTCTAGGTATACAGACCCCTTTCTATGCCGGCCAACCTGATATTTTGTTAAGTATGTTCCATAGCACCAGGCGGTACCGAAAAACTTTACATCTTACAATGGGTTTAGATCCATCAATTATGCAAGGAGTTTAAAAGGTTCATTGTAGTGTTTAAAAATCATATACACTTCTTACGTTTAAAAATCATATACACATCAATTATACATGGCTCTGCTCCAGCTCACTGACGACATGATCATCGATAGAAAGGTGTGGAGGTCGAGAATTAGGGTGGTTGGTTGATAGACAGTCTATAGTTTCGCCTTGTCTTACCAGTTATACATGTCTCTGCTCCAGCTTATCAAGGACATGATCATCAATAGAAAGGTGTGGAGGTCGAGAATTAGGGTGGTGGGTTGATAGACAGTCTAGAGTTTCGCCTTGTCTTACCAGTAGTAGTAGTACTAGTCGGGTATTTTCCTATTCCTAGTCCCTTGTTTTTATACGGTGTGTCATTATTATCAGTAGGATTGACACTATTCTTGTAGTTTCGTATCCCCGGATCTCTGTTATTAGTCGTTGTAATATTTGCTTCTATTGTCTTATTACCTTGTTGCTATTGTTTCTCTATTGCTTCATTTTTACTATTCTTGAGCCGAGGGTCTTTCGGAAACAACCTCTCTATCTTCATAAGGCAGGGGTAAGGTCTGCGTATACGCTACCCTCCGCAGACCCTACTTGTGGGATTTCACTGGGTTTGTTGTTGCTGTATACACTTCTTATGTTACACCAAATACTCAAACCTGATGTTGATACTGCCAGTTGTTCACTGCTTATTTACATCCTTGGTTGCAAGTGTTAACACCTTTTCTTTTTGGTTGGGGTGAAGCAGGTGGTAAGAATTATTTCCCTCATTTATTTGAATTTAACGGAGGAACCGAAATTAAGTGGACATGTTCGTCTCCATGTTTGCTATTAAATACTTGAGTAATCAGATTGAAACTCTTTACCTCTATACATTGCGCTAAAGAGCATTAGGGAAAGAATAAATGATTAACCTGCAGGAAGCCAATTAATCATATCCTTTTTCCCTTCTTTTCCTTAACTTATACACAACAACAAATCAGTGTTCCCGAAGTTATGTTAATATATTGAGTCCATATCTCCGTAGAAGTTCTTCAATTCTAATATCTGTGTCTGTTGTTGGAGTAGGCTTCTGGAGTACTTCGAGCAGCGGCTTCTCCTAGTGGGACTACTTCCTTTGATACTACAACAGCATCCCCCTTGCCACATGTCAACTCACCTAGGTCTAGTGCTAACATGATGAATACACCATCTCCTCAGCAGCAGAGCCTTCAGCAGCAGCAGCAACAACAGCAGCAGCAACAACAGTTGCAGCAGCAGCAGCAGCTCCAGCAGAGGCAGAAAATAATGCAGTTACCTCAGCATCAACAGCAACTTCTTGCCCAACAGCAGCTTAGGCAAGCCTCAATGCCAGGACTGGGACAGGTACGGGTTTGTACAACCATCTTGACTGGTTTAAGGTATCTCTTGCGTTATCCTATATGCTTGTTCCTTTTAGTCAATATTTTTTCTTTTGATAATGACCAAATAAGCTAGTTTTTTTACTAACAAAATAATGCGATTACCGCGATTACTAGCTGTATACAAGTGAGAACCGTATAAATAACTTGCTTTTGTTATCATCTTAAAAATCTGCGAGTTGCTTTGTGCTCTGAAAATACGATAAAAATAACAAAGAATGCTTTGTGTAGCATCAGATTTTCCTCTGCTCAAATATCTGTTGTATGCTTTAAATTGTCCAGTATATCGCATGTTGTATGCCTTCTGCCATTCTTTTTCTGCTTTTGCTGCCTTATCTAAGATCTCGGGCATTCCAAGCTCTCTTTAACATTGTAGATACCTATAAACAGCAGCCCCATAGTTTATCAGCAAATTACGGTTTATTAATAAATGGGCTACTTCTTATCCCCTTTACACATAAAGGATCAACGCACTATGAGCCCGTTTTGGTTAGCTGATTGAAAGTAGCTGAGAAGTATCAAATGCTGAAAAGCACTTTTATATGCTGAAACTAACTTTATGAACAATTTGTTATGTGATTGGATAGAAGTGTTGAAACTGATTATAATCAGTTAGTGTATTTGGTAAAAAGGTGCTGATAAGCACTTTTTCTATTAGATTGACTGAAAAGTCCTTAAAGATTTGTAAATATGCAAGTATTTTCACATTAAAAAAGATGAATGAAGGAAATAGAATATAAAGATAATTAGGAGTTCTGTTTTAGGAATATTATTTTGGAGATTACAAAAGATATTAGGAACAAAATGGTAAAAGGTTTGGTCAATTTAAAAGCGCTTATAAGCTGAAAAATCATAAGATGGGGGTGACCAACTTATGGTTTTTGGCTGATTTTACCTTAGTGCCTGGCTTATTAGCACTTTTGGTGTTTACTAAACGTGTGGATATGCCAAAAAGTGCTTATAGCTTATAAGCTTAGCCAAACACCCTTTATATCTTCTTTTGTTTCCTCCAATTGTCAACTGTGAGAATTGAATCCGAGGCAGCTGTTCTCACAAAAATGCTACTTTTTTGGTCTTTGCTGCCCCCATAGCTGCATTAGGGAATCCCTTGACTCCTTATGACCACCCATAATGGATTTAACAGCGGGAGAGCCTGATGAATCACCTTCCAACTGCGAAACATCTCTCTCATACAAAAGCAGTGATTCTAATTCTTTTCAGGGGGCAGGTTAGTGAAGTTCTTATCTAGATAGTAATTGTTTAGAGTAAGAACTTTCTAATCTTAAAACAAAAACATGACAAATATTGATTTTCTGCAAACCAGAAAATTATGGCGAACTGTATTTTTTTGTTTATTTTTGGTGTAATGAAAGCTTTGTAGATGATGCAGAACCTTGACCTGACATGATTGATTCCTTGTAAGATAGAACAGAGGATACTCTGTGTGGTTTTTTGAATTGTAGTAATGCTATGTTACCTTACTTTGAAATAGTATATTAGTTTCTGTAGTTCATTACATTGGACAATATGTAATAACTGAAGAGCCTGTTTATTAGCTGCATGGTCAGCCTCAGATGCAGTTCTCTCAGCCACTGGGAGCACAGCAGTTTCAGGGCAGGCAGCTAGCATCTGGTGCCATTCATCATGGTATGGGTCAAAGTCAGCTCAACCAAGGAAATCAGCTGAATCGACATCTAAACCAGTTTTCTAGTCCTATGAATACTGCACTATTCAATTCTGCCCAAAGTACACCTAACTCTCAGATGGTGAGTCATAAATTTCAGTATTTATTTTATTTGCTTCTTCATCAGGCGAATTATTTGCTTTTTCCGCTAGTTTTGAGTTCAAATTCACCTGATTCTGCTGTTTTCTGCCGATTTAAATTAATATGGGTTTATTCTGTTTTCTTACTGTGGCAAGTTTCAGAAGTGAAGAATGAATTAAATCTTTTAACTGATGTGCTATGTGCTCTTGTTCTATTTCCTGGTAGACTAGATATGTCTAATGAAGCGACATACTTATTCCGCTTGCCTCTTATGTGCATTAGGTGACATTTACTTGTATTTTTCAACATCATGTTGGTGCAGATGAACTTTCTTTCTAATTCTTACTGCGCATTCTACCAACTAAGACATCTTCATATACAGTTCCGATTGGGTTTAACTGCAAGTTGTTTATCACATGCATTGAGCTGGTGTTTAACATACCGAAGATTTCGGGGATCTTTGAAATTGATGGTTCTAACTAAATATTTGTTGCATTGAAGCAGTTACAAAAGTTTTAGAAATTTTTCATATCTATCTGGTTGCAACCATCTCTATCCCTCCGGGGTAGGGGTAAGGTTTGCATACACTTTACCCTCCCAAACCCCACTAGTGGGATCCTACTTGGTGGTGGTTGTTGTTGTTGTTGTTGGTTGCAACCCAGTTTGTCAACTAGGTTTATCCTTCAGAAGGCACTCATTGTTGTACAGCACATGCCACGAGGTTATTGATTAGCTCAGCTGTGTGTCTAGTTCTTCCCTATGACATAGATATAACTAACTTCCTCAATATACATGCTAACGCAATGCTCATCTGGTCTGTTCTGTGTCATGCTTCATTAGATCTTTTGATTATTTGCTGTTCATTGCTTTATTCTACTATGTTTTATTGATGAACCAGTTCAGTCAGTAAGCATCATAATTTCTCAAAGTGTCCTGCATTCTTTTCTTGACCTTAAAATTTCAAATATCCAGTCTGCTTCGGATCTTGTTAAACTTATTCTGTATGGCAGATCTCGAATATGTCAGCAATGATGACATCGCAAACTCTTCTGCCAAGAACGCAGGTGTGTCAAAATGTATTACCTATTGCTTTTGTCATGCATGTTGGAGTTATTAGGTCTATTTATAATTATAGTTCATGACAAGGTGATTAGTGCCTTCTCCGGAGTGTAAAGAGCGATCCTGATGTCTTTATTTAGAATGTTGATTGGAATTTTCTATTTATTGGCATTGTACACATCAAATATTTTTGAGATTCTGTCTTGACTGTGAATTTGCCGTAAATTGATGGGAAGCTACAGCTTCCCTGTGCTCCCAACTTGTGTGAGCTAAGTATAATCTTTCGTTGCATTTAAGCATTTCTTCAAGCCGACCATATATGATTAAGGATGTATGTTACTCTTTCACGGTCGAGGACATCTCGTATTTCCAATATGAGAGTTATGCTTTTTGAAAGTCATTTGCATGGGAATAACCTAATTCTTACACGTTTCTTTTGTATTATGTTGCCGATTGTTTTATGGCCTCATATTACTACTTTCAGTTTGGAATATCTGGTGGAACTCGGAATCTTGCTGCTGCAAACCTGAGTGATCAAAGTAAAAGCGCCTCCTTTGCTCATCTTTCTTATAACTCTGTTCAAATGGATTTTTCTTCCTTTTTAGCCCGAAGAGAAAATGTTGTCAACCAAATAAAAGTGCAGCTTGTTTCTAGTTGCAAAACATTTCCCTAAACAGGGATGTCGTTTTCTCTGCAGTGTTCAATATGGGCGGAAACAATCCTGGTATGATGCCAATCCAACAACAGCAGCAGCATGGCACATTTGGAAACATGTCGCAAAATACACAGAATCTGCAGCAGGGTATGATGCCTCTTCAGAACACACCTCAGACGCACCCTTCCTTTCAGCAACAAAGACCACAGGGCCAACAGTGAAGTGTTTAAAATTAGAAGGAAGAGGATATGCATACCAAACCTAACTTTTCCTATTGTTGAGTACTGACCTTGATACAGTATTCCAATGCCAGGTTGTTGCAGTAAATTTTTATTACGTAAAACATTACATTTGTTAAAAGAAGATTGTATAATTACATGCTTTGTACACTATTCAGAACTAAATGTAAATCAGAAGGTCATGCCATCAGCACGCACTTGCTATTCCACATCTTTCTTACACATGCCTTGTACCTCGTTCTTTCCTTATACCTAAATCAGAAGCTATAGTTGGTGTCTAAATTTGAGATGATAAGAATGGGATTTATATGAAGCGAAAGAAATACTACATTTTCCCTTATATTCCAAAATACTTGTTCAATATCAGGGAATTTTTCGTGAAATACATTTACTGAGGATCATGGTTCCTATAAAGTCATTTGAGCACTGTCTCCTGCAAGCTGTCAGGTTTTGCTTTTTCTCTCATACAGCCATTGTCTTGCGGCAGTTTTGAAAATGTGTGACCCGGTGACACCTCTTTCTGGTTGTAAAAGAAGTGCAACATCTCTCAAGGAACCATTTCAGCCTGCATATTCCCCATAGTTCAAGGGGTGCAGACAAAACAAAATATAAAAAATAAAATAAAAAGACAAGAGTAGCAATTCTAGCGTTGGTGGCAAAACGGGCGGGGCGGGTCGGGTCAGACATGAGACAAGTCAAAACGGGTAATGAAAAAACGGATAAATTATCCGACTTGACCCATATTTAATACGGATAAAAAACGGGTTAACCGGCGGATAATATGGGTAACCATATGGGTAACCATATTATCCATGGCTTCTTCAATATGATCACTTTTGAAAGAATTTCTAGTTTTCCAAACTTAAGAACCCCCAATTTGAGGCCTTACAAATATAAAAGTTAAAACCAATTAGTTATCCATTTTCTAAATAGATAATATGGTTCTTATCCATATTTGACCCGTTTCTAAAAGTTCATTATCCAACCCATTTTTTAGTGAATAATATGGATGATTAAGTGTTTTCTTTTAACCATTTTGCCACCACTAGTAAGATACATGGGAAAACACCATCCATAGGTGAAAGAAATGAAAAGCAGAGTACAGTAATAAGGGAAAGGAGCTTGCTTACAAGTCTAAAAGGCAGGAGCATGTGGAGTGGAGTTGATGATGTGGTTGGAGTTGGTGATGTGGTTGGAGTTGGTGATCCAGAGAAAATGGCGCTGCAGGAGACGTCGGGTGGAGGATGTCTGTTTGAGGGGAGGGGGGTGGTGAGAATGGTGGGGAAGGAGAAGGAGATGAAGAGAAATAGTAGGGGAGATGTGCAGGTCCTACACTCACCGGCAGTGGGGATTGTGGAGTTGGGGGTGACGACGAGGGACTCGCGTAACCACTAACCATTATTGAGTTTATCTTCCTCCCCCCATGGCCATTGTGTGTGTCTGTATTTTGAAGTGTCGCGCGACTCAGCTTTGAATTGTAGGTAAACCAAACGGTCACTAACACTCACATATGGGGCCTTATCCAATCCCGCCATGTGTAATCAATCTCTAAACCCCGACTATAAAAATGCACATATTCCAGACCAGACTTCCCAACAACCAATCCACTTTGTATTAGTAGGTGTAATCCTCTAGTCAAACGGTCACCTACAGTGAAAAAGAAAGAAGTGTGGGAGTCGGAGAGAGAGGAGAAATGATAGCAGTTAAAAGGAGAGGACGAAAATGAATTGCAAAAGAGAGTAGAGGTATCAATCATCCGTACACGAAGGGCATATCCATCCTCTCGTCTCTCTTTTTCTGTATCGCAGTGGGAGCTCAAGCTGCCCAAGAAAGCGCAGCTGCGTTGCAAAGGGGTCAACTCTTAATTGTTTAGTGCTTGACGGACTTCTTTATAAGTTCTTGTTGGACTTAGTCTCCAGTTATATTGTATTTCCTCAAATAGCATATTTGTGCATGCAACTAGCTCTGAATCCACCTATCTGCAGGCTCTACGCAAAACCTGGCAAGTTGTATCTTTTTAACATCATGAACAGATTCAGAGCTATACATCAGCTAGATGATCATTAATACATTATAACTAGTTCAGATTATAACTTCTAGATAATTAAAGAAGCAAGAGTCTACATGACATTGAACGGTGCTCAAGTATGTTCATAAGCAGACAAAGTAATTGGCATTTTTGCAAAAGCTGAATCTCCGAATAAGAAGATGATCAACAGAAATTACTACCATTACAACAATACAAGAGGATCTAATAAACCACCCACCATATACAACTGAAACCAGGTGAACGTTGTACCTTGCTCCCTCTTAGAGATGCTTGATAGATTTTCCATACTTGACAGATATCCTAACATGCCAATGTGACAGCCAGCGGAGAACCAGGCTAGTACTTCTTACGCACAAGCAGTGAATAGATGCACTTTTCTGCACATAAATTTTTTCCCATACATAAACATGCATCTGCTTTAAACTTGCCACTTAATAATTTCTCTTCTTGGGTAGAAACTCTATCAAATGATCTCCGCGATAAGTTTCTGAAGGGCTTCATTTGTAAGAGGAATACACAAGCAATCTTGACCATCCGAATTCCTTTTGGTTTTGATCAACTCATGGTCCTTAAATTCTGTCAGATGTGAATTCAAAGTAACTTGACTACTCACCAGGAACCGTTCTTGGCATGTAGTGTACAAATTATTGATTGGCATCCCTGAGAAGAACAATGTCCAATTTAAATGAATGATAGATCTATTGCATTCAACAAACATGGAAATGGAAATAAAAATGGGGGGAACGAACGTATGAAAGAACTTGCCTTCTTCATCAGAATGGGCCAATTGATGCTCCGCAAGAACTTTAAAAACATTTTGAGCATTTGGTGTCAGACTCTGTAAGACAATTGAAGCTGTCTTCACACTTTGAGCAGTGGCCCCATGAGCGAGAATGAAAGCAAAAAACATTGCTTCAACCTTGCATGGAGCGAAAGTAGGAACATGGCACCAATACCAGTTAAACTGTGTATGAACCATCTTCTTATCCCACACTGGTATATATGACATAGCCAACATAGTAAATGTCAGACCTTTTTCTATGTGACATGCACATAATAAATACAGGAGTTCTAATACCAGGTGTTAAGAGAGATACTAGGGAATGACAAGGAGTTGACATTTCAACATCAGATGGTATAGTTAAGGTGCTATATTTGCATGGTCGAGCAGCAATTAGCAAAAGGCAGTAATACCTAGTAATTCTTAAACCAGGTAAAATTAGTAAAAGGCACTAATACATGCAAACTACGGAAAAGGACTTCACAAAACACTCCCTTACACCTCTAGACATCCTCTATTATGCACACGTCCAATCATATACATGCTCACACACGCATGCAGAAAACACTTACAAAGAGGAACATTGACATGGTCAATGGAAGCAACCATATGGACATGAGAACAAGCAGCGATACTAGCAAGACATTGTTGGCTGTCAGAATCACGCAACTCAGGACCATCAATGTTATGAGCAATGATGCAAACAAAACACTCATCTCCTATATCTGGCTTGTCTAGAAAAGCAAGAAGGTCGTCCATGGATTTGGGGTTAAATGGTTGTTGGCTTTTAGACGGATTTCCAGAGGTTGTCTTTTTTCGCAATTTTAATTGATCCCAAAGGAGCTCAGCTAGTGTTATCACCACCTGCAATAAAACATCAACGATAGCAGATCTCTTAGTATTACTAGAATGATTTTGTGCTAGCAACCCGTGTATTGTGCATCTCATGCGGATCTTATCATATAATATCATAAAAGAGGGGGTGCTCATAACTGCAATAATTGTTGATATTAAGGAAGTATAATAAATTTAAAAAGGTAATTACTATTGTTATATCAAGTCCCAAGCACCAGGAATCAAATGAACTGTGTCAAAAATATGTGTTTTAAGTATTGATAGCCTCCACAACACCAAGTAAATTTTGAGACTATGAAGTTTGGGCATAACCATCATATTGGACCAGCAAATGTGAAATCTTCAGTTATTGCCCTCTCATTAAATCCAGTGGCACTGCCTTGGTATGTACCAGATAACAACTAAACTTAAAAAATTGTCACTGCTAACATAAAAATCCATGTCAGTGAGCATGTGCTGCACTAAAGGAGAAAGTTGCAACCAAACAACATAGCTCCATAGGCAAAAGCTCCTGTCATGATCAGTGTTCTTATAGTAATCTGTCTAACCCAAAAACACGGGCCTATAACTTTGTTTTTCAGAAAATTTGCAAAGTGGAAGATCCTGGCTTTGAGACTTTCTACACCAAAATTATTTTCTAAAACAAGGGTACCAAGCAAGCAGCACTTTTAAACAAGAAAACAATAGGGTGAATACCTGTTTAAGATTTATAGACTGGAGATACCCATTGACAACAACAACAGAATACTCAGTTAAAGATCTTGTCGCAGAATCTTCAATCAAAGCTTTCTTTGATCCAAAGCCATACATCAAAAGTGCAAAACCACACCTATCAGAGTAACAAAGAATTGGAAAGAAAAGCCTTCCAGGTTTACATTGGATAGCAAATGAATACAAGGAAAATAAAAAAACTTGTCGAAAAAGCATATTGTGGAGTAAACCTATACATCAGGACACTGACCTTAGCACAAAAAGCCATTCTGAATACAAACTTTTGTAGCTATTGATCAAATCATTTACTTCTTTCTCATGTTTGGGCTCAATATTAGCTGCCACCTCTCTTAATTCCTGCATGCAACAATCATCATTGTGGACTCTCAGTAAGAAGAGTTATAACTGGAACTTTATCCATTATGCAGTGGTCAGGAAAGATTAAAACATGTATAAGGGACACAACCATGTACAACAAGTGTAATTTGGAAAATGCATATTACCCCTCATCTTCGAGGGTATTGTCCACTGGCCCTTTGTTGATATTATCTTTCTTGCCTCTGTTCAATGGTCAAGTATGGATTTCCTTGATAGTTTTATTACGTGAATGATCACGGCTCGCATCATGAAGTAGTTCATCTCAAAATATACCTTTATGCACTTCTTGGAATGCATCAAATGAAAAGTCAGCTCTTATTTTCTCCATAATTACAAAAATCATAAATTTTGTTGAACCTCTTTTGCTTGCTGATAAATCCAAAAGGTGGTTCACAGCAAATACTTGTGTATTCAGAGCTGTTAAGATGAATTTATGCTTATCCGTTGAAAGAGAGCGTTTAATGTCCACAGTTCCTTTTTATTGGATCCACTTTGAGTTACTTCTAAATTTTCTCTTTACTATGATGAGGAAGATGGGTTTTGGTGATAGGTGAAAGGAATGGACGAAATTTTGCGTGCCAACTGTCATTTTTTTTTATTTTAATCAATGGATTCCCCGTTGGTTTTTTCTCCCCATAGAGGATTGAGACAAGGTGATTCTTGGTCACCATACCTTTTTATTATGGTGATGGAAAGTCTCAGTAGAATGATATCTAAAGCAGTGTCACTTAACTGGTTAAGAGGGGTGGAAATTACTGGTAAGTGGTAACTATAGCAATCACTTAACCGCTCCCTTATCTGCCATCACTTAACTGGCTCCCTCTTGTATGCTGGTGACATTTGAATTTTGTGTGATGCAGATAAGGAGAAAATTTTACATTTGAAGGGGATTATTATTGCTTTTGAACTATTTGGAATCCATATAAACCTGAGGAAGAGCAGTTTATTTTCGGTACATGCTGACCAGCATGCTCAGTCACTAGCAGACACTTCGGCTTGCAAGCTGGGAAGTTTTCCCACTTCTTGTGTGGGACTACCTCTTGGAGCAAAAATATAGAGATAACAGCATATGGAAAGGAGTAAATGAAAAATGCGAGAAGAAATAATGTTCAAGGAAAAGAGAATATCTTTCTTTCCTTTGGTGAAAGATTGACGTTGATTATCTTTGATAAAGTAAGTTGCTTCATTGAAAGGCATCAAGCTGATGCAATGATTACAAAAATAAATATGCTAGCTCCATTACAAGATGTTATGATGGGATCTTGGAGCTAGCCAATAACAAGAAAATATACCTCAAAGAGGCTAGTCAAGAGTAAGGGAGCTCAAAAAATCTAAAAACACAGTAGAACTATTTACACAGGACTGTTTGGCCCAACAAAAAAGACTAAGTAGACATTTGGCCTTCAGCAAGTGAATTGGAGTTGAGACTCCATCAAAACATCTGAGGGTTCTTTCAGTCCATAGGCACCAAAAAATGCAAGCTGGTATCATCCTCCAGGTGTCCCTGATGGCCCTATCAACTCTCCAAAGGCTCCAGCTCTCGACCGCATCTCTAATATTCTGTGGCATCACCCATTTGAGATTAAAAAGAGCTAGAAACATATGCCACATATCTGCAGCTACAGCACAGTTAATAGTAGATGATTGACTGATTCTAAGCTTCCTTGACATAGGTAGCATCTGTTAACAAGCTGGAAGCTTCTCCTACAGAGGTTGTCCTGAGTCAGACAAGCATTCTTTAGTGCCATCCAGCTGAAGCACATCACTTTTGGAGGGAGCTTTGTTCGCCAAATTAGTTTCCAAGGCCAGGAATCTAAAATTCCGTTATGAGCAACTAGCACTTTATACCCCAGCTTTACTGTATATTCCTTTGCATTGGGACCCCAGCTTAATGTATCTGTAGCTTGTGAGTTCATGCTAAAACCTTCCAGTTTACTCATTAAGTCAAAAAGACTCTCTAGTTCGCAAGCATGCATGTTCCTTCTGAAGAGGGGATTCCACTATTACCTTCTCTGTTCTGTGCGACTGTGGAGTCAGCGTTACATGCTATAAGGAAGAGTGATGGGTATAAATCTTTCAGAATGAAGTTCCCTAGCCACCTATCCTTCCAGAATTTAACTTTCAGACCATTTGTAACCTTGAATGAGACTTCTTGGAGGAATTCTTCCCAGAGCTTGCTTATATGTTTCCATGGTCCAACTCCATATGGGGTTCTGCTTTGTTTAGTGCACCAGTGGTTTAGTTTTCCATGTTTTGCTGCAACAACTTCCTTCCATAAAAGATTGACGTTGATTAATAGTATACTTGATGCAATTCCGACTGATTTAATGCTATTGGTACCTATGTCAGCCAAGGTGGAAGGGCATTTAAATAGGATCAGATGCAATGTTTTATGGGAAGGTAGATTCCAGGTAAGTTTCATTTGATAAAGTATGAAAAAGTTACAATTTGCAAGGAGGGAGGTGGTTTGGGTGTTAGGAACATCAGGCTCCATAATAAAAGTTTGCTTTACAGATGGCTATGGAGATGAAATGACATAAAGAAAGAGCACTGCAAGGAGGTCAGCAAGGCTAAAGATGGGTTCCAGAATTATGGGGAACAGCTCACGTAGTATCTCTCCCCATGGCACTGCAATGTGGAAACATATCAATAATCTGTGGGAGGAATTCCAAGCATACACCAGATTAAGTGTCGGAGATGGAAAGACAAGTGGCTTGTGGAAGATACATTAGATGATTCTTTTCCTGATTTAAGTAAAAGACTGTTGGGATGGCAGTACTTGGATCTTTCAGTTTAGAAGAAATTTCAACGGTTGGGAGATTGAAAGCATAAACAGATTTCTGCAAATGACTCAGAATGTTTCACCGATAGATTCCCAGAATGATTGTTTGAGAGAAAAGGCAGCAGGGATGTCAGCTTTTCTGTCAGCTCGAGTTATCAGTTACTTGTAAAAAACATGGCTTCTCACAATAATGACTGGCCATGGAAAATGGTGTGGAAGACAAAAAGCACCAACCAAAGTAGCTTGTTTCGGTTGGTGGCAGCACATGAGGCATGTCTTACGAAAGAAAACTAGCAGAGCAGAGGTATTAACTTTGTGGCTAGTGTTATTTATGTAAGAAAGAGGGTGAAACAGTTAACCACTTGCTGCTACACTGCAATTATGTATGGCAAATATGGTGCATGTTTCTTAATCTTTCGGGATCCAATGGGTTATGCCAGCAAGAGTTTGGCATATGCAGAGTGAGCAAGGAAAAGAAGAAGACCTGGATGACCATTCCTTTTATGCATAATATGGAACACTTGGCTCAAGAGGAACATAAGATATTTTGAGAATGTTTCATTTTTAAGAATATATGTAATTGAAGTAATACTGGAGTTTTTGGAATCGTTACAGATTTAAAGGGTTCATACCCAGCAAGGTCCTTGTATTGTGCCCCAACTGTCTTGGCACTGGCCTACTGGGCTTCTATAAGCAAACAACCTTTATTCATCAAAAAAAAAGCACTTGACTAATCAAATACTATATTTTTCTTTTTATAGTTTAACTGAAGCTACCTCACGGACCGGGAAAACAGAGAATTGTGAGTGGTAACTTAACGTGTAATGATTTGTCATCAATAATATCTTTCCTTATCAAAAAATTAACATGAAAAATTACTAATTAGTCTGGCTGTGTTTATTTCTAGTTTTCTTTGTATCAAAAGATAAAAAGCTGCAACATGGTCAACTGACAAAAGTTGTATAATTATGTGAATATGGGTTAGGAATGGTTCCTTTTACCTTCAACCTCGATTTATCCTCATTTTGATCTTGTTTTTGAACATTGGGTTTAATCTCCGAATTTCCTAAGGCTCCATGCAGATGCAAAAGGTTTTACATTATCTCTTGCGCATTTCATTTCACAAATAATTCGGTTTCAATTTTTCTCAGTGGAATTGTTGTTTATAAGTAGCTCCATTCAAATGTTAAATCTCTTATGTATTGAAGTTTTTATAATTCAAATCCTTACAAATATTTGAAAACAAACAATCCTAATGGGACTAGTATGTTTTCAATCTTAAGAATTGTTTGTTGGATTTGGAGTTTCTCAGTTTCCCTAAACTGAACATATAACTATTTAAATTTGTTATCTTGAAAATTATGTGCTATAGAGAAGATAAATAAAATGTCACTGCTATTGTACTTCTAGCTAAAATGGAATTGATAAAAATAAAGTGGATAGGACAAATGGGACAAAATTTTCTCAAATTACATTAAACAAAAACAAACAGGTGAAAACTTCCTTTCTCTCTCTCACCATGCTCCCAGCGCACGGTAGTTAACCTACGCCACTGTGAATACCATGGGGCCTGGATGAGGCAGAGGAAGGGGACGACCAAAATCAGTACCAATTGTTTCGTTTGGGAGTGCAATTGGTGCAAGGATGCCGCCAGAGACATCCAAAGCAAGCGCTCAAAGTCCAGAGGTAGTGTTTAAAAAAGCGCCCGCTTCCTCACTTTAAGCGAGAAGCGAAGCGGAGCGAGAAGGTGCACGCTTCAGCAGGGTGAAGCGACTCAGGTGTAGAAAAGCGACCACTTCCCACTAAAAAGCGAGAAGCGGGAAAGCGATGCGATGCGAAGGAAGCGACCGCTTCTGTGTTTTAAAACAGACCCAACCCTATTTTATTAAAAACGAGATGTCTGGTCTTTCATTAAACGAATAAAGCGACTAGGGTTTTAAAGCAGAGACACTGGTCGACTTCTTCTTCTTCAACAGCAACAGGTATGTTCTGATTTTCCTCCTCCTCCTCCTTCTTCTTCTTCATCTTCTTTCACTGTTTAAATGTCCAAATAGTAGCGAAATAATGGCAATTTTTTTTTACCTTCGGTTCTTTCTCAGAATTGATGCCAATTTGGGTTCTTCTTTCTCTGCCTAGTTTTTAACAGAGAATTACTGCCCTTCCTCTATACAGAGAATTTTAATTTTTTTTTAAAATTCCGCTTCACTTCACAAAAGCGAGTGCTTCGGTTCTCGCTTCTCGCTTTAAGCAAAATGGGGGTTGTCGCTTTTTCTCGCTTCACGCTCTTCACAACACTGTACAGAGGAGAACAATCCTAACCATGCAAGCATTGGACGAGCTTCAATAGATCTGCTAGCTAGTGAAATCAACACACAATTAGACCTAAAGGAAAATCCAGCAACAACACCAAAGGGATTGGGCTTGAGTACTATAACCCTAATGGAGAAATCCAATGGAACAGTAACCCCAGGGGGAGTGAGTTTACCAGTGGAGATACTGAAGGAGGATTCAACTCTGAAGCGACCAATTTTGAAGAACTTAAACGAGAAGGCCATGGATCTGGAAAGCAAAAGCACAAATCCTACAGAGAATGCCCCAGTGAAGGTAGCATGGACAAGCCTATTTTCTAAAAACAGATGGGCAACTAATGGTATGTCTCTCTCCTACATTCCACCACAGATAGTGAATGGTCAACCCATGACTCAACTAGTTAAATCTGAAGTAGATAAGGAAGCAGAAAAGGAAAAGTGCGCTTATATTTATGTAATAGGAGAGGTACCTGGTTTCGATGTGATGAGTCGATATATAAGGAAAACTTGGGCAAATGTAGCTGTCCCGGATCTGTTTCTGCATGAGGGGGGCTACTATGTGGTAAAATTTCAAAGTGTAGAGGACATGAAGGAAATCTTTTACGCAGGTCCCTACACTATCAGCAACAGACCTTTGATTCTGAAGGTTTGGACACAAAACTTTGATTTTAAAAAGGAATTCCTCACAAACATCCTTTATGGGTCAAGTTTCCAAACCTTCCTATGCGATGCTGGAGTAGTGATTCTCTGAGTAGAATTGCAAGTCTCATTGGTACACCAATTTTTGCAGATGAATGCACCTCAAAACAATCTCGAATTTCATTTGCTAGGATGTTGATAGAGGTGAATGCAACTAAGGCACTCTCTGAAGAAGTTGCCGTGAGGAACCAACAGGGGAGGTTTTTCAGCAGAGCGTCACTTATGATTGGAAACCTGCATTTTGTGACCAATGCCTCCAAGTAGGTCACTCACGTAAAGTCCAACCACAACCTGGCCAGCAACATCCAGAAGTTCAGAGACAAAAGAGAGGCCCAAAAAGAGTGGAACAAGTATGGGGAACTAAGAATCCAAGGGACAAATCTATCGAAGGTAATGGGTAGATGCAACATAAGCAAGATCAAGACATACAAGGCAATGATGTGCAAACAAAGGTGCATACTCCGATCCTGCTATCCTTAAAGATGTAAATGCCCAAACAATTAAAGAGGATCAAAAGGATCAAATGGCAGAAGCTGCAAAGAGTAAAGGAAAGGCTACAATACCCCAAAGTCCTCCACTGGACTACACCACTTAGAAATTCTTTTGAGATACTCGGTGCAGAGTTGCAGAGAAGTGATAAAACTATGCCTCCAGATAAGAGGGGGAGGGGGGGGGCAAGTACCTCTCAATGACCTGGTGCATATGGAATGTGAGAGGCACTAAAAAGAGGTACAAACAAAAGGAGCTCAGGAATTACCTCAAAAATGCCAAAATCTACTTAGCAGGATTAGCGGAGACAAGACTTAAGCAACATAATGCTCAGAAGATTCTTAACAGCATAGCCCCTGGTAAGGGATTCTATAATAACTATCAAGAGGCACCTAATGGTAGAATATGGTTAATGTGGGATGAGCAAAGGTTCTTTGTGAACTTGTTAGTTGTTACTAGTTACAGCCCAACTGATTCACTATAAAGTTTCCAGACAAAATTACTGCAATTGAGCAACTGGTGACAATCATTTATGGCTTTAACACTGTAGAGCAAAAACTATCCTTATGGGCTGCACTAAACACATTTGGGCCTTCGATCAACCTCCCTTGGTTGGTGAGTGGAGACTTTAATGATGTACTCTACTCCATAGATAGAGTAGGAGGAAACCCCATCAGTGCTTCTGAGACCAAAGACTTTGAAGATTGTATACTCAACTTAGGCCTAAATGAGCCGCATTGGAGTGGTCAGTACTATACCAGGTCTAATAAACAACAGGGTCGTGATAGAGTGTGTAGTAGAAGTGATAGAGCCTTGGGTAATGGAGATTGGATGCTATGCTGGGGCCACATTAAAGTGGAATATGATGTTCCATTTATTTCAGATCATTCTCAAATATTACTTCACTTGAAATCTATAACCAAATCACCCGAGACTCCCTTCAGATTCTTCAACATTTGGACTGAACATAGCCAGTTTGAGTCATTTGTGAAGGAGGTGTGGCAGAAACAATTAGATAACAATCCTATGAAGAATATATGGATGAAGCTGAAGGCCTTGAAACCTTGCAAGAAGCTCAATAAAGAGGAGTTTAGCTACATCACACAGAAGGTTGAGGTTACCAAACAACAACTGAGAAGTATAGAAGAACAACTAGCCCAACAGTATACAGATGCACTGATGATAGAAGAAAAAGAGACAGCTCAAGACTTGGAAAAATGGTCCTCAATAGAGGAAAGTGTGATGAGACAGAAATCTAGAATTAGATGGATCAAATTGGGTGACGCTAACACCAAGTATTTCACAATAGTAATCAAGGAGAGAACAGTCGAGAAACAAATAGTAGAGCTCAACACACTTACAGGAAATAAGATCAATGACCCAAAGGCTATTAGTGATGAAATTATCACCTTTTATAGAAGCCTAATGGGAACATCAGCCAAGGAGCTACCAGCCATCAACCAGTGTTTTGGATAGCGTGCAGCGACAAATAGCGACGAAGGCCCGCTTCACTGAGGCGAGATGCGCGCAGCGAAGCGCTCGCCTTTTTGATGTGAAGCGACAATTTATACAAAAACATAAAATATTATATACATATAACTAAAAAATCAATAACAATAATATATTAATAAATATATCATTCAAAAATTAAAGACTCAATAGATAGTTATAGACTCATAGTAGATTCATTAACAAAAGTCTAATATTCTAAACTCTAAAACAAGCAACATCTATTCTTCTATAATTGAAAGAATAGAGCTACAAGTCAGAGCAAACAACAGATACAGAGCAAAGAAAGAACATAGCAAAGAAAGAAAGAATCAAAGAAAGAAAGAAGAAGAAAGTATTCATTAACAAAAGTCTAATATTCTAAACTCTAAAACAAGCAACATCTATTCTTCTATAATTGAAAAAATAGAGCTACAAATCAGAGCAAACAACAGATACAGAGCAAAGAAAGAAAGAAGAAGAAAGAAACAACAGAGCTACTGCCTCTGCTCGATGTCCAAAAACAGAACCCAAAAATAAAATAAAGCTCTGGTCGAGAATCAGAGCAAAAAAAGAAAGAAAGAAGAAAAACAAAGCTGAAAGAGAAGAAAAACAGCGATCACTGAAGAAAGAAGAAAGAAGAAAGAAGAAAGAAGAAAGAAGAAGAAAAAGAAAAAAGAAGAAGACAACAATGGTGGTCGACCAGAACTGAAATAGAAGAAGAAGAAAGTAGAAGAAGAAGAAAAGAAAAGAAAGTAACATACCTGAAGTGGTCGCTATGGCTGATGATGGAAGAAGAAGAAGATGTGAAACCCAAGCCCTAATTTTGTCGCTGAAGGAGAAGAAGTGGTCGCTGCTCGTAAGAAGTGAAACCCAAGCCCTAATTTTTGTGTTTTAGTAAAAATCGTTGCCTTTTCTTCCGTTATTTTCAAATAGCGACGCCTCGCATGCCCTCTCGCTACACACGCAGAGGCGCTCGCTTTTCTTATTCGCATCGCAACAACCCAGAAATGGCGACACTGTCTCGCCTCACGTCGCTACATGCTTTTAGCGCTGTAGCGCTCGCTATTTACAACACTGCTATCAACAGGCTGATCATGCAGCAAGGACCAAAGTTGACTCATGAACAACAATTGGCATTGTGCAAGGACGTTACAACTACTAAAATTTATGACAGCTTATGCTCGATTGGAGATGACAAGGCACCTGGAGTTGATGGGTACAATGCAGTCTTTTTCAAGAAGACATGGCACATAATCAAGGAAGAGATAAACCAGGCTATTTTAGCTTTCTTCACAACAGGGAAGCTATACAGAGCACTTAACTGTACTGCCCTCACATTGATACCTAAATCTGAGAATCCCCTCTCAGTAAAAGAATATAGGCCCAATAGCCTGCTGCACTGTCCTATATAAAATTATAAAAGTTTTAGCATCAAGATTACAAAAAGTGATGCCTGATATTATCTATGAAGCACAGGCAGGCTTCATACCAGGGAAGAGAATAGGTGATAACATCATATTGGCTCATGAACTAGTCCAGGCCTACAATAGGAAGCATGTGTCTCCTAGGTGTACGATCAAAATTGACCTTCAAAAAGCTTATGACACAGTTGAATGGCGCTATCTGGAGCAGGTATTGGAAGAATTGGCTTTCCCCAGAAAATTCATTGCTTGGAATATGGAATGCCTTAAAAGAGTGAACTACTCTATCTTGGTTAATGGTGAACCAACTGAACCTTTCGATGCTGCAAGGGGCTTGAGACAAGGGGATCCCATGTCCCCTTTCCTGTTTTATCTTAGTAGGCAATTGAACAGCTTGAAGAATGAAAAGACTTTCAGATTTCATCCAAAGGGTGCAAAGATGGGGATTACACATTTGTCCTTTGCAGATGATCTATTACTCTTTGCCCATGAAGATGTAGGGTCTGTACACCACCTTCATCAGTGTTTTCAGCATTTCTTCTCTGCCTCAGGCTTACAAGCTAACCTAGGCAAAAGTTCATTGTATTGTGGAGGAGTGATACATGCAGAAAGGGATAGAACTTGCAGCTGTTGGGATATGTCTATGGGACCTACCTTTCAAATACTTAGGTGTACCTTTGTCAACTAAGAAGCTGACCATTGCACAATGGCAGCCTCTTATCCAGAAGATTGTCAAAAGAATCTCCTCATGGACTGCTAGGAAATTATCCTATGCTAGAAGGATCCAACTAGTTAAATCAGTCATCTTTGGTATCCAAGCATATTGGTCTCAGCTTTTCATGATCCCTGCCAAGGTATTGAACATAATTGATGCATATTGTCGCAGCTATGTGTGGTCAGGTGTCAATACTATAAATAAGAAGGCTTTGATTGCCTGGGAAAAGGATTGTTCTCCTAAATCAGCAGGTGGACTTAACCTTATGAATCTACGGATTTGGAACAAGGCAGCAGTAGTAAAAACCTATTGGGACTTAGCACATAAAACTAACAGGTTATGGATTCGATGGATTCATAGTTACTACATTAAGGGACATCAATTTGCTAATATGAAGGTGCCACAAAGTGCATGTTGGATGATTCGGAAGATTTTTGATGCAAGAGATATCATGCTGCAAATGTACCATTCTGCTCCAGGGAAAAACTTGATTAAACAGACTTACTTGCAGCTTCTAGGTGATCTCCCAAGAATACCATGGAAATGGCTAATGTTCTCCAACGAAGCTAGACCTAGAGCAAGATTTACCATGTGGCTTCACTTGCATGGAAGGCTACTTACTGTTGATAGATTAGCAAAATGGGGACTCAATGTGAAACTAAAGTGTAGCCTATGTCAAGAACACAATGAGGCAAATGAACACCTCTTTGTTCAATGTAGAATCTCAAGGAAGCTATGGGGACAAGGTTCTGCTATGGGGAAAGAAGCATGCACTATTTCCAAACACATGGAATCAATATCAACACTGAATTATTGAGAATGCCAAGGGGAAATCAACAATTGCCCAGGTCTTCAAATTGTTATATACTGAACCAGCGCAAGCTATTTGGATGGAAAGGAATCATGGGATATTTGAGCAAACGAGCAAAGATTGGAGTGCCATTGCAAAAGAGATAGCCTTCATGTGTTGTGCTAGATCATCTGTTAGAACTAGGAGCTATTTTCAGACTTAAATGTTCTAAATTTCTCTAAGTGTACATATAGAGGTATGGATAGTCTTTCTTGTTTTCTTGTCTTTAGATAGTTAGTGAGTTAACTAACTATGGCTTTGTAAAGTTTATCCTTGGTGATTAATAAAAATTTTAATTACCAAAAAAATAAAATAATAACAATTCACTTATACGAGCCATCCAATCTCTTTTGTTCTAGCTAAGATATCGGAAAAAAAATGAAGGAATACTTTTTTCTCCATTTCTTCTCATTGTGACCGGAAGTAAACTATACAAAATACTATAAAAGAAAGGACAGCCTACCTAAGGCAAGTATCAGGGTTGCTTTCACGGTTCAAACCCGTGACCTATATGCCACACAGGAGTTGCACGAGGACAGCCTTGCAGTAAACAAATTTTAAACAATTTAAGTAAGATCAGTTCGAGCCATATATAAAATTAAACAATTTTAAAAAAGAAGTATTCTACATCAAATTTGCAACCCCTGATTGGGAGGAATGGTAAAGATGTAGCAACCAATAATATAAACAGATGAGAAATTAGAAAGCACACAGAGACCTCTTCGTCCACAAGATCGATTTCGGAGAGCTTACGAGCTGATTTTTTCCGAGAAGAGCCCACTTCTTTAGCAAGGAAATAGTTTCTTGAGAACCCAAACTCCTCTTCCTCAATCTCATCCGCATCCATTTCCTCAGACCCAGAGAATCTCAAACACTAAGAATTTGTTCAATTAACAAGCACAATCTCAAAGAAGTGGGTTTTTTCTTTGTATTTCTTCTTCTATTACTCTTCTATTATAGAGCGAATAGCAGACAGTTGTGAGGTGTGTTTATAATTTCATTGTTTAAGTGCAAATGTAGGAGACATAACGAGGGAATTGCCGCTGCTCTTTAAAGTTTAATCTCTTTTACTCTCCTCAATTCTTTTATTCTCTCTCTATAGAACCTCAGTCAGAGTCTAGCCGCCCAGGCATACACAAGTCCAGGCATATACAATTAAGGAGTATGTATAGTGTTTTCGCTCTTTCCCCTTCAGCGTGACTCATCCAAAATCTCGTGACTCATCCAAAATCTAATAGTCGTGGGTGAAATTACTTTTATCAATTGAGCAAAATATAATTGTTGTGGGTGAAATTACTTTTATCAATTGAGCAACCCTTACTTATTAGTTTAAAAACTGACGTGCCTTCTTATTACAGGTTTATGTGCAAAGAAGGAAAAAGAGGCATGTTGATTTGCTTATTTTCTAAATATTCTATGGTAAGGATAATTTTTAGAAAAAAGGTCTAAATTTCCTCCTCTAATTTCGAATATTGTCTACATCTATCCTCCATTATATTATTCGGTCAAATTTTCCCCACCGTTATACTATCCGGTCAAATTTACCTTTACCATCAACAAACTTTTAAAAATTATCCCCCAATCCGTTAGGTGACCCAGAATCTCCCAAATCATTTTAATTAAGTCACTTATTCTTCTTCTTGATTCAGACAAGAGGGGTTGCTCTGATGGTAAGCAACCCCCACTTCCAACCGAGAGGTTGTGAGTTTGAGTCTCTCCAAGAGCAAGGTGGGAAGTTCTTGGAGGGAAGGATGCCGGGGTCTATTTGGAAACAGTCTCTCTATCCTAGGGTAGGGGTAAGGTCTGCGTACACACTACCCTCCCCAGACCCCACTAAGTGGGATTATACTGGGTTGTTGTTGTTGTTGTTGTTATTCTTCTTCTTGATTCGCTATTTTTGAAATAGTTGGCATTTAACTACTTTCTTAATTAAAAATATAAGAGAAAAAAATATTAAAATAATACAACGGTTAGTAAACAAAGTAGTTGAAGAATCTAAATTAGGTAGCTTGTCTAAATTTTAAAAGTATTTACAACACTTCAACTTTAATGAATTCGTTGCACCAAAGGTATGGAGACTTTGCAAGTATTAATGATAGAAGTTGAAGTTCCTTGGAGACTTTACGTTGTCGAATTCAACTTTTCTTTAATCAAATGCCTATGCATTATGCACTCTTAAGTTAATCCATCGAACTATATACTAACCAGACAATAAGAAAATATATTTGAATATACATATATGTACGTGATGAGCAGCTGCATATAATACATAATAAATAGACCCATTGAATTCTACGGTGTGTATATGGTTGAAAAATAAATAAAATTTTAAACCAATCCAAACCCATTATCACAAGAAGAGAAGTGGGTGCAATGGTGATTAAAAATAGGGGTGAATTTGGCCGGATAGTATGACGGAGGTTAAATATAGACAGTTTTCGAAAGTAGAAGGGTATATTTGGCCCGTCTCCCTAATTTTTATTGTTTATATAGCATTACATCATAGCCTATTATTTATCCTCGATACGTGCTACTTGCACATCCTTAAATAGTGATTTTTTTTTACTCTTTCTTCCTTTATTTTGGTCGTTTCCCTATGTGACCCTCAATCATGGGTCTGTTGTTAGCAATGTGATCGTGGCTACAAAATGAAAAAGGGTAGGGGGAGGGGGGATGAGGATGGGAGCTATTGCTGGCAAAGCGTTAAAGAAGCTGATTTTCTGTAATAAAGATGAGCTGTTAATCACATAAATGTAATTGATCTATTACAATTAGCTAACTTATCGCCGATAATTTCAAGCTTTTTAAGTTTTGGTGATAAAAGATTTATAATTTCTTCACCTTAAGAAAATTTCTACTTAGAAGTCGATTTATTGATACTCCCAAGGTAACATTGGCAAATTTGCTAATGAGTCGCAGCCTTCATCAATCTTTGAATACTAAACAGAATATCCAACCTAATTTGCTAATATGTTTTACTCTTAGGAAGTTAAACAACTAGCAAAACCAATATAATCATGGTTCATCTATATGGTCTGTGAATCTGCTATGTTAATAAGGAATTGGTATGATAAAGAGTTAATACCCTCAAACCCACCTAAATTATACGATTTTTGTCAGTTTCATATCTAAACTATTGAGTGTCCCTGGAAACCCCCTGAACTATATCCCCCTTCGTAATTAAACCCCCCCATCGCATTAGCCCTAGTGCATATGGTACACGCTCTAATTAAATTATAAAACATGCCATGTGGCATGCCACATGGATAATTAATCTAATTAATCATAAAATCGACTTAATTAAGTAAAATAACTTTATTACGCTCAATCAAAAAATTAGGTTGTTTTTACTCGTTCCTTCAGTAAAGACTCTCAGTCAAAATATGTTCCTTTTACTCCCACCAGAGAAAACTCTCATCGGACCTTCAAAGTCTCTTCTCCGATCATCTTCCTCCAATTTCTCTTCAAAACTAATCGCTGCT
This sequence comes from Nicotiana sylvestris, assembly GCF_000393655.2. Lineage (NCBI taxonomy): Eukaryota > Viridiplantae > Streptophyta > Magnoliopsida > Solanales > Solanaceae > Nicotiana > Nicotiana sylvestris. The sequence goes on from NC_091058.1 coordinate 95,790,329, forward strand.
ACCATTGATTCCTCTTCAAAACTAGTCGCTGCTATTTCGAATTTGGAATAAAGGTGAAGTTTTGCTGGTGAATCAGAACAAAATTAGGGCTTAGGGTTTTGCTGGTGAAATATCTTCCTCCGATTCTTTAAAGAATCTGAAGATTATTAAAGAAGATTGCTTTAATACGGGTTTTATTCTTTTTTTCCTATTAATTTTGTTGCGAAATTATGATAGGTAGTGCTGCGATTTAGTTCGTAGTTCCAAAATTTGGGTATTTTCTTCGAGCTATTACATCTTCCTGCTTGTAGATATTTGTTTGTCGAATATATAGTTGCATGCATGTTGCTTGTTGTTAGTTTTGGATTTTGGGTCTTTTTATGTTAGATTAATAAAATGTTATGTGTTTTTGGCCTTATTCTTTGCTGCTTTTTATTGTTATTTTAGGGTAATGACAGACAAATATTTGAATTTGAGATTTCATATTGGTGGTATGCTTGTGAGTGAGGTAGGGCCGGTTTATGTTGGAGGGGGGGGGGAACACTGAATATGCCTTTAATGTGGATACGGGCAAACTTTCTATTCCAGAAATTATTGATTATGCCAAGGATTTTGGGTTTACCAATGTAGGAAAAATGTATATTGTATCTTCTAAAGGTGGCAGTTTGGTAGAATTAAAAAATAATAGGGATTTGTTGGTACTTGCTGAGCTGTTAAGTAATAAGGATACAATAAACATTTATGTATGCCATAAGGGAGATAATGTGGTCCAGAATAGCCATGTACCTAGTGGGGTCGTTGAAGAATCTTCCAGTAGGGTTGTTGAAAGTTTCAATGCACCTTTAGATTCCTAAATTGAAAATATTGATCGTAGTGGTCAAACAGAACCCCCTAAACAGTCACATGTTGTAGAAAAACATCCTACAAACTCTTTAGTAGATGAAGATGATTATGACATGGAAGATGAAGACTTAGAGGAAGATAACATAGGTAATATTGAAATAGTAATAAATCTAGCAGTTCTGATGATGAAGAGCATGAGGATGATTATGGTAGTGATGTGCATGAAGAGTTGAACATAGTTAAAACAGATTTGAAGGCATATAAAAAGAAAAAAAGAGCACCAAGAAAGAAAGTAGTTGTTGATTGTTTTCTTGGACCTGTTGGGATAGATCCAGGTTTTTGAAGACATAGATAAAGGGAACAAAAATGTTTCTGGTAAGTTAGTTGGTGATGAGCCTTTTTATGACAATTCAGATGCTGATAGTTTTGTGAGTGACAGTGACAATGAGAGTGCTAGTGAATCAGGAAACATAAGTGGTAACATGAAAGCAAGAAAGGAGAACAAGAGGGTAATGTATGATCCAAAATGGGAAAATGTGGTTTGGCAACTTAACACGGTCTTTGAAAATGTATATAAGTTTAGTTGTTATGTATACGTTAGTTGTTAGCTTAAGTTAGCTGTTAGTTTGGGACTGTTAGTTCTGATTGGTATTAGTTGGTACTAGCTGATTGAGACTGTTTCTATATGTGCAAAAGAAGTGGCTAAGTCATAAAAATCAACCTCTAAAAAGAGATCAAAGGCTGACTCCCAAGCATCTACTAGTAAGAAGAATGCTAAAGCTAAGGGTGGTAAAGGAAGAAGCAATAGCAACTTGGTGCAGAACTCACAAAACTCAGATGTACAACAATCTCAAGTTTCAGATGTCCATCATTCTCAGGTTTCAGATGTGCAACAATCTCAAGCAAGCAACAGAGATGCTCTTACTGCATTTAAGAGGCCAAGAGTAGTAGGACATGGAGTATTTGTCAGCAAAAATGGCTATACATGTGTTGAGGTAATTAGCAGTTTAGTTGCTAGTTTTGAGGTTGCAAGTTAAACTCTATTGTCCGATATCTATTTTTTTTAACTTAATTTTTAGCAAGGGAGGCCTGTTAGTAGGGTAATCGATAGTGGAAGGAACAATGGAGCAGTTGAGGCGGGTCTGAGGGTATTAACTCTATGATAAACTGTGATGTGAGAATTGCTTAAGTTTATGGGAAGACCATGAAACTGTGCCAATGGAAGAAATGTCTTGTGAATTCTGTGTGTTGAAGTTCAAGGAAGAATGTAATCTGGTTAACCAATTTCAGTCTTATATATATTGAAATGATCTGCCAATGAAAGAAATATCATTCTAAATTCTGTCTAGTGCAGTTCAAAATTCGATTTACAACTATATGGGCCAAAAATTGACTTAGTTATGTTCAGACCATATCAGCATTAGGAGGGCCTTCGAGAGCTTCCACGTATCATCAGTATGACTTCAACAAAGAGGCAAATCCAAGATCGAAGTGATCTAGTGAGAGACGAAGGATTTGGTCAAGGCCGAGGACAAGCACTCCCTTAAAAAAGGAATAATAACGGGTAGTTTTAGATAAGACTTTAGAGAGAATATCCATATTAGGGTTTTTAGACATGTGTTCCCGTATAAATAGAAAGAGACATAGTTATGAAAAGATAGGTTTCTCTGTAGAATCTTGCTTTATTGCACACATACAAAATATACATTTTTTTCTAAAATTTTTGCCTAACTTTTCCACTCGATCCAAGAACAAACTGAACATTCGAAGGATCATCAATCATTCATCATTGTCAGAAAGAACATCCACAGATCTCACCCTTTTCGGGTGACTCACATGTTTCTATTTACTTAAATGCTATTCATTGCTATTTATTGTTATTTAATGCTATCCCCTTCTTTTGGGCTATTGAATATCGCTAGTGTTATCAATATTTGTTGCTACTTGGATAATATACGTATTATCTTACTACAAAATCAGTTAATATATCTTTTGGACATTAATATTGGCTAAGGTTGGCTCTATTTTATTAAATCAATTGTCTAAGCCCATATCTAAATTTTGGGTCAAACAGTTTTCCGCCGTCTGTTGGGATTCTTAGCTAATCTTTTAGTTTCCATTAGATCGACAACTCACGTGTTGTTGCTAACCTAACAAACCACAATTTTTTTCTCCTTCCCTGCACGTATAAGAATTTACATGGCAGGTAAATGAGATAGAACTAAGGTGACGTATGACATCCCCGATAACCTCATGAACGCTATCAATGAGAGATATGAAACGCTGGACGATGATTTAACACCCACTGCCTCCCCTAGGTACGAGAGGTTACCTCCCCCTCATTGTAGCACAACAAAACCAAATGGAAATGGGGCCTCAACGTCCACAAGAGAAGGGATACCACCTGCCATGAAAAAGCTCCTCGAAGCGTGGTTGACCGATACATTAGTAAGTGTGCTCAACAAACAAGCTCCATGCACGACCATAGAAACCACGAGAGCCCATACGGTACAGTAAGGAGACAAACAAGGCAATCGACTAGACCCTCTAACGCTAGGTATAACTCACAATGTTACTGACAGTTCAGGTGATGGCGTCCTCGCCGCTGCTTTGAAGAGGATGGAAGAAATGAAAAATGAAAGCAAAATGCTTAGAGACCAAATGAAAGAACAACAAGAACGAGTAGACAAGATACCGGGTGCCCCTAAGTTACTGCTATTGAGGGATGCCAGCAGGTTCGTAGAGCAGCCATATAGCGTGGAAGCGACCCCATATGCCATACCAAAGACCTTGAAAATTCTACCATATCTCAAGATATACGACGGAGCAACCGACCCCGAAGATCACATGACTCATTATGTCACCGCCGTGAAGGGTATCAACCTCACAAAGGAACATGTGTCCTCCATTTTGCTGGAGAAATTTGGCAAAACCCTCACTAGAGGGGCATTAACACGGTATTCACAACTACCAATCTACTCCATAGGAACCTTCGAAGAAATGGCCGATAAGTTCGTGACAGAGCATGCCGGGGCTAAGAAAGTCGAAACAAGAGTAAACGACATCTTTGACATCAAGCAATCCCGAGGAGATGGACTAAGGGACTTTCTAGCCCGATTCAATAGGGTAAGGATGACCTTATCAAATGTATCTAAAGGGATAGAAGTCGTAGCCTTTCAGAAAGGGTTGGGCAGAGAGGGTTCAAGAGAGACCAAAAAGCTGCTAAGCCAGTTGATGAAGTACCCTCCAACCACTTGGGACGAAATCCATAATGCCTATTGTGCCCAATTCTGGGCAGATGATGACGACATCAATGGACCAACTCGACGGATCATCTCGGTACAAGCTGAACCCAGGAAAGAACGAAGAGATAATAAGAGGGATCACCCAATTTCACGGCCAAACAGAGAACGACATCAGCCTTACGTCAAAACCCTCGTACCTCCTTCCTTCCGCTATGACGACGACCCATCTAGGCCAAGAATGGGGACTCACAAGAATGAAAGAGTTATGCCCCCCTGTTATCTACTCACAACTTTTGTGTTTCACCTACAGAAATAGTCTATGCCCTGGAGAAACTTGGAACAAAGGTAAAGTGGTCGCCAAAGATGAGGTCTGATCCTAGCACCAAAATATCCGACACCCTCTACGAATTCCACCAGGAATGCGGGCACAAAATAGAAGATTGCATCGCCCTAAGGCAAGGAGTAGTGAACATGTTACAGTAAGGGCACCTTAAAGAGCAGCTAAGCGACATAGGAAGGAACGCCTTCGCCAGGGGTCGAGAACATCAAGGTCTGCCGAAGCCTCCCTCACCGTCCTGCACCATCAATATGATTATTGACGGCAACAATGATGCCTCCATTAACGACATCAAGTTCACTACCACTTACAAGCTCAAAAGATCGATCACCCACGAACGGTATGACGGCCTCGAAGAAAGTATCATCTTCGACGAGTCCGATGCCGACGGTTTGACTTTCCCTCACAACGATGCTCTTCTCATTACCATACGAATTTCAGATACTGATGTTAAATGCATTATGGTAGATGATGGGAGCGGAGCATGCATATCCATCCCCGAGTCCTCACTCAGATGAGATTCGAGGACAAGATAGTGCCACGCTGCATCACACTAACAAGTTTTAAAAATGTAGTTGAATGTACTTCAGGAGAAACTACACTCCCTGTCCTCATCGACGACATAACTCTAGAGACAACATTCTACATCATGGACCGGGCCACCACATAGAATGCCATAGTAGGATGATCATGGATACATCCCATGAGAGCCATCCCATCCAGCCTATACCAAGTGATCAAGTTCACAACACTATGGGGAATATTCAACATATGAGGGGAACAACACACATCCTAGGAATGCTACCGCATTGCCATGGATGGCTCAACAACCCAACAAAAGAAAGATAGGGAAAAAGAAGCATAGCAATCAACAGGGTCGAGGTCGACACACGAAGAGACTAAGGACGTCATTATAGAACCTGAAACGGTTGAAGCCTCAGACTCAACTAGAGGACCCTGACCCTGTTCAACTGGATTCCAGCAACCCCAGCAAAAAGGCCTACATCGGTCAAACTCCAAGAACAAGGTAAATTTAGCCAATTTTTAATAACTAATGCAGATTTTATTTGCCTTCAGCCATATAGATATGCCAGGCATCCCCAAGGAAATCGCCCCACACAAATTGAACGTCGACCCATTCTATCCCCCTATAAGGTAGGTCAGACGAAAGTTCAACCCTGCCATCAATGATGCCGTCCACGAGGAGGTAGAGAAACTATTAGAAAATAGATCCATCAGGGAGTCGAAATACCCCATTTGGATAGCCAACGTGGTGATGGTCAAAAAGAAAAATAGGAAATGGATGATGTGTGTAGATTTCACAAACTTGAACAAAGCATGCCCGAAAGATTCAGTCTCATTGCCACGTATCTACCAACTCATCGACGTAATGGCTGGTCATGAGCTGCTAAGTTTCCTGGATGCATTCTTGGGCTATAACCAGATACTCATGGAAAAAGAGGACCAGGAGAAAACCACGTTCATTACCCACCGATGAACATATTATTATATGGTCATGCTGCTCGGGTTGAAGAACGCAGGAGCCACCTATCAGAGATTGGTCATGAGAATGTTCAAAGACCAACTCGGCAAAATCATGGATGTATATATCGACAACATACTGGTCAAATCCGTAAGGGAAGAAGACCATATCGACCACTTGAGAGAAGCTTTCTGTTACATCTCACATTTTCGTACGTCAAAATTTCGTCATAAGTTAATCGACGTAAGCTCGGGGATGAGATTATCTTGAGGTTAACGTATTTATGATATTTATAACAAAGCGATAAGTAAGTGCCATGAAGGATAAAGGATACATGAATTAAAGAGAATGAGTTTCGTTGAAGGTTGTCGATTTGGGATAAAATACGGTCCAAGCAATAATACCCGATATTTATAGACTAGTACCATAAAAGATACCATATGACCGTGATAGTATGATGTATAAAGTATATTAAAAATGAGTAGTATTTTAAGTAATTTGAGACAATTCTTAATTATGTGGGTAATTGGTTAATTACCGGGTAATAGAATATTACCTAATCAATTAATAAATTATTAGATAAGATTAAACCCCCCTCCCCCAAAACGTGGAAGCAAGCCACTTTCCAAATGAATGACTCTTAGTTACTTGGATTATATGGCAACCTAGTATGTTAGTTACAAGACATCTTATGCCTAATGTTTTTATTTTCTAACAGCGCTTTAATTCTAAGACTTTTAACAAAAACTTTCCATAACTTCAGTAGCTCATTTCTCTTAACGTTTCTGTTAAGCATAAACATAATCTCTTCAAACTTCACCAAGACTTTCAGAACTCTTTTCATAGTTAAGGATACATTTTAACGTCATCGTTACTTAAGGAAAAATTCAGCTAAGATGGTCTTTGCATAAGAAACGTTATTGCTTCGAGCTTTCATACAACTTGTTCCGTATTTTGTCGCAATTAACGGGTGTTAGAGGATTGTCAAGAGAATCGACTCAGGTATGTTAAGGCTATCCCTTCTTTCTTTTTGGCATGATCCAAATTATACAAAAGAAACGAGCAAACACACAGTTTTCATAAGCGATTCTATTCATAAAATACTAGGGGTCTCTGTGTTCTTGATTCCCCATGTGACATATTATTATATCTTCTGCTCATGGGTCTCAGAATAATACGCAGTTGATAAAGTTTATCCGAAAGGAATATTGAGATTATTAACATATTTTCATGCATTTCATTCATTTATACATATACATTGATCCATGACCAGATGGCGTTATATACGTGTATATATATATATATATATATATATATATATATATTATGGCGTTATATACACACCACCACTTGATCAGTTGGTATATGTTGATGATGTTGCCTACAATAGCCGAGATGATATGATGGGATGCCCTCAGAGGCTTGATGATTTTATATACACCTATACCTATGCATGACACAACATTTATATGCACATGCATGACACTATAAATGTTTCAAAATTTACAAAGTTATTCAGACTTACAAGTGGATTTGTTTATTCCATGTTTCATCTATGTCTTTTATGTACTAATTTTCATGCCTTACATACTCAGTACATTATTCGTATTGACGCCCTATTTCCCGAGGCCTGCATTTCATGCCCGCAGGTACAGGTAGGCAAGCTGACAGCCCCCTTCTTAGGATCCTTGATCAGCGAGAGTTGGCATGCTCCACTTGATCCGAAGCTGTTTTTGATTTTGATATGATATGCTTGTATACATATATGGGTATGATGTGGCTCAGTCTCATCTTTGTACAATTGTATTTCTATTAGAGGTTTGTAGACAGTATGTCTAGTTAGATAGTATGTGGCCTTGCTGGCTTCCAGTTTTAAGGTAAATAGTTGTCTATAGTAGCCTTGTCGGCTCGCCCTACGTATGCTGCACGTATATGTACATATGCCTTTTGGGCAGGTTTCCTTCATGTATGTTATTCTCGTAATTCAGCAAGTGTTATTTAGGTTTATATTATAGACACATGCTTAGGGGTGTTCGACATGTAGGACTCGGGCACCCATTGCGGCCCATTAATTTGGGTCATGACACTTTCGACATACTAAGATGATACAGGATGAAACTAAACCCAAAGAAATGCGCATTTGGCGTAGCCTCAGGAAAGGTTTTGGGTTTCTTAGTGTCACAACAAGGGATCGAAGTCAACCAAGACCAAATAAATTCTATCGACGAGATACCTAAACAACTGACTACTAAGAAGCGGGTCCAAAAGTTGACTAGTCAAATCGCCGCCCTATCAAGATTTATCTCGCGGTCGTTCGACATATGTCATAGATTTTTCGGCGTATTCAAAAAGGATAGTGGCCTCGAGTGGATGTTCGATTGCGTATAAGCTATGCGAGAGCTAAAGGCGTATCTGTTATCACCGCCTTTACTCTCGAAGCATGAACCCGGGGAACACCTCCTCGTCTACCTTGCCATCTCCGAAGCAGCAGTAAGTGTGATCCTGGTCCGACAAAATAAAGGTACGCAATCTCCTATTTATTACATTAGTAAAACACTCGTCGATACCAAGACGAGGTACCCACACCTCGAGAAACTAGCCCTGGCACTGGTCGTAGCTTCATGAAAGCTTAGACCCTATTTCCAGTGCCACCCTATCTCGGCCGTTGCCACTTTTCCTTTAAGAAGCATTTTACATAAACTTGAGCTGTCAGGGAGGCTGGCCAAGTGGACCATCGAGCTAAGCGAGCACGATATCACATACCAGCCTCAAACAATGATAAAGTTGCAGGTGCTTGCCGACTTCAGCACAAAAGTAATGCCCGAGGCCGAGAAAAGCCGCTCAGGCTTCTCTTCAAACACAAGACCTCTGGGTCCTATACACCGACGGTGCATCCAACACTTCTGGTTCTGGACTGGAACTCGTACTCGAGCTCCCTAATGGAGAGGTAATTCGCCGATCCATAAGGTGCCCAGATATTACTAACGATGAGGCCGAGTATGTGGATATAATTGCAGGGCTAAGGCTAGCACTCAAATATAGGGCAAAGTGGCTGAAACTCCATTGTGATTCTCAGCTCGTGGTTAACTAGGTTATAGGGACTTACCAAATAAAAGAGCAAAGGTTGCAAAATTATCAAGCCAAGATATGTAAGTTGCTGCCTAAATTCGACGAATGCCAGCTCGACCAAATCCCACAAACCAGAATACTAAAGCAGACCGCCTTGTCAAATTGGCTGCAACCACCAAAAGCATCACAACCGGAGATAATAGTGTAGTCCACCTCCTTAACCCATCACTAGACCAAATCGAGTTAAGATCTCTAAGTTTAACTTGGGATTGGCGCAATTGTATTATTACTTACTTTCAGGACAACACCCTCCCAAGCAACAAAAAGAAGCTAGAAAACTAAAATGCAATCATCCAGATACAACCCCCTTCACAACGACTTATATAAGAGGACATATAATGGCTCTCTGGCAAAGTGTTTGGGTCCAAACCAAACCCAACGCATTATCAAAGAAGTCCACGAAGGCCAATGCGATACCCATTCTAGTAACGAGCACTCTTTAGATGCCTCATACGGGCAGGGTACTATTGGCCCACCATGAAAAAACATGCCTCAGAATTTGTGAAGAAATGCAAAAAATGTCAGAAATACGCCCTAATAATCCACCAAGCGGGCGAACACCTTCATTCATTCACCTCTCCATGGCCGTTTATCAAGTGGGGGATTGACATTGTGGGTCCCTCAATCTCGTCCAAGTCACACCTCTATTTAAGGTTGTGAAATGTTCGATGCAATAGTAATATCCAACAAGGAGTCGGGGTCGATTTTCCACAGGGAGCTATAAATGGGAATTAGGAGTATATACTTTAGTGAACGAGCTTGAATTATCTCAAATTGCACTTCCACAAAATTGGGTTGTTTTTAAGTCTAAGTTAAACTAAGATTACCAACTAAGAATTAGAAGTAGGAAATTGTTTTTGTTGTTTTTCAAATAATATAAACGACCTAGGGCTATGACCTTTACCTAGGTATTTGCCTAACGGGTTGCAAACTTTAAAGCTTGTTTTGTTGGTCGGGGTGTATTATAGCTATCAACACTCAAGTACCCACTTAATACCTCTCGGTAAGAGAGTTATTTTGCCCAATTTGTCTTTCTCAAGTCCAAATAGGTATTGAATAAAACGGTTGATAAAAAGCTCAAGTCGGGTTTTACTATCTCTAGGTTCAACCCTTTAACTGGGACTATCAATCTCTTGATTTACCCCAATTTTTTGTTAGCAAAGTTTTCCTAGACTAAGTCTCTCTTTCTCAAGTAGAGACCAAGTCAAATAGGCATGAACTAATGTTTGCAACCATTAATTCTACAATTAAAAGCAAGAACAAGGCTAAATAATAAACACCCAACCATAAAAAAGCAATAAATCAAATAACCATTAAGTTTACTCTCTAGGATGGGTTACAACCCTAGTAAAATCTAGCTACTCATGCTTAAAACAGAAGAAATAGAAGAAAAAATGATAATTAAACCCATATTGATGATTAAAATAATGAAATCTATGTTCACAAAGCTCAAAATGGCAAAACTACTAAAGAGGGTAAAGAAAATGTATATTGATATTCAAACTTGACCTAAAAAAGTGAAACTCTTCTATTTATACAAAGTTGGAATTTTCGGACAAAAATGCCCTTTCGGAGGTTCTACGACCGCACAATTCCATGTGTGGTCAGCACTTTGCTTCAGCTTAACAGGATTTGAATCTTGCAGCCGCACAATTCTGAACCTCGGCCGCATCTCTCATTTTCTGCTAGTCCGCACATTTCTGAGTGCAACCGCACATCGCTCTTCTACGGACCGTACAAATGCCACTGCAGCCGCGTAGCTGATCTTCTGCCACACTTCCTATGAACTCGATATGCAAACTCTCTGAACTTTTACTCTTGCTTAGCTTCTGCGGCTGCACATTTCATGTGCGAACCGCACTTCTTACAGTTCTCTGATAAGTTTATCTTCATAATCTGCGGCCGTAGATGATATTCTGTAGTCCGCACTTTAAGCTTCTGTGCCTGTTTTTGTCCTTGAGTTTAGGTCACTACTTCTTGAGTTGGATTTTATCTTAGTGGCTCATTTTCCAACACTCCTGCAATTAAGCATATTTCATCAGTTTTCGGGAACCCAATTAAATACTTTTGGACTAAAACGAAAACTAAAAGGCGCTAATAAGTAGTCAAAATCCCCACTTATCATCCCCGCCCACCTGGGCGAGGTAATGTACGATTCTTTTTGGTTTTAACTAACTATTTCTTTAAATGGGTAGAAGAAGGAGCTTTCACCCAAGTACACGAACAAGAGGTAATCACCTTTATATAGAAAATATCATTTGCCGATTCGGCCTACCCAAGGAGATCATTTGCGACGACGGACTCCAGTTCACGGGAAAGAAAACCTTCAAATTCTTCGAGAAATGGCACATTAAGAGGATACTTTAAAACCCTTACCACCCAGTTGGAAACGGGCATGCAGAATCCTCCAACAAGTCCATATTAAACATCATGAAGAAAAAACTTGAAGAAGCCAAGGGACTGTGGCCGGAAATACTCCCAAAAGTATTGTGGGCATATATAACCACCCCAAAGGTGAGCACAGGGGAGATACCCTATTCTCTGGTCTTCAAAACATAAGCAATTATACCTGTCGAGGTTGGAGAGCCCAGCCTAAGGTATTTCCATGAAACCGACACCAACAATGATGAGAGTAGAAGGAAAGAGCTCGATGAGATTGGCGAACGAAGAGACATGGCATATATAAGAATGGTCGCCCAAAAGTAGCAAGCGGAATGTTACTACAACAAAAATTCAAAGGTCAGGCCGCTCAAAGTCGGGGACTACGTACTCAAAGCCAAAACCCAAACAAACTGGGATGGCCCATAATAAATAATAGGCAATGCAAACAAGGGTTCATTCCAACTAGAGACAGCAAAAGGAAAATAGTTACCAAATAATTGGAATATCAGCCATCTCAAATACTTCAACTTCTAAAAAGGAGAAGCGCCCCCAAGTCATACTCTTTTTCCCTCACTTGAGTTTTATCCCATTAGGGTTTTCTCAAAGAGGTTTTTTATGAGGCGACGGAAGGGACACTTAGAGTCAAAGTATGCGAAGAACTGACTGATTTCTCTTTCATTTCCCAACTCCTAAAGACCCTCCAAGTCGAACAATGAAGGGACTAGATAGACCATGACTGGGAATGCCAGCCAATGCCTAAAGTTTGTCACTTTCTCCAATAATGTTATCAGAGCAACAACGAAAGTAATAGCAACTTACGTTTATCAAAACTGCCTCAACAATAGGGTAAGTTTGAGCAAATTCGAACAACACCTACCAACCCTCGGCCGCGATTTGACAAAAGATTAAGTTCGACCCATCTCGAACAAACACCTATCAGACCTCGACGACACCTTAACTAAAGGTTAAGTTCGACCAAGTTCGAAAAACACCTACCAACCCTCGCTTGTGATTTATGGAAAGGTTAAGTTTGACCAGGCTCGAACAAACACCTATCGGCCCTCGGCCAAAATTTCATAAAAGGTTAATTTCGACCCAGCTCGAACAAACACCTATCGGTTCTCGATCACAATTTAAGGAAAGGTTAAGTTCGACCCAGCTCGAAGAAACACCTATCAGCCCTCGACCACAATTTAACTAAAGGTAAAGTTTGACCCAGCTCGAACAAACACACATCGGCCCTCGGCCAAAATTTAAGGAAAGGTTAAGTTCGACCCAACTCGAACAAACACCTACTGACCCTCGGCCACAATTTAATTAAAGGTTAAGTTTGACCCAGCTTGAACAAACACATACTAGCCCTCGGCCACAAATTAAGAAAAGGTTAAGTTCGACCCAGCTCGAACAAACACCTATCGGCCATCGGCCACAATTTAAGAAAAGGTTAAGTTCGACCCAGCTCAGACAAACACCTCCCGTCCCTCGGCCAGAATTTAAGGAAAGGTTAAGTTTGACCCAGCTCGAACAAACACATACCGGCCCTCGTCCATAACTTGACAAAAGTTCAAGTTCGACTAAGCTCAAATAACACCTATCGGCCCTTAGGCCACAACTTAACAGAGGATCAAATTCGACCAAGTTCAAACAAGACCTATCAACCAAATCTAAACGAAGAGAAATACTTGACCTATTTGAATAAAGGTTGATATGGCCCATATATATTCGACTCCAAGACAACAACAATAAAAAGATCAGAAAGTATAACGAGCAAACAATAGAAGCAAAAATATACAAGTGCAGAAAGAAAACACAGGAATGGAAGAAGGTGCAAGAAACAACTTTAATATTTCACATGTAAATAAAGAGTTTTTTTTACAAAGTCTCCTAAAGACGCTGGAAAAAATACACAAAAAAGTTAAGAAAAACTGGCCATCACCATCACGACCTTCTATGCCTTTATCAGCTCGACCTCCAACAACGTCATCACTCCGACCATCGATACCCTTACCGTCTCGGTCCCCAGCATCCTCTCCATCTTCGCCCTGAGGGTAAATAGAATCATACTAGGCATCCTCCTCAAACCAATCTATTCACTCTTCCCTATCCTCTTCATCAGGTCAAAGCGTAGCAAGGTCATACCCATAAGCGACCGAGGCTTCACGAGCCTTAACTCGGGAATCCTCAAGGACCGCCTCAAAAATGGAGCCTGCTGCATGCAAGTCCCGAAACACATCTAATCGAGTCTCGGTATAGATCCACTTTTCGTACAACTCCCGAGGGACGCTGGGGAAATCAGAAGTATTAGAAAAAGAAGACCGTAGAAGTAATTAGGCCCTCTCAGCCTCTAGAGCAGCAACTCGGTCATACAAATCGGAGTTTTCCCTATCCAGCTCCATGATCCTCTCCTCGAGGAGATCCTCCTTAGCCCTTGCTATCAACTGATTATTTTCCCCCTCAGCCCGAAGAGCCTTGTTTTCCAACTCGAGGATGTCTACCTTCCTTCGAGCATCCAACCGAGAGGACTTCGCCTTTTCGAGCTCCTACTATTTCTCTGCAATCTCTCCCCTAAGAGCCTCCACCTGGAACTGGTATTCTTTAAGTTGGCCTCGCAGCTGGACCAGTAGGGCTTGAAGATTGCTGCATTAGGCCTCCATGTCCCGACTGAGTTCTAGCTCCTCCTGTTTGCTCCTCAACGTCCCTTCGAGGATGTTGCACTTCTCTACAACCTACATTAGCTCTTCATCCCTTTTCTTCAAGTCCTCCCTCAAGGCCCGCACATCGCTTTCCACATGATGACGACTTCGGAGGTCCTGGCATATACCGTGGTACCCAGTATATTTACCTTTCAACTTCACAAATATCTCTTTGTGCCTTTTTATCCCTCCGGGCACTCTCGATTTCCAGAATAACTGTCTGCATATCAAAGGAAAAAGGTTAGAACTTAAAACAAGCTAAGACATAAGAAAAAGGTCGTACAATAGTACTTACCCTGAGAGCAAGGTTGACAATGCTCTTCGACAGAGCACTGTCATTTATCTCCTTGAGGTTCTTACCCTCAACGTCGGAACAGAGAGGACCGAGGTTAGGGACTACCTCCTCGAATTTCACCAGCAAATCACAATCTATTAGGATAATGATGGTCCGTGAACCCCCCTCCAATTTCACCTCGAGCTACATGAGCTTCTCATCGAACATTCTCAAGTCATCCAAATCAACATCAGAGCCCGACTCATCACGATCCTCGGCAATAGTCTTCCTACTATCACTAGTAGGAGAAGAGATGCCCATGGCCCGCTCAAGAGGTTGAAGCCTACTCTTATCGTGGATGTGCATCGCCGCTGCCAATAACCACCTCCTCGAGCTCTCCCCTTCAGAATGTAAGAGAATGCCTACACCAACTTCTATCGATCTTGGGCCTCGAGGCTCGGCTCAATATCATCATTAACAAAAATTGTCGTTGTCTCACGTAACCTAAAACTTTCTTCCGCAATGTTAATGGCCGAAGAAACTCTGCCACCCACATTTACGGACCTCTTTTTTCGAGGTTGAAGATCCCCATCACTGGGCAAGTGTTCGTCGTCCTCGTTAACAAGTGAAAATAGGGGATGAGCGGAGGTCGTGACGGCTAGAACAAGGATGGGGGCGGAAGCGATAACAACTGGAATTGGTATGAAGGCAGAAGTGGAAATAGTTGAGATAGGGGCGAAGATTGAAAGCGTAGTGGCCCTCCTTTTTCGGAACGAGGGTACGGGGGCCCTCGACCTCTTCGTATCCCCTCTAACCGAACATAGAGAAAAATTAAGAAGGAAGGGATCAACATAAAGAACAAACACAAACAACAGAAGAACAACATCGAAGATAGGGAATAGATTACTTATCGAAGGGAGAGACGGTCTGAATTTTTGGAACAAACTCAACCAATCACGTATCCCCACCGTATAGGGAAGGATCTGTCTGACCTAGTCAGCAATATGGGTCACCAACTGGAGAGGTTGTATAGTAGCTGCAAAAAGAGAAGAGCTGTTAACCAACCTACAACAAAAAAATGTTAAAAAACACAAACAACACGAGCACTTATGGGTGGGGTTCCAGGCCTTAGGGAAGCCGGTGACAACTGATACTAGGACCTCGGTCCTAACAAAAAATAATCGAGCCAGAAGTGCCGACTAGCCTTGTCGCCCATCATTACCACCAAGCATTTCCCCCATATTGGCGAAGATTTAGCAGCGTCCCTCAGTAGAATGGGGGGTGAAAAGGTACACCAGGTGGCATACCGTAATCTCAACCTCTACCAATTCGGCGAACTTTGCCAATATTTTGACCACCTTGAATACTTAAGGGGAGAGCTACGTGGGGAACACATTATAATGGTGGTAAAATTCTTCTATCAATGGTGGGAAAGGGAATAAATAGCCGACTATGAACGGATAGGCATAAAAGGCGCAAAATCCGGGACGATGGACTCGCACTTCGTCGTCACCCGCATAGACCAACTCCACGTGATCAGGAAGGCTGCGCCTAGCCTTAAATTCGACTAAACTCTTGACCATCATTGTAGATCGAAACCTCACAATCACCACTTCCGGTGCCGTGTAGAAATCAGGTTTGGCATTAGGGTACCGAGGTACAATTTCCTCCATAGTTGGGAGGGTTTCCTCCTCAACAACAACTGCAATGTCTTCCCCCTGATAAGAGAATATGATATCTAAAGGGACCAAATGGTACTCCATATGGATATCAGATGAGAGGTTCGACATTGTTATAAAGGAAGATAAAGAAGTAGAAAAAGCAACAGAAAGGCGGTAAAATCTTAGAAGGAGAATAAAGATTTTTGCTTGAGAAATAGAAAGAGTGTGAAAAACTTCAAATTAAACGAGCCCTCTCCTATTTATAAGGTTTGGGGGCACCAGAATTGAAATAGCTGGTCATGATTAACATAAAGATTGAAACAGCAAAACCAATCAAGGTCCACACAGGAAACGACACAATGCATCGAGAATCAACGTCATCATGATGTCACTCCATATCTTGGACCAAAGGGTTCTAGCAAATCACCCAGGAAAATCAAAGGTTTGAAATATGCGGCCTACGGAAAGCCACATCACCAGCTCGCTACAATGACTATGACCCATGTTATCTGTTCAACAAGCTCGACCATGAACAATATTATCCGCTCATTGAGCTCGCCCGCAAGGATGACGTCAACGAGCGGAGGGACTAACTGTATGGGTCAAAAATTAACTTAGTTATGTTCAGACCATATCAGCATTATGAGGGCGTTCGAGAGCTTCCATGTGTCATCAGTATAACTTTAGCAAAGAGGTGAATCCAAGGTCAAAGTGATCTAGTGAGAGATGAAGGATTTGGTCAAGGAGTCATCATAGGCCAAGGCCCAGACGAGCACTCATCTTAAAAAGGAATAATAACAGCTAGTTTTAGATAAGAATAGGAATATTCTCTGGGTCTGTATTATTAAGGTTTTAGATATGTGTTCCTTTATAAATAGAAAAAGACATAGTTATGAAAAGAGAGTATTCACTTGTAAAAGAGTATATTGACTTTTTTCTGTAGCATCTTGCTTTATTATACACGTACAAAATATACCATTTTCCTAAGATTCTTGCCTAACTTTTCCACTCGATCCAAGAACAATCTGAACATTTGAAGGCTCATCAATCATTCATCATTATCAGAAAGAACATTCACAAATCTAACCCTTGTCGGTTGTCACGACTCACACTGGAGGGCCATGACTGGTACCCGGTCCATACCTGTCGAACACCAACACACATTTTATCTAACCTTTCTTATCATCTATAAGGGCCGACGAGATCAATATAAATGGTAGACATGAATCCTAAACAACCAACCATGACAGGTAATGGAATGAACATATATAATATGGGTCTATAAGGCTGTTATGAAGCTATATATGAGGTACGAGCTGACAAGCTGCCATGAGAGACTATACCACAAAATTAGTCGATAAGGCAATCCAACTATACATGAGTCGACACCTGTCTAAGAGCCTTTAAAGGAATATAAGTGCTGCAACATTGGCAGAATAGGGCCCCGACAATACCCATAATATCTATAACAAAAATGCATAGCAAGACCACAACAAGTCTGGAGAAGGGATCTCGCCAATAACCGCTGAACTGGGCAACCTACTATGGTGGAGAGCTGTGTCTACCTATATATCTAGACCTACAACACGACATGCAGCATCCACAAATAAAAAGGATGTCAGTACGAATAAAGCACTGAGTATGTAAGGTAGAAAAGCATAAGTACGAACAGTAATGTAAATAGGGATAGAGAATATACAACCTGTAACATCTGGGTACCTCTGAGGGCTACTTTATCAGATGTGGTCCCAACCCGTTCACGAACAGGTGCACCCTATTGCTCATCTCGGCCACCATATGGGGAGCATACCTTGCTAAAGAATCAAACTGCATAATATAGTCTCGCACACTCATATTACCCTGTCGAAGGTTCAAGAACTTATTAGCTCTAGCTCATCGTATTTTAACTAGAAAGTAGTGATGAAGAAAGGCCTCAAAAAATTCTTTCCACACAGTTGAAGGAGCATTCGAACCTTTGGATCTCTCCCAACTATCATACCAAAAACCACTAAATCCCGTAATCGATAAGAAGCTAACTCTACTACCTCCGTATCACTAGCATGCATAACCCGCAATGTACGATGAACCAGATCAATAAAAGTCTGCGGGTCCTCCTTGGGTTCTGATCTGATAAACACTAAAGGGTTTAGATTAGTGAAATCACGAACTCTCGCACTAATCGGTTTATTAGCAGCACCGGTATTCTACCTCTGAGCCTGAGCAGCTACCAAGCTAGTCAAAAATTGCATCGCACTCTGCATATCCTGGTCTGTAGTGCCAAACGAAGGAACTAGAGGTGCTGGGTGCCTCCTAATATCCTCCAGAGGACATTGGAGTAGATGAGGTATGAGACGACATCTCACTGTGAGCCTCACTTTGGCTTGTTCTGGCTTGTGGCACCTGACTGGTACCTCTCCCGCAGCTGTGTCAAGCCATCTACTAATCACTTGCTTCCTTGTCAAAGGTATCGCTGAAATAAAACAAGGTGAATATTAGAGACGAACACTTACGACTCAACTCTACGCACAATCTAGATTCTGGAAGAAGGTAACAACCCTAGATGATATGTAGCCTCTTCTTGATTATAAATGTGGCGTGCTACACATCCATAATCAAGACTCTACTAGACACGGCTCATAGACAACCCCTAGGATAGACTTGCTCTGATACCAAGTTTGTCATGACCAAAACTGGAGGGCCATGACTGGCACCCGGGCCATACCTGCAGAGCACCAACACACCTTTTATCTAACCTTTCTTATCATCTATAAAGGCCGATTAGATCAATATAAATGGCAGACATGAATCCTAAACAACCAACAATGACAGATAATGGCATGAACATATATAATATGGGTCGATAAGGCTGTTATGAAGCTATATATAAGGTACGAGCTGACAAGCTGCCATGAGAGACTATACCACAAAAATTAGTCTACAAGGCAATCCAAACTATACATGAGTCGACACCTGTCTACGAGCCTCTAAAGGAATATAAGTGCTGCAACATTGGCAGAATAGGGCCCCGACAATACCCATAATATCTATAACAAAAATGCATAGCAAGACCACAGCAAGTCCGGAGAAGGGATCTCGCAAATAACCGCTAAACTAGGCAACCTACTATGGTGGAGAGTTGTGTCTACCTATATATCAGGACCTGCAACACGACATGCAACATCCACAAATAAAAATGACGTCAGTACGAATAAAGTACTGAGTATGTAAGGTAGGAAAGCATAAGTACGAACAGTAATGTAAATAGGGATAGAGAATATACAACCTGTAACATCTGGGTACCTCTGAGGGCTACTTTATCAGATGTGGACCCAACCCGTTCATGAACAGGTGCACCCTATTGCTCATTTCGGCCACAATATGGGGAGCACACCTTGCTAAAGAATCAAACTGCATACTATAGTCTCGCACACTCATATTACCCTGTCGAAGGTTCAAGAACTTATTAGCTCTAGCTCATCGTATTTTAACTAGAAAGTAGTGATGAAGAAAGGCCTCAAAAAATTCTTTCCACACAGTTGAAGGAGCATTCGAACCCTTGTATCTCTCCCAACTATCATACCAAAAACCACTAAATCTCGTAATCGATAAGAAGCCAACTCTACTACCTCCGTATTACTAGCATGCATAACCCGTAATGTACGATGAACCTGATCAATAAAAGTCTGCGTGTCCTCCTTGGGGTCTGATCTGGTAAACACTAAAGGGTTTATATTAGTGAAATCACGAACTCTCGCACTAATCGGTTTATCAGCAGCACCGGTATTCTGCCTCTGAGCCTGAGCAGCTACCAAGCTAGTCAAAAACTGCACCGCACTCCGCATATCCTGGTCTGTAGTGCCAAACGAAGGAACTAGAGGTGCTGGGTGCCTCCTAATATCCTCTAGAGGACATTGGAGTAGATGAGGTATGAGACGACATCTCACTGTGAGCCTCACTTTGGCTTGTTCTAGCTTGTGGCACCTGACTGGTACCTCTCCCGCAGCTGTGTCAAGCCATCTACTAATCACTTGCTTCCTTGTCAAAGGCATCGCTAAAATAAAACAAGGTGAATATTAGAGACGAACACTTACGACTTAACTCTATGCACAATCTAGATTCTGGAAGAAGGTAAAAACCCTAGATGACATGTAGCCTCTTCTTGATTATAAATGTGGCGCGCTATACATCCATAATCAAGACTCTACTAGACACGGCTCATAGACAACCCCTAGGATAGACTTGCTCTGATACCAAGTTTGTCATGACCAAAACTGGAGGGCCATGACTGGCACCCGGGCCATACCTGCAGAGCACCAACACAGTTTTTATCTAACCTTTTTTATCATCTATAAAGGCCGATTAGATCAATATAAATGGCAGACATGAATCCTAAACAACCAACAATGATAGATAATGGCATGAACATATATAATATGGGTCGATAAGGCTATAATGAAGCTATATATAAGGTACGAGCTGACAAGCTGCCATGAGAGACTATACCACAAAAATTAGTCTACAAGGCAATCCAAACTATACATGAGTCGACACCTGTCTACGAGCCTCTAAAGGAATATAAGTGCTGCAACATTGCTGGAACATGGCCCAGACATACCCATAATATCTATGAAAAAATGCATACCAAGACCACGACAAGTCTAGAGAAGGGATCTCGCCAATAACCACTAAACTAGGCAGCCTACTATGGTGGGAGAGTTGCGTCTACCTGTCTATTAAGACCTGCAACATGACATGCATCATCCACAAATAAAAAGGATGTCAGTATGAATAAGGTACTGAGTATGTAAGACAGGAAAGTATAAGTACAAACAGTAATATAAACAGGGATATAAAATATACAACATGTAACATCTGGGTACCATTGAGGGTTACTGACATGAAATGCATGATGCACATACACACATATACATAAACTTTTAAAACATACGCCTCTATGGGCATCATCATCATCATATTATACCCGACCATAATAGGCTCGGTAAAAATGTACCCAGCCATCATAAGGCTTGGTAGAATCGTACCCAGCCACGTAGAGCTCGGTAAAACCCAACTGATTAGTGGTTGCACAATAGGTGCCGTACCTGGCCGACTATAGCGTGGCTCGGTAGAGTAAAATAGATACATATATATAATGCATCCTGGACTTATTAGAATCATATTCTAAACCTTTCGGAGTGACTTAAGGTCGGTATCCTGCATACATATTATTAGGACTAACTCTTCACCATGATTCTTACAAGAATCAGGAAGTACCAACAACATTGATAACAAAAGAATAAGAGAAGAACTATCAACATCAATCGTTCCATAAGAATAGAAATAATGTAGGTACTACTAGCTTCTAAAAGTGGAGTATCTTTAGAAGCTCGTTCATTACATTATGTACAATCGGAGTCGTGAAAAAGAAGGAAAGAGATAGCCTCACATACCTTGTATATACTTCCTAACCTCAGGCTATACAAATTTCATGACTCCTTAGTCTACAATAAGAGAAATGACACTTTCGTTGTCGTTTAAGCGTCGTAACTATTATATATCGACTGCAACCTATTTTATGATTAAACGGACATCACCTCCCCTATTTATATGACTTCCCACAAGTTAAAACAATCACGAAACAACCCAAACAACATCACTAATAATCATATTGAGCCTCCCAAAATAGTCCACCAACCAACAACATTACTAACAAGCCCTTCGATATATATCTCACAAGTTCTAGCTTCAACGACTTAGCCGCAACCTGGATAATCTTAAATACATGTAGAGTAAGAGGTTACATACCTTTAAACAGAAAGAACAACTCCAATTTGACCTTAATTGACCATGAAATATCCCTCCAATGTTGCCACAAGAACAAGGAAGCGAAACTAACAATCAATTAGGGTTTTTCGGCACTAGAATTACTTTAGAAGACTTGAAATCACCTAGTGTTGATATTAAAAACTTGAGGGATTAATTTATTGAACATAAACCACTTAAAACAACCTCCCATACGAGCTGGAACAATACAAAAATCAGCAACAACAAGAAACTTACTAGCGCCTCGGGATTTCCGATACTTGATTTGTGTTGTTTGCCCTTTGTTTGGGTCTTGGATCGTGAGAGAACCTTGAGAGAGTGGCTTTAGGGTTCTAAGGTATGAATATACTGAAAAATATGACTTAAAACGGGGTTGAAGCATCTTATATATATCCATATGTTTCAACCGCCTATGTGGGCTCCATAGAGAGCTGCTGGGCGCAGTCTCGCAAAAACACGAATATCTCTCTACTCAGGGATCATATCGATAAACAGTTAAATGCGTTGGAAACTAGACTCATAGATATTCAATTTAGTGGGTATATAACCTCAAAATTCCAAGTAAATTGGGACAAAAGCTTAGTAACATTTGAACTAACATTTAAGTAAAAGTATGAACGTAAGTTGCGACAACTTTTATCGACTTTTGTATCATAAATCGTTTGACTTCAAGACTTACGATATGGATATTATTGATTCACCATAAAACACAACCTCTCTAGAATATTAAGCACCTCTAGTTTTACCCGAAAATACGGGTTACAACATCCTTGATCCGTTTAACTTCTAATACTTGTTAACCATTCTTATACACCCTTGTATCATTTAAGACCAATAGGATTAACTTCTTATCATCTCAAAGAAAATCTCTACTCGAATTTATGTTGAATAACTTCTGGCATGAACTAAGGTACGTGAATATGGGTTGTAACATCGATGATTCACATGTTCTTGTAAGGCCCCGTGAAATTTTTACTCAAAAACCCGAATCTCGTGGTGCCAAGTTAGGATCATGTGTTAGAAATTGATCAGTACATTAAAAAGTTAAGAAATTATGTTTTCCAGAAAATTGCATTTCTGCGGTCCATTATGCAGTAGCATAATAGATATGCGGACGGCATAGTCGCTGCAGAGTCAGACAGTTTGATGGTTAATTTGAGGTCAACTATGCGGCCAATTATGCGATCGCATAATTAATATGCGGGCTGCATAGTCATCGCATAATCCCCTTGGAATTTTTGTGAGGAGTAGTTCTGCGGTGCATTATGCGACCGCTGAATAGGTATGCGGACCACATTTCTGTCACATACCCAGACAGTTTGTTCAGGTTTTGGGACCATTTTTGCGGTCCATTCGCGGGCCGCATGTCCGTTATGCGATCACAGATTTCGTTGGGGCTCCTATTTTCTAACTTTTAAAACTCGACCCCATCCTATTAAAAACACCCATTAGACCTCTTTTATGTTATTTTTACTTCAAATAAAGTGAGAAAGGGAGCTCTAGAGGGAGAAACTAACTCTCAATCCTTGCCAAATCTTTGAAGACTTTCAAGCAAAATTTGCTAGGCTTTCACCCCAAGAGGTAAGAACTTGAGCCCTAAACTTAGTTTCGAAATTCACACTAGAATGAGTAATTAGCTTGGGGGTTAATAGGTATAGGAATGAATTTCTTGCATGCATAAAAGATAATAGAGTATTTGGAGGTTGTGAACTAAAAAGATAACAATTGGGGTGTAAAATGATAGAAATCTCTCACAAAATGGCCCTAAAATAGCAATGCACACCTAGTACTTGATAGTATACCTAAACAAGCTAGAATCTTAATGATGTCTCTAATTCTTGGTTCAATTTGTAATTTTCATAAAATAGATTGAAGTTGCTAAGGGTCTCGGAATTTTTTAAGAAATTAAAGAAAGCTTTATCGAGGTATGTATGGCTAAAACCCCCTCCTATTAGAAATCGAGCTCCGTTGGTATGCATATGTGCAAATGTGGTAAGACTGAAAACTTGATTGATGTATTGATTGATACTTTACATGAATTGGTTTTGAAATTGGATGTGTAAACATGAAAGGTGTGCCTCAATGTATGCAAAGTACTATCCTAGATATTTGAAGATGTGCAAAGAATATGAATCATGTGTTGAAATTGCCTAGACTTCACGTCAAGACTTAAAACTGAGATTATCATGCTAATTATGTGAAATCTTACCTATTCTTGCAACTTGAATTGCTTTTGTATGTGCCTATGATCATAAATTGCAAGGTTGACATTGAAAGCGAAAACGATGTGATAATTGTGGCTCTAAGTGCCAATGAATTGATATGATATATGTGAAATAAAGATTCAGATGAGATGATTAATGAGAGAGGAACAATGCCTAGGTAAGGCAGCCTAGCCAATCGGGCTGTGATCGGACACCATGCCGCACACATGGTGGTAACGTGCTGATATTGAATTCCAAAAAAGGGGAAATAAAATGGTGATTGAGGTATATGTCTTAAACGAGGCAACCTAGCCGATCGGGTCGTGATCAGACTCTGCTCAAGATAGCGGTGGTATTGAGAACAATGATGAACACATGAAAGAAATGCCCCAACCTAAAGTTATGGAAATCATGTGAAAGTTGTATGATCCTCTATTTGATGATGTGGTGTTCGGTTAAAGCTTTGATTGTCTCTTGTGATTTCCTTGAATTTTTGTATGATAGTTCTTTCTAATAAGATGGTGTTTAGTTATACATACTAGTACTATTCCATGGTACTAACGTCCCTTTTGCCGGAGGTGCTATATTTTTAAATGAATGTAGGTGGCTCTATAGCGGATAGTGCCGATCACGCATAGCGGAGTGTCCTCCTCTCAAAGTCTTGGTGAGCCCCTTTCTCCTTTAAGGGGTTATGTTGTACATCTTTTGTTGTAGATTTCCACTTTTGAGGTATAGCCGGAGCCTTGTTGTCGGCATTGTCATAATTATTTTTTGTATCCTTAGAGGCTCCGTAGACGTTTGTGTGGGTTATGTATAGGTGTTGGACGGGTCTATAAACTATGTTGTGACTCTAACTCTTGTTTCTCTAAATTGTAACCGTATGAAAATCTTGGAACTTAACTATGGTTTAAGGTTGTAATATAAAATGAACTAACAATGTTGAATGTACAGCCTTTCCTATTATCTAAATAAATGGAAGCATGGTTTCCTTAATCATATTGAGTTGGGTAGTAAGTGTTTGATAAGGCTTGCTCAGTTGGGTTCACTCGATTGAGCGCCGGTCACGCTTCCCGAGGTTGGGACGTGACAAACTTGGTATCAGAGCCTAAGGTTTTAAAGTGTCCTAGGACATCTCGGAGCCGTGCCTAGTAGAGTCCTTCTTATCGGTGTGTAGTCGACCACATCTATAAGTTGGAGGCTACTTGGGCATTTAGGAATAACACCCTTCTTTGATATTCTGGATTGTGCGGCAAAACTTGTTATGAAACTATTCCCCCTCTAACTAGTGCATTGTTCTATCTTTCAGTAAATGGCACCTAAGAAGAAAGTGAGAATTGGCCAAGAATCCAATGCCACCTCAAGGGTGGCTGATGAATCACTGCTTGATACTGCGGGTGAGGGTAGTCGCCCTGCTATCACCCTGCCTGGTTCTTCTATTCAGGAGCAGACTACCCTAATTCCTACACCTGCGGAGGGTACCACTATCCCTCCCATTGATACTCCTATTCTGTCCCCAGCCCAGCTTCCGGTTCTGGTATTTCTGATGGGGATCTTAGGGGAGCTATTTAGATGTTGACCCAGCTAGTGGCCTCTCAGGCCCAGAGGTCCAATGTTGTGCCCAGTTCATCCAGCCAACAAGGGGATTCCACCAGTTCCATGGTGAATATATTTCTTCAGTTAGACCCTCTAGTGTTTACGGGTGCCAATCCAGAAGAAGACCCCCAGGATTTTATTGATGAGATGCACAAAGCCCTCAGGGTTATGCATGCAACTAAGACAGAAGGAGTAGAGTTGGCTGCCTATCGTCTGAAAGGGGTGGCCTACTCGTGGTTTGAGTTGTGGGAAGATTTACCTGAGGAGGGGAGCCCTCTGGCAAGGTGGAGCGAGTTTGTCGATGCCTTTATAGATCATTTCCTGCCTGATGAGACAAGGGCAACCCGTGCAGAAAAGTTTGAAAATCTCAAGCAAGGTAGCAGAAGTGTGTGGGAGTACCACATGGAGTTTGCTCGCTTGTCTAAGTATGCCATTCACATGTTGCCTACAATGGAGGCCAGGGTGCGCCGGTTTGTTTAGGGCCTTAATCCTTTGACTATTAATGAGGCTTCTATGACTACATTGAATTCAGACATGAATTATGGGAAGATGGTAGCATTTGCTCAGGCCACAGGGAACCGTAAATTGAAGAACAGGATGGAGAGAAAGGGTAACAACAAGGCCTGGTCTACGGGCAACATGGGAGAATCACTAGGTGGGGGAAGATCTGTTTTTAGGGGAGGATCATCAGGGCCATCCCAGTCTGTTGCACAGTCTTCAGCTAGTGCACAACCATCAGGGCCCAGCCAGCAGCATTAGAGTTGTTTTAGGCCTGGTCAGGGCAACAAGGGATCCCATCAATGGGGTCGGTCAGGAGAGAGGTCCCAACAGCAGCAGAGGTCCCCGCGCCCCAGGTGAGGGAAGATGCACTCGAGGATTTGCTATTTGGAGTTACCCGTATGCTATGGATGTGGGATGAGGGGTCATATTCAGAGGCATTGTCGTGTATCCCGCCAGGGGGCGGGTAGGTGCACAACACAATCATCCAGTTCAGCAGCTGCTACATCCTCAGCCTCCTCTCCAGCTCGAGGTACCCCAGCACCCGCAGGGCATGGTGCAACTAGGGGTGGTGCGCAGAGTTCAAGAGGACCCATCCGGTTCTATGCTATGAGTGGTCGCCAGACTGTAGAGGCTTCTCCAGATGTTTTACAGGTATTCTGACTGTCCAATATCATGATGTGTATGCACTTATTGACCCTGGTTCCACCTTGTCCTATGTTACCCCTTTTGTTGCTATAGAATTTGGGATAGAACCGGATCAGCTTCATGAGCCATTTTCGGTGTCTACTCCGGTTGATGAGTCTATCACGACTGCTTAAGTTTATAGAGGTTGTGTTGTTACAGTGCGGGGTAGGATACCATGGCCGATCTTATTGAACTAGGGATGGTCGGTTTTGATGTAATAATGGGAATGAATTAGCTTTATTCATGCTTTGCCAAACTTGATTGTCGGACTAGAACTATGAGTCTTGAATTTCCTAATGAGCCCGTTGTTGAATGGAAGAGAGATAATGTAGTGCCAAAGGTCTGTTTATTTCTTACCTTAAGGCCGCGAAGATGATCAAGAAGGGGTGTATCTATCATTTAGTCCGTATTATGGACACCGATACCGAGACACCTAGCCTTGAGTCTGTACCAGTTCTGAATGAATTTCCGGATGTCTTTCTAGATGAGCTCCCTGGGATTCTACCAGATAGGGAGATTGATTTTGGGATCGATGTGATGCTAGGCACGCAGCTTATATCAATTCCACCTTATAGAATGGCACCGATAGAATTGAAAGAGCTAAAGGAACAACTGAAGGATTTGCTAGAAAAGGTTTTCATCCGGCCGAGTGTGTCACCGTGGGGCGCACCGGTCTTGTTTGTGAGGAAGAAAGATGGGTCGCTACGGATGTGTATTGACTACCGGCAACTCAACAAAGTCACAATCAAAAATAAATATCCTCTACCAAAAATAGATAACTTGTTTGATCAATTGCAAGGTGCTATGTGTTTCTAAAAAATTGACTTGCGGTCCGGGTATCATCAATTGAAGATAAAGGAGCAGGATATTCCAAAAACAGCTTTCAGGACTCGGTATGGGCACTTTGAATTTCTAGTAATGTCTTTTGGGCTAACAAATGCCCCGACAGCTTTCATGGATCTTATGAATCGAGTCTTCAAGCCTTTTCTAGACTCCTTTGTGATAGTGTTCATTGACGATATTCTTATGTATTCTCGAAGTCGGGAGGACCATGCTGACCATCTCAGGGTAGTTCTGCAGACTCTTCAGCAACATCAATTGTATGCAGCATTTTCAAAATGTGAATTTTGGTTTGAATCTATCGCATTCTTGGGTTATGTCGTCTCTAGGGAAGGAATTATGGTTGATCCTCAAAAGATTGCAGTAGTGAAGAATTGGCCTAGATCTACCACTCCAATAGAGATTTGTAGTTTCTTAGGTTTGGCGAGATACTATAGGAGATTTGTGGAGGGGTTTTCTACTCTTGCCTCTCCATTGACTAAATTGACGCAGAAAGTAGTTAAATTCCAATGGTCTGATGTTTGTGAAAAGAGTTTCCAAGAATTGAAATCAAGATTGACTACAGCACCGGTATTAGCCCTGCCAGAGGGTATAGAGGGATTTGTGGTGTATTGTGATGCTTCAAGGATCGGGCTTGGGTGTGTGTTAATGCAACATGGCAAGGTTATAGCCTACGCTTCTAGGCAACTCAAGAATCATGAAAAGAACTACCCAACCCATAACTTAGAGCTTGCGGCAGTGGTGTTTGCGCTAAAGATTTGGCGACATTATTTGTTCGGGGTCCATGTGGATATATTTACGGATCACAAGAGCCTTTAATATATTTTTACAAGTAGAAGGAGTTGAATCTGAGACAAAGAAGATGGCTAGAGTTACTCAAGGACTATGACATTGATATTCTCCATCACCCGGGAAAGGCTAATGTTGTGGCAGATGCTTTTAGTCGAAAATCTATGGGAAGTTTGGCTCATTTGGAGGCATATCAGAGGCCATTGGCCAGGGAGGTTCACCAGTCGGCTAGTTTGGGAGTTCTCCTTGCGGACTCTAATGAAAGAGGAGTGATCGTGCAGAACAGGTCTGAATCATCGCTTGCGGCAGAGGTGAAGGAGAAGCAATTCAACAATCCATTGTTAGTAAAACTAAAAAAGGGGATTCATAGACACAAGGCCATATCTTTCTCCTTTGGCATGGGTGATGGTACCCTGCGGTACCAAGGCAACCTATGCGTTACAGATATTGACGGTCTTCCGGAGAGGATCATGGCAGAAGCTCACACTTCCAGGTATTCCCTGTACCCAGGTTCTACGAAAATGTATCATGATCTCAAGGAAGTTTATTGGTGGAACAACATGAAAAAGGATGTGGAGGACTTTGAGGCAAAATGTCCGAACTGTCAACAAGTGAAGGCCGAACATCAAAGGCCTGGTGGATTAGGCATAGAAATTCCGATGTGGAAATGGGAGATGATTAACATGGATTTTGTGGTAGAGTTACCACGCACTCCGCCCAAGTTTGACTCAATTTGGGTAATCGTGGATCGACTCACGAAATCAGCACAATTCTTTCCAGTTAAATCTACCAACACAGCGAAACAATATGCTCAGTTGTACATCAAGGAAATAGTCAGGTTGCATGGCACTCCAGCCTCAATCATTTCAGATCGAGGGCTTAGTTCACAACCAATGTTTTGAAGAAATTTCAGCAAAGTTTGGGCACACATGTAAATCTTAGCTCAACTTTTCATCCTCAAACTGACGAACAAGCAGAGCGGACTATTCAGACACTTGAGGATATGTTGTGTGCTTGTACTCTTGATTTCAAGGGTAGCTGGGATGACCATTTGCCACTCATAGAATTTGCTTATAACAACAACTTCCATACCAATATCCAAATGACACCATTCGAGGCTTTGTATGGTAGTAGATGTAGGTCTCCCATTGGGTGGTTCGAGGTTGGAGAAACGGAACTAATAGGGACGGACCTTGTGCATCAGGCCATGGAGAAAGTCAAAATGTTTGAGGAGAGGTTGAAAACTGCTCAGAGTCACCAAAATCGTATTCGGACGTTCGTCGCAGAGATTTGGAGTTCAAAGAAAATGATTGGGTATTTTTGAAGGTTTCCCCCATGAAGGGTATCATGCAGTTTGGAAAGAAATGGAAATTGAGTCCGAGGTATGTCGAACCCTACATAATCATTCAGAGGATTGGTCAGGTGGCATACACGCTCGAGCTGCCACCCGAGATGTCATTGGTACACCCAGTCTTCCATGTGTCTATGTTGAAGAAGGTAGTGGGAGATCCGTCCACTATTGTGCCAGTTGAAACTATTGAGATTAATGAGGAACTGTCATATGAAGAAGTTCCAGTTGCCATTCTTGACAGGCAAGTTCAGAAATTGAGAAATAAGGAAATTGCCTCCGTAAAAGTGTTATGGCGGAACTAGCAGGTTGAGGAAGCCACTTGGGAAGCCGAGGAAGAAATGAGAAAGAAGTACCCACGTTTGTTTGAATAGTCGTGTAATAGCTTTTATACATTTGGTCCCTATGAACTCTTACCATTTGATTTGATCTATGTAAAAACTGTTCTGTTTTGGTTATATGTTGCCTACGCGGCCATGGTTAGTGTTGTGTCTATGGAATGTGTATATGCTGTTAGGATATGTTTTTGGGGCTCTTTGATAGGTAGATAGGCCTAGATACAAAGGAAACTCTGGCGAAATTTTTAGAAATTTAGGGAGTTAGCCAAATTTGGGGCTGTTGATATGATTCATGTTGTGAAAAACTGAGGTTGCATAAAGATTGCTAATGAGTGAACCTTGATCCTCATTCGAGCATGAATGATCTTAAGTGGGAAAGGATGTAAGGCCCCGTAAAATTTCTACTCAAAAACCCGAATCTCGTTGTGCCAAGTTAGGATCATGTGTTAGAAATTCATAAAATTAAGCTTGTCGCGGTTTAGACCCTTTGGATTGATCGGTGCATTAAAAAGTTAAGAAATTATGTTTTCCAGAAAAGTGCGTTTCTGCGATCCATTATGCCGTCGCATAATAGATATGCGGACCGCATAGTTGCCGCAAAGTCAGACAATTTGATGGTTAATTTGAGGTCAACTATGCGGCCAATTATGCGATCGCATAATCAATATGCGGGCCGCATAGTCATCGCATAATCTCCTTGAAATTTTTGTGAGGAGCAGTTATGCGGTGCATTATGCGACCGTAGAACAGGTATGTAGACTATATTTCTGTCGCATACCCAGACAGTTTGTTCAGGTTTTGGGACCATTTTTGTGGTCCATTTCACGGGCCGCATGTCCGTTATGTGATCGCATATGCGATCACAAATTTTGTCAGGGCTCCTATTTTCTAACTTTTAAAACCCGACCCCATCCTATTAAAAATACCCATTAGACCTCTTTTATGTTATTTTTACTTCAAATAAAGTGAGAAAGAGAGCTCTAGAGTGAGAAACTAACTCTCAATCCTTGCCAAATCTTTGAAGACTTTCAAGCAAAATTTGCTAGGCTTTCACCCCAAGAGGTAAGAACTTGAGCCCTAACCTTTAGTTTCGAAATTCACACTAGAATGCGTAATTAGCTTGGGGGTTCATGGGTATAGGAATGAATTTCTTGCATGAATAAAAGATAATAGAGTATTGGGAGGTTGTGAACCAAAAATATAGCAGTTGGGGTGTAAAATGATAGAAATCTCACACAAAAGGGCTCTAAAATAACAATGCACACCTAGTACTTGATAGTATACCTAAACAAGCTAGAATCTTAATGATGTCTCTAATTCTTGGTTCAATTTGTAATTTTTGTAAAATAGATTGAAGTTTCTAAGGCTCTCAAAATTTTGTAAGAAATTAAAGAAAGCTCTATCGAGGTGTGTATGGCTAAAACCCCCTCTTATTAGAAATCGAGCTCCGTTGGTATGCATATGTGCAAATGTGGTAAGACTGAAAACTTGATTGATGTATTGATTGATACTTTACATGAATTGGTTTTGAAATTGGATGTGTAAACATGAAAGGTGTGCCTCAATGTATGCAAAGTACTATTCTAGATATTTGAAGATGTGCAAAGAATATGAACCATGTGTTGAAATTGCCTAGACTTCACGTCAAAATTTAAAACTGAGATTATCATGCTAATTATGTGAAATCTTACCTATGCTTGCAACTTGAATTGCTTTTGTATGTGCCTATGATCATAAATTGCAAGGTTGACATTGAAAGCGGAAACGATGTCATAATTGTAGCCCTAAGTTCCAATGAAGTGATATGATATATGTGAAATAATGATTCAGATGAGATGATTAATGAGAAAGGAACAACACCTAGGTAAGGCGGCCTAGCCGATCGGGCAGTGATCGGATACCATGCCGCACACATGGTGGTAACGTGCTGATATTGAATTCTGAAAAAGGGGAAATGAAATGGTAATTGAGGTATATGTCTCAAACGAGGCAACCTAGCCGATCGGGTCGTGATCGGACTTTGCTCAAGATAGCGGTGGTATTGAGAACAATGATGAACACATGAAAGAAATGCCCCAACCTAAAGTTATGAAATCATGTGAAAGTTGTATGATCCTCTATTTGATGATGTGGTGTTCGGTTAAAGCTTTGATTGTCTCTTGTGATTTCCTTGAATTCTTGTATGATAGTTCTTTCTAATAAGATGGTGTTTAGTTATACATACTAGTACTATTCCGTGGTACTAACATCCCTTTTGCTGGGGGCGCTACATTTTTAAATGAATGTAGGTGGCTCCATAGCGGATATTGACGATCGCGCGTAGCGGAGTGTCCTCCTCTCAAAGTCTTGGTGAGCCCCTTTCTCCATCAAGGGGTTATGTTGTACATCTTTTGTTGTAGATTTCCACTTTTGAGGTATAGTCGGAGCCTTGTTGCCGGCATTGTCATAATTGTCTTTTGTATCCTTAGAGGCTCCGTAGACGTTTGTGTGGGTTATGTATGGGTGTTGGACGGGTCTAGGAACTATGTTGTGACTCTAACTCTTGTTTCTCTAAATTGTAACCGTATGAAAATCATGGAACTTAACTATGGTTTAAGGTTGTGATATAAAATGTACTAACAATGTTGAATGTACAACCTTTCCTATTGTCTAAATAAACGGAAGCATGGTTTCCTTAATCATATTGAGTTGGGTAGAAAGTGTTTGATAAGGCTTGCTCAGTTGGGTTCACTCGATTGAGCGCCGGTCGCGCCTCCCGAGGTTAGGGCGTGACAGTTCTTATTTACTTAAATGTCATTTATTGATATTTATTGTTATTTAATGCTATTCCCTTCTTTTTGGGTCATTGAATATCGCTACTGTTATCAGTATTTCTTGCTACTTGGACAATATGCGTATTATCTTACTACAAAATCAGTTAATATATCTTTTGGACATTAATATTTGCTAAGATTGACTCTATTTTATTAAATCTAATTGTCTAAGCTCAGATCTAAATTTTGGGTCAAACAACAACCACTTCTACCGTTTCATTATTTTCTAATCTTTCTTTGTCCTTTTCAGAATGGAACCTTAGAAGCTTGAGATGCTTCCACATTCTTAATGAGAAAACTAAAAATATAACAATGGAAATAGTTAGATATAGAACAATGAAAGATCCATTGATTGTGATGTTTGTTAGTTCTAACTAGTAAATGGTTACACATGGTAAAGTTCATACAGAAAATAAAGAGATTGTCTGAATCATTTGAACAAGAGTGAATGCCCTAAAATCTCCCTAAACTATCACGTTTTTGTCAGTTATATATATATATATATATATATATATATATATATATATATATATATTTATATAGAGCCTCGTTGATTTTTAATAAAATATGTAAGGTAACTCGCCAAAAGGCGCATAGGAGATGATATTTTACATAAAAATGGCCATAATTGGCTGCGTCTAATGGTTAATATTTGTTACCCTCTTTAAAAAATTTAATTTTTCTATTTTTCCTCTATTTTCTTTATATTCTAGCCTTATTCATTTTTTTTATCTTTCTTCTTATGGATTTCATCTGAAAAAAATTTCTTCTCTTGTTTCTTTTAAAATTATCTTTCTTCTTCATTTAGGTCTTCTTCTTTCAACACTATTTAGTCCACCAAATACCCATAATATTTACCAAACCCTAAAGTTTTTATTCCAAATCTCATATTAAACTAAACTTCTTAATGAAATCGAAGGTTAATGGAACAAAATCTAATATTTAATCGAAGTTTAATGGTGAAAATCACAAATAAGACATGGTGTAGCCATTATTAGGGGAGATGGAAGAGAATTATTTTTTACAACTGACCATGTGTTTATCCCACACGCTCTTTCTTTGGTTTTTTAACCCCCCAAATATTTTTATTTAATTATTGTTTATTTTTTTAAAAAATTATTAATTAAATTGATAGTTAAATTAGGCTGAGTAAATAGAAGGGTGTATCATACAAACCACTAAAAAATCGGCAAAGGGTTTTTACTATATAGGGGTATATAGTTAAGGGGGTTTTGGGGATACCGAATAGTTTAAGTAGATAACTGATAAAAACGTTATAATTTAGGGGAATTTCAGGGTATTCACTCTTCAAACAATAGAGAGAAATGAATTTCTTGTCATTTTAACAATATAGAAGTTATATCCAACTGGAAACTAAAATAGCAACAATATTGCTAACCTGCTCATATAAAAACTCTATCTGTTGGGCCTGTTGCAAAGCATGAGTAGACATAAGATGGTTAAAGCAGACACTTCCACCATCTTTATTCCCATTTGGACATAGATTTTGGCTAATTTGTTTTAAAAATAATTCAAAAATGTTGTTTGTTCATGGAATTTGATCAATTTTTGAAAACAAAATCGAAGAATTTTTTTTAATTTCTAAAAACTAGTTTGGGGCAGTTTTTGGGTAAATGTTTTTCTTCCACCCACAAACTTCAACTTCTTTTTGAGTAACATGCATGTCTAAGCGCATTTTCAACTTCTAAAAATTATTTCTCAACATAACTTCTAATCTTGTTTTTCAAGTTTCAACCAAATATATGTCCAAACGCTAGCTTTGTTTCTATTTCTTGAATAGTATTCAGGAGACTGTTCATGTCACGACCCAAACCGATGGGCCGCGATAGGTTCCTGAGTCCTAACCTATCAAACACCCCTAAGTATACGTCTAAGATATGAACTCGAATAACATCTGTTGAATTACGAAAATAACATACAAGAAGGAAACCTGCCTTCTAGGCATATGTACGTATATAGGCAGAATACAGTGGGTGAGCCGGCAAGGCTGCTATAGACAACTATACACCCAGAACTGAAAGCCGACAAGGCCACATACAACCCAACTAGACATACTGTCTACAGACCTCTAATAGAAACATAGCTGTACAAAGACGGGACTGAGCCACGTCATACCCATATATATATATATATATATATACATATATACAAACGTATCGTACCAAAATCAAAGCAGCTCCGGATCAAGTGGAGCACACCAACTCTCGCTGATTAGGGATCCTAAGGAGGGGGACCGTCAGTTTGCCTACCTGCACCTGCGGGTATGAAACACAGGCCCCGTGAAATAGGGCATCAGTACGAAAAATGTACTGAGTATGTAAGGCATGAAAATTAGTATGTAACAGACTTAGACAAAACATGGAATATAGAAACATGTCTTTAAATCTGAATAACTTTGTAAATTCTAAAACTTTTATAACGTCATGCACATGCGTATAAATGTCATGTCATGCATAGTTATGGGTGTACATAATATCATCAAGCCACTGAGGGCATCCCATCATATTGTCTCGGCCACTGTGGGCACATCATCAACATATACCAGCTCATCAGGTGGTGGTGCATATATAATGCCGTAACCTTTTTCCCATATCCCATATACATATATTTACATATATACGCGTATATAATGCCATCTGGTCATGGGTCAATGTACATGTATCAATGAGTGAAATGCATGAAAAATACATAATAATCTCAATATTTCTTCCGGATAAACTTTTTCAACTGTGTATTATTCTGAGACCCATGAACAGAAGATAATAATAATTCATATTGGGAATCAAGAATATAGACACCCCTAGTATTTCTATGAATAGAGTAATTTATGGAAACTGTGCATTTGCTCGTTTCTTCAGTACAATTTGGACCATGCCGAAAGAAAGAAGTGAGGGCCTTAACATACTTGTTCCTTGAATTATTTGACACTTGAACAAAATTACTTGCTTCTGCCTCAACGTCTTTGGTTTTAAACCAAAGACAAATTGTTGTTTTTGAATATTTTACAAAGGAGTGAAACCAAATCTCATGGAAAAATAGGCCAACGCTTGGAATTGAATTTTAGAAAGCAAGAATAATGTTCTGTTCTTAAGACTTTAAATGCGAAGTCTTCAATAGTGGGAATGAGTTGGAAAGACTTGGATATCCAAAGTCTTGAAAAGAATGAAAGGGATTTGTATCCATTTGACACCTAATCAAGGAATGAATTAGTCATTTCTTGATAATGTGGCTAGTTGCTACGTGGGGTGGGGGTGGGATATTTAATTTTTATCCACTTATTAGTTAATCGGGTAATGTCTCGTTACCCGATAATTAACCAATTACCTGCATAGTTTAAAAATTGCCTCAAATTACTTAAAATTCAACTTATTTCTAAAATACTTCATATATACTTTATATATTATACTACCATGGTCATATGGTACCTTGCATGGTACTACTTCATAATTATCGGGTATTATCGCTCGACCCATATTTTATTCCAAATTGGCCACTTTCAACGGAACTCGTTTTCTTTAATCCGTGTACCCCTTTTATCCTTCATAACACTTATTTATTACTTGTTATAAGTAGCGTAGGTACGTTAACGTCAAGATGATCTCATCTCCGAGTCTACGTCAGTTAACTGAAAACAAAATTTTAATGTACGAAAATGCGAGATGTAACATCATTCCCCCTTAGAAACATTCGTCCTCGAATGTTCAACTCCCCGTGATCTATATAACTTTGGCAAGGTCTCCTCTGCAACAACACCACTACCAACTCTCCCCCTAGAAGCTTAATAACCCAACGACACACAGGAACATAATTATGAATAACGACAATGGCCTCATATTACCAACGACAATAACCAACACAAGAATTTATACACGTACCTTATGATTATGACGTCTCAGTCGAACCCTTCTCTGGAGGAGGAAATAAGTAGGGATATCTAGACTTCATATTTTCCTCAGCCTCCCAAGTCATTTCTTCCACATTGTTGTTCCTCCAAAGTACTTTCACGGAGGCTACCTCCTTATTTCGTTGCTTGCGGATTTGTCGGTCTAGGATGGCAACCGGAACTTCCTCATATGATAAGTCTTCTGTAATCTGTACATCATTCGTAGGAACCACTCGGGTAAGATCGCCAATGCACTTTCATAACATAGATACGTGAAAAACCGGATGGACAGACTCCAATTCCGAGGGCAATTCTAACTCATAAGCTACTTGGCCCACTCTCCGAATAATCCTATAAGGCCCAAAATACCGTGGGCTAAGTTTGCCTTTCTTTCTGAACCTCATGACAGCTTTTATCGGTGATACCTTTTTGGAATACCCAGTCGTCCACCTGAAATTTTGAGTCTCGTCGTCGACTATCCGCATAAGCCTTCTGACGACTTTGAGCTGCCAATAGCCTTTCCTGTATAAGCTTAATTCTCTCGATTGCCTGTTGTACCAATTCTGGTTCTACAAATGTAGTTTCCCCAACATCGAACCACTTTATAAGCGACCTACACTTCCGTCCATAAAGAGCTTCGTATGTAGCTATCTGAATACTGGAATGGTAACTATTATTATATGCGAACTCAATAAGCAGCAGATGAGCATCCTAGCTACCTTTGAAATCTATTACACAAGCTCGTAACATATCTTCCAGTGTTTGAATAGTACGCTCAGCCTGTCCGTCTGTCTGGGGATGAAATGTTGTACTAAGACTTACTTGAGTCCCAAATCCCTTTTAGAAGGACCTCCAGAAGTTAGCTGTAAATTGAGATCCTCTATTCGAGATAATAGATACAGGGACACCATGCAGT
Source organism: Nicotiana sylvestris (assembly GCF_000393655.2). Taxonomy (NCBI): domain Eukaryota; kingdom Viridiplantae; phylum Streptophyta; class Magnoliopsida; order Solanales; family Solanaceae; genus Nicotiana; species Nicotiana sylvestris. The sequence goes on from NC_091058.1 coordinate 95,828,108, forward strand.
CGTACTATCCCCTTGATATAAAGCCTCGCATAATCCTTTGAGGAATATGTAGTTCTAATGGGCAAAAAATGGGCTGACTTTATAAGCCTATCCACAATCACCCATATCGAATCGAACTTACGCTAGGTACGGGGTAAGCCTACGATGAAGTCCATATTGATTACTTCCCATTTCCAAGTCGAAATCTCCATAGCTTGCAATAACCCACCGAGTTTTTGATGCTCAATTTTAACCTGCTGACAGTTAGGACACTGAGCAACAAATTTCGCTATTTCCTTTTTCATTCCATCCTACCGTGATGGGTTTTCAATGTCTTAAACTTATGCTTCTTATGTTTTGATGATCTAACAAACTTGTTGTGAAGAACCAGATAAAGAACCTTGTCCCACAGGATACATATCTCATGTGAACTGTTCGAAGCCTAAAAATCAGTAAATGGATCAATAACCACAGGGAGGAACACAACAGGGACCCGATGCATTGGTCTTTTAGGGTTCTCTGATGAAAAGCACAAGTCAGTGACTGTACGCATTCAATATAAAGAGAAACACAATAGGGACCTGCTCCTTTGAAGTTCTCTGACAGAAGTACAGATCAAGTGTACAGCTGGAACGTAGCAGAAGAAAGTGACCATCCGACAACTGTTACAGAAGAGGAACACAACCAGGACCTGGTCTGTTGGTGTGTCCTGACAGAAGTACAAAGTCCACTATCCAGCTAGAACGCAACTGCCTAGAAGTGGCTGTGCAGACAGTGCAACAGTCACTTCACTCTGGGAAGAAGTACACCAGGAGTTGACATCACTATCTATTATGATAAAACAACCTGGTGCAAGACACACCATTACTTGTGCATTCAGTGATATTCTCTCAAGAAGAAGAAGTATCGATCCAGCATTGAAATCACTGGTGTGTCAAGAACAAGAAGACAACTCCACTAAGGATCAGTTTCTAAATGAAGAATCTTGTTAATTGTTATACATTGTAGTTCCTAGTTTGCTTTCTTAGAATCACTGTTTTAGGAACAAACAAAATTCGTAAACTTTAGAGTTTATGTTGTGACTAGAAATAGTCATAAGTTAAATCCTCTGTAACTAGGAGACTTAGAGAGTGGCTTGTGGTGGTTGTATCACAAGTTAGTTTAAAGTCTTTGCAATAGGGTTTTTGCAAAGTGGCTTGTAATAGGTAGATTACAAGTTAGTTGAGTTAAAAGCCTATAAGAGTAGGTCGTGGTTTTTTGATCCCCCTGTGTGGGATTTTTCCACGTAGAAAAATCTCTTGCCTTCTTTACTTTCAACCTTTACAACATTCTACGTATCAGTCTCATGCAGGACCAGGTACTCTATAGTTTGGTGAACTCATATAAGCTATCAATTGGTATCAAAGCGGGTTCCTCCTATCAGGCTAATATCTAGGAAGGATCCTAAATGGTTTCTCCACCAAAATTTGAAGAAGGACAATCAACCTATAGACCTCCTAGATTCAATGGTCAATACTACGACTGATGGAAGACTCGGATGCATGATTTCATAGTGGCTGAAGATTCAGAACTGTTGGACATCATTTGTGATGGTCCACATTTTTCCATGAAGAAACCTGAAGAAACAGGACCATTGGTTCCTAAATGGAGAAGAGAGTACAACGACACTGACAGAAAAGCTATAGAAATGAACTATCGTGCCAAAAAATCTTGATGTGTGGCATAGGACCTGATGAGCACAACAGAGTATTAACTTGTGATACTGCCAAGGAGATATGTGAAGCCTTACAAACTGCACACGAAGGAACCACCCAAGTCAAACAATCCAAGATCGACATGCTCACCACTTAATACGAGCTCTTCAGGATGAAGGATGATGAGTCCATACAAGATATGCACACCAAATTCACCTCCATCATAAATAAGCTTCACTCACTTGGAGATGTCATTCCCAGAAACAAGCTTGTAAGGAAATTCTCAGTGTTCTTCCTGGGTCTTGGGAAAGTAAGGTAAATGTCATCACATAAGCTAAAGATCTGCAGACTCTGACCATGGATGAGTTGATTGGTAATCTGAAAACATATGAGATGAAAAGAAAGAAAGACAGTGAAAGAAGAGAGCCTAAGAAGGAAAAGAACATGGTGCTTAAGGCTGAAAGGAGTGATTCAAGTGATGAAGACAGTGACATAGCCTATCTTACTAAGAGATTTTAAAAAAATGGTTCGAAGAAATGGTGGCATACCAAAGTGGGGCAGTTCAAGTAAAACAAGGAACAACGATCTCTGTCAAGGATGTGGAAAGTGAGGGCATTTCATTAAAGACTGCCCACTCGTGAAACAGGAGCAGTACAAGCAAAATCCTGACAAAGCAGGAAAAAGGAACCTGGTTCCAGAGAAAAGATTCAATCGAAAAAGTGTTGCAGACAATATCGTTAAGCAGGCTCTTACTGCTTCAGGAGACTCCTCAAGTGAATCCGAAAGGGAATCAGATGCAGAAAATAGTTCCATGATGGCAGTGGAAACTGAAGCAACGAAATACAATTCACTGTTCGCACTGATGACTCAGTCAGATGATGATGATGAAGAAGATGAAGACGATGAGGTAAACTTCAGGGATGTTCAGAGAAATCTGAAATCTTATTCCTCTAAGAAACTAAGGTCTTTATCAAATGTTCTAATTGATGCTTATTATAGTCTTGTAAATGATAAGGAGATCCTGACCGTAGAACTAGGAGAGGCCGAACAATCTAGAGATGATCTAGTGGTCTGTGTAGTGGACTTAAATGAGAACATATCTAATCTTGAACTGGAGAAGGAGGCCCTGAATGAAAAAATAACTACTGTGGAGAATGAGAGAGACGATCTAATGGTGTGAGCACGTGATTTTTTCCCTATATATGAATTATTCCCCAAATTCAAACAAAATGATTTTTCTTTCATTATTTGGCAATTTTGTGCATTTTTGTGTTATTTTCGGTTAATTGTTGAATTTTATCTGTGCATTATAATTCATATGAAAAAAACAAAAAATATTCATTTGTATTTAGGATTTAATTTCATAGTTTGGTATTAATTAGGAGATTAATTTGTTTTAGAACGAAATATAAAGAAAATAACAAAATGGTCCGTTTTGCATTTTTAGTTTAAATTTGTATTAGTTTGCATTTTTGATTAAGGAATTAATTAAGAAATATATTATTTTAATGTAATTTGATTGTGAGTTTTTATTTCAGCATTTTTGATAAAATCAGAAAAAATATATACAAAATGAAAGCATTAAATAAAAAGAGAAGAGAACAAATTGGAAAAGAAAAGAAAAGGGAAATGTATAGGAAGAGGGCTGTAATTCAAATTGGGCCACTTCTTTGCTAAATTCGCCTGGCCCAATGCCCCTTTTTCACTCATCCAAACCAGCCCAAGTACCAACAACCCGGTTCGTTCCCCCTTCTAATCAAAACGACGTCGTTTCGTGGTCTCCGAATCAGGACCGTTGGATTTCATCAATCCAACGGTCCGGAACTAATGAGGTTTCTAATTTAAAATGGTCGGAGAGCCCACCCCAGTCCCTTGTCTTCCTCACCCTACCTCTCCTCTCAAACCCTAATCCAAGCCGCCACCAAACCCCTCGCCGGCGGGAAACGCAACATACGCCGTTCACCCCCAAACTTACACCACAGATTCCCCATGAACTCCTCTTTCCAACCATACCGTTGGTTTCCCTCGAATCACAACCAAGGCCATCGAATATTGATTTTAAATTTTCCGGCCAAGTCGTTACTTTGTCCAAACTGGCCCAAAATCACACCACACCATCCCCAGACTTCCCTCAACCCAAATCCATGACCATCTTCCTTCGAATCTCAGTGAAGCAGCTCGAATTTCAAATCTAAGAGTTTCCGGCCAAAAACCCTAACCCCAAATCTTTGTGATTTTGGACCGTAACATCCTTAACCATATTTTCTCTTGTGAAAAACACATGGTTAGGGATGTTGCGTGTCAAAAATCTTGAAAGATTCGGACGGCAGTGGCTGACCGGAGTTTTCTCTCCATCGGTGAGTTTCTCCCCAACTTTCTAAGCTCGATTTCCATCAGTGTAGCCTAATAGTCTCTTCTTCTTCTCTGTTCCAGTTGGTCGATTTTGAAGACCGTTCATAGTTAATTCTGAGTTCATGCATGTTCGATTTTAATCTTGTCATGTTAATTTAACTTCGTTTGGATTCTTTAGTCTAGTTCCTTATTGATTTTAAGTAACATTAGTCCATCCTTGCGTTCACTTAAATGTTAGAGTAATTCTTTGTTAGTTTGTTGAGTTCTGTCTCTTTAGTTTCGATTCGATTTTACCGTCTTGGTTTAACTCTTGTTATATTGGAATTAGTCGTGATTCAGTTCACATTTATGTTCTATTTTTAGTCTCAATCTTGTGTTTAATCCGTGTTTACCAGTTCATGATGTTAGTTTTATAATTTAAGTGTTGTTTGTCAATCGTTAGTTCATTTCTTTCGTTTAATTATTGTTTACTTCAGTCTAATGGTAGTACTAATTGAAGCATTTAGGTGAGTTAGGATTAGATTTTAGTTGTGTTGATTGGTTATAGCTGGTTTAGACTCATTAGGATTAACTTCAGTTGATTTTTTTTAACAGGGGTAAGGGGTTGGTGTAGTTAGCATTGGGCTGTAAATTTCAGACTAGTAGAAGGGCATTTTAGGCATAGAAAAGGATAGTTGCTTTAAGGATAATAATTTCAAAGTAAGGGTAGGGGTAGTACAGGTATTTGGTGGGTAGAAGAGCATCCTAGGGCCTTCTAGAATGACACTTTAGTGTAGATGTTGGCATAATAGAGGGACTTGCTTGTTTGGCAAGTCACAAGCTAAGGGACTAATCTGAAAATAAGGAGGGACTAATAGGGAAAACAGAAATGTGAGGGCTGCCCCTCCTTTGGCTTATAAAAAGGCATGAATAGTGCTTTGAGGGAGGTTTTTTGGAAGCCAAAAACTCCCCCCAAAATTATTCTGCAGATCTGATCTTCCTAATTTGGATTTCAAATCTCAAAACCTTCAAAAAAAAAAAAAAGAAAAATTCAAAATAAACACACTGTTCCATTGAAAACTCTAAGTTGATTTCGATTTCTTTGGGTACTGATTCATACCATTAGTTCCAGCTTTGGTTGCTAAAGTTCAAATGTTCATTTCGAGTGAATTTGGGTCTAATTAAGTTGGTTTTTTGGTTGAGTTTTTCTCCATTGAAGTTTCAGAAGTAGTTTAAGTTCAATTTCGAGTCTATTTGGGTGCCTTTAAGTGATTTGTGGTTGATATCTTAGTTTCGTTTGGTTTCGAACTTTTTCTGGACTATGATTCTACTTTCTGGGTTGTTTATCACCTGCTGCTGTTGACCTCACTTTTACTTCTTCTTTCATACTTCCAGGTACATGTTTTGTAGCTCTCAAGTCTATGGAAATGAAGTAAATATGCTATTTGAAGTTGATCTCTGAACTCCTCCTGTTTTTGCTTGATTTTAATGTGTAAAACAGTTAGCTTACTCGATATTTCATGTCATTTGTGTACTAGACTGATCCTGGATTGTATAAATTGGATTGATGAACTGTTAAGCATGAGCTTGTTCATTTGGATTATTAAGTGGGTGCTTGGGTATTTAGATTCGTGTATGTAATCAAAACCGTGGACTGTTAGACTGATATTCGTCATTTAGCTATGTTATAGTGTAATTTCAGTTGGTGTAGTGTAACTTTGAAATCAGGAGAAACTAGAAAAAAAATAAAAAATGATTTGAGATCCATGACTTTTATTGTTGTACTGAATGGATTTTAGTTTGAAAGCTTGGGCTCAATATTGGCTAGCCAGGCCTACTCCCTTTTAACTTAATCGGTTGGAGGCCTGGAGGATATCATTTGACTTGGGCCAAAAGGTAATGCTAGAAGCCCAAGGCTGGACATAACCAAAAGCGAGGCATGCCTTACCTGCTTGTTACTTGGGCTAATCGCAAAAGCCCAAGATTACTGAAGATACGAATCATGGACAACCCCGGATTTAAAATAGTAACTCTTAAACAATGCTAATTAATTAGGACTTTTACTTTTATTCATAGAGACAATTAAGTAGAAAATTATAGAGTGCTTTAGGTTTGCCTTTTAAAACAAAATGAGATGAGCCTCGCTAAAACAAAACACATATATCACGGGGCCCTCGTTAAATAAGTACATTAAAATACTTAGAATTTGGGAGGGCCGTTTAGCGAATTTCATGGCCTTCCCCAAAAAAATATTACGTTAGAATCTTTAGACGCGATTTAATTAAATTACTTTCTTAAACTCGGGTGCGCATTGATGCGACCCAAATCCAAATCTCGACGAAGTCGAAATGTGTCGATAACCACATGTGCATTGATTACGATGCGGTTCGCTGACTGTTAACAAAGTTATAATTTTCCTCGGTTCGGAATTCAACTGGTGACTTGGGACACCATTAATCTCCCAAGTGGCGACTCTGAATCTCTTAATAAAACAAATCCCGTCTCGATTGTCCTTTGATTGGAAAAACTCCTTATACACCTTCCCTGAGGGTGTAATGCCAAATGGAGGTGTGACAGCTCTGGCGACTCTGCTGGGGAATGAACCCAGAATCTCTGGTTCAGGGTTCAGAATTCGAGCTTAGATAAATTGTTGTATTTGATTTTCCTACATATTTTGTGCTGAATGTGCTAAATGTTACCGCTTTGATATTATCTGAACTGTATATAAACTGTGCTGACACCCTTCTCTCTTCACCTCCGGGGATGTGCTTACTGGTTGAGACTCCCTATTCTGTTAGTGTCATACCTTGAAATAAGAAAGAGGCCGGACAAGTTACTCAGCCGGATGGCCTTTTGGTTCCCAGAAAGTTGCCCCCTCCTCGACTCGAGTCGTCCGCTCGGGTACACAGTCTAGAACACCGAACCAGGTTTTGAATATTGAATAACATGACTTCATGCCTGATCCCTAGTAGGAACGATTATTTGCATCATGCCGCATTCGACTTAGGGGACTCAACACAGGGGTTGGGTCCGTCTAGGGTTAGCAACCTGAAATGAAAGGACCATCCTGATGCATCCTACTTGCTCTGTACATATATTTGTTTCGAACCTGCATGTTGACCGGTCTCTGAATCTCGAAAAAAAGAAGAAAAAAGAGAGAGAAATAACAGAAAAACCAAGTACTGTCGAAACTCTGCCGAAATTTTGAGAAAACGAAAAAAAAGGAAAATAGGAAAAAAGAGTCTTTTATTTTCGGACAGTTGTCTGTTGAAAAGAAAATGGAAAAGAGTCTTTATTTTAGTTTGGAAAAATAGGTTGTTTTATTGTTCGTTGAAAATGAAAAAAAAAATCGTTATTTTGTCTTGTTTTCAAAAGTAGAAAAGGAAAATAGTTTGTCTTGCCATGAAAAATGAAAATCAAAAAGAGTCTTGTTTTAAAATGGTTCGGTTAATTTGCCCGAACTACGCCGGTTTGATTCTCACAGGGTGTGGGATATGTAGGCAACCCTCATCGGGTGCAACCTTTCCTTTGCAAAAATAGCCAAAAAATGTCAAAATTTTTATTTTCGTCGTAAATAAGTTGGGTGATGCCGTTTTGTCAAAAATAGCCAAATGTTCCCAAACGGAACGCCGGAAGGCTGACCTTGCATAAATAGCCACCTTTGGTCATGTTTCATTTTTCAATCCTCACAGCCTTAAGTTTTCGTCCTCAAGGCGTTGAAAGGCCGTGTTGCAATACCGGGTCTTTTATTTTAATTTGAAAAAAAGGTAAAGAGTTATAAATAAGTCAAGTAGGGCCGTCTTGTCATAAATAGCCAAATGTCCCCAAAAGGAACGGTGAGAGGCTGACTTTGCAAAACGGCCGTCTTGGGCAATTTTGATTTTTGACCGGTTGACTCTCACAGCCTTAAAATCATTGTTCCCGAAGTGCTGAAAGGCCGCGTTTGAGAATCGAGTCCTTCATTTTCAAAAAAAATCTGGAAAATATACAAATAGTTTTATTTTGAGTCGAAAATATATAGATAGTTTTATTTTGAGTTGAAAAAAATATATAGATAGTTTTTATTTTGAGTTGAATAAAAGTTTTTCTTTTGCTTAATCGCCTTAATAAATGTGCAGGATGAGCACGATGCTAAATGAACCCTTTTTCATAATGACCAAAATCCCTTTTGAGTTGCGATTATGGTGGAATGACTTAGGCAAAGAAGGGCAGGACGAAGTGAAAAAGTATTTGAAAGATATCCCGAATTTATTAGACATCCAGCCTCGGGGGGATATTATCAGGGCATTGGTCGCTTGTTGGGATTCGGCACATAATGTATTGCATTTCTCGGACTTTGAGCTCACCCCGACATGGGAAGAAATAGCGGGGTACATCGGAAGTGATCAAGCTCCGTTGAGGTTCAAATACTTAATTTCTCCCAGGGCCGTTACCGTACACCGGTTTTTGGATTCCTTGAAAATACCCCGAACAGTTCATCATCCAGATTTTGCAAAGGGTTTATACAGTTTCCGCTTCATATATGATAGATATGGCCACGTGGGCGGGTTCAATAATCCAGACTTTAAGCTATGCAGTAGAAGTAACCGACAAAAATAGGAGGAACACAGACGGGTGGCTTTTATGATAGCCTTTTTGGGCCTCATAGTATTCCCAAGGAAAGATGGAAATATTGATTTGAAAGTAGCTGGGGTCGTCAGTACCTTGCAAACCATGGAGAAAAGCACTTTAGCACCTATGATCGTGGCTGACATCTTCCGGGCTCCCACTGCTTGCAAAGCTGGGGGCAATTTTTTTGAGGGATGTAACTTGTTGTTACAAATGTGGATGACTGAGCATTTATGCCACCGCTCTCAGCTCTTGAGTTATGGTTCGTTTGAGAAAACTTGTATAGGAGAATTTTACACAAGAATCAAAGGGGCTAGTCTACCTGAAGGAGTCACAACTTGGACATCATTATTTCGGACCCTCACTGCCAGCCAGATACAGTGGGTGCTCGGATGGTTGCCTGTCGAAGAAGTCATATATATGCCAGCGGCCACGCCACATTTTCTGTTGATGGGACTCAAAAGCTTACAGCCCTATGCGCCATATCGGGTTCTGAGGCAACTCGGGAGGTATCAAGTAGTACCAAGAGATGAAGATCTGAGTACCCAAGTGGTCGAAATTAGTCCTGACGGTCGGTTCCCCGAAGAAGAAGTTCGCCAAATCTGGAGTGAGTGTCAACATTTGATGGCGAACACTTGTGTGTCAGATAGGGCTAAAGGGGAAGTTGCCCCGGGGTATCATGATTGGTTTAGAGGTGACGTGGCATGCGGAAGACCGGCTAAAAGACCTCATCTCGAAGATTTCGTCGAATCGTCCCAAGAGCAGTGGGACTGGTTAGCAAAGGAAGAAGGCTATCGAGCTGAGATTGGTAAGCTGAAGCAGCAAGTTGAGATTCTGAAATTCGAGAACAGTGTACAGGTTGCCGCGGATCAAGGTGAGAAGAATAGACTGGCTCGAGAAAACGAGACGCTTAGGGCCCAAATCCGGCAATTAAGAATAATCGTCGATAAGCAACCAAGGAGCCGATCAGATGAGCAATTGATAAAAGGGTTGGAAAATGAAGTCAGGGAATGTCGGGATGAGTTAGAAAAATCTGAGAATATCATGGCAGAGCTTAAGGCGCAGTGGGATACAAGAACAGAAGAGCGTCGCCAGTACTTGAATCAGTTGAAAAGGGACCACGAGAAAATTGTAGTCAATCTAAAGAGAAAGGTGGTTGCCCTTGAGGGTAAAGCGGTTAAGCAGGCTAGAGATTTTGAAATTGAAAAGTGGACATTGTTACGACTTGTTGGCCCAAATGGAGGTAGAAGTGCAACAGTTGCAAGATCAACACCTGTAGGACTCTCGAGCATTAAAGACGTGCAGCGATAAGATAAAACGCTTGCTTATAGAAAAGAAGCAAACAAGAGACAGGATTGGAGCCATTGCTCACGCCATTTTCAGGAGATGCTGGGTTTGTGAAGACATGACCTATACTACTTTTGTCCCAGTAGTAATGATCTATGTGAAGCGAACCATGAATGAATTAGAGCAGCTTGAAAGGGATTTGGATCCTAGGCCGCGGCAAGGCCGAACGACGCCCCGCGGACACCTAAGTTTGAAACATTAGAGTATGCATAGTCCGTGTCTGTAGTTCTCTACTTTTGAGTATGTCTTTTATCTATCCATTGTCTTTTCATGTCAAGTATGTTTGTAGTCTTCGAGTTTGTGTTTGATTTAGTTTGCGTCTGTTATTTTCATCCTGTAAAAGTGTCTAGTTTGTAATAGTTTGTTTTAGCAATGAAACTAAGATTCCAAAAAAGTATTTTATCCTTGGTTTTGCAGTTATTTTCACGAACTACGCCTGGTCTGATTCGTGCGGGGTCACGATACGTAGACAATCTCCATAGGATTCGACCGTAATCGTAAAAACAAAACGTAAGAAAGAGAGAGAGATAAAAAGAAGGGAGCGGAAAAAGAGAGAAAGAAAGAAAAGAGAGGAAAAACAAAAAGACAAAGAGAAAGCAAGAAATGAGCAGAAACACAAGAGAGAAAGAAATAGAAGAAAGAAAAGAGCACAAGAGAGGGATAAGGTGAGAAATTTGAAAGAAAGGTAAAAAGAAACAAGGAACGAAGTGCCGGGATGACGCATGCAATCGAGCAAACGCATAATAGAAATGATTAACTGTATAGGTGCATTCATACCAACGTGCGGTTGTCAAATCTGTTAAGACTTAATCGCTAACAAAGTGGTTGTCTAAATGTGTGAGTTCAGGCAGGTGGTTAGTTGATTGGCAGTTCTGGCAACCCACCCGTACAACACCCGGTCGAAAGATAAAGTAAACATGACAGGACAGGACTCGGATATCAGTCTCGTGGACCCTTCAAATGAAGTTGAGGTAACAGATGTGGGTGCTATGAAAGAAGAGATGAGGAAACTAAAATAACAAATGGCCGAAATGCATCGGGCATGGTCTTAGGGACATCCGACACCACTATACCCCGCTAATCCATCTTACATCCCACCTATAGCTCAGGCTCAGGAGCCCACCACTCCCCACGCATCTTCAACTCTCCCCTATTACACCCAGGGCTATGGTACTACTTCATATGCCCCTCCAGATCCACCACCCAAACAGAACCCTCCCCCACCCATGGTTCCAGTCTTTGTGGCACCTCCCCCAGACCCATTACATAGATCGTCTAGTGAGCCGCTATTCCAAGCTCACCCAATATTACCCTCCCGAACCCACTTTCAAAGTGCCTGAGCCATATACCTATTCTCCCCATTTTGAAATCCCGGGAGAAGTTGAGAAACCGGTTAAGAATGCAGAACAGGAGGAAGTGATTCGTAAAGTCAAAAGCTTGGAGCAATCCTTCAGGAACATGCATGGTTTAGGCAACCAAGTCAGCGTTGCGTACAAAGATTTGTGCCCTTTCCCTGATGTTCAGTTGCCTGCGGGGTTTAAAATGCCGAAGTTTGACTTGTATGAGGGGCACGGTGACCCAGTAGCCCATCTGCGTGGCTTTTGTAGCAAGATGAGAGGTGCTGGGGGGAAGGATGAATTGTTGATAGCCTATTTCGGTCAAAGCTTGAGCGGGTTCGCGCTGGAATGGTACACGATACAGGACCCCAACCGATGGTATACATGGGATGATTTGGCACAAGCATTCATTGGCCATTTTCAGTATAACCTTGAGATAGTCCCCGATCGTCTGTCATTGTTGAAGCTGGAAAAGAAGCCCGGGGAACGTTTTAAAGAGTTTGGTTTCCGCTGGAGGGAACAAGCAGTAAGGGTTGATCCTCCGATGAGGGAGAGTGAGATGATAGATTACTTCTTGCAAACATTGGAGCCTACCTATTTTGGTCATCTAGTGACATCTGTCGGAAAGTCATTTAATGAAGTGGTAAAGATGGGAGCCATGATTGAAGAGGGATTGAAGTCTAACAAGATCTTGAGCTACTCGGCATTGAAATCAACCACCCAGGCCATCCAAAGCGGTACTGGTGGTGTGCTTGGAAAGAAGAAGAAGGAAGAAGTTGCTATGGTTGAAACTAGTACTTGGTCCAGGCCCAATAACCCTCCACCCTACTACAACCAACCCAGACCCCACCACCCAAACTACCAATATACCCTATATGGCCCACCGCAACACTACTATCCACCACCAGAACCACACTTTTCTATCCACCACGCCCAGACATACACTCAGCCTCCGGTGCACTCGCAATGGCGTGCACCGACTCCCCAAAACACACATCCACCCCCACAAAACACCTATCCACCCCCAGGGCAAACAGACCAGGAACCAGCTTCCGCCCAAACCAAGCTTTTAGAAGTGAGAAGGCCCCAAACAGAAAAACATTTACTCCGCTGGGAGAATCTTACACCACTCTCTTCCATAGATTGAAACAGTTGGGAATGTTGACCCCAATTGAGTCCAAAGCACCAAACCCCCTTCCCAGAAACCTGGACCATTCTGTTAGCTGCGAGTATTGCTCAGGGATACCGAGGCACGATACCGAAAAATGTTGGAAGTTGAAAAATGCGGTACAAGAACTCATTGATAATCGCCGTATTGAAGTACAGGCTCCAGAGGCCCCAAACATCAATCAAAACCCGTTACCAGCGCATTATGAAGCCAATATGATCGAACTGATACATAAGGGGACAGAGCCTAAAAAACCCTCGCAGACGGTCATGGTGATCCGTTCTACGGAAGCCAAGGTCAAAGAAAAGACAGTTAGCACAAGGCCAGTGGTTCAGCTAAAAGCGATAAAAGATAAGCCAGTGTTGGTAATGGGAAAAGGACCATTTGTTGCTGCAAAAAAGCCAGAGCCAGTCAAGTTAGTGGTACCGGGGTCATCATCTGCACCCTTGGTTGTTGTGAAAGGGGCCTACATAGAACCAGTTGTCATAAAACAGGTAGTCCAATTACCCGTGGTTGATAGCAAAGCCGTACCGTGGAAATATGACAAGGTAGTATTGACATACAAAGGAAAGGAAATTAAGGAAGAGAGTTGTGAAGCACAAGGACTCACTCGGTCGGGACGTTGTTTTGTGCCCGAAGAGTTGAGAAGGGCTAGGGGCGCTAAGGATAATCCAGTGCTAGTCAAAAAGGCTGTGACAGAAGAAGAGGTAGAAGAATTTCTGAAAAAGATGAAAGTGCAAGATTATTCCATTGTTGAACAATTGAGAAAAACACTAACCCAGATCTCGTTGTTGTCATTATTGATCCATTCTGACGAGCATTGCCGAGCTTTGATGAAGATATTGAATGAAGCTCATGTGCCCGACAAAATGTCAGTGAACCATCTGGAGACAATTGCCAACAAAATCTTTGAGGTAAACAGGGTAACATTTTCTGATGATGAATTGCCTGTGGAAGGCACAGAACACAATAAAGCTCTCTACTTGACGGTCAAGTGTGAAGATTCAATGGTTACTCGGGCGTTGATCGATAACGGGTCAAGTGCTAATATTTGTACGTTGTCCACATTGAACAAGTTGAAGATTGATGATGATAGAATCCGCAAAAATAGTATTTGTGTTCGAGGGTTCGACGGAGGGGGAACAAACACAGTGGGGGATATTGTACTCAAATTGACTATTGGCCCAGTCGAGTTCACTATGGAATTTCAGGTGTTGGATGCTGTAGTGTCCTACAACTTTTGTTGGGTCGACCATGGATCCACGCGGCCAAAGCAGTGCCTTCCACACTGCACCAAATGGTCAAGTTCGAGTGGGACAGACAAGAAATCGTGTTATATGGGGAAGATCCCACATGCGCCATGAATGATGTCATTGTGCCCTTTATAGAAACTGAAGATGATAAGGGACCATGGGTTTATCAGGTCTTCGACACGGTCCCGGTGAACAGAGTGCCCAAGGGTAAAAGCATTCCATGTCCCAGGGTGGCAGCTGCGACCATCATGGTAGTATCAGAAATGCTGAGTAATGGGTTTGTGCCGGGAAAAGGTCTGGGGCTGAGCTTCAGGGCATTGTTCAACCTGTTTCTCTGCCCAAAAATCTAGACACCTTCGGACTAGGGTTCAAACCAACAGCGGCAGATGTTAGAAGGGCTCGTAAATTGAAAAAGAAAGCTTGGGTTCTTCCCAAACCGATTCCACGCTTGTCCAGGTCCTTCGTCAGGCCGGGTGTCAAGAAGCATTCATTGGCAAAGGTGTCAGGTCCACTGATTGGTGCAGAGGGGAACTTGGACAAGGTGTTCGAGAGGGTATTTGCTGAAGTGAACATGATTGAGGCCGGGGAAGGGTCAAGTTGAGCAGATATACAGTACATCGGACCGCATGCTAACATCAACAATTGGGAAGCTACTCCTCTTCCAATTCGGAGGGAGTCGTGGTAGTGGATTTTGTTTTCCTTTTGTCACCTGAATTATTCCAGGGTTTGTAATTCAGTTGCTATGTTCCGTCCGTTTGGATGAGTTAAAACCCTGTTATCTTTACATTCAATGAAATGCAATTTTCTTCATTCCTAATTTTGTTTCCATTTTTTCTTTTCTTTTGTACAGTTCTTTTTATGCTGATATCAATGATATGACATGCATGAGGAATCTTTGGCCCAGTTTTAAAAGCCAATCTAGCTTAGAAATAATAATACAAGAAATCGAGTGTGATGATGGGGTGGATGGTAACAACGATGAGGCTTATGAGGAAATTAGTAAAGAATTAAGTCACTTTGAAGAAAAACCCAAACCTAACCTAAATGACATAGAAGCAGTTAATCTAGGGGACCAAGACAATGTGCGGGAAACTAAAATAAGTGTTCATTTGGAGCCACAACTCAAGGAGGAGATAATTAAGGTATCGTTCAAGTACAAGGATGTTTTTGCATGGTCGTATGATGATATGCCAGGACTAAGCACCGATTTAGTGGTTCATAAATTACCCACTGATCCGGCACTCCCTCCTGTCAAGCAGAAGTTGAGAAAGTTCAAAACGGACATAAGTGTGAAGATCAAAGAAGAAATTACCAAGCAATTTGATGCAAAGGTCATTCAGGTTACACAGTATCCCACTTGGTTAGCTAATGTTATGCCTGTGCCGAAGAAAGATGGCAAGACCAGAGTGTGTGTCGATTATCGGGATCTTAACAAGGCAAGTCCAAAAGACAATTTCCCACTGCCCAACATCCATATACTGATTGACAATTGTGCCAAACATGATATTGGTTCTTTTGTGGATTGTTACGCGGGTTATCATCAAATTCTAATGGACGAGGAAGATGCAGAAAAGACGACATTCATCATGCCGTGAGGAACGTATTATTATCGAGTCATGCCGTTTGGTTTGAAAAATGCTGGGGCAACTTATATGAGGGCAATGACAATAATATTCCATGATATGATACACAAGGAAATCGAGGTATACGTGGATGATGTGATCGTGAAGTCTAGACAGCAGTTTGACCATGTCAGGGATTTAAGGAAGTTTTTTCAAAGGCTTCGCAGGTACAATCTTAAGCTCAATCCTGCAAAATGTTCTTTCAGGGTGCCATATGGAAAGTTGTTGGGATTTATAGTCAGCCGGTGGGGTATTGAACTAGACCCGTCGAAGATCAAAGCTATTCAGGAATTTCCACCTCCAAGAAACAAAACTGAGGTGATGAGTTTGTTAGGAAGATTGAATTATATCAGTAGGTTCATTGCTCAGCTCACGACAACTTGTGAGCCGATTTTCAAGCTGTTAAAGAAAGATGCTGCATTCAAATGGACTGATGAATGTCAAGAGGCTTTTGATAAGATAAAGGGGTATTTGTCGAACTCACCCGTGTTGGTCCCGCCAGAACCAGTGAGGCCTTTGATTCTATATCTGACGGTTTTGGATAATTCATTCGGCTGTGTACTGGGGCAGCATGATGTTACGTGCAGAAAGGAGCAGGCTATCTACTATCTCAGCAAGAAGTTCATATCTTACGAGGTTAAGTATACTCATCTGGAGAGGACATGTTGCGCCCTAACTTGGGTGGCACAGAAGTTGAAACATTATTTGTCATCCTACAGCACTTACATCATATCTCGCTTGGATCCATTGAAGTATATTTTTCAGAAGCCTATGCCCATGGGGAGGCTTGCAAGGTGGCAGATCCTGCTTACAAAGTTCGACATTATCTATGTGACACGGACTACAATGAAAGCACAGGCATTAGCTGATCATTTGGCTGAGAACCCCGCCGATGAAGATTATGAACCTTTGAAAACTTATTTCCCTGATGAAGAGGTAATGCACATTGATGAATTGGAACAAGCTGAGAAGCCGGGATGGAAAATTTTCTTTGGTAGGGCTACAAATATGAAAGGCGTGGGAATAGGAGCGGTACTTATTTTTGAAACAGGTCAGCATTACCCTGTTACAGCTTGACTTCGTTTCTACTATACGAACAACATAGCAGAATATGAGGCATGTATATTGGGATTGAGATTAGCTGTAGATATGGGTGTACGGGAAGTCTTGGTCATGGGTGACTCGGACCTACTGGTACACCAAATTCAAGGAGAATGGGAAATACGGGATTTAAAGCTTATACCATACCGGCAATGTCTGCCTGAGCTTTGTCAGCGGTTTCAGGTTATAGAGTTCAGGAACATTCCAAGAATTCATAATGAGGTTGCTGACGCTTTGGCTACTTTGGCGTCGATGTTGCATCATCCAGATAAGGCGTATGTTGACCCATTGCAGATTCAGGTCTGTAATCAGCATGCTTACTATAATATGATAGAAGAGGAACTCGATGGCAAGCCTTGGTTCCATGATATCAAAGAGTACATCAGGACGGGAGTATATCCAGTACAGGCCACCGGTGATCAGAAAAGAACGATTCGGCGATTGGCAAGCGGGTTTTTCTTTAGTGGAGGAGTGTTGTACAAAAGAACTCCAGACCTCGGGTTGTTGAGATGCATGGACGCAAGACATGCCACATCTATCATGAATGAGGTACATTCCGGAGTTTGTGGACCGCATATGAGTGGGTACGTTCTGGCAAAAAAGATTCTCCGAGCAGGTTCTTATTGGCTCACTATGGAGCGGGATTATATCAGTTTTGTGCATAAATGTCATCAATGCCAAGTGCATGGAGATTTGATTCATTCTCCACCATCAGAACTACATACGATGTCCACACCATGGCCTTTTGTTGCATGGGGCATGGATGTTATTGGGCCAATTGATCCAGCAGCATCAAATGGGCACAGGTTTATTCTGGTAGCTATAGACTATTTTACCAAATGGGTGGAAGCTAAGATGTTTAAGTCTGTGACTAAGAAAGCTGTGGTCGACTTTGTGCGCTCAAATATCATCTGTCGGTTTGGGATTCCGAAGGTAATCATCACGGATAATGGGGCTAATCTTAATAGTTATTTGATGAAGGAGACATGTGAGCAGTTTAAGATTACCCATAGGCATTCTACTCCATACCGTCCCAAGGCAAATGGTGCGGTTGAAGCAGCCAATAAGAATATAAAGAAAATACTCCGGAAGATGGTTGAAGGGTCTAGACAGTGGCATGAGAAGTTACCTTTTGCATTGTTAGGGTACCGCACCACCGTTCGTACCTCGGTGGGGGAGACTCTTTATTCATTGGTGTATGGCATCGAGGCAGTAATACCTGTAGAGGTGGAAATCCCGTCTCTGCAAATCATCAAGGAGGCTGAGATCGATGATGATGAATGGGTGAAAAGCCGCCTCAAGCAGTTGAGTTTGATTGACGAGAAGAGATTGGCATCAGTGTGTCATGGTCAACTGTACCGGCAGAGAATGGCAAGAGCGTACAACAAGAAAGTGTGTCCGAGGAAGTTTGAAGTTGGACAGTTAGTGCTAAGACGTATTCTGCCTCATTGGGCTGAAGCAAAAGGAAAATTCGCCCCAAACTGGCAGAGGCCATTTGTTGTAACCAGAGTGTTATCTAATGGTGCGTTATATCTGACAGACATAAGAGGAAAATGTGTAGAAATGGCCATCAACTCCGATGCGGTCAAGAGATACTATGTAGGATTCTTTATTCTGAATATACTTGTTTGTATTTGGCACCTTTTAAAGATTGAAATAACGAAGGCATTTTGTTTTGCTATCCAAACACTTTATCCATTATTATCCCCTTTGAGCCTTAACTGTTTTCGTTCATACTCCTCTTTCGGAATCAACGACATAATCAGGAAATGCAGGTGCCGGATATCAAAAAAAAAAAAAGAAAGAAAAAAGGAAAAGTAAAATAAAGAAAAAAAAGAAAGAAATGAAAGGAAAAGAAAGAAATGAAAGGAAAAATGAAAAAAAGGAAAGAAGAGAAACATAACAACGTAGTCTCTATGACGTGAACTACGTTTGACTTGATCCCGAAAGGGTACGTAGGCAGCCTCTCTGAGATTCAGTCATACTCAACATAAAAATCCAAAAGCCCCCAAGCAAGAAACTGGGGCAGAAGTTGTGATTGTAGTGAGCAGTTGGATTCCGAAAGTTGTAATTTGACCCATTTGAATTGTTTTGAGCCTTTTATACCTTTCTTTCTAACCCAATCCAAAAGCCTACATTACGGTCCAAAGAAAGACCTTCTGATCACTTTTTGAGAAATGCCAAGTTGAGCAGGTAGGAGTAACTCACGATAGGGGCAACACTCTGGTTCAAGCAAGAAACAACAAAGTAAAAACGAGAGAGTCTTATTGGTGAAAACCTTCACAGGCACCATAAGGCGACGGGAGCTGAGAGAAAAATAAATGAGAGAGTCTTATTGGTGAAAACCCTCGCGAGCACCTTGAGGCAAAAGTGAGTTGAAAATGGTTATTTGGCAAAAGGCCTATGGGTGGAAAACTATTTCGAGGCACCGCAGGATGAACAAAGTTAAGATTTAGGTAAAGTAAGCAAGCGATGGAAATTCTGGGGCAACAAAGTATGGCAATTGAAAGTTGGTTAGTTGGACAAATTGGGCCGATTAATCCAAAAAATGCATGTCATGACCATTGGTACTGGCTGTCCCGCTCAGATAAGTTTCTTTTCCTTCTCTTTTTAAACAGTCATCTGGTTTTGGATTCTTCTTATCCTTAACTCAAAAAATCATTACATCTCATTTTCCCTTGAGGGTTTTATCTAGCTAAGATGTTTCAAGCGCCCGTTTTGTTCAATGCAAGCAAAAAGGACTTCAAAGCTCACTACTACCTTCCGAAAATGGTAAAGCATAATGTTGTTCGAGCATGTCAACAGTAACATGATGTAGAATGGAATATGGGAAGTCGCAGGAAGTTCCATCGGTGGAATAATTGGGAAATGTTGTGGGAAATGTAAAGGTTCATAAAAAGGGATAGGAGGTAGGAAACAACAGCATGGGTGCAAGGCATTCGGGTCGTCAGAGGTTGGGGAGGTCGAAAGTCAGTCAGAAAGTCAAGCAGTTCAGGGTCAGTTCAAGGAAGTTAGTCAATACAAAGCAAGGCAGCGGAAGGATTTTTCAGCAAGAATGCCATCAACTAACCACCATTTTAAACTAACAGAATTTTCTTTGATTAAAACAGGGGCAAAAATTGTTGTCAGGAGGAATTCGTCGTGAGGGAAGAACAGGTATTAATCAAATTTAATCGCAAGTGTGGCATGGTTAAAATACAAGAAAATGAGGTATAGCATAGAGAGATGTAAGTTGTTTCAGGTCTGCATTTTAGAATAAAATTGTACAGTGTTGAAGTGGGGAGCCCGCCCCTATAACAGAGGAATACATCTTAGTCTGTAACTTTTAAAGCATGCAAGTTTTAGTTTTCAACCCTTGTTAGTAGGTGGTAACAAGCCCCAGTTTCCCCAAACTGGGGCAGAAAGTTTTTTTTGGTTCGTTTATTTTTGTGAAATCAGGAACCCGCCTGGATAATAGAGGAATACATTTCAAGCTCAGAAGTCAGGAGTCCGCCTGGAGAATAGAGACATTAAATTTCAAATTCAGAAATCAGGAGTTCGCCTGGAGAACAGAGACATACAATTCAAATTTAAACAATCAGGAGCCCGCCTGAAGAACAAAGGTGATACAATTCAAATTTTAGTTATCAATCAATTTCTTGTCTAATTTGAAATCAGGAGTCCGCCTGGAGAACAGAGAAATTCAATTTCAAAGTTCAGAAGTCAGGAGTCCGCCTGGAGAATAGAGACATAAAATTCAAATTTTAAGCAATCAGGAGCCAGCCTGAAGAACGGAGGTGATACAATTCAAGTTTCAGTTTCCCATCAATCTCTTTGTTTATTTTGAAGTTAGGAACCCGCCTGGAGAACAGAGGTACAAAATTCAAAATCCAGAAGTCAGGAGTCCGCCCGGAAAACAGAGACATACAATTCAAATTTTAAGCAATCAGGAGCCCGCCTGAAGAACAGAGGAGTCCGCCTGTATAACAGAGAAGAATACATTCAAGTTCAAGTTCAGCAGTCAGGAGCCTACCTGGATAACAGAGGAATACATTCAAGTCCAAGATTGTTCAAGTTCAGAAATTTGGAAGAGAGGGAACAACATCTCAGTTAGCAGTTTGAAATGACAATAAGGAATTTCACCTGGAGAACACAAGACAACAAGGCAACAAGGAAGTACAAGAGCAAGTTTGAAGAATATAGATAGGACTTTTGTAGTTCATAGAGCATAGCTAGTTTAGCTTCTTTTTATCTTTGACGTGGTGTAATAAGGGAGGTCAGCAAGCAGTAACAGCAGCAAGCGCAGTGAAATCATAGCTCCTGGTAGTCCCAACTACCAGACACTCCCGAACTACACTGACCTGATTCCTGTTTAGCCCAGGATATGTAGGCAACCTCTGAAGCAGGGTGCGGTCAAAACTTTTCAAAAATGCTTCACAACGGAATATTTGAACGGGCAAAAATCGCTCGTATTTGCTCACTTATCTTTGCACAAAAACTCATCGTGTTTCCGAGCAAAGAGGGGCAGCTGTGAGCACGTGATTTTTTCCCTATATATGAATTATTCCCAAAATTCAAACAAAATGATTTTTCTTTCATTATTTGGCAATTTTGTGCATTTTTGTGTTATTTTCGGTTAATTGTTGAATTTTATCTGTGCATTATAATTCATATGAAAAACACAAAAAATATTCATTTGTATTTAGGATTTAATTTCATAGTTTGGTATTAATTAGGAGGTTAATTTGTTTTAGAACGAAATATAAAGAAAATAACAAAATGGTCCGTTTTGCATTTTTAGTTTAAATTTGTATTAGTTTGCATTTTTGATTAAGGAATTAATTAAGATATATATTTTTTTAATGTAATTTGATTGTGAGTTTTTATTTCAACATTTTTGATAAAATCAGAAAAAATATATACAAAATGAAAGCATTAAATAAAAAGAGAAGAGAACAAATTGGAAAAGAAAACAAAAGGGAAATGTATAGGAAGAGGGCTGTAATTCAAATTGGGCCACTTCTTTGCTAAATTCGCCTGGCCCAATGCCCCTTTTTCACTCATCCAAACCAGCCCAAGTACCAGCAACCCGGTCCGTTCCCCCTTCTAATCGAAATGACGTCGTTTCGTGGTCTCCGAATCAGGACCATTGGATCTCATCAATCCAACGGTCCGGAACTAACGAGGTTTCTGATTTAAAATGGTCGGAGAGCCCACCGCAGTCCCTCGTCTTCCTCACCCTACCTCTCCTCTCAAACCCTAATCCAACCCGCCACAAAACCCCTCGCCGGCGGGAAACACAACATACGCCGTTCACCCCCAAACTTACACCACAGATTCCCCATGAACTCCTCTTTCCAACCATACCGTTGGTTTCCCTCGAATCACAACCAAAGCCGTCGAATATTGATTTTAAATTTTCCGGCTAAGTCGTTACTTGGTCCAAACTGGCCCAAAATCACACCACACCATCCCCAGACTTTCCTCAGCCCAAATCCATGACCATCTTCCTTCGAATCTCGGTGAAGCAGCTCGAATTTAAAATCTAAGAGTTTCCGGCCAAAAACCTTAATCCCAAATCTTTGTGATTTTGGACCGTAACATCCTTAACCATGTGTTCTCTTGTGAAAAACACATGGTTAGGGATGTTGCGTGTCAAAAATCTTGAAAGATTCGGATGACAGTGGCTGACTGGAGTTTTCTCTCCATCGGTGAGTTTCTTCCCAACTTTCTATGCTCGATTTCAATCAGTGTAGCCTAATAGTCTCTTCTTCTTCTCTGTTCTAGTTGGTCGATTTTGAAGACCGTTCATAGTTAATTCTGAGTTCATGCATGTTCGATTTTAATCTTATCATGTTAATTTTACTTCGTTTGGATTCTTTAGTCTAGTTCCTTATTGATTTTAAGTAACATTAGTCCATCCTTGCGTTCACTTAAATGTTAGAGTAATTCTTTGTTAGTTTGTTGAGTTCTGTCTCTTTAGTTTTGATTCGATTTTACCGTCTTGGTTTAACTCTTGTTATATTGGAATTAGTCGTGATTCAGTTCACATTTATGTTCTATTTTTAGTCTCAATCTTGTGTTTAATCCGTGTTTACCAGTTCATGATGTTAGTTTTATAATTTCAGTGTTGTTTGTCAATCGTTAGTTCATTTCTTTCGTTTAATTGCTGCTTACTTCAGTCTAATGGTAGTACTAATTGAAGCATTTAGGTGAGTTAGGATTAGATTTTAGTTGTGTTGATTGGTTATAGCTGGTTTAGACTCATTAGGATTAACTTCAGTTGATTTTTTTTAACAGGGGTAAGGGGTTGGTGTAGTTAGCATTGGGCTGTAAATTTCAGACTAGTAGAAGGGAATTTTAGGCATAGAAAAGGGTAGTTGCTTTAAGGATAGTAATTTCAAAGTAAGGGTAGGGGTAGTACAAATATTTGGTGGGTAGAAGAGCATCTTAAGGCCTTCTAGAATGGTACTTTAGTGTAGATGTTGGCATAATAGAGGAACTTGCTTGTTTGGCTAGTCACAAGCTAAGGGACTAATCTGAAAATAAGGAGGGATTAATAGGGAAAACAGAAATGTGAGGGCTGCCCCTCCTTTGGCTTATAAAAAGGCATGAATAGTGCTTTGAGGGAGGTTTTTTGGAAGCCAAAAACTCCCCCCAAAATCATTCTGCAGATCTGAACTTCCTAATTTGGATTTCAAATCTCAAAACCTTCAAAAAAAAACAAACAAAAAAGAAAAATTCAAAATAAACACACTGTTCCATTGAAAACTCTAAGTTGATTTCGATTTCTTTGGGTACTGATTCACACCATTAGTTCCAGCTTTGGTTGCTGAAGTTCAAATGTTCATTTCGAGTGAATTTGGGTCTAATTAAGTTGGTTTTTTGGTTGAGTTTTTCTCCATTGAAGTTTCAGAAGTAGTTTAAGTTCAATTTCGAGTCTATTTGGGTGCCTTCAAGTGATTTGTGGTTGATATCTTAGTTTCATTTGGTTTCGAAATTTTTCTGGACTGTGATTCTACTTTCTGGGTTGTTCATCACCTGCTGCTGTTGACCTCACTTTTACTTCTTCTTTCACACTTCCAGGTACATGTTTTGTAGCTCTCAAGTCTATGGAAATGAGGTAAATATGCTATTTGAAGTTGATCTCTAAACTCCTCCTGTTTTTGCTTGATTTTAATGCGTAAAACAGTTAGCTTACTCGATATTTCATGTCATTTGTGTACTAGACTGATCCTGGATTGTATAAATTGGATTGATGAACTGTTAAGCATGAGCTTGTTTCATTTGGATTATTAACTGGGTGCTTGGGTATTTAGATTCGTGTATGTAATCAAAACCGTGGATTGTTAGACTGATATTCGTCATTTAGCTATGTTATAGTGTAATTTCAGTTGGTGTAGTGTAACTTTGAAATCAGGAGAGTGCTTTAGGTTCGCCTTTTAAAACAAAATGAGATGAGCCTCGCTAAAACAAAACACATATATCGCGGGGCCCTCATTAAATAAGTACATTAAAATACTTAGAATTTGGGAGGGCCATTTAGCGAATTTCATGGCCTTCCCCAAAATAATATTACGTTAGAATCTTTAGACGCGATTTAATTAAATTACTTTCTTAAACTCGGGTGCGCATTGATGCGACCCAAATCCAAATCTCGACGAAGTCGAAATGTGTCGATAACCACGGGTGCATTGATTGCGACGCGGTTCAAAACACATTTTTACGACGTTGCAAGTCTTTTAAAAATAAATAATGATAAAGCGGTATAAAATTAATAAAAGGCACATAGGTTAGCATGTATTGAAATCAGATAAAATCAAATACAACAATTAAGCGACCGTGCTAGAACCACGGAGCTCGGGAATGCCTAACACCTTCTCCCGGGTTAACAGAATTCCTTATCCGGATTTCTGGTTCGCTGACTGTTAACAGAGTCATAATTTTTCTCGGTTCGGGATTCAACTGGTGACTTGGGACACCATTAATCTCCCAAGTGACGACTCTGAATCTCTTAATAAAACAAATCCCGTCTTGATTGTCCTTTGATTGGAAAAACTCCTTATATACCTTCCCTGGGGGTGTAATGCCAAAAGGAGGTGTGACAAATGGTAGCAGTTGTTGATCTAAAAGAAACAATAGAAGGTATTAGCAATGAGAAACACATCTTAGAAGAAAAATTGCCTCCACTGAAGAGGAAAGAGATGACCTTCTAGTGATATGCGCTGATTTAGAGGAAACCATTGAGAGACTCAATAGAGAACATAAGAATGTAAGTCTTAGGAAAGGGAAAGAAGTAGCGAGTGAGTCACACATCTTGCTCGAAAAGGAGTTAACTATTGTAAAAACCAGTCTCTACAGTGAGCTTGAGAGGAATCAGCAACTCCAAACTGAGTTGGAGAAAGTAAGAAATGATCTTGAGAAATCCCTGAAGTGGACCTGGTCCTCAGATACTGTCACTACCATGTATCTCAACAATAGTGGGAACAAGTAGGGCATCGGGTTCCAAAGGGAGAAAACTCCCTACAACCCACATAACAAGTATTTCATTGTACCTGATAAATGGCTATGTACCAACTACGGAAACAATGGGCATTTTAAAGAAAATTGCCAGGCCAGGGTTCAGTCTGCTCAGAAAAACAAAGCGTTTGCTGATAAAATGACTACTAGCAATGGACCAGGTACCACTCGCAAAAAGCGGATGCTGCCTGCGTGGACCAAGAAATCCCTCATTCATCCTTTTTATGGTAACAAGGGACCCAAACTAGTTTGGGTTCCTAAATCTAACCCTTGATGTGCATGAGCAGGGAGCAATGAGAGGGAGCGGACTACGATGGACTACGGACAGAAGATGCTCAAAGCACGCAGCTGAAGAACATCATGAATTTCTTCTCACTGAAAGCCCTACAGGAAGGGAATGTATCCTTGAGAAGAAAGTAAAGGGTACATTCTCAGTGAATGAAAAGGCAGAAAGGTTCCTTTTTGCACTTGAATGGGAACAAGCATTATGTGAATGACCTAAAAAATGTTATCATCAATTCGATAACTAGCCATGTAGTATCAATGAACAAAGGAAACAAGAATAGTCACTTCTGCTAATTATCAAGTGGGGAATGAGATAAGTGAAGTCACAACCATAGGATAAAGGAGTAGTACATGCAAATTTCTCACCTCCGAAGAAACTAACTCAGCCGGTCTGCCAAACTCAAGTTTCACCTGGACATGAGTTCACAAAAATGATGGAGGAGGAGGAGAAGGGATCTCGCACAATTTCTCAAACTCCAAGGATTTCATAAACAAAATGGCAGGAGATGCTCATGGGGTATTCAACAAAACACTCTCCTTTGCTAAGAAAGAAACCGTGAGGATTAATATGATGAACCAATCCTGCCTCTGGGAAATATCTGAGGCTTCAAATCAGGAGGATGATAAAGTAAGCAAGATGAAGGAGACTAGCAAAAAACAATGCAACATCATCCTCCATGTCTCACAAAGACCTGGTACATCACTTGCTACCACTGAAGCTGAAGGAAGAAGTAAAGATGAAGCTCATGACACTACACAAGCAGTAGAACACAAAGTGTGGGAAATCAAACTAATCTCCATATCTCTCTCTTCAACCAACTTCTGTCTCAAATTGGAAGACCAAAGTGCACCTGACATGATTCACGCCTCATCTTCTAGGTGACAAGGAATCAAAATGAAATGACCTCATCAACAACTGGAGAGAAATTGCAAACACATTGAAGGGTGAGATCCTCTTCTGAGAGTCAATATGAAGAAGGGATTGATCGGTGGAAAGCATTGCAGAACAGAAGACCAAACTCTAGATATTTGCATCAAAGCCTCAAGTAGTGAATATTTCGGATAAATCAAGGTGAAGACGAGGTCACAAAAAATCTAATGAAGAATATAATCCTCCATCTATTGACTGTGTAAGACACCGTCAGGTAAAGGTAGCTAAAGTCTTTTCTGACCAAGCCTAACTCACATCAATACCGTTGTAGGTAAACACGCATGATGATAATAAAAGCTAAAGGTACAGTTATGAACTGCAAGAGGGGAGCTGCTAAAACCTTGTTCAAAAGATTGCTCTGGCATCAGGTTCCTGTATCTCGGGTTAGTAGTAATGTGCTTAAATTTTGCATGCCCTTCCTAAACAATTTTTTTAAATATAAATATCTGTAATTCAGCTGCCACATCATCCGACTTTTAAACATCTGTGTGCCATGTCTTGTCTGTCAAATCCTTTCATCTCTTCTGCATGATAACACTTCCCCACCACCTACCGCCGTTTTCAAAACTATTCAGAACCTGTTTTGCTCTCCACTCATCATTAGTTCTCCTTCTATTAAAACTTTCTTTCTCTCTTACTGCAAGTCATGAAACTTCATCTTTCGTGTATAGCTAGGATCCTCTTCCCATCTATCTCTTTCTCTCTCTACTCGTCTACTAAGTACTCATCTAATGGCGATCGAAAAATCTTCTCATTCCCCCGCCATTAACACTGCTCCCACTTCTTCATCATCATTGAAATCATTCCCAGAACATTATTGTTTCATGCCTTCTACCACCTTACACACTTCTGGTTCCTCCTCCACCCTTATAGTGTTTCCATTTCTGATAAACCCTGTTTATCACTATTTTGAGAATCCTATGTCTAGTCAATACTACGATCTCATCAAAGACCACACAGGATGTCTTACTCCTCGAATATCATAAGTCCCTGAGGATGATCCTGACCAGTACCTGAACACCTCCATGTTGGACTCAGTGACTCTCAAGGAGTCACCTGAAAAGGAAGCAACTCATAATATTATGGCTATATCTGCAAAGAGTCTGATGAATGAAGGAGGTTATCTCTCTTCTGAGTATCAGGGGGAAGGCGTTCCATTCCTAGGAGATGTAAGAACCACAACACTCCTCGAGTCCTTGGCTCATGAGATATTCTCAGAAAAGCCTTCTGATGAACCTGATTCACTTCCATGCAAACTCACTCCTGTACCCCCCGTTCATTCCAAGATCTTGGATTCTTCCTCCAAATCACCCATCACCAGGTCACTACAATAAGAGAATTCTGAATCCTCATTGAAGAAAAGTAAGAAGAGCGTCAAGACAAGGAAAAAGAGGAAAATGAATCCCAAAGATTTCATCAAGAGTGTGTCAGTAAATCAGATAGACAAAAATGCCTCTAGGGAACCTGGTTCCTTAGTGCAACAGTCTATGACAAGTAAGGAAACTTTTGAGGAACAGAAAGGGTCAACCGTGAAGTACAACAGCAAGTCTAAACGGAGTAAAACTGAGCTAGCCGTGCCTGAGGACAATACGGTAGGGACAGCAAGCTGGAAAGGGAAGTCTGGAGAAGGAACTAGCAAACAAAAAGGGGAAACCATTAAGGAACCTGGTTCAACAAGGTCCTTGACCTGTGATGGTGTTCAGTGGTATCAGAGATTAAGAACTCAAAAAGGTGTTGTGGGGCCGAACATTTGATCCAGCAATTTCGGAGATGGCAGGCATGAGACAAATTCTAGAGATTGTCGAATTTCAATAATGGGAATACCTGTTTGAAGGGAGCATGCCTCTTGTGTATGAAGATGCAGTGCAAATCTTCTACTCATCTCTCTTCACTATTAAGGGGGATCACATCAATGCACTTGTAAATGGAGTGGACATTGTACTCGATGCTTCAATGTTGGGAAAGATTCTCAAAATTCCATGTGAAGGTGTGGAATAAACTTTCGGAGAGCCATTATGAAAGAGCAAGCCATCCAACAGGGGGAATAGGTCCATAAAAAGGTATTGCTTCCTGAGTACCAGCTTTTTTTTGAACTGGTTAATAAAGTACTCTTACCCTGCTCTGAGAGACGTTCCATTGCTACAAAGTCAGATTTGGTCCTAATGGAAGCGCTTGGTGAGTTTGTACCCATAAATGTGCCAACAATCATGATAGATCATATGCAAAAGGTGGCAATCATGGGTTACCTTATGGCTTTCTCATCACTCAGATGTTCAGATTCTATAAGGTTCCCTTGGGCGATCCTAGAGTGGGCATACGCAAGCAAACCTTTTTCATGACTACTCTAGAAGAATGTGAATGTATATAAAAGGTTGGTGGAAGCATCTCGACCATTTCTCAGCTGATAAACGCTCAAAATGTAGCCTCTAAGGAAATAAGAAGGCTGAGGGCTCGAAATGCCATTATGGAAACTCAGCTTAGCCAAGCAGCTAAGGGACCTATTTCTGTACATGAGGAGGTTGCCCGATTGAGAAAGGAAAATGAGAGACTTCGGGCTCAACTACTTGAAGAACAACTGGCTGCAAATGCTAGACTGGACATGGTTCTCAAAACCATTGTTGTCTCTTCCTCTAAGCCTTCTTCCTTTTAGTGTTCCCTAGGATCCTCCCTAGTGTCAAGCTATTTTTGCTTCAACTTCCTATGGATGCTGTTTTACTTATGTTTTCTTATTTTTGTGATGGCATGTTGAACTTAACCATTACTTCTTCTGTATTGCTCAGTCCACTGTAAACATTAATAAAACAGCTCCTTTTTCGTTGCCTGTACAAAAATGTGCTCCTTTGGCCTCTCTTTTCTGTCATGTTGTGTGCACATGTGTGGCATGAGCTAGCTATGTTAGACTTCTTTATGCTTCTTACTTTCTTATGCTCTTCAACACACTTGTTCTTTTTAATGATGCCAAAAGGGGGAAAAGGGAGCGAATGGTGTTGAGGGGGAACTAAGAAGCGGATGGTGTTGTGAAGGGGAACTAAAAATGACAAGGAGGAAGGGGGAACTAGTGGAACTAAAAATGACAAGGAGGGATATCTAAGATTAAGGGGGAACTGGTATCTCATCTGATTAATTCTGACCCAAACAAATGCTTTCCATGCCTAAGTTTGTCATCATCAAAAAGGGGGAAATTGATGGGTTTTTAATGTCTTAAACTTATGCTTCTTATGTTTTGATGATCTAACAAACTTGTTGTAAAGAACCAGATAGAGAACCTTGTCCCACATGATACACATCTCATGTGAACTGTTCAAAGCCTGAAAATCAGCAAATGAATCAATAACCACATGGAGGAACACAATGGGGACCCGATGTGTTGGTCCTTTAGGGTTCTCTGATAAAAAGCACAAGTCAGTGATTGTACGCATTCAATATAACAAGAAACACAATATGGACCTGCTCCTTTGAAGTTCTCTGACAGAAGTACAGATCAAGTGTATAGCTGGAACGTAGCAGACGAAAGTGACCATCTAACAATTGTTACAGAAGAGGAACACAACCAGGACCTAGTCTGTTGGTGTGTCCTGACAGAAGTACAAAGTCCACTATCCAGCTGGAACGCAACTGCCCAAAAGTGGCTGTGCTGACAGTGCAGCAGTCACTTCACTCTTGGAAGAAGTACACCAAGAGTTGACATCACTATCTATTGTGATAAAACAACCTGGTGCAAGACACACCATTACATGTGCATTCAGTGATATTCTCTCAAGAAGAAGAAGCATCTATCAAGTATTGAAATCACTGGTGTGTCAAGAACAAGAAGACAACTCCACTAAGGATCAGTTTCTAAATGAAGAATCTTGTTAATTGTTATACATTGTAGTTCCTAGTTTGCTTTCTTAGAATCACTATTTTAGGAACAAACAAAATTCGTAAACTTTAGAGTTTATGTTGTGACTAGAAATAGTCATAAGTTAAATCCTCTGTAACTAGGAGACTTAGAGAGTGGCTTGTGGTGGTTGTATCCCAAGTTAGTTTAAAGTCTTTGTAATAGGGTTTTTGCAAAGTGGCTTGTAATAGGTAGATTACAAGTTAGTTGAGTTAAAAGCCTATAAGAGTAGGTCGTGGTATTTTGATCCCCTTGTGGGATTTTCCACGTAGAAAAATCTCTTGCCTTCTCTACTTTCAACCTTTACAACATTCTACGTATCAGTCTCATGCAGGACCAGGTACTCTATAGTTTGGTGGACTCATATAAGCTATCAATTGGTATCAAAGCGGGTTCCTCCTATCAGGATAATATCTAGGAAGGATCCTAAATGGCTGCTCCACCAAAATTTGAAGAAGGACAATCAACCTATAGACCTTCTAGATTCAATGGTCAATACTACGGCTGATGGAAGACTCGGATGCATGATTTCATAGTGGCTGAAGATTCAGAACTGTTGGACATCATTTGTGATGGTACACCAAGAGTTGACATCACTATCTATTGTGATAAAACAACCTGGTGCAAGACACACCATTACTTGTGCATTCAGTGATATTCTCTCAAGAAGAAGAAGCATCGATCCGGCATTGAAATCACTGGTGTGTCAAGAACAAGAAGACAACTCCACTAAGGATCAGTTTCTAAACGAAGAATAGTGAGTTGCTGCCATAACCTGCCGACGTAGCACTGCAACATTAGAGACACATAATCGTCCTTGATATCTAAGGACTCCATCTTGTGTAATTCCAAATGGTGTCTTCTCCTTCTGAAAGGTGGTATCCGTATAATGAACTAACACAGGATCCTCGTACTGGCATTATTTTACTTCACTTACTAATGAGGACATTACCGTATTCTGAAGAGTAATTCCAATGCCACCTAAGTCCAGTATCTGAACTCCAAGACTAGCTAGCTGATGAACCTCATGGGCTATTTCCCTTTTTTCTGATCGTAAATACGACATGCTACCCATAGATCTATGGCTGAGGGTGTCGGCTACTATATTCGCCTTCCCCGGATGGTATAAAATACCAACGTCATAGTCTTTAAGTAGCTCCAACCATCTTCTTTGATGAAGATTCAA
The DNA here is from genome assembly GCF_000393655.2 of Nicotiana sylvestris. NCBI lineage: Eukaryota > Viridiplantae > Streptophyta > Magnoliopsida > Solanales > Solanaceae > Nicotiana > Nicotiana sylvestris. Next base: position 95,859,329 of record NC_091058.1, read on the forward strand.
TTCCTTTTGCTTGATGATATAGTGGAGGCTCTTATGATCCGTATAGATATCAACATGAATTCCATACAAGTAGTGCCTCCACATCTTTAGTGCATGAATCACCGCGGCTAACTCTAAATCATGGGTCGGGTAGTTCGTTTCGTGCTTTCTTAGTTGTCTAGAAGCATAAGCCACAACCTTACCATGCTGCATTAGCACATAACCCAATCCAATGCCTGAAGCGTCACAATAGATAACATAACCATCGGTCCCTTGTCGAAGCTTTAGAACCGATGCTGAAGTTAATTTGTCCTTTAAGGTCTGAAAAACTCCGTTCGCAAGCGTCGGTCCATTGAAACCTAGTTCCCTTCTGAGTTAACTTACATGGTTATCCTAATCTTGTACAATTCAGGAAATTCCCCTCTTCAGAGGCCCAAACTTCATCTTTTATCCCTCACAATTGCGCCTTTATCCCACTATTAGGGCAACATTTCATCTATTCTAAATGTTACTAGTCTTAGACTCCTTTGAGTTCATTCAGGCTATACTGAGCCTTCTATAACTTAGAGAAACCATCAGCTCTCTTATGAACTTATTCCCAAGGACTTATCCATTTTTGTTACCTTTTTACTCATCTTTTCTTATCCTTCCTTCTGTCTTCCTAGAACCTTGTCGCTCTACCATACTTTAGCTTGCGACCTGCACATATCTATTTATACTTATTTGCAACCTTTCTTCAACCTGCTTGCACCATAGATTTCCTTATGTTATTCCGGAACATCAAGCAAGACACCACATACCACTTTGGTCAAAGGTGCTTAGAAGAGAAGAAAATTTCGTTACAAGTTTCTTGTAATAATCTGCCAAAAGAAGCTACGAACCTTCATCGGTGTTGTGGGTCTAGGCAAAGTCTTCACTGCCTCAGTCTCTTGTGTATCCACTCGGATGTCTTTACCCGAAATAATATGGCCAAGGAAAGCTACAGAGTTCAACCAGAATTCATATTTAGAAATTTTGCATACAACTTCCCTTCTTGTAGAACTCTAAGCACAGTACGCAGATGATCTGCATGCTCAGCCTCTGAACGAGATTATACCAATATATCATCAATAAATACAATTACGGACAGATCTAAAAAAGTCTTGAACATACGGCTCATTAAATCCATGAATACTGCTGGGGCATTGGTCAGACCGAACGACATAACTCGAAACTCAAAGTGCCCATATCTAGTCCTGAATGCAGTCTTCAGAATATCTTCATCCTTAACCTTTACCTGATGGTACCCAAACCTCAAGTCTATCTTTGAAAAACACTTGGCACCTTGTAACTGATCAAATAAATCATCAATTCTCGGGAGCGGGTACTTATTCTTGATCGTCACCTTATTTAGTTGCCTATAATCAATACACATTCATAAGGAACCATATTTCTTTCTCACAAACAACACAGGTGCTCCTCATGGTGATGTGCTAGGTCTGATAAAACCTTTTTCAAACAAGTCCCTTAGTTGTTCCTTTAACTCTTTCAGCTCTGCGGGGGCCATTCTATAGGGGGAATAGATATTGGATGAGTATCTGGTAGTAGGTCAATGGCAAACTCAATTTCTCGCTCTGGCGGAAGACCCAAAAGTTCATCTGGGATGGACTGAATGGTTGGTGACTCTACTTCCATATCCTAAACCCGAACTAAGTGATAAATACAGCCCTTATTGATCATCTTCTTTGCCTTGAGATAGGAGATAAATTTACCTCTTTGTAATGCCATATTACCTTCCCATTCTAAAACAGGCTCTCCTGGGGACTGAAATTAAATCATCCTTGACCTACACTTGATGTTAGCATAACAAAAGGCCAACCAATCCATACCCATTATAATATCAAGTTCTACCCAACCGAATGCCACATACCTTATCCTTGTTTATTATCAAATCTATCACGGGCCATAACGACGACATCCATATATATAAGTAATAATATTAAGACTTAACTCACATAACTAATTTAGAAAAAGGGTTATATACATAGGGGTCGACTAAGCCGTAGACATATCATACCCAAACTATATACAGGATACTGTCTGCAAAACCTCTAAGTAGGCATAACCATAATATATACAAGTCGGGACGACTACATCCTCATAAAACAACCAAACACATTTAAAACCCTGACTTGGTAATATTCCAAGAAGAGGTGGAACTCAACAACCAAAAACTGACACTTGGAGGAAGTCTATAGTAGAGGGTCCTTGCCTCGTCCTATATAAGAACCTCGATCGGACACACTTCGAAGCAGAATCTTCATGTCCTTATCAGTTACCTTCCTCCTCTTGGCCCGAATACTATCTTCTTCCTCTGTGTATCCTATAACATACACCGACGAACCTTGATTGATGGACTCTCAAGACTGTGGACTATCCGAAACCTCAGAAGAGCTGGTGTCCTCAAATACCTTGACATAGTTTTGAGCCTGAGGGAATCCCGATTGTGCCAATCCACGAACTACTCCCCTCATACCCTGATTAACGGGCAGTGAAACTAAGGGCCTTGGTGAGGTCAGAACTCCTCTCACCCCTTCTACTGCTGGAGTAGTCGAAACAACTCGAACGGATGACTCATATGGATCCTCAGATGGATCCTCCTCAATTGAACCCATGATCTCCGATGGGTCTGAATCCATAGTATAACTTATCTCTCTTTCTAACACCTTCGTAGCATTCTAACCCGTGCTAGTGGTTGTATTCTTTGGAGGCATCGCTGAAAATGTAACACATCATTAGGAACATGAATGCTTATATCGCACGATCTAAGATAAGAAGAGAGGATAACATCCTATATGTCCTGTAGCCTCCTGTCTATAAGTGTGGTACACATAACACCCATAAACAAGGCTCTAATAGACATGGTCTGTAGACAACCCTAGGACAGAACTGCTCTGATACCACTTTTGTCACGACCCAAACCGATGGGCCGCGACGGGTGCCTAAGTCCTACCTGTCAAACACCCCTAAGTATGCGTCTAAGATATAAACCTGAATAACATCTATTAAATTACGAAAATAACATACAAGAAGGAAACCTGCCTTCCAAGCATATATATGTATACAGGCAGAATACAGTGGGCGAGCCGACAAGGCTGCTATAGACAACTATACATCCAGAACTGAAAATTGACAAGGCCACATACAATCCAACTAGACATACTGTCTACAGACCTCTAATAGAAACATAGCTATACAAAGAGGGGACCGAGCACGTCATACCTATATATATGTGTGTGTATATATATATATATATATATATGTATATATATATATATATATATACAAATGTATCGTACCAAAATCAAAGCAGCTCCGGATCAAGTGGAGCATGCCAACTCTCGCTGATCAGGGATCCTAAGGAGGGGGACCGTCAGCTTGCCTACCTGCACATGCGGGCATGAAATGCATGCCCCGTGTCAATACAAAAAAATGTACTGAGTATGTAAGGCATGAATATTAGTATGTAACAAACATAGATGAAACATGGAATATAGAAACACGTCTTTAAATCTGAATAACTTTGTAAATTCTGAAACGTTTATAACGTCATGCACATGCATATAAATGTCATGTCATGCATAGGTATGAGTGTACATAATATCATCAAGCCACTGAGGGCATCCCATCATATCGTCTAGGCCACTGTGGGTACATCATCAACATATACCAGCTGATCAGGTGGTGGTGCGTATATAACACCATAACCTTTTCCCATATCCCATATACATATATTTACATATATACGCGTATATAACGCCATCTGGTCATGGGTCATTGCACATGTATAAATGAGTGAAATACATGAAAAATATGTAATAATCTCAATATTCCTTCTGGATAAACTTTTTCAACTGTGTATTATTTTGAGACCCATGAACAGAAGATAATAATAATTCATATGGGGAATCAAGAATATAGACACCCCTAGTATTTCTATGAATAGAGTAATTTATGAAAACTGTGCATTTGCTCGTTTCTTCAGTATAATTTGGACCATGCCAAAAGAAAGAAGGGAGGGCCTTAACATACTTGTTCTTTGAATTATTTGACACTTGAACGAAATTACTTGCTTCTGCCTCAACGTCTTTGGTTTTAAACCAAAGATAAATTATTGTTTTTGAATATTTTACAAAGGAATGAAACCAAATCTCATGGAAAAAGAGGCCAACGTTTGGAATTTAATTTCAGAAAGTGAGAACAATTTCTGTTCTTAAGACTTTAAATGCAAAGTCTTCAATAGTGGGAATGAGTTGGAAAGACTTGGGTATCAAAAGTCTTGAAAAGAATGAAAGGGATTTGTATCCATTTGACACCTAATCAAGAATGACTTAGTCATTTTTTGATAATGTGGCTAGTTGCCACGTGAGGTGAGATATTTAATTTTTATCCACTTATTAGTTAATCGGGTAATGTCCCGTTATCCGGTAATTAATCAATTACCCGCATAATTTAAAAATTACCCTAAATTACTTAAAATTCAACTTATTTCTAAAATACTTCGTATATACTTTATATATTATACTACCGTGGTCATATGGTACCTTGCATGATACTAGTTCATAATTATCGGGTATTATTGCTTGACCTGTATTTTATTCCAAATTGGCCACTTTCAACGAAACTCATTTTCTTTAATCCGTGTACTCCTTTTTTCCTTCATAACACTTATTTATCGCTTGTTATAAGTAGCGTAAGTACATTAACGTCAAGATGATCTCATTCCCAAGTCTACATCGATTAACTAAAAATGAAATTTTAACGTACAAAAATGCGAGATGTAACAGTTCAGCTCTACCTTCATCGTTTCAGTAATCATAGTAGGTAAAAGTACAGAAAAGTACATTGTTTAACTGTAAAATGGAAGTTCACATGATTTAATATTTAGTTACATAGTTGTGACAACTACATCTATGATACTTTGTAGTTTTTTTTATTTCTATGCTAGCCTCTTCAAGTTGTTTTGTTGCTTTCCCTTATGACATTGATGAACGTGATTCTCTCTTTGAGTTGCTTCAACTCATAAGAAATTTAAGGTTAATATTAATTTACACACACTAACTACTTTAGTAAATTATGTTATTTCACCATTTGCACCAACAAACATGTAAGAAACAGATTCTGTGGATCAAATGTGATAGGTTGTGATCAAATTGAAGAGTGAACTGTTGGTGGAGCTTTTCTAAAAATCATGGATGTAAGGCCCCCCCCTACAATTTCATGCAAGTTATATTAATTGTTCCTTCTTTTTGATTTCATATATTAGATTTGTGGACTAATCCATTTCATTGGTTTTGTAATAGGTGTGTAAGAAGTATTGTTGGAAATGAATAATGTCTATACAAGAAAGAATTGAAAACTTATGGAGCTTAGTTTGCTGTTCAACACTTAGCATAGTGTTATTAGACTCGTGTGCAACACGAGCTACCCCTTTCTAGTTTTATAGAAAAGAGAAGATGGTCGACCAGAGGCATAATTGGTAATTTTTAGTTAACCTATGTTATAATAAATCCAAAAAATATGGGAAAAAAAAAACTGAATATTATGACCGGACACGTGTAAAGCAAATGTTGTGCTGCTCTCTCTCTCTCAATGAGGAAGTGACCACTGCACTTGCACTTGGAGTTTCAGCAACTTCATCACTTTGAAGGTAAAGTGCTCCTTCAACTTTTATCAGTATTCAAGTTTTTACTAATAAAGTAAGCTAAAATCCATATATATGCCATTTAGAGCCTCCTACTCCTCCTCCTTATTTTTCTTCTTCTTCGAAAACCTGTGCTACTATTTCTGATAGTCGTTTGTTGTTAGCCCTTTAAATGTAATTGTGGTTAAACTACATTTATACTGTTGAAAATTTTGTTAATGACATTTCCTTTTTGCTCTTATGCTATTTTATCTATGTCACGATTCTAAAATCAATCCGGTCGTGATGGCGCCTATCGTGAAACTAGGACAGTCGACACAACTCCCGAACTAACCATTAATCAATAAGAGTCACTTTTAAACCTTTAACTAATCAAATATCTCATAATGTAAGTCTAAATGAACAGTGCAAAATAAAAAGACAAGCCCGACATCGGGGTGTCACAAGTCACGAGCATCTACTAAGGTCTGAAAATATATTAAAAACAATTTAAGGAACACAAGAGGGACAAGAGCAGGGCAGCAAACGTCGGGCAGCTACCTTGCTAACTCCAATGACTCTGCCGCTGAGCAATCAACACCCGCTACCGGGTTCAGAAATACTTGAATCTGCACACAAGGTGCAGGGAGTAATGTGAGTACGCCAACTCAGTAAGTAATAAAAGTAAATGAAAGCTGAGCAGTAAGGAAACACGTAAACCACGTCATAACGCTATAGCAAATGCAGTACATTTCCAAAATAATAGAGAAATCATTTACTTCGTAAATCAAGCTCAGTTTCAGTAAAACCTTTTAAAACAACGTTCACTAGTTTCAACGAGTGACAAAATAGTGAGTAAAAATGATAGAAACATAAACAGCCCCTCGTCAAACCATGTACCATAAACCGCCCCTCAAGCATAATGTCAACAGAACCAGCCCCTCGGGCTACCTCACAATCACTCGTAATCATCCCCTTGGGCATAACATGAATCAAGAACCGCCCCTCAGGCAAACATGGATCAAGGACAGTCCCTCGGGCAATAATATGAAACAAAAATAGCCCCTCGGGCTACATCATATCACTCACATTGGGTACCGCGCTCTCACTGGGGGTGTACAGACTCCTGGAGGGTCTCCTATAGCCCAAGCGCAATAACAAGCCATCTCGTGGCATAATCAAATAGGCTCTCGGCCTCATAACAAGCCACTTCATGGCGTAACACATCAGGCCCTCAACCTCATAATCATGAATCAGTACCACACTACTGTGGTGCGCAGCCCGATCCCATAATATCCTCACAACACAAGCCCTTGGCCTCACTCAGTCAGAAATCTCTCAAGCCACTCGGGCAACAGTAAAACATGATGCTCAGCCCAAAATATCATTTAAAATATCAAAATAAAGTAAATATGGCTGAGTTATGAAAACAGTAGAATACAACATGACTGACTACAAATATGAAGTAAAAACAGTGAGGAATAGTAGTAAAAATCCCCTAAGGGTCCAAAACAGTTGGCACGAGGCCCAAATATGTCATTCAGCCCAAAACATGATAATACTTTCCAAAACACAATGATATCAAACAGTTTTCAATCAAATATGCAATTTAACAGTCATACGGGACGGACTAAGTCACAATCCCCAACAGTGCACGACCCCACGCTCATCATCTAGCATGTGCGTCACCTCAAAGTAGCACAACGATGCAAAATTCAGGGTTTCATACCCTCAAGACAAACATTTACAATCATTACTTACCTCAATCCGGTCCAAACTCTAGCCCGCGATGCCTTTGCCTCTTGACTCGGCCTTCGGATGCTCCAAATCTAACCAAAAATAGATTTATACCATGAAAATATACTAAGGGAACAAAGCCCACTCGAAAATAACCATTTTACATAAAATAAATCCCTAAATTGGCCAAACCCGACCCCGGGCCCATGTCTCAGATTCCAATAAAAATCACAAAACTAGAATCCTTACACTCTCCCGAGTTCATGCATATCAAATACATCAAAATTCGACCACAAATGACCCATCAAATTCTCAAATCAAAGTCTGAAATTCCAAGCCCTAACTCTCCAATTTTAGGCTTTAGATTCCATAAATTTCAAATTTAATTAGGTAGAAATCACAATAGGATCGAGTATTAAGTCCATAAATCTTACCTCCAAGTGTTTTCCTTTGATTCTCTCTTCAATTCTTCTCAAAAAGCTCCAAAATCGTCCAACAATGGTGAAATTTAGACCCAAAATCGCGGAAGTGGTCTTTTAAACATTCTGCCCAGCATTTGAAATCCCTTCTCCGCGAATGCGGTCAACGCCTCGCGTTTTCAAAGCACAAAATCCCGTTGACCACTTAATCCTTCATCGCGAACACAATACCCTATACGCAAACGCGAAGCTTCAGCTTCTCAACCCATCGCAAACGCGACAACAAGCTCGCGAACATGAAGCACAATTGGACCTGGACCCAGCTGCTCACCTTTACTCCACGCGAACGCGGCAAAACCATCGCGAACGCGATGAACACTGGCCCCAACCCTTCGCGAACGTGGGACCCCTATCGCGAATACGAAGGCCAAACTTCCTGCCTCACACCTTAACCCTTCGCGAACGCAAGAGCCCACTCGCGAACGTGAAGGCCAATTGTCTGCAACACCAACAACAGATTTTATGCAACTTTTTCAACTTGAACTTGATCCGTTCAACCACTCGAAACACACCTGAGGCCCTCGGGATCTCAACTAAGTATGGAAACATATCCCATATCATCATTCAAACTTGTTCCAACCTTCGGAATGCTCAAAATAACATCAAAACATCAAATTACCCTCGGATTCAAGCCTAAGAATTCCAAAACTTCCAAATTCCGCTTTCAATGAAAAAATCTATCAAACCTCGTCTGAATGTCCTGAAATTTTGCACACATGTCACAAATGATACAGCGGACCTACTCCAATTTCCGAAATTTCATTCCGACCCCAATATCAAAATTTCCACTATCAACCAGAAAATGCCAAATTTTCAATTTCGCCAATTCAAGCCTAAACATTCCACGGACCTCCAAAATACATTCCGATCACGCTCCTAAGTCCCAAATCACCTAACGGAACTAACCAAATCATAAAAATTCCAATCCAAGATCATATACTAATAAGTCATAACTTGGTCAAACCTTTCAAATTTTAAGCTTCAAACTGAGAACTGTTCTTCCAAATTTATTCCGATTACTCTGAAAATCAAAATCGGCAATTTACATAAGTTATAATACATCACATGGGGCTAGTCATGCCTGAGAACTGGCAAGCGAAGTTGTCACGACCCCAAACCGGACCTGGTCATGATGACACCTCTCATGAAACAAGGCCAGCCGACACAAACCCTCAAACCATTTAAAAACGTTACAATAATTGATTTTAAGTCATAAATAAACTATAAATCCCAAAATAAAAAGTGAAATAGAGAAATTGCGGAAACAACACAGCTCGACATCGGGGTGTCACCAGTCATGAGCATCTAAACATCCGTCTAAGAGTATAAAGAAAGATTACACAGTCTATTACAAAGCTAGTACAAAGGAAAGTAAAGATAGGAAGGAGAAGCACATGATTGCGAATGCCGAGCATCTACCTAGTCAACTCCGAACAGCCTGGTGGAAAGCAATCAGCCCTCGCTAGCGTGACCCGAGACTCCTGAATCTGCACATAGGGTGCAAGGAGTAATATGAGTATGCCAACTCAGTAAGTAATCAAAGTAAATGCCGCTGAGCGATAAGAAAACACGTAAAACACAGCAAAATGCTACAAAGAGGCAGTATAAAACCAGAACAATGCAATAAAACAGTAAAAAGCTCGTAGAAACATCCTTAGTTCAGTAAAAACCTCTTTAAAACACCTTTTAGCAGTTCAAACAAATGAATGAAAATAGGGAGAAAAGATAGAAACATAAATCAGACCCTCGGGCAAAATACCAACAGAACCAGCCTCTCAGGCAATAACATGAAACAATATCAGCCCCTCGGGCTATATCACATCTCACACTGGGTACCCGCGGTCACTGGGGGTGTACAGACTCCGGGAGGGCCCCCTAATGGCCCAAGCGCAATAATAAGCCATCTCGTGGCATAATCAAACAGGATCTTGGCTTCATATCAAGCTACCTCGTGGCGTAACAACTCAGGCCCTCGGCCTTATAATAATGAATCATCACAATATCGCTGTGGCGCACAGCCCGATCCCATAATAACCTCACAACACAAGCCCTTGGCCTCACTCAGTCAGAAATCTCTCAAAGCTACTCGGGCACAGTAAAATATGATGCTCAGCCCAAAATATCATTTAAGATATAAAAACAGAGTAAATATGGCTGATTTATGAAAATAGTAGATTACATCATGACTGAGTACAAATATAAAGTCAAAAATAGTGAGGAATAGTAGTAAAAATCCCCTAAGAGTCCAAAACAGTTGGCACGAGGCCCACATTTGGCATTCAACCCAAACCATGATGATAGCAAACAATTTTCAATAAATACACAGTTAAACAGTCATCGGGACGGACTAAGTCACAATCCCCAATGGTGCACGACCCCATGCTCGTCATCTAGCGTGTCCATCACCTCAAAGTAGCACAACGATGTGAAATTCGGGGTCTCATACCCTCAGAACAACATTTACAATCATTACTTGCCTCTAACCGGTCCAAACTCTAGCCCGCAATGCCTTTGCCTCTCGCCTCGGCCTCAACTCGCATCGAATCTATCCAAAATCAGAATCATGACGACAAAATATGCTAAGGTAACGAAGCCCATGCAAAAATAATCCAATTACAACACAAATCCCGAAATTAACCAAACCTGACCCCCGTGCCCACGTCTCGAAATCCGATAAAAATTACATCAATAAACTCCTTTTCCTCCCACGAGTCCATACATACCAAGAAACCAAAATCCGACAACGAATGACCCCTCAAACCCTTAATCAAAGGTCTCCAATCTCAAGCCCTAGTTTCTTCAATATTTACTCACAAATTTCCATAAATTTCAAGCCTAATCAATGAAATAACACCATAGGAACGAGTTTTATGTTCAAAAATCTTACCTCAATGAAGTTCCCTTGGATTCCCTCTTCAAAATCCTCCCAAAAGCTCCAAAATCGATTTAAAAAATGGTGAAGAAAGGCTGAAATTCGCGAAGGATGAAATATATACTTTCTGACCGAGGCTTTTCGCACCTGCAGTCTATTCCCGCTTTTGCGCTACCGCTTTTGCGGTCAAAGACATCGCTTCTTCAGTTTTTCACTTAAGTCCCACTTCCGTACCTGCGACCTAGACTCCGCATCAGCGGTCCCGCAGGTGCGGCTCACCTCCCGCATCTCCGTCTTCTCTCTCTTTGCCTGAGGCCGCATCTGCGGCTCCATATCTGCTTCTGCAAGTCGGCACCTGCGGTCCCCTGGCAGCAGGTGCGGTTATGACAACAATAGGTAACTTCAGCTGCCAAACCCAACTCAAAATCTCCTGTTTAACCACCCGAAATCACCCCGAGGCCCTCGGGACCTCAACCAAAAGCGCGAACAAGACACATACCCCTAACTAAACTTATACCAATCTTCAGAACACCTCAAACAAAATCGAATCAACCAAATAACATCGGATTCAAGCCTAAGGTTCCAAAATCTTCCGAATTTTGCTTTTGATCAAAAAGTCTATCAAACCTCGTCCAAATAACCTAAACTTTTGCACACACATCACAAATGACACAATGGACCTACTCCAACTTCTAGAATTCCATTCCGACCCCTATATCAAAATCTCACATATCAACCGAAAAATGCCAAAATTCCAATTTCGCCAATTCAAGCCTAAATCTACTTCGGACCTCCAAAACACATTCCAATCATGCTCCCAAGTCCTAAATCACCTCCCACAGCTATCCGAACTATCAGAATTCACATCCGAGCCCTTTTTCACACAAGTCAACATCCTGTTGACTTTTTCAACTTAATCTCACTCAAAAAAGACTAAGTATCTCAAACCTTACCAAAACCTTTCTGAACCCGACCAACCAACCTGATAACACATACTACAGCTGAACAAGACAATAAGAAGCAGAAATGGGGGAAATGGAGCGGTAACTCATAAAACAACCGGCCGGGTCGTTACATCCTCCCCCTCTTAAACAAACGTTCGTCCTCGAACGAGTCAAGAAACATACATGAAGCCTCAAACAAGTGAGGATATCTGCTCTGCATCTCCCGCTCGGTCTCCCAGGTTGCTTTCTCCACGGGCCAACCTCTCCACTGCACTTTCACTGAAGCTATATCCTTTGACCTCAACTTTCGAACCTGACGTTCCAAAATAGCTACTGGCTCCACATCATAAGTCAAATCATCATCTAACTGGACCGTGCTGAAATCCAAAACATAAGATGGATCGCCAATATACTTTCGAAGCATAGAAACATGAAATACCGGATGAACACTCGACAAGCTTGGTGGAAAAGCAAGCGCATAAGCCACCTCCCCAATCCTCCGAAGCACCTCAAAAGGCCCAAGGAACCGAGAACTCAATTTACCCTTCTTCCCGAATCTCATAACACCCTTCATGGGTTAAACCTTCAATAGAACCTTCTCACCGACCATGTAGGACACATCCCGAACCTTCCCGTCAGAATAACTCTTTTGTCTCGACTGTGCCGTACGAAGACCCTCTTGGATCACCTTCACCTTGTCTAAAGAATCCTGCACCAAATATGTACCCAATAGCCTAGCCTCACCCGGCTCAAACCAACCAACTGGAGATTTACACCGCCTCCCATACAAAGCCTCATATGGAGCCATCTGAATACTCGACTGGTAGCTGTTGTTATAAGAAAACTATACGAGCGGTAGAAACTGATCCCATGACCCTCCAAAATCAATGACACAAGCGCGCAACATGTCCTCCAATATCTGAATAATGGGCTCGGACTGCCCGTCCATCTGAGGGTGAAAAGCTGTGCTTAACTCAACCTGAGTACCCAACTCTTGCTGCACAGATCTCCAAAACTGTGAAGTAAACTGAGTGCCCCTATCTGAAATGATGGAAACTGGGACACCACGCAAACAAACAATCTCTCGGATATAGATGTCTGCCAACCGCTCTAAAGAATAGGTAGTACACACAGTAATGAAGTGCGCGAACTTGGTCAGCCGATCCATAATCACCCAAATAGCATCAAACTTCTTCAAAGTCCGTGGGAGCCCAACTACAAAGTCCATGGCGATTCTCTCCCACTTCCACTTTGGAATATCTATCTGCTGAATCAAGCCACCCGGTCTTTGATGCTCATATTTCACATGCTGACAATTGAGACACCGAGCTACAAATCCCGCAATGTCCTTCTTCATTCTCCTTCTCCATTAATGATGTTTCAGATCCTAATACATCTTCGCGGCACCCAGATGAATGGAATACCGCGAGCTATGGGCCTCCTCCAGAATCAACTCCCGCAGCCCATCCACATTGGGCACATATATCCGGCCCTGCATTCTCAACACCCCATCATCATCGATAGTCACATCTCTGGCATCATCGTGCTGAACTCTATCCTTAAAGACAAGCAAATGAGGATCATCATACTGGAGCTCTCTGATGCGATCAAATAAGGAAGAACGAGAAATCACACAAGCCAATACCCGACTGGGCTCCGAAATATCCAACCTCACAAACTGATTGGCCAAGGCCTGAAGATCAACTACAAGAGGTCTCTCCCTAACAGGAATATATGCCAAACTCCCCATACTCACTGCCTTCCTACTCAAGGCATCGACCACCACATTGGCCTTCCCCGGATGGTACAAAATGGTAATATCATAGTCCTTTAGCAGCTCCAACTATCTCTGCTGCCTCAAATTGAGATCCTTCTGCTTGAACAAGTGTTGGAGGCTACGATGATCAGTAAACACCTTACAAGACAAACCATACAAATAATGCCTCCAAATCTTCAACCCATGAACAATGCCAACCAACTCTAAATCATGAACAGGGTAGTTCTTCTCATGGGGCTTCAACTGACGAGAAGCATAAGCAATAACTCTACCCTCCTGCATCAACACACACCCAATACCAACTCTCGAAGCATCACAATACATTGTATATGAACCTGAAGTTGATGGCAAAACTAACACTAGAGTTGTGGTCAAGGCAGTCTTGAGCTTCTAAAAGCTCTCCTCACACTTATCCGACCACCTGAATGGAGCACCCTTTTGAGTCAAATTGGTCAAGGGCAATGCGATAGATGAGAATCCTTGAACAAACCGGCGGTAGTAACCCGCCAAACCAAGAAAGCTGCGAATCTCTATGCTGAGGACGGTTTGGGCAACTCTGAACCGCCTCTATTTCTTTGGATCGACCTGAACACCCTCGCTGGACACCACGTGCCCTAAGAAAGCCACTGAACTGAGCCAAAACTCACACTTGGAGAACTTTACATAAAGCTTCTCCTCCTTCAATCTCTGCAACACAACTCTCAAATGCTCCGCGTGCTCCTCCTGACTACGCGAGTATACCAGAATATCATCAATGAAAACTATGACAAACGAGTCGAGATAAGGCCGAAACACGCTGTTCATCAAATGCATGAACATTGCTGAGGCATTGGTCAGCCCAAAAGACATCACCAAGAACTCATAATGACCATATCGGGTCCTGAAAGCCGTCTTAAGAATATTCGAGTCCCTGATCTTCAACTGGTGATAACCTGAATGAAGATCAATCTTGGAGAACACCCTCGCTCCCCGAAACTGGTCAAATAAATAATCAATACGAGGCAAATGATACTTGTTCTTGATTGTTACTTTGTTCAACTGCCTATAATCAATGCACATCCTCATTGTGCCATACTTCTTCTTCACAAATAGAACATGTGCACCCCAAGGCGACACACTAGGATGAATAAACCTCTTATCAAAGAGTTCCTAAAGCTGCTCCTTTAACTCTTTTAGCTCCGCTGGTGCCATACGATACAATGGAATAGAAATGGGCTAAGTGCCCGACACCAGATCAATACCAAAATCAATATCCCTGTCCGGTGGCATGCTCGACAAGTCTACAAGAAACACATCAGGAAAATCCCTCACAATAAGAACAAAATCAATACTAGGAGTCTCTGCACCGACATCCCTTACAAATGCTAAATATGAAAGAAAACCTTTCCCAACCATCCGCTAGACTTTCAAGAACGAAATCACCCTACCAGGGACAAAATCAGTCGAACCTCGCCACTCAATCCATGGCACACCCGGCATAGCCAATGTCACTTTTTTATCATGACAGTCCAAAATAGCACGACACAGAGATAGCCAATCCATGCCTAATATCATATCAAAGTCCACCATATAAAGCAATAACAGGTCCACTCAGGTCTCCAGACCCCCAATAGTCACCACACATGACCGGTACACATGGTCCACAATAGTAGTATCGTCCACTGAAGTAGATACATAAACAATTGAAACAAGAGATTCACGGGGTGTATCCAAATAACGAGCAAAATATGCTAACACATATGAAAAACTGGAACCGGGATCAAATAACACAGAGGCATCTCTACGGCAGATTGAGACAATACCTGTAATCACAACATCTGAAGCAATAACATCGGGTCTAGCTGGGAGTGCATAGAAATAGGCCTGACCGCCACCTAATCGTCCTCCTCCTCTACGGCGACCCCTAGCTGACTGACGTCCACCTCTAGCTGGGTGGGTGGGTGGTGGTGAAGCAACTGGCGCTGAAGCCGATGGCTGACTCCTCTGCTGAGATGAACCCCCAAGATGAAGAGGACACTGCCTCCACACATGACCCAACTCTCCACACTCATAGCAACTCTCTGTACAGGGACTGAAGGGAACCCCTAACACCAGAATGACTAGTAGATGCACCTGGCATAGAAAAGCCCTGAACTGACAAAGAACGGGACGAACTCTGGGCTGGAAGGGCACTAAGCGATAGCTAGCACTTATGAGAACTGTGAGAACCATGACCCAATGACACCCCACAATAACCCGGGCAAGCTAATTGAGCATGCCTGAATGGATGACCTCTGACGTACTGAAACTGACCCTTCAAAGGAGCACCACCATAACTACCAGATCCCCGAGGCCTCTTGGCCTCTCTCTCATCTCGCTCCTGGCGACGAACTGACTCAATATCGCGAGCAATGTCAACAACCTCCTCAAAAGTAGCACCATACACACTCTCCCTGGTCATAAGAATTCGAAGCTGATACGTGAGGCCATCAACAAACCTCCTAATCCTCTCTTTCTCTCTGTAGGAACCAACCAAATAGCATGACGAGCTAGCTCCGAGAACCTCATCTCTTAGTGCATCATAGTCATATCTCCCTGACGCAACCACTCGAACTACCTGCACAGCTCCTCTCTGCGAGACTGTGGTACATACTTCTCCAAAAAGAGAACAGAGAATTGCTGCCAGGTAAGGGGTGCGTCACCAATAGGCCTACGCCTCTCATAAGCCTCCCACTAAGTGAAGGCAACTCCAGAAAACTGAAAAGTAGTAAATGCAACCCTGCTGGTCTCCAAAATACCCGCTGTATGAAGAATCCTCTAACTTTTGTCCAAGAAACCCCGGGCATCCTCGCCCTCTGTACCACTGAAAGTTGGAGGCTGAAGTCTACCAAACCTCTCCAACCTGCGCTGCTCGTCCTCTGGCATAGTAGGAGCTACATAGTCCTGAATTGCTGCAACCGGCTGGGCTGGAGGTGCCCCGGTGTCTGAAGTCCCTGCATGACCTGCTCAGGTGTGCGAGCGGTGGGAGTTTGAGTGCCTCCCCCGGCCTGAGAAGTAGTTGCGACTGTAGTAACTGAGACCGCCTGAGCTAGGCCAGTGCATACTGATAGAATCTGAGCCAGGGCCTCCTGAAGACCTAGAATCACAATGGACACAGCTGGTGCTGCTGGAGTGTCTACAACTAGGACCTAATCATGAACTGGGGTGGTTGGTGGATCTACAAATGTTGCCCTAGCTGCTGTGCGGGCTACACCCCTGCCCCTACCACGGCCTCGACCGCATCTGCAGCCTCTAGTGGCCCCAACTGGTGGTACTGGTGGTTGTCCATCCTGACCGATAGCACTTGTCCTCACCATCTGTGAGAGAATAGAATAAAAAAAGTTTAGTACTCGGATCAACAAATTTGCACGACAAGAATTTCAAGAATATGAAGTTTTTCTAAAGGCTCTGCAGCCTCCCAAGGATAAATACAAGCGTCTCCATGCCGATCTGCGAGACTCTACTAAACCTTCTCATGACTCGTGAGACCTATACAACCTAGGCTCTGATACCAACTTGTCATGACCCCAAACCGGACCTGGTCGTGACGGCACAACTCGTGAAAGAAGGCCAACCAACACAAACCCTCAAACCATTTAAGACAATTATAATAATTGATTTTAAGTCATAAATAAATTATAAATCCCAAAATAAAGAGTGAAATAGAACAATTGCATAAATAAGACAGCCCGACATCGGGGTGTCACTAGTTATGAGCATCTAAACATCTATCTAAGAGTATGAAAAAAAGACTACACAGTCTATTATAGAGCTAGTACAAAGGAAAGTAAAGATAGGAAGGAGAAGCACTAGGCTGCGAACGCCGAGCAACTACCTAGTCAACTCCGAACAGCCTGCTAAAAAGCAATCAACCCTCGCTAGCGTGACCTGAGACTCCTGAATCTGCACACAGGGTGCAAGGAGTAATGTGATTACGCTAACTCAATAAGTAATAAAAGTAAAGGCAGCTGAGCGATAAGAAAACACGTAAAACACAGCAAAATGCTACAAAGAGGCAGTATAAAACCAGAACAATGCAATAAAATAGTAAAAGGCTCGTAGAAACATCCCTAGTTCAGTAAAATCCTCTTTAAAACACCTTTTAGCAGTTCAAACGAATGAATGAAAACAAGGAGAAAAGATAGAAATATAAATTATCCCCTAGAGCAAAATACCAACAGAACCACCCCCTCGGGCAATAACATGGAACAACATCAGCCCCTTGGGCTATATCACATCTCACACTGGGTACCCGCCCTCACTGGGGGTGTACAGACTTCGGGAGGGGCCTCTTACAGCCCAAGTGCAATAACAAGCCATCTCGTGGCATAATCAAACAGGCTCTCTGCCTCATATCAAGCCACCTTGTGGCTTAACAACTCAGGCCCTCGACCTCATAATCATGAATTAGCATAATACCGCTGCGGCACGTAGCCGGATCCTATAATAACCTCACAACACAGGCCCTCAGCCTCACTCAGTCAAAAATATCTCAAAGCCACTCGGACACAATAAAATATGATGCTCAGCCCAAAATATCATTTAAGATGTCAAAATAGAGTAAATATGGCTGAGTTATGAAAACAGTAGAATACAACATGGCTGAGTACAAATATGAAGTCAAAAAAGTAAGGAATAGTAGTAAAAATCCCCTAAGGGTCAAAAACAGTTGGCAGGAGGCCCACATATGGCAGTCAGCCCAAAATATGATGATAGCAAACAGTTTTCAATCAAATACATGATTAAACAGTCATACGGGATGGACTTAGTCACAATCCCTAATGGTGCACGACCCCATGCTCGTCATCTAGCGTGTGCGTCACCTCAAAGTAGCACAACGATGTGAAATCTGGGGTTCCCTCAGGACAGCATTTACAATCATCACTTACCTCTAACCGGTCCAAACTCTAGCCCACGACGCCTTTGCCCCTCGCCTCAGCCTCAACTCATGTCGAATCTATCCAAAATCAGAATCATGGCGTCAAATATGCTAAGGGAACGAAGCCCATGCGAAAATAATCAAATTACAACACAAATCCCGAAATTAACAAACTCGCCCCCCCGGTCCACGTCTCGAAATCCAAAAAAAAATTATATCAATAAACCCCTTATCCTCCCACGAGTCCATACATACAAAGAATACCAAAATCCGACAACGAATGACCCCTCAAACCCTTAATCAAAGGTCTCCAATCTCAAGCCCTAGTTTCTTCAATATTTACCCACAAATTTCCAAAAATTTCAATCCTAATCAAAGGAATAACACCATAGGAACGAGTTTTATGTTTAAAAATCTTATCTCAATGAAGTTCCCTTGGATTCCCTCTTCAAAATCCCCCAAAAAGCTCCAAAATCGAATTAAAAATGGTGAAGAAAGGCTGAAATTCGCGAAGGATGAAATATATACTTTCTGACCCAGGCTTTTTGCACCTGCGGTCTATTGCCGCTTCTGCGCTACCGCTTCCGCGGTCAAAGACACCGCTTTTGCGGTTTTTCACTTAAGTACCACTTCCGCACCTATAACCCAGACT
The DNA here is from genome assembly GCF_000393655.2 of Nicotiana sylvestris. Classification (NCBI taxonomy): domain Eukaryota; kingdom Viridiplantae; phylum Streptophyta; class Magnoliopsida; order Solanales; family Solanaceae; genus Nicotiana; species Nicotiana sylvestris. Next base: position 95,878,328 of record NC_091058.1, read on the forward strand.
CCGCATCTGCGGTCCGCAGGTGCTGTCGCACCTCCTTTTTACCACCCGAGGGGGCATATAAGGAAGTTTTTTAAATTTAAGTGACAATCGAAACTGGATTATTTATTAAAATTCAGATTCGCCACTTGGGATAACTTATGGTGTCCCAAGTCATCGGTTTAAATCCCAAATCGAGGAAGTTTGACTCTATTTTACAGTCCGCGAACACAGAAATCCGGGTAAGGAACTCTGTTAACCCGGGAGAAGGTGTTAGGAATTCCCGGGTTCCGTGGTTCAAGCACGGTCTCTTAAACTATTATAATTGGCCTATTATCTGATTTTAATACATGTTTTAGCCTATGGTGCATTTTTAGCTTATTAACCGCTTTTAATTATTTTAGGAAGATTAAACGTTATTTAAAACTTGCCTTGAACCACGCCACATGAAATGCACCCGCGGTCCACGACACATTTTACTTAACGTTGTTGAAATTGGGTCACATGAAATGCACACCCGAATTTAATAAATAAAGAAAATCTATTTAAATAGCGCCTAAAGCAACTAGCGCATTTGAGTTATTTTCCTACTTTGAGATTATTGTGAAACCAAGAGTTTGTGGAAATTATTGTTCGGAGAGATGTGCACTTATTATTAAGCTAACAGGCCAAGATATAAATGTGATTGACATTATCCAATACGAAAGAGATGAACCAGCTTGTGCTTATTTTGTTTAAGGAATTGGGTCAGGCATGATTCTATTGGGCTAAATTTCTTTAACTTCTCGTTTGAAATTATTTCCTGCAGGCCCTATTACTAAACTAACTTAGGCCCAACATCACTTGCTATTCTTAAATCCTAAGAATTCAATTCTAATGACGCCCACTGCAGAATATCAAAGAACTACTCTAATGAGTAAACTTATTGCAACATGATTTCAACCAAACAATATTCAAACAATGATCAAAAGGGTAATTCTCATCAAATAAAACTTCTTCAAAGAAAAGAGAAAGATTTAGATTTTTACGGCAAAACACCCATTTGTTAACATGTACTAAACAAAATAAGGAACATCCAAAACTATATTTAACAAAATCATCTCATGAGAAATAACACGAATTCACTTGAGCAAAGCACAAAATAAGATTCAAATGCTAGGATTAGAAAATGAACCTTTACATTGGCCGAATCCAAAATTTAAACTTCTGTGACTCAATCATCTAGCCGAGGACAAGGAATACGACCGCAACCAATAACGATGACATCAAACGAAGCTAACGAACACATTAAACCCAAAAGGAAACACAAACAATCGAGCTAGCGAAGAACAGAGAAATGGATTGTGCCCGTTTGTGGTTCAGGTTGTCGCTGTTTTGGGTTGATTCTCGTTGTTGATTTCAGAGGTGTTTTGGAGTCATTTTTGGGATGGAGAAGAGGGCTGGCTTGGGGTGGTTGAGGGTAGCAATTTTGGCAGTGTTTCGTTGCACTTTTGGGACTGTTTTGGAGCTAATTTCAAGCTGAAACAGGGTAACGTTTTGGTAGTTAAGGACTGTGAAAATGGCCAGCCTTCATGACTGTTTTGAGAGGAGGAAAACAGAGGTGTTTGGATGGTGTTGAGGCTTCTGATTTGGTGGTGAAAACAGAGGTTCATGGCTGCATTTTCGGGCATATTTTCAGCTCCCTTTTTGGAGCTTTTGAGCATCTTTTCTATGGCTTTTCATGGAGATTCAAGGAGCTTTTTTACATGGTTTAAATGGAAGAAATATTAGTTATTTTTTACATGACTTTTCCTCCCCCTTTCTCTTTTGTGTGTGCATGTGTTATATAGAAAGAGAAAATAGTGTAAAAGAAAAGATTCCCCAGCCCTTTTCCCTTCCTCAGAACGTGAGTGCATGTGAAATTTCTGTTATTTTAGGATAAAATGTGCATGTGAGTTAGTTATGGGAAGTGGATAAAAAAACATCTTTTGGCAAGTTGCACAATTTATTAGCTCTTGTTCTTTTAATTTTTTTTTCCAGATTTTCTTTTAAAAATAGCTTTATAAAGATACTAGTATATTTAAGATAATAAAAATGTTTAAACAAGACATATAACTACTATATTAATGAAATTTAAATACTACTTAATATATACTAAATGTAAAGTATTTTTTGAACTTTTTCTTCTTATATTTTTTTTTTGGAAAATAAAATGCTAAGACTATTTTTGTATATTTTTTAAAAATATATCAACTAGCTAGGATAAGGGAAAAATACTTTTTGTAGTTTTTTTTTCATCTTTGTGATAAAATAATGTAAAAAGAGACAAAATTAGTTGAAATAACTATATTAGGTCTAAACTAAATATTTACAAGCTAAAATATGTAAAATATTGGGGAGGGTCAAAAATAACATGTCTGCAGCTGCCCCTATTTGACTGGAAACGTGAAGAGTTTTCGGACAAAGAACGACCCGACGGGTTTTTTGACCCGTCCCTTATTTGAAGAGACCAAAAGCTAAAAGAAAGGAGAATGTGACCGAGCCCTGGTATCTGAGCTGCCTACATATCCTTGGCTATAAAGGAATCAGGCCATGTGTAGTTTAGAAGTGAATGGGGTGATGGAGGGTACCGAGGTGGAGAGCCGATTGAGGTGCCATGGAGGTTCTGATCCGCAGTCCCATTATGACATCAAAATCAAAAATGAAAAAGACTAACTAAGTCAATCAGCTACGAGTTACAAGATTCCTATCTATGAGTCTTCTGAAGCTTGATCTTGAGTCTTGGTTGGTTCTTCATGCGGACCCTGATCTGAATCTTGATGCTTGTTAACTACAGGTGTTGGTTCAATCTTCTTCAGCTTTTCAAATCAAGACGGGACATGCAGAGCTTGTGACCTCAGTCATGTCTTGAGCCAATCACATCTTTCATCAACTTCTGCATTTGGATTCAGTTCTTGCCTTTCTTTTTGTTTTTTTATTTTTTTTTCTAGATTGTGAATAACTTTTGTTTATCATCTCGGACTGCTGACTCGTATTCTTGACGCGAGCTTCTTTTATTGCTGACTTGAATTGCATTCTGAATTGAATTCCCTTGCTTTCCAGGTGGGCGCCTGATTATTGAACTTGAACCATCTTCTCTTGTTACTTGAAACTGTTTGCCCTTGCACCTTGAACCATTTTCCCTTGAAACTTGAACCGTCTTCCTTCGAAACTACTTTCCCTTGAAACTTGAGCTGTTTTCCCTTGTTCTCCAGGCGGGCGCCTGATTCTACAACAAAATAGACAAAACAAAAGAAATTTTTCTGCCCCAGTTTGCACTAGGAAGATTTGTGAGTTGTTAGCAAAACTATAAATCACCTAAGCTGTTGCTGGAGGATGCAATGATGAGAGTAAAATTATGACTCGACTAGGATGTGTGTCTTCTAAAATTGATTGAGCTTGCAGAAAACTATAAACTAGGCTTGACTAAAATAAAAATTGAACCTATTCTGCAGGCGGGACCCCTGATTTCAAAAAAACTAAAAATTGACCCTTTTTTTTTTCAAATCCAGACTTCCTTCTTTTTTTTCTTTTTTCTTTTTTATTTTCAAATTCAGACTCCCCCCCCTTTTTAAATTATTATCCTAGGAGAAAATTCATCGGACTAGGTTTTCTGTCTTAGGAGAAGGATTCATCAGACTAAGATTTTGATCCTAGGAGAAAGTTCATCAGACTAGGTCCTTTTTCTTCTTTTTTTGGGGTATATTAGGAGAAAGATTCATCCAACTAAGACGTTTATCCTAGGAGAAAGTTCATCAGACTAGGTTTTCATATCTTAGGAGAAAGATTCATCAGACTAAGATTTTGTATCCTAGGAGAAAATTCATCAGACTAGGTTACCTATCTTAGGAGAAAAATTCATCAGACTAAGATTTTATCCTAGGAGAAAATTCATCAGACTAGGTTTTCTAATTTATTATCTTAGGAGAAAGATTCATCAGACTAAGATTTCTATCCTAGGAGAAAGTTCATCAGACTAGGTCTTATATCTTAGGAGAAAGATTCATCAGTCTAAGATTTTAATCCTAGGAGAAAATTCATCTGACTAGGTCTTTTTTTGTTGGTATCTTAGGAGAAAGATTCATCCGACTAAGACGTTTATCCTAGGAGAAAATTCACCAGACTAGGTTTTCTTATCTTAGGAGAAAGATTCATCAGACTAAGATTTTGATCCTAGGAGAAAGTTCATCAGACTAGGCCTCTTTTCTTATCTTAGGGAAAAAAATTCATCAGACTAAGATTTTGATCCCAGGAGAAAGTTCATCAGACTAGGTCTTCTATCTTAGGAGAAAAATTCATCAGACTAACATTTTGATCCTAGGAGAAAGTTCATCAGACTAGGTCCTTTCTTTTTTGGTATCTTAGGAGAAAGATTCATCAGACAAAGATTTTTATCCTAGGAGAAAGTTCATCAGACTAGGTTTTCTTATCTTAGGAGAAAGATTCATCAGACTAAGATTTTTATTGGGAGGAAAATCCATCAGACTAGGACTTTTTATCCTAGGAGGAAAAAAAATGTCAAGATCAATGGCAAGATTTATACACATTAGCAAAACAAATAAAGGCAAAGATTTGAGAAACTTCCCTTTGTCGGCTCTTCTTTTCTTTTCTTTTCTTTTCTTCTCTTTTTTTTTGTTTTTTTCTTTTCTTTTTTTTGAACCACTTTCCTTGCATTGCTTTGTTCCTATTTCACACAAAGAAAAATTTGTCAGTTTTGAAAATGGTGGTCGGTTTGTAGCCTTGAGTCTTGGGCAGCTTGACTTTTGCTCAATCGGCTCGAGTCGATCTCAAGAGACTTTTGTTGTGCATTAACCCTGATTGTTTTCCACCCAGTACCATTTGTATTTATGGCTCAATCAACCTTATCCCAACTGGAGATCTTTGCTTAGGTGACATTTTCTGATATCTTGAATGACTTCCTGCTTTTTGAGCAACTTGTCTGTCAGAGAGAATCACCAGTTATCTTTGCTTGCGCCAAGTAGGCTGACAAGAGTCTTTTGAGGGAGCCTTTGCATGAATCCTCAAGGTATATTAACAGTAACAACTGAGTGTGCTGGCCAAATTTACTTTATGCAACTGAAAAGCTGGTAGCAGATTTTGAAATCTTATCTTGCTTGCTTTGACAAGGACTGACTCAGAGTGAAGGACACAATGATGCAAAGAAATAGTATTAACAAGAAATGCCCCTATCGGGAAGGATACAAGGAAGGTTTTTTATTCAATAACTAGTCTTAATGATCATTACATGCATTTTGGACTTAACAGCCTGATCTATTAAACTGATCCAATCTTCCCTTTTGCCATTCTTATGACCTTTGAAGTCGGGCTTGTTCATGTCAATCATTTGCATCAGCTTCACAACTCACTTTTGACTAGTAGTGCCCCGAGGAGTTTTCACTAACAAGTCTCTCTTATTTATTCATCTCTGCTTACCGTCGCCTTACAGTGCCCGTGAGGGTTTTCACTAGTAAGTCTCTCTCATTTTTCTATTTCTTTTTCTCTTTCTTTTGTGAGCAACTTGATAGAGTTCTATGTCGCGTGACAACCATTGCTCATTGCATGCTTCTCTTGGCATTCTTAAAGGCATATCAGGAGGTCTTTATTTGGAAGGATTTTGGATAGGATTGGAAAGAAAGGACGTCATGAAGGCTCAAAATAGACTCAAAGTAAAGGGGGTTGTAGACTTACAACTCTTGGAATCGACTCTTTCAAAACTAAAATAAAATCTTTGTCCCAGTTTTAGCTATTGGGGATTTTTTCTCTTTTTTTTTAATTCTTATTTGGTTGGACCGAACCGTGAGGCTGCCTACATATCCGTTTTAAAGGAATCAGGTCAAACGTAGTTCAAACATCTCACCTAACTATAATTCATCTTTCTTTCGGTTTCTTTTTTTTCTATTTTTTTTCTTTTGTTTTTCAAAACAAGTTGCCCCAGCTTCTATTTTTTGAGGGCGGACAATTCTTTTCTTCTTCTTTTTTTCTCACTTGAGCTTTCTAGGAATTGCCCAAGTTTGTAATCTTAGGACATGGACTTTTTTTTTTCATCTTTCATTTGTTTTTTGACTCTTGACTCTAAACTTGATTCTAAAAGAGGGTGGTCAAAGAAAATAACACAGGCTCAAAAGGGGTTGCGAAGGATATAAAGTATTTGGATAGCAGAAAAAGGGCCTCCTAGCCTCGAGAACGCCAAATATAGTATCTTTTCGTAATCACAACATTGATGAACATGTCTGTCTTCTTGGTGTGTCGTGGTCACAAGACACTTTCCATCCCTTAGTGTCAAACTTTCCAACAAACTTCAATTGATTAAACAACCTCAAGCCCGATCTTCATAATGATTTAAAGGTGAATTTTACTTCGACCTTAATTCCAAAGTACTTCAACTTTTTATTCATTATCAAAAGTATTTTTTTTCCAGTTATTCAATTTCAGATTAAATTAGTTTCTAAGATCTGGTCAAAATTTCCGCATGCATGTCATGTCATTAGAACTAGCAGGAAAAGAACTAAGCATGGAATGACACAAAAGGACAAACTGTATTTCAACCTAAAATCCGAGTTACAACCCTAAAATAACCCGGTTAATAAAAATAGCAACAGAACAGACCGACAAGACTCACACAAATAGAATAGAGGGACAAAAGGGTTTGACTCAATAAAACAAACAAAATCTGGATCACCACCCTGAAATAACCCAGATAATAGAAAAAATATCAAAACAAGCTACCAAGATTCCTTCCTAGTGAGGAGGGAATGACTTTTCAATTGTTACGCTTGACATTTAGCCATAAATTTGCTCATCAGAATCAGCTGAGCCTTCTCCAATTTCAATATCATTAACTCCAGTTAGAAAGTTCCGAGAGGATTCTCATACTCCCTGTCACCACGCATCATCCCCACAAAGTGTGCATAATCATGTGCAGGTAAAGGATTCTGCGTGATATTCTGGGTGTCATTGTCTTGGATCAGAATCAGGTTTTCCTGGATCATCCTTTCTATTTCTCTTTTCAAATCCCGACAACTTTCAATATTGTGCCCTTGGGCATTAAAATGATATTCATACCTTTTAGAAGGGTCGAAGCTTCTTGCACGTGGGTCCACATGATTTGGGGGAATGGGTGCAATCATGTCATAATGCTTTAACCTCTCAAATAAGCTTGCATAGGACTCTCCTATTGGCGTAAAATTATCTTTCAACCTTTGTTCCCCCTTATACCCCTGGCTTAGATGTGGGTTATAGGGAACTTGAAAATTTTGTGGAGGTTGGTGAAGATTTTGCGGTGCTCGTGTTCGTCTTCTAGGGTGTTTTGGTGGCTGGACAACATACTAAGGTGGAGCAATAGAGTATTATGGGTTCTGAATTGGATAGTAATGCTCAGGGGAGTTATCGAAAAACAGACGAGGTTGGCCATACCTTCGAGATGTTCTTCTGGGACCTCTTCTCGACCCGGATATCATCATGATTTCTTCAACCTTCTCATTTGTGTCACCAAAATTATCGGATTCAATTTGGGCAACCTGAGTTGCGGCTTTGAGAACTGCTTGACTTATAATTCTGCCTGTCTTAAGACCATTCTCAACCATTTACCCCACTTTGATTGATTCTGAGAAAGATTTACCCACACAGATATCATGTTTTGAAAATAATCTGGCTCTTGATCCTGAAGAAAGACAATGATTAGCTCATGGTCATCCATGGGTGGCTTAACTCTAGTTGCTTGCTCTCTCCATTTAGTGGCATATTCCCTGAAACTTTCAGTTGGTTTCTTTTTCAAGTTTGAAAGGGAATTGTGGTCTGGGGAAATGTCGATGTTGTATTGGAACTGTTTGAAAAAGGCCTGTGCCATGTCATCCCAGACGTACCAGCGAGATGTGTCTTGATCCAAAAACCATTCGGATGCTACTCCCATAAGGCTTTCCCCAAAATAAGCTATTAGCAATTCTTCATTTCTTCCCGCACCTCTTAGTTGATTGCAATACCTTTTCAGGTGGGCTATAGGGTCTCCATGTCCATCATACTTTTCAAATTTGGGAGTTTTGAAACCAGGGGGCAAGTGGACATCGGGGAACATACATAGATCCTTGAAGGCAATACTCTTCTGACCTGCCAACCCTTATATGTTTTTCAACCGTTGTTCTAAGCTTTTCACTTTTTGGGTCATTTCTTCCTGTGCCATCTTTCGGGCAGGCTTCTCAATGTTTGCAGGAAGATCAAACAAGTACGAGTGGTACTCAGGAGAGTGGTACTACTCTTGCTGGGTAGAAAATTGTGACTAATGACAGGGCTGTCCTTGGCCATTGGCCCATGCTTGACACATTTTGGTCAGTTGTTGTTTCAGTATTCTATTTTTCTCAAACATAGTAGCCTCTTGTCGAACCCTCGGACCCTGAGTCTCTTGAGTACTTGTAACAGCTTCGATGTCAGTTATCATTTTTCCTTGGATCTTGTGTTGTTCGCTTACCACAAACCGACCACCTCAACTTTCTTCACAATTCAAAACAAGACATGTTAGAATGGACTCAGTCAGTCCTTATTATTAACAACATTTTTTTTTCACTTTTGTTTTTCTTCTTTTTTTTTATTTTTTTTAAATGGTTGATCGAACTTGATGTGGGTTGCCTACGTATCATGTGGGAACATGAATCAGATCTTGCATAGTTCAGGAAGATTAGGAATAAAGCAAATAAACTTACCCTCTTTTTTTTGAATTTTAATTTTTTTTAATTTCTAAAACAAAGACTTATAAAGAAGAAAGAATAAAATATTTTTGGACTTAGATTTTTTTGAGAATATTTGAAAAGAAAGACTTCTAAAGAAGAAAGAAAATATTTTTTGGATTTTTTATTTCGATTTCTTATTTTATTTTTGAAATTTTTGAAAGAAAGACTTCTAAAGAAGAAAGAAAATATTTTTTATTTTTTTTAATTTCGAACTTTTTTTTTGGGTGATTTCGAAAGAAAAACTTTTAAAGAAGAAACGAAATATTTTTGAATTTTTGGACTTTTATTTGAAAATATTTTTGGATTTTTTAAAATTGGGGCCTTAAAGAAAGACTTTTCTAAAGAAGGAAGTAAAGGAAAGTATTTTTTTGGATTTTTTGAAAATTGTGGGCCGGAACTGATGAGGTTTGCCTACGTATCTCATATCCAGTGAGAATCAGGCCCGCGTAATTCGCCTGTTTTGACAGAAGGGAAACATGACTTTTTGAAAACATTGCCTTATTTCTTTTCTCTTTTTTTTTTCAAAATTCGACAGAGTTTCAGATTTCAAATATCTACTTCTCACTCTTGTTTTTTTTTTCATTTTCCTTTTCTCTCTTTCTTTTTCTTTCCCTATTCTAGAAACCGGTCAACATACAAGCTGAAATAAATAGATACGCAGGTAGCACGTAAGATGCATTAAGATGGTCTTTAATTCGGGTACACTTGTCCTAGATGGACCCAACCCCTGTGTTGAGTCCCCAAAGTCACGTGATGCAAACAAACGTTCCTACTAGGAATCCGGTATGAGGCTATGTTATTCTAGATTTAAAACCTGAGTGTATTTTTTGAGACCTGACTTACCCGAGCGAATAGCTCGAGCCGGGGGGGAGGGCAGCGTACCGGGAATACAGAAGCTTCACCAGCTTTGCAACTTGTCCGAACCTCGTTCTAAAATTAGGATATGATAGAAGAGAAGTCACACGAAGTGCACACTTCCTAGATGATTTAGAAGACTCAGAGAGAAGAAAGGTTTCGCAACAATTTATATACAATCCAAGCAATATCAAAGCGGTAAAAAGCGACATTTAGCACATTTGGCTCAAACATATAAAAATTAGATAATAAATAAAGCCAATTATAACAGCTATTCTAAGTTCGAATTCTGAACCCTGAACCAAAAGTTCTGGGTTTTTTTCCCCAGCAGAGTCGCTAGAGCTGTCACACCTCCTTTTTACCACCCGAGGGGGCATATAAGAGAGTTTTTCCAATTTAAGTGACAATCGAAACGAGATTATTTATTTAAAATTTAGAGTTACCACTTGGGATAATTTATGGTGTCCCAAGTCACCGGTTTAAATCCCGAATCGAGGAAGTTTGACTCTGTTTTACAGTCCGCGAATACAGAAATCCGGGTAAGGAACTCTGTTAATCCGGGAGAAGGTGTTAGGCATTCCCGGATTTCGTGGTTCTAGCACGGTCGCTTAAACTATTATAATTGACCTATTATCTGATTTTAATACATGTTTTAGCCTATGGTACATTTTTAGCTTATTAATCGCTTTGAATTATTTTAGGAAGATTCAACGTTATTTAAAACATGCCTTGAACCACGCCACATGAAATGCACCCGTGGTCCACGCCACATTTTACTTAACGTTGTTGAAATTGGATCACATGAAATGCCGAATTTAATAAATAAAGGAAATAAATTTAAATAGCGCGCCTAAAGCAACTAGCGCATTTGAATTATTTTCCTACTTTGAGATTATTGTGAAACCAAGAGTTTGTGGAAATTATTGTTCGGAGAGATGTGCACTTATTATTAAGCTAATAGGCCAAGATATGAAGGTGATTAACATAATCCAATACGAAAGAGATGAACCAGCTTGTGCTTATTTGGTTTAAGGAATTGGGTCAGGCATGATTCTATTCGGCCAAATTTCTTTAACTTCTCGTTTGAAATTATTTCCTGCATGCCCCATTACTAAACTAACTTAGGCCCAACATCACTTGCTATTCTTAAATCTTAAGAATTCAGTTTTAATCACGCCCACTGTAGAATATCAAAGAACTACTCTAATGAGTAAACTTATTGCAACATGATTTCAACCAAACAATATTCAAACAATGATCAAAAGGGCAATTCTCATCAAATAAAACTTCTTCAAAGAAAAGAGAAAGATTTAGATTTTTACGGCAAAGCACCAATTTGTTAAGATGTATTAAACAAAATAAGGAACATCCAAAACTATATTTAACAAAATCATCTCATGAAAAATAACACGAATTCACTTGAGCAAAGCACAAAATAAGATTCAAATGCTAGGATTAGAAAATGAACCTTTACATTGGCCGAATCCAAACATTAAACTTATGCGGCTCAATAATCTAGACGAGGACAAGGACTACGGCCGAAACCAATGTCGACGACATCAAACGAAGCTAACGAACACATTAAACCCAAAAGGAAACACGAACAATCGAGCTAGCGAAGAATAGAGAAATTGATTGTGCCCGTTTGTGATTTAGGTTGTCGCTGTTTTTGGTTGATTCTCGTGGCTGATTTCAGAGGTGTTTTGGAGTCATTTTTGGGATGGAGAAGAGGGCTGGCTTGGGGTGGTTGAGGGCAGCAATTTTGGCAGTGTTTCATTGGACTGTTGGGACTGTTTTGGAGCTAATTTCAAGCTGAAACAGGGTGACGTTTTGGTAGTTAAGGGCTGCGAAAATGGCCAGCCTTCATGGTTGTTTTGAGGGGAGGAAAACAGAGGTGTTTGGATGGTGTTGAGGCTCCTGATTTGGTGGTGAAAACAGAGGTTCATGGCTGCATTTCCGGGCATATTTTCAGCTCCCTTTTTGGAGCTTTTGAGCATCTTTTCTATGGTTTTTCATGGAGATTCAAGGAGCTTTTTTACATGGTTTAAATGGAAGAAAGATTAGTGATTTTTTACATGGCTTTTCCTCCCCCTTTATCTTTTGTGTGTGCATGTGTTATATAGAAAGAGAAAATAGTGTAAAAGAAAAGATTCCCCAGCCCTTTTCACTTCCTCAGAACGTGAGTGCATGTGAAATTTCTGTTATTTTAGGATAAAATGTGCATGTGAGTTAGTTATGGGAAGTGGATAAGAAAACATCTTTTGGCAAGTTGCACAATTTATTAGCTCTTGTTCTTTTAATTTTTTTTCCAGATTTTCTTTTAAAAATAGCTTTATAAAGATACTAGTATATTTAAGATAATAAAAATATTTAAAGAAGACATATAACTACTGTATTAATGAAATTTAAATGCTACTCATATATACTAAATGTAAAGTATTTTTTGAACCTTTTTTTCTTATCTTTTTTTTTTGGAAAATAAAATGCCAAGACTATTTTTGTATATATTTTTAAAAAAATATCAACTAGCTAGGATAAGGGAAAATATTTTTTGTAGTTTTTTTTTTCATTTTTTTTGTGATAAAATAAAGAAAAAGAAAGTCAAAATTAGTTGAAATAAATATATTAGGCCTAAACTAAATATTTACAAGCTAAAATATGTAAAATTTTGGGGAGGGTCAAAAATCACATGTCTACAGGTGCGCCTCACCTCCCGCATCTGCGTCTTCTCTCTCTTCGCCTGAGGCCGCATCTACAACTCCATATCCGCTTCTGCGAGTCCGCACCTATGGTCCCCTAGCCATAGGTGCGGTTATGACACCAATAGGTAACTTCAGCTGCCAAACCCAACTCAAAATCTCCCGTTAATCACTCGAAATTATCCCGAGGCCCTCGGGACCTCAACCAAAAGCGCGAAGAAGACACATACCCCAAACCAAACTTATACTAGTCTTCAGAACACCTGAAACAACATCGAATCAACCAAATAACTTCGGATTCAAGCCTAAGGTTCCAAAATCTTTCGAATTCCGCTTTTGATCAAAAAGTCTATCAAACCTCGTCTGAATAACCTGAAATGTTTCACACACGTCACAAATGACACAACGGACCTACTACAACTTCCGGAATTCCATTCCGACCCCTATATCAAAATCTTAGCTATCAACCGGAAAACGCCAAAATTCTAATTTTGCCAATTCAAGTCTAAATCTACTCCAGACCTCCAAAACACATTCCGATCATGATCCTAAGTCCCAAATCACCTCCCAAAGCTATCCAAACTATCGAAATTCACATCCGAGCCCTTTTTCACCTAAGTCAACATCCGGTTGACTTTTCCAACTTAAGCTCACTCAAAAAAGACGAAGTGTCTCAAACCTTACCAAAACTTTTCCGAACCCGAGCCAACCAACCCGATAACACATAGTACAGCTGAACAAGACAATAGAAGTAGAAATGGGGGAAACAGAGCAGTAACTCATGAAATGACCAGCCGGATCGTTACAGAAGTGCAAAAGCTCAAAACGACTGGTCGGATCATTACAATTTATTCCCTTTTCCCTTGATAGATAAACTTAGTCCCTGGATCTTCAAATTGTTGATTTTGGTATTGGCCTACAAGTAGTCTATAAATAAGGAGTAATCCGCTTAATGCAATACCTGGTGACTTCCTCAACTTCTCTTTCCGTTTGATTTTAGGGGTTTTTATATAAATTTGGAGACTTTATATCATACTGTTATTTGATGCAATGTAACATCTTGCTATGTCTTCTCCGTCATTCTCTTTTTATGCTCATGCTATTTATTTTGTGTCCCCTGTATCCTTTAACCTCATTCTACTTTATTATGTGGAATTTGGATTTTATTGAAAATTCTAAGGTTGAAGGAGGAAAATATCAATTTAGTTGGAGGAAATATGGCTTCATACAATTCAAGAATAAGTTTCCATAGGATGCGTAAATCATTTCTGGTCCCTACTTGGTGTTGGCAACATGCCCATATTGTCCAACCAAAGGTCCAATGGACTAATCCTATGTCACGCCCCGAACCTGGGTGGCAAGACCGGCACCCAGTGCCTCACCTATCCCTACGTACCAACTTGCAACTAAGGGACTCTGAACATATGATGTTGTACTTTGGCCATAGGCCACATTGCAAGACAACTGCGAATGCTGACTAAATGTCAATATAAAATTGGGCTGACAAGGTCGTCATAATTACTACAGCTGACAAACCAACCAAATATACATACATGGCCTGAAAGCCCAACATACTGCACTAACTAACAGGATATGTCTACAAGCCTCTACTGATGGATATACTGTGATCGAAATAGCTTCTCGACCTACTCGTAACATGTATACATATGTATACAATATGTACATAAGGTTCAAGACCCGGCAACTCCGAAAGGCATGGAGCTTACCGATCAAGCTGAACTTGAGCAACACTTAATGAGGAGGCCTACCCGTCTTTCTGTTTGAACCTGCATGCATGAAATGCAGCGCCCCCAGAAAAAGGATATCAGTACGAAATAATGTACCGAGTATGTAAGGCAGTATACTGAAAACTGAAACTGAACTGATAGCATATTAACTACAAGTAGCTGGAAGTCAAAGATAATTTGATGATATGCTTATCTGCTGATGCTGGCACAACTCTCTCAATATAGTAAGTAAAATAGATGTCCGGCCCTATATATATATATATATATATATATATATATATATATATATATATATATATAGCTACTCTACCATAGTAGGCTCTCTCATTGGCACTCAGACATACTAGTCTCTGTATCTTGACCAAATAGGCTCGTTCATAGGTGCTCGAACACAGTAAGATCGGTATATAACTTGCCATCTGATCAAAGGTTGCCCAATAGGGGCCTGCCCATCGATTTTAGCTCGATGGTAATGAAAATACGTTAATACTATATATATAAACTCTCTTCTCTCTTGACTGGAAGAAAGAAATACTCAAATGAATATGAAGTCCCGATAAAGAGAATACTGTGACTTACAAAACTAGAAAAATATACGTAACCTGCGAGACTAGCAAAATATACGTAAATTCGGGGATATGAATTTTTCTTTATGCCTCGTTATCAAAGTCATGTAATTATGAGATCATGCAAAATGAAGGAAGAGCTTAGCCTTTACATACCTGGAGTAGGGAAAAATTTGTATAATATTCTTGAAAAAGATTGCACCGTGCTCCTTTAGAACCGCAAAATTTTACGTTGCTATGATTCTAACAATTCTCGTTGGAATTGTTTGTTTGCAAGAATTTCTTTGAAACCTTGAATTGTAAAAGTTTCTAACGTTCTGTTATGAGGGAATTTTGTAAGGCTTTTCTAAGTAATTTTGTTGCTAAGGTGCATTGCTCACCTATGAATTGTAGTGTCTTGTAGTTAAAAGCTAATATTTTGTAGGATTCTTTTGTGTAATAAATGAAGTGTCTTGGTACTACACATTATTGTTGCCACCTAATAAAGAATGAGTAAGAGTAGTAGCTTAAGTAAGGGCTTGTTGCCACGTTTTTTTGGGGTTAATCTTATCCAAAAATTAATTAATTAACTAGGTAATATCCCGCTACCCGGTAATTAATCAATTACCCGCATAATTAAGAATTGTCTCAAATTACTTAAAATCCTACTTATTATTAATACACTTTATACATCCTACTATTATGGCCATATGGTACCTTATATGGTACTAGTCCATAAATATCGGGTATTATTGCTCGGCCCGTATTTTATCCAAACATGCCAAACTTGGACGAACATTCATTTTCTTTGACTTGCTTCCCCTCTCACCTTCACGAATTTACTCATCACTTGTTTGAAATAGCATAATTCTTATAATCTCCAAATAATCTTTTCCTTGGACTGATGTCAATTACCTTACGGCAAATTCAACGTACAATACTACAAGGTGCAACATCATCGTAATTTAATACTGCGAAGCATAACATCATCGTAATGTAATACTACAAAGCGTAACATCATCGTAATGTAATACTGCAAGGCGTAACATCATCGTAATGTAATACTGCAACGCGTAACATCATCATAATATAATACTGCAGGACTTAATATCGACGTAATATTACGGGGCATAACATCATTACCCCCTTTGAAACATTCATCCTCAAATGTTGGCTGATGCACTTATCATTCTCATAACTTATAGCTCTTGCGAATACTTTAATATTCTCCTTTCCATTTTGGCAACTATTCTTTGAATAAATCCAAAGGCCAAGGCATTCCCCCCTTAGGCCTCTTTCCCACGCCATTACTTATGATCGAATTCATTCTAATCTCGTAACTGTTGCTACCTCCTATCATGCAGCCTCTATGATACTTACCTTGTAAGTGTGCCTATGCATCTCTTCTCTCCTTTTTCCACCAACTTTTAGCGAATCTCTAGACCTTACTTTGTAAATATTTACAATACTTAATAGGATGCTTCTCTGGGCATCTATAGGTGTACTGGAGTTCCTTGCTCGGTACTTTGTAGAACTTGCGAATATGGCTATATCTTATTTCATAGACCTGGTTATCCATTCGTATGACTTTGCTACATCTACGTAGGTCATACTATACCATAATTGGTAACGACCCGACCGATCATTTTGAGAAATTAGGCTCTGTTCGGAGGCGTAAGGTCTAGAATAGCTTCATAATATGAGTATCGACTTGCGTTCCTGGTTGAATTCAATTAACGGATGATTCAGAGTTAAATTGGAAAAAGGAATCTAGTTTTGGAAGTTTAAATGGTAAGAATTTGACCAGAATTTTACTTTTGAGTAAACAACCCCGGAATGGGTTTTGGGTGATCTCAACAGCTTCGTATGGGGATTTTGAACTTAGGCGTGCATCCGGATTCAGATTTGGAGGTCCGTAGGCAATTTGTGGACTTTTGAGTAAACAACCCTGGAATGGGTTTTGGGTGATCTCAACAGCTTCGTATGGCGATTTTGAACTTAGGCGTGCATCCGGATTCAGATTTGGAGGTCTGTAGGCAATTTGAGGCATTTTGGGCGAAAGTTGGAAAAATTGAAGTTTGAAAAGTGGAGAAGTTTGACCCATAGTTGACTTTTGTGATATCGAGGTTGGAATATGATTCCGAGAGTTGGAGCAGTTCCATTATGTCATTTTTGATATGTCTGCAAAATTTGGCGTCATTCTAGGTTGATTTGATAGGTTTCAGCACAAGTTTTCGAAGTTGGAAGATTTGGAAGTTCATAGTTCGATTCATGGTGTGATTCGTCGTTTTGGCGCTGTTTGATATGATTTGAGACCTCGAGCGAGTCCGTGTTAGGTTGTATGACTTATTTGTGTGTTTAGACAGGGTCCGGGGGGACTCGGGTGTGTTTTGGATCATTTTGGGCTACTTTGGATGCTGATTATCTGATATCTGGTGTTGTTCTTCGCGTTCGTGAGGGGCCTCTCGTCTTCGCGAAGAAGAATTTGGCTTCTGGAAGTTTGTTCTTCGCGTTCGCGAAAGGAAATCTCGGTTGCATAGTTCTGACTTCGGAGGCTCATATCTCACAATCTATAAGGAATTTGTAGATAATCCAAAAATAAAAGTTGTAGCCCTTAGTGTCTAGTTTTCGAAAGATAAATTAATTGGCATTTAGATTTGTATACAAAAAGTTATGGTAGTTACACTATGGCTGTCCGAGGAGAGTTCGAAAATCTCTACTTCACAGGGTTGAATTTGGAAGTTTATATCTCGCAATATATAATGATCAGGAAATGAGCAACCTATGAAACGATAGCCCTTGGTGTCTAGTTTTCAGAACATCAAACAATTTATCATTTGTAGTTGTGCGCAAAACGTTATGGCCATTATACTAAAGGCTGTATGGAATGAGTTTGGAAATTGCTGACGAGGAATTTACTCATCGCGAACGCGAGAGGAGGGCCACGAACGTGAAGAACAACCCCTAGGCAGGCAGAATATATTGCCAAATCGAGGGTTAGACCATTTTATTCATATCTTGACTTGTGGAGCACGGTTTTGAGCGATTCTTTGAGGGGTTTTCACACAAATAGATTGGGTAATTGTTCTTCATCTAGAATCTAACATATTCCATGATTTTATCTTCATTTGCATTTTGGGTTGGGAATAATGTTGGTTTTTGAAGAAAATTCCTAAAATGAAAAATCATGATTTGAGGGACCAAATGGTATCGGAATTTGATAAATTTTGTATGGTTGAACTCGTATCGGAATGGGTATTCGGTTTTTGTAAAATTTGTCAAGTTCCGAGGTGCAGGCCGGGGGGGGGGATCGACTTTTGGACTGATTTTTAGATTTTGTTAAGGATTGCGACTATATGATCCGGAATAGTTTCTTATGTATTTTTTTGCGCTTTGAAGTACTTAATTTTGTTAGATTTGAGCCGTCCGAAGGTCTTTTCACCTAAGAAGTGCATTTTAGAGTATCGGTTTGTCGCCTTTGAGTTAAGTATCTTGCCTAACGTTGTGTGGGGGACTTCCCCTTAGGATTTGAGTCTGCTATGTTGATTGTAGTTCGTGTACACGAGGTGACGAGTGCGTGCTCGGACTTATTTGAGGAAAAATTGGCCTTTAGGGTTCTTAGGTCCTTATATTCACTGTGTATGAATGTGTACTTGATATGCTTGAGTTTTCCACTTACTAGTTTCACCTCTACATGCTCTAATTGGAATTAATTGCTTATGATTCATTCTTATTGCCTATTTGACTCTTATTTTGCTTAACTGAAAATTTTTACCTCTTCTATTGTCATTATATCTTTCATAATTGCTCGTCTTTATTGGAAATCATTATTATCTCCCCTGTAATGGTTTAGTCTTAATTGAGGTTATGATTATCTTCCTGCTGCTCATCCTTAATTGAAATTGTTGTATATTCTTCGTAAATTGCCCAACCTTAAAAGAAGTTTAGATATCCTATATTTAGTTGACATTTCCTTATTTTGAATTATTTGATTCATGTTAGCTTCCTTGTTATTGAATTACATATTGTGGGATCGTTGGTTCATATTATTTTCTCCCTTGTTGAGCTATTCTTATTACGCTTAGTATTCTCTATTGTGGTTATTCCTTGTGAGCTAGTTTTATCGTCTCCTTGTGATCGAAAATTCTTGAGTTGATTTACTTGTCGTGTTCTTGTATATATTGTCATTGTTGCTGTTGTACTTGTTGCGGTGGTGCATGAGGTTTCTTCCATGCGGTTGTTGATATTGTGATGCATGAGGTTTCTGTCGTGCTATTGCTACTATTGATATATTGCACATGCAGCGTGACAAGGCGGGGTATGTATATATATGCTTATATGTGGGTTGCGCATGTGGCGAGACAAGGTGGGAATATTATGATGCACGTGTGGCAAAACAAGGAGGGCACTTATTATGTTATTATTTGCACACATGGCGAGACAAGGTGGGCTATGTCAGGGATTGATTATGATGATTTGTGATGGCCTGGGGGCATTCTTGTTGTTTGATATTGTGTTGTGGTATGCTTACCTATATAAGCTTTATCTCGTGGAAGTTGTGAGGAAACATCTTGCGTGTTGTCCGTTCTTTTCCTTATGCTTATTAGATGGTAGGAACTATGTTAAAGTACTTGCACAAGCATACACGTAGTTGAACACTCCTATTGGATGGGAAGTCCTCCTGATTTTGCTGAGTATAGATGCACACCTTTGTTTACTTATTATATATGTGAGAATGGCTCTAGTTAGCAAGTGAGTTGTCAGCATGACCATGAGGTGTGATGGGGGAACAAGATGCCAAGTGTTAGATTTCAGGTATTGGGACTCGTGAGCTGTAAGTTGTCCGAGATTCGGTAATTCGTGGAAATTGTTGGATAAAACTTGATGTGAACATTGTCGTAGGATCTGAGTTATTGCTTACCTTTACTGTATTGTGAATTTACGATTTGGGTTTGTGTTTTCGCTCGCTCTTCTATGTCATTATTTTGGTATTTTCGCTGTTACTTGCTGTTTTCTTCCCTTAATGTGATTGTAGTATTGTTAGCCATTTCGTGTAGTTTTTATATATACATCATGTTCTATTGTTCCTATATTTGTACAGTTTATTAGACCGGTAGGTTTCTTGACTGTTCCTCGTCACTACTCAACCGAGGTTAGTCTTGATACTTATTGGGCACTGCTGTGGTGTTCTCATTCTACTCTTCTTCACATTTTTGTTGTGCAGATCTAGGTATCGATCATTAGTAGTTGTGCGGATCATTGCTGAGGATACCCAAGGTAAACCAGCTGTTGCATGTGCAGATTTCGAAGTCACCTTCTTACTTGTATTCAACTGTTTTCACTCTTTTCCAACAGTTATATTTATAAGTGGTAGCTAACTCTATAGAGCTTATGACTTGTACTACCGGGTTTTGGGAATTATAAATTTTGTAGAGATTTCTGCTTCAAGACTATTAAATTTCATTTATTATTGTGGTATTTCAGCATGAGTTAGTCTTACCTATTCCCTAAGACTAGGTGCCATCACGATACCCAAACGGAGGGAAAGTTGGGTCGTGACATAATTCTTACTTTGATTTATCATTACTGAGATCTGCAACCAACTCCAGCTTACTCTCGTTGCTTATCCTTAAGATTAATGGTCTAATCTCATCTCATACTGTTGAACTTTTATCCATCTATTGTTGATTAACCTTAATGTTGATTCATCATCTACTACTGATAACTTGATCTTTTATGAACATCGCCGTTAGGGCTCACGTCTCACCAGGGACACTGGAGTAATTAGATTGATCAACCTATGGGTTATACTATACTTCCATAACCATACTTTTTAGCATCCCAATGTGACTCACCTTATATAGGTATTTTAGTCCCTTACAATTCATGAAATCCTCTTCCCTTTTTTTCCTTCAAATAATTACTCAAGCGAAGGCCCAAACGCCATCCTTTATTTATCACAATTACACCCTCACAAATTCTACTAGTCTTAGACTCCTTTGAGTTCATTCAGGCTATACTGAGCTTTCTATAACTTATAGGAACCATCAACTCCCTTATTTTCACGGGCTTAATCTCAACGAATTATCCATTTTCGTCACCTTTTAACTTGTTTTCTTCTTATCCTTACTCTTGTCTTTCTAAACATTGTCGTTCTATCATACTTTAGCTTGCGATCGATTCCCTTATGCTTTTCTGGAACATCAAGTGAGACATCGCATTGTCTCTAACGCTTTCTTTACTTTCTAATTAGACATTTCGGTACACTGACGACGCTGCTATCATTCCTGGATATTGAATCCCCGCGTTTCTTAGCCTTTTATCCGCAGTATGGACTATTCACAACCTTCTGCATTTGAGTATCTCGTACATTATTCACCTTTAGCTTTCTTACCTTAAAATCTTGTATCGTATCTTTTATCACTTTCATGACCTCCCTTCCACAAAGGTACAATTCACCTTCACAACTTGAAGCTCTATTATAATACTAGTACCTCTGGGGCATACACAATTCGATGGGAGCTTCATAACGACTTCTTATGAGGCTGATACTTCTTCTAATTGGCTTTATCGTAGAGCAGTTATAAAATATAGTTATTGTACTATCTCTCTTATACCTTTGATATTAAGATTAGTTCTACAATATTCTCAATCACAATTTTTTATAATTTTTTGGGTCCAATAATCAGACTCATGATTTACTTCGTTGATGTAACTCTTTAACTTCCTCTTCCTTCTGATCAACCTTTATGTAGGCTTAAGCCATTTTTCAATCTACGGCTTAGGGCATTACTTTATCCCTTTCATGGACGCTATGGAATGTTCAGGATACAATCTTCTAACAATTCAATCCTTTGGCTATGACGTGGACTCAATTCTTTCTTTTAACTTATACCAAAGTCATCTACAACTGTATGATTGTCAATATATATGTTGCATTGCTTATCCGAACTCTTAAGTACGTTCCTAAAGTAAGTAATTTGGGATCATTGATCGAATAATTCCTTTCGTTCTTTCTTAGCTTTCCTTAACGTAAGCTATTACGTTTCCTAGTCTTTTTTCCCCCTTGTTGCATGCATGCTTATCTTATCTTAGTTCCCACACATGCCGGAGGTTTCGTGCAATTCATATGATCTCGAATATTACTTTTAATTTTACTTTCCATTCATTAGCCACGGTAGGTGCCACTTTCCTTTGGAGTGATTACAACGTTTTTGTGAGACTATTGTTACACGACCATTTCCTCTTTAGGTTATTGTGCTTAGGTTGTAGCCTTCTTCCTTATTTCCTCATCTAGTCTTTCGTTGTAGTATTTATGCAGAATCCTCGACTCTTGTAAAGCTGTGAGCTTATTACAGACCTTTTGATGTCCTTCCTTGCCTATAATCATCTGTAGTTGCTTACCCCCATGCCCTTGTGCTTGTAGGGTTGCTCTTGAACTGATATTTTGACTGTATTCCCAGTAGCACTTTCTTTTATCCCCGTAACACTCATACGGTACCTTTAACTAACCCAACTCCTATTTGAATATATCTCAAGTATTATAATGACATTACTACGTGGCTGAATTCTCCGTGTTGGGGCTCACTATATTTATCTCGCATGATCTGCTAATTTATCTGTAACCTCTTGTCCTAGGCTCTTCCTAAATCAACTACTAACTACTCGTTGGCACATTCCCATATCCATATTCAGCGTAATCTTTCTTAGGTTATTTCCTTTGTCTTAACTTACCTCACATACTGGCTCCTTATCTATCAATAATATCCCGAGCAGGAACCCTAACTTCATTTTCTTGATGTCGTGCTTACATTATGTTCTGGAATCATAGCATATCTGGAACATTTGAATAAGTGCGATCTCATCCCCTTCTAATTTTTATCGCATTCTTCCTTTATCAATCCATAGTTACTAGATCCACTTAATTCTAACTAAATGCCACATCATTCATGTTTTGCCTCTTCATCTTCGACATCCTTTCACATCATCGGTGACCCTTACTCGCCTTGCGGTAATCCTTTCGTACCAAGGATAACAAAATTCCTTACTCGCGATGGTGACACTTAGTGTAACTAGCACATACATTCCCTTAAGCTTAATTTTTCTCCCATTGCTTGCTTCAGGGAAGCGTCTTCCTGAATGACCATTCTTTGAATTTTTCATGGATCTTCTTCTGTTGTCCATTCTATTACTGCCGGAATGCAATATGAAATTCTCATGAAGCTGACTATTATCAAATCACTCATTTCCTAATTCTTGTTTAGGTTATCCTGTTCACCAGTCCATACTGATTTCTATTACTCTAGGGTCTAACTTTCCCTTCTGTTAATCACATTAGAGTTGCGAACGTATTTCTCCAAATGAGGATGTGACTGTATGGTCTATGCTCTTTTGTTGTCTCCAGGCATGGCACCCCTCATTTTTTCCTTTCCTCGATTATTGACTATGTAATACTGTCATTTCATTTTATTTTTCCATTGTTGTCATTCATGTATCACATCTTACTCATAATTCTTCCTTATCTCTCTTCTCATTACTCTGCTAATATTTTTGCCTATCCCTTTCTCGTGAAAACATCAACAAGACATTCTTTTGCTTTTAGCTCCCCTTGCTTCATTTATCAGCTCTTCGGGTTTCTAACGTCCTCGCTCTACTAGGGACGAGAGTCATACTAAGGTAATATTTATCCTTTTTAGGCTTTTAGTGCCTATCTTTGTAGCACTCATATCTAGCTGTACTATTTTAGAGTGTACCATCTGGGTGTCTCATAGGGAGATCTATTAGCACATTTGCAATATCCTTCAACAATGTCAACTAACACAAACAATTCATCCATCATTTTAGGTCACTCTGACCCCAGCCGGATAGCGATATTATGTCCTTCTCTTAAACCATATTTGTTAGCTCCCAAGGAGCCTAACTTAGTTCAGTGTGGCCAATTGTACATACCTTTGTTATTATTGAAGGTAACTCAAAATGCTTATATCTCCCTTCCTGAATGGTAAATAAGGATAATTTTCATTAGCTGGGTACCTCCTACCCTCTTTCACCTTGATTCCTTTACTTGTTGAAACTTGTATTTATCTTCTCAATCCCTCATTGTTTTTCATCATAAATGTGGATAGCTATTCTTGCCTTAAGGCTCCTTTTCCAGAAGCTCACCAAGTTCTTTTGACTCAACTCTTTCATAACCATATTCAATCCCTTACCAACCATCTTTCTAAATGTAGGCATCGTCGTATTACTTATAAGATAGAGTTTAGAAAATTTAGTTCTTACAACTGACTCTACCACACGATCTAGATTAAGAAGAAAGAGTGACAGTCCTAAATGCCCTGTAACCTCTTGCTTATAAGTGTGGTGCATGACACACCCATAAAAAAGACTCTACTAGCCACGACTTGTAGACTCCCTAGGACAAAACTACTCTGATACCACTTTTGTCACGCCCCGAACCTGGGGGGCGAGACCGGCACCCAGTGCCTCACCTATCCTTGCATACCAACTTGCAACTAAGGGACTCTGAACATATGATGTCGTACTTTGGCCATGGGCCACATTGCAAGACAACTACGAATGCTGACTAAATGTTAATATAAAACTGGGCCGACAAGGTCGTCATAATTACTACAGCCGACAAACCTACCAAATATACATACAAGGCTTGAAAGCCCAACATATTGCACTAAGTGATAGGATTTGTCTACAAGCCTCTACTGATGGATATTCTGTGATCGGAATAGCTTCCCGACCTACTCGTAACATGTATACATAAATATACAAGATGTACATAAGGTTCTAGACTCGGTAACTCCGAAAGGCATGGAGCTTACTGATCAAGCTGAACTCGAGCAACATTTAATGAGGAGGCCTACCCGTCTTTCTGTTTGAACCTGCATGCATGAAATGCAGCGCCCCCAGAAAACGGACATCAGTACGAAATAATGTACCGAGTATGTAAGGTAATACACTAAAAGCTGAAACTGAACTGATAACATAGTAACTGCAAGCAGCTGGAAGTCAAAGATAATCTGAAGATATGCTTACCTGCTAATACTGACTCAACTCTCTCAATATAGTAAGTAAAATAGATGTCGGGTCCTATAAGGCTCGGTATATATATATAGAGCTGCTCTGCCGTAGTAGGCTCGCTCATAGGAGCTCGACCATACTAGGATCTGTATCTCAACCAACTGGGCTCATTTATAGGCGCTCGGCCACAGTAGGATCGGTATATAACTTGCCATCTGATCAGAGGTTGCCCAATAGGGGCCTGCCCATCGATTATAGCTCGATGGTAATGAAAATACTTTAATAATGTACATATAAACTCTTTGCTCTCTTGATTGGAAGAAGGAAATACTCAAATGAATATGAAGTCCCAATAAAGAGAATATTGTAACTTACAAAACTAGAAAAGTATACGTAACTTGCGATACTAGCAAAATATACGTAAATTAAGGGATATGAGTTTTTCTTTATGTCTCGTTATCAAACTTGTGTAATTACGAGATCATGAAAAATGAAGGAAGAGCTTAGCCTTAACATACCTGAAGTAGGAAAAAATATGTATAATATTCTTGGAAAAGATTGCACCATGCTCCTTTAGAACCACAAATTTTACGTTGCTACGATTCTAACAATTCTCGTTGGAATTGTTTGGTTGCAAGAATTTTGTTGAAACCTTGAATTGTAAAAGTTTCTAACGTTCTTTTGTGAAGGAATTTTGTAAGACTTTTCTAAGCAATTTTGTTGCTAAGGTGCAATGCTCACCTATGAATTGTAGTGTCTTGTAGTTAAAAGCTAATGTTTTGTAGGATTCTTTTGTGTAAGAAATAATTAAGAAATGAAGTGTCTTGGTACTACACATTATTGTTGCCACCTAATAAAGAATGAGTAAGAGTCATAGCTTAAGGAAGGGCTTGATGCCACATTTTATTTGGGGGTTAATCTTATCCAATAAATAATTAATTAACTAGGTAATATCCCGCTACCCGGTAATTAACCAATTATCCGCATAATTAAGAATTGTCACAAATTACTTAAAATCCTACTTATTTTTAATATATTTTATACATCGTACTATTATGGTCATATGGTACCTTATATGGTACTAGTGCATAAATATTGGGTATTATTGCTCGGCCCATATTGTATCCCAACATGCCAAACTTGGACGAACATTCATTTTCTTAGACTTGCTTCCCCTCTCACCTTCACGAATTTACTCATCACTTGTTTGAAATAGCATAATTCTTATAATCTCCAAATAATCTTTTCCTTGGACTGATGTCTATTACTTTACGACAAATCCAACGTATAATACTACAAGGTGCAACATCGTCGCAATTTAATACTGCGAAGCATGACATCATCGTAATGTAATACTGCAAGGCATAATATCATTATAATGTAATACTGCAAGGCTTATCATCATAATATTATACTGCATGATATAATATCGACGTAATATTGCGGGGAGTAACAACATATTTCTTTTTGGTTTCCATTCCTATTCGAAATTGGATTCGGTTTTTATTCCTATTTAGAGTTGGATTTGTTTTTAAGAGAAATCACTACTCATTATCTATAAATAGGACAACCTTGGGGAATTGTTCTATGCTCATTGGTATAAGTCTTTGAAAGACTTAAACACATAAGAGTGGTTTTTGAGAAAAATTTCATCAAACGAGAAGAGAGAAGAAAAAGTGTTTATTTTGTTGTAGATTTTTGTTCCAACTAACCAACTTCAAATCAAGTTTTTCGATTAGTTAATTGTTGGATCGGGCTAAAATTTGGATTGAGTTTTCGTAACATCTTGTTCTTTGATTTGAACGGTGGAAATCGGATTTGGAGAACCGTAGAATATGATTACGATCCCCAAACTACAGCTCCAGTTTTGTGACTTCTCCTCCTTCTTCAATTGATTTATTGTTGCTCTTGTTGCTTCTGTTAGGAACTTGTTGTGTAGCCAAATTGGAGAACTTTTGTAACCCTCTTATTGTTATAGTAGAGCTTTATGGATCTCTGTGATCCAGTGTTTTTTACTTTCGATTTGAAGACTTTTCCACGTTAAAATTTGGTGTTATGTATCTTCATTATTTTTGGGTTTGCCTCTTCCTCGACATAATAGTTGTATCAGAGCCTTGGTTATTTATCCGAGCTTTTACAGAATGGAGGAGAATATGATCAAGATGATATATTTAAATGGGAGCAATTATAATATTTGGAGAAGCAAGATGAAAGATTTGTTGTTTGTAAAGAAGATGCAGCTACTCGTTTTTGCAGCTCCTAAACCTGAGAGTATATTTGATGAAGATTGGGATTTTGAGCACCAACAAGTATGTGGATATATAGACAATGGGTTGAAGACAATATTTGCAACCATATTATGAATGATACATATGCGAGAACGTTGTGGGAAACGCTAGAAACTCTTTATGCTTAAAAAACTGGGAACAAGAAGTTGCTCCTACTAAAGCAATTGAGGACCTTTAAATACAAGGAAAGCAGCCATATCCTTGATCACATAAATGATTTTTAGGGCGTCCTTGATCAGCTGTCCGGAATGGGAGTTAATTTTGATGATGAGATACAAGGACGTTGACTTCTTAATAATCTGCCAATCTCTTCGGAAACTCTTCAAGTTTCTTTGACAAATTCAGCTCCTGTTGGTAAGGTGACCATAGAATATGCCAAGAGTAGTGTGTTGAACGAGGAAGTAAGGAAAGAATCTCATGGTTCATCCTCACAAGCAGATATCTTGGTTACAGAAGATCGAGGGAGAGATAAAATAAGAGTTCAAGGAATAGAGGTAAAAGCATAAGTAAGTCAAGGTCCAAATACTATAATATTACATACAAATACTGTGGCAAAAAAGGACATATCAAAAGGTTTTGCCACAAGTTGAAGAAAGATATTAGAGAAGGAGAGAAAGTTGAGAATACGAGAACAATGTTGCTGCTATCGTTTGAGATGACCTTCTTTCTGCTTATGATGAAAACATCATCAATTTGGTATCCCAAGAGATGAGCTGGATAGTAGATTCTGGAGCTACCTCACATGTCACACCAAGAAAAGATTTTTTTCTCATTTTATACTCATGTTGATTCTGGAGTGTTAAAGATGGGCAATGCCAATGAAGTTAAGGTGTTTGATGTTGGCACAATTTATTTGAAAGCTAATAATGGTTCAATGCTAGTTGTTCAAAATGTCAAGCATGCCCTAGACTTTCCTTTCAATCTGATCTCCGCAGAAAGATTAGATGATGAAGGTTACCATAATGCCCTCTTTAATGGACAATGGAAGCTTACCAAAGACTCATTAGTAGTGGCTCGAGGAGTCAAGTATTCTCATTTATATGTGACACATGGCTCTATTCTTAATGACTCCATAAATCTGGTGGAAAGTGACACTTTATCCAAATTGTGGCACAAAAGGCTGAGTCATATGAGCGAGAGATTACATGTTTGGCTAAGAAAAGTTTGCTTTCAGGAGTGAAACAAGCAAAGATGAAAAGATGTATCCATTGTCTAGCTGGCAAACAAAAAATGGTTTCCTTTCATAGCCATCCTCCTTCAAGAAAGCCCGAATTGTTGGAGTTAGTACAGTCTGATTTGTGTGGTCCTTTTAAAGTAAAGGAAAAAGGTGGTGCACTTTTCTTTGTGACCTTCATTGATGATCCTCCTCGCAAGCTAGGTGTATCCTTTAAAATCTAAAGATCAAACACTTGGCGTGTTACAAGAATTTCCGGCCTTAGCTGAGAGACAGACGGAGAAGAAATTAAAAATATATTCGCTGAAAATGGTGATAAATATTGTGGTCCCTTTGATAACTATTGCAAATAACAAGGAATTCCTCATCAAAAAAATCCACCCAAGGCATCTCAATTGAATTGTTTGGCAGAGAGGATTAATAGAACTGAAGTTGAGAGAGTTAGATACTTTCTTTCAGAGGCTAAACTTCCAAATACATTTTGGGCGGAAGCACTTAACACTGTTGCCTATGTTATAAATTTGTCTCTTGCTGTTACTTTGGATAGTGATGTCCCAGATAGAGTTTTATTTGCCAAAGATGTTTCTTATGATCACCTGAGAGTTTTTAGGTGCAAAGCTTATGTGCATGTTCCTAAAGATGAGAGATCGAAACTGGATGTCAAAACTAAGCAGTACATCTTTATCGGTTATGGTCAAGATGAGTTTGGGTATTATTTTTATGATCCTGTTGATAATGAACTTATTAGAAGTCGTGATGCAATATTCTTTGAAGATCAGACTATTGAAAATTTAACAAAGTTGAGAAGATATATTCTTCGAGTAATGAGAGCTTAGTTGATATTGATCCAGTTTGTATTGCCAAGTAACCTATTGCACATGAAGGAACCCAAGACAATAATGAAGATAGTTATCATGATCAAAATGATCATCATGATGTAGATGTTATGGATGCTCCAGTTGATGAAGTTGTGGTTGATCAGCAACCAATTCATGCTAAGGTAACTTCTTTGAATGCTCCTAAAACCTCTCTTAGATGGTGTTTGGATTGACTTAAAAGCTAATTAAACCAGTTTAAAAGCACCTTTGGGCTTATTTTAGTGTTTGATAGACCATATAATTGCTTTTAAGCCAAATACTTTTTGTAACAACCCGGCCAGTTGTTTTGAGTATTTTAGCTCTGATCCCTATTTATTGCCTCCTCTATGTTGTATTATAGCTATGTGATTTGCCAGGGGTGTTTGGTTTTGGTTTCGAGCGAGTTTCAGAGTGGGACATATTGTCCCTAAGGTGGAGCTTTAAGTTAAAAAAGTTAACCGTAGTTTGACTTTTGTGTAGACGACTTCTGAATTGAGTTTTGATTGTTCCAATAGCTCCGTATGGTTATTTTAGACTTATGAGTGTGTCCAGATATTGATTTGGAGGTCTGTAGGTCATTTCAGTGTGAACTGGCAAAAGTTAGAAAATTGAAGGTTTGGAGGATTGGAAAGTTTGACCAGGAGTTGAGTTTATTGATATCGGGGTCGGATTTCGATTTTGGAAGTTGGAATAGGCCCGTCATATCATTTATGACTTGTGTGCGAAATTTGAATTCAATCGAAGTT
This sequence comes from Nicotiana sylvestris, assembly GCF_000393655.2. Classification (NCBI taxonomy): domain Eukaryota; kingdom Viridiplantae; phylum Streptophyta; class Magnoliopsida; order Solanales; family Solanaceae; genus Nicotiana; species Nicotiana sylvestris. The sequence continues at coordinate 95,907,986 of NC_091058.1, forward strand.
GTTTTTGTATGAATCAACATTAGTTTTGAAATTCGGAAGTTCATAAGTTCATTAGGCTTGAACCGATGTGCGATTCGTGGTTCTAAAGTTGTTTGATGTGATTTGACACTTTGTGCGTGTTTGTAAGATGTTTTATGACTTGTTGATATTCTTGGTTGAGGTCCTAGGGGCCTCGGGTGTAATTCGGATCATGTTCGGCGCATTTCAGAACCTTGGAGACTGCTGAATCTGCTGCTACTGGTTTTCTTGTACGCGATCGCAAGTGGGGATTCGCGATCACGAATAGTTGTTTGGCGACTAGTGAAGTTTGTTCTATGAGATCACGAGATGGTCTATGCGATCCCGAAGTGTGCTGAGTTTGTTCATCGCAAATGCGTAGGGTAGATCACTTTCGTGTATAAGGAATGACGAGGCTGGGGGATAAGGCAGGTTTGTGCTACGCGTTCACGTGACCTGGGACGCGGTCGTGTAGGAGAGGCAACTTATTAATCGCGTTCGCAACTGGATACAAGCGATCGCGAAGTGCATTTATTCGAGCTAGGGAGAATTACTATATGCGATCGTGAGTCTTTGTCCGCGACCGCGATAGAGGGCGATTGGGCAGCAGAATTTAAGTTCCAAAATGTGGGTTTCATGTCATTTCTCATAATTTGGAACTAGAGAGCTCAGTGTGAGGCCATTTTTCCACTGTTTTTCAAGGAAATCATTGGGGTAAGTGATTCTAACCCGTATTGAACTATATTTCACGAATCTATTGCTATTTTCATCATCTAATTAGTGATTTGAGTTGAAAATTTGGAGAACAATTGTGAAAAATTCCTAGACTAAATTTTGGGGTTTTGAAAGGCGATTTGAGGTCAGATTTGAGTAATTCTTGTATGATTGGACTCGTTATCGAATGGATGTTCGGATTTTATAATTTTGGTTGGTTTTCAAGACGTGGGCCTGAGTTGACTTTTTTATTTCTTTGCAAAGATTGTAATTTTATTGTTCGAAATAGTTTTCTGTAGTTTATATTTATAGTATGAAGTTGTTTTGGCTAGATTTGAGTCGTTCAGAGTTGGATAATTGAGGGAAATACCTACTAGTGGATTGAGTTATCGTGATTTGAGGTAAGTGACTTACCTAACCTTGTGTGGGGAAATTACCCTTAGGATTTGTGTTGGTTTGTGATAATTGTGATATATGAAAGCCGCATATGCAAGGTGACGAGTGTGTACATGGGCTAACTGTGGAAGTTTACCAGATTTAGCTATGTAGATCCCTTTCATGCCTTAATTGACTGTGAATTATTCTTGTGATTTGAGACTACGAGGCGTTATCTCGTAGTGACTCTTGTTGGTATTTCTCTATGGCTGCACTTGTCTTTGGTTGTTGTGTTTCCTTAACATATCATTCCTTGTTTTCACCGTGTTGATTATTTGCTTTAGTTCCGTGTAGCTAACCTTGATATGTTATTTATTGTTTCAACTTCATTTCTATCATTACTGCACTGCCATCATGACATCCTACGTAGGAAAATTGGGATCGTGACAGGTTGGTATCAGAGCTCTAGGTTCATAGGTGTTACCAGTCACAAACAGGTTTAGTAGAATTTGCGGATCGGTACGGAGACATCTGTACTTATCCTCGGGAGGCTATGGAGCTGCTAGGAAAAGCTTCACTTCTTTGATTCCTTATCTTGCAAATTTATTTACTTCAAAATTATAAATCTCTATCTTTCTATTCTCTCACAGATAGTGGGGACATGCACAGCTGGATCGGATGATCAGAGACCCACGTCCCCTACTAGATCCGCGAGAGGCCGGATACAGGGTAGAGGTCACCAATAGCTTCAGTTGGAGGGCAGGCATCTGATGTGCCTATAACTGCCCCTACACTTCAGTAGAACCTTGCCCAGTTTTAAAGCATATTTGGCACTCTAGCTTAGGCAGGGTTGATTCCACTTGCTCCTGCCACATCTCAGGCCTAGGGAGGAGTATAGACTCCCGCTGCCCAAACCCAAGAGCAGCTGGTCCAGGTTGACCAGGTCCTAGAGGTTATACCGGTGCAGCTGGCCAACCCAGTTCAGCCCAAGGTTACAGCAGCAGCTTCAGAGGGGGAGCAGCCCAGGATTGAGAGGTACAAAAAGTACCACCTTCCTACTTTCAGTTTTTCTTAAGGAGTGCCACCATATCCTCTGTATTATGGGTATTATGGAGTCGAGTGGGGTTGCTTTCACTACGTTCCAGCTTAAGGGAGAAACTTATCAGGGGTGGCGAGTGTATGAGTTGGGTAGCCCGGCCGAGGCAGCTTCACTTACCTAGGCTCAGTTCTCAGAGATATTCATGAGGGAGTTTGTTCTCCAGAGCATTCGTAGTGCATGGCACATAGAGTTGGTGATGTTGCACCAGGGTGCTTGCTATATATGACCATATCAGAGTATGTTGTCAGGTTCAGCGAGTTGTCCTGACATTCCCCAACTTTAGTCTCCACCATCTGAGAGCGAGTCCATCAATTTATCAAGGGGCTCAACCATAGTATTAGATTTAGCATGTCTCGAGAGTTGGAGATTGACATCCCATACCAGCAGGTAGTAGAGATCGCTAGGAGATTGGAGGGTATGTAGGCCCGGGAAAGAGAAGGGAGGAGGCCCAAAGGCCTCGAGATTCTGGCATGTATAGTGGTTCCCTTGCCCGTCATGGTAGAGGCTATGTGAGTCGTCCTGTTCATTCAGCACTTCTAGCTTCCAGTGGTATTCCAGCTACTCCCAGGCCTCAAGTTTTCCATTATGCACCTCCACTATCTAGTGCATCTCTCGCACGGGGTGCTTTCCGCAGTCAGTCCAGCCGACCGAGCTCGAGCCAATTCTAGCAGCCACATCCTCTAAGAGCTTGTTTTGAGTGTGGTGACACTCTTCATATGGTGGGGGACTGCCCCAGACTTAGGAGGGGTGCACCTTCACAGACTACTCAGGCCCCACGTATTCCACAGGCCCTTAGGCTTCTTAGGCTGTAGTTACCGCACTAGTTGCCACTCCACCTACACAACCTGCTAGAGGTGGATGTCGAGTAGGCAGAGGTCGCCCTAGAGGGGGAGGCCATGCTAGATGTTATGCTTTTCCTACTAGGAGAGAGACTGTTGAATTTGACTTAGTTATCACAGGTATTGTTTTGGTTCGTCATAGAGATGCATCAGTCTTATTTGATCCAGGCTCCACTTATCCCTATGTATCATCTTACTTTGATCCATATTTGGGTATATCCCATGCTTTTTTGAGTTCTCCTATTTATGTGTTCACGCCTAGATTCCATTATTGTTGACCGTGTGTATCGGTCATGTTTAGTTTTTCTTGGTAGTTTTGAGACCATAGCCGACCTATTGTTGGTCAGTATGTTATATTTTGATGTTATTTTGAGCATGGACTGGTTGTCGCCCTATCATGCTATTCTTGATTGTCATGCCAAGACGGTGAGGTTGGCTATGCCAGGTTTACCATGGTTGGAGTGGAGGGGTACTTTGGATTATGTTCCTAGTAGGGTGGTGTCCTACCTTATGGCACAACGGATGGTGGGGAAGGGGCGTGAGGCATATCTAGCCTTCAAGAGAGATGTCAGTGTTGATACTCCTACTATGAGTTACTTCAGGTAGTAAGGGATTATTTAGATGTATTTTTTGGAAGATCTTCCAGACATGCCGCCCAACAGGGATATTGATTTTGGTATTGATTTGTTACCGGGCACTCAGCCCATTTATATTCCACCATATCTTATGGCCCCAACAAAGTTGGAGGAGTTAAAGGAACAGTTGCAAGAGTTGCTTGATAAGGGCTTCATTCGGCCCAGTGTGTCACCTTAGGGTGCGCTGGCCTTGTTTTTAAAGAAGAATGATGGTTCTATGCGTATGTGTATTGATTATCAACAGTTGAACAAGGTTAAAGTGAAGAACAGGTATCTGTTGCCACGCATTGATGACCTATTTGATCAACTACAGGGTGTTAGAGTGTTCTCAAAGATTGATTTGTGGTCAGGTTATCATTAGTTGAAGATTCGGGAGCCGGATATTCCGAAGACTGCCTTCAAGACTCGGTATGGTCATTACGAGTTCCTTGTGATGTCATTTTGGCTGACCAACGCCCCAACAACATTGCACTTGATGAACAGTGTATTCCAACCCTATCTTAACTCATTCGTCATTGTGTTTAATGACAACATGTTGGTGTACTCCCGGAGCCGGGACGATCATGAGTGTAAGGCCCCAAAAAATTTCACCTAAAACTTGAGGTTTTGTGGCATTGAGGTAGAGTAATGTGGTGCAAACTTTGTTGGTTGTACAGTACATTGAGGAGTTGAGGAATAATTTTGCAGACCATGGCATTTCTGCAGTCCATTATGTGATTGTAGAACCACTTTGTGGGCCGCAAATTGACCGCATAACCATTTCACGGGTCGCACCATCCATCGCAGACCTACCCAGCCCTGCCCAATTTTTGGGACCCTTTCTGCAGTCCCTTTGCGGGCTGTGTACCTATTTTCTGTCCGGTCTGCGACAGTAGACCCAACTTTGTAGAGTTTAAGTTTTTGAAAATTTCACCTGATCCCATTTTTATTAAAATAACTTGGGTTTTATTTTGGCTGGTTCCAACTGATATTTTAGAGAGAGGAAAGTGGTCTAGATTGAGAGGGGCGATTCCTAAGTTAATTGTTCATTAATCCTGGCTCAAGACTTGGAGAATTCACAAGGAAAGCTCACAAGGTCTTCATCCAAGAGGTAAGGTTCCATACCCTAGTTTTCGATTTCGAGTTTGGGGTAGAAGATGGGTAATGGGGAGTGTGATTCTTAGGTATGGGGGTGTGATCTATGCATGCATGCACTAGAAAAGTTGTGGGAATATTGTTTAGCTCAAAAGGGTAGATATTAGGTTGTGGGATGAAGGAATCCACCATAGGAGGACCTTGAAAACATACTGCCCACCAAGTGTTTGATAGAATGCTCAAATGAGCTGAAACCACGAATGTCTTCCTAATTTATGTTCAATTTTGTTATGTCTCAAAATAGATTGGGGTTGCTAGGATTTCTGGAACATTGTAGTACTTACGGGAGCTCAAAGTGAGGTATGTTGGCTAAACTTCTCTCTTAGAATGGAATCTCACGTCATTCTCATGAGTCTCAAGTATGATGAGCCAATGCCTTATTTCTCATGTCCCGAGTTATTCATTATAAATTTGACTATTCCGAATAAGCTTTGCGTCGAAAGATATATGTTTAAAATATGTTCCAATGCTCTTTTCATATTGTTTTATCATTCGAGAATGTGCTCAACATATGGTTTGTGTGTTGAAATGTTATGACTTCAAGTCGTTCTTCAAATGAAAGTTATTATGCCAAATTTCTTGAAGACAAATCAATGTGCTTAGGACTCTTAATTGCTCACATATGTACTTAAAATCTTGATAAAAAATGCCTTGTTGTTGATAACCCATGATGATGTTTGAAAGTGAAAGGGGTGAGCATGAAATACAACTGACGTACCAAGAATGATATTACATTGGTTGCTAATAGTGCCAATGAAATAAAAATATATGTAAAAGAATATGAAATGAGCTTAAAATCCTTTATATAATAAATATTTTGGGAGTATCATTAGTCACCGAGGAAGGTTAGGTATAAATAACCTAACCCCAAAACTACATGTGCCGGTGTAGGAGTGGACTGCAATTATTCCCCTTATTTGGGATGAGATTGATGTGATGAGATTATTCCCCTTAATTGGGATGAGATGATTTGCTAGCGAAGGGTGATATCGATCCACATGACATTGTGGTGAGATGGCCTAGCCGATCGGGTCGAGATCAGACGCCATGCCACACATATGATGGTGATTATGCTTGAGATAATGGCTTTATTGTGATTGGATGTCTTTGGATGAGATGGCCTAGCCGATCGGGCCGTAATCGGGCTCCATGCTAAAATACAGTGGTCTATTGGCACTAAAGATCTCCCAACCTAAAATATGGAAATTTACTTGAAATCTTATCTTGATCCTAACTTGATGTTTTAGTATTGTTTGAGGCTCCCATTGATTCTATGATTGTTCTTCCTTGTATTATTACTCGTTCTATTGAGAGGATATTTAGTCATTCATACTAGTACTATTCCATATGTACTAACATCCCTTTTTCCGGGGGCAGTGCATCTTTAATAGATACATGTAGTTCCACAGCAAGGGGCATTGATCAGTGATAGTGGTAAACCCTCTTCCCAACTGACTTGGTGAAGCCCACTTCATTTCAAGGTTGTGTATCTTTTGTTCTTTTGTATTATGTTTTGAGGTATTGCCGGGGTGTTGTTACCGACATTTTCATAGTGCTCTTTGTATCTATTAGAGGCTCCAATAGACATGGTATGGGTTGTATATTGGTGCTGGGAAAGTCAAACTAGTAATGTCGTATTTGAATCACTTGTTCCATTTCAAACTATGAAAGTGTATGTATTTTGAGATCTAAAAATGAAGTAACTATTAGTGATGAATTGGTGTTATTCACATGAACTCCTCATTGTCTTATTAACGAAATACATCTTCTCTTTATTTATGGGTGAGTTGGGTAGAAGGCAATCTAGCAGGCTTGCTCGGCCGGGTTATCTTGGCTGAGTGCCTATCGCGCTCCCCGAGGTCGGAGCATGACAAACTTGGTATCAGAGCCTAAGGTTTTAAAGAGTCCTAGGATGTCTCGGAGCCGTGTTTAGTAGAGTCCTTTTTATCGGTGTGTTGTCGACCACATCCATAATTAGGTGGCTACTTGGGAATTTAGGAATAATACCCTTCTTTGATGTTCTGGATCGTGCGATAGAGCTTATTGTAAGACTGTTCCTCCTTTAACTCGTGCATGCTCTAATTTTCAGTACATGGCGCTTAGGAAGAAGGCAAGAACTATCCAAGGAGCCAATGTCACCCCAAGAGTGACAGTTGATTCTATACTTGATGATGCGGGTGAGCACCCGAGGGGTGAGGATATTTCCCCAATTACTACACTGCCTTATTCAACTACTCTTGCCCAGACTGCACCAATTCATACACCTACTAAGGGTGCAACAATTCCTCCAGCTGATATTCTAGTCCCACTTCCAGCCTTAGCTTCCGGTCCCGGTGTTTTTGAGGGGGGACCTTAGGGGAGCCATATAGATGTTGGCTCAGATAGTGGCTTCGCAGGCCCATATATCAAATGTTGCGCCTACTTCTTCCAGCTAGCCAAGGGATTCTACTAGTTCCAGGGTGAAGAGGTCTCTTTAGCTAGATCCTCTAGTGTTCACAAGTACCAATCCCAAGGAGGGCCCTCAGTACTTCATTGATGAAATGCATAAGACTCTTCGAGTTACACATGCTACTAAGATGGAGGCAGTAAAGTTGGCCTCCTACCACCTAAAAGAGGTGGAATATTCTTGATTAGAGCTGTGGGAGGAGTCCCGTGAGGAGGAAAGCCCTCCACCGAGGTGGAGTGAGTTTACCGATTCCTTCATTGATCATTTCTTGCCTGCCAACACTAAGGCAGCCCGTGCCCCTGAGTTTGAGAGACTAAACCAAGGTATTCTGAGTGTGTGGGAGTACCATATGAGATTCACGAGTTGTTCAAGTATGCTATTTACATGTTGCCCACTATGGACGCTAGAATGCACCAATTTGAGCAGGGCCTCAGCCCCTTGGTTATTAATGAGGCCGCTACAATTGCCTTCAATTCTGATATGAACGATGGGAAGATGGTGGCATTTTCTCAAGACAGAGAGACCCTCAAATTGAATAATAGAATGGAGCGAGAATGTAACAATAAGTACGGTCCGCAGGCAACTTTGGTGGCTTTTCTGGTGGTGGTAGTAGCAGGTCAGCATTTAGGGGAGGCTCATCAGGGTCATCCCAGTCCTTTGCTCAGTCTTCAGTCAGTTCACAACCGTTAGGGCCTAATCAGCAGGAATGGAGTCATTTTAGGCCTGGCCAAGGCAACAGGGGATCCTACCAGTAGGGTCGGCCCAGTGGGAGATTCCAGTAGCAGCGGAGGCCCCCATTCCTTAGCTGTGGGAAGGTTCACTTAGGGGTTTGCTACATGGACCTACCCATATGCTACGAGTGCAATACGAGGGGCCATATTCATAGGGATTGTCGTTCATCCCGCCAAGGTATGGGCAGGGGCACGACACAACCAGCTAGTTCTGTAGCTACTATATCCGCAACACCCCCTCTAGCTCGAGGCCTTCAATACTCGCAGGGCGTGGTGCATCTAGGGGTGGTACACAGAGTTCGGGAGGACCCAACCATTTATATGTTATGAGGGGTCACCAGAGTTCAGAGGCTTCTCCAAATATTGTCACAGGTATATTGACTATCCAATCTCATGATGTATATGCCGTTATTGATACCGGTTCCACTTTGTTATATGCCATTCCTTATGTTGCTATGGAATTTGGGATAAAATCGAAACAACTTTATGATCCATTCTTTATATCTACTCTAATTGGTGAGTCTATTTGTGGCCCCGTATGTTTATAGGGATTGTTTTGTCACGGTACGTGGTCGGGACACCATGTCCAATCTCATTGAATTAGGGATGGTTTATTTTGATGTAATAATGGGGATGGACTGAGTTTATTAATGTTTTGCCCAGCTTGATTGCCGAACCAGAACCGTTTGGTTTGAATTTCCAGATGAGTTAGTTATTGAATGCAATGGGGATGATTTGCTGCCGAAGGGTAGTTTTATTTATTACCTTTATGCTATGAATTTGATCAACAAGGGGTGTGTTTACCATTTGGTCCGGGTTACAGACACCGATGTTGAGGCACTTACACTTGAGTCTATGCCAGTTGTGAATTAATTTTTGGAGGTCTTTCCTAATGAGCCCCTAGGATTCCACCAGACAGAGAGATAGATTTTGGGATTGATGTGATGCCAAGCATGCAGCCTATATCTATCCCGCCCTACAGAATGGCAGCCGCAGAATTGAAGGAACTAAAGGAACAATTGAAGGATTTTTTAGAGAAAGGTTCCATCCAGCCGAGTGTGTCACCTTGGGGCACACTGGTCCTCTTTGTAAGGAAGAAATACGGGTCACTGAGAATGTGTATTGACTATCGGCTGCTCAACAAGGTCACAATCAAGGATAAGTATCCACTACCAAGGATATATGGCTTGTTTGACCAATTACAAGGTGCTAAGTACTTCTCCAAAATTGATTTAAGATCCGAGTATCACTAATTGAAGATCAGGGAGCAGGATATTCCGAAAACAACTTTCAGGACCCGATATGGGCACTTTGAAATTTTTGGTGATGTCTTTTGGGATAACAATGCCCTGGCAGATTTCATGGATCTTATGAATCGAGTCTTCAAGCCTTTCCTTGACTCCTTTGTGATAGTGTTAATTGATGACATTCTTGTATATTCACGACGTAGAAAGGACCATGTCGATCATCTTAAGGCAGTTTTGCAGACTCTGTATCAGCAAAAGTTGTATGCGAAATTTTTGAAATGTGAATTTTGGCTTGAATCTGTATCATTCTTGGGTCATATTGTCTCCAGAGAAGGAATTAAGGTTGACCCTCAGAAGATTACAGGTGTGAAAAATTGGCCTAGACCTACAACTCCAATAGAGTAGTGCAGTTTCTTGGGCTTAGACCTACTCTTATCTCTCTGTTGACTAGATTGATCCAAAAGGCAGTTAAGTTCCAATGGTTAGATTCTTGTGAAAAGAGCTTCCAAGAGTTGAAATCAAGATTGACTACGGCACTGGTGTTGACTCAACTAGAGGGTATAGATGGGTTTGTGGTAAATTGTAATGCTTCAAGGATAAGACTTGGGTGTGTATTGATGCAACATGGCAAGGTGATCGCTTATGCTTCTAGGCAACTCAAGAATCATAAGAAGAACTATCCAACACATGACTTAGAGCTTGCGGCGGTGGTATTTGTATTGAAAATTTGGCATTATTATTTGTATGGGGTCCATGCGGATGTATTCACGGACAATAAGAGCCTTTAATATATTTTCAAACAGAAGAAATTGAATTTGAGGCAGAGAACATGGCTTGAGTTACTTAAAGACAACGACATTGATATTCTCTATCATTCGGGGAAGGCTAATGTTGTGGCGGATGCTCTTAGCCGGATATCTATGGGTAGTTTGGCTCACTTGGAGGCATATCAAAGGCCGCTGGCCAAGGAAGTTCATGGTTTAGCTAGTTTGAGAGTTCATCTTACGGACTCTAGTGAATAAGGGGTGATTGTGCAAAATAGGCTGAATTATCATTTGTTGTGGAAGTCAAGGAGAAGAAATACAACGATCCATCGTTGGTACAGTTGAAGGAGGGGATTCATAAAAATAAGACCAAGGCTTTTCTCTTGGAATGGATGATGGTACACTAATGTACCAAGGGAAATTATGTGTTCCAAATATAGATGGTCTCCGGGAAAGAATCAATGACCGAGGCTCACACTTCTAGGTATTCCGTGCACCCATGCTCTAAAAAGATGTATCATGACCTTAAGGAGGTTTACTGTTGTAATGATATGATGAGGAATGTGGCGGACTTTGTGGCAAGATGTCCAAATTGTTAGCAAGTGAAGGCCGAACACCAAAGTCCTTGTGGGTTGACACAAAACATCGAGATTCCAATGTGGAAGTGGGAGATGATCAATATAGACTTTGTGGTAAGACTACCTCGCACTCCTCACAAGTTTGACTCGATTTGGGTGATTGTGGATCGACTCACAAAATCAGCACAATTTTTACATGTTAAGGCTACTGTTGATACCCAATTTTTCTCTCATATATCTCAAAATGCATATATACTCTTAAAATAGTGCATGAGCATCAACCAATATTTTTCCATAATTTTTAAAGTAATTTTTTTATTCTAGCATTTTATTATCCAAATAGTTACTAATTGCATCACAAACAGTTTTATGATAATTTTATCATATTTATTTATACTAAGCTTTGATTATTTCATGAACAACCATATGTACACGTTAGGGTTATAATTGCAATAACTTTGCAATAATGACCTCATGTGTGCATAATTACCTTATTTCTCAAGAAAATAACCTTTTATATTTTTATAATACTAAGTAATTATTTTAAATTATTTTCATGCACAAATAATATTTTTATCATTTAGAAATTATTTTATTAAGTTAATTGGGTATTTAAATAATAGCCCCTTTTTCTTAATCAATTTCAGACCTTAGCCCAATTTTCTACCCCAACCCAATTAAACCTTAGCCCAATACCCTAATCTAACCCAAACCCAATAACCAATTATTATAACCCGCTCAATCCCAAATTCAATCCTGGCCGTTGATCTCAAGAGATCAATGGTCCAGGATAATCTTTCCTTTTTTAATATCCCTAACCCCCAAACCCTACCTTATTTGACAAAGTCCGCCGCCCCTTGAATCCCTTTTCTCCTCTCTTCTCTCTGAGACGCTCCCCTAACCCTAGCCGCCGTCAGCAAAATAACCTCCGTTCCATGGGGTTTCCCTATGATTTTAGGCCCAGTCGGCCTCTTATCTTCGCTGGTTGTTCGATTTTACTGTTATCTGAAGGAATCTCGAAGAGATTCAACTCAGAGTCGACCTATACTCTTTGTTTCTTCGATGAACCTGCCTTGTGTTCATTGCTATGTTTGTGAATATTATTATCTTTATGATTATGGTTTGAAACTCCGATTCTTAACAGATTTTTCTCACCTTGTTCCATTCTTCAAAACCCTAATCTCTTTCTACTTGAGTCTGTTCAGATCCATGTAGATCTGAGATGCTTTTAAGTTTATCTGGTATTTTTTTTCAAAACCTTCTGTTTCTTCCTTATTGTTAACCGATTTTATGTTTTTCTAAAACTAGGGTTTCAACTTTAAGTTCTCTACAAAAGAGTTTTAAAGTTTCTAAGTGTTTAAGTCTGATTCTCTTTATTGGTTCGACTGATTTTTCATGCCTATATTCTAAACCCTAGGGGTTCTTCTTATTTCACTGATTATTTCAATATTTGCCTGTTATTTTCATCTATGTCAACTAGTAGAGATTGACTGATTATATTACAGTTCAAATTATATTTTTCTACCGAGATTGATACTTCTCTATGACTTTTACCTATTTCCCTTATTTGTGATTCCTAATTGGTACTTTTTGCCTTAATTAGTTTATTAACCGGATTTATGGGATTTGATTGCTTTAGAATACTCCTAGATGGTCTTTAATTGATTTTAATTTGGCTACTAATTGATTCTCCCTAAGTTAAGGGATGTTTTCCGGATTCTGTTGTACTAATTAGTTGGGTTTAGCCCCAATTAACTGGTTGATTTTATCTGTATACCTTATTTAGGAACTCTATTATTTTTTGCCTTATTTGTTTTACCTTTCTATGTGCTATATAATACCCCATTCTGACTTCTTTCAAACATACGAACACACATAGAAAGACACAGAAACAGACACAAACTCTTGCTCTTATTCATAGACACTCCCATTGCAATTCTTTCTGTTACTTGTGTTTGTTGCACTATCTGGTCGGCTGAAAGCCAAGGCTAGACTCTTGGATCCTACTTGCTTCACTTTCCTGTTGCTATCTCTTAACCGGTATGTCTCCATTTCTGCTGTCATTGAATATGCTATGTAATTAGACCTATGTTCTTCTTGTTTACTGCTTTTAAATAGCATGTCTATCTCTGTTATCATGTCCTATTCAATATACTATATAGTCAATCTGTTATAGATATCAACATGCCTCTGTTTGCCCTTATGATTCTATTAACTAGCATGCTTTCACTCCTGTGATTTTGTCCTGTCCAGTATGTTAGTATGGTCAATACACTTCACCATATTCCTGCCCGACCAATGATACTGGATCACCTGTTTCTTAACTAGCATGTTTCAATCCCTGTCCTATTTTATGTGTTTACCTTAACAGGTTCCCGATTAATTCATGATTTCTATTCTCTCAACTTTTGCTACCTTTTCTGTATGACTGTCTGATCAGTAACTTGATCCTTGCATGTTGTTCTCTGTTTAATATATGACTATATGCTCACCTAGTAATAGCTAATGAACTAAGTCAATCCCAAGCAATGAGAAACCTTGTTTGAATTGATTGTGAATCTGTTGTGTCTGTTGTTTGACTACTGGAGTTCATGTCTGAACCCTATCTGCTGAAACATGGTCCTGTTCTGTTTGCAACCTGTTTCTATTAATTTCTGAAAATAAACTGTTTTTCATAAAACTATCCCTTACCCTTGTATACTGTTTTCCAACTCTTACTCTTAGTTAACTAGTATTACGTCCCGCAATATTACGTCGATATTTCTTCCTGCAGTATTACATTGTGATGATGTTATGCTTCGCAGTATTAAATTATGACAATGTTGCACCCTGTAGTATTGTACGTTGAATTTGTCGTAAGGTAATTGACATCAGTCCAAGGTAAAGATTATTTGGAGATTTTAAGGATTTTACTATTTCAAACAAGTTATGAGTAAATTCGTAAAGGTGAGAGGGGAACAAGTCAGGGAAAATGAATTTTCGTCTAAGTGGAACATGATGAAATAAAATATGGGCCGAGCAATAATGCCCGATATTTATGGACTAGTACCATACAAGGTATCATATGACCATGATGGTAGGATGTATAAAGTGTATTAAAAATAAGTAGAATTGTACGCGGTGAAATTGGAGGACTTAATTTCTCGCTATCAAGTCATTTCGGAAGAATTCCTCGATACCCCGAGGACGGGGAGCCACCACCGAGTCTCATACCTCAGGGCTCGTTGAGCCCCAACTCAAAGAAGACGGAGGTCGAGGCCAGAACAGAAGGGGAAGCTTCAAAGGCACATGGCTAAATCTGACAAAGTCGGCCTATCCAGAGCCTATGCCGAAGCATCACGTCTAGCCATTCCATCTCCACAGTTTATAATTAATGCACATTGTACTATAGTCGGGTCCTCCTATATAAAGGTAACCCTCGCTACTTTATAAGGGGCTGATGTTGCTCCAACTATTTCTCCCCAAGATCAATAATATCTCTCTCTCTCTTTTCTCTCTAACTCGCTTATTCTTACTGGCTCGAGGACACTTTAGCATTCACTTTTCTACCACTTGTTCTTCATTTATTGCTTGGTGTTGGACATAAAGAGGCTTATTTGATCGTATCTTAATTGTTATCCCATTACCGACTACCCCCGATAGCTCGAGATCGAGCCCAGGTATCGACCCCGAGGTCCTCCATCGACCAATTTGAAGCCAAGGCAATAAGCCGCTCGATTTGATTACTGTATCATTTTAGCTTGCATTGCATCGTTAAACTTCATAGTCCTAGCACCGTCTGCTATAACAACTAGCATAAAAATAGAACACGTATTTTTAGAATCCCATTGACAAATTTAATTGTTGTTACCATTTTCATGGTAAACAGTTTGGCGCCCACCGTAGGGCTCAAAATAATAGTAATTATTTTTTTGCTAGTTCCATCCCAAAAATGCAAGTTATCTTTCACACTTTTTCTTGTCAAAGATCTCTAGATTTCAGGTCAAAATGTCTGTCTCGGTGAACAGAGTCGAGAACGACAACCTCGAAAACCACGGGGAAAATGGCTTAGTTGTTCAGGCTGTCGGAACGCAATTGCAAAATCAATGATGCGCCCGGACCGATTCCAGCAGATGCGAGTTCACAGGACACACAGCAGGTCAACGAAACCTCATACACCGACAAGAGCATATGGCATAGCGACTGACAGGAAGCCCAAAGAACCCCAGCCTGGGAAGAACAGGAAGTTAGTCTTCATGTTATTTTTGAAATGTTGCAGGCACAACAGTTGGCAACCGATCCATTACAAATCCACCCGGAGACTTCTAGTACAGTAGCACCAGAAATGGATCCCCCTGCCGAGCAAATGCCCGAGAGGTCAAGCAATAACGGATCGGTAGCCGACCCTGCCATAACAAAGAAGCTTGGGGATCTCTCCAAAAGGGTTGAATCAGGTTCGTAGAAGTTCATGCAACGACTGTTCCCTCAAGGAAGTGGCCCTAGAACCCATTTCACAGAAGTGCAGAACGCCAGAGCTCCCTAGGCACAACGGGATCCTAGATCCCAACGAACACATCACCGCCTATACGTGCGCAAGAAAAGGCAACGACCCAAAAGATGATGAGATCGAGCCCTTCTTATTGAAGAGGTTCGGGGAAACATTCTCGAAAGGGACCGTGATGTAGCATCACAACCTAGCACCCAATCCCATAAACTCGCCTACCGTACCGTCAGACCCCTTCATAAAGGCATATGCCAGCGCTATCGAAACGACGACGAGATAGCCCGATACATCTAGGGCCGAGCGAAGGGAGAATGAAATGCTATGGGGATTTGCACCTCGTTCCCCGATGGAACGAACAGAATTACCCCCGATCTCGGATAACTGGGCAATGCAAGCCTTCACTCAAAGCCTCAACAAACCAAGCTCGATGATTTTAGGGCAGTTCAAACAAAGCTTGATTAGGCACCCAGTCAAGACCTGGTCGGATGCCCGTACCCGGCCTCAGTCGTAAACCAGGGTCATGGATGCCCATCCGGGAGCCTCCTCGGGCTCAACTTACCCAAATAGGCTCCTGACAAAGAAACCAAACAGAGCGAGGTACCGCCCGTGCATCGCAGATAAGTGGAACACCCCAAGATGCAATCTACCTCACAATGACCAAAGAATGTCCCGAGGGCAATATCCTCAAAGAATCGTTAACAAAACCAGAGTCGACGAGGATGCAAGGCCGGCAAGGGCGCCTCGCCCACCAGAGTACAATTTCCAGATCGCTATACCAAACATCGTGCTCGCTATAGGCAAAATTGGGGGCGTCAAATGGCTCGGACCAATTCGATCGAATTCCCCCCAAAGAAATCCAGCTAGGCGTGGGAACTACATAGAAAGTGCAGTGGCAGGGCCGAAGGTAGCCACCAGCTCCGAAGAATAGACGCCAAGCTGCTCCATAAAAATTGCCGCCGAGAACTGACGAGCAACCAAATTCAAGTTCGGTCCCCAGTACGAAAGGCAGCTAGGAGGAACGAAACAAGCGCACCGCAGCACATCGCCACGGTAATGGAGTAACGACGACCCTTTCCAAGAACTTGTAAAAAGGAGAGAAAAATTTCTCAGCACCGAAGAAAGGCAGGCCTGGCGGCATACCCCCAGGGACACCCTTACAGTCAGCAAAGAGGATACCGAGACCTCATCTCGATCTCGCAATGATGTACTGGTAACCTTCTTCCTTACTCAATCCATTATTGATAAAACATGTGCTCATGAGTTCAGGTGACTCAATCAACACTGTCGGACTGTCGGGTCGAAACATAACCACCCCTCGAATCCTTGACGGACTCCAAACGGCGATTGCTACAAAAAGGGGGAAAAGACCATTACGTGCAGCACAACATGACTAGCCCAGACCGGAATGCCGAGTTCCATGTCATCAAAGGAGGTTCAAGGCACGGATGCCTTATTCAGACGACCTCGGGCACATAGCCCTAAGATAGGGATGTCCCCACTTTGCCAAAAGGGAAAAAATTTCATGCAAGGGATGGAGTTAAAACCATCGGCGGGAAGCGACATGCAGCAAGAGGAAATTCCGCATCACATGACACACCGCCATCACCAACATCTCCACTCTCGAAAGAGTCAAAGGGTAAGCGAACCACATCTTCAGCCAAGCCCGATTAAACACAACGGAGGGCTGTACTAGAGCCCACACCCTGAAATGGCAGGAACATACCAAACCTCGAAACGTCACGTACACATCCCATAGTAAGGAAGAACTACTTCACTCCTTTGTTATTTTTTCACTAACCTATATGCAGACAATCGGTCGGGACGCTCGGAAGTTCTAGCTCTACCCGGAGATCCCAAGGCCTTAACAGAACCCGCCGCGTTCTTTCCCATCGGTCGGACTTCCGCCCCGAAGAGGGTCTCGCCAACAAGGTTATTAGCGGAGCAACGTACCCCCAGAGGAGGATCCGACAAGATCACAGGCCTTCTTCTACAGTCAAACGACGAGCGACGATGTTCTTTGGAGGGCGCCATCCGCTCGGAAGGGCCGGGGAGCGGCAGACTGAGTTTCAATAGGGAATCATGTACCCGACCAAACAGCCCAGGAAGCCGCACCCGCGCAGGACAAGCTCACAATGATGAAACAATATATATTTACGTCAAGCAATAAAGAATATCTTTCAACATCTCATGCTCTAGAAAAGGAAATTTCAGCATACTCTCGGCAGGGATCCCTCCATTGAATGCGTCCCGAAATACTCGAAGACTTAGCGTCAACAATTTGGCACCCGCACGACCCCAGGGTCGGAACTCCGGGCTCATAAGGCCCCAACAAGGCAACTCCGAGCTTACGAATAGCGGCCTTCGAGCCTAAGCAAACTCGATGACTCGGAAACTGTCATCAATCGCCATACACTGGAAAACCCAAAACTGTAAGAACCCGAGCGGGCAGACTCAGTGTAACCAGATTTATTCTACATAGCAACAAAAACTGTAAGACCTCAACAGGCATGACAAAAACTGTAAGACCTCAACAGGCATGACAAACTGTAAGACCTCAATAGGCATGAAAATTTCGTATGACCTTACTACAGGCGTAAAACTCAATCCCGAAGTTTAGGCTATACGTCACATTTGTAAGAATCCCAAAAGGGCATACCCTCGGTGTAGACGCCTAAACTATCACTCGGGATCAAAAATGGCTCCGACCAAACACGTATGACTATGGTCAAAACGGCTGCTCCAGCCAAATTAACGCGACTCGGGGATGCCCGACTGTCGCTAACAAAATCGTAGGCCATTACTTCGAATATACTTTGATAAGAACCGGTTAAAATAGGCTTCCCTCAACAGGCAAAATGAGCTTCGACCATGTCAGCTCCAAATCACAAGGCTTCGAGCTACTCAGCCTATGAGCTATGAACCTTCCGAGGTGCTCGAACATCACTACTAATGACTTGAAATTGAGGTTCTTCCAGAACCGACGACGGGTTAGGCAAAATCATTTCAAAAAGACCTTAACGAGAGGAAAACAAATCCTACAAAAAGCCCACGGGCAAAAGTGTAACAGCTATTATCGCCAGCCAAACGAGCCTCCAGGCTACACATTAAAAAGGTTTCAACTATCAAACAGCGTAAGAGCTAGTGTCGCTAGCTCGAAAATTGAAAACTTGAGGATTAAAATGAGCTCGATTCGTAACCCGATTCGGAGATCGGATCCAAAATAGTTAACTACATTATGCCTAAAAGCACGATATATATGCCATTATCTCCAACCAAATGAGCCTCCGGGCCACGCACTTGTAAGGTCACTTTGACCCGAAGCACAAAAGCCATCGTCATCTGCCCATGCAGGCAGGAAAGAACTTAAGGGTTAATTAAATCTCGAGTCGCAACGCAACTCAGAGACTGGACCCAAAATAGTTGAAACGGCAAATGCCCAAGGGCAAGAAATAAGAACAATTGCTATCCGCCCACACGGGCACATAAGATTGTAGGTCAGGCAAGCTTAAGTCAAGGCCTGACTCGGGGACTAAGCCTAAACAGCTGGGCAAAGCACGGAGGCCCCAATGCCTGTTCACGTCAAAAATGCACTTAAAAGCCTTCGAGCCTTCCTAATTAGTTCCTGACCCACTTAAAAGCACCGAAACTAGCTCACCTGGTCAAAAGTAATATAGAAAGAGATGCATAAGAAATAAAGCTTCAAGTCTTATCTTATCTTACATATGCAAAAGGTTCACTCTCCATCTACAAACATGCTCTACAAGTACTAAATACAAAACGAAAAAACAGAGAATTCTCCACTCCTCTACAAAGGGCTACAGCCTGCCAGCCCCAGATTCTCTCTCTGTGACATTAGCAAGAAGTGACCGAGTGTCACGCTCGTCCGCCCTTGCTCGAGCCAACTCCTACGAGTGAACGAAGCCCCTTGCACCGATCTCGTCGAGTACTTCTCTACAACGAACATATTCCTTGATCCTCTTCTCACGGTTGAGGGCCCACTTTAGCTCGGCTTGGTCATTAGCAGCGTCCTTCATACGAATCACCATCTCTTGATCAGACTTGGTTCAGCTTAATGATGCTTCAACCCGGGCATCGATTATCTCAGCCCTGATCTTCGAGAGATCGGACTCGAGTTTCCCAATCATATCCGCTTGAACAATAGCGTTGTCGCGAGCCAAGTGGAGTTGGGCCTCGAAGGCAGAAACCTTGGACAAGGCATCTCTCTCCTCTAAAGCTTGAGCCTGCACTTGAGCCCTTAGCTCATTGCAAGCATTCGTGATGCGGTCAGTGTCGCCCTTAAGGTACTCCAAGGCTTTCGTTCTCTTCTTCCGCTAAGACAGGAAAAGGGGTTAACCTTAAGGGTCAAAAAGAGTGAAGCGCGCACTACGAAAGGTTACCTGCTCTACCAAATAGTGCTCGTAGTTCGAGCTCTAGTATGCCTAACATTGTTAATGCAGCAACTCAACCTCTTTTTACTTACTAAGGAGCCTAAGGGACTCACCCTCATCCAGAGCTTTCCAAAGCCTGGCCCCTTGATGGAGCAGCTCGGACCTGAGCCTATCAGAGGCTTGCAAAAGGAAATCTCGATAAGAAAAGGAAGGTGCAAAATACAGAAGGACTGCGCCTAAACTCACCATGAAGTGAAGACGGCGTACTTCCTCGAAGTCAGAGCACACTTCTGTTGATCCTGCCCCTTCGGCCCCAAGGGAACCAACCTCGGGCAAAGCATACTCACTTGGAGGAACTGCCGTCCGAGAATCAAACACTCCGGGAATAGTAGGCTCGGATGATGCCCTCTCCTCGGAGACATGGGCCAGTTTAGCCCTACTAAAAGCTCTATCACATAGCGGGTACAGATCCTATTTGTCACCATCGTCACTCAGCTCAGAGGCCGACGACTCCTTCCCCTCTCCGGAAGAGCACATCCTCCTCCCAAGGAGTCGCTCGATACCTGCAATGGCAATACCAGTGTCAAAGAAAAAGGAAAGTGTCATCTCAAATGTATGAAGACCAAGGTATAGGCATCGTGCGCGCATACCTTAGTATTTCTCTTCCCATCTGTTACGGGACACAGCTTGCCACCTACGCTCGTCGCAGGTCGAATAGGTCACCAACCTCGGGACCCAGCCGGGCAGATCGAGAACTTCACTTGGCGTCCATAAAGTTGTTGCGAAAGGAGAGAAAAACAATTACTCAACTGACTTTCGCAATATGAAAAACCTGAGAAAGCGCCAGGCATTCCACTCACGAGCGTAATTCCAACCCTCGGAAAATTGCATAAGCTCCACGGGGACAATGTCAGTCGTCCGGACCGAGACGAATCGACTGTCCCACTCTTGGTCATCACCTTCTTCATCATAAACAACAAAAGGCATGGACGAACGACACCGCAAGGTTAACAGGCCTCGATAGTGAAAGGGCCGATACAACCTGACAAGGTGGCTGAGCGTGAACTCAAGCCCAACCTTCTCTGCAAAGAACCTCATCATCAACACCACTAGCCAAAACGACGGATGTATCTATGCCAAATTAACCCGATACTTCAGGCAGAAATCAAGCACGACCCCGTCAAGGGGCCAAATGTAAAGGGATATAGGTACACGCTCAAGAATCCATCAGTAGAGTCCGTAATGCTATCACCCGGGGAAATCACCTGCAGTGTCATCTCCCCGCTCCATCCGCAGTATCTCCTCACCATCTCCAGATGTTCCTCTCTTATCTAAGACACAGTTTTCGGAGGGAACTCCCGCGAATCCTAAACGCTGGCTGTGGAACTCTCCCCTACCTGCCGGGCCGGCCCCAAAGTAGTTGCTATGGCTATGATAAAATCGATAGACTAAGGCAAAAACATGCTCCAACTCTTTTGGCACCTGAAGAGATGAAGGACCCAATGCCAAGACAGAGGGATAGCTATCCAGAATAATGAGATCTCCCCAAGAAACAAAGGCCACCACAGGTATATGCAGGAAACAACGACGATTCGCCTGTCCAGAGTAAGCCCGGGAGGCCAACGGCCTCGATACAGATCCCGTAGCAGTACCCGACCCCAGAGGCATCCATCGACAAGAAGTTAGGCCTCAAAGAGTCAAATATATTGTCTCCAGTCTCGAGGTAATGCCCGACCTCGAGGATCTCCACCAAAAAAGAGAAGTCGGGCTTTGAGGAGCCTTTAATGCCATTATTTAACTCGAGGCGATACTCGATCTCATGGTTTCCCTTTCTCAAAAGAAAAATAAGTGCGCGAAGCTCCGATCATGAAAGCCCTAGGAAAACTTGAGGCATCACCTGAGCGTAAGGAAATCCCTCAACAAAAGTCTATCCACTACGCTTTGAAAACCTATCTACATCAAGTTCAGAGCAGGCCCCCAGATACCCATAGCCGACCCTCGCTCAAGATACCACTCTCGAAAGCTCTAAAAACTCAGCATACTATCTCCATACAGCTCGGAGGTCCCGATAGCCTGAGCCTACCTGATTAATTCAGGCTTGGTCCGGAGTACGACGATGGGCTCGAAGAAGAGCCATGTCAGTGGGTGGAGGATCAGAAAGAACGCTCGCACCCAAGTTAGATGTCAGTGGCCAACAACAAAGGAAAACATTCGAAGGCTTCGAAGCTCACAATAACATGCAACAATAGGGCGAAAATTGAAAACAAAAATCAAGAAAATATCTTCATATTCATAAACATCCATATACAACAGCCCTCGAAGGGTCCCTACATACAATTACAAAAGCCCGCAAGGGGTTATTACGTCGAGCCAGAGTGTGAAGGTGAGCAACGGTGTATAATTTGAGCCCCCCTTTTGAGTAGCAGTATGTAATCCGAAGAGCTCTTTGGGAGCAAGGAAAGTTGATTCCCGTATGTCATCATCTCCGGCCAACAATGACAGCAACAATAGACGTAGTAACAACCATAGCAGCAGCAGGATGGCATGGTTATGCTTGACAAAGGGAAGCCTCGGCAAGAGGCCACGACACAATCTAAGGGAGCTCCACCAAATGGCATTGAGGCTATGAGCCCCAAACATAATGTCCAAAGATAGAAGAAGATGATAAGAAGAAATGGGCAAATGATCCAACGAAGGTACTGGGATAGGAAAAACAATGCCAAGGCACCCCCATTTATAGGGGGTAGCAACATGGTCATCGAGGCTTTGGAAGATTAATTGGCGGACGCAGTTACTACATTCTTAAAAAACCTAATCGACTGCGGTACATTCATCTTAAAGAACGAGAATCGGCAGTGAATTGAATGAAGTGGAAATGCACAAGTCCATGGGACACCCCGGTCGCCATAAAAGCTCGCGCCACAGGTTGCATCATTGGTGCAACGTCGCCGTAAGAAGCTCGAGGAGTCAAGTGTCAGAATCATTTACCATCGCTTCGTTCTAGGAAACGCGGTGACTATCTGTACGCGGCAAAATTGGAGGACTTAATTTTTCGCTATCAAGTCATTTCGGAAGAATGCCTTGAGACCCCGAGGACGGGGAGCCACGACCGAGTCCCCTCCTTCGGGGCTCGTTGAGGCCCGACTCAATGAAGACGAAGGTCGAGGCTAGAACAGAAGGGGAAGCTTCCAAGGCACACGGCTAAGTCTGACAAAGCCGACCTATCAAGAACCTATGCCGATGCGTCGTGTCTAGCCGTCCCATCTCCATACTTTATAATTAATGCACATTGTACTATAGCCGAGTTCCCCTCCTGTATAAAGGGAACCCTCACTACTTTGTAAGGGGCTGATGTTGCTCCAACTATTTCTCCCCAAGATCAATAATATATCTCTCTCTCTTTTCTCTCTAACTCGCTTGTTCTTACTAGCTCGAGGCCACTTTAGCATTCATTTTTCTCCCACTTGTTCTTCATTTATTACTTGGTGTTAGCCATAAAGAGCGTTATTTGAGCGTATCTCAATTGTTATCCCATTCGCTACTACCCTTGATAGCTCAAGATCGAGCCCAGGTATCGACCCCGAGGTCTTCCATCGACCAGTCCGAAGCCAGGGCAGTAAGCCCCTCGTTTTGATTACTGCCTCGTTTTAGCTTACATTGCATCGTTAAACTTCATATTCCTAGCATAATATGCTCTAACAACTAGAATAAAAATAGACCATATATTTTTAGAATCCCATTTACAAATTTAATTGTTGTTACCATTTTCATGGTAAACAAGAATTTTAATTAATTTGAGACAATCCTTAATTATACTGGTAATTGGTTAATTACCGGGTAACAGAACATTACCTAATTAATTAGGATAATATATTGATAAGGACTAAGTGGTGACATAGCAGCCCCCCCCCCACTCAAATGAAGTGACTAATCATTTTTGGTTGAAAGGTGGCATCTAAAGCAAGATTCTTACGTGTAAGAAACTTGGCCAACTTTTGGCTTAATTGAATTCAAAATCAGCAAAGACTTAAGATAAGTTCATTTGGCCTCATATAATCATATCACCTATTACCAATTAAAACTTGGAAAGCAGATGCTACATCTAGCAATGTTTCAGCAAATTTCATACGGAAATTACCAGCGCTATAGCAATGAAAGTTTCGCAGTTCTAAAGTAGTACGGTGCAATCTTTCTCAAATATATCATATGAATTTTTTCCTACTTCGATCTGCTGTTATGTATTCCTCGCAAAAGACGCGTGTTAGAGGAATTGTCAAGAGAATCGGTCCAGGTATGTTAAGGCTATCCCTTCTTTCATTTTGGCATGGTCCATACGATAAAAACAAAACAAGCAAATACACAACTTCCATAAATGACTCTATTCATAGAAATTCTAGAGATTCTTTTATTCTTGATTCCCTATAAGTCTTATTATTTTATCATATGTTTATGGGCCTCAGAAAATATGTAAGTTGATAAAGTTTATTTCATGATATTAATCAGAGGCATAATGGTCTTATGATATTCCGAAATTTTTTATTAACGTACTTCTCATGTATTGAATTCATTTACATTCTGTGTATTTACCCATGACTCAGATGACGTTATATATGCGTATATATGTATATGAGATGTGGGGAATTGTTATGGCGTTATATACGCACCACCACCTGATCAGCTGGTATACGTTGATGATTTTTCCAACAGTGGCCGAGATGATATGCTGGGATGCCCTTAGAGGCCTGATGATGTTATGAAACATGTACCTATGCACGACATGACATTCATATGCATATGCATGACACTATAATTATTTCATAATTTACAGAGTTATCCGGACTTACAGGTAAGTCATTTACTCTATATTTCTTCCATGTTTGTTACGTACTTATTTATGTGCCTTACATACTCGGTACGTTATTCGTAATGACGTCCCTTTTGCCTGGGGAAGCTACGTTCCATGCCCGCAGGTCCCGATAGACAGGTTGAGAGTACTCCAAGTAGGTTATCAGCTCAGCAGAAGATGTTGGTGCGCTCCATTTGCTTCAGAGTTGCTTGTTTGGTTAGCATGATTTAGATGTGTATTGTTTGGTATGGCGGGATTCTGTCCCGACCTTTATGATATTACATATTCTTAGAGGTTTGTAGACAAATATCATGTATACGGATACTTGTATGGCCTTGTCGGCCTATGTTTTGAGTATATAAATGATCATGCCGGCCTTATAGGCCCATACGTCATATGTGTAAGTTTGGATTACATGTTGGATCGTCCAATGCCGAGTATTTCTCCATGTTTTATAGTAATTATCTCACGACAGTCTCTCTGGCTCATTTACCTATGGTAGTATGATATGAAAGATACGTTACGTAGGTACTCGGTTGAATAAGGTACCGGGTGCCTGTTGTGGCCCATCGATTTGGGTCATGACAAAAGTGGTATAAGAGCAGTTCTATCCTAGGGAGTCTACAAGTCGTGTCTAGTAGAGTCTTGTTTATGGGTGTGTCGTGCACCACACTTATGAGCAGGAGGCTGCAGGGCATTTAGAACTGTTATTGTTTTTTCTTACTATAGATCGTGTGGTAGAGCTGAGTTGTAAGAACTCAATTTCCTAAACTCTATCTTATTTGTAATACAATGATGCCTACAATAGTTGGTAAGATATTGAATGCGGTTGTGGAAGAGTTGAGTCAGAGGAACTCGATTTTGCATCATGCTTATGCTGAGTAAATGAAAGGTCTCCAGCAGATCATGTGTGTACTAAGACGTGTAAGCCTTTTGACAAGGAGCCTTAAGGCAGGAATAACTATCCACCGCTATGGTGAAAGACAATGAAAGATTCAGAAGATAGATACAAATTTCAACAAGTAAAAGAAGCAAGATAAAGAAGGGTACGAGGTACCCAATTAGGAAAGATGATTATTATTTACAATTCAAGAAAAGAGATAAAAGCATTTTGAGTTACTTTCAACAGTAACAAAGGCATGTACAATTGGCCACACCCATCTCATTTATGCCCTACGGGGGCTAACGAAAGTAGTATAAGAGAAGAACGGATATTAGGATCCGACTGGGTTAGAGTGACCCACAATGATGGATGGATTGTTTGCGTTAGTTGATGTTTTAGAAGGACATTGCAAATGTACCAATAGATCTCCTTGTGAGACACCCAGATGGTGCACTCTAAAATAGTACAACCAGATATGAGTACTACAATGATAGGCACCGGAAGACTTGAAGGGACAAATATTATCTTAGTGTGGCTTCCACCCCTAGTAGAGAAAGAATATTAGGTAATTCGAAAAGCCAATGGATGGATTAAGGGGAACTAAAAGTAAAAGAATATCTTGTTCGAGTTTTTAGAATAAAGTGATAGACATATATGTTAGCGGGAAATAAGAAAAGAGATAGTGAAGCATTATAAGTAAGATATGATACCTGGATGGCAATGATAGAAAAAAAAGAAAAATGAAAATGATGACAGTATTACAGAGTCTACAGTCAAGTGAAGGAAAAGACGAAAGGTGACAGGTCTTGAGACAACAAAAGAGTATAGGCCATAAAGTCATATCCTAATTTTAAGAATAAGTTCGTGACTCCAACGCGACTACCATAAGGGAGAGTTAAACCCCAAAGTAATAGAAATCAGTATGGGCTGGTGAACAGGATAAACTATACATGAATTAGAGGCTGAGTGATTTGATAATAGTCATCATCATGAGAATTTCAGATTGCGTTCCGGCAATAATAGAATGGACATAAGAAGGAGATTCATGAGAAATTCAGAAAATGGTCATTCAAGAAGACGCTACCCTAAAGCAAGCAATGTGAGAAAAGTTAAGCTTAAGGGATTGTATGTGTCAGTTACACTAAGTGTCACCATCATGAGTAAGGAATTTTGTTATCCTTGGTACAAAAGGATTACCGCAAGGCGAGTTAGGGTCATCGATGATGTGAAAGGACGCCAAAAAAACAAGGTAAAACATCTATAGGTAGATCGTCATGGCTCCAACTCTTAGTACTCCCCTAAATGGGGGAATATGGAGTGATGTGACATTAAGTCAGAATTATATGGTTCTAGTAACTATGAAATGGTAAGGGAAGAATGTTATAAAAATGAGAAAGGAATGAGATTGCACTCATCTGAATCCTACAGATATGCTACGATTCCAGAACAGTATGCAAGCACGACGTTAAGGAAAGGAGGTAAGGGTTCCTGCCCAGGATGTTATTGATAAATGAGGAGCCACTGCAAGAGGTAACTTAAGACAAGGAAATAACCCAAGAAAGATTACGCAGAATATTGATATGAGAATGAGCCAATGAGTAGTTAATAGTTGATTCAGGAAGAGCCTAGTTATGACTATACAAGAGGTTGCAGACAAATCAACAGATCGTGCAAGATAAACATAGGGCACCCCAACACGGGGAATTCATCCTTGTAGTTATGACATCGTGACCCTTGAGAAATATTTAGATAGGAGTTGGGATAGTTAAAGGTACTATATAAGTGTTATGGAAATAAAAGAGAGTGACATTTGGAAGATAGTCAAAATATCAATTCAGAAGTAGCCCTAGAAGCATAACGGCATGGAGGTAAGTAACTACGAATAATTATAGGCAAGGAAGGACATCAAAAGGTCAGTCGAGTATACGATGTAATAAGCTCGCAGCTTTACAAGAGTCAAGGGTTCTCCCTAAGTACTACAATGAAAAGACTAGCTGAATAAATAAGGAAGAAGGCTTCAACCTAAGCACAATGACCTAAAGAGGAAATGGTCGTGTAACAACAGCCTCACAACAATATTGTAAGCACTCCAAAGGAAAGTGGCACCTGCCGTGGCTAATAAACAGGAAGTAAAATTTAAAATAATATTCGGGATCATATGAGTTGCACGAAAACTCTGGCATGCATGTGAACTAAGATAAGCAAAGTGCGAACACAACAAGGGGGCAGAAAGAACAGAAAAAGTAATAACTTACGTTAAAGAAATCTATGAAGGAACAAAAGTAGTTATTCGATCAATGATCCCGAGTTAGTTACATTATGAACACACTTAAGAGGTCAGTGTATAATACATGCAGCATATATGTTGACAATCATACCGACTTAGGAGACTCCAGTAGAAGATAAAAGAAAGAATTGAGCCCAGGGCATAGACAAAGGATTGAGTTATTAGAAGATTGTATCATAGATATTCCATAATGCCCATGAAAGGCTAAAGTAATAATTAATACTAGGGGCTGCAGATCGGAAGATAGCTTAAGTCTATATAAAGGCTGATCAGAAGGAAGAGGAAACTAAAGGGTTACATGAACTAAGTAAATCAGGAGTCTGATGATTGGACCCAGAAAATTATAGAAATTGTGATTAAGAACATTGCAGGATCACTCCTAATATCATAATTACAAGAGAGTAAGTACAACAACCATATTATATAACAACCCTACGATAAAGCCAGTTAGAAAAGTACAGGCCTCCTAAGAAGTCAGTACGAAGCTCCACCGGATTGTGTATGCATAGGGTTATAATAAGAGCTTCAAGTTATGGCTATGACTTATACCTATGTGGAAGGGAGGTCATGAAAGAGATAAAAGATATGATATGAGATTTTAAGGCAAAGGTAAGCAACGTATGAGATACTTCAAGGCAGAAGATCATGAATAGTCCATTCCTCGGATAAAAGGCTAGAAGCACGGGGATTCAGTATCTAGGAATAATAGCGGCATCGTTAGTAGCATATCTTCCAGCCTATGGTCTAGGTATCGAAAAGCTTGACTAAGAGAGTAAAGAAGAGTTAGAGACGATGTGATGTCTCGCTTGACATTCCAAAATGACATAAGGAAATCTTCGATGCAAGCAAGTTGAAAGGTTACAACTAATATAAATGGAGTTGTGTAGGTCGCAAGTTCTTATATGGTGAAGCAACAAGGTTCTAGAAGACATGAGTAAGGATAAGAACGGGCGAGTTAAAAGGTAACGAAAATGGATAAGTCCTCAGGATTAAGCCCATGAAAACAAGAAGAGCTGATGGTTTCTCTAAGTTATACAAAGCTCAGTATAGTCTGAATGAACTCAAAGGAGTCTAAGATTAATGGCATTTAGAAGAAATGGAATGTTGCCCTGATAATAGAATAAAGGTGTAATTGTGATAGATAAGGGATGACGTTTGGGCCTTCGATTGAGTAATGACTTGAATGGGATTTCATGAATTGTACGGGATTAAAAAACCCACGTAAGTGAATCACATTGTGATGCTATAAAATACAATTATTAAAGTACAGTATCGCCGCTAAGTGGATCAGGAAAATCACTTTGCATATTGGTCGATACAACGTAAGCCGCTAGTGGAAAGGAATTACGTAAGAAGCTTTAAGTTATCAGTGGTACATTGTAGATCAAAAATCAGGTGAATCAACAATGGATGGAAAAAAGTCACAAAGTATGAGATGAGATTAGGCTGTCATTCTTAAGAGGAGCAGTAACGAGGAAGCATTAAAGGACTTAGATTTATACATATGGGATAAGCAAGGGGAGTAAGCTAGAATTTGGTATCATACCTTAACAACAATAAATCAAAGATGGCAGTAAATTCATACGGATGGATAAACGGACCTATGAGATAAGATATGGCCATATTCGCAAGTTCTACAAAGCACCGATCGAAGAACTTTAGTACACCTATAGATGCCTAGAGGGGCATCCTATTAAGCATTTTATATGTTTACAAAGTAAGGCCTAGAGATTGGCTAAAAGCTGGGGGAAAAAGAGAGAAGAGTCGCATAGGCACACTGACAGGGTCAGTATCGCAGAGGCTACATGGTAGGATATAGCAACAGTTACGACATTTGAAGGAATTCAATCACAAGTCATGGCGTGGGAAAGAGGCCTAAAGTGGGGAATGCCCTGGCCTTTGAAGTTATTCACAGAACAACTGCCTAAATGGCAATGAGAGTATTAAGGCATTAACAAGAGCTATAAGTTAGAAAAATAATAAAAGAATCAGTCAACATTCAAGGATAAATGTTCCAAAGGGGGAAATGATATTATGCCCCGCAATATTACGTCGATATTTTTTCATGTAGTATTACATTGCGATGATGTTATTCTTCGCAGCATTAAATTACGATGAGGTTGCACCCTGTAGTATTGTACATTGAATTTATCGTAAGGTAATTGACATCAGTCCAAGGTTAAGATTATTTGGAGATTTTAAGGATTTTACTATTTCAAACAAGTGATAAGTAAATTCGTAAAGGTGAGAGGGGAAGCAAGTCAGGGAAAATAAATTTTTGCCCAAGTTGGGCATGATAAAATAAAATACGGGCCGAACAATAATGTCCGATATTTATGGACTAGTGCCATACAAGGTACCATATGACCATGATAGTTGGATGTATAAAGTGTATTAAAAATAAGTAGAATTTTAAGTAATTTGAGACAATCTTTAATTATATGTGTAATTGGTTAATTACTGGGCAACATGACATTATCTAATTAATTAGGGATATATATTGATAAGGGATAAGTGGTGACATGGCAGCCCCCACCCCCCACACTCAAATTAAGTGACTAACCATTTTTGGTTGAAAGATGGCATCTAAAGCAAGATTCTTACGTGTAAGAAACTTGGCCAACTTTTGGCTTAATTGAATTCAAAATCAGCAAGACTTTAGATAAGTTCATTTGGCCTCATATAATCATATCACCTATTCCCAATTAAAACATGGAAAGCAGACGCTACATCTAGCAATGTTTCAGCAAATTTCTTACGGAAATTACCAACTCTATGGCAATGAAAGTTTCGTGGTTCTAATGGAGTACGGTGGACTCCTTCTCAAGAAATATCATACGGATTTTTCCCTACTTTGATCCGCTGTTATGTATTCCTTGCAAAAGACGTGTGTTAGAGGAATTGTCAAGAGAATCGGTCCAGGTATGTTAAGGCTATCCCTTATTTCCTTTTGGCATGGTCCATACGATACAAACGAAACAAGCAAATGCACAACTTCCATAAATGACTCTATTCATAGAAATGCTAGAGATTCTTATATTCTTGATTTCCCATAAGTTTTTTTATTTTATCATATGTTCATGGGCCTCAGAAAATACGTAAGTTGATAAAGTTTATTTCATTATATTAATCAGAGGCATAATGGTCTTATGACATTCTGAAAGATTTTATTAACGTACTTCTCATGCATTGCATTCATTTACATTTGCATTTACCCATGACTCAAATGGTTTTATATATACGTATATATGTATATGGGATATGGGGAATGGTTATGGCACCACCTCTTGATCAGCTGGTATACGTTGATGATTTTGCCCACAGTAGCCGAGATGATATGATGGGATGCCCTCAGAGGCCTGATGAAGTTATGAAACATGTACCTATGCACGATGTAACATTCATATGCATATGCATTACACTATAATTATTTCATAATTTACAGAGTTATCCGGACTTACAGGTTAAGTCATTTACTCTATATTTCTTCCATGTCTGTTATGTACTTATTTGATGTGCCTTACATACTCGATACATTATTTGTACGTACGTTTCTTTTTCCTGGGGACGCTGTATTTCATGCTCGCAGGTCTCGATAGATAAGTCGAGGGTCCTCCGAGTAGGTTATCAGCTCAGCGAAAGATGTTGGTGCGCTCCATTTGCTTCGGAGTTTCTTGTTTGGTTAGTATGATTTAGATGTGTATTGTTTGATATGTTGAGATTCTGTCCCGACCTTTATGATATTACGTATTCTTAGAGGCTCATAGACAGATATCATGTATACAGATACTTTCATGGCCTTGTCGTTCTATGTTTTGAGTATATAAAGGATCATGTCGGCCTTATAGGCCCATACGTCATATGTGTAAGTTTGGATTACATGTTGGATCATCCAATGACGAGTATTTCTCCATGTTTTATTATACTTATCTCACGAAAACCTCTCTAGCTCATTTACCTATAATATTATGATACATTACGTAGGTACTATGTTGAGTAAGGTACCGGCTGCCCGTTGTGGCCCATCGGTTTGGGCGTTACAACTAGGGTTCTGCCACCCCTAGTGTGAGCACTGCTTAGGGTCCATGAGGCTCCTCTATACTCTGACACATTGGGGATGGTTTTCCAATCCTTTATGAAATTTGTGTTAAACATCTAATTCTGGTGTGAGCATTGCCCGGAGTCCCTGAGGAACTTGGGAACTTTAACACACTAGGAGCCAATTTTATGTGTTATGGATGGGCTACCACTATACTCAGAGTTGCTATATTCGAAGGCCTGGCTACCAGGTTGATATTGGGCCTATGAAGGCTCCTTATAGTGTAATGGATACTATTATGTAACTTATTCATATTGGTCTATAATAATAATTCTTGTAAAAACAGATATGGGGTATTAACAAAAGTTGGGGAGGATTTTTTTTTATATTTTATTGGGTTTGGGTAGAAATCATGCCTATAGGTTGACGTGATGATTGTTTACTTATATGCATTAGAAACCATGCCTATAGGACTTATCTCATTCTTTAAAATACTAAATTTTCATACTTTGCATCACTAGAAATCCTGCTTCTAAGTCATTTCTCAATTTTGCATCAATAATAATGTTTTCAAAACCTTCATGTGTGCATTAGAAATCATGTTTCTAGGAATTTCCTTGTTGAACTCATTTGGCAACTAATTAACCCTTTTACTTGCCTAGAAATCAGACCTATAGGAAACACATATAAAAATCAGTCTTGACACTTAGACATCATGCATATAGGAAATAAGTGTGAAGACAGCTTCAACCCTAGATATCATGTCTATAGAGAAAAGTATATAAAATCAGTTTTCTGTATCATAGAATAATGTTTGTGATCAGTTTCAGCACTTAGAAAGCATGCCTGTAGGGTCTAAAACATAAAATCTACCTGTTAAGAATAAATCACTGGTTTATAAAATTATGGTATGATTAACATTTAGATGCCATGTCTAAGGATTCTGCCAGTTATCATTTAAGCAAGCCTATAGGACAATTAAATCGTGGGTTAAAAATTTTGATTTTCTTGCTACTTGAAACATGCTCAGATTCAGTAAGTAATAAAAATCAGTAGGAAAACTGATAAGTATTCACTGCTTTGCCCTAATCAAACTACTGCATATTTTGTGCTCATTTAGATATCCTGCTATAGGACCCTAATCATTTTAAAACTGCTTGTTTGAATAACATGCGTTTGTTTATCTATTTGTGGAGGTAAATATGAGCTCTCATAAGTGATCTTTTATGTGACAGTCCTACTTGTTTTGTTTGTCGCCTAGTTTTCTCCTTTTAAGCACCATAGGTGAGTCTAGAACCACCTTAAATAGAGGTCTTAAACACCTCCAGGTCCACAGGTAAACGGGTAGTGCACACATAGGATACATATTCGATCCTGTTAGAACGCTTAGGTAATAATTAAGGCGAGGGTAATCGGGTAGTAAAGGATATAATGACATGTGCGCTAATGCTACGCGTAACACCTTTATCTGAGGAAAGTTACTGAGTATTGCACAGAAGTAATCTTATAGGCTAATAAACCTAGGACCCTTTTTATTCCCATTTTCAAATAATCTCTATTTGTTTAAACTGCTTTATTTCCTTAAATTCTAATTCGCATAAATTGAGTTTGGCCGGGACCCATCGTTGTGGACCTCGAGGGGTGCCTAACACCTTCCCCTCAATGTAATTTCGAGCCCTTACCCAATCTCTGGTGATGTAAACCGGCTTATGAGTTATTTGCTTTAGGTGCCCTAACGCACCTTAATCCGTTAGGTGGTGACTCTTCAAATCTCTTACTCTATTCCCAAAAGTAAAGGAGTTGTCCCCAAAATTTCGAAACCCGGACTCCGCAAGGGAAAAGGGGGCGCGATATCATGGCGATTCTGCTGGGGATATTTTAGGCTCTTACTATAACAAACTTGTTTTTTGTGAATTAGTCTTAAGCATGCTTTATTCTGCTAAAACGTGTGCACCCTTTACCCTCCCCCCCTTTATCTGGATTTAACTTATTTTCAAGCATTTATGATTTTCTTTATTACAGAAATTGACTTGTCTTCCTGTTTTCTTTCTTAAACGTCTTTCAATTATTAAATACTGCATTTATCAATTTTAACGTGTAAATACGTGACAACATGCTATTTATTGTTGCATAAATCATGCTCAACATCATATTCCACTCGTGCATAATCAATCTTATAACAATGCTTGATGAGTGTTTACACCCTTCCTATATATCACCCTTTAAATTCAGAAAGGTGTATTTGCGATAAAACTAATCGATCAACGGTGCAGTCGACGATTTCGTGACTTTCCCTCTCAAGTTGTCCACTTGAGGGTAGCAGTATAGACCTCTATAGAAACCTTACTCTGATTAATTGTACGTGCATCATGGTCAAACCTAGCCGGGTTAATATGTTGTCCATATAATAACCCTTTTAAGACAAACCTCGTCCAAAAGTCCATCGGGTTTTCCATAATTGCAACGGACGCAACCACGATTGTGTGCATTAATTTTGGAGAAATAAGTATCAAAATGCTAATTATTGTTGTATAAATAATCGGATCTGGAGGGGGAAAGGGTGTAACCATATTTGTTTTGCAGAAAATGAGGCACGCAGTCCCAAGGTTCGGCATGGTCCGTAACATACCACCATTTTTGCTAGATTAGTAGGAGGATCTTCCATCAAGTGATAAGAATCATGTGAAAAGGCTCTTGGGAAATTTTCCTTCTTTATTGGACCTCCAGCCAAATAATATATTAATCTAAGCTGCCACAATGTTCTGGGACAAAGAAAGAGTCATGTTTCGCTTTGGAAATATAGAAATGACCCCTCTCTAGGAAGAAATAGGGGGATTCGCTAGGCTACCCTGGGATAGTCCTGGTTTATTGGTGCTGGAAAATCGCTCTACTAGGGAGTTTCTGAAGATGATGGGATTAAAGAAGATGATGACTTGGAGTTCTTGAAAAATTTGTACATACCCTTCGACTTCCTCTATGAACGATACGGTCATAGAAGATCTTATCGTATTTTCGATGACGAATTCTCCATCACTTCCTTGGGTTGGATCCACCGCAGGGTGTTTGTGTTCATAGTCTATTTCTTGGGTATGTTAGTGTTCCCGATCCAAGGGGACAGAATCCATACCAGACTGGCCATGGTAACCAGAACCTTGATGGAAGGGATTGAAGGGCAAAAATATGCCATTGTCCCTATGATCATAGCATACATATACTGGGCCTTAGAGCGCTTTCAGAAGGGGTACAAATACTTCGAAGGTTGTAATATGCTATTACAAGTTAGGTTGTTAGAACATCTTCAAAAGGGTCAATATTGTCAAGAGCTTCCGCAAAGGCCATGGAATGATCACATAGCTTTCCATCATCCTAAGAGAATGACTTATATCCCAGACATGTTTGCTCAACCCGAGAATGTTGTATGATAGGTGCAGTTTTTCATCAATTTGACCGAGGATCAGGTTCAATGGATGTTCGAATAGTTCCCCACCGACAAGTTTATCATCAGATCTAGGAATGTTCCACACTTGGTACTAATCGGGTTGAGGGGCGTATACCCTTATGATCCCATCAGGGTCATGAGATAGGAAGACATGAAGCAGGTCATACCGCGAGTTGCTAAAATGAGTCAATACAGGGCAGATATTTAGGATGATGGCGTCCCATACAAATATGAAGCTCAACATATGTGGCCTTTGAAAATTATCATGGAAAAGGATACCATCGCGCTAGATCAATATCATACCGCTCATGTGTACTTCTACCCATCATGGTTAGAAGATAACATAGCAGGAATATTCTATCTAAGGGTTGGTCCAGGAAATAGAGTCATAGATGAAGTTGCCAAAGCACAGGTGAAATATAACAAACTGTGCAAAAGAGTTCACGAGTCCAAGGCCGAGCTTTCGGAGCGACACAAGACCGATATGGGGCTAATTAATGAATGGAGGGAGATAACTGTTAAATCGAGCGAAAGGTTGGAATACCTGGAGTACGGTCTGATGGAATTGAGGGAAAAATGAGGAAGATAGTCACTGATTGCCAGAACGCCGAAGGAAGCAAAGGAGGACATTTAGCAAGGGCATACCTACTGCTGAACCTGCGCGAACTGGGGAATTTGATCGACGAATTCAAAAATATCTTTCCTGGAGAAGGTCCTTCTGGGAACAAGTAGATTAGGTTTATTTGCTTTTCTCAAATGTAATAAGGCCAAGTGCCATTAGTAAATTATCTTATTTAGTGTCGTTTTAGATTCATCTATTTTTACATTAATGAAATGATGTAATAATTGGCACTAAAATTCTCCAAATCTATTTGTCGCTAGGCCTACCTTGGGCACAACAAGGCTCCCAAATTAGGACGCGAATTTACATTCTCACAATATGTGTTTAAATACTGCAAACACTTTAAGAATCCTTACTGACTTGTTTACCTTTTATTTTTCCTTATTTTTATTATTCTCATCCCCTAAGGTTGGTTCGCACATACTAGCATCATCAGCATATCACACCAAATCTAGAAGCCCTCCACCTCCTCCGAGTAATCTGAAAAGCAGAGAAAAAGCTAAGATGGACGACTTGAGTGGTATACGAAAAGAAAATGCTGAGAATATTGAAACTTCAAACGGCCGGAGCAGCTCAGAATGATTTGGTCCTGCGATTAGAGTAGTAAATACTGGAGTTACAAGGAGAACTTGAGCAGGTCCGCAACTTGGAAAACCTTTCCCTCACTCTGAACGTCCCAGACGTTAACTAACAAAATGTTCAAAACCCAGTGCCTCCTCAAAATATTCCAAACTAATGTCCACAAAATCCTCCCGCACCCCCATCAATATGCCACACCACCTCAAAATCCCAATCCTCTACCGGTACCAACTCCTCCACAACACCATCATCAACCAACCCAGTACCTACAAACCACTACCTATCTCGCTCCTCAGAACACACCAAAACCTATTCCCGATCCTTAAAACTCGACCAATGACCAACACTACACCCAAATCCCTAGCACGCACCAAAACAACCACATATACATGGAAAACCTACCTTACTCCACTCAACCAATCTCCTATACACAAGAATCTACTGAGAAGGACCTTCTCATCAAGAACATGGCCGAGGAACACGAGAAGTTAACAAGTCGAGTTCAGGGTATTGAAGGAGGAAAATGGATAGAAGGTCTGAACTACGAGGATTTATGCATACAACCAGATGTGGAATTGTCGGAGGTTACAAACCTCCCAAGTTCGAAATGATTGACAGAACGGGTGATCCCAAGGTTCATTTGAGAACTTATTGTGACAAGCTCGTGGGGGTTAGAAAAGATGAAAGGATTCAAATGAAGCTCTTTATGAGAAGTTTTAACGGAGATTCCATGTCCTGGTACATAAGCCAGAATCCTAAGAAGTGGGCCAATTAGGTGAGCGTGGCATCAGATTTTATGGACCAGTTTAGGTTTAATACGGATAATGCACCATATGTCTTCCATATCCAGAACCTAAAGAAGAAGCCAACTGAGACTTTCTGCAAGTATGCTACTCGGTGGATGTCGGAAGCAGACAAGTCAAACCAGCATTAGACGAGGAACAGATGAACAAGTTCTTTGTCAGAGCACAAGACCCACAGTATTATGATAGGCTAATGGTTATTGAGAATCATAAGTTCTACGATATCATCAAACTCGGAGAAAGGATTGAAGAAGGTATTAAGAGCGGAATGGTGACAAATTTTGAGGCACTGCAACCCACAAACAAAGCAATGCAATCAGGTGGCATATCAAAGATCGAAAGAAGTAGGGGCAGTAATGGTAGCCCAAGGCACAAAATGTCCACTCACATACCAAACACCTCCAGCTACATACCAACCCTCACCTCCCAGATATTCTCAACCAGCCACCGCCTATCACACTTATAACACCCAACCAACCTACTATCATTCACCTCCAGCTCGTCCAAATTACCAGAAACCCTGACTTAATTTCGATCGCAAACCACCCAGATAGTACATTGTCATTGATGAATCCATCTACCAGCTATACAAAAGGTTGAGGTTTGCCGGTTATGTAAACCCTATTCCCGTTGTGGCAATAGAGAATTCAACTCAATGGGTCAACCCAAATAAGACCTGTGCATATCATTACGACATGAAGGGGAACACCATTGACGAGTGTCGTACATTGAAAGATAAGATTCAGACATTGATTGATAAAAATGTCGTAGAGGCGAAGGAAGCTGCACCCAACATCCGCAACAATCCTCTTCCAGATCATAGGGGCAAAGGGATCAATGTGATAGAAACTGATGAAGTGTGGGATATGGAGGGATCAATTGGACTTATCAAAGAGGGTGACAATCCTAAGAAGCTCGCAGTCACGCTCAATCCTATTGTAGTCTAGGTACAACTACCAGTTGAGGTTGAGGTAACCGCATTGGTTCCATTTGAGGTAGAAGTAACACCACCTGCAGCCACACCTATTCCATTTGAGGTAGAAGTGACCACACCTTTCATAGTGACAATAGCAACCACGCCTCCTTTCAAGTCCAATGCCATACATTGGGATTACATTGCCGAAGCTAGGCGGAAAGGAAAAGCAAAGATGGAAGAATCTGGTGCCGCACAGGGAATGACTAGAACTGGAAGGATTTATTCACCTGAAAATTTGGGAGGATCAAGCAAGGAGGCTACTACCAAACAACCTATCATTGAAACTAGACCGGAAGATCTTTGAAGGAAAGTACAAGCGAGGTAATACTCTATCGTCGATCATTTAAACAAGACCCCCGCCCACTATTACAAAATTCAGAGGTGCATAAGAATGCTCTGATGAAGTTATTGAATGAAGCTTATGTGCCCAATAATATCACCAGTTGAGAGATGGCCAACATGGTAGGGCAAGTGCTAGAGAGTCGCAAGATCACCTTTCACAAGGATGAACTATCGCCCGAAGGGTTAAGTCACAACAAAGCATTGCATATCACGGTACAATTTGAGGACAAATTCATTGCCAGGGTCCTAATAGATGGGGGTTCTAGCCTCAACATTTGCCCATTGACTACCCTAAAAAGGTTGGGCAAAGATTTCCATGAGATACGGGCAGGAAGTATGAACTTGAAAGCATTTGATGGGTCTCAAAGGGCCACGATTGGGGATATTAAACTCTGTCTGCAGATGGGGCCAACTTGGTTCGATGTTGAGTTCCAAGGACTAGACATATCAACTACATACAATCTTCTATTGGGTCGACCTTGGATACATGCCGCTGGGGCCTTGGCTTCCACGCTACACCAGGCCGTGAAGTTCCAATGGAACCATCAGGAGGTAATCATTCACAGAGATGGAAGTAACCCCATTTACACCAGTCAAACTATCCCGATTAAAGAGAATATAAGAAGGCTGGGCGGAGAAACTTCTCACCACATTGAACATGTCAATGTAATTGAGAAGGACAAGTGGTGGAGTAACAATATAGAAAGCATATTGGCATGTTCTGGGTATGAACCTAGCAAAGGGCTTTGTAAGGAACTCCGGGGCATTACTAAATCGATACAATTGAAATGTCATGGCACAACTTTTGGGCTCAGATATCAGTATACATGGCAAGAATATGATGACTGGTTTCCTCCATGGAGTGGTCCTTATTACCCTCTCGGGCAGCCGGTACAACACCTAAGTCAGACTTTTTACCTGGCCGATACAATATTGGGATATACAGAGGAAGAAGCTTTGGATGGGTTGAGAAACTTGTTCTTGAAAGACGAAAATATGGATTGCAATGTGATAATTGAGGAGGAGGAGGAACACGGTCTCACCATTCAGACTGTGGAGAAGGGAGTTATTCTCAAGAATTGGACTGCCACACCATCCTGGGCCTGCCGAGTCCTTGGGTATCTTGGCAATTAGCTTGATTTGTTTTTATAGCCATTCTAGGCACTTTAGATATTTTTAGTAATTTTGATTTAAAGACGTATTTTTTTTCAAAATAATTGCTCGAGTCATCGAGCCGTACTTGCTTTGTATATTTTCAAAATTATTTAATGCATTGCTATTTATTATTCATTATTATCTTTCACATTTTTCTTCTACAGTGTTATTATTAATTTTCCTGATGAACCGATGACTGTGACATGTAATGAGACAATGCAATATAAGGACAGTGACTCAGAAGAAGAGGATGAAATACCTGAGGAAGTTATCAGAGAGGTTGAGAACTTTGAGAACAAACCTAAGTCCAACCTAGACAAAACCGAAGCAATCAATTTGGTAGACGTCGAAACTGTCAAGGAGACTCGCATAAGCATTAACTTATCACCATCATATAAGGAAGAGTACATTCGTTTCCTGAAGGAATATGAGGAAATATTTGCATGGTCATATGAAGACATGAACGGTCTGAGCATATCCATAGTGGCTCATAAATTGCCTACCAATCCAATGTGTCCGCCAATGAAGCAGAAACTCAGAAAGTTCAAACCAGACATGAGTCTGAAAATCAAGGAGGAAGTCAGTAAGTAGATCAAAGCCAAAGTCCTCAGGGTAGTTGAGTACCCAACCTGGTTAGCCAACATTGTACCAGTTTCGAAGAAAGATGGGAAAGTCAGGGTGTATGTTGACTATCAGGATTTAAATAAAGCAAGTCCCAAGGATGATTTCCCACTGCCAAATATACACATCCTGATCGACAACTGCGCCAAGCATGAACTCCAATCCTTTGTAGATTGCTTCGCGGGTTATCACCAGATCTGGATGGACGAAGAAGACGCAGAGAAAACAACTTTCATTGCATCGTAGAGAGTGTACTGCTACAAGATGATGCCATTTGGTCTAAAGAATGTTGGGGCTACTTACATGAGCCATGAAAACCATCTTCCATGATATGATACACAAGGAAATAAAGGTATATGTCGACGATGTCATCATCAAATCCAAGAGGGCTACAGATCACATAGCAGACTTGGGGAAGTTCTTTGACAGGCTAAGAAGGAACAATTTGAAACTAAACCCCACAAAATGTACATTCGGGGTTCCCGTAGGAAAGCTCTTGGGATTCATTATCAGCCGCCGAGGAATCGAGCTGGACCCATCCAAAGTTAAGGCTATCCAAGAGTTACCACCACCAAAAAGCAAAAAGGACGTGATGAGCTTCCTAGGACGCCTCAACTACATTAGCTGCTTCATAGAACAGTCCACGGTAATATGTGAACCCATCTTCAAAATGTTGAGGAAAGATGCTGAAACCAGTTGGACCGAGGACTATCAGAAGGCTTTTGACAAAATCAAGGAATACATGTCTACACCGCAGGTCCTACTCCTGCCAGAACCTGGGAGACCTTTGCTACTCTATTTATCCATATTAGATGGAGCTTTCGAATTTATTTTGGGACAACATGACAAGACATGAAGAAAGGAGCATGTCATATACTACTTGAGTAAGAAGTTCACACCTTACGAAGCATAATACTCTCTACTGGAATGCACTTGCTATGCTTTGACCTGTATAGCTCAAAAGTTGAGGCATTACTTCTGTGCCTATACCACATACCTCATTCCAGGATAGACCCTCTGAAGTACATCTTTCACAATCCCATTCCAACCCTCAAGTTAGCCAAGTGGCATTTATTGTTAAGTGAGTTTGATATCATCTATGTAACTCAGAAGGCAGTCAAAGGACAAGCATTGGTAGGCCATCTTGCTGAAAATCATGTGGGAGGAGAATCCAAAAACATAAAATGTATTTTCCTAATGAAGAAGTATCACTCATATAAGAGGACATTGCTGAAGCATACGACGGTTGGAGAATGTTCTTCGATGTGGCTGCAAACTTCAAAGGAGTAGGCATTGGAGAAGTTTTGGTATTAGAAACTGGTCAACAATACCCGGTATCCGCAAAGCTTAGGTTTTCATGCACCAACAATATGGCAGAATACGAGGCATGCATCATGAGGCTCAATTTGTCCATCGATATGAATATACAAGAGTTGCTGGTAATTGGCGATTCGGATCTTTGGGTACATTAGGTTCAAGGAGAATGGGCTACAAAGAACACCAAGATACTACCATACTTGTATCATGTGCGGGAATTGATGAAAAGATTCACAAAGATAGAATTCAAACATGTACCCAGAATTCAAAATGAGTTTGCAGACGCACTGGCCACTTTATCATCAATGTACAACATCCAGATAAGAATTTTATCGATCCCATCCCAGTGAAGATCCATAATCAACCCGACTTAATGTGCTCATGTTGAGGAAGAAACGGATAGAAAACCTTGGTTCCACGATATCAAAGAATATTTGGCAAAAGAAGAATATCCAGAACAGGCAAACCATACTCAGAAACGCACACTACGGAGGTTGTCCAATCACTTCATCCAAAGTGGAGGGACCCTGTATAGAAAAACTCCTGATCTGGGGTTGTTAAGGTGTGTTGATGCAAAAGAGACTTCTAGATTGCTTGAGGAGATACATGTCGGGACTTGCAGACCACATATGAACGGTTTTGTTCTAGCCAAAAAAATACTCAGAGTTGGATATATTTTGATGACCATAGAAATGGATTGTATCCGGTACGTCCAGAAATGCCACCAATGCCAGGTACATGCAGACATGATAAAGGTACCACCAAACGAGCTCAATGTAACAAGTGCACCTTGGCCTTTTGCTGCCTGGGGAATGGATGTCATTGGTCCAATCGAGCCCACCGCTTCTAATGGGCACCAGTTCATTTTAGTGGCCATCGATTACTTCACAAAATAGGTAGAGGCTGCATCCTACAAAGCTGTAACCAAGAAAGTCATCGCAGATTTTGTCAAGGATCGTATTATTTTCTGATCGGGGTTCCTGAGTCCATTATCACTGATAATGCTGCCAATCTCAATAGTGACCTGATGAAATCCATGTGTGAAACCTTCAACATCAAGCACAAAAACTCTACAGCCTACATGCCTCAAATGAATGGAGTTGTAGAAGCCGCCAACAAGAACATCAAGAAGATACTAAGGAACATGGTAGAAAATCACAAACAATGGCACATCAACTAGGGCAACTCCCTATTTACTAGTTTATGGTACCGAAGCTGTTATTCCAGCTGAGGTAGAAATTCCTTCTTTAAGGATCATACAAGAAGCCGAACTCAGTGATGCAAAATAGATAAGGAACTGCTATGAGCAACTAGCCCTCATCGATGGAAAAAGAATGAATGCAGTATGCCACGGTCAACTTTATCAGATTAGAATGTCTAGAGCTTTAAACAAAAGGGTCAAACCAGGACAATTCACACCAGGGTAGTTGGTGCTGAAGAGGATCTTCCCACATCAAGATTGCCAAAGGGAAATTCTCATCCAACTGGCAAGGTCCTGACATGGTTCACCGGGTACTAACAGGAGGAGCACTCATACTTGCAGAAATAGACGAAGAAGTTTGGCCAAAACCTATCAATTCAGATGCAGTCAAGAGATACTATGCTTAGATTGTTTACACTCATTCATCTGACGTAACTGAACTATACTTGACCCGATTCCTTTTTAAGAGGGGATACGTAGGCAGCCCTATGTGTTTGGTCATATCTTAATAAAATTCTCATTTCCCCTAGAACCAGAAACTGGGGCAGAATTTTGAAGAGTACCTTCAAAGTTCCGGAATGAGCAAAGCCAACGCCATCATAAGAAAGACAATTAAGTAATTGGGGCAGAATTTTGAGAAGGATTCTCAAAATTCCGGAGTAGATCCAACAAACCTCGTTGCACACAGAGCGGCCAAAGGATCAAACTAGGGCAGAATTTTAAGGAGGACCCTAAATATTCTATCCCAACGAAGCTGCAATGTCTCTAAAAGTGTTACAATCATTAGTTCATCTAATATACTTGATATTAAATATCACTATGTTTTCTAAAATAACTCTATTTTATCAACAAGTGCATATTTTTGAAAACTTTATTTCTGTAGCCGCCAGGTGTTACCCAGGATGACTCGAACAGGGTCTCCAGAAAAAGAAAAGCAAAGCAAGAAGACAAAGGCACAAAACAACCTTTCCCCCTACAAAACTCATGATTATTCTTTGGATGCAGGCACAGTGAACATAACGAGAGTATCCGCAAATATACACGTATCAAAATCACTAAAAATCAGGCTGTTAGATGCAAATATATCTCCAGCTAAGAAATATTCTACTCTTATTTGCTGCTTGTTCACTGCATAGGGCTAAGCATTGCCTTCCCTCGCATGAGACTAAGCATTGTCTCCCTTTCTTGCATGAGGCTATGCCCGGACTCCCTATTTGCATAAAGCTAAGCATTGCCTTATCTTTGCATGAGACTAAGCTCTGTCTCGATCCTTGCATAAGGCTAAGCCCTGCCTCCATATTTGCATAAGGCTAAGCATTGCCTTCTCCCTGCATGAGACTAAGTCCTGTCTCAAATCTTGCATGAGGCTAAGCCCTGCCTCCACATTTGCATAAGGCTAAGCATTGCCTTCTCTTTGCATGAGACTAAGCCTTGTCTCAAATCATACATGAGGCTA
This sequence comes from Nicotiana sylvestris, assembly GCF_000393655.2. Classification (NCBI taxonomy): domain Eukaryota; kingdom Viridiplantae; phylum Streptophyta; class Magnoliopsida; order Solanales; family Solanaceae; genus Nicotiana; species Nicotiana sylvestris. Next base: position 95,951,982 of record NC_091058.1, read on the forward strand.
AGCCCTGCCTCCTTACTTACATAAGGCTAAGAACTGCCTTCTCCTCGCATGAGACTAAACCCTGTCTCAAATCTTGCATGAGGCTAAGCCATGCCTCCTTATTTGCACAAGGCTAAGCACTGCTTTCTCCTTGTATGAGACCAAGCCTTGTCTCTAGTCTTGCATGAGGCAAAGCCCTGCCTCCATATTTGCATAAGGCTAAGCACTGCCTTCTCATGGGACTAAGCATTGTATCCCCTTACATAAGTGGTGTTCTATTCTAAACTTTGCATTATCTTCTTCTCTCGGGGCTAAGCTCTACCCCCAAACTCTATACGAGTCTAACCGTTGCCTTGTTATTACCCTTGGTATCATGCCTCTGCACTTCATGGGCTGATGTATAGCCAATTTGTCCAAAGGCGTCATAGTCCGAATGCATCATCCTCAAAGCCTAAAGACACTATGTCATGGCCTAAGGATCTCTCAATACAGAACATCATTATTCAAAGGTGTCATTGTTCAGAGGCACCATTTTCATGGCCCGAAAACATCATTTCATGGCCTGCCAATCTCTTATCTCATGATTCATGGCCCGGGACGTCATGGTGTAAGGACGTCATCTTCACTGTCCAAAGACAAACTTTCATGGTACAAAGGGAATTTGCATCATATTTAAATTCTCACAATAATCTATATACTTACGTGCATTGTGTTTTAAGTTTTGTAGGAAATCTAGGAAGTAACTGTTCTTCAAATAGGAGCAACCTTCGCTCCGGTTTACGCCTGTACCATTTGTGCCTTACCATTATTTCAAATGGAACCGACTCTCATCAATTATCCGCCTTTACTCTATGACTGTTTAGATACCCACCTTGTGACACATCCATTACAATTCAGATTCGTCTTCATAACTCTACACAAACCCATTCGATACTACCCTTCCCAAGAGAATATTGTTTTGAAACTCGCTATCATTCATATAACAATTCCATCGGCCTCATTCACCGTTGGGTCCAGAACTACACATGGTAGGATTCCTGTAAAACCAAGGATATGTAGGCAGCTCAGAGACCACGGTGCGGCCTATATTCTTGAAACACCCAATTCGGTCAAAATCGGTCATCATTTCTTTACCTGAAAACTCTTTCATCCTTCCCAGGTAAAGAGGGGCAGCTGTTGATACCTAATTTTTCCCTCATATATTTCAAAATGCATATATACTCTCAAAATAGTGCATGAGCATCAACCAGTATTTTTCCATAATTTTTTTGTAATTTTTAAAGGGATCTTTTCATTCTAGCATTTTATTATACAAATAGTAACTAATTGCATCACAAATAGTTTTATGATAATTTTATTGCTTAATTTTATTATTTTTATTTATACTAATCTTTGATTATTTTATGAACAACCATATGTACATGTTAGGGTTATAATTGCAATAACTTTGTAATAATGGCCTCATGTGTGCATAATTACCTTATCTTTTATATTTTTATAATACTAAGTAATTATTTTAAATCATTTTCATGAACAAATAATATTTTTATCATTTAGAAATTATTTTATAAAATTGTTTTATTAAGTTAATTGAGTATTTAAATAATAGCCCCTTTTTCTTAATCAATTTCGGATCATAGCCCAATTTTCTACCCCAGACCAATTAAACCTTAGCCCAGTACCCTAATCTAACCCAAACCCAATAACCCAATTATTATAACCCGCCCAACCCCAAATTCAATCTTGGCCGTTCATCTCAAGAGATCAACAATCCAGGATACTCTTTCCCTTTTTAATATCCCTAACTCCCAAACCCTACCTCATCTGAAAAAGTTCGCCGCCCCTTGAATCCCTTCCCTCCTTTCTTCTCTCTCAGACACTCCCTTAACCCTAGTCGCCGTCACCGGAAAACCCTCCATTCCATGGGGTTTCCCTGTGATTTTAGGCCCCAGCCGGCCTCTTATCTTCACTGGTTGTTCGATTTTGCTGTTATATGAAGGAATCTCGAATAGATTCAACTCAGAGTCGACTTAAACTCTTCATTTCTTTGATGAAACTACCTTGTGTTCATCGTTATGTTTGTGAGTATTATTATCTTTATGATTATGGTTTGAAACTCTGGTTCTTAACTGAATTTTTCTCGCCTCGTTTCGTTCTTCAAAACCCTAATCTCTTTCTATTTGAGTCTGTTCAGATCTATGTAGATCTAAGATGATTTTAAGTTTATCTGGTATTTTTCTTCAAAACCTTCTGTTTCTTCCTTATTATTAACCGATTTTTATGTTTTTCTAAAACTAGGGTTTCATCTTTAAGTTCTCTGCAAAAGGATTTTAAAGTTTCTAAGTGTTTAAGTCTTATTGTATTAACTGGTTCGATTGATTTTTCATGCCTATGTTGTAAACCCTAGGGTTTCTTCTTATTTCACTAATTATTTCAATTTTTGCCTGTTATTTTCATCTATATCAACTAGAAGAGATTGACTGATTTTATTAGGGTTCAAATTATATTTTTCTGCCAAGATTGATACTTTTCTGTGATTTTTTACCTATTTTCCTTATTTGTGACACCTAATTGGTATTACTTGCCTTAATTAGTTTATTAACCGGATTTATGGGATGTGATTGCTTTAGCCGACTCCTAGATAGTCTTTAATTGATTTTATTGCCTTGTTTAACCTCTAATTTGGCTGCTAATTGATTCTCCCTAAGTTAAGGGATATTTTACGGATTCTATTGTACTAATTAGTTGGGTTTAGCCCCAATTAACTGGTTGATTTTATTTGTATACCTTATTTATGAACTCTTTTATTCTTTGCCTTATTTGTTTTACCTTGCTAAGTGCTATATAATCCCCCATTCTGACTTCTTTCAAATACACGAACACACATAGAAAGACACAGAAACACACACAAACTCTTGCTCTTATTCATAGACACTCCCATTGCAATTCTTTCTATTACTTGTGTTTGTTGCACTATCTGGCTGACTGAAAGTCAAGGCTAGACTCTTGGATCCTATTTTCTTCTCTCTTATTGCTATGTCTTAATTGGTATGTCTCCACTTCTGCTATAATTCAATATGCTATGTAATTAGACATATGTTCTTCATGTTTACAACTTTTAAACAACATGTCTTTCTCTGTTATCTTGTCCTATTCAATATACTATGTAGTCAATCTGTTGTAGATATCAACATGCCTCTGTTTGCCCTTATGTTTCTGTTAACTAGCATGCTTTAACTCCTATGAATTTGTCCTATCCAATATGCTAGTATGGTCAATACACTTTAGCATATTCCTGCTCGACCCAGGATACTGGTTCACCTGTTTCTCAACTAGCATGTTTCAATCCCTGTCATGTTTTATGTGTTTACCTTAACAGGTTCCTGATTAATTCATGATTTCTATGCTCTCAACTTTTGCTACCTTTTCTGTATGACTGTCTGATCAGTAACTTGATCCCATCATGTTGTTCTCTATTTAATATATGCCTATATGCTCACCTAGTAATAGCTAATGAACTAAGTCAATCCCAAGCAATGTGAAACCTTGTTTGAATTGATTGTGAATCTGTTATGTCTGTTGTTTGACTACTGGAGTTCATGTCTGAACCCCATCTGCTGAAAAATGGCCCTATTCTATTTGCAACCTCTTTCTATTCACTTCTGAAAATAAATTGTTTTTCATAAAACTATCCCCTACCCTTGTATACTATTTTTCAACTCTTACTCTTAGTTAACTAGGGTCCTGCCACCCCCAATGTGAGCACTGCTTAAGGTCCATGAGGCTTCTCTGAACTCTGACACATTGGGGCTGGTTTTCCAATCCTTTCTGAAATTTGTGTTGAACATCTGATTCTAGTGTAAGCACTGCCCGGAGTCCCTGAGGCCCTTGGGAACTTTGATACACCAGGAGCCAGTTTTAGGTGCTATGGATGGGCTACCGCTATGCTTAAAGTTTTTATGTTCGAAGGCCTGGCTCCCAGGTTGATATTAGGCCTATGAAAGCTCCCTATAATATAATGGATACTATTATGTAACTTATTCATATTGGTCTATGATAATAATTCTTGTAAAAACAGATATGCGGTATTAATAAAAGTTGGGGAGGAATTTTTTATATTTTGTTAGATTCGAATAGAAATCATGCCTATAGGTTGTTGTGATGATTGTTTACTTATATGTATTAGAAACCATGCCTATAGGACTTATCTCATTCTGTAAAATACTGAATTTTCATACTTTACATCATTAGAAATCCTGCTTCTAAGTCATTTCTCAATTCTGCATCAATAATCATGTTTTCAGAACCTTCATGTGTGTATTAGAAATCATGTTTCTAGGAATTTGCTTGTTGAACTCGCTTGGCAACTGATTAACGCTTTTACTTGCCTAGAAATCATGCCTATAGGAAACACATATAAAAATCAATCTTGACACTTAGACATCATGCATATAGGAAATAAGTGTGAAGACAGCTTCAACACTAGATATCATGTCTATAGAGAAAGTGAATAAAATTAGTTTTATGTATCATGGAATAACGTTTGTGATCAGTTTCAGCACTTAGAAATCATGCATATAGGGTATAAAAGATAAATCTTCCTGTTAAGAATCAATCACTAGTTATAAAATTATAGTATGATTAACGTTTAGATGCCATGTCTATAGGATTCTGCCAGTTATCATTTAGGCAAGCCTGTAGGACAATTAAATCTTGGGTTTAAAATAGTGATTTTCTTATTGCTTGAAACGTGCTTAGATTCAGTAAGTGATAAAAATCAGCAGGCAAACTGATAAGTATTCACTGCCTTGCCCTAATAAAACGGCTTCATATTCTGTGCTCATTTAGATATCCTGCCTATAGGACCCTAATCGTTTTAAAATTGCTTGTTTGAATAGCGTGCATTTGTTTGTCTATTTTTGGAGGTAAATATGAGCCCTCTTAAGTGATCTATTATGTGACAATCCTACTTGTTTATTTGTCGCCTACTTTTATCCTTTTAAGCACCATAGGTGAGTCTAGAACCACCTTAAATAGAGGTCCTAAACACCTCCAAGACCATAGGTAAGGGACGGGTAGTGCACGCATAGGATACGTATTCGATACTGTTAGAACGCTTAGGTAATAATTAAGGGGAGGGTAGTCGGGTAGTAAAGGATATGATGACATGTGCGCTAATGCTACGCGTAACACCTCTATTTGAGGAAGGTTACCGAGTATTTCACAGAAGTGATCCTATAGGCTAATAAACCTAGGACCCTTTTTATTCCCATTTTCAAATAATCTCTATTTGTTTAAACTGATTTATTTCCATAAAGACTAATTCTCTTAAATTGAGTTTGGTTGGGACCCACCGTTGTAGACCTCGAAGGGTGCATAACACCTTCCCCTCAAGGTAATTTCGAGCCCTTACCCAATCTCTGGTGATGTAAACCAGTGTATGAGTTATTTGCTTTAGGTTTCCTAACGCACCTTAATCCGTTAGGTGGAAACTCTTCAAATTTCTTACCTAATTCCCAAAAGGAAAGAAGTTGTCCCCAAAATGTCGAAACTCGAACTCCGCGAGGAAAAAGGGGGCGCGACAGCATGGCGACTCTGCTGGGGATATTTTAGGCTCTTACCATAACAAACTTGCTTTTTGTGAATTAGTCTTAAGCATGCTTTATTCTGTTAATACGTGTGCACCATTTCCCCTTCTCCCTTTATCTGGATTTAATTGCCTATTTTCAAGAATTTATGATTTTCTTTACTACAAAAACTGACTTGTCTCCCAGTTTTCTTTCTTAAACATCTTTCAATTATTAAATACTGTATTTATCATTTTTAACATGCAAATATGTGACAACATGCTATTTATTATTGCATAAATCATGATCAACATCATATTCCACTCGTGCGTAATCAATCTTATAGAAATGCTTGATGAGTGTTTGCGCTCTTCCTATATATCAAAACTTTAAATTCGGAAAGGCGTAATTGCAGTAAAACTAGTCGATCAACGGTGCAGTCGACGGTTTCGTACCTTTCCCCCTCAAGTTTTCCACTTGAGGGTACCAGTCTAGACCTCTATAGAAACCTTACCCTTGATTAATATGTTGTCCACATAATAACCCTTTAAGACAAGCCTCGTTCGGTTGTATATCAAGGAAATAGTCAGGTTGCATGGCACTCTAGTTTCTATCTTTTTATCAAGGGGCATAGTTCACAACTAATTTTTGGAAAATATTTCGACAAGGTTTGGGTACTCAGGTGAATCTTAGTACAACCTTTCACCCACAGACTAACGGGCAGGTAGAGTGGACCATTTAGACGCTCGAGGATATGTTGTGTGCTTGTGTTCTTGACTTTAAAGGTGGCTGGGATGATCATTTTCCACTCATAGAATTTGCCTAAAACAATAGTTATCATGCTAGCATTAAGATGGTACTGTTTGAGGCTTTATATGGTTGGAGATGTAGATATCCCATTGGGTGGTTCTAGATTGGGGAATCAGAGTTGATAGGCCAGACCTCGTGCATCAGGCTATGAAGAAGGTAAGGATCATTAAGGAAAGGTTAAAAACCGCCTAGTGTCGTCAGAAGTCCTATTAAGATGTTTGTTGTAGGGATTTGGAGTTCAAAGAGGATGACTGGGTATTCTTGAAGGTATCCCCCATGAAGGGTATAATGCAGTTTGGTAAAAAGGGAAGTTAAGTCCAAGGTATATCAGACTGTACATAATCATTCAGAGGATTGGTCGGGTAGCTTACAAGCTTGAACTACCTCCAGAGATGTCTTTAGTGCACCCAGTGTTTCATGTATCCATGTTGAAGAAGGTGGTTGGAGACCCGTCACTTATTATTCCAGTTGAGACTATTGAGGCTAATGAAGAATTGAATTATGAGGAGATTCCAGTTTCCATTCTTGATAGGCAGGTCCGAAAGTTAAGAAATAAAGAGATTGCATCTGTGAAAGTGTTATGGCCAAACCAACATATTTAAGAGGCCACTTGGGAGGCCGAGGAAGAGATGAAGAAGAAGTACCCCCATTTGTTTGAATAACCATGTATTTAGGTAGTTGTGTACTATGAAAATGTTAAGAGCTTACCTCTTATGAATTATGTATCACTTGTACATTTGTTGCTAAGGGTGTTCCTTTTTGGTAATATATTGCTTCTGAGGCCACAAATGGTGTTGTTTTCGTGTTATGTTGTGTCATTAGATTTTGTATATATTGTTAGGATTGGTTTCTGGAATTCTCTGACAGGTGAATAGGCCCAGTTATAGGGGAAATTCTGGCAAAAAGTTTGGAAATTTAGGGAGTTAGTCAAAATCTGGAACTGCTGATGTATGAAGTAATCGTTGAGCCACATTGGGTGCTAATGGCAGATTTTGACCCTCATTCGAGGATGAATGATCTTAAGCGGGGGAGGATGTAAGGCCCCATAAAATTTCACCTAAAACCCGGGGTTTCGTAGTGCGGAGGTAGAGTAATGTGATTGAGGGTTGTAGTACGGACTTTGTGGGTTGTACAATACGTCGGGGAGTTGAAGGAATCATTTTGCAGACCATGGCATTTCTGTGATCCCCTATGCCACCACAAAACCACTTTGTGGCCGCAGATTGGCCGCGGAGTGAAGCAGAACTTGAGCTAAGATTGAATACCATTATGTGGTCCATTATGCGGCCGCATAACCATTTTACGGTTGTACAATCCATAACAGAACCATCATGAGAAAACATCGGAAGGAGGTTCTGTGGTATATTATGTGATCGCAGAATGGATATGCAGACTACAGATCTATCACAAACATGTCCAACCCTGCCCAATTATTGGGACCCTTTCTGTGGTCCCCTTTGCAGGCCGCATACCTATTTTGTGGTCCAGTGTACGACTGCAGACAGGGCTTTGTAGAGTTTAAGTTTTTGAAAATTTTACTCGATCCCATTTTTTTAAAAACAACATCGGGTTTATTTTGCCCGGTTCCAACTGATATTTTAGAGAGAGGAAAGTGGTCTAGAGTTAGATGGGGGGATTCCTAAGCTAATTGTTCGCCAATCCTCGCTTATGACTTGGAGAATTCACAAGGAAAACTCACAAGGTATTCATCCAATAGGTAAGGTTCCATACCCTAGTGTTCAATTTTGATTTTGGGGTAGAAGATGGGTAATGAGGAGTGTGGTTCTTAGGTATAGGGGTGTTATCTATGCATGCATGTACTAACAAAGTTGTGGAAGGTTGTTGAGCTCAAAAGGGTAGATATTGGGTTGTGGGATGAAGGAATCCACAATAGGAGGACCTTGAAAACATAATGTCCACCTAGTATTTGATAGAATGCTCAAATGAGCTAAAACGACGAATATCTTCCTAATTTGTGTTCATTTTTTTTATCTCTCAAAATAGATTGGGGTTGCTAGGATTTCTGGAACATTGTAGTACTTAAGGGAGCTCAAAGTGAGGTATGTTGTCTAAACTTCTCTCTTATAATGGAATCTCATGTCGTTCTCGTAAGTCTCATGTATGATGGGCCAATTCCTTTTTTCTCATGTCCCGAGTTATTCATTATCAATTTGACTATTCCGAATAAGCTTTGCATCGAAAGATATATGGTTAAGATGTATTTTGAATGCTCTTGTCTTATTATGTTATCATTCGAGAATGTGCTCAAAGTATGGTTTGTGTGGTAAAATATTGTGACCTCAAGGCGTGCTTCAAATGAATGTTATTATGCCAAATTATGGAAAAAAAATCTAAATGTGCTTAAGACTCTTATGCTCACATGTGTACTTAAAATTTTGATTAGAAATACCTTGTTGTTGATAATCCATGATGATGTTTGAAAGTGAAAGAGGTGAGTATGAAATATAAAATGCAGTCGACGTGCCAAGAATAATATTACATTGGTGGCCAATAGTGCCAATGAAATAAAAAAATGTGTAACAGAATATGAAATGATCTGAAAATCCTTTATGTAATAAACATCTTGGGAATATCCTTATTCACAGAGGAAGGGTAGGTATAAATAACTAAACCCCAAAACTGTACGTGCCGGTGTAGGAGTGGATTGTGATTATTCCCCTTATTTGGGATGAGATTGATGTGATGAGATTATTCTCCTTAATTTGGATGAGATGATTTGCTAGCAAAGGGCTATGTTGATCCACACGACAATGTGGTGAGACGGCCTAGCCGATCGAGTCGAGATCGGATGCCATGCAGCACAATGGTGGTGATTGTGCTTGAGATATTGATTGAGGTTGTAATTGTGATTGTGATTGTGATTAGATGTCTTTAGGTGAGACGGCCTAGCCAATCGGGTTATGATCGGACTCCGTACTGAGAACAAAGTGTATATTGGTACTAAAGATTTCCCAACATAAAATATGGAAATTTACTTGAAATCTTATCTTGCTCCTTACTTGATGTGTTTGTATTGTTTGAGGCTCCCATTGATTCTATAATTGTTATTCCTTGTATTATACGTGTTCTATTTAGAGAGTGTTTAGTCATTCATAATAGTATCATTCCATATGTACTAACGTCCCTTTTGTTAGGGGTGCTGCATCTTTAATGGATGCAGGTAGTTCCACAGTAGGCGACATTAATAAGTGATAGCAATCACACTCTTCCCAGCTGACTTGGTGAGCCCCACTTCATTTCAGGGTCATGTATCTTTTGTTCTTGTGTATTATGTTTTGAGATATAGTTGGGGCCTTGTTGCCGGCATTGTATACGGCTAAAATCGGAGGGTCATCATGGCATTCCATAGCTCGTTTCCAGAAGGCTCGAGGCACAACTCGAGGTTTGATGAACTAGAAGGCTCGAGGCACAGCTCGATCTCGGGGCAGTACAAACTGGTGGCTATGATGAATGAGTGAGAGATTCAAAGGCGAGTGGTTAGAGATGACCAAGTCCATAAGAATAGTTCAAGTACGTACCGTGGCATTAAATAGTTGTACCAGCCGCATATCTTTGTAATAAATGCATATGTACTATGTTGGGGTTTCCCCTCCTATATAAAGGGGACCATTGTTATTTTTTGCACACATGATATTGAATATAAGAAAAATAACATTCTCCGCTTTCTAACTTAAACACCCTCTATTGTCTTTCCTTTGATTTATTACTTACATTTATTGGGTATTATTTATTGTTCTTCATTTGTTACTCATCATTGATCATAAAGAGCCATTATTGAGGCCTTTAGGACTGTTAGTCCTTCATCGATCACCCCCAGCCAAGCTCGTGAGCTCGACCTCTAGGGCCAGCATAGGCTAGCCCAAGACCTCGACTCTCGGCCACTCGGTTTGCATAGCATGCTATTTTCAAGCTCTTATCTTATTTTCTAGTCTCACACTTAGCATCTATTGCCTAACAAGTATTATAAAAATAAATCACATATTTTTAGAACCACAAAATCAAATCTAATTGTAATTACCATTTTTGAGGTAAACAGGCATTATCATAGTACTCTTTGTATCTATTAGAGGCTCCGTAGATATGGTATGGGTTGTATTTGAATCACTTGTTCCACTTTAAACTATGAAAGTGTATGTATTTTGAGATCTAAAATGAAGTAACTATTACTGATGAATTGGTGTTGTTCGCATGAACTCCTCATTGTCTAATTAACGAAATACAACTTCTTTTTATTTATGGGTGAGTTAGGTAGAAGGAAATCTAGCAGGCCTTCTCAGTCAGGTTATCTTGGTAGAGCGTCGATCGTGCTCCCCGAGGTTGGAGAGTGACAATGAGCAACACCCAAGGACCGTGCTCTAGACCTTTAGAAAAAAGAAGTTGTATGCAAAAATTTTAAAGTATGAATTCTAGCTTGATTCGGTGGCGTTTTTGGGGCATGTAGTGTCGAGTGAGGGGATCAAGGTAGATCCAAAAAAGATTAAAGCAGTGCAGAGTTGTCCCAGACCATCTTCAGCTACTAAAATTCAGAGTTTTCTTGGTTTGTCAGGGTATTACCATCGATTCGTAGAGGGTTTCTCATCTATTGCTGCACCTATGACCAAATTGACCTAGAAGGGTGCTCTGTTCAAGTGGACCGAGGAGTGTGAGGAGAGCTTTCAAAAGCTCAAGACTACTTTGACTACATCCCAATGTTGGTGTTGCCTACATGTTCGAGATCTTATAATGTGTACTGTGATGCGTCACGTGTTGGCCTAGGTGCGGTGTTAATGCAAGATAGTAGGGTGATTGCCTACGTGCTAGACAACTGAATGTACATGAGATGAATTATTCTATCCACGATCTTGAGTCAGCAACTATTTGTAACGACCAGATCAGTCATTTTGAGCATTTATACTTCACTTGGTGGTTCGAGGGCATTAGTATCTTTGTATGATGTTTTACAACTTGTGTGAATTGTCGGTGTTGGTTTTCAGGTGTTTCGGAACTTGTTTGGAAGAATGAATTTCATTGTTGAAGCTTTAAGTTGGAAGAGTTGACCATGCTTGAACCCGAAATGGGGTGTTGATGGTTCCGTTAGGTTCGGATGGTGATTTTGTACTTAGGTGTATGCCCGGATTTGCATTTGTATAATCTAGAAGGATTCGACACTAATTGGAAAAAGTTAAAAATTTGAAGGTTAGGAAAGTTCATAAGTTTGATCGGAATTTGACTTTGATGATATTGGATTCGGATTTTGGTTTCGAGAATTGGAATAGCTCTGTTTTGTCATTTGAGACTTGTGTGCAAAATTTGAATTCATTCCGGGTTGATTTAATATGTTTCGGTGCGAGTTTGGAAGTTGGAAATTCAAAGTTCATTATGTTCGAATTGAGGTGCGATTCATTGTCTCGATGTTGTTATGCATGACTTGAGGCCTCAAGTAGGTCCGTGTTATGTTATGGGACTTGTTGGTATATTTAGATGGGGTTCCGAGGGGCTCGGGTGAGTTGCAGACGTGTTTCAGATCAATTTCCTTCATTTTTGGCCTTGCTGGTGTCTGGTGTTCCAAGTCTTCTCTGCGATCGCGAAGTTACATGTGCGATCGCATAGATGAAAATCTGGAGTTGAGTAGTTCCTTCTTCGCATTTGCGAGTAGCAATCTGCATTTGCGTGGGTTTTTGGAGATTGGGCACTGCGTTCGCATAAGAGCCATCATGTTCGCATAGGGCTGGGCTGAGAATTGGAGTTGGAAGCTTCTTCATTGCGTTCGCGTATGAGGGAACGCGGTCGCAGAGTGTGGGCGCCTGTGTGCTTCGAGTTTTCATAACTTAGTATGTAATCGCGTAGCATAATTGTGGAAGCAATGTAGGTTATTCATCGTGATCGCAAAGGTTGTTCCGTGATCGCGATTCATTGATTTGCCCGGGGATTATAAAGTACTCTATTTTGGAGGTTTCACCCATTTTATCTTATTTGGAGCTATGGAGCTCGGATTGAAGCTATTTTTGAGGCGATCTTCACCATATAGATTGGGGTAAGTGTTCTATACTCAATTTTGGTTATATTTTATGAATCTATCTTCATTTATTATAACCGGATTGTTAATTTTAAAGAGAAAATTTGGGGATTTTTGTCTAAAGTTTCATAAAGTGAATTTTCAAGTTTTGAACATCGATTCAGAGTCAGATCTGAATGAAACTTGTATGGTTGAACTTGTAATTGAATGGGTTGTAAGATTTTGTGTGAGTTTTGTCAGGTTCCGAGGTGCGAGCCTAGGTTTGACTTTCTGGTTTACTTTGGGATTTTGATTAAATATTTGACCTTTGTCATTTGGAATTTTTTCCTTGGGCTTTATTTGATGTATTTGAGTTTCTTTTTGCTAGTTTTGAGCCGTTCGGAGGTCAGTACGCGTGAGATGGCATTTTTTGGGCATCTCTTGGCTTACTTGGTATTAGATTTGGCTTGTTCGAGGTAAGTAACACTTCTAAACTTGGTATTGAGGGTACGAAACCCCAAATTATGTGTTATGCGTTTGGTGTTAGGGTGACGCACATGCTAGGTGGCGGGCTACATGCTTATTCTATTGGGACCCACTGAGGTCTTTTTTTCTACTGAGTTATTTGCTTACGTTTCAATTGCATACTCAGTCGTCCGCATTCATATGCATATCATATCTCAGTCTCTGTTACCATTTATTAATATATCACATAATTATTTTTGGGTTGATTTTCGTGACATTGTGAGCCCGAAAGACTGAAGATATTAATGACTGAGCGAGGCCGAGGGCCTGATTGTGAGGATATTTATGGGAGCGGGCTGCATGCCGCAATAGATGTTATTAATTTATGCCATGATTGGCTTATCATAGCGCTTGGGATGAAGGAGCCCCTCCGCAGTCTGCACAACCACACAGTGAGCGCAAGTACCTACTGAGTGCGAGTACGAGTATGAGTGCGAGTGCGAGTGTCGAGTAACTAGGAGGACTGAGTGACTGTGAGGACTGAGTGATTGGGAGGACTGAGTGAATTGATACTCTGAAAGTATGTATATGATTTTTATCGCTGAGTTGCATCGCATTCGACATGCACACATGACATAGAGGCATAGAGCTGCATTTTCCTCATATTGTACGGTATCACGTCATTCATGACTTCTCATACACATTGACATGTAGGTGTAGCGATGTATTTTCCTCATGCCATTTGATAATGAAACATCACATCTGTTGTGGAAAAGTTTTGGGAAAAATCACAGTTTTACAAACCTACTTATATTTTGGTGATTTCGGTAAAAGAATTGAGTTTTCACTAATATACTTGAAAAGCATGCCTATTTTGCCGGAACTGTGAGCGAGTTGAGCATCTTATATCTGAGTATATTTCTTGTACCATTATTATTATTTTGTTATAAAATGTTGTTGGCTATTGGTTTTGGAATCCGACCTTTGTTCCAGCTTGTCTCCACGTTCATCCTAAGGTTAGGTATGTTACTTATTGAGTACATGGGGTCAGTTGTACTCATACTATACTCCTGCACCTTGCGTGCTGATGTTGGATGTTGATGTTGTTACGTACGACAGGAGCTAGATCTGAAGATGTACATATGTTCCATTTATGGCTATTACTTGTCCTTGGTAGCATTAGATTCGAATTCTGTTTATTTACATTTCAAACAGATATTGTAATTATTATAGTTCAGTCTTTTAAAAATCTAAAACTTAGAAGCTCATGATTTGTACTACCAGTTATTGGGAAGTGTAATAAAGTTAGTTATATTATCTTTAGTTTCTTAGTTAAATCTCATTTGAATGGGATTGTTGTTATTTGGCTTACCTAGCAGGTGAGGTTATGTTCCATCACGACTAGTTAGATTTTGGGTCGTGACAAGTTGGTATCAGAGCTTTAGGTTCATAGATTCTACGAGTCATGATCAAGTGTCTAGTAGAGTCTTGCGGATCGGCATGATGATGTCCATACCTATCTTCGAGAGGCTACAGGGTATTTAGGATATACTTACCATATTTCATTCCTTATCGTGCAACATTGATCCAGTTTGAAATGTAACTCTTTGAATTCCTTCCACGCATTTGTATGTGCATGTGAGCGCTTGGTATTAGCTGTGCATTGATGGCTTGTGAATTCCATGGATGAGGTGCGAGATGCAATTTCTGTATGCTGATGATGGGCCAGTCTGAAGGACTTGAGGCTGGATTTTGACTATAACTTGAGCACGAGGATTTTGGTCTTATGAGCACGTGCCTTTGGAATTATATGCCCGGTAGTGTCCCTATGGGTGGGATTTATGACTTGATGAGTGGTTGGATGGCTATATGATGAGTATGATGTGATTGCGGGATGTGCTCAAATGGTTTGAACGTGACGAGAAGAGTTTGCTTGGGAGGTGAAAAGGACTATTGGGTGCTTGATTTCTATCTTGATGTGACGTATAGTCTCGAGTTATAAGTGTGTTGAAAGATTTTTCGTGTTGTTTAATTGTGGAACGAATTAAATTCTCATATCTTATTGATGAGTTCACACTCAGGAAGATTAAATGATGGCATAGTAGTTGTGGCTGTGAAAGGGTATAAAGAGATGTCAGTTTGAGACTAAGTAGGTGGATTATAATCTGTGAGGTAATCTACGGATGTGTGATCCTTATGATATTGTGTGAAGGCTTTCTTTTCTACCAATGGGTTATAATTGTGCAATTTGAGGTAGATTGGTTGTAATGGTTGACTTACCATCACGAGGGTGAATGCGAGATTTGCAGATGATTTGAGGTATTATGTGGTTTATGTTACGTGAGTTTATGAAGGATTTAGTTGAATCTCACTGCGGTATTATGTTATAATATGTATAGGCATTGTAAGTTATCATATGTTTTATTCCATGGTTTTAAGCCAAGTGGGGGAGTCTACTATCGACGAGTTAGTTGCACGATTATGTATTGGGTTGGTTTCAGTTTGAGGCACATCTATGACTTAGATGTGACTTGCGGAGGTTGAGATCGAGGATGACTCGAGTAAAGGGATTTCTGGATACGGGTTATATTACACTTTATGGGTATATGGGAATCATGGAATGATTGAGTGATTATTCGTGAAGGATGTAGTATGCATGGAGTAGGAATTTGCTCGGTTGTGTTAAGGTGGGGTTACTTCTTTGGGTTTCATCGTGCTAATAGGGCACAGGTCGTTTGCCCCGTTTAGACGGTGAAATTGAGATTTGAGTAGAGTAGATGACTCTTAAGAAGGTTCTGATGGATTCAAGATTTTTATGTAGCAATTGAGAATTTTGTGGATTGGTATATGGCTAGAATATGAGATTTACATTAGATGGTGTCGAGACTCGTGGTATTTCTATATCATTATGGATTCCACATTTCAATATCAGGAAGGTGAAGGAAATGACTTTAGATTCACAGAAGGTCTCTTCATAGTGGATGTCTCGGTTGTGGTACTTTTGGGGTGCTTAAGAGGGCATGCAGTGGCTTATGGGCCTTAGGGCGGTGAGGCTTTATGCTAGGATCTTTTGTGGTGAGCTGTGGGTAAGGATCATGGTGTTCTGTTAAGGAGAAAGTGTCAACTTGAGGGTAATTCAGAAGGAGCTCAGAGAAATAGGGCAGATTGGTAGTAGGTTGGATCAATATGGTAATGGTATGCTCTGTTCTTTTGGTTCTCATGATGTAGTGAATATCTACAGGTGTTTTGTGGTAGTACTCTTGGGTTTGGCCACTCGCGTGGCTTGGTTGAGTTAAAGAAATTCAATTCTGACGGCTTGATTGTGTGCAAATGAATTCAAAGTGCTCTCGAGGATTTCTACTACGGTTCGAGGTGTATATTTCCTACCAGTGTGAGGAGCATGTTGTGTATTGTGATTTTCTCCTGGATGGGATCAATGGAATGTTTTTGACTTATCGGGTATGTATTCTGCTGGTGCCTTAGATTTGATTATGAGATCCTCGTACTTTTCATATGATGGCATGAGTGATGCGGCGTGTTGTGTGAGATTAAGATTTGCGCGTGCAAGGTCACAGTTCAGTTTTAAAGGGAAGGTCTTTAATCTTAGGCAACATAGACTGTTTCAGATGACTAGGTGAATGATATTACTATTTGGTATTGCCTGAGGAGAGTGTACATTTCAGAAGGTGCATTGTGTTTTGACTTACAGATGCTTAATTGGTGTTATGGTACTCGCCTGGTTGATCCACTTCTGATATTCAGATTTTGCTATGTGGTACAGAAGAATTATAAAAGTATTCCTCGTGGGAGGATTGTATGTGAGAGATGTGTTAAACATTAGGGTAGTGGAGTTGGGATCAGATATGGTGATTCATGTGTTCTATAGATTTGGAGACTGGGATTTCTCAGGAGCAGATTGTTTCATGGTTATGGATTGTAAAAATGTGGCCAAAGTTATCCAAAGGATGGTGTGTGTTATGGTCAAGTCATCGTGGACCTTCGTAGGGTTATCTATCTATTTGTGGATGACAAGAGTTGATTTAGGGCCCATTAGTAGGCCTAATGAGGATGTGTTTTCTACATCGGGCCGGATTGGTTGACTCCATACTGGAATTGTTGAGGGATATGCCATTCCGTTAGAGTTGAGATTATTCGTGTTCTAATATGGTCTATATATTACTCTTCTATGCTACAAGGGTGTGATTCATTGGTTATATACACACTTGGTGCAGTTCTATTTGGGCCTTATAGCATAATTTGAGCGATAGGTGTATTAGGGTGTTGAATGATTGATTACGCATTGATTATGTTCTTCCAGACTATGGTATTGATTTATTTTCTTCCCAGTGGTTATGGTCATGCACTTTTGGTACTAGACGTCAAATTGCACGTGGTTGTTGATTTTGAGCATTGTGACTTGAGGTATTTCATGTAGACCAATGTTTGGATGGGGTCGTGCATTGCAGCGAAGTTATGTTAGGATATGATCCTTTGTGTTAGATTTGTGTGTTTTGGTTCTATGGGGTGTGATGGGTTCTTAGTATTGCGTTGTGGTGGTACTTGTTTAGCTTGCGGAACGGTTCTCCCATTGGAGTCATTTTCTATGTTTAAGTACACCTGAATTGTTACGTATTGGTGCACGTATTGCACAATTTATGGCTAAAGGTTGTAATGGTGTGGCATGTCAGTAGGGCGGCTGATTTGATAAGATGAGGTCGGCAAATCTAGAATGGGTGCTATCAGATCTGATTGCGGTATATTTGGAAGGATAATATCGGAAGTCAGCTTAGATATTGGCTATAGTTCTTGTCGAAGGAGGGAGAGTTCCATGATTTGTTGACCTGATAAGTGGTTACGAGTTTCTGTATGATTCTTTCATCATCAGCAGTGCACAAAGGTTTTAGAGCGAGGTTTTGTTTGATATAAGGTTTGTCACCGGTATTGGGTTGGTTCTCGAGCAGCTATTGCGATCGGAAGCTTTTGCTAAGAGCATTTGAGTTGTGTGTTATATCATGTGATTGTGTCTTGGGTTATGGTAACGGTTTGATGCAGCTTGTTCAAACTTATACAGTGTGTACATGCGAGATTTAGGTCTTTTTCCAGATGTTGGAAATTGGATTCTAAGGTTTATGGGCTAAGGTTGAATTAAGGATCTTCAGTTAGGTTGTGTCGTCAGGCTTATATGGATTATGGTGATGTGGGATCACCCCCGAGTATGTGCATGGTAAGGTCACACGACAATTTGACGGCTTAAGAGCAACTCTTGGAACGTTCAAGGACCAACGTTTGTTTAAGTGGGGGAGAATGTAACGACCCGACCAGTCATTTTAAGCATTTATACTTCAATCGGTGGTTTGAGGGCATGAGTATCTCTGTATGATATATTACAACTTGTGTGAATTGTCGGCATTGGTTTTCAGGTGTTTTGGAACTTGTTTGGAAGAATGATTTTCATTGTTGAAGATTTAAGTTGGAAGAGTTGACCAAGATTGACTTTTGTGAATTTGACCCTGGAACGGAGTGTTGATGGTTCTGTTAGGTCTGGATGGTGATCTTGGACTCGGGCATATGCCCAGATTTGCATTTGGATATTTTTAGAAGGATTCAACACTAATTGGCGAAAGTTTGAAATTTGAAGGTCCAAGATCATAAGTTTGACCGGGAATTGATTTTGATGATATCAGATTTGGATTTTAGTTCCTGAATTGGAATAGCGCCATTATGTCATATGGGCTTGTATGCAAAATTTGAGTTCATTCCGGGTTTATTTGATATGTTTTGGCGCGGGTTTTGGAAGTTGGAAATTTAAAGTTTATTATGTTCAAATTGAGGTGTGCTTTGTCGTCTTGATGTTGTTATGTGTGATTTGAGGCCTCGAGTATTTCCGTGTTATGTTATGGGACTTGTTGGTATGTTCGAACGGGGTCCTGAGGGGCTCGGGTGAGTTGCAGACGTGTTTCGGATCATTTTCATTCATTTTGGCCTTGTTGGTTCCTACTGTGTCTGCTGCACCAAGTCTTCTTCGCGATCGCGAAGTTAGAGGTGCGATCGCGTAGATGAAAATCTGGAGTTGAGTAGTTCTTTCTTTGTGCTCGCGAGTAGCAGTCCGCATTCGTGTAGGATTCTGGAGATTAGGCAACGCGTTCGCATAAGAGCCATCACGTTCTCATAGGGATGGACTAAGAACTGGAGTTGGAAGCTTCTTCATCGAGTTTGCGCATGAGGGAACACGATCGTGGAGTGTGGGTGCCTGTGTGCTTCGATTTTTCATGACTTGGTACGCGATCGCGTAGCATAATTGTGGAGGCAGTGTAGGTTATTCATCGCGATCGCGAAGGTTATTCCGCGATCGTTATTCATTGATTTGTCCGGGATTTATAAAGTACTCTATTTCAGAGGTTTAAACCATTTTATCATATTTGGAGCTATGGTGCTTGGATTGCAGTGATATTTAGGCAATTTTCTCTATATGGATTGGGGTAAGTGTTCTCTACTCAGTTTTGGTTATATTTCGTGAATCTATCTTCATTTTTGGTAATTGGATTGTGAAATTTAAAGAGAAAATTTGGGGATTTTTGTCTAAAGTTTCATAGAGTGAATTTTTGAGTTTTGAACATTGATTCAGAGTCGGATTTGAATCAAACTTGTATGATTGAACTTGTAATTGAATGGGTTTTCGGATTTTGTGAGTTTTGTCGGGTTCCAAGGTGCGGGCCATGTTTGACTTTTTGGTTTACTTTGGGATTTTGATTAAAGATTCAAACTTTATCATTTTGAATTGTTTCCTTGGGATTTATTTGATGTATTTGAGTTGTTTTTGGCTAGTTTCGAGCCGTTCAGAGGTCGGTACGTTTGAGATGGCATATCTTGGCTTGCTCGGCAATGGATTTGGCTTGTTTGAGGTACGTAACACATCTAAACTTGGTGATAAGGGTATGAAACCCCGAATTACGTGTTATGTGTTTTGTGTTGGGGTGGTGCACATGCTAGGTGATGGGCGTGTGGGTGTGCACCGCGTGAATTTTGACTCTGTGATTTCTGCGGTACTGTGTACTTACCTGATCTTATGTGTAACCATGAAATCTCTATGTACTAGAGCTATTGAGTTGTGATCCATGTTTGAAATCATGTCTAGGCTACATGCTTATTCTGTTGCGACCCACTGAGGTCATTTCAACTGTTGAGTTATTTGCTTACATTGCAATTACATACACAATCGTACGCATTCATATGCATATCATATCTCAGTCTCTATTACCATTTATTGATACATCACATCATTATTTTTTGGCTAATTTTTATGACATTGTGAGCTCGAGAGACTAGAGAGATTGATGACTGAGCATGGCCGAGGCCTGATTGTGAGGATATTGATAGGAGCAGGTTGTACGCCGCAGCAGATGTTATTGATTTATGCCATGATTGGCTTATTATAACGCTTGGGATGAAGGAGCCCTTCTGGAGTTTGCACACCCACAGTGAGGGCATGTACCTTCTGAGTTTGAGTTTGAGTGCCGAGAGCGAGTTCCGAGTGACTGTGAGGACTCAGTGACTGGGAGGACTGAGTGAAGTGATACTCTGAGATTATGCATATGCTTTTTATCTCTGAGTTACATCACATTCGACATGCACACTTGGCATATAGGCATGGAGATGCATTTTCCTCATCCTATACGGTATCATGTCATTCATGACTTCTCAAACACATTGACATGTAGGCGTAGAGATGTATTTTACTCATGCCATTTGATAATGAAATATTTTATCTATTGTAGAAAAGTTTTGGAAAAATTACAGTTTTACAAACCTACTCATATTTTGGTGATTTCGGTAAAAGAATTGGGTTTTCACTGATATACTTGAAAAGCATGCCTATTTTTCCAGACTGTAAGCGAGTTGAACATCTTATATCTGAGTATTTTTCTTGCACCATTATTATTATTTTGTTTTGAACTATTGTTGGCTATTGGTGTTGGACTCCGACCTTTGTTCCAGCTTGTCACCACTTTCATCCTAAGGTTAGGTATGTTACTTATTGAGTACATGGGGTCAATTGTACTCATACGACACTTCTGCACCTTGCGTGCAGATGTTGGATGTTGATATTGTTGCGTACGACAAAAGTTGGATCTGAAGATGTACCGATGTTCCATTTATGGCTATCACTTGTCCTTGGTAGCATTAGATTCGAATTCTGTTCATTTACATTTCAAACAGATGTTGTAATTATTTTAGGTCAGTCTTGTAAAAATCAAAATCTTAGATGGTCATGATTTGTATTACCAGTCCTTGGGAAGTGTAATAAAGTTAGTTATATTATTTTTAGTTTCTCAATTAAATCTCCTTTGAATCGGATTGTTGTTATTTGGCTTATTGGCAGGTGAGGTTAGGTGTCATCACGACTAGTTGGATTTTGGGTAGTGACACTATTGTTCATGCCTTAAAGATTTGGCAGCGCTATTTGTAAATTGTCCCTTATGAGGTCTATACTAACCACCGGAGTCTACAACATCTGTTCAAATAGAACGATCTTAAATTACGTTAGCAGCGATGGTTAGAATTTCTTAAGGACTACGATATCACCATTTTCTATCATCTCGGAAAGGCCAATTTGGTGGCTGATGCCTTGAGTTGTAAGGTGGAGAGCTTGGGCAGTTTAGCATAACTACTAGTAGTAGAGAGGCCATTAGCCTTGGATGTTCAGGCCTTGGCCAACCAATTTGTTAGATTGGATATTTCAGAGCCGAGTCGAGTTTTGGCATGTGTGATTTCTCAGTCTTCTCTATATGATCGTATCAAAGAGCGTTATGATGACGACCCCTATGTGCTTGTCCTCAAGGACATGGTTCAGCACGACGATGCAAAGAAGGGCACAATTGGGGATGACTGTGTGTTACGGATGTATGGTAGGTTATATGTGCCCAATGTAGATGGTTTGTGTGAGTTTATTCTTTAGAAGGCTCACAGTTCACGGTACTCCATTCATCCGGGGGCCACTAAGATGTATCAGGACCTGAGGTAACACTATTGGTGGATGAGGATGAAGAAAGACATAGTGGAGTATGTAGCTCGGTGCCTAAATTATCAACATGTGAAGTTTGATCATCAACAGATAGGTGGTTTGCTTCAAAGGCTAGAGATTCCAGAGTGGAAATGGGAGCAGGTTACTATGGATTTTGTTGTTGTGCTCCTACGGGCTTAGAGGAAGTTTGATGCAGTATGGGTGATTGTGGATAGGTTGACCAAGTCGGCCCATTTCATTCCAGTGGTGACTACTTATTCTTCAGAGCAGATCGCTCAGACCAAGGTAGCCTACAGGCTTGAACTACCATGTAGTTTAGCTACAGTTCATCCAGTATTCCATGTTTCTATGCTCTGGAAGTATCATGGCGATCCGTCTCATGTGTTGGATTTTAGCTCATTCTAGTTGGACAAGGATTTGTCTTATGCTGAGGAGTCTATGACCATTTTTGACAGGCAGGTTCGAACGTTGAAGTCGAAGAACATTACTTCAGTGAAGGTTCAGTGGAGGGGTCAACTAGTTGAGTAGGTGACTTGGGAGACTGACCATGATATGCATAGCCATTATCCTCATCTTTTTACCACTTCAGTTACGTCTCTCTACTCATCAAGGACGAACTTTTGTTTTAAAAGGGGGAAGATGTAACGACCCGGCCGGCTGTTTTGAGTATTTTAGCCCTGACCCCCTATTTATTGCCTCTCTATGTTGTATTATAGTTATATGATTTGCCAGGGGTGTTTGGTTTTGGTTTCGGGTGAGTTTCAGAGTGGAATGAGACATATAGTCCGTAAGGTGGAGCTTTAAGTTGAAAGAGTTGACCGTAGTTTGTATGTTGTGTAGATGACTCCAAAATGGAGTTTTGATGGTTCTAATAGCTCCGTATGGTAATTTTAGACTTAGGAGTGTGTGCGTATGTTGATTTGAAGGTCCGTAGGTCGTTTCGGTGTAAATTGGCAAAAGTTAGAAAATTGAAGGTTTGGAGGATTGGAAAGTTTGACCAGATGTTGACTTTATTGATATCGGGGTCAGATTTTGATTCCGAAAGTTGGAATAGGTCCTTCATGTCATTTGTGACTTGTGTGCAAAATGTGAAGTCAATTGGAGTTGTTTTGGTATGAATAGGCATTAGTTTGAAATTCGGAAGTTCATAAGTTCATTAGGCTTGAATCGGTGCGTGATTCATGGTTCTAGTATTGTTTGATGTGATTTGACGCTTTGAGTGTGTCTGTATGATCTTTTAAGACTTGCTGGTATGCTTGGTTGAGGTCCGGGGGACCTCGGGTGCAATTCGGATTATGTTCGGTGAATTTCAAAACCTTGGAGACTACTGAATCTTCTGCTATTGGTTTCCTTGTACGCGATCGTGAGTAGGGATTTGTGATCGCGAAGAGTTGTTTGGTGACTGGTAAAGTTTACTCTATGCGATCGTGAGATAGTTTATGCAAACACGAAGTGTGCTAAGTTTGTTCATCGCGAACCCATAGGGTAGACCGCGTTCACGTATAAGGAGTGGCGAGGCTGGGGGCTGAGGCAGGTTTATGCTACATGTTCGCGTGACCTGTTACGCGGTTGCGTAGGAGAGGCAGCTTATTCATTGTGTTCGTGATGGTTGCACACGATTGGCAAGTGCATTTATCCGAGCTGGGAGAATTACACTACGTGATTGCGAGTCTTTGTCCGCGATCACGATAGAGGGCGACTGGGCAGCATAATTTAAGTTTTAAAATGTGTGTTTCATCTTATTTTTCATAATTTGGACCTAGAGAGCTCGGTGTGAGGTGATTTGATTAGTGTTTTTGAAGGAAATCGTTGGGGTAAATAATTCTAACCCGTATTGGACTATATTTCACGAATCTATTTCTATTTTCATCATCTAATTTGTGATTTGAGTTGGAAATTTGGGAAAATATTGTGAAAACTTCCTAGACTAAATTTTGGGGTTTTGAAAGGCGATTTGAGGTCAGATTTGAGTAATTCTTGTATGGTTGGACTCGTTCTCGAATGGGTTTTCGGATTTTGTAATTTTGGTCGGTTTCCGAGAACGGGCCCGGGTTGGCTTTTTGAGTCGGCTTTTTAATTCTTTGCACATATTGAAAATTTATTGTTCGAAATAGTTTTCTGTAGTTTATATTTATAGTATGAAGTTGTTTTGGCTAGATTCGAGTCGTTCGGAGTTGGATAATCGAGAGAAAGACCTACTAGTGGATTGAGTTAGCGTGATTTGAGGTAAGTGACTTGCCTAACCTTGTGTAGGGGAATTACCCCTTAGCACTTGTGTTGGTTTGTGATAATTATGATTTGTGAAAGCCGTATACGCATGGTGACGAGTGTGTACACAGGCTAAATATAAAAATTTACCAATTTTTTTTTATGTAGATCCCTTTGATGCCTTAATTGAGTTATCTTCATCATCATTAATATAATTTCACATGTTCTGCTTGTCTTATCTCTTATTTGTTAAATGCTCTACATGTTTAATTAAAGTTCTTGTTTCCCTTATTCTATATTCATTATGTAACTGTTGAATTCTTTACTTGAAGTTATTATTCTTGGAATATCTTGTTGAGAGGCATTGAGTTATAAAGGACGTGATTCACATTAAGGCAAAGTGTTAAGTTATGAAATACTATTCTGTCAAGTTATTCACTTCCGGTTGTTATTGTTGAGACTCTTGTATCAATTGTGGTTGAGCCATGAGCTCTTTATTGTGAAAACATTGTTATTGTTGATTTCTTTGGTAAGTTGTGATATTGAGCACTTGAGGTGCGATTTGTGATACATTGTGATATTGATACGCATGCAGTGGTATAAGGTTTTGGGGCTGAAACTCATGTGATGAGATAAGGTGGGCTTGATACGCGTGGCTAGTAAGGGAACTACTAGAAGCCATGCGGTGTGATAAGGTGGGCTAAAATGCGGGATGTTATTTCGGGAAAATAATTTTAAAAACTAAATACAAGGCACCCGTGGTGATATAAGGAAAGATTGTGAATTATTCTTGTGATTTGAGACTACGAGGCGGTACCTCGGTAGTGACTCTTGTTGGTATTTCTCTATAGTTGCACTGTCTTTGGTTGTTGTGTTTCCTTAAGATATCAATCCTTCTTTTTACCGTGTTGCATTATTTGCTTTAGTTCCGCGTAGCTAACCTTGATATGTTTTTTGTTGTTTCAACTTCATTTCTATCATTACTACACTGCCATCACGACATCCTATGGAGGGAAATTGGGATTGTGACACTTTTAAGCTAAAATACTAATTTACCTTATTATATCTTTCACTTTTTCTAAACTCCAAAACTATCCTTCCCTTATTAATTAAATTCTTTTGTCAATTCTAATTGCCGCTTTCCATCTTGCCTTTGATAATGTCATTCTCCAAAATTTATCAATGTCTAGAAGTTCTTAACGAGAAGCAAACAGTAGTTTTGTAAATAAATATTTGATACATTCCAATATTTTGTATATATTATTCTTTTAACTTTTTTTCTGGGCTCCATAACGTTTAATTTTTTTTATCATTGAATCCTTTCTTTTTTAATTGGTGTAACTATATTCTAAAATCAAATTATTCAATGAGTTTACATGTTACCCTAGAATTTAAAGCTATGAAAGGAAAAACAACTTTTTTGGTCAAATAACTAATTATTGCATATTATTTAAATAAATAATTTATATTTAGCAATCAGTTTAAATTGAAAGTGAATTAAATTATAAATTATTTGTATACGGGTCAAATTTGAATAAAGTCTTATAGTAATCATCTAATTTATAATGTTAACATCTTTAAGGATATTTAAGTCATTTTAACCAAAAACAAAAGTATTTACCAGCACTTATTTACCAAACACTTCAATAACTTTTTTTTAGTTTCAGCACTTTTATCCAAATACGTAGCTGCTTATTTATAAAACAAGCTCGAACACTTAAAAAGTACTTTTAAGCACTTACGCTTAAAATCTATTTTTTTAAGCCAATCCAAATAGGTTCTTAGAAGATCTACAAGGGAGAAACAAAAATCCATGGGCTATCCTCTTGATGAGTATGTACTTTGACTGAAATGGGAGAACCTGAGAGCTATGATGTAGCCATGCAAGATACTCACAAAGATCAGTGGATAGAAGACATGGAAGATTAGATGAAGTCTCTCTATCAGAATGACACATATGAGTTAGCGAAATTGCCGAAAGGTAAGAGAGCTTTATCTAACAAATGGATATTCAGAATAAAGCAAGATAACCATACCTCCGTGCCTAGGTACATGGCGAGGTTAGTTGTTAAAGGTTTTGGCCAGAAGAAAGGAGTTGACTTTGATAAAATTTTCTCCCATGTTGTGAAGATATCTTCTATCCGTGTGTTTCTAGGCTTAGCCGTGTGTCTAGATTTAGAGGTTGAGCAGATAAATTATCACGACCCAAAATCCAACTAGTCATGATGGCACCTAATCCCAACCCGCTAGGTAAGACAATTAACAATAATCCGATTCAATGAGAAAATAAATGAAGAAATAACTAAACTTTTATACAAAGAATTCCCAAGGACTGGTAGTACAAATCATGAGCTTTTAAGATTCAGAATTTACAAAGCTGGTATGAAATATAATACATCATCTGTTTGAAATATACATGAACAGATTAATAATTCTAAGGCTACCAAGAACAAGAGGCAGCTATGACCGGATCACATGTATATCTTCAATGCCAGCTTCTGCCATACACAGCAACATCAACTCCAAAATCTGCATTAAGGTGCAAAAGTGTAGTATGAGTACAGCCAACCCTATGCACCCAATAAGTAACAAATTTAACCTTGGGTTGAAAGTAGTGACGAGCTTGGACAACTGTCAAGGTCCAATCCCAATAGCCAGCATCAATATAACGATACAATAAAGGTAGCACAAGAAGCAACTCAAAAGATGATACTCAGCTCGTTCACAGTTATAGAAAAAATAGGCATGCTTTTAAAGTATAACAGTAAAACTCAAATCTTTCACCGAAATCACTAAAATATGAGTAAGTCAGAAAAACTATGATTTTTTCCATAAACCATCCAACATTAAATAAGATTTTTCATTATTATATAGCATGAGGAAAATACTTCTCTATGCCTACATGTCAATGCGCATGTGAAATCATGAATGTCACAAAATAGTGTAGCATGAGGAAATGCATTTCTATGCCTATATGTCAAATATGTATGTTAAATGTAATGTATCACAGTGATGAACTCGTGTACTCACACTCTCAGAGTACTCAATCTCACAGTCTTGCACTCCCCCTCATCATGCTCAATACTCAACACACTCAGTCATTCAGCACTGTACAAGGGCAGATCCAGCCCAAACGCTAATAATCATGTTGCGGCGCACATCCTGGTCCAATCGTGAATCAATAGTAACTGCGCTAACTGTGGATGTGCAGACTCTGGAGGGGAAGATCCAGCCCAAGCACTATAATAAGTAAATCATGGCATGAATCAATAAAGCCTATTGTGGTGTGCAACCCGATCCTATCACAAATCATTAATATCTACTGCGGCATGTATCTCGATCCCATCAATATCACTCACAATCTGGCCCTCAGGTCCCAACTCAGTAATCAATCTCTTTAGTCTCTCGGACTCACATGTCATGAAAATCAACCCAAACATGATGATATGATGTATCAATAAATAGCAATAGAGACTAAGATATGATATGCAAATAAATGAGTATGACTGAGTATGTAACTGCAATTTAAGCAAATAACTCAACAACATATATGACCTTAGTGGGTCCCAATAGAATAAGCATATAGCCTAAACATGGTTTCTAACATGGATCACATCTCAATTACTCTTGCTTGTAGAGAATTCATGGATAAAAACAAGATTAGGTAACTATACAATATGGCAGAATCAACCGAGCCATAATTCACACGGTGCACGCCCACACACATGTCACCTAGCATGTGCGTCACCTCAATGCCAACACATAACATGTATATTCGGGGATTTATACCCTCAACACCAAGTTTAGAAGTATTACTTACCTCGAACAAGTCGAATCCAACACCGAGAAGGCCAAACAATACTCTAGAAACTCCATCTCGTGCGTATCAACCTCCAAACGGCTCAAAACTAGCCAAAAGCAACTCAAAAGTATCAAATAATGCCTAAGGAAACAAACCCAATCGGCAAAGGTCGAATCTTTAATCAAAAGCCCAAAGTCCACCAAAAAGTCAAACCCGGACCCGCACCTCGGAACCCGACAAAACACAGAAAATTTGACAAACCATCTAACTACGAGTCCAACCATAGTAGTTTCACTCAAATCCGACTCCGAATCGATGTTCTAAACTCAAAAATTCACTCTATGAAACTTTAGACAACACCCCCCAATTTTTCTCTTTAAAATCAATAATCATATGCCGTAATTAAAGATTAATTCATGAAATATAATAACAAGAGAGTCAAGAATGCTTACCCAAATTCAAATGGTGAAATTTCTCTACCAAGTCGCCCAAGATCGAGCTCCGAATCTCAAAATATCAAAAAAAGAACCAAGGCCTCGAATAAAAATAGAATTTGCCCAGCCCTTCCGCTTCTGCGAATAGTTGAGCCACTTCTGCACTGTCACTTCTGCAACGTGAAGCCCGCTTATGTGGAATAAGCTGGAAAAATGGCCCTTCGCACCTGCGGAAAACATCCTATCCTGCTCAAATCACATGTTCAACAACTAAACGAGCATCTGTGCATAACACGGCTCCTGTGACTAAAGATTTCGCTTCTGTTCCCACGCAGGTGCGCTTCTTCCTCCATATCTCTGATGGTCCCCCAGCCTTGCCATTTCCCACTTTTGCAACAAATTGTCTGCATCTTCGGACTTGCGTCTGCGTCCATTCTTCCATAGATGAGGAAACACCAGAACTAGCACTCTTTCAGCAATGCAACATGCCACCAAAAGATCTGAACCTCATCCGAAACTTACCCGAATATACCAACAAATCTTGTAACATAACACAGACCTACTCGAGGCCTCAAATAACACATAACAACATTGAAACGATGAATAACACCTCAATTCAAACTTAAATGGACTTTTGAACTTTTAACTTCCAAAACTCGTGCCGAAATATATCAAATCAACCCAGAATGAACTCGAATTTTGCACACAAGTCCCAAATGACATAACGAAACTATTTCAATTCTCAAAACCAGAATACGAATCCAATTTCATCAAAGTCAACTCCCAGTCAAACTTATGAACTTTTAAAGCCTTCAAATTTCCAACGTTTGCCAATTAGTGTCGAACCCTTCTATAAATATCCAAATGCAAATCCGGGCATATGCCCGTGTCCAAAATCACCATCCGGACCTAACAAAACCTTTGAAACTCCGATCCGGGGTCAAATACACAAAAATAAAACTTGGCCAACTCTTCCAACTTAAAGCTTCAAACATGAAATTCATTCTTCCAAATCACCTGAAAAACCAAGACCGATGATTCACACAAGTCACATCATACTGTCGTGCCCCCTTTTTCTAGAGCGAAATCGGGTTTATGACATTTGTAGGGACAACTCATTCCTTTAGGGAATTGGGTTTGCATTTGAAGAGTTGCCAATTAATGATTAGGGTGCATTAGGACACCAAAAGAGTTTGATTTTGAATAACCAGATATTAGGGTAAGGGATTGAAATTATTCCAAGGGAAAGGTGTTAGGCACCCCTTAGAATCCACTAGTGTGGTTCCCGGCCAGACAATTATTGTAAATTTGGGGTGTAATTAACATATAGACAAATAGGGCTCAAATAAGAGGGGGTTTCATATAATGGTTTGCAAATAAACAAAGTTTAGAAGAACAAAGAAAGCTAATTTTTAACGAAAGAATTGAAATGATAAAAGGAATAAAGAAATAAGGGAAAGGGGTCCTAGGTTTATTAACAATATGGATCATCCCACACAATTCCCGGTAATCACTCCTCAATGAGGGGCTACACGTGACATTATCGCGTGGTCATCATATCCATATCTACCATTCCCACCCTATTAAGGTATTTAAAGTGCGGATTGGTCTCGTTTACTTATTTCATGCTATTACCCGTCCCAATCCTATCAGTTCCGGAGGCATTTAGGACTGTTAATCCTAAAAGAGAGGGATATTAGGCTTATTTGTAGTTTCAAAGGAAAAAACTCTAAGGCAACATACAAAACACGTATTGCAAATTAGGGAAAGCATATAACAAGCACAGGCTCAGATATACCTCCTTGAACAAAGAAGCACGTAATTAGCATGACTTACACATACTATTTAGGTTTGATTTAAAAGGTATTAAAGACGAGTGAGAGGAAATTGTTGAAACAGTTTCAACTTATCGCATAACTCATATAAGAAGTCTGAATCAGGCCTGCCTGCTGGTTGTAATTATTAACAGAAGCAGATTCAGTTTTTGTTATCCTAAGGCTTGCCTAAGTGTTTGAACAGGGGTCTTATAGGCATGGTATCTACTGGATTCAGAAAGCAATGAAACAGTAAGGCTCGAAATGAACTATTTGAATGCATACTCTTTAAACTTGCTAAGTGATAGAATCAGATTATTAAAAGAGAGGCATGATTTAAACGAATTGATTAAAAGTTCTGTGGCTGATAGTAGCCATTATTACCAGTTTTATGTCTAACACGGAGTGAAGCGAATAAGATTTTATTAGAAAATCATATAGGCATGCTTTCTATACATTGCTGATTTTAAAAACATATAGACGTGGTATCTAAATACGGACATTGTTTTAAACCTTATGCAGAATTGAACGTTTCTACAAGTCATAATTTATGTATGAAGTTAAATATGCAGAATCCTATGGACATGATTTCTATATGAAGTTAAATATGCAGAATCCTATAGACATAATTTCTATATGAAGTTAAATATGCAGAATCCTATAGACATGATTTCTAAGGGAAGTTTGAATATGCAGAATCATATAGACATGATTTCTAGATGTAATTGAATATGCAGAAACATATACATGGTTTCCATATGAGGTTGAGTATGCAGAAATATAGTAGTCCTATAGTCATGATTTCTACCCTTTGCATACATAGTTACCCACCTTTTTTCACTAACCAGCCACAAATGTTTATTACAAATTATTACAAACCAGAATAAATAAAATTACATCCAAATACAAATAAAAATATAACCAGAGGAAGCCTGATTCTGACTTCCTCTCTGAGTTACAAGATAAACCTAACTCAAAGACCATTGATCCAAAGCCTTTCTCCAATTTGAGTGTGTCAGAGTTCCCTAAGAGCCTTAATGGGACTCCGGGCAGTGGCATACACCCAAATTCTATTACCATAATGGGGATAAGTGTAGTGTGGAAGGGCCGGCCCTCAAGTGTCCAAGTTCAGAGGGAGCTCAAAGGGACCCAAGGCAAGGCTCACAAGAGGGGGGTAGAACTTAAAGTCTAAGAGAGTGTGCAAGTGAAGAGTAGAGTTCTGGGGAATAAAGGAGAGAGAAACAGCTACAAACAGGTACACAAAAGGGGTTCAGGGGAATAGGGAAGTTGCAAAGAGTCCCTGTACTTAGACATTTAGCTAATTCTGGGCATGCACAGCATTAGAGAGTGTTTTTATGCTTATAAATCAACAAGAATACACAACATAGGATAGTGACATGGAGGTTATGATTCCAGGGGAATCAAGTTTGAGCCATAGACAATAATACTTGATAATGTCATGCCTCAAACAAACCATTAACATCAAACACATTAGGGTAGGGGATTTGGGATTCATAATAGGAAGGAAACTACAGCATGCTAAAGTAAATTCTGGACTAAACACAAGCAATAGGCCGACATGCAAGTGAAGGTATTAAATAAACACATTATTGTGGTTGCTGAAAACCTTAATCAGGACATACCAGTTTCAAAGAAACAAAATACAACAGTAGCAACACTTGAAAGAAAACAGGCCACAGTACAAGTAACAAGAGAGAGTGCTTTTTGAATGTGAGTGTGAGTTCAGAAAACTAAGAATGTTCGTGTGTGTTTGTGTCAATGAAAGAGCATGGTATTTATAGTTTGAAAATAGGCAGAGAATAAGGAAAGAAAATAACCGTGTACCAATTAAAATCAATCAGTAGAAGAACTTCCTTTAATTAAGGAGTTCGAACTTAAATGGTAATGAATAGAAATCATTTAAGGAAAGAGATCAAATAAGCATCTTTGTGCAAAGTAGACAATTAGGGGTAAATACATAGGAGTTTAATTAAGGGAATGATCTTTGAAATACACGGTTAAACAAATAAGGTAAGAATCAATCAGTGCATAGTAAATCAAGGAGTCAGAGATTCAAAATTACTGTTTCATGAATAAACCAAGTTAGAAAGGCTAAGGAAAGTTTTCAAATCAAACCAAGAAACAGGTAAATTAATAAAACAAGGAAAGCATCAATCAGACTGACACAAGGAGCTGAAATTAGTCAAAAAATTGAAGGTCATTTTAGAGGGGAAGCTCAGCATATATAAAGAGCACACAAGGATTAGGCATTCGAGGCTGAATTTAGGACAAAGAAAAGTGTCATGCAATTGCAAAATCAGTAAGTAGTGGACTATAGGAACATGGTAGTCACATAGGTCAGTTTCAGTAACTCAGCAATGGAGAAGGGAGAGAGTATCAAATAGCATGCAAAGGGTTCAGTAGAAAGACCTTAGAAGAGTTTAGCAGGGATTCATAATCATATATAGAAACAAAAGATTTTGAAATTCAGTCGAGCAACAGATGAAACAACTTCAGAAAACCAAATAGGTCCAAAGAAATTAGGGTTTCGAAACCAAACAAGTTCAGAGATGAAGGACAAGCAAATAACATATCAAATAGCCTCAAAACATGAGTGAACCCCCCAAATTTAGGGTTTTCAACATCAATATAGTATAGAGATGAAAGACAAAATAATCAGGCAAAAATATCAACGAAGAAAATAAAATCAGAAACCTTAAGAAAGGGCCAGGACCTTTAACATAAAGAAACACAGTAGAAGAACATACTAAGAAACACAGTAGAAGAATATCATAAGAAACACAGTAGAAGAATCAACATAAGAAACACAGTAGAATAATATCATAAGAAACACAGTGGAAGAATCAACATAAGAAATACAGTAGAAGAACATCATGAGAAATACAGTGGAAGAATCAACATAAGAAACACAGTAGAAAAATGACATGTTTAAAAAAATCAGAAAAGCTTCGAAATAACTTAACAAAACCCTAAATCGGAAAAGATAAAGGTTTTGAAAGAAACTTTAAGAAAAAGTTCAAAAAGTTTGGAGAGAACATAGATCAACAATAGATCTAAAAGAATCAGAAGAACCTCGAAGGTTAGGGTTTCAGAAGAAACCCAAAGGGTGAGAAAGGTTTGGAAATCATCGATCTAAGCAGGAGAGGTCGAGATCAGGCTTGAATAGCCATAGCCGACCGGAGCAAGGTCGAAGATGGACGGAGACAACTATAGCACTGAAAACATCCAAGGTCTGGACCAAATTTCGTCAAGGTCTGGCCTTGAGGCCACGATAATCGGGCATGCAAGAGTCGTAGGAGGTAGATACAGGCCATCAATGGCTTTGGAAGCCCTGGATGTGGTCGATTTTAGGTGGTGATTGAAGGTGGCGGCTAGGGTTTCTGAAAGAGATTGAGAGATAATTGGGAGAGGGGGAATTCAAGGGCGGCTTCAGACGGGAAATGATTAGGGTTAGGGGGTAATGGGGAATTAAAACAGGAAAGGGAAATGAGGACCGTTGATCTGGGAGATCAACGGTTGAGATTAGAGAGGGTAGGTGGGAAATGGGTCTGGGTCGGTTTGAATGGGTTTTGGGTCAGGGTAATTGGGTTTGAGATTGGGTTTAATTGAGGGTTGATTTAGGGCTATAATTGAAATAAACGGGGCTAGCATTTAAATGACCAACTTTCCCTTGTTTGATTTTATAAAAATGGTAAAATAATTTCTAAAAATAAATTAAAGACACTAAGATGATTAATAATACATAATTATCAAATAAAAAATACTGGAGCCAATTTTATAAATATAATTACAATTAAATTTTAGAAGAGGCTAATATTGCAATTATATGCAATTTAGCCTTAAAAATGCTAAATAAATTTGTAAAAATATGCAAAAGTTATTTTAGCTATATTTTAGTATAAATATGAGAATCCACTAAATGAATCACCAAAAATAATAATTTTGGGGATAATTATTGGGTTTTTTTCTTGATTAAATAGGGCAATAAATTGATTTAAAAACCCTTTAAAAATTGGGAAAAATAATGAAACCTTGGGACATACTTATATATATGCATATACATGCTATTTGGAAAGTATTTTATATATTAAAAATATACAGAAAAAAATTGGGTATCAACAGCTGCCCCTCTTTACCCGGGAAGGATGAAAGATTTGTCGGGTAAAGATATGATGGCCAATTTTGACCGAACGAAATGGTTCGAGGAGACTTAGGCCGTACTATGGCTTATGAGCTACCTACATATCACTGGTTTTACAAGAATCAGGCCATATGTAGTTCGGGATTCGTCGGCGGAATATGCCGATGGAGACTTTTCAAGAACGGACGCAATATTCAAGTTGAGATGAATGGTTGAAGTCTGATAGGGCTGCGGGAACTGGAGTGGGATCGCTCCTATTGAGATGGTCATTGCTCGTCGGTTTACCTATAAATAAGCAACGCAATCATATATCGTGCGTAAATTTAAACATGATGCAAATTCCCCTCGGACCATGAATGTTTGTCTTTGGACGATCAAGATGATGTCCTTAGACATTGATGTCCTGGGCCATGAAGCATATAATAAAGTATTCACAGGCCATGAAATGATGCTCTCGGGCTATGAGAATGATGCCTCTGAACTACGATGCCTTTGAATAATGATATGCAAACGATTAAAAGGGATCCTCAGGCCATGACATGGTGTTCTCGGGCTATGAAAATGGTGCCTCCGAACAATGACGCCTTTGGACAATTTGGCGATCTTTCAGCCCATGAGATGTAGTATTTGGCGATCTTTCAGCCCATGCAATGCAGTAAATGGCGATCTTTTAGACAATGCAAATGTAAATAAGGTGGCTATCTTTCAGCCATACAAATGTAAATAAGATGGCCATCTTTCAGCCGATGCAAAAATAAAGTGGCGATCTTTCAGCCATGCAAATGTAAACAAGGTGGCGATCTTTTAGCCATGCAAATGTAAAGGTGGGGATCTTTCAGCCATATAAATAAGGTGGCGATCTTTCAGCCCATGAGATGCAGTATTTGGCGATCTTTCAGCCCATGCAATACAGTAAATGGCGATCTTTTAGACAATGCAAATGTAAATAAGGTGGCGATCTTTCAGCCATACAAATGTAAATAAGATGGCCATCTTTCAGCCGATGCAAAAATAAAGTGGCGATCTTTC
Source organism: Nicotiana sylvestris (assembly GCF_000393655.2). Classification (NCBI taxonomy): domain Eukaryota; kingdom Viridiplantae; phylum Streptophyta; class Magnoliopsida; order Solanales; family Solanaceae; genus Nicotiana; species Nicotiana sylvestris. The sequence continues at coordinate 95,987,269 of NC_091058.1, forward strand.
AGCCATGCAAATGTAAACAAGGTGGCGATCTTTAGCCATGCAAATGTAAAGGTGGCAATCTTTCAGCCATATAAATAAGGTGGCGATCTTTCAGCCGATGCAAATGTAAATAAGGTGGCGATCTTTCAGTCAATGCAAATGGAGGTAGAGCTTAACCTCGAAAGTCAAAATGGTAGCCTTATACAATGCAAGAAATGCAGATGGAGGTAGAGCTTAACCTCGAACGGTAGAATGGTAGTCTTACGCAATGCAAGAAATGCAGATGGAGACATAGCTTAGTCTCGGAAGACAGAATGGTAGCCTTATGCAATGCAAGAAATGCAAATGGAGGTAGATCTTAACCTCAGAAAGCAGAATAGTAGCCTTATGCAATGCAGAAATGCAGATGGAGACAGAGCTTAGTCTCGGAAGGCAGAATGGTAGCTTTATGCAATGCAGATGGAGACAAAGCTTAGTCTCGAAAGGCAGAATGGTAGCCTTATGCAATGCAGATGGAGACAGAGCTTAGTCTCGGAAGGCAGAATGGTAGCCTTATGCAAGAAGTAAAAGGGAAAATGATAATAGAATTTTCTGAGCTGATAGCGGATTGCGATATTGCGACTGCTGGGGATACTATGTCTGCTGGGGACACTGCATGCGGATAGCAGCTGTGAGTAAGTGCAACGGTTCTGAGAGTTGTACTTCTTAGCAATGTGAGTCTCGTGAGTGTATAGTATATTTGATGATTTTGCAACTCAAGTGCCTGCATCCAAAGAAAAATCGTTAGTTTTGTAAAAGGGGGGAGGTTAGTTTGTATCCTTGCTGGCTCTGCTTGACCTACTCGGCTATGATCTGGTGATACTGTACATATCATTGGGGGTAGCATTGCTAAACAAGACAATTTTGTCTATAAACATGCATGATTTAGTAAAGAAAATGTAACAATAAATACATAATTAAGAATAGTTTTCTTTTAGATGAACCAATGACTGCGACGTGGTTCATGATATTGCAACCCTTCTTGTTACGGAATTTTGAGGGTCCTCCTCAAAATTCCGCCCCAGTTTACTGGGTTGCTGCTTCTGACTGCTGCTAGCGATAATTGGCTGAAATCAACTTCGAAATTTTGAGGGTCCTCCTCAAAATTCTGCCCCAGTTTCCAATCGCAGGGGGAAATGAAAATTTTATTGAATTGTGACCAAACCCATAGGGCTACCTATGTATCCCCTATTAAATGGGAATCAGGTCAGGCGTAGTTCAAATTACATCATATGAGGAAAACATAAAGATTACACATAGTAACGCTTGACTACATCTGAATTGATCGACTTCGGCCAGACTTCTCCATCCATTTCTGCGAGTATGAGGGCTCCTCCTATCAGAATCCGGTGAACCATGTATGGACCCTTCCAGTTGGGAGAGAATTTCCCCTTGGCTTCATCTTGATGCGGAAAGTTTTTCTTTAACACTAGCTACCCTTGTGTGAACTGTCTCGGCTTGACTCTTTTGTTGAAGGCTCTGGACATTCTGTTCTGATAAAGTTGACCATGGCAAACTACATTCATTATCTTTCCATCGATAAGAGCCAGCTGCTCGTAGCGACTCTTCACCCACTCTGCATCGTCGAGCTCAGCTTCCTGTATGATCCTTAGGGAGAGAATTTCTACCTCAGCGGGAATGACGACCTCTGTACCGTAAACTAGCATATAGGGGGTTGCCCCGATTGATGTGTGGACTGTGGTACGATATCTCAATAAAGCAAACGATAACTTATCGTGCCACTATTTATGCTTCTCTATCATTTTCCTCAATATCTTCTTGATATTCTTATTGGCGGCTTCTACTGCTCCGTTCATCTGAGGTCTATAGGCTGTAGAATTATTGTGTCTGATCTTGAAGGTTTAACACATAGATTTCATCAAGTCACTATTGAGATTTGAGCCATTATCGGTAATGATTGATTCTGGAATCCCGAATCGATAGATGATACGATCACGGACAAAGTCTGCCACGACCTTCTTAGTTACTGCTCTGTAGGATGCTGCTTCGACCCACTTGGTGAAATAGTCGATTGCTACTAGGATAAACCTATGCCCGTTGGAAGCAATAGCCTCGATTGGTCCAATAACATCCATTCCCCAAAGGGCGAACGACCATGGCGAGCTTGTTGCATTAAGCTCGCTTGGAGGTACCGTTATCATGTCTGCATGTATCTGACAGCGGTGGCATTTCCAAACATACTGGATGCAATCTGTCTCCATAGTCATCCAAAAGTAACCAGCTCGGAGTATCTTCTTTGCTAAGACAAAGCCATTCATATGCAACCGCAGGTCCCAGCTTGAATTTCCTCTAGTAGCCTGGATGCTTCCTTTGCATCGACACACCTTAATAATCCAAGATCAGGAGTCCTCCTATACAGGATTCCTCCGCTATGAAAGAAATTATTGGACAAATTCTAAAGTGTGCGTTTCTGAGTAGGATTTGCAAGTTCTGGGTATTATCCTTTCGTCAAATACTCCTTGATATCATGAAACCAAGGTTTTTCGTCTGCTTCTTCCTTAACATGAGCACACTAAGCTGGATGATCATGGATCTTTACAGGAATGGGATCAATGAATTTCTTGTCTGGATGTTGTATCATAGATGACAGGGTAGCCAATGCATCGACAAACTCATTCTGGACTCTAGGAACATGTTGGAATTCTGTCTTTGTGAACCTTTTCCTCAATTCCTGTACATAATGCAAATATGGGAGTATCTTGGAGTTCTTGGTTGCCCATTCCTCTCGGACCTGATGTATAAGTAGTTCTGAATCTCCGATCATTAGCAACTCTTGAATGTTCATGTCAATAGCCATCTTGAGCCCTAAGATGTAGGCTTCGTACTCGGCCATGTTGTTGGTACACGGGAACCTGAGTTTGGTAGACACCGGATAATGCTAACCGGTTTCTGATACCAGGACAGCTCGTATGCCAACTCCCTTAAAGTTTGTTGCTCTGTCAAAAAACATTCTCCAACCGTCATAGGATTCTGCAATATCTTCTCCTTTGAATGATACCTCTTCATCAGGAAAATACATTTTTAGGGGTTCGTATTCTCCGTCCACGGGATTTTCAACAAGGTGGTCTGCTAGTGCCTGTCCCTTGATCGCTTTCTGAGTCACGTAGACAATGTTGAATTCACTCAACAGGATTTGCCACTTGGCTAGCTTGCCAGTGGGCATGGGCTTCTGGAAGATGTACTTCAAGGGATCCATCCTTGATATGAGATATGTAGTATTGGCACAGAAATAGTGCCTCAGCTTCTATGCTAACCAAGTAAAAGCACAACATATGCGCTCTAACAGAGAATATCGGGCCTCGTATAGGGTGAACTTCTTACTGAGGTAATATATGGACTGCTCCTTCCTTCCCGTTTCATCATGCTACCCCTGAACGCATCCAAAAGCTCCATCCAATACTGCAAGGTAGAGTAATAGAGGTCTACCTGGCTCGGGCGGGATCAAGACTGGTTGTGTTGACAGGTATTCCTTGATTCTGTCGAAAGCTTTTTGGCAATCATCAGTCCATTTGGTAGTGGCATTCTTCTTCAACATCTTAAAGATCGGCTCACAGATAACTGTAGATCGTGCTATGAACCGGCTGATGTAGTTAAGTCTCCCCAAGAAACTCATCACGTCCTTCTTGTTCTTTGACGGTGGTAATTCTTGAATAGCTTTGACCTTTGATGGATCCAGTTCTATTCCTCGGCGACTCATAATAAACCCAAGTAGTTTTCTGGTAGGAACCCCAAATGCACACTTCGCAGGATTCAGTTTCAGGTTGTATCTTCGCAGTCTATTGAAGAACTTTCTCAAATCTTCCATGTGATCAGTGGCTTTCTTGCACTTGGTAATAATGTCATCTACGTACACCTCTATCTCCTTGTGTATCATATCGTGGAAGATGGTAGTCATGGCCCTCATGTAGGTGGCCCCTGCATTCTTTAACCCAAACGGCATCATCTTGTAACAATACATTCCCCACGGCGTACTGAAATCCGTTTTCTCAGCATATTCTTCATCCATCCAAATTTGATGGTAACTAGCGAAACAATCCACAAATGACTGCAATTCATGCTTGGCACAATTGTCGATTAGGATGTGTATATCTGGCAAGGGAAAATCGTCTTTCAGACTGGCCCGATTGAGATCCCGATAGTCGACACAGACTCTGACCTTTCTGTCATTCTTTGGTACTGGCACAATGTTGGCTAACCATGTTGGGTATTCTACTACCCTGAGAACCTTGGCTTTGACTTGCTTAGTGGCTTCTTCCTTGATTTTCAGGCTCATGTCAGGCTTAAACTTTCTGAGCTTTTGCTTTACCGGCGGACATGTTGGATCGGTTGGCAGTTTGTGAGCCACAATAGAAGTACTCAGACCAGTCATGTCATCATACGACCAAGCGAATATGCCTTCATATTCCCTTAGAAATTCTGTTTATTCCTTCTTTTCTTGTGGCGATAAGTGGACACTAATTCTCATTTCTTTGACGTTCTCTGCATCTCCCAGGTTAACAATCTCGGTCTCGTCAAGGTTGGACTTAGGTCTGTTCTCAAAATTCTCAACTTCCTTAACAATCTCTTCTAGTATGTCATCTTCCTTTGAATCTATGTCTGTTTGTTGCGTTGTCTCATTGCATGTCACAGTCATTGGTTCACCAATATAAGTAATAGTAATGTTGTATAAGTAAAGTAATGAGAGAAACAATAGTAATAAGTGTCGATTTATAAGAAAAGTCAAAATGCATTGATAAATTGCATAATAATTGTTTTGAACATTGGAGATCTTATTGCAGGAATTGAAAACATGCGAAAAATAAAAAATCTTTTAGTAAATTAAAACAGTGCTTGTTTTAGCCTTGCTACCTCGAGGCTCGTCGGGCCCTGGTTGTCCTGATGGTCCAATTATTGAGGCGGGCCCTTCTGCTTACAGTTTGTGTGGAAAGGCTTTCCTCCCCCTCCTCCTCGAGAATGACACAACAGTCCATATTACTGTCTTCTAAGAACAAGTTTTTCACAACTGCTAGTGCTTCCTCTTCTTCTGGCCCATAGATAACATTGGCCGGTTGGAAAGTCTGCTCCAAATGTGGTATTGGCTGCTCCAGCAGATAGTAGGGATCGCGCTATGGTGGCGACCAGTTGTTGAATTCTTCCCAGGTGTACTCATATCCCAGACCGAAAGTGGTGCCATGTTTCTTGAGTTTTATGGGCTTAGTGATTCCTTGGAGGTTCTTGCCAAGCCCCTTGCCAGGTTTGTACCCACACCAATTCAGTATACTCTCGATCTTGTTGTCCCACCATTTGTCTTTGTCAACAACATTCACTCGTTCGATGTGATGGTAAGTCTCTCCACTTGGCTTCCTTCTCCCTTTGATTGATGGAATGGTCTGGCGACTATATATGGGGTTGCTACCGTCGTCATAAATGATCACTTCCTGGTGGTTCCATTCAAACTTTACTGCCTGATGTAGTGTTGATGCTACAGCCCCAGTGGCATGGATCCATGGCCGTCCCAATAGTAGATTGTAAGATGCCGACACGTCTACCACTTGTAAATCGACATCGAACCAAGTTGGACTTATTTGCAAACACAGACTAATTTCCCCAATAGTGGACCTCTGGGAACCGTCGAAGGCTTTCACACTGATGGCTCTATCCTTTATCTCGTGCAGTCCCTTACCCAACTTCTTGAGCGTTACCAGCGGAAAAATGTTGAGGCTGGAACCCCCATCAATCAGGATCCTGGTGATAAAGTAATCCTCGCATCGCATAGTGATGTGCAGTGCTTTGTTGTGCCCCAACCCTTCAGGCGATAGCTCATCCTCATGAAAAGTAATTTTGTGACTTTCTAATACCTATCCGACCATGTTAGCCATTTCTCTGCCCGTAATATTGCTTGGCACGTATTCTTCACTCAGCACCCTCAACAAAGCATTCTTGTGTGCCTCAGAATTTTGTAGCAAAGCAAGTATGGAGATCTGCACCAGTGTTTTGTTCAACTGGTCGATGACCGAGTATTCTTTGGCCTGTATCTTTCTCCAAAGATCGTCTGGACCCGTCTCAATGATGGGCGACCGATTGGAGGCCTGGTTGCTTGACTCATCTAGGTGTCCGGGGTATAGAACCTACCAGTCCTCGTCATACCTTGTGCGGCAACAGTTTTCTCGAACCTAACCTTGCCCTTCCTCCTTGCCTCAGTTGTATAGTACCATGCTATAGCCTTGGTATGGAATGGTGTTACGGCCGACATCGCCACTGGGATTGGCGTGGACATCTTCACTCCGAACGGAGCATGTGCTTTGGGAGGTAAAACGGTAATTTCAAATGGTGGAGGTGCATTCGTTGAAGTCACGAATTTGACCTCAATTGGTATTGGTGTCTTTGTAGTTGCTTCGAACTCAAGTGGCACAGACATGTTTACCTCAGTGCCCCTAGATGGCTGAATCTGGACTATGATTGGATTAAGAGTAACTATTGGTTTCTTTGGATCATCACCTTCTGTGATCAACCCAATCGACCCCTCGGGATCCCAATCATCCTCTATTTCGATCATGTGAACACCTCTACCCTTATTGTTTGACATAGGGTTGTTGCAGACATTCAGATCGGGTTCCTTTGCCACAATAATTTTGTTGTCAATTGGAGCCTGGATCTTGTCCTTCAGAGAACGACATTCGTCGATAGCGTGTCCTTTCATGCCAGAATGGTATGCACAGGATTTGTTTGGATTAACCCACTGAGAAGGGTTCTCAAGAGTTATAGCAGGGATAGGGGTGACATAACCAGTAGCTTTGAGTCTCTCGTACAGCTGGTCAATGAGTTCGACAATGGTTGTATACTATTTAGGAGGTCTGCGATCAAAATTTGGTCGAGGTCTAGGGAAGTTTTGGCGTGTAGGAGGTGATTGATGGTGGGATGGTTGAGCATTGTAGGCTTGGTAAACATGTGCGGGTTGGGAATATCTTGGTGAAGTATGTTGATATATGGGTGGTGGAGATAATTGATAAGTGGGTGGTGGAGTTTGGTAAGAGGGTGAGGGTTCTTGGTAGTTTGGAGTAGGCTGATATGTGAGTGGAGGCATTGGATAGGTTTGGTATTTGATGGGAGATTTGGTTCTCTGTGCCACCATTATGGCTCCTACGTCCCTTTTCTTGGACACACCACCAGACTGTAAGGCCTTATTTGTAGCTTGAAAGGCCTCAAAGTTCGTGACCATACCGCTTTTGATGCCCTCTTCGATCCTCTCAATCAGCTTGATGATGTCAGAAAATTTATGGCTTTCAATCAACATTAGCAGCTTCGGATCTCCAATGAGTGGTATACTCGCGGAATGTTTTTGTGGGCTTCTTTTTTAGGTTCTGAATGTAGAACACATCTGGCGCATTTTCTGTGTTGAACCTAAACCTGTCCATGAAATCGGACGCCATACTCACCCAGTTTGACCATTTCTTGGGGTCTTGGCTAATGTACCAAGACAGAGCATCTCCTTTCAAACTCCTCATGAAAAGCTTCATGCGGATCCTTTCGTATTTCCCTACTCCGACTAGCTTGTCATAGTATGTTCTTAAATGGACACTCGGATCACCTGTATTGTCAAACATCTCGAACTTTGAAGGTTTGTACCCCTTCGGCAGCTCAACATCTGGTTGTATGCAGATATCTTCATAGTTTAAACACTCAATTCCTTTGCTTCCTTCAACTTCTTGAATTCGGCTAGTCAGTTTCTTATGTTCTTAATCTAGGTTCCTGATGAGCGAGTCTCTATCATCAGACTCGGGTGTGCTTGAGATGGGTTGGGTGGAGTGCGTCATGGTCTCCACATAGATGGAGGTGATGTGATGGGTGTAAAAGTGGTCATTTGTGGAGTTCAAGGGTTCTGGGACGAGCAACGTAGTATTGTTGAAAGTATGGCAGGTGTTGCAGTGGTGGTGAGGAGCGGGATGGTTTTGTGGCTTTAGGATATTTTGTGGAGGTGTGGGGTTCTAAGCATTTGAGAAATTGACATCGGGAGTGGTGAGGGAAAATGACAGATTCACCAGATTCCGGACCTGATCAAGTTCTTTTTGGAATTTCAGCAGCTTTTGTTCGAGCTGGGAAGAACTTTCCTTAGGAACCAGAGTACCATGACCATGAGCGACCTCTACCCATTTAGCTGAGTTTTCCTTTCTGGAGTTGTTCACATCTTCCATATTTCCTTTGTTCTTGTTTTTGACAGGACTAAGAGGAGGAGTGGGTGGAGGGCCCCTGGATCTCGTGGAATAAGATGACGTTGCTAGAGTGCACGAACTAACCTTTGGGGAAGGGGAATAAATAAAGAAAAAGTAAAAACAAAATGTAACAAGTCAGTGACGATTATAAGAAAATGTCGCGATATTTAAACACATAATGCAAGAATGTAAATCTTGTCCTAATTTGGGAACCTCTTTGTGCCCGAGGTAGGCCTAACGACAAGTTGATTTGGAGAACTTAGAATGCTAAATGCCTCATTTTATTGATAAAAAGTAGACGAATCCCAAATCGACACTAAATAATCGGAAATAAAATGTCAGTAGTGGCCATCGGCCTTATTACATTTCTTAAAGCAAAAGAAAAACTCCTATCTATTTGGTCCCAGAAGGACCTTTCTTAGGTTGAATGCTCTCGTTGATCAAATCCTCCAGTTCACATAGGTTCACCAGTAAAAATGCCTTCGCCAGGTATTCTCCTTCGTTTACCTCAGCGTTCTTGCAGTCGGTAACTCTCTTCCTCACTTTTCCTTCTAATTCCAGCAGACTGTATTCCAGATATTCCAACTCTTCGCTAGCTCTGACGGCCCTCTCTTTCCACTCATTGATTTGGTCATATGATGAAAGACTCCTCCACCAGTCTAGCAAGAGTGGGGGCGTACTAACCATTCCAAAACTGGGGACTTCGTTCTTCATTTTCTACAAAACAAAAGGGTTAAGACCATACCCCTACTGGACTCGACTATTTAACATCAACAATTAGCATAAAAGCATTTAGTTCTCCAAATAAATGCACAGAACGTGGTAACGTCCGTTTGGGTTTTAGGGAAACCCAGTGGACTTTGGACAAGGCTATCTTAAAGAGTCATTATGCGGACAACATAACTGACTCAGCTAGGTATGACCATGATGCATGCACAGTTAAACAGAGTAAGGTTTCTATGGGGTTTTAGACTGGTACCCTTGAGTGGACAACTCAAGGGGGAAGGCATGGAACCGTCAACTACACCGTTGATTGACTGGTTTTATCGCAAATACACCTTTTCCTAATTTAGGGGGTGATAATATCAGAAGAGCACAACCATGCATTATAAAAGTTGCTATGGGATTTGTTTTGGCACGAGTGGAATATGATGTTGAACATGATTATGCAATAATTAAAGGCATGTTGTCATGTATTTGCACGTTAAGAAAGCGATAAATACAACAGTTCTTCATAATTTAAAGCAGTAATAAGAGAAAGCAGTAATGGAAAGAAACAAAAAGACAAGTCAGTTTTGTAGTTAAAGAGGGAATTAAATACTAAAAGCTATTAAACAAATAAAGACATATAAAGAAGTGTAAAGTCACAATAATAGTCTGAAATGGTAAAAGCCTACAATATCCCCAGCAGAGTCGCCATGCTGTCGCGCCCTCTTTTTCTAGAGCGAAATCAGGTTTATGACATTTGGAGGGACAACTCATTCCTTTTGAGAATTGGGTTTGCATTTGAAGAGTCGCCACCTAATGATTGGGGTGCATTAGGACACCAAAAGAGTTTGATTTTGAATAACCAGAGATTAGGGTAAGGGCTTGAAATTATTCCAAGAGGAAGGTGTTAGGCACCCCTCAGAATCCACTAGTGTGGTTCCCAGCCAGACCATTATTGTGAATTTGGGGTGCAATTAACATATAGACAAATAGGCTCAAATAAGAGGGGGTTTCATATAATGGTTTGCAAATAAACAAAGTTTGGAAGAACAAACAAAGCTGATTTTTAACGAAGGAGTTTAAATGATAAAAGGAATAAAGAAATAAGGGAAAGAGGTCCTAGATTTATTAACAATATGGATCACCCCACACAATGCCCGGTAATCACTCCTCAATGAGGGGATACACGTGCCATTATCGCGTGGTCATCATATTCATATCTACCCTTCCCACCCTGTTAAGGTATTTAAAGCGCGGATTGGTCTTGTTTACTTATTGCATGTTATTACCCGTCCCAATCCTATCAGTATCTGAGGTATTTACGACTACTAATCCTAAAAGAGAGAGATATTAGGCTTATTTGTAGTTTCAAAAGAAAAAACTTTAAGGTGACATACAAAACATGTATTGAAAATTAGGGAAAACATATAATAAGCAGAGGCTCAGATATACCTCCTTGAACAAAAAAGCACGTAATTAGCATGACTTACACATACTGTTTAAGTCTGATTTAAAAGGTATTAAAGACGAGTGAGAGGAAATTGTTGAGACAGTTTCAGCTTATCACATAACTCAGATAAGAAGTCCGAATCAGGCCTGCCTGCTAGTTGTAATTATTAATAAAAGCATATTCAATTTTTATTACCCTAAGGCTTGCCTAAGTGTTTGAACAGGGGTCCTATAGGCATGGTATCTATTGGATTCAAAAAGCAATGAAATAGTAAGGCTCGAAATGAACTGTTTGAATGCATACTCGTTAAATTTACTAAATGATAGAATCAGATTATTAAAAGAGAGGCAAGATTTAAACGAATTGATTAAAGGTCTTGCGGCTGATAGTAGCCATTATTACTGGTTTTATGTCTAACACGGAATTAAGTGAATCAGATTTTATTAGAAAATCCGATAGGCATGCTTTCTATATGTTGCTGATTTTAAAACATTATAGACGCAGTATCTAAATGCGGACCTTGTTTTAAACCTTATGCAGAATTGAACGTTTCTACATGCATAATTTCTATATGAAGTTAAATATTCAAAATCCTATGGACATGATTTCTATATGAAGTTAAATATGCAGAATCCTATAGACATAATTTCTAAGGGAAGTTTGAATATGCAGAATACTATAGACATGATTTCTAGATGTAATTGAATATGCAGAATCCTATAGACATGGTTTCCATATGAGGTTGAGTATGCAGGAATATAATAGTCATATAGTCATGATTTATACCCTTTGAATATGCCCCAAATGTTTGTTACAAATTATTACAAACCAGAATAAATAAAATTACATCCAAATACAAATAAAAGTACAACCAGAGGAAGCCTGATTCTCACTTCCTCTCTGAGTTACAAGATAAACCCAACTCAAAGACCATTGATCCAAAGCCTTTCTCCAATTTGAATGTGTCAGAGTTCCCTAAGAGCCTCAATGGGACTCCAGGCAGTGGCGTACACCCAAATTGTATTATCAGAATGGGGATAAGTGCAGTGTGGAAGGGCCAACCCTCAAGTGTCCAAGTTCAGAGGGAGCTCAAAGAGTCCCAAGGCAAGGCTCACAAGAGGGGGTAGAACTTAAAGTCTAAGAGAGTGTGCAAGTGAAGAGCAGAGTTTTGGGGAATAAAGGAGAGAGCAACAGCTACAAAAGGGTACACAAAAGGGGTTCAGGGGAATAGAGAAGTTGCAAAGAGTCCCTGTACTTAGACATTTAGCTAATTCTGGGCATGCACAGCAATAGAGAGTATTGTTATGCTTATAAATCAACAAGAATACACAACATAGGATAGTGACATTGAGGTTATGATTCCAGGGGAATCAAGTTTGAGCCATAGACAATAATACTTGATACTGTCATGCCTCAAACAAACCATTAGCATCAAACACATTAGGGTAAGGGATTTGGGATTCATAATAGGAAGGAAACTACAACATGCTAAAGTAAATTTTGAACTAAACACAAGCAATAGGGCGACATGCAAGTGAAGGTATTAAATAAACACATTGTTGTGGTTGCTGAAAACCTTAATCAGGACATACCAGTTTCAAAGAAGCAAAATACAACAGTAGCAGCACTTGAAAAAAAAACAGGCCACAGTACAAGTAAAAAGAGAGAGAGTGCTTTTTGAATGTGAGTGTGAGTTCAGATAACTAAGAATGTTCGTGTGTGTTTATGTCAATGAAAGAGCATAATATTTATAGTTTGAAAACATGCAGAGAATAAGGCAAGAAAATAAACGTGTACCAATTAAAATCAATCAGTAGAAGAACTTACTTTAATTAAGGAGTTCGAACTTAAATGGTAATGAACAGAAATCATTTAAGGAAAGAGATCAAATAAGCATCTTGTGCATAGTAGACAATTAGGGGTAAATACATAGGAGTTCAATTAAGGTAATGATCTTTGAAATACACGGTTAAACAAATAAGGTAAGAATCAATCAGTGCATAGTAAATCAAGGAGTCAGAGATTCGAAATTATTGGTTCATAAATAAACCAAGTCAGAAAGGCTAAGGAAAGTTTTCAAATCAAACGAAGAAACAGGGAAATTAGTAAAACAAGGAAAGCATCAATCAGACTTACACAAGGAGGTCTGAAATCAGTCAAAAAATTGAAAGTCATTTTAAAGGGGAAGCTCAGCATATATAAAGAGCACACAAGTTTTAGGCATACGAGGCTGAATTTAGGACAAAGAAAAGTGTCATGCAATTGCAAAATCAGTAAGTAATGGACTATAGGAACATAGTAGTCACATAGGTCAGTTTCAGTAACTCAGCAATGAAGAAGGGAGAGAGTATCAAATAGCATGAAAAGGGTCCAGTAGAAAGACCTTAGAAGAGTTTAGCAGGGATTCAGAATCATATAAAGAAACAAAAGATTTTGAAATTCAGTCGAGCAACAGATGAAACAAGAGGAAATCCATACTCAGAAACCTTAAGAAAGGGCCAGGACTTTTAACATAAAGAAACACAGTAGAAGAACAACATAAGAGACACAGTAGAAGAATCAACATAAGAAACATAATAGAAGAACATACTAAGAAACACAGTAGAAGAATATCATAAGAAACACAGTAGAAGAATCAACATAAGAAACACAGTAGAATAATATCATAAGAAACACAGTGGAACAATCAACATAAGAAACACAGTAGAAGAACATCATGAGAAATACAGTGGAAGAATCAACATAAGAAACACAGTAGAAAAATGACATGTTTAAAAAAATCAGAAAAGCTTCAAAATAACTTAACAAAACCCTAAATCGGAAAAGATAAAGGTTTTGAAGGTAAGGTTTTGAAAGAAACTTTAAGAAAACTTTTAAAAAGTTTGGAGAGAACACAGATCGACAACGGATCTAAAAGAATGAGAAGAACCTCGAAGGTTAGGGTTTCAGAAGAAACCCAAAGGGTGAGAAAGGCTTGGAAATCATCGATCTAAGCAGGAGAGGTCGAGATCAGGCTTGAATAGCCATAGACGGCCGGAGCAAGGTCGAGGATGGCCGGAGACAGCCATAGCACTGAAAACATTCGAGGTCTGGACCAAATTTCTTCAAGGTCTGGCCTTGAGACCATGATAATCGAGCATGCAAAAGTAGTAGGAGGCAGAATACAGGCCATCAATGGCTTTGGAAGCCCTGGATGTGGTCAATTTTAGGTGGTGATTGAAGGTGGCAGCTAGGGTTTCTGAAAGATATTGAGAGAGAATTGGGAGAGGAGGAGTTCAAGGGCGTCTTCAGACGGGAAATGATTAGGGTTAGGGGGTAATGGGGAATTAAAAAAGGAAAAGGAAATGGGGACCGTTGATCTGGGAGATCAACGGTTGAGATTAGAGAGGGTAGGTGGGAAATGGGTCCGGGTCGGTTTGAACGGGGTTTGGGTTAGGGTAATTGAGTTTGACATTGGGTTTAATTGAGGGTTGATTTAGGGCTATAATTGAAATAAACGGGGCTAGCATTTAAATGGCCACTTTTCCCTTATTTGAATTTATAAAAATGGTAAAATAATTTCTGAAAATAAATTAAAGGAACTAAGATGATTAATAATACATAATTATCAAATAAAAAATACTGGAGCCAATTTTATAAATATAATTACAATTAAATCTTAGAAGAGGCTAATATTGCAATTATATGCAATTTAGCCTAAAAATGCTAAATAAATTTGTAAAATATGCAAAAATTATGTTAGCTATATTTTAGTATAAATATGAGGATACACTAAATGAATCAGCAAAAATCATAATTTTGGGGATAATTATTGGGTTTTTTTCTTGATGAAAAAAGGCAATAAATTGATTTAAAACCCCTTTAAAAATTGGGAAAAATAATGAAACCTTGGGATATACTTATATATGCATATACATGCTATTTTGAAAGTATTTTGTATATTAAAAATATACAGGGAAAAATTGGGTATCAACACATACGAAGCTACTCAAGATTTCAAATAGCTGAAAGGAACGCAAACGCTCAAAATGGCTGGTTTGGTCGTTGCATTCTCCCCCACTTGATCATATATTCATCCTCAAACATGCCCAAAGTCGTTCCTAAGACATCAAATCGCCATGTAACCTTACCATGCACATACTCGGGGGTGATCCCACGTCACCCTAATCCATATAAGCCTGACAATAAAACCTAATTGAAGATCCTTAATTCAACTTTAGCCCATAAAACTTAGAATCCAACTTCCAACATCCGAAATTTCCTATAAGACCCCAATATCGCATCTACACACTGTATAAGTCTGAACAAGCTGCATCAAGCCATAACCATAATCTAATACACGATCACATGATATAACACATAACTCAAATACTCATAGCAATAACTTTCGACCACAATAGCTGCTCGATAATCAACCTGACACCGGTAACAAATCTCATATCAATTAAAATCTTGTTCTAAACATTTGTACACTGCCAATGATGAAAGAAACACGCAGAAACTCTTAACCACTTATTACATCAAAAAGTCATGGAGCTCTTTCTCATCCAACAAGAACCAACGCCAAATACTAAGCCGACTTTCGATATTATTCTTCCAAACATACCGTAATCAAATCCGATAGTATCCATTCTAGGTCCAATGACTCCATCTCATCAAGTACAAGCTACTCTACTGACACGCCAATACTTACTAGAATCACAAACTGTGCAATTCGTGCATCAATAAGAAACAATTCAAATGTACTCAAACATGAAAAATGACTCAAACGAGAAAACCATCCCACAAGTTCAACAAGTACCACTATCGCGCCCCCTTTTTCCTCGCGGACCCTCCGAGTTTTGACATTCATTGGAAACAACTCATTTTCTTTTGGGAGTTGGGTACAGAATTTAAAGAGTCACCACCTAATGGATTTAAGGTGCGTTAGGGAACCTAAAGTAAATAACTCATAAAACCGGTTTGCATTAGTAGAGACTTGGGTAAAGGCTCGAAATAACCTTGAGGGGAAGGTGTTAGAAACCTCTCGCGGTCCACAACGGTGGGTCCCAACCGAACTCAAATTGTGTGAATTAGTCTTATAAATAGATAAAGCGAATTAGACAAATTGGTGTTACATTTAAAACAAGGGGTAAAATGGGTCCTAGGTTTTCTAGCCTACAAGATCACTTTTGTACAATGCTTGCTAATCATCCCCAAGTGGGGGTGCTACACATAGCATTAGTGCACAGGTCATCATATCCTTTGCTACCCTGTTACCCTCCCCTTAGTGGTTATATAAGCGATGCTAATTAAATATACTCTATGCGTGCACTACTCGTCCCTTCCTTATGACCTTGGAGGTGTTTAGGACCTCTAATTAAGGCAGTTCTAGACTCTCCTAAGGTGTTTAAAAGGAGAAAATCTAAGTGAAAAGCAAAGACAAATAGGAAACTCACATAAAGAGACAATTAAAGGCTCACTTTTACCTCCTCAGACAAGCAAACAGTAGCACGTCTCAAATAGCAAGATTTCAGATATTTCAAAGGGTCATAGAGCAAGATATATAGGTGAGCAAATAGAATGTAAGTAGCATTGTGTTAAAGTGCAGCAATAGAGACCTAATCAGTTTGCCTACTAATTTTAAGGCTTGCGGAATCTGGACAATTCACAAATAACAAAAAGCGTATTTTTACAGTTTGCAAGATATCAATTGCCCTACAGGCTTGCCTATGCGTGTATTAATGAGGTCCTATGAACATGGTATCTAGTCATTAATCAGGAGTGCAGTAAACCAGTAAACAATTTTAGGCAGGCAGTTTGGATCTTATAGGCATGCTGTCTAGGTGTAATGAGTGATTTTAGACTTGTAGACACCAGTAGTTAAATGCAGCAATGAAATTTGAAAACTTATTGACATACAGAAAACTGATTTAAACTTTGTCGGCATGTAGAGACTGATTTTTAAACTTATAGGCATGGTGTCTAAAATGCAAGATTGATTTTAAACCCTATAGGCATGGTATCTAGAATGCAGGACTGATTCATAGACATGGTACCTGAATGTACATAAGCAAACATCACAACATGCTTACATGTATGGTATCTAGAATGCAGGAATGGTTTTTAAACCCTATAGGCATGGCGTCTAAATAAACAAACATTGTGATAACCTATAAACATGGTATCTAAATAACAGACATTGCAATAACCTATAGGTATGGTTTCTAAGTAAATAAATATTGCAATACCTATGGGCATGGTATCTAATACAAGTAAATAATTCTAAGAACATGGTCTCTAATGCAAGCAAATAGTCATAATAAACCTAAGGACATGATTTTTACCCAGTTTATCCACAAAAATTATACAAAAATCCCTCCCTTTTTACTAATTTCCCAAATATCTGTTTACAACTATTATTATTATTATAGACCATATGAATTACAGAAGTAACAAACTATGTTATAGGGAGCCTGAATAGAGGCCCAAAGTGAACCTGGAAATTCTAGGCCTTCAAACAGTCCAAAATGCCATAATCTCATAGTACACCCAATGGTATCCTAGTGTGTCAAAGTTCCCAAAGGGCCTCAGGGACCTCGGGCAATGCTCACACCATAAAACTTTCAAAGCAACCCTTTGTGAGCAAGTTTGGAAAGTCAGCCCCTATGCGTCAAAGTTCAAAGGAGTCTCATGGACTCCTAGGCAATGCTCACACTAGAGAGGCAAGACTCTAAGGGTTCTAGGAATAGGGGTTGAAAACAGAAGAAAATATTTTTAAATTTTTAGGAAGTAATGAGCAAGCAGGGTCATTCAATCATTGTAACTCAAACAAAGATCCCAGCAATCAAACAATATACAGGAATAGGATCACTTAGAGTTTCAACTTAGTTTATTAACTGTTACTAGGTGAGCATAAAATCACATACAAAGGGATATCAGGGCTTAGGAGAAATGTTGGTCAGAAGCCTGTAAGAGATGAACATAAGATAGAAAGAACATGCTAGTGGAGAAGTAAACAGACATAGGTCTAGTTTATATAAAGAAGTATGCAGACTTGCTAAGAGCAGAAGCACAGGAGTAAACAGGTTGAAAGCAGGATACGCATAGGTTCAATCAAACAGAAGTATACATGCTATATATAGCACTTAGGGAGTAGAACAAATAAGTTAAAGAGAATCAGAGTTCAATCAATTAAGGATCAATCAACCAATCGCAGAATCAATTTCTATAGGGAAGGCCGAGAAAGACCTCTTTAATTGGGGAATAGTCAATTAACGGTCATAACAGGGGGTTCTATTAAGGCAATGAATCAAAATCATACCATGTAGGGAGTAAGTAAAAATCCCCAAACTACTGTCGACTAATTAAGGCAAGTAAGAAAAATAGGGAAGCATGTCACAAATAAGGAAGCCAGTAAGATCCCAGCACACTGATTTTAACAGGGCAATTAATAACAAACAATTGATAAAAATCTTCAAAGAGTATTGATTTCATATGAAAGAATTATTTGAATCTTTAAATATAAATCAACCAAGTAAAAAATTCCACAAAATACTGATTTTAACAGGGAAAATCATTTAGGTCTCTTAATAGACTAAGTTGATGCGACTGGCTCACCGAGATAAACACAATATCGAAACAAAATCGAAGAAATCAGCATAACACACAGAATCATCTAGGGTTTGAGCATGCATGCGAAAATTAGTCGAGATAGTGAAGAAACAATTAATAAAGAACACTGAGAATTTAGAAAAATCTTTGACGAAAAGTCTGGTATGAACCCTAATTTCATAAAGAGTAAACGAAGTCGAAACAATTAATTAAACCAAGAGATTTTTAAAGGAAAACACCCAATAATACTCGAATCACTTCAAATCTATAAAGATCTGAGAAGATTCGAACAGTAGTGAAACTAGGGTTTTCAGAAAATAGTAGAGATGAAGAGAATCGATCGAAAACCCATGGATTCGTACTAGAAACAAGAGGAAATCCATACTCACAAATGAAAGTGACCTGAGATAGGCCAGTAAACAACTTTCAAGCCAGCACATGTTGGATTTCCATGTGATCTTCTCAAGGACTCATGAAATCAAATAGCTAGAGGGTATAGGAGACCGATGGTGGTCAGAGAATGCTCTGAAACACCATAGAAGGGAGGTTCCCACTGGTAATGGTGATTAGTATTAGGGTGAGTTGAGAGAGAATTAGTAAGGGATTCAAAGGCGGCGGAGTGTGACAAATGGGTAGGGTTTGGATTAAAAATGATAAGGGGGAATGGGGGCCGTTGATCTCAGAGATCAACGGCCAGGATGAGAAGGGGTCTGGGTCGGGTTAGATTTAATTGGGTTAGGTTTGTTTTGAATTAGGTTTGGATTAATTAAATTGGATTGGGAGGGGTCCGATTTTGGGTGTAAATTAGGGGCTATTTGTTAAATACCCATTTTACTAAATAAAATATTTTTAAAAATAGCTAATTAAATGATAAAAATGATTTTCACGTATGAAAGTGATTTAAAATAATTATTTAATATTATAAAAATATAAAAAGTCATTTTCTATATAGATAATATAGTCATGCATATGTAGGGGATATTTTTGTAAAATATGCAATTGTAGTCTTAAAAATACAAATATAATTATAAAAAATACAATTAAAATATTTGAACACTCATATTAACATAAATGATGAATTTAGATGATTAAATAATCATAAATAATGTGAGGGACAGTTTTAAACATTTGTGTAATTAAAAATGCAGAAGTAAATGGATTTTGGGCCTTTAAAAATTGCAAAAAAATTGTAAAACACTTGTGCATACTTGTAAATGCATGTACAACATTTTGAAAGTGTGTGTGCACGTTTAAAAATATATGAGGAAAAAATTGGATATCAACAACTGCCCCTCTTTACCCGGGAAGGATGAAAGAGTTTTCGGGTAAAGAAATGATGACCGATTTTGACCGAATGCATGTTTTGAAAAACAAAATAGAGGCTGAACCCTGGTCTCTGAGTTGCCTACATATACCTAGTTTTTAGGAATTAGGCCATGTTACTTCTGGACCCAACGGTGAATGAAGCCGATGGAATAGTTCCTTTTGTGAAGTGTAATGTCGAAGGAGTTATGATTGTGAGTTTGGAGCGTGGCGGATGCATTATAGGGTAGATTTCTGAATGGTAGCAGAGTAAGGTGGGTAATTGATGGGAATCAGTTATAGTGTCAAAGAGAAAATGGTATGAGCAGAAATCGGAGCTAAGGCTGCTCCCGTTTGAAGAACGGTTACCTCCTGGATTACCTACAAAACTTAAAACACAATGCATGCAAGTATATAGATGATGCAAATTCCCTTTAGACCATGAAAGATTGTCTTTGGACAGTGCGGATGTCGTCCTTAGACTATGATGTCCTGGGCCATGAATTGTGAGATAGGAGATTCGCAGGCCATGAAATGATGTTCTCGGGTCATGGGGATGGTGCCTTTGAACCATGAAGCCTTTGAATAATGATGTGCAAGTATTGAGAGATCCTCAGGCCATGACATGGTGTCTTCAGGCTATGAGGATGATGCCTTCGAACTATGACGCCTTTTGACAGGTTGGCTTTTTGTCAGCCCATGGAGTGCAGAGATATGATACTGAAAGTGATAACAAGACAAAACTTAGTCTTGCATAGATTTTGGGGGCAGACCTTAGCCCGAGAGAAGAAGATAGTGCCAAGAATAGAGCAACATTTATGCAGGGAGGGACAATGCTTAGTCCCATGAGAAGACAGTGCTTAACCTTATGCAAATACAAAGGTGGGGTTTAACCTCATGAAAAGAGAAGGCAATGCTTAGCCTTATGCAGATGAGAGGCAGGGCTTAGCCTTATGCAAGATTTGAGATAGGACTTAGTCTTATGCAAGGAGAAGTCAATGCTTAGCCTTATGCAAATATGGAAGCAAGGTTTAGACTCATGCAAGGAGAAGGAAATGCTTAGCCTTATGCAAATATGGAGGTAGTGCTTAGCCTCATGCAAGATTTGAGATAGAGCTTAGTCTCAAGCAAGGAGAAGGCAATTCTTAGACTAATGCAAATATGGAGGCAGGGTTTAGCCTCATGCAAGATTGGAGACAAAGCTTAGTCTCATGCAAAGAGAAGGCAATGATTAGCCTTATGCAGATATGGAGGCAGGGCTTAGCCTCATGCAAGCTTAGAGACAGAA
This sequence comes from Nicotiana sylvestris, assembly GCF_000393655.2. Lineage (NCBI taxonomy): Eukaryota > Viridiplantae > Streptophyta > Magnoliopsida > Solanales > Solanaceae > Nicotiana > Nicotiana sylvestris. The sequence goes on from NC_091058.1 coordinate 96,007,838, forward strand.
CTTAGTCTCATGCAAGGAGAAGTCAATGCTTAGCCTTATGCAAATATGGAGGCAAGGCTTAGCATCATACAAGATTGGAGACAGAGCTTAGTGTCATGCAAATGGAAGGCAACACTTAGCCTTATGTAGATATGGAGGCAGGGCTTAGCCTCATATAAGATTTGAGATAGGGCTTAGTCTCATGGAAATAGAAGGAAATGATTAGCCTTATGCAGATGAGAGGCAGGGCTTAGCCTTATGCAAGATTGGAGGTAGAGCTTAGTCTTATGCAAAGAGAAGGCAAGGCTTAGCCTTATGCAGATATGGAGGCAAGGCTTAGCCTCATGCAAGATTTGAGACAGGGCTTAGTCTCATGCAAAGAGAAGGCAATGCTTAACCTTATGCAGATGAGAGGCAGGGCTTAGCCTCATACAAGATTGGAGACAGGGCTTAGTCTCATGCAAGGAGAAGGCAATGTTTAGCCTTATGCAAATATGGAGGCAGGGCTTAGCCTCATGCAAGATTTGAGACAGAGCTTAGTCTCATGCAAAGAGAAAGCAATGCTTAGCCTTATGCAGATGAGAGGCAGGGCTTAGCCTCATGCAAGATTCGAGACAGAGCTTAGTCCCATGCAAGGAGAAGGCAATGCTTAGCCTTATGCAAATATGGAGGCAGGGCTTAGCCTCGTGCAAAGAACAAATAAGAATAGAATATTTCTTAGTTGGAGATATATTTGCATCTGGTAGTCTGATCGTTAGGACTTTGGTATGTGTATGTTTGTGAATACTTCTGTTATGTTCACTATGCCTGCATCCAAAGAAAAATTGTAAATTTTTTAAGGGGAGGTTGGTTCGTGCCTTCGTCTGCTGGCTTTTGCTTCGCTCCATTCTGGAGGCCTTGTTTGAGTTGCCCTGGGTAACACCTGACTGTCACGGAAATAGAGTTTTCGAAAATATGCATTAATTGATAAAAATGGAGTTATTATTTTTCAGAAAACATAGTGAAATATCAAGTAATTTTAGATGAACTAGTAACTGTAACACATTTCAGAGACATTGCAGCTTTCTTATTTTTGAATTTTGAGGGTCCTCCTCAATTTTGCCCCAGTTTGGTAAATGATCCTTCGGCCGTTTGCATGCGACGAAACTTGCTGAACCTTCTCCGGCTTCTCCAAAATTCTGCCCCAGTTTCTTAACCAATTTCTAACTTTCTAGCATATGATGGCATCGGCTGGACTTTCTCCGGAATTTTGAGGGTCCTCCTCAAAATTCCTCCCCAGTTTCTGGTTCTGAGGGAAAATGAAAATTTTATTATGATATGACCAAACCCACAGGGATGCCTACGTATCCCTTCTTAAACGGGAATCAGGTCAAGCGTAGTTTAGTTACATTGTATGAAGAAATCTAAACAATCTACACATAGTATCTCTTGACTGCATCTGAATTGACCAGTTTCGGCCAGACTTCTCCGTCCATTTTTGCAAGTATGAGTGCTCCTCCCGTTAGTACCCTGTGAACCATGTAGGGACCTTGCCTGTTAGGAGAGAATTTCCCTTTGGCTTCATCTTGATGCGGGAAGATCTTCTTCAGCATCAGTTGTCCCGGCACAAACTGTCTTGGTTTGACCCTTTTTGTTAAAAGCTCTGGACATTCTGTCCTGATAAAGCTGACCATGACATACTGCGTTCATTCTTTTTCCGTCTATAATGGACAATTTCTCATAGTTGCTCCTTATCCATTTTGCATTGCTGAGTTCGGCTTCCTGTATGATTCTTAAAGAAGGAATTTCTACCTCGGCTAGAATGACAGCTTCGGTACCATAAACCAGTAAATAGGGAGTTGCCTAGTTGATGCGCGAACTGTAGTGCGGTACCCTAATAGGGCAAAGGGTAACTTCTCATGCCATTATTTGTAGTTTTCTACCATCTTCCTTAATACTAATCTTGATATTCTTGTTAGCAGCTTCCATAGCTCCATTCATTTGATGCCTGTATGTTGTAAAGTTTTTGTGCTTGATTATGAAGGTTTCACTCATGGCTTTCATCAGGTCACAGTTCAGATTGGCGACATTATCAGTGATAATGGACTCGGGAACTCCGAATCAGCAAACAATACGATCCTTGACAAAGTCTACGATGACTTTCTTGGTTACAGCTTTGCAGGATGCAGCCTCTACCCATTTTGTGAAATAAAAGATGGCCACCAAAATGAACCGATGCCTGTTTGAAGCAGTAGGCTCGATTAGACCGATGGCATCTATTCCCTAGGCAGCAAAAGGCTAAGGTGCACTTGTTGCGTTGAGCTCATTAGGTTGTACCATTATCATGTATGCATGTACCTGACATTGGTGGCATTTCTGTACGTATCGGATGCAATTCGTCTCCATAGTCATCCAAAAATATCAAGCTTTGAGTATTTTCTTGTCTAGAACAAAACCATTCATATGTGGTCCACAAGTTCCGGCATGTATTTCTTCAAGCAATCTGGAAGCTTTGTTTGCGTCAACACACATTAACAACCCTTGATCAGGAGTTCTTCTATATAGGGTCCCTCCACTTTGGAAGAAGTGCTTGGATAGCCTTCGTAGCATGCATTTCTAAGTATGGTTTGCCTGCTCTGGATATTCTCCTTTCGCCAAATATTCTTTGTATCATGGAACCAGGGTTTTCCATCCATTTCTTCTTCAATGTGAGCACAGTAAGCTGGTTGATTGTGGATCCTCACCAGGACAGGATCAATGAAATTCTTATCTGGATGTTGTATCATTGATGACAAAGTGGCCAGTGCGTGTACAAGCTCATTTTGAATTCTGGGCACATATTTGAATTCTACCTTTGTGAATCTTTTCATCAATTCCTACATATGATGCAAGTATGGTAGTATTTTGATGTTCTTCATAGCCCATTCTCCTTGAACCTGATATACCAGAAGATCTAAATCACCAATTACGAGCAGCTCTTGTACATTCATATCGATGGCCAAATTGAGCCCCATGATGCAAGCCTCATATTCTGCCATATTATTGGTGCACGGGAACCTAAGCTTTATAGATACAAGGTAGTGTTGACCTGTCTCTGATACCAAAACCGCTCCAATGCCCACTCCTTTGAAATTTGCAGCTCCATCGAAGAACATCCTCCAACCGTCGTAAGCTTTAGTAATATCCTCTCCTACTAATGATACTTCTTCATCAGGAAAATATGTTTTCAAGGGTTTGCATTCCCCTCCCATAGGATTTTCAGCAAGATGGTCTGCCAATGCTTGTCTTTTGACCGCCTTCTGAGTTACATATACGATATCAAACTCACTTAACGGTATCTGCCACTTTACTAACTTCTCGATCGCCATGGGGTTGTGAAATATGTACTTCAGAGGGTCCATCCTGGATATGAGGTGTGTGGTGTAAGCACAGAAGTAATGACTCAATTTCTGAGCCATCCAGGTCAAAGCACCGCAAGAGCGTTCCAGTAGAGAGTATCGTGCTTCGTAAGGTGTAAACTTCTTACTCAGGTAGTGTATGGCTTGCTCCTTTTTCCCTATCTCGTCATGTTGTCCCAAACACACATCTGAAAGCTCCATCTAATACAGATAGATAGAGTAGCAAAGGTCTCCCAGGTTCTGGTGGGACTAGGACTAGTGGTGTGGACAGGTATTCTTGATTTTGTCGAAAGCTTTCTGACAATCATCGGTCCAACTCATTTCAGCATCTTTCCTCAACAATTTGAAGATGGGTTCACATATAATTGTGGACTGTGCTATGAAGTGACTGATATAGTTGAGACGTCCTAGGAAGCTCATCACGTCCTTCTTGCTCTTTGGTGACGCTAACTCTTGAATAGCCTTAACTTTGGATGGGTCCAACTCTATTCCCCGGTAGCTGACAATGAATCCCAACAGCTTCCCTGCAGGAACCCCGAATGCACATTTTGTGGGGTTCAGTTTCAGATTGTACCTTCTTAACCTGTCAAAGAACCTTCTCAAGTCTGCTATGTGATCTGTGGCCCTCTCGGATTTGATGATGACGTCATCAACATACACCTATATTTCCTTGTGTATCAATCATGGAAGATGGTTGTCATAGCTCTTATATAAGTAGCCCCAGCGTTCTTTAGACCAAATGGCATCATCTTGTAGCAGTACACTCCCCATGGTGTAATGAAAGTTGTTTTCTCTACATCTTCTTCATCCATCCAGATCTGGTGATAACCCGCGAAACAATATATAAAGGATTGGAGTTCATGCTTGGCACAATTGTCGATCAGGATGTGTATATTTGGTAGTGGAAAGTCATCCTTGTGACTTGCTCTGTTTAAGTCTCGATAGTCAACACATACTCTGACTTTCCCATCTTTCTTCGGAACTGGTACAATGTTAGCTAGCCAGGTTGGGTACTCAACTACCCTGAGGACTTTGGATTTGATCTGCTTAGTGACTTCCGCCTTGATTTTCAGGCTCATGTCTGGTTTGAACTTTCTGAGTTTCTGCTTTACTGGCGGATACAATGGATTGGTAGGCAACTTGTGGGCCACTATGGATGTGCTCAGATGGGTCATGTCATCATACGACCATGCAAAGATATCCTTATATTCCTTCAATAAACGAATTTACTCCTCATTCTCTGTCGGTGATAAGTGAATGCTTATGCGATTCTCCCTGACGGTTTCGGCATCTCCCAAATTTACTGCTTCTGTTTCGTCCAGGTTGGACTTAGATTTATTCTCAAAGTTCTCAACCTCTCTGATAATTTCCTCAGGTATTTCATCTTCTTCTTCTGAGTTGCTATCCTTATGTTGCGTCGTCTCATTACATGTCACAGTCATCGGTTCATCAGGAAAAGTAATAATAACATTGTAGAAAGAAAAGTGTGAAAGATAATAATGAATAATAATAGCCATGCATTGATAAAAATTTGAAAATATCCAAAATGAGTATGGCTCGATGAATCGAGCAATTATATTGAAACAAAATTACTGAAAATATCTGAAATGCCTAGCGTGGCTAAAGAAATAAATTTAGGCTAAATGCCAAGCTACCCAGGGACTCAGCAGGACCGGGATGGTGTGGTAGTCCAATTCCTAAGAACGACTCCTTTCTCCACAGTCTGAATGGTGAGGCCTTCTTCCTCCTCCTCCTTAATTATCGCACTGCAATCCATATCCTCATCCCAACTAAAGCTTCTTCCTCTACAGTTCCCATATTGTATCAGCCTGGTGAAAAGTCTGACCCAGATGTGGCACTGGTTGCTCGAGAAGGTAGTAAGGGCCATGCTATGGAGGTAACCAATCATCATATTCTTTCCATGTATACTGATATCCGATCCCAAAAGTTGTGCCAAAAGACGTTTCAGCTGGATCGGTTTAGTAATGCCCTGGAGATCCTTTCCAAGCCCTTTGTCGGGTTCGTACCCAGACCATGCTAGTATGCTTTCTATCTTGTTACTCCACCATTTATCCTTCTCAACTACATTGACATGTTCAATGTGGTGATAAGTTTTCCCTCTCAGCCTTCTTCTATTCTCGATAATCGGGATGGTTTGATTGGTGTAAATAGGGTTGCTTCTATCTCTGTGAATGATTACCTCCTGATGATTCCATTCGAACTTCACGGCCTGGTGGAGTGTGGAAGCTACGGCCCCAGCGGCATGTATCCAAGGTCGACCCAATAGAAGATTGTATGTAGCTGATATGTCAAGCACTTAGAATTCAACATCAAACCAAGTTAGCCCCATCAGCAGGCAAAGATTAATCTCCCTAATTGTGGCCTTTTGAGACCCATCAAATGCTTTCATTTTCATACTTCTTGCCCATATCTCATGAAAACCTTTACCTAATCTTTTCAGAGTAGTCAACGGACAAATGTTGAGGCTTGAACCTCCATCTATCAGGACCCTGGCAATGAATTTATCTTCAAACTGCACTGTGATGTGCAATGCTCGGTTGTGACTTAAACCTTCAGGCGGTAATTCATCCCCGTGGAAGGTAATCTTATGACTTTCCAGCACCTGCCCTACCATATTGGCCATTTCTTCGCAGGTGATGTTGTTGGGCACATAAGCATCATCCAATAACTTCATCAAAGCATTCTTGTGCGCCTCCAAATTTTGCAATAATGATAAGATGGATATCTGGGCGGGGGTTTTGTTCAAATGATCGATAACAGAGTATTCCCTCGCTTTTACTTTCCTCCAAAGATCATCCAGTCCTGTTTCAATGACAGTTTATTTGGTAGCAGCCTCCTTGCTTGATCATCCCAAGTGTTCGAGTGTATAGATCCTTCCTGTTCTGCTCATTCCCTGTGCGGCACCAGATTCTTCCATCTTTGCTTTTCTTTTTCTCCTAGCTTCGGCAACGTAATCCCAAGGTATGGCCTTGGAATTAAAAGGAGGTGTGGTTGATACTGTCATTGTGAAAGGTGTGGCCACTTCTACCTCAAATGGAACAAGTGTGGCTGTAGGTGGAGCTACTTCTACCTCAAATAGAACCGATGCGGTTATCTCAACCTCGACTGATGGTTGTGTCCGCACCATAATAGGAGTGAGTGTTATTGCAGGTTTAAATTCATCGCCTTCACGAATAAGCCCGATTGACTTCTCAAGATCTCATTCCTCATCCATCTCTATAACATGGACCCCATCACTCCGATGATCCGTGAGAGGGTTGTTGCGGATGTTGGGCGCAGCTTCCTTTGCCTATATGATCTTGCTATGAATCAATGTCTGGATCTTATCTTCCAACATTCGGCACTCATCAATGGTGTGCCCCTTCATACCAGAATGATATGCACAGGTTTTGTTTGGGTTGACCCATTGAGATGAGTTCTCTTCTGCCACAGCAGGAACAAGAGTGACATAACCAGTGGCCTTCAACCTTTTGTACAGTTGGTCGATGGGTTCAGCAATAGTCGTGTATTGTCTGGGTAGTTTGCGATCAAAGTTAGGTCAGGGTTTTTGGTAATTTGGATGAGTTAAAGGTGAATAATTATAGGTTGGCTGGGTGTTATAAGTATGATAGGCGGTGGCGGGTTGAGAATATCTGGGAGATGATGGTTGGTATATAGGTGGAGGTGTTTGGTATGTGGGTGGAGGTGTTTGGTATGTGAGCGGAGATTTTGGGCCTTGAGCCACCATTACTTCCCCCACTTCTCTTTTCTTTGATATGCTGCCTGATTGTAATGCTTTGTTCGTGGCCTGTAGTGCCTTAAAATTTGTCACAATCTTGCTTTTGATACCTTCTTCAATGCTTTCTCTGAGTTTGATGATATTGGAGAACTTGTGATTCTCAATGACCATTAGCCTTTCATAATACTGTGGGTCATGTGCCCTGACAAAGAACTTGTTCATTTGTTCTTCTTCTAGTGTTGGTCTGACCTTGGTTGCCTCTGACCTCCACCGAGTAGCATACTCGCGAAAAGTCTCAGTTGGCTTCTTCTTTAAATTTTTGATGTAGAAGACATCCGGTGCATTCTCTGTATTGAACCTGAACCGACCCATAAATTCTGATACCATGCTCACCCAGTTGGCCCACTTCTTAGGGTTATGGCTTATGTACCAGGACAGGGCATCTCTGGTAAGACTTCTCATGAAGAGCTTCATTCGGATCCTTTCATCTTTTCTGACCCCCACGAGCTTGTCACAGTAATTTCTCAAATGAACATTAGGATCACCTGTTCCATAAAACATTTTGAACTTGGGAGGTTTGTAACCCTCCGGCAGTTCCATGTCTAGTTGTATGCACAGATCCTCATAATTCAGACCTTCTACCCCTTTGCCTCCTTTGACACCCTGAATTCGACTTGTTAATTTCTTGAGTTCCTCGGCCATGTTCTTGATGAGTAGGTCCTTCTCAACAGTTTCTGGTGTATAGGAGATTGGTTGAGTAGAGTGAGGTACGGTTTCCACATATATAGGGTTGTTTGGTGAGTGGTAGGGACTTGGGTGTAGCAGTGGTCGTTGGTGGAGTTTTGAGGGTCGGGAATGGGTTGTGGTGTGTTCTGAGGAGTATGATAGGTAGTGGATTGTGGGTACTAGATTGGTTGATGATGGTGTTGTGGTGGAGTTGGTATGGGTAAAGGATTGAGATTTTGAGGTGGAGTTGCATATTGGTGGGTTGCGGGAGGATTTTATGGATGCTGGTTTGCCGTATTTTGGGGAGGTGCTGGGTTTTCGGTATTTTGTTGGTTGATGTCGGGGACGTTCAGGGTGAGGGATAGGTTTGCTAAGTTTTGGACCTGCTCAAGTTATCTCTGTAACTCCAGTATCTTTTGTTCCAACCACAAAACCAAGTCATTTGGTGCCGGAGTATTCCGACTGTCTGAAGTTTCCGCATTCTCTGTATTTTCCTTTCGAATACCACTTAAGTCATCTATCTTAGTCTTTCCTTTGATTCTCGTATTACTTGGAGGAGGAGGTGGTGGAGGGCCTCTATATTTGGTGTGATATGCCGATGATACCAATATGTACGAACCAACCTTAGGGGATGGGAATAATAAAGAATAAAGAAAAACAAAAAGTAAATGAGTCAGTAAGGGTTCTAAAAAGTTTGCAGTATTTAAACACATATTGCGGGAACGTAAATTCGAGTCCTAATTTGGAAGTCCCACTGTGCCCGAGGTAGGCTTAGCGACAAATAAATTTGGAGAAATTCAGTGCCAATAATTGCCTCATTTCATTAATGTTAAAAATAGACGACCCAAAATGACACTAAATAAGATAAGTCACTAATGACACTTGGACCTATTACGTTTGAAAAGAAAGTAAACCTAATCTACTTGGTCCCAGAAGGACCTTCTTCAGGCTGGATGCTCTTGTCGATCAGATCCCCCAGTTTGTGCAGGTTTAGTAGTAAGAATGCCCTTGCCAAATGTCCTCTTTTGTTTCCCTCGGCATTCTGGCAATCGATGACTCTCTTTCTCATTCTTCCTTCCAATTCCATTAGAATGTACTCCAGATATTCCAACCTTTCACTGGATTTAACAGCCCTCTCTTTCCACTCATTTCTCATTTCCATGTCGGCCTTATGTTTCTCCATATGCTAGGCTTCAGACTCATAAACTCTTTTGCGAAATTTATTATACTTCACCTGTGCTTCGGCAACTTCGTTTATGACCCTGTTTCCTGGACCAACCTTGGCTCGAATATTCCTAATATGTTATCATCCAACCATGAGGGGTAGAAGTATGCATGGCCAGCATGACATCGATCCGGCTCGATGGTATCCTTTTCCACAATTATCTTCAAGTGCCACATGTGTTGTGCTTCATTTTTGTATATAATGGTGTCACCTTGGAAATCAGCTATGAAGTGACTCATTTTAGCAACTCGCGGTATGACTTGCCTCCTACCTTCTTGTCTCATAACTCTAAGGGGAGTATAAGGGTATATGCCCCTTAACCCAATCAGTGCCAAGTGGGGAACATCCTTGGATCTGATGATGAACTCGTCGGTAGGGAACCACTCGCACATCCATTGAACCTGGTCCTCATTTAAATAGTTGAAAACCTGCACCCATCCTAAAGCATCCTTAGGTTGAGCAAACATGTCTGGGATATAAGTCATTTTCTTGGGATGATGGAAGTCTATGTGATCATTCCATGGCCTTCGTGGAAACTCCTGACGGTATTGACCCTTTTAGAGATGCTCTAACAACCAAACCTACAACAACAAGTGTCAACCCTCGAAGTATCTATGCCCCTTCTGACAACGCTCCAAGGCCTGGTACATGTCTGCGATGATCATAGGAACAATGGTATATGTCCAACTCTCGATCCCGTCCATCAAAGTTTTGGCCACCATGGCCACCCTGGTGCGAATTCTGTCCCCTTGGATCGGGAACATTAGCGTGCCCAAGAAACATACAATGAACACAAAGACCCTGCGGTGAAACCAACCCAAGGAGGTAATAGAGAGTTCGTCATCGAAAATACAGTAAGACCTGCTGTGACTGTATCGCTCATAGAGGAAGTTGAAGGATATATAGGGGTTTTTCAGGCACTCCAAGTCATCATTCTTCTTCAATCCCATTATCTTGAGAAATCCCCTAGTGGTGTGATTTTCAGGTGCCAATAAACTAGGGCTATCCCAAGGTAGCCCAGTAAATCCCCCTACTTCTTCCAAGAGGAGGGGTCATTTCTATGTCTCCAAAGCGGAACACAACCCTTTCTTTGACCCAGAACATGGTGGCAGCCTCGATCAATATTTTGTTTAGCTGAAGATCCAACAAAGAAAACAAATTTCCTAAGACTCGTTTCACATATTTTGGTCACTTGAGGGAAGATCTCTCCACCAATCTAGCAATAATGAGGGTATGTTACCAACCATGCCAAACCTGGGATTTCATGCCTTATTTTTTCTACAAAACAAAATATGGTTAGGCCCTTTCCCCCTCCAAGTTTGTCTATTTATACAACAATAATTAGCACATTGGCACTTATTTTCCCAAAATTAATGCACACAATCGTGGTTGCGTCAGTTGAGATTATGGAAAACCCGATGGACTTTTGGGTGAGGCTTGTCTTAAAGGGTTATTATGTGGACACCATATTAACCCGGCTAGGTTTGACCATGATGCATGTATAATTAATCAGAGTAAAGTTGCTATAGAGGTCTAGACTAGGACCCTCAAGCGGACAACTTGAGGAGGAAAGGCATGGAACCGTCGACTGTACCGCTGATCGACTAGTTTTACTACAAATATACCTTTCCACATTTAGTGAGTGATATATATATAGAAAGAGTGCAAACACTCATCAAGCATTGCTATAGGATTGATTACGCACGAGTGGAATATGATGTGGAGCATGACTTATGCAACAATAAATAGCATGTTGTCAAGTATTTGCACGTTTAAAAATAATAAATGCGGTATTTAAATAATTGAAATATAGTTACAAAAAGAAAACAAGGAGACAAGTCAGTTTCATGAAATAAAGAAAATCATAAATGCTTGAGAAATAAGCAGTTAAATCCAAGTAAAGGGAAAGGGAAAGGGAAAGGGTGCACATGTATTAACAGAATAGGGCATGCTTAAGACTAATTCAGAAAACAAGTTCGTTATGGTAAGAGCCTAAAATATTCCTCAGCAGAGTCGCCATGTTGTCACGCCCTCTTTTTCCTCGCGGAGTCTGGGTTTCGATATTCATTGGGAACAACTCATTTCCTTTTGGAAGTTTGGTACGGAATTTGAAGAGTCACCACCTAACAGATTTAAGGTGTGTTAGGGCACCTAAAGCAAGTAACTCATAAAACCAGTTTGCAATACCAGAGACTTCGGTAAGGGCTCAAAATAACCTTGAGGGGAAGGTGTTAGGCACCCCTCTTAGTCCACAATGGTGGGTCACGGCCGAACATAAATTGTGTCAATTAGTCTTATAAACAGATAAAGCGAATTAGACAAATTGGTATTACATTTAAAACAAGGGGTAAAAGGGGTAAAAGGGGTCCTTGGTTTTTTAGCCTACAGGATCACTTCTGTACAATGCTTGGTAATCGTCCCCAAGTTGGGGTGCTACACATAGCATTAGCGCACAGGTCATCATATCCTTTACTACCCTATTACCCTCCCCTTAGTGGTTATATAAGCGATGATAATTAAACGTACTCTATGCGTGCGTTACCCGTCCCTTCCTTGTGCCCCTAGAGGTGTTTAGGACCTCTAATTAAGGCAGTTCTAGACTCTTCTAAGGTGTTTAAAAGGAGAAAATCTAAGCGACAAGCAAAGACAAATAGGACATTCACATAAAGAGACAATTAAAGGCTCACTTTTACCTCCTCACACAAACAGACAATAGCACGTCTCAAACATCAAAATTCAGATATTTCAAAGGGTCCTAAAGCAAGATATCTAGGTGAACAAATAAAATGTATATAGCATCGTGATAAAGTGAGGCAATAGAGTCCTAATCAGTTTGCCTACTGATTTTAAGGCTTGCGGAATCTGAACAATTCACAAACAAAAAAAAGCGTAGTTTTACAGTTTACAGGATTTCAATCGCCCTAGATGCTTGTCTAGGCGTGTATTAATGAGGTCCTATGAACATGGTATCTAGTCATTAATCGGGAGTGCAGTAAACTAGTAAACAATTTTAGGTAGGCAGTTTGGATTCTATAGGTATGTTGTCTAGGTGTAATGACTAATTTTAGACTTATAGACACTGGTAGCTAAATGCAGCAATGAGTTTTGAAACCTTATTGACATACAGAAAATTGATTTAAACTTTATCGGCATGTAGAGACTGATTTTTAAACTTACAGGCATGGTGTCTAGAATGCAAGATTGATTTTAAACCCTATAGGCATGGTATCTAGAATGCAGGACTGATTCATAGACATGGTACCTGAATGTACATAAGCAAACATCATAGCAAACTTACAGGTATGGTATCTAGAATGCAGGATTGGTTTTCAAACCCTATAGGCATGTCGTCTAAATAAACAAACATTGTGATAACCTATAAGCATGGTATCTAAATAACAGACATTGCAATAACCTATAGGCATGGTTTCTAAGTAAACAAATATTGCAATACCTATGGGCATGGTATCTGATGCAAGTAAATAATCCTAAGAATATGATCTCTAATGCAAGCAAATAGTCATAATAAACCTAAGGACATGATTTCTACCCAGTTTCCCCACAAAAATTATATAAGAATCCTCCCTTTTTACTAATTTTCCCAATATCTGTTTACAAGAATTATTATTACAGACCATATGAATTATAGAAGGAACAAACTATGTTATAGGGAGCCTGAATAGAGTCACAAAGTGAACATGGAAATTCCAGGCCTTCAAACAGTCCAAAATGCCATAATCTCATAGTACACCCAATGGTATCTTGGTGTGTCAACGTTCCCAAAGGGCCTCAGGGATCCCGGACAATGCTCACTCCAGAAAACTTTCAAAGCAACTCTTTGTGAGCAAGTTTGGAAAGCCAGCCCTAGTGCGTCAAAGTTCAGAGGAGTCTCATGGACGCCTAGGCAGCGCTCATACTGGAGGGGCAAGTCCTAAGGATTCTAGGAATAGGGGTTGAAAACAGAAGAAAATAGTTTTGGATTTTCAGGAAGTAATGAGCAAGCAGGTTCATTCAATCATTGTAACTCAAACAAAGATTCCAGCAATCAAACAATAGACAGGAACAAGATCACTTAGAGTTTCAACTTAGTTTATTAACCATTACTAGGTGAGCATACAGTCACATACAAAGGGATAGCAGGCTTAGGAGCAATGTTGGTCAGAAGCCTGTGAGAGGTGAACATAAGATAGAAAGAACATGCTAGTGGAGAAGTAAATAGACATAGATCTAGTTTATATAAACAAGTATGCAGACTTGCTGAGAGCATAAGCACAGGAGTAAACAGGTTGAAAGCAGGATACACATAGGTTCAATCAAACAGAAGTAGACATGCTATTGCAGTAAACACATAGATTGAACAGAAGTATACATGCTTATTGTAGTAAACATATAGGTTTGCTTAAGCAAAAGAAAGGCATGCTGATTATAGGAAACACATAGGTCAAATTGAATAGCAGTAAGCATAGAGTCTAATTGATTAGCAGTGAACATGCTGATTGGGAACAATAATCATGAAGCACAGAGATCTAATGAGTTAAAGTAGACATGCTAATAACAGGGCACATAGTTGAATTACATAGCAGTAGACATGCTGAGTAGGAAAAACATACAGGTTCAGAAGAAATACATTTTGATTATAAGAAAAACACATAGGTTTAATTGAATGGAAATAGTGGTAGCACAACAGTTAAGGAAGCAGAAACAGAAAGTAAAGTAGGCAAGATTCAACAGCCTAGCCTTGGCTTTCAACCGGCTAGACAAGCAATGAACACAAGTAGCAGAGAGAGAGAGAGATGAGAGAAAGTTTGTGTGTGTGTGTGTGTGTGTTTGAACTATTGTTCGTGTCCTTGAGAGGCAGAATGAGAGTGTATATATAGTACTTAGGGAGTAGAACAAATAAGATAAAGGGAATCAGAGTTCAATAAATTAGGGATCAATCAACTAATTACATAATCAATTTCTATAGGGAAGTCCGGGAAAGACCCCTTTAAATGGGGAATAGTCAATTAACGGTCATAACAGGGGGGTTCAATTAAGGCAATGAATCAAAATCATACCATGTAGGGAGTCAGTAAAAATCCCCAAACTATTGTTGACTAATTAAGGCAAGTAAGAAAAATAGGGAAGCATGTCACAAATAAGGAAGCCAGTAAGATCTCAGCACACTGATTTTAACAGGGCAATTAATAGGAAATAGTCGATAAAAATCTTCAAAGAGTACTGATTTCATAGGAAAGAATTATTTGAATCCTTAAATAGAAATCAACCAAGTAAAAAATTCCACAAAATACTGATTTTAACAGGGAAAATCATTTAGGTCTCTAAATAGACTAAGTTAATACGACTGGCTCATGGAGATAAACACAATATCGAAACAAAATCGAAGAAATCAGTATAACACATAGAATCATCTAGGGTTTGAGCATGCATGAGAAAATTAGTCGAGATAGTGAAGAATCAATTAATAAAGAACATTGAGAAGTTAAAAAAATCTTTGAAGAACAGCCTGGTATGAACCCTAATTTCAGAAAGAGTAAACGAAGTCGAAACAATTAATTAAACCAAGAGATTTTAAAAGGAAAACACCCAATAATACTCGAATCACTTCAGATCTATAAAAATCTGAGAAGATTCGAACTGTAGTGAAACTAGGGTTTTCAGAAATAGTAGAGATGAAGAGAATCGATCGAAAACCCATGGATTCGTACTAGAAACAAGAGAAAATCCAAATTCACAAACGAAAGTGGCCTGAAACAGGCCACTAAACAACTTTCAAGCCATAACAGGTTGGATTTCCATGAGATCTTCTCAAGGACTCATGAAATCAAACAGCCAGAGTGAATAGGAGACCGGTGGTGGTCGTAGAATGCACAGAAACACCATAGAAGGGAGGTTCCCGTCGGTGACGGCGATTAGGGATAGGGTGAGTTAAGAGGAATTGGAGATGAGGGATTCAAAGGCGGCGGAGTGTGACAAATGGGTAAGGTTAGGGGGTTATTTGGATTAAAAATGGTAAGAGAGAATGGGGGTCGTTAATCTTAGAGATCAACGGCCACGATGAGAAGGGGTCTGGCTTGGGTTATATTTAATTGGGTTAGGTTTGTTTTGAATTGGGCTTGGGTTAATTAAATTGGATTGGGAGGGGTCCGATTTTGGGTGTAAATTAGGGGCTATTTGTTAAATACCCATTTTACTAAATAAAATAATTTTTAAAAATAGCTAATTAAATGATAAAAATGATTTTCATGTATGAAGGTGATTTAAAATAATTATTTAATATTATAAAAATATAAAAAGTCATTTTATGTATAGATAATGTAGTCATGCATATGTAGAGGCTATTTTTGCAAAATATGCAATTGTAGCCTTAAAATGCAAATATAATTATTAAAAAATACAATTAAAATATTTGAACACTCATATGAACATAAATAATGAATTTAGATGATTAAATAATCATAAAATAATATGAGGGATAGTTTTGAACATTTATCTAATTAAAAATGCAGAAGTAAATGGATTTAGGGCCTTTAAAAATTGCAAAAAAATTGTAAAACACTTGTGCATGCTTGTAAATGCATGTACAATATTATGAAAGTGTGTGTGCACATTTAAAAATATATGAGGGAAAAATTAGGTATTAACAATCGCCGCCAATGCAATGCTATAAACCCATCACACATGGTAGAACCAAGACACATAAATCAATCACCAAGGATCATATCCTAACATAACTTCGCTGCAATGTGTGACCATATCCGAACACCGGTCCATATGAAATACCTCAAGACACATTGCTCAAAATCAACAACTACACGCAACTCGACATCAAATACACTAAGCGTATGTCCGTAGCCATGAAGAAGCAAATAACACAATATACCACAGCCTGGAGAGAACATAACCAAGGCGCAATCAACCGTTCAACACCCCAATAACCATCTAGCTCAAATTCCCCTACAAGGCCCCAAACATAACCGCATCAAGGTTGCATATAACCAACACATCATTGCCCCTCATAGCATAGAAGAACAACACATAGAACATACCATATACGAATGAGATCAATTCTAATCGAATGGCACAACCCTCAACAATAGCAGTACGGAGTCAACCAATCCGACCTCGTGTAGAATACACATCCTCATTAGGCCTACCAATGGGCTCCCAAATCAACCTTGGTCATCCACAAATAGATAATTAACCGTTTGAAAGTCCAAAATGACCTAACCATAACACATAGCATCATCTGGCTAGCTTTGGCCACATTTTCATAGTCCACAACCATGAAACAATCTGCTTTTGAGAACTCCTAGTCTCCAAATTCATAGAACACACGAATCACCATATCTGACCGCCCGAATGTCTCACACATCTCTCATACACGATCAACTACTGAGGAATACTTTTATAATTCTTTCGTTCCACATAGTAAAATCTGAATATCAGTAGTCGATCAACCAGGCAAGTACCGCAATACCAATGAAGCATTCGTAAGTCAAAATACAGTGCACCTTCTAAAATATGCACCCTTCTCAGGTAATACCACGTAGTAATAGCATTCATCTAAACATCTAAAACCATCCATATTGTTCAAGATTCATGACCATCCTTTTGAAACTGAACTGTGACCTTGCACATACAAATCACAATCCCACACAACACATCGCATCTATCATGCCATCATATGAAAAGTACCAGAATCTCATAACCAACTCTGAGTCACTAGCATAATACATACCCGATCAGTCAGAAACCTTCCATTTGATCCCGTTTAAGAGAAAATCACACTACGCAACATGCTCCTCACGCTGGTAGGAAATATCCATCTCAAACCGTGGTAGAAACCATTGAAAACTCTTTGAAACCTATTAACACGTAACCAAGCCATCATAACTGAATCTCTCTAACTCAACCAAGCCACGCAGGTCACCAAATCTAAGAGTATTGCCAAAAATTACCTGTAGAGACTCACCACATTATAAGAACCAAAAGAACCGAGCATACCATTACCATACTTATCCAACCTACTACCAAGTTGTCATGTTTCCTCCGAGTTTCTTCTGAATATCCTTCAAGTTGATACTTCTCCTAGCCATAATACCATGATCCTCAACCAAAACTCACCACACGAGACCCTATCATAAAACCACGTTACCCTGAGGCCCAAAAACCATTGTATTTCCTCTTAAGCACCCCAAAAGTACCACAATCGAGATGCCCACTCTGAAGAGACCTTCTGTGAATCTAAAGTCGCTTCCTACCTTCCTGATACTGAAATGTAGAATCCATAATGATACAGAATACCGCGAGTCTCGACACTATCCAATTTAAATCTCAGATTCTAGCCATACACAAATTCAAAAAAAAATTCTCAATTGCTACATATAAATCTTGAATCCATTAGAACCTTCTAGAGAGTCGCCCACTTTGCTTTAATTTGAGTTGCACTGCTCAAACGGGTCGAACGACTTGTGCCCCATTAGCACGACAACACCCAAAGAAGTAATCCCGCCTTAATACAACTGAGAAAATTCCTACTCCATGCGCACGACATCCTTCATGAATAAAAACTCAATCATTCCATGATTTCCATGTACCCATAAGTGTAATAAACCCTGCATCCAGAAACTTCCTTACTTAAGTCATCCTCCAAACCAACCTCTACATGTCATAACCGATTTACAAGTATGCCTCAAACCAAAACTAGTACAATACATAACCATACAATCCACTCATCGATAACAGACTCCCCCACTTGGCTCAAAGCCATAGATCAAAACGCTCGATAACTCACAATGCTCATACTCTATTACTACCATAATACCACAGCGAGATTCAACTAAATCCTTCATAAGCTCATGTGACACAAACAATATAGTACATCAAATCATCTTCTAAGCTCGCATACATCCTCGTGAGGGTCAAGTTATGCATACATCCTCGTGAAGGTTGTACGCGGTGAAATCAGAGGACTTGATTTCTCGCTCTCAAGACATTTCGCAAGAATGCCTCGAGACCCCAAGGACAGGAAGCCACGGCCGAGTTCCCGACCTCGAGGCTCATCGAGGCCTGACTCAGAGAAGACAGAGATCGAAGCCAGGACAGAGGGGAAGTTCCCAAGGCACACGTCTAAGTATGACAGGGCCGGCCTATCTAGAGCCCATGTTGAGGCAACGCATCAAGCCATCGCATCACCATACTTTGTAATTAATGCCCACGTACTCGTAGCCGAGTTCCCCTCATATATAAAGGGACTCACACAACCTTATAGGGGGCTGATGTTGCTCCATTTTCTCCATAAGTGCAATAATATCTCTCTCTCTCTCTTTTCTTTCTAAATTGCTTGCTCTCATTGGCCCGAGGCCATCTTTATATCTATCGTTCTCTTACTTGTTCTTCATTATGTAGCTTAGTATTGGTCATAGAGAGCCTTGTTTAATTATATCCTCAGTTATTATACCATCCCCGGCTATCCCCGATAGCTCGAACTCGACCCTAACATCGACCCCGAGGTCCCCCATCGACCAGACCTATATCCGGGCAGCAGGCCCCTCGGTTCGATTACTATCTTGCTTTAGGTTGCATTTCATCATTAAACTCTGTATTATTAGCATCAACTATTCTAACAACTAGCTTGGGAATAGATCACGCATTTTTAGAATCTCATTTACAAATTTAATTGTTGTTACCATTTTCACGGTAAACAGTTTGGCGCCCACCGTGGGGCTAAAAATAATAGTAATTATTTTCTTGCTTGTTTATTTGCGCAAACGCACATTATCTTTCACACTTTTTCTTGTCCAAGATCGTTTGATTTCAGGTCAAAATGTCTGGCTCGGTAAACAGAGTCGAGAACAACAACCTCGAAAATCACGGGGAAAATGGCATGGCTGTCCCGGCCGCCGAAGCACCACTATAGAATCCCGATAACGCGCCCGGACCAATTCTAGCGGATGCGGATTCACAAGATGCACAGCAAGTCAACGAAACTTCTCATACCAACAAAAGAATATGGCACAACGACCGACAGGAAGCTCAAAAAACCCTGGCCCGGGAAGAACGGGAAGTTAGACTTCACGATATTTTTGAAATGTTATAGGTACAACAGTTGGCTATTGCTCAGTTGCAGAGCCATCCGAATACTCCCAGCACAGTAGTGCCGGAAATAGCTCCCTGCTCCGAACGAGTACCTAAAAGATCAAGCAACAATGGATCGATAACAGACCCCGCCATAGCGAAGATGCTTAGGAATCACTCCAAAAGGATCGAGTCAGGTTCATGGAGGTTCATGCAATAGTTGTCCCCCGGGGAAGCGGTCCCGAAACCCGCTTCACGGAAATCCAAAACGTCGGAACTCCCAAGGTATGACAGGACCTCGAACTGAGATGAACGAACCACCTCTCACACGTGCGCGGAAAAAGGCAGTGACCCTCAAGATGATGAGTTCGAGCACATCGCAATGAAGAAGGTCGGGGAAACACTCTCAAAAGAAATCGTGATGTGGCGCCGCAGCCTAGCGCCTGACCTCACAAACTCGCTTACCATACCAGCAGATTCCTCCGCATAAGCACACGCCGATGACATTGAAGCAGTAACGGAAGAGCCCAACACATATGAGGTCAAACAAAGAGAGAATGAAATACCACAAGAAGTCGTGCCTCATTCCCTTATAGGACGAATGAGATCACTCCCGGTTTCGGATGACTAGGCAACACAGGCCTTCACCCGAAGTTTAAACGAAGCATGCCCGACGACTCCAGGTCATTTCAAATGAAGATTGATCATATATCCAGCTGAGATCTGGTCGGATGCCCGTATCCGGCACCAGCCACAAATCAGGGTCGTGGACAACTGTTAGGGAATCTTTACGGGCTCGGTATACCCAAGTAGGCTCCCGGCAAAGAAACTAATGCCAAACAGATGGAGGTAACATCCATGCACCACGAATAGGAGGAACACCACGAGATGCTACCTACCTCGCAACGGTAGGGAAATAGCTCGTGGGCAACATCTTCGAGGAACCTTCAATGGAGCCAGATCTGACAAGGCACAGCCGGCAGAGGAACCCCGCCCAGCGGAGTATGATTTCAACATTGTTATACCAAACATCGTGATCACCATAAGAGAAACCAGGGACACTGAACGACTCAAGCCTATTCGACCAAGACCCCTACAAAAGAACCACAACCCAGTACGGGAACCACAGGGTTGCGCGGCCACGGGGTGAAAAATGGCTACCAGCTCAGAGGGACGATAGCCGTGCTACTCAATAAAAATCACCGAGTACCATCGAGCGGTCAGGCTCAAGTCCGGCCCCAAAGGAGGAAGGCAACCGGGAAGAATGAAGCGAACAAGCCAAGACGTACTACCACGATAGTGAAGGAGCGGCGGCACCCTCTGAGGACTCGTAAAATGGAAAGTGAAAATGTTTGCCGTCAGGGAAAAACGGGTCCAGGGAAATATTCCGGAGGACACCCTTACATCCAGGGAAAAGGACACTGAAACTGCGCATTGGCATCACACTGACGCATTGGTAACCCTCTCCCTCATTTGATCTATTTCAAATAAAACATGTGTTCATGAATTCAGGTGGTTCGATCACGTACAACAATGATGTCGGACCAAAGTCAATGGGGCGGTCCGAACTAATGGACCAAATCGCTCCCGCATCTTGAATCCCTAGCGAATTCCAAATGGCAATCGCCACAAAGACCATTCTCTTGATACAGCCCGTCTGAGCTCGGGCCGGGACGCCGAGATCTGTACAGCCAAGGGAGGCACAAATCACGTACGTCTTATTCAGACAACCGCCGGCACACCATCCGGGGATAGCGTCGGTCCTATTTTTCCAAAAGAATGAAATCCCTCGCAAAGGGCAGAACTAAAATAAGTCGGCAGAAAACAATACGTGACGAGAGGAAGTTCTTCACCATATGGCGCATCGCCAGCATCAATACCCCCACCCTCAGAAGGATCAAAGGGTAAGCAAATCACATCTTTGGCCAAGCCTGATAAGATACAGTGGAGGGCTATATCAAGGTTCATGCCTCGAAAAGGTAGGAATATACCAAATCTCAAAACGTCGCCTACGCATCCCGCGGTAAGGAAGAACTGCTTTACTCCCTTGTTATTTTTTTTCACTAACCTGTATGCAGACAGCTGGCCAGGACATTCGGAAGTTCTAACTCTACTCGGAGATCCCTAGGCCTTAAAAAAGGGCCCTCCGTGCTCTTTCCCCTCAATCGAGCTTCCGCCCCGAAAAGGGTCGTTAGCAAGATTATTAGCGGAGCAACGCACCCCCCAGAGGAGGATCCGATAAGGTCATAGGCCTTCTTCTACAGCCCGACGACGAGCAATGATCTTCTTCTAAGGGCACCGTCCCCTCAGGAGGATCGAGAAACGGCAGATTAAGTCTCAATCGGGAATTATGTGCCAGATCAAATGGTCCGAAGAGCCGCGCCCGCGCGGGCCGAGCTCAAGACAATGAAACAATGTATGTTTACACCAAGCAATAAAAGGATATCTTTTCAGCATCTTATTCTCCAAACAAAGAAAATCTCAAGTATACTCCCGGTAGGGACCCCTCCACCAAATGCATCCTGAAATACACTTAGGCTTAACGTCAACAATTTGGCACTTGCACGACCCCAGGGTCGGAACTCCGGGATCATAAAGCCCCTACAAGGCAACTCCGAGCTCACGAGAAGCGGTCTTCAAGCTTAAACAAACTCGATGACTCGGATACTGTCATTAATCGCCAAAACCCGAAACTGTAAGACCCCTATCGGGCAGACTCGGCGTGACCAGATCTATTCTACATTACAACAAAAACTGTAAGACCACAACAGGCATGACAAACTGTAAGACCTCTGCAGGTATGACAAACTATAAGAGCTCAACAGGCATGACAAACTGTAAGACCTTAACAGGCATGAAAATCCCGAAGTTCAGGCTATACGTCGCATTTGTAAGAGTCCTGAAAGGGCATACCCTCGGTGTAGATGCCTAAACTATCATTCTGGATCAAAAATGGCTCTGGCCAAACACATATGACTACAGTCAAAACGGCTGATACAACCAAACTAACGCGACTCAGGGACGCTCGACCGTCGCTAAACAAATATTGCAGGCCACTACTTCGAATATACTTCGGAAAGAACCGGTTTAAACAGGCTTCCCTCAACAGGCAAAAACAAGCTTCGACCATATCAACTCCAAATCACATGGCTTCGACCTACTCAGCCTACGAGCTATGAACCTTTCGAGGAGCTCGAAACATCGCCGATAACGACTTGAAATCGAGGTTCTTCTAGAACCAATGATGGGTCAGGCAAAACTATTTTCAAAAGACCTTAACGAGCGAAAAACAAATCCTACAAAAAGCCCACGGGCAAAACAGTGTAAGAGCCATTGTCTCCAGCCAAACGAGCCTCTGGGCTGCACACTAAAAGGTCTCTACGACCAAATAGCTTAAGAGTCATTGTCGCCAGCTTGAAAATTGACAACTTGAGGATTAAAATGAGCTCGAATCATAACCCGATTCGGAGACCGGATCCAAAATAGTTGACTATGCAAGCCTCCAGGCCACATATTAAAAGGTCTCAACGACCAAAATAGCATAAGAGGCTATATCACCGGTCTGAAAATCGAAAGAACTTAAGGGTCAATTAAAGCTCGAGTCACAACGCGACTCAGAGACTAGACCCAAAATGGTTAAACTACAATATGCCTAAGGGCACGGCATAAATGCCACTATCGCCAGCCGAGTGAGCCTCTAGGTTACCCACCTGTAAGGTCACTTCGACCCAAAGCACAAAAGGCCATCGTCGTCCGCCCATGCAGGTAGGAAAGATCTTAAGGGTCAATTGAAGCTCGAATCGCAATGCGACTCGGAGACTGGACCCAAAATAGTCGAAATAGTGAAATGCCCAAGGGCAAGAAATGAGAACGATTACTACCTGCCCGCACGGACACAGATGATTCAAGGGCAGGCAAGTTTGAGTCAAGGCCTGACTCGGTGACTAAGACTAAACAGCTGGGCAAAGCACGCAGGCCCCAATGCCTGCTCACATCAAGGATCGCACTTAAGAGCCTCCGGGCCTGCCCGATCAATTTCGGACCTCCGAGGTCCCGCCAAACACTAAAACTAGCATGCCTGGTCAAAAGAAATATAGAAAGAGATGCAGAAGAAATAAAGCTTCAAGCTTCCTCTTATCTTACATATGCAAAAAAGGCGCACTCTCCATCTACATACATGCTCTACATATATCAAATACAAAGCGGGAAAATGGCAAAATCTACACTCAGCTCCAAAGGGCTACAGCTGGTCGGGTTCGCTCTTCGTGTCGTCAACAAGAAGTGACTGCACGTCATGCTCGTATGCCCTTGCTTGAGCCAATTCCTCCGAGAGAACGAAGCCCCTCGCACTGATCTCCTCGAGTAACTCTCTTCGAGATCTGCAACGAACATACTCCTTGATCCTCTTCTCCCGGTCGAGGGTTCGCTTCAGCTTGGCTTGAGCATCTGTAGTGCCTTTTATACGAATTGTCATCTCCTGATCAGCCTTGGTTCGGCTTAGTGCCGTTTCAGCCCAGACATCAATTATCTCAGCCCTGATCTTCGAGATATCAGATTCAATTTTCCCTATCATATCCGCTTGAACTTTGGCATTATCACGAGCCAAGCGAAGTTGGGCTTCGAAGGCAGGGACCTTGGCCGAGGTGCTTGTCTCCTCTAAAGATTGAGCTTGCACCTGAGCCTTTAGCTCACCACAAATAATTCTGACACGGCCGATGTCGCCCTTGAGGTACTCCAAGGCCTCTGTCTTTTTCTGTAGCTAATATAACAAAAAAAAGGGGTTAACCTTAAGGTCCAAAGGGAGCAAAGCACGAGCTGCAAAAAGTTACCTACTCCACCAAATAGCTCTAGTAATTCGAGCTTTGGTACGCCTCATATCGCCAATGCAGCAACTCAACCTCCTTCTCCTCGCTAAGGAGCCTAAGGGACTCGCCCTTGTCCAGAATTTTCTGAAGCCTGGCCCCTTGACGGAGCAGCTCAGACATAAGCCTATCATAGGCCTGCACAAACAAAGCTTAATAGGGGGGAGGAGGACGCGGAATAAAGGAAAACTGCGCCTAAACTCACCACGAAGTAAAGCCGACGGACCTCCTCGAAGTCAGAACACACTCCTATTGATCCTGCCCTCAACACCACTAAAAGCTCCGTCACATTATGGTTCCAACCCCGTTTATCGCCGTCGTCCCTAGGCTCGGAGGCCGACGCCCCTTTCTCCCCTTCGGAAGAGCACTGCATCATCCTGAAAAACTGCCCAATAACTACAAACGGCAAAGCCAGTAAAAAAGAAAGGAGGGAAATGTTACCTCAAATATACGAAGGCCAAGGCAAAGGCATCGTGCGTGCATACCTTGGTATTTCGCCCCCCATCTGGCATAGAACACAGCTCACCATCGACGCTCATCGCAGGTCGAATGGGTCACCAGCCTCCCAACCCAGCCGGGCAGGTTAAGAACTTTGCCCGACATCTATGAAGTTGCTGCAACAAGGGAGAAAACACTATTATTCAACTGATTTTTGCTATAGGCAAAATCCAAAAAAGCACCAGACGCTCTGTTCACGTGCATAATTCCACCCTTCGGGAAATGGCAAAAGCTCCACAGGGATAATGTCGATCTTTTGGACCCGAATAAACCAACTGGCCCACTCTCGATCCCCGTCCCCTTCGTCATCAACTACAAAGGGCGCGGATGAACGACACCTCAGGGTTAGCAAGCCCTGATGATGAAAGGGCCGGTATAGCCTGACGATGTGGTTAAGCATGAATTCAAGTCCATCCTTCTCCGCAAAGAACCTCATCATCAGCACTGATAATAGGTGAATTTAACTATATTCAGGCCCTAAATAACTGCCTTCTTGCATAGTTTTAATAATAAAAGCGATAACAAAATGCTCTTATTAGTGCTTTTCATGATTTGCAGGTTATAAATGACTAGGGAAGGCTAGGGAGCACTTTTGGAGTCAAAAAGAATTAAGAAAGAGAGGCCAACCGTGAAATGTCCCAAGTGAACCACGCAAAAACAGGCTGAAGAATCAGAAAAATGACTCTGCCGCGGTTCCACTGCCACCGCGGTAGACCCGCGGTGACGGATGCTCGCGGACAGAAGGAGATTCAGAGGAGCTGTTTGGCTGCGGTTCCACCGCGATCGTGGCAGAACCGCGGCATGAGGCGGAAATTTCAAGGACTAAAGTGCAAAACACGGGATTTTTAGCCCAAAACCCTATTTTAAACACTAGACTTCGCCCAAGAGAGGGATGTATTGATTTTTAGAGTATCTTGGCAAGAAAAACAATTGTGAGAGATCACCCAAAACATCTTTCTTCTTTTCTTTGATTTTGATTGCTAGTTTATGATGGATCTTATCTTAGTTTGTTTACCCATAGTTATGAGTAGCTAAATCTTTTGTCTAAGGTTTTGATGGAACCTATTGGGGGATGAATTTCTTGTTATGTGAATACAAATTGCTAGTTTCAATCTTTATTTATTCAACTATGCTCTTGTTGTAGTTAATTGACAGGATCCTCAATTAGCTGTGCCTATTTAGTGTGCATAACTCGGGAGAGAGTACATATGTAGGTTATTGTTGAATAACACCACTCCTAAAGTATAAGAGGAATCTATAACTGCGGGTTTAAAGGCGGGATTAGGGATAACGAAGCCTTGGGTGTAATCTTAAGTGAACTGTGTTAATTAAAGCTAGCTAATGTATCTCGGGAGAGTGCAATAGTATATTACTTTGATTACTAGGGAGAGATTTACGGTAAGAAAAGTGTTCATGATTGATAGAGGTGTGTTGGGAAATTTGTATGAAGCATAAACAGAAGGGATTCCATCAATAGGGGAAATCTTTACCTTAGATTTTTCTCGTCATTGTTTACAACCTTAGCATTTTAGTTTACAGCTTGTTATTTACTTGCAATCTTAGTTAGTGAAGAAACCTTCAACTGTGATTCAAAAGTTTGGGAAATTGGTTCTCAAGAGTTTAGTGGGTCTAAAGATTGTGATTGATAGGTTAACTCTCTATGGATTCGACCCTTGGCGTAATACTCGGGTTATATTTGCAACGTCCGCAGAGTCCTTTTTAGAGGGCATAGTTGGGCGTGATCAAGCACCACTCGCCAAAACGAAGGATGTATCTGCGCCAAAGTAACCTGATACTTCATGCAAAAATCAAGCACGACCCTATCAAGGGGACCAAATGCGAAAGGATATAGGTATACGCTCAAGAATCCATCAGTAGAGTCCGTAATACTTTCATCCGGGGAAAGCACCTGTAGCGCTATCCCCTCGCTCCATCCATAGTACCTCCTCACCATCTCCAGATGATCCCCTCTTATCTAGGACACCGTCCTCAGAGCAAACTCCCATGGTTCCTGAGCGTCGGGAGCAGCACTCCCCACTCCCTACCGGGCCGGCCCCAAAGTGGTTGCCATGATTATGGTAAAACTAATAGATCAAAGAATGGACGTGTACCAACACTTTTTACGCCTGAAGAAATGAAGAACCCTATGCCAAAGCGGAAGGGCAGCTATCTAAAAATAGTGAGGTATTGCAAAGAAGCCGAAGCCGCCACACATATATGCAAGGAGTAGCGATGACTCGCCTACCCGGAGTGAGCCCCGAGAAGCCAACAGCCTCGATACAGATCAACAAGGTGATACCCGATCCCGAAAGCATCCTTCGACGAAAAGCTAGGACTCGAGGAGTCGTTCGTATTATCTCCAATCTCGATACAGCATTCTACCTCGAGGATCCCCGCCAAAAAGAAGTCGGACTTCGGGAAGCTTTTAATGCCATCACTCGACACGAGGCAGTACCTGGTTTCATGGTTCCCTTTTTGTAAAAGAGGAATAAGCACAGGAAGCTCCGATCATGAAAGCTCCACGAAGGTCCGAGGCAGCTCCTGAGTATAGGCAACTCTTCATCAGAAGTCTATCCTATACGTTTTAAAAAGGCTATCTGCATCAAGATCAAAAAGGACCTCCAGGTACCTAAAGTTGTCCTTCATCCAGGATAACATCCTCGAAAGCTCTGAAATTCGGCGTATTATCTCTATACAACTCGGAGGGCCCCAACAGCCCGAGCCTATCAGATCAATTTAGGATTGGTCCGAGGTACAATGATGGGTTCGGAAGAGAGCAATGTCGATCAGCAGAGGATCGGAAAGAACGCTCACGCCCAAGTCAGATATCAGCGGTCAACAATAAAAGAAGATATTCAAAAGGCCTAGAAGGGCATGAGAGCAAACAGAAATGAGGCAAAGATCGAAAGTAGAAGTCAATAGAGTATATTCATATTCATAAAAATTCATGTACAAACAGCCCTCGAGGGGTCCCTACATACAATTACAAAAGCCTACAAAGGTCTACACCTAAAGCGGAGGAACGGAAGGATGTACATGTGATGAAACCCGAGGGCCCGGTCCAACCTCGAAGATCCATCTCCGGTATCAGCGTCCTCAAGCGTCGCCCCCTTGAGCACGTATCTTCGAGGGAGATTCCTTCAGCTGCCATCTCCTCTAGGTTCCCAGCACAATCCCCCAAGGGATTCCTGTTGGAAGAGACAAAGAAGAGGAAAAGGAGGGGATGCAAGGAGGCAGAGAAAAGAGACATGGCCCCCGAAGCCAAAGGTTGAAGATTCGGCGGGCCTCAGCCTCAACGGCCGATAGTGCCACTTTATCCCTTGGGAAAGAAAAAACCCAAGGGATAAAGTGCCACACCAGGCCTGGGTAGGAGAATGAGCAGCGGTGCATAGTCCGAATGACTGTCTACATAAGGGGGAAATCAATTCCCCATCCATCACCATCTCGAGCCAACAGCAGCAGCAAAGGCAAGCATGTCAACGACCACAGCAGTAACGGGATAGCAGGGTTATGCTCGACAAAGGGAAGCCCCGGCAGAGGGCCGCAACACGATCTAAGGAAGCTCCGCCAAGTGGGCTTGAGGCCATGAGCCTCAAGCATGATGTTCAATGATAGAAGAAGATGATAAGAGGGAATGGGCAAATAAGCCAACAAAAGCATTGGGATAGGAAAAACAATGCCAAATAACCCCTATTTATAGGGGGTTATGACACGGTCGTCGAGGCTTTGAAATATTAACCGACGGATGCAGTTAATGCATCCTTGAAAAACTGAATCGATGACGGTACTTTCACCTTGGAGAGCAAGAATCGGGAGTGCATTGAATGAAGTCAAAAATACACAAGCTCGTTGATGCTCGGTTGCCACAAAGCTCGCGCCAAGAGTCGCACAATCGGTATGACGTCGCCGTAAGGAGCTCAAGGAGTCAAGTGTCAAAATCATTTCCCATCACTTTGCTCTGGGAAACGCAGAGACTATCTGTATGCGGCGAAATCAGAGGACTTGATTTCTGGCTCTCAATACATTTCGCAGGAATGCCTCGAGACCCCGAGGACAGGAAGCCACGACCGAGTTCCCGACCTCAGGGCTCGTCGAGGCCTGACTCAGAGAAGATGGAGATTGAAGCCAGGACAGAGGGGGAAGTTCCCAAGGCACACGGCTAAGTCTGACAGGGCTGGCCTATCTAGATCCCATGCTGAGGCATTGCGTCAAGCCATCCCATCTTCATACTTTGTAATTAATGCCTACGTACTCGTAGCCGAGTTCCCCTCCTATATAAAGGGGACTCACACTACCTTATAGGGGCTGATGTTGCTCCATTTTCTCCACAAGTGCAATAATATATCTCTCTCTCTCTCTCTTTCTCTCTCTTTTCTTTCTAAATTGCTTGCTCTCATTGGCCCGAGGCCATCTTTATATCTATCGTTTTCTTACTTGTTCTTCATTATGTAGCTTAGTATTGGCCGTAGAGAGCCTTGTTTAATTATATCCTTAGTTGTTATCCCATCCCCGACTATCCCTGATAGCTCAAACTCGACCCTGATGTCGACCCCGAGGTCCCCCATCGACCAGACCTATATCCGGGCAACAGGCCCTTCGATTCGATTACTATCTTGTTTTAGCTTGTATTTCATCATTAAACTCCATATTATTAGCATCAACTACTCTAACAACTAGCTCGGGAATAGATCACGTATTTTTGAAATCTCATTTGTAAATTTAATTGTTGTTACCATTTTCATGGTAAACAAAGGTCAAGTTAACTTTCTCAACCAATCCAAGCTCAAATTGCAACACTTATACCCACTGGTAGAAAAAAATGCCTCCACACAACATCATCAGGATCATACGTTCGTAGATTACCCCGCAGGTCATACCCCACCTGCTTAGCCTCAAGTTGGCATCTCTCTATACCCTTTCACAGCCACAACTACTACGCAATCACGTAATCTTCGTGAGTCTGAACTCATCCACAAGACATGAGAATCTAATTTGTTCCACAACTAGGAAACATGAAAGACCCTTAAACCCATTCATAACTCAAGACTATATGTCAAATCAAGACATAAATAAAGCACCCAATAGTCCTTTTCATATCCCAAGCAAACTCTTCATGTCACATTCAAACCACCTGAACACATCCCCCAGTCACATCATACTCATCATATAGCCATCCAACCACTCATCGAGCCACAAATACCACACATAGGGACACTACGAACATATAAGTCCAAAGGCATGAACTTACCCAACTAAAACTACCGAGCCTAAGTTGCCCTGTAAACCTGGCCTCAAGTCCTCCAAACTGGTCGATCACCAAAACACTAGAAACACATCTCGTACCTCATCCATACAATCACAAGTCGTCGATGCACAGCTGATATCGAGCGTTCACATACGCATATGAGTGAGTGGATGAAATTCAAAGAGATACACTTTAAGCTGAATCAATACCGCACGATAAGGAAAGGAATATGGGAAGTTTATCCTAAATGCCCTGTACAAATCATGAGTTTCTATGATTCAGAATTTACAAAGCTGGTATGAAATACAATACATCATCTGTTTGAAATATACATAAACAGATTAATAATTTTAAAGCTATCAAGAACAAGAGGCAGCTATGTCCAAATTGCAGGTGCACATCTTCAATGCTAGCTCCCACCATACACAGCAACATCAGCATCCAAAATCTGCACGCAAGGTGCAAAAGTGTAGTATGAGTACAACCGACCCCATGTACCCAATAAGTAACAAACCTAACCTTAGGTTGAAAGTAGTGATAATCTTGGACAACAGTCAATGTCCAACACCAATAGTCAGCATCAACGCATAACGATACAATAAAGGTAGCAAAAGAAGCTACTCAAAATATGATACTCAGCTCGTTCATAGTTACGAAAAAATGGGCATGCTTTTAAAGTATAACAATAACTCAAATCTTTCACCGAAATCACCAAAGTATGAGTAAGTCAGAAAAACTGTGATTTTTCCCAAAAACCTTCCAATAATAAATAAGATATTTCATTATCAGATAGCATGAGGAAAATACTTCTCTATGCCTACATGTCAATGTGCATGTGAAATCATGAATGTCACAAAATAGTGTAGCATGAGAAAATGCATCTCTATGCATGTATGTCAAGTATGCATGTCAAATGCAATGTATCACAATGATGAACTCATGTACTCACAATCTCAGAGTACTCAATATCACTGTCCCGCACTCCCACTTATCACGCTCAATACTCTACACACTCAGTCACTGTACAAGGGTAGATCCAACCCAAACTCTAATAATCCCGCTGCGCCGCGCAACCCGATCCCATCGTGAATCAATAGCAACCCCACTCATTGTGGGTGTGCAGAACACAGATCTAGCCCAAGTGTTATAATAAGTCAATCATGGCATGAATCAATAAAGCCTAATGTAGCATGCAATCCGATCCCATCTTGAATCAATAATACTTGCTGCGGCGTGCAACCTGATCCCATCAATATCACTCACAATCCGTCCCTCAGGCCCTAACTCAGTCATCAATCTCTCTAGTCTCTTGGGCTCACAATGTCATGAAAATTAGCCCAAAATGATGATATGATGTATCAATAAATAGCAATAAAGACTGAGATATGATATGCAAATGAATGAGTATGACTGAGTATGTACCTGCAATTTAAGCAGATATGACCTCTGTGGGTCCCAACAAACTAAGCATATAGCCTAAACATGATTTCTAACATGGATCACAGCTCAATTACTCTAGCACATAGAGATTTCATGGATAAAAACAAGATTAGGTAAGTATACAGTATCACAGAATCAACCGAGTCATAATTCACACGGTGCACGCTCACACGCTCGTCACCTTGCATGTGCGTCACCTCAATGCCAACACATAACATATATATTCGGGGATTCATACCTCATCACCAAGTTTAGAAGTGTTTCTTACCTCGAACAAGCTGAATCCAATACCGAGCAACTCAAACAATACTCTAGAAACGCCATCCCGCGCGTACCAACCTCCGAACGGCTTAAAACTAGCCAAAAGAAGCTAAATAATATCAAATAATGCTTAAGGAACCAAACCCAATCGGTAAAGGTCGAATTTTTAATCGGTTATAAAAGCTTCTCATTAAGGGAAGAATTGTAAGTTTAAGTAAAATTGTTACCAAATTTAGAAAAGAGTCATTCTTTTTAGAACGGACCAAAAAGGAAATAGGTTCAAATAAACTGGAACAGAGGTAATAACATATTCCTATTAAAACTGGGGCCCTCAAAATTGAGAGCCTAGGCATATGCCGTAGTGAGTCCGAAACCTAAGTAATGGTATTTTGGACTCAAAATACCTTTATACAGTTAAAAAAAGTTACATTTCTAACTAAAACACAGTATTATACTGCGTTTTAGTTTAATAAAAAGTTAGCCGTTAAAAAAAACGTAATATAATACTGCGTTTTAATTAATAAATAATTTTTTTAATGTAAAACGCATTATAATACAACATTTTAGTATTATAATACGTTTTACTAAAAAAAGTAGCATCTCTTCTTTCTCCAAGTTAAAAAAAAAAAGGAACAAAAGTAGCATCCAAACTTAAAGCACAATATATATAATCCAAACGTTGTATTTTGACTAGTTTACACATAAGAACTAATACTTAATTATATATATATATATATATATATATATATATATATATATATATATATATACACTAGTCTTAGAGTACGCGCGTTGCGCATGTATTTTATATCTATTTATACTATATTAAAAGCACGAAGGCCTTTAGCGAAATATCGCTCGCCTTTTTACTCCTTTAAAATATAATTCACATTAGACAATAGAAAATAGTCATTTGATTATCCTAATATTTAGGACCTAAAAATTCATTGAAATTTGGTTATTAAATCTTTACTTATTTAAACTAGGTACCTAAAATGTAGGACTTTAAAAGCAATTAAAATTTTACCTTAAATAAATAATTAAGAAGTCAATTATTTGGATCATTAGTACAAATTTTGTAGCCGTTCTTTTGAAGTAATTTCTATATGGCAATTGGAAAATAAGTACTTTTTTAGAAGAAATTTATTTACTTCAATTAGTATTTGCAATAAAGTATATTAATTTTATAGTAATTACATAGATTCAATCATTATCATGATAAAGATATTATACATAAAAATAAACATCGTTACTTCCTTAGGTTAATAATGATGGGTATATCAGTTAGTCACATATCCCTAATTTGATATTTATTTGCAATTACATGCAATATTTATCCGCTAGATAGATTTATCGACACCATGAAAAATTACAAAATTTATGACAACACTTTTGGATAGTGTTTTATTAACAATTTTTTAAAAAAAAGAATAGTTTGAAATAGCTAACATTTTTAACATTACTCACCTTAAATCTTTAAAATTTTAGCTAATTTGAAAATAATTGTGAGTTCATGAGTTTTGCTTTAAGTTTTCATCGCTTGGTATATTGAAGTGGAAGACTTTTAATGTCACCTTAATTATTGTTATTCCAGGTGAAATAACAATTTCTTATCTATTCTTGTGAAAATTAATTTAATCAACTTATATAGGTAATATTATTGGGATTACGTTCCTAAATATTAGGAGTTCTTATATAGTTCAAATAAGAAAAAATTTAATAATCAAAATTTTAGTTAATTTTAGCATCCTAAATATTAAAAATATTTATTAAATATTAATTTTATCCAATGTAAAATTTATTTTATATGATAAAAAGGTCGACTAATTTTGCGTTTAAGTTTCATACTTTTACAATAGTCTAGATTGATTGAAGAAGATAAAATATATTTAGTAGTTTTTAATTTTGATTTACCACGTAATTACTATAAAATTAATATACTTTGTCGCAAATACTAATTGAAGTAAATAAATTTCTTCTAAAAAAGTACTCATTTTCCAATTGTCATATAGAAATTACTTCAAAAGAACGGCTACAAAATTTGTACTAATGATCCAAATAATTGACTTCTTAATTATTTATTTAAGGTAAAATTTTAATTGCTTTTAAAGTCCTACATTTTAGGTACCTAGTTTAAATAAGTAAAAATTTAATAACCAAATTTCAATAAATTTTTAGGTCCTAAATATTAGGATAATCAAATGACTATTTTCTATTGTCTAATGTGAATTATATTTTAAAGGAGTAAAAAAGGCGAACGATATTTCGCTAAAGGCCTTCGTGCTTTTAATATAATATTAATAGATATAGATAAATATAAAATACACGGGCAACGCGCTTACTCTAAGACTAGTATATATATAAAATTAAGTATTAATTCTTATGTGTAAATTAGTCAAAATACAACGTTTAAATTATATATTTTGTGTTTTAAGTTTGGATGCTACTTTTGTTCCTTTTTTTAACTTGGAGAAAGAAGAGATGCTACTTTTTTTTTAGTAAAACGTATTATAATACAACGTTTTACTAAAACATTGTATTATAATGCGTTTTACATTAAAAAAAATTATTTATTAATTAAAATTTAGTATTATAATACGTTTTTCTTTAACGGCTAACTTTCTGTTAAACTAAAACGCAGTATAATACTGTGTTTTAGTTAGAAATATAACTTTGTTTTTAACTGTATAAAGGTATTTTGAGTCCAAAATACCATTATTTAGGTTTCGGACTCACTACGGCATATGCCTAGGCTCTCAATTTTGATGGGCGCAATTTTAATAGGAATATGTTATTACCTCTATTCCAGTTTATTTGAACCTATTTCCTTTTTTGTCCGTTCCAAAAAGAATGACTCCTTTCTAAATTTGGTAACAATTTTACTTACACTTACAATTCTACCCTTAATGAGAAGCTTTTATAACCACACAAATACTCTGGCCCCTTTTTAACTTGTTTAGGACCACAAATTCCAAAAGTCTTCATTTTTTCTTAAACTCCATGCCCAGTCAAAGAGTTTCACATAAATTGGAACGAAAGGTATATGTTAAATTTTCTCAAAAAATTTATAGTAAAAAGTTATTATTGTGACGTTGATGTGACTGTTGAGAGATGGAAAAGTCCTTCCGAATAAAGTAAACATCTTTATGATCTCCTTAAACTTGATATAATGATATTTTTGCATTTTTTACATTCTGATCACTAAGCATAATAGTCATTCTAATAATGATGGCTTAGATTTATATTTCGAGTTAAAAATATTAAAAAAACTCTAATCGATATACTTAATTACATAAATAGATTTGATTTTTTTCCAAATGCCTAATAATTGCCTCAACAAAAAAAAGTTTTTCAAAATAAAAATAGATTAAATCTTACATAAGATCAATAACGTATCAAGAATGAGTAAATTGATGAGCTATATTACCAATTGAAAAATAATTACTAAAGAAATCAATTGTAACAAATTTGGGCTTCTAATTATAGTTACGCTTTAACCTCTAAGTATGTCGAGTCGCCCCTGCTGTTTAGCCATGATGTTTGTCTGGACACAATTTAAAAAGAAAATTGGGTTAAATATATATTATTGGTCTAATATTGTTTGCTTGATCACCAAGGGAAAAAACTCGTCCGCAACGAACAAAACAAAGGTTATAATGTTTATTCGCTGAAAATTAAGGCTGAAATAAAGAATACTCACTTCACCTAGGTAGAATGATTTGCTTAGCAAAGGAAGGGGGTGGTGAGACAGACGTGAAAAATAACATTATCGACATTGATGGTAATTATAGTATCATAGCACATTATAATTTTTAAATTCATCTGCTTTAATTTATTGACTTTTGACTGAGAATTCAACTGTTAACGTTGTTTTGGCGCGGAGTTATCAAGAGCTATTGAATTTGGTAACTAATAAAAGGATTGCGATATACTTCTGGTTCAGAAAAGTTTGGTAATGCTACGCGCAGGGTTGTCATGTTTTTAAAGCAATCATCTACTTTTTGGTCATATGCCATATGCATGACTCTAGATCATGTTTAGACTTTGAATTATTGAAAATAACGCTATTTCTTTTAATTTATTTATTAATATGGCTGAATTTTATTAATTTGAACAAAAAATATAAATATGGAGGGGATTTACACCAAAACCTCGAGAATAAAAAAATTGAGAGGAAAAGAGCATAGTTTATTTTCTATGCGACGAAAAAGTAGAGGTCGTAGGTTAAGTTGCTAAATTACCATAAATTATTAATGCAATCTTAATTAATTGTTATAATTTGTGAATGATGTGAGTGTATTTCACTTCATGCTTAAAATGATAAATTACATCGAGAATATATACACAAAAGCTACACATAAGTCAACAATGCATCCCTGAGATCACGCCTTCTACCTACAATATTTGATTATCTATCTGACATACAATCTTATATTTGAAATACTCTCTGACAATATCTAACACTCCCCCTCAAGATGAAGCATACATGTTATATGCTCCAAGCTTGCTACAAATGTGTTCAATCCAAGCTCCTCTAAGGGACTTAGTAAGCACATCTGCCAACTGGTCATTTGAACCGACGAAGCTGGTGGCAATGCATCCGGACTCAATCTCCTGCCGAATAAAATGACATTCTACCTCTATATGTTTCGTTCTTTCATGAAAAACGGGATTAGAGGCAATATGAAGGGCAACTTGATTATCACATATAAGCTTCATCTGTTTGAATTCGACACATTTCAACTCTTGGAGGAGTTGTTTCAACCAAATAAGCTCGCATGTAGCAAGGGCCATAGCTCAATATTCTGTTTCTGCACTAGATCTGGCAACAACATATTGCTTTTTACTTTTCCAAGAGATTAGATTTCCCCCAATCATGATATAGTACCCAGAAGTAGATCGTCTATCTGACGGAGAACCTGCCCAATCAGCAACAGAATATCCAACAATGTCTGTGTGACCTTTGTCTTCATATAATAGTCCTTGCCCTGGAGCTTTTTTGATGTATCTTAGGATGCGAATTACTGCATCCCAATAATCTTTACACGGAGCTTGGAGAAACTGACTAACCATACTTACTACAAATGAAATATCATGTCGTGTGATAGTAAAATAATTTAGTTTACCGACCAGTATTTGATATCTGCCAGGGTCATTCGATGGCTCCCTCTGTCCAGGGACGAGTTTGATATTTGGATCCATAGGAGCGTCAATAGGTTTGCAGTTTAACATGCATGTTTCCTCTGGTATGTCCAAAGCATATTTTCTTTATGAGATAGCAATACCTGTCTTGGATTGTGCTACCTCGATTCCCAAGAAATACTTTAACTTCCCCAAGTCCTTGGTTTGAAAATGACTGAATAGATGCTGCTTTAGTTGAGATGTTCCTTCTTGATCATTTCCAGTTATGATAATATCATCAACATAAACGACCAGATAAGTATTATTTTCTGGACCATTATGTCGATAGAAAACGGAGCGATCTGCTTCACTTCGAGACATCCCAAATTGTTGGACAACAAAGCTAAATCTTCCAAACCATGCTCTCGGAGATTGCTTAAGGCCATAAAGTGAACGTTTCAAACGGCATACTAAGTTTGACTCCCCCTGAGCAACAAACCCAGGAGGTTGCTCCATATAAACTTCCTCAGCAAGCTCACCATATAACAAAGCATTCTTTATATCTAGTTGATGAAGAGACCAACGACGCATTGCTACTAAGGAGATAAGCAGTTGGACAGATGCAATTTTGGCAACGGGGGAGAATGTGTCACCATAATCAAGGCCATAAATCTGGGTGTATCTTTTAGCAACAAGGCGAGCTTTCAGGCGATCAATTGTTCCATCTGAAACTACCTTTATTGTATATATCCACCGACATCCAATAGTAGATTTTCCTTTTGGTAACTGGACCAATTCCCAAGTGTTATTGGTCTTTAGAGCAGTCATTTCTTCTATCATAGCACCTTTCCACCCTGAATGTTCCAATGCTTCACCAACAGTCTTTGGTATAGGTACATGAGATAAAGCAGATACAAAGGTATAATATAATGGGAACAATCGATGATATCTTAAGCAATTAAATCGTACTAGTTTCTGAGTAGTACGTATACCTTTGCATATGGCAATTAGTGGAGTTACTGCATCTGATGAAGGCATGACTAGAGCAGGTGACTTAGGAGCAAGAAATGAGTCATCGGGGGCTGTCAATATATCCAGATCAGGTGTAGTGCTATCATTAGTATTAGCTAGAGGTACTTGGAGAGGAGGAGGAGAGCCTTGAGGGCTATCTAGAAGACTAACATGCAGTACAGGAAATATAGGCACTGGAAAAACTTGAGGCATCAAATTTAGGTTTGTAGTGTTTAGTGGAAAATAGGGAGACGTCTCAAAGAAGGTTACATCCGCAGAGATCAAATATTTATGTGCTTTTGGATCATAACATTTATAACCTTTCTGTTAACGAGAGTATCCAAGAAAGACACACTTAATTGACTTTGGTTGGTGTTTTCATTTCCAGGACTGTGATCATGAACAAAGCAAGTACATCCAAACACTCTCAAAGGTAAATGTAGGGATTTTGACCTGGAAAGAGAATTGAGTGAAGACTTTGATGTTGCAACACAGAAGAAGGCATCCTATTGATTAGATAGCAAGCAGTGAGATCAACATCTCTCCAAAACGAAGAGGAACGTGATGGTGTATAAATAAGGTAGGAGCAGTTTCAATGAGATTCTGATTTTTACGTTCGGCGACTCCATTTTGTTGAGGAGTATATGCACAAAAAGTCTGATGAGTGATTCCTTGAGATGACATGAAACTAGTGAAGGGGGATGATAAATACTCTTTTGCATTGTCACTACGTAATACCTTTACTGAAACACCAAATTGATTATTTACCTCAACACAAAATTTTTGAAAAATAGAAAACAATTCAAGATGATTTTTCATTAGAAATACCCATGTGCAACGGGAGAAGTCATCAATAAAGGTAATAAAATACTGAAATCCTAAACTTGAAAAAACACGACTAGGACCCCAAACATCTAAGTGAACAATGACAAATATAGATGAAGCCCTGTTATTGACTCTTTTAGGAAACGAAGTGCAAGTGAGTTTCCCAAGCTGACAAGATTCACATTTAAAAGAAGACAATGTGGAAAGATTAGGAATTAAATTTTGAAGCTTTGCAAGACTCGGGTGGTCTAAACGACTGTGGAGTAGATCAGCTGACGCAGCGGAAGTGAAGGAAACTGGTGGTTGTGATCTGGACATATGATATAGTCCCTGTGACTCATATCCTGTTCCAATCGTCTTCCCCGTTCTCCAGTCCTGCACAAAAACAGACTTAGCAAAAAAAGTGACAGAACAATTAAGACTTTTAGTTACTTTACTAATGGAAATCAAATTGAATGGGCATTCTGAAGTAAATAAGACTGAGTTTAAAGAGATAGAGGGAAGAAGTTGCACTTCTCCTATTCCTTTTACTGCAGTTCGCAAGCCATTAGCAAGGGTAACCGCAGAGAGGGTTGAGGAAGAAATAAGGTTTGAGAAAAGTTTCTAATTACCGGAGATATGGTCAGATGCACCAGAGTCCAGTATCCATGAGCAATTGGGTGAAGACCTGCTTAGAAAAGCAAAGGAATTATCAGTTTTTGAGGTGCCAGATGAGAGTGATTGTTGTTTAGCCGCTTGATACTGCAGGTAATCACTATAATCCCCTCCAGATAAAGTAATAAAATCAGCATGTTGATCTTCTGTTTCACCACCATTTTGAACCATATGGGTTGTACTGCGATTGTTTGTACGTGATGGTCGACCATGCAGTTTCCAACAAATTTTGCGAGTATGGCCTGGCTTGTTGCACTAATTGCAGTATGGTCTGGTGCTTTTACCTTTTCCTTTTTGAGAGACATTTTGTTCCTGTGGATTTTCATTTTGCAAAGCTAATACAGATGTCTCCACTTTATTAGTATCAAGTGTTTCTGTTCCAATACGCAATAGTCGAGCTGAAACCTCAACTAATGAAGGAACTATTGAGCTTGCCAAGATCTGATCCTTTACAGGGCTAAGATCTGATCGAAGTCCTTTCAGTGCCAAAACCATAAAGAACCTATCTCTTTGTTGCTCCTGGGTAGTGACACTTGCAGTAAAAGGCATGAGTGAGTCAAATTGATCTTTCAAGGTATCTATTTATCCTAAATAACTCGCCATATCTTGATTGTTCTGCTAAAGTTGGACTAAATCCGAAACTACTTTGTATATTCGTTGTATATCGTTCGTATACAAAGCTTTAGCTTTAGTCCAAACTTTATATCAAGTTTTACAAGATTGAAACAAGTTGAGTAATTTAGGATCCAAAGAGTTCCATAAAAGATTACATAATTGTGCATCAATTCGAGTCCAATTACTCTTTTCACTAGTGCCAATTTCACTAGAATTTTTGACTAAGTGTTGATACCCAATTTTTCCCCTATGTATTTTTCATATACAAAATACTTTCAAAATAACATATGTACTCATATATAAGCATGCCCAAGTGTTTTAGTATTTATTTTCCAATTTTTAAAGATTTTTTTAATCAATTTATTGCTCATTTTAGCAGTATAAAAACCAATAATTATTCCCAAAATTATCATTTTTGTGGATAATTTATTTTATTTTCCATATTTATACCAAAATATAGTTAAGGTAATTTTTATATATTTTTACAAATTTCTTTGGTATTTTTAAAGCTAAATTGCATATAATTGCAATTCTAGCCTACTTTAAGATTTAATAGCATTTTTATAATTATTAAATTGGTTAAAACATTATTAAATAAATATTTATATATTATTAACCAATCCAGTACTCTTAATTTACTTTCAAAATTATTTTACTATTTTTATAAAATAAAAAGGGAAAAACAGGCTATTTAAAATCTGGCCCATTTTTATTTCAATCATAGCCAAATTGACCCCCCTAATTGACACAATTTTGAAACCCAATTGGACCGGCTCAACTCTAATCGAACCCGACCCCCGACCCAACCAATTAACCCGCCTGGCCCTTTCTTTCAATCCATGCTGTTGATCATTTAGATCAACGACCACGATTACCCCTTACCTTTTTTAATTCACTAACCCTACCCTAATCCCCTCATTTCCATCTCTCAGCCTCCTTTGAATACTCTCCTTCTCTCAAACTCTCTCGAAGGTTCCTGAAACCCTAGCCTCTCTCACCCCCTTTCAATCACAATCTCACCGGAACCCATGGTTTTTCAGGCCATGGATGGCCAGTACTCACCCTCCTCCACCATTAAACTCTGGGTGTTCGAAGTTTCGAGGTCTGATCTTGATGGTGTCCTTTCAGATCTCTATAGATGTAAGCTTCTATGGCCTCTCCGGCCTGGCTCCGGCGTATTCAAGCATCAGAAGCCTATTTCCGACCTCTCCGACTCAAGATCGGACCTTCTTCCAAGCCTTTCTCATTTCTAGGGTTTCTATGAAACCCTAAGCTATTCGAGGTTTTTCTCTGGTTGTTTTCTTATATCTATGCTATGTCTGTGCTCTACTTGAGTTCTTAAACGTTTTCCCTAATTTTCTTTCAAAAATTACTTCTCTTCGATTTAGGGTCTCTGAAAAGGTTTTAAAATGTTTTCTGACTCCTCTTCTTCTTCTCTTTGTGTGAATCTGTCTATGCTATGTTTTTATGTTCTCTTTTCTACCTCGCATGTCCTTCTCCTGTGTTCTTATGTTTGCCTTATTTTGCATGTCCTTCTATTGTGCTCCGTTCTTTCTTCTACTGGTTTCTATATCATGCTTTCACATGTTTATCTTATATGTTCATTTACCCCTATGTTCCTCTACTGTATTTTCTACTAAGCTTTTAGGTCTTTAGTTGCCTTCTTCTAGATTTTGTTTGAGTTATTTGTTAAACATGTTTCCTCTACTGATCTATTAAGTGCTATACTATCTCGTTCCTCTTCTAAAACTTGTTTAAGTTCCAAGCTTTCTTAAAACGTGTTCTTTATGCTTCAAATCAGTTCTTCATTCTATTTGCCTTGAACCTGCTATTTTATCTATTTGTTTTCATATGAATATCTGAAAGAGACCTCTGAGCCT
Source organism: Nicotiana sylvestris (assembly GCF_000393655.2). NCBI lineage: Eukaryota > Viridiplantae > Streptophyta > Magnoliopsida > Solanales > Solanaceae > Nicotiana > Nicotiana sylvestris. Next base: position 96,049,376 of record NC_091058.1, read on the forward strand.
GTTTCAGTTATTTGTCTTCTCTTCTCTGTATCTGACTCGAGTTAAAAACCCTGGGATTTGGGGGTTTTTTGGCGAGTTTGATCTTGTGTTTTGGACTAGGGTTATATTTGGGACCCTAACTCATTTTGAGTCTATGTACTAGATTTGAGCCTCTTTGTTATGACCCGGAACTCTTCTATACTAGGCTTTTTCGCATGATAGTTCTTTCTTGTTTGATATGTATGTATGTTTTATATATGAGGAATTTTGCCTTCAAAAGGTTTTGTAAACTTGTGATTGATTCGGAATTCCTCTTAATAAGGTTGGATTGGTTGTTACGGGTTTTCCTTAAGTAAAAACCTTTCCTCATTTTTCCTGACTTGGTTCATTCGAACAAAGCCTAAAATTTTGATTTCACTGGCTGTTGAGTGATCGCCTTTCCTTATTTTCCCAAACCATGTACCACTGGACTTTTTCCTTAAATAACTTCTATGTATTTACCCTTTTTGTGCTACTTTGGAAAAGATTTTGATCAAACTCTTTCCTTAATTATCTTGCCCGTTTGAAATCAGAATCCCTTAATTGAAGGGAAACCTTATGTGATTGATTTCGAAACTATTTTCTTGCCTTTTCTTACTTTCTTCCTGCACTATAAAGGGCACGACCCTTCTACACTTTTACACACTTCCAATTCAATACTCTTTAAGACCTTGAGTTCAATACTCTGACAACACTTATTGAACACTTTTAATTTCAATACTCCTACATTCTCAATTCAACACTCTACTCTCTTCTAAAACCTTCTGGCTGTGTGTTTGCAATTTGGCTTTACTACTGCTCTTCTCTTCTTATTTCCCTGAAACTGGTATGTTCTAATTTAACTTTCAGCTTCATCCCTATGTGTTTGCTTTACAGTTTCAACAATCTTGTCTACTTTGTTGTTTATGTTCTGTATTGAATATGCTGTCTTTTTGCATCTGTTGCTGTGTGAATTCCTCATACCCTTATTCCTTTCTATGTGTTTGAGTTAAAGTTCAAAGCATGGCAACATCCAAATTGTTGTTCATGTCTGGACTTGATCCTTTAATGGATCCTAACTCCCAAACAATGTGGCTAACAGGCTGGTTGGGGTGTGCCAGCACTTCCAATTGCTGGGTATGACCACCAGCCTGTCTTGCTTTCCCCAAAATCCACTCTATGCACTTGCACTCTCTCTTAGATTCTAAGTTCTGCCCCCCTCCTACGAGCCTTGCTTTGGGACTTTGAGCTCCCTCTAAACTTGGACATTTGAGGGCTGGCCCTTCTACACTACACTATAATCCAATTCTGTAATATATTTGGGTGTAAGCACTGCCCGGAGTCCACTTGAGACTCTTAGGGAACTCTGACACATCCCAAATAAGAGAAAGGCTTTGGATTTGATCTTTGGAGTTGGTTTACTTCATGCTTGAGACAGAAGTCTGAATCAGGCTCTCCTTGATTGGGATTTTTAGCTTTCTGATGTAATTTTATTTTACTTTTCTTTATTCATCTGGGCTGTAATAATTTATAATAACTTATGGGGTTTTAGTAAATGGGAGGGTTACTCATATATGCATAAGGGTAGATATCATGTTCATAGGTATTTACTGCTGCAATCATGTCCTATTTTCACTTCTGCATTTTTCATATAGAAATCATGTTTACAAGTCCTGCACTTCTGCGTTTTTCATATAGAAACCATGCCTACAGGTTCTGCATTTCATATAGAAATCCTGTCTATAGGTTCTGCATTTCATACGTAGATACCGTGTTTATAGCCTCTGCATTTCATACATAGATACCATGTCTATAGCTTCTGCATTTCATACATAGAGACCATGTCTATAGATTTCTCCATTTCTGCCTATCACATAGAGAACATGTCTATAGAGTTTCCTAAATTATGCATATGTATCTATCACTAGGCAAACGCATTTATAGGCTTAAATAATAAAAATCAGAATTTTAAACACCATGCCTATAGGATTTCTACATTTTCGTAAAGATTAAACTCAATAACACTTAGAAAGCATGTCTTTAGGGAAAACCAACTGATCTGAATCATTTACAAGTCTAAAATCAGTAGTAACGTTACTCAATGTTTGTAGAACTTATGTTTTCTATAATCAACAGGCCTTCTTCTTGTAAAAATCAGTACACTTCTGCATTATTAGATGGCATGGATGTAGGTTTCACTTAGGCAAGCTATAAGGTAAAATTAGCTAATAGAATCAGACTCTGTTAATTCCAACCAGCAGGCAGGTCTGATTCCGATTTCTTATCTGAAATGTGTAATAGACTAGTCTGCCTCCTTAACGTTTAAGTTTAATTCAGACCATAACCAGTATCTGCAAGACATGCTAAACAATCTGTCTTTAAGTGAGGAGGCCCGTTTGAGCCTCTTAAATTGTTATGTGTTTCCCATATCTGTCTTATATGTTTTTGTTTGTCGCTTTAGAATTTTATCCTTTTAAACCATACAAAGCCCAAATCTCCCTTCCCTTTAGGACTAGTAGTCCCAAATGCCTCCGAGACTGATAGGATTGGGGCGGGTACTAGCATGCAATAAGTAATGAAACCAGTCCGCGTTTAAATACCTCAACGGGGTGGGAAAGGGTAGATATGGATATGATGACCGGTGCGCTAATACCACGTGTAACCCCTCTTCTGAGGAGTGATTACTGGGTATTGCATTGATGTGATCCATATTATTTATAAACCTAAGACCCCCTTCCCTTTACTTGTTTATTTTATTACTTTCAAAATTTCAAACTCCTTTCTCAAATTTCAACGTCCTTGTTTTCTTCAAACTTTAACTTATTTGCATTCACAATGTGACAACCCCTCATATTTGAAACCCTTAATTGCTTATTTATTGTTTGTACTTAAGTCACAATTGTAGCATGGTCGGGAACAACACTAGTGGATCTTGAGGGGTGCCTAACACCTTCCCTTCGAGATAATTTCTAGCGCTTACCCAAACTCTAGTTTTTCTAAACAAATTCTTCCTAGTGTCCTAATGCACTTAATCATTAGGTGGAGAATCTTCAAATCAAAAAACCCAATTCCCAAAAGGGAACGAGTTGTCCTCCCAAATGTCATAAACCCGATTTCGCGAGAAAAAGGGGGCACGACAGCGTGGCGACTCTGCTGGGGATATTGTAGGCTTTTACCATGACAATTTTTTTAATTATTATAACTGCATATTCAACATCATATTCCACTCGTGCCAAATAAAATACCATAGCAACGCTTATAATGAGTGGTCGCGCCCTTCTGATATTATTACCCCCTAAATTTGGCAAAAGAGTATTTACGGTAAAACCAGTCGATCAACAGTGTAGTCGACGGTTCCATACCTTTTCCTCTTAAGTTGTCTGCTCAATGGTACCAGTCTAATACCCCATAGAAACCCTACTTTATTTAATTGTGCATGCATCACTGTCAAAACCTAGCCGAGTCAGTTATGTTGTCCACATAATGACTCTTCAAAATAGCCTTGTCCAAAGTCCACTGGGGTTCCTTGGAACCCAAACGGACATTACCAAGTTCTGTGCATTTATTTGGAGAACTAAATGCTACTTATGCCAATTATTGATAGTTAAATAGTCGAGTCCGGCGGGGGTAAGGGCCTAACCCTTTTGTCTTGCAGAAACATGAGGCACGAGGTCCCCAACTTCGGTATAGTTAGCACACCCTCACTCTTGCTGGACTGGTAGAGGAGTCTTCCATCAAATGACCAAATCAACAAGTGGAAAGAGAGGGCCGCCAAAGCTAGCAAAAATTTGGAATACCTGGAGTACAGTCTGCTGGAATTGGAAAGGAAAGTGAGGAAGAGAGTCACCGACTGCCAAAACGCTGAAGGAAACAAAGGAGAACACATGGCAAAGGCATTTCTACTGGTGAACCTATGCGAGCTGGAGGATTTGATTAACTAGAGCATTCAACCTGAGGAAGGTCCTTCTCGGACCAAATAGATAGGAATTTTCTTTTACTTTATGAAATGTAATAAGGCCAATGGCCACTAGTGACATTTTATTCCTTTTCATTTAGTGTCGTTTTAGGATTCGTCTGATTTTTATCAATAAAATGATGCATTTAGCATTCTAAGTTCTCCAAATTAATTTATCGCTAGGCCTACCTCGGGCACAACGAGGCTCCCAAATTAGGACACGGTTTATATTCTCGCACTATGTGTTTAAATATCGCAACATTTTTTCCTTATAATCTACACTAACTTGCTACCTTTTGTTTTTATTTTGTTTTATTCCCCTCCTCAAAGGTTAGTTCGTGCACTCTGGCATCGTCATCATACTCTATAAGATCCAAGGGCCCTCCACCCACTACTCCTCCTAGTCCCGTCAGAAACAGGAACAAGGAAAAAATGTAAGATTTGAGCAACATCAGAAAGGAAAACTCGGTTGAACGGGTAGAAATCACTCAGGGTACTCATGTCTCCAAAGAAGGTGCATCCCAACTCGAGCAGAAACTGCTGAAATTTTAGGAGGAACTTGATCAAGTCCGGAATTTGGCAAGCTTGTCGTTTTCCCTCACCACCCCAGATGTCAACTTTCTTAACACTCAAAACCCCACACCTCTACAAAACATCCCGAAACTACAAAACCATCCCGCTCCCCATCACCACTGTAACACTTGCCACACTTCTAACAACACCCTGCTACTCATCACTGAGCCACTGAACTCCGCAAATGATCATCTCCACCCTCACCATAACACCCCTATCTATGTAGAAACCATGCCACCCTCCACCTAATCTGTCTCAAGCACACCCGAGTCTGATGATAAAGACTCCCTTATCAGGAACCTGGCCGCAGAACTCAAGAAGTTGGCTAGCCGAGTTCAAGGTGTTGAAGGAAGCAAGGGAATCAAGGGATTGAACTACGAAGACCTCTGCATACAACCAGATGTCGAACTACCCGAGGGTTACAAACCTCCTAAGTTCAAAATGTTTGATGGTATAGGGGATCCCAGAGTCCATTTAAGGACATATTGCGACAAGCTGGTCGGAGTAGGGAAGGATGAAAAGATTCACATGAAGCTTTTTATGAGAAGTCTGAAAGGAGATGCCCTGTCTTGGTACATTAGCCAAGACCCGAAGAAGTGGCCGAATTGGGTAAGTATGGCGTCCGATTTCATGGACAGGTTCAGGTTCAACACGGAGAATGCGCCAGATGTGTTATACATCCAGAACCTAAAGAAGAAACCCACAAAAATTTTCCGCGAGTATGCCACTCATTGGAGATCAGAGGCTGCTAAGGTCAGACCGGCTTTAGAAGAAGAACAAATGAACAGGTTTTTCGTCCGAGCTCAAGACCCAAAATACTACGAAAGGTTGATGCTGATTGAAAGCTAGAAATTTTCCGACATCATCAAGCTAGGGGAGAGGATCGAGGAAGGTATCAAAAGTGGCATGGTCACAAACCCTGAAGCTTTGCAGGCTACCAACAAGGCTCTGCAGTCTGGTGGCACGTCCAAGAAAAGGGACGTAAGTGCCGTGATGGTTGCACAGAGAACAAAATCCCCAATCAAATACCGAACCTAACCAATACCTCCACTCATATATCAACCTACCCCAAATTACCAAGCACCCTCTCCCTTTTACCAAGCTCCACCACCTACTTACCAATCACCTCCACCACCCACATATCAACTTACTTCACCCAGATACTCCCAACCCGCACACGTCTACCAAGCCTACAACACCCAACAAGCCCACTATCAATCACCTCCCCCTCGCCAAAACTTTCCTAGACCCCGACCAAATTTCGACCGCAGACCTCCCAAACAGTATATCGCCATTGCCGAACCAATTGATCAGCTATATGAAAGGCTCAAAGCTGGTGGTTAGGTCACCCATATCCCTGCCATAACCCCCGAAAACCCCTCCCAATAAGTCAACCCAAACAAAACTTGTGCATACCATTCCGGCATGAAAGGGCATACCATTGATGAGTGCCACTCTCTGAAGGATAAGATCCAAGCTTTGATTGACAACAAGATCATCGTGGCAAAAGAGCCTACCCCGAACATCCGCAGCAACCCTCTACCAGACCACAAGGGTAGAGGGGTTCACATGATTGAGACAGAGGATGATTGGGACCCTAAAGGATCGATCAGATTAATCGCAGAGGGTGACGAGCCAAAGAAATCAATAGTCACCCTTAACCCGATTGTGGTTCAGATTCAGCCTTCTAGGTATGCCGAGGTGAATATGTCTGTACCACTTGAGCTTGAAGCACCACCCCCTGCAAAGATGCCAACACTAATTGAAGTCGAGTTTAGGTCCCCAAAGGCACCTGTACCATTTAAGGTTGTTGTATTGTCTTCCAAAGCAAGGGTGCCCATTCAGGTAGCAATGACAGCCATAACACCGTTCCACACAAAAGCCATACCATGGGATTACACAGCCGAGGCAAGAAGGAAAGAGAAAACCAAGTTCGAAGAAGTAGTTGCGGTACAGGGTATGACAAGGATCGACAAGGTTTATACTCTAGAACACTTGGCTGAGTCGAGTAAGCAGGCATCTGGACGGCCAGCCATCATTGAAGCTGGGCCCGACGACCTATGGAGGAAGATACAGGCCAAAGAGTATTCAGTCGTTGATCAGTTGATCAAAATGCCAGCCTAGATCTCTATCTCAGCTCTGCTACAAAGCTCTAACGCACATAAGAATGCCTTATTGAAGGTTCTGAGTGAGGTGTATGTACCAAGCAACATCACCGGAGGAGAAATAGTAAATATAGTGGGACAAGTATTGGAGAGTCACAAAATCACTTTTCATGAAGATGAGTTGCCACCAGAAGGGCGGAGCCACAACAAGGCATTGCACATCACCGTGCAATACGAGGATTATTTTATCACCAGGGTCCTGATCGATGGAGGGTCCAGCCTCAACATTTGTCCGCTGGTAACACTCATAACATTAGGGAAAGGGCTACATGAGATCAAAGACGGGGCCGTTAACATTAAAGCCTTCGACGGTTCCCAAAGGTCCACTATTGGGGAAATCAGCCTGTGTTTACAGATGGGGCCTACTTGGTTTGATGTCGACTTTCAAGTAATAGACGTGCCGACATCTTACAACTTGCTCTTAGGATGACCATGGATTCATGCCGCTGGAGTTGTAGCATCAACCCTACATCAAGCAGTGAAATTTGAGTGGAATCACTAAGAGTAGATCATCCACGGCGATGGTATCAATCCCATATACAATCGCCAGACCATCCCAGCGATCGGAGGAAGAAGGAAGATAGGCGGAGAAACCTATCACCACATCGAGCGAGTCAATGCCATTGACAAGGATAACTGGTGGGACAACAAAATCAAAAGCATATTGAACTGGTGCGGATATGAGCCAGGCAAAGGACTTGGCAAGAACCTACAAGGGATTGCTAAGCCTGCCAAGCTGAAGAAACATGGTACCACCTTCGGTATGGGATACGAGTACACCTGGAAAGAGTTCAATGAATGGTCGCCGCCATGGCGTGGGCCTTATTATCCACTAGAGCACCCGATACCTCACTTGGAGCAGATTTTCCAACCAGCTGATGTTATATATATGGGTCAAAAGAAGAGGAAGCACTGGCAGCGATGAGGGATTTGTTTTTGGAAGAGGATGACATGGATTGTTGTGTCATTTTCGAGGAGGATGAGGAGGAAGGCACTTCCATACAAGCCGTGAGCCGAGGAGCGTGCCTCAACAATTGGTCCATCAGAACCACTAGAGCCCAGAAAGCCTTGGGGTAGCAAGGTTGAACAAGCATGATGCACTATTTTTCATTTTTACTAGTTGACTTTCCTTTTGCCTTTTAATTTCGCAATAAAATCTTCAATGTTCAAAACAGTCATGGAATTTTTCAAAGTATTTCGATTTTTTCTTATGAATCTTACTCTTATTACTTTCTCTCATTTACTTTAATTACAGTATTAATATTACTTATCTTGATGAACCAACGACTGTGACATGTAACGAGATAACGCGACAAACGAACTCAGAGGAAGATGATATACCAGAAGAGGTTGTTAAAGAGGTTGAGGATTTTGAGAACAGACCTAAGTCCAACCTAGACGTGACCGAGATTGTTAACCTGGGAGATGTAGAAAATGTCAAAAAAACTCGGATCAGCGTTCATTTGTCACCGGCAGAAAAGGAAAAATACACAGAATTTCTGAAGGAATATGAGGACATATTCGCCTAGTCGTATGATGACATGACTGGTTTGAGTACATCTATTGTGGCGCACAAGCTGCCAACTGATCTGACATGCCCACCGGTAACGCAGAAGCTTAGGAAGTTCAAGCCTGACATGAGTTTGAAAATCAAGGAAGAAGTCACCAAGCAAGTCAAAGCTAAGGTTCTCAGAGTAGTACAGTATCCAACATGGTTAGCCAACATCGTGCCAGTACCAAAGAAGGATGGGAAGGTCAGAGTCTGTGTCGACTACCGGGACCGTAACCAGGCCAGTCCCAAAGACGACTTCCCCTTGCCAAACATACATATTCTAATTGACAATTGCGCCAAGCACGAGCTGCAATCGTTTGTTGATTGTTTTGCTGGGTATCATCAGATCTGGATGGATGAAGAAGATGCTAAGAAAACGTCCGTCATTACGCTGTGGGGAATGTATTGTTACAAGATGATGCCGTTTGGATTAAAGAATGCTGGGGACACCTACATGAGGGCCATGACTACCTTTTTTCATGATATGATACACAAGGAGATCGAGGAATATGTAGATGACATCATCATCAAGTCCAAGAAATCCACTGATCACATGGAAGATTTGAGGAAGTTCTTCAATAGACTAAGAAGGTACAATTTGAAGCTGAATCCTGCAAAATGTGCATTCGGGGTTCCTGCCGGAAAACTACTTGGGTTCATTGTGAGTCACCGAGGAATAGAATTGGATCCGTCAAAGGTCAAAGCCATTCAAGAGTTGCCACCTCCAAAGAACAAGAAGGACGTAATAAGTTTTTTGGGAAGACTCAGCTATGTCAGCAGGTTCATAGCTCAATCTACTGTCATCTGTGAGCCAATCTTTAAGATGTTGAAGAAGGACGCCACTGCCAAATGGACTGATGACTGTCAAAAAGCCTTTGACAGAATCAAGGAGTACCTATCCACACCGCCAGTCTTGGTCCCGCCTGAGCGGGGCAGACCTCTATTGCTCTACCTTGCAGTATTGGATGGAGCATTCGGTTGTGTTCTGGGACAACATGATGAAACGGGAAGGAAGGAGCAGGCCATCTATTATCTCAGCAAGAAGTTCACCCCCATACGAGGCCCGATATTCTCTGTTGGAATGCACCTGTTGTGCTCTGACTTGGGTAGCTCAGAAGTTAAGGCACTATTTCTGTGCCTATACTACGTATGTCATATCAAGGATGGATCCGTTGAAGTACATCTTTCAGAAGCCCATGCCCACTGACAAGCTAGCCAAGTGGCAAATCCTGCTGAGTGACTTCGACATTGTCTACGTGACTCAGAAAGCAATCAAGGGATAGGCTTTGGCAGATCATCTTACTGAGAATCCCGTGGACGGAGAATACGAATCCTTAAAGACGTATTTTCCTGACGAGTAGGTATCCTTCATAGGAGAAGACATTGCAGAATCCTATGATGGTTGGAGAATGTTTTTCGACGGAGTAGTAAATTTCAAAGGAGTTGGCATAGGAGCAGTTCTAGCATCAAAAACCGGTCAGCATTATCCGTTGTCCGCCAAACTCAGGTTCCCGTGAAACAACAATATGGCCGAGTATGAAGCCTGCATCTTGGGACTCAATATGGCCATTGACATGAACATCCAAGAGTTGCTAGTAATCGGGGATTCAGACTTGCTTATACATCAGGTTCGAGAAGAATGGACAACCAAGAACTCCAAGATACTCCCTTATCTGTATCATGTACAAGAGTTGAGAAAGAGATTCACAAAGACAGAATTCCAGCATGTTCCCAAAGTCCAGAATGAGTTCGGTGATACATTGGCTACCCTGTCCTCTATGATACAACATCCAGATAAGAACTTCATTGATCCTATTCCGGTGAAGATTCATGATCAGCCACCCTACTATGCTCATGTCGAGGAAGAAGCGGATGGAAAACCTTAGTTTCATGATATCAAGGAATACCTGGCAAAAGGAGAATACCCAGAGCTTGCCAACACCACTCAGAAGCGCACACTTTGGAGGTTATCTAACAATTTCTTCCACAGCGGAGGAATCCTGGATAGGAGGACTCCTGATTTGGGATTATTAAGGTGTGTCGACGCAAGGGAAGCATCCAGGCTACTAGAGGAAATCCATGTTGGGACCTGCGGTCCACATATGAATGGTTTTGTCTTAGGCAAGAAGATACTCCGGGCTGGTTATTTTTGGATGACTATGGAAACGGATTGCGTCCAGTATGTTCGAAAGTGCCATCGCTGTCAGATACATGCGGACATGATAAATGTGCCCCCAAATGAGCTTAATGCAACAAGCTTGGTGTGGTCGTTCGCCGCGTGGGGAATGGATGTCATCGGACCTATCAATCCCACCGCATCAAACGGACACAGGTTCATTCTAGTGGCAATGGATTATTTTACCAAATGGGTTGAAGTAGCATCATACAAAGCAGTGACTAAGAAAGTTATGGCAGACTTTGTCCGTGACCGCATCATTTGTCGATTCAGGATCCCAGAATCAATCATTACTGATAATGGTTCAAATCTCCACAGTGACATGACGAAGTCCATGTGTGAAACCTTCAAGATCAAACACAAGAATTCTACAACTTACAGACCTTAGATGAATAGAGCCGTAGAAGCTGCCAACAAGAATATCAAGAAAATACTAAGGAAAATGATAGAGAAGCATAAGTTGTGGCACGAGAAGCTCTCATTTGCTTTATTGGGATACCGAACCACAGTCCGTACATCAACTGGGGCAACTCCCTACATGTTGGTATATGGTACAGAAGCAGTCGTACCCGCTAAGGTAGAAATTCCTTCCTTAAGGATCATACAGGAAGCAGAGCTCGACGACGCAGAATGGGTGAAGAGTCGTTACGAGCAACTAGCTCTTATAGATGAAAAGAGAATGAATGCAGTTTGCTACTGTCAGCTCTATCAGAACAGAATGTCCAGACCTTCAACAAAAGAGTCAAGCTGAGACAATCCGCACTGGGGCAGCTAGTGTTAAAGAAAATTTTTACGCATCAAGAGGAAGCCAAAGGGAATTTCTCTCCCAACTGGCAGGGTCCGTACATGGTTCACCGGGTTCTGACAGGAGGAGCCCTCATACTTGCAGAAATGGACGGAGAAGTTTGACCAAAGCCAATCAATTCAAATGCAGTCAAACGATACTATATGTAACCTTTATGCTTTCTTTTATGATGTAATTTGAACTACGCCTGACCTGATTCCCATTTAAGAGGGGATACGTAGGCAGCCCTATGGGTTCGGGCACAATTCAATAAAATTTCCATTTACCTCGCTATTGGAAACTGGGGCAGAATTTTGAGGAGGACCCTCAAAATTCCAAAGTCAATTCCAGCCATTTATCATTAACAGCCGTCAGGAGCAGCAGTCCGGTAAACTAGGGCAGAATTTTGAGGAGGACCCTCAAAATTCCGGAGCAAGCAAAGTTGCAATGTTTTGAACCACGTCGCAGTCGTCGGATCATTTAAAGAAAATTATTCTTAATTACGCACTTATATTATGCTTTTACTAAATCATGCATGTCTGTTACCAAAATTGCTTTGATTAGCAATGCTAACCCAATGATACGCACAGTATCACCGAAACAGAGCCAAGCAGGTCAAGCAAAGTCAGCGGGGATACGAACTAACCTTTCCCCTTTACAAAACTCATGATTTTTCTTGGGATGCAGGCACCTAAGTTGGACTATCATCAAATATATTATACACTCATACTGATCATGAATACAACTCTCAGAACCGTCACCTACTCACATTTTCTATACGCACACAATATCGCCACAATATCGAAATCAGATGTCAGCTAAGGAAACTCTACTGGCACCTGCCTTTTATTTTTTGCATAAGGCTATCATTCTGCCTTTCGAGACTAAGCTCTGTCCCCATCTGCATTCTTTGCATTGCATAGGGCTACCATTCTTCCTTCCAAGACTAAGCTCTGTCTCCATCTGCATTCTTCGTATTGCATAAGGCTACCATTCTGCCTTCCGAGACCAAGCTCTGTCTCCATATGCATTCTCCGCATTGCATAAGGCTACCATTCGGCCTTCCGGGGTTAAGCTTTATCTCCATCTACATTTTGCTGCATCGCATAAGGCTACCATTCTGCCTTTCGAGACTAAGCCCTGTCTCCAACTGCATAGCTGAAATATCGCCACTTTATTTATGTCTCGCATGGCTGAAAGATCGCCACCTTCATCTACATCTTGCAGGGATGAAATATCGCCACTTTTATTTTCTTGCATGGCTGAAATATCGCCACTTTCTATCTTGCATCGGCTGAAATATCACCACCTCATTTACATTTTTTGCATGGCTGAAATATCGCCACTTTGTATTTACATCTTGCATCGGCTGAAATACCGCCACCGCATTTACATTTTTTGCATTGGCTGAAAGATCGTCTCCTTCTGCATCTCATGGGCTGAAAGATCACCAAATTGTCCGAAGGGATCATTGTTCGGAGGCACCATTTTCATAGCCCGAGAACGCCATGCCATGGCCTGAGGACCCCATTTTATCTTTTGCATATCATTATTCAAAGGCATCATAGCTCGGAGGCATCATCTTCATAGCCCGAGAGCATCATTTCATGGCATGTGAATCCTTTATTATACGCTTCATGGCCTAGGACGTCATGGTCTCAGGACGTCATCTTAACCGTCCAAAGACAGCATTCATGGTCCAATGGGAACTTGCATCACGTTTAAATCTTGCACCATATACATTTGTATTGTTCATTCGCAGGTAAACTAGCTATCAACGGCCGTCTCAGTAGGAGCGATCCCGCTCCAGTTCCCGCAGCCCGGATTAGACCTTAACTATCCTTCCTGACCTGAATACCGTGTCTGTTCTTGTAAAACCTCCGTCAGCATATCCCGCCGATGGATCCTAAATTACATATGGACTAATTCTTGTAAGACCAGGGATATGTAGGCAGCTCAGGAACCACAGCATGGTCAAATTCTTCTAACTATCTCGTTCGGTTAAAATTGGCCATCATATCTTTACCCGACAACTCTTTCATCCTTCCCGAGTAAAGAGGGGCAGTTGTTGATACCCAATTTTTTCCCTATGTATTTTTTATATACCAAATACTTTCAAAATAACATATGTACGTATATATAAGCATGTCCAAGTGTTTTAGTATTTTTTTCCCAATTTTTAAAGATTTTTTTAATCAATTTATTGCTCATTTAAGCAGTATAAAAACTAATAATTATTTCCAAAATTATCATTTTGATGGATAATTTATTTTATTTCCCATATTTATACCAAAATATAGTTAAGGTAATTTTTATATATTTTTACAAATTTATTTGGTATTTTTAAAGCTAAATTGCATATAATTGCAATTCTAACCTACTTTAAGATTTAATAGCATTTTTATAGTTATAAAATTGGTTCCAACATTTTTAAATCAATACTTATATATTATTAACTGATCCAGTACTCTTAATTTACTTTCAAAATCATTTTACTATTTTTATAAAATAAAAAGGGAAAAACTGGCTATTTAAAATCTGGCCCATTTTTATTTCAATCATAGCCAAATTGACCCAATTTTGAAATCCAATTGGACTGGCCCAACTCTAATCTAACCCGACCCTCAACCCAACCAATTAACCCGCCTGGCCCTTTCTTTCAATCCAGGCCGTTGATCATTTAGATCAATGACCACGATTACCCCTTACCTTTTTTAATTTACTAACCCTACCCTAATCCCCTCATTTCTATCTCTCAGCCGCCTTTGAATACTCTCCCTCTCTCAAACTCTCTCGAAGGTTCTTGAAACCCTAGCCTCTCTCACCCCTCTTCAACCGCAATCTCACCGGAACCCATGGCATCTCAGGACTTGGATGGCCTGTACTCACCCTCCTCCACTATTAAACCCTGGGTGTTCGAAGTTTCGAGGTCCGATCTCGAAGGTGTCCTTTCATATCTCTACAGATCCAAGGTTCTATGGCCTCTCCGACCTGGCTCCGGTGTATTCAAGCATCAGAAGCCTATTTCTGACCTTTTCGACTCAAGATCGGACCTTCTTTCAATCCTTTCTCATTTCTAGGGTTTCTCTTAAACCTTAATCTATTCGAGTTTTTTCTCTGGTTGTTTTCTTATATCTATGCTATGTATGTTCTCTACTTGAGTTCTTAAACGTTTTCCCTAATTTTCTTTCAAAAATTACTTCTCTTTGATTTAGGGTCTCTGAAAAGGTTTTAAAATGTTTTCTGACTCCTCTTCTTCTTCTCTTTATGTGAATCTGTCTATGCTATGTTTTTATATTCTCTTTTCTACCTCGCATGTCCTTCTCCTGTGTTCTTATGTTTGCCTTATTTTGCATGTCCTTCTATTGTGCTACGTTCTTTCTTCTACTGGTTTCTATATCATGCTTTCACATGTTTATCTTATGTGTTCATTTACCCCTATGTTCCTCTATTGTATTTTCTACTATGCTTTTAGGTCTTTAGTTGTCTTCTTCTGGATTTTGTTTGAATTCTTTGTTAAACATGTTTCCTCTACTATTCTCTTAAGTGTTATACTATCTCGTTTCTCTTCTGAAACTTGTTTAAGTTCCAAGCTTTCTTAAAACGTGTTCTTTATGCTTCAAATCAGTTCTTCATTCTATTTGCCTTGAACCTACTATTTTATCTGTTTGTTTTCACATGAATCCCTGAAAGAGACCTCTGAGCCTATTTCAGTTATCTGTCTTCTCTTCTCTGTATCTGACTCGAGTTGAAAACCCTGGGATTTGGGGGTTTTTTGGCGAGTTTAATCTTGTGTTTTGGACTAGGGTTCTATTTGGGACCCTGGACACTCTCATACCCATTATGAGTCTATGTACTGGATTTGAGCCTCTTTGTTATGACCCGTAACTCTTCTATACTAGGCTTTTTCGCATGATAGTTCTTTCTTGTTCAATATGTCTGTATGCTTTATATATGAGGATTTTTGCCTTCAAAAAGTTTTGTCAACTTGTGATTGATTCGGAATTCCTCTTAATAAGGTTTGATTGATTGTTACTGGTTTTCCTTAAGTAAAACCCTTTCCTCATTTTTCCTGACTTGGTTCATTCGAACAAAGCCTGCAATTTTGATTTCACTGGCTGTTGAGTGATCTCCTTTCCTTATTTTCACAAACCATGTACCACTGGACTTTTGCCTTAAATAACTTCTTTGTATTTACCCTTCTTGTGCTACTTTGGAAAAGATTTTGATCAAACTCTTTCCTTAATTATCTTTCCCGTTTGAAATCAGAATCCCTTAATTGAAGGGAGACCTTACATGATTGATTTCGAAACTATTTTCTTGCCTTTTCTTACTTGCTTCCTGCACTATAAAGGGCACGACCCTTCTGCACTTTTACACACTTCCAATTCAATACTCTTTATGACCTTGAGTTCAATACTCTGACAACACTTATTGAACACTTTTAATTTCAATACTCCTACATTCTCAATTCAACACTCTACCCTCTTCTGAAACCTTCTGGCTGTGTGTTTGCAATTTGGCTTTACTACTGCTTTTCTCTTCTTATTTCCCTGAAACTGGTATGTTCTAATTTAACTTTCAGCTTCATCCCTATGTGTTTGCTTTACAGTTTCAACAATCTTGTCTACTTTGTTGTTTATGTTCTGTATTGAATATGCTGTCTTTTTGCATCTGTTGCTGTGTGAATTCCTCATACCCTTATTCCTTTCTATGTGTTTGAGTTAAAGTTCAAAGCATGGCAACATCCAAATTGTTGTTCATGTCTGGACTTGATCCTTTAATGGATCCTAACTCCCAAACAATGTGGCTAACAGGCTGGTTGGGGTGTGCCAGCACTTCCAATTGCTGGGTATGACCACCAGCCTGTCTTGGCTTTCCCCAAAATCCACTCTATGCACTTGCACTCTCTCTTAGATTCTAAGTTCTGCCCCCCTCCTACGAGCCTTGCTTTGGGACTTTGAGCTCCCTCTAAACTTGGACATTTGAGGGCTGACCCTTCTACACTGCACTATAATCCAATTCTGTAATATATTTGGGTGTAAGCACTGCCCGGAGTCCACTTGAGACTCTTAGGGAACTCTGACACATCCCAAATAAGAGAAAGGCTTTGAAATTTGATCTTTGGAGTTGGTTTACTTCATGTTTCAGACAGAAGTCTGAATCAGGCTCTCCTTGGCTGAGATTTTTAGCTTTCTGATGTAATTTTATTTTACTTTTCTTTATTCATTTTGGGCTGTAATAATTTGTAATAACTTATGGGATTTTAGTGAAAAGGGGAGGGTCACTCATGTATGCATAAGGATAGATATCATGTTCATAGGTATTTACTGCTGCAATCATGTCCTGTTTTCACTTATGCATTTTTCATATAGAAATCATGTTTACAAGTCCTGCACTTCTGCGTTTTTCATATAGAAACCATGCATACAGGTTCTGCATTTCATATAGAAATCCTGTCTATAGGTTCTGAATTTCGTACGTAGATACCATGTCTATAGCCTCTGCATTTCATACAAAGAGACCATGTCTATAGCTTCTGCATTTCATACATAGAGACCATGTCTATAGGTTTCTGCGTTTCTGCCTATCACATATAGAACATGTCTATAGAGTTTCCTAAATTCTGCATATGCATCTATCATTAGGCAACCGCATTTATAGGCTTAAATAATAAAAATCAACATTTTAAACACCATGCCTATAGGATTTCTGTATTTTTGTAAAGGTTAAACTCAATAACGCTTAGAAAGCATGTCTATGGGGGTAACCAACTGATCTGAATCGTTTCCAAGTCTAAAATTAGTAGTAACGTTACTCAATGTCAGCAGAACTTATGTTTTCTATAATCAACAGGCCTTCTTCTTGTACAAATCAGTTACTTCTGCATTATTAGATGTCATGCCTGTAGGTTTCACTTAGGCAAGCTATAAGGTAAAATTAGCTAATTGAATCAGACTCTGTTAATTCCAACCAGCAAGAAGGTCTAATTCCGGTTTCTTATCTGAAATGTGTAATAGACCAGTCTGCCTCCTTAACGTTTATGTTTAATTCAGACCATAACCAGTATCTGCAAGACATGCTAAGCAATCTGTCTTTAAGTGAGGAGGCCCGTCTGAGCCTCTTAAATTGTTATGTGTTTCTCATGTCTGCCTTATGTGTTTTTGTTTGTCGCTTTAGAATTTTATCATTTTAAACCATACAAAGCCCAAATCTCCCTTCCCTTTAAGACTAGTAGTCCCAAATGCCTCCGGGACTGATAGGATTGGGGCGGGTACTAGCATGCAATAAGTAACGAAACCATTCCGCGTTTAAATACCTCAACGGGGTGGGAAAGGGTAGATATGAATATGATGACCGGTGCGCTAATACCATGTGTAACCCCTCTTCTGAGGAGTGATTACCGGGTATTGCATTGATGTGATCCATATTATTTATAAACCTAGGACCCCCTTCCCTTTGCTTGTTTATTTTATTACTTTCAAAATTTCAAACTCCTTTCTCAGATTTCAACTTCCTTGTTTTCTTCAAACTTTAACTTATCTGAAATCACAATGTGACAACCCCTCATATTTGAAACCCTTAATTGCTTATTTATTGTTTGTACTTAAGTCACAATTGTAGCATGGCCGGGAACCACACTAGTGGATCTTGAGGGGTGCCTAACACCTTCCCCTCGAGATAATTTCTAGCCCTTACTCAAACTCTGATTTTTCTAAATAAATTCTTCCTAGTGTCCTAATGCACTTAATCATTAGGTGGCGACTCTTCAAATCAAAAAACCCAATTCCCAAAAGGGAACGAGTTGTCCTCCCAAATGTCATAAACCCGATTTCGCGAGAAAAAGGGGGCGCGACACTAAGTGATCCTCATATCCCTGTCCCAGGAACCACATCTCAATTGAAGAAGACCATGGTGAGTAATTATTATTACCTTGTAATTTAACAGTAGTAATAGTGGAAGGATTTGAAATTGAAGAGAAAAATTTGACTTCTTCTACTGCGGATGACTCACCTGTCTGTGAAGAATCATCTTTCTCCGACATTTTGAGATTCTAATTCCGAAAAAACCAAATAGGTAAAAATAATATGTTGCAAATAGCTTCCACTAGAATCCAGAATAAGCCAAAGTAATGGTTTGATGTAGAGGAAAAATGGATATCAATAGTGAACTTTTTGAAAAAAGCAATAAAGAGGTGGGACAAAATAAAGAGGTGGGACAAAAAGCAATAAAGAGGTGGGACAATAAAGTGGACTTGAATTAGCTTTAACGAAAAACTTATCATAAACCCAATTACTCTGTTCCTCTCTCAAAATACAAGACCCAGCAACTCTTCTTCCTATCTCATTACAACTTCAATAACAACAAGAAGAAGCAAAAGTAGAGAAATTTCTTACTGTGTTACAAAAATGGCAAGATTGATGTCTTTCTTTCTGAACTCAAAATTGTGGAAACAAGATCTGGCCGGGAAAGAAGACGACTAATGGAGTCGGGGGTCAGAGGGTAACAAGATCTAACCTGGAGTAGTGACTGCCGGAAAAAGCAGCCGAAAAAAAAGGTATGAGTCTCTACCGAGATCGTAGAGGCTCTGATACCATGTGAATAATGTAAGTGTATTTCACTTCATGCATAAAATGATAAATTACATCGAGAATATATATACAAAAGCTAGACACATAAGTCAACAATGCATCCCTGAGATCACACCTTCTACCTACAATATTTGACTATCTATCCGACATATAATTTTATATTTGAAATACTCTTTGACAATATCTAACACAATTATAGTGAAACCTCAAGATATATATAGCCCCCCCCCCCCCCAGCAAAAACTGATACACTAATTCATAGCAAAACTAGGATGGCCGAGAAACTTATAGCCCGTTTGGCCAAGCTGCAAAAATTAGCTTATTTTGAGAAGTGCTTTTTTTCAAAAGTGTTTTTCTCAAAAGTACTTTTTGGTGAGAAGCAGTTTGTGTTTGGCTAATTAATTTGAAAAGCACTTCTGAGCAGCAATTAATGTTTGGCCAAGCTTTAAAAACTGCTTCTAAGTGTATTTTTCTCAAAAGTGCTTCTCAAAAAAGTACTTTTGGAGAGAAGCTACTTTTTTCTGCTTCTCCAAAACTGTTTTTGTTTCTCCTCAAAAGCACCTTTTTTCCCTCCAGAAGCTTGATCAAACACCTCAATTTTTGGCAAAAAATGTTTTTGGCTAAAAAGAAGCTTGGCCAAAAAGGCTATTAATCAGTATCGACAATTCGACATATTAATTAACTTATTCATAACGCCTTGTAATTAATTTATATCATAATAAATGAAACGCTCCGATGGTGATGAGACTTCCCTTCCATGAGAGAGTGATACGCAATTCCAGAGTAGATTCGACTTATTTGCTTATAATTATATTAATATGTGATAGTTTCTTAGTTGTAGAATAAAATTAGTCTCCTTTGTGAAGAAAAAAAAATTAATGTAGACATATACAATTTGAAAGTAATACAAACTAAGTATCATTTTGGACAGAAAGTAAAGTGATAAAACCACTATAATAGAGCCGAATTTAACATAAAACCGACATATCTTACGTAAAATATTGTTTACACCATTGCTTATTATGAGTAAAAATTTAGTTAATGCAGCAAGACATCATTAATTAACAGCATGGAGTCCAAAAAGAAAAAGGAAATAAAATAAAACAACCAAGTAGAATAAATAAGAGTGATATTCCTTGATTATTTTGTTTCATTTGATTTTTAAAAACAAACAAAAAACATTTAAAGCACAAGATTTCTCTAAAACAATGATTCAAAATCAATTATTTCGTAATCAAATCCAAATACTTCGCAAGAAATATGAAAACGAATAAACTCAAAACAAAAATAAGTTCATTTTAATCTAAAGTGTAAGTTAAAAGGTTCAAATTCCTCAGTTGACCTGAGGCCTTAGAAGTGACTTATTGTAAAGGAATTTTTATATTCCTATATACTATATGAAACTATATTATCTTTCCTACTCAAATTTTATTATAATTATATTTTATATATCAAATTATTATTTATGTACATTTTAAGGAACTTAATGATAATAATCAATGTCCTAAAAATTACTCTAACATATCTTCTACTCCCCCACGTTTCTTTCTCCACATCTCACCCCCTCCCTCATGTATATTGCACACACCCATGATTCCACGATTGACAACCATTAAAAATCTTTGAAGCTTTGAATTCGAGTTTGGGTTTTCAAAAAACATTATTCGTTTGAATTGGATGATGTTGCAAAGAATTGGGAATTCTCTCTACGTCTCTCTCTATCTCTCAATCCCTAATTTCATTAATATAAAGCAAAGGAAAAGAGAGCATCAATTCTACCATTGACAACCATTAAAAAGCTTTGAAGCTTTGGATTCGAATTTGGGTTTTCAAAAATCATTATCTGTTTGGATTGGGTGTTGTTGCAAACAATTGGGATATGGTTTGGAATTTATATCTCAATTTTGAGAGGTTTTGGTGAAGATTAGACTAGATTTTGACTGAATTTCAGATTGAAACTCGTAGAAGAAGAAGAAGAAGAAGAAGAAGAAGAAGAAGAAGAAGAAGAAGAAGAAGAAGAAGAAGAAGAAGAAGACATGATATACATTATATTTACGAAATTGTAGAAAAATTGTATTCTGTTGTTTATATATTTTTCTTTCATTTATTTAATTATTGTATGAAAGTTGAACAATATTGTATAAAAATTATATTTAAGTTGTATGATATTGTAGTTGTATATAACTGAGTAAAAATAATGTATGAAAATTATAGATAAGTTGTATAATATATAATTAATTGTATGAAATTTATTTTTACTATGTATAAATCAGATACAAAATATACAAAAGGCATATTGTATAAAATTTGTATTTAAGTTGTATGTTATTGTAGTTGTATTTATCTAGGTAGAAATGATGTGTGAAAGTTGTAGATAAGTTGTATAATATATAATTAGGTGTAGGAAATTTGTTTTTACTATGTATAAATCAGATACAAAATATACAAAAGACATATTGTATAAAATTTGTATAAAAATTGTGTTTAAGTTGTATGATATTGTAGTTGTATATAATTGGATATAAATAATGTATGAAAGTTGTAAATAAATTTTACAAGCCTATGACATAAGCTTTGGGATTTTTTCGGTCTCTTTTAATTTAGACGATGTGGTATTCAAAATTCATCCAATATGAATGGACCCAGGTTCATCTTTTTTATATTTCTGCTTCGTCTAATTCTGTCTAGATCTAATTCTGTAATTGATGATGGTAGTTCTCATGCTTTTCCGGTAATTCTAGTCAGTTTCTCTTCACTTCCCTCCGTGCAAGGGCTCAAGAGTATTTGAAGTTTTTTTTGTTTGTTTGAGAATAGCATGTAATTTTTTCTTTCCCTTGCAATTTTAAGTTCACAACAACTTCTGTTATCACAATTTCTTTAAAAAAAAAGAGGAGAGAAGTCTTCAGACAAATACATATTTGTAAAGAAAATTCATCCCCTTGAACGTCTGTAAGCCATTGAAAGAGAGTAGGGCTTTCTCTTGTTGCCGGGTATTGCAATAGAAGAAATCAAGTTCCTTAAAAAGGAGTTCAAATTCCTCGATATTTTTCCCAGATTGTAGAGTTTTAAAATTGTACTCGAATTTAGTGATGCAGTTATTAGTATTTTTGGTGATCTAGTGAAGAAGAAAAAAAAAAAAAAGATAAAGGGTGTAACTAAATCCCTTAATTGAAGGCACTAATAATGGATTGGTAGCCTTTTAAGGTGGAGTGTATATATTTTGTAAACAAAACTTGTGTAGATAAAGTAATTTACTTAACATAAACATTTAGGGTAATAAAGTTTCCAATAGTATATAGGAATGAAAAAATCCTTATTGTAAACGTGCCTATAGTAGAGATCGAATATTGCGGCTAACCTCCCAGAGTATGACTACTTTTGTGGATGTTTGAGACGCAGTCCGAAGTATTAGTCTTGGCTTGGGTCGTATAAAAAATTTATCCGCGTCATGTGTTTACAGCAAGCTAATTAATATAAAATATATCTTTTGAACTTATATTTTTAATACTTAATCATGGTTAAATGATATATATATTTACACTTTAATTTCTTTAGATTAATGCGGGTAGTATTTACCAGTTGGTTTTGTTTCCCACAGTGTGTCAAACAACCCACACATGTATGAATTCTTGTCCCTTTACGAGCATATGATTTTAATCCTCTTTCCAAAAATTCTGACGTTCCTCTTCTTTCCCCTTAACAAAGCTAACTTATAAGTATTTATTTTTGTTTTATTAAAAAGTCACTAAACTTTATGTCTATTCCTCAAATCCGAAGGGAGAAGTTTGACAATTAATCTTAATTTGGGATTAATAAGTGTATTCAAACTATTCATGCACTTCGGATATGTAAACACATATAGGTCTATCTATAACACCGGAGGAAGTTTTTCATCATGAAAAAATTGTAAATAAGGGAAAACTTGAAGTCATTTTAATTTCTCAAACAATTTGGATAGTCATATATATTCTTCAATTTCTTTTTCTCTAAGAGAACATAGAGTTTAGTCAACAATAGCAAAATAGGACCAATAGGGGCAATAATCGTGGAACTATTCAAGAACAATATACCACTTGTGATCATTGACTTTGCTGCTTTGTAGGCAACTAGGCATTGAAATCTTCAAATTCTTCAGTACCTGACTTAAAAAATCAACATGCAGCAATGATATTCAATTAACGAAGGCGAAATGACTTCCTGACCACTTAAACTTGTCGGATTTTTTAAAGCCGATACACAAATTTTGGGTTTTCCCATTTGAACACTCGAACTCATGATTCCCTTAACTAATAAACATATCTGACCTTTGAGCCTATGCGCGTGTATTACACATACACAGACATGTCCATCCAGTCAGCAATTGACCAATCCAAAACTAAGACCCCACCCAACTAATGACATGTGTAATTTTTAAATAAAAATTGTCACCTATATTTATATTTTAAAAATAAAAATAAATACAATAAAAAAGAAAACACTTAAACCCTTCCAGCTTCCTCTTCCCCTTCCCCGTTCTTTCCCATCTCGCCCCCCCCCCCCCCCCCCCCCCAACTCTTTCTTCTACTTCCATATCAACACTCCCTTCCTAGGTTCTTCTTCGTCTTCTCCTCTCTCTATTTTTTTCTAGCTAGGTAGATTGCCGGAGAAATTTTCCGATCAGCACTGTCGCAGAATTTGTTTTCTTTAAAGTTGTGACAATTAATTTGTTGTAATGGTCAATTGGCGTGACCTCCTCAGCAGCAGGAATCGATTGGCATTGCTCTTGAGCGATTTGGACCACTGGAATGCCATCTCCGACCAACTGGAGCCGCCGGAGAGTTGCAGCGAAATGAACAAGGCGAATGCCATCTCCGACCCAGAATTGAACAAGGCGAAATGATTATTTTGAGTTACTGGTGCTTAATTAGAAACAACTCACGAAAAAAACAAGGCTAAATGATTATTTTGAGTTAGCAGTGAGCCCGCAAAGATCGCTGAGAAATTGCTATTGGCGGCTAGACATAGTCGACATCTTACTGAACAGTTCAAAACTGTGGTGGATGTGATGGTTGGTACAATTAAAGGTTTGCAGGTTAAATTGGAAGAAAGCAATAATACTTGTGTGAAAGTCCTGGAAGAAAATGAGATTCACCAAGAGAGGATCTCCCAACTGGAGACTGATCTAGAAGCGTCAAATGATCTTTGTAATGAGATGAAGCTTAAGTTAGAGGATTATCAGGCAAAAGAGGATAATATCAGGGAGAAAGAAGTTGAAGTTTTGTCTCTTAATTCTAAAAATGGAGGAAGGGGGTATTTTAGAAGGAATGAATAAGAACACAATTAAACATAACCCATTTTGTACTGTTGGGCATTGAAAAGGGGGTTTTCACGCTCCAGTGCGTCGTGTTCCTCACGTGGACTACTGATTAGGACCGACTAACGCCACATAGGCATGGTCAATGGTCAAATGTGTTTATTAGTTACGGAAAAAACGAGTTCGAGTGTTCAAATGGGAAAATCCAAAGTTTGTGTATCGGCTTTAAAAAACCCGACAAGTTTAAGTGGCCAAGAAGCCATTTCGCAAGATCTAATTGCTGGTTGGACGTCTATTTTGTCCTTTCCCTTCCTTGGTTATTTTCTTTACAATATGTCAACTCTTTTTGAAGTTAAAATAGTATATTACATGCATGCTTGTCCAAAAAGTATTAAGCTTTTTTGTTAAACTAATTAAATAAGATGATAATGGAATAAATTCTAGTTAAACATAATAAATCCTATATCTGAAATCGGTTGATATGAACAATGTATAATTGCATTTAGACCAATTTAATACAAAGGGGTGTTTTAATGATATTGCTATGAATGTGTGGGGGAGTAATGACAAGTAATAAATATATTAAACGGTAATAAATGTAAATAGAGAGAATGATTCACCCAAATATCCAATAAGGTGGATGATTCTCCCTCTAACAATGATGTAAGACAAACAAACATGAGAATATAGAAAGCTTTCTCGTATCTGATGCGAGAAAGTGTAAAATCAACAACAAATCGAATCTTTTGTAAAGACAACATTTGTAATTTTCTTGAGAGTCAACTTTTCGTGAGAGAACTTATCATATAGAATATTACATACCTTTTTATCTCTCTCTCTCTCTCTCTCTCTCTCTCTCTCTCTCTCTCTATTCTCACTTATATGGGATATATCCCTTACCTAACTGAAAGTACAAGTGCAGAGAATATTCTGTAGAATATTCTTCTAAAATATCTTATTACTAAACTAGTCGTTTGGGATGATCTGAGTACTCGACCTCGACCCTAGCTACTCATCTCGTCAATAGGTTCCTTCTTGAGAATGACCTCGGCCTAATCAGATCTTAGTTATCCTCTCTTAGGCAGGATTCCCTTGGTCAGATTTTGACCCATACAGTTAGTCCCTCCGTCCGTCGGGGTTATTTTTGGACGAGCTCGATGGGCGGACTTCGCCAGTTGCAATTTGAGAAATCTGAGCATGTTGGCCGAGGAGTAACTTTTTTATGGTGAGGTGACGATGTGGTGCTTTAAGAGCCACATCTGACTGTTACGTCAGTTTGAAATGACATCACTTCATCATGTGTCATTATGGCGCATGTTCCCAATACATTACGTCATTTCCCGTGTCTCTTTTGTTTCGAAATCAATGTGGCGGCGTTTGGCTTTCTCGATTAGGGTGCCAGTATTCTTATTAATAGGAATGGGAATTCCTCATTTGAGCTACTACATTTCTTAAGCATTCGAAATTCCAAGCTTTCCCTTCTTCTTCTTCTTCAAAATTCTTGCATCTTTTTCTCTCCCTTCTCTTAACGTTTTCTGCCATTGTTGCCCCTTTCACATTTGCACTTTCTTCTTATATACGTGACAGAAAAATGGCTAGTGCATCTTTTAACCTTGAGGGAGCTTCTGATCCTGTCGCGTTGACCATGGACATGCCTTCTCATGAAGAAGGAGTAGCCATATTAGAAGATGAGTGTTTCCCCACTGTAGACGAGATAGTTCCATGTTCGGGGAGGATCAGGTCAGACTTCAAGAACCGACCTGAAGATGATCCTGAACCCGTCGTTTCTGAGATGGATGCGGCGACGCTTGTTGCATTTAGGGCTAAATGGCAAATTCCAGACCATATCGAATTATCCCTGTCGGTAACGACGTGGTGCAGATACATCGCCTAGGGTACTACGCGTTCTACGTGTATCCATTTGTCATCGGCTATACGCTTCCTCTTCCTTCCTTGGCAGAGGATTTCTACCGCTATTATGGTGTGTGCCTGGCTCAGCTCTCCCCGTACATCTATAAGCTTTTCCTTATGCTTATCAAGTATGCGGAGCGAGCCAACCGTGGGATTTCTCTTCGTCATCTGCTTCACCTCTTCGCCCCAAGTTTTCACAGGGGTACGATGATACACCTTTGCCATCATGGGACCAAGGGAATGGTGGTGAAGATGGATGATAAAACAAATTGCTGTTTTTGGGTTAATTTCTTTTACGTGAGGATGGAGTATGTGGTGTCAAACCCCAATGGGTTTCCCGAGGAGTGGAACTTTGCTCGTAATCCCAAATGGTTGTTTGTTGTTTTTTTTGGTGATCTGATCACTCTCCATTCTGTTTTTTTATGTAGCCGAGAAGGATCCTTCTTCGCTGGTCACCGACATTCGTGACTGGGTGAGTCAAATTTTGCCTCATACGATGGGGGTCCGTGAGTGGTCTCAGTTCAATGAGAGATTTGGGTGAAAACCTTCAGCCGGTGAGTCGTTTCACTTCGATCTCAGTAGTTTTGACCTTCGTACCGTCTTTTCTCTCCTTTCGTTTTTTACTTAAGTCTTTCTTTGTAAGTAGGTCGGCGGGCTTTGAGGAGAGCGAGGGCTCCTACTCCCGCTTGATAGAATATAAGGGCGCACCAAACTCTATAGAGAACCAGGTTCTCTATCAAATCCAACAGTACACACACACACACACATCAGTAATTAAATGGCAAGAGGAATTTTACGTGAAAAATTTCCAGCTCAACGGGATTAAAAACCACGACCTACACTTGTAGGATTTCAACTTCACTACTAAGCAACTTTTAGATTACAACCTATGCCTAGGAATTAACCTCTTAATCCCTCAATAACTTGTAATACTATATTACAAGCCACTTTTTAATAACTCTATTACAAAGACTTTACAACATGACTAACTCTAGCTAAGACTCAAACACATGAGTTTAAGGTTTACAAATGAGTTCCTATAGATTGCTTCTAAACAATCTAGATAGGAATTACAATTAAAGAACTATTACAATGGTACAACTCAACTAAGGACATACAATAGCTCTATGTGGGAACTGATCCGTAGTTGGTTTGTTCTTTGTTCTTGAAGCACTTGAAACTTGCTAGCTAAATGGTCACGTGAGTAAACTTGAATGAAATCTCTAAATGTTCAAGTTATTTGTTTTACCTCACTTAAATGCATATATACATGTGTGACATCACTTACAATGATGTAAGCAAGGTGGGTAAAAAGTCTTTCCTGAAAAATTAACTGCAGTGTTGTTCTACACTGTAGCGTGTGCAGGCAGTGATCGAGGCCAACCCTGTACTACTACAAAGTAGCAAGAGAGGTCGAAGCAGCTTTTACCCGAGAAGATTGGGATCGATTTCTACAGGGAGCTAGATATTGGAGTTGAGTTTCTATCTAAATTGGAGTTGCGTAATTATTCCTAATGGCACTTCTAAACATTGTTGGTTTTGATTTTAATTCTAATTTTATATTACTAAGATGCTAAGTTAGGCTACGTAAAGCTAGTATTAAACTATTGGAAGTTGTTCAAATAGATAAAAGGCGCTAGGGTATTGACTTGCTCCTAGGTGGCTAATTGATGGATTCATAAGTCTAAGGCTAGGTTGTCATATTTGGGGAGTATGATATAACCATTGCACGATTCTACTCACTCTATACCTCTCGGTAGTTCGAATAATTTTGCCCGAATTGACTTTCTCAAGACCAATTGGGTATGATAATTTGTGCAAGCAATTAAGGTTCAAGTCGGGTATTACTATCTCCAGGTTTAACCCTTTAATTGGGGCTATCAATCTCTTGAATACTCCCCAATTCCATGTTGGACCAATTTTATAGACTTAGGCTCTCTTTCTCAAGAAGAGCCAAAGTCAACTAGGCATAAACTAGTGCTTGCAACAACTAATTCAACATTAAAATCTTAAATCAGTCCAAATATCAAACACTCATAGACAATCAAGCATTAAAACACAAGACCCATCAATTACCCACACTAGGGTTGAGCCACAACCCTAGCTAATGGGTCTAGATACTCATAATTATAGAAGAAAACAAAGAAATAGATGAAGAAAATCCCATAATAATTAATTACTAGATAAAACTTAAAGAATCAATAATGAAACTAAGCTAAAATTACTCAAATTGGAAAAGAAAAGTGTTCACGAGCACAGCTCTGTCACAAAATACAACTGATGACCTAAAAATGGGAAAAAAACTATTTATACTAGGCTAAAAATTCTAGACAAAAATACCCCTGCAGGGCTTGTCACACCTCCTTTTTCCTACACCCGGAAGGGGTGTATAATAAAGGAGTTTTTTCCAACTTAAAGTGACAATTGAAACAGGATTATTTATTTAAGAATCAGAGTCGCCACTTGGGATAATTTATGGTGTCCCAAGTCACCGGTTCAAATCCCGAATCGAGGAAAAGATTGACCCTATTTTACAGTCCGCGAACATAGAAATCCGAGTAAGGAATTCTGTTAATCCGGGAGAAGGTGTTAGGCATTCCCGGGTTTCGTGGTTCTAGCACGGTCGCTCAACTGTTACAATTGGCCTATTATCTGATTTAATACATGTTTTAGCCTATGGTATATTTTAACTTTCTAACCGCTTTTAATTATTTTAAGGAAAATTTAAACGTCATCTAAAACACGTCTTTGGACCACGCCACATGAAATGCACCCGCAGTCCAAGACATATTTTATTTAACATTGTTAAGATTTGGATTTGGGTCACGTGAAATGCACACCCGAGTTTAGGAAAGTAATTTTAAAATAGCGCGCCTAAAGCAACTACGCACTTTCAACTTTGCGAGGGCCATGAAAAATTCAACTAATGGCACACCTCGATTTCTAAAGTATTAAAATTAATTAAGTGAGGGCCATGAATTTAGGGGTTTTATTTGGCATGGCACGCCTCAAGTTATTTCAAAGGATTGTACTTAACTAAAGCAAACTACGGATGTTCATGAATTATTCCTTAAGCTACTTTGAGACTTGTTGTAAGGTTATCGGTTAGGGATATATAAAAAGTGCTTGAAGTTAAAGTTAATGTTACAACCCAACCTTCAAGAATTTGATAAACAATCCATAAATTAAATGAAGCAAATAGTACTTTTTTTTGTGTGTGTGTGTTATCGTACGATTGATTTGAGTGAATTTGTAGCACCAGGAAATGAAGTAACTTTACACATAAATCCCCTATATTAATCTTAGCAACGACGCCTACCAACTTAAGAGACCAAACTGACGAAAAGGACAAGGAAGACATTCTTCCATGATTCTTTGCTACATTCAGATTTAATAAAATTGCAAGGTTGGGATTTGGTTTAAGATCACAGTTGCTCTTACTTTGGCTTCCAGTTTTAATATTGTTACAAAGAATAGGCCAAATGCTTTTGAAATTCTTCTTCCTTCACATTCGCCGATTTCAAAACCAAAAAAAATAATCAAATATCACGATTAAATCCAGAAACAAAAATGACACCAACACAATGGACTCGAGTATTTTAGTAAAGGCCACAAGGAATTTTTGGCTTCTGATTTTATAAATGAAAACAAAAATCACATTCCTTTGCTAATAAACTATCTGTTAGCAACAAAGATTTTAAAAAAAACCATGAAAACATCCTCACTTATCTCGAACGGAGCAATCAAAATATTTAACAAACATTCAAGGAGCAAAGTAAACATCCATAAATGCATTCCTAGATATTCTGAGCTATCAAAGAGTCATTTAATGATCAAAGTATTTAAGAAATGGTATGGAACCAAATCTCTAACATACTTCAAGAACGATAAGAAAAGATCACTCTATCTAAAATTGAACTGATCGAAACAATCAAAACAAAAATATTCACACTAAGAAAATATGCCCATTTAAACAAAAATCTACTTCAACGACTACACATAGAAGATCTTTCAACTGCAAAAATTCTGGAATCTTTCAAACACATGAGAAATTAGACATAAAATAACGGTTAATTCGATTTTTCATTTCGTAGAAATTGAGACAACACCCAATTTGGTATAGAACATACCTTAATTACCAAAAAAATCACAAATAGAGACCAAATAGGAGTCCGATAACCAAGCTATGGAACTCAGCAAGCAGTTTTCGGCAGAGGAATAGCAGAATTTCATACCAAGAGCAAGCTTTTGAAGATGAAACCCAGAACAAAAAGAGCTGAGGTAAACTCAAACAATTCAAAGATTCCTCTCTACCCTCTTTTCTTTCTTTCATTTGAAGCTATCATATTTCAGATCTAGAATCTAATTTTTCAACACTGAATTTCAGAATTTTGTTATTTTTTCGTGTGTTTGTGTATGTGTAAAGACGGACGTCTACTATATCTTCAGAGAGGAGGGATTTAGAGTGGACGGCATGGGTTTGTTCATTTGTTGAGAGGAAGATGAAGAACAGAGAAAACGTTTTTTTGCTCTTCCTTGTTGCAGTGTCCAGCTCTCTGATTTTTGTCCTCAGAGAATAGCGTCGTTCTGTATTTTTTAGAGAGGAAGCTCCCATGGATCTTCGATCTTCGCCCCATTTAATGTGAGTGATTTAGGGTATAAAGAGGGGCAAGAGTTAATGGGTCAATGGTCTAGGCCTTTAAAAATGGGCTAGGAATTTAAATCAAATGGGTTGTTCCAAGCTGGCCCAGTCCAATTTTGAGCTACAAAATGGCCCTTTTGCCTTTCTTTGTTTTCTTTTTCTTCTTCTTCTTTAATTAAAAATCTTAAAATCAAAGTCCTAGATTATCTAAAAATGTGAATTTAAACTAATTAACTAGTTGTAAAAATTGTAAACATTACTTAATTCTAAATTAAAAGAGGAAAATCAATAAACTAAAAGTAAAAGACAAAAAATGTAAAAATGAGTTATTTTTATGATTTTCAAATTTTTATAAAGAAAATAATTACTGGTTAATTCTAAAAATATAAAAACAAATCCTAAATGCAATTCATGATATTTTTGGTATTTTTTCATAATTAAAACAAAAATTAAACGTGCACAAAAATGCAAACAATTAATAAAAATCCTACCAAAATCCTATAAAATGGCAGATAATTGGAAAAATATATTTTCTTGAATTTTATAGGAGTAATTCATCTAGGGCAAAAATCACGTGCTCACAGCTGCCCTTCTTTGCTAAAAAACACGAAAGGTTTTCGGGCAAAGATAAAGTGAGCGAATACGAGCGATTTTTGCCCGTTTGAATACTCCGTGGGAAGTATTTTTGAAAGATCTGACCGAACCTTGCTTCAAATGTTGCCTACATATCCTTAGCTATAAAGGAATCAGGTCAGTGTAGTTCTGAAAGTTTCGGTAGCTGGAAGGGAAGCTGTAATTTCACTATTGTTGTTGCTGCTGCTTACTGAGCTCCTTATTACACCATGTCAAAATAAAAAGAAGCTAGACTAGACTATGATCTATGCATTACAAAATCCGATCTATATCTTCAAACTTGCTCTTGTAGTTCTTGTTGCCTTGTTAACTTGTATTCTCCCAGCGAAATCCCTTTGTTGCCGACTTGAATTGTAATCTGAGATATTTTCCCTTTTCTCTAGGTGGATGCCTGATTGCTGAACTCGAATTATACTCTGAGATGCTTTCCTTTTCTCCAAGTGGATGCCTGACTGCTGAACTTTAACTGTATTCCCGTGCTCTACAGGTGGGCGCCTGACTACTGAACTTGAACTGTATTCCCGTGCTCTCCAGGTGGGTGACTAACTGTCGAACTTGAATTGTATTCCCGTGTTCTCCAGGTGGGCGCCTGACTGTTGAACTTGAACTGTATTCCCGTGCTCTCCAGGTGGGCGCCTGACTACTGAACTTGAACCGTATTCCCGTGCTCTCCAGGTGGGCGCCTGACTGCTGAACTTGAACGTATTCCCGTGCTCTCCAGGAGGGCGCCTAACTGCTGAACTTGAACTGTATTCCCGTGCTCTCCTGAATTGTATTCTCGTGCTCTCCAGGTGGGCGCCTGACTGCTGAACTTGAACTGTATTCCCGTGCTCTCCAGGTGGGTGCCTGACTGCTGAACTAGAATTGTATTCCCGTGCTCTCCAGGTGGGCGCCTGACTGCTGAACTCGAACTGCTCCTCCCTGTTCTCCAAGTGGGTGCCTGATTTCAACAAAAATAGAAAAAACAAAGAAAATTTCTGCCCCAGTTTGGTAGCTGGGCACATCTGTGAGTGTTAAACTGAATCATGTTACCAAATATTATCAAGAATTTGAAAGCTATATCCCGTTATCCAGGAGGGTCCTGGCAACTCCTATTTAAATGATAATTTTAAAGCTAAATTATGTCTTCTGAAGGTATGTCTTTTGCTAAGTATTGTTATCCAAGCAAGTTTTAAAACTACATCCCATTATCTAGGAGGGTCCTGAAAACTCCTAATTGAATCCTATCTTAAAAACAT
The DNA here is from genome assembly GCF_000393655.2 of Nicotiana sylvestris. Classification (NCBI taxonomy): domain Eukaryota; kingdom Viridiplantae; phylum Streptophyta; class Magnoliopsida; order Solanales; family Solanaceae; genus Nicotiana; species Nicotiana sylvestris. Next base: position 96,081,887 of record NC_091058.1, read on the forward strand.
GCAAACTCTGAAGCCAACTTATATTCCTTTGGGGTACATTTATGCTAGATTATGCTACTCATGATTGTTTTAAATTTTAAACTAGGTCCCATTTTCCAGGAGGGTCCTGAAAATTTATGGTCAAACCTGTCTGGTGCTTGCTTTTCCTTACGGAGGGTTTCTCCGAAACAAACAAAATTTTCTGCCCCTATTTCAATCAAAGAAAAATCTTGTCAGTTTAAAATGCGGTGGTTGGTTTGTGGCCTTGACTTTGAGGGCGATTGCTCCTTCACTTCCCATGATAACTTTGACTTCCACTCGAAGACCTTGCTAACCACTTTCTCTGTCATCCTTATCACAGAAAATACCTCTTCTCCGTTCAGACCAAATAATCTCTATCTGTTGCATTGCTCATGAACTGATATTTACCAAACCTTTGTATCTCACATGAATCCCAAAGCACATCAATTGCCACCCACTCAGTGCGTATGTTGTTCTTTCTTGACTTAAACCATATGGCCTTGGCCTTGAGGTCTATTGCTCCTTCACTTGCCATGATAACTTTGATTTCTGCTTGGAAGACCTTACTTGTCACTGGTTAACCACTTTCTTTGTCAATCTTATCACAGAAAAATACCTTTGATCCGTTCACCCTACACCCTCCATCTGTTGCATTGTTCATGAATTGATATATACCAAACCTTTGTATTTCACATGAATCCCAAAGCATGTTGATTGCTACCAACTCAGTGTGCACATTGTTCTTTCCTAACTTATGCCACTTTAATGTGCTGGCCAGATCCTGTTTTGTGCAATTGGAAAGCTGGTGGCAAATTTTGAAGTCATTTCTCACTTATTTTGACCAAACAGACTCAGGAAGAGGAAGTAAACAAGACAAATGGAATAGAGTAAAGGACAAAGGAAAGAGATGATTCCCAACAAGAAAACTACAAAGTAGAAACCTATCAGATGTGGATACCAACTCTAATGACCATGACATGCACCTATGGCCTATTCTATTGAGCAAGTCTGATGTTCAACTCCTGTTTTACTCCTAAACCTTGAAACTAGGCTTCAATGCTCCGATTATCCAATCTGATTCACAATCCTTATTCGACTTGTAGTGCCCGAAGGGTTTTCACCATCAAGCCTCTCTCATTTTGTTCTTTCTCTCAACTTACCATCGCCTTACGGTGCCCGCGAGGGTTTTCACCAATAAGACTCTCTCATTTTTGATTTCTCTCAGCTCACGTCGCCTTATGGTGCCCGTAAGAGTTTTCACCATAAGACTCTCATTTTTCATTTTTCTTGCTTGGACCAGAGTGTTGCCCCTGATATGAATCACCTCCACTTGCTTGACTTGACATTTCTCGAAGACTGATCGAAAGGTCATTCTTTGGACCGTAATGTGGGATTTTGGATAGGGTTAGAAAGAAAGAGTGTCAAAGGCCCAAAACAATTCAAATGGGTTCAAAATTACAACTTTTGGAATCAGATTTCTTGCAACAACCACAACTTCTGCCCCAATTTCTTTGCTTGGGGACTTTTGGGATTTTATTTTGATGGGACCGAATCGTGAGGCTGCATACGTATCCTTAAAAAGTATTAGGTTGAACGTTGTTCATGTCATAGGAATTACTTTGTTGTTGTGATTTTTCTTTCATTTTTCTTACTATTTCTCCTCTTTTCTTTTCTTTCTTCTTTTTCTCTTTTTGTTGTTTTGTTGTTTTTTTTTCTTTTTCTTTTTCTTCTATTTTTCTTCTTTTTTTTCCTTTTCTTCTTCTTTTTCTCTCTTTTTCTTCTTTTTCTTTTCTCTTTTTCCTTTACTTATCTTTCACGCTTGCGTTTCTGATCTTTGATACTGATTCCGAAAGAGGGGTATGAAAGAATATAAATAAGGCTCAAAGGGTAACGAAGGATAAAGTGTTTAGATAGCAGAACAAAATGCCTTTGTCATTCCAATCTACAAAACATGTCAAGTGTAAACAACACAATTAAACAAACTAAGAAAAACATTTGTAACATCTTTTGATTGTACCAAATTTGATAACCATATCCACATATTCGCCTTCTGCATCTGTTAACTACAAAGCACTTTTGGACAACACCATCACTCTCATTACCACGAACGGCCTCTGTCAATTTGGGAAAACTTGCCTTTAGCTTCAACCTGATGCGGCATGATTCATTTTAATAAGGTTTCTTTATGTTCTATTTGCCCCAGTTTCACACAATTTGGGCTTGAAATGATCTCACAATGCCTTTACTTATTTCCCTCAAATGTCCCCATCATCTTCAAAATTGTTTCATTTCTTCCTGACTAAGCTGACTTTTAAAGAACAGGCTGAGAATTATGATGTGCATGTCATGTCACTAGAACCATCATGAAAAGAACTGTAAAAGGAGAAGAGAACTAAAAAATGACTAAAAATAACAAAAACAGAAAATTGCATTAGATAGATGGTGAAAGGGTTTGAACAACAAGACAAGCAAACTAAATTGGGGTTACAACCCTGGAACAAACCTAAACAACACTAAACGAGCTGCTACGACTAAACGAACTAGGAAAAATAAAAGGATAGAACGGTTTGAGTCACAAGATAGTATCCAGATTACAACCCTGAAATAACTTGGACAACAGAAATGACAACAAAATAAACCACCAAAACTCCTCCCTAGCTAACCAAGAAAAGAGCGTCTTTCCAATCATCAAACTCAACATCTTAGCCACTGACTTCTGTATCATCAATACTAGGACCTTCACAAGTCTCCATCACATTGTTCTTAACAGACTGCCTTTGGGTTCCCTTTTCCTGCTCGTTCTTAGGATCAACCTCTGATAGTGCTGAAAGCTTTGTAGTGCATGGACCTCCGAGGATCCCAGAAGAACTCTCACATTCCTTTTCAAAATAAATCATACCCACCATATGTGTCTCATTATGCACAGGTGACAGACTTTGGCTAGTATCTGCTGTATCTAGATTTTGCACGATAATATCGCTTGCATCAATAAGCTTCTAAATCACGTTCTTCAGATTCCAACACTTCTCTATGTCATGCCCCGGGGCATCTGAGCAGTATGCACACCTCTGAGAAAAATCAAACTTCTTTGGAAGAGGGTTTGGCATTTTTATCTGGATAGGCTTCAACATGTCCAATTTCCTTAGCCTCTGGAACAGACTGGCATATGACTCTCCCAATGGAGTGAAGGTTTTCTTCTTCCGCAACCTCTCATTCTTAAATGCTTGATTTGGCCGGAAACCTGATCTAGGGGGGTTTCGGTAGGCTCGTAGGGATGGATAGGCATTTTGTGGAGCTGGGTACTAGGAAAGTGATATACGACTTTGGGAGTTCTGTGGACAGAAGTAGCATTGGGGAGGGTCATCTGGTGCACAAGGATATCCACGGGGATGATGTCGAGGCTGGAAGTGTTGAGCAGGAAGGCCCATTAGATCATCTTTTCTGTTTCTCTTTCTTCCACCCAAGCTTATTGGGATGTTCTGAATGTCTTTCGAACAACTCATGATTTTGCCTGACTTGATTCCCTCTTCTACCAGCTCCCCTATTTTTAACACATCATTGAAAGGCTTTCCCAAGGCGGGGATTAAATGACTAAAGTAGGTGGGCCCCTGGGCTTGCAGGAAAAGCTCAACAATTTCTTCTTCACCGATCGAGGTATTGACTCGAGCAACTTTCTCCCTCCATCTGAGCCCAAACTCCCTAAAGCTTTCCTCCGGCTTCTTTTCCATTTTAGACAGGGATGAGCGGTCTGGGTAACACCTAATCTGTATTGAAAGCACCGAACAAAATCTTGAGCCATTTCACCCAATGTAGGCCACTTACCAACATCTTGATGATTATGACATTCCAAAGCTGCCCCAGTCAGGCTCTCACTGAAATATGCCATTAACAAATCATCTTTCTTGCCAACACTTCTCATTTCACTACAATAATCCCTCAAATGGGCTATTGGATCTCCACACCCATCATACAAGTTAAACTTTGGCACTTTAAACCCCGCAGGTAGACGAACGTCGGGGGACATAGACAATTCTTTGTAAGACATGCTACCCTGGTCTCCCATTCCTTGCTTGTTTTTTAAGGACTGTTCTATGCCTTTCAGCCTCCTGGGTATCCCATCTCGCCCTTTTCTTCCTGTGAACTTTTCATTTCCAACATGAGGCTCATCCCGCGAGCCCTACTTGTATGAGTTGGGAACCTTGTGGGCAACCTCTGAGGGGTAATATTGGGCATCGTGAGCTTTGAGTGGGTGTTCATTATTGGGGATGGTGGATAAGACAGGAGGGCAATTTTTGGGAAAGGTAATTGGAAGATGAGTGATGGAGCTACTAGGGTGGTTGGGAAAGCCATGATAAGCGGGTGGATCTGGAGAATATGGGGGATCATCTGGCATTGTGACCGGTGTTTGGGTAAGGGTAGCATTTAGGAAGCTAGGAGGTGGCGGGGGTCATCCAAGCATGATACATATCCGTCATGTGTTGTCTTAACATCCTTACCTCATCAGCCAAACCAGTGTCCCGTTCAACCAACTGCTTTCGGGCACCAGTATCAACCAACCCAATTTTGTTGATGTCCGCCATTTCCTTTTGAATTTATGTTGCGGAGAGGAGTTACTACTTCGGGAACTACAAACCAACCACCTTTCTATGCTGAATTGTCAACAACAAACTTGTTAGTGATTAGAGCTTAACAGATAGGCAACCACACATTTGGGGAATGAATGCACCTAAGCAGTTAACCGTTTCTATTATGCATTTGATCGGTTGCTTGCATCATCCCGGCTTTTCCTTATTTCCATTTGCAACTTCTTCTCCTTTCTTTTCACTCATGCCTTTCTATGCTTGATTTCTCTTTGTTTTTATCCTCTCATTTCTCTCTCTTGTTTTGCCATTGTTTCCTCCCCATGGTTTCTTATTTTTCTCTCTTTTCCTTTCTTGTTTTTTTTCTTCGTCTTTCCTCTCTTTTTCTCTTTTTTTTATTTTGGTTATGGTCGAATCCTATGAAGATTGCATATGTATCATGACCCTGCAAGAATCAGACTGAGCGTAGTTCTGGGGGATAAAAATAATAATAAAACATTTTGGGATTTTCAATTTTTTCATAAAAATAACATGTTTTGATTACAACGACTCATCCTACCAAATTTTAACCATAAAAATCAACAGACTTGAAAAGGAAACTAACAGATTCTAACAGTAAGATGAAAACACAAACTCAAAAATAGACTAACAAACTCCAACAGAAAGAAAATACAGACTCGAGTAAAAATCATGAATACATCTATGTCTCAAATGCTCCTAGGGCCCGTGGGACATCATTCGGTCTCGCCACCGGACTCTGTGCAGGATCCCCTTAAACCTCTCCAAATCACTCATTATCTGGTGGGCAAATGTCATCACTACAGCTAAGAAAGTGGTATGAGTCATGTCCTCACATGCTTGGCATTTCATGACAATGTAGTCGGCAACGGCTCTGACCCTCTCTCGGATTCTACACTTTTCCTGAAGTAGAGGCCCGACCTGCTGATTCCGGAGCTTCTAACACCTGAGTATCATGGAGGTGTTGATTTTGTAATTGTTGTATTTCTTCCTCCATCTGAGCCATCAAATCATAACAGTGTTCTCTATCAGCTTTAAAATCTTTGGCCTGCTTGGCTGCTTCATTCTCGAGAGTAGTGACTTTTCTCTTCAGGCTGGTGATTGTCCCTTTATACTTTCTTTTTATTTGTTGCACAAACTGTGCCCGCCCTTTTGCATTTTCCGCCAATTGAGCCCGGACTTTTGCTAGACTGGCTTCAGACTTTTCTAGGTCTTCTTGACACTCAAGTGCTTTCTTTCTCAGACTGCCTATAAGCCTTTAATCCGCTCGGCTTCTTTCTGGGTTTCTAGCGGCTATCCTTATTTTCTGGATTTGAGCTTTGAGGGCTTCATTTTCCTGAGTTAGCTTTTTCTTTTCCCTTTCATCTGCGGCGGCTTGCAAACCATTCTCAAATCGAAGATCACTGACTTGTCTTTCCAACTTGCTTATGGTAGCTCTGCACTCGTTTTCTTTGGTCAACCAGTCCCATTGCACCTATGTTCCGTCGGTGAATTGTTGGACATAGTGTCTCTTTGCGGGCCGTTCGAGCTCTTGATGGACTTGAGATCTTTTATAACCAGGCTCTAATTCGCCTCTGGATATATCTTGCACTTGAGTCTTAGGCCCTAAGAATCTGCACTAATGCCAAATCCGACGCACTTTTTCTTCTGGGAAAACAACTTTTGGTTCTAACTTAATGACCTGCCGATTCAAATCCTCATCGTGTGGGATGGTCTGGTATCGGCCTAACAGACGTAGAACTCGGTGCGAAGCATAAGGCTGGATACTCCGAAGACCCATCAACAGCAGAAAACACACCTCAACCGACATATAAATTACTTCAACGATCGAGAGCCACCCAAACGTCCATTCGATCTTGTTTGCAGTAAAGGATCTCTAGTGGGCATGCCATGCTTTTGTACCATCCGGGAACTCATAACCCTCTACCCACTTTTCATGTTTTTCAATGCACTCGAGGCCAGTCATATCACAATTCAAGTATCCGGGACGGTGGCAAAGGTGTTCCTCCATCCACAGTTGTAACAGCATATTGCACCCTTCAAAGAACTTTCCTCCTTCTCGGCAGAGGGTCAGAGCTCGGTAAATTTTTGCCAAGATCAGCGGCACTATGGTCCCATTTGCCTTTTTCATCATAAAATCAGTTATCCCCACGAGTCCCAACTCTATATTCCCGTCTTTTCTGGGGCAAATCAAAATACCCAGGAACGCCACTATAAAAGCTAATCATTTCCAAGCTTCCCACTTGTCTTGGTTTCCCGAGTGAGTAAGACCGGTATCTGGCGTCTCAAAGCCACGGGGATTCCCATAACGTCAGTACAAAAAGTAGAAGGTACAGAATCCTTTGGCCAAATTTCCGTCTCGGATGTCTTGAGTGATGCTTAACAAATCCAAAAATTTGTGAGGGGTTACTATTCTAGGTGCCACCGGGTATTGATTTATAAGATTCCCGTCGAAACCGATATAGCCTGCTATCTCTTCCAGTGTAGGAGTTAACTCGAAATCAGCAAAGTGGAATACATTATGTGTTGGGTCCCAAAATGGTATCAAGGCCTCAATCACGTCCTTTCTTGGCTTAACCTTCAAGAGCCCGATAAGACCACCCAACGCTTTTGTCATAACTTTCTTGTCGTCGTCCCCCAAATCATGCCACCACATGTAGCTCCAAAGGGATCTCTTCACGAACTGAGAAAGGTTCATTTTGAGTTGTGCTCATCCTGCACATTTATTAAGGTGATTTTCATTAAAAGAAAACTATGACTCATTTTGGCTCAAGAAAAATGACCATTTTTTCAAAATTGTCACAAAAATATCCGATTTTGCCAATACGACCTTTCAGCACTCCGAAAACGAAGATTTTAAGGCTGTGTTCGCTAATCGGCAAAAACCTTGAAAAATGACCAAAGGTGGCTATTCTTGCAAAAACGGCCTTCCGGTGCCCTTTTGGGGACATTCGACTATTTTAGACAAGAATGGCATCACCTTACTTATTTGCAATAAAATTAATTTTTTGTTCTTTTGGGGATATTTTTGTAAAAAGGAAGTTGGACCCGATGGGGGTTGCCTACGTATCTCACACCCTTTGAGAATCAAACTGGCGTAGTTCGGGCAAATGAAACAAAACCAACTGTTTTTGAAAACAAGACTTTCTCTTTTTTTTTTCATCTTTCTCAAAAATTCGGCAGAGTTTCAGTACCATTTGGACATTGATCTTTTAAAACAGGTAATTAGCCCCCTTAACCCTCACACTGCTATTTTCTTTTCCCAACTTTCTCCTATTATTCAGAAGCCGGTCAACATGCAAATCCGAAGAAAATAAATGCACAAGTAGCAAGTAGGATGCATCAGGATGGTCGTTTTTTCATTTTTGGTACACTTGTCCTAGATAGACCCAACCCCTGTATTGAGTCTTCAAAGTCAAATGCACGCGATGCAAGCAAACGTTCATACTAGGGATCCGACATGAGGTCTTGTTATACTAGGTTTAAAACCTGGGTTTATTGTTCTAGACCTGGCCTACCTGAGCGGACAACTCGAGCTGAGGGGGGCAGCGTACTGGGAATACAGAAGCTTCACCGACTTTGCAACTTGTCCGAACCTCGTTCTAAAATTTGGGATATGACTCTAACAGAAAAGAAGTCACACGAAGGGCAAACTTCTCCATGATTTAGAAGACTCAGAGAGAGGAGAGATTCGTAGCAATTTATATACAGTTCACAGAATATCAAAGCGGTAAAAGTAACATTTAGCATATTAGGTCCAAACATGTGAATAAAACCAGATAATACATAAAGTCAAATATAACAATTCATCTAAGCTCGAATTCTGAACCCTGAACCAAAAGTTCTAGGTTCTTGTCCCCAGCAGAGTCGCCAGAGCTATCACACCTCCTTTTTCCTACACCCGGAAGGGATTTATAATAAGGGAGTTTTTTCCAACTTAAAGTGACAATCGAAACGTGATTATTTATTTAAGAATCAGAGTCGCCACTTAGGATAATTTATGGTGTCCCAAGTCACCGGTTCAAATCCCGAATCGAAGAAAAGATTGACACTGTTTTACAGTCCGCGAACACAGAAATCCGGGTAAGGAATTCTGTTAACCGAGAGAAGGTGTTAGGCATTTCCGGGTTTCGTGGTTCTAGCATGGTCGCTCAACTGTTACAATTGGCCTATTATCTGATTTTAATACATGTTTTAGCCTATGGTATAATTTAATTTTCTAACCGCTTTTAATTATTTTAAGGAAAATTTCAACGTCATCTAAAATACGTCTTTGGAACACACCACATGAAATGCACCCATAGTCCGAGACATATTTTATTTAACGTTGTTAGGATTTGGATTTGGGTCACATGAAATGCACACCCGAGTTTAGGAAAGTAATTTTAAAATAGCGCACCTAAAGCAACTACGCACTTTCAACTTTGCGAGGGCCATGTAAAATTCAACTAATGGCACACCTCGATTTCTAAAGGATTAAAATTAATTGAGGGCCATGAATTTAGGGGTTTTATTTGACATTGAACGCCTCAAGTTATTTCAAAGGATTGTACTTAACTAAAACAAACTACGGATGTTCATGAATTATTCCTTAAGCTACTTTGAGACTTGTTGTGAGGTTGTCAATTAGGGATATATAAAAAGTGCTTGAAGTTAAAGCTAATGTTACAACCCAACCTTCAAGAATTTGATAAACAATCCATAAATTAAACGAAGCAAATAGTACTTTTTTTTTTGTGTGTGTGTGTTATCATACGATTGATTTGAGTGAATTTGTAGCACCAGGAAATGAAGTAACTTTACACATAAATCCCCTATATTAATCTTAGCAACGACGCCTACCAACTTAAGAGACCAAACTGACGAAAAGGACAAGGAAGACATTCTTCCATGATTCTTTGCTACATTCAGATTTAACAAAATTGCAAGGTTGGGATTTGGTTTAAGATCACAGTTGCTCTTACTTTGGCTTCCAGTTTTAATATTGTTGCAAAGAATAGGCCAAATGCTTTTGAAATTCTTCTTCCTTCACATTCGCCGATTTCAAAACCAAAAAAATAAAATCAAATATCACGATTAAATCCAGAAACAAAAACGACACCAACACAAAGGACTCGAGTATTTTAGTAAAGGCCACAAGGAATTTTTGGCTTCTGATTTTATAAATGAAAACAAAAATCACATTCCTTTGCTAATAAACCATCTGTTAACAACAAAGATTTAAAAAAAAAACCATGAAAACATCCTCACTTGTCTCGAACGGAGCAATCAAAATATTTAACAAACATTCAAGGAGCAAAGTAAACATCCATAAATGCATTCCTAGATATTCTGAGCTATCAAAGAGTCATTTAATGATCAAAGTATTTAAGAAATGGTATGGAAACAAATCTCTAACATACTTCAAGAACGATAAGAAAAGATCACTCTAACTAAACTTGAACTGGTCGAAACAATCCAAACAAAACTATTCACACTAAGAAAATATGTCCATTTGAACACAAATCTACTTCAACTACTACACATAGAAGATCTTTCAACTGCAAAAATTCTGGAATCTTTCAAACACATGAGAAATTAGACATATAATAACGGTTAATTCGATTTTTCATTTCGTAGAAATTGAGACAACACCCAATTTGGTTTAGAACATACCTTAATTACCAAAAAATCACAAATAGAGACCAAATAGGAGTCCGATAACCAAGCTATGGAACTCAGCAAGCAGTTTTCGGCAGAGGAATAGCACAATTTTCGACCAAGAGCAAGCTTTTGAAGATGAAACCCAGAACAAAGAGAGCAGCGGTAAACTCAAATAATTCAAAGATTCCTCTCTACCCTCTTTTCTTTCTTTCATTTGAAGCTATCATATTTCAGATCTAGAATCTAATTTTTCAACACTGAATTTCAGATTTTTGTTATTTTTTCGTGTGTTTGTGTATGTGTGAAGACGGACGTCTACTAGTTCTTTAGAGAGGAAGGAGTTAGAGTGGACGGAGGCGGCAGCTCATGGGTTTGTTCATCTGTTGAGAGGAAGATGAAGAACAGAGAAAATGTTTTTTTGCTCTTCCTTGTTGCAGTGTCCCGCTCTCTAATTTTTGTTCTCAGAGAATAACATCATTATGTATTTTTTAGAGACGAAACTTCCATGGATCTTCGATCTTCGCCCCATTTAATATAAGTGATTTAGGGTATAAAGAGGGGAAAGGGTTAATGGGTCAATGGTCTGGACCTTTAAAAATGGGCTAGGAATTTAAATCTAATGGGTTGTTCCAAGCTAGCCCAGTCCAATTTTGAGTTACAAATTGGCCATTTTGCCTTTCTTTGTTTTCTTTTTCTTCTTCTTTAATTAAAAATCCTAAAATTAAAGTCCTAGATTATCTAAAAATGTGAAATTAAACTAATTAACTAGTTGTAAAAATTATAAACATTATTTAATTCTAAATTAAAAGAGGAAAATCAATAAACTAAAAGTAAAAGACAAAAAATGAAAAAATGAGCTATTTTTATGATTTTCAAATTTTTATAATGCAAATAATTACTGGTTAATTCTAAAAATAAAAAAACAAATCATAAATGCAATGCACGATATGTTTGGTATTTTTTCATAATTAAAACAAAAATTAAACGTGCACAAAAATGCAAACAATTAATAAAAATCCTACCCAAATCCTATAAAATGGCAGATAATTGGAAAAATCTATTTTCTTGGATTTTATAGGAGCAATTCGTATAGGGCAAAAATCACGTGCTCACAGAGCTAGTGCGGACCGCACAAAATCGAGTGTGGTCGCACTAAGGCTCTTGGCTAAATAATCTGCTCTCTGAAGTTGCCCACCACGGACCCCACAAAATGCTCTGCAGCCGCGGTGGCTTCTATTGCGGTCCGCATATAATGGACCGCGGACCGCATCGGCCAAGTCCTCCAAAATAGCACCTCTATGAACTTGAGCTTTGCGGACCGCACAAAGTCGAGTGCGGCCGCAATGAAGTCAATACGGTTCGCACAAAATACTATGCGGTCGCATTGCCTGGCTTCCTAAATTGCATGCTCTCTGAACTTCATCTTTGCGGACCACGCAGAATGGTGTGCGGCCGCACTGATCCTGTTAGACTGAGCTTGGCCTTGTTCTTGGTACTTGTGCATGTTTCACTCCTTTTTGAGCTGGTTTTTTACAAATTTTCACCTTGTTGACCAAACCCTGCAATCAAGTACAACATGTGAGCCTTTGGGACTATTTTGTACATATTTCTAATCAAAACTTAAGCAAGAAAGAGTGTAAATTGCATCATCATCCCTAGTTATCAACTCACCCAAACTTAAGTTTTTGCTTGTCCTCAAGCAAACAAAATAAGACTCACCCATTAAGAGTCAATCGAAGAAAATTCAGCCAACCTAAAGTGACCTTATCTAGCATCAATTGGGACTTAAAATTGTACTCAATTCAAATGAATCATTATCAACATTCACTCTTTTGAACACCATGGATTTAGTGTGACACAAGAGCATCAAGAGTTGACTCAACACATCAAAGAAACTCTTTTCTATTACTTTAGTCGTTGTGGAACCCAAACTCACACATCCTCAACTCTCCCTAAGCAAACCTTACCTTTAGGGTAGTGGCACTCAGAATGAGGTTAATGGAAATACACTCATCTCTCTCAAGGAAAAGTCACAAGTCTGGCTCAGAGAGGATAGCACCTCTCTGAACTTGAGCTTTGCGGACCTCACAAAGTCGAGTGCGGCCGCAATGAAGTCAATGCGGTCCGCACAAAATACTATGTGGCCGCATTGCCTGGCTGCCTGAATTGCATGCTCTCTGAACTTCATCTTTGCGGACCACACAGAATGGTGTGCGGCCGCACTAATCCTGTTAGACTGAGTTTGGCCTTGTTCTTGGTACTTGTGAATGTTTCACTCCTTTTTGAGCTTTGACAAATTATCACCTTGTTGACCAAACCCTGCAATCAAGTACAGCATGTGAGCCTTTGGGAATATTTTGTACACATTTCTAATCAAAACTTAAGCAAGAAGGAGTGTAAATTGCATCATAATCCCTAGTTATCAACTCCCCCAAACTTAAGTTTTTGCTTGTCCTCAAGCAAACAAAATAAGACCCACCCCTTAAGAGTCAATCCAAGAAAATTCAGCCGACCTAAAGTGACCTCATCTAGCATCAATTGGGACTAAAAATTGCCCTCAATTCAAATGAATCATTAATAAAATTCACTCTTTTGAACACTATGGATTTAGTGCGACACAAGAGCATCAAGTGTTGACTCAACACATCAAAGAAACTCTTTTCTATTACTTTGGTCATTGTGGAACCCAAACTCACACATCCTCAACTCTCCCTAAGCAAACCTTACCTTTAGGATAGTGGCACTCAGAACGAGGTTAAGGAAATACACTCATCTCTCTCAAGGAAAAGTCACAAATCTGGCTCTAAGTACCATATGCTTACCCCTTATGTAAGTCACCACTAATGTAAGTTTCATTCAACTCAAGATCATATAGGACTTTTGTGGAGATATAGTGAAGGCATTTGGTTCAGGGTAGGAAATGTTTGGTCTAAGTAGGTTCCATCTTCCCTTTAACACTTCTTTTGCTTCATTTTGGAATACATTCACTTAACTTTTTAAGCCATTTCACTTCTTTCTAAGGGGTTAGAGAGACACACTGTCACTCTTTCTCGTTCATTTCAAATCTTTTCTTCTTTCTCAACTTTCCACACCTTTCATTCTTTGCTTTTATTGAATCCCTTTATTCATTTCTAAATTGAACATTCTTTTTGTCTTTTTGGTTTTCTTTCTTTTTTATTGCCTTTCCTTTTCTTCATTTTGTACCTTTTTACCACTTTATTGCAATCCTTGTCTCTCCCCCCAAACTTATACTTTTGCCATGTGCTAAGGAAAGATCGGGTGCCAATAGAGGGTATCTTTAGAATGGGTAAAGGCTTGTATCATGGTTCTTGAAGGAAAAAAGTCTAAGGCTCAAAATGGTTGACCAGGGATTTTATAATTGGTAGGCTATGGAAGTGTTCAAGATATCGTCCAGATCAAGGAGAGCCTATAATCATGTCTCAAGTCAAATTACACTTAGGATTTTGCCTAGACAAACATTCAGGGCAAGTTCTAGACCAATGGCTTGGGACTTGGACTTGCAATTCAATTTCTCACCACACAAGCTATAGGATCGTTAAAGACACAGAGTCGGGTGCCCACAACAACCTTAGATAAGATTTGAGCACACAATGGCCCCGAAAAATCACTTGATGATTATCGGCCAATACAAGAGTCTCAAGGTCACAACTTTCACCATCCTATACACAACGATTTGTTTTTGACCATAGGATCAAAGGCAAATGTGTTAAGCACAAGTGAAACTTTGCTTGAGGCACCCTTACCAACTAACTACTAAAAAGCAAAAAGAAAAACAGACTCAAACCCTTAAGAAGGTTGTCATGTCATCCATCATCGGGAAAAGCCACCCGGTTCACACAAATTCCACCTTTGGAAAGAACCGTGGCATTAAGAAAACCAAAGTCTTATTGCAAAAACTCAAAACAAGAAGCTACGAACATAAAATAAGAAGCTAAGAAAAGAAAAAATGCGGAAAGTAAAATGAATATGTACAAGAGGGGATTTAATCAAGTATACAATAGGGGAGATGAATATATACATAAGAACGTAGCTTTTATATACAGACCCAAGATAAAAAAGTACGAAAAATGTAATAAAATGTTGAAATTATATACATAACAAAGATAAAAAAGAAAGCAAGAAATCATAAAATTTGTCATATGTACAGTCATCCAAATCCAAATAGGCTACCCCCTCAAATGAAAGCTGGCATTGTCCTCAATGCCAACTAACCAAAATAAGCACAAAAATAGAGGAAAGAGGAAAAAGAAACTCCCTATGGGCCGTCCGTTTGCATGGGATCCTGAGTGGTCCCTAGGTCCTCTGTATGCTCGGGAACCTGTGATTGGATCCCTGTGGTCTGTGGCTCTGCTGGGACCTGGGACTGGACCTGGACTGGCTTCTGGGCTGCCTCCTGGGGCTGGTTGGAGGAATCTCCCAGTGGGTTCTCCAACTGAATAACTGCATCATCAAGCTGGGGAATCACCCTCTTCCTATTATGAGGCCTCTCAGACTGCTCTGGCTGGGGCTGGGTTGCTAGTGCTAGGTCATGCAGTAGCAAATCTAAAGGTAGGTGATCCGCCTTCAATCTCTCAACCTCGACCCGCAACTCCTTCACCGACTCTTTGGAAGCCCTAGTATTCCTCATCTTCTTTGCCTCCCTATTAGCTCCTTGAGAGCCTTTCCATATGAATCAACAACGTCCGTAAGCAAATTCTGAGTCTCTAGGATCTTCTTCTGGTTGTCTAGAAGATCCTTGATAGTGTCCTCAATAGACTGTGGGATCTGTGGAGGAGGAAGTACTGATTGAGCTGCCACAACAGTAGATAATACAGACAACTTAGAAGTAGTTGTCTGCTTCTATTTGTTGATGCTGGTGAGGGCCTGGATTAGACGGTGGGCAGTCAATGGATTGGCAGTGGTGGAGGGTATCTCTGGAGCTGTGGAAGTGGATGGACCTGGGGCCATGTCTGCTGAAGTGGAAGGAGGCTGCAGAGTGGTCACTACCACTACTGGCTTTTCAGACTGGCCAGTTGAAGTAGTGGATTTGCCCTAGAAGTGCTTGACTTTAGGGTTATCATCACCATGTAGGTTGTACCATGATAAAGGTGTCTTTGCCTTCACTTTCACATCAAATTTGTGCTTTTCCACATCTTGGTCCTCCAGGTACAAGGTCATGAAGTTGGCGAAGGGATAAGATCTGTCACCTTCGTTCACTACCCATGTAATAAACCGGGACATCACATTCCCGACATTGATCGGGTACCCTACCATGATAGATGCAACCAGAATTTCCTGGTGAATTGGGAATGAGTTGTCATGGGTGGTAGGGTCTAGCTTGCTATACACAAATGTCTCCCACCCCTTAGCCTCAAAGTTCAACGTTCTCCTCAATATCTTTACCCTTGCAGTCAACCACTCGGGGTGGTACCTGGGATTGCCAAGTACTCCGCCAACCACGGATGGGCTTCTTCACCCAACTTCATCTTGTCCAAGTATAGGGACTCATCCTCCTCCATGAAGCCTAAGTAGTCATTGATGGTCTTGCCATCAAACTTCACCTTTAAATTCCGCACATTAGTGATTGTGGTACCCTTTATGATGTGGGCCACGTTGGTGTAGAATTCTTTCACCGAGTGCTCATTGGCGTCATCCACCTGGCCTATGAAGTAGTCCCATCCAGCTCTATCTCTGAATTGCCTCAACACATCTGGGTTGTGAGGCAGAAGGTCCCGGGTGATGATTTTTGCTCAGGTATCAATCTCTTCTCGAGCCACCACTCTCTGAATTTGTGGTAGGCGATCTCATTGACAAACCGGTCCTCCCATGCCTCCGGGTTCCTAGTCCTCTCCACCCCACCTACTTGGGGCTCAACCTCTTTCTACTTCTTCCCCTTCTTCTCTTACTGCACCCTCTCCGGATTATGAAGCTGTAGGAGAGGTGGAGTACTCATCTCTACTGCCTTCAGCTGAGCCCTTAGACGACTTAGAAGATATATGAACTGAGGCTTGGGTAGTGGGGGATGCTGGGGGTGTATCTCTCAACCTATTTCTCTCCGGCCAGTCAAGAACATACTCTGGCACGGGGTCTTACGAGGCCTCCCGGGAAGGCTCATACTCACTCCCCGACTGGTCAATTGCTCTGTCTGCAGCCTTTATGATTCTCCTTGTGTTTTTATGTTTTTCCTGACTTGGGGGTTAATTTTAGCATTCCTTGTCCCCCCCCCCCCCGGGAGGACTCTCCTCTTCCTGTTTGTTTACCACTTTTTCCTCTTGATTTCACCATTGTCTGCAAACAACATTCAGTCATGCTTTGTTAGTATCCATAGAAACAATGAAATTCAAGTTGTCGAAAAAAATATGTTGCAGACAGTTTGAATATTGCAGAGTGTGGACCGCACAAAATGCAGTGCGGCCGCAAAGAGGCCACTGCGGACCGCACAAAATCCATTGCAGTCCACATAGAGGTGAGGTTCAAACTACCCACTCTCTGAATCTATGCACCGCGGACTGCACAAAATCCACCGCAGTCCGCATTGGGTGCTCAGTAGCAATACCAACCTAGGGTTCATGTTTTGATCAATTGTAGTTCAATTTTTCACATATTAATGAGTCCCTAAGTGTTTGCCCAATGTTTTAACTACCTAGTCCTAATTAAAACATTATTTAACTAACCTAAGCTACAAAATTGAAGGAAAAATGGGAAGGGAAGTAAGAAAAACAAAAATTCAAAGAAAATAATAAATTAAACAAATGAGAGGGAATTAAAGGTATCAGAAGTGAGATGTAGTGATGATTAATGAGCCTTAGCAGTTGATTGTGTGCATTTCAGAGAGATGAACAGTGAATTATTTACTTCTGAGATGAGAAGGATCGAAAAGTTCAAATATAGGGCCTCAGGTCCTATTTATAGAAAAAGGTCCTGGGGCCCAGCTTACTTACCCACCGCAGACCGCACAAAATGGCACTGCGGTCCGCGGTGCACGAAAACATAAACCACTGACAATTTGACCACTGTGGACCGCACAAAATGCAATGCAGCCGCAGTGGACCACCGCGGACCGCACAAAATGCAATACGGCCATGGTGGTAAACTTCAGAGAACCCCAACTTTTGTCAAATCACCAGTGCGGTCCGCATTGATTTTTTGCCCCCGCACAAAGGCATTTGCGGCCGCACAAAATGAGTGTGGTCCGCATTGCTAACTTCGGAGAGTGGTCATTTTCCAACTTTTTCCTGCACTGCATCAACACAATCCTACAGCATCTCACAACCAGTCATTCCAAAAATAAATCCTACAATATAATGAAGATCAAAGAAAATCAAGAAGAAAAACATATGGGTTGCCTCCCAAAAAGCGCCTGATTTAACGTCGCGACACGACACAGGTTACCATCAAATCACTTGAGATGAAGAAGTGCCACCACGTGGCTGTCAACAATTTTTCCCATGTAGTGCTTGAGCCTGTTCCCATTCACTCTGCATACTTCACCAATTTTGTTATTCAAGTCAAGTGCACCAAACGGGGTCACAAACACCACTTCAAAAGGTCCACTCCATTTTGACTTAAGCTTTTTCGGAAACAGACGTAACCAAGAATTGAACAAGAGAACCAAATCACCACTTTGAACTCCTTGCTACGAGCATATTTATCATGAAAGTACTTCATCATGTCCTTGTACAAGGACGAACTGGAGTAGGCATGGAATCGGAATTCATTAAGTTCATTAAGCTGCTCCACACGAAGATTTGCTGCCACATCCCATTCAAGATTTAACTTCCTCAAAGCCTACATGACCTTGTGCTCAAACTCAACCGGTAGATGGCAAGTTTTCCCAAACACTAACCGATACGGAGACATACCAATCGGAGTTTTGTAAGTAGTCCTATAAGCCCGTAGAGCATCATCCAGCTTCTTTGACTAATAGGTCCTATTTGCATTGACCATCTTTGACAATAGACTCTTGATTTCCTTGTTTTAGACTTCAACTTGGACACTCGCTTGAGCATGATAAGGAGTAGAAACTTTGTGGTTGACACCATACTTTGCAAGCAAAGTGTCAAAAGCTCTATTACAAAAATGAGACCCCCATCACTTATGATTGCACGAGGAGTGCCAAACCTTGTAAAAATGCTCTTCTTGAGAAACGCAACAACACTCTGGGCCTCATTGTTGGGTAAAGCCACGGCTTCAACCCACTTTGAAACATAGTAAACCACCACAAAAATGTATGTGTTCCCACACGAGCTAACAAACAGGCCCATAAAATCAATGCCCCATACATTAAAAATATCAACCTCAAGAATGGTATTGAGAGGCATCTTATCTTTCTTCGAAATTCCACCCGCTCTTTGACATTTGTCACACCTCTTCATAAGTTCACTTGCATCTTTGTACAAAGTTGGCCAATAAAACCCACAACTAAAAATTTTGGAAGCCGTCCTCGCCCCGCCATGATGGCCACCATAAGGAGAGGAATGACAAGCCTCTAAGATACTCAATTATTATTCCTCCGGGACACACCTTCGGATCACACCATCCGTGCAAATCTTGAACAAGTACGGCTAATCCCAATAGAAATCCAAACTATCCCATTAGAGCTTCTTCCTTTGGTTAGAAGAGAGCTCACACGGGATTATACCAGTCACAAGGAAATTAGCAACGTCCGCAATTATGGCATACCATTCACCGACACCGAAAGGAGTTGTTTGTCGGGAAATGAATCATTGATCTCTAGGCCATCACGAGGCCTCCCCTCCTCCTCCAAGCGGGACAAGTGGTCCGCCACTTGGTTTTCACTACCCTTCCGATCCACAATCTCCAAATCAAACTCTTGAAGTAACAAGACCCATCGTATCAGTCTAGCTTTGGAATCCTTCTCTGTCATCAAGTACCGGAGTGCGGCATGATCGGTATGGACTATACCTTGGCACCCATAAGATACAACCGAAATTTCTCCATTGCAAACACAATAGCCAAAAGTTCTTTCTCGGTCACCGTGTAGTTCACTTGAGCATTATTCATTGTCTTGCTTGCATAGTACACCGGATGAAATATTTTGTTCACTCTTTGACCCAAAACCGTCCCAACCGCAACATCGCTCGCATCACATATGAGCTCAAAGGGCAAGCTCCAATTAGGTGCGGTAATGATATGAGTGGTGGTCAACTTATGCATAAGAAGTTCAAAGGCTTGCATACATCTCTCATCGAACACAAACTTGGCATCCTTTTCCAATAGCTTGCATAAGGGGTTCATTACCTTCGAAAAGTCTTTAATAAATCTCCAGTAAAACCCCGTATACCCAAGAAAACTTCTAACTCCCTTGACAGAGGTGGGGGCAGGGAGCCTTGAAATCACATCAAGTTTTGCTTTGTCTACCTCAATACCATGCTTTGACATTTTATGCCCAAGAACTATGCCCTCTTTCACCATGAAGTGGCATTTCTCTCAATTAAGAACAAGATTGGTTTCTTCACAACGGGCCAAAACTCTATCAAGATTTTTCAAACACTCATCAAATGAATCACCCACAACACTGAAGTCATCCATGAACACCTCCAAAATATCTTCCACCATAGCGGTGAAAATGGCCATCATACACCGCTGAAATATAGCCAGTGCATTACACAACCCAAAAGGCATCCGAGAAAAGGCAAAGGTGCCATATGGACAAGTGAATGTGGTCTTCTCCTGATCTTCCGGAGCAATTAAGATTTGGTTGTATCCAGAATACCCATCCAAGAAACAGTAGAAGGCACACCTAGCAAGTCGGTCTAACATCTTATCAAGAAAAGGCAATGGAAAGTGATCCTTGCGGGTCACTTTATTCAACTTGCGGCAGTCCATGCATACCCTCCAACCGGTGACGGTTCTGGTAGGAATCAACTTATTTTGTGAATTTGCAACCACGGTCATGCCACCCTTCTTCAGTACTCATTGCACTGCCAAAGTCCAAGTGCTATCAGAGATGGGGTACACAACCCCGGCATCCAACCACTTAATCACCTCCTTTTTCACAACTTCTTACATTGCCTTGTTCAATCTCCTTTGATGCTACAAAGAGGGCTTTGCATCATCTTCCAGAATAATCTAGTGCATACAGAATGCGGGGATTATCCCCTGAATATTAGCTAAAGTCCATCCAATTGTCTTTTTCCACTTTTGAAGCACCGCCAATGTGGCATCAACCTGCATGTTAGTAAGACAAGAGGAAAGAATAACTAGCAAAGTAGAACTAGGGCCTAAGAACTCATACCTGAGGTGTGGAGGCAATGGTTTCAACTCCAACACCGGAGGTTCCTCAATTGAAGGTTTTGTTGGTGGAGTCTTCCTATTCTCAAGGTCCAAAGATAGTTTTCTAGGCTCATAAGAGTAAGATCCCATCCCATGTAAAGCATTCACACACTCCACTCGGCCTTTATCCTCATTGACATCAAGATTCAACAATATGGCCTCTAGAGGGTCCTCCAAATTGATCATTGCACTGGTATCATCAACTATCATTGCCGTGACAAGGTCCACAAAATAGCACACCTCAAAACTATTGGGTTGCTTCATTGACTTGCACACATGAAAGACCACTTTTTCATCACCCACCCGGAAGGTGAGTTCCCCTGCTTCCACATCAACTAAGGCCTTCCCAGTAGCAAGGAAAGGTCTCCCCAATATGATTGGATCATAATCCACCTCACAATCCAAGATCACAAAATTAGCTGACAAGATAAATTTATCCACCCGGACAAGCACATCATCAATAATACCCAATGATCTTTTAATCATTCTATCCGCCATTTGCAATCTCATGGAAATCGGCCTCGGTTGCCCAATACCCAAAGTCTTGAAAACTGAGTAGGGCATCAAGTTGATACTTGTCCCCAAATCACATAGAGCCTTAGCAAAGTCCGCATTCCTGATGGTGCAAGGAATGGTGAAAGCACCGGGATCTTCAAACTTCGGGGCCATTGAATGCACTATTGCACTAACTTGGTGGGTCATCTTTATAGTTTCACAATCCATGGATCATTTCTTTGTCACCAAGTCCTTCATGAATTTAGCATAGCCTGGCATTTGTTCAAGAGCTTCCACCAAAGGCACATTAATGGATAAGCTCTTCATCATGTCAATGAACTTTTTAAATTGATTCTCATTTTTCTGCTTCGCGAGCCTTTGAGGATAAGGTGGAGGTGGCCTTGGCAAAGGAGCCTTGGCTTTAGGCACCACCGGCTCCGGCATGTCTATTACGTGTTCCCTAGATGGGTTCACGTCATTTTAAGTTTCCTCCTCGGCCTCATGAATATCAATCCTCACTTCTTCATTCACATTATCATCAATCACGTTTTCAACCACCAAAGGAACTTCATCGTCTTGCAACTTAACTTCATCACTCAAAATATGCTTTTGTTTGGAGGCATTCACATCACTGCCTCGTCCACTCCTTGTAGTTACCACCATAACATGATTGTTCTCACCCTTCGGGTTTACTACCGTATCACTTGGTAGAGCCCCCTTAGGGCGAGTATTCAAGGATTGTGAGATTTGGCTTAACTGATCCTCCAAATTTCTAATTGAAGTATTGTGGGAAGACAACTGAGCGTCAGAATCCGCATTCTTCTTTATCATCTGTTCGAACATCATTTCAATTCTCCCCATATCATTCTTAGAAGAACTAGGACTTTGGGATAGAAATGGGGGCGAATTGTTCAGTTGTTGGTACATTGGGGGCCTTTGAAAGCCTTGCCCCCGGTTTCATTGATTGCCATTGTTCCACCCACCTTGATTGTTGTTACCACCCCAGTTTTTGTTGTTACCATTCCAATTACCCTTATTGTTCTGATTATTCTTCTGATTGCCCCAATTGGAATTTTGGTTGTTGTTCCCCCAATCACCATTGCCTAGTTGTTGTTGATTGCCCCAATTGCCTTGGGGTCTCCATTGTTGTTGGTTGGAAGAATTGCCCCTTTGGCCTTGATAATTGTTCACGTATTGCACCTCTTTATTCTACCCATCATAACCATTATCTTGGAATCCATCACAATCATTGTCAAATTGCTCCAAATTCCCTTGGTTCTGTTGACCTCTTTATCTTCTTTTGTTGACTAGCATGTTGACACCCTTCATAGCATTCACTTGGCGAGGATTTTGAACTTGTTGCAATTGTGGCTTTGCTAGTTGGTTCATTGTAGTTGTCAACTCAGCTATAGCCTGCCCATGATCATGTAACTCCTTGTGCAAATGAGTGATCGTGGGGTCACCCTGGGACACATTGGCTCTACTTTTCCAAGTAGAAGAAGTGTCAGCCATCTCGTCAAGTATGTCACAAGCTTCATCATAAGTCAGCTTCATGAAGTTGCCCCCAGCAAGTTGGTTCACTATGCATTGGTTTGTTATGTTAATACCCCGGTAGAAAGTCTGTTAGATCATCGCCTCAGTCATATCATTGTTGGGGCATTACTTTACCATTATTCTATAGCACTCCCAAATCTCATGCAATGGTTCAGTGGGCTCTTGCTTGAAAGACAAGATCTTATCTCTCAATGCTACCATATGCCCCGGTGAGAAATTTTTTGCAATGAACTTGTCCTCCAACTCATCCCAGGTAGTGATGGAATGGTTGAGAAGTCGCTCAAGCCATCCAATGCATTCCCTCTAAGTGAGAATGGGAAGAGTCTCAACCGAAGTGCATCCTCGAACACATTAGTTTGCTTGCTCCCCCAACAGGTATCCACAAAACCCTTGAGATGTCTATAAGCATTTTGATGGGCAGCACTCGTGAAATACCCATGCTGCTCCAACAATGTCAGCATCATATTGGTAATGTGAAAATTGCCCACCCGAATTCGGGGTGGGACAATTGCACTTGCATAGCCTTGGTTGGGAAGCACTCGAGAAGCCACTTTTGGAGGTGGCGGGGGAGGGCCTGGAATATTATCATTGGCCTGGCGGCCTCTCCTTTGTCATTAAGGCACAATAGGGACCTCATCATCAATATTGTCATCTACCTCCTCCCCCGGTAGAAGATCTCCAAGAGGTGCGTTGTTTAAGTTTGCTGCCATTTTGTACCTGAAGTTGTGACACACAAAAATTAGTAACATAGAAGGAAAGAAGAACAATACACAAAACTATTTAGATAGATACCCAAAACTGTTAGCTCCCCGGCAACGGTGCCAAAAAGTGATCGAGGCCAACCCTGTACTACTACAAAGTAGCAAGAAAGGTCGAAGCAGCTTTTACCCGAGAAGGTCGGGATCGATTTCCACAGGGATCTAGATATTGGAGTTGAGTTTCTATCTTAATTGGAGTTGTGCAATTGTTCCTAATTGCACTTATAAACATTGTTGGTTTTGATTTTACTTCTAATTTTATACTAGTAAGATGCTAAATTAGGCTACGTACAGCTAGGATTAAATTATTGGAAGTTGTTCAAATAGATAAAAGGCACTAGGGTAGTGACTTGCTCCTAGGTGGCTAATTGACAGATTCTTGAGTCTAAGGCTAGATTGTCATATTTGGGGAGTATGATATAACCATTGCACGATTCTACTCACTCTATACCTCTCGGTAGTTTGAGTGATTTTGCCCGAATTGACTTTCTTAAGACCAATTGGGTATGATAATTTGTGCAAGAAATTGAGGTTCAAGTCGGGTATTACTATCTCTAGGTTTAACCCTTTAATTGGGGCTATCAATCTCTCGAATACGCCCCAATTCCTTGTTGGACCAATTTTATAGACTTAGGCTCTCTTTCTCAAGAAGAGCCAAAGTCAACTAGGCATAAACTAGTGTTTGCAACCACTATTTCAACATTAAAACCCTAAATCAGTCCAAATATCAAACACCCATAGACAATCAAGCATTAAAACACAAGACTCATCAATTACCCATACTAGGGTTGAGCCATAACCCTAGCTAATGGGTCTAGCTACTCATAATTATAGAAGAAAACAAAGAAATAGATGAATAAAAACCCATAATAATTAATTACTAGATAAAACTTAAAGATTCAATAATGAAACTAAGCTAAAATTACTCAAAATGGAAAAGAAGAAGTGTTCATGAGCATAGCTCTGGCACAAAATACAATTGATGACCTAAAAATGGGAAAAGAAACAATTTATACTAGGCTAAAAATTCTAGACAAAAATACCCCTACGGGGCTAGTGCGGACCGTACAAAATCGAGTGCAGCTGCACTAAGGCTCTTGGCTAAATAATCTGCTCTCAGAAGTTTCCCATCGTGGACCGCATAAAATGCTCCGTGGCCGCGGTGGCTTCTATTGTGGTCCATATAAAATGGACCATGGACCGCATCGGCCAGATTCCTCCAAAATAGCACCTCTCTGAACTTGAGCTTTGCGGACCGCACAAAGTCGAGTGCGGCCGCAATGAAGTTAATGCGGTCCACACAAAATACTCTGCGACCGCATTGCCTAGCTTCCTGAATTGCATGCTCTCTGAACTTCATCTTTGCGGACCGCACACGATGATATGCGGCTGCACTAATCCTGTTAGACTGAGCTTGGCCTTGTTCTTGGTACTTGTGAATGTTTCACTTCTTTTTGAGCTGGTTTCTGACAAATTGTCGCCTTGTTGACCAAACCCTGCAATCAAGTACAACATGTGAGCCTTTGGGATTATTTTGTACACATTTCTAATCAAACCATAAGCAAGAAAGAGTGTAAATTGCATCATAATCCCTAGTTATCAGGCAGAAACTTTTCAGCTGGAAAGTTGACTTTGTGTAGTCTCCTCGAAAACTGGTAGGGACCTGATCCCTCAGCTGTTCCTTCCACTCTGAGGAGTTGAATCATATTTCCACGCTGAGTCCAAACCTAGAACCTTGTGATCTTGAGGTCTTGTAAATGTGTAACAGGTTCCTTATCTGGTTCTGGATAGTAAGTTTGTTAGATCGTCAAAACATAAAGTAAAGTACTTATAACCAAAGTATTTGTAACCTATCAATTTCCCCCTTTTTGATGATGGCAAACTTGTAATTGAAAATCCTAGAAAGAGCCATAAAGAACCAAATTGTGAACCAGAAAGACCTTAAGTTCCCCCTTAAGAACCAGAAAGATCTTCGTTCTGAGAATGACTGGAACCAGGTGCCTCTTACAGCTGACTTATCTGAGTCTCAAGGATACCATTCCTTGCTTTCAATTACCTTATCTCAGTAGTAGCACTGTTTTGAGCATTGATTAACTGAGAAATAGTTGAAGTGCTTGCAACCCCTCCAAATTTTTCTATACACTCACATTCTTCAAGAGTGCTTTTTGAAAAAGTTTGATTCTTGGCACCTAGTTTAACTGGTCCGAGAGGAACCTTGAAGTGATCGAAGATCTTGGTAAGAAAGAACCCATATAGCAGCCTATGATTACCATCTTTAAAATCAGCCACTTTATTCATGTGCTCTATCATGATCCCAGGCATATTGATGGTAGTAAAGTCATCCAGTGCTTTCATGAGGAACATGTCTACACGAGTGGTGATGGATCGTCGCTGAGCTCTAGACAGCAACACTTTGTTTACCATTTCAAATAGCAATTGCTAAACAAGAAGGAGGGCCTTCTTTTGAACCTGTTCCCCCTGCTGAACCACTCTGTCCTTCAAGATTGCATTTCTGAAGTTCTGAGTACAAACTCCATGAACACTAGATATCCCTTCAGTGGGCACACCAAGAATAGATCCCAGCAAAGCAATGTCTAATACCATATCAACTCCATTCACCAAGGCACAAATGTGACCATCCTCAACCTTGTACAAGTCGGCATAAAAGCTTTGAACTTCCTCCTCATATACCCTAGTAGCATCAACTGTGAACAAGTGTGTCCATTGTTGGAAATCACATATCTCAACCAACTCAAACCATCCTCCTCCAAGACATCAGAGGTGAATTTATGCCCCCATAGAACCTTTTGTCTTCTCAATATTTCTTTCCAAGCACTCCCCGGATCATCAGCCTTGTCCTTCTTTGAGGAACCAGGTTCATCAGTAGTATCAACCTTTCTCTTAGCAGTCTTGCAGACACCTTTCTTCTTTTTATCAAACTTCATGATTTTTCACCTGAGTCTTTCTCTACATTCTTAATAGCAGCAGCATCAACAAGCCTAGTCTGACGTTTTGAAGACACAAAAGATCCCTCTTTTGGTTTGAGAAGACCATGCTTTTGTGACAACTTCCTAGTCAACGTACTAGGTTCCTCTGCTTCTTCTTTAGGAAAAGAGCAATCTTCCCTTTTTCAAAGCCATTTTTTAGAAGGAATTTTGACAGACTTTCATACCAAGCCATGGGAGCCTATTTTAACCCACACAATGCCTTAACTAGTTTAAACACATGATCAGGGTGTTCGTGACACTCAAAACCAGGAGGCTACTTGACATAGACTTCTTCTTTTAGATAGACATTTAGAAATGCACTTTTGACATCCATTTGGAACAAAGTGAACTCCATATGAGATGCAAAGTCAATCAAAATTCTAATGGCTTCCATTCAAGCTACAGGGGCAAATATTTCATCATAATCAATCCCTTCTTCCTAATTGTAGCCTTTAACCACAAGCCTTGCCATGTTTCTTGTTGTATTTCAAACTCGCTAAGTTTGTTTCTGAATACCCACCTGGTTCCTATAATGGTTCGATCAGCATGTTGAGGAACTAGGTGACATACCTTGTTCCTTTCAAATTGATGCAGCTCCTCTTGCATAGTTGTGATTTAGTCTGCATCATTTATCGCTTCTTTTATATTTTTGGGCTTTATTTGGGAAAGAAAAGCTGAGAAGGCAAGTGAGTTTCTTGATTTTGATCTGGTTTGAACCCTTGAGTCAAGAGGAGTGATTATGTTGTCAAGAGGATGTGAACCTTTGAACCTCCAATTTGGTGCTTGAGTCTCATTGGTAGAGGAACCAGGCACATCTGACTGGGATTCTTAAGCGCTTCTTACTTCACAGAGTGGGGTTCCTTGGACTACATCAACAACTCTATTTTCAGCTTTAGTTGTTGTAATCGGGGGACCAGGTT
Source organism: Nicotiana sylvestris (assembly GCF_000393655.2). NCBI lineage: Eukaryota > Viridiplantae > Streptophyta > Magnoliopsida > Solanales > Solanaceae > Nicotiana > Nicotiana sylvestris. Next base: position 96,109,138 of record NC_091058.1, read on the forward strand.
CTCTCCAGTTGATGGAGATGTATTTGCATCTTTTTCACTGGATTCCTTGACATGGCTCATTATGTCTGCCTTTCCATTTGCCATGTCAATTACTTCACCTGGCATAGATAAGGGCTCTCCATCTTGATCAACATGTCTGTCTTTTTCACAGGAGAGGTAAGCTTCATCAAAGATCACATGAATGCTTTATTATACACATTGAGTCCTTTTGTTGTAAACCTTGTAATCTTTGCGTTGAGATGAGTATCCCAGGAAGATTCCTTAATCACTTTTGGCATCGAACTTCCCAAGAGCTTCCTTTCCATTGTTATGAATAAAGCATTTACACCCAAAAGTTCTTAGATGTGTCAGCTTGGGCTTCCTTTAATTTAGAAGTTCATATGGAGTTTTGTTCATAAGGGACTGGATCATGCACCTATTTACCAAGTAGCACGCAGTATTGACAGCTTCTGCCCAGAAATATTTTGCGATCCCACTATCAATTAGCATTGTTCTTTCCATGTCTTTAAGAGTTCTATTCTTCCTCTCCACAACACCATTTTGGTGAGGTGTTCTTAGAGCAGAAAAATTGTGAGTGATGCCATTTTCCGTGCAGAACTCATCGGACTTGACATTGTCAAACTCTGTCCCATGATCAGACCTGATGCAGGCTACTTTATTACCCATCTTCACTTGGATCTTTTTGACAAAGGCAACAAACACTTCAAAGGTTTCATCCTTGGTCTTGAGGAACAAGGTCCAGGTGAATATGGAATTGTCATCAACTATTACAAAGATGTACTTCTTTCCTCCTCTGCTTGGCACCCTCATATGTCCACATAGATCCATGTGAAGGAGATCGAGTGGCCTTGCGGTTCTAACTTTCTTTTTGGGCTTGAACGAAGATCTAACTTGCTTCCCTTTTACACATGCATCACAAACTTTATGATCCTTGAAGTTTGATTTGGGCAGACCACGAACCAGGTCCTTCCTTACTAATTTGTTTAACCGCGTGAAGCTTGAGTGACCTAGCCTCCTGTGCCATAGCTCAATATCATCATCAACAGCACTTAGGCAGTTTAAATCGCCGTTCTTCAGTGACTCAAAGTCATCTACATAGATATTCTTATATCTTTTTGCCACTAGAACCACTTCACTTGTAACCAGGTTTGTCACCATACAGGTTTTTGACACAAATTCGACCTTGTTTCCCTTGTCACAGATTTGGGAAACGCGTAGTAAGGTGTACTTCAATCTGTTCACGTAGTACACATTTTCGATTGAGTGAGAGAGAGACTTCTCAATCCTTCCAACTCCCAGAATATATCCCATATTGCCATTCCCAAAGGATACACTCCCTCCTTGCATATGTTTTTAGCAGCCACTATCCATGTACCATGGTAGGCTGCTTCATTTCGTTGTTCCCTGCACAAGAAGATTAGGAGTTAGCTTTAGAAACCCAAGCTAATCTGGGTCCCTTGTAATGAGGAAAGGGGTGAATAAGGGATCTTTTGGTCCTTTGCAAGCATTATGCATTTTTTAAATGAGGGACAAGGTTCTCTACTAGTAGTTACTTTTTCATCAAAGGCTTTGTTTTTCTACTGTCACTAACTTCTGGCCTTACATTTTTTTTAAGGTGCCCATTGTTAACGCAGTGGGTGAAAAGCCAATTGTCAGGTACAGTAACGTACTTGCTATAAGGGTTGTAAGGGATCTTTTCCCTTTGAAACCCAATCCCCTGCCTATTTCCCACATTGTTAGAGTACATGGAAGTGATAGCATCAGAGGACCAGGTCCACTTGAGTGATTTTTTAAGATCACTCTTCACTCTACCTAGTTCTTCCTGAAGTTGTTTGTTTTTCTCAAGCTCAGCGTACAGACTAAACTGCACTGACTTTAGCTCATTTTCAAGCTTGATGTGTGTCTCACTTTCAACTTCCTTTCCTTTTTGATAATTTTCAGCCCTACTTTCCAATGTAGGTTTCCCAATAGTTTCCTTCAAGTCCATTACTACCACTAAAAGGCCATATCTTTCTTGTTTTACATTTTCGATCCTTTTCTTTAAGACATTTCTTTCTTTCTCTAGGTTCTCAATTGACTCTCTTAGATCAGCTGCAACTATTACTAGGTCATCTCTAGACTATTCTGTTTCTCCTAGTACAATTGTTAAGACATCTCTGTCATTTATAAGACTATGATAAGCATCAATTAGCACATTTGCCAAAGACATGAGTTTCTTAGGAGAATAATATTTCAAATTTCTTTGAACATCCAGAAAATTTACCTCAGCATCATTAGATTGGGCCATCAAAGTAAAAATTGAATCATACTCGGTTGATTCACTTTCCACTGCCATCATAGAGTTGTTACCTAGTTCATCATCTTCTCCAGATTCGTTTGATGAATCTCCCAATGCAACAAGAGCTTGTCTCATGACATTGTCAGCTGCATTTTTTTTTATTGAAACGTCTGTGAGGAACTAGGTTCTTTTTGGCTGCTTTGTCAGAGTTGTTGTACTGGTCCTACTTTAGGAGAGGGAAATCCTTGATGAAATGTCCTGGATTGCCACATTTATGACAAAGGTCATAATTCTTTGGCTTACTAGAACTTTCCCTTTTTGGAATGCCTCCATTCCTGCGAATCATCTTCTGGAATCTTCTTGTTAGGTATGCCATATCACCATCTTCACCACTTGACTCATTGTTTTCTATTTTGAGGACCAGGTTCTTCTCCTTCTTGGGCTCTCTTCTTTCACTGTCTTTCTTCTTCTTTATTTCATATGTTTTTAGATTGCCAACATGCTCATCAATAGTTAGCTCCTGCAAGTCCTTTGCCTCTGTAATGGCATTCACTTTGCTTTCCCAAGAACTGGGTAGCACGCTTAGGATATTTCTAACCATCTTGTTTCTTGGAATAGTTTTACCAAGGGAGTGAAGCTCATTAACGATGGAGGTTAACCGGGTATGCATTTCTTGGACAGATTCATCGTCTTGCATCCTGAAGAGCTCATATTCAGTTGTGAGCATGTCGATTTTGGATTGCTTGACCTTTGTTGTTCCTTCATGAGCTGTCTGTAGGGCTTCCCAGATTTCTTTGGCTGACTGACATGCTAAAATCCTATTGAATTCATCTGGTCTAATACAACACACTAGAATTTTCTTTGCACAAAAGTTCTTCTCTATGGCCTTTCTATCTGCATCGTTGAATTCTATCCTTGTCTTGAGAATGGCTACTGGTGGGTCACCAAGGTTTTTGGTAGGAACAAATAGTCCATCACATGTCACATCCCATAGCTCAGAATCTTCAACCATGATTCCACCATCCATAATATTGTCCATTGAACCTAGGTGGTATGTAAGTAAACTGGCCTTCTTCGAAGTTTGGAGGAGAAGCCATGAGGATCTTTCTATGTGTTAACCTGATAGAAAAAACTCGCTTCAATACCAATTGATAGATTATAAGGGTCCATCAAACTCTATAAAACCAGGTTCCCTATCAGGTCCAAGAGTATACACACACACAGCAGTAATTAAATGGCAAGAGGAATTTTACGTGGAAAATTCCCAGCTCAACGGGATTAAAAATCATGACCTACCCTTGAAGGATTTCAACTTCACTACTAAGCAACTTTTAGATTACAACCTATGCAACCTAGGAATTAATCTCTTAATCCCTTGCTAACTTGTAATACTCTATTACAAGCCACTTTGTAATAACTCTATTACAAAACTTTACAACATTACTAACTCTAGCCAAGACTCAAACACACTGGTTTAAGGTTTACAAATGGGTTCCTATAGATTGCTTCTAAACAAGCTAGATAGGAATCATAATTAAAGAACTATTACAAAGTTACAACTCAACTAAGGAATACAATAACTCTATGTGGGAACTGGTCCGTAGTTGTTTTATTCTTTGTTCTTGAAGCACTTGAAACTTGCTAGCTGAATGGTCACGTGAGTGAACTTGAGTGAAATCTCTAAATGTTCAAGTTATTTGTTTTACCTCCCTTGAATTCATATATACATGTGTGACATTACTTACAATGATGTAAGCAAGGTGGCTAAAAAGTCTTTCTTGGAAAAGTTGACTGCAGCGCTGTTCTGCACTGTAGTGTGTGCAGGCAGCACCTTTCTAACTGGAAAATTGACTTCGTGCAGTCTCCTCGGGAACTGGTAGGGACCTAGTCCCATAGCTGTTCCTTACACTCTGAGGAGTTAAATCATATTTCCATGTTGAGTCCGAACCTAGAACTTTGTGATCTTGAGGTCTTGTAAATGTGTAACAGGTTCTGTATCTGGTTCTGGATAGTAAGTTTGTTAGATCATCAGAACATAAAGTAAAGTACTTATAACCAAAGTACTTGTAACCTATCACCGTTTTTCGCCAGTCAAGTGCTTCGATTGGGCCTCTACTCACAGTAGCTACAAGCGAGCCCATTATGACTATTGTTCCTTCTTGGACCTCGGCCTCACAAAGGCCTAGCCACTAGGTTACTGCCCCATTAGTGGAGATTCAAGATTCTTCAGTGTTTCATTTGGTGGATGAATCGTTGCAGGGCAAGAAGGAAGAGGCTCTACTAAAAAAATGAAGGATAGAGGCTGAAGGCAAAACGATCGAGGATAAGGAGCCTGCAGGGGGTGATCCTAAGTTGACCACGGGTGAACCGGGGGCGACATGTCTTTGGATGCAGAGATCGTGCCCCTGTGAAATATGGAGATTGCTTCCGTGGAAGGAGGACAGTGACCAGAGGCAACTGTGGTCATTCAGATGAGTTATCCATCAATGTCGGAGTGGGTCGATGTTCCCTCCTCGATAAAGGAGAGGGCGAAAGGAGTTGTCGTAGATATTACAAATTTGGCTCTGATGTCGACCATGAGGAAGAAAGGATATTCGACGAAGGGTTTAATCGGGTTAAGGTGAGAACGGATGGATCGTCTCACTCGATTGTTATCCCTTTGGACTGCGACTTGATGGCTGATACGACGAGAATGATCCCTTCCTTGGCTCCTCTTTACTTTGCCACCGAGAACAGGACTCTTCAAGCTCTTAAGGATGTCGATTTGTCACTGGGCATATCTGGGATGGCTCTGAGGGTGAGTTTCTCTCCTCGTTACGTTTGCACCTTGCACCCTTCTCCTCTTTTTGTCTTTACTAACTCTTTTTGGCTCTTCCTATTTTTTTTCCTTTTCTCTCTTTTTCTTTTATAGACTTTCATTTAGGAGATCGAGAGTGCTCGTCGGGAGGAGAAGTGGAAGGTTGTTTTTCAGAAAATAGTTTCAAAGCACCTTCGGTATCGTGATAAGTACCGTGAGATGCGTGCATGGTTTAGAGAAGGCGGTAACACGCAGTCCCTTAGAGATGAGTTGGACCAGAAGGATGAGGAGCTCGTGAGGACCATCAAAATATGGAATGAGCTCGAGAGGGTGCCTAGGGCCAAGGAAGATGAACTCGAGGTGAGCAAGGGGGTCTTGGCCAAGTGTGTCGACCTTCAAGCGCAAGTGGCGACCCTACAAGCCGAGCTTGAGCAAAGCTCGATCAGAGTTGCCGGCCTGAGTGGTGAGTTGATCAAGAAAGTGGTAGAGTTTGAGGGGACCGATGATGCCCGGGTAGCGGCTTTGGCAAAGGTGGCGGCATTAGAGGACTTCATCCGCGTCCTTAGGTCTAAACGTGCAACTGATGCGGAAACGACCGCGCTAAGGGAGGCATGGCTTAACGAGCATTGGTGGGCTCGAGAGAGATGTCTCAAGCCTAAGTGATCAAGTTGCCGCTTTTGAGGCCGAGAAGGCTCGGTTATTGGCTCGGTCATCCTCCTCTCATACTTCTACTTTCCCCGACGTTCCTTGGCATTTGTATGAGATATGGATCCACATTGAGGCTCAGCTGGACATATATAGGAATTTGATGATGGTGGGGAAGGTTCCTGAGGCCAATTTTGAAGATGCCCAAGTTAAGGCACATGACGCTAAGATTACCTATGGTTATAACCCTGCCATGCTGGGGACCGGTGATGGTGAAGAGGACTTAGACAGGCTTGCATCTGATGCTTGGTATGATGATGAGTATCCCGATAGTGGGGGCGATGATGCAGATGGCACTACTGGACCGGGCGGTGAAGGTGGCGATGGCGAAGGTGGAGATGATGTGGTGTGATGCTTTTGTACTTAGTTTTTGTTCTTCTTCTCTCTTTTTTGTGGGGGCGTCTTTATGGCCCCTTGTAAGATATTTTATTTTTTGGAATGGAATGATCATTACTTTTTGTTGTATGTACTTGGGACCTTTTACTTTTCTTCGAATGTTTTTCTTCGGAAGAGCTGTGTTTGTACTTGGATTTCGAGCATGGTCGAGTATATCTTGGTTGAACTTGGGTGAAGTCCCATGTCGTACTTAATTCGAACGAAGTTGTAAATCGAACTTAAGTCAGGTTGAGCATGAGTTGAATTCGAGTATGACCGAATATGAATCTGAATGAGGTCGAATGTTTAATTAACTCGAGCAAGGTCGAACGTGAGTTAATTCGAACGAGGTCAAATGTTAATTATTTTGAGCGATGTTGAATGTGAGTCGATTTGAGCGAGGTCAAATATTGACTCTTAGTTGATTCTAATAATGTCGAATGCGAGTTAATTCGAACAAGGTAGAATGTTAATTAATTCGAAGGAGGGTCGAATGTGAGTCGATTCGAGTGAGGTCCAATGTTCACTCCTAGTTGATTCGAACGAGATCGAATGTGAGTCAGTTCGAGCGAGGTCGAATGTTGACTCTTATTTAATTTGAATGAGGCCGAATGCGAGTTAATTTGAACGAGATCGAATGTGAGTCAATTCGAGCGAGGTCGAATGTGAGTTAATTCAAACGAGATCGAATGTGAGTCAATTCGAATGAGGTCGAATGTTGACTCTTAGTTGATTCAAATGAGGTCGAATGTGAGTTAATTCGAACGAGATCGAATATGAGTCAATTCGAGCAAGGTCGAATGTTGACTATTAGTTGATTCGAATGAGGTCGAATGCGGCGCAGAGTAAAAACTTGATTCGAACATATGTTTGTATGCTTTGCTTTCATGTATATATATCAAAGTTTACATGCTTCTCGAGCTGGTATTCCAGTCCTAGTCTATCTAGTCCCTTTATTGTTCGGCATGGAGAAGTATTCGAGGGGTCGGACAATGGACTTGTTAACTTGCAATCTATCCTGCTCGAGTCTTAAACTTTGAGATGTTCCCTTGTAAACTCGTTAAAACCTCCCTGAGAAAACCCAGTTGGGACAAAACTCAGATGAGGGAAAAAGAGTATGGCCCAGAGAACATCTTCTCTTAGAAGTTAAAGTACTTGAGGTGGGCGACGTTCCAATTGTTCGGTAATAATTTCCCCTCCATTGTTTCTAGTTGGAATGACCCTTTGCTTGTTGCTGCCATAATCTTATATGGTCCATCCCAATTAGTCCCTAGTTTTCCTACTCGTGGGTCCTTTCTCGCCTGTGTTTTTGCTTTGAGTACGTAGTCCCCTACTTTGAGTGGTCTGACCTTGGCTTTTTTGTTGTAATATCGCTCCACTTATTGTTTTTAAGCGACCATCCTTATGTAAGCCATATCTTTTCTCTCACCGACCTCACCTGTTGTCGTTGTTAACCGGTCCGCTCTCATGTGAATATCTCAGGTTTGGTTCTCCGACCTCGACTAGCATTACTACATCAGTCCATAGACTAGTGAATATGGTGTTTCTCCTGTGCTTGATTTCGGTGTTATGCGGTATGCCCATAGCACTTCTGGCAGTAATTCCGTCCACAGTCCCTTGGCGTTCTCGGGCTTCTTTTTCATGATGTTCAATATTGATTTGTTGGAGACTCCGCCTGACCGTTGCCTACGGGGTGATATGGCGTGGAGAGTATTCTTTTGATGTGCCATTTTTCAAAGAACTCGACGATCATTTTCCCAGTGAAATGGGGCCCGTTGTCACAACTGATTTCTTTGGGGATGCCGAAGCAGCATATAATGTTTCTCCATATGAATGTGATTACTTCTTGCTCGCGTATTTGAGCGAATGCACCTGCTATGTACGGTGAAATCAGGGGGACCAATTTCTCATTGACAAAGTGCTTCAGGAGATTGCCTTGGAGACTCGAGACTCTGAGTCGAATACTTCCCTCAAGATCTATCAACACCCGGCTTGGGAATAATGTTGGTTGAGACCCCAACGAGCATGGGAGGCTTCCGAAGAATGCATCCGGAGCCGATTATGTATACTTGGTTGGGCAGCCTAACATTGGTCTACGTATACGTCATGAAGCTAGTTAGCTGTCCCATCCCACTTCCGTTATCACTCAACGTATCTTGTACTAAGTTTGGATTCCCCTCTCTTATAAAAGGGGAATCGTTAACACACTTTAAGGGCATCTCCACTATTCTTTAGAAGATTAATAAACAATTCTCTCTCTCTTTTCTCTCTAACTTACTGGCTCGAGGCTATTCTTTCCATTTATTGCTTATATACTTGCTCTTCATTTATTGCCTGATATTGGCCATAAAGAGCCTTCTTTGATTACATCTTAAATATTATCTTCTTCTTGGTCACCCCCGATAGCTCAAGCCCGAGCCGGATATCGACTTCGAGGCCTTTCATCGACCAAGTCCGAAGCCCGGGTAGCAACCCCCTCGGTTTGATTACTGCCCCATTTTAACTTGTATTTCATCATTAAACTTCATGCGCCTAGCATCAACTGCTCTAACAAACTAGTATAAAAATATATCACGTATTTTTAGAGTCTCATTTACAAATTTAATTGTTATTACCATTTTCACGGTAAATAGTTTGGCGCCCACCGTGGGACTAAATATAATAGTGATTATTTTCTTGCTGGTTTCATTGCACAAACGCAAGTTATCTTTCACGTTTTTTCTTGTCCAAGATCTTTTGATTTCAAGTCAAAATGTTTGGCTCGATAAATAAGGTTGAGAATGACTACCTTGAAAATCACAGAGAAAACGGTGTGGTTGTTCCAATGGTTGGCGCGCCACCGCAGAACCCCGATATTCCACCTGGACCGATTCCAGCGAACACGGGTTCACAAGACGTGCAGCAAGTCGATTAAACCTCACACACCGACAGAAGCATACAACATGGCGACCAACAGGAAGCCCAGAAGAACCTGGCTCGGGAAGTACAAGAAATAAGACTTCATGTTATTTTTGAAATGTTGCAGGCACAACAGTTGGCTATCGCTCAGTTACAAAGCCATCCGAAGACTCCCAGCACAGCAGCGCCGGAAACAGCTTCCCCAGCCAAATAGGTACCCGAGAGATCGAGCAATAATAGGTCGATAGACGCCCCGGCCATAGTAAAAATGTTTGAGGATCTCACCAAAAGGAACAAAACGGGCGAGAAAATGATAGCAAGTAATGACAGGAATGTCGAGACCTACAACTCTACGGTCGACCAAATCCCGGGTGCGCCCCCGGACCTCAAGGGCATGGATTCAAAGAAATTCATACAAAGGCCGTTCCCCGAGGAGGGGGCCCCGAAACCAATTCCGAAGAAGTTCCGAATACCGGAGCTCCCTAAGTACAACGGGATCACTGACCCTAATGAGCATGTTAGAACATACACATGTGCGGTAAAAGGCAACGATATAAAGAATGACGAGATTGAGTCCGTATTGTTGAAAACATTCGGGGAAACACTCTCGAAGGGGGCCATGATGGGGTATCATAACTTGGCTCCTAACTCCATAGATTCATTCGCCATGCTAGCGGACTCCTTCGTAAAGTCACATGCCGATGCCATCAAAGTAGTGACGAGGAAATCCGAAATTTTCAAAATCAAGCAAAGGGAGAACGAGATGCTGCGGGAATTCATGTCTCGCTTTCAGATGGAATGGATAGTGCTACCGCCAGTCTTCGACGACTGGGCAGTGCAGGCCTTTACTCAAGGTCTAAACGAACGAAGCTCGGTGTTTTCGAAACAGCTGAAACAGAACCTGATCGAGTACCCAACTGTGACCTAGTCAGACGTCCACAACAGGTACCAGTCAAAGATCAGGGCCGAGGATGACCAGCTGGGAGCCCCTTCGAGCTCAATATACCTAAGCAGGCTCTTGGCAAAGGAACAAAAACTAAATAAAGAAAGGTATCAGTCATACCTCGAAGATAGAAGGAACACCCCAAGGCGCAACCTACCTCACAATGATCGGAGAGTGGATCGAGGACAGGATCTTTGAGGGCTCATCAACAGAGCCAGGTTTGATCGGAACGTAGTGACAACGGGTGCGCCCCACTTATCCGAATACAACTTCAACATCGATGTGTCAGTTCTCGTGTTCGCCATCAGTAAAATCAGAGACACCAAGTGGCCCAAACCTATACAATCGGATCCTTCACTAAGGAATTACAACTTGGTATGCGAATTTCACAACACGCACGGCCACAGGACAGAGTATTGTCATCAGCTACGAGAAGAGGTGGCCCGACTGCTTAACAAAGGACATCTCCCGGAATTCCTCAGCGATCAAGCTAAAAATCAGTTCCGGGAAAGGAAGGCCACCAAGAAGAACGAGGCAAATGAGTCGCAACATGTCATCCACATGATCATGGGGGGCGCTAATGCCCCGCAGGAACCCGTAATGAGAAGAACGAAAATATCCATCACCAGAGAAAAGCAAACTCGGGGATATATTCCCAAGGACGCCCTCACATTCAGCAAAGAGGACACCGAGACCTCGTCTCAACCTCACAATGATGCGCTGGTAATCTCCCTCCTTGAAAATTCTTTTCAAATAAACATGTACTCATGGATCGAGGTAGCTCAGCTAATATTGTCAGGTCGAGGGAGATAGAGCAGCTCAGATTGCTCAACCAGATCGTGCCCACCACTTGAATCCTCAACGGATTCAACATGGCAAGCAAAACAACGAAAGGAGAAATCATCCTTCCGATCACCGTGGCTGGCACAACCCAAGACGCCAAATTCTATGTCATCGAAGGGGACATAAGGTATAACGCCTTATTTGGGCGGCCGTGGATACACTATATGAGAGTAGTGACGTCCAACCTTCACCAGATGATAAAATTTCCAACAAAAGACGGAATTAAAACCGTCTATGGGGAACAGCATGCGGCAAGGGAAATGTTCGCAATACACGATGTGGTACCAACATTCGTACCTCCGCCCCCGAGTAAACCAAAGGGCAAATCGGGCCTCACCCTCGATCGAACTTGGCAAAACGAAGTAAAGAACCATAACGCGTCTTCACCTGGGGCAATTGAGACAAATCAGCCCTCACGATCGTATCGGATCAATCCCCAAGCATCGCTAGCATATCTCCCTTCAAGGTATGACCATCTCCCTTTCTGTTTCGAATTTAGGACTAACCCTTATGCAGGCACTCAACCGAAGCGGTTAGAACGCTAACCCTGCCCGAAGACCTTAAGGTTCTAAAACACACCCTTTGCACTCTTTTCCTTCGACCGAGTTTTTATCCCTAAAAGAAGGGTTTTACCGGCAAGGTTTTTAACGAGGCAATGTTTGTGAGTTGCCTAAAGGAAACTCAGCAAATGCTCAAAACTTCTTTTGCAGTCAACTTTGAATGACGAGGGGCATTCCCTTAGAAAGCCACCCGCTCGGAAAAGTCATGAAGTGCTAAATGGGGTTCCAGTAGGAAAGTAATGTACCAGGCCAAACGGTCGAACGAACCATGTTTGCATAAGCCCGGCTTACAGCAACACAACGACATGTATTTACGCCAAAGCAATCAAAGAATATCTTTCGCCAAAAGCATCTCGTAATCCAAAAGAAAATTCAACATGCTCACGACAAGGATCCCTCCGTCAAGTACATCCCGAAATACTCGAAGACTTAGCGTCAATGATTTGGAACCCATACGACCTCAGGGTCGGAACTCCGTGCTCATAAGGCCTCAACGAGGCAATTCTGAGCTCACGAGTAATGGCCTTTGAGCCTAAGCAAACTCGATGACTCGGAGACTGTCATCAATCGCCATTCACTGAAAAACTTGAGGCCGTAAGACCCCGAGCGGGCAAACTCGGTCTAGCCAGATCTATTTTACATAACAACGAAAAACTGTAAGACCTCAATAGGCATGGAAAACCTGTAAGACCTCAACAGGCATGACAAAACTGTAAGACCTGAACAGGCATGAAATTTTTTGTAAGACCTTATTACAGGCATAAACTCGATCCCGAAGTTTAGGCTATATATCGAATTTGTAAGACCCCTAAAAAGGAATACCCTCGATATAGACGCCTAAACTACTACACTCGAGACCAAAAATGGCTCCGGCCAAACACAAATGACTACGGTCAAAATGGATGCACCAGCCAAATTAACGCGACTCGGGGATGCCTGACCGTCGTTAACAAAATCACAAGCCATTACTTCGAATCTACTTCGAAAAGAACCAATTAAAACAAGCTACCCTCAACAGGAAAATGAGCTTTGACCATGTTAGATCCAAATCACAAGGCTTCGAGCTACTCAACCTACGAGCTAAACCTTCTGAGGTGCTCGAACATCGCCGCTAACGACTTGAAATCGAGGTTCTTATCGAACCGACGACGGGTCAGCAAAAATTATTTCAAAAAAGACCTTAACGAGGGAAAAACAAAGCCTCCATATGCCCACGGGCAAAAGCCTAAGAGCCATTGTCGCCAGCCAAATGAGCCTCACGGCTGCACACTAAAAGGTCGCAACGACCAAAAACATAAGAGCCACTGTCGCCAGCTTAAAAATTTAAAACTTGAGGATTAAAATGAGCTCGAGTCGTAACCCGATTCGTAGACCAGATTCAAAATAGTTAACTATACATGCCTAAGGGCACAGCGTAAGAGCCACTGTCGCCAGCTTTACGTGCCTCAAGGCCACATACCTAAAAGGTCGTTTCGACCCAAGGCATAAAGAGCCATTGTCATCCGCTCATGCGGGCACAAAAAATAAATTGAGGGTCAATTAAGCTTGAGTCGCAACCCCACTCAGAGACTGAACCTAAAATAGTTAAAATACAAATGCCCAAGGGCAAGGCGTAAGAGCCATTGTCATCCGCCCATGCGGGCACAAAAAATAACTTGAGGGTCAATTAAGCTCGAGTCGCAACTCCACTCGGAGACTGAACCCAAAATAGTTAAAATACAAATGCCCAAGGGAAAGGCATAAGATCCATTGTCATCCGCCCATGCAGCCACAAAAGATTGAAGGTCAAGTAGGCTCGAGTCAAAACCTGACTCGGAGACTCAACCCAAAAAGGTTGATCAAAGCATAAGAGCTCTAACGCCAGCTTGCACTAAATGCTGCATCAACCAAGCATATAAGAGCCTCCGTGCCTGCCTGACGGGCTCCAGAACCGTGTTACGAATCTAAGGATTCTCGCCAACTCTGAAACCAGCCCGCCTAGTCAAAAGCAAAGCAGAAAGGGATAAGAGATAAAAGCTTCAGGTTTTCTTTTATTTATATAGGCAAAAGGTGCGTTCTCCATCTACAAACATGCTCTGCGAATATCAAATACAAAATGGCAAAATCTACGCTCCGCTCCAGAAGGCTACGGCCTACCAGCCCCATCTTCAATCTCCGCGATGCCGGCAAGAAGTGACCGAGCATCACGCTCGTCCGCCCTCGCACGAGCCAACTCTTCCAGGAGAACACAACCCCTGGCGCCAATTTCTTCAAGTACCTCTCTTCGGGATCTGCAACAAATATATTCCTCGATACTCTTTTGACAATCGAGGGCCCGCTTCAACTCATCTTGGGCATCAGTAGCGTCCTTCAAATGAATCACCATCTCCTGATCAGCCTTAGTCCGACTCAATGCTGCTTCTGCCCAAGCATCGACTATTTCAGCCCTGACCTTCGAGAGTTCCGACTCGAGCTTCACGATCATATCTGCTAGAACTGAAGCATTGTCATGAGCCAAGCGGAGTTAGGCCTCGAAGGCGGTAACTTTAGCCAAGGCACCCTTCTCCTCTGAAGCTTGAGCCTGCACCTGAGCTCTTAGTTCACCACAAGCATTCCTAACTCGGTCGGCTTCTCCCCTAAGGTACTCCAGAGCCTCCATCTTTTTTTGCAACTGAGATAGGCAAAAAGATTATCCTTAAGGGTTAAAAAAGCGAAACGCATACTACGAGAGGTTACCTGCTCCATCAAATAGCACTCGTAATTCGAGCTCCGGTAAGCCTCATATCGCCAGTGCATCAACTCAACCTCCTTCTCCTCGCTGAGGAGCCTATGGGACTTACCCTCATCCAGAGCTTTCCGAAGCCTAGCCCCATGACGAAGCAACTCAGACCTGAGCCTATCAAAGGCCTGCAGAAGGAAAACTCGATAAGGAAGGGAAAACGCGAGACGCAGAAGGACTATGCCGAAACTCACTACGAAGTGAAGCCGGTGGACTTCCTCGAAGGCTAAGTACACTCCCGTTGGTCCAGCAACCTCGGCCTTGGAAGAACCAACCTCGGTCGAAGCATGATCACTCAGAGAAACCACTTCTCCAAAACCAAAGACTTCAGGAACAGCAGGCTCGGGAGATGTTCTCTCCTCGAAGACACAGACACATTTAGCCCCGCTAAAAGCTCCACCGCACTGCGAGTGCATATCCCGATTATCGCCATCGTCCCTTGGCTCAGAGGCCGACAACTCCTCCCCTTTTATGGAGGAGCACAACCTCGCCCCTAGGGACCGTCTGATACCTACGACGGCAAAGCCAGTACAAAAAAAGAGGAAAATGTCATCTCAAATATACGAAGGCCAAGGTAAAAGCAGTGTACACACATACCTCGGTATTTCGCTTCCCATATGCCCCGGGACATAGTTCGCCACCTACGCTCATCACAAGTTGAATGGGTTGCCAACCTCCGGACCCAATCGGGAAGATTAGGAACTTTGCCCGACGCCCATGAAGTTGCTGCGGAAAAGAAGGAAACATGATTACTGAACTGATTTTCGCTATAAGCAAATCTAAGAAAGCATGAGACACTCCACTCACGCGCATAATTCCATTCCTCGGGAAATGGCATGAGTTCCATGGGGATAATGTCAGTCATCTGGACCCGGACGAATTGACTGAACCACTCTCAATCCCCATCTTCCTCATCATCAACAACGAAGGTCGTGGACGAACAGTACCGCAAGGTTAGCAGGCCTTGATGATGAAAGGGTTGGTATAGCCTGACGAGGTGACTAAGCGTGAATTCAAGCCCAACCTTCTCCACGAAGAATCTCATCATCAGTACTACTCGCCAAAACGACGGATGTATCTGCACCAAAGTAACCTGATACTTTAGGCAGAAATCAAGCACGACCCTATCAAGGGAGCCTAGTGCGAAAGGGGATAAGTATACGTTCAGGAACCCATCAGCAGGGTCCGTAATACTCTAATCCGGGGAAAGCGCCTGCAACGCTACCTCCTTGACCCATCCACAGTCTCTCCTCACCATCTCCAGGTGTTCCTCTCTTATCGAAGACATAACCTTCCGGGTAAACTCCCGCGGATCCTGAGCACTGGGAGTGGAGCTCTCCCATCCCTGCCAGGCAGGCCCTGAAGTAGCAGTTATAGCTATGGTAGAATTGGCAAACTAAAGTAGGTACCTGCACCAACACTTTCGCGCTTAAGGTAACGAAGGAAGAGCCGCCCCAGGTATATGTGGGAAACAGCAGCGATTCGCCTACTTAGGATAAGCCCCGGGAGGCCAACGGCCTCGATACGGATCCCGAGGTAGTACCCGACCCCAGAGATCTCCGTCAAAAAGAAGTTAGGCCCTAGAGGGCTAGCAACATTATCTCCAGCTCTGAGGTGGTACCCGACCTCGAAGTTTTCCCTCGAGAAGAAAAATAAGCACTTCGAGCTCCGCCCATGAGGGCTTGACCTCAGGAAGTTGCCTAAGCACGAATAGCCCCTTCCTCAGAAACCTACCTACAAAAACCTTAAAAGGTCATCTACATCAAAGCTCAAAGTAAAACCTCCAAGCACCCGAAGTTGACTTTCACTTCGGCAATCTATCTCCGCGAGGCTCGAGGATCCCGACGATCCAAGATTACCGGACCACTTCAGGCTTGATTCCGAAAACAACAATGAGCTCGGAAGGGAGCCATTTCTATCGACCAAAGGTCAAAAAGAATATTAGTGATAGTCAACAGAGGCACACATTCAAAATCCTCGCAAACGCACTAGAGTATGCAAGAACACAAACAAAAATCAAAAGCAGAAGTAAAGAAGATATCTTCACATTTCATAAATATTGGCTTACAACGGCCCTAGAGGGGTCCTCACATATGATTACAAAAGCCCGCAAGGGGATCTTTACACAAAAACAAAGAAGCAGAAAGGTGTGCATGCAACAAAGTCTAAAAATCTACCCTATTCCCAAAGGTGCGTCCTCAACAACGGCATTTTCCACATAATCTTCTCAGGCTCGCGACCTCAAAGACAATATCTTCCAAGCCCAATCCCCTCAAAAATCTCATCTCGACCCTCCCGGAATGGCATCTTCAAAGGGAAGGACATAAAAGAGGAAAGCGATGGAGAAGAGCAAAGTGATGAAGGAGAAGCCGAAAGGAGACAAGAAGTGGCTGGGTGAAAAATCTGGCTAGTATGAACTCCGCCTGTACTACTATTATAAATCCACTTCTTGAGACGTTGCCCCGACCTGGGAGGCGACAGCCAGAAGAAAGTACCGCTATACCCCAAGGAATCCAAAAGGGGTGTAACACGCCAAGCCGAGGGAGGAGGGTGAGCAGCGGTGTATAATCTGAGCCCCCTCTTGAGCAGCGGCGTATAATCCAAATACTTCCTTAGGTCAAAGGAAATCGGTCCCTTACTTCATCGCCCCGAGCTAACGGAGACAATAACAACAGCAATAACAACAACAATAACATCGAGACAGCACAGCTTCGCCCAACCAGAGAAGGTCCGGGAGACAGGCCGTAGCACGTATGATGTCGACATAAAATCTTGAGTCCATGGGCCTCAAACATGGCAAAACAGCAAAGAATAAAGATAGCAAGAAAGGAGGAAAGGATAGATATCGGAGGAAGCTTGGATGAAAAACTGATCACAAGGTGCCCCATTTATAGAGAAGAAGGGAAAGGTAACCAACGGTGCCATTATCGCCCTCAAAAAATGTAACAACAGACGCATTCAATGTGTTCGTGGGAGTTGAATCAACGGCAACATCATGGCCCCGAAGAACGAGGAATCACGACACGTCGAACGGCCCTGAAAAGGCAAAACGGTGAAATGTTTCAACACTCATAAGGGGTCGCATCATCAGCACAACGTCATTCTAGGAGCCCATAGAGGGGGTGTCAAAATCATTTCTCATTGCTTCTCTCTAAGAAATGCGGAGACTATCTGTGTACGGTGAAATTGGGGGGACCAATTTCTCATTGTCAAAGTGCTTCAGGAGATTGCCTCAGAGACTCGAGACCCAGAGTTGAATACTTCCCTCAAGATCTGTCGGTGCCCGGCCTGGGAATAATGTTGGCCGAGACCCCGACGAGCATGGGAGGCTTCCAAAGAATGCATCTGAAGCCGATTAAGTCTACTTGGGCAGTCTAATTTTGGTCTACGTATACGTCATGAAGCTAGTTAGCTGTCCCATTCTACTTCCTTTATCACTCAACGTATCTTGTACTAAGTTTGGATTCCCCCCTCTTATAAAAAGGGAATCATTAACACTCTGTAAGGGCATCTCGACTATTCTTCAGAAGATTAATAAACAATTCTCTCTCTTTTTTCTCTCTAACTTACTGGCTCAAGGCTACTCTTTCCATTTATTGCTTATATACGTGTTCTTCATTTATTGCCTGATATTGGTCATAAAGAGCCTTCTTTGATTACATCTTAACTGTTATCCTCTTCCCGGTTACCCCGATAGCTCGAGCCCAAGCCGAATATCGACTTCGAGGCTTTTCATAGACCAAGTCCGAAGCCCGGGTAGAACCCCCTCGATTTGATTACTGCCCCATTTTAACTTGTATTTCATCATTAAACTTCATACACCTAGCATCAACTGCTCTAACAAACTAGCATAAAAATAGATCACGTATTTTAAAATCCCATTTACAAATTTAATTGTTATTACCATTTTCACGGTAAACACCTGCTTCTACCTACTTGGAAAAATAGTCAGTTAAAACTAAAAGAAATCGTACATTACCTCGTCCCGCTGGGAGGGGTCCAACGATGTCCATTCCCCATTTGATGAAAGGCCAGGGCAAGGTGACTGAGTGGAGGTGCTCGCCCACTTGGTGAATCATGGGGGCATATTTTTAGAATTGCGCGCATTTTCTTACGAAGTCGGCGGCCTCCTTTTTCATCGTGGGCCAATAGTAGCCCACTCGTATGAGGCATCTGACGAGAGCTCGATTGCCGGTATGAGCTCCGCAAAGACCTTTGTGTACTTCTTCGAGGATGCGCCGCGTTTGATTTGGTCCTAAGCACTTTGCTAGGGGGACGCCAAACGTTCTTTTTTACAAGTCATTATTGATGACGTTGTACTTGGACACCTGCATTCAAAGCTTATTGGCTTCTTTTTTATCAGGTGGGAGTACCCCGTCCTACAAATATGAGGTAATACGATTGCGCCAGTCCCAAGTCAAGTTTATAGTTCGTACCTCTATTTATTCGATCGGTGAATGGAGGAGGGTGACCACATTCCCTTCTCTGATTATGCTTTTGGTGTCCGATACTAGTTTGGCGAGGCCGTCTGCTTCGATGTTCTATGCTCGAGGTATTTGATCAAGCTGGCACTCGTCGAACTCGGGTAATAGTTTGCAAATTTTGGTTTGGTATTTCTATAGTCATTGCTCCTTGATTTAGAAAGTGTCTGTGACTTGGTTGACGACGAGTTGTGAGTCGCATCATAGGATTACTCGCCGTGCTCTGTACTTGAGTGCCAATTTCAACCCTGCAATCATGGCCTCATACTGATCCTCATTGTTAGTCATATTAGGGAACTGTATGGACTGGTGAACTATTTCACCTGTTGGGACCTTGAGCATGAGTCCCAGTCTAAATCCTGATGCGTTAGAAGCGCCATCGGTGTACAGAACCCATTGGTCGGGCATTTTAGTGAAAGTACTGGCAGTTTCCCTTTTGACTTCGAGCATTATCTTCGCACTAAAGTCGGCGATGAAGTCGGCAAGTACTTGCGACTTTATCGTCGTTCACGGCTAACAAGTTATATCGTGCTCGCTCAGCTCTATGGCCCACTTGGCCAATCTGCCCGACAGTTCGGGTTTGTTCAGGATACTCCTTAGAGGAAAAGTTGTGACCACCGAGATGGGGTGGAACTAGAAATAAGGTCTAAGCTTTCGTGAAGCTACGACCAAGGCCAGAGCCAGCTTCTCGAGGTGGGGGTACCTCATTTTAGCGTCGACCAGAGTTTTGCTAATGTAGTAGATTGGAAACTGCGTATCTTTATTTTCTTGTACCAGGACTGCACTTATTGCGATATCGGACACGAACAGATAGATAAGGAGACGCTTTTTGGGTTCTGCCTTAGCGAGCAACGAGGGCAAAGATAGGTAGGCCTTTAGTTCTTTTAAGACGTCGACGCACTCAGAATTCCATTGGAGTCCGTTATCCTTTCTAAGTACGCCAAAAAATTTGTGGTACCTATCGGAGGAGATGAATCTCAATAGTGAGATGAATCTTCTTTGGCCATTTCACTTTTAAGCCAAGCTTCTCCAGTGCGTAGACTATTTCTGAGGGGGAAACACAAAAATTGTGAGCAGATAATAAAGGGGGCATACCTCTCTCATTTCGGTGGATTCCCATTCAGAGCCTGGATGGACCTTCATCATGGCATGGAGGTGGCATAACGGTGCCTCTAATGTAAGGCTGACTTAATTAGGTCAGGATCCTGCTAGATCTCTCCTGTTGTTGTTTCTCCGGTCTTTCCTATACTCCATTTGGACCGAGGTGAAATGTTGGGTAGGTCCGCTGAGATCGTCCCTGTCGGCTCTTACCTTGGTACAGTAGGCGTTGTGTATCTCATCCTAAGTGGTTAGAGGGTATTTCATGAGTCGTCTTAGCAACTTTTTGGTCGCCCTCGACCCACTTCTACTTAGCCCATTTTGGAAAGTGGCTACCGCCATCCCCTCAGATATATTTGGAAGGGTCATTCTTAAACGGTTGAACCGGGCAAGGAAGTCCCTGATTCCTTCGCTAGGCGATTGCTTAATGGCGAATATGTCGTTCACCCTCGCCTCTGCTTTCTTGGCCCCGGCATGGGCACTGACGAACTTGTCTTCCATTTCCTCGAACGTTTCAATGGAATGCACAAGTAACTGTGAGTACCAAGTCGGTGCTCTCCCGGTTAGGGTCTCTCCAAACTTCTTCAGTAATATGGATGATACTTGTTCTTTGGTGAGGTTATTGTCTTTTACTGCAGTGACATAGTGGGTCACATGATCCTCCAGGTCCGTCGTGGCATCGTATATTTTTAAGTACGGCGGCATTTTGAAGGTCTCTGGTATGGCGTGCAGTGCAGCCTCGTCGCTATATGGTTGCTCAACAAACCAACCGACGTCTCTTTTTGGTAGAAGTTTTGGGGCACCCGGTATTTTGTCTACCCTCTCTTGGTGCTCTTTCATTTGGCTACGGAGCATTTTATTCTCGTTTTCCATCTCCTCCATTTTTCTCAAAATGGTTGTGAGGGTGTCATTACCTGTATCACTAACATTGTGAGTAATACATATTGCGGGGGGGGGGGGGGGGGGGGTGAGGGGGTGCTCGTCAGCTGCTGATGCAATACTGACCCTCGTCTCTTCTCTACTCGACCTCCGAGCGGGCTTGTCAAGGAAGCCGGTTAGTGTGTTTGTCAACCATGCCTCAAGTAGCTTTTTTTACTGCAGGTGCTGCCTTTTCTGTCGTGGATATAGAGGCACCCTTACCTTTGGGGCGCTACCGAGAGTAGGAGGCGAGTTGTTTCGCTTGGGAGAGGTGTTTGGTGTTATGTCTTCACCCTCCGTTTCGTCCACTTCATTAATGGTGTGGAGAAGGTTAGTGGTGAGGTCGGCTATCGCCTTCCTCTTTTCATCTTTGTTTCCTCCTACCATGTCAGATTTGTGCAAATAAGAAACTACGGGATTTTGCAAAGTTTTGTGTGTGTTTTTTAGATCTAGAAGAAACTAAAATTTTAAATAGAAAGTCCTCACAGACGGCGCCAAATTGTTTGACTAAAAAGTATTAAGCCTTTTTGTTAAACTAATTAAATAAGATGATAATGGGTAAGTCCTAGTTAAACATAATAAATCCTAGATCTGAAATCGGTTGATATGAGTAACGTATAATTGTATTTAAACCAATTTAATACAAATAGGTGTTTTAATGATACTGCTATGAATGTGTGGGGGAGTAATGACAAGCAATAAATATATTAAATGGCAATAAATTTAAATAAAGAGAATGATTCACCCAAATATTCAATGAGGTGGATGATTCTCCCTCTGACAATGATGTAAGACAAAAAAACGTGGGAATATAGAAAGTTTTCTCGGATCTGATGCGAGAAAGTGTAAGATCAACAATAAATCGAATTTTTTTGTAAAGACAATGTTCGTAATTTTCTGAGAGTCAACTTTTCATAAGATAACTTATTATATAGAATATTACATACATTTTTCTCTCTCTATATTCCCACTTATATGGGATATATCTCTTAACTAACTGAAAGTACAAGTGGAGAGAATATTCTGTAGAATATTCCTCTAAAATATCTTATTACTAAACTAGCCATTTGGGTTGATCTGAGTACTCGACCTCGACCCTAGATACTCAGCTCGCCAATAGGTTCCTTCTTGAGCACGGCCTCGACCTAATCGGCTCTTAGTTATCCTCTCTTAGGCAGGATTCCCTTGGTCAAATTTTGACTCACACACTATATACTATTATCAAGATGGTAGTTAAAGAATGAATTAACAATAAAAGTAAGATGAATGTATGATATAAAAATATAGGTTATGAATGTATTATTAGAAGTAGACGAATACAAGCGCTAATGTAAAACCGTGAATGGGTCAAATTGTTAGAAAAGACTACTCGCATCATTGTTTGCAGTTGAAGAAATTTTTATTTAAACAAGAACTACTTATAGGATAATTTTCCATATTTCATTAGGTACAAAAAAAAAGCCTACGAACAATACCGGGAACATATATAATATCGTCCCGACGGTCCCGTTGGGTTTGGAGGGTGTTGTCCACACGGGCAACGCAGGTCCGATCCCTCCTCAATGCCCTCTAGGTCTGAGCATGTCGCACGGGGCTTGCCTAATGCGGTTTACATCCCCTTTGTAGTTTGCAGACTATTACACAGTGGGGAGTTTACCCAGTACATACAATCGAGGCTGTAGCAACTGCGGGTTTTCCTGGGATTCCAAAAAAGAAAAAACATATATAATATCAACTGTTTGTCTTGTCTCATAAAAGTGTGATTCCAAATTTAAAGTGCGTTCAGATGGCACTTCTGGTGGCTGTGTTGTGGACTCATAGCAACTTTTGCTGACTAAAATTATTTTGTTAATTTATTGAGTGATCAAACATTATATCTATACTATATTAAAAGCACGATTGTCCTTAGCGAAATATCGTTTGCCTTTTTTATCATTCCAAAACATATTTTCTACTGGATAAAATTATAATTTAAGCAACGTTCCCAAATTTTAGGACTTTAAAATCAACTAAAATTTTGCATATTAAATTGTTTCTTAATTGATCTAGGGAAAATTTTCACATAAGAACAACTGGGCTCCCTACTTTTCAATTTTATAGCCATATTTTAATTTACAACCAACTAGCCCAATGTAATAGGCTAAGATTCAACATCCAACTTCAATATATTCTCGAAATTATTATTTAATTTTTAAAAAAGATTGCTCAAGCTTTTAAGTTAATTTTCGAATCAGTAACTGTGACTCAAATATTAGTTCAACAAACCAAATCCATGTGGGTGGTGAAAATTTAATTTTTAACAAGCTTAAATATGTGGGTTTAAATTTTGAATTTGATTTTGTGAGAAATTTAGAGTGGGTGTTATTTAGATTTGTTAGAAATAGTATAAGGAGGTTGTATATAAAATTTGAAGCCATTTAATGGAGATTTGGACTGGTTTTGAACAAGAATTGCAACTGAAAATCGTGGAAGTTTGTCTACAGACGCTTGTATAAAGGTGTATAAAAGGATATAATAGTGTATAAGATGTGTTTATACACTCATACACTATTATACAAGATTATACATAATTGTATAAAAAACTGACTTTGTCTTCTTACTTGCGTCTTTTCTGAAAATTAACTCAAATCTTGTTCAAATCTATTCCAACTCACTTCAATTTAAATTTTGAATTCCTTTTGATATTTTCAATCAATTGGAACAACACCCAATCCAAACAATTAACAAACTAAAAAAATTCTATTTTTGAAAGCAAAGCTTTGAATGGCCTTCAATGGTGGACTTCTACTCTTCAATCTTCTTACAATGCAACCAGGTGACACAAGGGGGAAGCAGAAAATACACCGTTCCTTGAAGCATATGTAGAAGATGTGAGAAGAAGAAAGAGTGAAAGAAATGGTTGTGAGAACACAAATTTAACTCCATAGCTTTTAGAAGCAATGGTTGTAAGAATACATATTTTGAATTAGCTAGTGCTTGCAAAATATGTACAATATGGGTTAGGTCGGGTAAAACTTAAAAATATGGGCCATTTTTTGTTATGGTGTGAAGTCACGCGTATTTTCTTGTAATTCTTTCTTGATCGAGATACGGAGTCCTAGACTTGTGTGGGTGATTGGTGTGGAGCCCCGAGGGCTCGAGTGAGTTTCGGATGTTCGAAAGGGGTGAAAAACACGCCAGATTTCTGGTGTTTCTTGACATCAGTTGCAGAACCTCGCAAATGTGAACCTCGCATTTGCTAGAAGAGCTTCGCAAACTGGGGCATTGTTCGCATTTGCGACGCCTGAGCCGCAATTGCGACCTCAGCAGTGATCGCATTTTGCGACCCATGCGTCGCATTTGCAACCTGAGCAGCTGAAGCCAAGCTTCGCATTTGCGACCTTCGCAGTTGCGAACCTGGTGTCGCAAATGCGACATCAGAGGCATGTGTCCAACTCTTTTAATACGGGACTTAGGCTATTTATTTCATTTCACTTCATCTCTTGGGCAATTTTTGGAGCTTTGGAAGAGATTTTTCACCTAGCACTTTGAGGTAAGTAATTTCTACACAACATGAGTTAAATACATAGATTTTGGGTGGATTAACATGTAAGAATTAGTGAAAATCAAGAGTTTAGATGAAAACCTAGGTTTTTGATAAAAAATGTGACCACGAAATTGGTTATGGAACTTAGTAAAAATTATATATTTATGTTCCTAAGGTTATGGGTAACAACTTTCTTCAAAGATTTCTGCGATCGGGCATGTGGGCCCGGGAGTGAATTTTATAAATCTTGCGATTTAGGCTGAGTAATCACTTTAATAGTGGGAATATGAACTTTTGAACATATATTGATTAGTTTTCACAATATTTGAATAGTTTTGGATTGATTCGGCTCCGATTTGAGGGTTTGAGGCATTCTTGAATTTAGAAGTAGGTTTTGAGACGAGGTAAGTCTCTTTTCTAACCTTGTAAGAGGAAATTTTTCCATAGGTGAATTTAATTAATATGTGATTATTTGTGGGGGCTATGTACGCACGAAGTGACGAGAGTCCGTACGTAGCTACTATTCCTGTTATGTCCAGGTAGTTTTAGGCTTACACCATGTGTTGTGGACACCATTATCTGATCATATTTATTGATTTGTATTGAACGGATCTAAGTTGAGGATTTTAAGATTTAAAAGGTTTCAAGTAAATTCTTATTTTGAAAAGAATTGAGAAACGTTACGTTATATTTATATTTAACCACGTAGCAAGTATATTCTGCGAGCTGGGTGATTATTTCCACTACTCTCATGGGAGCGGGTTGTTCGCCTCGGCAAGTTAATAGATGCATCTATGGTTCGCGCCTTTCGGCCCTCGGCAGTGCACCATTTACATTTTATGTTGGATCGGGCAGAACGTCCTCGGTGAAATTTGTGTGCGATAATAGAACTGGAAGCCCCTTTTTATAATTGGTATAAATTTACTGTTTTAGAGATCATTTGCTTTAAATGAAGGAAGTGTTTTGGGTTCATAATTATGATGGAAGAATTGTTCAATTATTTCTTGTTCTGAGTTATTGTTAGCTCTATATATCATGCTTAATTAAAATCACATATCATTATATTGTTGGCCCTAGTAAGTGTCGAAGTCGACCCCCCGTCACTACTTCTTCAAGGTTAGACTAGATACTTACTGGGTACATATTTTTATATACTCACACTACACTTCTGTACTTGATTGTACAGGATTTGAGGTGGGTGCATCTGGCCACCAGTCCGGCGCGTAGATTTGATTCCCTAGCTCGAGACTTCCTGGTGAGCTGCCCCTTTTGAGCCGTTCTGCAGCAGTTGAAGTCTCTCTTATGCTTTATTTTCTGTCTATTTCTTTTTAGACAGTAGGCTAGCATTCTTTTGTATATTCTACTATATTGCTCACATACTTGTGACACCAGGTCTTGGCATACACACTAGTATACTCATGATTTTGGTTTGCTTACAAAATTTCAATTTGTACTCATTGCTCCCATTTATTTATGTTGCACTTGCAAATTTGAAATCTTTTAACAAATAAGGAAAAGTTACCCCTTACTAATTTATTTAAACGGAAAATCTCTAGTTTGATCAGTGTTAGCTCGCCTAACAATGATGTTGGGCGTCATCGCGTCCTATCATAGAATTGGGTCGTGACACATAGACTTTCGATGCATGAGCAATATATTTAAGGATTGATGAGAAAATAAATTTCAAGACACACAACTACAAAATCTCCAAAGAGAAAAGACTACTCTGAGTTAATATATATTATAGCATATGATCTAGGTTAAGATAATTAACTGCTCAGAACCAACATGCAAATTAAACTAAGTTAATATGTCCATAGTTTTTCTTTTTTAAGAATTAATTTTACAATATAAAAAATTATTTTTATCCTATATATTTAAGATTTTTAATATTCATTTATCAAGGTACACGTGTAACGCGCGTAGCCAAAAACTTGTTAGTATAATTGTCTAAGTACTCCTATTAATGAGACATGTCCCGTTATGGTTTAAACCTTAGAAGCCAGCTTACAGTTAATTATTTAGGAAACTGTAGTAATTTTTCTTGTCTTGGACCTCCTTATAAAGAAATTAAAATTGATAAACACATCACAAGTAATAAAAGGTTAAAACTTATTCTTGTAATGTAACATTCAGGTATCGCCACTTGGATCTTAGAACTGAGATTACAGATATTACAATGGCCAAAATAAAAATATAAGGGAATTATATTTTAACAATTGGTTCACTACTCAAACTCTAATTTGATAATTAAAGATTTAAAGTTGGTAGAATAAATAATAATCACTTTGCCTTTCAAAATGCTTCGGAAGAATAAACTCTGAGATGATTGTCAACTACTGCTAATTCGTATATTCCGTCTTGTATCACGATCCGGATTTTTCACCCTCGAGAACTATGACGGTGCCTACTTATGAAAGCTAGGCAAGCCGACTATTAAGGTTCAACACATTAACATTCAACCCAAATAGTTATGAATAGTAAATATAGCTAAACAAATGAAAAGTGCGGAAGAGTAAAAATAAATACAAATACTTCATCACATGTCTACCCACCAATCTGGTATCACAAATTCACGAGCGACTAAGATTTTTACTACAAATACAAGTCTGGAAAGAAAAGTACAGTTGTTCTCGGAATGAAAAAGACAGTAGAAAAGCTAAACATGGAAGGGGGACTTTAGGCTCTGCGGATGCCAGCAGATCTACCTTGGTCTCCCTGGAGTGAAGGCAGTTACCTCAGCTACTCACCGGGTCCGGTACCGAAATCGAAAGAGTGCAGAGTATAGTATCAGTACAACCGGCCCATGTACTGAGTAAGTATAGAGCCTAACCTCGGTGAAGTAGTGACGAGGCTAGGACACGACAATCACATATACCTGTGCAGATAAACTATATACAGACAAAAACATAATAACAGAAATCAATCAGAATAAGGTGGGAAGGGGACATACTGTGGGGAATATCAGAGTCTAACAATAAGCCAAAAAAGAAGCATCAATAAAGGAGCATAATGAACATCATATCTAAATCAACAAAATAATGAAACGGTAACAGGTGCACGGCATCACCTTTCGTGCTTTTACTCTCGTCCTCACCATATGAAACAACATAAACGGCACGGCATTACCCTTCGTGCATTATTCCTGACAATATCGGTACGGCATCACCCTTTGTGCATTAACTCTCAAATCATGGCACGGCATCAACCTTCGTGCATTATCACTCATAATATCGGCACGGCATCACCCTTCGTGCATTACACTCACTCACAATATCATGCACGGCATCACTCTTCGTGCTTTATACTCTTCCTCACCCAAACAACAGAAATAATACGTCCCAGAAAAGGAATCAGCAATATCAACAATAACATCCCGGCAAGGGAATCAACAATTACTTTACAAAAATGAAACTCAACTTGTGCCAATTCTCAACAATAATCAATTATCAAGAAACTTTCATAAGCTTTGTTCAACATTAATAATCATTAAATTAAGCATGATCGATACATAATAGAGTCACAAAATCATGATATAAGATTCACGGTCATGCTTGACACCAATGTATAGATACTCGTCACCACACCTATACGTCGTACTCGATACTAACACATAGTAAATAGACCACAACTCCTATTCTCTCAAGTTAAGGTTAGGCCAAACACTTACCTTGATTACACGGACAAGATTAAGCCTCAACTACCACTTTACCTCTCGGTTCCACTTCCAATTCGCTTGTATCTATCCACAATTTGCTTAATAACATTAATAAATGCTAAATAAACCAATTATAATGCATGAAAATAGATTTCCCATTGTTTTCCCCAAAAATAAAAAAATTGACCCCGACCCGCTTGATCAAAACCCGAAGTTCGAACCAAAACCCGATCAACCATTCACTCACGAACTCAAATATGTAATTAGTTTTGAAATCGGACCTCAAATCGAGGTCCAAATCCCCAAAATTTGGAAATCCTAACTTCTACCCAAAAACACCCAATTTCCCATTAAAAAAAACCCTAGATTTTGAAGTGAAATCATGTGAAAAAATGTTATAGGTTGAAGAAAAAAAGTTAGAAATCGTTTTCTTATGATTTGGGGAAGAACTCTCTTCAAGAAAATTTCCTATGGGAGTTTAGGGTTTGAAAAGTTGTAAAAATGAAGAAGAATATCGTCAAAAATCCCACTTATCAGGTGCAGATGTCGCAATTGCGAACCCTTTAGAATCCTGATACCTTCGCATTTGTGAAGGACATGCCGCATTTGCGACAAAGGGCCATCGCAATTCTCAGTCCAGACTTCGCATTTGCGACGAGGGTCTGCCCATGCTGGGTTTGCAATTGTGACACATGGGTCGCATTTCCCAAACCTGACCACTTCGCAATTGCAAGATCAGAGGCCTGTTACACAGCTGCAACATACCAGCAATCTCTCTAAGTCCAAATTCACTCTGTGGCCTATCCAAAACTCACCTGAGCCCTCGGGGCTCCAAACCAATCATGCACGCAAGTCTAAAAATATCATATGGACTTGCTCGTGCGATCAAATCATCAAAATAACATCAACAACTACGAATTAAACCTCAAATTCATGAAATTACTCAAGAACTTTGAAATTTCCATTTTCTCAACTAAAGGTCCGATTTATACCAAATGAACTCCGATCCTTACCAAATTTCACAGATTTGACATAATTATTATTTTAAACATGTACCGAGCTTCGGAACTAAAATACGGGCCCAATACTATCAAGAACACGCATTATCTCATTTCAAAAAGCCTTTATATTTTTCAGCAAATAATTTTCTTTAAAAATTCTTTTCTCGGGCTTGGTACCTCGGAATTCGATTCCGGAAATACGCCTAAGTCCCATATTTTACTACGGGACCGTCAAATCATGAGTCCGGATCCGTTTTCCAAGAATGTTGAACAAAGTCAACTTTAACCAATTTTAAAAGCCAATTTCATTATTTTTCTAAAATTTTACAGAAAGCTTTCCGAAAATGCGCCCGGACTGCGCACGCAAATCGATGTGAGACAAAAAGAGGTTTTCAAGGCCTTGAAACACAGTTTTGACTTCTAAAACAAGAGATGACCTTTAGGGTCATCACATTCTCTACCTCTAAAACAACCGTTCGTACTCGGACAGACATAGAAAAGTGCCTGAGTCGGTGAAAAGATAAGGATAACGGCTCTGCATATGGGACTCGAACTCCCAGGTCGCTGCCTCAACAGGCTGACCTCTCCACGGCATACGAACTGAAGGGAAATTCTTCGATCTCAACTGACGAACCTGCCGATCTTGAATAGCTACCGTCTCCTCCTCATAGGTCAAATCCTTGTCCAACTGGACACTGCTGAAGTCTAACACGTGGGATGGATTGTCGTGATACTTCCGAAGAAAAGACACATGAAACACAGGGTGCACAACTGATAAACTCGGCGACAACCCAAGTCTGTAAACCACCTCTCCCACTCGATCAAGAATCTCAAAAAGACCAATGAAACTAGGGCTTAGCTTGCCTTTCTTCCCAAATCTCATCACGCCCTTCATGGGCGACACCCGAAGCAACACTTGCTCTCCGGCCATGAATGCCACATCATGAACCTTGCGGTCGGCATAACTCTTTTGCCTGGACTGAGTTGTAGGAAGCCTATCCTGAATGATCTTAACCTTGTCCAAGGCATCCTGAACTAAATCTGTACCCAACAACCGAGCCTCTCCCAGATCAAACCATCCAACCGGCGACCGACACCGCCTACCATATAATGCCTTATAGGGAGCTATCTGGATGCTCGACTGGCAACTGTTGTTGTAGGCAAACTTTGCTAATGGCAAGAACTAATCTCACGAACCTCCAAAGTCAATAACACATGCTCGGAGCATATCCTCCAAAATCTGAATAGTACGCTCGGACTGTCTGTCTGTCTAAGGATGAAATGTTATGCTCAACTTGACCCGAGTACCCAACTCACGCTAAATTGCCCTCCAAAAATACGAGGTAAACTACGTACCTCGGTCAGAAATAATGGACATGGGCACACCATGAAGACGAACAATCTCATGTATATATATCTCTGTCAGCCGCTCCGAATAATAGGAAACTGCCACAGGAATGAAATGTGCTAACTTAGTTAGCCTATCAACAATAACCCATACCGCATCGAGCTTCCTTTGAGTCCGTGGGAGTCCAACAATGGAGTCCATAGTGATACGCTACCACTTTCACTCAGGAATCTCAATCTTCTGAAATGAACCACCATGTCTATGATGCTCGTACTTTACCTGCTGACAATTCAAACACCGAGCTACATAAGCAACAACATCCCTCTTCATCCTCCTCCACCAATAATGCTGGCGCATATCCTGATACATCTTAGCGGCGCCCGGATGAATAGAATACCGGGAACTATGGGCCTCCTCTAGAATCAACTCACGAAGTCCATCCACATTAGGCACACAAATACGACCCTGCATCCTCAAAACTCCATCATCTCTAACTGTAACCTGATTGGCACCCCTGTGTCGCACCGTGTCTCTAAGGACAAGCAAATGAGCATCATCATACTGCCGATCTCGGATACGCTCAAATAATGAAGAACAAGCGTTTGTGCAAGCTAGCACACGGCTGGGCTTCGAAACATCCAACCTCATGAACTGATTAGCTAAATCCTGAACATCCAAAGCAAGCGGTCTCTCACCGACCGGAATATACGCAAGGCTGCCCCTACTAGCCAACTTCCTACTCAAAGCATCGGCCACTACATTGGCCTTCCCCGAATGGTACAAGATGGTAATATCATAGTCTTTCAATAGCTCCAACCACCTCCTCTGCCTCACATTTAGCTTCTTCTGCTTGAACAAGTATTGCAAATTCTTGTGATCCGTGAACACCTCACATGACACGCCATATAAATAATGCCTCCATATCTTCAGTGCATGAACAATGGCTGCTAGCTCTAAATCATGAATTGGATAATTCTTCTTGTGGATCTTCAATTGTCGCGAAGCATATGCAATAACCTTGCCATTCTACATAAACCCCGCACTAAGTCCAATACGAGATGCATCGCAATACACTGTATATGGCCCTGAACCTGTAGGCAACACCAACACTGGTGCCGTAGTCAAAGCTGTCTTGAGCTTCTGAAAGCTCGCCTCATACTCGTCCGACCACCTGAACTGGGCACCCTTCTAGGTCAGTCTGGTCATCGGGGCTGCAATAGATGAAAACCACTCCACAAACCGGCGGTAATAGCCCACCAAACCCAAGAAACTCTGGATCTCTGTAGCTGATGTGGATATAGGCAAGTCCTTGACTGCCACAATCTTCTTAGGATCCACCTGAATACCCTCTACTGATACAACATGACCCAAGAATGCAACTGAACTCAACCAAAACTCGCATTTCGAAAACTTAGCATATGACTAACTATCCCTCAAAGTCTGGAAAACGACCCGAATATGCTACTCATCATCCTCCCAGCTGCGGTAATAGATCAAAATATCATCAATGAAAACAATCACAAAGGAATCCAAATAAGGCTTGAACACTCGGTTCATCAAATCCATAAAAGTTGTTGGGGCATTTGTCAACCCAAATGACATCACTAAGAACTCATAATGCCCATACCAAGTGCGAAAAGCTGTCTTAGGGACATCAGATTCCCTAATCCTCAACTGATGGTAGCTAGATCTCAAATCAATCTTTGAAAACACTTTGGCACCCTGAAGCTGATCAAACAAATCATCAATCCTCGGCAGCATATACTTATTCTTGATTATGACCTTGTTCAACTGTCGATAATCTATATACATCCTCATCGATCCATCCTTCTTCTTAACAAACAACACTGGCGCAACCAAAGGCGAGATATTAGGTCTAATAAAGCCTTTATCAAGCAGGTCCTGCAACTGTTCTTTCAATTCTTTCAACTCTAGCAGGGCCATACGATACGGTGGAATAGAAATGGGCTGAGTGCCCGGAGCCAAATCAATGCAAAAGTCAATATCCCTGTTGGGTGGTATCCCCGGCGGGTCTGAAGGAAATACCTCTGGAAAGTCACGAACAACGGGCCCAGAATCCATAGAACGAACCTCAGCACTAGAATTACGAACATACGCAAAATAAGCCAAGCACTCTTTTTCAGCCATACGCCGAGCCTTTATATAAGAAACAACCCTACTGACAGAATAACTGGGAGTCCCTCTCCACTCTAATCAAGGAAAATTCAGCAAGGCTAAGGTCACAGTCTTGGCATGATAGTCCAATACATCATGATAAGGGGATAACCAGTCCATCCCTAAAATGACATCGAAGTCTACCATATCAAGAAGTAGGAGATTTACACGGGTCTCAAGACCCCCAATAATAACCACACACGAGCGATAGACTCGATCTACAATAATAGAATCACCCACCATTGTAGACACATATACAGGTGCACTCAAAGAATCACGAGGCATAACCAGATAAAGGGAAAAATAAGATGACACATAGGAATATAGACCCCGGATCAAATAGAACTGAGGCATCTCTACTGCAAACTGAAACCGTACCTATGATAACTACATTGGAGGCCTCGGCCTCAGGTTTGGTTGGGATAGCATAACATCGAGGTTGGGCCCTACCACTCTGAACTACATCCCGAGGACGGCCTCCTGTTGGCTGGCCTATACCTCTACCTGCATGACCTCTACCTCTAACGGCCTGACCTCTACCTCTAATACCTCGACCCCTACCTCTAGCTAGCTAAACGGGCGGTGGAACACTCGGTGCCTGAACCATGGCAGGGGAACCCTGATGCTAAGAACTGCTCGGTGCTCAAGGGAAAATTTAGCAATATGCCTCGTATCGCCACAAGTATAACAATCCCCCGGCTACTGGGACTGCTGACCCTGACGGACTGAGTAACCACCCGGAAAACTCTAGAGCGACGGTGCACTGATACGAGCTGGTGGTGCTCTGTAGGGCAATTGATCACAATACTATATATGAGAACCACGGCTACCTGGAGCACCGTGAGAAGCCTGAAGTGCTGAATGAAACAGTCTGGGAGAATGGCCCCTACCAAATGAATCCCTGCCTCTAGATGAGGCACCACTGAACCTTCCCGAATGACGAGGCCTCTTGTCAAACCCTTGACCACTCCCCTGTGATAGAACCATCTCAACTCCTTGGCCACATTGGCCGCATCCTGAAAAGAAATCTTGCTCCCTGTCTCCTTAGCCATCTACAATCGAATCGGATGAGCGAGTCCCTCAATGAACCTCCTCACCCTCTCTCTCTCAGTGGGAAGTATGATAAGAGCATGACAGGACAAGGAAATGAATCTGGTCTCGTACTGAGTGACAGTCATAGAACCCTGCTGGAGGCGCTCAAACTGCCTCCGATAGTCTTCCCTCTGAGTGATCGGTAGAAACTTCTCCAGAAATAGCTAAGAGAATTGATCCCAAGTCAAAGCCGGTGACCCAGCTGGTCTAGCCAAGCAAAAATCTCTCCACCAAGTCTTGGCGGAACCTGACAGACGAAAAGCAACGAAGTCGACCCCATTGGTCTTCAGTATCCCCACATTCCGAAGAACCTCGTGACAGCTGTCCAAATAGTCTTGGGGGTCCTCTAAAGATGTACCACGATAAGTAGTAGTGAAGAGCTTGGTGAACCTGTCCAATCTCCACAATGCATCAACAGACATAACTGCTCTATCACCGATTTGAGCCACAACACCTGGCTGAACTACCCCAACTGGCTGAGCTACTGGAGTCTGAAACTGGGGAGCCATCTGCTCCGGAGTGCGAGTAGCGAGAGTCTGTGCTCCTCCCCAAGCCTGAGAGACGGCTGGTTCTACGGGAAGTAAGCTTGCCTGGGCGACACTCTCCATAAGGCCCACTAGACGGACCAGAGCATACTGGAGTACCGGGGTAGCGATGAACCCCTCTGGAACCTGAGCTGGCCCTGCTGGAACGGTCTAGGCTGGAGCCTCCTCCTCAAACTCTACTTGAGGCTCCGCCGCTGGTGCTGTTGCTCTGGGCTGAGCCTTGCCCCTACCTCGGCCTCTAGCATGACCTCGTCCTCTGCCCCTCGTAAGAGCTGCCATTGGGGGCTCGGGCTGCTGATCAGCGGATAAAGAAGCACTTCTCGCTATCTGCGAAAGAACAGAATAGAAGTTCAATTAGCATTGAGAAGTCAAATCGCACGACAGAAAAGAATAGATGTGAAATTTTCCTAAACTCTGTAGTCTCTGGGATAAGCACAAACGTCTCTGTACCGATCCCTCAGACTCTACCTAGCTTGTTTGTGAATTGTGAGACCTAAGCAACCTAGAGCTCTGATACCAACTTGTCACGATCCGGATTTCCTACCCTCGCGAGTCGTGATGGCACCTACTCGTGAAAACTAAGCAAGCCGACTATTAAGGTTCTATACATTAACATTCAACCCAAATAGTTATGAATAGTAAATATAGCTAAACAAATGAAAAGTATGGAAGAGTTAAAATAAATCCAAATACTTCATCACATGTCTACCCACGAATCTGGTGTCATAAATTCACGAACGACTAAGATCTTTACTACAAATACAAGTCTTGAAAGAAAAGTACAATTGTTCTCGGAATGAAAGAGACGGTAGAAAAGCTAAACTGGGAAGGGAGACTTTAGGCTCTGCGGACGCCAGTAGATCTACCTTGGTCTCCCTGGACTGAAGGCAGCTACCTCAGCTACTCATCGGATTCGATACCAAAATCTGCACAAAAGAGTGCAGAGTGTAGTATCAGTACAACTGACCCCATGTACTGAATAAGTATCGAGCCTAACCTCGGCGAAGTAGTGATGAGGCTAGGACACGACAATCACATATACCTATGCAGATAAACCATATATAGACAGAAACATAATAACAGAAATCAACAGAATAAGGTGGGAAGGGGACATGCTGCGGGGAATATCAGAGTCTAACAATAAGCCAATAAAGAAGCATCAATAAAGGAATATAATGAACATCATATCTAAATCAACAAAATAATGAAACGGTAACAGGTGCACGGCATCACCCTTCGTGTTTTTACTCTTGTCCTCACCATATGAAACAACATAAACGGTACGACATTACCCTTCGTGCATTACCTCATATAATCATGGCACGACATCACTCTTCATGCATTATTCCTCACAATATCGGCACGGCATCACCCTTCGTGCATTAACTCTCAAATCATGGCACGGCATCACCCTTCGTGCATTATCACTCATAATATCGGCATGGCATCACCCTTTGTGCATTACACTTACTCACAATATCATGCACGGCATCACCCTTCGTGCTTTACACTATTCCTCAGCCAAACAATAGAAACAATACGTCCCGGCAAGGGAATCAACAATATCAACAATAACATCCCGGCAAGGGAATCAACAATAATATTCCGGCAAGGGATTCAGCTATAACCAATCTTGTTTTCAACAATTACTTTACTAAAATGAAACTCAACTTGTGCCAATTCTCAACAATAATCAATTACCAAGAAACTTTCATAAGCTTTGTTCAACATTAATAATCATCAAATTGAGCATGATCGATACATAATAGAGTCACAAAATAATGATATAAGACTCACGGTCATGCTTGACACCAACGTATAGATACTCGTCACCACACCTATACGTCGCACTCGATACTAACACATAGCAAATAGACCACAACTCCTATTCCCTCAAGCTAAGGTTACGTCAAACACTTACGTCGATTCCACGGACAAGATTAAGCCTCAACTACTGCTTTACCTCTCGGTTCCACTTCCAGTTCACTTGTATCTAGCCACAATTTACTTAATAACATTAATAAATGCTAAATAAACGAATTCTAATGCAAGAAAATAGATTTCTCATTTTTTTTCCCAAAGTAAAAAATCGACCTCGGCCCACTTGGTCAAAACCCGAAGTTCGAACCAAAACCCGATCACCCGTTCACTCACGAACTCAAATATATAATTAGTTTTGAAATCAGACATCAAATCGAGGTCCAAATCCCCAAAATTTGAAAATTCTAACTTCTACCCAAAAACACCCAATTTTCCATGAAAAATCCTAGATTTTGAAGTAAAATCATGTAAAAGATGTTATAGGTTGAAGAAAATAAGTTAGAAATCGTTTACCTATGATTTGAGGAAGAACTCTCTTCAAGAAAATCGCCTATGGGAGTTTAGGGTTTGAAAAGTTGTAAAAATGAAGAAGAATCCCATCAAAAATCCCACTTATCAGGTACAGATGTCGCAATTGCGACCAGAGGTTCGCAATTGCGAGCCCTTTAGAATCATGCTACCTTCGCATTTGCGAATGATATGTCGCATTTACGAATGATATGTCGCATTTGCGACAGAGGGCCATCGCAATTCTCAGCCAGGCTTCGCATTTGCGATGAGGGCCTGCCGAGGCTGGGTTCGCAATTGCGACACATGGGTCGCATTTCCCAAACCTGACCACTTCGCATTTGCGAAGCCTAATCTCGCAATTGCGAGATTAGAAGCCTGTTACACAGCTGCAACATACCAACAATCTCTCTAAGTCCAAATTCACTCCATGGCCTATCCAAAACTCACTCGAGCCCTCGGGGCTCCAAACCAATCATGCATGCAAGTCTAAAAACATCATACAGACTTGTACGTGCGATCAAATCATCAAAATAACATCAACAACTACGAATTAAACCTCAAATTCATGAAATTACTCAAGAACTTTGAAATTTCCATTTTCTCAACTAAAGGTCCGATTTATACCAAATGAACTCGATCCTTACCAAATTTCACAGATTCGACTTAATTATTATTTTAAACCAATACCGGGCTCCGAAACCAAAATACGGGCCCGATACCATCAAGAGCACGCATCATTTCATTTTAAAAAGCCTTTATATTTTCATGAAAATAATTTCTTTTAAAAATCTTTTCTCGGGCTTGGGACCTCGAAATTTGATTATGGGCATACGCCCAAGTCCCATATTTTACTACGAACCCTATGGGACCGTCAAATCACGGGCGTTTTCCAAGAATGTTGACTAAAGTCAACTTTAACCTATTTTAAAGGCCAATTTTATTATTTTTCTAAAATTTCACATAAAAGCTTTCCGGAAATGTGCCCGGACTGCGCACGCAAATCGAGGTGAGACAAAAAGAGGTTTTCAAGGTCTCGGAATACAGTTTTGACTTCTAAAACAAGAGATGACCTTTAGGGTCATCACATCTTGTATCTTTTCTTCCCTAAGATGAATTATTTCCGGTTGTGGTCCTACAACTAAATGCAAGCAGTTCTAGAGACAGAAATGTATATTTTTAGTTGTTTCAAAAAAAAAAAATAGTTGACACACACTACATATATATATATATATATATATATATATATATATATATATATATATATATTTCGACTAAAGAATATGCTTCTTCCATTCCAGTTTATGTGAACTTATTTCTTGTTCAAAAAGAATGACCCTTTCTAAATATGGAAACAATTTAGCTTAAACTTTTAATTCTACATTTAATGAGAAACTTTTATAACCACACAAATACTCTGGACCCCTTTTTGACTTGTTTAGAACCACAAATTTCAAAAATCTTATTTTTTTAAAAATTTATGCCCAGTCAAATAGGTTTACAAATTGGAATGGAGGGAGTAATTAATTTGAGCCGATCGGCCAGTTTTATATTTTGCCAAACTAGTCAAAACTAGAGTGGTCTTGGACGCGTAGTGAGTTAATCTGTTTGTTGGTTTCATTTACGAATGATGGTGTTTTAAGTCATAAATTAACGATAACTTATTAAATTGAAAACAAAATTTCTATACGAATCTGAAACAAAATTCAAGTTAAGATGTTAATATGAAAGTGTATTTCAAGAAATATTTTACAAACTAGTGAATTTCTTCGCGCTTTCGCAATCATAAGAGACCCAAATAACTTTTTTGATATCCGAATTTTAGAAATGTACATTAATCATCAAATCTAAGTATATTGGACTTGAACTTTTTAATCTATTTTCACCATATAAAGTTATATTTTCTCTAATTTTATATTACTGGGGTTCATTGTCTTTCGAAGATAGTTAATATTTTTTTTAATAACATTTATAAGTGAAATTCACCCTTTCCTTGTCTTACCTTTTCTTCCTTATTTCTTTTAACTCCAGGATTTGCAGAAGCCATAAACAACAGAATCAATTAGGCATGTTCCATTTCATTTCTTACCTTTTTTTTTTTTTTGTTAAAAGGGGATATTTATATAACTACTAATCTAGAAAGTACATTACAAAGTAGTGCCAGTGTCGGGTACTGTAATTCCCCCATTAGAGCGATGTTTTGAGATACAATATCAATATTACATGCTAAAAAATTCCTAACAACTTCAGTGCCTAGGATATCTTTCCAAAATATATTATTTATAAAATCGGAGGAACTGCTCGTAAGCTGGATCTTCCCAAAAAACTTGGCTTTGCTACCTCTTTTGCTATAGCGTCTGCCACCTTATTACTCTTCTTCTTTCGTTATTTTTCGTTTCTTTCATTAATTTTTCTTTTCCTTCCTTTTTCCTCCTTATTTTCTTTTCCTTTCTTTCCTTCCTCTTTCTTTGTGCAAAATGGCAATATTTTTCGGCTCTTTCATGGTATAGTGTAGTTATTTTCTATTATTTCTTCTCCTTTTCTATTTTTTCTGTGCACCGCAAATTTTGAGTTTATAAACTCTAAATTCTAAAAAATATAGCTTGTTGGGTTCTGCATAAATTATTTCTATATATTAAATAATTTTTTAACACAAATAAAGTTTTGAGACAAAACTATTGGATTCTGCCAGAACCTTTAGACCGAAGGCTAACTCCGCCGCCGTATGTTCCCCTCCTATCAGTACTATTTAATCAACCAGACAAACCCAAATAGGTTGCAGTATTAGAAAATCATCTCTTTTTTCTGTTATATAAATTTTCCTGCCAATTGTAATTTCGGCATCTTTTTTCTATAAATTCGATTAAGAGATTGTAGTACTTTATGATTTTTTTCTCTATTTAGTTTCCTCAACTTCTAGTAAAAAATAGGGTAAAATTTTCCTTGTACATATTTGTATCTGCTCGGTGACATCTCTAAAATAAAATTACCCTTACCCAAGTATTCCATCGTTTAAAAGAAAATATACAAAAAAAAAAAAAAATCAAAAGACAACTATCTTAATCAAGAAAGAACCTTCTCTATCTTGCACTAATAACCCCACATTCTCGTCGTGAATATTAAATTGATGGACTCCATATTCTCGTGAATGAAAGATCAATCTGCTCCTCATTTCTTCTTTAAAATAAAATTTATCCTTCTATCCTGTACAAATATCCCATGACACAAAAGAAGGATGATAAAAATGATCTCTATACTTCTTAACCTTCGTTGGTTAACTGTAATACCTTAAAAGTGAATATTAATATTTTTTTCGTAGTACGAAAAAACGTTCAAAGAATATGGTTCATCCTCAAAAATGGTAAGTTGTCCTCTCTGTTGAGGAGAAGCAGTTAATAACGCTCATTTTCTAGGGAAAAAAGTGGAAGCAAATAATTATGCTATTAATAACGTAATATCTTGTTGAATTAAAATTTTAAGAAGGTTTTTTTGAAATTGCAAACCATATTGATACATAGTCAACTCACCCTACGGATTTTCCTAATATTTTGAAATAATAACTTTAGCTCACAAAGTAATTACATTGACTCATGTTAAGTGAAATATGTTTTTGAAAAATATACGACATATAAAGAAGACTCATATGGCAAAAATATAAAGATATTATTAGAAGAAAATAGGTGTAAGTATTAATCGTAACCAATGAATAGGTGTAAGTTTGTTTGTTAGAAATGTATTTAATACAACTTTAGTTTGTTATGCGTTCCCAAACAATTATTCTAGAGGGAAAAGGTATCACAACACTCCAAAAATAACACCAGAAAAGAACTTGATAGGTTCATAATTCATTTTAAACAAAGTACCAAGCGATATAGGTTAGTACCACCCTCATTACCATCACTACCTGAGTTTTCGCAACACCACCATAACCATATCTGTAAATTTATTAGTATAAGAACCAAACCGTCCATATTGACATATCAGAAAGACAACACGAAAAAGAAGAAGAATAGCAACATAAATCGACTTGTATGAAATGGGTTTCTTTTAATTTTTGTTTTCATCTGGAATGTGAGCAAAACACGTGAAGCATACAAAGTGATGAGAGTGAGAGAGATTAGCAAGAAAAAGTGTGATGGTTGGTGATTCGGAAGATTGTAATATATTAGGACGGCGGAATAAGAAGAGTTGCGCATTACCTTCCCATTGATTAGGCAGAACCGTTTTTATATTAAACATTGATTAGGCAGGACCGTTTTTATATTAAATGTTGCAACGGTTCCAGAATTTTTTGGAACAACATGACCTTTGACCTTTGAGAACAAATTGTAATTAGAAAACATAAATAAGAAACAATGGGAAAAAGTTCAAAAAAAACCAGGAAAAAAATAAATATGAAAGCTCGCTATACAGGTATGCCACATCATATATATATATTCCTCTCACAAATTTTAACTCTTATAAATTTCTTTTTTTTTCCTTTCAAAAATTACATTTATCCAAATACAAGTGAACTTGCAAAAAATCACCCCCCCCCCCCCCAAACCCAACAACTTTAACTTATACTTGTTTAACGGGCAGGGTTGACCCGTTTCCGAACCGGTCCAGACCGGTTGTAACTCGGACCGGCACGGACCGGTAGTTAGGGTGGGAGGGATTAGGGGGGTTGGTCCGTTTAAAAAAAAATCGGTTAACCAAACCGGTCAAAGCCGGTCAACAAAAACTACTTTTGACCGGGTAACCGGCGCAGCCCGGACTGGTTCAACAACTATAAATCTGAATTTTTATTTTTTTAAAGTGATATAACGGTTGGCAATGGTCAACTTCAATTTGGCCGTTGCCAAACGGGTTGATTGCAAAAATAGCTCTTTTTGGGCATTTTTTTAAAAATAATACTTTTAGTACTTACTAATTTAGCCCTTTGAAAAACTATTAATACATCTCCCCCTCCCCCTCTTCTTCATTTCTTCACTCATCTCTTATTTCTCAAACTTACATTCTCAATTATCATTCTCTCATTCTTCACCTAAATTGCAATCAACTATTTGGCTCTCATTTTTTTATTTGGAATTTAATTTATTGTATTATTTATTATTTGATGTTTGAATAATTGAACTTCAAACTTTGAATAATTGATATTTCTCATGGTAACACTGGAGGTGCGAAATCATCAAGTGTTCAATTTATTGCCGAATTCGGTGCACTCCCTCCAACTCTTTCTCTTATTTACTATATTATTTACATATTTAATTTTTCCTAGTAGTTAAATTTCACAATATGCTTAATGCTGCAAAAAGAGTTTGTAATAAGGTTGTTAATCGGGGTAATGGGAGAAATAGAAAAAGAGGTACTACTTCAACATCTGGTAGTAATTTAAATGACTCTACACATGTTTCTGAAACATCAACTGATAATAATATAGATTATGAACAAATACAGTAAGATTTCGGTATAGAAGATAATGAGTTAAAAGTTGAAGATGAGACACCACTTACACCTAGTAGTGTTTGGTGGTCGTGCTGGTATTAGTAGACCACTTGTGCCCCGACTACTAATCGGAGAAAAAGAAGTAAGGTTTGAATTTTTTTGACGAAATAGAGAATATTGATAGAGTTAGATGAAAACTTTATAAAAATAATTTTAAACATAAGACTGGAGAACAATTAGGGGGGACTGGGACACTTAGTAGACATATGGGAATTACTCATCGTATAGAATGGGGCTCTGATTTAGATGAAAATCAAGGAACTCTAAACCCTAGTACCGGAGGGCTTATGAAATATAATAAAATAAAGGATCGTGAGGAGTTAGCAAAAATAATTGATCGTGAGGAGTTAGCAAAAATATAGTCTAACCTTTTT
Source organism: Nicotiana sylvestris (assembly GCF_000393655.2). NCBI lineage: Eukaryota > Viridiplantae > Streptophyta > Magnoliopsida > Solanales > Solanaceae > Nicotiana > Nicotiana sylvestris. The sequence continues at coordinate 96,151,326 of NC_091058.1, forward strand.
CTTTTGCTTCTTCATCATATCTTATTATGTATATTCAAAGGATTTATAATCTTTTATTTAAAGGTATCTCTAGAAGTAGTTATAGATCTGATATCGTTAGACTTCATGGACAATATCAAACACACATACGTTATTTGTTAGACCACATTCCTTGTAGAATTTCTCTAACTTCTGATATTGGTCATGCTGTTAATGAAAATAATTATTTGACAATTACATGTCACTGGATAGATAATAATTATTGTATGCAAAAACGTATTATCGCTTTTAAATATTATGAAGATTAAAGTCATACTGCTATATTTACAAGTACTACTCTTTGCGAAGTTGTTGAATTTTTTATAATCTTAAGAAAAAAGTATTGTGTATGTCATTTGATAATGCTTCTAACAATAATGACGTAATTTTAATATTAAGACTACATTTGCAACCACCACTTGACGATATTTTTCATGTTAGGTGTGCATGTCGTGTTTATAATTTAATTATTAAAAGTGGTCTTGATTTATTTTCAACTGAGATTACTCATGTTAGAAGAGCAGTTGATGTTATTCAAGGAAATAATAGACAATTTAGAATTAGGGAATTTAGGAATAAGTGTACCAAGCATAACCTTAACCCCAGATTCATGCCAAACGAAATTATTACCAGATGGAATTATACATACTTATTTTTAAAATGTTGATACAGATATATATTGCCAATAACTGAAGTTGCCAATGCGCATTGCACTGATCCAAACCGTATGTTAACAACTACTACTTGGGAGGCCATTAGTAATGTTGTTAAATTTTTGCATAAATTTTATACGGTTACTGTTGAGTTTTCTGGAGCATATTACCCTACTTTTACGATGACATTAATACATATACCTGAAATTTCTTTTCTACTCTCTGAATTTAAGAAGAAAGAAAAATATAAGGATGCTGTTGAAAAAATGCAAGCAAAATTCAAAAAATATTTCTTTCCAATTCCTTCAATTTATTTAATTGGTGTTGTTTTAAATCCTTCTATTAAAATGTCTGATTGTCCCCAATTAATCAATGCTTTATATACTTATATGGAGATTAGACCAACTGAAACCCCAAATATATATTGTTGTATGAACAAGCTAAATGATTATTTACAACAATTATATAATTATTATGCAAATATAGTTGATGATGCTGCTCTTAATGTAGAAAATGTTAATCCATCTAAGTATTGTACCACTTCTACTGCATCTACTACTATGGATGATGATGAAGGCCTTGATGGTTTTAATATTTGGTCAACATTTCCTACCACTCAAACCAGTAGCAGGAACATTGATGAACTTCAATTCTACTTGCAAAAGCAAAAAAGCCTCCCACAAAGAAATTTTCATCATTGGGATGGTGGCATGAGAATGAAAAGTAATTTTCTGTTCTTTCCACTATGGCTTGGGACGTGCTGAATGTGCCAATTATAATTGTTGCATCAAAGAGTGCATTTAGTCAAGTAAGATAACAACTAGTAGACACCTGTCACTCATTGGGAAGCAATGCTTTGGAAGTTTTAGTATGTTTCAGAGATTGGATTAGATCGGAACGAAGAAATCAGGGACATGAAGATGTTGATAGACCAGAAGACGAGGATCTTGGAGATATATTAACACATGGTAACCCATGTGAATTTAACACTCCAGAAGATGGCCAAGAAGTTCATATTGATTATGAAGAACTTACTAAGGCAATGCAAAACCTTTTGTGACGACCCGGACAGTCGTCTCATGAGTTACCGCTCTTTTACCTATTTATGCTTCGTTATGCTTTGTTTATCCGTGTTATGTGGTATCAGGTTGGTCGGATCGAGTTCGAAAGGGATTTGGTAAGGTTTGAGACACTTAGTTTTTTTAGAGTGAGTTTAAGTTGGAAAGTCAATTGGATGTTGACTTATGTGTTAGAGGGCTCGGATGTGAGTTCCGATAGTTCGGTTAGCTTCGGGAGGTGATTTATGACTTAGGAGCATGATCGGAATGAATTTTGGAGGTTCGTAGTAGATTTAGGCTTGAATTGACAAAGTTGATTTTTTTGACGATTTCCGGTTGGTAGGCGAGATTTTGATATAGGGGTCCGAATGGAATTCCTAGAGTTGCAGTAGTTCCATTGAGTCATTTGGGATGTGCGTACAAAATTCAGGTCATTCGGACGTGGTTTGGTTGGGTTTTTGATCAAAAACGGTATATAGAAGTTTTTGGAAAATTAGGCTTGAATCCGATGTGTTTTGGTCGATTTGATATTGTTTGAGGTGTTTTGAAGATTGGTACAAGTTTGAATAGGGTTTTGGGATATGTTGGTGCCTTTAGTTGAGGTCCCAGGGGCCTCGGGGTGATTTCGGATAGTTGACAGGGAGTTGAGATGTTGTTGAAGCTGAAGAAATTTTCTACTTCTGGTATTTCTGCACCTGCGGATTGGGGACCGCAGGTGCGATCTCGAAGATGCGGGGAAAGAAACCGTAGAAGCGGAATTTAGCTAGGGAATTAGGATACCGCAGAAGCGGTTAATGGACCGCACCTGCGATGACGCATGTGCGACTGATGCATCGTAGATGCGGATTGGGGCCGAGTTAATCAAAAACCACAGAAGCGGTTGGATGACCGCAAATGCAGTACCGCAGAAGTGGTGGACTGGTCGCAAATGTGAAAATCCCTAGACCAGAGGGTATATATTGTCTTCTTCGCGAAATTTTGCTAAGTTTATCATTTTTGAAGATGGGAAAAAGGCTAAGAAATAGGATTTTGAGAGGAATCAAAGGATATCAGTTGGATTCGACGCGAGTCGAGGACGATTCGAGAGGCAAAGGCATCGCGGAGTAGTATTTTCACTGGTTTGAGGTAAGTATCCATTGTAAATTTGGAACTGAGGGTACAAACCCCGGTATTTGACTTGTTTTGATAAATGCGGTGACGCACATGCTAGGTGACGAGCGTGTGGGCGTGCACCGGTAGGGATTGTGACTTGGTCTGTCCCGTAGTGACTATTAAGCTGCGTATTTGATTTGGAAATATTATATTATTCCGTATTTTGGATATTTATACTGTATTATGGGTTGTATGCCATGTGTGGAGCCTTGTGTCGACCTGTAGAAACCCTTAGGGGCATTTTGACTATTTTTCCTCACTTTACTTGCTAAAAACATATCCTTAGTCATGTTTTACTTGTTTAAATGTTTAAAACTGGTTTTATCTTTTCACTTCTAATTGTGAGGACTGTTTGGGCTAAGTTCTTTAATTTCTATTATTGTGCCCGAGAGGGTGTGAGGTTAATGACTGAGAGAGGTTGAGAACCTAATAGTGAGGATATTATATGTATATATTATGGATCGGGATGCATGCCGTAGTGATACTTATATGGATCGGGTTGCACGCCGCAGCGATATATATACTGAATCAGGTTGCACGTTGCAGCTATATGTATATTGGATTGGGCTGCGCGCTGCAGCGATATGACGCTTGGGCTGTAGGAGCCCCTCCGGAGTTTGTACACCCCCAGTGAGCGTAGTCGACTATAAATTACGGATCGGGCTGCACGCCGCAGCGGTTACTATGATTTCTATTACTATGAGATATTAATGAGCCTGAGTGATGAGAGTGGGTGTTGAGTGATGAGAGTTGAGTCACGAGTGACTGAGCGGCTGCCCGAGAGGCCACATTCTGAGTGATACCTTGCCCGAGGGGCCCAGTTATGATATTTTCACTGATTTCACTCTTCTTTTAAACATAGCCTCCGTTGGAAAAATTGCTAAGTATATGAATTCAAGTTTTTAAACTGAAGTTGATAAATTTACGATGAAACTGGTTTTAAACTATGAATTGGATTTGTTATTCTGTTGTTTATTTAGTTATATGATTTTTAACTACTCGTCACTGCTTTCAGACCTTATTTACTTTAGTTACTTATTGAGTTGGCGTACTCACGTTACTCCCTACACCTTGTGTGCAGATCTAGATGCCCGAGTGGCAGAGTGAGGGTCCTCAGCTAATTTAGAGGTTGCCGGAGATTTTGAGGTAGCTGCATGGCATCCGCAACTCTGTTATCTCCTTCTTATCTTGTTCTTTTTCCGCATTTTGCTAGATTTTTGTTGTATCAGACAGTCAATTATGTAGTAGAGGCTCTAAACTTGTGACATCAGATATTTGGGGTTGTGTTGTCTTATGTTTTTATTAGATTCCACATTATTTTAGCTGTTTTAACAGTTCTTATGAAAACTGGTATTTAATCCTATGTTGGAAAATGGTTTTATAAAAGAAATTCGATGTGATTGATGGTTTGGGTTAGCTTGCCTAGTAGTGTGATAGGCGCCATCACGACCGGGTATTTGGGGTCATGACAAGTTGGTGTCAGAGCCTAGGTTGCATAGGTCTCGCGAGTCATGAGCCAGTTTAGTAGAGTCTCGCGGATCGGTATGGAGACGTCTGTATTTATCCTCGAGAAGCTGCAGAACCTTTACGAAAATCTTCAAATTCTTGAAATTCTTGTCGTGCGAACTTGTTGATCCGAATACTAAACTTCTATTATTCCATTCTCTCACAAATGGGGCCACCAAAGGCCGAGGATGCGGTCGAGGCCGTGGTAGGGGCAGAGCAGCTAGGGTAGCACCTGCAGATCCACTAGTTGCCTCAGTTCAGGATCAGGTCCTAGTTGTGGACACTACAGCAGCACCAGTTCAGGCACCAGCTGTGCATATTGTGATTCCAGGCCTTCAGGAGGCTTTAGCTCAGATCTTATCAGTGTGTACCGGTTTGTCTCAGGCGGTTTTAGTTACTACGGTCGCAGCTACTTCTCAGGCCGGGGGAGGCACCCAAACTCCCGTTGCTCGCACACCTGAGCAGGTTGTTCAAGGACTCCAGACACCGGGGGCACCTCTAGCCCAGCCGGTTGTACTAGCTCAGGAGTTTGTGGTACCAATTATGCCGGACGACGAGCAGCATCGACTTGAGAGGTTTGGTATACTCCAGCCTCCAGCCTTCAGCAGCGTAGAGGGCGAGGATGCCCAGGGTTTCTTAGATAAGTGTTAGAGGATGCTTTGTACAGCGGGGATCCTAGAGACCAGTGGTATAACTTTTACTACCTTTCAGTTTTCCGGGGCTGCCTTCACTTGGTGGGAGGTGTATGAGAGGCGTAGGCCTGTTGGTGCAACTCCCCTTACCTGACAGTAGTCCTCTGTTCTCTTTTTGGAGAAGTATGTGCCACAGTCTCGCCGAGAGGAGCTGCGCAGGCAGTTTGAGCAGTTGCATCAGGGGGAGATGACTGTGACGTAGTATGAAATGCGTTTCTCCGAGTTAGACCATCATGTGGTTTGGTTGGTTCCCATAGATCGAGAGAGGATTATGAGGTTTGTTGATGGTCTCACATATCAGCTTCAGATTCTCATGACTAGGGAGAGGGTGACAAGTGATACTTTCGAGGAGGTTGTTGACATTGCTCGTGAGATTGAGACGGTTCGTCGCCAGGAGCGAGAGGAGAGAGAGGCCTCGAGGATCTGGTAGTTACAGTGGTACTCCGTCGAGGGGTCAGTTCTAGTAGGGCAGAGGCCGTCCCTTCAAACAGGCTCATTCAGCTCGCCCAAGGTATCGTAGGGCATCATCGGGTCATGGTTCTCACAGTTCTCATCAAGGCCACTCATCACTCAGTGCCCTCCTAGCCCAGAGTTCGTCCCGTGCTCCATCAGTGCAGGGTTCTTCCATGCCAGGTCCTTCTACTGGTCACTCCGATGTTAGGGGCTCCCTTCAGTCCCCATCTCTAGCACCGGGGAGTTGTTATGAGTGTGAAGAGTTCAGGCATATGAGGAGGCAGTGTCCTTGACTTCATGATGGTCAGTCTCAGCAGAGGGTTCAGCCCCCGACTTCTGCTGCAGTTACTTCACCACCCGCCCAGCCAGCTAGGGGTGGAGGTCAGTCAGCCAAGGGCCGCCCTAGAGGGGGAGGTCGATCAGGTGGTGGTCAAGCTCGTTTCTATGCTCTTCCAGGTAGATCAGATGTTGCTGCTTCAGATGCCGTGATTTCAGGTATTGTTTTAGTCTACCACAGAGATGCCACTGTATTATTTGATCGCGGTTCCACCTTTTCTTTTGTATCATCATACTTTGCCTATTATCTAGATACGCCCTGTGAGTATCTTGTTTCACCTGTTCATGTATCTACTCCATGGGCGATACTATTGTCGTAGACCGTGTGTACCGGTCGTGTGTGGTGACTATTGGGGGTCTGGAGACCAGTATGGACCTTTTATTATTGTGTATGGTGGATTTCGATGTCATTTTGGGCATGGACTGGTTATCTCCGTGTCGTGCTATTCTAGACTGTCATGCCAAGATAGTCACATTGGCTATACTGGGTGTGCCCCAGATTGAGTGGCGACGTTTGACTGATTATGTACCCAGTAGAGTGATCTCATTCTTGAAAGCCCAGCGTATGGTTGGGAAGGGATGTCTTTCGTATCTAGCCTTCGTAAGGGGTGTCAGAGCTGAGGCTCCTAGTATTGATTCTATCCCAGTGGTGAGGGATTTTCCCGATATGTTTCCTGCAGACCTACCGGGCATGCTACCGGATAGGGACATTGATTTTGGTATTGACCTGGTGCCGGGCACTCAGCCCATTTCTATTCCGCCGTATCGTATGTCACTAGCGGAGGGGTTCATTCGGCCTAGTGTATCACTTTGGGGTGCACCGGTTCTATTTGTGAAGAAGAAGGATGGCACTATGACAATGTGCATTGATTATATGAAATTGAACAAAGTAACAATTAAGAACAAGTATCATTTGCCGCACATCGATGATTTATTCGACCAGCTTCAGGGAGCGAGAGTGTTCTCCAAGATTGATCTCCGTTCAGGTTATCACCAGTTGAAGATCAGGGACTCAGATATTCTTAAGACAGCCTTCAGGACCTGATATGGTCATTATGAGTTCTTGGTGATGTCTTTTGGGCCGACCAATGCCCCATCAGCATTCATGTATTTGATGAACAATGTGTTCCGGCCTTATCTTGACTCATTTGTCATAGTCTTCATTGATGATATTCTGGTATATTCGCGTAGTCAGGAGGAGCACGCTGAGCATTTGAGAGTTGTGTTGTAGAGATTGAGGGAGGAGAAGCTTTATGCAAAATTCTCCAAGTAGTTTTGGCTCAGTTCAGTGGCTTTCTTGGGGCACGTGGTGTCCAGCGAGGGTATTCAGGTTGATCCGAAGTAAATAGAGGCGGTTCAGAGTTGGCCCAGACCGTCCTCAGCCACAGAGATTTGTAGTTTTCTTGGTTTGGCAGGCTATTATCGCCGGTTTGTTCAGGGATTCTCATCTATCGCATTGACCTTGACCAAGTAGATTCAGAAGGGTGCTTCATTTGTATGTCGGACGAGTGTGAGGAGAGCTTTCAAAAGCTCAAGACAGCTTTGACCACAGCTCCAGTGTTGGTTTTGCCATCAGCTTCAGGTTCGTATACCATGTATTGTGATGCTTCGAGAGTTGGGATTGGTTGTGTGTTGATGCAGAAGGGTAGAGTTATTGCCTATGCTTCTCGTCAGTTGAAGCCCCATAAGAAAAACTACCCCGTTCATGATTTGGAGTTGGCTGCCATAGTGCATGCGCTGAAAATTTGGAGGCATTACTTGTATGGTGTGTCCTGTGAGGTGTTTATTGATCATCGTAGCCTCCAGCACATGTTTAAGCAGAAGGATCTTAACTTGAGGCAGCGTAGATGGTTAGAGTTGCTAAAGGATTATTATATCACTATATTGTACCATCCGGGAAAGGCCAATGTGGTGGCCGATGCTTTGAGCCGAAAGGTAGTGAGTATGGGGAGTCTGGCATATATTCCAGTTGGGGAGAGACCTCTTGCAGTTGATGTTCAGGCCTTGGCCAATCGGTTTGTGAGATTAGATGTTTCGGAGCCCAGCCGGGTATTGGCTTGTATGGTTTCTCGGTCTTCCTTATATGATCGTATCAGAGAGCGCTAGTATGATGATCCGCATTTGCTTGTCCTGAAGGATAGGGTTCAGCATGATGATGCCAAAGATGTGACCATTGGTGATGATGAGGTATTGAGGATGCAGAGCCGGATATGTGTGCCCAATGTGGATGGGCTTCGGGAGTTAATTCTGGAGGAGGCCAATAGCTCGTGGTATTCCATTCATCCGGGTGCCACGAAGATGTATTAGGATCTAAGACAACATTATTGATGGAGAAGAATGAAGAAAGATATTGTGGGATTTGTAGCTCGGTGTCTCAATTGTCAGCAGGTGAAATATGAGCATCAGAGACCGGGTAGCTCTTCAGCAGATGGATATTCCCGAGTGGAAGTGGGAGAGATGGACTTTGTAGTTGGACTTCCACGGACTTTGAAGAAGTTCGATGTTATTTGGGTGATTGTGGATCGGTTGAGCGAGTCCGGGCACTTCATTCCTATGTGTACTACTTATTCTTCAGAGCGGTTGGAAGAGATCTATATCTGGGAGATTGTTCGGTTGCATGGTGTCCCAATTTCCATCATTTTAGATAGGGGCACTCAGTTTACATCGCAGTTTTGGAGGTCTGTGTAGCGAGAGTTGGGTACTCAGGTTGAGTTGAGCACAGCTTTACACCCTCAGACGGACGGGCAGTCCGAGCGCACTATTCAGATATTGGAGGACATGTTGCGTGCTTGTGTCATTGATTTCGGAGGGTCATGGGATCTGTTTCTACCGCTTACAGAGTTTGCTTATAGCAACAGCTATCAATCGAGTATTCAGATGGCTCTATATAAGGCTTTGTATAGGAGGTGATGTAGATCTATAGTTGGTTGGTTCGAGCCCGGTAAGGCTAGGCTATTAGGTACAGACTTGGTGCAGGATGCCTTAGAAAAGGTGAAGCTGATTCAGGAGAGGCTTCGTACAGTGCAGTCGAGACAAAAGAGCTATGCTGATAGAAAGGTTCAGGATGTGTCCTACATGGTTGGTGAGAAGGTTTTGTTGAAGGTTTCGCCCATGAAGGGTGTTATGAGATTTGGAAAGAAAGGGAAATTGAGTCCTCGGTTCATTGGACATTTTGAGGTGCTTCGGATGATTGAGGAGGTGGCTTATGAGCTTGCTTTGCTGCCTAGTTTGTCGAGTGTGCATCTGGTATTTCATGTTTCAATGCTCCGGAAGTATATTGGAGATCCGTCTCATGTTTTAGATTTCAGCACGATTCAGTTGGATGATGATTTGACTTATGATGTGGAGCTAGTAGCTAGTTTGGATCGTCAGGTTCGAAAGTTGAGGTCAAAGGATATAGCTTCGGTAAAAGTGCAGTGGAGAGTCGGTCCATGGAGAAGGCTACTTGGGAGACCGAGTGGGAGATGCAGAGCAGATATCCTTACTTGTTTGAGGCCTCAGGTATGTTTCTTGACTCGTTCGAGGATGAACATTTGTTTAAGTTGGGGAGGATGTGACGACCCGGACAGTCGTCTCATGAGTTACCGCTCTATTTTCCCTATTTCTACTTTGTTATGCTTTGTTTATCCGTGTTATGTGGTATCGGGTTGGTCGGATCGATTTCGGAAAGGATTTGGTAACGTTTGAGACACTTAGTCTTTTTAGAGTGAGTTTAAGTTGGAAAAGTCAATCGGATGTTGACTTATGTGTTAGAGGGCTCAGATGTGAGTTCCGATAGTTTAGTTAGCTTCGGGAGGTGATTTGTGACTTAGGAGCATGATCAGAATGAATTTTGAAGGTTCGTAGTAGATTTAGGCTTGAATTGACGAAGTTGATATTTTGACGATTTCCGGTTGGCAGGCGAGATTTTGATATAGGGGTCGGAATGGAATTCCGAGAGTTGCAATAGTTCCGTTGAGTCATTTGGGATGTGAGTGAAAAATTTTAAGTCATTCGGACATGGTTTGGTTGGTTTTTTTTATCAAAAGCAGAATATAGAAGTTTTTGAAAAATTAGGCTTGAATCCGATGTGTTTTGGTCGATTTGATGTTGTTTGAGGTGTTTTGAAGATTGGTACAAGTTTGAATAGGGTTTTGGGATATGTTGGTGCCTTTGGTTGAGGTCCCGGGGGCCTCGGGTGATTTCGGATGGGTGACGGGGAGTTGAGATGTTGTTGAAGCTGCTGAAATTTTCTACTTCTGGTATTTCTGCACATGCGGATTGGGGATCGTAGGTGCGATCTCGCAGATGCGGGGAAAGAAACCACAGAAGCGGAATTTAGCTGGGGAGTCAGGAAATCGCAGAAGCAGTTAATGGACCGCACCTGCAATGGCGCAGGTACGGCTGATGCATCGCAGATGCGGATTGGGGCCGAGTTAATAAAAAACCGCAGAAGCGGTTAGATGTCTACAAATGCGTACCGCAGAAGCGGTGGACTGGTCGCAGATACAAAAATCCCCGGACCAGAGGGTATATATTGTCTTCTTCGCAAAATTTTGCTAAGTTTATCATTTTTGTAGATGGGAAAGAGGCTAAGGCATAGGATTTCGAGAGGAATCAAAGGATATCAGTTGGATTCGACGCGAGTGGAGGCCGATTAGAGGGGAAAAGGTGTCGCGGAGTAGTATTTTCAACGGTTTGAGGTAAGTAACCATTGTAAATCTGGAACTGAGGGTACAAACCCCGGTATTTGACTTGTTTTGATAAATGTGGTGACACACATGCTGGGTGACGAGCTTGTGGACATGCACCGGTAGGGATTGTGACTTGGTCCGTCCCGTAGCGATTATTAAGCCGCGTATTTGATTTTGAAATATTATATTATTCCGTATTTTGGATATTTATACTGTATTATGGGTTGTATGCCATGTGTGGGGCCTTGTGCCGACCTGTAGAAACCCTTAGGGGCATTTTGACTGTTTTTCCTCACTTTACTTGCTAAAAACATATCCTCAGTCATGTTTTACCTGTTTAAATATTTAAAACTGGTTTTATATTTCCACTTCTAATTGTGAGGACTGTTTGGGCTGAGTTCCCTAATTTCTATTGTTGTGCCCGAGAGGTTGTGAGGCTTGCTGTTATTTCTATCGTTGTCATGCTCACCACCTCTGATTTCCCCTCCATCACCGCCTTCTGCTACCTTGTAGCTACTGTTGGATTACAGATCATATGGATCTTCACTCTTGCTATTGCCGATGTATATGCAATTTTGAACTTTTGGTCTCTGGCTTCTTGATAGCTGGTTGCAGTGCTCCCCTTTTGCAGTCAGGCCACCTTAACTTCTCTTATATGTAAATCAGTACATTTCAGTTTGGTCACATTTTCGTGAGGAATAACCTCTTTGTTGACAAAGTTAATGTAGAAGAACTATGTCAAAATTTAGGCCCAACATCGATTTTCAAGAGTTAAATAGATCTTCAAGCTTGGGTGACTATATCTAGAAGTTGTGTTGAGTTATGTGCCAAAAAAAATCCCTAACCCTATTATTTCCTCTACCACATTTAAGGAATGATCATATTTAAAGCTCAAGAGAAGAAAATTCAAATTAATGAAAAACAGAATTAGCCGTGGTGATATATTTTGTTTTTTTATACCGTTGGAGTGTTGGTGGCATATATTTGATCCCTTACTTTAGTTTTGTTGCATGGGCTTGTTGACACAATTTTTATATTATAAACGGTGTTTGCCGTATTTTAGCTTCTTTTTGTCCATATTGGTTAGGCGTATTTATAGCGATATACTTTCCGTGGAATCCCGTAAATTTTCTTATTGGTGTAATCGATAACCGAATCGATAAGCCCCAAAAATCAATAAATCGAAATCGAAAAAATTGAAACCTTATTGAAACAATAACGATAAGCATATGTATAAATCGATAATCGATAAGTAATTATCGATAAGGGTCAAAATCGAATCGATAAATCAAATGCACACCCCTACCTGTGCCTGCACTGGGACTTGAGGCTGCTCTAAGACCTGAGGCTGGCTAGAGGAACCTCCCTGCGGGTCCTCCAACTCAATCACTGCATCATCCATCTATGGGATCACCCTCCTCCTCTTTGGTGCCCTCTGCATCTCTTGCTCCTTCTCCGGCTCAGTCTGAGCTGCTGGAGGCTGCTCATGCACCAATGGCCCAATGGTAGATGATCAACAGCCTTAATCTTCTCCACTTCTACCCTCAACTCCTTTGATGCTCGAGTCTTTCTCAGTTTCTTTGTCTCCTTTGCCAGCTTATTCAATGCCTTCCCATGAGTACCTACAGCCTCCAATATCAACTGCTGGTTCTCCAGGAGCTTCTTCTGGTTGTTCAGAAGCTCTTTGAGAGTCTCCTCCACTGAAGCTAGAACCTGTGGCTGTAGGGGTACGGACTGGGCTGCCACCGAGCTAGGAAACACAGATAGCTTAGAAGTAGCTGGCTGCATCCAGTTGTTGATACTGGCAAGTGTTTGGCTCAAACAATGGGCAGTCAATAGGTAAGTTGAGGATGAGGGGATATCTAGAGCAGTGACAGTAGAGGGTCCTGAGGCAATATCTGGTGTGGCTGAGGGAGGTTGAGAAAAAGTGACTACTACTATTACTGGCTCTTCAGACTGGCCAGTAGAAGTAGTGGCTTTACCTTTAGGATCTTTGGCTTTGGGGTTGTCATCAGCCTTGAGGTTGTACCATGAAAAGGGCATCTTTGGTTTCACCTTCACATCAAACATCCTTTTCTCCACATCCTAGTCCTCGAAGTACATTGTCAGGAAATTTGGGAAGGGGTATGATTTATCACCTTCATTGACCACCCTTGTGATCACCCTAGACATAACATTCCCGATGTTCATAGGGTACCCCGCCATAATAGAAGCCACCAATATCGGCCGGGAGACAGGTAGAGAGTTCTCATAGGTAGTGGGGTCCAGCCTGCTGCATACAAAAGTCTCCCACCCCTTTGCCTCAGTTTTTCTCATAATTTGAACCCCTGATGTCAACCAAGCTAGGGTGGTGCCCGGGAGTGCCAGGTATTCTGCTAACCACGGACGGGCTGCCTCATCCAATGCTACCTTTTCTATGTATAATGATTCATCTTCCTCCGGAAAGCCCAGGTAGTCATTAATTGTCTTCCCATCAAACTTCACAGTCAAATTCCGCACCTTAGTCACTTTAGTGCCCTTTTTGATGTGGGTAGCATTAGCGTAGAACTCCTTGACTAAGTGCTCATTTGCATCCCAAACTTTGCTTATAAACTATTTCCAGCTCAGTCTCTCTCTGAATTGCCTCTTCACATTAGGGTTGTGAGGCAGAAGGTCCCTCTCAATGAAATTTCGCTCAAGAATCAATTTCCTCTGGGGTCACCACTCTCGAAACTTGTGGTATGCAATCTCACTAACAAATCTCCTTTGCCATGCCTTCGGGTTTCTAGTTCTTTCCACCCCCTTGTTTGGGGTTCTCCCCCTTCTTCTTCTTCATCAATGACCGGTGTTGAAGCTGTGGGTGATGTAGATGTTGCACTATCACTGCTCTCTGCTGAGCCCTCAGACGACTTAGAAGAAACTTGAACTAAAGTTTGAGCAGTAGGAGAGGCCGGAGGTGTAGGCATATATCTCAATCTAAACCTCCCCCGGAAGTCAGGTACATACTCCAGCACTTAATCAGACTCAGATGCCTCCTGGGAGGGCACATACTAACTTCCCTCTGAATGGGAAGCAGCTCTATCTGCAGCCTTTATTTGTTTCCTGGTTTCCCCAATTGCTTTTCGGACTTGGGGGGTCAATTTGATCATTTCTCGTTCCCTACCCCGAGAGGACTCTCCTTTTCCTTTCTGTTTTCACCACCTCCTCTTGATTTAACCATTGTTTGCAAGTGGAATTCAATTAAAGTTTGTTAGTATCACAGTACCAGAAGAAACAATGAAGAGTATGACTGAAAACAGCTGACCGCGGACCGCATAAAAAGCATTGCGGCCATAAAGGCACCACTGTAATCGCATAAAATAGCACCGCGGACCTCAGTGGGGTAGGACTCAGACTACCCACTCTCTGAATAAGGTCACCACGAACCGCGAAAAATTGCATCGCGGCAGCAGTGAAGCACCACGGACTGCGAATAATCAACCGCGACCGCGGTCCTTAAAATTGGCCTCTCTGAAGTTTACCACCGCAGACCGCGGAAAAACACATCGCGGTCGTGAAGAGGCACCGCGGACCGTGAAAAATCAACCGTGGTCGAGGTAAGCATTACGCAGCAACACAAACCTACGGTTTCAAATTTTTGCACATTTTAGCCTTAATCCACATATTATTAACCCACTAGGTAGTTAATCACCATGTTCGACTAATTAACCCTAATCTAAACAACATTATGTAACCCTCAGTAAAAAAATTGAAAGAGAAAGGGAAGAAGAAGAAGTATGAACTAACAAAGTAAAAGAGAATAAAACAAAATTAAAGACTAGGGAAAGATTTGAAGTACCAGAGATGAGATGCAATACATATGACTGAGAATCAGTGTTTGAATTTGTGCACTTAGGGTAGTGATGAACAGTACTTTATCTTTTTAGAGAGCAAATGAGCGAAAAGTTTAAAAGGAGGCCTGAGGTCCTATTTATAAAAAAAGGACCTGGGACCCACGCTACTTACCACCGCGGAATGCATATAATGCACCGTGGTTTGCGGTAATTAAACCCAAGAGGCACTGGCAAGGACTGCACCGCAAACCGTAGAAAATGCTCCGCGGCCGCGGTAGGGCACCGCGGACCGCGAAAAATGCATTGCAGCCGCGGTGAAAACTTTAGAGAACCTCCACTTTTGGCCATTTAGCACTGTGGACTGCAATGAAATTTTGCCCCCGTGATAAGGCCATTGCGGCCGCAAAAAATGCAATGCGTCAGTAGTCCAAATTTTAGAGAGTGCAACATTTTTTCTAATTTTGTCCTGCACTGCATCAAAACAACCCTACACACATCTCACAACCAGTTAGTCCAAAAGTAAATCCTACACTAAAAAGAAAATCAAAGAAAAACGGAAAGAAAGACACATGGGTTGCCTCCTAAGAAGCGCCTGATTTAATGTCGCGGCACGACGCAGGTTACAATCAAATCACTTTAGATGGATCAGTGCCACCACGTGGCTGTCATCAATCTTGCCAAGAAAGTGCTTGACTCTGTGCCCATTAACTCTGAAGATCTCTCCATTTTTGTTCAAGTGCACCAAATGGAATCACAAGCACCACTTCAAAAGGTCCACTCCATTTCGACTTAAGCTTTCCCGGAAACAGACGTAACCAAGAATTGAACAAGAGAACAAAATCACCCATTTTGAACTCCTTTCCAGGAGCATACTTGTCATGAAGGTACTTCATCTTGTCCTTGTACAAGGACGAACTGGAGTAGGCATGAAATAGGAATTCATCAACTTCATGAAGCTACTCCATACAAAGATTTGCTGCCATATCCCATTCAAGATTTAGCTTCCTCAAAGCCCACATGGCCTTGTGCTCTAACTCAACCGGTAGATGGCAAGCTTTCCCAAATACCAACCGGTACGGAGACATACCATCAGAGTCTTGTAAGCAGTCCTATAAGCCCATAGAGCATCATCCAATTTCTTTGACCAATCGGTCCTATTTGCATTGACCGTCTTTGATAATATACTCTTGATTTCCCTGTTTGAGACTTTAACTTGGCCACTCTCTTGAGGATGATAAGGAGTAGAAACTTTGTGATTGACACCATACTTTGCAAGCAAAGTGTCAAAAGCTCTATTGCAAAAATGAAACCCCCATCACTTTTGATTGCTCGAGGAGTGCCAAACCTAGTAAAAATACTCTTATTGAGAAACGCAACAACACTCCGGGCCTCATTATTGGGTAAAGCCACGACCTCAACCCACTTTGAAACATAGTCAACTGCCACTAGAATGTATGTGTTGCCACATGAACTAACAAACAGGCCCATGAAATAAGTTCCCCACACATCAAAAAGATCAACTTCGAGAATAGTATTGAGAGGCATCTCATCCTTCTTCGAAATTCCACCCGCTCTTTGACATTTGCCGCCTCTCTTTACAAGTTCACTTGCATCCTTGTACAAAGTTGGCTAGTAAAACACACAACTAAGAACCTTTGAAGATGTCCTCGCCCCACCATGATGACCACCATAGGGGGAGGAATGACAAGCCTCTAAGATACTCAATTGCTCCTCTTCCGGGACACACCTCCAGATCACGCCGTCAGTGCAGATCTTGAACAAGTACGGCTCATCCCAATAGTAGTCCACTATCCCGTTTAAGCTTCTTCCTTTGGTTAGAAGAGAGCTCATACGAGACAATACCGGTCACAAGGAAATTAGCAACGTCCGCAAACCATGGCATACCATTCACCGACACAGAAAGGAGTTGCTCATCGGGAAATGAATCATTGATCTCTAGGACATCACAAGGCCTCCCCTCCTCCTCCAAGAGGGACAAGTGGTCCGCCACTTGGTTTTCACACCCTTTCCGGTCCACAATCTCCAAATCAAACTCTTGAAGTAACAAGACGCATCGCATCAGCCTAGCTTTGGAATCTTTCTTCATCATCAAGTATCGAAGTGTGGCATGATCGGTATGAACTATGACCTTGGCTCCCATGAGATACGGCCTAAATTTCTCCATTGTGAACACAATAGCCAACAACTCTTTTTCAGTCACCGTGTAATTCATTTGAGCATCATTCATTATCTTGCTCGCATAATACACCGAATTAAACATTTTATTCACTCTTTGACCCAAGACTTCCCCAACTGAAACATCACTCGCGTCACACATGAGCTCAAAAGGAAAGCTCCAATTGGATGCGGTAATAGTAGAAGTGGTGGTCAACTTGTACTTGAGGAGTTCAAAAGCTATCATGCATTCCTCATTGAACACGAACTTGGCATCTTTTTCCAATAACTTACACAAGGGATTCACCACGTTCGAAAAGTCCTTGATAAATCTCCTGTAGAACCACGCATGCCCAAGAAAACTTCTAACCCCCTTGACTGAGGTAGGAGGAAGAAGCTTTGAGATTACTTCAAATTTGGCTTTTTCTACCTCTATGCCGTGCTTTGAGATCTTATGGCCGAGGACAATGCCCTCCTCGACCATAAAGTGGCATTTCTCCTAATTAAGCGCAAGATTGGTTTCTTCACAACGGGCCAACACCCTATCAAGATTTTTCAAACATTTATCAAACGAGTTACCCACAACACTGAAGTCATCCATGAACACATCCAAAATGTCCTCCACTATGTCAATAAATATGACCATCATACACCACTGGAATGATGTTGATGCATTACACAACCCAAATGGTATCCTAGAAAAAGCAAAGGTACCATACGGACA
Source organism: Nicotiana sylvestris (assembly GCF_000393655.2). NCBI lineage: Eukaryota > Viridiplantae > Streptophyta > Magnoliopsida > Solanales > Solanaceae > Nicotiana > Nicotiana sylvestris. Next base: position 96,168,578 of record NC_091058.1, read on the forward strand.
AGTGAAGGTGGTTTTCTCTTAATCTTCTGGAGCAATCAAAATTTGGTTGTACCCAGAATACCCATGCAAGAAACAGTAGAAGGAACGCCCAGCAAGTCTATCTAGCATCTGATCAAGAAAAGGCAATGGAAAGTGATCCTTGCGGGTCACTTTATTCAACTTGCGATAATCCATGCACACCCTCCATCCGGTGACAGTCCTTGTAGGAATCAAGTCATTTTGCGCATTGGTAACCACGGTCAAACCACCCTTCTTTAGCACACATTGCACCGATGAAGTCCAAGAGCTATTAGAGATGGGGTACACAACTCCGGCATCCAACCACTTGATCACCTCCTTTTTCACAACTTTTTGCATTGCCTCATTCAACCTCCTTTGATGTTCCACAGAGGGCTTTACATCATCTTCAAGATTAATCTTGTGCATACAAAAGGTGGGGCTTATCCTCCGAATATCAGCTAAAGTCCATCCAATTCTTCCGTTTTTGGAGCACCGTCAATGTGGCATCTACCTGCATGTTAGTAAGACAAGAGGAAAGAATAACTGGCAAAGTTGAACTAGGGCCTAAGAATTCATACCTGAGATGTGGAGGCAACGTCTTCAACTCCAACACGGGAGGTTCCTCGATTGAGGGCTTTGTTGGTGGAGTCTTCCTATTCTCAAGATCCAAATAGTTTTCGAGGCTCATAAGAGTAAGAGCCCATTCCATGTAATTGACACACTCCACCCGGCTTTCATCCTCATTTACATCAAGATTCAACAATACTGCCTCTAGAGGGTCCTCTACATTGATCATTGCACTAGTATTATCAACTATGACTGCCGTGACAAGATCCACAAAAGAGCACACTTCAGAACTGTTGGGATGTTTCATTGACTTGCACACATGAAAGACCACTTTCTCATCACCCACCCGGAAGGTGAGTTCCCCTGCTTCCACATCAACTAAAGCCTTCTCAGTTGCAAGGAAAGGTCTTCCTAATATGATCGAAACCTCATAATCTACCTCACAATCCAAGATCACAAAATCAGTGGGCAAAATGAACTTGTCCACCCGAACAAGAACATCATCTACAATACCAAGCGGCCTCTTCATAGTTCTATCCGCCATTTGCAACCTCATTGAAGTAGTCCTAGGTTTCCCAATACCCAAAGTCTTGAAAATGGAGTAAGGCATTAAGTTGATACTTGCCCCCCATCACATAGAGCTTTTGCAAAGTTTGCACTCCCAATGGTGCAAGGAATGGTGAAAGCACCAGGATCTTCTAGCTTCGAAGCCATTGAGTGCACTATTACACTAACTTGGTGGGTCATATTGATGGTCTCATAATCCATGGATCTTTTCTTTGTTAATAAGTCTTTCATGAACTTGGTGTACCACGACATTTGTTCTAGAGCCTCCACTAAAGGCACATTAATTGATAAGCTCTTCATCATGTCAATAAACTTCTTAAACTAGTTCTCATTTTTCTACTTCGCAAGCATTTGAGGATAAGGTGGAGGTATCCTTGGCAAAGGAGCCTTGGCTTTAGGCAAAACTATTTCTGGCATGTCTATTACTTATTACCTAGACAGGTTCACGTCATTCCGAGTTTCCACCTCGGTATCTTGGATATCAATCTTCACTTCCTCATTTATGTTCTTGTCAGTCACATTCACCACCACCAAAGGAATCTCATCCTCTTTCAACTCAACTTCATCACTCAAAATTTCTTTTTGTTTGGAGGCATTCACATCACCGCCTTGTCCACTTCTTGTAGTTACTGCCATTACACGCCCGAAATTGTTCGCACCCTTCGCGTTGACTACCGTATCACTAGGTAGAGCCCCCTTAGGGTGAGTATTCAAGGATTGTGATATTGGGCCTAATTGAACCTCCAAGTTTCTGATTGAAGTATTGTGGGATGCCAACTGGGCATCAGAGTCAGCATTCTTTTTCATCATCTGTTCAAACATCATTTTGATTCTACCCATTTCATTATTGGAAGAACTAGGACCTTGGGATGGAACTGGGGGTGGATTGTTCTGTTGTTGATACATCGGGGGCCTTTGAAAGCCTTGCCCCCGATTTCCTTGATTACCATTGTTCCAACCATCCTAATTGTTATTTCCACCCTAGTTGTTGTTGTTGCCACTCCAATTACCTTGATTGTTCTGATTATTGCTCTGGTTGGCCCAATTTGAATTTTGGTCGTTGTTCCCCCAATTACTATTCCCTTGTTGTTGTTGTTTTCCCCAATTGCCTTGGGGTCTCCATTGTTGTTGGTTAGAAAATTGCCCCTTTAGTCCTAATAGTTGTTCACGTATTGCACTTCTTCATTCTGCTCATCATACCCATCATTTTGGAACCTACCACTATCTTGGTCATATTGATCCGAACTCCCTTGGTTCTATTGACCTCTTTTTTTTCTTTTGTTCACTAACATGTTGACACCCTCCATAGCATTTACTTGTCGTGGAGATTGAACCTGCTGTAATTGTGCCTTTGCTAGCTGGTTCATTGTTGTTGTCAGTTCTGCTATTGCTTGCCCATGATCATGGATCTATTTGTGCAAATGAATGACCGTGGGGTCACCCTGTGGCGCATTGGCTCTACTTTTCCAAGTGGAGGACGTGTCAGCCATCTCATCCAATATTGCATTAGCCTCATCATACGGTATATTTATGAAATTTCCCCCGATGAGTTGGTTCACTATGCATTGATTTGTTGTGTTAATGCCTCAGTAGAATGTCTGTTGTATCATTACCTCAGTCATATCAGTATTTGGACATTCCTTTACCATGATCCAGTATCTCTCCCATATCTCATGTAGTGGTTCGTTGGACTCCTATTTGAAAGCTAAGATTTCATCCCTCAAGGTCTCCATGTGGCCCAGCGAGAAGAACTTTGCAATGAATTTATCTGCCAACTCATCCCAAGTAGTGATGGAATGGTTGGGAAGCCTTTTAAGCTAGTCCAAAGCCTTCCCTCTAAGTGAAAAAGGGAATAATCTCAACCGAAGTGCATCCTCTGACACATTTGTTTTTGTGATCCCCCAACAGGTATCCACGAAGCCCTTAAGATGTTTTTAAACATTCTTATGGGGAGAACCTGTGAAATACCCTCGTTGCTCCAACAAAGTCAGCATCACATTTATAATTTGGAGATTACCCGCCGGATCCGGGGTGGGACAACTGCACTAGCATATCCTTGGTTTGGAAGCACCCGAGGAGCCGCTCTTGAAGGTGGCGGGGGGGGGGGTCTGGAACATTATCATTGGCATGGCGGCCTCTCTTTTGAGCTTGAGGCACTATAGGTACCTCATCATCAATATTTTCATCTACCTTCTCCCCTGGTGGAAGATCTCCAAGAGGCGCGTTATTTTCCGCCATTTTGTACCTGAGTTAGCAACACGTACAAATTAGTAACACGGAAGGAAAGAAAAACAACACACAAAACTATTTAGATAGATAGCCAAAACCGTTAGCTCCCCGGCAACGGTGCCAAAAAGTGATCAGGTCCAACCCTACACCACTATAGAGTGGCGAGAGCGGTCGATGAAGCTTTTACCCGAGAAGGTCGGGATCGAATCCACAAGGAGCTACAACAATGTTTGAAGTTGGATTTCTATCTAATCTAGCAGTGTGTAGTGCTCTTAATTACACTTCCAATCATATTTGTTTTTTTGTTACTTCTAATTTTATGCTAATGATATGCGAAATTAAGGTTTTCTAAATGGTTAAAGAGGCACTAGGGAAGTGACTTTCCCCTAGGTGAATACTTGACAGGGTCTAAAGCCTAAGGCAAAGTTCTTATGTTTAGGATCGCGATATAGCCAATGCACGACACTACTCACTCTATACCTCTCGTTAGCTTGAGTGACTTTGCCCTAATTGACTTTCTCAAGACCAATTGAGTGTCAAAATTGTGCAAGTAATATAGGCTCAAGTTGGGTATTACTATCTCTAGGTTTAACCCTTTAATTGGGGCTATCAATCTCTTAAATTCGCCCCAATTCCTTATTGACCTGATTTTCCTAGACTCAAACTCTCTTTCTCAAGAAGAACCCAAGTCAAAAAGGCACAAATTAGTGTTTGTAACCACTAATTCAACATAGAAAACATAAATCAGGCCAAATATCAACCAACCATAAACATTTAAGCCTTAAAACAAGAGACTCATCAAATACCTACACTAGGTTTGAGCCACAACCCTAGCTAATGGGTCTAGCTACTCATAATAATGGAAGAAATCAGATATTTAGATGAAGAATAACCCATAAAATATAATTACAAGCTAAGCGTCTAAGATTCAATGTTAAACTAGCTACAAATTACTCAAAATAGACTAAAACTGCCGTTCACGTGCTCTTCTAAGATAAAAATACCCTAAAAATCTGAAAAAGAAGTATTTATACAAGGCCGAATTTTCTGGACAAAAATACCCCTAACAGAGGTAGGCTTTTTGGCTTCACTTCTATGTCTCTGAATCTGGCCACCGCGGATCGCATAAAATGCACCGCAGTCGTGGTGGCTTCACCGCGGACCGCAACAGATGGACCGCGGTGTCTTGAAACTTCCAAAATCCTATCTCTCTGAATCCCCTCTCCGCGGACCACAACAAATGGACTGCGTCCACGAAGAGGCTACCGTGGCTGCGAATAATCTACCATAGACCACACTGCTTAGACCCCCAGGATTGCATCTCTCTGAACTTATCCACTGCAGACCGCACTAAATGGACCGCGGCTGCGGTGGGTCTTTTGCAGCCGCAATGGATTTTACGTTGCAGTGGTGCTTTGACTTGTTCTTGGCACTTGTGCAGGTTTCACTCCTTTTTGAGCTTGTTTTGACTTCTTGTCACTTTTTTGACCAAACACTACAAGCAAGCACAACATGTAAGCTTTCGGGATTACTTGTATACATTTTTAATCCAAAACTCAAGCAAAAGGAGTATAAAATAAACTAGAATCCCTAGTTATCATTTCACCATGCAGAATTTCGGATCCAGTACGATCCCTATCATATCTAGGTGGGTCCAAGAAAAACAATCTGTGTTATTTAAAAGAAATGGAATGAGTTTTTCCTTGAGATTGGGAGTCAACCCCGTGCCCGAGTATACCTTTCGATCGGGCAGATTCTCGATCAGCACGATTTGTTCCAGCTCTTCGACTGTTGACTTCGTTACATCAGAGTCATCGAGGATTATGAAGGTTCGAGGTATCATATAATCATCATCCTTAAAAGATTCCTGCTCCTCTGACCGGGCAGAGGCCGACGACTGTGGTTGCTATTTGACCTCTTACTTTCCCTTCGATTCCGATTCCTTTGTTGATGAAAGTATCGATACTGGTACTACGTCATTGATTGCGAACATTTCTTTGGTGGCGGGTTGTTCACCGTACACCGTTTTGATTCCTTCCGATGTTGGGAACTTCAGGACTTGATGAAGCGTCAGGGGTACTTCCCTCATGTTACGGATCCAAAGCCTCCCGAGCAACGCGTTGTACCTCATGTCGCCTTCGATCATATGGAACTTTGTTTCCTGGATGGTACTGACCACATTTACTGGCAAAATGATTTCCCCTTTGATGGTTTCACTTGCCATGTTGAAGCCATTAAGTATATGAGTTGCGTGCAAGATTTGATCTTGGAGGCCGAGTTGCCTACGACCCATGATCGAATAATATTTGCCGAGCTTCCTGGATCAATTAACACACATTTAACTTGAATTTTATTCATAAGGATAGCTATTACCAATACATCGTTGTGGGGTTGTTTGATCCCTTTTGCATCCTCGTTATTGAAAGACAAGGTTTCTTCTAGTAAATAGTCCTGAGTTCGCTTCTCCCTCGTGATTATCACTTTGGTGCGTTTAAATACTGGTCCTTGAGGAATATCGACCCACCCAACGATCATATGAATTACATGCTAGGTTCTTTCTGCTCATTCTGTCTATTTGAGTCTCTGCTTTTGAAGTAGTTCTTGGCTCAATAACTTAAGAATTCTTGACCCTCGTAAAATAAAAGAGATACCTCCTCCCTCAGTTGTCTGCAATCTTCGGTTTTGTGACCATGGGTACCATGGTATTTGCATATTTGGTTAGGGTTCCTTTGAGCTGGATCGGTCTGTAAGGGACTGGACCATCTACTATCCTTGATTCGTCCAATGGCTGACACAATACCCAATGCATCGATGCTGAAGTTGTATTCTGATAGTCGTGGTGCTTTCGTGGGCTCGACATGTTTATCGAAACCAGTTTTACTTATGAGCCCTCAGGAGCTCTATCCTCGATCAATCCTTCGATTATTTCGAACGAGATTCCATCCCGAGCCGCCATTTTTACGATCTGCACTGTATGGTTGGTACCGATCTTTATTCGATCGGGGTTATCTGTTGATGTCCCTTTGAATTCTGTCGAAGGGCCTGTTTAAATAAACGGAACCGAACGAGGTTCCCAATTGATCATCCTCAACCCTGATCTTTGATCGGTATCGATTATGTACATCGGCCCAGGTCACAGCTAGATATTCAATCAAATTTTGCTTTATTGTCATGATGCTATCGAACGTCGCTCGTTCAAACCTTGAGTGAAAGCTTGAACAACCCAATCATCTGTGACCGAGGGTAGGCCCATGCATTCCATCTAAAACCGAGACACAAATTCCCTTAACATTTCATTGTCATTTTGTCTTACTTTGAAGAGGTCTGACTTCCTATTCGCAACCCTTATTGCTCTGACGTGTGCTTTTACAAACAAATCTGCAAGCATGGCGAAGGAATCGATGGAATTGGGCGGCAAATTGTGGTACCATATCATCGCTTCTTTTGATAAAGTCTCTCCAAACTTTTTCACTAGAACGATTTCAATCTCATTGTCTTCTAAGTCATTCCCCTTTATTGTGCATGTATAAGAAGTAACACGCTCATTAGGATCGGTGGTCCCTATGTAGTTGGGAATTCTAGCATACGAAATTGCTTCAGGATGGGCTTCGGAGCTGCACTTGCAGGGAAATGCTTTTGCACAAACTTCTTCGAATCTAAACCCTTTAGAATTAGGGGTGCCCCGGTATTTTCTTAACACGTGAGTTGTATGTTTCTACCTTTTTATTATTGGCCTCGATTTTCTTTTCACCTGATTCGATCCGTTTAGTGAGCTCCTCGAACATCTTCATAATGGCAGGGTCAGTCCCCGACTCATTGGCATTCGGTTTCTCCGGTACAGGCTCGACTCTGTAAATAACTTCTTGTAATGTTTCGAGCTCAATTCTACTTGGTGCTCGATTCTGATTTTGGAGTTGTGCTATCGTACCTTGTTGAGTCTGCAATATCTCGAATATCATTCGAAGGCTAATTCCACCTTCTTCACCGCTCTGTGCATTTTGATCATCTGCTTGAGCATCCCTATGGACACTATTCTCTAGGTCGACGCCTAAATTCCCATTGATGGCAATACATGAGCTGACATCGACTGGATCTACGGCTGGCGGTCCATCAGGGTTGACTGGAGGTACTCCATTTCTCAGGGTGACTATGTTTTCGTTCTCGCCAAGAAGACCAAGGCCGTTGTCTGTGTGAGTGGGTGCTACTTGAGAGTTTGACATATTGATTCCTGAAATCAAAGACACTTACGAGAACAAACATAAAGCAGTGTGTATTGTAAATGCCTAATTTTGCACTTTCGTTTTATTTGTTTCTTATGTATGTAGGCATTAGAGTTATATTATTTATTGAGGGGATTAAGGGGATTGATCTTGTCATTTTAAGGCCAAAATTGGCCCAAATATGGACCAAAACCAGCGGCCCAAAGCTCCAGACCCGCCCAGTTTTCAGGCCCTAACTGGACACATCAAAACGACGTTGCTTTGGTTAAGTGGCTGAGATTCAATCTCAACCACTCATCTTGGATTGATCCAGCGGTCACCATTTAATCTCCATTTTTGGTATTTAAACCTTAAAATGGCCGAATTTTGCCCTCATTTTTTCCCTATTTTCTTTCATCTTCCTCTCTCTTCTCATTCTCTCATCTCTTTTTTGAGACCGCCCCTAAACCCTTGCGCCGCCGACCGAAAATTGCCTCACGGTGGTGGCGCACCTCTATTCCTCACCAAAATCTCACCATCTCCTCCTCTCACTCCCCTCATTACAAATCCATGAACCAAATCCTCCAAATCTCCACCAATCTCCAAAAATCTACTAAAATCCAAAAAAAACCTAGCCTATTTTGTCCCCATATTGATGAGTTCCACGCCCCATTTTCACATAAAACTTGCATATACGTGTATTTCTTGCTTGGTTCTATCTCTTTGTGTTAGTTTCAAGTCCAAACTCCGGCGACCGGAAGTCCAGCGTCCACCACTGCCTGCCACCTCTGCCACCACCACGGCTTCTCCGTCTTTGTTTTTTCCGACCTAAAGGCACTTGTTTCTTTTTGGCAAGATGCTGAAATCTATTGGTTTAGCGTCTTCCAAAAAAAACATGCGCCTCAGGGGCGGACAGCCACCACTTAACATCTTCGGCATCATCTCGTTACTCGATTCGACGTCGAGTGTCTCAAAATTTGGTATAAACTCAAACTCGAAACCTTTCTTCCATGTTTCTAATTTTTGTTTCACCACTGTTCTATCGTAGTTCTTTGTAGTGTATATTTTTCTAGCAATCCTTTGATTCTCGTCTTTGTTGGTTAATTAGTTTGTCTCGCTAGTAATATGTTTGTGTTTTACTTTAAGTCGTTAAGTTTGAATTATGTTTTCTGATTTTGCTTTAGTTTAAACTACTAAGTTCTATTAAGCCTTCACTAGTCAATACTTGTATTTGCTTAATCCCTAAGTTCTGGTTCTGTTTGATTGATTCATAGTTCAATATTAAGGTTTAGTTACATGTTTGTGGTGTTTTAACTAAGTTCTAATTATATATTTTGGTTTGAGGCAAACTAAGTTTGGTATTAATTGTTTTAAAGGTGATGTTAGCTAAGTTGATCATGATTTAGGGTATGAAGTAGCTTACTTTTTAGCATTAGAGCGGCTGAAAGTACATTTTCCTCCATGTTCTTGTCACTTTAGTTGGTTTGGACTGTCTTTTTTCCTTTTTGGACAGTCCTTGAACCGACTTTTAACACACAAAAGTGAGTCTTTTGAGCAGTTTTTGATGAACAAAAGTCAGTCCTTTTGGACAGACTTTTGGTGAACAAAAAGCTGTCCAAAAATGACTTTCTTTGCTTACTTAACGACTTCTTCTTTCATATTTTAAGGGGACACTGAGAAAAAATATCTTTTACTCTGCATGAACACACAAAAACTTGAGAATAAAAAATAGCATTTGAACACTTAATAGTAAGCTGAAAGTGGTGAGCTTTTGTGAGCGAATTCTCTGAAGCAAGATTTGTTGGGTTTAAGGGTCTTTCTGGGTTGTTTCTCGGGTCAAATGTTGCCGATTTGCTGCTGGTTGTTGCTGTTTTTTGGTTGTCATTTTTGCTGGAATGTCATTCATTTTGCTGTATTTTGGCGTTCCTCTATTTTAGGTAACTCCCTCAATTGATGTAGTAATTCTCGATCCAATGATGAATGAGAATTAGAATCAAATGATTCGAGCTTTTATATTATGTTTCATGCCATGAATATGTTGTGCTCCTTTTGACTATTTGATACATGTATTGGATATATGTGATGTAATAGTTCTAGTTTCATTATTTCCTTGTCAAATTATTAGATCTATAAGTTGTGTTAGGTATTAACGATGTATGTACCGGAAACTAGCATTTTGATTTTCATTGTATCATTGTAGAATTTGCATAAAGTCATTAACTTAGAAGAACAAGCCACATGCCTAATTATCCCTAGTAGGATCGTTTTGTTTCATCATGTGTATTTGACTTAGCGAAGCTCGGCACAGGAACTGGGTCTGTATAAGATGTATCCTTTTTGAGACCATCATGTTCACTTATGTGCTACTTGCTGCATCATTTGGAAGGCTTGCTTACATTTGTTGACCAGCTTTAGAAAATTAGTTGAGCGAAAAGGAAAATCATTCCACTAGTTTTGTACAAATAATTTATTTTTACTAAATAAAAATGGTCTAGTCTTGATTCGAACTACGCGGGTTTGATTCTCACCGGATGTGAGATACGTAGGTAACCTTTATCGGGTCCAGCCCCCAATTTCAAAAATCAAAAAATATTTTCCTTTAATCTTTGATATATCAAATCGAGAAATTTTAAAAAAAAAACAAAAAAAAGAATTTGAATTACAAAATATTTTTGTTTTTCTTTCGGAAATTAACAAGAAAACTCATAATCCAAAAATATTTTCGGAAATTCAAAAGAAAAAATTAAAAATCTAAAAAAAATTCTTTCTTTTTAGAAGTCCTTCTTTCGAAGTATCCAAAAAAACAAAAAAAAATCGAAATGCAAAAAAACAAAATTCTTTCTTCTTTTGAAGTCTTTCTTTCAACAATTCCCACAAAAAAAAATCCTTGTTGGGAGCTTTCGTTATCTATTTGCATATGAGTAAAAAAGAGAAAAAAAAGAGTTAGTTGATTTATTTATTCCTGATTTCCCTGAACTACGTAATGATCTGATTCATTCGGCGACATGATACGTAGGAAACCCCCAAAAGGTTCGATCAAATATTTTTCAATGACTCTAAGTGAGGGATCAAAATAAGGCGAGTGAAAGGAAAAACGAAAAAACCTGATAAGCTGGAATGAAACATGAAGCCTTCCAAAAGCATGGTAGAGATGGTGATAATTTTAGGAGTATAGCATATTTACGTGTGATTTCTATCTGTAAAATGCTTAACCCTTACATGTTTGTTGCCTTTTACCCAGTAAGCTTAAGGTGGTTGGTTTGTGGTGAAACTAGCAACACATCATTATTTCACAAGATCTAAGGGAATGGTGGTAATGGATAACAGTGATGAAATCGAGTTGGTCAGTGACAATCCTCAAGGTCAGTCAGTTGAGAAAGAGTCGGAGGAAATAAGAAAAATATACGCAATAACTGCTAGATGTATATCAAGCTTAGGTTTCCGGTCAACCTCCACCCCAGGGTCCCTCAAAGGTAACTTCCACTGTACCACAAGCTACCCAACCATCGCTCCATGCAGCGAGCGATCGCATTCTACCACCAGGGTATGTGCCAAACTACAGATTCCATGCTGCCCCTGGCACCTCTAATATACGACCTCTAATCGCACCGGTCAGGAACACCCCTCTCGTCGTGTCTGGCGCTCCGGTATATACAATCCCACCACCACTTCATGTGACGAGGCCGAGCAATGAGTCACCATCTCATGTTTATGATGGCCAATACTATTCTCCAAATATGGTTTTCAGGGTCTCGGCTCCATACAATCAGACTTCTCAGTATGAGTCACCAATGGAAAATGAAAAGCCTGCCAAGATGGTTAAGCCAGATGAGATGGCCAGGAAAATGAAAAGTCTTGAACAGAACATAAAGAACATACATGGACTAGGTGGTCACAAAAGTGTTTCATTCAGTGATCTATGCATGTTCGCTCACATCCATTTGCCACCACGGTTCAAGACCCCAAAATTTGAGAAACATGATGGACACGGTGACCCTATTGCCCACTTGAAAAGGTGTTGCAACCAGCTGAGGGGTGCAGGAGGAAAAGAAGAGTTGTTGATGGGTTATTTTGGGGAAAGTCTTGTGGGGTAGCCTTTGAATGGTTCATTGACCAAGATATCTCTCATTGGCATGTCTAGGATGACATGGCCCAAGCCTTTGTCAAACAAGTCCAGTACAACATTGATATTGCATCAGATCTCAATTCCCTGTCCAATATGAAGAAAAAGCTGACTGAAAGCTTTAGGGAGTATGCCATTAAATAGAGGAGCAAGCGGCTAGAGTTAAGCCACCCATGGATAATCACGAGTTGATCAATGTTTTTCTGGAGGCTCAAGAGCCTGATTACTTTTAGAACATGATGTCCGCGATGGGTAGTACTTTTGCAAAAGCAATCAAAATAGGGAAGATGGTCGAAAATGGCCTCAAGACTGGAAGAATTGTAAGTCAAGCTGCTCTAAAAGCCACCACCCAAGCAATCCAAAGTGGGTCGGGAAGTTTGGAAAATAGAAAGAAGAGAGATGAAGGGTCCATGGTGACCTCGGGATCCAGGAAAGTTCAAAGAGGGGAATCACACCCTTATGTGCAAGTTCAGTAGGGGCAATCCAGCTACCTTCAACATTATGATCCACTGCCAATTCCTCAATACTCTATGGGCCCACCACAGTATACAGTATTCCATGCTCAATCCTATGTTCGGCCTCCCAATCAGCAGGTACGGGCACCAGCTCTAAGGATCCTCCGACTTCAGCAGCAAAATTTTTGGCCCCCTACAATGCTCGTCCCAGGCAGGATTATGGTCGAGAGCAGAGGCTGGCAGAAAAATTCTCTCCATTGGCTGAATCATACTCTAGTCTATTCCAGAAGCTGAAGCAAATGGGTGTGATTGGATCCATCGCTCCCCGCCATATGCATCCCGATTCACATGGATTTCAAGCAAATTCTAGATGTGAATATCATTCAGGTGCCCAGGGGAATAGTACTAATAACTGTTGGACTCTGAAAGAGCCATAGAAAGACTCATTTTTGAAAAATTGAGTGTAGTGACGAATGGCGAGGACCCTCTTAATTTGACAAACAACCCGTTTCCATCACACAATGATGTTTATTTTGTGGGAATGATTGGCTGAGATCAAGAATACAAGCCAAACGGTCAAGCAGAAATGACAGTAGGAGCTATTTAAGAAGGAACAGGTCTGGAAGTAAGTCCAAGCCAAGATGTGCCGTTGATTTTGAAAGGCGCCCCCATCTCAAAAAGGTAATTTTATTTGTTCCCAAGGTCTCGAGGTTGGAAGTTTGCTCCAATGATCCAAGCCCAAGGTTTTATGTACTGGAGGCCACCTCATCACAAGGCAGAATCAGGGAGGTACGAAGGCTATAATAGAGCCGAGTCGTCATAATCAAACCTGTCGTGCAACCCCATGTGACAAACACAAAAACCATTTTGTGGAACTACAACAAAACTATGATGACCTACAAAGGTAAGAGGAAGGGGGGAACTGAAGGTTTGACTCGATCGAGTAGGTCTTACTCTCCAGAAGAGTTGAGGAAGGCCAAGCAAATCATAGAAGGCCAAGTGCCAATAAAGAAACCAGTCACCGAAGCAGAGGCGGAAGAGTTTCTAAAAAATATGAAAGCTCAGGAATGCTCAATCATTGACCGGCTGAGAAAGACTCTTGCCCAAATCTTTCTACTATCTCTGCTCATACATTCCAAAGAGCATGCCCGTGTACTAATCAAGCTCCTAAACGAGGCACATGTCTCAGAGGAGACCACAGTGAATTAGTTAGAGAAGATGGCCAACAGAATTTTTGAGGTGAACAAAATCTCCTTTACTGATGATGAACTTCCCGAGGAGGGAGCCGGGCACAATAGGGCTTTGCACTTGATGGTCAAATATGAGGGGCATTATGTAAAGCGAGTCATGGTTGATGAAGGTTCGAGTGTAGATGTATGCCCTTTCTCTACCTTGCAAAACATGAAGATCAATACAGATAGAATCCGACCTAGCAATGTTCGTATACGTGCTTTTGATGGCTCAACGAGAGATACCATTGGGGAGATCAACCTCACCATGACGATTGGGCCGGTTGACTTTGAGATTGTCTTCCAAGTAGTGGATATGGGCACTTCTTATAACTTTCTTCTTGGAAGGCCATGGATCCATACGTCCCGAGCTGTGCCATCCATCTTACATCAGATGCTCAAATTCGAACATGATAGGCAAGAAATTATTGTTCACGGGGAAGATGAGTCGTCCAGTTATAAAGACATGTTAATCCCATGTATTGAGGCCAAGGAAGGGTGTGAGTCTATTGTCTATCAGGATTTTGAAGTGGTTGTTGTGGACCATGTTGAGGAGGGAAAGCCGATTCTGCATCCTCGTCTTTCCTCCACATCTTTAATGGTGGCTGAACTTATGCTGAGACAAGGTTATAAGCCAGGAAAAGGCTTGGGGCATCATTGCAAGGAACTTCGGAGCCCATTTCTCCGTTCAGTGACCAGGGTACTTTTGGTTTAGGCTTCAAGCCAACACAAGCATATGAAGACAAATCCAAGCACCGCAAAAAGTATGGATGGGTCTTGCAACAGCTTATCCCTCACATTTTCTACACTTTTGTCAAGACACGACTCCAAGAGGGTCAAAATTCCTCGGTACAGGAAAATATTGATGAAATTTTCCATGGAATCATCTAGATATTTTCTTAAGTGAATATGATCCAGGCTGGTGAAGACGCTAGTCGTGCCGATATACAACTAATTGGCCCAGACACCATGCTCAACAACTGGGAAGCAACTCCTCTCCCCACGAGGAAGGAGTCTTGGTAATTTTCTTTTGTAGCTTCTTTTTTGTATTTTGGGTTACTTTTAGGGTTGTAATCCAAACATCTTAGTATGATTGTTTTGTATATTACTTTTGATGTTAACCCTTCTATCCTTTCAAATTCAATGAAATGCAGTTCAAATTCGTATTAAGTTTTGTAACTTTTCCTTTTCCTAATTCTTGTCATTTTTTTCCATTTCAGTTTTGTTAATGTCGGCTTTAATAACATGACATGCATACAGAATTCATGCCCAAATCTTAAAAAGCTGTCAAATTTCGAAATATTGCATCAAGAGGTTGAATATGATGAAGATGAGGCTGTTGAGGAAATAAAAAGAGAGGTGGAACAATTTGAAAACAAGCCTAAGCCCAACCTCAATGAAACCGAGCCCCATTAATATGGGATGTCAGGAAGAATTTAGAGAAACAGAGATAAGCATTCACACTGAAAAGAATCCAGAGATGCCTTGATGCAACTTTTATTTGAATACCGAGTTGTGTTTGCTTGGTCTTATGATGATATGCTGGGTTTAAGTGCTGATCTAGTGGTTCATAAACTTCCCACGTATCCTGATTTTCCACCAATCCAACAAAAGCAATGAAAATTTAAAACAGACATGAGTGATAAAATCAAAGAGAAAATAATGAAGCAACTGAGCGCCAATGTAGTTAGAGCTGTCCGATACACTACCTGCTTGGGTGGCAAATGTTGTGTCTGTGCCAAATAAAAATGGAAAAACCAGAGTCTGTGTTGACTACAGGGACCTTAACAAAGCAAGTCCAAAGAATAATTTTCCTATATCCACATTCTTGTAGATAATTGCGCAAAGCATGAGATACAATCGTTCATGGATGCTCTGCTGGATACCACAAAATTCTAATGGATGAGGATGATGCAGAAAAGACCACTTTTACCGCTCCATGGGGTACTTATTATTACAGGTTCATGCCATTCAGTTTAAAGAGTGTAGGGGCAACTTACATGAGGTCCATGACCATCATTTTTCACGACATGATGCACAAAGAGATTGAAGTAAATGTCAAGTATGTCATCATAAAATCAAAGACAACGGCTGATCACGTGCGTGATTTGAAAACGTTCTTCAAATGGCTTCGAAGGTATGACCTTAAGCTTAATCCAGCCAAGTGTGCATTTGGTGTTTCATCTAGGAAACTCCTCAGTTTTATAGTCAGCCGGAGAGACATCATATTGGATCCATCTAAGATAAAGCCCATTCAAGATCTGCCACCCCCGAAGAACAAAAGGGAAGTCATGAGTTTGCTCGGGAGGTTGGACTAAATCAGTAGGTTCATTTTTCAGCTAACAAGCACATGCGAGCCCATCTTTAAGTTGCTGAAAAAGGATGCTGCTATTAAGTGGACGGATGATTGCCAAAAAGCTTTTGACAGGATCAAAGATTATATATTAAAACCCCTTGTACTGGTCCCACCTGAACCTGGTAGGCCTTTGTTTTTATACCTATTGGTGATGGATAATTCCTTTGGATGCATTCTGGGACAACATGATGCAACAGGCAAAAAGGAACATGCAATATATTATTTGAGCAAGAAGTTCACCAATTATGAGGTTAAGTACACCCTTTTAGAAAGGACATGTTGTGCCTTGGCTTGGGTCGCTCTGAATCTGAGACATTATCTTTTGCCCTCCACTACTTACCTCATATCCAGAATGGATCCTTTGAAGTACATCTTCCAAAAGTTAATTCCCACTGGCAGGCTCATAAAATGGCAAATTGTGCTCATAGAGTTTGACATTGTCTATGTCACTCACACCGCGATAAAAGCACAGGCTTTGGTAGATCATTTGGTAGAGAATCTAGTTGATGATGAGTACAAGCCACTTAGCACATACTTCCCAGATGAAGAGGTCAACTCAATAGAGGAAGTAGTTTCGGACGACAACCATGTATGGAAAATGTATTTTGATGGGGCTGTCAATATCAAAGTAGTTGGGATCGGGGCAATCCTTATCTCACCTATCAAACAACATTAACTTGCAATGGCCTGACTTCGGTTCTTTTGTACCAATAATACGGCAGAATACAAAGCTTACATCATGGATCTGAAAATGGCCCTCGATCTGGATGTGCATGAACTATTGGTTATGGGAGATTCCGACTTGCTTATCTGGCAAGCCCATGGAGAATGGGAGACTCGAGACATCAAGCTTATTCCGTATAGACAATGTGTGCAAGACTTGAACAAAAGATTCAAATCCATCGAGTTTAGGTATATTCCTAGGTTTTACAATGAGCTAGTCGATGCCTTGGCAACTTTAGCCTCAATTCTCCCTTATCCAGGCAACACTCATATTGATCCACTAGAAATCCAAGTTCGGAATCAACACGGTTACTACAATACAATTGAGATAGAACCAGATGGTGAACATAGTATCATGACATAAAACAATTCATGAAAACAAGAGAATACCCAAATCATGCCAAATGAGATAAAAATGAAATATAAGGTGGCTCGCCGGTGGTGTCTTCCTGAATATGGAAATTTTGTACAAAAGGACCCCAGATTTAAACTTGTTGAGATACATAGATGCCACAGAAGCTGAGCAGATCATAAGTGATGTGCATTCGGGGGTATGAAGACCTCACATGAGTAGATGTGTTTTGGCGAAGAAGATTCTGCGGGTAGGGTATTATTGGCTTACTATGGAGCAAGATTGCTTCAGTTTTGTTCGCAAGAGTCACCAATGCTAGATTCATGGTGATATGATTCACTCGCCTCCTTCGAAGTTGCATCTCATGTCCTCTCCTTGGCCTTTAGTTGCTTGGGGAATGGATGTTATTGGGCCAATCGAGCCAAAGGCATCAAATGGGCATAGATTCATTTTGGTTGCAATTAATTACTTCACTAAGTGGGTGGAGGTCACTTTCAAATCGGTCATCAAGAAAGCAGTGGTAGACTTTGTTCATTCCAACATCATCTGTCGCTTTGGTATCTGGAATACCATTATCACTAATAATTCAACCAATCTAAATAATCATTTGATGAAGGAGGTATGGGAGCAATTTAAAATTATGCATCGCCATTCTAGCCCTTACCGGCCAAAAGACAATGGAGCCGTTGAAGCGACAAACAAGAACATCAAGAAGATTCTCAGGAAAATGATCCAAGGGTCCAAGCAATGGCATAAATAGTTGCCTTTTGCTCTTTTGGGATACCGCACGAATACTCGCACATTTGTTGGTGCAACCTTATCTGCTTGTATATAGAACTGAACCTGTAATACCAGCAGAAGTCGAAATTCGCTCTCTCAGAATCATTGTGGAATCGGAGATTGAAGACACCGAGTGGGTCAAGATCGGATTAGAATAGCTAATGTTGATTGATGAAAAATGGCTAGCAACAATGTCTTTTGGCCAATTGTACCAGCAAAGAATAGCACGTGCTTACAACAAGAAAGTGCGTCCAAGTCACTTCGAGGTAGGCCAACTTGTTCTGAAATGCATTCTTCCACACCAAGTAGAAGCTAAAGCAAAGTTTTCCCCAAACTAGCAAGGCCCCTACATCATCAAGAAGGTATTACCAAAAGGAGCCTTGCACTTGGTAGATAAAGAAGGACGGGTACCAGACATAACTATTAGACGCAGATGCAGTCAAAAGATATTATGTCTGATGTATACCTATTGTGGAACTTTCACGGATGATTTTCTCAGATCGAGATAACAAAGGCTATCATTACTCGCTATTCCAAATAGGTGTCACCCTTTTGTTAACCCTTTCGAGCCGTATTTGTCTTCTTTGTTTTCCACTTTTTGGAACCTGTGTACGAATCTTCTAAGTCATTGAACTACGTCCGGCCTGATTCTGAAAGGATACGTAGGCAGCCTTACCCTGGGTTCGGTACCATCACAACAAAAATCCATATTTCTAATACTCCAAAACCGGGGGAGAAGTTTGTTTTATTTTACGGTTTTCCCCATAAAAATTATTACAAAAGTTGTAATTCAATTCAAGGTTCTTTTTGCCTTTTCCCTATTAGGAACTTCTGATCGATCTTTGAGAATGTTTGAATTCCCCATGCCAAGGGAATTGGGAAAACTTCCGCATACAGTATCTTAGTCAAAAAAAGAAAAGAAATGAGAGAGTCTTATCGGTGAAAACCCATATGGGCACTGTAAGGCGACGGTGAGAAAAGTATGAGAGAGTCTTATTGGTAAAAACCTAGATGGGCATCATAAGGCGAAAGTGAGTAGAAAAATAGAGAGGTTAGTTAGCAAAAACCCACAAAAGCGCTCTACTAGCCGAATAAGGGTCTTCGATACTCCGACATGAGCACAACCAAGACCATTTCAAGATGAACATTAGCGATGTATTTTGAGAATTAGACAGATCAGACGGATCAGGCGTCCAGTCCAAAATGCATGTCATGATTCATTGAATTTGGCACATACCTCCAAATACGTCTCCCTATTCCTTTCCCCGAAAGGGACACCTTTTGTTTAAGCAGTTCTTTTTCACTTTCAATTATTATTCTGTGTTTACCCATAATGTTTCTTTGAGACCCTTTCTGCTACGCCCTGCAATATTACGATGATATTACGCTTAGCAGTATTATATTACGATGATATTATGCCTTGCAGTATTACATGACGATAATGTTACGCTTTGCAGTATTAAATTACGACGATGTTGCACCCTATAGTATTGTACGTTGAATTTATCGTAAGGTAATTGACATCAGTCCAAGGGAAAGATTATTTGGATATTATAAGGATTATGCTATTTCAAACAAGTGATGAGTAAATTCGTGAAGGTGAGAGGGTAAGCAAATAAAAGGAAATGAATTCCGTTGAAATTTGGCATTTTGGGATAAAATACGGCTCGAGCTAAAATATTCGATATTTATGGACTAGTACCATACAAGGTACCACATGTCCATGATAGTAAGGTGTATAAGGTATGTAAAAAGTGAGTAATATTTTAAGTAAATGGAGATAATTTTTAATTATATGGATAATTGGGTAATTATGGATTTTTAAGTGGAAAATTAACTTAAATTTGTGGACAATTATCTAAGAATGATTTGGATAAATAATAGGGGGGACAAACATATACGTGGGATATCACAAAACTGGCAGCAAATTGCCATTTCATTAAGTTAGTAAGGAGGTGGTGGCAAGAAAATGTAAAACATAGCACCTTATCTCTCATTCTTGTCTATTGAAAGACTCTCTTAATAAAGGATTCTGTTGAAAAGATTCTTGAGTTCACAAAAGAATGAAGCCACTTCATTTTTCAAAGTCACGGCTTAAGCTAGAAAGGCTACATAATATTATGATCAAACTTACAAGAGTGGAGACGTTTTTTTCATCTACCAAGCAACGGATTTTTCCCTACTCTGATATTGTCGTCACGTGTTTTGTCGTAATTAATGTGTGTTAGAGGGATTGTCAATAGAATCAACTCAGGTATGTTAAGGCTATCATTTCTTTCCTTTTGGCATGATCCATACGATGCAAATGAAACGAGCAAATGCACAAATTCCATAAATGACTCTATTTATAGAAGTATTAGAGAAGTTTATCTTCTTGATTCCCTATGTATTATATTATTCTATCATCTGTTCATGGGTCTCAAAAATACGTAAGTTGGTAAAGTTTATTTCATGATATTAATTAGAAGCATAATGGTCTTATGACGTATCAAGAGATTTTATTAACGTATTTCATATGCATTTCATGCATTTATACATGCACATTGACCCATGAACAGACGGCGTTATATACGCGTATATATATGTATATGGGATATGGGAAAGGTTATGGCGTTATATACACGCCACCACCTAATCAGCTGGTATACGTTGATGATTTGCCTACAATGGCCGAGATGATATGATGGGATGCCCTCAGAGGCTTGATGATGTTATGAACACATGTACCTATGCACGACATGACATTCATACGTATATGCATAAAACTATAAGTATTTCATGATTTATAGATTTATCAAGACTTACATGTTGAATTATTTACTCTATACTTCTTTCATGTCAGTTATGTACTTATTTATGTGCCTTACATACTCGGTATATTATTCATAGACGTCCCTTTTTGCTTGGAGATGCTGCGTTTCATGCCCGCAGGTCCCGATAGACAGGTCGAGAGCCCTCTAAGTAGGCTATCAGCCCAGCAGAAGGTGTTGGTGCGCTCCCTTTACTTCAGAGTTGCTTGTTTGTTTGGTATGATTTAGACGTGTATTGTTCTTTATAAAAATTATGTATTCTTAGAGACTTGTAGACAGATGTCATGTACGTAAAAGATTGTATGGCCTTGTCGGCCTATGTTCAGTATACGAGTGGTTATTTTGATCTTATAGACCGTATGTCTTATGAATAAGTTAGTATCACATGTTGTATTTTACTTATCTCATGGCTGCCTTCCGACTCAGTTATCTATGATAGTATGACATGAAAATATACGTTATGTTGGTGCTCGGTTGAGTAAGGTACCAAGTCCCCATCTCGGCCCATAGGTTTGGATCGTGACAAAAGTGGTATTAGAGCAGTTCTGTCCTAGGGAGTCTACAAGCCGTGTCTAGTAAAGTCTTGTTTATGGGTGTGTCGTGCACCATACTTATAAGCAGGAGGCTAAATGGCATTTATGATTGTCACTCTTTCTTCTTACTCTAGATCGTGTGGTAGAGCTCAGTCGTAGAAATTCAAATTCCTAAATTCTATTCGTAATAAGATGATACCTACATCTAGAAAGACAGTTGGTAAGAGATTGCATGTGGATGTGGAAGAGTTGATCAGAGGAACTTGATTTTTCATAATACTTATAATGAGTAAATGTAAGTGTCACACCTCCTTTTTCCGCGCCCGGGGGGCGCAGGGGAGTTTTTTCCAATTAAAGGACAATCAAAACGGGATTTGTTTATTTATTTCAGAGTCGCCACTTGGGAGGTTTAGGGTGTCCCAAGTCACCAATTTTAATCCCAAATCGAGGAAAATAATGACTCTATATTACAGTCTGCGTACCAGAAATCCGGATAAGGAATTCTGTTAACCCGGGAGAAGGTGTTAGGCATTCCCGAGTTCCGTGGTTCTAGCACGGTCGCTCAACTGTTATATTCGGCTTATTTATCTGATTTTTAATACAATTATGAACCATGTGCAAATTTTATCTTTTAACCGCTTTATTAATTATTATTATTAAGAAATGTGAACATCGCTTAAAACATATCTTTGGACTGTGTCACATGAAATGCACCCACAATCCGAAACATATTTTATTTGATGTTTTAGAATTTGGATTTGGGTCGCATGAAATGCGCACCCGAGTTTAAGAAAATTAAATTATTAAAGGCGCGCCTAAAGCAACTAGCGCATTATTATTTTTGGGGAGGGCCGTGAAATTTGCTAAACGACCCGTCCCGGAATTTAAGTATTTAATATATATACTTGGAGGGCCCCGCAATTTGTCCCTTTTATTTGGCGAGGCTCGTCTCATTTTACTTATTATTTTTTATTATTATTATTTATTATTTTTTTTTATATATTTTTAAAGGGATGCCATTTTATGTCTTTAACAATACTAAACCTTATAGCCTATTTACAACTGAAATCTCATAACTCGTTACAATTTTAATAAAAGGAATCTAGCAAAATGAGTGTTTTGGAAGTAATAACAACAAGTAATACTAGTTTTGTCCGAATGAACTAAGCAA
This sequence comes from Nicotiana sylvestris, assembly GCF_000393655.2. Taxonomy (NCBI): domain Eukaryota; kingdom Viridiplantae; phylum Streptophyta; class Magnoliopsida; order Solanales; family Solanaceae; genus Nicotiana; species Nicotiana sylvestris. The sequence goes on from NC_091058.1 coordinate 96,190,672, forward strand.
GGGAGAAGACGAACAAATTGACGTTAAACTGTGTCGTGGAATAACTAACCCTACTTAATTGAAGGATATCAAATAAACAAAAATACATAACACCAAAAAATGAACAAAACGCATATGGTGAAAACATAAGCAGAAAATTATCATATCAATTTATATATTGCATCTTCGAACATTTAACGCAACATTTCCTTATCTAATACTTGAGGTTTACTAACCTTTGAACCTCGGCAAACTCAGGACGACAAACACGACCCCGACGGAGTTCAAGCCGGACTTCACTGAACGAGGAACAACAACGAAACCTCGGACAAACACCTCGACGAACCAAAGACGACCTCGACGGAGAGCTTGGACCCCACAACTGTCGACGAGCAGGTGGGTTGGTTGAAGGTTTTGGGCGTGAGGGGCCGGCGTTAATGGAGGTGGGCGTTTGCTGGTTGTTTGGTCGTCGGGCAGTGGTCGACGGAGGGGAGTGCGACGAAGCTGGTAGGTTGTTTGGACGTAGGGAGTAGAAGCGGCAGCAATGGAGGAGACGGGCTCGTCTGGTGCTTGGTAGTGCACGCCGGTGGTCGACGAGGGCTTTTCTAGTAGTTTTTTTTTGTTTTTTTTTTTAAAAAAAAGATGGAGGAACAGTGGTTTGTTGATGATGTTCGGTCGACGGTGATGGGGGAGCTGGTCGGGACGGAGTGGTCGTTTGGTGGTGTCGTTTGGTCGACGCAGGCGAGGCGGAGATGTAGCTGGAGCTCGCGGGCTGGGGGAAGGTGACGGGGTGGTGTTCGGACAGTGGAGGTGACGACGCTGCTGCTACTCGTCGGACTGGGTAGTGACGATGGTGGAGCTGGGAGGAGGAGGGTCCGTGTGGTGGTGGTGTTTGGAGCGTTTGGACGTGGGGAAGGTGAAGGGGGGGGTCCGGTAGGGTTTTCTCTTCTTCTTCTTTGTGAAGAAGAAGATGAACAGTGCAAAAGAATTTTTCCGTTTTTTTTTCTTTTTCTGACCAAAATCCAAAAAGTTCCCTCTTTCAAAGTTTTGTCCGTGTATTTGTATAGTCTCTGCCCAGAAAAATGAGCCCCACGCGTGGTGGGGTTCGAGGCATATGTCCCCCACGCGTGGTGGGGTTCCCCACGTGTCCTGGACACGGTTTATTATGGGCTAGGTCCGAAAATTAGGCCTAAAACCGGGTAGTTTAAACCCGAATATTATTCTTTTGCCAGGACCCGAGAAATAGGAACACGTTGCTTAACTAGTCCTATGTAAGCAAAATAACTACCAAAAATAAGACTAGTATTTAAACAAAACTATATCTTTTTAAATATTTTTCAAGGTTTAAAATAGCTACAAAATATTAATAAAACTATTTGTAATTTTCGTTTTTAAGATAAAATATGAAGTAATTTTTTTGTATTTTTCAAAGTTAAAATGACTATAGAATATTAATAAAACTTATATTTTTTGTAATTTTCGTCCTTTAATAAAGACAAAAATATGAAGTAATATTTTTTGTATTTTTCAAAATTATAATGACTGCAAACATTAATAGAACTATATTTTTTGTAATTTTCGAATTTATATAAAGTACCAAAATAAAGTACAATTTTTTTTTGTATTTTTCAAGTTTATGAGAAATACATAAACTAAAATTATATATATATTTTTTGTGATTTTTCTTTTGAGCAACGAAATAAAGTAAAATAGTTAAAATGACTATATTGGACCCAATTTCACATATTCACGCTAAAAATGTGAAAATTCTCGGGGAGGGTCAAAAATCACGTGCTTACAGCTGCCCCTCTTTGACTGGAAACACGAAGAGTTTTCCGACAAAGAACGACTAGACGTGTTTTTGACCCGACCATTACTTGGACGGACTACACTTAAGGAAAGGGAGGGAATGTGACCGAGCCCTGGTATCTGAGCTGCCTACATATCCTTGGTTATACAGGAATCAGGCCACGTGTAGTTCGGGATGAGAGAGATAGTGAAGTGTACCGAGGTGAAGAGCCGATCGAGGTGCCGTTCCGTTGAGGTTCCGGTCCGCGGTCCTGTCGTTACAACAAAAATGAAAACTGAAAAAGACTAACTAAGCCTATCAGCTACTAGTTACAAGGATTCCTATCTCTTAAGTCTTCTGAAACTTGGTCTTGAGTCTTGAATGGTGCTTCATACAGACTTTTGGACTTGAACCTTGATACTTGCTAGTTGTAGGCGCTAGTTCTTGAGCAGATCACATCTGTTATCCACATCCGTGCTTCGGATTCATTCATTTTTCTCTTTTTTTCTTTTTCTTCTTTTTTTCTTTTTTTTTTTTGACTAGCTTTTGTTGACCCTCTCAGACTGTTGACTCGCATTCTTGGGGCGAGATTCTTGTTGCTTCTATCTTGGATTGAGTGCTGGGGATTTTTGTTGTAATCCTTCTGTTCTCCAGTGGGTCACTGCTTGATTTTGAAAAATGTTTTCTCCGTTCTACAGGCGGGTCCCTGACAATCAAAACAAACAAAACAAACAAAATTTCCTAACCCAGTTTGTACTGGGAAGGTTTGTGAGTCGTTAGCAAAATTGTAACTCACTTACACTACTGATGCAATGATGAGAGTAAACTAAAGACTAGGCTAGGATGTGCATCTCCTAGGAGTAAAACCAAAACTCTTGCTAGCAAATGTGTCTGCTAAAATAAAAACCTCAATGACTCAAACTAGAAAGTGTGTCTTCTATGGTTGAATCGGACTGAGCTAAACTAGGAAGTGCGTCTCCTAAGGGTGAAAACTTCAGTGATTAGAACTAGGAAGTGCGTCTCCTATGAATAAAATCTCGATTAGGAAGTGTGTCTCCTACGGGTAAACTTCAAAAACTGGACTAGGAATTGTGTCTCCTATGGTCGAACTTAAAATGAATCAAATTAGGAAGTGCGTCTCCTACTGGTGAAACTTGCTCAGGAAGTGCGTCTCCTATTGGTGAAATAAACTTAGGAAGTGCGTCTCCTATCGGTGAAATTAACTTAGGAAGTGCGTCTCCTATTGGTGAAACTTGCTTAGGAAGTGCGTCTCCTATTGGTGAAACTTGCTTAGGAAGTGCGTCTCCTATTGGTGAAACTGAAACTTAGGAAGTGCGTCTCCTATTGGTGAAACTGAAACTAGGAAGTGCGTCTCCTATTGGTGAAATAAACTTAGGAAGTGCGTCTCCTATTGGTGAAACTGAAACTTAGGAAGTGCGTCTCCTATTGGTGAAACTGAAACTTAGGAAGTGCGTCTCCTATTGGTGAAATAAACTTAGGAAGTGCGTCTCCTATTGGTGAAACTTGCTTAGGAAGTGCGTCTCCTATTGGTGAAACTGAAACTAGGAAGTGCGTCTCCTATTGGTGAAATAAACTTAGGAAGTGCGTCTCCTATTGTGAAACTGAACTTTAGGAAGTGCGTCTCCTATGGTGAAACTGAACTTTAGGAAGTGCGTCTCCTATGGTGAAACTGACTTAGGAAGTGCGTCTCCTATGGTGAAACTGACTTAGGAAGTGCGTCTCCTATTGGTGAAACTGAAACTTAGGAAGTGCGTCTCCTATGGTGAAACTGATCTTAGGAAGTGCGTCTCCTACTGGTGAAACTTATCTTAGGAAGTGCGTCTCCTACTGATAAAACTTGCTTAGGAAGTGCGTCTCCTATTGGTGAAACTTGCTTAGGAAGTGCGTCTCCTACTGGTGGAATATTTTTAGGAAGTGCGTCTCCTATTGGTGAAACTGAACTTAGGAAGTGCGTCTCCTACTGGTGAATGGATTTAGGAAGTGCGTCTCCTATTGGTAGAACTGAATTTAGGAAGTGCGTCTCCTATGGTAAAACTGAACTTAGGAGGAAATGCATCTCCTATGGGTAAAACTAAAACTTAGGAGGAAATGCATCTCCTATGGGTAAAGACGTGGAATGTATGCCTCTGTTATCTGGGCGGGCTCCCAATTTCAATACTTAAAAGTAAAGACTGAATGTATTCCTCTGTTATTATGGGCGGGCTCCCAACTTCAACACTTAAAAGTAAAAAAACTGAATGTATGCCTCTGTTATCTGGGCGGGCTCCCAATTTCAACACTTGAAAGTAAAGACTGAATGTATGCCTCTATTATCTGGGCGGGCTCCCAATTTCAACACTTGAAAAGTAAAGACTGAATTTATGCCTCTGTTATCTGGGCGGGCTCCCAATTTCAACACTTGAAAAGTAAAGACTGAATTTATGCCTCTCATTATACAGGTGGGCGCCTGGCTTCAACACTTAAAAGTAAAGACTGAATGTATTCCTCTCATTATACAGGTGGGCGCCTGGCTTCAACACTTAAAAGTAAAGACTGAATGTATTCCTCTCGTTATACAGGTGGGCGCCTGGTTTTAAAACTTGAAATAAAAAGACTGAAACCAACATATCCTATTTGAGGGCGGATGAACCCAACAGATCCTATTTGAGGGCGGATGAACCCAACAGATCCTATTTGAGGGCGGATGAACCCGACAGATCCTATTTGAGGGCGGATTAACCCAACAGATCCTATTTGAGGGCGGATGAACCCAACATATCCTATTTGAGGGCGGATGAACCCGACAGATCCTATTTGAGGGCGGATTAACCCAACATATCCTATTTGAGGGCGGATGAACCCGACATATCCTATTTGAGGGCGGATGAACCCGACAGATCCTATTTGAGGGCGGATTAACCCAACAGATCCTATTTGAGGGCGGATTAACCCGACAGATCCTATTTGAGGGCGGATTAACCCGACAGATCCTATTTGAGGGCGGATTAACCCAACATATCCTATTTGAGGGCGGATGAACCCAACATATCCTATTTGAGGGCGGATGAACCCGACAGATCCTATTCGAGGGCGGATTAACCCAACATATCCTATTTGAGGGCGGATGAACCCAACAGATCCTATTTGAGGGCGGATTAACCCAACATATCCTATTTGAGGGCGGATGAACCCGACAGATCCTATTTGAGGGCGGATTAACCCAACAGATCCTATTTGAGGGCGGATTAACCCGACAGATCCTATTTGAGGGCGGATTAACCCAACATATCCTTAAGACTTGAAAATGTCTTACCTGGAAAACTTGCTGGGGATTGGGATGAATTTTCATTTTCTACCTTCCCCATTTTTTATTATTATTCTCTTTTTTTTTTTTATTTATTTATTTATTTTTTTTCTTTTTTTTTTGTTTTTACATAGCTTCTTCCTTCGAAGACTACCTCCCTTGATTTACTTACCTGTTGGGGGTAAAATGTTATCAGCTGAGGGTACCTGACTTCCAAAAAATTTTCTGAATGAAAGGAAAATTTTCTGCCCCAGTTTGATAATATCCCTTGTGGCATGCGTTTCTGCATCAATGCCATTTCCTTAACCTGTTTCAAATCAAACAAAATTTGTTAGTTTAAAACATGGTGGTTGGTTGTGATACTCCCAACGGGATGAATTTTCCTTTTCCCTTCCTTGCTTTGCGTTGCACAACTTGTTGGGGGATGATATTATGTGCTGGGGATAATCCCTTTCTCCTGGGGGATATCCCTCTTCTTTTGTGGCATAGCTTGGAAACTGGCATTTCCCCGACCTCTTAGTCTAGTATGGATTTTGCCAAATCGTGCTCACTGCTCTCCTTGCTCTGTTCATGGGCCTTTTGCTGGGGATATATATTTTGACACTGGCCTCGCGCTTGTTCCTCGCTGACCATACCACTTGGATGTACTAGTCAGATCTCATTTTGGAAAGCTGATGGCCTATTCGAAGTCATTTCATCCTTGTTCTGACCAGACAGACTCTATTGGGGATTTTTCCATGAAAGGAAAAAGATAAAAAGGGAACAGGATAAAAAGACAAAGGAAAAAACATGACTCTTTAACAAAAGAAACTATAAATAAAAACCCTATCAAATGCAGATGCCGACTCTAATGGCCATGACATGCATACGGGGCCTATCCTTTACCGTCAATCCTCTTTCAAGATCTTCAATTGGCGATTCCCCATCTGATTCTCACTTTTATTCGACTTGTAGTGCCCGAAGGGTTTTCACTATCAAGCCTCTCTCATTTTGGTTTTCTCTCAGCTTTTATCGCCTTATGGTTTCTGTGAAGGTTTTCACCAATAAGACTCTCTCATTTGTATCACTTTCCAGCTGGAAATTTGGAGTGTTGCCGGCATGACTCTTTTTGTTGGAGATTAGAGTCCTTTCTGTTGTGGAAACAGAATGTTATGTTCGCCGGTAAGAATCTTATTCGTCTGACTTGGCAGCTTTTGAAGACTGATCGGAAGGTCTTTCTTTGGACCGTAATGTGGGTTTTGGATAGGGTTAGAAAGAAAGGGTATTAAAGGCTCAAAAAAAATGCATTAATTTTGGGTTATTAATTACAACCTTCGGAATTAGATTTATTTACATCAAACGCAACTTTTGCCCCAGTTTCTTGCTTGGGGATATTTTAATTGATTTTTTCATTTTTCAAAACTATGACCGAGCCGTGAAGCGCCTACGTATCCTCTTTGAGGAATCAGGTCAAACGTAGTTCCCAATTCCTCTTTTCATTTGATTTTTTTTTCTCTTTGTTATCAATTTTCTTTTCTTTTCTTTTTTCTCTTTTCGTTTTGTTGTTTTCTTTCCTCCTCTCTTTTTTCTTTTTCTTCGTTGCTACTGATTCCGAACGAGGGGTATGAAAGAAAATAAATAAGGCTCAAAAGGGGTAACGAAGGATAAAGTGTTTGGGTAGCAGAACAAAATGCCTTCGTCATTCCAGTCTTCAAAACATGCCAAGTGCGAACAACACAATCAAACAATAGATTTATAGTCTCTTCTGATGGTGCTGGACTTGACAATTATGTTAAACATTTTCCTTTGTCATTTCTAAGCACCGTTGGGCGACACTCTCATTATCATGACCGACCCTCATGCCAATTTGGCGAACCTTGCTTTTAACGGTTTTCTTTGTGCTTAACTTGCCCCAGTTCCACATGACTCGGGCTCTGAATAATCTCGAACCGTCCTTATTTTCTTTAAATGGTCAGATTGCCTTTCCAGGGTTTTATGATTAACTTTAAAGACTAGGCCCAAAGTGTGTGCGCATGTCATGTTCCTAGAATCGGCATCGAATGAAATGATAAAAGGACTAAACAAAAGACGACTGGAACTAACAAAAGACCGGACTTTGTATTTAGACTACCGGTGAAATGGTTTAAATAACAAAACAAGCAAAACAATCCAGAACAAAATCCTAAAAACAAACTGGACAAGACAACATCCGACTCATCACCCTAATAATCCGAACAACAGAAATGACAACAAAATGAGCCACCACAAGCTTCTCTCTTGCTGACCCAGGAACAAAACGTCCTCCCCCTTTATCAGAATTGGCATTTTAGCCACTGAGCTTTGCATCAATACTGCCGAGACCATTACCAGCTTCAACCTCATCAACCTTCGTCGGCAAATTCTCGAGGAGGTTCGAGTGCCCCATGTCACTGTTATTAATTGCAACCCGCCCTTCTCGGATCATTTTCTCTACTTCCTTTCTCCAGCTATGACAGCTCTCAATGTTGTGCCCTACGACATTGGAGTGGTAGGCGCATCGTGCTGCCGGATCAAAGCTCCTTGCAAGCGGATTTATAGTACATGCGGGGAGTGGCTCAATCGAACCAGCATGCCTTAGCCTTTCAAACAGACTGGCATAAGATACCCCGATGGGGGTGAGAGCCTTTCCTCGTTTCAGCAACCTCTTCATTCTTGCATGTTGACAGGGCCGGAAACCTGATCCAGGTGGCTTTTGGTAGGCTTGTGTCGGTGGGTAGGCATTTTGTGGAGCCGGGTGCCTGGAAAGTGAAGTATGGCGGGGAAAGAATTGGTGTTGGGGAGTGGAGAAGCATTGAGGAGTGATGGAGCTACTCGGGTAGCTGGGAAAACTGTCATAAGCGGGTCGGGATGGTGAGTATGGGGGATCTTCCGCTATGGTGTTGGGTGCTTGAGAAGCGACAGAGTTCAAGAAGCTTGGCGGTGGAGGGGGTGGTGCTTTTCCTGTTATCCATGCCTGGTACATGTCTGCCACATGCTGTCTCAGCATTTTCACTTCTTCTACCAACCCGTTGTTCCGTTCGACCAATTGTTGTCGGTCATCAGTACCGACCCACTCGGTTCTGCGGTTCTGAGCCATTGTCCTTTGATTTTGCTTTGCAAGGAGGAGTTACCACAACCAACCACTCTCTATATATGGACACATCAAAGGGAAGTCATCACGTTAGTGTTAGGGCATTGGACAGACAATCATATATCAGAGATACAATGTACCTAAGCATTTAGACAATTGTGCCCCCTGAAAATCTTCCACACTCTCTTTTATTTATTTATTATTATATTTTTTTTATATTTTTTTTTATTTTGTTTATTTTATTATTTTTTTCATTTTAGTGGTGGTCGAATCTTATGGAGATTGCCTACGTATCATGACCCCGCATGAATCAGACCTTGCGTAGTTCGGACCAATAAAAGATAAACAATACTAAACACACATATTTTTATTTTTTTTTTAAAAAATTTTTTTAAAACAAACTGAGTTTCAAGGAGTTAAAGATTACCCACAAACTTGAAAATTAAACAAACCGCATATTCTAGACAAAAGATTTATAAACTTCGAAACAAATGGCCAACTTCCCTCCTCTGTTTGCTAATTTTAACCAAATGGTTATTTTTTGCAAATGTGGCCCCTTCCAATTTTCACATGAATTTTGAGGCCGGGGAGGATTATTTCGACACTTTACAAACTCGTCCATTCTTTTACGAAAATAACCTTTCGACAACTGAAAGATACTCTAAGACTATTTCGGCAAGAACGGTTTAAGATGCGACCGAAGCTGGCTCGGCTTATTATGACAAAAGACGGTATTCACATGACCGCTGACTCTTTGATTTTTTTTCAAATTACAATAAAAGACTTGGCGTTGTAAACACGACCCTTTAGCGCCTCGGGGACGAAGATTTATAAGGCTGTGTGGGTCAACTAAACCAACAATCCTAAACATGACCCAAAGGTGGCTATTTATGCAAAGTCAGCCTTCTGGCGTCCCTTTCGGGAACATTCGGCTATTTATGACAAAGCAGAATCACCTGGCTTAATTATGACTCTTTTTATCGTTTTTTGAATTTAGAAAAGTCAATATTGCAAACACGGCCTTTTGACGTCTCGGGGACGAAGATTTTTAAGGCTGTGTGGGTCAATTGGACCAAGTCTTAAAAAATGACCCAAAAGGTGGCTGTTTATGCAAAGTCAGCCTTCCGGCGTCCCTTTCGGGAACATTCGGCTATTTATGACAAAACAGCATCACCTGACTTATTTATAACAAAATTAAAATTTGACATATTATTTGTTATTTGTTTTTTCATTATTATTTATTTGTTTTTGGCTTTTTTTGGCTATTTTAGCAAAAGGTGGGTTGGACATCACCCGACTTATTTATGACAAGATTAAAATTTTTGATTTTTAGCTATTTTAGCAAAAGGTGGGGTTGGACCCGATGAGGGTTGCCTACGTATCTCACATCCGGTGAGAATCAAACCCGCGTAGTTCGGGCAATGAAAATATTTTTGAGAAGTCCCTTTTTCCATTTTCTATATTTTTTTTTATTATTATTTTCACAACAATCAAATAGACTATTATTCTATTATTTTCATTTATAACAAACAAACGAATTAACGAAAAACATAAAACATTCCTTCTTTTTGAGAAGGTGGGGTTGGACCCGATGAGGGTTGCCTACGTATCTCACATCCGGTGAGAATCAAACCCGCGTAGTTCGGTCGAATAAACTATTTTTGAGAGGACCCTTTTCCATTTTCTATATTTTTTGTTTTTGTTATTTTTCCCACAACAATCAAATAGACTATTATTTTTCATTCATAACAAACAAACAAATTAACGAAAAACATAAAACATTCCTTCTTTTTTTGAGAAGGTGGGGTTGGACCCGATGAGGGTTGCCTACGTATCTCACATCCGGTGAGAATCAAACCCGCGTAGTTCGGTCAAATAAACTATTATTGAGAAGACCCTTTTCCGTTTTTTATATATATATTTTTTTATTATTCTTTTTTCACAACAATCAAATAGACTATTATTTTTTATTCATAACAAACAAACAAATTAACGAAAAACATAAAATCTTCCTTCTTTTTGAGAAGGTGGGGTTGGACCCGATGAGGGTTGCCTACGTATCTCACATCCGGTGAGAATCAAACCCGCGTAGTTCGGTCAATCAAGGATAAGTAGATGAACTAACTTTTTTTGAATTTGAAAGAACTACTTTAAAAGAAGAAAGGAAGTATATTTTTTTATTTTTGATTGATTTTCTTTTTAAAAGAAACACTTCTAAAGAAGAAGAAGAAAATATTTTTTGGAATTTTACCTTTAATAAAAGAAATGCTTCTAAAATGTTTTTTTTTTCCTGAATTTTCTAAAGAAGAATCAAAATATTTTCGGATTTTTATTTATCTATTTTATTTTTTTTTGAATTTTGAACTTTCTTTTGAATTTTTTTTTTGGATTATATATATACTTATTTTGGAACAAATAATAAAACTCTTTTTATTTTTATTTCTGGCATTTTCATAGACAAACAAAATAAAATAAAATAAAACATTTTTTTTTTAAAAAAAACAAACTTTTTTTCATTTTCATTTAATGGCAAAACAAACTATTTTCTTTAATATTTTTTAAAAAAAACAGATAGAACAATGGTGATTTTTTTTATTTTTCCTTTGCTTTTAATATAACAAACTAACAAGACATTTTTTCATTTTTAAAATTTCGGCAGAGTTTCGACTCTACTCGGACTTCTATGCTGTTATTTTCTCCTCTTTTTCACGATTTATTTTTAATCTGTGGAAAATAATGAAAACATACAAAATCTTTTTGAATTTTCATGCTTTGTTTTATTTGTAATTTTTTATTTTATTTATTATTTCTTTCAAAAATGTGGCATGGGAGACATAACGATTTCCAAGACTTCTTGGATTCTGCAAATGCTCCTCATGCGCTTTTTCCAACATATGAAGCGTGGGGGACATATGGGAATTCCAAGGCTTCTTGAATTCCACAAATGTTCCCCATGTGTTTTCCCAAAAGCAAGCGTGGGGGACATAGGGAATTCCAAGGCTTCTTGGATTCCGCAAATGTTCCCCATGCTTTGATTAAAATAACATCATGCTGGAAATGACCAAATGACCCATTTGCCCTTGACTGAATACAACATGTAGCACATAGGATGCCATAAGATGGTCTATTATTTTCAGGTTGCTTGTCCTAGACGGACCCAACCCCTGTGTTGAGTCCCCTAAGTCAAATGCACATGATGCAAATAAACGTTCCTACTAGGGATCCGGCATGTGGCTTTGTTATACTAGGTTCAGAACCTGGGTGTTTGTTCTAGACCTGGCTTACCCGAGCGGACAGCTCGAGCCGAGGGGGGGCAGCGTACCGGGAATACAGAAGCTTCACCGGCTTAGCAACTTATCCGAACCTCGTTCTAAATTGGGATTTGACACTATACAGAAAAGAAGTCATACGAAGTACGCCCTTCTTCATGATTTAGAAGACTCAGAGAGAAGATGGGTTTCGGCACAATTTATATACAGTTCACATAATATCAAAGCGGTAAAAGCAACATTTAGCACATTAGGCTTAAAACATGTAAAAAATCAGATAAAGCCAAATATAACAATTTATCTAAGCTCGAATTTCTAACCCTGAACCAGTGGTTCTGGGTTATTACTCCCCAGCGGAGTCGCCAGAGCTGTCACACCTCCTTTTTCCGCGCCCGGGGGCGCAGGGGAGTTTTTTCCAATTAAAGGACAATCGAAACGGGATTTGTTTATTTATTTCAGAGTCGCCACTTGGGAGGTTTAGGGTGTCCCAAGTCACCAATTTTAATCCCAAATCGAGGAAAATAATGACTCTATATTACAGTCTGCGTACCAGAAATCCGGATAAGGAATTCTGTTAACCCGGGAGAAGGTGTTAGGCATTCCCGAGTTCCGTGGTTCTAGCACGGTCGCTCAACTGTTATATTCGGCTTATTTATCTGATTTTTAATACAATTATGAACCATGTGCAAATTTTATCTTTTAACCGCTTTATTAATTATTATTATTAAGAAATGTGAACATCGCTTAAAACATATCTTTGGACTGTGTCACATGAAATGCACCCACAATCCGAAACATATTTTATTTGATGTTTTAGAATTTGGATTTGGGTCGCATGAAATGCGCACCCGAGTTTAAGAAAATTAAATTATTAAAGGCGCGCCTAAAGCAACTAGCGCATTATTATTTTTGGGGAGGGCCGTGAAATTTGCTAAACGACCCGTCCCGGAATTTAAGTATTTAATATATATACTTGGAGGGCCCCGCAATTTGTCCCTTTTATTTGGCGAGGCTCGTCTCATTTTACTTATTATTTTTTATTATTATTATTTATTATTTTTTTTTATATATTTTTAAAGGGATGCCATTTTATGTCTTTAACAATACTAAACCTTATAGCCTATTTACAACTGAAATCTCATAACTCGTTACAATTTTAATAAAAGGAATCTAGCAAAATGAGTGTTTTGGAAGTAATAACAACAAGTAATACTAGTTTTGTCCGAATGAACTAAGCAAGGGAGAAGACGAACAAATTGACGTTAAACTGTGTCGTGGAATAACTAACCCTACTTAATTGAAGGATATCAAATAAACAAAAATACATAACACCAAAAAATGAACAAAACGCATATGGTGAAAACATAAGCAGAAAATTATCATATCAATTTATATATTGCATCTTCGAACATTTAACGCAACATTTCCTTATCTAATACTTGAGGTTTACTAACCTTTGAACCTCGGCAAACTCAGGACGACAAACACGACCCCGACGGAGTTCAAGCCGGACTTCACTGAACGAGGAACAACAACGAAACCTCGGACAAACACCTCGACGAACCAAAGACGACCTCGACGGAGAGCTTGGACCCCACAACTGTCGACGAGCAGGTGGGTTGGTTGAAGGTTTTGGGCGTGAGGGGCCGGCGTTAATGGAGGTGGGCGTTTGCTGGTTGTTTGGTCGTCGGGCAGTGGTCGACGGAGGGGAGTGCGACGAAGCTGGTGGGTTGTTTGGACGTAGGGAGTAGAAGCGGCAGCAATGGAGGAGACGGGCTCGTCTGGTGCTTGGTAGTGCACGCCGGTGGTCGACGAGGGCTTTTCTAGTAGTTTTTTTTGTTTTTTTTTTTAAAAAAAGATGGAGGAACAGTGGTTTGTTGATGATGTTCGGTCAACGGTGATGGGGGAGCTGGTCGGGACGGAGTGGTCGTTTGGTGGTGTCGTTTGGTCGACGCAGGCGAGGCGGAGATGGAGCTGGAGCTCGCGGGCTGGGGAAGGTGACGGGGTGGTGTTCGGACAGTGGAGGTGACGACGCTGCTGCTACTCGTCGGACTGGGTAGTGACGATGGTGGAGCTGGGAGGAGGAGGGTCCGTGTGGTGGTGGTGTTTGGAGCGTTTGGACGTGGGGAAGGTGAAGGGGGGGGGGTCCGGTAGGGTTTTCTCTTCTTCTTCTTTGTGAAGAAGAAGATGAACAGTGCAAAAGAATTTTTCCGTTTTTTTTTCTTTTTCTGACCAAAATCCAAAAAGTTCCCTCTTTCAAAGTTTTGTCCGTGTATTTGTATAGTCTCTGCCCAGAAAAATGAGCCCCACGCGTGGTGGGGTTCGAGGCATATGTCCCCCACGCGTGGTGGGGTTCCCCACGTGTCCTGGACACGGTTTATTATGGGCTAGGTCCGAAAATTAGGCCTAAAACCGGGTAGTTTAAACCCGAATATTATTCTTTTGCCAGGACCCGAGAAATAGGAACACGTTGCTTAACTAGTCCTATGTAAGCAAAATAACTACCAAAAATAAGACTAGTATTTAAACAAAACTATATCTTTTTAAATATTTTTCAAGGTTTAAAATAGCTACAAAATATTAATAAAACTATTTGTAATTTTCGTTTTTAAGATAAAATATGAAGTAATTTTTTTGTATTTTTCAAAGTTAAAATGACTATAGAATATTAATAAAACTTATATTTTTTGTAATTTTCGTCCTTTAATAAAGACAAAAATATGAAGTAATATTTTTTGTATTTTTCAAAATTATAATGACTGCAAACATTAATAGAACTATATTTTTTGTAATTTTCGAATTTATATAAAGTACCAAAATAAAGTACAATTTTTTTTTGTATTTTTCAAGTTTATGAGAAATACATAAACTAAAATTATATATATATTTTTTGTGATTTTTCTTTTGAGCAACGAAATAAAGTAAAATAGTTAAAATGACTATATTGGACCCAATTTCACATATTCACGCTAAAAATGTGAAAATTCTCGGGAGGGTCAAAAATCACGTGCTTACAGTAAGATCTTCAGTAGATCATGTGTGTACTAAAAGGTGTAAGGTTCTTGATAAGGAGCTTTAAGGAAGAATACTTATCCACTCTTACGGTCAAAAAGTGAATCACGAAATCGGAAGTTAGACACAAATTTCAGCAAGTAAAAGAAGGAAGGTGAAGAAGGGTACGAAGTACCTATTTAATAAAGATTATTATTATTTACCATTTAGGAAGGGAGATATAAGCATTTTAAGTTGCCTTCAACAGTAACAGATGTACGTTCAATCAGTCACACCAATCTTAGTCATGCCCTATGGGAGCTAACAGATATGGTTTAAGAGAAGGATAGGATATCAGGATCCGGCTGGAGTTAGAAAACCTAAAATGATGGATGGATGGTTTGCATTAGTTGACAATTCCGAAGGATATTGCAAAAAAGTGCTAACAGATCTCCTTGTGAAACACCTAGATGGTGCATTTTAAAATAGTACCACTAGATATGAGTGCTACAAAGATAGGTGCTCGAAGCCTGGAAAGGATAAATATTATCTTAGTATGACTCTCGTCCCTAGTAGAGAGATAATGCTAGGCAACCTAAAGAGCCAGTGGATGGAGCAAAGGGGAGCTAAAAGCAAAAGAATATCTTGTTAAAGTTTTCAGAATAAAGTGATAGACAGAAAGGTTAGCAAGAAATAAGAAAAGAGCTAATTAAGCATTAAGAGTAAGATGTGATACATGGATGGCAACGGTAGGTTAAAAAGATGACGGTATTACAGAGTCTATAGTCAAGTAAAGGAAAAGACGATAGGTGATAGGCCTTGAGATAACAAAAGAGTATAGGCCATAAAGTCGTATCCTCACTTCGAGAAATGAATTCGTGACTCCAACGCAACTACCGGAAGAAAAAGTTAGACCCCAGAATAATAGGAATCAGTATAGGCTGGTGAAAAAGATAAACTAAATGTGAATCAGGGACTGAGTGATTGGATAATACTCGACATCATGAGAGTTTCAGATTTTGTTCCGGCAATAATAGAATAGACAACAGAAGAAAATTTATGAAAAATTCAGAGAATGGTCATTCAGGAAGACGTTTCCCTAAAGCAAGCAATGTGAGCAAAGTTAAGCTTAAGAGACTATATGTGCCAGTTACTCTAAGTGTCACCCTCGCGAGTAAGGAATTTCATTATCATTGGTATAAAAGAATTACCACAAGGTGAGTAAGGTCCATCGGTAATGTAAGAAGACGCCAATGATGAAGAGGTAAACCATCTATAGGTAGATTATTGTAACGCTAAATATTAGTACTTCCCTAAAGGGGGGAATGTGGAGTGAGGTGGCATTAAGTCAAAATTAAGTGGTTCTAGTAATTATGGAATGGTAAAGGAAGAATGCAATAAAATGAAAAAGGGATGAGATTGCACTTATTCAAAGCCTACAGATATGCTACAATACCAGAGCATTATGCAAACACGGCGTCAAGGAGAGGAAGTAAGAGTTCCTAACCGAAATATTATTGATTAATAAGGAGCCAGTGCGAGAAGTAAGTTAAGACAAAGGAAATAACCCAAGAAAGATTTTGTGGAATATTGATACGCGAATGGGCCAACAAGTAGTTAGTAGTCGATTCAGAAAGAGCATAGCTATGGCTAGACAAGAGGATACAAACAAATCAACAGATCGCGCAAGATAAACATAGGGAACCCCAATATGGGGAATTTAGCCTCACAGTTATGACATCGTGATCGTTGAAATATATCCATATAGGAGTTGGGGAAGTTAAAAAGGTATTGTATGAGTGTTACGGAAATAAAAGAGAGTGTCACTATGAAAACAATCAAAATATTAGTTCAGAGGTAACCCTACAAGCACAAAGGCGTGGAGATAAGTAACTATGCATAATTATAAGCGAAGAAGAACATCAAAAATTCCATCAGGCATACGATGTGATAAGCTCACAGCCTTACAAGAGTCAAAGGATCCCCCCCAGGAAACAAGGAAGAAGGCTTCAACCAAAGCACAGTGACCTAAGGAGAAATGGTCATGCAAAAGCAGTCTCACAACAAAAAATTGTATGCACTCCAAAAGAAAGTGGAACGTACCGTGGCTAATGAACGTGGAGAAAAGTCGAAGGTAATATTCGAGACCATATGAGTTGCACAAAAAATTCCGGCATGCGTGGGAACTAGGATAAGTTAAGTATGCACGCAACAAGGGGCAGAAATACCAGGAAAAGTAATTGCATACGTTTAAAGGAAGCTAAGATGGAACGAAAGGAATTATTCGATCAGTAATCCAGAGTTAGTATATTATGGATACACTCAAGATTTTGGAGTATTATCTATGCAGCATATATGTTGACAATCATACAGCCGTAGAAGACTCTGGTATAAGTTAAAAGAAAGAATTGAGCCCAGGGCATAGACAAAGGATTGAGTTGTTAGAAGATTGTATCATGGATATTCCATAACGCCCATGAAAGGCTAAGGTAATAACTAATACCATGAGCCACAGATCGAAAGATAGCTTAAGCCTACATAAAAGCCAATCAGAAGAAAGAGGAAACTAAAGAGTTACATTAACTAAGTAAATTAAGAGTCTGCCTATTGGACCTAGAAAGTTACAAGTATTATGATTGAGAATATTGTAGAATCACTCTTAATATCAGAAGTACAAGAGAAATAGTACAGTAGCCATATTCTATAACGGCTCTACGATAGAGCCAGTTAGAAAACTACCAGCCTCATAAGAATTCAGTATGGAGCTCCCACCGGATTGTATAGGCACCAGAGGTATAAGTATTATAATAAAGCTTTAAATGTTGGATGTGATTTATACCTATATGGGAGGGGGTTATAAAAGAAAAAGAAGAATGTGAGGTGATTTTTTAAAGTAAGTAAGGTAAAAGTAAACAACGCACGAAATACTCAAGTAAAGAAGGATGAGAGTGGTCCATACTTCAGGTAAAATACTAGAAGTGCTGGGAGTAATGATAAGAAAAAGTAAGTGAAAAGGTGACAAGATTGGATACTTGGGATTAAGCTCATGAAAATAAGAGAGCTGATGGATTCTCTAAGTTATAAGAAGACTCAGATTAGCCAGAATGAACTCAAACGAGTCTAAAACTAGTAGCATTTAGAAGAGATGGAATGCTACCCTGGTAGTGGAATAAGGGCTTAATTGTGATAGATAAAGGATGACATTTGGATCTTTAATTGAGTAATGACTTGAAGAGGATTGAATGAATTGTACGGGGCTAAAATACCCATATAAGATGAGTCATATTGGGATGCTATAAAGTGTGGTTATGGAAGTATAGTATCACCCCTAGGATCAACCTAATTACTCATGATGTCCCCGATGAGACGCGAGCTCTAACGACGGTGTTACATAAAAGATCAAGCTATCAGCGGTAGATGATGAATCAAGATTAAGGTGAATCAACAATAGATGGATAAAAGTCCAACAATATGAGGTGATATTACACCATCAGTCTTAAGGATAAGCAACGAAAGTATCCTGGAGTTGGTTGCAGACCTCGGTAACAATAAATCGAAGTAAGAATTATGGTATAGTATGACCTACGTAGAGGCAGTAAAGTCATATGAATGGATAATCAGATCTATAAAATAAGATATAGCCATATTCGCAAGTTCTACAAAGTACCGAGTGAAGAACATCAGTACACCTATAGATGCCCAGAGAGGCATCCTATTAAACCTTGTATATATTTACAAAGTAAGGCCTAGAGATTGGCTAAAAGCTGGAGGAAAAGGGAGAGAAGAGTCACATAGGCACACTTACAAGGTCAGTATCATAGAGTCTGCATGATAGAAGCTAGCAACAGTTACGAGATTGGAAGGAATTCGATCACAAGTCATGGCGTGGGAAAGAGGGCTAAAGGGGGGAATGCCCCGGCCTTTGGATTTATTCGTAGAAAAACTGCCTAAATAGCAAGGAGAGTATTGAGGTATTCACAAGAGCTATAAGTTATGAAAATGATAAGAGCATCAGTCAACATTCGAGGACACATATTCCAAGGGGGAATAATGTTACGCCCCGCAATATTATGATGATGTTATGCTTTGCAGTATTATATTATGATGATGTTGCACCTTGCAGTATTATATTACGATGATGTTACGCTTTGCAGTATTAAATTGCGACAGTGTTGCATCCTATAGTATTGTACGTTAAATTTGTCGTAAGATAATTAACATCAGTCCAAGGGAAAGATTATTTGGATATTATAAGGATTATGCTATTTCAAATAAGTGATGAGTAAATTCGTGAAGGTAAGAGGATAAGCAAATCGAAGGAAATGAATTACATTGAAATTTGGCATTTTGGGATAAAATACGGCCCGGGCTAAAATACCCGATATTTATGGACTAGTACCATACAAGGTACCACATGGCCATGATAGTAAGGTGTATAAGATATCTGAAAAGTGAGTAATATTTTAAGTAAGTGGAGATAATTCTTAATTATGTGGATAATTAAAAAATTATGAATTTTTAAGTGGGATATTAACTTAAATTTGTGGACAATTATCTAAGAATTATTTGGATAAATATTAGGGGGACAAACATCCACGTGGGATGTCATAAACTTGGTAGCAAATTTCCATTTCATTAAGTTAGTAAGGAGGTGATGGCAAGAAAATGTAAGACATGGCACCTTATCTCGCATTCTTATGCCATGTCTATTGAAAGACTCTCTTAATTAAGGATTCTGTTGAAAAGACTCTTAAGTTCACAAAAGAATGAAGTCACTTCATTTTTGAATGTCACGGCTTAAGCAAGAAAGGCTACATAATATTATGATCAAACTTACACGAGTG
Organism: Nicotiana sylvestris; assembly: GCF_000393655.2. Lineage (NCBI taxonomy): Eukaryota > Viridiplantae > Streptophyta > Magnoliopsida > Solanales > Solanaceae > Nicotiana > Nicotiana sylvestris. Next base: position 96,209,936 of record NC_091058.1, read on the forward strand.
GAGACATTTTTTTCATCTACCAAGCAATGAATTGTTTCCTACTCTGATATTGTCGTCACTTGTTTTGTCGCAATTAACGTGTGTTAGAAGGATTGTGAAGAGAATCGACTCAGGTATATTAAGGCTATCCTTTCTTTCCTTTAGTCATGATCCCTACAATGCAAACAAAACGAGCAAATGCACAAATTCCATAAATGACTCTATTCATAGAAGTATTAGAGAAGTTTATGTTCTTGATTCCCCATGTGTCATATTATTCTATCATCTGTTCATGGGTCTCAAAAATACGTATGTTGGTAAAGTTTATTTCATGATATTAATCAGAGGCATAATGGTGTTATGACGTATCAAGAGATTTTATTAACATATTTCATATGCATTTCACGCATTTATACATGCACATTGACCCATGAACAGATGATGTTATATACTCGTATATATATATATATATATATATATATATATATATATGTATATGAGATATTTGAAAGGTTATGGCGTTATATACGCACCACCACCTGATCAGCTGGTATACATTGGTGATTTTCCCATAGTGGCCAAGATGATATGATAGGATGCCCTCAGAGGCTTGATGATGTTATGAACACAAGTACCTATGCACGACATAACATTCATACGCATATCCATGACACTATAAGTATTTCATGATTTACAGAATTATCTAGACTTACAGGTTGAGTTATTTACTCTATACTTCTTACATGTCTGTTATGTACTTATTTATATGCCTTACATACTTGGTACATTATTCGTACTGACGTCCCTTTTTGCCTGGGGATGATGCATTTCATGCCCGCAGATCCTGATACATAAGTCGAGATCCCTCCAATTAGGCTATCGACTCAGCGGAAGGTGTTGGTGCGCCCCATTTGCTTCGGAGTTGCTTGTTTATTTGGTATGATTTAGATGTGTATTGTTCTTTATAAAAATTATGTATTCTTAGAGGCTTGTAGACATATATCATGTACGTAAAAGATTGTATAGCCTTGTCGGCCTATGTTCAGTATACGAGTGGTTATTTTGATCTTATAGGTCGTATGTCTTATGCATAAGTTAGTATCACATGTTATATTATACTTATCTCACGGCCTCCTTCCGGCTCAGTTATCTATGGTAATATGACATGAAAAGATACGTTATGTTGGTTCTCGGTTAAATAAGATACCGGGTGCCCGTCTTGGCCCATCGGTTTGGGTCGGGACACTTTTGGTCTAATATTGCATCAAAATCGAAGTAAAGAAAGGGCTGCAAAACTAGCTACAGTTTTCCCGTAATGTCGAGCACAATTTGGGGCATATATGGCATTAACGAAGGCAAGAATCCATCTGTGATCTCATTTGATAAGGCGAACAAAGTGTCTCAAAGATACTGAAAAGGTTGCCTAAGCAAGACCTATTTCTTGAGAAAAGTTGATAAGCACTATAGACAGAAACTGGTACTAGGTGCAAGACAATAAGTTTGGTTTTAAAGGAAGATTGCCATACCTTGGGGACAAGGGTTAGCGGTACCATGGACATCCGGGTATGAAACAATCGGGGGTAACGATGAAAAACTAAGGTCTCCAAAAAGCAATACAAAATATCCGAGCAACTCGGTACCATTCTGATAGAATCAGTTCTTCGACAACGTAGTGACCGTGATGGCGATTCTAAATTCACCAAAGGTAAGTTCCTCAAAATCTTCATTTTTCTTTTATTTTTATCATGCATCATTACTATTCATACCTCTTTATTTTACGTAGCTAACTTAGGTAGAGCTATTTCACCTAGACGAATCCAGCTCATAGTTCCGGGTAGAAGTACTCTTCGCTCAGGGTATTTTATGTAGCTTAACTCAGGTAGAACCATTTCTCCTAGGGGATCAGGTCATAGTTCCGGGTAGAAGTACTCTTCGCTTAGATTGTTTTACGTAGCTTAACTCAGGTAGAGCCATTTTTCCTAGGGGGATCCAGCTCATAGTTCTAGGTAAAGATACTCTTCCCTCAGGGTGTTTTACATAGCTTAACTCAGGTAGAGCCATTTCACCTAGGGGGATCCAGCTCATAAGTTCCGGGTAGAAGTACTCTTCGCTCAGGGTGTTTTACGCAGCTTAACTCATGTAGAACTGTTTCGCCTAGGGGGATTTAGCTTATAGTTTTGGGTAGAATTACTCTTTGCTTAGGTTGTTTTACGTAGCTTAGCTCAGGTAGAGTCATTTCGCGTAGGGAGATCTAGCTCATAGTTCCGGGTAAAAGTACCCTTTGTATTTTATGTAGCTTAACTCAGGTAGAACCGTTTTGCCTAGGGAGATCCATCTCATAGTTCTGGGTAGAAGTACTCTTCACTCTGGGTGTTTTACGTAGCTTAACTCAGGTAGAACCGTTTCGCCTAGGGGGATCTAGCTCATAGTTCCGGGTAGAAGTACTCTTTGCTCAGGGTGTTTTACGTAGCTTAACTTAGGTAGAACCGTTTCACCTAGGAGGATCCAGCATATAGTTCCGGGTAGAAGTACTCTTCGCCCAAGGTATTTTATGTAGCTTAACTCAGATAGAACCATTTAGCCTAGGGGGATCCTGCTCATAGTTCCGAGTAGAAGTACTCCTCACTCAGGTTGTTTTACGTAGCTTAACTAAGGTAGAACCATTTCGCCTAGGGGGATCCAGCTCATAGTTCCGAGTAGAAGTACTCTTCACTCAGGTTGTTTTACGTAGCTTAACTCAGGTAGAACCGTTTCACCTAGAGGGATCCAGCTCATAGTTCCGGGTAGAAGTATTCTTCGCTCAAGTTGTTTTACGTAGTTTAACTTAGGTAGAACCTTTTCGCCTAGAGGGATTCAACACTTTATCCATAATATAGGGCGCCAACCCCTGGTTAAATTCCTTTTTAATAATACAGGGTACCAACCCCTGGTTACATTCCTCTTTAGTATTACAGGGTTCCAACCCCTGGTTACATTCCTCTTTAGTAATGCAGGGTACTAACCCCTAGTTACTTTCCTTTCAGTGCAGGGTACCAATCCATAATTACATTCCTTTTCGGTAACACAGGGTGCCAACCCCTAATTACGTTTCCTTTTAGTAATATAGGATACTATGCTCTAATTCCATTTCCTTTGGTAACACAAGGTACTACCCCCGTGGTTCTGTATCTTCACATAGCTAGTTTATACTACTGTCTTTCTCTTTATTTTAGTAAATTAGATAGTCTATAGATTTCTCTAATAACTCACAAAATTTTCCTAGTGCCAGACTGGGGCAGAAAAATTTTGTTCCTTTTGTTTGTCTTTGATGGCTTTGCAGGATCCACCGTATAGCACAAGTGATGATTAAAGCTTGCAGTTTCAGTTTCTCATAAGAAGAAAAAAGTCTTTCAATCACAAGATAGTTGGAGTTAGCTTTGATAATGTGTCAGCAATCCAGCTTCTCAAGTTTTATTTTCCCAAATTCTATTCGGGAAATCAAACATCGAAAATGAGCCATAATCTTTTCTTTAAAGAGCATCAAGATCCAATCTAAGGTTAACACAAGCGAGCAAGTCAAGAATCGAGATTTGACTCTAGAAGAAACAAAGATAGGAATTTTGTAATCTTAGTTTTCCAAAAATATGTAGTTCTCTTCTCTTTTCCTTATGATGTAAGCGGCAAGTAACGATAACAGTAATAGTAACAACAACAACAACAACAACAACAACAACAACAATAACAACAACAACAACAAACAACAGTCTTAGCTCTAGTGTCCGGTAGTCCCAGCTACCAAATTTTTCCAGAACTACACTGACCTAATTCTTTTGTAGCCAAGGATATGTAGGAAACCTCGGAAGTAAGGTTCGGTCACCATTTTTTTTTTCAAAATGAATTAGGGTCATATGTCAGCAAAATTAGTCATTGCATTTCACTATCTTTGCATGAAAACTCTTCCCGTTCTCGAGCAAAGAAGTGCAGCTGTAAATGCCTAATTTTGCACTTTCATTTTGTTTAATTCTTATGTATGTAGGAATTAGAGTTATATTATTTGTTGAGGGGTTAAGGGGATTGATCTTGTCATTTTAAGGCTAAAAATGGCCCAAAAGTGGACCAAAATTAGCGGCCCAAAGCTCTAGACCCGCCCAGCTTTCAGGCCCTAACAGGACACATCAAAATGACATCATTTTGGTTTCATCTTGGCTTGATCCAACGGTGATCATTTAATCTCCATTCTTTGTATTTAAACCATAAAGTGGCCGAATTTTTCCCTCATTTTTGCTCTATTTTCTTTCTTCTTCCTCTCTCTTCTCATTCTCTCGTCTCTTCTTTGAGACCACCCCTAAACCCTTGCACCGCCGGCCGAAAATCGCCTCACAGTAGCAACGCACCTCCATTCCTTACCAAAATCTCACCATCTTCTCCTCTCACTCCCCTCATTCCAAATCCATGAACCAAACCCTCCAAAACTCCACCAATCTCCATAAATCTACCAAAATCCAAAAAAAACCTAGCCTCTTTTGTCCCCAAATTGATGAAGTTCCACGTCCCATTTTCACATAAATCTTGCATATACGTGTATGTTTTGCTAGGTTCTATCTCTTTGTGTTAGTTTTAAGTCCAAACTCCGGCAACTGGAATTCCAGTGTCCACCGCTACCCGCCGCCTCTAGCACCACCACGGATTCTCCGTCTTAGTTTTTTTCGACCCAAAGGCACTTATTTCTTTTTGGCACGACGCCATGATCTATTGGTTTAGCGTCTGCCAAAATGAAACATACGCCTCAGGGGAGGACAACCACCACTTTGTTATCCCCAAGGTTTCATAGACTAATTTTGATGATTCCCAACCAACATAAGGTTTAATCAAAGAATATTTACTTGTGGTAAATTTATTTTATTGGTACAGGTTTATTATGAAAAGCATATGGAAGAATGATGGTTGATTTACTATAAAGTTGAGGAAGGAAATATCTACAATGCATACTACTTTTATGGAGGATATTATTGAGATCTATTGTGAGATGGAATTACGAAAGAAGATATTGAAAAGAATTATAGAAGATCTTTAGAAGATTGGTACAAGAAACACAAAAGGAAAGAAATCAGAAGATTGAAGGAGATAGCACGGAATATGTCAATAAGAAAATGTGCTATGTTGATCAAGGAATATTGTGACTATCAAGAGAATGGAGAATATCTACTAGTGATACAAGACATCACCATATATAAACTATGGAGGAAATTAATAGCAAGGCCAAAGAAGACTTAGAAAACATTTCGGTACCTACTATCTGAAGGAAATAAAATTTTCCTTAGATTAACAGAATGCCAAATTCATGTAGTGCAAGAGAAAAAGTTATTTGGAAAGATATCTCAAGCATGTTCACGGTCTAGAAGTGATTAGCACAAAATGCTGGAAGGAAGCCAAATAAAGAGGAAGAAGGAAGAAAGCAAAATACGAGAAGGCAAATTCAAAATAGGTGATCTTGCACAAAAGGAAAGAAGATAGCTAATATTCTAAGAAGAATATTCTGCAAGTTCCTACATAGGCATGAATAAAGGAGATGTCAGTTATAAAAGGAATGGGATCAATTATTAAAGAATCATTCCTTAAATCTAGATTCTCTCCTAATGAGATAAAGAAGACCAAGTCCAAGCATGAAATTTCATTCAACGGTCAAATCTCAAAAATGAACCAAGCACTTCAACTATGAGAAAAATCAGAAAACCATATCAAGGAGGATCTTCACCAACTATGAACTGATGATACTGCATCAAGAGGAACAACTATTTAAAGAAGAGTTGAAGACACTTCTCAGCACCAGCTTCACAAACAACTTTCCTACTCTTTCTATACCTTAGTCAAGCACTGTATACTTAAGTTTACTAGTGCCATAAAAGATAGAGAGAAAGGAAAAAATACTGAGAGGTTGTGTCATTGTTCGTTTCTTTGGGGAGCGAGTAAAAACCAAAGTGTCATTGTTGGTGAGCGAGTAAAAACCAACCCCTTGTTCGTTGTTGGTGAGGAGTGAAAACCAACCTTGTCAACGATGGTGGTGATCGTTGAAAATCACAAAAGCTGTACTCAACCTAATTTACATTCTGTGCCTTTAATGTTTGTTGTAACTTACACTTGTTTAAATCGAAAATACTAACAGTTCTGTGCAGGCTATCTCCGCATCAGTCGACTAAGTCTAAATATAGTCGACCAAATTTTTAATAGGCGTACAATTCACCCCTCTCCTCTTGTAATTAGAATTGGTATCAGAGCAGGTCTCACATCTTTATTTTTTGCTTAACAACAAGTGAGAAAAGATCCATGTCAGGTCATCAAATTATTGGAATCGTACTTCAAGAGGGATACTCAACAAGAAGGTCACCGTACTTCAATAATCAATACTATAGCCATTTGAAAGAAAAAATGAAAGTTTATGTTCAATCAATATATTATCAAGCTTGGTTAGTTATTTAGAATGGACCAAAACCTATTCCGAAGAACAGTGATGGAAAAAAACTTGTAAAAGGGGCATCCATATTTGACTACACGAAAGAACAACTGGATATTATGCAAACAAACGCTAGAGCAATCAACGTGATCTATTGTGTGATTAGTGAAGAAGAATATAAGAAAATATCTGCATGTGAGGTTGCTAAATCTATATGGGACAGATTGGAAAATATCTATAGGGACACCAACAAAGTGAAGGAAATTAAATCCAAGTCAACTCTTGAAGAATCTGAAAATGGTGAAGATAGAGAAGACTTGGTCGTGATACCCAGAACGAAAAAAAAGAAGAGTAATAAGAAGTAGAATAGAAAATCTCACTCCATCCAAAATCATCAAAAGAACCACAAGAATGAGATTTAACAACAAGAGAACGTATGCTACTACAAATATTGTAAACCTAGACATATGAAATTAAAATGTCCTAACCTCAAGAAGAAAAATCATAGAATCTCAACTTAGAGCGACGAGGATGATCAAGAAGAAATGACAAACATATCTCTCAAGGAAAGAGGAGAAACTGATGAGGTGTGCCTTAATGCTACTATGCATTGTGATCTCAAAAGCGACGAGGATGAATCTGAAGAAGAAAATGATCAGGAAAGATTGGAGAACCTATGTTTCATGGAAATGGGAGAAATTGACAAGGTATGTCCTACTCCTATTACGTATTGCGATAAATATGATGAATTGCAGGAAAATATTGAATTGGTTTTCTACGACTTTGAGAAAGTTCTCAATGAATATAATAAGTTGAGGAAAGAGAAGAAGAATTGGGAGATCCAACTTGAAGAATATAACAAGTTGATACATAAAAAGAAAGATTGGGAGATCTAACTTGAAGAATATAACAAGTTTAGAAATGAAAAAAAAGACTGGGATATTCAGCTTGAAGAATATCTGGTGGAGAACAACTTACTTCAAGAATAAAATTTTGAGCTTTGCAAACAAATAAGCAGCTTGCATAAATCCCCCAGCTACTACTTTGATCGATCAAAGTCGTCTTCTTGGCTTAACGGCTATAATTCGACTGAAAAGAGATCTATTGGTAAACGTCCTACTTTGAACAAGTTGACTGAGAAAAGTTCCAAGTCAACTAATAAGGCAGCTGCAGGTAAACACTCTTCTTCTCATATTACATGCCACTATTGTGGCAATTCTGGACATAAAGTATTTGCATGCAATTATGTCAAAAGTCATATTAGATCAAAATATATTTGGAGACCTAAACAAGTACATGCATCTCCAATTACACTGGCTACTAACTATGAAGGACCTAAAAAGATTTGGGTACCAAAAATAAATTAATTTATTTTGTAGGATTTCTAAATCCAACCATAAAAAGGGATAAATGATATTTGCATAATGGCTGGTCCAGGAACATGCTTAAAGATGTTTCAAAGTTTACACTACTCTATAAATGATGAGGAACTACAACACGTGATGGTAAATCTTAAGTGATTGGTATTACTAAAGATTATTCAAGTTCCTTCGGATGCTTTATAAGGTGATACGTATCTAGTAATATTTTTTTGGTTAAGTATAATATGATATGTACAACTGCATATTGCTTGAGTCAACTGGCTGCAACATATTATTATTATGTTTGGTGTTAATAATTTCCTTGGCTTAGAGATTTTGAATGAAAGAATTTATATCTTGCATGAACTATGTCATTTGTATAAGCATCAGGATAAGCAAGCATGCATGTATTCCTTTTATGTCGTTGTGAGCTTAAGAAGGTTTTTAAAAGAGATTTATTTCTTTTATTCATTCTCTTGGTGAGAGTTCAATACTTCTTTCAAATTCAAGAAGGTTGTTTAACTCTAAGGCCAACAACTTCTGTACATATGGAGTTACTCAACCATTCCTAAGACTCAAAAGCTTGGAAGGTACAGGTATATATTTCTATTGATGTTTATCCATACTTTTGCTTAGGTTATATTCTTTAATAAGAAAATGATGCATCTGAAATGATCATAAATGTGAGTTATAATATTTGTTCGACAATTTTTTTGCGTCATACATGATTTCTCACATATTTAGTTTGGCACCTGAATTGAATGCATAATTGAAAAGAAAGCATTATTTTTGGCATAAATTATCATCATTGGTTTATATGTGCTTTAATATTTTTTCATTGGATCTTATCTTGAATGAAATTCTGTCTGAGCTATGGGAAAGAAGAAAAATCAATTTTTGGTTTATCTTATTTCCTTTGGTTACAACTATATTGGTAAGGCTCTTAACATATTCCTTATTGATTACTACTTACGATTTTATGAAATTCAGAATATTAGTTATAGAGAAATCTCAACATGCATATTTTTCTTTATACTAATATTTTTCTAAGCAAATTGTGAATAAGGATGGAGAATTTGCAGTGGATATCTTGCAATAATCTACTAATGACACATTACTAGTTGAACTAGACAGTCATGAAGAAGCATTAAACGATGAATGTTGGATTCTAGCAGTGCAAGATTTGTTGAGCGAAGCTGAAAGAATCAAAAGTATGGAAATCCAATACCAAGCAATGGAGATGCAATCATGGATATCTAAAGCCTGATAAGATTGATAAGGTTGTGAAAATTATGTATAAACTTGTAGCCCAAGGTTTCACAACAAGAAGGTTTGTTTCTTCCTAGAGAGTTTTGTTAGAACATCATTTTCATGTGCATATTACAAAATTTGTAAACTATTTTTGTATGAATGTTGCATAACATTATTCTCTAGCCTCTCTCTAGAATTGAAGGTTTTCTAACCCATATTTTGTGACTAATATTTACTATTTTTTTTAAACATCTCTAAACTATTGTATGACTACTATTTTTTTATCATGATCTTACTAGAGGCAAGTAGAACTGCATAATATTTCGAAAGGCATGATTTGGACTCACAAGTGCACTAACCTATGTTGATGATCATAGAATTATTGATAACTCTAATAAAAAGTGTGCCAAGCATTTCTTAAGCTTATGGAAGGTGATTGTTTCCGAGATGAGCATGATAATCTTCACGTTCCAACTAATGTGATGCAAGGGAAAAAATAGTAAGTCCACCGATTGAATAAAGTATCAAAGTATGACCAACTCTCTATTGCATATTTATAACAGATATTTTGGTATACCTGATCCGATGAAATCTCTTTATAGTGCCAAAATATATTTTTGATTGACATTCTAGTTATGGCTTATTGTATGCAAGTACTAATTACTTTGATCTAGTAGGATATTCTCAGATGCAAATTTTGCAGGTAACAAAGTGGACTGAAATAGAAAAATTGGCATGGAGATTTTTTAAAAATTATCATATCATGAAAAAGACAAAAGCAAGTTAGAGAACAAGATACTTTCTCACATTGAAAAAAGGAGTTAGTATGGTAATGAGATAGAATTATGTATCCTTTTATGATAGAAACGATATCACTCTTTTATGCTTATCACATATGTGTTTCCAATATATGGTAGTATATATGAGAATCGAGTCAAAATATTTTAAAATGCTTTCTACCATTGTTTGAAATTTTTTTCTCAAATGTTTGGTTGAAATAATCCTTGGCCAACTCAAAGTAACTGAGCATCTGTGTGTACTTTGAATGATTTTTTGAGTTAAACTTATCTTTCCCCTTAAGTTTTTAAAGGTGATTATTACTACATGATTTCTTGTATAACTCGATGTATGATTAGAACTAAGTAGTCTGGATTGATTATGTGCCTCTATACTTTCTATGTGAATACTTGTTTGCATGTTTCCTATAAGTTCGTTCACCCTTTTGATGATGACAAAAGGAGGAGAGAATAGATGGTACAATACTTTCCTTGTAAATGTTAAATATAAGATGCATGAAGGTAGGGGGAGCATAACTGAGGAACGCATAAAGTGAGGGGGAGCCTTTACTTGTTCCATCATCTATACATTGAAGAGATAACTTCAGGGAAGTAACCAGTTTATCTTACTTATCCCTTTAATATGTTTCATTTGATCTTCTTTGATTAAAAAAATTCATGTTTTGTACTCAATGATTTGCCATCATCAAAAAGGGGGAGATTGTTAGCCCCAAAGTTTCATAGACTAATTTTGATGATACCAAACTAACATAAGATTTAATCAAAGAACATTTACTTGTGGTAAACTTATTTTATTGGTACTGGTTTATTATGAAAAGCAGATGGAAGAATGATGGTTGATTTACTATAAAGTTGAGGAACGAAATATCTACAATGCATACTACTTTTATGGAGGATATTATTGAGATCTATTGTGAGATGGAATTACGTAAGAAGATATGGAAAAGAATTATAAAAGATCTTTAGAAGATTGGTACAAGAAATACAAAAGGAAAGAAATCAGAAGATTGAAGGAGATAGAATGGAATATCTCAATAAGGAAATGTGCTACGTTGATCAAGGAATATTGTGACTATCAAAAGAATGGAGAATATCTATTAATGATACAAGACATCACCATATATAGACTATGGAGAAAATTAATAGCAAGGCCAAAGAAGACTTAGAAAATATTTTGGTACCTACTCTCTGAAAGAAAGAAAATTTTCCTTAGATTAAGGGAATGCCAAATTTATGTAATGCACAAGAAAAAGTTATTTGGAAAGATATCTCAAGCATGGTCACAGTCTAGAAGTGATTAGCACAAAATGTTGGAAGGAAGCCAAATCAAGAAGAAGAAGGAAGAAAGCAAAATACAAGAAGGTAAATTCAAAATAGGTGATCTTGCACAAAAGGAAAGAAGATAGCTAATATTCTAAGAAGAATATTCTGCAAGTTCTTACATAGGCATGAATAAAGGAGATGTCAGTTATAAAAGGAATAAGATCAATTATTAAAGAATCATTTCTTAAATCAAGATTCTCTCCTAATGAGATAAAGAATACCAAGTCCAAGCATGAAATTTTATTCAACGGTCAAATCTCAAAAAGGAACCAAGCACTTCAACTATGAGGAAAATCAGAAAACCATATCAAGGAGGATTTTTAACAAATATGAACTAATGATGCTGCATCAAGAGGAACAACTATTTAAAGAAGAGTTGAAGACACTTCTCAGCACCAGCTTCACAGACAACTTTCCTACTCTATCTACACCTTAGGCAAGCACTGTATTCTTAAGTTTACTAGTGTCATAAAAGATAGAGATAAAGGGATAAATATGAGAGGTTGTGTCATTGTTCATTTCTTTGGTGAGCGAGTGAAAACCAAAGTGTCGTTGTTGGTGAGCGAGTGAAAATCAATCCCTTGTTCATTGTTGGTGAGCGAGTAAAAACTAACCTTGTCAACGTTGGTGGTGATCGCTGAAAATCACAAAAATTGTAATCAACCCAATTTACAAAGAGCTCTAAAAGACAACACTACCCAAAAGGACTGGGTTAGGATACCATATTGGTTCCGAACCAGTATAAAAATTTCTGGTGTCATTTACTTTATCGCTTTTATATTATATTCTGTGTATTTACTGTTTGTTGTAATTTACACTTATTTAAATCGAAAATACTAACAGTTCTATGCAGGCTGTCTCCGCATCAGTCGACTAAGTCTAAATATAGTCGACCAAATTTTTAATAGGCGTACAATTCATCCCTCCCCTCTTGTACTTTCACACTTGACATCCTCGACATCGTCTCGTTGCTCGATTCGACGTCGAATATCTCGAAATTTGGTATAAACTCGAACTCGAAACCTTTCTTCGATATTTCTAATTTTTGTTTCACCATTGTTCTATCATAGTTCTTTGTAGTAGTGTATATTTTTCTAGCAATCCTTTGGTTCTCGTCTTTGTTGATTACATTAGTTTGTCTCACTAGTAATATGTTTGTGTTTTACTTTAAGTCATTAAGTTTGAATTTTATTTTTTGATTTTGCTTTAGTTTAAACTACTAAGTTCTATTAAGCCTTCACTAGTCAATACTTGTATTTGCTTAATCCCTAAGTTCTGGTTCTGTTTGATTGATTGATAGTTCAATATTAAGGTTTAGTTACATGTTTATGGTATTTTAACTAAGTTCTAATTATATATTTTTGTTTGAGGCAAACTAAGTTTGGTATTAATTATTTTAAAGGTGAAGTTAGCTAAGTTGATTATGATTTAGGGTACGAAGTAGCTTACTTTCTAGTACTAGAGCAGCTGAAAGTACATTTTTCTTCATGTTTTTGTCACTTTAATTGGTTTGCACTGTCTTTTTCCCTTTTTGGACAGTCCTTGAACAGACTTTTAGCACACAAAAGTGAGTCTTTTGAGCAGTTTTTTGATGAACAAAAGTCAGTCCTTTTAGACAGACTTTTGGCGAACCAAAAGATGTCCAAAAATGACTTTCTTTGCTTACTTAACGGCTTCACCTTTCATATTTTAACGGGACACTGAGAAAAAACGTCTTTTACTCTAAGTGAACACACAAAATCCTGAGAATAAAAAATAGCATTTGAACACTTAGTAATAAGTTGAAAGTGGTGAGCTTTTGTGAGCGAATTCTCTGAAGCAAGATTTGCTGGATTTAAGGGTCTTTCTGGGTTGTTTCTATGATCAAACGTTGCCGATTTACTGCTGGTTGTTGTTGTTTTTTGGTTGTCATTTTTGCTGAAATTTTATTCATTCTGCTATATTTTGGTGTTCCTCTATTTCAGGTAACTTCCTCAATTAATGTGGTAATTCTCGATCCAATGATGAATGAGAATTAGAATCAGATGATTCGAGCTTCTATATTTTATTTCATGCCATGTTGTGCTCCTTTTGACTATTTGATACATGTATTGAATATATGTGATGTAATAGTTCTAGTTTTATTATTCCCTTGTCAAGTTATTATATTTATAAGTTGTGTTAGGTATTTACGATGTCTGCACCAAAAACTAGCATTTTGATTTTCGTTGTATCATTGTAGAATTTGCATAAAGTTATTAACTTAGAGTAGTTTTATATGTTGGAAAAAAATATCAAAAGATAGCGAGGCATCAGATAAGTAAGCTATCATGGTGCTTTAAGAGAGGAACTGTTACACCCCAAGTTTTTATACGTGAGAGTACGTCGTAAGTCATTGATGTAAGCTCGGAAATGAGATTATATTTGGAAGCAAATAAAGTAAGTTAATCATGTTACCTTGGAGATTACAAATATTTAAGATCATGAATAACAAGTACCAAGAGGGTTGGAAATCTTAGAAGCTAAACCAATTGAAGAAAATAAGTTTCGTCAAAAGCCGACAAGTTTGAAATGTTATAACATGTACTTTGGGGTGAGACTAGGGTTCTTAACATGATAAGGAGGTTATTCTATGAGTTATTTTAGTCGTATGATAATCATTTTCTAAATTTTGAAGGCAAGCAAGTTGTGGAACAAGTGTTGGCAAAGGTCATCACAAGTTACATTCATAAATTTGCTGAAATTTAGGTCAAATGTATCTGAATATTTCTACAAATATACTTGGAATCATGGGGTGTTCTACCTACAAAATTGAATATCTACGAGTCTAGTTTCTAAGGCATTAAACCGTTCATCAATACGACATCGGAGTAGAGAGATATTCGTATTTTCGTGAGACCGCGCAAGCAGCTCCCAAACATATACCACAAGGGTTTGAAGTGATTCCTATAAACGATTTGAACGCCTATTTTTGCTCATTTTTCAGCTAAAATTTGTCCCCAAACTTCTCCTAACCCTCCTAAACATATACCACAAGGGTTTGAAGTGATTCCAAAGTGATTACACCATATTTCAACATCAAAACTTAGTTCTAGTGAAAAACAACACCTCTTTGAGGTTGTGTTGTCATTGAGGATTGTTGTGGGCTGTACTTGGATGAAATTCCAAGTTGTTGCTGTTGTCTAAGGTGAGTATAACATCCTACTAATTGTGCTATAACAGCCTACTACTTGTTCTTAATCTTGCTTGTATGTTGGTTAAGTTGTTAGGATGATAAACTACAAGATAATACTTGGGTTAGCTTAAGTCACTTCTATGGTGTTGTATTGCTATTGAGGGTTGTTGTAAACTGAATATAACTTGGATTTTGACTTGAAGTTACTGTAGGAGGTATTTATATTGTGTTCTTACTTGTGCCTAAGGTTATCTTGATGTTGATTAAGTTAAATGGATGGGCTAGACATGAACTAGTGAATAAAGTTGCTAATTGAGGATAGTTGAAGTTGTGGATTATTTTCGTTGTTATAAATATATGGTTTAAGGCTGGAATCATTGATTAATGACTTCATTATCATGTTAATGATACTTTTATGTTGAAGTAAGAAGTCTATAAGGATTGATAAGGGGTATACGGATTCCAATCGGAGCTTGCCGCTCGTCGTAATGTAGTTGTGACTTGTTGTTGTTATATGGTGTCTTGATATTGATAATTATGTATTGATGGATTGCTCTGGTCATTGTTGTTTGTATATGGTATTGGAGGAGGCCCTTGTTACAAGGGAGATGCTGCCAAAATTTACGTAAACGAGCTACTAGCTTAAGTTATAGACTTAGCCTTTGCTCAGCACTGATTTTGAATCTCCTTATACTATGATAGATTGAGTTGACTTGTTTGAAGAGTTGCTTGGAAGTGATTAAGGACTCAACGGGTTTAAGGTATGTTAAGGCACTTTCTTCTTTCTTTTGGCATGATCTAAAGTGAAATGAATACGCTACTTCATAACGGATCTACTCCTAGCAACTAAGGTTGTCCATGTTGTTCTTTCCTTATAAAATTATTCTAAACAAGTGTGTATGATCCTTAAATCCTACTAAGGTTCATATTGATGGTAGGGATGTCCATAATGTTCTTAAGTCACTCCAAAAGGTTTAGAAGATGATTCCATGAGTCTAGCATGCATTATATATAGTATCTATTTTACTCTACCGAGCCGCGCTATAGTCGGCCGGGTACGGCACCTATTGTGCAACCACTGATCAGTTGGGTTTACCGAGCTCCACGTGGCCGGGTACGATTCTACCGAACCTTATGATGGTCGGGTACGCTTTTACCGAGTCCTCTTTGAGGCCGGGTACGATATGATGATGATGATGCCCACAGAGGCGAATGTTTTAAAAAGTTTATGTATATATATGTATTAGCATTTCATATCATAGCCCCTAGAGGCACTCAGATGTTACAGGTTGTATCTCCTTCATCTCTCTCTTTACATTACTGTTCTTGTTTATGCTTTCCTGCCTAACATACTCGGTACTTTATTCGTACTGACGTCCCTTTTGCCTGGGGACGCTGCATTTCATGCCCGCAGGTCCCGATTGATAGGTTGACAGTCCTCCTAGTAGGCTATCAGCTCAGCGAAGGTGTTGGTGCACTCCACTTGCTCCGGAGTTGCCTATTTGGTCAGTATGCTTTGGATATGTATTGATTGATATGGCGGGGCCCTGTCCCGACCTTTATGATTTTATGTACTCTTAGAGGCTTGTAGACATATGTCAGGTGTATGGATAATTGTATGGCCTTGTCGGCCTATGTTTCGAGTTTACTAATGGTCATGTCGGCCTTATAGGCCCGTATGTCACATATATTAGTTTGTATATCATGTTGGGTCTTCATATGTTGAGTATTCCCTTATGTTTTATTCTTGTTATCTCATGACGGGTTTTCTGGATCATTTACTCATGATAACATGATAAGAAAGATATGTTACGTTGGTACTCAGTTGAATAAGGCATCGGGTGCCCGTCGCGACCCTTCAGTTTGGGTCGTGACAGAAGTGGTATCAGAGCAGTTCTGTCCTAGGGAGTCTACAAGCCGTGTCTAGTAGAGTCTTGTTTATGGGTGTGTTGTGCACCACACTTATAAGCAGGAGGCTACAGGGCATTTAGGTCTGTCACTCTTTCTTCTTACTCTAGATCGTGCAGTAGAGCTCAGTTGTAAGAATTCAAACTCCTAAATTCGACTTTAGTCGTAATACAACGATACCTACATCCACAAAGACAGTTGGTAAGAGATTGCATGTGGATGTGGAAGAGTTGAGTCAGAGGAACTCGATTTCACATCATGCTTATGATGAGTAAATATGAGGTCTTCAACAGATCATGTGTGTACTAAGATGTGTATGCTTCTTAATAAGGAGCCTTAAGGCACGGATATCTATTCACGAATATGGTGAAAATCTATGAGGAATTCAGAAGCTAGATACAAGTTTTAACAAGTAAAAGAAGTAAGGTGAAGAGGGGTACGAGGCACCCAGATAATGAAGATTATCAATATTTTCAAATCAGGCAGAGAAATATAAGCATTTTGGTACCTTCATCAATGACAGAGGTAAGTACAATTGGCCACACCCATCTCAGTTATGTTCTATGGGAGCTAACAGATATTATTTAAGAGAAAGATGGGATATCAGGATCCAGTTGGAGTTAGAGTAACCCAAAAATTGTGGATAGGTTGTTATCATTAACTAACGTTTCCGAAAGATGGTGCAAATGTGGTAATAGATCTCCTTCTAAGACACCCAGATGGTGAACTCTAGAGTAGTACAATCAGATACGAATACTGGAATATTCAAAAATTTCAGAAGATAGGCAGTGGGATCCTAGAAGGGACAAATATTTACCTTAGTATGACTCTAGCCCCGAGTAAAAAAAAGAATGTTAGGCAATGTTAGGCATTCCCAAGAGCCAGTGAGATGAAGCTAGGGAAGCTTATAGGGAAAGAACTTTTTGTTGAAGTTTTTAGAATAAAGTGATAGACAAAAAAAATATTATCCGGAGAATAAGAAGAAAATAAATAAAGCATCATGAGTAATATGTGATATATGGGTGATAACAGTAAATCAAAATATGACACGATGACAGAGTCTATAGTCAAGTGAAGGAAAATACAAGAGGTGACAAGCCTTAAGGCAATAAAAGAGTATAAGCCATAAAGTCATATTCTTATTTCGAGAAATGAGTTGGTGACTTCAACGTGATTACCAGGAGGAAAGGTTAGACCCCAGAGTAATAAAAATCAGTATGGGCTGGTGAACAAGATAAAACCGAACATGAATTAGGGACCGGAGGATTTGATAATGGTCGACATCGTGAGAATTTCAAAGATCGTGCTCCAACAATAATAGAATAGACAACAGATGAATAACCTTTAAAGGCTATTTAGGAAGTCGCTTACCTAAAGCAAGCACTCTGAGCAGAGTTAATCTTAAGGGACTAAGTGTGTCAGTTATCGTAGGTGTCACCTTCGTGCGTAAGAAATTTAGTTATCCTTGGTACAAAAGGTTACCATAAGGTGATTAAGGTTCATTGATAATGTGAAAAGACGCCAAATATGAAAAGGTAAAACAACTATAGGTAGATCGTCGTAGTACTAAATCTTAGTACTCCCCTAAAGGGGGGAATATGGTGTGATATGATATTAAGTCGGAGTTAAGCGGTTCAGTTAACTATGGAATGGTAAAGAAAGAATGTGGTAAAAAGGAGAAAGGGATGATGTTGCATTTATTCAGTTCCTGCAGATATGTTGCGACTCCAGAACATTATACAACCACGACACTGGAGAGAGGCAGTAAAAGTTTCCGGCCAGGATGTTATTGATAAATAAGTGTGAATGGACACTTGATACATCAGGAGCTAGTGGCGATAGATAAGTTAAGACAAAGGATATATCCCAAGAGGGATTATGCAGAATATATATATAATATATATATATATATATATATATATATATATATATATATATATATATATATATATATATATATATATGAGAATGGACCAACGAGTAATTAGTAGTTGATTCAGGAAGAGCCCAGTTATGGCTAGACAAGAGGTCACAGATAAATCAATAGATCATGCAAGATAAATGTAGTGAATCTCAGCATAGTGAATTCAGTCTCGCAGATACGAGATCACAATCATTTGAAAAAAATTTCAGATAGGAGTTGAGGCAGTTAAAGGTACCATTTTTAAGGTTTATGAAAATAAGAGAGAGTGCCACTAAGGAAACAATAAAAATTTGAGCTTAGAAGTAACCCTACGAGCACAAAGGCATAAATTTATGTAACTAAGGATTATTATAGGCGAGTAAGAATAACGAAAATTACCTTCGGGTGTACGATATATCAAGCTCGCAACTTTACAAGAGCCAGAAGGTCTCCCTAAGTACTACAATGAAAGACTAGCTGAGGAAATAAGGAAGAAGGTTTCCACCTAAGCATAGTGAGCTAAAGAGTAAATGATCCTGTAACAACAGTCTCACTACAATATTGTATACACTCCATAAGAAAGTGGCACCTATCATGGCTAATGAATGGTAAAAAAAAGCCATCAAAGGTGATGTTTGAGATCATATGAGGTACAGGAAATTATAGTATTCGTGGGCAAAAAGACAAGCCAAGTATTCATGCAACAAGTGATAGAACGACCAGCAAAAGTAATTGCTTACATTTAAGGACAACTGAGAAGGCACGAAAGGAAATTTATGGTGCTAGCAAGTTGAAGGAAGGTTGCAAGTAGTATAAATAGATCGGTGTAGGTCCTAAGGTAATGTATTGTAGAGCAACAAGGTTTTAGGTAGATAGGAGTAAGGATATGAAAAGGTGAGTGAGAAGGTGACGAGAATATGTATGTCCTCGGGATTAAACCCATCATAACAAGGGAGCTGATGATTTCCATATGTAATAAAAAGCTCGGTACAACCTGAATGAACACAGAGGAGTCTGAGACTAGGTGTATTTAGAAGAGATGGAATGCTGCCCTGGCAGTAGAATAAGGGTGTAATTGTGATAGATAAGAGGATGATGCTTAGGCCTTTGATTGAGTAATGATTTAACGAGAAAGGGATTTCATTAATTGCACGGGATTAGAATACCCCCATAAGATGAATCGCGTTGGGATGCAATGAAATACGGTTATTGGAGTATAGTATTATCCCTAGGTGGATCAAGAAAATCACTTCATATGTTCCCCGATAAGATGTGAGCCCTAGTGATAGTGTATTACGTAAGAGGTTGCAAGTTATCAGTGATAGATTATAGATCAACATTAAGGTGAATAAACAATAGATGGGTACAAGTTCCAAAGTTCGAGATGAGATTTGTTTGTTATTCTTAGATGAATAATAATGAGGAAGCACTAAAGGACTTAGATTTATACATATAGGATAAGCAGCGAGAGAGTAACCTGGAGTTGGGTAGCAAACCTCGGTAATAATAAACCGAAGTAAGTTTTATGGTATAGTATAACCTACCTAGATGTAGTAAATCCATAAGGATAGATATACAAGGCTATGAAACAAGAGATAGAAATAGTCTTGAGTTCGATAAAGTACTAAGTGAAAGACATCAGTACACCTATAGATGCCTAGAGGGACAACTTGTCATAATTCTGTATATGTTCATAAAGTGAGTCTTAGAGATTGGCTAAAAGATGGAGGAAAAAGAGAATACGAGTCGCTAGGCGCTCATACAAGGACACAGTCGTACATACTGCATGACATAAGGTAGCAAATGTTACGATGTTGTAAGAATTCCGACCACATGTCATGGCGTGACAAAGAGGCCTAAAAGGGGGGAATGCCCAAGCGTTTGGAATTATTTACAAAACAGTGGCTTAGATAGAAAGATGAGCATTAAGGTATTCGTAATAGCTATAGTTTATGAAACTGATAAGTGCATCAATCAACATTCGAGGACGAATGTTCCAAAGGGGGAAAGATGTTACACCCCAAGTTTTCATACGTGAGAGTACGTCGTAAGTCATTGATGTAAGCTCGGAAATGAGATTATATTTGGAAGCAAATAAAGTAAATTAATCATGTTACCTTGGAGGTTAAAAATATTTAAGATCATGAATAACGAGTACCAAGAGGGTTGGAAATCTTACAAGCTAAACTAATTGAAGAAAATAAGTTTCGTCAAAAGTCGACAAGTTTGGAATGTTATAACATGTACTTTGTGGTGAGACTAGGGTTCTTAACATGATAAGGAGGTTATTCTATGAGTTATTTTAGTCGTATGATAATCATTTTCTACATTTTGAAGGCAACCAAGTTGTGGAAAAAGAGTTGGCAAAGGTCATCACAAGTTACATTCATAAATTTGCTGAAATTTAGGTCAAATATATCTGAGAATTTCTCCAAATATACTTGAAATCATGGGGTTTTATACCTACCTAATTGAAGATCTACGAGTCTAGTTTCTAACGCATTAAACCGTTCGTCAATACGACATTGGAGTAGAGAGATATTCGTATTTTCGCGAGACCGCGCAAGCAGCTCCCAATGGGACCCACTTAGGCGGTGGTTGACCTACTTCAATTTATAAACGGTTTGAACGCCTATTTTTGCTCATTTTTCAGCTAAAATTCGTCCCCAAACTTCTCCTAACCCTCCTAAACATATACCACAAGGGTTTGAAGTGATTACACCATATTTCAACATCAAAACTTAGTTCTAGGGAAAAACAACACCTCTTTGAGGTTGTGTTGTCATTGAGGATTGTTGTGGGTTGTATTTGGATGAAATTCCAAGTTGTTGCTGTTGTCTAAGGTGAGTATAACAACCTACTAATTGTTCTATAACAGCCTACTAATTGTGCTTAATCTTGCTTGTATGTTGGTTAAGTTGTTAGGATGATAAACTACAAGATAATACTTGGGTTAGCTTAAGTCACTTCTATGGTGTTGTATTGCTATTGAGGGTTGTTGTAAACTGAATATAACTTGGATTTTGACTTGAAGTTACTGTAGGAGGTATTTATATTGTGTTCTTACTTGTGCCTAAGGTTATCTTGATGTTGATTAAGTTAAATGGATGGGCTAGACATGAACTAGTGAATAAAGTTGCTAATTGAGGATAGTTGAAGTTGTGGATTATTTTCGTTGTTATAAATATATGGTTTAAGGATGGAATCATTGATTAATGACTTCATTATCATGTTAATGATACTTTTATGTTGAAGTAAGAAGTCTATAAGGATTGATAAGGGGTATACAGATTCCAATAGGAGCTTGCCGCTCGTCGTAATGTAGTTGTGACTTGTTGTTGTTATATGGTGTCTTGATATTGATAATTATGTATTGATGGATTACTCTGGTCATTGTTGTTTGTATATGGTATTGGAGGAGGCCGTTTTTACAAGGGAGATGCTGCAAAAATTTACGTAAACGAGCTACTAGCTTAAGTTATAAACTTAGCCTTTGCTTAGCACTGATTTTGAATCTCCTTATACTATGATAGATTGAGTTGACTTGTTTGAAGAGTTGCTTGGAAGTGATTAAGGACTCAACAGGTTTAAGGTATGTTAAGGCACTTTCTTCTTTCTTTTGGCATGATCTAAAGTGAAATGAATACGCTACTTCATAACGGATCTACTCTTAGCAACTAAGGTTGTCCATGTTGTTCTATCCTTATAAAATTATTCTAAACAAGTGTGTATGATCCTTAAATCCTACTAAGGTTCATATTGATGGTAGGGATGTCCATAATGTTCTTAAGTCACTCCAAAAGGTTTAGAAGATGATTCCATGAGTCTAGCATGCATTATATATAGTATCTATTTTACTCTACCGAGCCGCGCTATAGTCGGCCGGGTACGGCACCTATTGTGCAACCACTGATCAGTTGGGTTTACCGAGCTCCACGTGGCCGGGTACGATTCTACCGAACCTTATGATGGTCGGGTACGCTTTTACCGAGTCCTCTTTGAGGCCGGGTACGATATGATGATGATGATGCCCACAGAGGCGAATGTTTTAAAAAGTTTATGTATATATATGTATTATGCATTTCATATCAGTAACCCCCAGAGGCACTCTGATGTTACAGGTTGTATCTCCTCTATCTCTCTCTTTACATTACTGTTCTTGTTTATGCTTTCCTGCCTAACATACTCGGTACTTTATTCGTACTGACGTCCCTTTTGCCTGGGGACGCTGCATTTCATGCCCGCAGGTCCCGATTGATAGGTTGACAGTCCTCCTAGTAGGCTATCAGCTCAGCGAAGGTGTTGGTGCACTCCACTTGCTCCGGAGTTGCCTATTTGGTCAGTATGCTTTGGATATGTATTGATTGATATGGCGGGGCCCTGTCCCGACCTTTATGATTTTATGTACTCTTAGAGGCTTGTAGACATATGTCAGGTGTATGGATAATTGTATGGCCTTGTCGGCCTATGTTTCGAGTTTACTAATGGTCATGTCGGCCTTATAGGCCCGTATGTCACATATATTAGTTTGTATATCATGTTGGGTCTTCATATGTTGAGTATTCCCTTATGTTTTATTCTTGTTATCTCATGACGGGTTTTCTGGCTCATTTACTCATGATAACATGATAAGAAAGATATGTTACGTTGGTACTCGGTTGAGTAAGGCACCAGGTGCCCGTCGCGGCCCTTCGGTTTGGGTCGTGACAGGAACAATGCTTATGTATTTGAGCAAAAAAAATATTTTCTTTTTAGGTATATCACTGACTTTCTTTTTTTTTAAAAAAATTTTGTTGTCATGTGCTTACATGTGTTATTTGGGGTGTTGGTATGTTACATGGTGTAGTAATTCAAAACATAATTTAATGAAAGAATTAGTTGAAACATTAAAATTTAAAAGGGCTCTTGGTCGTAGGTTTTTCTAGAATTCATGTTTTTTTTTTTTTGAATTACCATTTCTTATTGACTTTACATGGCTTTAAAGTTAAATCATGATATTGTCGGCAATTTGCTTGTTTTAGGCATGAACATTAGGATATGATTTTTATTTTCCTCTCTCTTAAAATGTTTGGTCTATACTAGTTATGCTAATAATAACAATATCTCTATGTTGTCTTATCACCATTAAGTTATAAAGAGTTTTTTTTTTCATTTTACGACGCTTCGGAATAAAGACATAAATAAAATGGCAAAGTCGTGAGGACACATCTTATTCCAATTCTTTCAAATAAATAAAAGTTTTATTTAATTAACTTCGAGTAGGCTCCACTTTTAGGTGCGACACACGAGCTAAGGTTGGGATACTCGTCTTGGTTAGTGTAAGCTAGGGTCGGGGATACTCGTCTTAGTTTGAGATTAATGAAGCCATCACAATAAAAGCGGACATAGGCAAAACATGAAAATCAAATAAAGCACAGTTTATTTAAAATTAATTTAAAGCTAAATGTAGTCAATAAAGCGACCGTGCTAGAACCATGGGACTCGGGGAATGCCTTACACCTTCTTTCCGGTCAACAGAATTCCTTACCCGGACTATGTTTTCGCAATCCAATAATGATAGAGTCAAATCTTCCTTTGATTAGGGATTCAAATAAAAGGTGACTTGGAACACCCAAAATCAATTCCAAGTGGCGACTCTGTAAATAAAATAATCCCTACTCAAATTTGTCACTTTAATTGGAAAAACTATTTAACCCACAATCCACAACACACATATATCTTTTAGGGGATAAAATAGGGGTGTGACATGTATTATGGGAATTAATACCATGCAATCACTATTATCCTTAGCCCCACGGTAGGTGCCAAACTCTTTACCCTAAAAATTGGATAACAATTAAACTTATAATGTAGTTTTAAGGACACGTGATTCACCTAATACCAATTGATAAATGTAAAGAGTAATGATAGAAATCAACAATACAATTAAGCAAACAAATGTTTGAACGCAATTCAGTCCTCGAGTTTGAATACCCTCGAACTGATCGATGCAAAAACAGTTAAAACTATAGCAATCTGATGAACATAAATATAAGCTAGAAAGTATTATATTGATTTGATATGTGTCAATGTGAGGTGTTTACAAAATGATCACACCCTCTTTATATAGTAGAGGAATCATATCTATGGTACAATTCTAATTACGGAAGTAAATTCCATGATTAGCCTAAACAATCGCCCTTGATTTGATCTGTTCCAGGATTTCTGCCATGATCTTCGACTGACCACAGATATCTCGCTTTTCCGTTATTGCGCTTTGATCGAAGTAAGCCATATTTGGTCTCGGTCGATGCTAGCGTCAATCTCGACAGGTACTGTTGGACTTTAAGCGTTGGGCTTCAAAGACTTTAAGTATTGGGCTTTAAAGTCTAAGAGTGTGAATTGGAAAATGGTGGGAAATAAAATGGAGGGAAATGAAAATTTGAATCAAGTGAGCTTTTGTCATGAACTTTGTTCCACATTGGTGAAAGACAATTACACTTGTGTGTATAAATATAGGATCACTTCTTAGAGCTCTTAAAAGGAGTTGAAGAGAATGAACCCTCGCGCCATCGTCGTCGCTCACTCGGCTTCGGCTTCGGATTTGGATTTGTCAATCGATCGATAAGATTATTTTTGGACAAAATTTATTTAATTAATTATTGAGTAATTAATTAAATGCCACAGTTCATTAACGGAATTAAGCTTCCTTTGCTGAACGTTGATTTCCCTCCTGAACAGACACATTTTCCTGAACAGACATCACACCTTTTTCGATAATTGCCTATAAATTCTGAGGCATGGCTTCTTTTTTCATACACTGAAAAATATATAAAACTTCCTTCCTTCTGAAAATCCTGCATTTTTTTTCCCGCAGAATCTCTTCTAAATTCGTAAGTGTGATTTTGCTCCGTTCTTTGAGTTCGTTGGTATCCTGCAGTTTGTATTGCCACTGTTGCAGGAAGGTTTATTCCGTTTCATCCTGGGAGGATTTAATCCATTACCTTGGCAACGTGTGAGGGGGTTAAAATTCCTTAAGGACGCACAAGCAAATTGTGGACTCGGAATATTTTTTTTATAGTTTACTGTTTTTACAGTTTTTTTTTCGAACAGTCTTTCTAATTTTGTGTTTTAACACAGTAACGATCACAGGTACCTCAATCCTCTAACTCGATACCTCGTCTTCGTGCTCTGGTCTGATCCACTACGAGGCTGGTCGTCGATGCAATTCCCCTGCTTCGATCAAATAGTAAAATCGGGTAGGCTCGATTTTAACTTTATACGCTGGTAAAGCACAACAAATGGTAACACTATTAACTTCTTATCCATAAGGTATGATGAAAGGATCTAATTAGGCTCTTGAACCCCGATATCCGAAAGACAGGTGATCATGAAATTTATCCAAGCTTGACCAGAGTACAACGTACTGTCCCTTCTACTAGGT
Organism: Nicotiana sylvestris; assembly: GCF_000393655.2. Lineage (NCBI taxonomy): Eukaryota > Viridiplantae > Streptophyta > Magnoliopsida > Solanales > Solanaceae > Nicotiana > Nicotiana sylvestris. The sequence continues at coordinate 96,235,465 of NC_091058.1, forward strand.
TAGTGCAAATTAAAAGGAGATTCAATTGAATCTTTTTCATAAAAATTATATAGAATATATAAAAACTGTTAGGTGGTTGTTCTTTTTTCCTATCATATTTTGTTTTCCTATTTCTGAAGGAAAGAGCAATATATTTATTGTTGGAAAAATTGGATGATTATGGAGAATAAAAAATTTAGTTTGAGACGTGTCAAGGATATTATCCTTAAGGATATTTCGCTCACACCGTGATGAATATTATTAGGCGTATCCCCCAGGATTCAACAAACTCTTCTAATATAACTATGATCAGAAACAACAAAGACTTATGAAAAGAAAACCCAGTAGAAAAGGAAGGGAAAAAAGTTTTTAACTTTGTTCACTTTACTCCTATGAACACAAGTTGATAGCTCTATATATAGCCCAAAGAAAAACAATCTGAAATGAAAGAAACCTCCGAGCCATAAAGGCTTTTCAATTACCATACGTTAAAAAACAAAAGTAACGTATAAGAAAGGAACAAAACACTAACAAAAGCCATTAAGGCTATCAGATTGTTAAGAAATGGTAAAATTCATTTAGGAAGCCAACCCGTTAAAACTTTTAAGTCCATAACATTGAATCTTGAAAGCTATCAAATACCAAGCATTAAAAACATAGTTATTGCCTTCAATCATCAGTTTTAAAAATTTTAAATTTGTAATTGAAAATTATGCCATCAGTTACTTTTTGTATTAAGACCAATTAATATTAATTTAAGAGAATGAACCTAGATATAATTTTAAACAATTTTTTTTGAGATATTAAAACTATTTTTGTCTCAACATTTATCACAGTTGGGTTTTCCTACTTTTAAAGGAAATTATATATCTCCCATATAGGTTAGTCCCTTTTCTTAGAGGAAAATGTTTGGACTTCTATAAATTAAGAATTCTTATTTCTCACTTAGCGGCATCCACAAATTAGCTATAAAAAGCTTGAGAGTCTTGTCTAGGGAGAGAATTTCGGGACAGGTGTTAATCTGCCACTTGTGTTTGCCTTTTATACTCTCTTTTATATAGTGGATTGCTCATCTCCGCCCGTAGATGTTGGTCAATTGACTCAACCACATTAAATATTTGTGTCTCTTTTGGTTTATATTTCTCTTTTGTTGTCTGATTTATCATCGTTTAAGATTTGCTTTACTAGTTTCGGTATGACACCTGATTATTTCGATCATAACAAAAATAATTTTTCCGTTTATATAAAAATAAAAATTCTTTTGACATGAGAATAACCTCTTAGTTCTAGTGGAAAATATGGCTCAGAAATTACTTCAGATTACTTCGACTCCCTTAACTTCTACTACTATTTTTCTTCTCTCCTCTCTCAGATACTCCGAAAAAGAAATGTTTCTAAAATGTAGTAATATATAGCAAACTAATTAATGATATTGGCAAATGACACTGTTTGGGCAAAAGGTTTAAAACTCTTTTGTCAAACCAATTATTGATAATTAAAAAGGTAAATCTTAACCAAATATAATTAATTTCAGACCCAAGCATATAAAGTGCGAAATAAAAAAGAGTAGGTATGTATAAGATTTATTAATGTGCCAATCGTACATCAAACATGAGAAATGAGCTTACATCTAGAGCAGAGATGCATCATGAACATGGGAGCAAAGAAGGGGAAGAAAAGTAGTTGTCGATGAACAAGGGGTTCCTCTTGTTTCCTTTGTTGTGGTTGCTCTCTTCCAAAAGAATCCTCCTCCTCTAAGCTCTCTCTCTCTCTCTCTCTCTCTCTCTCTCTCTCTCTCTCTCTCTGCCCATATATATAGTTTCTTTCCCTTTTTATCCAATGGTCTTTGACCGGCGTACTTTCTTACGACTGTACCTTTCGTCGTTGCTCGAACACAGTGCTTGCTCTATGATATATGCTTTTCGACTATTTGACCCCGAAGATGGTCGAGGTGCTCTTTGCTATCTCGCCCCATGGGCACGATTACAGCTTGGTCGACCCCTTATCATTCCTCTTAGGGACGACCACTACGGTCAGATTTTGACCCATACAGTTAGTCCCTCTGTCCGTCGAGGTCGCCTCTTCGCGGGCTCAACGGATGGACTCTGTTGATTCGAAAGTTAGGAAAAATTTGAATGTTTACGCCCTGAGCGAGGCCTTTAGGTCGAGGTGATGGTGTGACGCTTCAATGATACCATTGAACCATTACGTCCGTTCGGAGTTGAACCGCTGGATTGATTTGATGCATCATGAATAGCCACTGTCATTATGGCGCACGTTTCCCAGGAATCATATCGTCTCTTATGCCCTATCAGTTTTGATTGGTGGCTCTTGAGTTTTCTGCTCAGGACATTTATGTTCCTATAAATATGGGGAAAACACCATTCTATTGCCACACGTTTTGACTTATCAATGGAGTTTTGCAAACCTTTACCTTCTTTAATACTTTAAATTTCTGAGTTTTTTCTCCTGTCAATCAGAAATTGACGCCACCATCTTCTCTCTCTCCTTTTCTCTTACTCATTTATTCCGAATAATCGAGACAAATGACTGGTACTTCTTCCCATACTAATAGACCTGTCAAAGCTCCGGTGCCGGAAAATAACGCACCTGTTCTCGAAAAAGAAGCGGAGGCGGCGGAAGATGAGGGGGTTCCAATAGCAGCTGAAATATTGCCCCGTCTATGAAAATCATGGAATGATTTTAATAGCCCCGCCGGAGAAGAGCCAGAACCTGCGTCATCTACCATGGATAAAACGGTGATTGCGATGCTCAAGACCAAGTGGGGAATTCCGAATCACATTGAAATGATACTGGCGATGGGAACGGACATTGTGCATCTGCACCGCCCAGGGTACTGCGCATCCTACGCGTACCCTTTTGTTGTTGGGTGTACGCTTTCTCTCCCCTCCCTAGTGATAGACTTCACCCGCTTCTATGAGGTATGCCCGGCTCAGCTTTTGCCGTACGTGTACAAACTCTTCCTCATACTACTCAAGTACACAGAGCTTGCCGGTCGAGAGTTCACTTTGGGGAATATGCTTAATATTTTTTCTCCCCAACTTATTCGAGGCTCGATGATCCACATGCATTACCGAGGAACAAAGAGTTTGGTGGTGAAGATGGACAACAAGGCTAATCATCGTTTTTGGGAGAGTTATTTCTTCGTACGGACCGAGCACCTTGTGGCGGACACAGCAGGGCTTCCCGAGACGTGGAACTTCACCGGTAAGTTTTCTTTTGTTTAATTTATGACTCCCCTTGAGGAAGTGGCTAACTGTTCCTTTTTAGGTGGTATTGCTAATTCATTTTCTGGGTTCGCAGTTGAAAGATTACCTTCCCCACCCATTGATGGAATCTGCGGATGAGTTACTGCTATTCTTCCTCATACGGTGGGGGTTCGTGAGTGGGCGTTCTTCTATGAGAGATACGGGCGTAATCCTCTCACTGGTAAGTCAGCCCATTGCAGTTTCCTTGTTCTTTGTCTTGTACTTTGATCTAGTTGCTTACATGGTCATTTTTCTCCTTTAACAGGGAGAGTGCAAAGCGGAGGGCTCCTCCCCTCGCGTTTCGTCAACCAGTGCTTACTTCTCGGCCCGCACCAAGGTCTGTTGCCCCGCCTACATAAAGAGCTGCTCAATCTACTCCTACAAGCGGGGTTGTGTGCATGGAAATTATTCCTCATGCTGAGACTCCAGCTCATGCTGCCCGCTCAACGGGTGAATTTTCCTGTGCTGATAGCGGGGAGAGTCCGTCGAAGAGACGACGAGTGGAGTCTGAAGTGGCTCGTGTTCGCAGCAAACTCAACCTCACACAACGGTAGGAAGAGCAGGTGCTAAGACTTTTACTAGAATAGTGGTATCTGGGTCAATTTCCACAGGGAGCTTGGAATGGAGTTGCGTATTTGCTCAGACTAGGAATGCGTGCTTGCTCCTAATTGTACTTCTAAAAGTTTTTGGAATTTTTTTGTTGTTTAATAACTACTATTATCAACTACAAATTTAAGCTAATTTATGTTGAAGGGATATGTTCTAAGTTGTGATTAATATAGAGAAAGGCACTAGGGTCGTGGCATCACCTAGGTGGTTAACTAACGGGTAGAAACTACTAATAATAGATTGACATATTTGGGATCAATGTTATAACCGTTGCACAATTGTACCCACTCTCACACCTTTCGGTAGGGAGAGGGAATTTGCCCAATTGACTCTCTCGAGACCAATTGGGTAGGCCAATTAGACCAAGCAACATGGGTTCAAGTAGGGTGATTACTCTCTCGAGGTTTAACTCGTTAATTGGGACTACCATTTCTCATGGGTCTACCCCAATTCCTTGTTGGGTTAATTTTGGGGTCATAGACTCTCTTTCTCAAGAAGAGTCAAGACCCACTAAGCTAGAATCAATGTTTGCAACCATCAATCCTCGATTAAACCATAAAATTAACCCAAATAACAAACCCCCAATATCAATCTATCATTAAGAAGCAACACCCATTAATTACCCACACTAGGGTTGAGCCACAGCCCTAGCTAATAGGTTTATCTAGACATAATTAAAGAAGAAACTGAAGAAATAGAAGATGAAACAACCATATTAATTAATTGCTAATGTTAAACTACAATAATCATGATGAAACACAAGATAGGCCAAAACATAAGTCTCACGAGTGCAACAGCTATCAGATGTACCCAACCTAACCTAAAAATGGTAAAATATTCTATTTATAGTGGGCTGGAAAACTAGACAAAACTGCCCATGCGGGGTTAGTGCGGACCGCACAAAGATGGCACGTGACCGCACTGGGTTTCTTGACCTCTGAATCTTACTCTCTGAAGATGGTGATGCGGACCGCACAAAGTTGGAATGCGGCAGCATGAAAACTGGTGCGGACCGCACAAAGTTGTTGTGCGGCCGCATGAATGGTTTTGGCAGCTTCTCTGAACTTCACTGATGCGGGCCGCGTGACCATAGAGTTATGCCGCATGGAGAGGGATGCAGGCTGCATGAAGTCGAACGCGGCAGCGTGGTTTGCTTCTGGAATATGACACTCTCTGAACTTCTTGGACGCGACCGCATAGCAAGATTGTGCGGCCGCATGAGTGAGACGCGGGCCGCATGAAGTGGGACGCGGCCGCATAAGCTTGACTTGTAGTTTCACAGTCCCTGAACTGCTATGGTGCGGCCGCATGACATGATGGTGCGGTCCGCACCAAGTTCTGAATGTCCTTACTTTAATGATCTTTGACACTTGAGCAGGTTTCACTCCGATTTGAGCCGATCTTTGACGATTTGTCACTTTATAGCTCAAACCTGCAATCAAGCGCAATCTGTAAGCATTTTGGGACTATTTTGTAGCAAATTACACTCAAAGCGCAGGCAAGTATGGGTATAAAACATGTTAAAATCCTACTTATCAACTCCCCCAAACTTAAACCTTTGCTTGTCCTCAAGCAAACAAAATAAGACTCACCCCTCAAAGGCAACATCCAAGCAATTTCAGCTTATCCTAAAGTAACCTCAACAAGCATCAATTGGGACTAACAATTGCCCTCAATGCGAATGCATCATTAACACATTTAAACTTTGAAAACTTGTGGATCAAGTGTGACACAAGAGCATCAAGAGTTGACACATTTCATCAAAGAACTTTTCTCAATTACTTTGGCCATTGTGGAACCCAAACTCACACATCCTCAACTCTCCCTAAGTGAACCTCACCTTTTAAAGTATTGACACACAAACCGAGGTTGATGGATTTTCACTCATCTCTCTCAACGAAGAGGCCACAAGTCCGGCTCTAAGTACCATATGCTTGCCCCTTATGTAAGTATCCACTAATGTAGGTTCCCTTCAACCCAAAATCATGTAGGGCTTTTGTGGAGTCGTTGTGAAGGTTTTTGGGTAAGGGTAGGACATATTTTTGTTCAAGTGGGTTCAATCTTCCCTTAAGCACTTCTTTTGATTCATTTTGGCACACTTTCTTGACTCATTTGAGTATTCTCTTCTTTTTTCAAGGGGTTAGAAAGACACATTGTCACCCTTTCTTATGCAATTCAACACATTTCTCCTTTTTCTACTTTTTCCACACCCTTTTTCACTTTTGTTTTCTTTGAATCCCCTTTTTGACCTTATTCAATTAGGTCTTTATTTTTGTCTTATCTTTTCTTTCTTTTCTTTCATTACCTTTCTTTTCTTTTTGCTTTTGTACCTTTTACCACATTGTTTCCTTTCTTGTCTCCCCCCAAACTTAGATATTTGCCATCTACTCAAGGGGAGATTTGGGTGCCAAGAGAGGGTATCATTAAGAACGGGTATAGGCTTGTAGCTTTGGTTCTTGAAAGAAGAAGGTTCAAGGCTCAAAAGGGTTAACTAGGGATCATTTCATTGGTAAGTCATGGAATTGTTCAATCTTAGCATTTTGGATCAAGGAGAGCCTACAATCACTTCTCAAGCCAAATTTCACCTAAGATTTCGCCTCAACAAACATTCTGGGCAAGTTCTAGACCATCGGCTCGGGACTTGGACTAGCAAATTGAATTCTCACCACACACATTCAAGGATTGCTAAAGATATCTAGTCGAGGGCCCATAACGACCTTAGTTATAATTCAAGCGCACAATGGTCCAATACGACTACATGATGACTGTTTGGTCAACACAAGAGTCTCAAGGCCACGACTTTCACCATCCTAAGCACAACATTATGTCTTTGACCATGGGATCAAAGGCAAATGTGTTAGGCCCAAGTGAAGTTTTGCCTGAGGTACCTTTGACTGCAAAACTTGAAAATCAAAAAAAAAAATCAAAAACGGACTCAAACTTTTAAGAAGGTTGTCACGCTATCTCTCATTGGGAAGAGCCACCCGGTTTGCACAACACTCTACCCTTGGAAAGAACCGTGGCATTAAGAAAACCAAGGGCTTATTGCAAACGCCAACACAAAACAAAAAGGTTACGAGCCTGCTATGAAACTAAAAACGAAAAATTTTAACGAAAATAGAAAAACCGAATGAATATGTACAGTAGGGGAGTAGAATATACAACCGGGAGGGAAATGAATATGTACATAAAGTAGAAAAGTAGCTAGAATGAAAAGCTATGTAGAGGCCAACTATCAACTAGCAACATAAGCTAAGAGTCAAATAAATATGTACAGTCATCTCAAATGTATCAACCATCAAAATATAAAATAGTAGGGCGCACCCCCACGAATAAAAGCTGGCATTGTCCCCAATGCCAACTACCAAAATAAACATATAAATACAGAAAGGATATAGAGTGGCTCCTCAAGCCTGATCCATCGTCATGGGCTGATCAGTGGTCCCCTGGTCCTTTGTACTGGCGGGAACCTCAGACTGGTTCCTGGCCTGCTGCTGCTCTGCTGCTGGGACAGGGGCCGGGTCATGGACCGGCTGAACATCTGGTGGAGCACTGAAAGTATCCTCCTGAACCTGTGCTACCTCTATCACAACACCCTCAGTGCTAGGAAGCTTCCTCTTCTTCCTTGGGTGCCTAGGCTCCTCCTCCTGATGTGGCTCCGGTACAACTACTGTTGGTGGAGGTGCTGACTCATCAAAGAACAAGTCTAAAGGCAGCTGGTCTGCCTTTAGATTGTCAACCTCAGCTCGGAGCTCCTTCACCTCTTCCTTAGATGCCCAGGATTTTCTCATCTTCTTGTGTTCTCTGGCAAGCTCCTTTAGAGCTTTGCCCTGTGCATCAACTGCCTTTGTCAAGGCAGTCTCAGTAGCCAAAATCTTCTCCTGGTTGGCCAGGAGTGTCTTCAATGTCTCCTTAATGGACTGAGGAATCTCAACGGTGGCTGGAAAAGACTGGGACGCAACTGTGGTAGCCAAAGTGGACAACTTGGATGTCGAGACTGACATCCAGTTGTTCAAACTGGCTAATGTCTTTGCTAACTGCTGGGCCGTGAGGGGGTTGGATTTGGATGTGGGAACCACTGGGCCAGTTGAAGAACTGGGACCTGCAGAGGAGGATGGGATGTCCGGAACAGTAGTGGCAGCAGGAGTAGGTGGCTTAATAGAGGCCTCTACCGCAACTGGCTCCTCAGACTGGCCAGTCGGGGCAGAGGTGGATGCTTTTCCCTTCTTATCCCCCTTCTGGTTGTCCAGCACCTGAATATTAAACCATGAGAATAGGGACACCGGCCGGACTCCAACATCGAAGGGGTATTTTTTCACCTTTGCATCTTTAAAGTATATTGTTAGGGTGTTCGGGTAGGGGTAGTTTCTGTCCGTATCAATGCCAATGGATGTGATCACACTGTACATAACATTCCCCATATTGATGGGGAAACCTGCCATGATGGATGCAATGAGAACCGCTCGAGCGATTGGAATGGTCTGGTCATGGGATGAAGGGTCCAACCTGTTGCATACAAAAGTTAACCATCCTCTCGCCTCAAAATTGAGGTCCTTTCGCAGTATTTTCTTCCCCACCTGAATCCACTCCGGAACAGTACCCGGCTGAGCTAAGAACTATGCCACCCAAGGACGAGCTTCCTCTTTCAACGCTAACTTCTCTCTGTACAGAGAGTCATCCTCCTCATTGAAACCCAAATATTCGTTCAACGCCTCTCTCGAGAACACTATCTTCTTATCCCGCACTTTGGTTGCAATTGACCCTTTTTTGTGTGGGCCAAATTGCTATAGAATTCCTTCACCATATGTTCATTTGCATCGACCAGCTCATCTTTGAAGAAATCCCACCCCACTTTAGTAATAAATTGTTCATGGACTCGAGGAAGGTAGGGTAACAAATCCCGGGTGACTACTCTTCTTTCTGGGATCACCTTCTTCTTGGGCCACACTTCCCGGAATTTATGAAAGGCCACGTCCCTGACAAATCTGTCCTGCCATACAACTGGGTTTCTAGTTCTTTCAATTCCCCCAACTCTAAGTACCCCACTATCGGGACCTCCTCGTCACTCTTGTTTTTATCTTCTGCACCCTCCCCGGATTTTGAAGCTATGGGGGAGGTGGAGTATTTGGCACTGCCTGCTTCCGAGCCCTCAGACGACTCAGGTTGTATAACAGGTGGAGCTTTAGCTGGGCCTACGGGGGCTTTCCCCGAATCAGTTGAGACATCCTGAGAGGGGAGGTACTCACTCCCCGACTGCTCTTCATCACTCATCACCTGCTTTCTTGTTTTTAGCTTTGGTTGGGGAGTGAGTTTCTTCAATTTTGCTTTACCTCCCCGGGATGGGTCAGCTCCTCGTCCGGGTTGTTTAGCTCCACGCCCTCGTTGTTTAACCATTTTCTGCACACAAATAATTCTAACGTTGTTAGTTCAGGCAATTACAGAGTTTAAGTACAAAACAGAAACACAAACAGAGAACAGGTGATAGCAGTGCGGACCGCACAAACAAGGCATGCGGACCGCACTGACCAAATTGGGAAATGAACACCTCTCTGATTAGGAACCATGCGGACCGCATGAACAAGGGGTGTGGCCGTGTGGGGGCCAACGCGGTCCGCACAAACTGGTCATGCGGCCCCATTGGCCATACTATTAAAAAATGGTGCCCTCTGAACCTCAACCACGCGGACCGCGCAAACATGGTATGCGGCCGCGTGGGGCATGGAGAGGACCGCACAAAAAAGGCGTGTGGCCGTGCTGGGAAGTATCAACCTTTAGGCTCAAGGCTTACGCGGACCGCGTAACAGAATGATGCAGCCGCGTAAAAGGCATGCGGACCGCATAATTAGGGGGTACGGCCGCACCGCGCAAAAAAATGCTCAAGTCTTTCACGTTTTAGCATCCTACTTTGTCCCTACTCATTTATAACATGCCCATCATTTCAAAGAACAACAAGAACAATATAAAACTATCCTAATCATGAAACGACGAAAAACAAAAAGAAAAACGAAGAAGTTATGACTAGGAGAACATGTATAAAGTTTAAATTAATACTAAGTAAAGACTAATGTGAGAGATATGTTACCAGGAAAGCGAAGAAATGCTCTTGATATTAACACTAAGAGGGGTCTCTGAATGTGAACAGTAACTTTTAAGGCTCAGGGGTTAATTTTGGCTAAAAGTTCTAATGAAGATCCTAATGATCTATATATAGGAAACACAGTGGGGCCCATCACTTACCGTCCAGTGCGGCCGTGTGAACACGACCGCGGGCCGCACTGGGACTTTACCATTTACCTGTAGTTGCAGCGAAGGCGCGCGGACCGCATGAGACGGGCTGTGGCCGTATGAGAACAACGCGGGCCGCACAAAGTGGCCGCGTGAACACAGTTCAGAGACTTGGCAATATTTTCTTTGGCCGGTGTGGACCGCACAAAGTGGGATTGAGGCCGCACGGTCACTGTTCAAAGACTGTGCACTTTTTGCTCAGTTGTTTTGCACTGGTTCAATCACAATTCCTGCAACATCTCACAAACCATTAGCTCAAAAATCCTAATCTACAACAGAAATCAAAAAAGAAAGAAAAAGACATAGGTAGCCCCCCAAGAAGCGCCTGATTTAACGTCGCGGCACGACACGTGTTACCATCAAAGTCACTTCAAATAAATGAGTGCCAACACGGGGGTGTCATCAAACTTTCCCAAGTAATGCTTAACACGATGCCCATTGACCCGGAAAACTTCACCATTTTTGTTTTTGAGATCAATAGCTCCAAATGGGGTTACACCAACAACTTCAAATGGACCACTCCACTTAGACTTAAGCTTTACCGGGAATAACCTCAACCGGGAGTTGAAAAGAAGAACCATGTCACCAACTTTGAACTCCTTCCCTCGGGCATACTTATCGTGAAGGTACTTCATCTTGTCCTTGTACAAGGACGTGCTGGAGTAGGCATGAAATCTAAACTCGTCTAGCTTATTGAGTTGCTCAACCCGGAGATTCATAGCGACATCCCATTCTAAGTTCAATTTTCTCAAGGCCCACATAGCCTTATGCTCCAATTCCACCGGAAGATGACAAGTTTTCCCAAACACCAACCGGTATGGAGACATACCAATCGGGGTCTTGTAAGCTGTCCGATGGGCCCAAAGAGCATCATCTAGTTTCTTCGACCAATCGGTCCTATTGGCATTGACAGTTTTGGACAAAATACTCTTGATCTCTCGGTTGGAAACCTCAACTTGGCCACTCGCTTGAGGATGATAAGGAGTGGTCACCTTGTGATTTACACCATACTTGGCAAGCAATGAATCAAAAGCCCGGTTGCAAAAATGAGAACCACCATCACTAATGATAGCACGTGGAGTGCCAAACCTTGTGAAGATACTCTTTTTCAAGAACGCCACCACACTTCGAGATTCATTGTTGGGAAAAGTGACGGCTTCGACCCATTTCAACACATAATCAACCGCTACCAAGATATAGGTGTTCCCATAAGAACTCACGAACGGCCCCATAAAGTCGATACCCCACACATCAAAAATGTCAACCTCTAAAATTGTGTTGAGAGGCATCTCATCCTTTTTAGAAATCCCACCGGCTCGTTGGCATTCATCACATCTCTTGACAAAATCACCGGCATCTTTAAACAAGGAGGGCCAATAGAAACCGCACCTAAGCACCTTAAAAGCCGTCCTCACCCTGCCATGATGGCCACCATAGGGAGAGGAAAGACAAGCCTCCAAAATACTCAATTGTTCTTCTTCCGGGATACATCAGCGAATCACACCATCGGTGGAAATCTTGAACAAATATGGCTCATCCCAATAATAATCCAAACTATCCCGCTTGAGCTTCTTCATTTGATTAGAAGAGAGCTCATACGGGATTATACCGGTCACAAGATAATTTGCCACATCGGCAAACCACGGAATATCATGCATATATACCGCAAGGAGTTGTTCATCCGGGAACGCATCATTGATTTTAAGGCCGTCAGAAGGCCTCCCCTCTTCTTCCAAGCGGTACAAGTGGTCTACCACTTGATTTTCCCTTCCTTTTCGGTCCACAATTTCTAGATCAAACTCTTGAAGAAGTAGCACCCATCTCATCAACCTTGCTTTTGAATCTTTCTTGGTCATCAAATACCTAAGGGCGGCATGATCGGTATGGATAATCACTTTGGCCCCTATAAGGTATGGTCAAAACTTTTCCATGGCAAACACAATAGCTAGCAACTCCTTCTCGGCGACTATATAGTTTCTTTGAGCTTCATTCATCGTCTTGCTTGAGTAGTACACCGGATGGAACATCTTGTTGATTCTTTGGCCCAAGACCGCCCCTACCGCAACATCACTAGCGTCACACATGAGCTCAAATGGCAAGCTCCAATTGGGTGCGGTAATGATAGGGGTTGTTGTCAACTTGTGTTTTAGAAGCTCAAAAGCTTCCATGCATTTCTCATCAAAAACAAACTTGGCCTCCTTCTCTAACAACTTGCACAACGGATTAACTACCTTAGAGAAATCTTTGATGAACCTTCGGTAGAAACCGGCATGCCCCAAAAAGCTCCTCACCCCTTTGACAGAATTAGGGGGAGGTAACCTTGAAATGACTTCAATCTTGGCTTTGTCAACTTCAATACCTCTCTTCGAAATCTTATGACCCAATACAATACCCTTTTCTACCATAAAATGGCATTTTTCCCAATTGAGAACTAGGTTTGTAACTTCACATTGGGCCAACACACGATCCAAATTTGTCAAGCATTCTTCAAAGGAGTCCCCCACCACGCTAAAATCATCCATAAAGACCTCCAATATATCTTCCACCATGTCGGTGAAAATTGCCATCATACATCGTTGAAAGGTCGCTGGGGCATTACACAATCCAAGCGGCATCCTCGAAAATGCGAATGTGCTGTAGGGACAAGTAAAGGTCATATTTTCCTGATCTTCCGGGGCGATGAGAATCTGATTGTACCCCGAATACCCATCTAAAAAGCAATAGAATGACCGACCCGCAAGACGATCAAGCATTTGGTCGAGGAACGGCAACGGGAAATGATCCTTTCGAGTCACCTTGTTAAGCTTTCTATAGTCCATACAAACTCTCCATCCCGTCACCGTCCGAGTAGGAATCAACTCATTGTTAGCATTGGTTACCACAGTCATCATGCCCTTCTTCGGTACGCATTGCACCGGAGAAGTCCATGAGCTGTCAGAAATAGGATACACCACACCTGCGTCAAGCCACTTGATAACTTCCTTCTTGACCACTTCTTGCATAGCTTCATTGAGTCTCCTTTGGTGTTCAAGTGAGGGCCTCGCATCCTCTTCCAATATAATCTTATGCATGCAAAAGGCGGGGCTTATACCCCGAATATCCGCCAATGTCCATTTGATCGCCCTCTTGCGCTTTTGTAGAACCGCCAAAGTGGTGTCAACCTGCACGTTAGTCAAGTAAGACGAAAGAATAACAGGCAAAGTAAAATTAGGGCCCAAATATTCATACCTGAGGTGAGGAGGAAGTGGTTTCAACTCCAACACCGGCGGCTCCTCAATAGATGGCTTGGTTGGGGGAGTTTTGCGATTCTCAAGATCCAAGGATAACTTCCTAGGCTCATAAGAATACGAGCCCATACCATGCAAAGCGTTTACACATTCAACTCTCCCGGCATCATCATCAACATCCATGTTCAAGAGCATGGCCTCAAGTTGGTCCTCAACATTCACCATTGCGCTTGTGTCATCCACTATCACCGCCGTGAAAATGTCAACAAACGAGCACACCTCGGTGCTATTCAGTTGCCTCATAGATTTGCACACATGGAACACCACCTTTTCATCACCAACATGGAAGGTCAACTCTCCCGCTTCGGCATCTACCAAAGCCTTTCCAGTAGCTAGGAAAGGTCTTCCAAGGATAATTGGCACCTCACAATCCAAGATAACGAAATCGGCCGGCAATATGAACTTATCAACACGAACAAGGACATCATCAATAATTCCCAAAGGCCGCTTCATTGACCGGTCCGCCATTTGAAGCCTCATAGAAGTTGGACAAGGTTGTCCGATTCCCAAGGTCTTGAAGACCGAATATGGCATTAAATTGATACTTGCCCCCAACTCACAAAGGGATTTTGCAAAATCGGCACTTCCAATGGTACATGGGATAGTGAATGCACCGGGGTCCTCAAGTTTTGGAGCCATAGAATGCACAATTGCACTCACTTGATGGGTCATCTTGATTGTCTCACACTCCATTGATCTCTTTTTTGTAACCAACTCTTTCATGAACTTTGCGTACCCCGACATTTGCTCGAGTGCCTCCACCAAAGGCACGTTGATAGTCAAACTCATCATCATCTCAATGAATTTCTTAAATTGGTTGTCACCTTTTTGCATGGCCAACCATTGAGGATAGGGCGGAGGAGGCCGAGGTAAGGGTGTTTTGGCTTTGGGCACCACCGGCTCGGGCATATCAATCACGTGTTCAATAGACGGGTTCACGGCCTCTTGTGTTTCCTCCTCAACCTCATGAACATCAATCCGCATATCATCTCTCACACTTGGTTCAACTACATCTTCAACCACCAAAGGCATTTCATTATCTCGTAACTCATCTTCATCCACCATAACTTGGTTTCCTCATGAGGCATGCACATCACCGCCTCTTCCACTTCGCGTTGTAACTGCCATCACATGATTATTGTGCCCACCGTCGGGGTTTACTGCCATATCACTTGGTAGAGCACCCTTTGGGCGAGTATTTAAAGACTGAGAGATTTGGCCTAATTGCACTTCCAAGTTCCGAATAGATGTGTTATACGAAGATAATTGGGCCTTGGAATCTTGGTTCTTTTTCATCAATTGCTTGAACATGCTTTCAATTCTCCCTATCTCTCTTCCGGACAAACTCGGACCTTGAGAAGGAAAGGGGGTGGATTGTTCGGTTGTTGGTACATGGGGGGCCTTTGAAAACCTTGCCCCCGGTTGCTTTGGTTCCCGCTATTGTTCCACCCTCCTTGATTGTTGTTGTTGCCCCAATTATTGTTACTACCATGCCAATTTCCTTGGTTGCCTTGATTACCCCAATTGTTGTTTTGGTTGTTGTTATTCCAATTACCTCCGCCTTGTTTTTGATTGCCCCAATTACCTTGAAGACGCCATTATTGATTTGAAGAGTTACCTCTATTCCCTTGATAGTTGTTGACATATTGGACTTCATCGCTTTGATCATCATAGCACTCATTTGAATAACCACCACCATCATTTTTGTTGTCATATTGTTCACAATTACCTTGAGGTTGTTGTACTCTTTGCCTCCTTTTCAACATAGAAACACCTTCCATTGCGTTGACTTGGCATAGGTTTTGGACTTGTTGCAATTGCGCCTTTGCCAATTGATTCATAGTTGTTGTAAGCTCGGCGATAGCTTGGCCATGATCGTGCAATTCCTTGTGCAAATGGATAACTGTGGGGTCACCTTGGGTCACGTTTGCTCGGCCTTGCCATGCCGAAGAGGTGTCATCCATTTCATCCAGTACATCACATGCCTCTTGGTAAGAAAGTTTCATAAAGTTCCCTCTGGCCAATTGGTTCAAGATGCATTGATTCGTGGTGTTGATGCCCCGATAAAAGGTTTGTTGAATCATAGCCTCGGTCATATCGTTATTAGGGCACTCTTTCACCATTGTTCTATATCTTTCCCATATCTCATGCAAAGGTTCCGTCGGCTCTTGCTTGAAGCTAGAATTTCATCCCGAAGAACTACCATATGACTTGGAGAGAAGAACTTGGCAATAAATTTGTCCGCCAATTCATCCCATGTTGTAATAGAATGATTGGGGAGCCTTTCTAACCAATCCAATGCTTTACCCCGAAGAGAAAACGGGAAAAGCCTCAATCTCATCGCATCCTCGGACACGTTTGTCTGCTTGCTACCCCAACATGTATCCACGAACCCGTTCAAGTGCTTGTAGGCATTTTGATCAGAGGCACCCGTGAAATAACCTCTCTGCTTGAGCAAGGTCAGCATAACATTTATGATTTGAAAGTTCCCCGCCCAGATTCGGGGAGGAACAATAGCACTGGCGTATCCTTGATTTGGTAAAACTCTGGGAGCCACTCTCGGTGGTGCCGGAGGAGAGTCTAGAATATTGTTGTTCTCATTTGCATTTATGTTGACATGTCGGCCCCTCCGTGGAACTTGAGGTAAGACCTCATCTTGTTCTAGATCCTCTACCTCATCCCCCGCTATCACATTGTCGAGAGGGTCATTTGCATTAAGAGCCATTGAACCTGATTGAACGACACAAACAAAATTAGTAAACAAGAAGGAAAGAGAAGCAAAACACAAAACTAGCTACACAAATAGTCAACACCGTAAGCTCCCCGGCAACGGCACCAAAAAGTGTTCACAGCAAACTCAACCTCACACAACGGTAGGAAGAGCGGGCGCTAAGACTTTTACCTGAATAGTGGTATCGGGGTCAATTTCCACAGGGAGCTTGGAATGGAGTTGCGTATTTGCTCAAACTAGGAATGTGTGTTTGCTCCTAATTGTACTTCTAAAAGTTTTTGGGGTTTTTTTTTGTTTAATAACTACTATTATCAACTACAAATTTAAGCTAATTTATGTTGAAGGGATATGTTCTAAGTTGTGATTAATATAGAGAAAGGCACTAGGGTCGTGGCATCACCTAGGTGGTTAACTAACATGTAGAAACTACTAATAATAGATTGACATATTTGGGATCAACGTTATAACCGTTGCACAATTGTACCCACTCTCACACCTCTCGGTAGGGAGAGGGAATTTGCCCAATTGACTCTCTCGAGACCAATTAAGCAGGCCAATTAGACCAAGCAACATGGGCTCAAGTAGGGTGATTACTCTCTCGAGGTTTAACCCGTTAATTGGGACTACTATTTCTCATGGGTCCACCCCAATTCCATGTTGGCTTAATTTTGGGGTCATAGACTCTCTTTCTCAAGAAGAGTCAAGACCCACTAAGCTAGAATCAATATTTGCAACCATCAATCCTCGATTAAACCATAAAATTAACTCAAATAACAAACCCACAATATCAATCTATCATTAAGAAGCAACACCCATTAATTACCCACACTAGGGTTGAGCCACAACCCTAGCTAATGGGTTTAGCTAGACATAATTAAAGAAGAAATAGAAGATGAAACAACCATATTAATTAATTGCTAATGTTAAACTACAATAATCTATGATGAAACTAAGCTAAAATGCCCAAGATAGGCCAAAACATAAGTCTCACGAGTGCAGCAGCTATCAGATGTACCCAACTTAACCTAAAAATGGTAAAATGTTCTATTTATAGTGGGCTGGAAAAACTGGACAAAACTGCCCCTGCGGGGTTAGTGCGGACCGCACAAAGATGGCACGCGGACGCACTGGGTTGCTTGACCTCTTAATCTTGCTCTCTGAAGATGGTGATGCGGACCGCACAAATTTGGAATGCGGCCGCATGAAAACTGGTGCGAACCGCACAAAGTTGTTGTGCGGCCGCATGAATGGTTTTGGCAGCTTTTCTGAACTTCACTGATGCGGGTCGCGTGACCATAGAGTGCAGCCGCATGGAGAGGGACGCGGGCCGCATGAAGTTGGACGCGGCCGCGTGGTTTGCTTCTGGAATATGACACTCTCTGAACTTCTTGGACGCGACCGCATAGCAAGATTGTGCGGTCGCATGAGTGAGATGCGGGCCGCATGAAGTGGGACGCGGCCGCATGAGCTTGACTTGTAGTTTCACAGTCTCTGAACTCCTATGGTGCGGCCGCATGGCCTGATGGTGCGGTCCGCACCAAGTTCTAAATGTCCTTACTTTAATAATCTTTGACACTTGAGCAGGTTTCACTCCGATTTGAGCCGATCTTTGACGATTTGTCACTTTATAGCTCAAACCTGCAATCAAGCGCAATCTGTAAGCATTTTGGGACTATTTTGTAGCAAATTACACTCAAAGCGTAGGCAAGTATGGGTATAAAACATGTTAAAATCCTAATTATCAGCTCTTTCAACCGCAGTACCTTTGGGGGCGACCTTCTCTAGACAATGTCTGAAATTGGCGGTGATGCTAATCCGGCCGCAGAGGCAAACCAGGTGGCTGAGGTCAACCCGACGGTAGAGGCTTTGGCCATTGTGAATGATCAACATGCTATTGCGATGGGAAGTCGAGGTCCTGAGGCTACTGTTACCGTTTTGGGCAGGGCTTCGTCTTCCTGACCGAATCGAGCTTCTTCTTCGGCCGCAGAGAGGGGAAAGGGTGTCTTGGTCGATGACTACGAGTATGACTCTGACCTCGATCCTGATGATGTCAAGATGTTCGAGGAGCGCTTTACCTATATTGTGGTAAGAGCGGGAGGTCCCTCCCATATACTTGAGATTCCATCGGAGCTTAATCTTCTGTGGGACACGGAGGGCTTGGTACCGCAATTTGACCTTTTATCCTCTGCCGCAGAGTGTGAAGCTTTTCGGGACGTCAGTGACGTTGAATTAATGCATGAAATGGCTGATTGAAGCCTACCCTGCACTATTATTAAGTAGCAGGAGAGGGTCGAAGAGCTTTTACCCGATTTAGGGTCGGGATCAATTTCCATAGAGATCTAGAATTTGGAGTCGGGTATCTGTCTAGTTTAGAGTTGCGTATGTGTTCCAAGTTGCACTTCTAATCATTTTTGGGGTTTTTGATTTACTTCTACTTTTATCAAACTACAATAGTAAATGAAACTAGATTAAGCTAAGAGTAAAACTAAAGAGGATTGTTCAAATGGTTTAAAAGGCACTAGGGTAGTGACTTTCGCCTAGGTGGTCAATTGACGCGTAATTGAGTCTAAGACATGATTGACATAATTGGGGAGTATGATATAACCGTTGCACGATATTACCCACTCTACACCTCTTGGTGGTTTGAGTGATTTTGTCCGAATTGACTTTCTCAAGACCAATTGGGTATGTAAATTTGCACAAGCAATCAAGGTTCAACTCGGGTATTACTCTCTCGAGGTTTAACCCTTTAATTGGGGCTATCAATCTCTTGAGTACGCCCCAATTCCTTGTTGGACCAATTTCGGAGACTTAGGCTCTCTTTCTCAAGAAGAGCTCAAGTCAACTAAACACAAACTAGTGTTTGCAACCACTAATTCAGCAATTAACCATGAAATTGGCCCAAATATCAAACACCCATAGTAAATTTAGCCCTAAAATTCAAGACCCATCAATTACCCACACTAAGGTTGAGCCACAACCCTAGCTTATGGGTCTAGCTACTCATAATTAAAGAAGAAAAGCAAGAAATAGATGAAGAACAGTTCATATTAATTAATTACTAAGATAAACAATAAGATTCAATGATGAAAGGTAGATAAAATTGCCCAAAATGGCTAAAATATTCGAACCCACGAGCGCAGCTATGTTCTAAAACTATTTGATACCCTAAAATGGGAAAAGAAGCTATTTATACTAAGCTAAAATATCTGGACAAAAATACCCCTGCGGGGCTAGTGCGGACCGCACAAAATGGTGTGCGGCCGCACTAAGGCTCTGAGCTTGAAAATCTAACTCTCTGAACTCGGGCACTGCGGACCACAGAGAATTGTTTACGGCTGTGAAGGCTTCTTGTGTGGTCCGCATAAAATGGAGCGCGGACAACATTAGCTTGAACTCGAAATCTGGCAACTGTCTGATCCTCCTTACTGCGGACTGCACTAAATCGAGTGCAGACGCATTGATCTTAGTGCGGACCACATAGAATGGTGTGCGGCCACATTGCCTTTGTGCCAGAATGTCATACTCTATGAATCTCACAGTGCGGACCGCACAGAATGGTGTGCGGCCGCACTGGCCTTGTTTTGTCTGAGCTTTGTCTTGTCTTGATACTTGTGCAAGTTTCACTCATTTTGAGCTTATATTTGATTTGTTGTCACTTTGTTTATCAAACCTGCAATCAAGCACAACTTGTGAGCCTTTTGGGACTATTTTGTACGAATTTCTAATCAAAACATAAGCAAGAAGGAGTATAAAATGCATTAAAATCCCTAGTTGTCAACTCCCCCAAACATAAGCTTTTGCTTGTCCTCAAGCAAACAAAATAAGACCCACCCCTTAAGAGAACATCCAAGAATATTTCAGTTGTCCTAAAGTAACCTCATCTAGCATCAATTGGGACTAACAATCGCCATCAATACAAATGAATCATTAACAACTTTTACTCTTTGAAACTCCATGGATTAAGTACGACACAAGAGCATCAAGAATTGACTCAACACATCAAAGAACTCTTTCTATTACTTTGGTCATTGTGGAACCCAAACTCACACATCCTCAACTCTCCCTAAGCAAACCTCACCTTTAGAACAGTGGCACTCAGAACGAGGTTAATGGAAATTCACTCATCTGTCTCAAGAAAAAGTCACAAGTCCGGCTCTAAGTACCATATGCTTGCCCCTTATGTGAGTCACCACTAATGTAAGCTTTATTCAACTCAAGATCATATAGGGCTTTTGTGGAGACATTGTGAAGGCTTTTGGTTCAGGGTAGGAATTGTTTGGTCTAAGAAGGTTCCATCTTCCCTTAAGCTCTTCTTTTGTTTCATTTGGCATACTTTCACTTGACTCTTTGAGTCATTTCACTTCTTTCTAAGGGGTTAGAGAGACACACTATCACTCTTTCTTATACATTTCAAACCTTTTCTCCTTTTTTCAACTTTCCACACCTTTCATTCATTGCTTTTCTTGAGTCCCTTTTTATTCTTTTTCACATTGAACATTCTTTTTGTCCTTTTGATTTTCTTTCTTTTTCATTGTCTTTCCTTTTCTTCATTTTTGTGCCTTTTTACCACTTTGTTGCAATCCTCGTATCTCCCCTCAAACTTATGCTTTTGTCATGTGCTAAAGGAAAGATCGGGTGCCAAGAGAGGGTAACTTTTAGAACGGGTATAGGCTTGTATTATGGGTCTTAAAGGGAAAGGTCTAAGGCTCAAAAGGGTTGACTAGGGATCTTATCATTGGTAGGTTATGGAAGTGTTCAAGCTATCATTTGGACCAAGGAGAGCCTATAATCATGTCTCAAGTCAGAATTCACTTAGGATTTTGCCTCAACAAACATTTAGGGCAAGTTCTAGACCAAGGGCTCGGGACTTGGACTTGCAATGCAATTACTCACCACACAAGCTATGGGGTCGTTAAAGGCATAGAGTCGGGGGGCCCACAACGACCTTAGATAAGATTTGAGCACACATTGGTCCCGAAAAACCACTTGATGATTATTGGTCAACATAAGAGTCTCAAGTTCACGACTTTCACCATCCTAAACACAACAATTTGTTTTTGACCATAAGATCAAAGGCAAATATGCTAGGCCCAAGTGAAGCTTTGATTGAGGCACCCTTAACTACTAACTACTAAAAACAAAAAGAAAAATGGACTCAAACCCTTAAGAAGGTTGTCACGCCATCCATCATTGGGAAGAGCCACCCGGTTCACCCAAAACTCCACCTTTGGAAAGAACCATGACATTAAGAAAATCAAAGGCTTATTGCAAACTTTCAAAATAAGAAGCTATGAATCATAAATAAGAAGCTAAGAACGAAAAGTTGTGGAAAGTAAAATGAATATTTACAATAGGGGATTTGTCGAATATACAATAGATGGGATGAATATGTACAATGTAGCATAACTTTATATGCAGACCCAAAGTAAAATAAAAGTGCGATAAATGTAACGAAATGTTAAAATTATATACAACCAAAGATGAAAAGATAAGGAAAGCATAAAAATATCAAATATATATACAATCATCCGAATGAATCCCTAAAAGTAGGGCCTACCCCCTCAAATGAAAGCTGGCATTGTCCCCAATGCCAACTAAACTAAATAAAGCACCAAAAAAAGAAAGGGAAAATGGATATAGGGACTCCCTATGGCGTGTCTGTCTGCATGGGCTCTTGAGTGGTCCCTGGGTCCTCACTGTGCTCGGGAACCTCAGACTAGTTCCCTGTGGCCTGCTGGTGTGTTGCTAGGACTTCGGCCTAAACAGGCTCTTGAGGTGCATCATGTGGCTGACTGGAGGAGGCCTCTGGTGGGTCTGCTAACTGGATGACTGCATCGTCCACTCTGGGAATCATCCTCTTCCTCTTGGGAGGCCTCTGGGACTGCTCGGGCTGGGGATGAGCTGATGGTACTGGGTCCTGTAGCAATAAGTCCAAAGGCAGATGATCTGCCTTCATTCTGTCAACATCAACCCTCAGCGCCTTTACCGACTCCTTGGAGGCCCGTGTCTTCCTCGGCTTCTTGTGCTCCCTAGCAAGCTCCTTGAGAGCCTTGCTGTGTGAATCAATTGCCTCTGTGAGCACCTTCTAAGTGTCGAGGATTTTCTGCTGGTTGGCCAAAATCTCCTTAAGAGCATCCTCTATGGACTGGGGGACCTATGGAGGTGGAGGTGCTGACTGAGCCTCTACTATGGTAGTGAGGGTAGACAACTTGGATGATGCAGTCTGCATCCAGTTGTTGATACTGAGGAGAGCCTAGCTTAGTCGGTGGGCAGTCACCGGATAGGCATGGAAAGATGGTATCTCCAAGTCTGCTGAGGTGGATGGGCCAGGAGGGATATCAGTGGAGGTGGAGGCACGCTGAGCAGGAGCCACTACCACAACTGGCTCTTTAGGCTGGCCAGTTGGACCAGTAGTTGTTCCCTTGAATTTCTTGCTCTTGGGGTTATCATCCCCCTGCATGTTGTACCAAGAAAATGGGGCCTTTGCTTTGACCTTGATGTTGTAGGGCCTATTTTCAACTTTTAAGTCCCGGAAGTACATAGTCAGAAAACTGGGGAACGGGTAGTTCTGTCATTCTCAGCACCCACAATTGTAATTATCCTCGACATCATATTTCCCATATTGATTGGGTACCCTGCCATAATCGAAGCCACCAAACCTGCCCGGTGAAGAGGGAGGGAGTTGTCATGAGTCGTGGGGTCCAACCTGCTACATACAAATGTTTCTCACCCCCGTGTCTCGAAATTCAAACTACGTCTCAAAATCTTGACGCCCGCAGTCAACCAATCGGGGGTGGTACCCGGGATTTCTAGGTACTGTGCCAACCAGGGACGGACCTCCTCGCCCAATTCCATCTTTGCCATATATAGTGACTCATCCTCCTTGTCAAAGCCAAGGTAGTCATTTATGGTTTTTCCATCAAATAGCACCTTCAGGTTTCGCACCTTAGTCACTTTGGAGCCCTTTTTTATATGGGCAACGTTGGTGTAGAATTCCTCGGCCAAGTGCTCATAGGCATCTACACATTCATCCAGAAAATGCTCCCAGCCAACTCTCTCCCTAAACTGCCTCCTCACATTGGGGTTGTGAGGTAGTATATCTCTATCAACAAAACTCCGCTCCAGGATCAACTTCCTAACCGGCCACCATTCCCGGAATTTATGATACGCTACCTCGCTCACGAACCGGTCTTGCCACGCCTCCGGTTTCCTAGTTCTAGCAATACCCCCCTCCCCCCCACTTGAGGTTCGCCCCTTCTCCAACTACTTCTTCTCCTCCTACTTCCTCCTCATCACCTACTGCACCCTCTCCGGATAATGAAGTGGTGGGAGAGGTGGAGTATTCATCCCCACTGCCTTCAGCTAAGCTCTCAGACGACCCAGAAGACACATTTACTGACGCTTGGGCAGCGGGGGAAGTGGGAGGAGTGTCTCTTAGTCTGTTTCTCTCCGGCCAATCGGGGATGTATTTTGGGATTGAGTCTGAAGATATCTCCCGGGAGGGCTCGTACTCACTCCCAGACATGTCAATGCCCCTATCAGCAGCTTTAATCATCTTCCTCATTTTTTTTATGTTTTGCCGGGCTTGGGGAGTGAGTCTAACCATTTTCTATTTCCCTCCCCGGGAGGATTCACCTCTGCCTGGTTGTTTAGAACCTTTACCTCGTTGTTTCACCATTGTCTGCAAACACAATCCAATAAGCTTGTTAGTATCAATAGAAGCAGTTAAGAAACAGAGGTGCAGAACAGGAAGGAAAAGTTGCAGACAGTTTTCAGAAGTCATGCAGTGCAGACCGCATAAAATGGTGTGCGGCCGCACAAGGGTCAATGCAGACTGCACAAAAAGTCCATGCGGTCCGCACAGAGGTGGGGTTCAGACTACCCTACACTACTATTAAGTAGCAAGAGAGGGTCGAAGAGTTTTTACCTGATTTAGGGTCGGGATCGATTTTCACAGAGAGCTAGAATTTGGAGTCGGGTATCTATCTAGTTTAGAATTGCGTATGTGTTCCAAATTGCACTTCTAATCATATTTGGGGTTTTTGATTTACTTCTACTTTTATCAAACTACAATGGTAAATGAAATTAGATTAAGCTAAGAGTAAAACTAAAGAAGATTGTTCGAATGGTTTAAAAGGCACTAGTGTAGTGACTTTCGCCTAGGTGGTCAATTGATGGGTAATTGAATCTAAGACACGATTGACATAATTGGGGAGTATGATATAACCATTACACAATATTACCCACTCTCTGTATCCAGGTAGTGCGGACCGCACAAAATGTAGTGCGACTATAAGGGACCAATGCGGACCACACAAAATGTAGTGCGGTCGCAGTCCCCAAAGTTCATCTTTCAGGACTTTCATCAATGCGGTCCGCATAAAATGTTACTGCAGACCACACAAGGGCACCGCGGACCGCACAGAAATGACCGCGGTCAGCACTGAGTGCCCAGCTGTGGCACTAAGTTAGGGTTCACGGTATTTTTGATTTCAAGCCCAAATTTGCACCTAAGTAATGTCCCTAAGTGATTGCCCATTGATTTTAATTACCTATGTCTACTTTAATCAAAAGATTAACTACCCTAACTTAATCTATGAAAGAAA
This sequence comes from Nicotiana sylvestris, assembly GCF_000393655.2. NCBI lineage: Eukaryota > Viridiplantae > Streptophyta > Magnoliopsida > Solanales > Solanaceae > Nicotiana > Nicotiana sylvestris. Next base: position 96,260,234 of record NC_091058.1, read on the forward strand.
ATAAAGGAAGAAGAGAATAATGGCCAAGTAAATTAAAAAGAAAAATAAAATAAAAAAATTTAAAGCAATTAAATTGACATTAAGTTACCAAATATGAGATGAGATGAAGATTAACAAGTCTAAGCTATGAATGATGAGTAACAAGCACGATGAACAGTGCTTTTAATATCTCTGAGAGTAAAGGATCGAAAAGTGTAACTGTTGGGCCTCAGGTACTATTTATAGAAAAAGTCCTGGGGCCCAGCTTACCTACCCCAGTGCGGACTGCACAAAATGGACCGCGGTCCGCACTACATAGCCTTTTTCAAGTTCACACAGGCAACCCACTGCGGTCCGCACAAAATGTCATGCGGCAGCAGTGTTCTACCGCGGACTGCACAAAATGTAGTGCGGCCGCAGTGGCAAACTTCAGAGAGGTCAACATTTCACCCTTCACCAGTGCGGTCCGCATTAAATGTAGTGCGGCCACATTGCAAAGTTCAGAGGCCTGAACACTTTTTCACTATGTCATGTACTGCACCAACACAATCTTGTAACATCTCACAACCAGTTAGTCCAAAAATAAATCCTATCCTACAATGTAAATCAAAGAAAAACAAGAAGAAAAACACATGAGTTGCCTCCCAAGAAGCGCCTGATTTAACGTCGCAGCACGACGCAGGTTACCATCACATCATTTGAAATAAATAAGGGTCAACACGTGGTTGTCATCAATTTTTCCCAAGTAGTGCTTGACCCTATGCCCATTCACTCTAAAAACTTCACCATTTTTGTTATTTAAATCAATAGCACCAAAGGGGGTCACACACACCACTTCAAAAGGTCCACTCCATTTTGACTTGAGCTTTCCCGGAAACAGACGTAACCGGGAGTTGAACAAGAGAACCAAATCACCTATTTTAAACTCCTTTCCACGAGCATATTTATCATGAAGGTACTTCATCTTGTCCTTGTATAAGGACGAACTGGAGTAGGTATGGAATCGGAATTCATCAAGTTCATTAAGTTGCTCCACACGAAGATTGGCTACAACATCCCACTCAAGATTTAGCTTCCTCAAAGCCCACATGGCCTTGTGCTCTAACTCGACTGGTAGATGGCAAGCTTTCCCAAACACCAACCGATACGGAGACATACCAATCAGAGTCTTGTAAGCACTCCTATAAGCCCATAGAGCGTCATCCAACTTCTTTGACCAATCGGTCCTATTTGCATTGACCGTTTTTGACAATATGCTTTTGATTTCCCTGTTAGAGATGTCAACTTGACCACTTGCTTGAGGATGATAGGGAGTAGAAACTTTGTGATTGACACCATACTTTGAAAGCAAAGTGTCGAAAGCTCTATTGCAGAAATGAAACCCCCATATCACTTATGATTGCACGCGGAGTACCAAACCTTGTAAAAATGCTTTTCTTAAGAAATGCAACAATACTCCGGGACTCATTGTTGGGCAAAGCCACGGCTTCAACCCACTTTGAAACATAGTCCACCGCCACAAGAATGTAAGTGTTCCCACAAGAGCTAACAAATGGGCCCATGAAATCAATGCCCCACACATCAAAAATATCAACCTCAAGGATGGTATTGAGAGGCATCTCATCTTTCTTTGAAATTTCACCCACTTTTTGGCATTCGTCGCATCTTTTCACAAAATCAGCCGCATCTTTGAACAAAGTTGGCCAATAAAACCCACAACTAAGAACTTTAGAAGCCATCCTCGCCCCGCCATGATGGCCACCATAGGGAGAGGAATGACAAGCCTCCAAGATACTCAATTGCTCTTCCTCTGAGACACACCTTCATATCACACCATCCGTGCAAATCTTGAATAAGTATGGCTCATCCCAATAGAAATCCAAACTATCCCGCTTGAGCTTCTTCCTTTGGTTAGAAGAGAGCTCACACGGGATTATACCAGTTAGAAGAAAATTAGCAATATCGGCAAACCATGGCATATCATTCATCAACACCGAGAGGAGTTGTTCGTCGGGAAATGAATCATTGATCTCTAGGCCATCACAAGGCCTCCCCTCCTACTCCAAGCGAGACAAGTGGTCCGCCAGTTGGTTCTCACTACCCTTCCGGTCCACAATCTCCAAATCAAATTCTTGAAGTAACAAGACTCATCGCATCAGTCTAGCTTTGGAATCCTTCTTCGTTATCAACTACCGTAGTGTGGCATGGTCGGTATGAATAATAACCTTAGCACCCATAAGATACGACCGGAATTTTTCCATTGCAAACACAATAGCCAAAAGTTCTATCTTGGTCACCGTGTAGTTCATTTGAGCATCATTCATTGTCTTGCTCGCATAGTACACTAGACGAAACATTTTGTTCACTCTTTGACCCAAAACTGTCCCAACAGCAACATCGCTCACATCACACATGAGCTCAAAGGGTAAGCTCCAATTAGGCACGGTAATGATAAAAGTGGTGGTCAACTTATGCTTGAGAAGTTCAAAGGCTTGCATACATTTTTCATCAAACACGATCTTAGCATCTTTTTCCAACAACTTGCACAAGGGATTTACTACCTTCGAAAAGTCTTTGATAAATCTCTGGTAGAACCCTGCATGCCCAAGAAACTTTCGAACTCCCTTGATAGATGTAGGTTGAGGGAGCCTTGAAATCACTTCGATCTTTGCTTTATCCACCTCAATGCCATGTTTTGAAATTTATGCCCAAGAACAATTCCTCCTTCCACCATAAAATGGCATTTCTCCCAATTGAGGACAAGATTGGTTTCTTCACAAGGGGCCAAAACTCTATCAAGATTATTCAAGCACTCATCAAATGAATCCCTCACAACACTAAATTCATCCATGAACACCTCTAAAATGTCTTCCACCATATCGGTGAAAATGGCCATCATACACCACTGAAATATAGCCGATGCATTACACAATCCAAAAGGCATCCTAGAGAAGGCAAAAGTGCCATATAGACAAGTGAATGTGGTCTTCTCATAATCTTCCGGAGCAATCAAGATTTGGTTGTACCTAGAATACCCATTAAAGAAATAGTAGAAGGCACACCCAGCAAGTCGATCTAACATCTGATCAAGAAAAGGCAAAGGAAAGTGATCCTTGCGGGTCACTTTGTTCAACTTGCGGTAATCCATGCATACCCTCCAACCGGTGACGGTTCTGTTAGGAATCAACTCATTTTGTGAATTTGCAACCACGGTCATGCCACCCTTCTTCGGTACGCATTGCACCGGTGAAGTCCAAGAGCTATCAGAGATGGGGTACACAACCCCAGCATCCAACCACTTGATCACCTCCTTTTTTACAACTTCTTGCATTGCCTCGTTCAACCTCCTTTGATGCTCCAAGGAAGGTTTTGCATCATCTTCCAGAATAATCTTGTGGATACAGAATGCGGGGCTTATCCCCCGAATATCAGTTAAGTCCATCCAATTGCCTTTTTACGCTTTTGAAGCACCGTCAATGTGGCATCAACCTGCAGGTTAGTAAGACAAGAAGAAAGAATAACTGGCAAAGTAGAATTTGAGCCTAAGAACTCATACCTGAGGTGTGGAGGCAGTGGTTTCAACTCCAACACCGGAGGCTCCTCAGTTGAAGGTTTTGTTGGTGGAGTCTTTCTATTCTCGAGGTCAAAAGATAATTACCTAGGCTCATAAGAATAAGAGCTCATTCCATGTAAAGCATTCACGCACTCCACCTGGCTTGCATCCTCATTGACATCAAGATTTAATAGTACGGCCTCTAATGGGTCTTCCACATTGATCATTGCACTGGTGTCATCAATTATCATTGCTGTGACGAGGTCAACAAAAGAACACACCTCGGTACTATTGGGCTGTTTCATTGATTTGCACACATGAAAGACCACCTTTTTCATCACCCACCCGGAAGGTGAGTTCCCCTGCTTCCACGTCAACCAATGCCTTCCTCGTAGCTAGGAAAGGTCTTCCCAATATGATAGGAACTTCATAGTCCACCTCACAGTCCAAAATCACAAAGTCAGCTGGCAAGATAAATTTGTCCACCCGAACAAGCACATCATCAATAATACCCAATGGTCTCTTCATCGTTCTATCTGCAATTTGTAATCTCATGGAAGTCAGCCTCGGTTGCCCAATACCCAAAGTCTTGAAAATGGAATAGGGCATCAAATTGATACTAGCCCCCAAATCACATAGAGCTTTAGCAAAATCCGCACTCCCAATGGTGCAAGGAATGGTGAAAGCACCGGAATCTTCAAGCTTCGAGGCCATTGAATGCACTATATCACTAACTTGGTGAGTCATCTTTATAGTTTCATAATCCATAGAACGCTTCTTTGTGACCAAGTCTTTCATGAATTTTGCATAGCCCGGCATTTGTTCTAGAGCCTCCACCAAAGGCACAATGATGGATAAGCTCTTCATCATGTCAATGAACTTTTTAAACTGATTCTCATTTTTCTGCTTCGCGAGCCTTTGAGGATAATGTGGAGGTGGCCTTGGTAAAGGAGCCTTGGCTTTTGGCACAACTGGCTCCGGCATGTCTATTACATGTTCCTTAGACGGGTTCATATCATTTTGAGTTTCCACCTCGACATCTTGAATATCAATCCTCACTTCTTTATTCACATTTTTGTCAACCGCATCTTCAACTACCAAGATTTTCTTTTGTGTGGAGGCATTCACATCACCTCCTCTCCCACTTTTGTTGTAACCGCCATAACATGGTTATTCCCACCCTTCGGGTTCACTACCGTATCACTTGGTAGAGCACCCTTAGGGCGAGTATTTAAAGACTGTGAGATTTGGCCTAACTGCACCTCCAAGTTTCTGATAGAGGTATTGTGGGAAGCCAACTGCTCATCCGAGTTCGCATTCTTCTTCATCATCTGTTTGAACATCATTTTAATTCTACCCATATCATTGCTAGAAGAACTGAGACCTTGGGATGGAAATGAGGGTGGATTGTTCGGTTATTGGTACATTGGAGGCCTTTGAAAGCCTTGCCTCCGGTTTCTTTGGTTTCTGTTGTTCCATCCACCTTGATTGTTATTACCACCCCAATTGTTGTTATTACCATTCCAATTCCCTTGGTTGCTCTGATTGTTGTTATGATTGCCCCAATTGTTGTTTTAGTTGATGTTCCCCCAATTATCATTGTTTTGTTGTTGATTGCCACAATTGCCTTGAGGTCTCCATTGTTGTTGGTTGGAAGAGTTGCCCCATTGGCCTTGATAATTATTCACGTATTGAACCTCTTCACTTTGTTCATCATAACCATCATTTTGAAATCCATCACAGTCATCATCAAATTGCTTAGAATTCCCTTGGTTTTGTTGCCTTCTTTGCCTTTTTTTGTTGACAAGTATATTGACACCCTCCATGGCATTCACTTGGCGAGGATTTTGGACTTGTTGCAACTGTGCCTTTGCCAATTGGTTCATAGTAGTTGTCAGCTCAGCTATAGCTTGCCCGTGATCATGTAATTCCTTGTGTAAATTAGTGACTGTGGGATCACCTTGAGGCACATTGACTCTACTTTGCCATGCAGAAGAAGTGTCAGCCATCTTGTCAAGTATATCACATGCCTCATCATATGACAGCTTCATAAAATTGCCCTCGGCAAGTTGGTTCACTATGCATTGGTTTGTGGTGTTAATGCCCCGGTAGAAAGTTTGTTGGATCATAGCCTCGGTCATTTCATTGTTGGGGCGTTCTTTCACCATTGTTCTATAACGCTCCCAAATCTCATGCAAAGGTTCCGTGGGCTCTTTCTTGAAGGCCTATATCTCATCTCGCAATGCCGCCATATGCCCAGGTGAGAAAAATTTAGCAATGAACTTATCTGCCAACTCATCCCAAGTAGTGATGGAATGGTTGGAAAGTTGCTCGAGCCAATCCAATGCCTTCCCCCTAAGTGACAATGGGAAGAGTCTCAACCTAAGAGCATCCTCGGACACATTAGTCTGCTTGCTCCCCTAACATATATCCATGAACCCCTTGAGATGTTTGTAAGCATTTTGATTTGCAGCACCCGTGAAGTACCCGCGTTGCTCTAATAAGGTCAACATCACATTAGTTATTTGAAAATTGCCCGCCCGGATTCGGGGTGGGACAATATCACTTACATAGCCTTGGTTCGAAAGCACTCTAGGAGCCACTCTTGGAGGTGGCAGAGGAGGGTCTGGAATATTGTTATTATCATTCGCATTATCCTGGCGGCCTCTACGTTGTCCTTGAGGTACAAAAGGCACCTCATCATCTACCTCCTCCCCCACAATCACATTTCCAAGAGGGTCATTAGTGTTTTTCGCTGCCATTTGGTACCTGAGTTATGGCACAAACAAGTTAGTAACAAAGAAGGAAAGAAGAACAATACACAAAACTAACTAAATAGATAGTCAAAACCGTTAGCTCCCCGGCAACGGCACCAAAAAGTTGATCGAAGCCTACCCTGCACTACTATTAAGTATCAAGAGAGGGTCGAAGAGATTTTACCCGAATTAGGGTCGGGATCGATTTCCACAGAGAGCTAGAATTTGGAGTAGGGTATCTATCTAGTTTAGAGTTGCATATGTGTTCCAAATTGCACTTCTAATCATTTTTGGGGTTTTGGACTTACTTCTACTTTTATCAAACTATAATGGTAAATGAAACTAGATTAAGCTAAGAGTAAAACTAAAGAGGATTGTTCAAATGGTTTAAAAGGCTCTAGGGTAGTGACTTTCGCCTAAGTGGTCAATTGACGGGTAATTGAGTCTAGGACACGATTGACATAATTGGAGAGTATGATATAACCGTTGCACGATATTACCCACTCTACACCTCTCGGTGGTTTGAGTGATTTTGCCCGAATTGACTTTCTCAAGACCAATTGGGTATGGAAATTTGCACAAGCAATCAAGGTTCAAGTCGGGTATTACTCTCTCGAGGTTTAACCCTTTAATTGGGGCTATCAATCTCTTGAGTACGCCCCAATTCCTTGTTGGACCAATTTCGGAGACTTAGGCTCTCTTTCTCAAGAAGAGCTCAAGTCAACTAAACACAAACTAGTGTTTGCAACCACTTTTTCAGCAATTAACCATGAAATTGGCCTAAATATCAAACACCGATAGTCAATCTAGCCCTAAAATTCAAGACCCATCAATTACCCATACTAGTGTTGAGCCACAACCCTAGCTTATGGGTCTAGCTACTCATAATTAAAGAAGAAAAGCAAGAAATAGATGAAGAACAACTCATATTAATTAATTACTAAGATAAACAATAAGATTCAATGATGAAATGTAGATAAAATTGCCCAAAATGGCTAAAATATCCGAACCCACGAGCACAGCTATGTTCTAAAACTATATGATACCCTAAAAATGGAAAAAGAAACTATTTATACTAAGCTGAAAAATCTGGACAAAAATACTCCTGCGGGGCTAGTGTGGACCGCACAAAATGGTGTGCGGCCGCACTAAGGCTCTGAGCTTGACAATCTAGCTCTCTGAACTCGGGCACTGCGGATCGCAAAGAATGGACTGCGGCCGCGGAGGCTTCTAGTACGGTCCGTATAAAATGGAGCGCGGACCGCATTGGCTTGAATTCAAAATCTGGCAACTCTCTGATCCTCCTTACTGCGGACCGCACTAAATTGAGTGCGGCCGCATTGATTTTAGTGTGGACCGCACAGAATGGTGTGCGGCCGCATTGCCTTTGTGCCTGAATGTCATACTCTCTGAATCTCACAGTGTGGACCACACAGAATGGTGTGTGGCCGCACTGGCCTTGTTTTGCATGAGCTTTGTCTTGTCTTGATACTTGTGCAAGTTTCACTCTTTTTGAGCTGATATTTGTCTTCTTGTCACTTTGTTGATCATACCTACAATCAAGCACAACTTGTGAGCCTTTTGGGACTATTTTGTACGAATTTCTAATCAAAACATAAGCAAGAAGGAGTATAAAATGCATTAAAATCTCTAGTTATCAGTGGTTGCTATGGGCCTGAGGGTAAGTTTCTCCTCTTTATTTCTCTTTTGTGTTTCTTTTGTTTTTGGTGGCCTTGGCCTTTACCGACTCTTTTTTTTGGAGTTCAATCTTACATGCTGGAGATCGAAAGTTCTCGTAGGGCCGACACTCGGGCCAAGTTCTGATGATGCTGGAAAAGTATCGGTGCTACCGCAACAAGTGTTGTGAGATACATGAGTGGATCAAGGCGAGCGTCGGTAATCAATCTCTCGGAGAGGAGATGGAGAAAAGGGATCAGAAGATGATGCATTTGCAGGAACAGTGAGCTCGAGGAGCTAATTTGTGTAAAGGACGAGGAACTTGAGTTTGGAAAGGGGGTTGCCGCAGAGTGTGAGCATCTTCAGGCGAAGGTGTTGTCGTTGCAGTCCGAGCTCGATCAAAATACCGTCAGAGTTGAGGCTTTGAGTGCGGAATGGATGGGGAAATAATTCGGGTTGGAGAGGAAAGTGTCCGAATTGGAGAGAGCCGAGAGTGCTCGGGCGTCAGCTTCAGCAAGTGCAGCGGTGTTGGAGGACACTATCTGCATCCTCCAATCCGAGTAGGAATCTGAGAAGGCAATGGCCACACTAAGGGAGGCGAGGCTTGAAGAGCGCATTGTTGAAATTAACCAGGAAGCTTCAAACTTGGGGGATCGGGTCGCTATACTTGAGGCCGAAAAGGCATAATTGTTGGCCCAAGTGTAATCTGCCTCTGCTGTTGTTCCTTGCCATTTGCACGAGCTCTGAGTTCATGCCGAGGCCCAACGGGACATATATAAGAGTTTGTGGTAGGCAGGCAATATTTCTAAGACCGCTTATGAAGGAGCTCGGACGAAGGCACGAGAGGCTCATGAACTGCGGCTATGATCCTGCGATACCGGAGGCCGGCGAGGATGCTAATGCTGATGCTGAGGAGGAATTTCTTGGAGATAATGATGTGGAGAATGGCGATGATGACGCCGAGTGAAAAGTTGTTGCCATAGTCTATGTTTTTTTTTGTTTTGCTTTGTTTTTTTTTGTATTGGGCTGGTTTTGGCCAGGTGTAAGGTGCAGCCGTTACACAAGTGTAAATAAAAGGGTTGTTTCTTCGTTATACGTCCTTAGTATTTCTCTCCCTTCCCCTTGCTTTACACTTTTTGTTTTGGCGTAGATCTTCGGATTTTTGTATGGCGAATCCCTAATTTCTCGCTTAGGGAAACCGATTTTAACCGGACTGAGTAGGGTCTCGTCGTGTGAGTTCAAATGGAGTTCCTTCAGATTCGCATATTTGGGCGAGATTAGCTTTTGATTCGTCGCTTTAGGCGGAATCATATTTGATTCAAACGAGGTTAAATTCGGATTCATCATTTTGGACTAATTCAGTTTTGACTTTAATCATTCGAGGGGGATTGTACTCAGTTGTTGATTTTGGCAAAGTCGACCTTTTCATATATATTCAAGCGAGGTCGAACTTGGTACTTGGAGCAAAATCAATTTCTAACTTATTTGGACAAGTTTGAGAAACAACAAAAAAAAAGTTTTATTTGACGACGAACGATAGCCGCAAAGGCGTTATTTCGAGTAAGACCGGAATGTTAATCCGGGTAATTTGAGCGAGGTCGAGTTTTTCTTTTGGCGATGGCCCTTGGTCAAAGGGGTGTTATTTCGAGTTAAGCTCGAAATATTAACCCGTTGTGATTCGAGCGAGGTCGAATTCTTCTTTTGGCGATGGCCCTTGGCCGTTGGAGTGTTATTTTGAGCTAAGGTCGAAATATTAACCCGTTGTGATTCGAGCGAGGTCGAATTTTTCTTTTGGCGATGGCCCTTGGACGTATGAGTGTTATTTTGAGTTAAAGTCAAAATATTAACCCGTTGTGATTCGAGCGAGGTCAAATTCTTCTTTTGGATATGGCCTTTGGCCGTTGGGGTGTTATTTCGAGCTAAGGTCAAAATATTTACCCATTGTGATTCGAGCAAGATCGAATTCTTCTTTTGGCGATGACCCTTGGCCGTTGGGGTGTTATTTCGAGTTAAGGTCGAAATATTATCCCGTTGTGATTTGAGCGAGGTCGAATTCTTCTTTTGGCAATGGCCCTTGGCCGTTGTGGTGTTATTTCAAGCTAAGGTCGAAATATTAACCCGTTGTGATTCGAGCAAGGTTGAATTCTTCTTTTGGCGATGGCCCTTGGCCATTGGGGTGTTATTTCGAGCTAAGGTCAAAATATTAACCTGTTGTTTCATTGTCAAATTTTGGAGAATCACATGCCACCATATTGTCTGTGTATACGTCGGAGTGGGGAGTCCTAGTTTTGCTTAACTTCTGCATTTCCTGGGTTAGTCCCAGTTAGCTTAATTTTGCTTGCATTGGAGGAGACGATGCGTTTCCTAGGTAAGTCCTAGTTTTTTTGTTATTTTAATCTTCCTGCATTGGAGAATACGATGACAGGGAGTATAAAATGTTGTTGTTTCGCTCACTGGGGAGTGCTGTACATGTTCGTTTCATACATATATTGGAGAAGTTTCCATATATCTAGTCCCTTCATTGCCCGGTATGGGGAAGTGGTCAATAGGCAGGGTGATGAATCATACTTGAACTTCAAGACATCCCCTTCGTCACCCCATTAGAAACTTCCCCGATTGGGGCAAAACCCGGGTGAGGGAAAGAGAGTACGACTTGAGGTGTGTCCTCTTTCAAGAGTTGAGGTATTTGAGGTGGGCGGTATTTCAATTATTTGGTAGTAGTTTTCCTTCCATTGTTTCTAGTTGGAATGCTCCTTTGCTCGCTTGTCAGTGCGGGTGCTCGTGTTCCTGTTTAAACCAACAACAAAGGGTAAACCAAAATAAAAAATTTTGTACCTCGATCCAACGAGTCAGCGAAAGGGGGCGGCTTTGTAGCATTGCTTGCTCTGCCTGGTGTTTGAATGATTGATGGAATGGTGGTTTTAGATTTGGCGGTCGTGTTCAGCTCCATTTTTTAGCCTCGTTTGAGCTTTGTGCGGGTTGGGCTCGCCTCACTTTCTGCAGTGCTGAAATCGATTCCCGGTCCGATCTCATTCAATTCGTACCCACAATAAGGGATACATGTAATACTTCGTTCATGGACCATCCGATGTGTGGGGGAATGTGAAAGTAGGGCAGGATGTGCATATTCTTCCAAAGGACTATGCAGCAAGCTGTCGTCCTCTCATAAAGGGTGGGAATATGGGTTAATATACAAGGTTAATGTATCAAATGGGGATGTGGTCACGCCAGATGACCAGGATCCTATTTTGAACGTGCGCATGTCATGCTAAATCCATCGCTACTGGAGAGATGTGGGTTTCGTGTGGATATTGGTTATAACTTCTATTTTTATGTAGCAGCCTGATCTAAAGAAGGTAAATCTTAACCAAACATAATTAATGTCACGACCCTAAACCCGGACCCGATCATGATGACGCCTATCGTGAAACAAGGCCAGCCGACACAACTCCCCAATCCATTTAAACAGATATAATAATTCAATTTAAGTCATTAACATACTATAAATCCCAAAATAAAAGTGAGATAGAACATTTGCGGAAATAAACACAGCCCGACATCAGGGTGTCACCAGTCATGAGCATCTAACATAAGTCTAAGAGTTTAGAGAAAGGACTACACAGTCTATTACAGAATCCAGTACAAGGAAAAATAAAGATAAGAGGGAGAAACACCGAGCTGCGAACGTCGAGCAGCTACCTAGTGACCACCAAAATAGCCCGCTGGAAGCAGTCAACCCTCACTAGCAGGACCCGAGGCTTCTGTATCTGCACACCGGGTGCAGGGAGTAATGTGAGTACTCCAACTCAGTGATTAATAAAAATAAATGAAGGCTGAGCGATAAGAAAACACGTAAAACAAAGTAAAATGCTACAAAGAGATCGTGAAAAACCTTTGCAAAGCAATAAAACAATGAAATCTCATAAAACACCTTAGTTCAGTATAAGCTTCTTTAAAATATTTTTTAACAGTTAAACAAGTGAATGAGAAGCAGGAGAAAAGGTAAGCACATAAAATCAGCCTCTCGGGCAGAATATCAACAGAATCAGCCCCTCGGGCAATAACATGGAACAACATCAGCCCCTTGGGCTATATCACATATCACACTGGGTACCCGTGCTCACTGGGGGTGTACAGACTCCGGGAGGGGCCCCTTACGGCCCAAGCGCAATATCAAGCCATCTCGTGGCATAATCAATAGGCTCTCGGCCTCATATCAAGCCACCTTGCGGCGTCTCAGGCCCTCGGCCTCATAATCATGAATCAGCTCAATACCGCTGCGGCGCACAGCCCGATCCCATAATAACCTCACAACACAGGCCATCGGCCCTACTCAGTCAGAAATCTCTAAAAACCACTCGGGCATAGTAAAATATAAATGCTCAGCTCAAAATATCATTTAAGATGTCAAAATAGTATAAACATGGCTGAGTTATAAAAACAGTAGAATATAGCATGACTGAGTACAAGTATAAAGTTAAAAGAGTGAGGAATAGTAGTAAAAATCCCCTAAGAGTCCAAAACAGTTGGCACGAGGCCCAAATATGGCATTCAGTCCAAAACATGTTGATAGCAAACAGTTTTCAATCAATTACGCAGTAAAACAGTCATTCGGGATGGATTAAGTCACAATCCTCAACAGTGTAAGGCTCCACGCTCGTCATCTAGCGTGTGTGTCACCTCAATATAGCACGATGATGTGAAATCTGGGGTTTCATACCCTCAGGACCACATTTACAATCATTACTCACCTCTATCCGGTCCAAACTCTAGCCTGCGATGCTCTTGCCTCTCGAATCGGCCTCCGGATGCTCCAAATCTAACCAAAATCAATGCAAAACTATCAAACTATGCTAAGGGAACAAAGCCCACTCAAAAGAAATCAAATTACAACACAAATTCCGAAATTGGCCAAACCCGACCCCTGGGCCCACGTCTCGGAATCCGATAAAAATTACATCAATAGACTTCTTATCACTCCCCGAGTTCATTCATATCAAAAATACCAAAATCCAACCACAAACGACCCTTCAAATCCCAAATTCTAGGTCTCCAATTACAAGCCCTAGTTCTTCAATATTTTGGCTTAAATTCTACAAATTCCATGATTAATTAGGTAGAAATCACATTAGGATTGAGTATTAGGTCCTTAAATCTTACCTCCAAGTGTTTCTCATTGATTCCCTCTTCAATCCCCTTCAAAATCACCAAATAAATGGAGGAACGTAGACCCAAAATCGCGGAAATGGGTCTTTTAAACATTCTGCCCAGCACTTAAAAATCCTTCATTGTGAACGCGGTCAATGCCTCGCGTTTGCGAAGCACAACCTGGCATTGACCACTTATTCCTTCTTCGCGAACGCGATGCCCTCTACGCGAACACGAAGACTCAGCTTCACACACCATCACGAACGCGGCTTCCCTCTCGCGAACACGCAACTCTCTGGCCCCAACCCTTCGCGAACGCGGGACCTCCATCGCGAACGCGAAGGCCAAACTTCTAGCCTCTCATCATAACCCTTCGCGAACGTGAGGGCCCACTCGCGAATGCGAAGGCCAAAGGTCTGCAACACTCACAGCAGATTTTCTGCAATTTTTCTCAACTTGAAACGATCCGTTTAACCACCCAAACTCACCCGAGGCCTTCGGGACCTCAACCAAATACAACATGTCCATAACCTCATTCAAACTTGTTCCAACCTTCGAAACGCTCATAACAATATCAAAATACCAAATTTGCATCGGATTCAAGCCTAAGAATTCCAAAATCTTCCAAATTCCGCTTTCGATCAAAAAGTCTATCAAAACACGTCTGAATGACCTGAAATTTTGCACACACATCCCAAATAACACAACAAACCTACTGCAACTCCCGAAATTTTATTCCGACCCCTATATCAAAATCTCACCTATCAACCGGAAAACGCCAAAATCCCATTTTTGCCAATTCAAGCCTAGACCTACTACGTACCTCCAAAACACATTCCGATCACGCTTCTAAGTCCCAAATCACCTCCCGAAGCTATCCGAACCATCAGAATTCACATTCGAGCCCTTTTTCACATAAGTCAATATCCAGTTGACTTTTCCAACTTAAGCTTCCTCAAAAGAGACTATATGTCTTAAACCTTACCAAAACCTCTCCGAACCCGAGCCAACCAACCCGATAACACATAATACGGCTGAACAAGATAATAAGAAGCATAAATGGGGGAAACAGAGCGAAAACTCATGAAACGACCGGCCGGGTCGTTACAATTAATTTCAGACCCAAGTATATAAAGTGCGAAATAAAGAAGAATAGGTATGTATAAGATTTATTAATGTGACAATCATACATCAAACATGAGAAATGAGCTTACATCCAGAGCAGAGATGCATCATGAACAAGGGAGCAAAGAAGGGGAAGAGAAGTAGTTGTTGATGAACAAGGGTTCCTCTTTTTTCCTATGTTGTGGTTGCTCTCTTCCAAAAGAATCCTCCTCCTCTAATCTCTCTCTGCCCATATATATAGTTCATTTCCCTTTTTATCCAATGGTCTTTGACCGGCGTGCTTTTTTACGACTGTACCTTTCGTCGTTGCTCGAACACAGTGCTTGCTCTATGATATACGCTTTTCGACGATTTGACCCTGACGATGACCGAGGTGCTCTTTGCTATCTCGCCTCCTGGGCACAATTACAGCTTGGTCGACCTCAAGTTTTGTGGAAATTAATAGCAAGAATCGGTATTTCCTGTTGTTAGCAGTGATAATCAGATCAAGTATTGCACGTTTACCATCTTTAGCAACAACAGAGATAGTCCTAAATAAGCTGCCTGCTGCATAACGGCAAAAATATAAAAAGAAAAAGGAATGGCTTAGGTTATAATAATTTAAACGATGACATACAGTCCGACCTCTCTATAACAGCAATCCTAGATAACAATATTTCACTATAAAAGCTAAACTTTTTCGGAACCAAATTTCAAGTTATGTTATAATATATGTTCTTTATAGCAGCACTTTGCTATAACATCTAAAAATATTCGGAACAAACGAGACTATTTAAGTATAGGTCTTAGTTAATTTACATGCAATAATGCCACTTAATAGTGAGCATAGCGTTCTTGGTTGATAGCACTGTGTCCCTCCCCTTGAAATTAATAGCAAGCAGATTTTTTCTGCTGTCCGCCTCGTCTAGAAAACTTTATGTAAAAGTAAATACAAACTTTTCTATTTGCTCCTTTTTTTTGTTTCTTTCAGCTACAATCCAGATAATGATAACCTTAGTTGGCATGCACTATCAGCAGTAGAAAATCTTCTCCTAACACGTACAATCGACACATCCCGAAATATCCTGAGGCTCTATTTTGGGATTTAATTGCTGTACTGCTATAGTGTTTATAATTTTATTCAGATATGGAAACATGCAATACCTAAACAACAAAGTGCAGTTCATAAAGTCTATGTTGAATTATCTGTACAATGCCAATCGATGGATCGAGGAAATGGCTGATTACAATGCCCAAGCGCTTTAATTTTTCGGATTCCGTCTGGCATAAATTGTGAATTTTCTTTTCAAGAAATTTCAGTGCTAATAGCAAATTGGACAGTCTACGAGACAAAAAGTCTTGTCCAAGATGTATAAATATGTAGAATGTTTTGTACTTGGATACAACAAACTTGAGGTAAAAAAATTGTCCTTTCTTATTTAGCAAAGCTTTTAAAACTACAGCAGTGGCACTGGGGCGAGTCCAGAGCCTAAATGTTATTGATTTTGACTCAAAATAAGTTTTTAATGCTTAAAAAAAAGTTATATTTCTATATATAACACGGTTTTATATCGCACTATAGTTTAACGGTATTTTGACTATTAAAGTATAACGCGGTATAAAACAGCGTTATATATGTATAACGCATGAATAAACAGCACTATGCTGACCTGATGTGACGAATATGTATAGCGCATTATATAACCGCGCTATATATATAACGTAGTTATGTACCGCGATATACCTATTTGTGGGCCCACCAATAAGTCTCATGTGCTTAACTGACATAACAATAATTCAAATAGGTATATCGCTCTTTAAAAGAGCGCTATACATCAAAAAATTCAGCCCCCGAGCTAGGCATTGTCTTATTTAAATGCGTTAGTATTTTATGAAAACTCATTCAAAAAATATTCAAACTCCCGTTCAAACTTTCTTCTTGTTATCAAGCATTTTTTATAATGTCTGAAGAGCGAAAAATAAGAGTTTCATTATATTGGGGGAGTGAGGTTGTAGTAGAGAATAACTCTGTAAAGTATAGTTTATCTCCACAATGTCATGTTAAATTGCCGTTTACAATGGAGTACAATACATTGATATCGTTGTTATATAAAAAAAAATGAGTGTGAGGAAACGTTCGGTGAACCTTAAAGTAACCAGTAGATATCCGTATTCTGTGACTTCGCAGGGGTTTGCTTGTTATTCTGAGTTTAACATCAAAGATGATGAAACTCTGAGAGATTTTTTGCGGACTCCGGATGAATACAGGGAATTTATTGTGATAAAATTGTTGGAAATGTACGTCAAGGCTGAAGACTTTCGCAATAATGAAATTGTGCAAAGCAATATGAAGATTGAAATTTCATAACATAGTACTTCAAGAAAAAAAAGGCACAACAACCATAACTAAAGCAACATACATGAAATAAAAGATAATACAAGGATAAATTAAGACAAACACATCCTAGTACCAAGTAAAAAACGGATAACTACAAACAGAATATCCGTCTCCCTTCACATCCACATTGAAGATAGCACGTAGTGGTGAAACATCAACCAATGTAAATTTGACGACGAAACCTCGACTGATAAAATTCTCCAACATAAAAAGTTTCCAGCCTACCTTGAACCTTCTTTGATCACCAACACTCATATTTACATACCACTCTTTGCCACGATGGTAAAGATACGCGTGTTCTAATGTTGGAGGAAGATGCTTGCAGATTTTTCTTGGAATATACTTTTAAAAAAAAAGCATTACTATTAAGTTACGAAAAATATGAAACTGAATAAAGATATACAAAACTGATGTATATATATTTTCTGGAGTTAAGGTATAACAAACAAAAGTATTTTATGTTAAAGAAATAAAGTTTAATGGACATAATAATCTACCAAATCGTTGTCGTCGACGCATGAATCAGTCACAACCACTTCAAATGTTGGAGGATTCTCTTCTTTATTATCACTACTAGTAGAAGAGTAAGCATCACTGCTAGTAGATAAGTAAGATGGGGCTTGTTTGGTAGAGGAAGAGTCATCCATAGTTTAGGGTTTGAATTTGTGAGTGTGTTTTATGTTTTGAGTATGTGACTATATATATAGGGACACGCATCGCATATCGCAGTTAAATACTACGTTTTGTGTGATTACATATAGCACGGTTGAATACTACATTTTGTGTTTTTTCTTGTTGGTCTGAAAAGCTGACCGATTGCGAAAAAGCTATTTCATTTCAGAAAAAAGTCAATATGTATAGCGCAGTTAAATACTATGTTTTGTGTGTTGCCTTGTCGGTCTGAAAAGTTGACCGACTGCGAAAAAGTTGTTTTGTTTCAGAAAAAGTCAATATGTATAGCGCGGTTAAATACTACGTTTTGTGTATTGTTTTGTCATTTTGAAAAGCTGACTGACTGCGAAAAAGATTTTTTGTATCAGAAAGAATCTTTAACATGCCAAGCATATTGCAGTTAAATACTACATTTTGCGTGAATATATATAGCGCAGTTAAGTACTACGTTTTCTGTATTGCCTTGCCTATAAATAACTAGCGCATTCTAGTTATTTTCTGTGCTTAACAATAACCAATAGCAAATATTTTCATAAAAGCAAGATTGTTTTTATGCTTTAACAAATGTCTGAACCCCTTTATGTACCAAGGTAAGAGTGCGGCAAAAAATGCATGATGAACAACTGTTGAGATGATGGTGAAGCTGGACGCCGCTACTGGATGTGTATGAACAAGGTTTATAGGATTCCCTACATACCTGTTTAAAATTTTAAGGTATGGATTGATGAACCCTTTCAGCAGGAATACTACAAAGAAAAGTTAAAGTATTTTCATTATTTGACTAGAAAACAATGGGAATATGAACGACAATACAAACAAGAAGTTGCGGAGTTGAAGGAGAAACTCAAAGATGTGGAAGAAGAAAAAAATAAGATGGAAGAAAAATTTAAATGGTTGGAGCAGAGAATACTAGGCGGTGGTGACGAAACAATGACATGTACGTGTTGAGCGTAGTAGTATATCTTTATGTTTTCTGTGTCATGTGTTTTCATTAGTTGTACTGAATTTAAGTTATGTTAAGTTTCTATGTTCGTGTTTGTGTTGTAGTGTTAAAATAAAGAAGAAACGGAGTAATAAAAATATAATGCGCATATTATGTAAGCATAAAAAATTGTTGTTGTTATTTACATAAAATACAAAAAAAAGAAAATCGATGAGTTCCACAACCCTTATGCTTCAATGCAGCCGCTGGCCTGAGGCGCATCCCCTCCCGCACGGATACACTATCAGGATCATCATCATTACGTCGCCTCTTTATATGAGGATGCGCTACAGCATGATCGTCAGTTGGATTGGCAGGGTCGGTAGAAGGGGTCATCGGTCCATCAGCAACCTACAAAAAAATAAGTAAGCTTAGTATATGAAAATGTATATTAGTAATGTACACGTTAACTCAAAAATATTTTCTTACTATGGTCTCGTCGGGCTCCTGAATATAAGCATCCGTAGTGTCCTTAGTATTGCACAAAGTGGCCTCCGTGACGGGCTGGGATGAAGCCTTAATAAGAAAATTAAAAATTAATTTATGGCAAATCAATAAGAAAAAAAATAAATTAAAATTTAATAGTAATACAAACATACCTACGCCTGTGATAGATCCAAAGCACCCGACGACGATGAGCCAAAACTCAACATGCGCCCACCATCCACGTCTCGGGTCAGTCGATCCTCATCTGCGGTCAATGGGCCTGAAAAAAACTGCTCCTAATCTCCAGTGAAGCTCGTGCCCGTAAACAACATTGGATCTTCGGGGTCATCTGCGATGCTAGCAGCGACAGCTGAAGGCTGTACGATGGCATGCTGCTGGGATGCTCATCTGGCTGAGGAATGTAACCCGGCAGATCAGCTCCAACCTCCTCATCAGATGCCTCAACAGGTGCCTTAATGCCCCATTGTTGGGGACCACCTCCTCGCCGGCCCCCACGACCTCGTGGGGCACCCCCTGCCTTGTGGGGCACCCCTTGCCTCGTGGGGCACCCCTGCCTCATGGGACAGCTCTACCTCGTCCTCGTCCCCTCGGGCGTGCGACAGGCCTACCCCGATGGTAGTGCTCTGGCGCCACATAACTAGGGTCGTGATCTAAGCGCTCGCCCTCTCTAGCTCGTTTCAGTGTCCGGGCAGCTAGCTCTGTCACCTGTCGGCCATACTCCTACAAAGCGACCACAGGATCGCTGGCAAGCTGCTGCATCTGCAGTCCCAACTGGTGGAATAAATGTAAACCAATAGCCTGCATAACATGTAAAATATAAATTACAGAACGTTATATCACAGTTATAAGTAAGAATACCAAATAACATAGCAGTGCTTCGTGCCTCCCAGCGTATGGAACGTACCGACCACCAGCTTGATGAATGGGATTCCCAACAAAAAGTCAGGTAACGCGGCGGTACCAGGACGTATAGAGCTGAATAGTCGTTGTCTGGATCTGTGAAGGTGGGGGCAGAATCAGGGCAGCTTGCTGGTCCCAAGTATGGACCTGCGCCTCTAGCCATGATACAAATGCGTCGTCCGCCCGGGAACGATCATCCCGTTGATAATGTGTAGCCTCCCATATAGGCCCCCTTGGTATATACTGCGGACGGCCAAACTGGCAAAGTACCTGCTCTGTGGCATGATGCTCCACAATATCGAGGCACATCAGCGGGACGGAAGTGCTCCAAATCAGTCGACCGACCGAGCAATAATCGGGCAGGACACCTATCAAGTCGTCGCTGTATGGCATCCAGATGAACTATCAAATAAGAATATAAAAGTAAGTATGCGCAATACAAGTGAATCTATACCAAGTAAGTTTAGGTACACATTTACCTGTGCTCCCTCCAGCATATCCAATACATCCCCGCAAAGGGGGAGATTATGATGAGCATTATAATCTTGTACATATCCACGACGGAGAACCCACCTCCTAGCTAGAGGAAACAATGGAGGTGGTACATCCGGAGGTAATGGTGGTAGAGGTGGCTCCAACTGCAGGAACCGCTCCCAGGCCCAAACCTAACATACAAAGTTGACGTAAAGTTTAAGATAAATTTTGACTAGATAGAATTGGAAGTAATGAACAGAGTAGTCGAATATATTGTCACCTATAGAAGCGGCATAAAACCACATATGTCGCCCTGGGTGCCCATGCTCGCCCGGCACAGATGCATTTACATGTAAGTGAGAACAGCATCACCCCAGCTGTACTGGGTAAATCATCTAGTAGCTGACGATGATTTAGAAATCGCAAACTCACTAGATTTTCCGAAGTGTTCGGGAACAAGACCCCCCCCCCCAAAAAAAAGAAGGATCAGCACCAACCTCGTATATCGGTGAATATGTAGATCATCTGTCTCGCCGATAATGTCGGGGTGCAAGATCTACAAATGTTGTCTAATAGCTGTCAAACTCATGCAACTGGCCCCTGAATGTACAGTCTCATCCTATGGCCTGAAACCAGTGAGCTGCTGCAACAAGTCCAAATACTACATGCGCGTCATATATCTCATACCTTGAGGCAGTGCAACGGTAGTCTATTAACAGGAATCTCATATAAAACCTCCACGTCCTGCAGTATGATGGTGGCCTCGCCAATGGGCAGGTGGAAAGTGTGCATCTCCAGTCGCCACCGCTCTATCAAGTCCATGATCAGAGACCAGTCGAGCTACAGCCGCCCAATCTCAAAAATCCTATAGAAACACGTATCCCGCAGGCGCTGGACTACACGGGGATGGAAATCTCTGTCCCTCGTAAAGTCCCACAAGTCTTCCACTCTCTTAGCGCGGAGAGGCTGGGCCAGTAGCTCTCCCTCCCATACGTAGGTGGACCTATGATCGCCCTGTAACACTAATAGCTCATCGGAGACAGGTCCAGGATACACAGGCGGCACGTCCATGTCGTCTACTGTAAATTATATAATATTAATTGTGTGTTTGTTTTATAAATTAAATAATTAATTTTTGTAAATTGTAATTGGACAGAGTATATACCTTTGGGCTCCAGGCTCGATATTTGAGGCCTAGTAGCACCAAGCTATCCTGAATTCTTATGTGTGTCAATTTCAATATTTTTCATAATTTTGTGTGTTTGTTTTATAAATTAAATAATTAATTTTTGTAAATTGTAATTGGATAGAGTATATACTATGGGTTCCAGGCTCGATATTTGAGGCCCAGTAGCACCAAGCTATTCTAAATTCTTATGTGTCTCAATTTTAATATTTTTCATAATTTTGTGTGTTTGTTTTATAAATTAAATAATTAATTTTTATAAATTATAATTGGACAGAGTATATACCTACGGGTTCCAGGCTCGATACTTGAGGCCCAATAGCACCAAGCTATCCTGAATTCTTATGTGTGTCAATTTCAATATTTTCATAATTTTGTGTGTTTGTTTTATAAATTAAATAATTAATTTTTTTAAATTGTAAAGTTACCAAGAAAAGGGAATCTTTAGCAGGTGCTACAGAAAAGGGATTCGATCCTTCAGTGAATTGAACTATTAGCTATATTTGATATTAATTAGTTGTAGAATCTGAATAGTGGATTATTTCAGTTGAAGAACATATAGAAAAAGGCATCAGTCACCGATCGGAGATTTTCTGTTCAGTCGCTTTATCCGCCATCGGAAAGGCATCGTCGGCGAGCATCACCTATCCATCATATTGTGATTCTTGATTGCAGAGACGTTATTACTCTATTGTCTATTCACTAATTCTTTGCAGGACCCATTCTTCAAGCTTTCCAGATAAATTAGAAGTATTTGACCGGAAACAAATCAAGATCCGATAGATTGAGAAAATCCTAGACGATCAAGACCCGATTCGACTGAGAAAATCAGTAAGAACAGTACTGTAGGATTTTCGATACACTTTGTGGGTTATTTTACCATGCGACGGAATCTGATTCTCACCGTCCTCGTCGTCTATCACTTCTCCTATTCTCTTTGTACTCTTCCTTTAGTATTTTCACCAATCCGGCACGTTTACCGGCAAGGAAGCTGCCGCCCTTACTCCATTACTGTTGAATTTTTTCTGTGATCTCAAAAGATATAAAACAAATTTTTTGCTTTAAGGGTAATTTGTAGAAGATATTGGTTTTCATTTCTGGGTTTTTTGCTACCCTATTCTCTTGGTTCCGTGGGTGTTTGCATATTTTGCAGGTATCATTTTTGGGAGGTGCAGCGCACAAGCAGTAAAGTAGAAGCTATACGCCAGTTTCCGCAGCATCGGGAGTATATCAATTCGAGAGTTCTAGGTTCTATTCATGGGAATTGGTACCTCTCGCCTCTTGTTTATTTGTCATCTGTGTTAATTACTTTATTAGCGTAGTATTTCCTACTAGTCTAGTCAGTTTAGTGGGCTTGTAGTTACTATTTGCTCCCTTTATTGTTTTGTGTGGTGTTTTTTCTCCGTTTCATTTTTAGACCTTCATAGGTATAGAGATTATGGTTTGTAATGACAGAGTAGGGTCATGTCCTCGGGGAGGTCGGGTGGTAGGGAGGGGGTAGGGCAAGGGTCGGGGGTGGGACGGGGCCCAAATAGGGTAAAGAGAACAAGGTAGCCTGTAGGTTGAGAGTTGGATTTTGGAATATAGGGACGTTGACGGGAAAGTCTATAGAGCTGGCGAAGATTCTCCAAAAGAGGAGGGTCAATATAGCGTGTGTGCAGGAGACTAGGTGGGTAGGAACGAAGGTGAGGAATGTAGACGGGTATAAATTGTAGTTCTCCGGAGTCGTGAAGGGCAAGAACGGAGTGGGCATTTCGGTGGACAGGGAGCTTAGAGAGCCGATGGTAGAGGTTAGACGGGTGAATAACAGATTGATAGCGATTAAGGTAGTAGTTGGAGGGAGCACTCTGAATGTCATTAGTGCTTACGCGCCGCAAACGGGCTTGGACGAGAAGGTAAAAAGGTGCTTTTGGGAGGCGCTGGATGAGGTGGTGCGAGGTATTCCGCCGACGGAGAAGCTATTCATATGAGGGGATTTCAATGGCCATATTGGATTGTCTGTTGGTGCCTATGGTGAGGTGCACGGCGGCTTCGGCTTTGGTGATAGGAACAAGGGTGGTACCTCACTGTTGGATTTCGCTAGAGTTTTTGAGTTGGTGATCGTGAACTATATGTTTCCAAAGAGGGAGGAATATTTGGTTACTTTCCGGAGTATGGTGGCTAAGACTCAAATTGACTATCTCCTCCTCAGGAGGTGTGATAGGGGGGTTGTGCGAGGATTGAAAGGTGATCCCGAGTGAGAACCTCGAAACTCAACATAGGCTCCTAGTGATAGATGTTAGTATTTTGATGAAGAGGTTTGTACGGGGTCCGTCGAGGATCAGGTGGGGAGCTTTGTCTAAGGATAATGCGCAAGAGTTCGAAGGGCGGCTGACAAATATAGGTGCCAGGAAGAGTAGTGGGGACGCTAGTGCTATGTGGACGGCGACGGCGGACTGTATAAGGGAGGCAGCAAGAGAGGTGTTGGGAGTTTCGAAAGTCTATTATGGGGGATATCGAGGCGACTGGTGGTGGAATGACATTGTCCAAGTTAAAGTGGAAGCCAAGAAAGTTGCGTACATTAAATTAGTAGAGAGCATCGACGAGGATCAGAGGAGTACGAACAGAGAAAAATATAAGGAGGCTAGGAAGGAGGCGAAAGTAGCGGTCACAGAGGCTAAGACTGCTGCTTTTGGTCGGCTTTATGAGGAACTTGGGGGGAAAGGTGGGGATAAGAAGTTTTTTTCATTGGCCAAAGCAAGAGAGAAGAAGGCTCGCGATCTGGATCAAGTGAGGTGCATCAAAGATGAGGACGGTCGAGTATTGATGGAAGAGGCCCAGATTAGGCAAAAATGGCAGTCGTACTTTCATAAACTTATAAATGAAGCAGGGGATAGAAACATCATATTAGGGCAATTGGGGCACTTCGAGAGTCACCGAGACTTTAGGTATTGTAGGCGCATTAAGGTTGAGGAGGTCGTGGGTGCAATGGGTAAGATGAGTCGGGGCAAAGTGACCTAACCTAACGAGATTCCAGTAGAGTTTTGGAGATATGCAGGTAGGGCAAGCTTGAAGTGGCTGACTGGGTTGTTTAATGTTATCTTCAGGACAAAGATGATGCATGATGTGTGGCGGTGGAGTACAATGGTTCCGGTGTACAAGAATAAATGGGATATCTAGAATTGTAACAACTATAGGGGCATCAAGTTACTAAGTCATACCATGAAAGTTTGGGAGAGGGTGGTGGAAGGAAGGATAAGGAGGGCGGTGTCTATATCAGAAAACCAGTTCGGGTTCATGCCGGGCCATTCTACTACGAAAGTTATCCACCTTATCAGGAGGTTGGTGGAACTATACAGGGATAGGAAGAGGGATTTGCATATGGTGTTTATTGATCTAGAGAAGTCATATGACAAGGTCCCTAGGGACGTCCTTTGGAGGTGTCTGGAGGTGAAAGGTGTGCTGGTGGCTTACATTAGGGCGATAAAGGATATGTATGATGGAGCTATGACTCGGGTTAGGACTGTGGGAGGTGACTCAGATCCTTTTTCGGTGGTTATAAGATTACAACAAGGATCTACGCTCAACCCGTTCTTATTTGCTCTAGCGATGGACGCACTGATACATCATATCCAAGGAAAGCTGCCATGGTGTATGTTGTTCGCTAATGTTATAGTTCTGATTGATAAGACACGAGGCGGTGTTAATGGGAGACTGGAGGTATAGAGGAAGTCTCTAGAGTCTAAAGGTTTCAAGTTGAGTAGGACTAAGACAGAATATATGGAATGAAAGTTCAGCGATGTGACGGGGGAAGCAGATGTAGAAGTCAGGCTTGACTCACAGGTCATCCTCAAGAAAGAAAGTTTTAAGTACTTAGGGTCAATTATCCAGGAAGATGGGGAGATTGACGGGGATGTTACGCATCGTATTGAAGTGGGGTGGATGAAATGGAGGTTTGCGTCTGGAGTCCTGTGTGACAAGAATGTGCCACCGAAACTCAAAGGTAAGTTCTATAAAGCGGTGGTTAGATCGGCCATGTTGTATGGAGCTGAGTGTTGGTCAGTCAAGAATTCACATATCCATAAGATGAAAGTAGCAGAAATAAGGATGTTGAGATGGATGTGTGGGTACACTAGGCTGGATAAGATTCGGAATGAAGATACTCGGGAGAGGGTGGGCGTGGCTTCTGTGGACGACAAGATGCGGGAAGCGCGACTTAGATGGTTCAGACACGTGCGGAGGAGAAGCATAGATGCACCGGTTAGGAGGTGTGAGCAGTTGACTTTGACAGGTACGAAAAGAGGCAGAGGGCGGCCTAAGAAGTATTGGGGCGAGGTAATTAGGCAGGACATGGCACGGCTTCATATTTTCGAGGACATGGCTCTTGATAGGAACATGTGGAGGTCGAGCATTAGGGTGATAGGCTAGGGGGTAGTCGAGAGTTCTTCCCTCTTTGTACCGGGTAGTCTGATAGAGTTTCGTGTAGGTTTGTTAGCGGCCTTTGTTGTATTCACATTGTTGTTTGCATAGTTTTGTGTTATTGTCCTTTCACTTATTTGTTGTGGTTATTTTCTTTCTGGTATCTTTTGTTGTTACATGTCTTTTCTCTTTTTTATTTCTGATATTATTGTCTCTCCTGTTGAGTCGAGAGTTTCCTAGAAACAGCCTCTCTGCTCTTTTCGGGGTAAGGGTAAGGTTTGCGTACACTCTACTCTCCCCAGACCCCACTAGTGGAATTTTACTGGGTATGTTGTTGTTGTCGTAATTTTTGTAAATTATAATTGGACAGAGTATATACCTATGGGCTCCAGGCTCGATATTTGAGGCTAGTAGCACCATGCTATCCTGAATTCTTATATGTGTCAATTTTAATATTTTTCAAAATTTTGTGTGTTTGTTTTATAAATTAAATAATTAATTTTTGTAAATTGTAATTGGACAGAGTATATACCTATGGGTTCCAAGCTCGATATTTGAGGCCCAGTAGCACCAAACTATCCTGAATTCTTATGTGTGTCAATTTCAATATTTTCATAATTTTATGTATTTGTTTTATAAATTAAATAATTAATTTTTGTAAATTGTAATTGGATAGAGTATATACCTATGGGCTCCAGGCTCGATATTTGAGGCTTAATAGCACCAAGCTATCCTGAATTCTTATGTGTGTCAATTTCAATATTTTTCATAATTTTTTGTACATAAATTAATATTTTTGTAAATTGTAATTGGACAGAGTATATACTTATGGGTTTCAGGCTCGATATTTGAGGCCCAGTAGCACCAATCTATCCTGAATTCTTATGTGTGTCAATTTTAATATTTTCATAATTTTGTGTTTTTGTTTTATAAATTAAATAATTAATTTTTGTAAATTGTAATTGGACAGAGTCTTTGTTTGTTCTATCAATATAATAGATACTTAAACTACAGTGATTCTACGCTAAAAGGCTCTACATTTTACTACGGTAAAATGGCACTAGTCTTTAAGCAAATAAATAATCTAAACTAGATAAAAACAACAAATATATTTTAATAACATTACATTCACGAAATTACATATAAAATAGTAAAAGAAATTTATGAATATTTTTATTAACAAAAAAAATAATTTCTCAATTTTTAAATATTTTTTTAAAACACTAATATCTTAGTCCGAATAAAAATAAGATACTAGTTTAATCGCAAACAACACAAAAAAACATGAAAACACATTCAAGATAACTAATATGCATTATTATACGAGTTTCGACATAAACTAAATCGGAATACCTCGATTTATGTTTTTCGAAAAGTCGATGAATTGAAATTTTGAGCCCGAAATGAGGAAACCACAACAATAGAAGGATTGGGTAGGATGTGTGACCTACAATCTTATTTTTTTGTGTGACGGGTGGGGTCCGCTACAATTTTTTTAAGATGAAATTTTGGGAGAGGGGACCGTTCTGTTTTGTTTAGAAAAATGGGGTCGTCTGGTTCGATGATCGTGGGGAAGAAGAAGGGGCCCTATTTATCTATGTATAGTGCTTTTTATTACTGCGCTATACCCATATAGCGCGGTTATATAGAGCCCTATGCTTAACTGTCTTATCAGCACTGCATAGCACGGTTCTTTAATGCGTTATACATATATAGCGCTCTTTAAACAGTCAAAATTCTGTTAAAATATAGCGCTCTTTAAATAGTCACTTTTTATTTATTTATTTATGTCACACTTGTATAAAAATCCCACAAATCCGTTATGGACTCGCACTGGGGCAACACATGGCTCATTTCTCCCATGTCTCGTTTTTTTTTTCTTTCCGAAAATGGAAAATAAAGTGAACATTATCAGGGTACTATATGTACTTAATTTTGTTAAAGACTTTTTTCTGTCTTCCACTGTTGGATCCGCCACATCTAATATAGTGTGAAAAGTATAGTCCTCTTGAAACAATTCCTGGCGCATAGTGGCGGAAACGTAAAGTACTTTTTTCTTTTCTTGTTTTATATGTCTACACTTTATACGGATCACTAGAATACCCGTCATCCAAATTCCTTGTAGTTTTGTAAGTGTAAATAGTTTTTTAGGCTCACGCAAAAAATATTTATAGGAAAACCTTTTTATCATTTACTATTTAAAATAAGACAAGTTACCTGTTATATTATATAAAGATAATTTGAGAGTGTAAAAATTTCTGACGATGTATATAACTTAGAGCTATCTTTAAAAGCAAATTTCTGTACTGTACGCGTTGGCCAAAGTCTATCCTTAGATATGTCGCACGATAGGCCAATTCTGTAAGAGTAGCTAATTAGCTATTGCAGAAAAGTGATCCTAATAGACGGGTTTAGAAAGCAGACAAAGTACTTTTTGCTTCTCCTGTATATAATATCCTATAATTATGGAATCTCACTTTAACTTCATTTTCTTTATTCTTTTCTCTTCTACTGTCACTTCAAATACTTAAAATTCCCAATAAAGGTTGGCAAAATCTCTTGAACTCTTGTTGAAATTGAAATTTGGGAAAGTATTAATTGAACTATCGTGAAATATAGTTAAAAAGAGTTGAGTTGGATAAGAGAAGGTACTTCTCGTGCTTATGATGGATTTGGGATATTATAATTATAGATCAAAGTAAATCACTTTTCTTAACTCTACGCAAAGCTAGATAATAGGATAAAACAAAAGCTATATTTAAGTCTTTTGAGAGATTACCGGTCTAATTAAATGACTCTTAATCCGTCTTAGCCTAGGAATGATGTGGCAGCATGTCAAAACCCCCGTAACTGCCGGAATAAAGGGCCATCACTTCCTTCCACTATTACTATATGTTACTTAATGCAGACTTTTTCTCCACCCTCTCTCGAAACCGATGACACGACTTTCTTCCCACTGATAGAGAATTACTTTTCTTTCCATTCAAAATCAGAGTAAGAGTACAGATTTTCAACCGGTAGTACCTTCCCTCTCTGTTGCTGCATCTTCTTATCCTCCTTTTTTCCTTTTCCCTTCTCCCTTTTTCATTAGAGTTCCATCTCTGTCTTTTGATGTTCAGATTATTTTTGCAGATTTGATTCATTATGTTTTTTGGTCTAATGTGCCTTGCTCTGTAAAATTTTGCAACTTTGTTGTTCAATTTTGTCTCACTGATTTGCTCAATCAAATCACTTATTTCCTCTTTTCAGGTTTCAGGAATCGCTCTCTACATCAAATCTCGATTCTCTCGGTCAACATTCTGAGCGCTAATCTACCCATTTGGGTTTTCTGATTACAACTGCTTCTTGAATGTGTTTAACTACTTCGGTGAAACACTTCACTTCTTCTCTTTTATCATGTTAATTAATTCCCTATTCCCTCTTATATTTTGATTATTTATACCTTTGTGACAGAGATGTGGCCAAGGGCAAAACAAGGGCCTATAACAGACACTCTTGGAACTTCTATTGGTTCATCATTTATACTTACGTATTATTTTCATCTGCTTTTTGTTTTAATTATTTTATGAATCATTTAGGGAAAATGCTTTATTGTTGTTGGTGACGCCTTTCAACTGTTAGAGAGACTTATTTTGCCTATCATGTAATGTGGATTCTACATTTTAATTTTCATGTTAGTAGGTAAATTTGTCATTATTGGCAGCAAGTATTGCCCTCTCAGGTACCTGTTTATGTCATACTGGATTTTTATATATGGCAAGTGTTAGTACAAGAGAATTTATGCATTTGAAAATATATTAGTTTAAGTACCACGTCGAGGAAACAGGACAACTCAAACTAATTCAATGCCATGTCATTGCGCGTGCACCTCACTGCTGCTTATCACTTGCTAACAACTCAAAATGATATGACAAAGGTTGGATAGCTTATGATTTATCTATTACACCTCAGAAGGTTGATAATGTATTAGCTAGTAATTACTGTTATTCTTCTGCAATTTCTCATGTGGAGAATGTAAACCATAAGAAGAGGGTCAAGGAACTTGGAGCATATGTAAAGAAGTTGTGTCTTTAGCAGAACCTTCAACACAGCACAACCACCATCATGCAAAAATTAAAGTAAGTGTCATTTTATCATTCTTGGACGTAAGGATCAACGTCATAAAAATATTAATCGTAATTTTTCCTACACCGCTCATCCTATGTGGCTTCTTTATCTTTGCCATAGGAATAGAATAATTTACTGAATTTTCTGAAAGATGGTCTTATTGTTAAGTAGCAGAAACTAAGCAATTCCTTCATAGTTAGGGAAGAGCTGGCTTACTTTCGTCAAACTAATGGAAGAAGCTCTGCGTTAATTAATATTGACAATCAGTAAATACGGGAGAACAAGTTGAAGATTAGTATTTCTATTTAACGTGCTTAGGAGGAATACCAATGTAACTGTGGATAGACCTAATTGTTATTAGCATATTGTTGCTCCAATTCTTTAATTTTTATCAATTGACATTGGTTTTCTCATCATATGGAATATCTGATGTAGGGTGCTGGAATGACAAGACCAAAACCGATATTGCAGTCTCAGCAGCTGAAAAAAGCACTTGAGCAGCTCAAAACACAATGAATTCATTGGAAAGAGAACTGCAAGATAATTTCTTAATGTTTCAATCGTATTTAAAGAGGGAAAAAATTAAAAGTTTAATTCAGTCCTTTAAAATTCAAAGCATTCAAATGGCAATAAAGTATGTAGAATGAGGGGAATAATTCTATATAAAGAAGAATATTTCATTAAATTAAAATGTGATTTGATATCTTGTAGAATGGTTTTTTTTTCCAACTTTTACTTCTAAAAGCTGTTAGCCACAGAATTTTAGACAATGATAGATGGAATCAAGAAGGCATTAGTCAACTCATACTCTCTTCTCCTTATTTCTTTTCTGTTCTACGTATGTACTTGATTTGTTGGTATGAGACCTTGGACTATTGGCCATCAGTACACTTACTAATTTATGATGCCTTTCTATTTCTATATCAGCTTGGAAAATGTAACTATGGTACGTGTTTAAAAAATAATGAATGATTTGCTTAACAAAAGGATTTCATGCTCTGTCAATAGCATTTTGGATTGACACCCCTTGGGAAAGTTGAAATGCATACATTATCGTGATAGGCTAACGTAATGTGATGTTGCATTTACTAACTCATTGTTCCTAATTACTATTCAAAATTTAAGAATGACCATGTCTACACAAGTATTTCAATGTTAGAGTACCTAATGGACTTTGTGCCCATCAGACAATCAGCTTCGGCATGTTAACTGTGCAAATAACTTTCGTTTCTTGATAACCACATTTACAAACCATTATAATCTGACATTTTTGTGGTACTTTTAAGCTATTGAAACTAATTCCTTTGTTATCTGGGATTTTTCTGAAGAGTGGTATGATAGAGGTCATTGATAAAGGAGTATACATGTGTATCATAAAACTATTAGAACATGTACTACGCAGTGTGCCAAACTTCAATTTTTGCATTAAATCATAAAGATCTAACTGATCTGATGGACATGTCGTTAAAACTTCAATTCTCTGTTTTAGTTTTTGGATTGGGTCCGTTTTTAGCACTGCTAACCACCACTAATATTTACAAAATGCATGAAAACAAAATAAATTACATTATTAATAGCTTAGAGTGCTATTTAAGGAATGGTTCGAAAAATATAGTTCTAAAAGAATCTATCAACTTCTCATTTTATATCTTATCTAAAAAATAATTGTCCTATAAATCTACTAATGTTCTTTAACAACTTCGCGAAGCGCGGCAAGTTTACTAGTGAAATATAAGCGGAGGTCACCAGAACAAAAAAAACATTCTTTTACATAGTGTAGGCACAGATATATGTCTCTCATTAATTTCCTTTTTCTTTTTGGTTTCAGTTTCGTAATTCGGATACTAAGGGTTTTTCTTGTTTATTAATAGCCTGTTTAGCAAGCTTTTTTTTGGTTAAAAGTGTTTTTTTTTTTTTTGTCAAAAGCACTTTTGGCTAAAAATTGAGGTGTTTGGCTAAGTTTTTGGAAGGAAAAAAAGTGCTTTTGAGGAGAAGCAGAAAAAAGTAGTTTCTCTCCAAAAGCACTTTTTTGAGAAGCACTTTTGAGAAAAATACACTTAGAAACAGTTTTTTAAAGTTTGGCCAAACATTAATTGTTGTTTAGAAGTGCTTTTCAAACTAATTAGCCAAACACAAACTTCTTCTCACCAAAAGTACTTTTGAGAAAAACATTTTTTTTTTAAAAAAAAATGCTTCTCAAAATAAATTAATTTTTGCAGCTTGGCCAAACGGGCTATAAGAGTGTGAAAATACAAACTGGTTTGGTGTGAATTGTCATGTATAGTCATAAATTTATATTTCACCTTTAGTGACATGCTTTTACGTAGAAACCATTGAAATGTCATACATCACATAAGTTATAATAGTATACTTTTGGCTTATATTAAAAGGTTCCTTCCTTTCTTAAACTAGAGGAGAGGAGAGTCAACAATAGCGTTATATAGAAGAGTTTAAGTTATATATGTCGTCGTCCGTCTAAAGAATTATTTACACTATTAAATCATCCAAAAAGATATTTGCATGTAAATCTCCTTAAATGAAAATAAATTTATAATCTTAAGAAGAAGACAGTTTAGTTAGCTGCTATAATAGATAAAAATGATTTGATGTTATAGAAATCCTGATAGTGTATAACATTAACATAAACTCTAAAAAAATGGAAGAAGTGCATTTGTAACTGTATGGACCAATCGGACAAAAGCATCCAAAGCGTTTACGTCAAAGCAGCTAAGAAATTGAGCATTAATTTTAATTATATCATTGTTTGAAAGCAAATTTAATCGGTCGAAATCTTGAAACGGATAACACTAGCTCGGAATATGACTGATCAGACTAATTCCTAACCTTTCCTCAAGTAGGTAAAAGATAACCTAGTCTTAATTGTTTCAAGCTGCGACGACATGCGTGTGTATATGAAGATGTTCATTTTCAATGGTACCACAAGCAGCAGCCAAAGCCTAGCTAGGACAACAGGGTAGACGATGAACTCAGTTACGATGTGGGCCTATTGGGCAAGTGGCTTATGGCTTCAGATGTTGGTATTTTTGGGATACAAGATAGAGTTGAATACAGCCAATGCCGCACTCTCGGAAGCGACTGTTGGTTGTCTTCTCGCGTCTAACGTCAACCATCCTAGCTAATAATTTAGTCTAAGATTTAAAGAAAACATAAGATTATCGTGGGCCAAAAAGAAGAAGATATTGAATATATAAGTAGAATTTTCGTCTAGACGTTTCAAACTTGAATTCCTTATTTCGCCATATTCAGCATCTTTTTTTCTCTGAATTGTGGAACTTAAGTGTTTCCTATCATAGCATATGCGTTAACGTTTGTTAGTTGAGAACGCTGGTGGGAAGAGTTGACGTAGAGAGTCGAGCTTGCACTGTCAGGCCAGACTAGTTCAGAAATATGTCTCATGATAATTGCTCGTACGACTTGGAATTAAGTATGTTAAGTTATATGTAGGAGACGAGACATTATTGGTTAAGAAATTTGAATGGTCCACTCACTGGTCTTAAGCTTTTTCTCAATGTGGTGACTATGGTCCCTACTGGTTAAGTAATTAATTTTAGTTTTGCCCTAGATATGTAATGTCTGAAAGTTCTCTAAAATAAGGAGATATTAATGAAACATTGTAACTCATCAAAAGCCGTATCCTTATGCCCGTGCTTTTATATTTTTTCTCATGTAGTGTTTAAGAATAGAAGAAGATATGATGTGTCTGTATACTTGTGCACTTTAGAATCCCAAAGTGTCACAGCTCTTTGGGAAGTAAATACGAAAAATATTTATACTTCAAGGGCTAGATCGTTTGGAACATGGGATAAGGATAATAATAATTTCGGGATAATGTTTGGGATTAACTTTATTTCATGTTTGGTTTGGGGTATAGCTAATTTTGGGATAACTTTTACACTAAAATTTAAAATTAATTATCCCATATAGAAGGTGGGACAACTAATCCCATAAAATATCCCAAAAGATATCATGAGATATCTCACCATTGTACCAAACGACCTCTAAGTCTCTACTTTTCACTTTCATGCTAACAAAAGACAAGATTTCTTCTGCCAAATTCACCGTATTAACAAGTTCAAGTTCAATATAACAGACTGAACAAATTCACAACTCTTTCTTTTCCCACTTTACTAATCTTCCCTCTAAGGCAACGACGGGCACGGGAGGAAGAAACCTAAGAAAAGACACTCTGATTCTTAATTAGGTCCTTTTCAAGCTAGGAATTTAAGAAATAATTAAGAAGAGGGTAGATTATACACTACACAAGTTAACGTCAATAAAACGCTACTGACGACTCAAGAATGTGGAACCGGCAATGGAAAAGGACATCACAGAATTCCATTGTCTTTGCCAGCTGAAGGGTGTTTCCCATTTTCTTGTTTCCACACTGCAAACCTATCAGTTAGTTCAACCAACTTCCGAAAATTTAATTTCTTGCCGCAATCTTTGTGGAGTCTCCTTTTGTTGTTGTTGTTGTTACTTCTTAATCGAATTTTATCAAGTTCGGCCCATGTTTCACATGTATATGTTTTGTTAAAGTGAATGTACTTTTTTAAAAGGAAAAGAAGGCATGTTTAGCACAAATTCTCCACAACCAAAACGAAGCAGAAAGTAGATCTTGGGTCTTTGGCTATGACTTCACTTGCAAAATTAAAGTCATTATTTGCACGTTTGTAGTCTGGTCATCAATTTTTGAGGAAATAGAACTTTAATATTAATATTAAATAAATGTATAATATTGAAAAACTTATTTAAAAAGTATTTCAAGTTAAATAACACTCATAGTTTTCATTAACAAAACTTTAATTTTTTTTTATGTCCAATACTCATTTAGAAATTGGAGTTGTGTTTGGACATGAATACGGATTGGAGATTTGAATTTTTGTGAGAGATTTATAGCCTGTTTGGCCATGCTGGAGAAATCAGCTTATTTTGAGAAGTATTTTTTTCAAAAGTACTTTTGGAGAAATCAAATTGTGTTTGGCTAATTACTCTGAAAAGCACTTTTGAGTAATATTTGTGTTTGACCAAGCTTTTCAGAAAGTGCTTTTAAGTATCAAATTACAAATAAGGACATAAATAGATTTAGTTAATAGTTAAT
This sequence comes from Nicotiana sylvestris, assembly GCF_000393655.2. NCBI lineage: Eukaryota > Viridiplantae > Streptophyta > Magnoliopsida > Solanales > Solanaceae > Nicotiana > Nicotiana sylvestris. The sequence continues at coordinate 96,295,134 of NC_091058.1, forward strand.
ATTATAAGTAAATAAATAATCTCAAAATTTTGTTACTACATGCAATAATTAAATCTTTTCATTTTATTTAAGTAAAATATGAAAACAAAATTAAAAAAATACTTAATTCTTTTAATATAAGTTAAATATATTAAAAATTATTCAACAAATATAAAAGTGTGCACCCCGAAGTCACTATATATTAGAAAGTTATCCTAAAAATAAGAAGAAATATTTATACATTAATATCCTAAGTATTATGCTTAATGTTTATTTTGGTATATACTATATTTTGTTAAGGGTATTTTTGGTAAGAAGAAAAGTTAAAACTGCTTCTGTTTCTGCTTTTGGGAAGAAGCTACTTTTTTCTGATTCTAGAAACTGCTTCTGCTTCTTCCCAAAAGAAAAAAACTTTGTCAAACATCTCAAGTTAGGGGAAAAAAGTACTTTTGGGAAAGAAAAAAAAGTCACTTTTGGCCTTTCGAGATGCTTGGCCAAACGGTCTATTAGAGTGAAAGTTGTGAAAAATAACTTTTTAGAGTTTTTCGAATTCCAAAAAGTTCCGGAATTCAACTTTAAGTTTGATTTGAAATTTTTATGATCAAATAATAATTCCGGAAAAAGTTTTAAAAAAATCCCAAAAAGAAAATGATTTTTTTATGGTTCATTTTTTATTGGGCAAACGAGGCCTTAAAATGCCTTGAACTTTTTTTGGAAGACGCTTATAAGCTATTCATAAGATTTCATAAAAAGATTCGAATTTGCTTTTTCTTATGAGAAAAGAATACTCAAAAAATAATTTATAAAGGATGTGGTCCCAGCACTTCCTCCGTACATTGGCCCGGACAGCAGACGTACCTTTACACGTACACATCTTTAGGCTTCTCAGTTTATAAATACTACTAGCCCTCATCTGCCTCACAGCTCAAACCAAATCCACCTTCAATTTTCCGATTTCTATTTCTTCTCACACTACTTATATTGTAATTTTAGCAGCTCCAGCTTTTAATTAAACTGAAGTTGTTTCTAGCATTGAATGTTGGAAGGAGAGAGTTGGAATTATTGTTACAGAAAGAATGGCGGAGAATCAATATTATGCACCTTCCCATTCGGATCCATCTCGGCCTTCACTAGGCTTCCCACTGGGCACTGCCCTCCTCTTGCTAATCATTTTCAGCTTGAGTGGAATCTTTTCTTGCTGCTACCATTGGGACAAACTCCGCTCTCTCCGTCGATCTTTCTCCGACAGTACGGATCTCGAAGCCGGTGATGACCCTTCTTCTTTGAAATCTAAAGCCCACATGGTAAGATTTCATCAATTCCCTCTTCAAACGACACAAAATCAATCGACTAATAGCGATAACTTCCAGTTTAATTGGGTTGGCTCTATATAAATCTTTCGTGTCCGTTTCACTTTATTGGAATTCACGTCTAATAATCCATTGCAATATATCCTCTTTCTTTCTCTGGTTTGGGACCGACGGCTGGCAGAGTTCATCTAGCTACACATAATAAAGTCCAAATTACTTCCTCCGTTGGTATTTTACTGGACTGGAGTTTAAGAAAATTAAAAAAGAAAGCTTCTATTACATAGTAGTATTAAAGTAGCTTTAAAACTTGTGATGACTACAAGAATATGTCGTTTGGGATAATGGTGGAATATCCCATGAATAGGGGTAACTAATCCCACCATTTTAGTGTAAAAGTTATTCAGGGATTAATTAACATCTCAAACCAAACATGGGAACTTTATCTCAAAATTATTATTCTTATCTTATGTACCAAATAGCCTCCAAGAGATTAAAATATCTCTAGAGTTAGTTGTACATATTGCTTACTTGGTTGAATAATTTTATTTTGCTTTCGAAGTATCAAATATAAAAACTGTCATTCTATTTGAATAACCTAAAAAAAAGAAAGAGATCTGAATTATCTTGTTGCTCTGTTTTGCAGAATTGGAAGCAAAACCAAATATCAAATATGCCGGCAGTGTTGATGCCTGGAGATCAAGTACCAAAGTTCATAGCATTGCCATGTCCATGTCAGCCTCTCCGACCAGGAAAGGTAGTTGTAGAGATGCAACCGCCGCTGCCGACTTCTCCTCCGAAGCCACTTCATATGGCAGTGGCAGTAACTTTCTATTAGCAAAGCTACCACGAAAATTTTAGAACTGGACTAGTAATTGATTGTGTGTATAGTGGCATAGTGGAATATAGTGAATTGTAGTTCAATCAAATTCGTAATGTTTTTTACTTGTAAATATTAAGGGAGAAATTAAAAAAGAGCCAGATTTACAACTGGTCGTTCAAAAATAGCCCAGTTTAAAAAGTAATCGAAATTTAGTCATTTTTCATGTAAAGATAAATCTGGGCGAAAATACTGTTCAAAACTCGGAAATACGCCAGTATATTATGCTGGAGTTACAACATAAGTTTACTTGAACTCCAGCATATTATACTGGAGTTCCAGAATAAGTATGCTGGAGCTCCAGCATAATATGATGAACTTCCAGCATAATATGATGGAGTTCCAGCATAAGTACACTAGAACTCCATCATAATATACTGGAGTTCCAGCAAGTATACCGGTCCAGTATAATATACTGGAGTTTGGAGCACCGGTGCTCCAGTCTCTAGTATATTATACTAGAGCCAACAAAGTATACTGGTCCAGCATAATATGCTAGAATTCATACATAGGTGCACCAAACTCCAGTATATTATGCTGGACCGATCTCTGTTGCAGAAAAATAGTGGCTATTTTTCATTGACTTGGTAAACGCTGGCTATTTTTGAATGACCAGTCCAAAAACTGGCTATACCGTGCTATTTTGTCAAATATTAATGCACTTTGAGCAATTTTCTAGTACGGCTTTTAATTTACTCTTCGCGGTTGTTGTGTAATGCTTCGTACCATGGAGGTCGTATCTAAAATCTTTGGGAGAAATACACTCCTTATCACTTGGATCAATAGCCCATCAAAAAATGACCCACGTTTGAAGCCCTTACCCAGTGTGGCCTAGGTTGTATATAATGTGAAAATTACTTTTCCCCTATTAGCCCACTCCTTTTAATTTCATTTTATTTTTCTCTGTTCTTCTTCTCCTCGTGTTCCAACTTTGCATCCCAAACTTTCTTCATTATTATTCTTCATCAACGCTCCTCCAGATTCAAAGCCGATAATCACTATTTGGATGAAGAAGAAAAAATAATAAAGAATTAGTTTTTTGGAGTCATATGAAGATCATTCTTTCAATGGAGTAGAAAGAACTGTGTTTGCACTAAAGAGGTTCACTTGGTTGATTGTTGGATCACCAAACTAGAAAGAAGGTATTGGCATGGTCTCAGTCTTATCCTCATTCCACGTGTAATTCTAATTCCAGTGGTTGATTATAAACTTGGAAAATAGAAGTCACCATTAAAGGTGTTTCAAAGCTTCGATTTCAGAAATTGCGTTTTTTGATTTATTAGTTGTTTGGATTGGGTGTTTTTCCAATTGATTGGAATCATCAAGAGGAGTTCAAAACTTAAATTTGAAGTGATTTGGAGTAGATTTAAGCTAGATTTGAGTTAAATTTCAGAAGATCCCCAAGAAAGAAGAACATGTGAAGCTCCATTGATAGGATTCATCTGTATAATAGTGTATAAAATTATATAAATAGTATATAACAGTATATAAACAACTTTCATATACAATAATACATTATTTACATGTATTTGGTAAATTTCTCACATATTCTTCTTCTTCTTCTACACGTATATACATAGGTATCACCAATATTTTTTTACAGTATTTATACATCTTTATACATTTTTATACAACTATATACATAATTTACCTTTTTGTATAAAATTGTATAATATCATATAAAAGTATATAAACATCTCTGATGAACTTCTTATACGATTTCACCTGCAATTCTTGTTCAAAACTAGTCCAAAACTCCATCAAATGACTTCAAATTTTGTATACAACTTACTTAGACTATTTCTAATAAGTTCAAATAATACCCACTCCAAATTTCTCATAAAATCATATTTAAAATTTAACAAGATTAACATTGAAGAAGAAGAGATTTTAGGTTTCTCGCGTCTGTTTTTGAATTTTTGTAGATGGGATAGGTATGTACAAACTTGAGGAAAAAAGGAGAATGAAAACTCAAGGATCTTTCATGCCGGAAGATATGGAGAATCAAAAGAAAAGAAAAAAAAATAGGATATGAGTTTATTGATATTTGGCTACAAATTTGCAAACTTGTAACTGGGCTAAATTACTGCAAGGTCACCTTATGGAGTGATCTATTGTGTAATTCTTCCAAAATCTTTTACAGTGGTGTTTGGTGAAAGGGTTTAAAGTTATACTGTCTGACTTCTCTATGACAACATCCATATATAACAGGCATTCACTATAAAAGTTAAATTTTCCTTAGAGCCGATTTTTTAAGTTATATTTTACCTCCCTATAACAGCTTCTACTATAACAACAATAACTATTTTTATAGCTAGTAGAACGCTCTTTGTAAAATTATCTCTCCACAACAGCTATATAGAGTCTTTAAGATTACTGATAGCAATTCTAAAAATATCCGTACAATCTTTTCCATTGAACAAAGTTTTTATCTTGCATAAGACATAAGATTTGAAGATCTGCACATGATATATTTTCATTGGATTCATTTTGCTAAAAATTTGGATACGAATCTTCGTCAATTCAAGCATATATCAGTAAGAATGAAATCTACGAAACAACTACAATTACAAAGTTCTTTCGTCAATCTTGAAAGAATTTATTTTCCTAGTAGCTTTAAAATGCGTGCCTTAGAGTTTAAATCTTTGTACGTTTAGTTAATGAATTTATTAATAATGTATTAGTTTTCTTCAATATATACCTAGTAAAATATGCATATCTTCTAAGATTTTAAATTTGAAGAATTTTCTTATTTGTTATATATAACATTAAAAAAAGAAAAATAATTGAGTTTTGAATTTTTTTTACCTATAACAACCAAAAAATATTTAAACGTCAAATGCCGTTATAGGTGTGTAACAGCCATTCGCTATAAAAGTCAAAAAATCTCGGAACAAACGACATTGTTATAGAGAGGTTTGACTGTATATATTTTATGTGTAAAGAATTAATTTGTACGCTATTAAATTATTTTTATTTTTGTGAAATTGAAAGATAGACGAGAGAGAGAGAAGCTCAGTGTGAGCTCTTATGGAGGAAACACAGAGTGTACAGAGAAGGAGAGGACACGAGTGAAGTTTCTAGAAAAGGAACTGCTTCTTTCATTTTTAACAACTCAACTGAAAAATACAATTAATGTCCCTATTTATAATATCTACTAACACTATAACTAACTAATACTCTTACTAACTAATGACAGCTCATTAGCTAACTCTGCTAACTATACTAACTAATGTAATTGTTGTACAAGTAATGAATAAAAGAATAAATACAATACAATGTATGAGTATTCTCAACACCCTCTCAAGTTGGAGGTGAGAGGCTCACTGCCAACTAGCCAAGAAGTGTGGAATGTTTGATTCCTGTTAGAGACTTGGTAAAAATGTCAGCTAATTGGTCATTGGTAGGAACATGTGAAGGGAAATTAATCCTTTCGGCAGCTGGTCTCGCACAAAGTGGCAGTCCACTTTAATATGCTTCATACGCTCGTGGAAAACATGATTCCTTTCTATGTGTAGGGCAGCTTGACTGTCGCAGAATATAGGAATGGGCAAGACTAGAGAAACAGTGAGTTCAGCAAAAAGCCTGGCTAGCTAGATAAGTTCTCCAACAACCATCCTAGCTGATCTGTATTCAGTTTCTGCAGAGGATAAGGAAATGGTGGACTGCTTCTTATATTTCCAACTGATAGGGTTGTCACCAAGTAATATTATCTAGCCAATGACTGATTTTCTGGATTGGGAACAAGTAGCCCAATCAGAGTTACAAAAGGCCTTCATTCTGTAATCTGTATCATTACTAAGGAAATTTCCCAAGGATGGATCACCTTTCAAGTACCTTAAGACATGATATGCAGCCTTTAAATATGGCTCTCTGGGACTTTGCATGAATTGACTAAGACATTGTACATTGTAAGCAATGTCTAGCCTAGTATTAGTGAAGAAGTTGAGCTTTCCAATCAGCTTCCTGTAATATGAGGGATCTGTCAATAGAGCTCCCTCATCAACTTTTAATTTCATAGAATAATCCAGAGGACAAGTCATAGGAGGACAATCTATACAACAAAACTCTTCCAAAAGATCCATGGTGAATTTCTTCAGTGACATCAAGACTCCTTTCTCTGTGTATTGAACTTCCAAACCTAGGAAGTAATGAAGTCTCTCCAAGTCCTTTATCTTGAAAGTGTTGTGTAGGAAGTTCTTCAAGGACTCAATCTCATGTAGATGAGTGCATGTGACAAGAACATCATCTGCATAGACAACAACAAATACTACTGATCCTTCAGTCTTCTTATAAAACAAAGAATAATCAAGCATTGAGTGAGTGTACTCCCTTGAACATAGTGCTTCAGTTAATTTCTCATACCACTGTCTGCTTGTTTGTTTGAGTCCATACAGGGACTTTTGTATACTAAACCTGATCTCTCCACAACCAGACCCGGTGGTACCTCCATGTACACTTATTTATGGAGATCTCCATGGAGAAATGCATTATTAACATCCAATTGTAGAACCTGCCAACCCTTCTTGACTGATGTTTCTATTAAGGCCCTCACAGTTACCATTTTCACTACTGGTGAGAAGGTTTTTATATAGTCTATCCTAGCTTATTGTGTGTAACCCTTAACCACTAGTCTTGCTTTAAACTTTTTTATGCTACCATCTGCTTTATGTTTGATTTTATATACCCATCTACACCTTATTACCTTCTTCCCAATTGGAAGAGGGACTAAATCCCAAGTCTTATTTGCATACAATGCTTGGAATTCTTGATTCATTGTTGCTTGCCAAGCAGGCTTCACAGCAGCTTCCTCATATGAACTAGGTTCACATTCATGTGAGACAGCTTCCATCAAATGCTGACTGGTGGAATTTAGGGCATTGAACAAATTATGATGACGTTTGGGCATATAAGTGGTGAAGGAAAAGGATTGTGTACTTTGGCTATCATTTGAAGGGGATGACTAGGTTTGGTGAGTATGCTAGTTTAGGAATTGCATACTCATAGTCTTTAAGGTAAGCAGGAATTTTCAAGGTTCTGGAAGGTCTATTCTGATCTAAAGTTGAAATGTTTTGGTCTTGAGTTGAGACATTTGGACTGTCAGCAATAGGAAGAGTTCCTGATGTTTGACTGCTCAATGGTGATTAAGAAACTCTGAAATTATTATCAAAAGAAATAGGTTGAGGTGACATTGGGTCTGATTTAGACAGTTGTTCATCCATAGTCAAGTTCCCTGGTGGCACTTCATGGTGATTTTCATTCACTAAGTGTGGAATGTTCCATATATCATTGGAAGGAAAAAAATCATCTGATAAATGTGACTTCATTTGAGGAAAGAAAGGGAATACCTTACTAGGACTAGTAGATAGTGCAAATGGAAACACACTTTTATAGAATACTACATCTCTTGAAACACTTATTTTCTTTTCGGCCAAATTTAGTACCTTATAGCCTTTTGTCCCAAAAGGATATCCCACAAAAATATGGGAAGTAGATCTTGGTTCAAACTTATCTTTGTGGGTTTTGAGAGTGGTAGGACAGCATAAACACCCAAAACTTCTAAGATGGGAATAACTTGGTTTCTTTAGGTACAGTAGTTCAAATGGACATTTAGCTTTGAGTGATGAAGAGGGTAATCTATTTATTAGATAAGTAGATGTTAATATACACTCTCCCCAATATTGCATGGACAATTTAGACTGATATAAGAATGTCCTGGCTGTTTCTAATAGGTATTTATATTTTCTTTCCACCACACCATTTTATTAGTGTATATGAACATATTTTTTGATGTATGATGCCCTTTGATTGAAAAAATGAGGTGGCTTCAAGACTGGTGAACTCAAGGCCATTATTAGTTCTTATAGTTTTGATACTAGTATTGAATTGGTTTTCTATCAGGGCAGAAAAGGCCTTGATAGTGTGCAGGGCATTGCTTTTACAGCTCAACAAATGAGTCCATGTGGACCTTTTGTAATCATCCACAAAGGTGATGAAGTATTTACATTTGTTGTGTGTTGTAACATGATCTGAACCCCACAAGTCAATGTGTAATAACTCAAAGACCTTAGTGATCAATATTGTTCTTTCTGGGAAAGGCAATCTGGTTTATCTTTCCATTGGACAGATAGGGCAATGAAAAGGTTGTTTAGGTGTAAAGTTAACAGGTATAGAGGAAATCCCTTTCATTTTGACAAAAGGCACATGTCCTAATTGGTTACGCCACAAAAGATCAAGCAAATTCTTTGTAGTAGAGGAGACATCAGACAAACAAGAATCACTTTTATTGCTTGAGCTATTAACAGAATGACGCAAATGTGGAAGAGAACTACTTTTATCATTACTATGAGATGGAGCAACCAAAGTAGACGCAACGGGAATGGTAGAATCTGGCTTATTTGTGCTAGGTAACTAAGGAAAAGAAAATGAACTAGATGTGTTAACTGCAGAGTATACCTATTACTAGTAAGGCATGGATAAGATGCAGTAGAAGAATCAGAGGAAGTATAACCAGTGTTGTAGTTGTTTGAACAGTATAAGTACATGCCAGTCTTGGCCTTACCAATCTCCCGTGGCCTCTTCAGTGAAGGGACCTGTAGAAGAATACAAACAAATTTGGTAAATATCACAATATAATCAAGTTGAACTGTTAGGGAATGGATTGATATTAAATTGAACTTGAAACTGGGACAAAGAGGACCTTTTTGAGACCGAACCTAAGACTTAGAATTACATTACCAATCAGTGTCACCTTAACTTTGTATCCATTGGGTAGAGTAACTAGGTATGGGTAAACTAAAGTTTTGATATTGGTTACAGTGATTTATTATATGTCATATGGTTTGTGGCTCCAGAGTCAAGAATCCAAGAGTCAGCACTTGAATTAGAATTATCACACAATTGATTAATAGAGTCAAAATAAGTAGAGCATGCTGAGATACCTGCAAAATTCACAACTCCTCCATTTATGGTAGTGTTTGTGGATTTGTCTCCTCCTCCTTGAAAGCTTTCCAAGATGCTGAGTAGCTGCCCATATTGCTCCTTAGTTAAATTGTGCATAGTTCGACCCTATTCCTGACCCTGAGAGTCATTTCCATCATCCTTTATTGCAGCACCTTCACTTGATGATCCAAATACATTTCCTGCAATACTTCTTCCTTTGTTGAACGTGAAATTCTGTGGGAATCCGTGAAGTTTGTAGCTTTTTTCCTTAGTATGTCCTGGCCTTTTGCAGTAGTCACAGAACAACCGAGGGTATTATTGAACTGCGTCCCCCTTATATCTACTGTTTGTGTTATTGTTCCCCAGTTGAGTATAGTTTGTTCTGAAATTATTGTTTCCTAGCCCACTTGCATTCAAGGCAACAGATTCCATTGAAAAGTGATTACTCGGCTTGACTTTCCTTTGCTTCTCCTCCTGAATAAGAATAGAAAAAGCCATGACTATTGTTGGGAGTAGATTCATCATCAAAATGCTTCCTCTTACCATAGTGTACACCTCGTTAAGCTCCATCAGAAACTGAATCAGTCTTTTGTCTTGCTCAGCTTTGTGCATGTTTTCTTTAGCTCCACATGTGTATTTGCAAGCACACTTAGCATGTATGTTCAGTGTGTTGAGTTCCTCCCAAAGTTTCTTTATTTTTGTGTAATATCTAGTAATGTCCAAATTCCCTTGACTCAAATCATTTATCTCTTTTTGGAGCTCATACAATTTAGCACAATTAGTATGATCACACCTGTCTTCCAATTCCTGCCAAAGTTCTCTAGCGTCATTAACGTACTGCAGGCTGTCTGCTAGCTAGGTCCTTAGACACTGACTTTAAGATCCACGAAGTCACCATATCGTCGCAGCGGTCCCATTGGCCGAGAGTAGCAGAGTCAGGATCTGGTTTCTTATATTTTCCGGTGATAAAGCCTACTTTATTTTTCACGGAGAGTACTCTGAGGATTCCTCTTCTCCATGATCTATAGCCAGTTCCGTCAAAAGCCACCGGTACTAACATAGATCTAGCACTTTCCGATGGATGCATGTACAACGGACTTGTAGAATCTAGGGTTGTCTTATCCGTTACCGGAATTTCGTCATCTCCGACCATGATTTAGTTCAGCAGAGATGAAATCGTAGCTAGCGAAAACGAATCACTAAAGCCAATCGACTAATCTATCGATTTTTACACAGGAACCCTACCTCCCAAAATCAACAAAATAATTTCTAGTTGTATGAGCGAAAAATCAAAATATGAGACAACGAGGCTCTAGGGCTAATATCTGTGCTCTGATACAATGTGAAATTGAAAGATAGACGAGAGAGACACGAGCTCAGTGTGAGCTCTAATGGAGGAAACACGAAGTGTATAGACAAGGAGAGAACACGAGTGAAATTTCTAGAAAAGGAGCTGGTTCTTTCATTTTTAACAACTCAACTGAAAAATACAATTAATGTCCCTATTTATAATATCTACTAACACTATAACTAACTAACACTCTTGCTAACTAATGACAACTCATTAACTAACTCTATTAACTATACTAACTAATGTAATTGATATACAAGTAATGAATAAAAGAATAAATACAATATAATGTATGAGTGGATAATTTGTTTTATTTTTAATGTTACAAATATTATATTGTAAGGAGCTATCTACAATTATATTCCTTATAAAAAAAGAGAAATGGGAAAACATAGGGAACAAGGATGAAAACCCAGAAAAAGACAAATAAAAAGAGGAAATGTGCTGGTGGTCAGGAATATCAACTCTTACATTGGTTAAACAAAACCAAAACGACGGGGAAAAAAAAGGAAAGAAATATGCAACTGAGATAATTGAATTCGTGGCTGCAATACAAATATACAATATATAGACCAGGATTTAGAATTTAGTAATGGATCCAAATTATTTAAATTGATATTGTATAAATTCTTTACATCATTAATTAGTTAATACTGCATATGATATATAATAAGAAGTAATTTTTCATAGCAAATGTAATTCTATTAAACAATATACGTAACTTATCTCCCTTAATTTAATAGAAGATTAACTTACCTAAATGGTTATTGTAAATATTTCTTTTCATTATCGATGTAGTTTAATTAATTGTTTTAAAATAATCAACTTACACTGTATTTTTTTTTTACTTGCAATTATCTTTAAAACGATATGATAGTACAATTTTTTTATATTATCAATATAAAGATTTTAAACTCATGATAATAGAACAATTGTGTTGTTCTTGTCATGTTCTGTGTTACGTTAATTCCTAATATAGTTAATACTACAACCATCGAAGAGTGAAAACGACAAATACCAAAGTTTTCATTTGTTTTGATCTAAGTAGAAATCTCCAACCCCTTTCTATTTTTACCAGTCCAAGTGTTCCTCTTCCAGCAGTTTCATTGTGTCTCTATTATCCAATTTAGGCGAGGGTCTAATCGATGGTCATAGTAAAAATTAATTCTTACAAAACCAAAATTCTTACAAGGGACAAGTGTACAAAGCACGTCCTATTTGATTAGTAGACTAGCACATACAAAACATATATGACACTTGATATTACAAAGTGCAGCAAATCATTCAAAGTTCAAATCGAAGGCAAGATAAAGCCATGGACAAGGCTAGAGCTCGTTTGAATTGGCTTAAAAAATGGCTTTTTATTAGAAATAATTTTTAAGCTAAAAAATAATAAGTTGGGTCTTTTGGCTTGTTTTAAACAATTTTTAACTCATTTTAAGCACTTTTTGACTTTGTTAAACTCTAAAAAGCTAAAAAAGAACTTAAAACTGATTTGATCAGCTTAAAAGTCAATCCAAATACCCTCTAAATCCAGGGAAAGCGGTTAGCGGCCACTACAAAGTTAAAGGTTATCAAATACCATATCTACCTCTATTATTACGTACTCAACGATAAAATATAATTTCTTGATAATTAGAAAAGGGGGGTTGGCGTCTATTAATAGAGCCAATATTTATTGAGTCTTGCTTATCCCACACATTAATTTAATTTACATCCTAAGGTTATATAATCAGTTAACATAAGTCCAAATTTCAAGAAAATATTCACTTTTTTTTAGAAAACAACCAGTTGAGTACCAAGCTATCAAGTAGGATCAATGGACTGCGTGATGATTAACGCAGAGATAGTAAACCGCACAAAAGAAGACGAATGGGTGAAAAGGGAAAAGGAGCAAAAGTAGAAACAAAGGGAGATAAAAAAGGACAGATGGAGTGTGTCTTGGCCACTTTTTTCAAAACCTGACCTAATTTTGCTATAGAATGAAAATGCTCCCTTTATTCAAGTTCCACCCAACATCACCTTCCCCCACCACTTAGCCATGTTATTGTACTGGTCCGTCATTCGTAATGATTTGCTGCTTGTTTTTCTCGTCTTTTCTTTCACTACACTTTCATTTTTTTCAACCTTTCACCATCAGAACCGAACTAGCTCATCCTTGCTTTCATTCTCTTATTTGACTCTATTATTTGTTGATGCACATATATACTTGTCACGGCCCGGAATTTTCATCATCAGATTCGTGACGACGACATAACATTTCACTCGCTAGGCAAGCTAACGTTAAAATAATTTATCCTTTAACAATTTGAAATTTATTAATAAATAAGAACCGACTCAACTGCACAATCCAAAGGTATAATTACGGAAGCTAAAATTGTAAACATCTGCTATAAATCCCTGAACCTGGTGTCACGAGTGCACAAGCTACTAGAATAGTACATTCAAGGGTTTGACATAACAGTAAGTTGTCTGAAAAGAAGATACACATCTAAATAAAAACAAGAAAGGGACTCCAGGAGTTGCGGGCGCTGAGCAGCTATACCTCAAGTCTCCGCAAGCTGTCCGATCTGAGCTCTCTAGTAGCCGCTGCTGGGACCGACTCCAAAATCTGCATGGAAGTGCAGAATGTAGTATCAGTACAACCAACCAACCCCATGTACTGATAAGTGTTGAGCCTAACCTCGACGAAGTAGTGGCGAGGCTAAGACGGGTCACTTACACTACAACCTATACGCGGTATAGATAATAATGACAGAAAAATAGAAATACGGAATAGGAAGAAGCAGTCAACTAAAAATTATAACTACCGCCTCAGGAAATAAACCAGTATTGTCCAGAATTACCAATCCTTAGCAGTTCAAATGAGAATACCGAAAACCAACACAGCTCAAGAAATGCAAAAGATAAGTTGTTACAGCGCGCAACCCGATCTCACCAGACAACATAAAATCCTCCCTTATTTCACCATAACAATATCAACAACAGTAAATAATATGTATATGTTGCGGCGCGCAACCCGATCGCATCATATATCAATATCAATATCATAATTCACCCTTATTTCACCATATCACTCCACCCTTATTTCACCTGTTGCGGCGTGCAGCCCGATCCCATCGTATAGTACTAATTCACCCTTATTCCACCATATCAATCCACCGTTGTTACACCTGTTGCGGCGTGCAACCCGATCCCACTATATCAGTACCAGACACTCAATGTGCACAGTCAACTCAACAGTTCAAACCACAAAGCCTTTATAAATGCCAAACTTAACCAAAATGGAACCTTATACGATATAGAAATCTACACGAATAATGCTACACCAATCCAGTAATCAATAATTAGAAGGTGCAAGTAAGCCAATTAAGCAAATACCAGGGAATCATGAAACTATGGAAGGTCTAACATCAATAATAGGAGAAGGTATTAATTTACAAGTAGCAGTTAAGCATGGAAAGCATTTAGAGCATATAACAACTAAGATAGGGAAGGAAATAATCAAGGAAAAACGAAAAATCAGGGAAAACAGATAATTCGGCGGCGTATAAGCACTCGTCACCTCACATATACGCCGCTCACATGAAATTCACATAGCACATAGTACGGATCCGGGTCTGTTTACTCAAAACGTTGACCGAAGTCAATTCAAATTAATTTTTAAGGCAAAATTTCTTATTTTTATCAGTTTTTAGCATATAAGCCTTCCGGATCAACACCCGGACTGTGCACGCACATCAAGGAAGGATAAATTGAGGTTCTAAAAGCTTCGAAACGCAGAATTTGGTTCTAAAACATAAGATGATCTATCGGGTCATTACAATAGTGCTTTACGTCAGTTGAAGGAAATAAATAGTTGTGCCCTTTATATAAATTTGGGCACTCCTCACCTCAATAATTAGTTTGTTATAAGAGTCAATTGAACTTAATATTCATTTTCTTAACATAGTTATTAATTAGTTTTAAGTACATCCTTATTCTTGATTTAATCAACATTAAAGTCCTATGTTAAATTGTTCATGATCTAACTGTTCGGTCCTTGATGTGCATCGAAGTTTTACAGCAATCCTCGTATTTAGCTTTTACTGTTGAGTTAGATCCAATATTTTCTTGACATTTCTTTTTAGTTAATTCAGTTTCTTGACATTTCATTTCTCTTTTTTCCCAATTAATATTCGTGTTTGAAGAATGAAAAAACAAATTGTCAACAAAGTCTGGCTGTGCAGGGAGAAAACAAAGTCTAGTGGCTTAGTGCTTTAAAACTTAATTTGCTCAAATATGCAATAGCTGCAGTTTCTTTTTTCTGTTGAGATAGAGTTCGGCAACTTGGCATTGGTTGAAATTTTTTTACCGGCCCCTGAACAAAGAAAGGAGCTTTGCTAAGGAGATCATAAATAACCACGAATTAACTAAAACGCCCACCGTAAAATATGCGACCCAATCAGTATGCATTCCGTCACAATTAATTAAAACACATGTTGCAGGAAAATATCAAAGGGGAAAAAGAGAAAGATTGTAGGATTTCAGGATGTACGGATGATAAGTAGAGCAGCTAGCTAGGGCCCGTTGGTTGGCAGAATCCCTTAAAATAAAAAGCAAATTTCAGGGGAGCAGCTACTAGTGGGGAGAGTTAGTGACCTTATCAATAAAAATAGGTGATGATGTAACCATAAAACCTTTTTAATTCTTATATTTGTGTGCAACGACAAAGACTTAGCGCCCAAATCACATGCTGAATAACATCTTTACATTTTCAGAGCTACTTTAAATGACCCTCCAGCTAGATTATAATGAAACTGATATGTAGTGTAGTGCTTCAATTTTGTGTCTAGGTTTGTACTACAAAAGTACGTACGATGTTCAACAATCATCATATATTCTTCCAAAGCTATATATGGAACATGGAAGAAACCACATGCTACAGCTACAAGAAAATGAACATACGTAGGAATAAATAGAACTCCAAACGGTCGAAAATGGCAAAAAAGAAAGAGCATTGGGTAACCCTAATGGAGAAACTGGATATGTATATGTGTACGGGTAAAATCGAGGCAGAGTTTTTCCCGATTTCCCGATGAGGAAATTAAGGGAAGCACGACTCGATATGATTATAATCGAGGCTCAAGGACCCCTTGTATCGAAACCCGGGAGGAATGAAGGATGTATATAGGATCGGGCACAGTGAAATAGCGGACCCTAACCAAGTATAGTTTCTGAACCTTAGGAAACTCGAAGAACGGTTATGCATGACGAGTAGGGGGCCGTAATATTCGTCCTCAACTGGATATTACGGCGCTAATCCCGCCGATATCAACTGCGGATCGACATTTATCGGGAAAAAAAGATTTTTACCTTATTTAGACTTGTACTAGGACTTAAATTACCCTACTATATAAAGGGGAATGTTTCTTTTATTTTGACACATTAGGACACGCAAATTAAAGCAATAAAACTTTATTTCTGTCTTGTTCAAAGTGTTCTTCATTTGTTCTCTTCTTTTTTCGTGATTGAGCTTGTATCGAGGGTCCAATCGAGGACAATTTCCACGGTCCAATCTAAGATCATGCTTGATCATCACATTGCGATTGACTTGATCATTTATTTTATCTTTAATTTATTTACCTGTTGTTCTTAATCATTCGTATTGAATTAAATCATATATCTTTTAAACCGCATACAAATTTAATTGTTACTTATTTTTTTAGGGTAAAGAGTATCTAGATTTTTGTCTTGCTCCGTGAAGGGAAAAAGATATAACCTGCATCATTTAGATTTTTATTTGGTTGTGGTTAACTAGGATTGTCCTATGATAGATTGATACTGATATATTCTCTATCAGAAACAACGATGACGACGACGAGCAATAACAACAATATATTAAGAAAATCGAAGCGAAAAATAGCAGCCAAACAATATCTAAGAATAATGATACGTTCATCCAATTTATAAGTCAATTTTAGGGCGCTCCAAAATGTTTTTCATAATTATTTCGTTTTTAATTATTTTTTTTAAAAGTTTCAAGAATTCAAATTCATTAATTTATTAAAACTTTAAACTTTGATCAAATGTTTTCTGTATCTATCTAATAACTAATACATTCTAATTCATAATTATTTACCACCAAATAGTGAGTCAAATAATTTAATGAGGTGCAGTACGTATAACTAAGAGGAAATTAAAGTATAGCTTTTACGTGAGGATTGGTATATTTAACCTATAGAGACTACAACGTAATTCTGCTGCTATAAAGATTCCCAATTATGTAGAAATGATTTTTCCGTGAGTGTAAGAAGACAAATTATAAATAACCATTTATTTGCATGGGTAAAATCGTATATGTATCACTGGGGGTAGAGTCTCAATATCATCAATTGCCAGAGGCAGACCCAGGATTTGAGCACGACGGGGGCACCACTGTATGCTAGTCATTAGCGATAAAATTCGACGTGCAACTCATTGAAAACTTAATGATTATGATGATTTATCATTTAAGTATTAACAAAAAAAGTTCTAAAGAAAAAGAAAGCACCGAATATATATATATATATATATATATATATATATATATATATATATATGTATATGTATATATATATATATATAGAGAGAGATTTCTTCGCAAAATGGATGCTATGGGAAGGGAAGGTGTTTGATTAAGCATGTTTCATACTTTAAAATTCTAATTTTTAATAAATAAAAAAAGGGGTCAATGATCTAAAGGGCGTTCAATCGTAAATTTATCAAAGACATATTAAAGAATTCAAGATAAAGAGTATGGTAATACTAAAAGAACTGAAAAAGAGTCTCAAACTATTAGTTGTCATTGCCGCGTCAGATTGTTGAAAAAGGTTGTCACAAAATGATATGTATTTTTTCATTTATGGACCGATAAGTTGCAATTAGATGATTTCAATTTTAAGGGATGAATTTGAAAAAAAATAAAATTAATTAGGTTGACTATTCTGTACTAGTACTAAACTATAATTGAATTCAAAAAAAGAAGTAGATAAAAGTAAAAAAAACAAAGCAATTTGGTATTAAATATAAATTACACTATATTCAAAGAACTAAAATATTAATTAAGTTGATTATTATATATTAGTACTAAATTATAATTGATTCAAAAAAAAAAGGATAAAAGTAAAAAAATAAAGCAATTTGCTATTAAATATAAATTAATAAAAAGGAGGGAAAAGCTGAAAAGGCAGAACAAACACAGAAAGGAGGGAAAAAAGTTGAAAAGGAATAGAAAAAGTTAAAGGTGAGATTCGAACTTGCATCACTTCCAAAATTGGAAGTTAAATGGCCAATGCAGTCACTTGTCCAATCAGTCTCTTTGTGTTTAGAAGGCACACTTAAAATATTTAAGGGGTCCCATATATATATAATATATATATACAGGATTTTTACCAAGACTAACGGGATCACGTGACACCTCAACCCACAATGTAGGTCCGCCCCTGTCAATTGCTGTATGCGCCTAATTTATTCCAGAAAGTAGCACTTAAGCCTTGTATTATAATTGCAGATAGTATGCCTATTATCTAACACGATTGATCGATGTAGATTGTCGCCAAATGATATAGGGAAACGAAATTTTTTGGGTACCTGTTATCGACGAAAATTAATTAGTGGAAGTCCTAGAAAAAAGTTGGTTAGCAGTCATGAAACATGCATAATGTTTCCTTGTATTCTTCGCTCACTCTCAAGTTTGCTTTTGAGATATGGGTCTCTCTTTTGGTAAAAATTAGTAAATTTTATATCAAATTATTCAAAGTTGCTTCTGTAGTCTTAGGAATGAATAATGATAATAGTTGAGTAAGATTCCAATTAGTGGGCTCAAAGCTAATCATGGAATTAGGCAGATAAGCACGATGCCATTCCTTTTGGTTATAGTTATACTACGCGCTCTTTTTTTATAGACGCCCGCAGGATTGAAAGTGGCATTACTGGGATTTTCGAATTCTTGCTAAGTCCCTATTGTTTTTCACTCTTAAAGTTATAATAGTTCTGTTTGATTTTTGTTAAACTAATTGTTAAACTAATTAATGATAAGATAGAGGGTGAATTTTAGTTAAATATAATAAAATTTAGACAAAGAACTTGGACAGATCCGTGTAATGAGGTTGCATTTAAGAGTAACAAAGATCAGACACGTGTTCAATAAACTATCAATGAATGAGTAACGTGTGTGGAGCTGTAGAATCAATGAACAAGACAATATTTGTATATTCTTCCTGGTCAACTCTTTACAACGTGCTCTTATCAAGAAGTGAAGATCCCCTTTTTGTTCTCGATCTCTTCCTATTTATAAGAGATATTTTCAAGAAATCTTAAAAAGTACAAAATAATGAATATCCAAAGGAATATTCCTTGTGTCCATTTCTAAACCTATCCTACCGTTATTTCTTTACTCCAGTTGCTCGTCCTTGACAATAGTCCTTCCGAGGATGACTTCCCGCTGTTGCGCCGTGGTCGACCCTGTCCTCGATCCTGTTTATCTACCGTTATCAAGTCGCCAAATTTAGACCAATACAGTTAGTCCCTCGCTTGTTGAGGTTGTGGTCTGGCACGCCTTCGATAAGCGGGCCCGGTCTGCGTCCGTTTAGAAGAAATTTGGTCGTGTTGATTAAGTCGAATCGGCCGAGTTCGACAAACGGCATAGCCAGCGAGGCTGCAGTTGGTGTGGCTAACGTGGGGTGACGTGATGGCCACGTGCGTCATCATTACGCGTCTTCCCGATGCGGCGTCTGTGCGTCTGTCGCTTCGATTTTGGTGCCATTGACGGTCCTTTGCTCCGATTATTGCGCCACCCAACCCTATAAATAGGTGGGGGTTTCATTTTTCGGAAGTTTTCTCCATTTCTCACTTTGCATGAGTATTGTTCTTCTCTGATCTTATTCTCCAATTTATGCTTTCGATTTCTCATAGCCTCTTCAGTTCCAGTCCTTCTTTCTTACCCAGTTGTTATTTCCTTCTTTAGACTCTGTTGCATACGTTTCACTACTGAGGTATGTCAAACTCCCCCCATATTCACGACGAGGTTTCCGATGCCACTCCATTATCGGTGGCCCTTCCTCCCGGCAGTGAGGAATTCATGGTTGAAAAGGAGGGAAACTTCCTCACCGTGGAGGAGATAGTCCCCAAGAATACTTTGGTTAGACATGACTTCCGAAAAGAACCTACTCCTGCTCCTGCTCAGAAGTTTTTTGAGATAGGACCGCCTCACATAGCCGATCTCCAGTATAAATATCGTATTCCTCCCCGCGTCGAAATTGTTCCGGTCGGAAGCGACATCGTAGAGGTTCATCGACTCGGATACTGTGCTTTCTACGTCTATCTGTTCTTGATTGGTTATTCTCTTCCTCTTCTCCCGTTAACGGAGGAGTTTTTGCCGATTTTACAATGTCTGCCCAACTCAACTCTCCCATTATTTGTATAAAGTTTTCTTAATGCTGGCAAAGTATGCAGAGTTGGCCCGCTGTGAGGTCGACGTTCGCCACCTGCTGCATTTATTCTTGCCTAGCTTTTATAAAGGTACTTTGATACACCTACGGCATCACGGGACCAAAGGGTAAGTGGTCGGGATGGACGATAAAACGAATCAAAAGTTTTGGCACAAGTACTTCTTTATCAAGGTCGAGCACCTAGTAGCGGACCCGACTGGGTTTCCCGAGCAATGGAAATATAATCATATGTATCTTACCGTATGCTTGTTATTTTGTTCCATTCTTTCATTTTCGGCTTACTTGCGGCTTCCTTGTTGTTCAGCTGAGAGGCGTGCACCTTCTTCCGTCTTCGATATTAAAGATTGGGTGGCTCGTGTGTTACCCCATACCATGGGAATTCGTGATTGGGCGTCCATTCACAAGCGTTTTGGACTCAAGATCCCGTCCAGTAAGTGTCATTTCTTCAGCTTATTGTTATCTACTATTGTTCTTTGATGTGACCTCCCTTTTGTGCTAGGTCGGCGAGTTTCCAAGAAGAAGGCCCCAGTGCCTGCATTTCGCCAAGCTATCACGTCGACTGGAATGCAATTTGCCTTAGCTGAGTCCGCTCGAGGAAGTCGAACTCAAGTTCCACCGATGAGGGACTCTGCCCCTCAATCTATTGTCGTGCGGGATGAGATCTCTTCCCAGCCCATCTATCATCTTGTAGATGACTCATCTGACAGCGAGGTGTCACCATCGAGGAAAAGGCGAAGGGTGGAAATGGGGAAGGCCATTGCCGCTGACGTTGAACCGGAAAATTTCATCACTTTGGAAGCGGAATCTACGCTTACACCAGACGTAGAGACCGTTTTCACAGCAGGTGCATGGAGAGGAGTCCCTCTAAGGTTGAGGGGGTTCGAGGAAATGGAGAGCTTAAACGAGCCGCATAAGGTGGCACATCATCGGCGGCCGAGGGAAGTGGAGCGGTTCCTGTGAGAGATGACGACTCTGGCTCGGATATCAATACTGAGGAGGTACTTACCTTCTTGGAGAGGAACACTCATGTGGAGATAAGGACGGAGGGTCCTAATCGGCACATAGTCATCCCTATGGACTACGACCTTTTATCCAACTCAGTACGGGCGGTACCTACCTTTACTCCCCTATGCGCGTCTTTTGAGAACACCGCGCTATAGGCTATGAACGATGCAGATCTGTCATTGGGCATATCCGACATGGCTCTATGAGTAAGTGCCTTAAGAACAAACGATATGGATCTATCATTAGGAGTTGTTTTGTATGTGTAATTTGCTCATACTAACTCCTCTCTTTTTGCTTGTTAGACTCTTATCATGGGGATCAAGCGTGACCGGCGGGAGGAGCGGAGGACTGTCACGACCCAAACCGATGGGCCGCAACGGGCACCCGGCACCTTACTCAACCGAGTACCTACGTAACGTATCTTTCGTCATTAGCTTTACTACCTCTAAGTTGGTCATACTATACCATAACTCTTACTTCGATTTATCGTTACTGAGGTCTGCGACCAAACTCCAGGTTACTTTCGTTGCTTATCCTATATGCATAAGGCTAAGTCCTTTAATGCTTCCTCATTACTGTTCATCTTAAGAATGACGACCTAATCTCATCTCATACTTTGTGACTTTTGTCCATTCATTATGATTCGCCTCAATATTGGTCTACAATATACCACTGATAACTTGAAACTTCTTACGTAATACCTTGCCACTAGGGCTTATGTTGCATCGAGAAATATTTGAAGTGATTTCCATAATCGTATTTCATAGCATCCCAATGTGATTCACCTTACGTGGGTATTTTTATCCTGTGCAACTCATGAAATCCCCTCTTCTTTTTTTTTTCTTTCAAATCATTACCCAATCGAAGGCCCAAACGTCATCCTTTACTTATCACAATTACACCCTCATTCCATTAATAGGGCAACATTTCATTTCTTCTAAATGCTATTAGTCTTAGACTTCTTTGAATTCATTCAGGCTATACTGAACTTTCTATAACTTAGATAAACCATTAGCTCTCTTATTTTCATGGACTTAATCCCGAGGACTTATCCATTCTCGTCACCTTTTCACTTGCCTTTCCTTATCCTTACTCATGTCTTCTTAAAACTTTGTCGCTCTACCATACTTTAGCTTGCTACCTATACATATCCATTTATACCACTCGCAAACTTCCTTCAACTTGCTTGCACCATAGATTTCCTTATGTTATTCTGGAACGTCAAGCGAGACATCACATCGTCTCTAACTCTTCTCTTCTCTCTTAACTAGACTTCTCCGTACATAGAAACCATAGGCTGGAAGACATGCCACTGACGATGCCGCTATCATTCTCGGTTACTGAATCCCCACGCTTCTAGCCTTCTATCCGAAGTATGGACTATTCACAACCTTATACATTTGAGTATCTCATATATTGTTTACCTTTACCTTACGTAAATTCTCGCATCATATCTTCTTTCTCTTTCACAACCTCCCTTCCATATAGGTATGATTCACACCACAACTTGAAGCTCTATTATAATACTACAATCCGATGAGAGCTTCGTACTGATTTCTTAAGAGGCTGTTACTTTTTTAACTGGCTTTATCGTAGAGCCGTTATAGACTATGGTTGTTGTACTATCTCTTTTGTACCTCTGATTTTAAGGGAGATCCTGCAATGTTCTCGATCAAGATGTTTCTAATTTTCTAGGTCCAATAATCAGACTCCTGATTACTTAGTTGATGTAAATCTTTAGTTTCCTCTTCTCTCTGATCAACCTTTATGTAGGCTTGAGCTATTTTCTGATTTGCGGCTCATGGTGTTATTTTAGCCTTTCATGGACACTATGAAATATCTAGAATACAATCTTCTAACAATTCAATCCTTTGTCTATGACCTGGACTCAATTCTTTCTTTTACTTATATCGGAGTCTTCTACGACTGTATGATTGTCAACACATATGTTGCATGGATAATATTCAGAAATCTTAAGTATGTTCATAACATAAATAGATCTGGATCATTGATCAAATAATTCTTTTCATTCCATCTCAACTTTCTTCAAACTTAAGCAATTACTTTTCCTGGTCTTTCTATCCCCTTGTTACGTGCATACTTAGTTTATCTTAGTTCCCACACATGCCGAAATTTTCGCGCAACTCATATCATCTCGAATATTACTTTTGATTTTTACTTCCCGTTCATTAGCCACGGTAGGTGCCACTTCTTATGGAGTGCATACAATGTTGTTGTGAGACTGTTGTTACAAGACCATTTCCTCTTTAGGTCACTGTGCTTAGGTTGAAGCCTTCTTCCTTATTTTCTCGGCTAATTTTTTGGTGTAGTACTTAGGGAAGACCATCTAACTCTTGTAAAGCTGCGAGCTTATTACATCGTATTCCCGATAGAATTTTTGATGTTCGTGCTCACTTGTAATTATCCTTACTTACTTACCCTCATGCCCTTGTGCTCGTCGGGTTGCTTCTGAATTTAAATTTTGACTGTTTCCCAGTGGCATTCTCTTTTATTTCCATAATATTCATACGGTACCTTTAACCACCCTAACTCCTATCTGAATATTTCTCAAGGATCACTGTCACACCTCCTTTTTCCGTACCCGAGAGGGTACAAGGGAGTTTTTACCAATTAAAGGACAATCGAAACGAGATTTGTTTATTTATTTCAGAGTCGCCACTTGGGAGATTTAGGGTGTCCCAAGTCACCAATTTTAATCCCGAATCGAGGAAAAGAATGACTCCATATTACAGTCTGCGTACCAGAAATCTGGATAAGGAATTCTGTTAACCCGGGAGAAGGTGTTAGGCATTCCCGAGTTCCGTGGTTCTAGCACGGTCGCTCAACTGTTATATTCGGCTTGATTATCTGATTTTATACAAATATGAACTTATGTGCAAATTTTAACTTTTTACCGCTTTCATAATTATTATTATTAAGAATGTGAACATCGCTTAAAACATGTCTTTGGACTGCGTCACATGAAATGCACCCACAATCCGGAACATATTTTATTTGACGTTTTGGGATTTAGATTTGGGTCGCATGAAATGCACACCCAAGTTTAAGAAAGTAGATTATTAAACATGCACCTAAAGAGACTATCGTGTTATTATTTTGGGAAGGCCGTGAAATTCGCTAAACGGCCCTCCTGAATTCTAAGTAATTTAAAACAAGTATTTACTGAGGGCCCCGCAATTTGTATTTTTATTCGGCGAGGCTCATCTCATTCTTATTTTTAAAGGAATTTGCAACGTCGTGGACATGCATCTCGAACCACGTTACAATCAATGTACCCGCGATTTAGAGACACATTTCAACTCCGCTGAGATTTGGATTTGGGTCACATAAATGTGCACCCGAGTTAGGGAGAATAAATTATTAAAGGCGCGCCTAAAGCAACTAGCGCATTATTATTTTGGGTAGGGCCGTGAAATTTGCTAAATGGCCCGTCCCGGAATCTAAGTATTTATCATGATATATATATCTATGAGGGCTCCGCAATCTGTACATTTTTTATTTGGCGAAGCTTGTCTCGTTTTTTATTTTTATTTTGAAAGGATGCCATTTTTATGCCTTTAACAATACTAAACCTTACAGTCTCTTTACAACTAAAATCCCATAACTTTTTAGAAGTTTAATAAAAGGAGTTTAGCGAATGAGTGTTTCGGGAGTAGTAACAGCATGTACTAATACTAATTTTGTCCGAATGACCTAAGCAAAGGAAAGGACGAACAGATTAACGTCAAACTTGTGTCATAGAACAACTAGTCCAACTTAATTAAATGACATCAAATAAACAAGAATCACATAACGCAAAATGAGCAAAAATGCATACGATGAAAACATAAGCAGAAAATTATCATACCAATTTCTATATTGCATCTTCGAACATTTAACGTAACATTTCCTTATCTAATACTTGAGGTTTACTAACCTGAACAAACAGAAACGGATAGAGCCATGGACCTGCCCTCAACATCGACCTCAACGAACAACCTCGACGTACCGGACCTCGACGAACAAAAATGACCTCAAAGGAAACTGAAAGCTCGGCCCAAAAGTGCTAACGACCCGAGATGTTGGCTGTTGCTGGTTATCTTTCGACGCATCAGACTGATACGAGGAGATGGACCAGAAGGGATCGTTCGGACCTGAAAAAACAGACTGCTGGTTGGTGGCAGTGACGACGCAGCCGGTGGTTCAGGCGATGCGGATAGTGGTCGTTTGGCCGTGCGAAGGGGTTGGATGGAGGTGGGCGATGGTCGGGGAGCTGGTGGTTTGGACAGTAGGGTTGAGGGTTATGGAGGTTTGGAGACGAGGAAGGTTCTGTTTGGTGGTGGTGTTGAGACGGAGAGGGAGCTGGGCGACGGTGGTTGCTGGAGGGGTCGTGGTCTGGCGGGTTGTTGACGGAGGTGGTGTTTGGTGGTCGTGTTTGAACGTGAGGGAATGGTGGTTTTGGGTAGGGTTTTTGCTAGGTTTTTTGGTGAGGAAGAAGGAGAATGAACAGTGTTTTTTCCCTTTTAAAAATCTATCCAAGTCCTCTAATGAAGAAGAAGGTGAATCCTTCTGTTTTCAGACCCCTCCCCCGTTCCTTTTCCAATTTTTTTTTTGCTTTTTCCCATCAATCCCCCCTTTCCCTTGCCTTGTCCGTGTATTTTTGTACCCTTTGCCAAAAACAAATGGACCCCACGTATGTAGGGGTCCAAGATTTGTGTCCCCCATGTGCGGTGGGGTTCCCCGTGTACGGTGTTCTGTCCGTGTTCCCCACGCGTGTCCTCCATGTGTGGTGGACTCGGATTATTATGGGCCAGGTCTGAAAATTAGGCCTAAAACGGGTAGTTTGAACCCGAATATTATTCTTTTGCCCGGACCCGAGATTAAGAACACGACGTGGCTCAACTACTCCTATGTAAGCAAAATAGCTACTAAAATAAGACTAATTATTTAAAACAAAACTATATTATTATTATTTTTAATATTTTTTCGAGATTAAAATAGCTACAAAACATTAATAAAACTATTTTTGTAATTTTCGTTTTTTAATATAAAGATAAAATATAAAGTAATATTTTTTGTATTTTTTCAAAATTAAAATGACTACAAAACATTAATAGAACTATATTTTTTGGTAATTTTCGAAATTATATAAAGTACAAAAATAAAGTACAATTTTTTGTATATTTTTCAAGTTTATGAGAAATACATAAACTAAAATTTTTATATATATTTTTTGTAATTTTTCTTTTGCGATGAAATTAAAGTAAAAATAGTTAAAAATAACTAATTAGACCCAATTTCACATATTCACGCTAAAAATGTGAAAATTCTCGGGGAGGGTCAAAAATCACGTGTCTACAGCTGCCCCTCTTTGACTGGAAACACGAAGAGTTTTCCGACAAAGAACGACTAGACATGTTTTTGACCCGACCATTATTTGGAGGGACTACACTAAGGAAAGGAAGGGAATGTGACCGAGCCCTGGTATCTGAGCTGCCTACATATCCTTGGTTATACAGGAATCAGACCACGTGTAGTTCGGAAATGAGAGAGATGGTAGAGTGTACCGAGGTGAAGAGTCGATCGAGGTGCCGTTCCGTTGAGGTTCCGGTCCGCGGTCCTGTCATTACATCAAAAATGAAAACTGAAAAAGACTAACTAAGCCTATCAGCTACTAGTTACAAGGATTCCTATCTGTAAGTCTTCTGAAACTTGGTCTTGAGTCTTGAATGGTGCTTCATACAGACTTTGGATTTGAACCTTGATACTTGTTAGTTGTAGGTACTAGTTCTTGAGCAGACCACATTTGTTCTCCACTTCCGTATTTTTCTCCTTTTTTTTTCTTTTTTTTCTCGTTTTTTTTACCAGCTTTTGTTGACCATTTCAGACGGTTGACTCGCATTCTTGAGGCGAGCTTTTGCTATTTATAACTTGGTTGAATGCTGGGGATTTTTGTTGTAGCCTTCTGCTTCTCGGTGTTGGGGATTTTTATTGTTTCCTGCTGGGGAATCCTGTTGTAACCTTCTACCTTCCGGTGGGGTTACTGATTTTCAAAATCTGCAGTATAAGACTAAAAAGTATTCCTCTTGTTATACAGGTGGGCGCCTGAAATATAAAATATAAAGACTGAAAAGTATTCCTCTCGTTATACAGGTGGGCGCCTAGCTAGAAATTTAAAGACTGAAAAGTATTCCTCTCGTTATACAGGTGGGCGCCTGGTAAGAAATTTAAAGACTGAAAAGTATTCCTCTCGTTATACAGGTGGGCGCCTGGCTAGAAATGTAAAGACTGAAAATTATTCCTCTTGTTATACAGGTGGGCGCCTGTTTAAACTAAGACTGAAAAGTATTCCTCTCGTTATACAGGTGGACGCCTATTTAAACTAAGACATGAAAATATTCCTCTCGTTATATAGGTGGGCGCCTATTTAAACTAAGACTGAAAATTATTCCTCTCGTTATACAGGTGGGTGCCTATCTAAGCTAAGACTGAAAAGTATTCCTCTCGTTATACATGTGGGCGCCTATTTAAACTAAGACATGAAAACTATTCCTCTCGTTATACAGGTGGGCGCCTATTTAAACTAAGACTGAAAAGTATTCCTCTCGTTATACAGGTGGGCGCCTATTTAAACTAAGACTGAAAATTATTCCTCTCGTTATACAGGTGGGTGCCTATTTAAACTAAGACATGAAAATTATTCCTCTCGTTATACAGGTGGGCGCCTATTTAGACTAAGACTGAAAAGTATTCCTCTCGTTATACAGGTGGGCGCCTATTTAAACTAAGACATGAAAATTATTCCTCTCGTTATACAGGTGGGCGCCTATTTAAACTAAGACATGAAAATATTCCTCTCGTTATACAGGTGGGCGCCTATTTAACTAAGACTGAAAATTATTCCTCTCGTTATACAGGTGGGCGCCTATTTAACTAAGACTGAAAATTATTCCTCTTGTTATACAGGTGGGCGCCTAATTAAACTAAGACTTGAAAATATTCCTCTCGTTATACAAGTGGGCGCCTATTTAACTAAGACTGAAAATTATTCCTCTCGTTATACAGGTTGGCGCCTAATTAAACTAAGACATGAAAATATTCCTCTCGTTATACAGGTGGGCGCCTATTTAAGCTAAGACTGAAAAGTATTCCTCTCGTTATACAGGTGGGCGCCTAATTAAACTAAGACATGAAAATATTCCTCTCGTTATACAGGTGGGCGCCTATTTAAGCTAAGACTGAAAAGTATTCCTCTCGTTATACAAGTAGGCGCCTATTTAAACTAAGACTGAAAAATATTCCTCTCATTATACAGGTGGGCGCCTATTTAAACTAAGACTGAAAATTATTCCTCTCGTTATATAGGTGGGCGCCTATTTAAACTAAGACATGAAAATTATTCCTCTCGTTATACAGGTGGACGCCTATTTAGACTAAGACTGAAAAGTATTCCTCTCGTTATACAGGTGAGCGCCTATTTAAACTAAGACATGAAAATTATTCCTCTCGTTATACAGGTGGGCGCCTATTTAAACTAAGACATGGAAATATTTCTCTCGTTATACAGGTGGGCGCCTATTTAAACTAAGACATGAAAATATTCCTCTCGTTATACAGGTGGGCGCCTATTTAGACTAAGACTAAAAAGTATTCCTCTCGTTATACAGGTGGGCGCCTATTTAAACTAAGACATGAAAATATTCCTCTCGTTATACAGGTGGGCGCCTATTTAAACTAAGACATGAAAATGTTCCTCTCGTTATACAGGTGGGCGCCTATTTAACTAAGACTGAAAATTATTCCTCTCGTTATACAGGTGAGCGCTTAATTAAACTAAGACATGAAAATATTCCTCTCGTTATACAGGTGGGCGCCTATTTAAGCTAAGACTGAAAAGTATTCCTCTCGTTATACAGGTGGGCGCCTATTTAAACTAAGACTGAAAAATATTCCTCTCATTATACAGGTGGGCGCCTATTTAAACTAATACTGAAAAATATTCCGCTCATTATACAGGTGGGCGCCTATTTAAACTAAGACATGAAAATTATTCCTCTCGTTATACAGGTGGGCGCCTATTTAAACTAAGACTAAAAAGTATTCCTCTCGTTATACAGGTGGGCTCCTGATTTCAACAACTTTGAAAATAAAACGCATTTCCTCTCTTCAGGCGGGCTCCTGACTTTAACGACAACTTTTAAAAATAAAATGTCATTCTTTTCTTTAGGTTGGCGAGATTTAAACAACTTTAAAAAATAAAATCCTATTCGAGGGCGGATAAACCCAAAATATCATATTCGAGGGCGGATGAACCCAGAATATCCTATTCGAGGGCGGATGAACCCAGAATATCCTATTCGAGGGAGGATGAACCCAGAATATCCTATTCGAGGGCGGATGAACCCAGAATATCCTATTCGAGGGCAGATGAACCCAGAATATCCTATTCGAGGGCGGATGAACCCAGAATATCCTATTCGAGGGCGGATGAACCCAGAATATCCTATTCGAGGGCGGATGAACCCAGAATATCCTATTCGAGGGCGGATGAACCCAGAATATCCTATTCGAGGGCGGATGAACCCAAACTATCCTATTCGAGGGCGGATGAACCCAAACTATCCTATTCGAGGGCGGATGAACCCAAACTATCCTATTCGAGGGCGGATGAACCCAAAATATCCTATTCGAGGGCGGATGAACCCAAACTATCCTATTCGAGGGCGGATGAACCCAAACTATCCTATTCGAGGGCGGATGGACCCAAACTATCCTATTCGAGGGCGGATGAACCCAAACTATCCTATTCGAGGGCGGATGAACCCAAACTATCCTATTCGAGGGCGGATGAAGCCAAACTATCCTATTCGAGGGCGGATGAACCCAAACTATCCTATTCGAGGGCGGATGAACCCAAACTATCCTATTCGAGGGCGGATGAACCCAAACTATCCTATTCGAGGGCGGATGAACCCAAACTATCCTATTCGAGGGCGGATGAACCCAAACTATCCTATTCGAGGGCGGATGAACCCAAACTATCCTATTCGAGGGCGGATGAACCCAAACTATCCTATTCGAGGGCGGATGAACCCAAAATATCCTATTCGAGGGCGGATGAACCCAAAATATCCTATTCGAGGGCGGATGAACCCAAAATATCCTATTCGAGGGCGGATGAACCCAAAATATCCTTAAGACTTGAAAATGTCTTACCTCGAATACTTGCTGGGGATTATTTTGCTTGGGATGAATTTTCCCTTTCTACCTTCCCCATTATGGGTTGTCCGACCCTCTTGAAATTTGGTCGAAAAATCCATCGAAGATGCTTCTACATCTCGATGATCCGCTGGGGATAACTCTGCTGAAGATAACTCTGCTGAGTAAATATGTTATCTTACTCCTTCCAGAACTACTTCCTTTTACGTAGGATGTTTCATTCCCCTGCAAACTAGTTCCCCTTTTTATTTTATTTTTATTTTTTTATTATTATTTTTATTATTATTATTGTTATTATTAGCTTCTTCCTTTGAAGACTAACTCCCTTGAGACTCGTTTTGCCTTTCCCCGAAAGGAACCGCTGAGGATACCGATTTTCACCAAACTTGTGTTGGACTCCTTGAAACTGCTAGGGATAACACTGTTGGGATTATTTACTTACCTGTTGGGGGATAAAAATGTTATCAGCCGGGGATAACCCTGTCGAGGATAACATTGCCGGGGGATTTTGATTCCTTCAGAACTAGTGCTTCACTCTTCGGAAGGCTGTTGGGAATGATGCTGGCCTCTTGCTTTTTCTGAGCTCAAGTTTCATCCCTTTGCTGGGGAACAACTTCCTCCATTGAAACTTATTATGTTGGGGGCAACACTGGTTCTAAGACCACTTCCCTTGAGACTGGCGTTATCTTTATTCTTCCCCGAATGGGTACCTGACTTCCAGAAAATTTTCTAAATGGAAGGAAAATTTTCTGGCCCAGTTTGATAATATCCCTTGGCATGCATTTCTGTCATCAATGCCATTTCCTTTACCTGTTTCAAATCAAACAAAATTTGTTAGTTTAAAACGTGGTGGTTGGTTGTGATACTCCTACTGGGATGGCTTTTCCTTTTCTCCTTCCTTGCTCTGCGCTCCACAACTTGTTGGGGATGATATTATTTGCTGGGGATAATCCCTTTCTGCTGGGGATATCCCTCTTCTTTTGTGGCATAGCTCGGAAACTGGCATTTCCCCGACCTTTTAGTCTAGTATGAATTTCCCCAAATCATGCTCACTGCTCTCCTTGCTTTGTTCAACGGGCCTTGGCCTTGAGGTTTATAACCTTTGATTTTGGCAAGGATATCCCTCTTGACACTCGTCAATCCTCTTGTCAATTCCCTTTTGCTGGGGATATCTTTTTTGACACCGGCCTCGCACTTGTTCCTTGCTGACTATACCACTTGGATGTACTAGTCAGATCTCATCTTGCATATTTGGAAAGCTGATGGCATATTTTGAAGTTAATTCACACTTGTTCTGACCAAACAGACTCTATTGGGGATTTTTTTATGAAAGGAAAAAGATAAAAGGGAATAGAATAAAAAGACAAAGGAAAAAATGACTCTTTAACAAAAGAAACTATAAATAAAAACCTATCAAATGCAGATACCGACTCTAATGGTCATGACATGCATCTGTGGCCTATCCTCCGTTGTCAATCATCTTTCGAGATCTTCAATTGGCAATTCCCCATCTGATTCTCAATCTTATTCGACTTGTAGTGCCCAAAAGGTTTTCACTATCAAGTCTCTCTCATTTTGTTTTTTTTCTCTCAGCTTGCATCGCCTTAGGGTGCCTGTGAAGGTTTTCACTGATAAGACTCTCTCATTTGTATCACTTTCCAGCTGGGGATTTGGAGTGTTGCCGGTATGACTCTCTCTGTTGGAGATTAGAGTCCTTTCTGCTGTGGAACAGAATGTTATGTTCGCTGGTAAGACTCTCATTTGTCTGACTTGGCATCTTTTGAAGACTGGTCAGAAGGTCTTTCTTTGGACCGTAATGTGGGTTTTGGATAGGGCTTGAAAGAAAGGGTATTAAAGGCTCAAAAGTGCATTGATTTTGGGTTATTAATTACAACCTTCGGAACCAGATTTATTTACAACAAACGCAACATCTGCCCGAGTTTCTTGCTTGGGGATATTTTAATTGATTGATTTTTTTTTCATTTTTCAAAACTATGACCGAGCCGTGAAGCGCCTACGTATCCTCTTTGAGGAATCAGGTCAAACGTAGTTCCCAATTCCTCTGTTTCCATTTGACTTTCCTTTTTTTCTTTTTTTTTTGCTATCATTTTTCTTTTCTTTTCTTTTCTTTTTTTTTTCTCTTTTGTTGTTTTGTTTCTTTCTTTCTTTTTTCGTTGCTACTGATTCCGAACGAGGGGTGTGAAAGAAAATAAATAAGGCTCAAAAGGGGTAACGAAGGATAAAGTGTTTAGGTAGCAGAACAAAATGCCTTCGTCATTCCAGTCTTCAAAACATGCCAAGTGCAAACAACACAATTTAAATTTGTAGTCTCTTCTGATGGTGTTGGACTTGACAATTATATTCAACATCTGTTTGTTCATTTGTCACTTCTAAAGCACCGTTGGGCGACACTCTCATTCTCATTATTATGAACGACCCTCATGCCAATTTGGCGAATCTTTGCTTTTTAACGGTTTTCTTTGTGTTTAACTTGCCCCAGTTCCATATGACTCGGGATCCAAATAATCTCAAACCGTTCTTATTTCCTTTAAATGCTTTGATCACCTTCCCAGGGTTTTATGATTAACTTTTAAGATTAGGCCCAAACTGGGTGCGCATGTCATGTCCCTAGAATCGGCATTGAACAGAAATGATAAAAGGACTAAACAAAAAAGATGACTGGAAATAACAAAAGACCGGCTTTTTATTAGACTACCGGCGAAATGGTTTGAATAATAAAACAAACAAAACAACCAGAATAAAATCCTAACACAGCCTCGACAAAACTTAAACAAACTGATATGACAAAATGGAAAGATAGGAAGGTTTGACACAAGAAAATATTCGGATTACAACCCTAAGAATAATCCGGACAACAGAAATGACAACAAAATAAGCCACCGCCAGCTTCTCTTTTGCTAACCAAGGAACGGAGCGTCCTCCCATTTTATCAAACTTGGCATCGTAGCCACTGAGCTTCGCATCAGTATTGCCTAGACCATTACCAACTTCAATATCATCAACCTTAGTCAACAAGTCCCTAATAGGATTCGAGTGCTTCTGTTATCAGGCCTGATCCCAGCAGAGTGTGTATCATGAGGTGCAAATAAAGGATTCTGGGTGTCATTGTCTGGCTTACCACAAACCAACCACCTTAACTTTCCTTCCAAAACAAACAGGTTAGAATGGACTCAGTCGGTCCCCATTATTAACAACATCCTTTCTTTTTTCTTTTTTTCTGATTTTTTTCATTCTTCTCTTTTTTTTCTTTTTTTTCATTTTTCATTTTTTCATTTTTTTTTTCATTTCGTTTTTTTTCATTCTCTTTTTTCATTCTCTTTTTTTTTTGCTGTTTTTTTTGTTGTAGTCGAATCTTATGGAGATTGCCTACGTATCATGACCCCGCATGAATCAGACCTTGCGTAGTTCGGACCAATAAAAGATAAACAATAATAAGCATTTTTTTTCAATTTAAAACAAACTGGATTTCAAAGGTTTGAAGATGACCTACAAACTGGGTTTCTAATTAAAAGATTTACAAACTCCAAAACAAATGGCCAGCTTCCTTTCTCCGTTTGACAAATGCAACCGAACAGTTATTTTTGCAAATGCGGCCCCTTCCAAATTCCACATGAATTTTGAGGCCGGGGAGGATTATTTTGACACTTTACAAACTTGTCCATTCTTTTACGAAAATAACCTTTCGACAACTGAAAGATACTCTAAGGCTATTTCGGCAAGAACGGTTTAAGACGCGGCCGAAGCTGGCTCGGCTTATTATGACAAAATTCAAACGGTATTCACCTGACCGTTGACACTTTTTTTCTTTTCAAATTACAATAAAACCTGGTGTTGCAAACACGGCCCTTCAGCGCCTCGGGGACGAAGATTTTTTAAGGCTGTGTGGGTCAACTAGACCAAAAATCCTAAGCATGACCCAAAAAGTGGTTGTTCATGCAAAGTCAGCCTTCCGGCGTCCCTTTCGGGAACATTCGGCTATGTCTTGATAAAACAATGTCACCTGACTTCTTTATGACAAAATTAAAATCTGACATATTTTTTTTTTAATTTGTTTTTGGCTATTTTCGCAAAAGGTGGGGTTGGACCCGATGAGGGTTGCCTACGTATCTCACATCCGGTGAGAATCAAACCCGCGTAGTTCGGGCAAATAAACTATTTTTGAGAAGACTCTTTTCCATTTTCTATTTTTTTTTCACAACAAACAAACAAACTATTATTTTTCATTCATAACAAACAAACAAACAAACAAACAAACGTAAAACATAAAATATTCCTTCTTTTTTTTTTCTTTTTTTTCAAAATTTTGGCAGAGTTTCGACACTACTTGGACATTGGTTTTTTTTTTCAAAAATAAGTAGTTATATCTCTACACTGTTATTTTCTCCTCTTTTGCACGATTTTCTAATTTGTGGAGAATGATGACAACATATAAAATGTTTTTGAATTTTCAATGCTCTTTTTTTTTATTATTATTATTTTCAAAATGTGGCATGGGAGACATAGAGATTTCCAAGACTTCTTGGATTCCACAAATGTTCCCCATGTGCTTTTCGCAAAATATGAAGCATGGGGGACATAGGGAATTCCAAGACTTCTCGGATTTCACAAATGTTCCCCACGTGTTTTTCCCAAAAATGAAGTGTGGGGGACATAGGGAATTCCAAGACTTCTTGGACTCCACAATTGTTCCCCATGCTTTTGATTAAAATAACACCATGCTTATAAAAAAACGTGCGGCCTTCTTATTTAACGTGATCAACATAACCAGGTGTGTCATTTGTCCGCAAATATCATTGGTCCGCCAAATGACCCATTCACCCTTGAATAAATACAACATGTAGCACATAGGATGCCAAAAGATGGTCTATTATTTTCAGGTTGCTTGTCCTAGACGGACCCAACCCCTGTGTTGAGTCCCCTAAGTCAAATGCACATGATGCAAATAAACGTTCCTACTAGGGATCCGGCATGAAGCTGAGTTATTCTAAGTTGATAACCTGGGTATTTGTTCTAGACCTGGCTTACCCGAGCCGACAGCTCGAGCCGAGGGGGGGCAGCGTACCGGGAATACAGAAGCTTCACCGGCTTAGCAACTTGTCCGAACCTCGTTCTAAATTGGGATTTGAAACTATACAGAAAAGAAGTCGTACGAAGTACGCCCTTCTTCATGATTTAGAAGACTCAGAAAGGATAGGGGTTTCGGCACAGTTTATATACAGTTCACGTAATATCAAAGCGGTAAAAGCAGCATTTAGCACATTAGGCTCAAACATGTAAAAATCAGATAAAGCCAAATATAACAATTTATCTAAGCTCGAATTTCTAACCCTGAACCAGTGGTTCTGGGCCAACTTCCCCAGCAGAGTCGCCAGAGCTGTCACACCTCCTTTTTCCGTACCCGAGAGGGTACAAGGGAGTTTTTTCCAATTAAAGGACAATCGAAACGGGATTTGTTTATTTATTTCAGAGTCGCCACTTGGGAGATTTAGGGTGTCCCAAGTCACCAATTTTAATCCCGAATCGAGGAAAAGAATGACTCCATATTACAGTCTGCGTACCAGAAATCTGGATAAGGAATTCTGTTAACCCGGGAGAAGGTGTTAGGCATTCCCGAGTTCCGTGGTTCTAGCACGGTCGCTCAACTGTTATATTCGGCTTGATTATCTGATTTTATACAAATATGAACTTATGTGCAAATTTTAACTTTTTACCGCTTTCATAATTATTATTATTAAGAATGTGAACATCGCTTAAAACATGTCTTTGGACTGCGTCACATGAAATGCACCCACAATCCGGAACATATTTTATTTGACGTTTTGGGATTTGGATTTGGGTCGCATGAAATTGCACACCCAAGTTTAAGAAAGTAGATTATTAAACACGCACCTAAAGAGACTATCGTGTTATTATTTTGGGAAGGCCGTGAAATTCGCTAAACGGCCCTCCTGAATTCTAAGTAATTTAAAACAAGTATTTACTGAGGGCCCCGCAATTTGTATTTTTATTCGGCGAGGCTCATCTCATTCTTATTTTTTAAAGGAATTTGCAACGTCGTGGACATGCATCTCGAACCACGTTGCAATCAATGTACCCGCGATTTAGAGACACATTTCAACTCCGCTGAGATTTGGATTTGGGTCACATAAATGTGCACCCGAGTTAGGGAGAATAAATTATTAAAGGCGCGCCTAAAGCAACTAGCGCATTATTATTTTAGGTAGGGCCGTGAAATTTGCTAAACGGCCCGTCCCGGAATCTAAGTATTTATCATGATATATATATCTATGAGGGCTCCGCAATCTGTACATTTTTTATTTGGCGAAGCTTGTCTCGTTTTTTATTTTTATTTTGAAAGGATGCCATTTTTATGCCTTTAACAATACTAAACCTTACAGCCTCTTTACAACTAAAATCCCATAACTTGTTAGAAGTTTAATAAAAGGAGTTTAGCGAATGAGTGTTTCGGGAGTAGTAACAGCATGTACTAATACTAATTTTGTCCGAATGACCTAAGCAAAGGAAAGGACGAACAGATTAACGTCAAACTTGTGTCATAGAACAACTAGTCCAACTTAATTAAATGACATCAAATAAACAAGAATCACATAACGCAAAATGAGCAAAAATGCATACGATGAAAACATAAGCAGAAAATTATCATACCAATTTCTATATTGCATCTTCGAACATTTAACGTAACATTTCCTTATCTAATACTTGAGGTTTACTAACCTGAACAAACAGAAACGGATAGAGCCATGGACCTGCCCTCAACATCGACCTCATCGAACAACCTCGACGTACCGGACCTCGACGAACAAAAACGACCTCAAAGGAAACTGAAAGCTCGCCCCAAAAGTGCTAACGACCCGAGATGTTGGTTGTTGCTGGTTATCTTTCGATGCATCAGACTGATACGAGGAGATGGAGCAGAAGGGATCGTTCGGACCTGAAAAAATAGACTGCTGGTTGGTGGCAGTGACGACGCAGCTGGTGGTTTAGGCGACGCGGATAGTGGTCGTTTGGCCGTGCGAAGGGGTTGGATAGAGGTGGGCGATGGTCGGGGAGCTGGTGGTTTGGACAGTAGGGTTGAGGGTTATGGAGGTTTGGAGACGAGGAAGGGTCTGTTTGGTGGTGGTGTTGAGACGGAGAGGGAGCTGGGCGACGGTGGTTGCTGGAGGGGTCGTGGTCTGGCGGGTTGTTGACGGAGGTGGTGTTTGGTGGTCGTGTTTGAACGTGAGGGAATGGTGGTTTTGGGTAGGGTTTTTGCTAGGTTTTTTGGTGAGGAAGAAGGAGAATGAACAGTGTTTTTTCCCTTTTAAAAATCTGTCCAAGTCCTCTAATGAAGAAGAAGGTGAATCCTTCTGTTTTCAGACCCCTCCCCCGTTCCTTTTCCAATTTTTTTTTTGCTTTTTCCCATCAATCCCCCCTTTCCCTTGCCTTGTCCGTGTATTTTTGTACCCTTTGCCAAAAACAAATGGACCCCACGTGTGTAGGGGTCCAAGATTTGTGTCCCCCATGCGCGGTGGGGTTCCCCGTGTACGGTGTTCTGTTCGTGTTCCCCACGCGTGTCCCCCATGTGTGGTGAACTCGGATTATTATGGGCC
The DNA here is from genome assembly GCF_000393655.2 of Nicotiana sylvestris. Classification (NCBI taxonomy): domain Eukaryota; kingdom Viridiplantae; phylum Streptophyta; class Magnoliopsida; order Solanales; family Solanaceae; genus Nicotiana; species Nicotiana sylvestris. The sequence continues at coordinate 96,332,918 of NC_091058.1, forward strand.
AGGTCTGAAAATTAGGCCTAAAATGGGTAGTTTGACCCGAATATTATTCTTTTGCCCGGACCCGAGATTAAGAACACGACGTGGCTCAACTACTCCTATGTAAGCAAAATAGCTATTAAAATAAGACTAATTATTTAAAACAAAACTATATTATTATTTTTTTAAATATTTTTTTGAGATTAAAATAGCTACAAAACATTAATAAAACTATTTTTGTAATTTTCGTTTTTTAATATAAAGATAAATATAAAGTAATATTTTTTGTATTTTTTCAAAATTAAAATGACTACAAAACATTAATAGAACTATATTTTTTGGTAATTTTCGAAATTATATAAAGTACAAAAATAAAGTACAATTTTTTGTATATTTTTCAAGTTTATGAGAAATACATAAACTAAAATTTATATATATTTTTTTTGTAATTTTTCTTTTGCGATGAAAATAAAGTAAAAATAGTTAAAAATAACTAATTAGACCCAATTTCACATATTCACGCTAAAAATGTGAAAATTCTCGGGGAGGGTCAAAAATCACGTGTCTACAATCACGATATTATTATCTACGAGACTAGATTCACTATGTTGGGGTTCACTATGTTTATCTTGCATGATCTGTTGATTTGTCTGTACCTTATTGTCTAGCCATAACTAGGCTCTTCCTAAATCAACTACTAACTACTCGTTCGCCCATTCTCATATCAATATTCCACGTTATCTTTCTTGGGGTTATTTCTCTTGCCTTAACTTACGTCTCGCACTGGCTCCTTATTTATCAATAACATCTCGAGTAGGAACCCTTACTTCCTTTCCTTGACGTCGTGTTTGCATAATATTCTGGAATTGCAGCATACCTGCAGGATTTGTATAAGTGCAATGTTATCCCTTTCTCAGTCTTATCACATTTTTCCTTTATTATTCCATAGTTCCTACAACCACTTAATTCCGACATAATGCCACATTACTCCATATTCCCCCCTTTAGGGAAGTACTAAGATTTAGCGCTATGATGATCTACGTATATATATTTTATCTCTTTGGCATATTTTCATATCATCGATGACTCATACCCGCCTTGCGGTAATCCTTCTGCACTAAGGATAACAAAATTCCTTACTCACGAGGGTGACACTTAGTGTAACTGGCATACTTAGTCCTTTAAAATTAACTTTACTTACATTGCTTGCTTTAGGAAAACGTCTTCCTGAATGACGTTTAAGGGTTATTCTTCTGTCGTCTATTCTTTTATTGCAGGAATGCAATATGAAATTCTCATGTTGCCGACTATTATCAAATCACTCAGTCCCCAATTCATGTTTAGTTTACCTTGTTCACTAACCCATACTGATTTCTTATTACTTTGGGGTCTAACTTTTCCTTCTGATAATCACATTAGAGTCGCAAACTTATTTCTTGAAATGACGATATGACTCTATAGACTATACTCTTTTGTTGTCTCAAGGCCGATCACCTTTCGTCTTTTCCTTCACTTGACTATAGACTCTGTAATACTGTCATCATTTTCATTTTTCTTTTTTCTACCTTTGTCATCCAGGTATCACATCTTACTTATAATGCTTCACTAACTCTTTTCTTATTTCCTGCTAACATCTATGTCTATCATTTGTATTCGAAAAACTCGAACAAGACATTCCTTTGCTTTTACCTCCTCTTGCTTCATCCATTGGCTTTTCGAATTGCCTAATATTTTTTCCTCTACTAGGGATGAGAGCCATATTAAGATAATATTTATCCCTTCAAGGCTTCCAGTGCTTATCTTTGTAGTACTCATATCTAGCTGTACTATTTTAGAGTGCACCATATGGGTGTCTTACAAGGAGATCTATTAGCATATTTGCAATAATACCCTTCAAAAATATGAACTAATGTAAACAATCTATTCACCATTTTGGGTCACTCTACCCCCAACAGGATTCTGATATCCGTCCCTCCTTATACTTCTTTTGTTAGCCCTCATAGGGCATAAATGAAATGAGTGCGGCCAATTGTACATACCTCTATTACTATTGAAGGTAACTCAAAATGCTTATATCTCCCTCCTGATTTGAAAGTAACGATAATCTTCATTAATTGGGTACCTCATACCCTTTTTCACCTTGCTTCTTTTACTTGCTAGAACTTATGTCTACTTTTCGATTCTCTTTTTTGTTTTTATCATAAAAGTGGATAGGCATTCTTTCCTTAAGGATCCTTATCAAGAAACTTGCACGTCTTAGTACACACATGATCTGCTGAATACCTTATATTTATCCATCATAAGCATGATGCAAAAATCGAGTTTCTCTGACTCAAATCATCCACAACTATATCTCTTATCAACCGTATTTCTGGATGTAGACATCGTCATATTATGAATAAGATAGAGTTAGGAAATTGAGTTCTTACAATTGAGCCCTATCACACGATCTAGAGTAAGAAGAATGAGTGACAGTCCTAAATGCCCTGTAGCTTCCTGCTTATAAGTGTGGTGCACGACACACCCATAAACAAGACTCTACTAGACACGGCTTGTAGACTCCCTAGGACAGAACTGCTCTAATACCACTTTTATCACAACCCAAACCGATGGGCCGAAACGGGCACCCCTTACCTTACTCAACCGAGTACCTATGTAACGTATCTTTCATATCATACTATCATAGGTTAATGAGCTAGAGAGGCTGTCGTGAGATAAGTACAATAAAACAGGAGAAACACTTGACACTGGACGATCCAACATGTAATCTAGACTTATACATATGACGTACGGCCCTATAAGGCCAAAATAACCACTCGTATACTGAACATAGGCTGACAAGGCCATATAATCTTTTACGTACATGACATCCATCTACAAGCCTCTAAGAATACATAATTTTTATAAAGGTCTGGACAGAGTCCCGCCATACCAAACAATACATGTCTAAATAATACTAACCAAACAAGCAACTTCGAAGCAAATAGAGCGCACCAACATCTTCCGCTGAGCTGATAGCCTATTTGGAGGGCTCTCGACCTGTCTATCGGAACCTGCGGGCATGAAATGCACCATCCCTAAGCAAAAAGGTTGCAAATACAAATAATGTACCGAGTATGAAAGACGCATAAATAAGTACATAACAAACATGGAAGAAATATAGAATAAATGGCTCAACCTGTAAGTCTGGATAACTCTATAATTCATGAAATAATTATAGTGTCATGCATATGCGTATGAATTTCATGTCGTGCATAGGTACATGTTTCATAACATCATCAGGCCTCTGAGGGAATCCCATCATATCATCTCGACAATTGTGGGAAAAATCATCAACGTATACCAGCTTATCAGGTGGTGATGCGTATATAACGCCGTAACCTTTTCCCATATCCTATATAACTATAATATACATATATACGCATATATAACACCATCTTGTCATGGGTCAATGTACATGTATAAATGCATGGAATGCATAAGAAATACGTTAATAAGATTTTCTCGGAATGCCATAACAATCAATATGCTTTTCGGATAAACTTTATCAGATACATATTTTTCTAAGACCCATGAAAGGAAGATATAATAATAATACACATGGATAATCAAGAATATAGACACCCCTAATATTTCTATGAATAGAGTTATTTATGAAAATTGTGCATTTGCTCGTTTCATTTGTGACGTATAGATCATGCCAAAAGAAATAAGGGATAACCTTAACATACCTGAACTGATTCTCTTGACAATCCCTCCAACACACGTCAATTGCGACAAATCACATAACGTCGGATTGAAGTAGGGAAGAATCCGTATGATATTCTTGAGAAAGATTGTACCGTGCTCTCTTAGAATCGCAAAATTCCGTTGCAATTATACAGTATAATTTTTATGAATTCCTCTGCTAAACCAAGACCCCCCGTTGCTATTACAAAATGAAGTCTTGTTTAAATTATCAAATCTCCTCCAAAATGAACTTTTGATGTCAATTGAAGATAAGTGTATGACTAATATAAATTTTCCTCCTACGTGTATGCAAATAATGGCTAGGAGTGTTGTCCATGTGTCCTTCTAATTAATTGCCTAAATTAAAGAGTCACTATGAGACCTTTTTCCACTTGCTGCTACGTGGGGGCTTTGTCCCCACCAATTAAATATCCACAAATTCTTAATTACATGGTTAATCTCCCATTAAACCAATAATTAACCAATTACCAACATAATTAAGAATTATTTCCACTTACTTAAAATACTACTCATTTTTCACATACCTTATGCACCTTACTATCATGGTCATGTGGTACCTTGTATTACACTAGTCCATAAATATTGGGTATTAACGCTCTGCCCGAATTTTATCCCAACATACCAAACTTGGACAAAAATTTATTTTCTTTGACTTGCTTTCCCCCTCACCTTCATGAATTTACTCATCACTTGTTTGAAATAGCATAATCCTTATAATCTCCAAATAATCTTTCCTTGGACTGATGTCAATTACCTAACGACAAATTCAACGTACAATACTACAGGGTGCAACATCGTCGTAATTTAATATTGCGAAGCATAACATCATCGTAATGTAGTACTGCAAAGTGTAACATCATCGTAATATAATACTCTGGGACGTAATATTGACGTAATATTGTGGGGCGTGACAAGGACGACCATTTTCAAAAAGATGACCTCCAAGTACAAGGAGTACCGTACTAAGCACCTCTAATTTCAGTCATTTCATGATGGGCTTAAACAGAAAGATGATGAGCTGACAAAGAAAGATGAAGAGCTAAGGGAGAGGGACGATGAGCTTATGAGGGCCATTGGTAGGTGCAACGAGATTGAGGCAGCTCTAAAGGCCAAAGACGACGAGCTCGAGGTGAGCAAGGGGGTGATGGTCTAGAACACTGACCTTCAAACGCAGTTGGCATCCTTAAGGGTTGAACTCGGCCAGAGGGAGGCAAGTGTCGTCGATCTAAGGGGTGAGCTGAGCGCCAATGCCGAAGAATTGAGTCATGCCGAGAAAGGCAGAATGGCCGTTGTGTGGCTGAAGCGGTGGCCTTAGAAGATGCCCTCCGCGTTTACAGGTCCAAGCGGGCTAATGAGGTGGAGACATCGGCGCTTAAAATGTGAATGTTACCTGTTGGGGGAGCGAGTTGTTCGCCGGTGGTCGTTATGGTATCTGCTTGCGCGACAATTCTATTCGCCCTTTCAACGGGTTTGTCGAGTATGTTATTTAGGGTACTTGTCAGCCACTCCTCCAGTAATTTTTTCACCGCTGGTAGCGCTTTCTCTGTTGTGGATGTGGAAGCTCCCCTTTCGCGTGAAGCGGTTATACTTCCATGAGGGGGAGGTGAATCACTCTGCCTGGGTGTATCACTTGGTGTCACATTCTCATCGTCTTCTCTGTCATCCTCGTTGATTTTGTTTAAGATATTGGTAGTGACAACCATTACTGCTTTCTGTCTTTTATCCCCTTTTCCTGTCATTGTTAGTTTGTGCAAACGAAAAAAAGATGGTTGTCCTTCTTTATGATCTAAAAGAAACTAAAATTTTAACTAAAACCTCCCCACAGATGGCGCCAATTTGTTTGACCAAAAAGTATTAAACTAATTGTTAAACTAATTAATGATGAGATAAATGGTGAATCCTAGTTAAATATAATAAAATCTAGACAAAGAACTTGGACTGATCCGTTGAATGAGGTCGCGTTTAAGAGTAACGAAAATCAGGCACATGTTCAATAACTATCAAAAAATGTTATAATAAGAACATGCAATAAATAATGACAATGGCAATAAATATAATAAAAAGGAATTTATCACCTAAATGTTAGATGGTTTGGGTGATTCTCCTTCTTGACAACAACGTGGGACAAAAGTAAATGAAGATGGATAAGGAATCTTTGGATCTTATTCCCAAAGAATGAGTAACGTGTGTGGAGCTGTAGAATCAATGAACAAGACAATATTTGTAAATTCTTCTTGGTCAACTCTTTACAAAGTGCTCTTATCAAGAAGTGAAGATCCCCTTTTTGTTCTCTATCACTTCCTATTTATAAGGGATATTTCCAAGAAACCCTAAAAAGTACAAAATAAGGAATATCCAAAGGAATATATCTTGTGTCCATTTCTAAACCTATCCTACCATTATTTCTTTACTCCAGTTACTCGTCCTTGACAATAGTCCTTCCGAGGACGACTTCCCGCTATTGTGCCGTGGTCGACCCCGTCCTCGACCCTGTTTATCTACCATTATCAAGTCGCCAAATTTAGACCAATACAAATTCCTCCTTGATATCGAATTCCAAAACTTTTCCAATTACATGTGAAAATTCTGTTTATAATCGGTGTCTGATATTAGTATATTGAACTGTGTGACCATTTCATCAAAATTTTTAAGCAATTAGAAATAATACATTTTTTATTATTTAATTATACCTTCAACATCATGTAAGCAACGTCAACAGATACGATAATGCTATTCATAGGTGGTGATTCAAAAGCTTTTTAGGGTAATGCTATTATTAGTAGCCTAGTTAAATGGAGCGGACAGATCTTGGACGAAATAGCTTTCATTTTGTATTGGGAAAATGACAGTACTCTGTAGGTGCTCTCAAATGTAAGTTATATATAAAAAATATATAAATTTTATATATTTTTTGTGGCTACTAAATATAAATGATTTCGAACGCGGCTAAAAGGGATGAAATTAAAAAATAGCCAGATTTATAAGTGGTAATTGAAAAATAGCTACATTTTCAAAAGTTGTAAGCATGTATTTTTTGACCCACGCAAATTTTTAAAGTTAGTTTTAGTATTTTAATATTTTAAAAAAAATATTTACTTGAGTTTATTTTAATATAATTTTAATCTATTTTACTTTTAATCTTAAGACATAAATTAAAAAACATAAAATAGTTTTATTTATCATGTTTCTCATATTTCTCTATTTTCACCTTTAGTTTAAGGTCAATTAGTATATTTATATTTATAATATTTTAATTGTACCATGACTTTAGCCTATTTTCTTTGCTTTTTTGCTTTATTATAACATTTGAATATACAAAAAAAAGTTTTATTTTAATATTTAGTTTATTTACTTAACTAAGTTTAATTAATATTTTTTATAAGATTTTTGAGTTTGTCTTTGTCCAACAAAAAAGTTTGTAGGCCCAAGCTGTGAGTCCATATCTTTTAACTTAAATCCATTACACTTGAGCCCAACTCCCTTAACATCTGACCCAGACCCGCCCCAATTTCCCTTTTAAATCACAGCTCTTTATTCCATTTGATCTAACGGCTATTATCCCTTCTCACACCCCAAATATAAACCAAACTATAACCTAATAAGCTAACCCTAGAGACAACTCCCCAGCCGCACCCCTTTCTTTACCAAACGCCTTTGCCGCCATCGACCCGCCACAACTCCATGCCAAACTCGTGCACATGATCCCTCCTCTCTCCCTTTGCCACGTATCCTAACGACTTGTGACAAACGAAATTATTCTTTCGGGATTTCACGCATGCTCTCTTATTTTTTTCTTTCAGATTTATGCTTTTTTGGCGAAAATAGGAAAAAATGTGGGGTATAGGATCGAGTCACACTCGATCTACTCCTTACATCTGTCTTATCTCGCCAATTCGAGTTTTTTTCTGGATTTTTCGGGTGATTTTCGGATTCTTTGGCATCCGAGGAAAGAAGGTTCGAGAGGCTATAAATTGGAGGATTTTTCTGAGAATTTTGGATAGAAGTTTCTAGGACGGAGATTGAGACAAAAATTAGGGTTTGAGAAATTAGCAATATTCTTCTCTAATTTTTCTGTTTCTTTGAACAATCATCAAAATACAAACGGAAAAAAAATCAATTTAGCCCTTTTCAATTTCGGATTTTATTTTTCAGATTTTTTAGGTTGGTTTAAGTATCAAAAAATACGTTTTTTTTTCTGCTCTTTCAATTTTCGGATTTTTGGGGGTTTCGAAGATGGAGTTCTATTGAGTCGAAGTGGTTTCAGTGCTGAGATCAATTCGAGTTTTGTTCGAGGTTCGTTTGAAGTTTCGGGCTGTGGTTTTTAGAGTGATTTAGTTGCTGTTTTAACTGGATTTCAGTCTCCGTTTGTAGCTGATTTTATTCACTTTGCTATTAAAGAAAATTGCCGAACAGGTTCGTTTGTTCTCTTCCTTATTCCCTTAGTGTTATAATGGTGAACTGAAGTTTCGGAAGAGCCATTTAGAGTAGTGAATGGTTTGTTTGAATTAATATAGAGTTGTGAAAGTTCTAAGATTTATTTTTGGATTTTTCCTTCCCACTGTGTTCTAGATGCTATTTTATTAATGTTCTTATGGAAAAAATCTATTGTAGTTTAATCCTCTTGAGATAGGTTTAAGGGATTTATTGTCATGTTCTTTCATTCTCTATGCTGAAATTGACACTTAGTTGATTTTTCTGCTCTTAGAAGTACCAGAACAGAACCTAAAAATATGAAGTTATTTTTAATAAAAATATTTTTGATCTATGATGTCAACCGTCAGAATATCAGGAACTAGTTTATCGACTCGTCATTTGGGATGATTCAGTTTCTGTGCTTTGGAGTTTGGCGTGAACAATTATTTGTCTTAGTTTGCCTACATAAAGTTTAAAGTATGATTGTTTTATCTGGTTGTGATTATGCGATAGTTTACAGTTAGATTAATAGCTTTTTTATTGTTTGAAATGATAATGTAGTATCCATATTTTATAATTATGGTTGGCAAATTATTATTATTTTTTTTTTCAAGTACAATGGGTTTTTTTTGCTTGTGATTAAGGGCATGAACCCATCTCAGAATATTTATAACTTTAGATTGCACCTTAGTAATGTTAAATTTCAATTTTGACGGACTTATAGCTCTTGTCATGTTTTGTATTCATTTTTCTTTGTTTTATTTCTTTACTGTCTGTTTTTTTGTTCGCCTGGTTGATTTGTTTGTTTGGGTATTTACTTGTTTGGGGTACTGCATCTGTGGAACACGATTACACCTCGAATGCTTGAATTGGGACATGGGAATGGGGAATGACCAAATCCCATCAGTAATTAATCGGTCTCATATTTTAGGACTACGTTTGGTCAAATGCATGAAATAAAAGTTTAAAAGGGTATGAACATGAAATCTCTTGTAGTAAAAGTACTCCATAATCACGGACCTTTTGACACACCATCGCTGAATTATGGATTACACAACTTATAAACACTTGGAGTGTGCTTTAGGCGCGATTAATAATAATCATCGTGGCTATTGGTACGGTTCTCGTGGCATTGTCACGATATGTAATTCCCAATTCGAGTGTGCGTTTCACGTGACTCAACTGTGACTTCAAACAATAATAAAAATTAACACGTTGTAGATTGCGGGTGCATTTCATGTGGTGCAATATGCGATGTGTGTAAACAACGAGTGTACGGACACGTAACCCGTCTCAGATTAATTCCATAAAAGTTTAAAATGCAGTAATATAATAAAAGCGGTAAAAGGAATAGAAAAGCACATAGGTTTTAAATGTGTACTAAATCAGATAATTAGGCCAATTATTAACAATTGAGCGACAATGCTAAACCCACAAAACTCGGAAGTGACTTACACCTTCTCCCGTATTAAAAGAATTTCTTACCCGGTCTTCTATGTTCGCAGATCATAAATAAGAGTCAATTTTCTCAATTTGGGATTTAAAACAAACATGTGACTTGGGACACCATAAATTATCCCAAGTGGCGACTTTGAACTAAATAAGTAATTTATTTCGATTAACGTTACTTTAATTAAAAAAACTCCCTATCCCCTCGAAAAAAAGAGGTGTGACAGCTCTGGTGACTTTGCTGGGGATAAGAATCCAGAATCTCTGGTTCAGGGTTCAGAATTTGATCTTAGAATAACTGTTATACTTGGCTCTTATTTATTATGTAATTTTTATGTGTTTGAGCCTAATGTGCAAAATGCCGCTTTTTATCGCTTTGATATTGATTGAATTGTATATAAACTGTTACGAAACCCTCTTCTCTCTAAGTCTTCTAAATCTTTTGGGAAGCGTGCGATTTACGTGGCTTCTTTTCTGTTAGAGTCATACTCTAATTTTAGAACGAGATTCGAACAAGTTGCAATACCGGTGAAGTTTCTGTATTCCCGGTACGCTGCCTCCCTTGGCTCGAGTGGTCCGCTTGGGTAAGCCAGGTCTAGAATAATGCACCCAGGTTTTAAACTTAGAATGACATAGCCTCATGCCAGATCCCTAGTAGGTACATTTGTTTGTATCACGTGCATTTGACTTTGGTGACTCAACATAGGGGTTAGGTCCATCTAGGATAGGTGCACCCAATTTAAAAGATCATCCTGATGCATTTTACGTGCAACTTGTGCATTTAATTTTTTCGGCTTGTATGTTGACCGGCTTCTAGAATAGGAAAAAGAAAATCGAGAAAAACGAAGAGTGAGGAAGGAGGGAAAATCACCCGGTTATGAAAACCCTAGTATTCAAAATATCTCAAAACTCTGCCAAAATATTTCTTGAAAAAAAAGGAAAGTCATTTCAAAATAAGTTATATTTCCTGTTGCGTCAAAACTACAAAACTACGCGAGTTTGATTCTCACCGGATGTGAGATACATGTACAACCCTCATCGGGTCTAGCCCGCTTTTGCAAAAAATAACCAAAAATACGAAATGACGTCATTTTGTCATAAATAAAGTTAGGCGATGTCGTTTTGTCCAAATAGCCAGAAATATCCCGACGGGATGCCGGAAAGCCATTTTGCAAGAATAGCCACCGATGGTCCTTTTTTAAATTTTTGGCCATTTAGCAAATATAACCCTAAAAGCTTCTCTGCCGAAGTGTTGAAGGGCCGTATTTGCGAAAATAGTCGGGATTTGTCTTAAGTTGGATTTTGCAAAAATAACTTTTCTTTCTTTTTGGTCAGTTTTCAAACAAAACTCACATGTTTTATCCAGTCATCCTAATTTAAAAATGTGCAGGATGAGCACTGATAACTATGGATTTTAACCTATTATGTGCTCTCTTTTGCTTAGGTTTTGGGTCGAAAATGCGTAAAGGTATTCCTGAAAACTGACTTAATGTGTTTGCTTGCAGGGTTTGGTCAAAATGAGGCAAAGAAGTCATAATTAACTCATGAAGGCGTTAAACTTGCACAAATCCAAAGCTGGGACTGGAGCGCTAACAGCGGCAGAAAAGAGCGGCCGCGTAAGGACCACCGTTGAGGCGGCCACAAGTATGCGGCCCGCAAAAGTGAGATTCAGAGAAGCTGTTTTGGGCACAAGATTGAAGGCTGACCGCGATGGAAAAGCGCGGATGTGGAATATCTGGCGCGGTCATGATGGTATTTTCGCTGAGAGCGTACTCCAAGGTTCAGAGACCCTGCAAGTTAAGTTTGACTGAAGAACATCGTCCCTGTCTAAATTACGTGGTGCGGCTTAAGCTAACGCGGACGCGGACGCGGACGCGGTGGATTTTACGCTGTCTGCAAAATAGGTCCCATTCCAGATTCAAATATGGAGAAACGCGGACCACGTTCATTATTACGCGCTTTGATAGCTCAAGCGCGGACGCGGTCAGAATTACACCTCCGCGAAATCTCCGCAGGGGCATTTTGTCCGAAAATTTTAGCCTAGTATAAATAGATATTTTTCACATTTTTAGGTTGAGTTATGTTTTGCTGAACACGTGAGACGACTAGTTTTACCTATTTGGGCAATTTTGTACATGATTTACCTTATAACTTTAGTTTTTCATCTTTTAATATAACATTATGGATTTTATCTTCTCTTTATCTTTGATTTCTTCTAGTTTCATGAGTAGCTAAATCCATAGCTAGGGTTGTGACCCAACCCTAGTGTGGATATTTAATGGGTCATGAATTTTAGGGCTTAATTGTTTATGGGTTAATAATATTTATCCTAATTCATGCTTTAATTGTAGAATTGGTGGTTGCAAATACTGATTTGTGCCTTTATGACTTAGACTCTTCTTGAGAAAGAGGGACTAAATCTAGAAAAATTAGGCTAACAAGGAATTTGGGTAAATTCAAGAGATTAATAGCCTCAATTAAAGGGTTAAACTTAGAGATAATAATACCCAACTTGGGCCAATATCATTTGTTATGCATGAACACCCGTTTGGACTTGAGAAAGCCAAATTGGGCAAAGTCACTCAAACTACCGAGAGGTATATAGTGAGCACTTATGTGTGATGGTTATATCACGACCCCGATCATAACAAGCTTGCCTTAAATTCTCGATACCCATTAGATATCCACCTAGGCGGAAGTCACTACCCTTTAAATCTTTGAAAACAACCAACAAAAACGTTGTACTTAGTTTTAACTATTGCATGTTATAGAATAGAAGTAGAAGTAGAAAATAAAACCAACCATTTGTGGAAGTACAATTAAGAGCAAAACCCGCATCTCTACTCGGATATAAACCTTCCTCCAAACTCATTAACTCCCTGTGGATTCGATCCCGACCTTTATTGGGTAAAACTGCATCGACCATCCTTGTTACTCTATAATAGTGCAGGTTTGAAACCGATCAATTTTTGGCACTGTTGCCAGGGAGTTAAATAGTTTTAGCTATATCTCAGAGTATTTGTGTGTTTTGTTTTTCTTTCCTTTCGATTTTCTAATTTGTTTTGAATTGCTTCTAGGTACAAAATGGCTCTTAACAATGATGCTCCCGAAAATTTGCCATTGGGGGAGGAGGTAAACGATGACAATGTGGATGAGATTCAACCCGAACCACAAGCACAAAGGAGAGGCCGTCCGCCTCATGATAATATTCCAAACCCTCCCCCACCTCCAGCAAGGGTAGCACACAGGTTGTTGCTCAACAAAGGATATGCAAGTGCAATAGTCCCGCCCCGGATTAGGGCGGGCAACTTCCAAATAACCAACGTTATGCTTACACTCTTGGAACATAGGGGTTTCTTCACCGGAGCTCCACACCAAAATACCTACAAGCATCTCAAGGGATTTGTTGATACATGCTGGGGGAGCAAGCAAACTAACGTTTTTGAGGATGCGTTAAGATTAAGGATTTTCCCATTCTCTCTAAGGGGGAAGGCTTTGGATTGGCTTGAAAGGTTGTCCAACCATTCCATCACTACTTGGGATGAGTTGGTTGAGAAATTCATAGCAAAGTTCTTCTCGCCGGGACAAATGGCAACACTGAGAGATGAGATCCTTGCCTTCAAACAAGAGCCAAATGAACCGCTTCATGAGATTTGGGAAAGGTATCGGACGATGGTGAAAGAATGTCCGAAGCAATGATCCAGCAAACATTCTACCATGGAATCAACAATACCAACCAGTGTGTAGTTAACCAACTCGCAGAGGGAAACTTCATGAACACACCTTATGCTGAGGCGTACGATATACTTGATGAGAGGGCGAATACTTCCTCAGAGTGGCAAAATCGAGCTAATATGCCACAAGATGATCCCAATGTCATTCACCTACACAAAGAGCTCCATAACCACTGCCAAGCAATAGCCGAGTTAACTACAACCATGAACCAGTTGGCCAAATCTCAATTGCAGCAAGTTCAAGGGCTAAAACAAGTGAATGCCATGGAAAGGGTAAATATGATGATCAACACGAGGAGGCAAAGAGATTAACAAAGTCAAGGAAATCCGGATCAATTTGAGCAAGGTGATGGTGGTTACAACCAAAATAACGGGTATGATGATCAAAGTGAAGAGGTTCGGCATGTGAACAACTACCAAGGACAACGGGGCAATGCTCTGAATCAACAACAACAGTGGAGATCCCAAGGAAATTGGGGAAATCAAAATCAACAAGGTAATAAGAACAGTGGAAACAAAAACAACCAAAGCAATTGGAGGAACAACAATCAAAATTGGGGCAACCAAGGCAACTGGGGTGGCAATAACAATAGCAATTGGGGAGGCAACAACAGCCAAGAGGGTTGGAATAATGGTAATCAGGGGAATTAGGGGACAAGCTTTCAAAGGCCTCCGATGTTTCAACAATCTAGAAACCCGCCTCCATTTCCATCACAAGGTCCTAGCTCATCCAACAATGAGATGGGACAAATTGAGTCAATGTTTGAGCAAATGATGAAGAAAAACGCCGACCCTGATGCCCAATTAGCATCCCACAATACTTCTATCCGCAACTTGGAGGTCCAACTTGGCCAAATTTTTCAAGCATTGAATACTCGCCCTAAGAGGGCACTACCTAGTGACACGGTCGTAAACCCGAAGGGATGGAACAATATGGGACATGCTATGGTGGTGACTACAAGGAGTGGTAGAGGTGGAGTTACTAGTACCTCTAATACAAGAAAGGTTATGAGTGATGATGTGTTGGTGCAAGAGGATGATGTGCAAAGCAATGATGTGCAAGTGACTGATGAGAATGTGAATGAAGGAGTGAGAATTGACATTGATGACAATGTGGAGGAGACACAAAATGATGTGAACCCGTCTAGGGAACACGCGATAGACATATCGGAAATGGTAGTGCCCAAAGTCAATGCTCCTTTGTCAAGGCCTCCTCCACCATACCTTCAAAGGCTTGCTAAACAAAACAATGAGAACCAGTTCAAGAAATTTATTGATATGATGAAAAGTTTGTCCATTAATGTGCCTTTGGTGGAAGCTCTAGAACAAATTCTAGGATATGCCAAGTTTATGAAAAAGTTGGTAACAAAGAAGAGATCCATGAATTGTGAAACGATCAAGATGACGCACCAAGTGAGTGCCATTATACATTCCATGACCCCAAAGCTAGAAGACCCTGGTGCTTTTACAATCCCGTGCACTATTGGTAGTGCCGATTTCGCCAAAGCTTTGTGCGACTTGGAGGCAAGCATTAACTTGATGCCATATTCTGTGTTTAAGACATTGGGGATTGGGAAACCAAGGACCACATCCATGGGATTGCAAATGGCGGATAGGACAATGAAGAGGCCATTGGGGATTATAGATGATGTGCTAGTGCGGGTCGACAAGTTCATACTTCCCGCGAATTTTGTGATTCTTGACTGTGAGGTTGACTATGAGGTGTCGATCATATTGGGGAGACCTTTCCTAGCTAAAAGGAAGGATTTAGTTGATGTGGAAGCAATGGAGCTCACCTTCCGGGTAGGTGATGAAAAAGCTGTGTTCCATGTTTGCAAGTCAATGAGGTAGCCCAATAGCAACGAAGTATGTTCATTTGTGGATCTTGTGATAAGAGGTGATTGTTGAAGACACTAGTGCTGTGATAAATGTAGAGGACCCTTTGTAAGCTGTGTTGTTAAACCATGATGTGACTAAGGATAAAGGCTTGGTGGAATATGTCAATACTTTGCAAGGAATGAGTGCATATACATATGAGCCTCAGAAACTTTCCTTGGATCTTGAGAACCGAAATACTCCACCAACAAAGCCCTCAATCGAGGAACCTCTCGTATTGGAGTTGAAGCCTTTTCCTTCACACCTCAGGTATGAATTATTGGGCCCTTGTTCAACTTTACTTGTTATTCTTTCTTCGTGCTTAACTAACGTGCAGGTAGATGCCACCCTTATGGTGCTCCAAAGAAGGAAGAAGGCAATTGGATGGACTCTAGATGATATTCGAGGGATAAGCCCCGCCTTTTGCATGCACAAAATTATACTTGAGGATGATGCCAAACACAGTGGAACATCAAAGGAGGTTGAATGAGGCCATGCAAGAGGTCGTCAAGAAGGAAATTATCAAGTGGCTAGATGCAGGGGTTGTGTACCCTATTTCGGATAGTTAATGGACTTCTCCGGTACAATGTGTGCCGAAGAAGGGGGGTATGACTATGGTCACAAATGAGCAAAATAAGTTGATCCCCACCAGGACTGTCACCGGATAGAGGGTATGCATGGATTACCGAAAGCTGAACAAAGTGACCCGCAAAGATCATTTTCCATTGCCTTTTCTTGACCAAATGTTGGATAGACTTGCCGGGTGTGCCTACTATTGCTTTTTGGATGTGTACTCAGGTTACAACCGGATTTTGATTTCACCAGATGACCAAGAGAAAACCACCTTCACATGTCTGTATGGCACCTTTGCATTCTCACGTATGCCATTTGGTTTGTGCAATACACCGGCTACTTTTTAGCGGTGTATGATGACAATATTTACGGATTTGGTGAAGGACTTCCTTGAAGTGTTCATGGATGATTTTAGTATTGTGGGTGACTCCTTTGAAGAATACTTGAATAATATTGACAAGGTTTTGGCCCGATGTGAAGAGACCAACTTAGTACTTAATTGGGAGAAGTGCCACTTTATGGTTGAGGAGGGCATTTTCGTCGGCCATAAGATCTCGAAGAACGGTATTGAAGTGGACAAAGCGAAGATTGAAGTGATTTCAAAACTCCCTCCTCCTACTTCCGTCAAAGGAGTTATGAGCTTTATTGAGCATGCGGGGTTCTACCGAAGGTTCATCAAGGACTTCTCAAAAGTGGTGAATCCCTTATACAAGTTGTTGGAAAATGATGCAAAGTTTGTGTTTAATGATGATTGTATGAAAGCTTTGAGCTTCTCAAGTATAGATTGACTACCACTCCCATCATCATCGCACCCAATTGGAGCTTACCATTTGAGCTCATGTGCGATGCTAGTGACGTTGCAATTGGAGCGGTTTTGGAGCAAAGGATCAACAAGATATTTTATCCGGTCTATTATGCAAGCAAAACGATGAATGATGTCCAAGTCAATTATACGGTGATCGAGAAAGAGTTACTAGCCATTGTCTTCGACATGGAAAAGTTCAGGCCATATCTCATGGGTACCAAAGTGATTGTGCACACCGATCACGCGGCACTCCGTTACTTGATGACAAAAAGGACTCTAAGGCTAGGTTGATGAGATGGGTTATACTGCTTCAAGAGTTTGACCTTGAAATTATTGATCAAAAAAGATGTGAAAACCAAGTGGCGAACCACTTGTCCCGCTTGGAAGAGGAGGGGAGGCCCCATGATGGCCTCAAAATTAATGATTCGTTTTCGGATGAACAACTCTTCTCCGTGTCTTTGAACAATATGCCTTGGTTCGCCGATGTGGCTAACTTTCTTGTGACCAACATTGTTCCAAGTGAGCTCTCTTCTAACCAAAGGAAGAAGCTTAAATGGGACAGCTTGGATTATTACTGGGACAAGCCTTATCTTTTCAACATTTGTAATGATGGTGTGATCCGGAGATGTATTTTGGAAGAGGAGCAAATGAGTATTCTTGATGCTTGCCATTCCTCGCCTTATGGTGGTCATCATGGTGAGGCGAGAACTGCTTCAAAGGTTCTCAGCTGTGGATTTTATTAGTCTACCCTGTATAAAGATGCTTGTGAGCTTGTTAAGAGATATGATGAGTGTCAGAGAGCTGGTGGAATTTCCAAGAAGGATGAGATACCTCTCACCATTATTCTTGAGATTGACATTTTGACGTGTGAGGCATTAACTTCATGGGACCATATGTGAGTTCATGTGGTAACACTTACATTCTAGTTGTTGTTGATTATGTTTCTAAGTGGGTTGATTTTGTGGCTTTGCCCAACAATGAGTCACGGAGTGTGGTGGCGTTCTTAAAGAAAAATATCTTCACAAGGTTTGGCACTCCAAGGGCGAACATCAGTGATGGGGGTTCTTATTTTGCAACAAGGCCTTCAATACTTTACTCTCCAAGTATGATGTCAATCATAAAGTGTCAACCCCTTATCATCCCCAGGCTAGTGGACAAGTTGAGGTCTCCAACAAGAAGATCAAGAGTATTCTTTCCAAGACTGTCAATGCAAACTGGACTGATTGGTCAAGAAAACTTGACGATACTCTATGGACCTATAGAACAGCTTTCGAGACTCAAATTGGTATGTCCCCATATCGGTTGGTATTTGGGAAAGAATATCACCTCCCGGTTGAATTAGAGCATAAGGCCATGTGGGCGCTAAAGAAGTTAAACCTTGAATGGGATGTAGCTGCAAATCTCCAGGTAGAGCAACTAAATAAACTTGATGAGTTCCGGTTTCATGCCTGTTCCAACTCGTCCTTATATAAGGACAAGATGAATTACTTACATGACAAATATGCCCAAAACAAGGAATTCAAGGAGGGTGACTTAATTCTTCTATTCAATTCTCGGTTACGACTGTTTTCGGGAAAGCTCAAGTCAAAATGGAGTGGTCCTTTTGAAGTGGTGCATGTAACTCCGTTTGGTGCTCTTGATTTGAAAAACAAAAATGATGAAATCTTCTGAGTAATGGGTACCGAGTGAAGGACTATCTTGGCAAGTTTGATGATAGCCACGTGGTGGCAATGATCCATTTCAAGTGATTGATGGTAACATGCATCGTATCGCGACGTTAAATAAGGCGTTTCTTGGGAGGCAACCCATGTGTTTTTCTTTTTTTTTTTGATTTTTTCTTAGTTTAGGCATTATTTTGAACTAATTGGTTGTGAAGTTTGTGTAGGAATTGTTTGTGCAGTACAAGACTTTGGCTGGTAAAATTTGCCTAAGTATGGGGAAGTCCGCGGACCACGCCCAAAAAATTGCGATCCGCATTAGTAGTACGCAGATGCGTACTTGAAGAGCCCAAAATAACAGTTCTCTGAAGTTGAGTTCGCGTCCGTGTTCAAAATTTGGCGGTCCGTGGAGGATTCCGCGGCCGTGCTCATAATTTCGCGAACTGCGGTTAGTTGTTTGAGGATATCCTTCATCAGGTAAAAGAACGTAGACCATGGTAGAATTTTGTTGCCGTGCTCAGGTAAGTTGGTGGGGTCTACAAGTGTTAAGTATAAATAGGAGGTCTTTAGACCTTTTACCCTTTTCGAACCCTGATTTCCCACCGAGATATAGTACTGTTCATCATCATTTCTGTGGCTTTCAATCTCATTTCACTAATCAAGAGTCAAATTTCCTTTCAATTTCACAACTGGTATGCTCAAATCATCGCATTTGTTTTAATATTTTTGCTTTTGTTCTTTCTTAGTTTTAATTCTTTCTTTTTAGTTAGGGTTTTAATACTTGTCATAATCTCAAATTGATACCTAAAATTCATGTGGGAAATTTTTACATGCTTAATGGGGGATAAAGTTATTAACCATGCTTGTAATTGCACCTATTTTTGCACTTAGTGAAAACCCTAGGTTACAAATATTCCTCAGTACCTATGCCTTTTCAATTTTGCGGACCGCTGTCTATGGTCCCTAATTTCTGGAAACTGTGTGTGTAAGTTCGCAGTCCACGGTTAATTTTTCGTGGTCCGCGATTGTTTCTTCGCGGTCGCGGCCAAATTTTCGCGCTCCGCGGTGATCAAAGTTCAGAGAGTTAGGAGTCTGATCCTAACCTGTTCGTGGCTGTAGTTACTTGTTCGCGGTTCGCGTTGGGCGTTTCACGGTCGCGCTTGCTTTTTTGCGGTCCGCGATGCCTAGTTCTGGGAAGCAGTTCTGCATTTCAACAGTAATGTTTTAATTCACTTAAAGCTTTGTTCTAACTGGTGCTCTTTGCTTGTTTGCTACAGACAATGTTCCGATCCAGAGGTGGAAGTGATAAACCTAAAGGGAGGGCAGAACCCTCCCGAGGTAGGGGAAAAGGAAAGACCAAGTTACCACTAGCAGTCCAAAAGTCCATTGGGAAGATGCGAGCTGCCATCAAAGCTGCGGATAGAGCAGCGGACCACTCAGATACGAGTGAGTATGTCCCTTTCCGAGAAGCTTCGGAAGGTTACTCTGTGCCCGCCCATATCCCCACAGATTTCCCGGGGAAATACCATTTGAGAGATGAAACTACCTGTCCTTCTGAGTTGTCTGATGGCTCAGAGGAAGGTAGTGAGGCTTCGGGATCATCTTCCTCACCTGCTGCTTTGGGGTTTGGAAAGATCAAGAATTCGGAGGTGTGGAAGCACAGATTTGGCGATGAGTTAGCCTACCAGAAATTCCAAGAATGGTGGCCCCAAAGGTCACTCACCCTTGAGAGGCAATTCATAGAGTGGGACCTTTTTCCCCACAATCCAAATGTAAAAATGCAATTTGAGGATAGAGTAGGGTGGAAATGGTTCACCAGCAAGGCTCCGGATGCCAATGAATTTCTTGTCAAGGAATTCTATACTAATGTTGCCCACATCAAAAAGGGCACCACTGTGACAAATGTCCGGAATTTGAGGATCCGATTTGATGGCCAAACATTGAATGAGTATGCTAGTTTTGAGAATGTGGAAGCTGTGCAATATTTGGAAAAGTTGGCACTTGGTGAAGCAGCCCGGCCATGGTTGGCGGAGATATTAGTCCTGGGATGACACTGGCATGGCTCACAGCAGGGTTCCCAATAGCAAGAAGCACCCTCAGCTTTGAAGCCAAAGGGTGGTCCACCTTTTTGCAGCCGGCTGGATCCGTGTCAGCATGACAGTGTCCGTCCACTCACCCGGTGTATCTTGATAGCCTCCTTCATGGCGGGTTATCCCATCAATATGGGGAACCTCATGTATTACAACATCACAAAGGCAGTGGGGAAGGATTAAAGATCCTAGCCCTACCCTAATTTCATCACCATGTATTTTGAGGACCAGGGAGTTGAGAAGAAGAATTATGACACTAAGACAAAGCCAAAGCAGCCCTTCTCATGGTACAACACCAAAGGACCGGAAAACCCTAAAGCAAAGGGTAAAGATGTTATCCCCATTGGCCTGTCTGAAGAGCCAGGGGTAGTGGCCGTCGGGTTGGAGCCATCCACAGTAGGGGGATCCTCATCTACTATACCTCCTCCTTCATCTGGGCGATCCATCACCATGCCATTGTCAGTGCCATCTTCTTCTACCTACCCCCAGACTGCACTGTGGCTTTCTCAGACTCTAT
This sequence comes from Nicotiana sylvestris, assembly GCF_000393655.2. NCBI lineage: Eukaryota > Viridiplantae > Streptophyta > Magnoliopsida > Solanales > Solanaceae > Nicotiana > Nicotiana sylvestris. The sequence goes on from NC_091058.1 coordinate 96,353,758, forward strand.
TCAGTATCAACAACTGGATGCAGGCAGCTACATCAAAGCTGTCTGTCTTATCCAGTGCAGAAGCAGCTCAGTCAGCTCCGGCACAGCCCCAAGTGCCTTTATCAATGGAGGAATTATTGAAGGAGCTTCTGGACAACCAAAAGAAGCTCCTGGACAACCAAAAGCAAATCATGGACACTTTGGCTATTCAGGGAAAATCTATAAAGGACCTGGGCAAACAAGTCAAGAAGATTAAGAAGACTCGGGCTTCAAAAGAATCAGTGGAGCATCTTAGGCAGGATGTACAGAGGTTCATGATCGGGTCCAACCCTGTACCACTATAGAGTGGCGAGAGCGGTCGATGCAACTATTACCCAAGAAGGTCGGGATCGAATCCACAAGGAGCTAATACAATGTTTGGAGTTGGATTCCTATCTAAACTAGCAGTGTGTAGTGCTCTTGATTACACTTCCATTCATGTTTGTTTGTTTGTCACTTCTAATTTTATACTAATGATGTGCGAAATTAAGCTAAGTATATATGTTTGTAGGGTTTTCTCAATGGGTAAAGAGGCACTAGGGAAGTGACTTACTCCTAGGTGAGTATCTAACGTGATTTAGAACTTAGGGCAATAATGTTATAGTTAGGATCATGCTATAGCCAATGCACGAAGCTACTCACTCTATACCTCTCGGTAGTAAGAGTGACTTTGCCCTAATTGGCTTTCTCAAGCTCAATTGGGTGTTCAATTTGTGCAAGCAATGTTGGCTCAAGTCGGGTATTGCTATCTCTAGGTTTAACCCTTTAATTGGGGCTATCAATCTCTTGAGTACACCCCAATTCCTTGTTGGCCTGAAATTCCTAGACTTAGTCTTTCTTTCTCAAGAAGAGCCTAAATCAAAAAGGCACAAATTAGTGTTTGCAACCACTAATTCAACATAGAAAGCATAAATCAGGCCAAATAACACACCCATAAACATCTAAGCCCTAAAATAAAAGACCCATTAAATACCCACATTAGGGTTGAGCCACAACCCTAGCTAATGAGTTTAGCTACTCATATTTGAAGAAGAAATCATAGATTGAGATGAAGAATAATCCATAAATTGTAATTACAAGATAATATACTAAGATTAATTGCTAAGTAAGCTACAAAATTACTCAAAATGGGAAAAAATCGTCGTTCACATGCTCACTACTGATAAGATGACCTAAAAATATGGAAAGAAAGTATTTATACACAGCTAAATTTCCCAAAAAAATGCCCCTAACGGAGGTACCGCTGACAGCGAAAAATGGACTGCTGCAGCGGTGAGGCTACCGCGGCCGCGGTAAATCAACCGTGGACCGCGATCTTCAACTTTTGGCTCAACTGCAGGTTCTCTGAACTTCTTCTCTGCAGACCGTGATAAATTGACGTCTTTCGCGGTAGAGGCACCGCGATCACATAAAATCACCGTGGACCGAGGTAGCTTGAATTCCAAAAATGCCAACTCTCTGAATCCTTCCCACTGTGGACCGAGACAAAAGGACCATGGTCGCGGTGAGTCTTCTGCGACTCTTGTGGATTTTATGTTGTAGTACTGCTTTGACTTGGTTTTGAACTTATACAGGTTTCACTCCTTTTTTGAGCTGGTTATGACATTCTTGTCCCTTTTTGACCAAACACTACAAGCAAGCACAACAAGTTAAATTTTGGGGTATACTTATACACATTTTAGTCTAAAACTCAAGCAAAAAGGAGCATAAACTAAACTAGAATCTCTAGTTATCAACTCCCTCAAACTTAAGCTTTTGCTTGTCCTAAAGCAAATAAAGTAATTCCTACCTCCTCAAGATAAAAGAAAGGAAAATTCAGCTGTTCTAAAGTAGCCTCATGCCATAGTGCGACACAAAAGCACCATGGCTATAGTGCGACACAAAAGCATCAAAAATTGACTCAACTCATCAAGGAAACTCTTTCTGTAACATTGGTCGCTGTGGAACCCAAACTCATACTCCTCAACTCTCCATAATCAAACCTCACTTTAGATTGTATCACTCAGAACGAGGATTGTAGAAAACACACTCATCTCTCTCAAAGGAAGGTCACAAGTCCTGTTCTAAGTACTATAAGCTTGTCCCTTATGTGAGTCACTAGTAATGTATGCTCACTCAACTCAAGATCATAAAGGGCTTTTGTGGGAATGTAATGAAGGCTTTTGGTTCAGGGTAGGATATATTGGTCTAAAAAGGTTTCATCTTCTCTTAAGCACTTCATTTACTTCATTTTGGCACACATTTTCTTGACTCTTTGAGTCATTTACTTCTTATTTAGAGGCTAGAGAGACACACTGTCACTCTTTCTTGTTCATTGCAATTCTTTTTCTCCTTTTTAATCTCTCCATGCCTTTCATCTTTTGCTTTTGTTTAAACCCTTCATTTCTTCTACATTGTTCATTTTCTTGTTGAATCTTTGGCTTCTTTTTTTTTCTTTTTTTATTTCTCTTTGTCTTTCCTTTTCTTTATTTTGTACCTTACATCACTTTTTCATTCCTCATCTTTCCTCCCAAACTTATGCTTTTGCCTTGTGCTAAGGAAAGATAGGGTGCCAAGAGAGGATCATTTTAGAAAGGATAAAGGTTTGTATCATGGTTATTGAAAGAATAAGGGCTAAGGCTCAACAGGGTTGACTAGAGATAATATCATTGGTAGGCTATGGATGTTTTCAAGTTTCATTTGGAATCAAAGAGAGCCTATAATCACTTCCCAAGCCGAGCTACACTTAGGATGTCGCCTAGACAAACATTCAGGGTAAGTTCTAGACTTATTGACACGGAAATTGGACTTGAAAATCAATACCTCACCACACAAGCTATAGTATTGCTAAAGAAACATAGTTGGGGGCCCACAACAACTTAGCTAAGATTTGAGCAACACAAATGGTTCCGAGAAACCAGTCGGTGATTGTTTAGCCAATACAAGAGTCTCAAGGTCACAACTATCACCATTCTATACACAACAATTTGTTTTTAACCATAAGGTTAAATGTAAATGTGTTATGCCCAAGTGAAGCTTTGCCTGAGGCAACATTACTTACTAACTACTATTTACACAAAAACAAAAAGAAAAACGGACTCAAACCCTTAAGAAGGTTGTCATGCCATCCATCATCGGGAAGAGCCACCTGGTTCACACAAACTCCGCATTTGGAAAGGACCGTGTCATTAAGAAAACCAAAGTCTTATTGATCATTAAAACTTGAAAAATAAGAAGCTATGAACCGAAAAAGAAGCTATCAAATGAAATAAGAAGCTATACTATTAAGGAAATTGCAAACGAAGCTATGAAGTAAAATGCGGAAAGTAACTAAATATGTACAAAAGGGGGGTTTAGATGAATATACATAAGAATGAATGAATATATACATGAGAGTAACTTTATATACAGACCAAACTAGAATCAATAACGAAAAGTAAAATAAAAAGTAAAGTTTCATACATACCAAAAGTGAAAAATAAGCATAAAGAAAGAAAATAGTGTCATAATTACAGTCCAACTATCAAATCAAAAATCTAAGTAGGGACACCCACTCAAATGAAAGCTAGCATTGTCCTCAATGCTAACTAACCAAAAATAAGCTCAAAAAGAAAGATAGAGAGTGAAGAAAACTCCCTATGGATCCTCCGTCTGCATAGGGTCATGTGGTAGCACGGGATCCTGTGGCTGGGCACTTGGATCAGCTGTCCCGGGAGCCTGTGGCCGAGCACCTGGATCAGCTGTCCCGGGAGCCTGTGGCTGGTCAGAAGCAGCACCCTCCATCTCTGCCAACTCAATCTCAACATCGTTCACCTGGGGATCATCCTTCTCCTCTTTGGGTCTCTCTCAAGCTCCTGCTCGGAACCTGCTCTGTCTCAACTGCTGGAGGCTGATCATGCAATATCAGCTCCAAAGGCAAATGATCAGCTGCCTTCATCTTCTCCACTTCGCCCCTCAATTCCTTGACCGACTCCTTCGATGGCCCTGTATGCTTCAGCTTTTTGTGTATTTGCTTAGCTCTTTCAATGTTTTCCTTGTTCAGCAAGAGCATCCATTATCGGCTTTTGGTTATCAAGGAGCTTCTTCTGGTTGCCCAGAAGCTCCTTGAGAGTCTTCTCTATCGAAGCTGGCACCTGTGGCTGTGGGGGCACTGACTGCACTGCACTGAACTAGAAAGTACAGACAACTTAGAAGTTGATGCCTGCTTCCAGTTGTTGATACTAGAGAGTGTTTGGTTCAATCTGTGGGAAGTCTATGGGTATGCTGAGGATGATGGAATGTATGGAAGGGTGGAAGTAGATGGTCCGGTGGCAGGCTCTGGTATGGTAGTAGAAGGCTGAGAGGAAGTGACTACTACTACTGGCTCTTCAGACTGGCCAGTAGAAGTAGTGGCTTTGCCTTTAGTATCTTTGTCTTGGCATTGTCATCTGCCTTGAGGCTGTACCAGGAAAAGGGCATCTTGGGTTTCACCTTCACGTCAAAGTTCCTTTTCTCCACATCCCGGTATTCCAAATACATTGTAAGGAAATTTGGGAAGGGGTATGATCTGTCACCCTCATTGACCACCCTAGTGATCACCCTAGACATAACATTCCCGACATTGATCGGGAACCCCGACAAAATAGACGCAATCAATATCGCACGGGAGACCGGCATAAAGTTTTCATGAGTAGTGGGGTCCAGCCTACTGCATACAAAGGTCTCCCACCCTTTCGCCTCAAAATTGAGTTTTCCTCAAGATTGCAACTCCTGATGTCAACCATGCTGAGGTGGTGCCCGGGAGAGCCAAGTATGATGCTAACCATGGACATGCTGCCTCATCAAGTGCCAATTTCTCCAAGTACAATGATTAATCTTCCTCAGGAAAGCCCAGGTACTCATTGATTGTCTTCCCATCAAACTTCACATTCAAGTTCCGCACTTTAGTCACTTTGGTGTCCTTCTTGATGTGGGAAACATTGTCGTAAAACTCTTTGACTAAGTGCTCGTTTGCCTCTGACACCTTGCTAGTGAAGTAATCCCACCCCACTCGTTCAGTGAATTGTTGTTTCACGTTGGGGTTGTGCGGCAGGAGACCCTCTCTATGAGCTGGTGCTCAATAATAAGTGACCTTAGAGGCCACCATTCCCGGAAGTTGTGATAAGATAGCTCACTAACAAACCACTTCTACCATACCTTGGGGTTTCTAGTTCTCTCCACACCCCCGAGTTGGGGCACACCCCCTCCATCTTCATCGGGTACCCCAACATCTACATCCTGTCCCGGTGACAAAGGTGTAGGTGAGGTTGAAGATGCACTATCATTGCTCTCAACTGAGCCCTCAGACGACTCAGAAGAAATCTGAACTGAAGCACGAGTAGTAGGAGAAGCCGGAGGTGCAGGTAAATCTCTCAAACGATGTCTCTCCGGAAAGTCAGGTACATACTCCAGCACTGAATCAGACTCAGATGCCTCCCGGGAAGGCAAATACTCACTTCCCTCGGAATGGGAAGCAGCTTTATCTGCAGCTTTGATGAGTTTTCTAGTTTCCCCAATTGCTTTCCGAGTTGCTGGGGTCAATTTGATCATACCTCGTCCCCTACCCCCGGAGGACTCTCCTCTACCCTTTTATTTGACACCACCTCCTCTGGATTTAATCCTTGTCTACAAGTATGTCAGGTGAACTTGTTAATGCAAAGACTGGAAGAAGCAGTGCAGAAAATAGTAGACAGTGTAAAGAAAAATTGCAGATCGCGGTCCGCGAAAAATGTAATGCGGTCGCGAAGGCTACACCGTGGACCGCAAAAAATCAACCGCGCATCGCGGAGAGGTTGGACTCAGACTACCCACTCTCTGATTAAATGTCATCACGGACCGTGAAAAATGGAGCGCGGCCACAGTAAGTGCATCGCAGACTGTGAAAAATGCCACCGTGGACCGCAGTTATCAAGACTTGAAAATCTCTCAAAAGATAGGTGACCGCGGACCGCAAAGGTCAAATTTGGGCTCAACACCTAGGGTTTCCAATTTTTCGTGCATTTTAGCATTAATCAACATATTATCAACCCACTAGGTAATTAATCACCATTTTCTGCCTAATTAAAACCTAATCTAATTAACATTATAGAACCCTAAGTCAAAAATAGAAAGAAAAAGGAAGAAGAAGAAGTAATAACACCAAATTAAAATAAAAAAGAAAATAAAAATAAAATTAAAGACTAAAGGTAGATTTGAATTACCAGAAGTGAGATGCAACACAAATAAAGCTCCGTTCTTGTGCTATGCAAATTAGTGCATGAGTGAACAGTAGTCTATAGTGATTGAGAGTTGAAAGGGCAAAAAGTGTAAAAGGGGGCCTGAGGTCCTATTTATAGACAAGCCCTGGGACCCACTAATCCTTACCTACCGCGGTCGCGGTAAGTGCACAACGAACTGTGGTTAACTTAGAAGGGTTGTTGCTTTGAGACCACCGTGGACCGCGAAAAATGCTTCGCGACAGCGGTAACCCTCTGCGGTCCGCGAAAAATGCACCGTGGCAGCGGTTAAAACTTTAGAGAGCCTCAACTTTTGACCTTTTAGCATTACGGACCACAATCAAATTCCGCCTCCGTGATAAGGCCACCGCGGACCGCGAAAAATGAAGCACGACCGCTATTCAAACTTCAGAGAGTGACATTTTTCCAGCTTAGTCCTGCACTGCATCAAACATCCCTATACATATCTCACAACCAGTTAGTTCAAAAGCAAATCCTACACTAAGAAGAAAATCAAAGAAAAACAAAAAGACAAATACATGGGTTTCCTCCCAAGAAGCGCCTGATTTAACGTCGCAGCACAACGCAGGTTACCATCAATCACTTGAGATGGATCATTGCCAGCACGTGGCTGTCATCAAACTTGCCAAGATAGTGCTTGACTCTATGACCATTAACTCTACAGATCTCACCATTTTTGTTTTTCAAATCAAGAGCACCAAACGGAGTCACAAGCACCACCTCAAAAGGTCCACTCCATTTTGATTTAAGCTTACCCGGAAACAGTCGTAACCGAAAATTGAACAAAAGAACCAAATCACCCACTTTGAACTCCTTTCCACGAGCATACTTATCATGAAGGTACTTCATCTTGTCCTTATACAAGGATGAACTGGAGTAGGCATGAAACCGGAATTCATCAAGCTCATTAAGCTGCTCCACCCGAAGATTTGCTGCCATATCCCATTTAAGATTTAACTTCCTCAAAGCCCACATGGCCTTGTTCTCTAACTCGACCGGTAGATGGCAAGCTTTCCCAAACACCAACCGGTACGGAGACATACCAATCGGAGTCTTGTAAGCAGTCCTATAAGCCCAAAGAGCATCATCCAATTTCTTTGACCAATTGGTCCTATTTGCATTGACCGTGTTTGATAATATACTCTTGATCTTCCGGTTGGAGACTTCAACTTGCCCACTATCTTGAGGATGGTAAGGGGTAGAAACCTTGTGATTGACACCATACTTTGCAAGCAAAGTGTCAAATGCCTTATTGCAAAAATGAGACCCTCCATCACTTATGATTTCTCTAGGAGTGCCAAACCGAGTAAAGATACTCTTCTTGAGAAAGACCACAACACTCCGGGCTTCGTTGTTGGGTAAAGACACGGCCTCAACCCACTTTGAAACATAATCAATAGCCACAAGAATATGCGTGTTGCCACAAGAGCTTACAAACGGACCCATGAAATCAATGCCCCACACATCAAATATGTCAACCTCGAAGATAGTGGTGAGAGGCATATCATCCTTCTTTGAAATTTCACCCGCTCTTTGACATTCATCACATCTCTTCACTAGTTCACTTGCATCCTTGTACAATGTGGGCCAATAAAAACCACAAATCAACACCTTTGAAGCTTTCCTCGCCCCACCATGATGACCACCGTAGAGCGAGACATGACAAGCATCTAGAATACTCAATTGCTCATCATCCGGAACACATCTCTGGATCACACCATCATTACAGATTTTGAACAAGTACGGCTCATCCCAGTAGTAGTCCAAGCTATCCCGTTTAAGCTTCTTGCTTTGGTTAGAATAGAGCTCATACAGAACAATACTGGTTACAAGGAAATTGGCAATATCCGCAAACCAAGGCATACTATTCACAGACACAGAGAGGAGTTGCTCATTAGGAAATGAATCATCAATCTCGAGGCCATCACGGGGCATCCCCTCCTCCTCCAAGCGGGACAAGTGGTCCGCCACTTGGTTTTCACACCCTTTCCGGTCCATAATCTCCAAATCAAACTCTTAAAGCAATAAGACCCATCTCATCAACCCAACTTTGGAATCCTTCTCCGTCATCAAGTAGCGGAGTGCGGCATGGTTGGTATGCACTATCACCTTGGCACCCATGAGATAAGGTCTAAACTTCTCCATTGCGAACACAATAGCCAACAACTCTTTTTCCGTCACCGTGTAATTTAGTTGAGCATCATTCATTGTTTTGCTTGCATAATACACCGGGTGAAAAATCTTATTCACTCTTTGACCCAAAACCTCTCCTACTGCAACATTGCTTGCGTCACACATGAGCTCAAAAGGTAAGCTCCAATTGGGTGTGTTACTAATGAGAGTGGTTGTCAATTTGTACTTGAGGAGTTCAAAAGCTTTCATACATTCCTCATTGAACACGAACTTGGCATCCTTTTCCAATAACTTGCACAAAGGATTCACTACCTTAGAAAAGTCTTTGATGAATCTTCGGTAGAACCCCGCATGCCCAAGAAAACTTCTAACCCCCTTGACAGAAGTAGGAGGAGGAATATTTGAGATCACTTCAATTTTAGCCTTGTCCACCTCTATGCCATGCTTTGAGATCTTATGGCCGAGTATAATGCCCTCCTCGACCATAAAGTGGCATTTTTTCTAGTTAAGCACAAGATTGGTCTCTTCACACCGGGCCAATACCTTGTCAAGATTCTTCAAACATTCACCAAATGAGTCACCCACAACACTGAAGTCATCCATGAACACCTCCAAATGTCCTCAACCATGTCGGTAAATATGGCCATCATACACTGCTGGAATGTAGCCGGTGCATTACACAACCCAAATGACATCCTAGAAAAGGCAAAGGTACCATACTGACATGTGAAGGTGGTTTTCACTTGATCTTCCGGAGCAATCAAAATGTCGTTGTACCCAGAGTACCCATCCAAGAAACAGTAGAAGGCACGCCCAGCAAGTCTATCTAGCATCTGGTCAAGAAAAGGCAATTGAAAGTGATCCTTGCGGGTCACTTTATTTAACTTGCGATAATCCATGCACACCCTCCATCCGGTGACAGTCCTGGTAGGAATCAACTCATTTTGTGCATTGGTAACCACGGTCATACCACCCTTCTTCGGCACACATTGCATCGACGAAGTCTAGGAGCTATCCGAGATGGGGTACACAACCCCTGCATCCAACCACTTGATCACCTCCTTTTTCACAACTTCTTGCATAGCCTCATTCAATCTCCTTTGATGTTCTACGGAGGGCTTGACATCTTCCTCAAAAATAATCTGGTGCATGCAAAAAGTGAGGCTTATCCCCCGGATATCAGCTAAAGTCCATCTGATTGCCTTCTTCTATTTTTGGAGCACCGCCAATGTGGCATCTACCTGCATGTTAGTAAGACAAGAGGAAAGGATAACTGGCAAAGTTGAACTAGGGACTAAGAATTCATACCTGAGGTGTGGAGGCAACGACTTCAACTCCAACATGGGAGGTTCCTCGATTGAGGGCTTTATTGGTGGAGTCTTCCTATTCTCAAGATCTAAAGAGAGCTTCCGAGGCTCATAAGAGTAAGAGCCCATTCCATGTAAAGTATTGACGTACTCCACCCAACCTTCATCCTCATTTACATCAAGATTCAACAATACCGCTTCTAAAGGGTCCTCCACATTGATCATTGCACTTGTATCATCAACTATCACTGCTATGACAAGATCTATAAAAGAGCACACTTCAGTAACTGCTATGACAAAATCTACAAAAGAGCACACTTCAGTACTATTGGGCTGCTTCATTGACTTGCACACATGAAAGACTACTTTTTCATCACCTACCCGGAAGGTGAGTTCCCTGCTTCTACATCAACTAAGGCCTTCCCAGTTGCAAGGAAAGGTCTTCTCAATATGATCGGAACCTCATAATCAACCTCACAGTCCAAGATCACAAAATCAGCAGGAAAAATAAACTTGTCCACCCGAACAAGAAAATCATCTACAATACCAAGTAGACTCTTCATAGTTCTATCCGCCATTTGCAATCTCACTGAAGTAGCCCTCAGTTGCCGAATACCCAAAGTTTTGAACACGGAGTAAGGTATCAAATTTATACTTGCACCCAAATCGCACAATGCCTTTGCAAAATTAGCGCTCCCAATGGTACACGGGATGGTGAAAGCACCGGGGTATTCAAGCTTTGGAGCCATCGAGTGCACAATTGCACTTACTTGGTGAGTCATCTTAATGGTGTCACAGTCCATGGATCTCTTCTTAGTCACCAAGTCTTTCATGAACTTAGCGTAACCCGACATTTGCTCAAGAACTTCCACCAAAGGAACATTGATTGATAAGCTATTTATCATGTCAATAAATTTTCTAAATTAGTTCTCATTCTTTTGCTTCGCAAGCCTTTGAGGGTAAGGTGGATGAGGCCTTGGCAAGGGAGCCTTATCCTTGGGCACTACCGTGTCTGGTATGTCTATTACGTGATCCCTAGACGGGTTCACGTCATCTTGGGTCTCCACCTCATCATCATGAACATCAATCCTCACTTTTGCATTCACATTCTCTTCTCTCACTTGCTCATCAACTAAAGGAACATCATCATCTTGCACTCGAATCTCATCATTCACAATTTCCTTTTGCTTGGAGGTATTCACATCACCATCTCGACCACTTCTAGTAATTATCGCCATAGCATGCCTGGTGTTGTTCCCACCCTTTGGGTTTACTACCGTATCACTAGGTAGAGCACCCTTAGGATGAGTATTCAAAGACTGTGAAATCTGGCCAAGTTGAACCTCCAAATTCCAGATTGAAGTATTGTGGGATGCCAACTAGGCATCGGAGTTGGCGTTCTTCTTCATCATTTGTTCAAACATTATCTCGATCCTTCCCATCTCACTATTTGACGAGCTAGGACCTTGGGACGGAAATGGAGGTGGGTTGTTTGGTTGTTGATACATCGTAGGTCTTTGAAAGCCTTGCCCCCGATTCCCTTGATTGCCATTGTTCCAACCCCCTTGGTTGTTGTTTCTTCCCTAATTGTTGTTGTTGCCACTCCAGTTACCCTGATTGTTCCTGGTTTCCCCAATTTTGAATGTTGTTCCCCTAGTTGCTATTGCCTTGTTGGTTTGGATTCCCCTAATTTCCTTGGGATCTCCATTGTTGTTGTTGGGTAGGAGGATTGCCCCTTTGTCCGTGGTAATTGTTCACATATTGCACTTCTTCATTTTGCTCATCATAGCCTTCATCTTGATTGAAACCACCACTACCTTGGTCATATTGATCCGGACTACCTTGACCTTGTTGACCTCTTTGTCACCTTTTGTTGACCAACATGTTGACACCTTCCATAGCATTTACTTGTCTAGGAGCTTGAACTTGTTGCAATTGAGCTTTTGCCAACTGGTTCATTGTCGTAGTTAACTCTGCTATTGCATGTCCATGATCATGGAGCTCTTAGTGCAAGTGGATGACAGTGGGGTCACCCTGAGGCATATTGACTCCACTTTGCCAAGCTGAGGAAGTATCTGCCATCTCATCCAATATCTCACACGCCTCATTGTAAGGTATGTTCATAAAATTTCCCCCTGCCTACTACTTCACTACACACTGATTTGTTGTGTTAATGCCACAGTAGAATGTCTGCTAAATCATTGCCTCGGTTATGTCATTGTTCGGACATTCTTTCACCATTTTCCGATATCTCTCCTAGATCTCATGAAGTGGTTCACTAGATTCCTGCTTGAAGGCCAAAATCTTATCTCTCAAAGTTCTCATATGCCCTGGTGAGAAAAACTTGTCTGCCAACTCATCCCACGTAGTGATGGAATGGTTAGGAAGTCTTTCGAGCCAGTCCAAATTTTTCCCTCTAAGTGAGAAAGGTAATAATCTCAGCCCAAGTGCATCCTCTGACACATTTGTTTGCTTGCTTCCCCAACAGGTATCCACGAAGCCTTTAAGATATTTGTAAGCATTCTGATGGGGAGCACCTGTGAAATACCCTCGCTGCTCCAACAAAGTCAACATCACATTTGTAATTTGGAAATTGCCCGCCCGGATCCGGGGTGGGTAAATTGCACTAGCATATCTTTCATTTGGCAGCACCCGAGGAGCCACTCTTGGAGGAGGCGGGGAAGGTTCTGGAATATTTTCATTGGTCCGGTGGCCCCGTCTTTGTCCTTGAGGTGCTAGAAGCACCTCATTATCACCATTATCATCAACCTCCTCCCCCGGGATCACGTTTCCAAGAGGGTCATTGTTATTGTTCGCCATTTTGTACCTGAAGTGTCGACACACACAAATTAGTACTATAGAAGGAAAGAAAAACAAGACACAAAACTATTTAGATAGATAGACAAAATCGTTAGCTCCCCGGCAACAGCGCCAAAAAGTGATCGGGTCCAACCCTGCACCACTACAGAATGGCGAGAGTGGTCGATGCAGCTTTTACCCGAGAAGGTCGGGATCAAATCCACAGGGAGTTAATACAATGTTTGGATTTGGATTCCTATCTAAACTTGGATTTGGATTCCTATCTAAACTAGCAGTGTGTTGTGCTCTTGATTACACTTCCAATCATGTTTGTTTGTTTGTTACTTCTAATTTTATACTAATGATGTGCGAAATTAAGCTAAGTATATATGTTTGTAGGATTTTTTAAATGGGTAAAGAGGCACTAGGGAAGTGACTTACTCCTAGGTGAGTATCTAACGGGATGTAGAACTTAGGGAAATAATGTTATAGTTGGGATCATGCTATAGCCAATGCACAAAGCTACTCACTCTATACCTCTCGGTAGTAAGAGTGACTTTGCCCTAATTGGCTTTCTCAAGCCCAATTGGGTGTTCAATTTGTGCAAGCAATGTTGGCTCAAGTCGGGTATTACTATCTCTAGGTTTAACCCTTTAATTGAGGCACCGCGGTCGCATAAAATCACCGCAGACCGCGGTAGCTTGAATTCCAAAAATGCAAACTCTCTGAATCCTTGCCACCGCGGTCCGCGATAAAAGGACTGCGGTCGCGGTGAGTCTTCTGCAACTGTGGTGGATTTTATGTTGTAGCGCTGCTTTGACTTGGTTTTGAACTTGTGCAAGTTTTTACTCCTTTTTTGAGCTGGTTATGACATCCTTGTCCCTTTTTGACCAAACACTACAAGCAAGCACAACAAGTTAGATTTTGGGGAATATTTGTACACATTTTAGTCCAAAACTCAAGCAAAAAGGAGTATAAACTAGACTAGAATCCCTAGTTATCAGTTCACATTAGCTGGTGATATTCCACTGGATTTGCTCTTGTAGGAACATGTCACAATAGCACAGGCAGCAGAGCATGAGACACTAACAACTGGCCAGTTTGAGGAGCCGGCTGCCACTACACAGACTACTATAGAGATGATCCAGGTGCTCCAGAACCTCGTGGTCCCCCAGTCAGATTTGGAGATCCTGTTAGAGGACCCGGTGGGAGCTTTTGATCCTATGTAGTCCGAGGATCCCACTGATGTGCATGACCCGATGCAGACCACATAGGGAGTTTTCTTTACTTTCTATCCCTTCCCTGATCTTATTTTTTGCTTTTAGCATTGAGGACAATGCTAGCTTTTATTTGGGGGGGGGGGGTCCTATTTTGATTTGATGACTGACATGTAATAATTATGATACTATTTTTCTTTATTATTTTTACTTATCGTTATTTTTTACTTTTGTTATGTATATAACTTTACCATTCCATGTATATATTCATTCCCATTTTGTATATATTCGTTTCTTTCCATTATTGTACATATTCATTTTACTTTCCGTAGTTTACTTTATAACTTCTTGTATTCTTTTTCCTTAATAGCTTAGCTTTTTATTTCCTTTAGTAGCTTCTTTTTGAGTTCTTAACTTCGTGATCAATAAGTCTTTGGTTTTCTTAATGCCACGTTTCTTTCCAAATGTGGATGTTGTGTGAATCGGGTGGCTCTTCCCGATGATGGATGGCTTGACAACCTTCTTAAGGATTTGAATCCAGTTTCTTTATGTTTTTGTGTAAATAGTAGTAATGAATAAAAGTGTCTTAGGCAAACTTCACTTGGGCCTAACACATTTACCTTTGATCTTATGGTTGGAAACAAGTTGATTGGAAAAAAAGAATAGTTCTAGTTGTGACCCTTAGACTTTTGTGTTGACTAAATAATCATCGAGTGGCTTCTGGAACCATTTGTGTTGCTCAATCATAGCTAGGGTTGTTATGGGCCCTCGACTCTGTCCTCTTTAACAATCCAATAGCTTGTGAGGTGAGGTATTGAATTGCAAGTCCAAGTTCCATGCCAATAATTCTAGAACTTGCCCTGAATGTTTGTCTAGGCAAAATTCTAAGTGTAGCTCGACTTGAGAAATGATTATAGGCTCTCCTTGATCCAATTTGAAACTTGAAAGCATCCATAGCCTACCAAATATGATATCCCTAGTCAACTCCATTGAGCCGAAGCCCTTTTTCTTTTAATAACCATGATACAAGCCTTTATCCGTTCTATAATGACGCTCTATTAGCACCTGATCTTTCCTTAGCATTCACAATTGGCAAAAGCATAAGTTTGGGGGGAGAAATGAAGAATGTGAAAGTGATAAAGGTACAAAATGAAGAAAAGGGAAGGCAAAAGAAAAGAAAGAAAAGCCAAAAGGTCAAAAAGAAAGTGAACAGTATAGAAAAATGAAGGGATTCAATGAAAGCAATGATGAAAGGCTTGGAATGATTAGAAAATGAGAAAAATGATTGTCATGAACAAGAAAGAGTGAGAGCGTCTCTCTCTAGTTCCCCTAAGGAAGAAGAAAATGACTCAAAGAGTCAAGAAAGTGTGAGCCGAAATGAGAAAATGAAGTGCTTAAGGAAAGATGAAACCTTCATAGACCGATATATCCTACCTTGATCCAAAAGCATTCATTACATTCCTGTAAAAGCCCAATAGGATTTCGAGTTGAGTGAGCTTACATTAGTGGTGATTCACATAAGGGGCAAGCTTATAGTACTTAAAGTCGGACTTGTGACATTCCCTTGTGAGAGATGAGTGTACTTTTTCACAATCCTTGTTTTGAGTGCTTCAATTCTTAAGTGAGATTTGCTTATGGAGACTAAAGGAGAAAGAGTTTGGGTTCCATAACGACCTACGTAGTAGAGCAAGCTTCCTTGGTAAGTTAAGTCAACTCTTGATACTCTCGTGTCACACTAGAACTATGGTACTTAAAAGGTTGTGTATTGTTAATAATGCATTTGTGTTGAAGGTAATTGTTAGTCCCAATTGATTCTTGATGAAGTCACCTTAGGACAACTGAAGTTTTCCTTTCTTTTTCTTGTGGAGGTGGGAATTACTTTGTTTGCTTGAGGACAAGCAAAAGCTTAAGTGTGGAGAGTTAATAATTATGGATTTTAACCTATTATGTGCTCTCTTTTGCTTAGGTTTTGGATCGAAAATGCATAAAGGTATTCCCGAAAACTGACTTAATGTGCTTGCTTGCAGGGTTTGGTCAAAATGAGGCAAAAAAGCCATAATCAACTCATGAAAGAGTTAAACTTGCACAAATCCAAAGCTGGGACTGGAGCGCTAACAGCGGCAGATAAGAGCGGCCGCATAAGGACCACCGCTGAGGTGGCCACAAATACGCGGCCCGCGAAAGTGAGATTCAGAGAAGTTGTTTTGGGCACAAAATTGACCGCTGACTGCAATGGAAAAGCACGACCACAGAATTTCTGGTGCGGTCGCAATGGTATTTTTGCTGAGAGTGTACTCCGAGGTTCAGAGACCCTGCAAGTTAAACTTGACTGAAGAATGCGGTCTGCATCCAAATTATGCGGCGGCGGTTTAAGCTAACGTGGACGCGGTGGATTTTACGTTGTCCGTGAAATAGGTCCCAGTCCAGATTCAAATATGGAGAAACACATACCGCGGTCATAATTACACAGCCGCGATAGCTCAAGCATAGATACGGTCAAAATTACGCGTCCGCGAAACCTTCGTAGGGGCATTTTTATCCGAAAATTTTAGCCTAATATAAATAGATCTTTTTCAAATTTTTAGGTTGAGTTATGTTTTGCTGAACACGTGATCTGGCTAGTTTTACCTATTTGGGCAATTTTGTACAAGATTTACCTTATCACTTTAGATTTTCATCTTTTAATATAGAATTATGGATTTTATCTTTTCTTTATCTTTGATTTTTGCTAGTTTCATGAGTAGCTAAATCCATATCTAGGGTTGTGACCCAACCCTAATGTGGATATTTTATGGGTCTTGAATTAGGGCTTATTTATTTATGGGGTTAGTAATATTTAGCCTAATTCATGCTTTACTTGTAGAATTGGTGGTTGAAAACATTGATTCATGCCTTTATGACTTAGACTCTTCTTGAGAAAGAGGGACTAAGTCTAGGAAAACTAGGCTAACAAGGAATTGGGGTGAATTCAAAAAATTGATAGCCCCAATTAAAGGGTTAAAACTAGAGATAGTAATACCCGACTTGAGCCAATATCATTTGTTATGCATGAACACCCATTTGGACTTGAGAAAGCCAAATTGGGTTTGTCACTCAAACTACCGAGAGGTATAGAATG
Organism: Nicotiana sylvestris; assembly: GCF_000393655.2. NCBI lineage: Eukaryota > Viridiplantae > Streptophyta > Magnoliopsida > Solanales > Solanaceae > Nicotiana > Nicotiana sylvestris. The sequence goes on from NC_091058.1 coordinate 96,370,583, forward strand.
AGCACTAATGTGTGATGGTCATATCATGACCCCAATCATAACAAGCTTGCCTTGAATTCTCGATACTCGTTAGGTATCCACCTAGGCAGAAGTCACTACCCTTGTCCCTTTAAATCTTTGAAAACAACCAACAAAAACATTGTACTTAGTTCTAACTATTGCATGTTATAGAGTATAAGTAGAAGTAGAAAACAAAACCAACCATTTGTGGAAGTACAATTAAAAGCAAAACCTGCATCTCTACTCGGATATAAACCTAACTCCTAACTCATTAACTCCATGTGAATTCGACCACTTCCTTTGTTGGGTAAAACTGCATCGACTATACTTGTTACTCTATAGTAGTGCAGGTTTGGAACCGATCAAGCACCATTGAAAATGTACCTTTTCGAGTCGTAGATGAGATTCCACTATGACTCCACATGTTCTGGAATGACCTTGGGGAGGTCAGCAAGCATTCTGTGACCAAATCATTAGGTGGGCTTATTGGTCTTTTGAAGATTAAACCCAGGATTGATATAATTGAAGCTTTGATACCGTTTTGGGACCTGATACATAATGTTTTCCACTTCTCTGACTTGGAACTAACCCCTACGCTATAGGAAATGGTAGGTTATGCTGGTTTTGATGGGAATCTCACACCTCAATATCCAATAGCACCAAGAACTGTAACCCCTTATAAGTTTCTGGACATTTTGAGCGTTAACCGGTAGGTTAAATATGAAAATTTGGCTGAAGGATTCTACACATTCCACTTCTTATATAGACGGTATGGGGACTCTCGCAGATTTGAGGCTCCGGACACTAGTTTAAGTCATTAGGAAAAGAAAGACAAGTGGGAAGCACGCAGAGGTTTAGCCTTCATAGTTACATTCTTAGGCACTACGATATACCCAAGGAGTGATGGGAACATAGAATTGGGACTTGTGGGAATGACTGACTTTATGGTCAAGAAAGCCAACGGTACTCTTTTACTGATGATTCTCACAGAAATCTATCGAGGTTTAACTGCCTGCCGAGCTGGTGCAAAGTTCTTCGAGGGTTGTAGTCTGCTTTTACAAATGTGGCTGGTGGAACATCTCTGTCGTCACTCGAGGTACATGAACTATGGATTGACCGAGCTTAATTGCATTAAAGAATACGGAAACCGGGTAAACAACTATGAGTTTCCGGGGAAAACTGAAGCCTGGTTCGCGTATCTGGGTTCTTTGACCGTGAAGAAAATCGAATGGACTTTCGGTTGGCTCCAGGTCAACGAGGTTATTTACATGTTCGCCGGAGTGTGATTTCTCTTACTGATGGGTCTTCGGAGTATTCATTTGTATGCTCCGCATCGGGTCCTACGCTAATTGGGAAGGTATCAAACAGTCTGTCACGATGTGGATTCGAGTCTACAAGTTATTAAGCTATGCCTAAAGGCTGTATTCCAGAAGAAAAGGTTTGCCAGATTTGGCATCAATGTAGTTTCTGGAGCCCCAGACTCAGGTAAAGGATTTTTCAGCCGGTGAAGTCGAGCCTAATTACATGATGTGGTATGGTAAAAGAGCTCGGGTCAATCAAGAGCCAGAATAGCCTGCCAAAATGCCTTATGTCCAACAATTCACCAACGGGGTGCAAGAACAGTGGACTTGGTTAGCTAAAGAGAACCAATACCGGACCACCATAAGCAAACTATAAGATCAAATCAGGAACATCAAATTTGATAGTAGTTTGCAGGCTGCTCAGGATGAAAGAGAAAAGAAGAAGTTGGCTTGGGAAAATGAAGCCCTCTGAGCTCAGATCTGAAAGATAAAAATAGCCGCCGAGACCCTGGTAAGAAGCGAAAAAGATAAAAAAACTCATAAGCAATCCGAGGCGGGAAGTATGTGATTTTTGGGCTAATTTGACAAAGGTTGAGGAAGAAATGGCGAAGGCTCGAGCGCAGTTGGCAAAACGTGTGGAAGAACGGACAAGGTTTGCTCAGCAGTTAAAGCAAAAGTACGATAGAGGAATCACAATCTTAATGGAAAAGCTGACTACCCTTGAAAACGAAATGGTTCAGCAAACAAAAGACTTCAAAACTGAGAAAGAACACTGTTATGCTTTGATTTACCAATTAGAAGAGAGCGTCTAAAAGGTTCAAGACAAAAATGGCACAGCCACACAGGTGTTGGAAGCCCATGTGATTTGGTGCATTGCATCCCAAACATGTGATTTCCTATCTGTTAAACTCTTGAAACTAACAAGGTTGTTTGGTGTGGTATGAGTTCAGAAAGGTGGTTAATTTTTTTGGCATTCTGGAAATTCATCCATATAACACCAGTTCAAAGCGCAAGGCAATCATAGCAAGCAAAGAATCGGACACAAGTGTTGTTGACCCACCAAGAGAGATGGTGGAATCTGAGTCTGGATGGAAAGAAGAGGTCCATAGGTTGAAGCATCAAATGACAGAAATGTATCAAGTTTGAATCAGGGGGTATTCTCCACCTTCATCCCCTGCTAACTACACAGAAAATCTGGCTTTCATCCCACCACTGTCACAAGCCTAGGATCCCACTACCATTGATCTTTCCCCTCAGCATGCACCGGGCTTTACCCCTTACCATCACTACCCCAGCACCTCGTCCCAAACTTTCTATGCTCCACCAGCCAAAACAACTGCATACCTTGCTCCTATATCTGTTCCTATTTTTATAGCCCATCCGCGAGCTACCCTCCACTGATCTTGTAGTGAACCTGCGTTCCAAGCTCCAAATACCCAATATTATGCTCCAGAACCAACCTCAAAGTCACAGATCCTTATTCCTACACCCCTCACATTGAACCTCCTATTGAAAATGAGAAACCATCCAAGAACGTGGAGCAGAATGATATATTCAGGAAAGTGAAAAGTTTAGAGCAATCTTTGAGAAACATGCAAGGGATAGGAAGCTAGGTAAGTGTGGCTTACAAGGACTTGTGTTTGTTCCCTGACGTCCAATTGCCCGCTGGGTTCAAGATGCCCAAGTTTGACCTGTACGATGGACATGGAGATCCTATGGCCCATTTGAAAGGATTTTGCAGTAAGATGAGAGGTGTCGGTGGGAAGGACAATTATTGATGGCATATTTTAGCCGGAGTTTGAGTGGGCTATCTCTAGAATAGTACACCCGCCAAGACGCCAGCAGGTGGTACACGACAAATTGGCTCAGGCCTTTGCTCGGCACTTTCAGTACAACATAGACATTATCCTGGATCGCCTATCCTTGACCAAGATAGAAAAGAAACCCAATGAAAGTTTTAGGGAGTACGAGTTCAGATGGAGAGAGCAAGTTGCACGAGTCAATCCTCCAATGGAAGAAGATGAGATGGGTGAGTACTTTCTTCAGCCCTAGAGCCTACTTACTTTGGCCCTTTGATCTCGGCCATAGGTAAGTCCTTCAACAATGTGGTAAAGATAGGAGGAATGGTGGAAGAGAGACTCAAGTCAAGCAAAATCATGAGCTACTCCGCCATAAAAACCACCGCACATGCAATTCAAAGTGGCACAGGAAGCTTGTTAGGCAAAAAGAAGAAGGATGATGTCACTATAGTTGTCTCTGGATCAGGGCGTGACCCGAGGGGTTCACCTCACTAGTACACCCAGCCTTGACCCCAACCCCAAGCCTACTCCCAAGCTCTATATAATCCATCCCAACATTATTTCCCACCATAAGACCCTCAATACTCAGTCAAACCACCCCAATACTATGTTCACCATGCACAGTCATATGCTCAACCCCCTCATTACTCACAATGGCGTGCTCCAACTCCATAAAATCCTTATACACCCCCACAACCTTACCAAAACCCTACTGGTCCAAACTTTCTACTAAGGTCAGATTATAGGAGAGAAAGGTAGTAGCGAAAACAAACTTTCACCCTGCTTGGAGAGTCTTATGCCAGTTTGTTTCAAAGGTTGAGACAATTGGAAGTCTTAAGGTCGATTGAGTCAAAGATACCAAATCCACCCCCAAGGAACCTTGATTATTCTCTAAGGTGCGCATATTGTTCTGACTCCCCGGGGCACGACAAAGAGAAGTGTTGGCATCTGAAAAGGGCAATTCAGGAGCTTATTGATACAAATCAAATTATAGTCCAAAGCCCTGATGCACCAAACATCAACCAAAATCCTTTGCCAGCCCATGCACAAACGCACATGATTAAAATAGTTCTTAAGGAAAGGGAGCCCAAGAATTCTTCCAAGTTCGTCATGATGATTCGTGCTAGTGAAAGTAATCCAATTAAGGCTCCAGATTTTACAGAATCAACGCTCTTGACAGTTGAAGGGGTGACGGAGAAGCTAAGCAAGATCAACATGAAGCCATCCATGTTGGTAGTGAAAGGGCTTCCCGATGATGTTGGAGCAAGTTAGGAAAAGTCGAAATTGGTCGTGCCAGGGATCACGAACAAGCCCGTGGTAGCCGTGAAGAGGGCTCGTACCACCCCTATTGTTATTAAGCCAGTGACCCAACTGCCAATAGTAGATACAAAGGTTGTCCCGTGGAATTACAAATAGGTGATAGTGACATATAAAGGGAAAGATGTAGAGGAAGAAGTCATTGAAACCGGAGGACTGACTCGTTCTGGGAGATGTTTTACCCCAGAGGAATTGAGGAAAGCCAAGCCATTCAAGGATAGACAAATCCCAATAAAGAAGTCGGTCACCGAAGAAGAGGCTGAAGAGGTTATGAAAAAGATGAAAGTCCAAGACTATTCCATTGTAGAGCAGTTAAGGAAAATACCAGCTCAGATTTCTCATTTGTCTTTGTTGATACATTCAGATGAACATCGCAGAGCTCTGATGAAGATTTTGAATGAGGCACATGTTCCTAATAAGATCACGGTGAATCACTTGGAAAAGATTGCTAACAAGATCTTCGAAGTAAATAGGATCACTATCTCCAATGATAAACTTCCTATGGAGGGTACAGAACACAACCAAGCTCTTTATCTCATGGTGAAATGTGAGGATTCTGTTGCCTCAAGGGTGCTGGTTGATAACGGTTCTAGTGCAAATATTTGCCCCTATCCATTCTACAAAAGTTGAAGATCAGCACTAAGAGAATCCACATGAACAATACATGTGTTCGAGGCTTTGATGGAGGAAGGAAAGATTTTGCCGATGATATAATGCTCACATTGTCGATAGGGCCAGTTGAGTTCACTATGGAGTTCCAAGTGCTAGATGTGGATGTCTCTTACAATCTGTTGTTGGGAAGGCCCTGGATACATGCTGCTAAGGCAGTCCTGTCCTCTCTACATCAAATGGTAAAGTTCGAATGAGACAGGTAGGAAATAGTTGTGCACGATAATGAGAACTTATTTGCTTACAATGACACGACTGTTCCATTTGTTGAAGTTGAAGATGATAATGGGCCTTGGGTCTACCAATCATTTGAGATGGTGTTGTTGAGAAGATCCTTGAGGGAGAATGCATTCCAGGTCCAAAGCTATCCTCCGAGTCCGTCATGGTAGCAAATGAAATGTTAAAGAATGGTTTTGTGCCAGGCAAATGTTTGGGTTCATCTTTACAGGGTATTGTGCCTTCACTGTGTCCACGTGAAAGTTTCGATACATTTGGTTTGGGATTCACGCCTACAGAGAAGGACGTGAAAAGGGCTAAGAGTTTGAAATGGAAAGTATGGTCAGTCCCTAAGCCTGTTCCACACATCTCCAAGTCTTTTGTCAAGCCAGGGGCTGCAAAACGCTTAATATCATCAGTCCCAAACACTGTGGTCAACTTTGATACAGAGTGGATCAAGAGGTTCCAGAGTCTATTTGATGAGGTTAATATGGTGGAAATTTGGGAAAGTTCCAGTAACACTGATGTGCAGCTCGTTGGGCCGAATGTGAAGCTTAGCAATTGGAAAGCTACTCATCTCCCCACCTGGAAGGAGTTTTGGTAGTTTTCTTTTGTTTTCCTTTTTGTTATCTGGGTTATTCCAGGGTTGTAATCTAGGTTTTTATTTTTCGCTTATTTTGATGTACAAACCCTTCCATGCTTTTATTTTCAATGAAATACAATTTCTCGTTTTCCATTATTCCTGATAGCGTTTCATTTTTTCTTTTGTATAGTTCTTTTTATGTTGTTTTCAATGACATGACATGCATGAGGAATTTTCATCCAAGTCTTAAAAGCCAATCTAGTTCTGAAATAATAATCCAAGAAGTAGAGTGCGATGATGAAACAGAATATGATGAAGAAGCATCATTTGAGGAAATCAGTAAAGAACTAAAATACTTTGAAGAAAAACCCAAGCCTAATTTGAATGAAATTGAAGCAATCAAATTAGGAGATCAGGATAATGTCAGGAAAATCAAGATAAGTGTGCATCTGGAACCACAAATCAAAGAAGAAATAATCAAAGCACTATTTGAATACAAAGATGTCTTTTCATGGTCGTATGATGATATTCCAGGTTTGAGCACTGATTTGATAGTTCATAAATTGCCAACTGATCCTACATTTCCTCCTGTCAAGCAAAAGTTAAGAAAGTTCATGATGGACATGAGTGTGGATATTAACGAAGAAATTACAAAGAAACTTGGGGCAAAAGTCATTCGGGTCACTCAATATCCCACTTGGTTAGCTAACGTTGTGCTAGTATCAAAGAAAGATGGTAAGACTAGGGTATGTGTTGATTATCGTGATCTCAACAATGCGAGACCAAAGGATAACTTTCCATTGCCGAGCATTCACATTCTAATCGATAATTTCACCAAGCATGAGATCGGGTCTTTTGTGGATTGTACACGGGCTATTACCAGATCCTGATGGATGAGGAAGATGCAGAAAAGACAATGTTCATCATGCCATGAGGGACATATTGCTACCAGGTAATGCTATTTGGTTTGAAGAATGTCGGGGCAACTTATATGAAGGCTATGACTACCATATTTCATGACACGATACACAAGGAGATTGAGGTTTATGTAGATGATGTGATCATAAAGTCAAAAAAGTAGTCCGACCATGTCGAGGACTTGGGAAAGTTTTTCCAAAGGCTCTGCATGTACAATCTCAAGCTTAACCCGCAAAAATATGCATTTGTTGTTCCGTCTGGGAAACTGCTGGGGTTCATAGTTAGTCGATGCGGTATTGAGTTGGATCCATCGAAGATCAAAGCCATCCAAGAATTACCACCGTGAAAGAATAAAACTGAGGTGATGAGCCCGCTCGGACAGTTAAACTACATCAGTAGATTTATTGCTCAACTCATGACAACTTGTGAGCGCCCATCTCTAAGTTGCTAAAGAAGAATACTATGGTTAAATGGACTGATGAGTGTCAAGAAGCATTTGATAAGATTAAGAGGTACTTGTCAAACCCAACTGTGATGGTCCCACCGGAGCTTAGGAGACCTTTAATTCTCTATTTGACAGTCCTGGATAATTCTTTTGGTTGTGTGTTAGGTCAACACGACATCACGAGCAAGAAGGAGCAAGCCATTTATTATCTCAGCAAGAAGTTCACTCCTTAAGAGGTTTAATCTTCTTGAAAGGACATGCTGTGCCCTGACTTGGGTGGCACAAAAGTTGAAGCATTATATGTCGTCCTACACTGCTTATGTCATTTCTTGCATGGATCCTCTAAAGTATATCTTTCAAAAGCCTATGCCCACAGGAAGACTTGCAAAGTGGCAAATTTTACTCACAGAATTTGACATCATCTATATGACTCGAACCTCGATGAAAGCTTAAGCCTTGGCTGATCATTTGGACGAGAATTCGGTGGATGAAGAATATGAGCCACTGAAAACTTAGTTTCCTGATGAAGAAGTGATGTGTGTTGATGAGGTTGATCATAATAAAAATCCAGGTTGGAAACTCTTCTATGATGAAGCTGCTAACACGAAAGGTGTCGGAATAGGAGTTGTCCTCATTTCTGAAACAGGGCATCACTACCACGTAACAGCTCAACTTTGATTTTATCACACCAATAACATGGCTGAGTACGAAGCATGCATTCTTGGTTTGAGGCTAGCTATAGACATGGGAGTTCAGGAAATATTGGTATTGGGAGATTCAGATTTGTTGGTTCACCAGATTCAAGGAGAATGGGAGACTCGGGATTTGAAGCTCATACCATATCGACAATGTCTGCATGATCTTTGTCAACGATTCCGATCAGTAGAATTCAGGCATATTCCTAGGATCCATAATGAGGTTGTCGACGCCTTGGCTACTCTGGCGTCTATGTTACACCATCTGGATAAGACTTATATTGACCCTCTACATATTCAAGTTCGTGATCAGCACGCCTATTGTAATGTAGTTAAAGAGGAACTTGATGGTGAACCTTGGTTCCATGATATTAAGAATACATCAAGTTAGAGGTATATCCGGTGCATGCCACATGTGATCAAAAGAGAAACCTTTGACGTTTGTCTAGTGGATTTTTCTTGAGTAGGGGAATCTTGGACTAATGAGGTGCATAGATGCTAAACAAGCTTCGACTATCATGGCCAAAGTGCATTCCAGAGTTTGTGGGCCGCATATGAGCGAGTATGTCTTGGCAAAGAAGATTCTTCAAACAGGTTATTATTGGCTCACCATGGAATGAGATTGCATCAGCTTTGTTCGCAAATGTCATCAATGTCAGGTGCACGGTGATTTGATTCATTCTCCGCCATCTGAGTTGCATACAATATCTGCACCTTGGCCCTTTGTTGCTTGGGGGCATGGATGTCATCGGACAATTAAGCCGGCAGCATCAAACGGGCATAGGTTTATTCTGGTAGCCATTGATTACTTCACCAAGTGGGTCGAAGCTGTAGATTTCAAGTCCGTGACCAAGAAGGCAGTGGTAGATTTTGTTTATTCAAATATCATTTGCCGGTTCAGAATACCTAAGGTAATCATCACAGACAATACTGTTAATCTTAACAGTCATTTGATGAAAGAGGTATGCCAACAGTTCAAGATTATGCATCAAAATTCCACTCCGTATCGTCCCAAGGAAAATGGAGTTGTTGAGGCGGCTAACAAGAACATAAAAAAGATACTTCGTAAGATGGTGCAAGGTTCTAGGCAATGACATGAAAAGTTGCCTTTTGCTTTACTGGGTTATTGTACTACTGTTCGCACTTCAGTAAGTGCAACTCCTTATTTGCTGGTGTATGGAACTGAGGTAGTCATACTTGCGGAAGTTGAAATTCCATCCCTTCGGATTGTTACGGAAGCTGAAATTGATAATGACGAGTGGGTCAAAACCCGGCTAGAGCAGCTGAGTTTAATTGATGAGAAAAGATTGGCAGCAGTATGTCATGGTCGATTATATCAGAAGAGAATGGTAAGAGCATACAACAAGAAGGTCTGTCCCCGAAAATTTGAAGTGGGCCAACTGGTATTAAGGCCCATCCTTCCATATCAGGCTGAAGTTAAAGGCAAATTCGCCCCAAACTGGCAGGGGCCGATCATTGTGACAAGAATGTTGCCCAATGGTGCGTTGTATTTAATAGACATAGAAGGCAAATGTGTAGATATGACTATCAATTCTGATGCAGTCAAGAGATATTATGTATGATTTTTCCGCTTGTCATCAATTGTATTCTTGTACTTGGCATGTTCAAAGTTGGAATGATGAAGACATTTTATTTTGCTACCCAAACACTTTTATCCTTTGTTATTCCTTTTGAGCCTTATTTTTTTCTTTCATACCCCTATTTTGGAATCAGAAGTAAAGTAAAAATTGGAAAAGGAAAAGAAAAAAAAAACAAAGTGAGAAAATAAAAGAAAGAAAAGAAGAAAAAAAAAGAAGAGGAAGAAAAAGAAAAGCAAAAGAAAAAATAACAAAAACAAAACAACTTTTATGTTTGAACTACGTTCGACCTGATTCCTTCTAAGGATACGTAGGCAGCCTTACACGGTTCTGTCCCCTCAAAATGAAAATTCAAATTTCCCCAGACCCAAAGAAACTGGGGCAGAAGTTTTTGGTTTTGCAAAAGATCTGATTCCAAAAGTTGTAATTTTGAACCCTTTCATCTTAAGCTGTTTTGAGCCTGCATGCCGCTCTTTCTTTATAACACTCTCCAAAAGCCTACAATATGGTCCTAAGAAAGACCTTCCGATCAATCTTTGAGGATGCCAAGTCAAGAAAGATAGAGGTATGATTCACATCATGGGTAACACTTTGTTCATGGGCACAAAAAAAATGAATAAAATGAGAGAGTCTTATTGGTGAAAACCCTCACGGGTACCGTAAGGCGATGGAGAGCTGAGAGAAAATTTAATGAGATAGTCTTATTGGTGAAAACCCTCGCGGGCAATGTAAGACGACGGTGATCTAAGAGATGAACAAATGAGAGAGGTTTTCTTGTGAAAACCCTTCAGGGCCTACAAGCCGAATAAGGTTCGTGACTTTACAGAGAAATTGAATTATGGAAATCCCATTTTTTTTGAAGTATGAAGACATGGCATGAACTGAAATATGATTAGTTGGATGGATTAGGCTGATAAATCCGAAATGCATGTCATGATCACTGGAGCCAGCAGCTTCATTCAGATAAGTCTCTTTTCCATTCTTCTTCAAATAGTCATCTTTGTTCACAATTTTCCTCTTTATTCCTAATTCTCGAAGTTACTTCGCTCCGTTTCTTTTGGGTCTGTTTTGCTAAGTCTCTGTCAAGTTAGTCTTTGTTAAATAAGCAAGAAAGGACTTCAAAGCCCATTACCAGCTTTTAATTGCACCAAGCGAAATTTGGTCAAGCACATCACAAGTGACATGATTCAGGATGAGCCATGTGTTGGTAATTGAAGTTCAGGTGGTCAAGTGATTCGTGAATTTTGAGGAAATGCAAAGGTTCAACAATTATCTAAAAAATACCATACAAAAGTTGAGTGTAAGGGATTCGGATTCAGAGGTTTTTGTGGTCGAGATTCGATCAGAAGGTCAAACAATTCTTTGTTAGCCCAAAGCAGCTAAACAGAATGAACCGTGGAAGTGGCATAAGCAGACACCTTCAGCAAGGATTCCACAAACTAACCACCACATTTTTAAACTGACGAGATTTTCTTTGTTTGAAACAGGGGCAAGAAATTTTGTTTGCTCTGCAAGAATCCTCCATGAGGAAAGCATGTTCCAGGTAAGTTCAGTTTTAAGTTTTCAGGACCCTCATGGATAATGAGATTTAGTTAAGTTTACAACATCTCCCTGGATAATGAAATTTAGCTTTCAAGTTTTCAGGACCCTCCTGGATAATGAGATTTAATTTCAAGCTTTCAGGACCCTCCTAGATAATGGGATTCAACTAACACTCATGAATGTTTCTAGTACAAAATAAGGCAGAAAATTTTATTGTTTTGTCTATGTTGTTGTGATCGCAGGCGCCCACCTGGAGAATGAGGGAATTTATTTCGAGTTCAAGTCATTGGAAGGCGTCCACCTGGAAAATGAGGGAATTTATTTCAAGTTCAAATCATTCGAAGGCGCCCACTTGGAGAATGAGGGAATTTATTTCGAGTTCAAGTCATTGGCAGGCTCCCACCTGGAGAATGAGAGAATTAATTTCAAGTTCAAGTCATTCACAGGCGCCCACCTGGAGAATGAGGGAATTTAGTTCAAATTCAAGTGATTTGCAGGCATCCACCTGAGAATGAGAAAATTATTTTGAGTTCAAGTCATTGGCAGGCGCCCACCTGGAGAACGAGGGAATTCATTTCAGTTTTAAGTTAGTGGCAGGTGCCCACCTAGAGAACGAGGGAATTCATTTCAATTTTAAGTTAGTGACAAGCGTTCACCTGGAGAACGAGAGAATTCATTTAAGTTTTAAGTCAGTAGCAGGCGCCCACCAGGAGAATGAGGGAATTCATTTCAGTTTTAAGTCAGTGGCAGGCGCCTACCTAGAGAATGAGGGAATTCATTTTAGTTTTTAGTCACCAGCAGGCCCCCACCTGGAGAATGAGGGAATTCATTTCAATGTTCAAGTTAGTGGCGGGCGCCTACCTAGAGAATCAGAGAATTCATCTCAAGTTTCAAGTTAGCAGTAGGCGCCCACCTGGAGAATGAGGGAATTCATTTCAATTTTTAAGTCAGCAGCAGGAGCTCACCTGGAGAATGAGGGAGTTTATTTCAAGTTCAAGTTATTGGCAGGCGCCCACCTGGAGAACGAGGGAATTCGTCTCAGAATTTATTTCAAATTTTAAGTCAGTAGCAGGCACCTACCTGGAGAATGAGGGAAGTCACTTCAGAATTCATTTCAGAGTTAAATTCCAGTTCAAATCAACAGCAGGCGCCCACCTGGAGAATTAGGGATTCTTTGCTTTTTAATTTATTATAACATTTGAAAATACAAAAAAAATAGTTTCATTTTAATATTTAGTTTATTTACTTAACTATGTTTAATTAATATTTTTTTGTAGGATTTTTGAGTTTCTTTGTCCAACAAGAAAGTTTGTAGGCCCAATCTGTGAGTCCATATCTCTTAACTTAAACCCATTACACTTGAGCCCAACTCCCTTAACATCTGACCTAGACCTGCCCCAATTTTCTTTTTAAATCACAACCCTTTATTCCATTTGATCTAATGGCTATTATCCCTTCCCACACCCCAAATATAAACAAAAGTATAACCTAATAAGCTAACCCTAGAGACAACTCCCCAGCCGCACCCCTTTTTTTACCAAACGCCTCTGCTGCCATCGGCCCGCCACAATTCCATGCCAAACTCGCCCAACTCAGGCAAGTTCACCGCAAACTCGCGCACATGGTCCCTCCTCTCTCCCTTTTCCACATATCCTAATGTCCTCTGACAAATGGAATTATTCTATCCGGATTTCACACATGTTGTCTTATTTGTTTCTTTCAGATTTATGCTCTTTAGGCGAAAATAGAAAAAATGTGGGGCGTAGGATCACGTCACACTCGTTCTACTCCTTACATCTGCCTTATCTCACCAATTCGAGATTTTTTTTGGATTTTATAGGGTGATTTTCGGATTCTTTGGCATCCGAGGAGAAAAGGTTCGAGAGAGGCTATAAATTGGAGGATTTTTCTAAGAATTTCGGAGAGAGTTTTTAGGACGTAGATTGAGACAAAAATTAGGGTTTGAGAAATCATCAATATTCTTCTCTAATTTTTCTGTTTCTTTGAACAATCAGAAAAATACAAATGAAAAAAAAAATTTGTTTAGCCCTTTTCATTTTCGGATTATTTTTTGTGTTGGTTTAAGTATAAAAAATTACAAAAAAAAAATCTGTTACAAATGAAGTTTTGGAAGAGCCATCTAGAGTAGTGAATGGTTTGTTTGAAATTATTGAGTTGTGAAATTTCTAGATTTTTTTTGAATTTTTCTATCCCACTGTGTTCTAGGTGCTATTTTAGTAGTGTTCTTCTGGCAAAAGTCTATTGTAGTTTAATCCTCTTAAGATAGGTTTGAGAGGTTTATTGTCATGTTCTTTCATTCTCTATGCTGAAACTTAGTTGATCTTTCTCCTCTTAGAAGTACCAGAACAGAACCTAAAAATCTGAAGTTATTTTGCTATTTAAAAAAATATTTTTGATCTATGATGTCAACCGTCAAAATATCAGGAACTAGTTTATCGACTCGTCGTTTGGGATGATTCAGTTTCTGTGCTTTGGAGTTTGGCATGAACAATTATTTGTCTTAATTTGCCTACATGAAGTTTAAAGCACGATTGTTTTATCAGGTTGTGATTGTGCGATAGTCTACAGTTGAATTAATGAGCTTTTTTATTGTTTGAAATGTTAGTTAGTATCCATATTTTATAAGTATGGCTGGCAAATTATTTTTTTCTTTTTTCACGTACAATGAGGTTTTTTTTACGTGATTAAGGGCGTGAACCCATCTCAGAATTTTTATAACTTTAGATTACACCTTAGTAATGTTAAATTTCAACTTTGACGGACTTGTATCTCTTGTCATGTTTTGTATTTATTTTTCTTTATTTTATTTCTTTAATGTCCTCTTTTGCTCGCCTGGTTGATTTGTTTTTTTGGGTATTTAGTTGTTTGGTGTAACGCATTTGTTGAACATGATTACACCTCGAATGCCTGAATTGAGACGTGGGAATGGGGAATGACCAAAGCCCACCAGTAATTAATCGGTCTCATGTTTTAGGATTGAGTTTGGTCAAATGCATGAAATAAAAGTTTAAAAAGAAATGAATATGAAATCTCTTTTGGTAAAAGTACTTCATAATCACGGGTCTTTTCACACACAATCACCGAATTATGGATTACACAACTTATAAACACTCAGAGTGTGTTTTAGGCGCAATTAATAATAATTATCGCGGCTATGGGTACGGTTCCCATGGCATAGTCATAATACGTAATCCTCATTCGAGTGTGCGTTTTACGTGACTTGACTACAACTTCAAACAATAATAAAAATTAATATGTTGTAGATTGCGGGTGCATTTCACGTGGCGCGATTTTGTGATGTGTGTAAACGAGTGTACGACAACGTAACTCGTCTCAGAGTAATTCCATAAAAGTTTAAAATGCAGTAATGTAATAAAAGCGATAAAAGGAATAAAAATGCACATAGGTTTTAAATGTGTATTAAATCAGATAATTAGGCCAATTATTAACAATTGCGAGACCGTGCTAAAACCACGAAACTCGGGAGTGCCTCACACCTTTTCCCGGGTTAACAGAATTTCTTACCCGTTCTTCTATATTCTCGGACCATAAATAAGAGTCAATTTCCTCTATATGGGATTTAAAACAAACCGGTGACTTGGGACACCATAAATTATCCCAAGTGGCGACTCTGAATTAAATAAATAATCTCATTTCGATTAACGTCACTTTAATTGTAAAAACTCCATATCCCCTCGGGAAAAAAAGGTGTGACAAAAGTAATCGAAATTTAGCCACTTTTCATGTAAAGATAAATCTGAATAAAAACACTGAATATACTGGAGTTCGATTTTTTTACATGTGAACTTCCAGCATAATATACTAGAGTTCCAGCATAATATACCGGTCCAGCATAATATGCTGGAAGTTCATACCCAAGTGCTCCAATCTCCAATATATTATGCTGGAACCTTCTGTGAGCTGGAATTCCAGCATAATATGCTAGAAGTTCATACACAGGTGCACCAATCTCCAGTATATTATGCGAAAACTTTCCGTGTTGCAGCAAAATAGTGGCTATGTTTTAGTGACTTTGCAAATGCAGCCTATTTTTCAATTACCAGTCCGAAAACTGGCTAGCCCGTGCTATTTGTATTCTTAATGGTACTCCTAGTAAACTTGTTTATTGGCAAGAATTTATTTTAAGAAATTGTAGTTAAAATAGCACGGTCTAGCCAGTTTTTGGACTGGTCATTCAAAAATAGCCAGCTTTGGCCAAATCATTAAAAAATAGCCACTATTTTTCTGCAACAGAGACCGGTCTAGCATAATATACTGGAGTTCGGTACACCTGTGTATGAACTTCCATCATATTATGCTGGACCGGTATACTTTGCTGGCTCCAGTATAATATACTGGAGACTGGAGTACCGGTACTGCAAACTCCAGTATATTATGTTGGAGTATTTTTTTTGGATTTTGAACAGTGTTTTAGTTCAGATTTATCTTTACATGAAAAGTGGCTAAATTTCGATTACTTTTGAAACTGTGACTATTTTTGAAGGAATTTTTACCCCTATAGCAAAGCTTAATACCCTATTTATTTTAAATAAATATCATTTCAAAAAATTATATTATATAGCTACCTTTTACTCTTTATAGCAAAATATCTAATTATGGTTACATCCTACCCTTAAGCCATTATATACGCTAATTATTATTTTTGTCTCTTCTTTTTCAGATTGTCTCTCACATAATTACCGGTAAAATTCTCAAACCACATTCTCTCTCTCTCTAATTTGATACACTCTATTCTCTTCCCCTACAAAACCACAATTCTGCAACTAAAATTATCTCCCACCCACGTCGCCTAGGTCTTCCTCATTCTCACTCACCACGTTAATTTCTCTCTCAACTCTCGGTTGTATTTTGATACAAGTAATTGCTGTAAGTATTTACCTTCTTAGATTTTTGTTTGGATTTTGTATTTTGTTTGTTTTATTAAACAATAAACATTGTTATTGTTTACTCAACAGAAAGCTGTGATGACCCGGCCGTTCGTTTTAAGAATTTACGTCTCGATCCCCCATTAACTACTTTTCCCAAGTTTATTTCTGCTATTTTGATTTGTCGAGATGTTCGGTTTTGAGTTTCGGAGAGTTTTGGGACACTTAGTCCCTAAATGAGAGTTTAAGTGTTGGAAAATTAACCGTAGTCGGAACAGTGTGAAGACGGCCTCGAGATGGAAATCTGATTGTTCTGTAAGCTCTGTTGGGTGATTTTGGGCTTAGGGGAGTGTTCGGATTGTGTTTTGGAGGTCCGTAGCTAATTTAGGCTTGAAATGCCGAAAGTTGAATTTTTGAAGTTTCTGGTTCGATAGTGAGGTTTTGATGCGAGGGTCGGAATGGAATTCTGGAAGTTGGAGTAGCTTCGTAGTGTTTAATGTGATGTGTGTGCAAAATTTCAGGTCATTCGGACGAGGTTTGATAGACTTTTTGATCGAAAGCGTATTTTTAGAGTTTTTGAAATTCTTAGGCTTGAATCCGATGAAAAATAGATATTTTGATATTGCTTTGAGCGTTCCGAAGGTTGGAACAAATTTGAATGATGTTTTAGGATTGGTTGGTTAAGGTCCCGGGGGCATCGGGTGTGTTTCGGATGCTCAACGGACTATTTTTGGACTTGGAAAGATTGCAGATTTTCTACTGTTGTGCTGTAGAGGAAACATTCATCGCCTTCGTGAGAAGGTCTCGCGTTCGCGTAGAGCATCTGGGTGAAGCAGCTGAATCATGCTTCACGTTCGCGATGAGGTCCCGCGTTCACGAAGGTATGGACCCGTTGGTCTTCGCGTTCGCGACATGGTCCTCGCGTTCGCGTAGGGTCCGCCAGTGTGAGCTATGCGTTCGCGAGTGAACCTCGAGTTAGCGAAATAGGAAGTTGGACATTAGATTTTTTTGTGCATCATATTCGCGATAGTCGTCTCGCGTTCGCGAAGAAGAACGCGTCTGGGCAGAATATAAAATTTCAAAGTCGAGGGTTAGCCATTTTTTTGAAAACTAAAGCTTGGGAGCTTGGATTTGTGTGAGGTTTTGAGGGATTCTCAGAGATATCGATTGGATAACAATTCTTAACTCCTTATTGCTTGTAACCCATTAATCCAAACATGAATTCATCATTTAATTTCGGATTGGGGATGATAATTGGGGAAAAGTTGGAAGAAAGTTCTTAGACCTAGAATTCGACTTTTGATTGGGAATTTGACCTTAGATTTGGATAATTTTGGTATGAATGAACTCGGGAGAGTGTGAGGATTCTGAAAATATAAATTTTACCCGGTTTCGAGACGTGGGCTCGAGGGGCATTTTGGTCATTTTACCTAATTTTGCCTATTAGCTTAGAATTTCTTTGTAAAATCAGTTAGTTGAAGTGTTATTTACATTATGCAATTGAATTGAATAGATTTGGGCCATTTGGAGTCGAGTACTCGTGGCAAGAGCATGGTTTGGGGTCGATTTTGAGCCGGTTCGAGGTAAGTGGCTTGCCTAACCTTGTGTGGGGTACCTTCCCCTTAGGATTTGATATATTTGATAATTGAAATGCCTTGTATGTAAGGTGACGAGTGCATACATGAGCTAATTGTTGAAAAATCCGGTTTTCTTTAAGTAATTTTAATTGTGTTCCTTTTTCCTGCCTTATACTACTTGCAATTTAAGCCTGTTGTTAGCCTAGAAAAGCATAATTAATTAACTTAATTGCTTACTTGCTTAACCTGCCTTGATTGTATTATGTGAAGCATGTTAGTTAGAATTACTTGTTTACTTGGTACGAAATTGAGCTTAAATGAGTATTCCTTGTATTGTTGCTGCGTGTTTTACTTTGGGACTACGGGGCGGCATCCCGGAAGATCCCCTGCCCGTATTTATGATTTGAGCTGAGGTGAGGGATACCGAGAGATCCCTAGCACGGATATTGAGGATACCAAGAGATCCTTGGGATACCGAGAGAACCCTAGCACGTATATTGAGGATACCAAGAGATCCTCGGGATACCAAGAGATCCCTAGCACATATTGAGAATACCAGGAGATCCTCGAGATACCAAAAAATCCCTAGCATATATTGAGGATACCGAGAGATCCTCGGGATAACAAGAGATCCCTGGCGTTTATTGAGGGTACCAAGAGATCCTCAGGATACTGAGAGATCCCCAGTTATTTCCTTGTAATTGTTTTTGCCTCTGTTTTAGCTATTGAATTCCTTGTTTTCCTGTATTAAATTCTTATCGTTAGTTTTCAATTGTACTTCCATGTCGTATCTTCTTTATTTTATCTCAGTAGGGCCCTGACCTTCCTCGTCACTACCCGACTGAGGTTAGGCTTGGCATTTACTAAGTACCGCTGTGGTGTAGTCATGCCCCTTCTGCGCATTTTTTCATGTGCAGATCCAGGTACTGCGACTCAGTCCTATCACCCTTGAGGCGAGGCGACTGCTCCATCGACTTCGAGGTATATCTGCCACGTCTACAGACCGAGGAGTCCTTTTCTATTCTAGTTTTTAAACATTTGCCCTTCTGTATTTCTTTTCCTTGTTAGATATTCTGGAGTTAGAGTACTGTGTAGTGATCCTTAGCTTGTGATTCATGGGTTTCCGGGTCTTAGAAGTATGTATTGGTTGAGAGTTAAATATTGTGTATGCCGAGCGGCACTTTTAAACACTGTTTTATCACTCTTCATTCTATTTTAACATCACATTCTATTTATCCACTTCATTTGATTTCCTTGTCGTGCGATATTTTGACATCACAATTCTAAACTTCTGTCTTGTATTCTCTCACAGATGGTGTGGACACGTGCTACCCGAGATGATCAGGCACCCGCACCCCCTACTGCAGCCGTTAGAGGCCGGGGTCGGGGTAGAGGCTGAGGACGCACATGTGGTGCAGCCAGAGCACCTGTGCGAGCTGCCGCCGAGGTACCACCAGTAGTTCTAGTCAGAGTCCAGGCACCTAACACGCCTACTACTACTACTACTCCAGCACTTCAGGAGGCTCTAGCACATTTCATGAGCATGTACACCACTCTGGCTCAGGCGGGGTTGCTTCCCTTTGCTGCAGCACATCTCAGGCTGGGGGAGGAGCATAGACTCCCGTTGCCCGTACTCCTGAGCAGTGAGTGCATGTTGAGCAGGTCCCTGAGATTATTCCTGTACCGCCTGCAATGCCAGTTCAGCCCGAGGGTAGGGCAGCGGCTTCCGAGGAGGAGTAGCTGGGGCTTAAGAGGTTCAAGAAGTACAAGCCTCCAATATTCAGTGGTCTAGCATCGAAGGATGCTCTAGGATTTCTAGATGAGAGTTACCGCTTTCTCCGTACCATGGGTATATCAAGATCGATTGGGATTTCCTTCACTACCTTCTAGCTTCGAGGAGTCGCCTATAAGTGGTAGCGCACCTATGAGTTAGACAGTCCGAATAAGGCTACTTCACTGACTTGGACTCAGTTTTCAGATTTGTTCCTGAGAGAGTATGTTCCTCAGAGCCTTAGGGACGCATGGCGCGTAGAGTTTGAGCATTTGCGCCAGGGTGCTATGATTGTCTCAGAGTATGATGTCCATTACACTAGTTTGACTAGGCATGCATTAGCCTTAGTTTTTACTGTTCGTGAGAGGGTTCGCCAGTTTATTAAGGGCCTTATTCCTAGCATCAGGTCTAGCATGGCTCGTGAGTTGGAGATGGATATTTCTTATCAGCAGGTGGTGCGCATTGCTAGGAGGATTGAGGGTATGCATGCTAGGGAGAGAGGAGAGGGAGGCCAAGAGGTCTCGAGAGTCGGGAAATTATTCCGGTGCCCGTGCCCCAGCTGCAGGCCGTCATGTTAGGGGTTATATAAGTCGCCCTATTCATTCAACTCTTCCAGCAGCCAGTGGTATTCCAGCTCCTCCTAGACCTCAAGAGCTTTACTGTGCACCTCCGGTATCTAGCGCGTCTCCTACGCGAGGTGCTTTCAGAGGTCTGTCCAGCAGACTTGGCCTGATCCAGTCACAGCTACCACATCCTCCCAGAGCTTGTTTTGAGTGTGGTGACACACGCCATGTGGTGAGGGATTGCCCTAGACTTGGGAGGAGTGCGCCTCCACAGACTTCTCAGCCACAGCGCGCCTCCTAGAGTTCTCAGGCTATAGTTACAACTCCAATTGCTACCCCACCTACTCAGCCAGCCATAGATGGAGGTGGGGAGGTAGAGGTTACCCTAGAGGGGGAGGCCAGGCCCGATACTATGCCCTTCCTGCCCGTACCAAGGTTGTTGCCTCTGATTCTATCATCACAAGTATTATAATGGTTTGTCACAGAGAAGCATCGGTTCTATTCGATCCAGGCTCCACTTATTCTTATGTGTCTTCTTATTTTGCCCCACATTTGGGTGTATCTCAGGATTCTTTGAATTCCCCTGTTTATGTTTCTACTCATGTGGGAGATTCTCTTATTGTGGACCACGTTTATCGGTCGTGTTTGGTTGCTCTTAGTGGTTTTGAGACCAGAGCCGATCTATTGTTGCTCAGTATGGTAGATTTTGACATTATCTTGGGCATGGTTTGGTTGTTTCCCCATTATGTTATTCTTGATTGTCACGCCAAAACTGTGACGCTGGCTATGCCAGGTGTACCGCGTGTTGAGTGGAGGGGTAGTTTAGATCACACTCCCAGTAAAGTTATTTCTTTTCTTAAAGCTCAACGTATGGTTGAGAAGGGGTGTGATGCATATTTTGCTTATGTGAGAGATGTCAGTATTGATACCCCTTCAGTTGATTCAATCCCAGTAGTATGGGATTTTCCCGATATGTTTCCAGCTGACCTTCTAAGTATGCCGCCTGATAGAGATATTGATTTTGGCATTGATCTGTTGCCGGGCACTCAGCCCATTTCTATTCCTCCATATCATATGGCTTCTCCTGAGTTGAAGGAGTTGAAGGATCAGTTACAGGAATTGCTTGACAAAGGGTTTTATTCGACCTAGTGTATCACCCTAGGGTGCTCCTGTCTTGTTTGTGAAGAAAAAGGATGGTTTTATGCGTATGTGTATTGATTATCGCCAATTAAATAAGGTTACAGTGAAGAACTGTTATCCTTTGCCTCGTATTGATGATTTGTTTGACCAACTTCAGGGCGCACGGGTGTTTTCTAAGATTGATTTGCGCTCAAGTTACCATCAATTGAAGATTCGGTATCCAAATATCCTAAAGACTGCTTTCAGGACTCGGTATGGTCATTATGAGTTCCTTATTATGTCATTTGGGCTGACCAATGCCCTAGCAGCCTTTATGCATTTGATGCACAGTGTGTTCCGGCCGTCTCTTGACTCGTTCGTCATTGTCTTTATTGATGATATTCTAGTGTATTCCCGGAGCCGGGAAGATCATGAGTAGCACTTGAGGACTGTGCTTCAAACTCTGATAGAGAAGAAGTTATATGCTAAGTTCTCGAAATGTGAGTTTTGGTTGGATTCAGTGGTAATCTTAGGTCACGTGGTATCGAGTGAGGGTATTCAGGTGGATCCAAAGAAAATAGAGGCCATGCAGAGTTGTCCCAGACCATCCTCAGCTACCAAGATTCGCAGTTTCCTTGGCTTGGCGGGCTACTACCATCGTTTTATGGAGGAGTTTTCATCGATTGTAGCCCCTATGACCAGGTTGACCCAGTAGGGTGCTCCGTTCCAGTTAATGGAGGAGTGTGAGGCAAGCTTTCAGAAGCTCAAGACAGCATTGACTACAACCCCAATTTTGATACTGCCCACAGGTTCGGTGTCTTATACGATTTATTGTGATGCCTCGAGGATTGGCCTCGGAGCGGTGTTGATGCAAGACGGTAGGGTGATTGCCTACGCGTCCCAACAGTTAAAGGTACATGAGAAGAACTATCCGGTCCACGACCTTGAGTTAGCTGCCATTGTTCACGCCCTGAAGATCTGGCACTATTATTTATACGGGGTGCCTTGTTAGATTTATACTGACCATCGGAGCTTGCAACACTTGTTCAAGCAAAAGGATCTAAATATTTGCCAGAGGAGGTGGTTAGAGTTGCTGAAGGACTATAACATCACTATTTTGTACCACCCGGGCAAGACCAATATGGTGGCCGATGCTTTAAGTCGCCGGGTAGGGAGTTTGGGGAGTTTAGCTTATTTACCAGCATCGGAGAGGCCTATGGAGATGGATGTTCAGGCCTTAGCCAGCCAGTTAGTGATATTGGATCTTTCGGTGCCCAGTCAGGTTTTAGCTTGCGTGGTTTCTCGGTCTTCCTTATTTGATCGCATCAGGGAGCGGCAGTATGATGACCCTCATTTGCTTGTCCTCAAGGACAAGGTTTAACACGGTGATGCCAGAGATGTGACTATTGGTGATGATGGGGTATTGAGGATGCAGGGTCGGATTTGTGTACCCAATGTTGATGGGATTTGAGAGTTGATTCTAGAGGAGGCCCATAGCTCACGGTATTCCATTCATCCGGGTGCCATGAAGATGTATCAGGATTTGAGGTAGCACTACTAGTGGAGATGGATGAAGAAAGATATAGTTGGATTTGTAGCTCGGTGCCTCAACTGTCAGCATGTGAAGTATGAGCACTAGAGACCGGGTGGGTTGCTTCAGCAGATAGAGATTCCGGAGTGGAAGTGGGAGCGGATCACCATGGACTTTGTATTTGGGCTCCCACGGACTTTGAGGAAGTTCGATGCTATTTGGGTGATTGTGGATCGGCTGACCAAGTCCACTCACTTTATTCCTGTGTGTACTACTTATTCCTAGGAGCGGTTGGCGGAGATCTATATCTGGGAGATTGTTCGTCTGCTTGGTATTCCAGTGTCCATCATTTCAGATAGAGGTACTCAGTTCACATCACGTTCTGGAGGGCCGTTCAGCATGAGTTGGGTACTCGGGTAGAGTTGAGTACATCATTTCACCCTCAGACGGATGGATAGTCTGAGCGCACTATTTAGATTCTTGAGGATATGATTCGTGCGTATGTGATTGAGTTTGGAGGGTCTTAGGATCATTTCTTTCCATTATCGGAGTTTGCTTACAACAACAGCTATCAATCCAGTATTCAGATGGCACCGTATGAGGCTTTATATGGAAGACGGTGTAGATCCCCAGTGGGTTGGTCTGAGCCAGGTGAGGTTAGATTGTTGGGCACAGACTTGGTTCAGGATGCTTTGGAAAAGGTTAAGGTGATTCAGGATAGACTCTGTACATCCCAATCCAGACAAAAGAGTTACACGGACTGCAAGGTTCGTGATGTTTCCTATATGGTTGGAGAGCGGGTTCTGCTTCGGGTTTTGCCTAAGAAGGGCATTATGAGATTTTGGAAGAAAAGGAAGTTGAGTCCAAGGTTTATTGGTCTTTTTGAGATATTGAGGCGTGTTGGGGAGGTTGCTTATGAGCTTGCTTTACCTCCCAGCTTGGAAGGAGTTCATCCGGTATTTTATGTTTCGATGCTCCGGAGGTATCACGATGATCCGTCGCACGTGTTGGATTTCAGTTCAGTCCAGTTGGACAAGGATCTATCTTAGGTTGAGGAGCCAGTGGAAATATTGGACAGGTAGGTAAAAAAGTTGAGGTCAAAGAACATCGCTGCGTAAAGGTTCAGTGGCAGGGTCAGTCGGTCGAGGATGCGACCTGGGAGACCGAGAAGGATATATGCAGCCGTTACCCCTTATCTTTTCACCACTTCAGGTATGTCTCTATGCTCGTTCGAGGATGAACGAATGTTTAAGTGTAGGAGGATGTGACGACCCGTCCGCTCATTTTAAGAATTTACGCCATGATCCCCATTAACTGCTTTCCCCAAGTTTATTTCTACTATTTTGATTTGTCGGGATGTTCGGTTTTGAGTTTCGGAGAGTTTTGGGACACTTAGTCCCTAAATGAGAGCTTAAGTGTTGAAAAGTTAACTGTAGTCGAAACAGTGTGAAGATGTCCTCAGAATGGAAATCCGATGTCTCTGTTAGCTTCGTTGGGTGATTTCGAGCTTAGGGGGCGTGTTCGGATTGTGTTTTGGAGGTCCATAGCTAATTTAGACTTGAAATGTCGAAAGTTGAATTTTTGAAGTTTCCAGTTCGATATGAGGTTTTGATCCGAGGGTCTGAATGGAATTCCTAAAGTTGGAGTAGCTCCGTAGTGTTTAATGTGACGTGTGTGCAAAATTTCAGGTCATTCGGATGAGGTTTGATAGACTTTTTGATCGAAAGCATATTTTTAGAGTTTTTGGAATTCTTAGGCTTGAATCCGATGAAAAATAGGTGTTTTGATGTTGTTTTGAACGTTCTGAAGGTTGGAACAAGTTTGAATGATGTTTTAGGATTGGTTGACAGGGTTGGTTGAGGTCCCGGGGTCCTCGGGTGTGTTTCGGATGCTCAACGGACCAATTTTGGACTTGGAAAGATTGCAGATTTTCTACTGTTGTGTTGCTGAGGAAACATTCATCGCGTTCGCGAGAGAGTCTCGCATTCGCGTAGAGCATCTGGGTGAAGCAGCTGAATCATGCTTCGCGCTCGCGATGAGGTCTCGCGTTCGCGAAGGTATGGACCCGTTGGTCTTCACGTTCACGACATGGTCCTCGCATTCGCGTAGGGTCTGCCAGTGTGAGCAACGCGTTCGCGAGTGGACCTCGCGTTCGCGAAAGAGGAAGTTGGCTAGTAGATTTTTTTGCATCGCATTCGCGATAGTAGTCTCGTATTCGCGAAGAAGAACGCGTCTGGGCAGAATATATAATTTCAAAGTTGAGGGTTAGCCATTTTTGTGAAAACTAAAGCTTGGGAGCTCGGATTTGAGCGAGGTTTTGAGGGATTTTTAGAGGTATCAATTGGGTAACAATTCTTAACTCCTTTTTGCTTGTAACCCATTAATCCAGGAACGACGAGTATACCAGTGACAGGGTACTATTGTATTTCAAGTGACATTTACCAGTCAACGAAAGCCCCAGTGACAGATTTGAAAAATTCAAAATAAAATCCAGGAATGCTGAAAATAACGGACAGAAACCAAGGGAAATTTTCAGATTTTTGAAAGGCTAGTTAATCTTCAACCCTTAATTTCTACACCTGTATACCAGAATATTATCAGGTGTGTACTACTCTCTCTTCTAATTTTCAACTTTTTTTTTATTATTATTTTTTCTTTGTATGTTTTTTCTTTTCTTGAGAGTTTCAATGTTTTTTCGGAATAAATGTTCAGCTCTTTTTTTCTCTCTAATCTGTTCTCTCTCTATTCTCTGTCTGTGTTTTTATATCTGTCCAAGACCTCCTATATATATCACATTCCCAAACCCTTTAATTAACTAATAAATCAATACTTTTTCCTACCAAACCCATTATTCTTCCTACTCATCCCCATTACATTAAATAAATGTATCAACCCCACCCCATTATATTTTGTCCCCCATGCCTACCATAAACAAATACAAGATTCCCCTCCACTACATTTTGTCTTGTCCCCCATTAAATTAAACAATTATATCAAAAACCCACCCCATTATATTTTGTCCCCCATGCTTAACATAAAGAATTACAAAATGTTCAATTACCAAACTACCCCTCCGACCTTATTGCAATTACCATTTTACCCCTGAACGTACTACAAATTACCAAACTACCCCATCAGCTATAACAATCAATTAATCAAACTTAACCAAAATATAGACAATATGATCAATTTCTAACAATGTTTAAACAACAAATCACATGAACATGATTTCTTCAATATTTCAACAACAAATCACATGAACATGATTTCTTCAACATTTCAACAACAAATCACATGAACACAAATTGAACAACAAAGAACAACTAAAATTTGATTGAACAATATTTTAGCAACAAACAAACCTATTTTCAGATTCAACAACAACAACAACAAACAAGTATATTCAGATTTCTAAATTCAATAATATTGAACTTAAAATCAACTCTAACAACATTACAACAAACAATTCCTATATTAAACTTAAACAAGATTATGAGACAAATTCAAGAAATAATCATAAATGATAAACAATAAATAAGAAAATCAAACTATACAAATTTTGGATTCAAGATCAATCAAACAAAGTATGAACATGAATGAAAAGATTCAACCACAATAACAAACTTTATTCAAATTTCGAATTGAACTTAAACAAAACAAATAAACATATTCAAATCATTAATCTTCAAATAATCAATTAATCTTTCTTAATTAAATCCAACAAAAAAAAATAACAAAGATACATGATCATGAATGAAATCTATATTAAACAAACAACGGATTCAAGCGATTTAAACTAAATCTAAAATATTAAACCTAAACCAACAATTCCTTTTTTGCAAAAATTAAATTAACATGAAATAAACTGAAAATCAATTAATTAAATTTTCATTTGAATCTGAAAATTAAACCAACCAAACATATGAACAAACTAAAAAAAAATTATTTCAATGATGAACAAACAAAACAAGAATTGAATCATTTATCGATTTTGGATCCGAAAAATATCAAACAAATTACGGACAAAAAATGAAACTCAAAAACCCACTAACCGGATTGAAATAATGATGAACTTGAATGGAAACAAATCTGCCCGGAAACAAATATCGCACCAAAATCATTTGACGCCGAAGACGATCACGAACGGACAAACGAAGAGCTTGAAAGAGAGGTAGCGGACAACCGTGGAAGCGATGCCGGACGGGGCAGCAGCAACGCAAAACGTGAGCAGCAGTAGATGCTGGACGAAGCAGTCACGTAGCATCATGAAGTGAGGAAGAAGAAGAAGCAACGATCAACGTGAACTTGAAGAAGAAGAAGAAGAAACACTCGCGATCTTGAAGAAGAAGAAGAAACACGGGCGGCGGGTGTGTGTGTGTTGTGTTGCCGTGGTTGTGTGTGTATGTATGTGAAGGAGAAGAGGCGGGGGAAGGGAAGCCATGGATGGGGTGTTTGGATGCTTGAAGAAGAAGAAGAAAAGAGAGAAAGAGAAAGGGGGGGGGGGGCGGATGAGAGAGAGGGATTTTTTAGGGTTTTCTTCCTTTTTTTTGTTTTGTTTTGTTTTGCTTTGTTTTTTTTTTGAAATGCAAGATAGGGGGTGTTGGGTTATGGATTGGGTCGACCCGGTTTGAAATGGACCGGGTCGTGGGGGAGATTGGAGAATTGTTTGGGCTTGGGGTTGAAATTTGAAGAAATGGCCCAATCCGATATTTCTTTGTATTTTTGCTCTTTTTCTTCTTTTTATTTTTCTAGAATTAAATTATAAAATACTTAAATTATTATTAAGAACTAAATTAAGTTATAAAAGCGCAAATTAATTTCCAATAACAATTAACGCATAATTAAGTAGTAATTAAGCATAAAATTGTATATTTGGACATTAAATGCTAAAAATGCAAACGATGCCTATTTTAGTAATTTTTATTTTTGTAAAACAAACTTAATTACTAAAAATTGTAGGATTAAATCCTAAATGCAAATGCGACATATTTTTTGTATTTTTTTATTAATTTAACAAATAAACATGCATAGATAAAAATAATTATACAAAAATACCACAAAAATACAAAAATTGTATACAAAGGAAAATTATTTTATTTTGAATTTTTTGGGAGTGATTCTCATATAGGGCAAAAATCACGTGCTCACAACCCATTAATCCAAACATGAATTCATCATTTAATTTCGGATTGGAGATGATAATTGGGAAAAAGTTGGAAGAAAGTTCTTAGACCTAAAATTCGACTTTTGATTGGGAATTTGACCTTAGATTTGGATAATTTTGGTATGAATGAACTCGGGAGAATGTGAGGATTCTGAAAATATAAATTTTACCCGGTTCCGAGACGTGGGCCCAAGGGGCATTTTTGTCATTTTACCTAATTTCATGTATTAGCTTAGAATTTCTTTGTAGAATCAGTTTCTTGAAGTGTTATTTACATTATGCAATTGAATTGAATAGATTTGGGCCATTTAGAGTTGAGTACTCGTGGCAAGAGCGTAGTTTCGGGTTGATTTTGAGCCGGTTTGAGTTAAGTGACTTGCCTAACCTTGTGTGGGGGACCTTCCCCTCAGGATTTGATATATTTGATAATTGAAATGCCTTGTACGTGAGGTGACGAGTGCGTACTTGAGCTAATTGTTGAAAAATTCGGTTTTGTTTAAGTAATTTTAATTGTGTTCCTTTTTCCTGTCTTATACTACTTGCAATTTAAGCCTGTTGTTAGCCTAGAAAAGCATATGTTTAATTGACTTAATTGCTTACTTGCTTAACCTGCCTTGATTGTATTATGTGAAGCATGTTAGTTAGAATTGCTTGTTTACTTGGTACGAAATTGAGCTTAAATGAGTATTCCTTGTGTTGTTGCTGTGTGTTTTACTTTGGGACTACGGGACGTCATCCCGGGAGATCCCCTGCCCGTATTTATGATTTTAGTTGAGGCGCGGGATAACGAGAGATCCCTAGCACGAATATTGAGGATACCAAGAGATCCTCGGGATACCAAGAGATCCTCGTGATACCGAGAGATCCCTAACACGCATTTTTAGGATACCAAGAGATCCCTAGCACATATTGAGGATACCAAGAGATCCTCGGGATACCAAGAGATCCCTAGCATATATTGAGGATACCGAGAGATCCTTGGGATATCAAGAGATCTCTGGCATTTATTGAGGGTACTAAGAGATCCTCGGGATACTGAGAGATCCCCGGTTATTTTCTTGTGATTGTTTTTGCCTCTGTTTCAGTTATTGAATTCCTTGTTTTCCTGTATTAAATTTTTATTGTTAGTTTTTAACTGTACTGCTTATCTTATACTGTCATGTCTTATATTCTTTATTTTATCTCAGTAGGGCCCTGACCTTCCTCGTCACTACCCGACCGAGGTTAGGCTTGACACTTACTAAGTACCATTGTGGTGTACTCATTCCCCTTCTGCGCATCTTTTTCATGTGCAGATCCAGGTACTGCGACTCAGTCCTATCACCCTTGAGGCGAGGCGACTGCTCCATCGACTTCGAGGTATATCTGCCACGTCCACAGACCGAGGAGTCTTTCTATTCTAGCTTTTAAACATTTGCCCTTCTGTATTTCTTTTCCTTGTTAGATATTCTGGAGTTAGAGTATTGTGTAGTGATCCTTAGCTTGTAATTCATGGGTTTCCGGGTCTTGGAAGTATGTATTGGTTGAGAGTTAAATATTGTGCATGCCGAGCGGTACTTTTAAATACTTTTCTATCACTCTTCATTCTATTTTAATTTATTTTATTCCGCACTTTGGTTATCTTCCGCAATTTAGGCTTACCTAGTCGTAGAGGACTAGGTACCGTCACGATGGTTCACGGAAGGCGAACCGGAGTCGTGACAAAAGCTCTCATTTTTCTCTCCAATGCCGGATTCAATGTCCCACAAGAGGGCTACCAGAGGTATACTAACCGAAGTACTCAATTTCGATGGGCCCTCTTTCTCTTTGCAAATCACTCAATTTGATGCCAATTTATGGTGCTCTCTTTTGGGACTATGCTATGCGGAAGATAGATGATGATGCCATAAGCGAGAGCGAAGCACCCTCAAAGATTGTTAGGCAAATTACGGATTCAGATACGTCGGTTAAGATAATATTAGAGTAGTCTTAGGTGAATAGTTTTGGATGGTAGTTTTTTGTGAATACTGCTTTTTGGATAGTGTTTTGGTAAAGATGGTGTTTAGTTAAGAAAAAATTATGTTTTCATTTTATTCATTGTATTAACAGTGTTTATATATGATCATTTCAATTATTCAGTCGATGTATTCAGTTTTTGTGCATCTGAATTCATCTGTAATCAACAGGTTGTGTTTGTATGGTTACAACAGGTTGTATTCATATGTATTCAACAGGTTGTATTCATATGTATTCAACATATTGTGTTAATCTGTATTCAACATCTTGCATTCATATGGATTCAACAGGTTGCATTAATACTAATTTAACAGGTTGTATTCATCTGTATTTCAATAGGTTGTATTTATCTATATTAATTAGGTTGTATTTATCTGTATTCACCAGGTTATATTCACATATTTTCCACAGGTTTTATTCATATGTATTGTATAGGTTGTCTTTATATATATTTAGATGTATTTACATATATTAGGAGTCTATGAGACCTTTATACAATACATATTTAGACCTTCATATGTGTATAACAGATTGTATTAATATTTATTCAGGAGTATTTGAATGCATGTATTTAATATTAAGAGATCATATACCATCCCTGATACAAAAGTCGTTTTGTATTTATGTGTATTCAGAAAAAAGAATCAGTCCTAATGAATGAAATATTACAGCTTTTTATAATACAATCATATCGTATGTATATAACATATTGTATTCATCTGTATTTAGATGTATTCAAATACATATATATAATATTCAGAGATCATATATCAACTATGTATTCAGATTTTATTCATCTGTATTCAGAGATCATGAATTAATATAATAGTCGTATTGTAATTATGTATTCAGATTTAATACACCAACTAAATATATCCAGAATATATTCGCGAAAAAAAAAGCCAACATGTATCATTGGTTGACCGATTTTTGTATATGAATGTATCAATTCTCTATTTTATTTGTTGAACACAGAAACACACACGAAAAGGGGGGGGGGGGGGAAGAAACAGATTATCGGCGAATGCTATATTTTGATATATATATAACGTCTTAGGAAAAAAAATGCAGATTATTCGCTTAAAAACGATTATGGGTGATGTAATTGGGTTAGTTGAGTTATATAGGAGTCTATTATGTTAATTTATACACTTTCCGTTAAAAAAATCTGAATAGACCTAAAATTGCGCAATTTACATTACGACATACAGTCGAATACAATCACGTACACCCACATACATTTGTCTATCCAGCTGTAGCCCCATGTTTCGCGCCGACTTTTGCTACTGTATTCATGAATACAGTAGCTTAAATACATCAAATACATCTTATAACAACAGAAAACGTATCTACAATCCGTAATATAGCAAATGATATATATACATAGGTATTTACCACTTAAAGATAGTGCTTTATGAAATTTTTTTATTTTTGAATGACCACTTGTAAATTTGGCTATTTTTAAATTTCTCCCGAAATTGTACCCATGAGCTGGGGAGGCCCAAACGCGCTGAAGGATTTGGAAGTGATCCATTTTCATGTTACTATCACCTGCTTTAGCTACATGAATCCCCAGTTTTGTCGCATCTATCGTGTTTCCATTCACGAACCCAATAATTAGTTGATATCTGTTGGAAGTCAATATTCCAATAAAAATCTCTGAATTCTCTTCTATAAGATCACAAAAGTTAACTGATTAAAATTCCTTTGGGAAATACTAAACAACTCATATGATTAATTTTAATTTAATTATACCAGGTCAAGCAAAAAAATACATTTTAAATAAGACCGAGAGAGAATTTTTAGGACATC
Organism: Nicotiana sylvestris; assembly: GCF_000393655.2. Classification (NCBI taxonomy): domain Eukaryota; kingdom Viridiplantae; phylum Streptophyta; class Magnoliopsida; order Solanales; family Solanaceae; genus Nicotiana; species Nicotiana sylvestris. The sequence goes on from NC_091058.1 coordinate 96,402,105, forward strand.
CACTATGAGATTCCCTCCTGAGTAATGCTGTATTTTGTCCCGGGCCCGGGCCTTAGTGGGCCTAACGGGCCGGGCCTCGCGGTCCCGGGCTTCGTGGTCCCGGGCTCTGGCGGTCCCGGGCCTGGCGGTCCCGGGCTTCGTGGGCCTAATGGGTGGAACCGGCCCGTGACGGGCCTAAGCCCACATGGTCCTGTGCTTAACGGGCCGGGCTCGTGGGCTTCGCGGGCCTAGCGGGCTTTTTTTTTTTTTTAGACAATTTCTTGTAGTATCATGGCTATATTAAAAATATATATGTAGTATATATGTATATCTAATTATTAAAGTGCTTGATGAAAAAGAAAATAACAAAACAATAGTAAAACACTAAATTGTCATGCATAAATATCACTTCTTGAAGTATATATATTGTATCTTATGTATATATATTCTCTTATATATTTTCTTTTAGTATATATATTGTATCTTATGTATATATGTTCGCATAATATATTTTCTTGTAGTATATATATTGTATATTATGTATATATTGTAGCATAATATATTTTCTTGAAGTATATTATATTTTATCTTATGTATATATATTCTCTTATATATTTTCTTATAGTATATATATTGTATCTTATGTATATATATTCGCATAATATATTTTCTTGTAGTATATATATTGTATATTATGTATATATTGTAGCATAATATATTTTCTTTTAGTATATTATATTGTATCTTATGTATATATATTCTCTTATATATTTTCTTGTAGTATATATATTGTATCTTATGTATATATATTCGCATAATATATTTTCTTGTAGTATATATATTGTATCTTATGTATATATTGTAGCATAATATATTTTCTTGTAGTATATTATATTGTATCTTATGTATATATATTCTCTTATATATTTTCTTGTAGTATATATATTGTATCTTATGTATATATATTCGCATAATATATTTTCTTGTAGTATATATATTGTATATTATGTATATATTTTCGCATAATATATTTTCTTGTAGTATATTATATTGTATCTTATGTATATATATTCTCTTATATATTTTCTTGTAGTATATATATTGTATATTATGTATATATTGTAGCTTATAAATAATTCTAAGTATAGACAAAGAAATATTGCGAAAAGAAGCTCATGGGTAGAAGCAATAAATTTTATTACCAAAAAATGACATATCTTTCTTAGTCATCCTTCCCCCAATGGAATGAGCACAACAAGGTACTAATACCACCATTAGAAGGAAAAAAAACTAAGGAAGATGTGCCAAAATACAAGTTACATATTATTCTATGTATTATCTCTAACAAATCTCATAAATCCTTCAAGGTTCGGAGGAGGTTGCGTTGGTGGTGGTGGAAAAGAAGCTTGTTCATCACCACTTCCGGGCGAAGCCGAATCCTCCGCAAGTTCCGCTATCATTTCTTCATAAGCTTCATCTATCGCCGGTTGTGCTTCTGCAATTCCAAAGTTTCTTCTTTCCGAGCGGATCCAATCTCTAAACAATACTGATTTTTCCAAGCTATCCCTCATAGACGCTCTATGATCACCTATTTGCAGTCTTGCTTGACTGAAAGCGCTCTCTGATGCAACAGTTGAAGCTTGAATTGATAAAATATCCCGAGCCATCCTTGCAAGAACAGGAAAATGTTTTTCCCTTGCCTTCCACCATTCCAAAAGATCAAAAGAGCCGTCTGGATTCTCCTTTTCAAGTCCCTGAGACAAATAAACTTGAAGCTCATTTAGATGTGAAGTTTCATCATAATTTTCACCTTGAGACCCCCTGAACTCCGTCCAAGATTTAAGAGCTTTTAAGCCCGCAACTCTTTTAGAGGATTGTGAGCTAGACGAAGTAGGGGTTGGAATAGTTGGCCTAGCATGCTCTAAGGCAAGTTGATAAGCATTATAAACTGTTTGAGCGTTAATCTTAATTGAAGCTTTTGCATCTGCAAGTGTCGCAATTTCCTCATTTGAAAGATCTAAAGCCTTATAAATATTTGAATACCAAAAATGAGGACCTCCCAATTTCATTGTAGGATTTAGCATTGCAGCAAGACCATAAATAGGAGGGATAGGAAAAAAATATTTTTTAAACTTTTGTTTCATTTCATTTATAGCAAGTTCATAAATATCCCCACCCTCACTAAATTCAACAAACAAATCAGATAGTGCTGCAATATAAACTAAACAGTTTGAAATAGTAGGATAATATTGCCCAGAAAATGCATTTGTTGCAATTTGAAAATGTTCTAAAAAATCTAAAAGAATTTTAACATTAGTCCAATCTTGAGTGGTAAGCATTTCATCATCATCTTCACCACCTACCCGAGAATTAAACGTTGCATTAATTGGGTTTCTATATTCATATGCTACTACTAAACTTTCGTACATACAATTCCATCTAGTCGGGCAAGGTTTAGGAACCTTTCTTTCTCTAAGGCCATATTCATCACATTTTTTAAAATACTCTCTAAGTCTACTTCTACGGTTTGAATAAAAAAGCCAATTAAGAGCCATTCTAACCTTTTCAATTTCTATGTTTAATATTCGCATACCATCACCGACAATTAAATGATAAATATGACAAATACATCTAACATGGAAAATATTAGTAAATGCAGGATTTAGTGTTGTTGTAAGCATGCCTATAGCACTGGTGTTACTAGAAGCATTATCCATTGAAATTGCCATTATTTTATCGCTAAAGCAAAAATATCTACAAATATCTGCAACAGTGTTAGCTATAAATTTACCTGTGTGACGCGAATTAATTATTCTATATGCAATTATGCGTTTTTGCATTATCCATTCTTCATCTATCCAATGACTTGTAACAGTTAGGTAATCACAATCATTACCACTTCTACCAATATCAGTAGTAATAGAAATCCGATTAGGTATATGAGTAAATAAATAACGCAAATATTGTTCATATTCATGTTTGAATTTATAAATATCACTCTTAACTGTTGCGCGAGGCCAACCTTTATAAGTAGGATTAAACACTCTTCTAATATAATGAACCCAATTAGGATTAGAAGCAAAAGTATAAGGTAAGCACATAACAGTAATCATCTTTGCTAATTCTTCACGATCTCTATTTGGATCGTAATATAAAATACCTCCAGTGACAGTGTTAATTCCTGGTTGAACTAGATTTGAACCTGTACTAGGGTTAATCGCAGAATCTACACTTGTCCCCTCTAGATGCGCTTTCATTTGAAAAAATCTAGCCTTATCTCTAGGGTGTGTTTTTATGTGCCTAGTCAAACTACCTGTGCCGCTACGGTCTCCTACATATTTATGCGACATTAATTTCCCACAAGTTTTACACTTAGCCTTATTTTTTTCTCTTACTTGAGTAAAAAAATTCCAAACTAATGATGTTTCTAAGCGTTTAGCAGGTTCTCTATTAAAAGTAGGAGTTTCTACAGGTGGGTCGACCGGTGCATCACTTGGGTTATTAAGAGGACTAGTAGGTGTATCATCTAAATCCGGTGCTTGAGTTTCATCATCATCCTCATTTTCCTCATTATTTTCTAAGATGGTTTCATTAGGATAAAGAGCATTCATAATTTCATCATCTAATCTATCACCTGGTGCAACATTATGATAAAATTCACTATCGGTAAATTGAAAACAAGGGTGATCACTATCAAGAATTACGGAAGGAGGAGGACGTCTAGGTTGGCGACTACTTTCAACTTGCTTATCTTTTCTAGGTCGGGGAGCCGGGGGAAGGGTAGTTGGTTGGCCACTACTTTCACCGGTTTTATCTTTTCCTTTACCAAACATTTTTTTCAAAGTAAATGCCATATTAATTATAATTATGCAAACTAAACCACACAAAAATATATTCTAAAAACGTAAGAGTTGAAACGAGTTTACCGGATTGCCGAACAACTTCTTGAAAATTGAAAATCGTTGAACACTTGAAAACTTCAATTCAACAACTTCACAATTTTTCACGAAATTTCAACAATAAATTAAGTAATTGTAGTAGAGAGATTGAGAGAGATTGAGAGATATTGATGAATTGGTGAATAAAAATGAAAGAATGAGGGGGTATTTATAGTTGAGAAATGGGAAAAAGTGTAATTATATAAAGTTTGGGGTTAAAATAAAGTTTGGGGGCCAAATGGCCATTTTTTTAACTTAAAAAACGGTCATATTTTCAGCCCAAACGGCTAGATTTTAAATATGGCCGTTTGATTTTTTTTTTTTTTTTTTTTTGAAAAATAGCCGTTGGGCCCGCCAGGCCCGCCAGGACCGGCCCAGGCCCGCCTGCCGGTCCCGGGCCAAACGGTCCCGGGCTCGTGGGCTCAACCATGGAGACCAGCCCGTGACGGGCTCAGAGGCCCACCAAGACCGGCCCACCCAGGACCGGCCCACCAGGCCCACCAGGCCCGTTAGGACCGCGGGCCCGGTCCGGTCCGGTTCAGGCCCGGCCCACCGAGCAGCATTACTCCTGAGTCCTGACTCGCAAACTCCAGCATCCTATGTAGACATGTCAAATGGGCTGGCCAGACCTAATTTGGGCCAAAATTTTGTAGAAATTACACCAAATAGGCACTTTATAGGGTCTTGAATTGTCCTAATTTCAGTTTATAGTCAAAGTTTCTGAATTTCAGTTTTACAATTCAATTTTCATGCGTTTTGAATTGAACTAAAATTAATATTTTTAGTTTAAATTTTTAAAATAAAATAAATACTGGCTAATCCCTAAATAGCAGTCCTAAGAATGGTTGTTTGTGTATTTCCCCCAAAAATATTGAACCTTGCACCAAAAGCAGAATAAGATCCATAAGAATTATAAGGAGCCCGTGCAAGTTCAACCCGCTAACCGAATAGGAATTTTTACCTCATATAGCAAAGGTTGATACCTTATTTATTTTAAATAAATACCCTTTTAAAAAATTATATTTCATAGCTACATTTTGATTTTTATAACTTATGTATTCAGATGTATATATGTATTCAAATGTATCTGCAGTATGCATTCATATGTTTTTGCACTATAAATGACCTGTTATACTTAATGTATTCAATGTATTTTTATGTATTTAACTATATTCAATGTAATTATATAATTTCTCTGAAGATTGCTATGTTTTTGGGGTGTTTTTTGATTGAGAATTTTTTTTATAACTGGAAATACAAATTTTATGTGTTGTAATTGAGTTTGAGTTATATTAGGAGTTTATTATGTTAATTGATTCACTTTCCGTTTAAAAACAGTTGAATAGACCATGAATTGCGCTATTTCACGATGTGAATACAGTCGAATACAATAATCTGTCTAGCTGTAATCCCCTGTTTCAGTCGAGAAATGCTACTATATTCATGAATACAGTAGCTTAAATACATCAAATACACTCTAAAAAACCTGAAAACATAGCTATAAAAAGTAATATAGTAAATAATAGCTACAACTAACTAATAGCCACTAAACAAAAGTGGTTTGTGAAAAATTCTCCAACGGATTATGTGCGTCCATTCTGGTAACCGGATGCAAGACCCAATTGGACCAAGCCAATAGTCCAAGACAAGGCCAGGCCATTAAAATGTCCCAAATTATCCCTGGAACTTTTTAGAAGAATTAACCCAAATAGTCGTTCATCCAACTGCTTAAATTAAAAATAGCTGGTGGAGGTATAATGTGTGCATAATTTATGTATTAAATGTGCATAATTATGTATGATAAATGTATAATCTAAATATATGGCTAGGAAAAGTAAATAACGTATATGACCGGCTATTTGCGTAAAGATCCCAACTCTTTATATATTTATATTTCTATAAGTTAAGTTTATTAAAATATACTCTATTGAATAAGAAATTTAAAAAAATACTTCCTCCGGTCCACTTTAATTGATTCTTTGGTCTTTATTTTATGGTCCACATTATTTGATTTTTTCAGATATCAAAAAAGAATTAACTTCTTTTTTTCAAAGTTGTCCTTGGAGTAAAGGGCCTAGAAATTTTGTTATATTTTCAAGGAACAAATTAATGTTAATATGGTCAATTTCATTATTAAATAATGCTAAAATATGAATTCCCTAATATGTGTAAAAACAGCCAAAAATCGTACAAATTGCACGGGGCGCCCTATTTGGTCGCCCCATTTAACATATACCCATTTTTTAAAAAAGTTTTAATTTGTACCCACTTTTTAAACAATTTCAGCCTCCTTTCTCCTCCTCCTTCTCCCCCTCAGACAAATCTTGTATATTCTAATTATAGAACCGCATTAAAGTCTGTTGTGAACAAGGAGTAGGATAAAAGCATCACAGATCAAATTAATCATTGGCTAAATTAAGTAATGTGGTATCTTTATTTATTTTTAATTTTATCCACAAATATATAAGCGAGAAGAAACACCATTAAACATACAAATGGGACACCCAATAACTGATCAAGTTGTCACCTTTATCTTCTTCTTCTTCTTCTTCTTTGTATGCTCTTTATCAGCACTGAGTCAACTCAGCTACCATTTTCATGTGACTCGTCAAACCCAGTTACCAGTTCATTTCCCTTCTGCAACGCCACCTTACCCATCCCCCAAAGGATAAATGACCTCGTGTCACGCCTTAAGTTGGAGGAAAAAATATAACGCTGGTTAATTTGTGATGCTATTCAACTTTGAATTGTTTCCTTCTCTAGAGCTGAAATTCGTCAGTTACAAACAAAAACTTTAGCTTTAGAGCTGAAGATCGCCAGTTACAAAAACAAAAACTTCAGCTCCAGTTACAAAAACAAAAACTTTAGCAATTACAAACAAAAACTTCAGCAAATAGAGAACAAAACTTAGTTACTATGCTTAAGTTCAGCAATTACAAACAAAAACTTCAGCACACTTGCTACTTCAGTCCCATCTACTAGAATGCTGAAGTTTTGTGTGTTTGTCTTTGCTCTTCAGGTCCGTATACTGAAATTACGCGAAAAAATGGGTACGTTTGCAATTTTTTTTGCAAAGCGGACACAATTTAAAACGTGACCCAAAAAACGGATATAGATGCACATCTCCCAAAAATCAATTAAAGCTGAGCTGAGGGAGTAAAATAAGATAATTAACAATAAATGAATAAAGGGAGCTCAATTGGAGAATGATCATTAACATTTATTAAATTGCTTTACTCATTGAACATCAGACAAAATCTCTTAAAACTTTCTTCGAGCTTCGCGTCTATAAATATCATCCCGGCCCCTAGAGACATCTTCCTCCATAACCTGCAGTTTTGAACAAAGCTTGCTGGACGTCTTCAGACCTCAAAATTCTTCGATGCTCCGTTGCCTAAAAAATAAACGATGAAATAGACCAATAATATATTTAGTAGGCCTTTGGATAAGTACTTTAGATGGACTTGGAAAAAAGTATTCGAAAATGAGATGAAAAGAAATTGTGGGATTAAGTTTAATCTGGACGGAAATATTCACTTGAAAAACAAGCTTTTGATGGTTGAAAATACAATATATGAGAGGAAAACATTATTTCACTTGAATACACCACCAATTTTCCAATATACCACTAAAATACTAAAGTTCACTATTTGCAAATATTGAATATTGAACTGCTCGAACAGGTTGAGGATCAAAATGATTATTAGGGCATATAATAGCACCAGAATTTACCAGATGGATGTAGTAATTGACGAAGAACATGGTGAAAGTAGATGTTACCTCGGAACAAGAAGCTCGCATTGAAAAGTCACTGAAACAGCTGACAACACATTGTTGCACGTCAAGACCTAATGCTTCTATTGTGCTTACTGTGGATAAAACTAGTCCAGGCTTCGCTGCGCAACATATCTCTATCCTCGTCTCCTCATTTCTCCTTTCTACATCAAACTGTAATACAGTAGTAGTATTTTTTTTTCACCCACACAACGAGAAAGTCGTCACATCTCTTATCCTAATATTAAAAAGTATTCCTCCCTCTAGAAAGAGACGATTTTTCCAAACAAGATTGTAATATAATAAAAGTATTCTTTTGAGAAGTGGACGAATACTAGTCGAGATAATTATTAAGATAAAATTTGTACCTTTGGAGGGTTTTTGACAAATGCTTCATTAGGCTTTAGCTCTTTGTAATTTCCCATAAATTTCCTATCCTTAGTTTCGTCTTCCATTTCATGATCTTCACGCAACCTGTGAATTTTATCTATGAGCTCCTTCATGTAATCAATTGTATCTCCAAGTATGGATGTTCTGTCCATCTGATAAAAAAAAGATGAATTATTCAATTAGCGCATTCTACACTACAACGAGAAACTGTATAAATTTTTTTACACAATCACGTCAATTATTAGGTGATTACCTATAGATTTCTTGGTAATTAAAAGTTAAGTGAATAAAAATATATGGTAACTAATCTATTATCATACATTTTAAAATTCATTAATACTAGTAATATTTACGAGTTTAAATGAAGAGAATGTAAGGGTGATGGATGATTCACCTTGCTTATTTTGGGAACAATGGATCTAAGCATGGAGAGACGGTCATTGAGTCGTTTCCTTCTCCTCCTTTCTGCCATTAGATTTTTAGAGGGCTGCCCCTCAACCTTCTTAACTTTAGTACTACTCTTCTTTTCTCCCATATTATTAATTCTTGAAGCGGCTTCTTCCATTTTGACCTTGTTATTAAAACAGCTTGAATCTTGTCCCAGGCCAATATGGCCATGAAAATCGGTAGAAATAAGGCCAACTCCTTCTCCTTCCTCCACAGTGGCTCTATTACTGTACTCTTCTTGAATATAATTAGTTGAATCAACTTCAGCTGGGGCTGTAATAAAAGCATCAAGAAAAGGGTAAGATTCTTGTGGAGTGAAAGCAGGACATGGAAAGCTGGATTCTGCAGGTGAAATGAGCTCTAAAAGGGAAGAGTTTTGGGCTATAAATTCTGGGTTTTGTTGATAAAAGCTGGATGATTCAATGTTCCATGCATTTGGGAAGAGTTCCTTTACTCCACTTGTAAAACTATTCCAACTTTCTATCCTCGGAGACAGCAATTCCTCTAAAAAATCCTGTTGAGTGAGCTCCATCTTTTTCTTTTCTCTCTCTCTCAAACGTCAAAAATTGAATAGACGGGTTATAAGAACGTGACGTCGCATCTATATATAGACAAAGAGTACTATATTTTTATATTAGTCATATTATATTAATAATAATATTATTCCATCCGTTTTATTTTATATAGTGTGTTTGATTGCGATGATTGTTTCAAGATTTTGATTATGGGCATCCAACAAAATATAAAGATGTCGCATAAGATATAAATATGTGTCAAGAGAATTCAAGAATATATATATACAAAAAGTACGTTATATGGTATATATAGTGTCTTAGCATGTACGAAAAGTATCCTAAGAACTTATGAATTGTCATTTCAATTGAACCTCTTTCACCAAGGTAGCAATTTCTTTGTTGATTGAGTATGAAGTTTAAAAAAAAATAGCAAAAAGTATACTATAAAATGTAAAAAACTAGTACTATCATTTTTTGAAGTAAAAAGATGTCATATTCGAAGTTAAGATGGCAGATGTTTATAATATATCGTTGTACGTTTAGGTATTTTTGCTTTTAGTTAATGTCACCTGGAGCACAAGATTAGAACGGAATCTGACCTTTTTCCTATTTTCTGGTGTAATGCATAGGAGGGCCCTTTTTTCTTTTTCCTTTCCCATAAATATATACTTACGTAGGAGTATTATATATACCTCGGTCTCTGAAGTCTGTTCCCTGTAAGGTTTAGTAGTTTAAGGTCATTTTCACCAAAATCTGTAATCAGACAGAAATCATATTTAAAATCACAATCTTCTGAAATGTTTGACCCACCAGCCTGTCTGAATCGAAAAAGATAGACTCGGACCTCCCGCTAGCATCATCTATGTAACCCTGCCAGCCAAAGTTTCTTTGCATATTTTTGGTTCCCCTGTTCTACGCTTATTAGTAGTAACTTTTTCCTGATTTCTGGTTGGTGACAAAGACTAATGCCTTTTTCTCTCCTTTTCAATTAAATCTGGAAAACTCTTTACATAATGCAAGCAACACTTGCTTTTTTTAGCACCAACTTGACATGCATAGACTAAGTGAATACACAAGTATTTTGTCCATTGAAGCTGAGGCTTAGAGATATAGGGGTTCTTTTCTTTATTATATTATATTTTATAATAATATCACCAATAGCAATGTGTAAAAGAAGTGTCAATGCACTAGTCATGCTGTTCAAAATTATTTTTCTAACTAAAACTTTGGTCTTATGATTGAACCTATGTCACAATGTCATGTTTCTTCTGATCGATAACAAAAGGTCTCCATTCATTAGCTAACCTAAATGAAAATTATTAGCTTAACAAACAGGAAACTTATCTAATTGAAAGGACCACCTATATATACCTATTCGTACAAGCTTAAAAAATCAGCTTATTTTGATAAATATTTTTTTTCAAAAGTACTTTGGGTGAGAATTAATTTGTGTTTGACTAATTAATTTAAAAAATACTTCTAAACAACAATTCGTGTTTGGTCAAGTTTTTAAAAAGTGTTTGTAAGTGTATTCTTTTCAAAAGTGCTTTTGGAGAGAAATTATTTTTTTCTATTTTTCCAAAACTAATTCTGTTTTTACATAAAAGCATTTTTTTTTCTTTCAAAAGCTTGGTCAAACACTTTAACTTTAAAAAAAATACTTTTTAAAAATAAAAAAAATTTAATTTTGAAAAAGCTTGGCCAAATAAACTAATAATGCAGTTAGCCAAGTTAAAGTACACAGAGGTTTATGCAGTTAGCTAAGCTTCAGAAGACAAAGGTTGAGAATACGTCGAAAGCACACAAAACAAGAAGAGCATCATAGGCGACATCACGTGAACATAGTCCCAAAAGGCAAATAGATAACTACTAGTAGTCAAGCACATGCAAGTCAAGCTGTGGATTTTCCAGATGTGCCAAAAGTTAGCAATTAAAATCATTCACTAACAAAAAGTTTTAAATTTTCAATTAATGTTTCCTTTTGCTATTACATATATATATACCATAAACACGACCAATCAAATTAACAACATGTGTTGAGATTATTTAATAGATAGCCACATTGTAATTATTTTATATTTACATAATCTATTCTTTGTATAGGCCAATTTTATAATAAGTTAGGCTATCATTGTAATGAGTAGTTAGTGGAGTTAGTTGTATACATATATAAGTCATTGTACAAATATTTTGATGTAAGAAGAATTTATTTTCTCTCCTTCATCTATTTTTCTAAGCTTCTCAGTGAAGTCTTTCTTCTTCGTCCATTAGAGCTCAATCTGAGTCCATCACCATTGTTGACCTTCAGTATTTTGTCATGATATCAGATCCTAGGCTCCGACTCGTTCCTTAATCACTCGATTCAGTCGATTTCTGTCAAAGTTTCACTCAATTTTCTCTCATTTTCTCCTCTTCGAGAATTTTTTATCATAATTAGGGCAAAATTTCAGAAGGTAAATTTCTGTTAATTTCTGATTGCTATCTGATAGTGAGACAATTTCTACATTTCTGAATAATGTTAATGGACAAGGAAATCCTAGATTCATCTAGCCCGTTGTACATGCATCCTTCAGAGAACCTTGGAACGATGCTGGTACCGACGGCTTTCGACGACACTAGTTATAGATCCTGGAAAAGAGGAGTGCTTAGGGAATTATCTATGAAGAACAAGGTCGGTTTTATCACTAGAAAGGTTAAGAAGCCAGATCCAACTCATGCCACCTTCGATCAGTGGGAACGATGTGACGATATGGTTACCTCCTGGATTCTCAACTCACTTTCAAAAGATTTAGCTGACAACTTGCAATATGTCAAAGATGCGAAGGAGTTGTGGTAGGAATTGAAAGATAGATATGACCAAACTAACAGTGCCAAATTGTATCAGCTTCAAAAGGAAATCAGTGATCTAAGTCAAGGAAATCTTGACATCACCGGATACTATACCAAAAAAAAAAGCTTTGGGAAAAACTTAACACCTTGAATGCACACGCTCAGTGCAATTGCATTTACACCTGTGGAATTAAGGCAAACATGCACAAGGTGGAACATGATAGAAGGTTAATTCAGTTCTTAATAGGATTAAATGAGGTGTACACTGTGGTGAGAGGTAATATCTTGATGATGAACCCACTACCTAGTATTGCACAAGCATTTTTCATACTAATTCAAGAGGGGAAACAGGGGGAAGTTAAGCCACATAGTTAGTTTGTGATGGAATCTACATCCCGTAACGCAAGTACAAGAAATAACAATTTTAGGACCAATTACAACTCAGGTGGATACAATATGGAAATGCTGGAAACAATGCAAATAGAGGAGGATACACTTCGAACAAACCTCACCTGTTTTGTGACTACTGTAAGAAGCTAGGACATAGTAAGGATAAGTGTTTCAAACTCCATGGGTATCCTCAGAATTCAAGGTACCCAAGCTATGGTAACAACAATAAAGGGAAGAGAATTGCATCAAATATATTTGGAACACCAAATGATGGACCTAATGCTTCAGAAGTCAAAGGAGATCATCATGAAGAGGGAAGAATTATGCATCACTTGACTCAAAAGCAATATGGACAACTTCTCAACATTCTGGAAAAGCTCCAAGTAGGAAACACAGGGGAGAAATCTGGAGACATGAAGCTGACTAGAGGAGCTGTGAACTTTGCAGGTACAGTTGCTTCTTATTCTTCTATTGAGCATGATAATCAATTGCGTGAATGTTCTAATTCAAATATTGATCAGTGGATCCTTGATTTCGGGGCCAAATCATATGACCTTCAATAAGAAATTACTAAGTAATGTCAAGACCTTAGTCTACTCCTACTTAGTTTCCTTACCCAATGGATACAAAGTGAAGGTGACACTTATTGGTAATGTGATCCTTAGTCCAAAATTCATTCTAAAAAAAGTACTTTATGTGCCTAACTTCAAATTTAACTTGATTTCTGTTCATTCCTTAACTGTGCAACTAGATTGCATTGTTGTATTTACAAAATTCTCCTATCTTCTTCTACAGGGCCCTTCACTGAAGAGGCCACTGGAGATTGGTGAAGTGAGGGGCATCCTTTACTTTCATTGTACAAACTCATGCAAAAGTAACTCAATTTTACCTTCTGCACTTGACACTACTACTTTGATACACACCTCACACACAATACCTTGTGCATCCACTTCCATACACAATAGAAATAAAGTGCAGTCTACTGTAGGAAAGATTGTTTCAAACAATTATAACGAGTGTCCTGCTTCAAATGTTTCTTCTTATCCTTCATTTGATGTTAATGAATCTTGTAACTCTGTTCATGTTCCTAATACATCTACTTATGAGAAATGCAATGTAGACATCTTGTGGCATAATAGATTAGGCCATGTGCCTTTTGTCAAAATGAAGGGCATCTCAGCCATCCCAACTACCTTTACACATAAACAACCATTCTTCTGCCCTGTCTGTCCAATGGCCAGGCAGAGCAGATCTCCTTTCCCACAAAGTACCACAAAAATACTTAAAATCTTTGAATTGTTACGTGTGGATCTCTGGGTTCATATCACATTCCAGCCCATGATGGCTACAAATATTTCATCACCCTTATAGATGATTACAGTACGTTCACATGGACACATCTTCTCACTTCCAAGAGCAATGCTCTGTACGTTATCAAAGCTTTTGTTGCTATGGTAGAGAATCAATTCCAAACTACCATCAAAACAGTTAGGACAGACATGGTCTGGAGTTTGTCAATGCTGTCAGCACCATGTTCTTCCAAAGTAAAGGAATCACACACCAAAAGACTTGCCCTTATACTCCCCAACAAAATGGGATAATAGAAAGAAAACACAAATATCTCCTTGAAACAGCTAGAGCATTGGTATACCAATCCAAGCTACCTTGGCAATACTGGGGAGAATGTATACTTACCTCTACCTACCTAATAAATAGATTGACATCATCCTCTATAAAAAATAAGTGTCCATATGAACTACTCTACCAGAAAAAGCTACTTTATTCACATCTTAGGAGTTTTGGTTGCCTTTGCTTCCCAACCACTCTCAAAACATACAAGGACAAATTTGAACCTAGATCTACTCCACATGCCTTCTTGGGATATCCTTTTGGGACAAAAGGATACTGATAACTAGGAATTATAGTCTATTTTATGCTTCTTTTTGCTTGAGTTTGATATTAAAAGTGTGTACAAGTATTCCCAAAAGCTAGCTTATTGTGCTTGTTTGCAGTGTTTGGACAAAAAGAGACAAGAAAGTCAAAATCAGCCCAAAAAGGAGTAAAACCTGCACAAGTCAAAGTTGAGTCAACTGAGCGCTACATCGGAAAACCAACTGCGGACAAGGAGGACCTACCGCGACAACGGTCCTTTTATCACGGTCCGCGGTGGCAAGATTTGGAGAGATGCAATTATGGACTTCTCAAGTAACCGCTGTAAGCACGTGATTTTTGCTTTACGGACAATCGCTCCAAAAAGAAAATAAAAATAGTGACAAATGGTTTCATTGTACAATTGTTCGAGTTTTCATGTGTTGTTAGTCATTTGTGGATCTGTCCATTTTTTGCATTTAATCATTAACAAACAAAATACAAAATATATGTATTAGGATGATTAAACCGTAATTCGGTCAGTAAAAGAAAATTCAAAAATATATATGTGTGCATCGTTCGTCCTAGGCTTTTAGCTAACTTACGTAAATATTTTTGTGATAATTGTGTTAAAATGTTGCATTGTTGTTTAATTTCGTTACCTTATTATTTGTTATTTTTATTTTTTGTTTAAAAGAAAAGAAAAAAAAAGATAAGAAAGAAATAAAGCAAAAGAGTAAGGGTCTAAAATCGATTTGGGCCCAGAAATTGAAACAAAAACAGGCCCAAAAACGGCACTCAGACCCAGTCCAAATCCAGCCTGCCCAGGCACGGACTCAAACGACGTCGTATCGGCGTCCCCATTTGAAGCCGTTGATCCGGTTCAAAGGAACGGTCCAGATCAGGTTGTCCAACTCCCCTCAACGACGCCGTTTCAGGCAAGTTAATCTGGGCCGTTCATTCCCATTGATCCAACGGATCCAGGCCCTCCTCTAAACCCGTCAACACGACCCGATCCAATCCCCTACCCGGTCTTAACCCACTATCATCTCCCGAACGACGTCGTCTCTCCTCAATGAGTAGATCCTGGCCCTTGATCTCAATTGATCCAATGGCCAGGATCTAAACCCTCAATACATATATAAACCTAACCCCTTACCCCCACGCCCCAAGCGACACCCCCCCTTCAGCCCCTGTTCACCATCTTCCCCAGGCCCCTTTCCTCTCAAACCCTAGCAGCCTAGGTTCTCCCCCGTGAGCCCGGTAACCACAGTTCCGATGACCGCCAAAATAACATCCCCGATGCACCCAACCATCCTGAACATGAATCCGTTAACCTTTCACCTCGAATCGACCCGTAGCTTCTCGAATCTTCCAACGAAGATTCGAGTAAAAAACCAGATCTACACCGATTGACCCCAAACTCGCACCAGACACTCCCCTGACCTTCCTCGTGACCAAACCAAACTTGGTTTGGTCCGAATCTACCCACAACTCCTAAAAATCCAGATCTGGAAATCCAGAACTGGAAACACATGCACCTGGGGAACCCGGCCAGTTTTGACATAGGTTTGAGGTCTAATAGACCTTAATCAAGGTGTTCTCATGTGAGAACACCCTGATTAAAGTTTGTTCGGCCTCAAAAGTTCGAAGTCGAGTTTGATTTGGGTCTGTTTGGTTTAAACGTTTTGGTAAGTTTTCCGTTCTTTTGTTTTATTTCCAAATAAGTTGTCAGCATATCTCTTTGTGTTTGTTTGTTATTTTTGTTATTTTTCATCCAGATTTCTTTCATCTCTGTAAAGACCTTTTATTTGGTCGTTTGTCTTCTGTTTGTATTCTGAATGTACTCTGTGAGTAAACATGATCGTCGATTAGTTTAATCGTCAGATAAGTTGACTCATATAGGCCCCCAGTAGTTGAACAAAAATTGTCCGATGCCCTTTAGGTCCCTAAATGTATTGTTTATGTGAGCGATCGATTATTACCTGCTATAATTAGTATAGTCGACTCGATAAATGTCGTCGATTAGTTTTCTATAACTAATGAATCGAAGGAGCTAGGATTTTCACATAACTAATTAAACTCGGACACTGGCTGGATGACCTCGTAATGTTTGAAATGGTCTGTTGGCATTATAAAAATGACTAAAAGGGTTCAGTCTAGGCAGTCCTGAGCTCGAGCTTTCATCAGTGCAAAAAATGCCCTAATGCTGCAATAGGCAGGGGCAGTAATAATCAAGGTTGACAGGGGTATTCTGGGGTGTTAAAAAGAACAGAAATAATTAGTTTAAATGAGCTGACAAGTAGGGTACTAATTTGGGATTAAACTAATACCAATGGGGAACAAGACACAAGGGTATGGGGCTTAAAATGAATAAACAAATGAGCCCATAATTCTGGATTAAACAAAAATCAGGCGTGGGGAATAAAGGGGGGCTGACACCAAAAGATGCTGAGGCATGGGCTTATAGGGTATGGGCATTCTGCCAATTGGCAGAACAGGCAGCTCAGCTGCACTGGTTCATTTGGCCTATAAAAAGGCCATTTGATAACAAAAACGGGGCGGGATTTTTTTTAGTCTGGGGAAAAAGAGAAAAACAAAGTGAAAATTTTCAGAATACTTCGACTAAAACATTGCCCAAAACTGCACAAGGAACTAAGTTGGTTGAGCTGTTCTGGCCAAGTCAGTTATTCTAACTAGGGTCATCACTGTTCCGTTAAGAAAAGGCTGTGTGTCTTCTGCTGTGATTGTTACTATACTGAGTTTTTCTGTGAGCTGTGGATTGAGTTTTAGCCTTCTTGATTGTTGGAACTGTGTTGAGTACTTGTTGAGCTTTGTGATTATTGGATCTTCTGTTGCTGTTACATTTGGTATCTTGGGTTTTCGGTTGGTTCATTGTTCTTTTTCTGGGATTTGTCTGTCTGATGCTCAAACACCTGTGGGTTACATAGTTGCTGTTGGTTGTATTGCTGCGTTGTTGCTATCTGTTGTTGAGGTTGATTACTTGCTGCTGATCCTCTCTCTCTTCCTCTTCTTATTGTGCAAATATCCAGGTACACGACTAATACTGTCAATGTAACTTGAAGTTGAGTATGAATGCAAAAGAGAAGAATTGAAGATTGTTTACTTTAAGCATAGGCTGTTGTATTGAATATCATATAATGCATGATAGTTTACGTTTTCTTTTGGATACTGAAGGCAATTTGTATGCATAGTAAATATCAATGTATGGGGATTGAATGTTAGTTGTATATGTAGGCTGTTAGATGAATATTCCTAATGCAGTAGGTTGTATCCCAGACTTAGGTTTAAATTGTGTAACATACTCGTTAATATAGGCCGGGCATGTAAACTATCCACTACTAGTATAGTTCTTTCCCCTTTTGCTAGTTTGTCACATATAAATTGATAAAGAACAAAGAATCAGTTCTAGGCCTCCACCCCAGGAAGGCCGAGCCCAAATCGAAAGTCAGCTAGGCCTGTATCGGAAAACAGGGCCCAAGTCGGGCCATCTCGCATGAGCTGGGTTTGGGCCCATAATTTGCGACTAGTTGGCCATAGGTGCAGTCACATTTTATTATTCTGTAGTAGCACTTTAAATACGGTTTTATAATCGACTAAGGTTATTTACTGCTTTCAAGTGATAGAGACAAACACGACGAGAAACATAGTTGCTATAGGATATCCCTTAAAAATAACAACGAGATGAGCCTCGATAAAAATAGACAAAACGCAGATACGGGGCCCTTGTTAAACGCATATTAGTGAAGCATTTTAGTTTCCAGGACGGGTTGTTTAGTAAATTCCACGGTCCTACCCAAAATAAATACGCTAGTCGCTTTAGGCGCGCTTTTAATAATTTAATTTCCTTAAACTCGGGTGCACATTGATGTGACCCAAATCCAAATCTCAACGGAGTCAAAGTGTGTCGACGACCACGGGTACATTGATTGTAACGCGGTTCGAGATACATTTTCTCAACGTTGTAATTCTTGATAAAAACGGTAAATGATAAAAGCGGTTAAAAGTTAAATTTTGCACATAAGTTCAGACTTGTATAAAATCAGATAATCCAGCCGAATATAACAGTTGAGCGACCGTGCTAGAACCACGGAACTCGGGAATGCCTAACACCTTCTCCCGGGTTAACAGAATTCCTTATCTAGATTTCTGGTACGCAGACTGTAATATAGAGTCATTATTTTCCTCGATTCGGGATTAAAATTGGTGACTTGGGACACCCTAAATCTCCCAAGTGGCGACTCTGAAATAAACAAATAAATCCCATTTCGATTGTCCTTTAATTGGAAAAACTCCCCTGCGCCCTTCCGGGTGCGGAAAAAGGAGGTGTGACAGCTCTGGCGACTCTGCTGGGGAAGACATAACCCAGAACCACTGGTTCAGGGTTTAAGAATTCGAGCTTAGAATAATTGTTATATTTGGCTTTATTATCTGATCTTTATTACATGTTTTTGCATAACGTGCTAAATGTTGTCTTTTACCGCTTTGATATTATCTGAACTGTATATAAACTGTGCCGAAACCCTTCTCTTCTTACCTCCGGGGAGAAGCTCGCTGGTCGAGACTCCCTATTCTGTTAGTGTCAATGCCCGAAATAAGAAAGAGGACGGATAAGTTACGAAGCCGGACGGCCTTTTGGTTCCCGGTAAGTTGCCCCTCCTCGACTCGAGTTGTCCGCTCGGGTACATAGTCTAGAACAAATACCAAGGTTTAAACCTAGTATAACTCGACTTCATGCCGGATCCCTAGTAGGAACGCTTATTTGCATCATGTTGCATTTGACTTAGGGGGCTCAACACAGGGGTTGGGTCCGTCTAGGACAAGCAACCTGGAATGAAAAGACCACCCTGCTGCATACTATTTGTTTGGCGCATTTATTTGCTTCGGTTCCGCATGCTGACTGGTTTCTAAAAAAAAAAAAAAAAATAGCAGCGTAGGGAGATAATTACTTATTTTGGAAAAATAAAACCAATGTCCAAGTAGTTGTCGAAACCTCGTCGGAATTTTTCTAAAAAAAAAAAAAAAAAAAAACTAAAAAAAAAAAATATAAAACCAAAAGTCGTCTTTTAGTTTGATTTAAAAAAAAAAAAAAAAAAAAAAAACATATAAAAATTTGTTCTTTTCTTTTTAAGAAAAAAGGGGGTATTTATTTTTTTTTAAAAAAATGGAAAACTCATAATTCAAAAAATGTGTTGTCTCTCTTGTAGTACCCTTTTATAAATTTCGGACTAATAGTCCAAATATTGCAAAAAACAAAAAAAAATATAAATATTTTTTTTTTAGTATTTATCTTTCTCCAAAAAATAATACTTATTCTTGATTGTTAGGTTTATTTAATTTTCTCTATTCACGATATGACCGAACTACGCCGGTTTGATTCTCGCACGGGGTGAGATACGTAGGCAACCCTCGGCGGGTCCAACCTCCCGTTTTTACAAAAAAAAAATATATCTAGATAATTTTAATTTTTGAGTCTAATAAAGTTTATCGCCTTAAATAAATGTGCAGGATGAGCACGATACAAAATGAATCGTTTTCAATAATGACCAAGATCCCTTTTGAGTTGCGATTATGGTGGAACGACTTAGGCAAAGAAGGGCAAGGCAAAGTGAGGAAATATCTGAAAAATCTCCCGGATTTACTAGACATTCAACCGCGGGGTGATATTATCAGATCATTGGTCACTTACTGGGATTCGGCGCACAATGTATTCCATTTTTCAGACTTCGAACTCACCCCGACGTTGGAGGAAATAGCGGGATACATTGGGAGTGATGAAGCTCCGTTAAGGTTCAAGTACTTGATTGCACCTAGGGCCGTCACGGTACACCGATTTTTGGATTTTCTGAAAATACCCCGAACATTTCACCATCCAGATCTTGCCAAAGGTTTCTGCAGTCTCCATCTCATGTATGCTAGATACGGTCACGTGGGCGGGTTCAATAAGCCGGATTTCAAGCTATGCAGTAGAGGCAACCGACGAAAGTGGGACGAACACAGGCTGGTGGCTTTTATGACAGCCTTTCTGGGTCTTATAGTGTTCCCTAGGAAAGATGGAAACATTGATCTAAAGATAACCGGGGTTGTCAATACTTTGCTTACCCAAGATAAAAGTACTCTGGCGCCTATGATTATGGCTGACATTTTCCGGGCTCTCACTGCTTGTCGAGCCAGGGGCGACTTTTTCGAAGGATGTAACCTACTGTTGCAAATGTGGATGACCGATCATTTATGCCATCGCTCCTCACTTTTGGGTTATGGTTCGCCAGAGAAAACTTGTATTGGAGAATTCTACACGAGAATCAAAGGGTTCAATTTACCTGAGGGAGTCACATCATGGACCGCATTTCTCCGAACTCTCACTGCCAGCCAAGTCCAGTGGACGCTCGGATGGTCACCTATCGAGGAAATCATATACATGCCGGCAACCCGGCCTCACTTTCTGTTGATGGGACTGAAAAGTATCCAACCCTATGCACCATATCGGGTTTTGAGGCAACTTGGGAGGTACCAAGTGGTACCGAAAGATGAAGATTTGAGTACCCAAGTGATTGAAATCAGTCCGAACGGTCATTTCCCTGAAGAAGAAGTCCGCCAAATATGGAGTGAATGCCAACATCTGACAGCAAACACTTGTGTGATTAATACGGCACAAGGGGAAGTCGCCCCAGAATATCACGCTTGGTTTAGAGGTAGCCTGTCCTACGAAAGACCGGCTAAGAGGCCACATCTCAAAGATTTCGTAGAATCATCCCAAGGGCAATGGAACTGGTTAGCAAAAGAGAAGGGTTATCGGGCAGAGATTGGCGATTTGAAGCTACAAATGGATAGTCTGAAATTCGATAATAGCGTACAAATCGCGGCGGATCAAAGCGAAAAGAATAGATTGATCCAAGAGAACAAAGAGCTTAAGGCCCAAGTCCAAAAATTGAGATTGTCTCTCGACGAGCAGCCCAGAAGTCGATCAGACCAGCGGTTGATAAAGGGTTTGAAAAGAGAGATCGCGGAATGGCGAGACAGGTTAGAAGAATCCGAAAAGGTCATGACAGAGTTCAAGGCACGATGGGGAACAAGAGTAGATAAGCATCGCCGGTGTTTGAACCAGTTGAAACGTGACCACGAGAAGACTGTGGCCAAAATAAAGAGAGAGATGGCTACACTCGAGTTTAAAGCAGTTAAGCGGGCCGGGGATTTCCAATCGGAGAGTAGATACTGTTACGACTTGTTGGCCCAAATGAAGGAAGAAGTGCGGCAGCTGAGGGATCAGCATATACAGGACTCACAGGTATTCAAGACGTGCAGTGATCAGATAAGACACCTACTCATAGAGAAGAAAAAAACCAGAGACAAGATCAGGGCCATTGCCCATGCCATCATCAGAAGGTGTCGACGGTGTGAAAACATGACCTGCGTTACCGTTCTCCCAGTAGTGATGGGTTATGTCAAACAGACCATGCACGAGTTGGAGCAGCTCGAAAGGGATCTCGCACCTAGAACCGCGAAAAGGCCGAACGATGCCTCGCGAGTCCCTAAGTTGGAAAATTAACCTCTGGTCGAGTCTTGTTTTAGTTAAGCTTTGATGTTTTCCCATATGTTGTTTTCCATTTTTCCTTCAATCAAATAGGGTCAAAGAACCATGGAGTCTGTACTGTTGCTATGTTGTTTGAAGCAATGTGTAATAGCAAATTTTGATAATGAAATTAAGTGACTCCGGAAGAATTTCTATGTGTCTTTACTTTGGGGCAGAACTACGCCTGGTCTGATTCACGCGGGGACGTGATACGTAGGCAATCCCCATAAGATTCGACCGCTTTTAATAAATAAAAATAAAAATACAAAATAAAACACAGGGTTTCCCAAAGTACTTTAAAAATGGATGAATGAGCAAACCGGGATGACGTATGTTGTTTGAGGCAAGGCATGTAGAAACGATTAATTGCCTAGGTGCATTGCATCCTCTATGTGTTATGATCAAATCTGTTAAGCTCTAACACTAACAAAGTTTGTTGTTGTCTGATACCAGACAGTTAGTTGTTAAAGAATTCTGGCAACACATTCATACCAAACCAGATCCAAAGGACCGGTAGCAACAAGCATGACTACTTCAGAGAATAGTAATGAGGAAGAAAGGCCGATGAGCCAGTTGCTAAAAGAGGCAATGGAAAAGATTGAAAGGATGGGACTAGAGATGCATGCAATGCAGCTGGCCCTGGCCAAAACGCAAAAGAGCCCTGAGACACTGGGACACGTGCCGGAGTACCCTCACTCTGGCCCCTCCACAAGCCGCCCAAATCCCCTCTATCATCAAGAAAGAAGCCCTCATGATTCCCAAGCTCCACCACCCCATCAACCTCTCCCAACGTCCAATATTCCCATTTTTGTGGGACCTGCATCAGCCCCTTTGCAGCGAACGACCAGTGAGCCATTGTTTCAGGCTCACGATACACAATACTATCCCCCTGAGCCTACATTCCACGCACCGGAACCACAGGTTTACAATCCCCATTTGGAAGTACCGGCAGAGGTTGAGAAGCCGGTTAAGGCCCCTGAACAGGATGAAGTGTTAAGAAAGTTCAAAAGCCTGGAGCAATCCTTCAGAAACTTGCACGGGCTGGGCAATCAAGTCAGCGTGGCATACAAAGATCTGTGCCCTTTCCCAGATGTCCAACTCCCGGCTGGGTTCAAGATGCCCAAGTTTGATTTATATGAAGGGCACGGTGATCCCATGGCACATTTGCGGGGATTCTGTAGCAAAATGAGAGGGGCAGGAGGCAAGGATGAGCTTTTGATAGCTTACTTCGGCCAAAGTCTGAGCGGATCTGCACTGGAATGGTATACCAGGCAGGATTTCAGCAGGTGGTACACGTGGGATGACCTGGCGCAGGCTTTTGCAGGTCATTTCCAGTACAATCTGGAGATAGTTCCTGACCGTCTCACGTTACTGAGAACTGGGAAGAAACCCGGGGAAAGTTTTCGCGAGTTCGGGTTCCGCTGGAGAGAACAAGCAGCTAGAGTCGATCCTCCCATGAGAGAGGGAGAAATGGTAGACTACTTTTTGCAGACATTGGATCCAACCTACTTTGGTCACTTGGTGACAACGGTTGGAAAATCTTTCAACGAGGTGGTCAAAATAGGGGTCATGATAGAAGAAGGTTTGAGGTCGGACAAGATCTTAAACTATTCGGCACTTAAGGCCACAACCCAGGCTATTCAAAGCGGCACGGGAGGTGCGCTAAGAAGAAAGAAAGAAGAGGTTGCCACGATCGAGGCAGGCAGTTGGCCCAGGGCTGGCAGGCCACACTACAACCAACCCAGGCCTCACAGGTCAAACTACCCATACAACCCACCACAAAATTTCTATCCACCTCGAGAACCACATTGTTCCGTACACCAAGCCCAGGTATACACTCAGCCTCCGGTTCGCCCACAATGGCGCGCACCGGCTCCCCAGAACATATATGCACCACCACAAAACACTTACCCTCCACCAAGGGCATATAGAAATCCTTCAGGGGCAGGTTTCCGGGGAAATCCAGATGCCAGAAATGACAGGTTGCGGAAGCAAAGAACCTTCACCGAACTGGGAGAAACCTACACCGCTGTGTTCCACAAGCTGCGGCAATTGGGTTTGGTTAGTCCCGTCCATACTCGGGAACCAAATCCCCCGCCTCAGAATTTGGATCGTTCAATCAGTTGTGAATACTGTTCAGGGATGCTCGGGCACGACACCGAGAAGTGCTGGAAGTTAAGGCATGCCATACAGGATCTTATTGACACCAATAAGATCGAGGTCCAGACACCAGAGGCTCCTAACATCAACCAAAACCCACTGCCAGCGCACCACGAAACTCACATGATTGAGTTGGTGTGTGAGGGAGGAGAATTAAGAAAACCCTCACAAACAGTGATGATGATCCAAGCTGCCCCAAAAGAAGTCTTAACCAGTGGAGGAACAAATGTACAGTCGCAGGGAGAAGGTGTCAAGCCGGTAGTATTATGGGGGAAGAACCCGTCCGTCATAGCAAGCAAACCCGAGCCAAGTAAGTTGGTAATACCAGGGATCCTGCCCACACCGGCGGTCGTGTTGAAAGGGGTATGTAGAGAACGGGTAACCATAAAGCCGGTGGTCCAACTGCCTATGCTTGACAGCAGGGCTGTGCCCTGGAAATATGAAAAAGCAGTGGTGACGTACCAAGGAAAACAGGTGGAAGAAGTCAGTTGTGAAGCGCAAGGGCTGACCCGATCAGGTCGATGTTTTGTTCCGGTGGAGTTAAGAAAAACCAACCCAGTGGCAACCAAGAAGCCAGTGTCAGAGGAAGAGGCTGAAGACTTCCTGAGGAAGATGAAAGTGCAAGACTATTCTGTGGTTGAGCAGCTGAGAAAAACGCCTGCCCAGATCTCACTATTGTCATTACTCCTCCATTCCGAGGAACATCGCAGGGCCCTGTTAAAGATACTGAACGAGGCCCATGTACCCAGTGAGATTTCCGTAAACCACCTGGAAACCATTGCCAGCAAGATTTTCGAGGTGAACAGGGTAACATTCTCAGATGATGACCTGCCGGTGGAAGGTACGGAGCATAACAAAGCTCTATATCTAGCTGTCAAATGTGAAGACTCGGTGGTAACTCGAGTATTGGTGGATAACGGCTCAAGCGCCAATATTTGTCCATTATCCACCCTGGACCAGTTAAAGATTGACCGTGGAAGAATCCGGGAGAATAGCATCTGTGTCCGGGGGTTTGACGGAAACGGAACAGCCACTGTGGGGGATGTTGTACTTGAACTGACCATTGGTCCGGTCCTATTTACCATGGAATTCCAGGTGTTGGACGCCACGGTATCTTACAACTTGCTGTTAGGACGACCTTGGATTCATGCGGCTAAAGCGGTGCCTTCCACCCTACATCAGACAGTGAAGTTCGAGTGGGAAAGACAAGAGGTCGTGTTGCACGGTGAGGATACAACATGCACCGTGGGCGGAACCATTGTGCCTTTCATAGAGACCACTGATGACAAGGGTCCTTGGGTCTACCAGATTCTCGATACAGGGTCGGCCAACAAAATCTCTGAAGGAGAAATCATCCCGCACCCTAGGGTAGCTGCCGCAACAGTCATGATGGTATCGGAGATGCTGGGTAATGGGTTTGTGCCGGGAAAAGGCCTGGGAGTTGAACTTCAAGGGATAGTCCAACCTGTCTCCCTTCCTAAGAATCTGGAAACTTTCGGGTTGGGGTTCAAACCAACCGCAGCAGACAGGAAGCAAGCGCGAAAAATGAAGAAGAGAGGTCTGGTTTCTGCCTAAACCAGTGCCACGCCTCTCAAGGTCTTTTGTTAAAGCTAGTGCCAAGGGGTCAGCGATCCCAAAGATTCGAGGACCTTTGATCGGTATAAATGAAGACCTCAATCAGAGTTTTGAGAGGCTATTTGCGGATGTCAGTATGGTGGAAGCTGGAGAAGGTTCCAGCAGAGCAGAGATACAATTTGTGGGGCCTGAGGCCAAGATCAACAATTGGACGGTTACTCCTCTTCCTGTCCGAGGGGAGTCTTGGTAGTAGGCTTTGATTAATGTTTTGTTTGTTTGTTTGTTTGATCGGATTATTCAAGGGTGTAATCCCAATTTTACTTTCGTTTTGTAAAAGTGTGAACCCTTTTTATCCTGCAAATTTAATAAAGTTCTTTTCTTTTGTCCCATTTTAATTTCTTGTTTTGTTCTTTTTCTTTCTGAACAGTTCTCTTTTTACTGGTCCTAATGACATGGCATGCACAGCGGATCTTCGACCTAGTCTAATAAATCAATCTGAATCTGACTCAACAATGCAAGAGGTCGTTTGTGACGAAGGAGAAGCCTTCGAAGAAATAAATCGAGAACTGTGCCAATTTGAAGAGAAACCCAAGCCTAACCTAAATGACACTGAGGCTGTGAACCTAGGAGACGCTGATATCATCCAAGAGACCAAAATTAGCATCCACATTGAGCCAAATGTCAAAGCAGAATTGATCGAAACTCTCAGGGAATTCAAAGATGTTTTTGCATGGTCATATGATGATATGCCTGGATTGAGCACCAATTTAGTGGTTCACAAATTGCCCACTGACCCGGCATACCATCCGGTCAAGCAAAAACTAAGGAAATTTAAAACAGAAATGAGTGTAAAGATCAAAGAAGAAGTGATTAAGCAGTTGCAATCGAAGGTCATTCGGGTCACTCGGTATCCCGAGTGGCTGGCCAATGTGGTACCAGTCCCAAAGAAGGACGGAAAAATCAGGGTGTGCGTCGACTACCGCAACCTCAACAAAGCGAGTCCCAAGGACAATTTCCCGTTACCCAACATTCATATCTTGATCGATAACTGCGCTGGGCGCGAGATCGGATCCTTTGTGGATTGCTATGCGGGATATCATCAGATCCTAATGGACGAAGAGGATGCTGAGAAGACAGCGTTTATTACGCCATGGGGAACCTACTGCTATCGGGTAATGCCGTTCGGTTTAAAGAACGCTGGGGCAACGTACATGCGAGCAATGACTGCTGTGTTTCATGACATGATACACAAAGAAATAGAGGTGTACGTCGATGATGTGATCATCAAATCTTGGCGTCAGGAGGACCATGTGGCAGACCTAAGGAGATTTTTCCAAAGACTCCGGAGGTATGATATCAAGCTTAACCCGGCCAAATGCGCATTCGGGGTTCCATCAGGAAAGTTGCTAGGATTCATCGTCAGTCGACGGGGGATTGAGTTAGACCCATCCAAAATTGAATCCATCCGAGACTTGCCACCGCCAAGGAACAAAACAGAGGTAATGAGTTTGCTGGGTAGACTCAATTACATCAGCAGGTTCATCGCTCAACTCACAGCAACTTGTGAGCCCATATTTCGGCTACTGAGAAAGGATGCTGCAGAAGGTTGGACGACAGAGTGTCAAGAGGCTTTCGACCAAATCAAAGGGTATCTGTCTAATCCACCCGTGTTGGTCCCACCTAAGCCCGGGAAACCCCTAATCCTTTACCTGACAGTCTTGGAAAATTCATTTGGTTGTGTACTGGGGCAACATGATGACACAGGAAGGAAGGAGCAGGCCATCTACTATCTTAGCAAGAAATTCACAGTGCATGAGGTCAAGTACACTCAACTCGAGAAAACATGCTGCGCCCTAACTTGGGTAGCTCAGAAGTTGAAGCACTACCTGTCTTCATATACTACTTATCTCATATCCCGCTTGGACCCATTGAAGTATATCTTTCAGAAACCTATGCCCACGGGAAGGTTGGCAAAGTGGCAAATTCTGCTCACAGAGTTTGATATCATCTACGTAACGAGGACGGCCATGAAAGCCCAGGCACTGGCAGACCATTTGGCAGAGAATCCCGTTGACGAAAAATACGAGCCCTTAAGAACGTATTTTCCTGACGAAGAGGTGATGCACACGACTGATTTGGAATTACCTGAGGAACCGGGTTGGAAGCTTTTCTTCGATGGAGCTGCAAACGCAAAAGGAGTTGGAATAGGAGCAGTACTCATTTCTGAAACAGGACGGCATTATCCTGTTACGGCTCAACTGCGCTTCTATTGCACCAACAATATGGCCGAATATGAGGCTTGCATTTTGGGTCTGCGCTTGGCTGCTGACATGGATGTCCAAGACGTCTTGGTCTTGGGAGACTCGGACCTCTTGGTACATCAAATTCAGGGTGAATGGGAAACACGAGATCTAAAGCTCATACCATACCGACAATGCTTGCATGATCTGAGCAAGCAATTTCGATCGGTGAAGTTCAAACACATCCCGAGAGTTCACAATGAGGTTGCAGATGCCTTAGCCACCTTAGCATCAATGTTGCACCACCCTGACAAAATGTATGTTGATCCTCTGCATATCCAAGTCCGTGATCAGCACGCCTACTGCAATACCATAGAAGAAGAAGCAGATGGCGAACCCTGGTTTCATGATATCAAGGAATACCTCAGAATGGGGATATATCCAGAACATGCCTCGGGAGACCAAAAAAGAGCCCTTCGGCGTTTGTCGAATGGTTTCTTCCTCAGTGGAGGAGTATTGTACAAAAGAACCCCGGATTTGGGATTGTTGAGATGCGTAGATGCCAGTCAAGCAATGACGGTCATGGAAGAGGTACATGCGGGAGTTTGCGGACCACACATGAGCGGATATGTATTGGCGAGAAAGATCCTTCGAACAGGGTGTTATTGGCTCACCATGGAACGCGACTGTATCACTTTTGTGAGGAAATGCCATCAGTGCCAGAATACATGGAGACTTGATTCACTCTCCGCCAACAGAATTGCATACGATGTCAGCACCCTGGCCGTTTGTAGCATGGGGCATGGATGTCATCGGGCCCATCGAGCCAGCAGCATCCAACGGTCATAGGTTCATTCTAGTGACCATCGATTACTTCACCAAATGGGTTGAGGCTAAAACCTTCAAATCGGTAACTAAGAAGGCAGTGGTGGACTTTGTTCACTCCCATATCATCTGCAGATTTGGGATCCCAAAGGTGATCATCACGGATAACGGTACGAATCTTAATAGCAGCCTGATGAAAGAGGTATGCCAACAATTCAAGATTACACACCGCAATTCCACCCCATATCGTCCTAAGGCAAATGGAGCAGTCGAAGCAGCCAATAAGAATATCAAGAAGATACTGCGAAAAATGGTGGAAGGATCCAGACAGTGGCACGAGAAGTTGCCCTTTGCCTTGTTGGGTTACCGCACTACCGTCCGGACTTCCATAGGCACAACTCCTTATTTGTTGGTGTATGGAACTGAGGCCGTGATACCAGCAGAGGTCGAAATTCCGTCCCTCCGAATTGTCGCTGAAGCCGGAATTGATGATGATGAATGGATCAAAGCTCGTTTGGAACAATTGAGCCTGATAGATGAGAAAAGATTAGCAGCGGTGTGCCATGGTCAGCTGTACCAGAAAAGAATGGCAAGAGCGTATAATAAAAGGGTGCGCCCCAGGAAGTTTGAAGTAGGGCAGCAGGTATTGAAGAAGATCCTCTCACATCAGGTCGAGGCAAAAGGCAAATTCGCCCCAAATTGGCAAGGGCCTTATATCGTGACCAGAGTCTTGGCCAACGGCGCTTTGTGTTTGACAGATGTCGAAGGTAGATGCGTCGACATGGCTATCAATTCAGATGCAGTCAAGAGATATTATGCGTAATTTCTTTAATTACGGCAATTATTCGGTTTGTTTGTTTGTATTGGGCATTTATTGGATAATGAGATGACGGAGGCAATTCTTTCTTCTACCCAAACACTGTTTAACCCTTGCTTCCCCCTTTGAGCCTTAAGCAAATTCTTTCAGTACCCCCCTTTTGGAATCACTAATGGGAAAGATACGAAAAAGGGAAAAGAAACGAAAGGAAAAGAAAGAGAAAAGAAAAGAAAAGGAAAAGAAAATGAAAAGAAAGAAAAGAAAAGTCAAGGAATATAAAACCGTGGGAACTACGTTTGACCTGATTCCTCGAAGAGGATACGTAGGCGCCTCACGGCTCGGTCATAGTATGCATCATAGGGGATATCCGATGCATAATGTACATAGTGTGCGTAATAGGCACAGCGTGCGTAACGCACATAGCGCAACATAAGTATAAATAATAAATTCCCCAAGCAAGAAAACTGGGGCAGAAGTTATGTTTTAAAATTCCAACAAAGGTTCGATTCCAAAAGTTGTAGCACATCACCCATCAAATTATTTTCATTTCTTTCATAGCCTTTCTTTAACCCCACACCAAAACCAATATCAACGTCCAAAAGACCTCCCGATCAATGTTCAAGAGATGTCGAGTCAGGCGAATAAGACCGAGAATAATACACCAAGCCCCAGCAAAGAAGAGGATCGTAAGATTGGGAACGAATTGATAGTCAAAGGAATCTCCAGAAAAGAGGGTCGTATCTACAACACCCCGATTCCTCGAAAGAAATAAAATGAGAGAGTCTCATCGGTGAAAACCTTCGCAGGCACCGAGAGGCGATGTAAGATGAGGGATATAAAATGAGAGAGTCTTATTGGTGAAGACCTTCACAGGCACCATAAGGCGCCGGGAGATGAGAGAAAAGAGAGAGTCTCATTAGTGAAAACCCCTCGAAGGGCACTATGAGGCGACGAAACAGATCAGCAAAGCTACCACATTCGCAACAAGATGAACATCCATTTATCATCCCCAGCAAGTCAGACCGTCGGACAAATCGATTGATACAAATAGACTGGGTCGGGAATCTATGGTGCACGTCATGATCACGGGGACCAGTTGTGTCCTCCAGATAAGTTCTTTGGATTGTCTCCTCCCACAAAATATTGGTTCAGAAAGTTTTTCTTTTTCCATGTCTTTATTTCTTTTCCTAAAATGTGTCTTGAAAGGATTTTTCAAAGCTTACTACCAGAAACCAAAGGAGAATTCATCCAATGCAGGATGATACAAACAGTCTTAAAGGCCGGTCCCAGGCAATGCAGGGATTGTGCCCGGAAATTTTGGAAGAAGTAAGCTCCAAAAGGGAGTGGTTTCGGGAGTTAGAAGCAGACTCCCACATCATGTGTTTAAAGAGAAAGCAGAAAAGGGGATAAATTGAAAACCAATCCCCAGCAGGCTAGAGACCCCCAACAGGCAACTTTACCTGCCAACCAATTATGGGGACAAAGAGCAAGAAAAGGGGAAGAGAGAAAAATTGCTCGCCAGAAAGGCACCCTCTACCACCACGATTAAAACTGACTAAATCCTTTTGTCTTTTGCAGGAGAGCAAAGAATTGATGACGGCAACAAGATGCAATGCCATGGAAGTTACCAAAAACCGGGGCAGAAAATTTTCTGCCGATTGTCGAAAATTTTCTCGGAAGAACGGGGAAACAATTTCAATACTTTTAAGTTCTAGGTCGCCCACCAGTATAATGCGGGAATATTTTTAAGTTCTAGGTCGCCCACCAGTATAATGCGGGAATACTTTTAAGTTCTAGGTCGCCCACCAGTATAATGCGGGAATACTTTTAAGTTCTAGGTCGCCCACCAGTATAATGCGGGAATACATTTAAGTTCTAGGTCGCCCACCAGTATAATGCGGGAATACTTTTAAGTTCTAGGTCGCCCACCAGTATAATGCGGGAATACTTTTAAGTTCTAGGTCGCCCACCAGTATAATGCGGGAATACATTTAAGTTCTAGGTCGCCCACCAGTATAATGCGGGAATACATTTAAGTTCTAGGTCGCCCACCAGTATAATGCGGGAATACTTTTAAGTTCTAGGTCGCCCACCAGTATAATGCGGGAATACTTTTAAGTTCTAGGTCGCCCACCAGTATAATGCGGGAATACATTTAAGTTCTAGGTCGCCCACCAGTATAATGCGGGAATACATTTTAAGTTCTAGGTCGCCCACCAGTATAATGCGGGAATACTTTTAAGTTCTAGGTCGCCCACCAGTATAATGCGGGAATACATTTTAAGTTCTAGGTCGCCCACCAGTATAATGCGGGAATACTTTTAAGTTCTAGGTCGCCCACCAGTATAATGCGGGAATACATTTTAAGTTCTAGGTCGCCCACCAGTATAATGCGGGAATACATTTAAGTTCTAGGTCGCCCACCAGTATAATGCGGGAATACATTTTAAGTTCTAGGTCGCCCACCAGTATAATGCGGGAATACATTTAAGTTCTAGGTCGCCCACCAGTATAATGCGGGAATACATTTTAAGTTCTAGGTCGCCCACCAGTATAATGCGGGAATACTTTTAAGTTCTAGGTCGCCCACCAGTATAATGCGGGAATACATTTTAAGTTCTAGGTCGCCCACCAGTATAATGCGGGAATACATTTTAAGTTCTAGGTCGCCCACCAGTATAATGCGGGAATACATTTAAGTTCTAGGTCGCCCACCAGTATAATGCGGGAATACATTTAAGTTCTAGGTCGCCCACCAGTATAATGCGGGAATACATTTAAGTTCTAGGTCGCCCACCAGTATAATGCGGGAATACATTCAGCTCTAGATTTTGGAATCAGTCACCCCACCTGAAGACGGAAGGGTACAACAGAGATCCCCAAACGGGAAATAATAAAATCCCCAGCACCAAGAAGCAGACAACTGCAGAGGCAAGCGCGCAATTCAAAAGGAAAAAGGAACGCGTCTCAAAAGAGCAGTTTGAGAACGCTATGGCATGCCCAACATAACAATTCTGATGAAAAGCCATACCACTGAGGAAACCATTGAAAGATTTAAAGAAGAAAGTCGTGTCCCCAGCGGGTCAAGCAAAGTGATGAAAACTGGCATTCAAACGTCAGCAAAGGACCAACATCATCTCCCAAAGGCACAAGATAAAGGCATCGGAGGAAAGCGATAGCCGACAAGAAAGCAAGGCAACAAGAACAAGTCGAAGATGGATGAGACTTCAGGATCCTTAGTTTAGCTTAGCTTCTTGTTTTTCCTTTTAGAGCAATGTAATAGGGAGATCGGTTGAGCAATAGCATCCTACAGCAGCGTACAACAGCGCACAACAACAGCAAGCAATACAGTCACATGGTAGTCCCAGCTACCAAAATTTCCCGAACTACATTGACCTGATTCCTGTTTCAGCCCAGGATATGTAGGAAACCTCCGAAGCAAAGGTTCGGTCAAATCTTTTTCAAAAATGCTTCACACGGAGTATTCGGACGGGCAAAAATCGCTCGCTTTATCTTTGCGCGAAAACCCTTCGTGTTCTCCGTGCAAAGAGGGGCAGCTGTAAGCACGTGATTTTTGCTTTACGGACAATCGCTCCAAAAAGAAAATAAAAATAGTGACAAATGGTTTCATTGTACAATTGTTCGAGTTTTCATGTGTTGTTAGTCATTTGTGGATCTGTCCATTTTTTGCATTTAATCATTAACAAACAAAATACAAAATATATGTATTAGGATGATTAAACCGTAATTCGGTCAGTAAAAGAAAATTCAAAAATATATATGTGTGCATCGTTCGTCCTAGGCTTTTAGCTAACTTACGTAAATATTTTTGTGATAATTGTGTTAAAATGTTGCATTGTTGTTTAATTTCGTTACCTTATTATTTGTTATTTTTATTTTTTGTTTAAAAGAAAAGAAAAAAAAAGATAAGAAAGAAATAAAGCAAAAGAGTAAGGGTCTAAAATCGATTTGGGCCCAGAAATTGAAACAAAAACAGGCCCAAAAACGGCACTCAGACCCAGTCCAAATCCAGCCTGCCCAGGCACGGACTCAAACGACGTCGTATCGGCGTCCCCATTTGAAGCCGTTGATCCGGTTCAAAGGAACGGTCCAGATCAGGTTGTCCAACTCCCCTCAACGACGCCGTTTCAGGCAAGTTAATCTGGGCCGTTCATTCCCATTGATCCAACGGATCCAGGCCCTCCTCTAAACCCGTCAACACGACCCGATCCAATCCCCTACCCGGTCTTAACCCACTATCATCTCCCGAACGACGTCGTCTCTCCTCAATGAGTAGATCCTGGCCCTTGATCTCAATTGATCCAATGGCCAGGATCTAAACCCTCAATACATATATAAACCTAACCCCTTACCCCCACGCCCCAAGCGACACCCCCCCTTCAGCCCCTGTTCACCATCTTCCCCAGGCCCCCTTTCCTCTCAAACCCTAGCAGCCTAGGTTCTCCCCCGTGAGCCCGGTAACCACAGTTCCGATGACCGCCAAAATAACATCCCCGATGCACCCAACCATCCTGAACATGAATCCGTTAACCTTTCACCTCGAATCGACCCGTAGCTTCTCGAATCTTCCAACGAAGATTCGAGTAAAAAACCAGATCTACACCGATTGACCCCAAACTCGCACCAGACACTCCCCTGACCTTCCTCGTGACCAAACCAAACTTGGTTTGGTCCGAATCTACCCACAACTCCTAAAAATCCAGATCTGGAAATCCAGAACTGGAAACACATGCACCTGGGGAACCCGGCCAGTTTTGACATAGGTTTGAGGTCTAATAGACCTTAATCAAGGTGTTCTCATGTGAGAACACCCTGATTAAAGTTTGTTCGGCCTCAAAAGTTCGAAGTCGAGTTTGATTTGGGTCTGTTTGGTTTAAACGTTTTGGTAAGTTTTCCGTTCTTTTGTTTTATTTCCAAATAAGTTGTCAGCATATCTCTTTGTGTTTGTTTGTTATTTTTGTTATTTTTCATCCAGATTTCTTTCATCTCTGTAAAGACCTTTTATTTGGTCGTTTGTCTTCTGTTTGTATTCTGAATGTACTCTGTGAGTAAACATGATCGTCGATTAGTTTAATCGTCAGATAAGTTGACTCATATAGGCCCCCAGTAGTTGAACAAAAATTGTCCGATGCCCTTTAGGTCCCTAAATGTATTGTTTATGTGAGCGATCGATTATTACCTGCTATAATTAGTATAGTCGACTCGATAAATGTCGTCGATTAGTTTTCTATAACTAATGAATCGAAGGAGCTAGGATTTTCACATAACTAATTAAACTCGGACACTGGCTGGATGACCTCGTAATGTTTGAAATGGTCTGTTGGCATTATAAAAATGACTAAAAGGGTTCAGTCTAGGCAGTCCTGAGCTCGAGCTTTCATCAGTGCAAAAAATGCCCTAATGCTGCAATAGGCAGGGGCAGTAATAATCAAGGTTGACAGGGGTATTCTGGGGTGTTAAAAAGAACAGAAATAATTAGTTTAAATGAGCTGACAAGTAGGGTACTAATTTGGGATTAAACTAATACCAATGGGGAACAAGACACAAGGGTATGGGGCTTAAAATGAATAAACAAATGAGCCCATAATTCTGGATTAAACAAAAATCAGGCGTGGGGAATAAAGGGGGGCTGACACCAAAAGATGCTGAGGCATGGGCTTATAGGGTATGGGCATTCTGCCAATTGGCAGAACAGGCAGCTCAGCTGCACTGGTTCATTTGGCCTATAAAAAGGCCATTTGATAACAAAAACGGGGCGGGATTTTTTTTAGTCTGGGGAAAAAGAGAAAAACAAAGTGAAAATTTTCAGAATACTTCGACTAAAACATTGCCCAAAACTGCACAAGGAACTAAGTTGGTTGAGCTGTTCTGGCCAAGTCAGTTATTCTAACTAGGGTCATCACTGTTCCGTTAAGAAAAGGCTGTGTGTCTTCTGCTGTGATTGTTACTATACTGAGTTTTTCTGTGAGCTGTGGATTGAGTTTTAGCCTTCTTGATTGTTGGAACTGTGTTGAGTACTTGTTGAGCTTTGTGATTATTGGATCTTCTGTTGCTGTTACATTTGGTATCTTGGGTTTTCGGTTGGTTCATTGTTCTTTTTCTGGGATTTGTCTGTCTGATGCTCAAACACCTGTGGGTTACATAGTTGCTGTTGGTTGTATTGCTGCGTTGTTGCTATCTGTTGTTGAGGTTGATTACTTGCTGCTGATCCTCTCTCTCTTCCTCTTCTTATTGTGCAAATATCCAGGTACACGACTAATACTGTCAATGTAACTTGAAGTTGAGTATGAATGCAAAAGAGAAGAATTGAAGATTGTTTACTTTAAGCATAGGCTGTTGTATTGAATATCATATAATGCATGATAGTTTACGTTTTCTTTTGGATACTGAAGGCAATTTGTATGCATAGTAAATATCAATGTATGGGGATTGAATGTTAGTTGTATATGTAGGCTGTTAGATGAATATTCCTAATGCAGTAGGTTGTATCCCAGACTTAGGTTTAAATTGTGTAACATACTCGTTAATATAGGCCGGGCATGTAAACTATCCACTACTAGTATAGTTCTTTCCCCTTTTGCTAGTTTGTCACATATAAATTGATAAAGAACAAAGAATCAGTTCTAGGCCTCCACCCCAGGAAGGCCGAGCCCAAATCGAAAGTCAGCTAGGCCTGTATCGGAAAACAGGGCCCAAGTCGGGCCATCTCGCATGAGCTGGGTTTGGGCCCATAATTTGCGACTAGTTGGCCATAGGTGCAGTCACATTTTATTATTCTGTAGTAGCACTTTAAATACGGTTTTATAATCGACTAAGGTTATTTACTGCTTTCAAGTGATAGAGACAAACACGACGAGAAACATAGTTGCTATAGGATATCCCTTAAAAATAACAACGAGATGAGCCTCGATAAAAATAGAAAAAACGCAGATACGGGGCCCTTGTTAAACGCATATTAGTGAAGCATTTTAGTTTCCAGGACGGGTTGTTTAGTAAATTTCACAACCCTCCTAAAATAACAATACGCTAGTCGCTTTAGGCGCGCTTTTAATAATTTAATTTCCTTAAACTCGGGTGCACATTGATGTGACCCAAATCCAAATCTCAACGGAGTCAAAGTGTGTCGACGACCACGGGTACATTGATTGTAACGCGGTTCGAGATACATTTTCTCAACGTTGTAATTCTTGATAAAAACGGTAAATGATAAAAGCGGTTAAAAGTTAAATTTTGCACATAAGTTCAGACTTGTATAAAATCAGATAATCCAGCCGAATATAACAGTTGAGCGACCGTGCTAGAACCACGGAACTCGGGAATGCCTAACACCTTCTCCCGGGTTAACAGAATTCCTTATCTAGATTTCTGGTACGCAGACTGTAATATAGAGTCATTATTTTCCTCGATTCGGGATTAAAATTGGTGACTTGGGACACCCTAAATCTCCCAAGTGGCGACTCTGAAATAAACAAATAAATCCCATTTCGATTGTCCTTTAATTGGAAAAACTCCCCTGCGCCCTTCCGGGTGCGGAAAAAGGAGGTGTGACAACCGCTGACCGCGGTGCTTTTATGCGGCAGCGGTGTCTCCACCGTGACAACGGTCCTTTTACCGCGGTCCGCGAAGAAGAGATTCAGAGAGTCAAAATTGAAGCTAAAACTAGAAGACCGAGGTCCGCGGTTGACTTTATGAGGCCGCGGTAGCCTCACCGCTGCAGCGGTCCATTTTTCGCTGTCAGCGGTACCTCCGTCAGTGGAATTTTTGTCTGGAAAATTTAGCTGTGTATAAATACTTCTTTTTCATATTTTTAGGTCATCTTATCAATAGTGAGCATGTGAACGTCGTAGTTTATCTATTTTGAGTAATTTTGTAGCTTGTTTAGCAATTAAACTTAGATTCTTATCTTGTAATTACAATTTATGGATCATTCTTCATCTCAATTTATGATTTCTTCTTCAACTATGAGTAGCTAAACCCATTAGCTAGGGTTGTGGCTCAATCCTAGTGTGAGTATTTAATGGGTCTCTTATTTTAGGGCTTAGATGTTTATGGGTGATTGATATTTGGCCTGATTCATGCTTTCTATGTTGAATTAGTAATTGCAAACACTGATTTGCGCCTTTTTGACTTAGGCTCTTCTTGAGAAAGAGAGCTTAAGTCTAGAAAATTCAGGCCAACAAGGAATTGGGTTGTATTCAAATGATTGCTAGCCAAAATTAAAGGGTTAAACCTAGAGATAGTAATACCCGACTTGAGACAACATTGCTTCCACAAATTGAACACCTAATTGGGCTTGAGAAAGCCAATTAGGGCAAAGTTACTCAAACTATCGAGAGGTATAGGGTGAGTAGCTACGTGCATTGGCTATA
Organism: Nicotiana sylvestris; assembly: GCF_000393655.2. Taxonomy (NCBI): domain Eukaryota; kingdom Viridiplantae; phylum Streptophyta; class Magnoliopsida; order Solanales; family Solanaceae; genus Nicotiana; species Nicotiana sylvestris. The sequence continues at coordinate 96,439,834 of NC_091058.1, forward strand.
TCATGATCCCAACTATAACATTATTGTCCTAAGTTTGAGATCCCGTTAGATACTCACCTAGAAGTAAGTCACTTCCCTAGTGCCTTTTTACCCATTTAAAAAACCCTATAAAAATATCTACTTAGCTTAATTTTGTGCATCATTATTGTTAAATTAGAAGTAACAAACAAACAAGAATGATTGAAAGTGCAATCAAAAGCACTACACATTGCTAGATTAGATATGAATCCAACTCCAAACGTTATATTAGCTCCTTGTGGATTCGATCTCGATCTTCTCGGGTAAAAGTTGCATCGACCGCTCTCGCCACTCCATAGTGGTGTAGGGTTGGACCCGATCACTTTTTGGCATCGTTGCCGGGGAGCTAAATAGTTTTGGCTATCTATCTGACTAGTTTTGTCTCTTGTTTTTCTTTCCTTCTGTGTTACTAACTTGTGTGTGTCATCAATTCAGGTACAAAATAGCGAACAATAACAATGATCCTTTTGGAAATGCTATTCTGGGGGAGGAGGTAGATGATAATATTGATGATGAGGTACCTATAGTGCCTCAAGCTCAAAGGAGAGGTCGTCAGGCCAATGATAATGTTCCAGACCCTCCCCCGCCACCTCCAAGAGTGGCTCCTTGGGTGCTTCCAAACGAAGGATATGCAAGTGCATTTGTCCCACTCCGAATCTGGGCGGCCAATTTTTAAATTACAAATGTGATGTTGACGTTATTGGAGCAGCGAGGGTATTTCATAGGTGCTCCCCATCAGAATGCGTATAAACATCTTAAAGGCTTTGTGGATACCTATTGGGAAAGTAAGCAAACAAATGTGCCAGAGGATGCACTTCAGTTGGGATTGTTCCCTTTCTCAATTAGAGGGAAAGCTTTGGTCTGGCTAGAAAGGCTTCCCAACCATTCCATCACTACTTGGGATGAGTTGGTGGACAAGTTTATAGCCAATTTTTTCTTGCCAGGGCATATGACGACTTTGAGAGATGAGATTTTGGCCTTCAAGCAGGAACCTAATGAACCACTTCATGAGATCTGGGAGAGATATCGGACAATGGTGAAAGAATGTCTGAACAATGACATGACCGAAACAATGATTCAACAGACATTCTACTATGGTATTAACACAACCAATCAGTGTGTAGTGAACCAGCTAGCAGAGGAAAATTTTATGAACACACCTTACAATAAGGCGTGTGAGATATTGGATGAGATGGCAGATACCTCATCTTCCTGGCAAAGTCGAGCCAATGTGCCACAGGGTGACCCTACTATCATCCACTTGCACAAAGAGCTCCATGATCATGGCCAGGCTATAGCAGAGTTAACTACAACAATGAACCAGTTGGCAAAAGCTCAATTGTAACAAGTTCATGCTCCTAAACAAGTAAATGCTATGGAAGGTGTCAATATGTTGGTCAACAAGAGGCGACAAAGAGGTCAACAAGGTCAAGGTAGTCTGGATCAATATGAGCAAGGTAGTGGTGGTTTCAATCAAGATAAGGGTTATGATGAGCAAAATGAAGAAGTGCAGTACGTGAACAATTACCAAAGACAAATGGGCAATGCTCCTAACCAATAACAACAGTGGAGATCCTAAGGAAATTGGGGGAATCAAAACCAACAAGGCAATAGCAACTGGGGAACATCAATCAAAATTGGGGCAACCAGAACAACCAGGGCAACTGGAGTGGTAACAACAACAACTGGGGAGGAAAGAACAACCAAGAGGGTTGGAATAATGGCAACCAAGGGAATCGGGGGCAAGGCTTTCAAAGACCTCTGATGTTTCAACAACCAAAAAACCCACCTCCATTTCCGTCCCAAGGTCCTAGCTCATCAAATAATAAGATAGGAAGGATTGAGATGATGTTTGAACAAATGATGAAGAAGAACACCGACTCTGATGCCCAGTTGGCATCCCACAATACTTCAATCTGGAATTTGGAGGCTCAACTTGGCCACATTTCGCAATCCTTGAATACTCGCCCTAAGGGGGCTCTACCTAGTGATACGGTAGTAAACCCGAAGGGTGGGAACAACACCGGGCATGCAATGGTGATAATTACTAGAAGCGGTCGAGGTGGTGATGTGAATACCTCCAAGCAAAAGGAAATTGTGAGTGATGAGGGTGAAGTACAAGAGATGATGTTCCTATAGTTGATGAGCAAGTAAGTGAAGAGTATTTGAATGCAGAAGTGAGAATTGATATTAATGATAATGAGGTGGAGACTCAAGATAATGTGAACCCGTCTAGGGAACATGTAATAGACATACCGGAAATGGTAGTGCCCAAGGCTAAGGCTCCTTTGCCAAGGCCTCCTCCACCTTACCCTCAAAGGATTGTAAAGCAAAAGAATGAGAATCAATTTAGGAAATTTATTGACATGATGAAGAGCTTATCAATCAATGTTCCTTTGGTGGAAGCTCTTGAGCAAATTCCTGGTTACGCCAAGTTCATGAAAGACTTGGTGACTAAAAAGAGATCCATGGACTGTGAGACCATCAAAACGACTCACCAAGTAAGTACAATTGTGCACTCGATGAATCCAAAGCTTGAAGATCTCGGCTCTTTCACCATTCCATGTACCATTGGGAGCGCGGATTTTGCAAAGGCATTGTGCGATTTGGGTGCAAGTATCAATTTGTTGTCTTACTCCGTGTTCAAAACTTTGGGTATTGGTCAACTGAGGGCTACTTCAATGAGGTTGCAAATGGCTGATAGAACAATGAAGAGGTTGCTTGATATTATTGCTGACATTCTTGTTCGGGTGGACAAGTTCATTTTGCCTGCTGACTTTGTGATCTTGGACTGCAAGGTTGATTATGAGGTTCCGATCATATTGGGAAGACCTTTCCTCACAACTGGGAAGACCTTAGTTGATGTTGAAGCAAGGGAGCTCACCTTCTAGGTGGGTTATGAAAAAGTGGTCTTTCATGTGTGCAAATCAATGAAGCAGCCAAATAGCATTGAAGTATGCTCTTTTGTGGATCTTGTCACGGAAGTGATAGTTGATGATACTAGTGCAATGATCAATGTGGAGAACCCTCTAGAAGCGGTATTGTTGAACCTTGATGCCAATGAGGATGAAGGCCAGGTGGATTGTATCAATGCTTTTTATGGAATAAGCTCTTACTCTTATGAGCCTCGAAAACTCTCTTTGGATCATGAGAATAGAAAGACTCCACCAACAAAGCCCTCAATCGAGGAACCTACCATGTTGGAGTTGAAGTCGTTGCCTCCACACCTCAAGTATGAATTCTTAGGCCCTAGTTCAACTTTGCCAGTTATTCTTTCCTCTTGTCTTACTAACATATAGGTAGATGCCATATTAGCGGTACTCCAAAAATGAAAGAAGGCAATTGGATGGACTCTAGCTGATATCCGAGGGATAAGCCCCGCCTTTTCACGCACAAGATTATTCTTGAAGATGATGCCAAGCCTTCCGTGGAACATCAAAGGAGGTTGAATGAGGTTATGCAAGAGGTTGTCAAAAAGGAGGTGATCAAGTGGTTGGATGCAGGGGTTATGTACCCCATCTCGGATAGTTCTTGGACTTCACCGGTGCAATGTGTGCTGAAGAAGGGTGGTATGAATGTGGTTACCAATGCACAAAATGAGTTTATTCACACCAGGACTGTCACCGGATGGAGGGTGTGCATGGACTACCGCAAGCTTAATAAAGTGACCCGCAAAGATCACTTTCCATTACCCTTTCTTGACCAGATGCTAGATAGACTTGCTGGGCGTGCCTTCTACTGTTTTCTGGATGGAAACTCAGGTTACAACCAGATATTGATTGCTCCGGAAGATCAGGAGAAAACCACCTTCACGTGTCCATATGGCACCTTTGCCTTTTCTAGGATGCCATTTTGTTTGTGTAATGCACTTGCTACATTCCAGTGGTGTATGATGTCCATATTTACTGGCATGGTGGAGAACATTTTGGAGGTGTTCATGGACGACTTCAGTGTTGTGGGTGACTCTTTTGATGAATGTTTGAAGAATCTTGACAAGGTGTTGGCCCGGTGTGAAGAGACCAATCTTGTGCTTAACTAGGAAAAATGCCACTTTATGGTCGAGGAGGGCATTGTCCTCAGTCATAAGATCTCAAAGCACAACATAGAGGTGGACAAGGCTAAAATTCAAGTGATCTCAAAGCTTCCTCCTCCTACTTCAGTCAAGGGGGTGAGGAGTTTTATTGGGCATGCAGGGTTCTACCGAAGATTCATCAAAGAATTTTCTAAGGTAGTGAATCCTTTGTGCAAGTTATTGGAAAAGGATGCCAAGTTCGTGTTCAATGAGGAATGTATGAAAGCTTTTGAACTTCTCAAGTACAAATTGACAACCACTCCCATTATTACCGCACCCTATTGGAGCTTACCTTTTGAGCTCATGTGTGACACAAGCGATGTTGCGGTAGGAGCGGTCCTGGGTCAAAGAGTAAACAAGATGTTTCACTCAGTGTATTATGCAAGAAAAATAATGAATGATGCTCAAGTGAATTACACGGTGACGGAAAAAGAGTTGTTAGCAATTGTGTTCGCAATGGAGAAGTTTAGGCCTTATATCATGGGTGCCAAGGTGATAGTTCATACCGACCATGCAGCACTCCGCTACTTGATGACAAAGAAGGATTCCAAAGTTTGGTTGATAATATGGGTTTTATTGCTTAAAGAGTTTGATCTCGAGATTGTGGATCGGAAGGAGAGTGAAAACCAAGTGGCGGACCACATATCCCGCTTGGAGGAGGAGGGGAGGCCTTGTGATGGCCTTGAAATTAATGATTCATTCCCTGATGAGCAACTCCTCTCTGTATCTGTGAATAACATGCCTTGGTTTGTGGATGTTGCCAAATTTCTTATGACCGGTATTGTTCCGTGTGAGCTCTCTTCTAACCAAAGGAAGAAGCTTAAACGGGATAGTTTGGAATACTACTGGGATGAGCCTTCCTTGTTCAAAATATGTAATGATGGTGTGATCCGGAGATGTGTTCCGGAAGAGGAGCAAATGAGTATTCTGGATGCTTGTCATTCCTCTCCCTACGGTGGTCATCATGGTGAGGCGAGGGCAGCTTCAAAGGTGTTTAGTTGTGATTTTTATTTGCCTAAATTGTACAAGGATAGGGGTGAGCTTGTGAAGATATATGATGAGTGTCAAAGAGCAGGTGGAATTTCAAAGAAGGATGAGATGCCTCTCACCATTATTCTTGAAGTTGACATATCTGATGTGTGGGGCATTGATTTTATGGGCCCGTTTGTGAGTTCATATGGCAACACGTACATTCTGTGGCCGTTGATTATGTTTCAAAGTGGGTTGAGGTCGTGGCTTCACCCAACAATGAGGCCCAAAGTGTTGTGGCTTTTCTTAAGAAGAGTATCTTTACTCGGTTTGGCACTCCTAGAGCAATCATCAATGATGGGGGGTCTCATTTATGCAATAAGGCATTTGACACTTTGCTTGCAAAGTATGGTGTCAATCACAAGGTTTCTATCCCTTACCATCCTCAAGCTAGTGGGCAAGTTTAGGTCTTCAACAAGGAGATTAAGAGCATATTGTCAAAAACGATCAATGCAAATAGGACCAATTGGTCAAAGAAATTGGATGATGCTTTGTGGGATTACACTGCTTCAAGACTCCGATTGGTATGTCTTAGTACCGGTTGGTGTTTGGGAAAGCTTGACATCTATAGATTGAGTTAGAGCACAAGGCCATGTGGGATTTGAGGAGGTTAAATCTTGAATAGGATGTGGCAGCAAATCTTCGGGTGGAGCAGCTTAATGAGCTTGATGAGTTTAGATTTCATGCCTACTCCATTTCTTCCTTGTATAAGGAAAAAATAAAGTACTTACATGACAAGTATGCTCGTGTCAAGGAGTTCAAAGTGGGTGATTTGGTTCTTTTGTTCAACTCCCGGTTACGACTGTTTCTGGGAGAGCTTAAATCAAAATGGACTGGACCTTTTGAGGTGGTGCTTGTGACTCCGTTTGGTGCTCTTGATTTGAAAAACAAAAATGGTGAGATATTCAGATTTAATGGACACAGAGTCAAGCACTATCTTGGCAAGTTTGATGACAGCCACGTGGTGGCAATGATCCATCTCAAGTGATTGATAGTAACCTGCGTCGTACCGCGATGTTAAATCAGACGCTTCTTGGGAGGCAACCCATGTGTTTTTCTTCTTTCTTTTGTTGATTTTCATTTTAGTGTAGGATTTGTTTTTGGACTAACTAGTTGTGAGAAGTGTGTAGGGATGTTTGATGTAGTGCATGGCTAAGCTTAAAGAATTAGTCACTCTCTGAAGTTTGGACCGCGGCCACGCTCCATTTTTCGAGGCCGCACTGGCCTTATCGCAGAGGCGGAACTTGATGGCAGTCAACGATACTAAACAGTCCAAAATGGGGGTTCTCTAAAGCTTCAACCGCTGTTGCAGTGCATTTTTCACGGTCAGCAGTGGATTACCGCTGTCGCAGAGTATTTTTTGCGGTCAACGGTGATCTCAAAATTGCAGCCCTTCTGAACTTCGCAACCGCGAACCGCGGTGATTTATCGCGGCCGCGGTAGGTAAGATTGTGTGGGTCCCAGTGTTCGTCTATAAATAGAACCTCACGGCCCCTTTTACACTTTTCGCTTATTGCATTCTCAAACAACATAGATCACTGTTCATCCACGCCCTAATTTGCACAAACACAAGAACTGAACTTCATTTGTCTCATATTTCACATCTGGTAATTGCAATCAATCCTTAGTCTTTAATTTTGTACTTATTTTCTTTTAATTGATAGTTTTTCTTTCTTTCTTCTTCTTCCTTTTTCTTTTAATTTTGACTTAGGGTTCCTTAGTGTTAATTAAAATTAGACTTAGATTGTTAGAATTAGATAATGCATACCTAGTGGGGCTTAAAAAGGTGTAAATGCATGATTAACTAAAACCCTAGATTGTTGAGCCCTAATTTGACTTCTACGGTCCGCGGCTGATTTTTCGCGGTCCATGGTCATATGTGTTATGTGAAATTTTAACTCCTGATAATTGCGGTCAGGCGGTGGCATTTTTCGCTGACAGCGGTACCTCTCCGAGGCCGCGATGGATTTTCCGCGGTCCGGGATGATCAAGTTCAGAGAGGTACATTTGAGGGTCTGTAGTCGTAGTTGATTTTTCGTGGATAGCCGTGCAACTACCGCGGCCACGCTCCTTTTTCCGTGATCCGTGGTGCTATTGAATCAGAGAGTGGGTAGTTTGAGTCCCACACCTCCGCAGCTGCGATGCATTTTCCGCGGTCCGTGGCACAACCTTCGAATTTTTCTCATTACACTATGAATTGTTCTGTTGTTTTCTTTACTGCTTCCTCTGGAAACTAACAATGTTAACTGATTATACTTGCAGACAATGGTTAAATATCGAGGCGACGGTGAGAAACAAAAGGGTATAGTAGAGTCCTCCCGGGGTAGGGGACGAGGACAAATTAAATTGACCCCAGCGGTTCGGAAAGCACTTGGGGAAATCAGAAAAAATATCAGAGTTGTAGATAGAGCTTTTTCCCATTCTGAGGGAAGTGAGTACTTTCCCTCTGGGGTGGCCTCAGAGTCTGATTCTGTGCTAGCTTATGTACCCGATTTCCCAAGAGGCCTAGATTGAGAGATGAGCCCACACCCCCTACCTCTCCTACTGCTCGTGCTTCTATTCATATTTCTTCTGAGTCGTCTGAGGGCTTAGTAGAAAGCAGTGATAGTTCAGTTTTAACCTCACCTACACCTTCATCACCTGGACAAGATGTAGATGATGGGGTACCGGATGAAGAGGGAGGGGGTGTGACCCAAACCGGGGGTATGGAAAGAACTAGAAACCCTGAAGTGTGTCAAAGGATGTTTGTCAGTGAGCTGGCATATCATAAGTTCCGAGAGTGGTGGCCTCTAAGGTCACTTATTCATGAGTGCCAGTTCATAGAGAGGGATCTTTTGCCTCATAACCCCAACGTGAAGCAACATTTCAATGACCGAGTGGGATGGTATTACTTCACTAGTAGGGTGTCAGATGCAAACAAGCACTTAGTCAAGGAGTTCTACACTAATGCCTCCCACATCAAGAAGGATACAAAAATGACTAAGGTGCCAAACCTGAAAGTAAAGTTCGATGGAAAAACAATCATGAATACCTGGGCTTCAATGAGGAAGATGAGTCATTGTACTTGGAGAAGGTGGCGATGGATGAGGCATCCCGCCCAAGGTTGGCATCTTACTTGGATCTCCCGGATACCACTCCAACATGGTTGACTACAGGGGTTCCAATCTTGAAGAACACCCTAAACTTTGAGGCAAAGAGTTGGGAGACTTTTGTATGTAGCAGGCTAGACCCCACTACCCATGAAAGCACCTTACCGGTTTCCAGCGCGATATTAGTGGCAGCTATTATGGTGGGGTTCCCGATCAATGTCGGGAATGTCATGTCTAGAGTGATCACCAGAGTGGTCAATGAGGGTGATAGATCATACCCCTTACCAAACTTCCTTACTATATACTTGGAAGATCAGGAAGTGGAGAAAAGAGACTTTGATGTGAAGGTGAAACCTAAAATTCCCTTTTCATGGTACAACTTCAAGGGTCCAGACAATCCCAAATCCAAGGGATCCAAGGGCAAGGCTACTACTTCTACTGGCCAGTCTGAAGAGCCAGTAGTGGTAGTCACTACTTCTCAGCCTCCCACTGCCATACCAGAGCCTGCCTCCAGACCATCTACTTTCATTCCTCTAGATATTCCATCCTCCTCAGCATACCCATTGACTACCCACCGATTGAGCCAAACACTCTCCAATATCAACAATTGGATGCAGACAACAACTTCTAAGTTGTCTGTGCTATCTAGTTCAGTAGCATCCCAGTCAATGCCCCCACAGCTATAGGTGCCAGCTTCGGTAGAGGAGTCTCTCAAGGAGCTTCTGGACAACCAGAAGAAGCTCCTGGAGAACCAAAAGATTATCATGGATGCTCGTACTGATCAAGGAAAAATGCTTCAGGAGCTGAGCAAGTACATAAAGAAGCTGAAGAAGACTCGGGCCTCGAAGGAGTCTGTGAAGGAATTAAAGGGGGAAGTGGAGAAGATCAAGGCAGCTGACCACTTACCTTTGGAGCTACTATTGCAAGACCAACCTCCAGCAACTCAGACAGAGCAGGTCCAGAAGCAGGAAATTGAGAGAAAGCCCAAGAGGAGGAGAATAATGCCCAGGGTCGATGATGTAGAGATTCAGTTGGAGGAGCCGGAGGGAGGTACATCTAGCCAGCCATATGCCTCAGAGTAGACAGATGATCCAGGTATCCAGCCACAAGACCCATGCTACCACAGGACCCCATGCAGACGGAGGATCCATAGGGAGTTTTCTTTACTCTCTATCTTTCTTTTTGAGCTTATTTTTGGTTAGTTAGCATTGAGGACAATGTTAGCTTTCATTTGAGGGGGTGGACCTACTTTGATTTGGTAGTTGGTTTGTAATTATGACACTATTTTCTTTCTTTATGCTTATTTTTTATTTTTGGTATGCATATAACTTTACCTTTTATTTCACTTTTCGTTATTTTTCGATCTTGGTATGTATATAAAGTTACGCTCTCAGGTATATATTCATTCCCTTTTATGTATATTCATCTAAACCCCCTATTGTACATATTTAGTTTACTTTTCGCATTTTACTTCATAGCTTCTTTTCCAATTTCCCTTAATAGTATATCTTCTTATTTCATTTAATAGCTTCTTTTTCGGTTCGTAGCTTCTTATTTTATAATTTTGTATGATCAATAAGCCTTTGGTTTTCTTAATGCCACGGTTCTTTCCAAAGGTGAAGTTTGTATGAACCGGGTGGCTCTTCCCGATGATGGATGGCATGACAACCTTCTTAAGGGTTTGAGTCTGTTTTTATTTTTGTTTTTATGTAATAGTAGTTAGTGAGCAATGGTGCCTCAGGCAAAGCTTCACTTGGGCCTAACACATCTACCTTTGACCTTATGGTTAAAAACAAATTGGTGTGTATAGGATAGTGATAGTTGTGACCTTGAGACTCTTGTGTTGGCTAAACAATCATCAAGTAGTTTCTTGGAACCATTTGTGTTGCTCAAATCTTAGCTAAGGTTGTTGTGGGCCCCCGACTCTATTTCTTTAGCAATCCTTTAGCTTGTATGGTGAGGTATTGATTTGCAAGTCCAAGTCCCATGCCAATGAGTCTAGACTTGCCCTGAATATTTGTCTAGGTGAAATCCTAAGTGAAGCTCGACTTGAGAATTGATTATAGGCTCTCCTTGATCCTAATTGAGACTTGAAAACATCCATAGCCTACCAATGATGATATTCCTAGTCAACTCTGTTGAGTCATAGCCCTTATTCTTTCAATAATCAGGTACAAGCCTTTAGCCATTCTAAAATGATCCTCTTTTGGCACCCTTTTCCTTAGCACAAGGCAAAAACATAAGTTTGGGGGGAGAGATGAGGAATGCAAAAGTGATAAAGGTACAAAATGAAGAAAAGGAAAGGCAAAAAGAAAAAGAAAGAAAAGCCAAAAATTCAAAAAGAAAGTGAAAAATGTAGAAGAAATGAAGGGAGTCAATAAAAGCAAAAGATGAAAGGCATGGAAAGATTAGAAAGGAGAAAAAAGATTGAAATGAACAAGAAAGAGTGACAGTGTGTCTCTCTAGCCCCTAAAGAAGAAGTAAATGACTTAAAGAGTCAAGAAAATGTGTGCCAAAATGAAGCAAATGAAGTGCTTTAGGGAAGATGAAACCTTCTTAGACCAATATATCCTACCCTGAACCAAAAGCCTTCATTATATTCCCACAAAAGTCTTATATGATCTTGAGTTGGGTAAGCTTACATTAGTGGTGATTCACATAAGGGGCAAGATTATGGTACTTAGAGCCGGACTTGTGACCTTCCTTTGAGAGAGATGAGTGTATTTTCCACAATCCTCGTTCTGAGTAATACAATCTAAAACTGAGGTTTGCTTATGGAGAGTTGAGGAGTATGAGTTTGGGTTCCACAATGACCAATATAACAGAAAGAGTTTCCTTGATGAGTTGAATCAACTCTTGATGCTTTTGTGTCGTACTATAACCATGGTACTAAAAGGGTGTGTATTGTTGATAATGCATTTGAGTTAAGGGTAATTGTTAGTCCCAATTTATTCTTGATGAGGTTACTTTAGGACAGCCGAATTTTCCTTTCTTTTATCTTGAGGAGGTGGGAATTGCTTTGTTTGCTTGAGGACAAGCAAAAGCTTAAGTTTGGGGGAGTTGATAACTAGGGATTCTAGTCTATTTTATGCTCCTTTTTGCTTGAGTTTGGCATTAAAAGTGTGTACAAGTATTCCCAAAAGCTAACTTATTGTGCTTGTTTGCCGTATTTGGTCAAAAAGAGACAAGAAAGTCATAATCAGCCTAAAAAGGAGTGAAACCTGCACAAGTCAAACTGAGCGCTACAACGGAAAACCAACCGTGGACGTGGAGGACCTACCGTGATAGCGGTCCTTTTATCGCGGTCCGCGGTGGCAAGATTCAGAGAGATAAAATTATGGACTTCTCAAGTCACCGTTGACCGCGGTGCTTTTATGCGGCAGTGGTGCCTCCACCGCGATAGAGTTCCTTTTAACGCGGTCCGCAGAGAAGAGATTCAGAGAGTCAAAATTGAAGCTAAAACCAGAGACCACGGTCCGGGATTGATTTTATGCGGCTGCGGTAGCCTCACCGCCGTAGCGGTCCATTTTTGCTGTCAGCGGTACCTCCGTTAGGTGCATTTTTGTCTGGAAAATTTAGCTGTGTATAAATACTTCTTTTCAGATTTTTAGGTCATCTTATCAATAGTGAGCATGTGAACGCCGTAGTTTATCTATTTTGAGTAATTTTGTAGCTTGTTTAGCAATTAAACTTAGATTCTTATCTTGTAATTACAATTTATGGATCATTCTTCATCTCAATTTATGATTTCTTCTTCAACTATGAGTAGCTAAACCCATTAGCTAGAGTTGTGGCTCAATCTTAGTGTGGGTATTTAATGGGTCTCTTATTTTAGGGCTTAGATGTTTATGGGTGATTGATATTTGGCTTGATTCATGCTTTCTATGTTGAATTAGTGGTTGCAAATACTGATTTGTGCCTTTTTGACTTAGGCTCTTCTCGAGAAAGAGAGCTTAAGTCTTGAAAATTCAGGCCAACAAGGAATTGGAGTGTATTCAAGAGATTGATAGCCCCAATTAAAGGGTTAAACCTAGGATAGTAATACCCGACTTGAGCTAACATTGCTTGCACAAATTGAACACCCAATTGGGCTTGAGAAAGCCAATTAGGGCAAAGTCACTCAAACTACCGAGTGAGTAGCTTCGTGCATTGGCTATATCATGATCCCAACTATAACATTATTGTCCTAAGTTTGAGATCCCGTTAGATACTCACCTAGGAGTAAGTCACTTCCCTAGTGCCTTTTTACCCATTTAGAAAACCCTACAAAAATATCTACTTAGCTTAATTTTGTGTATCATTAGTGTTAAATTAGAAGTAACAAACAAACAAGAATGATTGGAAGTGCAATCAAAAGCACTACACATTGTTAGATTAGATAGGAATCTAACTCCAAACGTTATATTAACTCCGTGTGGATTCAATTCCAACATTCTCAGGTAAAAGCTGCATCGACCACTCTCGCTACTCCATAGTGGTGTAGGGTTGGACCCGATCAGATACAAGGTGTTAAATCTTGTCACAAAAAGGATACATATTTATCTTTCCATTCAGTTTAAAATTAAGTTCTAATGATTTGTTTCCTAATCTTGGCGGTCCTTCTTTTCCATTACCTCAAATGCATTTGAATGTGGAAAGTCATGTACCATCTGATTCCAGCACAAATGATTCTATTACATCTCCCACTACATTATCTCACAATAACAATATGGTATCACCAACACTTGTATCAGGGAACCAAGTCTTTGAAAATGCCCAGGATACAAATGAGTATAATATCCCATCTCCACAGTTTCAAGACCAAAATAGCCCACTTAATACTACTAATTCAATTGATTATGGCCAAAATACCCCAATCTTACCTCCAGAAATATTAGACCATCCAGAACTCACAAACCACCCGCATACTTGAAAGATTATGTGTGTACACTGCCCAAACAACCTGCGAATCACTACCCTGTGAATAGCTCGCCTTAAGATAAACAAATCACTTCTTCTCTGTCTTTCAATACTATTCCTGAAGTGCCACCCATTGATATTAGAGCCCGAGCCACTGATAGTCAACATTTGATAAAGAATGTTTCACAACATTGTGAACCCGCCTCATGTGAGGAAGCAACTGATGTGCATGCATGGCAAGCAGCAATGACTCAAGAATTTGAGGCATTGTGCACCAATAACACCTGGGATTGCCACTTCCAGCTGGAAAGAGGGTCATAGGGTGTAAATGGGTGCATAAGATAAAGCACAAGGCATATGAGAGTGTAGAGAGGTTAAAAGCTAGACTAGTAGTGAAGGGTTATACTCAACAGGCTGGAGTGGATTATACTGAAACTTTCTCACCTATTGTAAAAATGACAACAGTAAGGACTCTGATTGGGGTAGCAGTTAAGAAGGGATGGGAAATGTTTTAATTAGATGTGAACAATACCTTTCTTCATGGTGATCTACATGAAGAAGTATACATGGAGACACCACCAGGTCTATTTATAAAATAGTCTGGAATGGTATGCAAGTTGAATAAATCCTTATATGGATTGAAACAAGCTAGTAGGCAATGGTATGCCAAGTTGACATAAGCCCTTTGTTCTAGAGGGTATACACATTCTATGTTTGATTACTCTTTGTTTTATAAAGGCAAAGGGAATTCAGTAACCTTTGTAGCTGTCTATGTGGATGATGTTATTATCACATGAGCTCACTTAGAAGAAATTACCAGCTTAAAGAAATTCCTCCATGAAACTTTCAGAATAAAGGATCTAGGAAGACTACACTACTTTATAGGATTGGAGATACTCTATAAGAGTGATGGAGTTCTGGTTACATAGAGAAAGTTTACTCAAGTCCTCCTTAAGGAATTTGACTGTATTGGATGTACAACTGTGACTTCACCTCTTGATCCAACAATAAAGTTGAAAGTAGATGAAGGAACACCCATTTCAGACCCTGACCATTATAGGAAACTACTTGGGAAATTGAATTTCTTTACAGGAACTAGGCATGATATAGCCTATAGTGTTTAACACTTAAGCCAATATATGCAGAATCCTAGATACACTCACATAAGGGCAGCAATACATGTATTGAGATATCTGAAAGGAAGCTTATCTCTGGGGATTTTCCTGTCTAACAGTAGATACTACAAAGTAAGGGCCTTTTGTGATTCTGATTGGCCAGCTTGCCCTGAAACCAAGAAGTCAGTCAGTTGTTACATAGTATTGCTTGGTGACAGTCCCATTAGTTGAAAATCCAAGAAGCAATCTACTATTTCATTGTCCTCAGTAGAAGCTGAGTATAGAGCAGTAAAAAAAGTAGTTGGGGAATTAGTCTGGCTTGCAAGACTGCTTGAGGAACTCACAGTACCTCTATCTCCACCTATACCTATTTTTTGTGATAGCCAAGTTGCACTTTACATTGCAAAGAACCCTGTCTTCCATGAGCGGACCAAACACATAGAAGTGAATTGCCATTTTGTACGAGACAAGCTTCAAGATGGACTAATTTCACTACATTACATCCCTACTCATGAACAACTTGCAGACATCTTTACTAAATCCTTTCCAGGCAACAAGTATACTCTTCTACTTGGCAAGTTAGTTGTGGGTTCCCCACCTCCAACTTGGGGAGGGGGGGGGATGTTGAAATTATTTAATAGATAGCCACATTGTAATTATTTTACATTTATATAGGCGATTCTTTGTATAGACCAATTTTGTAATCAGTTAGGCTATCATTATAATAAGTAATTAGTGGAGTTAGTTATATACATATATAAGTCATTGTACAGATATTTTGATGTAAGAAGAATTTACTTTCTCTCCTCCATCTGTTTCTCGAAACTTCTCAGTGAGAATGTCTTTCTTCTTCATCCATTAGAGCTCAATCTAAGCTCATCACCATTGTTAACCTTCAGTATTTTGTCAACATGAACTATATTACTAACTAAATGAGGTACAAATAATTTACAGCACAAATCAATATGTTAAACTATGTTTTAGATCAAATTAAAACCATATTGGTTATGGCTAAGAATTAAGTAGCGCTATGCCTATCATCCAAGCTGAATGTAGGAATTCGGGCTTTATTTCATAAGATAAGGTTTTGGATTAATGACGGAGTCAAAATTTTCACTATAAAGATTAAATATAAAGAACTAAACGCTCGAAAAAAAAACAAATAAAATTCAACATATAACATATATTAATAAAAAGAATTTTATAACTTAATTAGGGATCGTAACTTTGGGACAAAGAGGTATCAATCTTCAGACAAATCTGCCACCGCTCTAGAATATGACTACACAATCTAAATTCTTCTTTTATTCATTAATTAACAGGATTACGATAATCATTTACTCCACTAGTATAGTAAGCGTAGGATTTCAACCCTCGGTCAATTTAAAGCAATATGCCTAACAACTGTCAAAATCGTCGTTTAGTCATAAACTGATTGATACCTTCAGTAAGGAATGAGCTAAAACTGACTTTTTGTAGAAAATTTGGACTAATCCAAATGCGTAACTTCAAAAAAAAAGTCACTTAGATTTATTAGAATCTACAAACTTGTAGTAGCACGTACAAGAAAATCTACATAATTCAGGGCCAAAGAGTGGATGTTTCCTCGAGTAGGTTGCATAATGATTAGTAATACATTAACAATGTCAAAATATTTACACTATAGTAGTGTAAACACTTAACACAGATCACTAATCTTTCTTAGAATATCGTATGTTAATATAGCACCGATAGCCTTTTTAAGTTGAGACATGGCATGTTACTCATGGCTCTTCTTATTTTATGTGATTTCAAATGCTTTCTATTTCTAAAGAAGAAGTATCTATCCAAATAACGTTTGCCGACTAAAAAAAAATATTGCCTAATTTGATTAGAATGAAATTAATTAATTCTCATAATAGCGACAAGACTACAAGACAAAAGACCATGAGAATGGGCAACCGACCATTGGGTGAAATGTGAAAGAGGAATCCTTCCCAATTTTCCCATTCCACAAGTATATGGGTGAAAACCACGACCTCCATTCCCATCTCTCACCCGTCATTTTTGCAGTGGTTTTGCTTTTCCTCTATAACCCATATATGTTTTTCTTGTTTCATTAATTTTCAGAAAAGAAAAGGCATGGAAAATGGAAATCTTAGAGATGAAGTGAGGTGAAGTGATAATTCAAACATATAATTCAAATGTATTATATATACGTCAATTCAAACATATATACGTTAAAGCCTTCATTCCCTCCATTCCTCTCTAACGTATAATTCAAACATATATACGTTATCCACCACAAAATAAATAAATAAATAAATGTGACGTGAAGTGATGAGGGGGAAACGACACACAATATTTTGGGAGCAAAACTGCCGGTCTATGATGTTTCTTTTCCTAGTACACCAAGCCATTTTACGCTAGTTTGGTCATAGATTCTCAAATTTGTTTTGAAAAATTTGATTTGGGTGGAGTTTAGTTTGAAGATGAAAATGTGTTTGGACATCCGTTTTCAAAACATATTTCACTTTTTAAAAAAAAAACATGAAACATGACTTATACGCAAACTATCACAAATACCCAACAGTACCTTCATCGATAATATTCATTATATTATCACAAACCATAGTCCTGAATAGGGCTGGGCATATATCGGGTAAAATCGATAACCCGAACCGTTAGTTATTTATTGGGTTATCGGTATCGGGTTACTGGGTTAACGGTTCGGTAACAATTTAGAATTTTTTCACTATTGAGTTATCAGTTCGGGCCTCGATTTGCCAATTTTGTTAATGGGTTAACCTATAACCCAATAAAAATTAATAAACTTATGACTTTACCCTTAAGTATGTGTGTGTGTGTGTATATATACGCTAGGGCATTAGTTCATTTTCTCCTATTCTTTCTTAGCCGCACTCTTCAGTTGCTTCATCTTCATTCTTCATAGACCTTGCTAGTTACTCATAGCATAAGTCTTTAGTCTTATACTTGAGGCTTTTAATTTCTATAATAAAATTCATCTTCATATAGGGATTGCTCTATGGTTTCTTTTTTCAGGTTAGGCATTTGACAAACAATATCCAGTTTATTTTGGACTGTTTGAGGGCTTCAACGCTTGTGGAAGTGCATGTATTGTGTGAAATAAAAATTCTAAATCAACTATTGTTGTTATCATATCGGAGGAGGTAGCTACTGCCTTGGAACATTTTGTGGGAATTGCTTCAGTTTGATAAGTATTTATCCACTGATTTTTTGGTGAAGCCTATACGGATTGTGTAGTTATTATCTTGTTAACTTGAATTTGAATTGTTAGTACTATCTGTTTGGACTTGTTAATTTAAGATGAAAATGCTACTATTTTGTATTATTATTAATGTATTTGGACAAATATTGTTGAAGAATTAGTACTATTCCAGTTGTGGCCACTGGACATGTGACGACCCGGCCAGTCGTCTCATGAGTTACCGCTCCGTTTTTCCGATTTCTATTTTTTTATGCTTTGTTATCTGTGTTATGTGGTATCGGGTTGGTCGGATCGAATCCGGAATGATTTTGGCAAGGCTTGAGACATTTAGTCTCTTTTAAGGAAGTTTAAGTTGGAAAAGTCAACTGGATGTTGACTTATGTTTTAGAGGGCTCGGATGTGAGTTATGATAGTTCAGTTAGCTTCGGGAGGTGATTTGGGACTTAGGAGTGCGATCAGAATGGGTTTGGAAGGTCCGGAGTAGATTTAGGCTTGAATTGTCGAAGTTGATATTTTGGCGATTTTCGGTTGGTAGGCGAGATTTTGATATAGGGGATGGAATGGAATTCCGAGAGTTGTAGTAGTTCCGTTGTGTCATTTGGGATGTGTATGTACAATTTCAGGTCACTCAGACGTGGTTTGGTTGGGTTTTTGATCAAAAGCGGAATATAGAAGATTTTGGAATGTTTGACTTGAATACGATGTGTTTTGGGTGATTTGATGTTGTTTGAGGTGTTTTGATGATTAGAACAAGTTTGAATAAGGTATTAGGATATGTTTGTGCTTTTGGTTGAGGTCCCGGGAGCCTCGGGGTGATTTCAGATGGTTAACAGAGAAGTTGGATTTTTGTTGCAGCTACTGAATTTGTTGCTTCTGGTATTTTCGCACCTGCGGATGGGGGACCGTAGGTGCGGCACCGCATATGCGAGAGAAAGGGGCCGCATAAGCGGATTTTGGAAGAATGCCAGGAACCACAGAAGCGGTCAGGATGGGCGCATCTGCGGAGTCGCAGATGCGGAAGGCTTATCGCAGATGCGATTTTTGGGTTGGTTAGTGATTCCCGCAGAAGCGGAGGATTTAACCGCAAATGCAGTACCGCAGATGCTTAAAGGTATGAGCAGAACATATAAGCTATTTCATTTCGCGAAATTGAGCTATTTCACTATTTTTGACTTCGGCTTTGGAGCTTTTTGGGCGATTTGAAAGAGGGATTTCAAGGGAACTTCATTGAGGTAAGGGATTTGGACTTGAAACTTGTTCTTATGCTATTATTTCATGGATTAGAACTAGAAATCATGGAAATTAAGGGTAAAAATTGAGGAAACTAGGGCTTGGGAACTTAGGCCTTTAATTGAGGATTTGAAGGACTATTTAGGGTCGGGTTTGAGAACTTTTGATATGTATGAACTCGTGGGGGAAATAAAGAACCTATTGATGTAAAAATTTCTGAATTTCAAGACATAGGCCCAGGGTCGGGTTTTAGTAATTTCGGGATTTGTGCCCTTTATTGATTATTTTCGCTTGGGCTTCATTCCCTTAGCATATTTTGATGTCCTCGTTCTGATTTTGGATAGATTCGACGCGAGTTGAGGCTGATTCGAGGGGCAAAGGCGTCGCGAGCTAGAGATTTGATCGGTTCGAGGTGAGTAATAATTGTAAATGATGTTCTGAGGGTTTGAAACCACAGATTGCACATCGCAGTGCTATATTGAGGTGGGGCACACGCTTGATGATAAGCGTGGGGTCGTGCACTATTGGTGATTGTGTCTTGGTCCGTCTCGGCTGATGTTTTTACCGTGTATTTGACTGAAATCTACTTGTTTTCATCATTATTTGGGTTGAATGCCATATTTGGGCCTTGTGCCAACTATTTGAACTCTTCGGGGATTTTTACTGGTATTTCCTTACTGTTTTGACTTTATACTTGAACTCAGTCATGTTATATTTTACTGTTTTCGTACTCAGCCATGTTTACTCTATTTTAAACACTTACATGATCTTTTAAACGATATTTTTGGGCTGAGAAACATTGTTTTACCATTGCCCGAGGGACTTGTGAGATTTTTGACTGAGTAAGGCCGATGGCCTATGTTGTAAGAAAACACTGATATTGATTTGAGGCCTCAGGCCTCAGATATGTACTCCACGAGGTGGCTTGATTGATATGAGGCTGAGGGCCTAGTGATGATGCCACGAGGTGGCTTAATATTGTGCTTGGGCCGTAAGGGCCCCCTCTAGGAGTCTGTACGCCCCTAGAGAGCGCGAGTACCCATTGTGATGTGAGATTGAGCCCGAGGAGCTGATATTGTTCTATGTGATGGCCCAAGGGGCTGGTACTATTCTGAGATGTTGCCCGAGGGGCGGATTTGTTGATACTGTGCCCGAGGGGCGAACTTCTATTTGTTTATTTTACCTTAACTGCCTGTCAATTACATGTTTACTTGTTGAAAAAGGATTGTTACTTAACTTTTTACTGGTTTACTGCTTTTAAATGGTTTTACTGCTTCATTATAGAATGCCTTGTGCCTTGCGTATTTTCTTACTTTCAGTCGCTATTTACATTTGTTACTTACTGAGTTGGAGTACTCACTTTATTCCCTGCACCCTGTGTGCAGATTTAGGCGTAGCTGGTTCCGCTCCCGAGTGCTGATCCCTCCAGCTTCAGGCGGACATTCGGAGTTCACGAGGTAGCTGTTGGCATTCATAGCCCCGTGTCTCTACTCCTTTATTACTTCTATCTCTTTTCAGACAGTTTTACTAGTTTATTGACTTAGCAGATTTTTATTATGATTTATAGATGCTCATGACTAGTGACACCCCGGTTAGGGCTATGTATGGGTGTTCTTCCATGTATTTATGTTATCATTGTTATTTCGGATTTATTTTATCATGCTAAGACCGTCTCTTAAATGCTTAACTGTTAATAATTGGAAAATAGGAAGTGTCGGCTGGCCTTGTCTTAACGAGAGGCGGAATCACGGGTCCGGGTTAGGGTCATGACAGGACAGAACACAAAAATAAGTAGTATACTATATGTGAATTCTTCTCCTTTTTGCTTAATTCTAGATTGAGTTATCTTATCGGGTAAATCGATAATCTAACTGATAATGATCGATAACCGATTAACCGATATCTTATCGGTTTGTCAAATTTCTAAACCGATAACCAATATGCTAAACCGATAATATTCATAACCGAACTGAACTGACCGATGTCCACCCCTTGTCCTGAATATAAATAAATTTGGTACAAAATTATCAATTTTATAATGAACTACATAATACACTATCAAATGACCGAGAAGACGAAGCAGCATTGTTACGAAATAATAAATGGTGGGCTCTTTTATAAAATACAAAAGTTTGGGAGAATTTATAAAAGAATGTAATAGTAATATTTTGGGCCAGCTGGTTTTGGGATTTGGGTTTTGAGAATTTACCAAAATATGGATAAAATTTATAAACAAACATGTATTTGCCCAAAAACCCCAAATAAATTTTGGCAAAATGTATGACCAAATGGGTCCTACAATTGATGTGAGAAAGAGAGAGATGAGGGGTCAAACTAAGGGGCATTTGCATCTATACCCGCTTTTTGGGTCACGTTTTAACTTGTGCCCGCTTTGTAAAAAAAATTGCAAGCGTACCCACTTTTTCGCGTAACTTCAGCATACGGGGCTGAAGTAGCAAAGACAATCACGCAAAACTTCAGCATTCTAGTAGACGGAACTGAAGTAGCAAGTGTGCTGAACCAAATGTGCTGAAGTTTTTGTTTGTAATTGCTGAACTTAAGCATAGTAGCTG
This sequence comes from Nicotiana sylvestris, assembly GCF_000393655.2. Classification (NCBI taxonomy): domain Eukaryota; kingdom Viridiplantae; phylum Streptophyta; class Magnoliopsida; order Solanales; family Solanaceae; genus Nicotiana; species Nicotiana sylvestris. The sequence continues at coordinate 96,461,088 of NC_091058.1, forward strand.
AAGTTTTGTTCTCTATTTGCTGAAGTTTTTGTTTGTAATTGCTGAAGTTTTTGTTTTTGTAACTGGCGAACTTTAGCTCTAGAGCTGAAGATTTTGTTTTTGTAACTGTCGAACTTCAGCTCTAGAGCTGAAGTTTTTGTTTTGTAACTGTCGAATTTCAGCTCTAGAGCTGAAAATTTTGTTTTGTAACTGTCGAACTTCAGCTCTAGAGCTGAAGTTTTTGTTTGTAACTGGCGAACTTCAGTTCTAGAGCTGAAGTTTTTATTTGTAACTTGCGAACTTCAGCCTTCTTAGAGTTGAAGTTTTAACTGACTTTCCATATGATTCGAACATTGAAAGTATTAGATGGAAATACAGGTGCTCACTAACTTATGTAATCCTCTTGGTCAGATTCCTCCAATTTGGTATACTTCTTAAATACCAAATTGATGAACTAAAAGGTTTCCATCTCCACAGCCCATGTCAATTACTGGAACATTTTCATAATCAGTGACTTCAGAAAGGAGTGACATATCGGATTGAGGGCGGATATAACTTTGAGCAAGAGAAGGAGGAGGAGAAAGGGAGCTGAAGTTGTTTAAAAAGTGAGTACAAGTTAAAACTTTTTAAAAACAATGGGTATAGGTTAAATGGGGACGACCAAATAGGGCGTCCCGTACAATTTTTAGTCAAACTAAACCCAAGTTCGTGTACTATTTAAGTTATGTTAATTATACTATTCATTAATTAACGATTTAAAAAGATTCAAACTGTTCTGTACAGTAATTAATGTTAATAAGGTGTAGTAGGTCTGTTATTCTTTTTGGACGTTTATAGTTTTTATTGAGTTGATTGTGTATGTTTTTTTACAGTTAGTTTATACTAAAACGTAAGCTCTTAAATTATTTTTCCGGTTTTCGGAACAACAACTCCAGGGTAGAGATAGCCTTTAAGATATGTCTTTATTTCAAACTTTATATTTGTCTTAAAAATTAATTTCATATGTATAAATTATTAATTTAAAATTCAGTAACTTTAAATAATGTCTGGAATCTGGAACCATAAGCTTCAATCCGGATTACTAATTCACGCTGGTCGTAGCATGCACTCCTTCATGTCCTCTTTTCTTTGCTTTCACGTTCTTCTCTCATCATTCTTTACGTTTATTCTGAAAAGTGCAAACGACGACACTGACGATAAAAAATCATTTGGATATATAACAAGCTTTTGTGAAATGCAATATATGGAGTAGGTATGAAGAAGTACAAGTACGTGGAATATTTATGCGTAGTTAAATTAAAGAATCAATTGTTGCAGATTTGCATCTTCTGTTGATGCAATTGGAGAAGAATTTACTACAAACGTTAGTATTCCAGCAGGAGGATGCTGTACTGCATCTATGATATGAGAATATTTCCTTTTTCATGATTGTTGAGAATAAAAAAAAGACGTATTGCTTTGGTCTTATCAACATAATAATAATATGTACCGGGGTTTCCTCAAAAGAGTTAACAGTACTATCCATGTTCTCTTTTTTCTATTTCTCTATTCTTGTTTGAAACAAATCAGAAGATGCGAAGTAGCAGGAATAAATTAAAACTCACTCAACAAGAAATTCTTTTACCTGCCAATCTATAAATAGCAGAAATTCTTACGTTGCCTGTACCAATTAATTAGAAACAGAAGGTATTATATCCTTTTTTTTGCTTCCCTTATTTTATAACAGTCTTCAATTCCTTTAATATTGTGTTTGTTATATACATAATGGAGACCAAATATACTCGATATTGACAAACATAAATGACTAAAAATGCTCTGGGATATACTTAAGGAACGGTTTTAGACCTATCGAAAACATTAGGGACATTCTTGCATTTTCGTGATGAGACATTGCACATTTCTCTACTTACAATAAATTAAAGAAAAAGTTGATCACTACGAAAAAGAAATTCTTTGGCCTTCATATGTGTGTCATCATATTATATTGTGCATGAATTTTCTCATATGCACATGCACGAAATGTTAAATTAGGAAGAATCTTTGCGACAATAATTGGACTATAGTGTACATATTTTATATGCTAAATACATAATTTATATCTAGATTGTAGACATTACTCTCACACACTCCTTTAATTCAGGGAGTGGCTGGCGGATCCCCACGCTATAAGTGTTGACATTGATAAATGTCTCTCACTCTATCTACTAGTATTGCACCTAACACATTATCAGATTATCTCTTGGAGAAGGGGGGGGGGTGTTAGGAGGGGGATCATCCAAGGCTTAACAAAGCAATTATGTCTGATTTGAAATGGGCCGGTGCATAATCTTGCTTCAGATTTCTCATATGACAGGAAAATAGTCAAATACACAATATGACGTCTGAATTGGAGCATTCAGGAAAGTTACAAATAAGATGGGGACTCGATATATATATATATATATATATATATTACATGTATTACAGAACAGTCTCTCTCCCAGCTCCCACTTGGAGAAAGAACGAATAAAATTTTACCCAAAATTAGGACGACAAACGGATGAATCATTTTGCAACTTGCAGGGTGTTTGATCACGCTCAACTCTGGTCCTAAAAAGATAAGTGGTCTCTATAAATATAATCCGGTCTAAAAGTTCAGAATCGAATCCCACAGAGAACTAAGGCTTAACTACAGCTGTTTAATATAACTAAGAAGACAAGCTCAAACATTTTCTAAGTTATTAAGAATGTAATGTTTTATATATATTCTAAACTAACTAACTAATAAATCTAAAAAGCAGTAAAACTATCAATTAACAAGGATAAGGGTTGGAGACAAGATTAAGGAGGCTTAGAGTTATGATTTATCCAATTTTTGGAATCCTTTCCACTATATCTCCTATAAATTCGCCTAAGTATTCTCTACTGATCGTGAGTACTTCGGGTGTCGTAATTCTCTTTCGAGCAACTACCACAATTTACTAGACATATTCTTCCAAACTACGCTAGATGACACTAATTCACCACTCACTAAGAAGCGAACATATTAGTTATTTAAACCGATTCAGAGTCTATAAACATGAGTTAAAGTTAAACTAAACTGATTTTAGATCTTATAGGCATGATTTCTAATTTAACATAAGGCGAAGCAAGCAGAACTTATTTGTCAAAAGCGAAATCCCCATAGACATGATTTCTATTAAAGCTGATTTAGACCCTATAGGTATGATCTCCATTATTAAAGCTAATTTAGATCCTATCGGCATGGCTTCTAATTGTGTGCAAGTAAAGCAAACAAAATTTATTTGAACCAAAGCAGATCCTATAGGTATATTATCCAACAAACATATTTTTGAACCAAACGAACCCTTATAGGCATGTCATCTAACAAAACACATTTGAATTGAAATGGACCCTATAGGCATGTTATCTACCCCAACTTTACCCACAATTTGTGACTACCCACCCTTTTTTCACTAATCACCCCAATGTTTGTTTACAATAATTATTATAGACCAAAAATTGAACATAAATTAAATAGAATACAAGTTAAGTTATAGGGAGCCTGAAGCAGACCCAAAACAATTATGGTGTACCAAGCCTTCACTAGTCTCAAATACCCAAAGTTCCATAGCCCAATTCATGTCTAGTTGTGTCAGAGTTCCCTAAGGACCTCAGAGATTCTGGGCAGTGCTCACACCCAGACTTTCCTCAAACAAAAACTGATTATGTGTAGTGTGGAAGTTCCAACCCTGATATGCCAGAGTTCAGAGAGATCTCAAGGGTCTCAAAGCAGTACACATACCAGAGGGGCATGACTTAGTAATCTAAGAGTAATGTGAGAGTGCATAACGATTTGAAAGAGTTTGGTAAATAGTATAAAGAAAGACCTTAAGAGTGAAAAGAGTTTTCTAAAAACATGTACTGGTTTGAGTAAAATAGTAGTTGGAAAAGCATGAAAAGAACGTGCTGAAATTAGAATACCAATCCCAGAACTGCTTCAGAAAACACTTTGACAAACAGACTTCACACAAGTAGAAAGGGGTAGGGGACACCTAGAATGCACCTTAGTGATAGCAAACAAATACACAAATTCCTCAAGAAGTTATGGAATTGACAAGTTAGTTACAAAGATATGTTGAGACGAATACACACAACTAGAGTACCTTTGAAAGGGCTAGATGTCTTAACATGATCTCATTAGTGAAGTAGAGTAGGTAAGATTTAGATGAACATACTAAACAAGCACTTCATTAAGCATTCAAAGTTTTAGAGATACTAATCACATAAAGAACAAGCAGAATTTTGACATGCTGGGTGAGGCAATAAAGAAACAATGCAGCTTGGACATACTAGAGAACAAATAGGATTCATGTAATTATCTAAAGTAGAATTGGGCATGCTAAACAGTATACTAGTTATAGCTTTTAACAGAACAAACTTAAACATGTTGAGTGATACAGTAATTAGGCAGTGTAATCTAAGCATGTTGGTTAGACATTGAGCATATGACAGAAGAATAGCAAATAGAACTAGAAATCACAACTAATGAACTGTAGCAACAAAAAAACACATAGTTTTGGAATGAGAATTGAATCAGAACATACCAGTTAAGGAGAGAACACAGAGTATAGAGCAGAGATGGTGCAAATAGCCAGCCTTGGCTTACAACCGATTGGATTAGTGAGAATTGCAAGTAACAGAAGAGAATAGAGAGCTTTTGAGAGTGTGAGAGTGTGGAGGAACTAGTGTTCGTGTGTTATTGAAGTGAAGAGTAAATGAGAGTATATATAGAAGTTAAGAGCAAGGAAAATATGGTAAAGGGAATCAACCCTTCTATAATTAAGGAAGCCACAGAATCAATTATACACCAATTAGTGTAATTTTTCCTTAATTAAGGGTAGTTAACCAACGGTAAAGGCAGAATACACTTAAGGAAAGAAAATCAAATGAGCAATTATGGGTAAATAGACAGAATTTTAATTAAGAAAATGATTAGTGAAGAATCAGTAAATATCACAGTTAATCGAATAAGGTAAGAAAGCTAATCAAGATTGTAAATAAAGAAAATAGTCAGGAATTAGCATATAGGTCTTAACAATGCAAATTGATAAATCAAGAATCCAAATCAGTTACTGATTTAAGGAGAAAAGTATAGGTTTACCATGAATAGGTAAAAAATGAATATAGACACATAGAATCAGTAGAAAAAGTCGAACCAAGGATCTTAGTAGAGGCACATTAGGATAGAATCACATGACATCTGATTAGGCTAAATAAAAACAATCACAGGAACCAAAGCATAGGACACAAGTAACCTAGAAAAACTCAGAATCCAAACAATAATGTCAAAAAATTAGGGTTTTTAGCATAACCAAGTTAGGGTTAAAGCAAACTTCATGAAATCGGTTAAAACACATAAGAAACTATAACGACCCTAAACCCGGACTCAATCGTGATGGTGCCTCTCGTGAAGACAAGGTCAGCCGACACTTTCCCATTTCAGTTTTAAGCAATTAAACAACAAGAATTAAGTCCAAAACGTAATAAATAATCCAAAAGTAAGAAGTTAACAGTACAGTTTGCGGAAAAATAACCCAACACAACCCGATACCGGGGTGTTACCAGTCATAATCATCTATCATTATACTACAAGTCTGAAATATCTACAAAGCTTTTCCAAAATAACTGAATGAGAAGGAAATGAGATAAAGGGGGAGAAACACGGAACTGCGGATGCCAAGCAGCTACCTCGTGAACTCCGAAGTCTACCCGGAGCTCTCAACTCTCACTAGCAGGATCAACAATGCTTGAATCTGCACACGGGATGCAGGGAGTAAAGTGAGTACTCCAACTCAATAAGTAATAACCATAAATAAAGACTGAGAAATATGAAATCATGTAAGGCACATTATAGGCTACAATGAAGTAGTAAAAGCCAGTAAAACCGTGAATCAGTAAAGATATGTAAAGTCATTTTAGTTCAACTTAAACTTCATGAAATGCCTTTTCAACAATTAAGCAGGTAAATAACAGGCAAATAAGAAAGATAAACATATAAAGGTTCGCCCCTCGGGCACAATGTCAACAAATCCGCCCCTCGAAAAATATCTCAGAACAATACCAGCCCCTCGGCTATATCTCATATCACAATGGGTACCCGCGCTCACTGGGGGTGTACAGACTCCTGGAGGGGCCCCTTACGGCCCAAGCGCAATATCAAGCCATCTCGTGGCATAATCACATAGGCTCTCGGCCTCATATCAACAAGTCACCTCATGGCGTACAAATCTCAGGCCCTCGGCCTCATAATCATAATCACGTGTTTCCTCACAACATAGGCCCTCGGCCTTACTCAGTCAAAATTCTCACAAGCCACTTAGGCAACAGTAAAACATGATGCTCAGCCCAAAATATCATTTAAAATATCATTTTAAGTGTTAAAGTAGAGTAAACGTAGCTGAGTTATGAAAACAGTAGAATATAGCATGACTGAGTTAGAGTATAAAGTCAAAACAGTAAGGAAATATCAATAAAAATCCCCTAAGGGTTCAAATAGTTGGCACAAGGCCCAAATATAGCATTTAGCCTAAAACATGACGATAGCAAATAGTTTTCAGTCAAATACGCGGTAAAATAGTCATTTGGGACGGACTAAGTCACAATCCCCAACAGTGCACGACCCCACACTCATCATCAAGCGTGTGCGTCGCCTCATATAGCACAACGATGTGCAATCCGGGGTTTCATACCCTCAGGACATCATTTATAATTATTACTCACCTTGATCCGGTCCAAACTCTAGCCCGCGATGCCTTTGCCCTCACGAATCAACCTCTGGATTCTCCAAATCTAGGCACAATTAGTACATAACCATTAAAATATGCTAAAGGAACAAAGCCTACTCGAAAATATCCTATTTACATCAAAAATCCCGAAATTGCTCAAACCCGGCCCCGGGTCCACGTCTCAGATTCCGATAAAATTTACATCAATAGGTTCATTATCTCCCCACGAGTTCATACATAACAAAAGTACCAAAATCCAACCACAAACGACCCCTCAAATCCCAAATCCTAGGTCTCCAATTACAAACCCTAGTTCTTCAATACTAGGCTTAAATTTCATGATTAATTAGGTATAATTCACACAAGAATTGAGTATTGAGTTTAAAAATATTACCTCCAGGTGTTATTTATTGAATCCCTTTTCAAATCCTCTCAAAAAGCTCCAAAATCGCCCAAAAATGGTGAAAGTTAGCCCCAAAATCGCGGACAATGGCTATTTAAACATTCTGCCCAGGCATCAAAAACCTTTTTTGCGAACGCGGTCAAAGCCTCGCGTTTGCGAAGCACAAAAATCCGCTGACCAAAAATTACCCTTACGCAAATGCGACCTCTATCTCACGAACGCGAAGCGTCCGCTTTCCAGACCACCGCGAACGTGACCTCCTTGCGCGAACGCGAAGCACAAAAAGTCTGGTACCCCAGCTGCTCCCACTTACTCTACGCGAACGCGACATAGGCCTTGAGAATGCAGAGAATCAAAACATCACAACATCGCAAACGCGAAGGCAAAATTTGCCGCCTCAGAAAAACACCCTTCGCGAACGCGGGTCCCTGACCGCGAACGCGAAGAACAAATCGTCTGCAAACAAAACCAGCAAAAACTGCCAAGTCGAAAGTCCAAAATTGATCCGTTTAACCATCTGAAACTCACCCGAGGCCCTCGGGACCTCAATCAAATATGCCAACATATCCCATAGCCTCATTCAAACTTTTTCCAACCTTCAGAACGCCCAAAACAACATTAAAGCACCAAAATCACATCGGATTCAAGCCTAAGAATTTCAAGAACTTCCAAATTCTGCTTTCGATCAAAAAGTCTACCAAACCTCGTCCGAATGACTTGAAATTTTGCACACATGTCCCAAATGACCCAACGGAACTATTGCAACTTTCGGAATTCCATTCTGACCCCTATATCAAAATCTAACCTATCAACCGGAAAACACCAAAATCTCAATTTCGTCAATTCAAGCCTAAACCTCCCACAGACTTCCAAAATGCATTCCGATCATGCTCCTAAGTCCCAAATCAACTAATGGAGCTAACTAAATCATAAAAATTCCGATCCGAGATCATATACCAACATGTCAAATCTTGGTCAAACTTTTCAAATTTCAAGCTTTAAACTGAGAACTGTTCTTCCAAATTTATTCCGATTACCCTGAAAACCAATACCAACGATTTACATAAGTCATAATCCATAACACGGGGCAAGTCATGCCCGAGAAATGTCAAGCAAAGTGCAAAATCCCAAAACGACCGGTCGGGTCATTTCATCCTCCCCCACTTACACATACGTTCGTTCTCGAACGTGCCCAGAGTTGTTCCAAAAGACAACCAATCGCTGAATGACCTTACCATGCATATACCCGGGGGTGATCCCACGTTACCTATCTCATATAGGCCCGATAATATAATGTAACTGAAATTTCACAATCCAACCTAGCCCATAAACCTTAGAACCATATTTCCACTTCCGAAATCATCCACAAGATCAGAGTCTCACATCTATACTCTGAATAAGCCCGAACAAGCTGTAATAACCCATGCCTGCAACCTCAGGTGCAATTACATGATATACCACATAACTCAAACACTTGTAGAGGTAACTTCTAATCACAGTAGATGCACACAACAACCGAATACCGATAAAAAACCTCTTATCAACTAAAGTCTCATTCCAACACTTTCATATACTGCTAATGATAAATGAAACATGCAGTAAGCCATAACCATTTCTTAGATCAACCATTCATGAAGCCGTTTCTCCTTTGGCAAAGACCATAGCAAATTTCCGTCGAACCTCGATATTATCCTTCCAACACTGCTGAAATTGAATCCATTTGTATACATTAAAGACCACTGACGATCTCATCTAATCCAACACAATTACTCTGGTGACATGACACATCAATACAGGCTAAAGCTGCAACTTGTGCAATCCGTGCACCAATAAGCAACAATCCGAACATACTCAAATCATGAAATGACCCAAATGAAAGAGTTGTACCGCAAGCTCACCCGTAACACCACACACAATGCTGAGAACCTGTCACACATCATAGAAACAGAACACATGAATCTAACCCGAATGTCATACCTCCATATTTCTTCACTCCAATGCGCGGCCTCATCCAAACACTAGTCCATATGAAACACCTCCAGTCACTCCACTCAAAATTGACAACCACGCGCAATTAATGTCTAGAACCAAAGCAAATCATCATAACCATGGTGAAGCAAATACACAACACCACACAAACCCGAAAGGACCTAACCGATATGCCATCCACCGAGCAATACCCAGTACTCTTCCCGCTCGACTTTCACTATGAAACCCCAATAGAACCGCACCATATGTGCCTATAACCAACAAATCATAACGCCTCGCAACACAGAAAAGTAACTCACATAACACCTCAGAACACTAATTGGTCAATAACAACCGTCTCAACACATCCTTCGCCAATAGCAACTCTAAGTCAACAAGGTCATCTCGATGCAGAACACACATCCACATTGGCATGCTAATGAACCTCTTATCAAGGAATCCCTAAGCCGCTCCTTCAACTCCTTTAACTCTGTCGGTGCCATACGATACGGTGCCCGGTATAAAATTAATACCGAAATCAACAACCTTGCCCGGCGACATGCCCGTCCACAAGAACCACATCCGAAAAGTCCCTCACCACCGGAACTTAATCAATGGTAGGAGTCTCTACATTGACATCTATCACGAAAGCCCAAATAAGAAAGACAATCCTTCCCAGGCATCTGCTGGGTCTTCGAAATATGAAACCACCCTACTAAGAACATAATCCATCAAACCTTGCCCCTCAATCCGTGTCATTCCCGGCATAGCCAATAGTGCTGCCTTAGTGCAATAGTCCAGAATAACATGCCACGAAGACAACCAGTCTACCCCAAATATTACATCATAATCCAACATACCAAGCAGCAAAAGATCCACTCGGGTCTCCAAACCCCGATAGTCACTATACAATGCCGATACACATGACCCACAACCACAACATAACCTGTTAGTGAGATCTTCCCGTCTCCAAATCCATATGGCACATGAATCACCATATCCGATCCCAATTTCGTCGTCCGAATACATACCACACCTCTAATACCCAATCATTCCACGAGAGATACTCTAAAATTCTTCTGTGCCACCAAGCAAACTCGAATATCAGCAGTCGATCTAATAAGAGAGTGCCGCAATACTACCGAAGTACCATCAACTTAATCACATTACCTTTTTCTAGAACATATACCCTCATCAAATCACCCCAGTTAGCAATATTGTTTCCTTAATCATCTGAAGATCATTTTCCTAATCATCTGAAGCTCATTTCCCTAATTATTTGGAGCTCATTTCTCTAATTATCTGAAGCTTCCCGTGCTGCCTAAGAATTTGTGAACTTCCTTTTAGAACTGATCCGTGACCTTACACATGCAAATCTAAGTCTTGCACAACATACCGCATATACCATACCATCCTAAGGTAAACATGAGAACTTCATATCTATTTCGAGCCACACGTAACTACATACTCAACTAGCCAAGAACTTTTCCATTGGACCCCATCTGGGAGAAAATCACTATACATCTCATGCTCCTCATGCCTGTGGAAAATATACATTTTTAACCATGGTAGAAATCATTAAGAACTTTCCAAATTCCATTCGCGCAAAACTAAACCGTCAGGACTGAATCATTTTAACTCAACCAAGCTACGCAGGACACTAAAACCCCAAGAGAATTGCCGCGAAACACCTGCAGAAACTCATTACTCCATTCACACCCAAGGAACTAATCATATCCTTACCATACCGATCCGGTCTACTACCAAGCTATCCCATCTATCCAGGTTTTCTTCTGATTTACCTTCAACTTGATACTCCTTCTTGCTATAACACCACAATTCCTCAACCCAGACTCACCACACAAGACCCAAGCATAAAACCACACCGTCTAAGGCTCATAAGCCACTGAGTACTCTCTTAAATGTTTCCAAAAGCACCACGTTCAAAATACCTACCCCGAAGAGACTTCCTGCGAATCCGGAACCATTACCTTCCTAATACTGATATATAGAATCCCATAATTGATATAGAAAAGGCACAAGTCTTGGCACCTTCCAATGCAAACCTCAGTTTCTAACCAAATTATGCACTTGAAAATATCCAATTATTACATGTAAAACCTTGAATGCATTAGAACCATTCTCTAGAGTCATCCACCCTACTTAAACTACAATTAGCCTAATCAAATGAACCGAACAACCCATTCCTCATTAGCACTCCGACACCGCAGAATGTAACCTCACCTACGACCAAGCAACTTCCTGCTCTATGCACTGAGCATCCTTTACCAATAATCAACTCAAGACATTCCGTGATTCACATACATCTACGAAGCATAATATAACCTTTGTCCAAGTCTTCCTCTACTTGAGCCATCCCCGGTCTCCATCTCCGTAAGCCATAACTGATTCACCAGTATGCCTCAAACTGGAACCAACATAGCACATAACTGTGCAATCAACTAATCAATAGCAGACTCCCTCATTTGGCTCGAAGCCATAGATCAAAACACACTCAATAACTCATAACGTATATGCTCTATTGCCACCATAGTACCATAGTGAGATTAAACTCAATCCTTCATAAGCTCGTGAAACACAGACCATCTAGTACTTTAAATCTTCTGCAAATCTCGCATTCACCCTCGTACAGTTAAACCCACTCTCTTAAATGACCCAAATTTAAATTTCAACACATATAATTCACTTGTAAATGAGATCTTCTAACAGACAACATAAGGATTACACAACTTCAGAACACTCCGCATGAGATAAACCACATGTTTTGCCTCAAACTAACATTTTTGTATGCCTTCCACCATCATAGACATTATGCAGTCGCTTGATCTTCCTGAGTCGGAAATCATACCGCAACATGAAATTTACTTCACTCCCAGCTAGGAATCATGAAAAGATCCTTCACACGCCCATAACTCGAGGTTATACCTCAAATTAAGATGAAAATCAAGTACCTAATATTTCTTCCATCCTCCAGCAGACCTTTCTCGTCATTTCCAAATCATATGAATACACCTCGCAGTCATAACATACTCATCACATAGCTATCCAGTCATTACTCCCCTTAATAGGGACACAACAGAACATATAGATCCAGAAGCACGCGCTCATAAAATCAACAACTCAGGGCTCGAGCTATAGGCAAAAATCCAGCCTCAAGTCTTCCAGACTTGCCCAACATCAACGCACAGAGATCACATCTCGCCCCTTGATCAGGGAATTACAAGCCATCGATGCACATCGGATACTGAGCGCTCATGCAGGCATACGAACATGCAGAAGGAATTCAAAGAGTTACTTTTCAAGCTGAATCAAGGACGCACGATAAGAATTCAAGAATGTGAAGTTCTTCCTAAAGGTTCTGCAGCCTCCCAAGGATAAGTACAAACATCTCTGCACTGATCCGCAAGACTCTACTAAGTCTGCTCATGACTCGTGAAACCTATATAACCTAGGCTTTAATACCAACTTGTCACGAACCTAAACCCGGACCCGGTCGTGATGACGCCTCTCGTGAAGACAAGGCCAACCGACACTTTCCCATTTCAGTTTTAAGCAATTAAACAACAAGAATTAAGTCCAAAATATAATAAATAATCCAAAAGTAAGAAGTTAACAATATAGTTTGCGGAAAAATAACCCAACATAGCCCGATACCGGGGTGTCACCAGTCATGAGCATCTATCATTATACTACAAGTCTAAAATATCTACAAATCTTTTACAGAATAACTGAATGAGAAGGAAATTAGATAAATGGGGAGAAACACGGGTCTGCGGACGCCAAACAGCTACCTCGTGAACTCCGAAGTCTGCCGGGAGCTCTAAACTCTCACTAGCAGGATCAACAACGCCTGAATCTGCACACAAGGTGCAGGGAGTAAAGTGAGTACTCCTACTCAGTGAGTAATAACCATAAATAAAGACTGAGAAATATGAAATCACGTAAGGCACATTATAGGCTATAATGAAGCAGTAAAAGCCAGTAAAAACGTGAATCAGTAAGGATATGTAAAGTCATTTTAGTTCAACTTAAACTTCATGAAATGACTTTTCAACAATTAAGCAGGTAAATGACAGACAAATAAGAATGATAAACACATAAAGGTTCGCCCCTCAGGCACAATATCAACAAATCTGCCCTTCGGGCAATCTTTCAAAACAATACTAGCCCCTCGGGCTATATCTCACGTCACAATGGGTACCCGCGCTCACTAGGGGTGTGCAGACTCCTGGAGGGGCCTCTTACGTCCCAAGCGTAATATCAAGCCATCTCGTGGAATAATCACATAGGCTCTCGGCCTCATATCAATAAGTCACCCCGTGGCGTACAAATCTCAAGCCCTCGGCCTCATAATCATAATCATAATCAGGTGTTTCCTCACAACATAGGCCCTCAGCCTTACTCAGTCAAAATTCTCACAAGCCACTCGGGCAACAGTAAAACATGATGCTCAGCCCAAAATATCATTTAAAATATCAGTTTAAGTGTTAAAGCAGAGTAAACGTGGCAGAGTTATGAAAACAGTAGAATATAGCATGACTGAGTTCAAGTATAAAGTCAAAACAAAGAGGAAATATCAATAAAAATCCCCTAAGGGTTCAAGTAGTTGGCACAAGGCCCAAATATAGCATTTAGCCTAAAACATGATGATAACAAATAGTTTTCAGTCAAATACGCAGTAAAATAGTCATTCAGGACAGACTAAATCATCTGCAACACAAACCAGCAAAAACTGCCAAGTCCAAAGTCCAAAATTGATCCGTTTAACCATTCGAAACTCACCTGAGGCCCTCGGGACCTCAACCAAACATGCCAACATATCCCACAACCTCATTCAAACTTGTTCCAACCTTTGGAATTCCCAAAACAACATCAAAACACCAAAATCACATCGGATTCAAGCCTAAGAATTTGAAGAACTTCCAAATTCTGCTTTCGATCAAAAAGTCTACCAAACCTCATCCGAATGACTTGAAATTTTGTACGTACTTCCCAAGTGACACAACGAAACTATTATAACTTCCAAAATTCCATTCCGACCACTATATCAAAATCTCACCTATCAACCAGAAAACGCCAAAATCTCAATTTCGCCAATTCAAGCCTAAACCTCCCACGGTCTTCCAAAATGCATTCTAATCACGCTCCTAAGTCCCAAATCACCTAACAGAGCTAACCAAATCATAAAAATTCTGATCTGAGATCATATACTAACAAGTCAAATCTTGGTCAAACTTTTCAAATTTCAAGCTTCAAACTGAGAACCGTTCTTCCAAATTCATTCCCATTACCCTGAAAACCAAAACCAACGATTTACATAAGTCATAATCCATCACACGGGGCAAGTCATGCCTGAGAACTGGCGAGTAAAGCGAAAAAGCCCAAAACGACCGGTTGGGTCGTTACAGAAATAGAAGATTAAACACTCAAAATTATCAAACATTGTGGAGAAAGAAATTTTTGGAAAACCCTAGTTTGGAAGAACTTAAAGAAGAAAACTAGAAGGCGTCTCAACATACAGAGATTCGAACAAACAGAATTCATAGAAATAAAAAACCTAAAGTATTGTAGTGTTTAAAAATCGGTCAGTAGTAGAGGAATAAGAGGAACTTAAAAAAATCACAGAAACTTGAACACATTGCAAGTATGCAGAGATTCAAACAGTAGATAGCAAATAACCTAAAATATAGTGCTAAAATCGGTTAACAGTAAAGAAATAAGAGATCTTTAAAGAAAAGTCATTGACAAACTCAGAATCATTCTAGATCTACAAAGATCGGGACATATTCATGTACAAAGATTAGGGTTTTGAGGGGCAAGGGGAGGGGTAAAGAGAATCTGGTTTTGAACCAGAGATTTGAACCGTGGAACTTCAATAAAAATTACTCACAAACCATGAACGAACTCTTGAAGAGCCTTGAACGAGATCTGGACTAGATTTCTTTGAGGTTCTTCCATAAAAACCACATAATCGAACAACCAGGGAGATAGGAGACAAGTAGAGGCTTCGTACAGCCATAGGACGCCATAGATCGGATAGGGATTCAAAGGATTTGGACTGATTTTGGGTGACGACGATTAGGGTTAGGGGTTGGTATCGGAGAGAACCAGAGAGGAGGGGATTCAAGGGTGGCTGTAGGGAGGAAATGATTAGGGTTTAGGGGGTCGTTTGATTAAAAAAGGTAAGTATTGATGTGGACCGTTGATCTAAAGGATCAACGACCACGATTTGATGGGGGTCTTGGGTCGGGTAGGTGCAGATTGGGCTTGGGTGAATTAGGCTGGTATTAAAGGGGTATTGGGCTAGTATTAAAGGGGTAATGGGCTGGTTAATTTCAAAACACAAATGAAAATAGAAGAGGCTATTTATTAAATACCCCAAACAATTCATTAAAAAATAATTTGTAAAATAATACTAATTATAAAAAATAAATTTCATGCGTAGAAAAATTTAAAAATAGTTTTTAGTGTTCAAAAGTGCAAGTGACTAATTTTCTAGTAAAAATAACACGAAAAATGTGTGCATGGGCTGTAATTGCAAGGTTATTGCAATTATAGCCAAAAGGTGCTAATTTGGCTATTTATGAAATAATTTGGACTCAATAGGACCTATAAAAGTAATATTAAATCAAGATGTGTTCTAAATTCGTTTGTGATGTAATTTTGCAATTATTCGTATGAAGAAAATATTAAAATAAATTATTTTAAGGGTATAAAAATTATGAGAAAATACCCATTGATGCTAATACATGGTTTTAAATGTATATAAGTATTTCAAAAATATTATATGAAAAAATTGGGTATCAACAACTACCCCTCTTTACCCGGGAATGATGAAAGAGTTTTTGGGTAAAGAAATGATGGCCAATTTCTATCGGATGGGATGTTTTGAAAGATAGAGGTCGGACTCTGGTCTTTGAGCTGTCTACATATCCCTGGTTTTACAGAAATCAGGCCATGTGTAGTTCCCGATTCATTGGCAGAATATATCGATGAAGTCATTAAGAGAATGGACACGAGATTTCGGAATGGATGCAAGAGTGGATATGGTGAATGGTCCAGGTTTGAGACAGTTGAAGGAACTGGAGCGAGGCCGCTCCTGCTAGGATAGCGGTTGCTTGCTTATCACCTGCAGATGCTACGAACCTGTATTAGTGTGAAAATTTAAACATGATGCAGATTTCGTTTGGACCATGAAAGCTATCTTCGGACGGTTTAAGGATGACGTTCTCAGAGCATGATGCATTGGGCCATGAATTGTTTAGTGCGGGATTCCTAGGCCATTAAATGATGTTCTCGGGTCATGAAGATGGTTCCTCCGAACCATGATGCCTTTGAATAATGATATGCAAATTTGAGAGGTCCTCAGGCCATGGCATGGTGTCTTCTAGCTATGAGGATGATGCTTTTTAGACTATGATGCCTTTGGATAGGTTGCGATATTTCAGCCCATGATATGAAATAATATGATGTTACCAAGACAAGGCTTAGTCTTGTCAAATGAAGAGCATAACTTAGCCCAATCGAAAAACAAATAGATAGTACACGAATAGGTCGATATTTATGCAAGGAGGGACAATGCATAGTCCCCATGTAAACGTGGAGGCAAGTATTAGCCTCATATGGATGTGGAGGCAAGGATTAGCCTCATGCAGATATGGAGGCAAGGATTAGCCTTATGCACGTATGGAGGCAGGTATTAGCCTCATGCAAATATAGAGGCAAGGATTAGCCTCATGCAGGTCATGGAGGCAGCGATTAGCCTCATGCACGTATGGAGGCAGGGATTAGTCTCATGGAAATATGGAGGCAAGGATTAGCCTCACACAAGTCATGGAGGCAGGGATTAGCCTCATGCAAATAGGGAGGCAGGGATTAGCTCATGCGGATATGGAGGCAGGGATTAGCCTCATGCAGGTATGGAGGCAAGGATTAGCCTCATGCAAATATGGAGGTAGGGATTAGCCTCATGCAGGTATGGTGGCAAGGATTAGCCTCATGCAAATATGGAGGCAAGTATTAGCCTCATGCAGGTCATGGAGGCAGGGATTAGCCTCATGCAAATAGAGAGGAAGGGATTAGCCTCATACGGATATGGAGGCAGGGAATAGCCTCATGCAGGTATGGAGACAAGGATTAGCCTCATGCAAATATGGAGGCAGGGATTAGCCTCATGAGGTATGGAGGCAGGGATTAGCCTAATGCAAATATGGAGGCAAAGATTAGCCTCACACAAATATGGAGGCAAGGATTAGCCTCACGCAAATATGAAGGTAAGGATTAGCCTCACGCAAATATGGAGGCAAGGATTCGCCTCATGCAAATATGAAAGCAAGGATTAGCCTCACGCAAATATGAAGGCAAGGATTAGCCTCACACAAATATGAAGACAAGGATTAGCCTCATGCAAATATGGAGGCAAGGATTAGCCTGGTGCAAATATGGAGGCAAGGATTAGACTCATGCAAGTATGGAGGCAGGGATTTGCCTCATGCAGGTATGGAGGTAGGGATTAGCCTCATGCAGGTATGGAGGCAGGGATTAGCCTCATGTAAGTATGGAGGCAATGATTAGCCTCATGTAAATATGGAGGCAAGGATTAGCCTCATGCAAGTATGAAGACATAGATTAGCCTCATGCAGATATGGAGGCAAGGATTAGCCTCATGCAAGTATGCGGGATAAGGCTTAGTCCCATGCAAAGAGTGAGTAGCAAATAAGAGTAGTATATTTCTTGGCTGGAGATATATTCGGTGTCTGATGGCTGGATTGATAGTGAATTTGCTTTGTGTATACATGTTTGTGAATGCTATCGCTATGTCAAATGTGCCTGAGTTCAAAGAAAAATTCTAAGTTTTGTAAGGGGAGGTTGGTTCGTGCTTCTGTCTGCTGGCCTTGCTTAGTTCAATTCTGGAGACCTTATTTGAGTTTACCTAGGTAACACCTGACTGTTATGAAAATAGAGTTTTCAAAAATATGCAATTATTGATAAAATAGAGTTGTTTTAGAAACGTACTGAAATATCCAGTAATTTTAGATGATCTAGTGACTGTAACGCATTTTAGAGACACTGTAGCTTTCTCTTGTTAGAATTTTGAGGCTCCTCCTCAAAAATCTGCCCCAGTTTGGTAGATGATCCTTCGGCTATTTGCGAACTTTGTTGAACCTTCCTCGGAATTTTGAGAATCCTTCTCAAAATTCTGCCCCAGTTTCTTAACCGATTTCTAACCATCTGGTATAGTTGGCATTGGCTGGACTTGCTCTAATTACTTATTCTAGCACGGTCGCTAGTTGACTCTTATTTACGGTCCGCGCCTCTTTCTAATTACTTATTGTCTAATTACTTCTGGGCCGTCCAGGTCAAAGCACAGCAAGTCACGCATTCCTGTACTCATTTCGTTTGGCGCATCAAAAATCATGTCACGCGAACGTGTCCACAATTAATAACGCTTTATTAATATTAAGAAAATTTAATCATAGTTGCGCGAATGCATACCCCGATTTTGTTTTTAAGATCGTAATTATGTCACGCGAACGTGTCCACAATCACAATGATATATTAGCATCCGTACACAAATAGTACAAAAGAACTTTCTTTTTACTATCAGTATATTTTCACTTATCTATATTATTTCAGTATCTTACAAGTTATCAATTGCATTTGCTATAAAAAGATACTTGGAACTTATGTCGCTTAAATGGTATGCTAATATAAAATTTCGTAATGCAGTTAAAGTATATCAGTAAAGTTTTTGTTTTGCAATTTTGCATGGCATAATTTAATAAGTCGAAGAAGCAACAAGACTTACAGATGCCATAGCAACTGAAAAGCTTTTCAAGATTCATGACAAATTAAGAATAACCCTTTTGAGTTCCCAAATCTTTTTCCATCATACCAATTAGTGGATTCAACAACCATAAAAATATAGCACAAATAGGTACAATACCAAAGTAATATAAGTAGTGGGCAAATTCCAAAAATCGCACAAAGGAACACAGATTGCACCTAACAATAATATCAAATTAATCAATGTTTAAACTAAACAATGCACTCGTTTCGGCCTCTCACGAAATTGAACAAAGAAAAGAAAAGGAATCTGACCAGAGTCCACCTCGCCGGAAACCTCAACGGAAATCTCGAACCTCAAGCGACTCGAATGATGACCTTTGTTTACTGAAGATTGCCGGTTCAGAGTTTCTTTGCCGGTAAAAATGGAGCTCCGAGTGACGTAAATGGTAGCTGAAGGTGAGAGATTTTATGGTGTTTTTTGGAGAGGAGGCTGTCTGGTTCGCCGGCGATGGCAACGGCGCTGAAAGAGGAGAGGATGAGGCTCTTCGCTAGAGAAGAAGATGGAACGGTGAGACTCTATGTTCTCTTATGGCTGCTGTGATTATTTTCTTAAAGAAGAAGAATGAAGCCTTCTCTTTTTCCCCTCCAAACTCCCCGTTCTCTATCCTCCTTTTCTCTGTATTTGCGTGTGTTTTTGTTTGTGTCCCAGAGAACCAGGAGATCAAGAGAGACGATGGGTGTTTCTCCTTTTTTTTGTTTTGATTTTTGGTGAGGTCCGGTCAGCTTTTTTCGTGGGATGGTACGGCTGCTTCTGTTTTTTTTTGTCAATAAGATGAGAAACCGATGGGGGAGGGGTCTTACGTTGCGGCTGATATCCTTTTCACATTTTTTAGGCCTCCTTCCTTTGTTCTCCAGGTGAGTGCCTGATTTCATCAAAACAAACAAAACAAACGAAATTTTCTGCCCCAGTTTGCACTAGGAAGATTTGTGAGTTGTTAGCAATATTGTAAATCACTTATACTATTGATGCGATGATGAGAGTAAACTAATGACTAGACCAGGATGTGCGTCTCCTATGAGTAAAACCCAAAACTTTGACTAGAAAATGCGTCTACTAAAAATAAAACCTGAATGAACCAAACTAGGAAGTGCGTCTCCTACGGGTAAAACTTGTATGAACCAAAACCAGGAAGTGCGTCTCCTAGGGGTGAAATCTCAATTTAGGAAGTGTGTCTCCTACAGGTGTATCCTGAAAGACCCAGACTAAGAAGTGCATCTCCTAGGGGTGAAATCTCAATGATTCAAACTAGGAAGTGCGTCTCCTATGAATGAACTCTCAATTTAGGAAGTGCGTCTCCTAAAGCTATAACTTCAATGACTCAAACTAGGAATTGCGTCTCCTATGAATGAACTCTTAATTTAAGAAGTGCGTCTCCTAAAAGTATATCCTGAAAGACCCAGACTAGAAAGTGCATCTCCTAGGGGTGAAACTTCAATGACTCAAACTAGGAAGTGCGCCTCCTACAAATGAACTTAAATGAACTAGACTAGGAAGTGCGTCTCCTAGGGGAAAATCTCAATTTAGGAAGTGCGTCTCCTAAAGCAAAAATATAACCCGAAAGACCCATACTAGGAAGTGCATCTCCTAGGGGTGAAACATCAATGACTCAAACTAGGAAGTGCATCTCCTAGGAATGAACCAAATAGGAAGTGCGTCTCCTAGTGGTAAAATCTCAATTTAGGAAGTGCGTCTCCTAAAGCAAAAATATAACCTGAAAAACCCAAACTAGGAAGTGCGTCGCCTAGGGGTGAAACATCAATGAATCAAACTAGGAAGTACGTCTCCTAGGAATGAACTTAAATGAACCAAATAGGAAGTGCGTCTCCTAGTGGTAAAATCTCAATTTAGAAAGTGCGTCTCCTACAACGAAATATAACTTGAAATACCAAGACTAGGAAGTGCGTCTCCTAGGGGTGGAACATCAATGACTTAAACTAGGAAGTGCGTCTCCTAGGAATGAATTTAAATGACCGAGACTAGGAAATGCATCTCCTAGGGGTGAGAACTTCAGTGACTAAAACTCATATGATCCAAACTAGGAAGTGCGTCTCCTAAGGGTAAAATCTCAACTTAGGAAGTGCATCTCCTACAACAAAATATAACTTGAAAACCCAGACTAGGAAATGCTTTTCCTAGTGGTGATGTGTGATCTTCTCAATAGCCTTTGCGTAAGCAAAATTGGGGCATTACACCTGAAAATTTCAACATTCCAAGCTTTGATATGAACATAGCTTCCGTCCCTGTTTCAGACAAAGAAAACTTGTGAGTTTAAACATGGTGGTTGGTTTGTGGCCTTGACTTTGCGGTGATTGCTCCTTCACTTGCCATGATAACTTTGATTTCACCTTGAAAGACATTGCTTGCTTATTGACTAACCAATTTCTCTGTCACCCTTATCACAGAAAATACCTCTTCTCCGCTCAGACCCAATACCCTCTATCTGTTATATTGCTCATGAACTGACATTTACCAAACCTTTGTATTTCACATGAATCCCAAAGCACGTCAATTACACCCACTCAGTGCGTATGTTGTTCTTTCTTGACTTAAACCACTGACCTTGGCCTTGAGGCCTATTGCTCCTTTATTTGCCATGATAACTTTGATTTCTGCTTGGAATACCTTGCTTGTCGTTGGTTAACCACTTTCTCTGTCAGCCTCATCACAGAGAATACCTTTGATCCATTCACCCAACATTCTCTATCTGTTGCATTGTTCATGAATTGATATATACCAAACCTTTGTATTTCACATGAATCCCAAAGCATGTTGATTGTTAACAACTCAGTGCGCACGTTGTTCTTTCCTGACTTATGCCACTTTGATGTGCTAGCCAAATTCCGTTTTGTATAACTGGAAAGTTGGTAGCAAATTTTGAAGTCATTTCTCACTTGTTCTAACCAAATAGACTCAAGAAGGGGAAGTAAACAAAACAAAAGGAACAGAGTAAGGACAATGGAAAGAGATGATTCCTAACAAGAAAACTAAACACTTATCAGATGTAGATACCAACTCTAATGACCGTGACATGCACCTTTGGATTAAATGGCCTAATCTGCCAAGAAAGTCCGATGTTCAACTCTTATTGTACCTCTTCGCCGTGAAACTAGGCTTCAATGCTCCGATTTTCCAATCTGATTCACGATCCTTACTCGACTTGTAGTGCCCGAAGATTTTTCACCATCAAGTCTCTCTCATTTTGTTCTTTCTCTAAACTTACTGTCGTCTTATGGTGCCTGTGAAGGTTTTCACCGATAAGACTCTCTCATTTTTGTTTTCCTTGTGTAGAACAGAGTGTTGCCCCTGATGTGAATCATACCTCTAACTCGCTTGCCTTGGCACTATACAAAGATTGATCAGAAGGTCTTTCTTTGGACTGTAATGTGGGCTTTTGGATGGGGTTAGAAAGAAAGGGTATCATAAAGGCTCAAAAACAGCTTAAAAGGGCTCAAATTTACAACTTTTGGAATCAGATCTCTTACAACAACCACAACTTCTGCCCCAGTTTCTTTGCTTGAGGACTTTTGAATTTTTATTTTGATGGAACCGAACCGTGAGGCTGCCTACGTATCCTTAAAAGGAATCAGGTCGAATATAGTTCATGTCATAAAAATTACTTTGTTGTTGTGATTTTCTCTTTTCTCTTTCTTTTCTTTCTCTTTTTTGCTTTCTTTTTCTCTTTTTGTTGTTTTTCTTCTCTCTTTTTTTTCTTTTCTTTTCATTCTTTTCTCTCTCTTTTCATCCTTTTCTTTCTCTTTTTCTCTTTTCTTTCTCTTTTTTTTTTCTTCTTCTTTTACTTATCTTTTGCGCTTGCGTTTATGAACTTTGCTACTGATTCCAAAAGAGGGGTATGAAAGAAAATAAATGAGGCTCAAAGAGGTAGCGAAGGATAAAGTGTTTAGATAGCAGAAAAAAATGCCTTCGTCATTCCAATCTTCAAAACATGCTAAGTACAAACAACACAATTAAACAAACCAAGGAAAACATTCGTAACATCTTTTGATTGTACCAGACTTGATAACCATATCCACACATTCGCCTTCTACATCTGTTAAATATAAAGCGCCATTGGACAACACTCTCACTCTCATTACCACGAACATCCCCTGTCAATTTGGGCAAACTTGCCTTTAGCTTCAAACTGATTCAGCATGATTCATTTCAATAGGGTTTCTTTATGTTCTATCTGCCCCAGTTTCACACAATTCGGGCTTGAAGTGATCTCAAAATGCTTTTACTTATTTCCCTCAAATGTCCCTACAACTTTAACATTGTTTCATTGCTTCGTGATTAAACTAACTTTTAAAACCAGGCTGAGAATTACGCGTGCATGTCATGTCACTAGAGTCAACAGGAAAAGAACTATAAAAAGAAAAGAGAACTAAACGAAAATGACTAGAAATCACAGAAAATAGAAAATTGCATTAGACAGATGGTGAAAGGGTTTGGACAACAAAATAAGCAAACTAAACTGGGTTACAACCCTGGAATAAACCTAGACAATACTAAACGAGTTACTACGAAAAAATAAACTAGGCAAAATAAAAGGATAGAAGGGTTTGAATCACAAGACAATATCCGAATTACAACCCTGAAAATAACCCGGACAACAGAAATGACAACAAAATAAACCACCAAGACTCCTCTCCAGCTAGCCAAGAGATGAAACGTCTTTCCAATTACCAAGCACGACATCTTAGCCATTGGGTTCCACATCAATATTGTCAAAATCATTAACAACTTCAATATCATTAACTTCAGTCAGCAAGTTTCCAGGAGGATTCGCATGCTCCCTGTCACTGTCATTGATCACAATTACCCCTTCTTGAATCATTCTTTCTAGTTCCCTTTTCAAAGAACGACAATCTTCAATGCTATGCCCTTGGACATTAGAGTGGTACATGCATCGTACAGTAGGATCAAAGCCTTTTGCATATGGGTCTGGAGTATAGCCAAGGAGCGGCTCAATCAGGCCAAAATGCTTTAACTTTTCAAACAAGCTTGTGTAGGACTCCCCAATTGGCGTGAAACTATTTCTTTGCCTTTGTTCCCTTCCCTGCCCCTGTTTTCTAGGGTTGTTGGGCGGTCGAAAATGTTGTGAAGGCAAGAATACATTATGCGGTGCTAGCGCTCGCCATAGGGAGTGACCTGGTGGTTGGACATGTGACCGAACATTGTTCGGATGATAATACTGAGGTGGATTATGTGGAGCTCGGGGACAGGTTTGAGGTTGGAGTTAAGGCTGGGTATATTGGTGAGGCAGACCCTTTGGTCCATGTCGTGACTCTGAAACAACCATGGCAAAATCATCATTATCCTTCTGACCCAGCAAGCTTCCTGTGTCATTCTGAATTGCTTGTATTGTGGCTTTTAAAGTAGAATAACTCATGATCTTGCTAGACTTCAACCCATCTTTTACCATTTCTCCCATTTTTACCACATCATTAAAAGACCTACCCACAGTCGTGATCAAATGCCCAAAGTAAGTTGGTTCTTGCGCTTGAAAAAAGTACTCGACCATCTCTTTTTCTTGCATGGGAGGATTGACTATGGCAGCTTGCTCTTTCCATCTGAGCCCGTATTCCCTAAAGCTTTCATTAGGCTTCTTTTCCATCTTGGCGAGGGACATACGATCTGGGATAATTTCTATATTGTACTGAAAGTGCCTGGCAAAGGCCTGAGCCATATCATCCCACGTGTACCACCTGCTAGCATCTTGATGGGTGTACCACTCCAGAGCTTCCCCACTCAGACTTTGACTAAAATACGCCATCAATAATTTGTCTTTCCTACCGACGCCTCTCACCTTACTATAGTAGCCTCTCAAATGGGCCACGGGATCTCCATGTACATCATATAAATCGAACTTTGGCATCTTAAACCCATCAGACAGTTGGACGTCCGGAAACAAGCATAAGTCTTTATAAGCCACGTCATCTGGCTCCCTATCCCTTGCATGTTTCTTAAAGACTGTTCTAAAATTTTCACCTTCCTGGATATCTCATCTTGCTTCACTATCTTAGCAGGCTTTTCGGTTTCACCCGGAGGCTCAAAATGAGGAATGTGAGAATATGGATCCGAGACTTTGAAAGTTGGTTCTGGAGCACAGTATTGGGCATCGAGGACTTTAAACACAGTCTCGTTAGAGGATCGAGGAAAAATAGCTGGAGGAGGAGCTACAAGAGCATGAGTGGCCAAAGGAGCGGGATATGATATGCTTTTGAGGGGTGGAGTATGAAAAGGTTGTAGGGAGATATCAACAGCAGTGGGAACCTGGACTTGTGATAGTGATGGGATAGTTGCAGGGTTTTCAGTGTAGTTAGTGGGGAATGAAGGTGGAGGATGCCCCCTGATCCAAGACTGATACATTTCTGCCATCCATTGTTTCACCCTTTGGACCTCTTCAATTCAGTTTCCGACTCCACAAACTTCCTCGACGGGTCAACAACTCCTGTGCCCCAGTCTTTGCTAGCCATGGATACCTTGCTCTTTGACCTTGTGTTGTATGTATAAGTTACTTAAGAACCACAAACCAACCACCCTTCTACTTAATGAAGATAACAAAGAAGAACAAAATGAAGTCATCATGTTAGCGTTAGGGTATTTAACAGCTGCAAATATCACATTGTGTGCAATGCACCTAGCAAAAATTAACGGTTCAAGAATGATTTCGAGGGTCACAAGGTCACTTGGCATCATCCCAATTTGTCCATTTGAATCTTCTATTTTCTTTTCTAACACTTCTTGGCTTGCTCATTTTCCTTTCTCTTCTCTTTTTTTTAATCATCACTCTTTTCTTTCTCTCATTTCTCACATCCCATAATTTCATCATCTTTTTTTTTTTCTCTTTTTCCCTTTTTTCCATATTCTTTTAATAATAATAAAAATGATTCGATCGAACCCTATGTAGGTTGCCTACATATCATGACATCGCATGAATCAGACCTTTGCATAGTTCTGGAAGATCAGAAATAAACAAACCAACATTCTCTTTCTCTTTTCCCCCCCTTTTTTTTATGACAATCTGATGAGAAAAGCGAAATAAAAAGAAGCAAACCTTTTTTTTTTTGAATTTTTCTTCTTTTTGAAACAAATACTCTACGGAAATTATTAAGGAACAAACCCTAGAAGAGAATTTTGCTTTTGTTTTGTAGGAAGGAAATCTAGAGATTAAACCACAGAAAAATATTCTGAACTTGCATTTGATATCCCTGAAGAAGGATTTCGAAGCGAGAAATGAATAAGATAAAAGATATTTTTGGATTTCAGTTTTTGATTACCTAAAGGGGAAATTCTAATGATAAACAAAAGATAAAGTATATTTTTTTTCTATGTACAATATCCTAAAGTTCTAATGAAAATAAAAAGGCCTTTTTTTCATTTTTCACTATTTTCCCAAAGAAACACCTCAAAAGAAAATCTTTTTGGATTTTGGAAGTAACACCATAAAGAAAGCTTTTAAAGAAGTACTAAAATAAAAATTCTCTTTTTTTAAGTCCTAATATACTAAAGGGAATATAAGAATAAATTTTTATTTTAAGTTCTAGCTATTAATTGCCTAAAGGAAAAATCACATCAAACAATTTTTCAATTTCTAGGAGTAGTATTCCTAAAGGAAATTCTAACGGAAATATAAAAACGCAAAATATCCCTTTTTTTGGATTTTTGATTTATCACATCTTTTTCTAATACAATATAGGAAATACAAAAACAAAAGACCCAACATTACTGTACAAAACTAGAAGGTAAAAGACGACATAAAAAAAACAACAGACTCAAAACATAATAACTAAAAAAATCTCCTTAAGCAAACTCCTGACTGGATGGTCCTAAGACGTCTGTCATGCCTAAACTTCGCTAAGTAGATCCACACCTGTATGAGAAAACTGAAACCAACACTACGTGAGACAATAACATTCCTTACTAGGCACATGCCAGATATGATTGAATCTACTTCTGCAAAATTAACATATGCGGCTAAAAGTGGATAAATGCAAGATTTGGCTAAGACCCCGCAAAGCCAAGAACCTAAGACTTACTAGGAAGACCGGACCCTACGTGGGTTGCCTACGTATCACGCCCCGAAAGACGAGAATCAGGTATGCATAGTTCGGGCAGATTAGATACGAGCGAGAATTAAAAAAACTAATTTAGAGAAGAATGATGAAACATATAAACTTATTTTTGATTTTCTTTTCCCCTCTTTTTTTTTGATTTTCGAAAAATGATGAAAAAGTGCAAAATCTTTTTTTTTTTGAATTTTCAAGCTCTTTTTTTTCTTAACAAAAATGTGACAAAAATATAATTGGGCCCTACTCGCTTTATCCTCACACTTCAGCCTCTCTCTTTTTTCTCTTTTTTTTTTCATCCGCCCTCAGTTATCATTGGTCTACCAAATGACCCTTTTACCCTTGAAGAAATGCAACATGTAGCACATAGGATGCATCAAGATAGTATGTTATTTTGGGTACACCTGTCCTATACGGATCCAACCCCTGTGTTGAGTCCCCAAAGTCAAATGCACGTGATGCAAACAAATGTTCCTACCTGAGATCGGGCATGAAGCTATGTTTTTCTAGGTTTAAATCCAGGGGTTTTGTTCTAGACTTGGGTACCCGAGCGGACAACTGGGGCCGAAGAGGGGGAAACGTACCGGGAGCACTGACGTCTACCCAGCCTTGTCGCTTGCCCAGCCTCGTTCTATTTGGTATAATTTCTATAGAAAAAGCGGGCCACGCGAACATGTGCACCATTTTCAGGAGACTCAAAGGGGTGGCGTAAGAAGGCAGTTATATACAGTTCAAACAATATCAAAGCAGTAAACAGATAGCATTTAGCACAAAAGGTTCACATAATACAGTAATATCAACAATAAATAAAGCCAAGTAAAAATCATGTTAACAAGCTCAAAATCTTGAACCCTAAACCAGAGATTCTGGGTTCTTGTCCTTAGAAGAGTCGCCAGAGCTGTCACACCTCCTTTTTAACACCCCCGGGCGCGAGTGTAAGGGAGTTTTTTCCAATTTAAGTGACGATCGAAACGGGATTATTTATTTTAAAAATCAGAGTTGCCACTTGGGATAATTTATGGTGTCCCAAGTCACCGGTTTTAAAAATCCCGAACCGAGGAAATTGACTCTATTTACGGTCTGCGAACACAGAAATTCGGGTAAGGAATTCTGTTAATCCGGGAGAAGGTGTTAGGCATTCCCGAGTTCCGTGGTTCTAGCACGGTCGCTTTGATCATACTTGGCTTATTAAATTGTTTAATTACTCATTTTAGAACCTATGTGTATTTACCTTTTACCGCTTTTTAATTAAGAAAATTATCTTGCAACGAGACACGCGTATGTGTACCTATTTGTTTGGCGCGTCAAAAATTATGTCACGCGAACGTGTCCACAATTAGTAACGCTTTATTATTATTAAGAAAGTTTGGCCAAAGTTGCGCGAACGCATACTTCAGTTTTGTTTTTAGGATCGTAGTTATGTCACGCGAACGTGTCCACAACCACGATAGTATTTTAAACGTGCCTAAAGCAAACTACGAACATTTATCGATTTTTATATCTGAATCGTAAGATTAATACGAGGGCCATGGGTGATTAAATTGGATGGCACACCTCGGTCTATTTTTAAGAAAATTTAAGCGGACTATTAATAACAATTTATTATTAAGAAAGTTTGATCGAAGTTGCGCGAACGCATACTCCGAATTATTTTAGAAATCGTAATTATGTCACGCGAACGTGTACACAATCACGATGATAGATTAAGAGCGTAGCGAGGAGAATACTAATGATATGAATTACTTGTAAAACAACAGAAGAAAAGCATACTTCCTCATCTCAAATAGCGTCGAATACTATCACATAATTAAAAATCCTACTGCAACAAACTTATCATGATCCAAACTACAAAGCTCAGAAATTAAAACTTGGAAATTAGTAAAAGCAACGGTATTTTCAGTTCAAGAGACAATACTGGAAAGCAAATATCTACATGATAACATAAAATAAAGCAATTCACGTATAAAATGAGATTGATGCTGCTTAATGAGAAAATAAGCTCTAATTTTTGAATTGAAGAGATCAACTCTATTTTACTTATTTTTGAATCGTTCATCTAGCTAGATCATGGACTGTATTTCCATCAACAAGATTGAGGAATGTTCTTTATTTAGTTGAGAACTCCAAACCAATTGACACAGAAATCAACCAACAGTCCAAAACGTCGAAATGCACTGTTGACCCAAGGATGTTTCTGTACGTGCAAATCTTCAAGAATGCCTTAGCGTCCCTGTATCTTTCTTCTTGACTCTAATTTAATAAAATGGGAATACAAAGCCACACTAAACATAAGCAATTCATTTGTTACCATTATCCATGAGCAATGACAAGAATAGCAAAACTAGGTAAATTTAATTTCTTCATATAAGAATAGCAAAGTTTGAAGCTCCAGAAACAAAACTAGGTAATATTCACAAAGAATAACACTTCCAAAAGCTACAGAGCAATATTTAAAAGGGAAGCGAACAACTGTAGAAGCTACAAAAAGCAGATTTGAAACAGAAATGTGAAATCGACAAACCTAGAACCAGCACCAATGACTGAACATGGTAGGACTCAACGTCAACTTCCAAAGCCTCAACGACGACCTCTAACTCGGAAACGGACAATGACTTCAACAAAGAACCGATGGAAACAGCCATCCAAACTCCATTGGGAAAACTCGAAACTCGCCGGAAGAGGACTCGAAATGAGCTTTTGGACACTTACTGCTTTCAGCTTTTACTTATTTTGTTTTCTTTACTGTTCTCAATTTGTTTTTCGTTTTGGACTGAAGGTTGTCAGATCCAAAATGAAGAAGCCAAGGTCTGTCGGTCTGGTCGTGATGGAGAAGGTGAAGGTTTCAGGCGGTGAGGGAGCGGTGGATTAAGCTTCAGGGGTGTTGGAATGGAGGATTTCTCTTTCGGTTTCTTTCACGTGAAAGCTGAAGAAGAAGACGTTATGGGGGGGATCCCTATTTTGCGGCGCCTGACCTCTCTTTGTGAGCTTTTTAGGCGTTCCTCTTTTTTTTCTTCCAGCTCATTGTAGGCATTACCTATAATATAGGTCTAGGTTTTAGGTGTATTTTTTGTGTATTTGCCAATTAGTCCCTAGGTCTTTTTGTTAGAGTCTTTTTATTTATTTTTTGTTCCAAAGAAAAGTCTAGAAGGGTCTCTAGGGTTAGCTTAATGGGTATTGGGTATTGGGCCAAGAATTGGGCTCTAAAACTCTTAAAATTGTGGTCTAACACCTTAATTGACTCCTTTTAAAATAAGATAGAAATACTACACAATGCTAAAGCTAATCTTAATTAATTAAACCAAACATGAAACTATTTTTTGTGTTTTCAAGATTATATAAAAATAAAAATAAAAATAAAAATAAGGTGTTATTTTATAAATTTTTATTTAAATTTATGAAAGATTTTTGGAATTTTCATTTTTTTTTTGTGACGAAATAAAGTAAAAGAGTCAAAATTAGTTGAAATAAAGATATTAGGCCTAAACTAAATATTTACGTGCTAAAGTATGAAAAATTTTGGGGAGGGTCAAAAATCACATGTCTACATCAGCTTGGTGAAAAATTTGATCCAAATGCGGCACCGGTTGCTCGAGAGGGTAATAAGGTCCGCGCCATGGAGGCGACCAATCATCATACTCCTGCCATGTATACTGATATCCGATATCAAAGGTAGTACCGTGACGCTTCAGCTGTATCGGCTTAGTAATACCCTGGAGATTCTTTCCAAGCCCTTTGCCGGGTTCATACCCGAACCATGCCAGTATGCTTTCTATTTTGCTATTCCATCATTTGTCCTTTTCAATGGCATTGACACGTTTGATGTGATGATATGTTTCTCCTCTTAACCTTCTTCTGTTTCCGATAACCGGGATTGGTTGACTGGTGTAAATAGGGTTACTCCCATCTCCGTGAATGATCAATTCCAGATGGTTCCATTCGAATTTCACGGCTTGATATAGTGTGGAAGCCACGTCCCCGGCGGCATGTATCCATGGTCGGCCTAACAGAAGATTGTATGAGGCTGATATGTCGAGCACCTGAAATTTAACGTCGAACCAAGTTGGCCCCATGTGTAGACAAAGATTATTTCCCTAATCGTGGCCCTTTGGGACCCATCGAAAGCTTTTATGTTCATGCTCCCTGCCCGTATTTCATGGAAACCTTTGCCCAGTCTTTTCAAAGTGTCCAACGGACAGATATTGAGGCTTGAACCTCTGTCAATCAAGGCCCTGACAATGAACTTGTCTTCAAATTGCACTGTGATATGCAATGCTTTGTTGTGATTTAACCCTTCAGGCGGCAACTCATCCACGTGGAAGATTATCTTATGACTTTCCAGTACCTTCTCTACCATATTGGCCATCTCTCCGCATGTGGTATTGTTGGGCACGTAGGCTTCACTCAACACCTTCATCAAAGCATTCTTATATTCATCTGAATTTTGCAACAGTGAAAGTATGGATATATTAGCTGGGGTTTTGTTCAAATGATCAATTACGGAATATTCCCTTGCTTGCACTTTCCTCCAAAGGTCATCTGGTCTTGTTTCAATGACAGGCTGCTTGGTAGCATCATCCTTACTTGGTCCTCCCAAGTGTGCAGGTGTATAGATTCTCCCGGTCCTGGTCATTCCTTGCGCATCATCGGGTTCCTCCATATTTGCCTTTCCTTTTCGCCTAGCCTCGGCAACATAATCCCAGGGTATTGCTTTTGAGTCAAAAGGAGGTGTGGTTGATATTGTCACTGTGAAAGGTGTGACTACTTCTACTTCAAACGGAGCAGGGGTGGCCACAGGTGGAGCCACTTCTACCTCAAATGGAACTGATGCAGCTATCTCAACCTCGATTGGTGACTGAGTCTATACCACAATAGGAGTAAGTGTGACTAAGGGTTTAAAGTCATCGCCTTCCCGAATAAGCCCAATCGACCCCTCAGGGTCCCACTCTTCGTTTGTTTCTATCACATGTTCCCCACCACCTTTATGATCAGGGAGAGGGTTGTTGCAAACATTGGGTGTGGCTTCCTTTGCCTGTATGACCTTGTTGTCAATCAGTGTCTCGATCTTATCTTTCAATGTTCGGCACTCATCAGTTGTGTGCCCCTTCATACCGGAATGGTATGCACAGGTTTTGTTTGGATTGACCCATTGGGATGGATTCTCTAATTCTACAGCGGGAACATGAGTGACATAACCTGTGGATTTTAACCTCTCATACAGCTGGTCGATGGGTTCATAAATAGCGGTGTACTGTCTAGGCGGCTTACAGTCAAAATTGGGTTGTGGTCTTGGATAATTTTGGCGAGTTGGAGGTGTCTAGAAATGAGGTGGTTGGGAATTATAGGTATGATAGGCAGTGGCTGTTTGGGAATATCTGGGAGATGAGGGTTGATATGTGGGTGGTGGTGCTTGGTATGTGGGTGGGGGTGTTTGATATGTGGGTGGAGGTGTTTGATATGTAAGTGGATATTTCGGGCCTTGAACCACCATTACTGCTCTAACGTCTCTTTTCTTTGATATGCCGCCTGATTGTAATGCCTTGTTTGTGGCCTGTAATGCCTCAAAGTTTGTCAACATCCCGCTCTTGATTCCCTCTTTGATTCGTTCCCCAAGTTTGATAATATCAGAGAATTTATGGTTTTTAATGACCATAAACCTTTTATAATATTGTGGATCTTGTGCTCTGACGAAGAACTTGTTCATCTGTTCCTCGTCCAAAGATGGCCTAACTTTGGATGCTTCCGACCTCCAACGAGTAGCATACTCGCGAAAAGTCTCGGTGGGTTTCTTCTTGAGGTTCTGAATGTAGAAAACATCTGGTGCATTTTCTGTATTTAACCTGAACCGGTCCATGAAATTAGATGCCATACTCACCCAGTTGGATCATTTCTTAGGATCCTGGCTGATGTACCAGGAAAAAACATCTCCCGTAAGACTCCTCATAAAGAGTTTCATCCGGATCTTTTCATCCTTTTTGACCTCGACAAGCTTGTCACAATAGGTCCTCAGATGAACCCTGGGATCACATGTACCGTCAAACATTTCGAACTTTGGAGGTTTGTAACCCTCTGGAAGTTCTACGTCTGGCTGTATGCATAAGTCTTCATAGTTCAAACCTTCTATTCCTTTGCCGCCTTCGACACCCTGAACTCGACTTGTCAGCTTCTTGAGTTTTTCAACCATGTTTTTAATGAGCAGGTCATTCTCGGAGGATTCTGGTGTATAGGAGATTGGTTGGATAGAGTGAGGTACGGTTTCCACCTATATGGGGTTGTCAGTCAGTGACCCTTTTTCTCATCTTCCTTTCCAACTCCATTAAACTGTACTCCAGATATTCCAGCTTTTCGCTGGATTTAACAGTTCTTTCTTTCCACTCATTAATCATCTCCATATCAGCCTTGTGCAATGCCATATGCTCGGCTTCAGACTCTCGAACTCTTTTCCGCAGCTTGTTATACTTCACTTAGACTTCAGCAACCTCGTCTATGACCTTGTTTCCTAGCCCAACCCTTGGCTCAACGACCCCAATTATGTTGTCCTCCAACCACGAAGGGTAAAGGTATGAGTGGCCCGCATGATATCGGTCGGGCTCGATAGTATCCTTCTCCACAATAATCTTCA
The DNA here is from genome assembly GCF_000393655.2 of Nicotiana sylvestris. Lineage (NCBI taxonomy): Eukaryota > Viridiplantae > Streptophyta > Magnoliopsida > Solanales > Solanaceae > Nicotiana > Nicotiana sylvestris. The sequence goes on from NC_091058.1 coordinate 96,494,764, forward strand.
AGGTCCACATGTGTTACGCTTCATTCTTATACAGGATGGCGTCACCTTGGAAATTGGCTCTGAAGTGGCACATTTTAGCGACCCGTTGCATGATTTGTCTCCTGCCTGCTTGTCTCATAACCCTGAGAGGAGCGTAAGGGTATATGCCCCTCAACCCAATCAACACCAAGTGCGGAAAATCCCTGGATCTGATGATGAATTCATTGGTAGGGAACCACTTGAACATCCACTGGACTTGATCCTCGGTCAAATTTTCGAAAAGATGTACCCATCCCACAACGTCCTCTGGCTGAGCAAACATGTCTAGAATGTAGTTTATTCTTTTGGGATGATGGAAGGCTATGTGATCATTCCACGGCCTTCACGAAAATTCTTGACGGTATTTTTCCTTTTGGGGATGTTCCAACAACCAGACCTATAGCAGCAAGTTGCAACCCTCGAGGAACCTGAACCCCTTCTGACATCGCTCAAAAGCCGGGTATATGTCTACAACGTTCATAGGGATGATAGTGTATGTCTCCCCCTCGATCCTGTCTATCAGAGTTTTGGTCACCATGGCCAGCCTAGTATGGATCCTATCCCTTGGATTGGGAATACCAGCATGCCCAATAAACACATAATAAAGACGAATACCCTACGATGAATCTAACCTAAAGAAGTGATTGAGAACTCATCATCAAAAATACGGTAGGAGCTGCTATGACCGTATCTTTCATAAAGGAACTCAAAAGGTATGTAGGAGTCCTTTAGGCATTTCAAGTTGTCATTCTTCTTCAGCCCCATCATTTTTAGAAATCCCCTAGTAGTGTGATTTTCAAGTGTTAACAGATTAGGGCTATCCCAAGGAAAACCAGCAAATCCTCCTATTTCTTCTAGGAGGGGAGTCATTTCTATGTTCCCAAAATGGAACACAGCCCTTTCCTTGTCCTAAAACACAGTTGCAGCCTCGATCAATATTTTGTTGGGCTGAAGGTCCAACAGAGAAGGAAAGTTTCCTAAGACTCATTTCACATGGTTTTAGTCATATGAAGGAAGATCCCTCTATCAATCTAGCAAAAGTGAGGGTATGCTACCGACCATACCAAATCTGGGGATTTTGTGCCTCATTTTCTACAAAACAAAGAGAGTTAGGCCCTTTTCCCTCTAGGTTCGTCTATTTATAGAGTATTGATTAGCATATTGGCACTTATTTCTCCAAATTAATGCACATAATCGTGGTTATGTCTGTTGGGATTATGGAAAACCCGATGAACTTTTGGACAAGGCTTGTCTTAAAAGGTTATTATGCGGACAAAACATTAACCCAACTAGGTTTGACCATGATGCATGTACAATTTAATCAAATTAAGGTTGCTATAGAGGTCTAGACTGGGACCCTCAAGCGGACAACTTGAGGGGGAAAGGCACGGAACCGTCGAACGCACTGTTGATCGACTAGTTTTACCGCAAATACGCCTTTCCGAATTTAAAGGGTGATATATAGAAAGAGCGCAAACACTCATCAAGCGTTGCTATAGGATTCGTTACGCACGAGTGGAGTATGATGTTGAGCATAATTTATGCAACAATAAATAGATGTTGTCAAGTATTTGCACGTAAGAAAATAATAAATGCAGTATTTAAATAATTGAAAGACAGTTACAGAAAAGAAAACAAAGAGATAAGTCAGTTTCAGGAATAAAAGAATCATAAATTCTTTGAAAAATAGACAGTTAGATTCAAATAAGGGGAAATGGTATATGGGATGGAGTATGCTTAGACTAATTCACAAAAAATAAGTTCATTATGGTAAGAGCCTAAAATGTCCCCAGCAGAGTCGTCATGCTGTCGCGCCCCCTTTTTTTCCTTTCTGGCGGGAGTCCGGGTTTCGACGTTCATGGGGGAATAACTCATTTCCTTTTGGGAATTTGGATAGTCGCCACCTAACAGATTATGGTGCCTTAGGGCACCTAGAGCGATTAACTTATGTAACTAGTTTGCATTACCAGATATTAGGGTAAGGGCTCGAAATAACCTTGAGGGGAAGGTGTTAAGCACCCTTCGCTGTCCATAACGGTGGGTCCCGGTCGAACTTACATTATGTGAATTAGTCATTTTAACAAATAAATAGTTTTAACACATACTCGCAAATAAAGGCATGTTTAGATATTCTAAGTACATGTATGATTCAAGTAATGAAAGCAAGGGAAAAGGTTTGAACAATTTGCACATATATAAATAAAAGTAAATTCATTTAAACAACGAGAGTTGAGAAAGAGGGGTCCTAGGTTGGTTAGCCTACAGGATCATACCCACATAATGCCCAATAATCACTCATCAATGAGGGGTTACACGTGCCATTAGCGCGTAAGCATCATATCCTTACTACCCAATTCCCTCCCCTTGGTCATAGCCTAAAGCATTCTAGCAACCTTGAAAGATATCCTATGCGTACACTACCCGTCCCTTCCTTGTGGCTCTAGAGGTATTTAGGACCTCTAATTTAGGTAGTTCTAGACCATCCTAAGTGTCACGACCCCAAACCCGGACCCGATCGTGATGACACCTCTTGTTAAGACAAGGCCAACCGACACATTTTCAATCCAGTTTTAAGTAATTTAACAATAGGCGTTTAGTCTTAAACATGATATAAATCCAAAAGTAAGCAGTGAAAATACAATCAATTCGCGGAATACAATCCAACACAACCCGATACCGGAGTGTCACTAGTCATGAGCATCTAAAAATCCGAAATAAGACAAGAAAGTCTACATAGTTCAATACAAATCTAAAACAAAGAGAAATAAGATAAGGGAAGAAGCTCTGGGCTGCGAACGCCGACACCTACCTAGAGAATCTTCTGGTCCACCCGAGCTGGAAAGATCAACACTCGCTAGCAGGATCATCAACGCCTGAATCTGCACACAGGGTGTAGGGAGTAAAGTGAGTACTCCAACTCAGTGAGTAATAATCATAAATAAACGATTGAGAGATATGAAAACACGTAAGGCACATTACAGGCTAAAATGAAGCAGTAAAACCAGTAGAAACAGTAAAGTAGTGATAATGTGTAAAGTCATTTTTAATTCAGTTCAAAATTCATGAAATGCCTTTTTAACAATTAAGCAGGTAAATGACAAACAAATAAGATAGATAAGCACATAAGAGATTGCCCATCGGGCACAATGTTAACAATACCAGCCCCTCGGGCTATCTCTCACATCACAATGGGTACCCGCGCTCACTGGGGTTTTGCAGACTCCTGGAGGGGCCCCTTACGGCCCAAGCGCAATATCAAGTCATCTCGTGACATCATCACTAGGCCCTCGGCCTCATATCAACAAGTCACCTCGTGGCGTACATATCTCAGGCCCTCGACCTCATAATCATAATCAGTGTTTCCTCACAACATAGGCTCTCGGCCTTACTCAGTCAGAATCTCACAGCCAAACGAGCAACAGTAAAACATAGTGCTTAGCCCAAAAAATCATTTAAAATATCATTTAAGTGTTAAAGCAGAGTAAACATGGCTGAGTTATGAAAAATAGTAGAATATAGCATGACTGAGTTCAAGTATAAAGTCAAAACAGTGAGGAAATATCAATTAAAATCCTCTAAGGGTTCAAATAGTTGGCACAAAGCCCAAATATGGCATTCAGCCCAAAACATGATGATAGCAAATAGTTTTCAGTCAAATACATGGTAAAACAGTCATTCAGGACGAACTAAGTCACAATCCCGGATAGTGCACGACCCCACGCTCGCCATCTAGCGTGTGCGTCACCTCAATATAGCACAACGATGTGCAATTCGGGGTATCATACCCTCAGGACATCATTTACAATCATTACTCACCTCAATGAGGTCCAAACTCTAGCCCGCAACTCCTTGCCATTGAATCGGCCTCCACTCGCGTCGAATCTATCCAAAATCAGAATCACAGTGTCAAAATATGCTAAGGGAACGAAGCCCAAGCAAAAATAATCAATTTATAGCATAAGTTCCGAAATTACCAAAACCCGACCCCGGGGACCACATCTCATAATTCGATAATTTTTACATCAATAGATTTCTTATCTCCCCACGAGTTCATACATATCAAAAGGTCCAAAATCTGACCACAAATGATCCCTCAAATCCTCAAGTCTAGATCTCCAATACCAAGCCCTAGTTTCCCCAATTTTAACCCTTAACTTCCATTAATTATAGCTCTAATCTGTGAAATAATACTATAGGAACAAGTTTTAGGTCCAAAATCCTTACCTCAATGAAGTTCCCTTGAAATCCTTCTTCAAAATCGTCCAAAAAGCTTCAAAGCCGACTTAAGAATGGTGGAATAGCTCAAAAATCACGAAGGAAACAATTTATATGTTCTGGACCAGGGATATCGCATCTACGGCCATATTCCCGCTTCCACGGTACTGCATTTGCGGCCAATGAACCACTTCTGCGGTTTTCACTAAAGAGACCAAAATTGCATCTGCGATGCTCACTCCGCATCTGCGCATTCGCAGGTGCGGTCCCACAACCGCATCTGCAATTCCTGCCTTCCCAGCCATTTTTCGCATCTGCGGCCCCCTTCACGCATCTGCGGCATCGCACCTGCGGTCCCTAATCCATAGGTGGAAACACCAGAAGCAGAAAATCTGCAGCTTCTCCAAAAATTCCAAACTCTCCGTCAACCACCCGAAATCACCTCGAGGCCCCCGGGACCTCAACCAAGAGCACCAACATATCCCAAAACCTTATTCAAACTTATACCAATCTTCAAAACAACTCAAACAACATCGGATAAACAAAATTCATCGGATTCAAGCCTAAGTTTCCAAAATCTTCCGAATAATACGCTTTTTGATCAAAAACCAACCAAACCACATCCGAATGACCAAATATTTTGCACACACATCCCAAATGACACAACGGAACTACTGCAACTCTCGAAATTCCATTCCGACCCATATATCAAAATCTCACATATCAACCAGAAATCGCCAAAAATCCAATTTCGCCAATTCAAGCCTAAATCTACTTTGAACCTCCAAAACTCATTCTGATCATGATCCTAAGTCCCAAATCACCTCCTGAAGCTATCTGAACCATCAAAATTCACATCCGATCCCTTTAACACATAAGTCAACATCCGGTTGACTTTTCCAACTTAAGCTTCCTCAAAAGAGACTAAGTGTCTCAAACCTTACCAAATCCTTTCCGAACCCGAGCCAACCAATCTGATCACATATAGAACCGATAGAAAAAGCAATAAGAAGCAGAAATGGGAATAACAGAGCGGTAACTCATGAGACGACTGGCCGGGTCGTCACATCCTCCCTAACTTAAACAAGCGTTCATCCTTGAACGAGTCAAAAAACATACCTGAAGCCTCAAACAGGTGAGGATATCTGCTCCGCCTCTCCCACTCGGCCTCCCAGGTAGCCTCCTCCATGGGCCGACCTCTCCACTGCACTTTCATTGAAGTTATATCCTTTGACCTCAACTTTCGAACCTGACTCTCCAAAATTGTTGTTGGCTCCACATCATAAGTTAAATCATCATCCTACTGAACCGTGATGAAGTCCAGAACATGAGACGGATCCCCAATATACTTTCGGAGCATAGAAACATGAAATACCGGATGCACACTCGACAAGCTGGGTGGCAAAGCAAGCTCATAAGCCACCTCCCCAGTCCTCCGAAGCACCTCAAAAGGCCCAATGAACCGAGGACTCAATTTACCCTTCTTCCCAAATCTCATAACACTCTTCATGGGTGAAACCTTCAACAGAACCTTCTCACCAACCATGTAGGACACATCCCGAACCTTCCTGTCAGCACAACTCTTTTGCCTCGACTGCGCGGTACGAAGTCACTCCTGAATCATCTTCATCTTTTCTAAAGCATCCTGCACTAAGTTTGTCCCCAATAGACTAGCCTCACCCGGCTCGAACCAACCAACTGGAGATCTACACCGCCTCCCATACAAAGCCTCATATGGAGCCATCTGAATACTCGACTGGTAGCTGTTGTTATAAGCAAACTCTGCAAGCTATAGAAACTGATCCCATGATCCTTCGAAATCAATGACACAAGCACGCAACATGTCCTCCAATATCTGAATAGTGCACTCAGACTGCCCGTCCTTCTAAGGGTGAAAAGTTGTGCTCAACTCAACCTGAGTACCCAATTCTCGTTGCACAGACCTCCAAAACTGTGAAGTAAACTAAGTGCCCCTATGTGAGATGATGGAAACTGGGACGCCATGCAAACGAACAATCTTCCGGATATAGATCTCTGCTAACCGCTCTGAAGAATAGGTAGTACACACATGAATGAAGTGCGCGGACTTGGTCAGCCAATCCACAATCACTCAAATAGCATAAACCTTCTTCAAAGTTCATGGAAGTCCATAGTGATCCGCTCCCACTTCCACTCTGGAATATCCATCCGCTAAAGCAAGCCACCCGGTCTCTGATGCTCATATTTCATCTGTTGGCAATTGAGACACCGAGCTACAAATCCCACAATGTCTTTCTTCATTCTCTTCCACCAATAATGCTGCCTCAAATCCTGATACATCTTTGCGACACCCGGATGAATAGAATACCACGAGCTATAGGCCTCCTCCAGAATTAACTCCCGAAGCCCATCCACATTGGGCACACATATCTGGCCCTGTATCCTCAACACCCCATCATCACCAATAGTCACATCCCTAGCATCATCGTGATGAACTTTGTCCTTAAGGAAAAGCAAGTGCGGATCATCATACTAGCGCTCTATGATGCGATCATATAAGGAAGACCGAGAAACCACACAAGCCAATGCCCGACTGGGCTCTAAAATATCTAACCTCAGAACCGATTGGCCAAGTCCTGAACATCAACTACAAGAGGTCTCTCCCCAACTGGAATATATGCCAAACTACCCATACTCACCGCCTTTCGGCTCAAGGCATCGGCCACCATATTTGCCTTTCTCGGATGGTACAGAATAGTAATATTATAATTCTTTTGCAACTCTAACCATCTCTGCTGCCTCAAATTAAAATCCTTTTGCTTGAACAAGTGCTGGAGACGATGATGATCAGTAAACACCTCGCAAGACACACCATACAAGTAATGCCTCCAAATCTTCAATGCGTGAACTATGGCAGCCAACTCCAAATCATGAACAGGGTAGTTCTTCTCATGGGGTTTCAACTGACGAGAAGCATAAGCAATAACTCTACCCTCTTGCATCAATACATACCCAATACCAACTCTCGAAGCATCACAATATATGGTATATGAACCTGAAGTTCATGGCAAAACTAATACTGCAGCTGTGGTCAAGGCTGTCTTGAGCTTCTGAAAGCTCTTCTCACACTCGTCCGACCATACAAATGAAGCACCCTTCTGAGTCAACTTGATCAAGGGCGATGCGATAGACAATAATCCCTGAACAAACCGGCGATAATAGCCCGCCAAACCAAGAAAGCTGCGAATTTCTGTGGCTGAGGACGATTTGGGCCAACTCTGAACCGCCTCTATCTTCTTCGGATCAACCTGAATACCCTCACTGGACACCACGTGTCCCAAGAAAGCCACTGAACTGATCCAAAACTAACACTTGGAGAATTTTGCATAAAGCCTCTCCTCCCTCAATCTCTGCAACACGACTTTCAAATGCTATGCGTACTCCTCCTGACTACGCGAATACACCAGAATATCATCAATGAAGACTATGACAAACGAGTCAAGATAAGGTCGGAACATGCTGTTCATCAAATGCATGAACGTTGTTGGGGCATTGGTCAGCCCAAAAGACATCATCAAGAACTCATAATGACCATATCGGGTCCTAAAAGCTGTTTTAAGAATATCTGAGTCCCTGATCTTCAACTGGTGATAACCCGAACGGAGATCAATCTTGGAGAACACTCTCGCTCCCTGAAGCTGGTCAAATAAATCATCAATGCGAGGCAAATGATACTTGTTCTTAACTGTTACCTTGTTCAATTGCTTATAATCAATGCACATCCTCATAGTGCCATCCTTCTTCTTCACAAATAGAACTGGCGCACCCCAAGGTGACACACTAGGCCGATGAACCCCTTATCAAGGAGTTCCTTAAGTTGCTCCTTTAACTCTTTCAACTCCGCTGGTGCCATACGATATGGCGGAATAGAAATGGGTTGAGTGCCCGGCACCAGGTCAATACCAAAATCAATATCCCTGTCTGGTGGCATGCCCGGCAGGTCTGCAGGAAACACATCGGGAAAATCCCTCAGAACTGGAACAAAATCAATACTAGGAGTCTCTGCACTGACATCCCTCATAAAAGCTAGATTCGAAAGGCAACCCTTCCCAACCATACACTGGGATTTCAAAAATGAGATCACTCTACTGTGAACATAATCAGTCAAACCTTGCCACTCAATCCGTGGCACACCTGGTATAGCCAAGGTCACTATCTTAGCATGACAGTCCAGAATAGCACGACATGGAGATAACCAATCCATGCCCAAAATGACATCGAAATTCACCATACACAATAATGAAAGATCCACTCGGGGATCCAGACCCCCAATAGTCACCACATACGACCCACGGTTTACAACAACAGTATCGCCCACCGGGGTAGATACATGAACAGGTGAAGCAAGAGACTCACGGGGCGTACCCAAATAATGAGCAAAGTATGATGACACATAAGGAAAGGTGGAACTGGGATCACATAATACAGAGGCATCTTTGTGGCAGACTGAAATAATACCTGTAATGACAACATCAGGAGCAATAGATCGGGTCTAGTTAGAAGTGCATAGAAACAGGGCTGACCGCCACCTGATCGACCTCCCCCTCTGGGGCGACCCCTAGCTGACTGACCTCCACCCCTAGCTGACTGGGAGGGTGATGGTGAAGTAACTGGCGTTGAAGCTGATGACTGACCCCTCTGTTGAGATGAACCCGCAAGACGACGAGGACACTACCTACACATATGGCCCATCTCTCCACACTCATAACAACTCCCAGGTGCTGGAGAAGGGGAATGAAGGGAACCCCTCGCACCGGAGTGACTAGTAGGTGCACCTGGCATGGAAGAGCCCTGAACTAATAGAGCACGGGACGAACTCTGAGCTGGAAGGGCACTAAGTGATGACCGGCCCTGATAAGAACTGTGAGAACTATGACCCGATGTTGCCCCACGATAACCTGGGTGAGCTGGCTGAGCATGCCTGAATGGACTGCCTCTGCCGTGCTGAAACTGACCTTTCAAAGGAGCACTACTATAACTACCAGATCCTCGTGGCCTCTTGGCCTTCCTCTCCTCTCGCTCCTGGCGACGAACATACTCAATCTCACGAGCAATGTCCACAACCTCCTCAAAGGTAGCACCAGTTACCCTTTCCCTGGTCATGAGAATACGAAGCTGATAAGTGAGGCCATCAACAAACCTCCTAATCCTCTCTCTATTTGTCGGAACCAGCCAAATAGCATGACGAGCTAACTCAGAGAACCTCATCTCATACTGTGTCACGGTCATCTCTCCCTGACGCAACTACTCAAACTCCCTACGCAGCTCCTCTCTGTGAGACTGTGGCATATACTTCTCCAGAAAGAGAACAGAGAACTGCTGCCAGGTAAGGGGTGCTGCACCAACAGGCCTACGCCTCTAAAAAGTCTCCCACTAAGTGAAGGCAGCTCCAGAAAATTGATAAGTAGTGAAAGCGACTCTGCTGGTCTCCAGAATACCCGCTGTATGAAGCATCCTCTAACACTTATCTAAGAAACCCTGGGCATCCTCACCCTCTGCACCACTGAAGGTCGGAGGTTGAAGCCTACCAAACCTCTCCAACCTACGCTGCTCGTCCTCTAGCATAGCAGGAAATACATAGTCCTGAGCAGCTGCAACCGGCTGGGCTGGATGTGTCCCCGGTGTTTGAAGTCCCTGCATGACATGCTCAGGTGTGCGAGCGACGGGAGTCTGAGTGCCTCCCCCGGCTTGAGAATTAGCTGCGGCTGTAGTGACTAAAATCGCCTGAGCTAGGCCCGTGCAAACTGATAGGATCTGAGCCAAGGCCTCCTGAAGACCCGGAATCACAATGGGCACAGCTGGTGCCTGAGATGGCTCTACTGGAGCATCCATAACTGGGACCTGATCCTGAACTGGGGCGGCTGGTGGATTTGCAGGTGCTGCCCTAGCTACTGTGCGGGCCACACCTTTACCCCTATTGTGACCACAACCGCATCTTCGGCCTCTAGTGTCCACAACTGGTGGTACTGGTGGTCATCCATCCTGACCGGCAGCGTATGTCCTCACCATCCGTGAGAGAAGAGAATGACAGAAGTTTAGTACTCGGATCAACGAATTCGCACGACAAGAATTTCAAGAATATGAAGTTTTTCCTAAAGGTTCTACAGCCTCTCGAGGATAAATACAGACATTTTTGTACCGATCTGCGAGACTATACTAAACCTACTCATGACTCGTATGACCTATGTAACCTAGGCTCTGATACCAATTTGTCACGACCCCAAATCCAGACCCGGTCATGATGGCGTTTCTCATGAAGACAAGGTCAGCCGACACATTTCCAATCCAATTTTAAGTAATTTAACAATAGGCATTTAGTTTTAAACATGCTACAAATCCAAAAGTAAGCAGTGACAATACAATCAATTCGTGGAATACAACCCAATACAGCTCGATACCGGGGTGTCACTAGTCATGAGCATCTAAAATACGAAATAAGACAAGAAAGTCTATAGAGTTCAATACAAATCTAAAACAAAGAGATATAAGATAAGGGAAGAAGCTTTGGGCTGCGAACGCCGATAGCTACCTAGAGAATCTTTGGATCCGCCCAAGCTAGAAAGATCAACACTCGCTAGCGGGATCAGCAACGCCTGAATCTGCACATGGGGTGCAGGAAGTAAAGTGAGTACTCCAACTCAGTGAGTAATAATAATAAATAAACGACTGAGAGATATGCAAACACGTAAGGCACATTATAGGCTAAAATGAAGCAGTAAAACCAGTAGAAATAGTGAAGCAGTGATTATGTGTAAAGTCATTTTTAATTCAGTTCAAACTTCATGAAATGCCTTTTTAACAATTAAGCAGGTAAATGACAGACAAATAAGATAGATAAGCACATAAAGGATTGCCCATCGGGCTATCTCTCACATCACAATGGGTACCCGCGCTCTCTAAGGGTGTGCAAACTCCTGGAGGGGCCCCTTGCGGCCCAAGAGAAATATCAAGCCATCTCGAGGCATCATCACTAGGCCCTCGACATCATATCAACAAGCTACCTCGAGGCATACATATCTCAGGCCCTCGGCCTCATAATCATAATCAGTGTTTCCTCACAACATAGGCCCTCGGCCTTACTCAGTCAGAATCTCACAGCCACTCGGGAAACAGTAAAACATAGTGCTCAGCCCAAAAAATCATTTAAAATGTCATTTAAGTGTTAAAGCAAAGTAAACATGGATGAGTTATGAAAAATAGTAGAATATAGCATGACTGAGTTCAAGTATAAAGTCAAAACAGTGAGGAAATATCAATAAAAATCTCTAAGGGTTCAAATATTTTGCACGAAGCCAAAATATGGCATTCAGCACAAAACATGATGATAGCAAATAGTTTTTAGTCAAATACGCTGTAAAATAGTTATTCGGGACGGACTAAGTCACAATTCCCAATAGTGCACGACCCCACGCTCGCCATCTAGCGTGTGCGTCACCTCAATATAGCACAACGATGTGCAATCCGGGGTTTCATACCCTCAGGACATTATTTATAACATTACTCACCTCAATCCAGTCCAAACTCTAGCCCGCGATGCCTTTGCCCCTCGAATCGGCCTCCACTCGCGGCGAATCTATCCAAAATCAAAATCACGGTGTCAAAATATGCTAAGGGAACGAAGCCTAAGCGAAAATAATCAATTTATAGCATAAATCCCGAAATTACCAAAACCCGACCCCCGGGCCCACGTCTCAGAATTCGATAATTTTTACATCAATAGATTCCTTATCTCCCCACAAGTTCATACATATCAAAAGTACCAAAATCCGACCACAAATGGTCCCTCAAATCCTCAAGTTTAGGTCTCCAATACCAAACCCTAGTTTTCCCAATTTTAACCCTTAAATTGCATTAATTATAGCTCTAATCTGTGAAATAATACCATAGGAACAAGTTTTAGGTCCATAATCCTTACCTCAATGAAGTTCCCTTGAAATCCTTCTTCAAAATCGTCCAAAAAACTCCAAAGCTGACTTAAAAATGGTGGAATAGCTCAAAAAATGTGAAGGAAACAATTTATATGTTCTTGCCCAAGGATTTTGCATCTGCGGCCATATTCCTGCTTCTGTGGTACCACATTTGCGGCCAATGAACCGCTTCTGCGGTTTTCACTAAAGCGACCAAAATCGCATCTACGATGACCGCACCTGCGGTTCCTGCCTTCCCAGCCATTTTCTGCTTCTGCGGCCCCCTTCACGCATCTGCGGCGTTGCACTTGCGGTCCCCAATCTGCATGTGCGGAAACACCAGAAGCAGAAAATCTGCAGCTTCTCCAAAAATTCCAAACTCTCCGTCAACCATCTGAAATCACCCCGAGGCCCCCGGGACCTCAACCAAAAGCACCAGCATATCCCAAAACCTTATTCAAACTTATACCAATCTTCAAAATACCTCAAACAACATTGGATCAACCAAAACTCATCGGATTCAAGCCTAAGTTTTCAAAATCTTCTGAATTACACTTTTGACCAAAAACCCAACCAAACCACATCTGAATGACTTGAAATTTTGCACACACATCCCAAATGACACAACAGAACTACTGTAACTCTCATAATTCCATTCCGACCCCTATATCAAAATCTCACCTATCAACCGAAAATCGCCAAAAATTCAATTTCGCCAATTCAAGCCTAAATCTACTCCGAACTTCCAAAACTCATTCCGATCATGCTCCTAAGTCTCAAATCACCTTCCGAAGCTATCAGAACCATCGGAATTCACATCCGAGCCCTCTAACACATAAGTCAACATCCGGTTGACTTTTCCAACTTAAGCTTCCTAAAAAGAGACTAAGTGTCTCAAACCACCAAATCCTTTCTGAATCCGAACCAACCAACCCGACAACATATAGAACCGATAGACAAAACAATAAGAAGTAGAAATGAGGAAAACAGAGCGGTAACTCATGAGATGACTGGCCGGGTCGTCACACTAAGGTACTTAAAGGAGAAAATCTAGGCGTCAAGCAAAACAATTAGGACTGCATTAAAGAGGAAACAATTAAAGGCTCACATTTTACCTCCACAAACAAAGTAAGTAAGTGCACGTCTCAAACAATATTTTTCAGATATTTAAGAGGAACTCTAGAACAGGATATCTAGGTGAGCAGAGAATATGCAATATTAAGTTTGGACCAAAGTGTCAAAGACCTATTCAGCCTGCCTACTGATTTTAGACCTATTGAATATGAGCAGTCTTAGATAACATAACATAGTTTTACAGTTGCAGGATTTTTAATCACCCTATAGGCTTGGCTAGGCATATAATAGTGATATCATATGAGCATGGTATCTAATCATTAATCAGGAATGCAATGAGGCAGTGAACAATTTTAAATGGACAACTTGGCTCCTATAGGCAGCTCTCTAGTAATATTAATTAAGGCAGTGTTGAAAACTTATTAAAGAAGCGAACAGATTATTAATTACACTGATTCACAGTCTACAAACATGAGTTAAAGTTAAACTAAACTGGTTTTAGATCTTATAGGCATGGTTTCTAATTAAACATAAGGTGAAACAAGCAGAATTTATTTGACCAAAGTGAAATCCCTATAGGCATGATTTCTATTAAAGTTGATTTAGACCCTATAGGCATGATCTCTATTATTAAAGCTAATTTAGATCCTATAGGCATGGCTTCTAATTGTGTGCAAGTAAAGCAAGTAGAATTTATTTGAACCAAAGCAGATCCTATAGGTATATTATCCAACAAACACATTTTTGAACCAAATGAACCCCTATAGGCATGTCATCTAACAAAATACATTTGAATTGAAATGGACTCTATAGGCATATTATCTACCCCAACTTTACCCACAGTATGTGACTACCCACCCTTTTTTCACTAATCACACCAATGTTTGTTTACAATAATTATTACAGACCAAGAATTGAACATAAATTAAATAGAATAGAAGTTAAGTTATAGGGAGCCTGAAGCAGGCCCAAAACAGTTCTGGTGTACCAAGCCTTCACTAGTCTCAAATGCCCAAAGTTCCATAGCCCAATTCATGTCTAGGTGTGTCAGAGTTCCCTAAGGACCTCAAGGATCCCGGCAGTGCTCACACCCAGACTTTTCTCAAACAAAAACTGATTATGTGCAGTGTGGAAGTGCCAGCCCTGATATGCCAGAGTTCAGAGAGATCTCAAGGGTCTCAAAGTAGTACACATACTAGAGGGGCATGACTTAGTAATCTAAGAGTAATGTGAGAGTGCATAGTGATTTGAAAGAGTTTGGTAAACAGTATATAGAAAGATCTTAGGAGTGAAAAAAGTTTTCTAAAAACCTGTACTGGTTTGAGTAAAATAGTAGTTGGAAAAGCATGAAAAAGAACATCTTGAAATCAGAATACCAATCCCAGAACAGCTTCAGAAAACACTTTGACAAACATACTTCACACAAGGAGAAAGGGGTATGGGACACCTAGAATGCTCCTTAGTGATAGCAAAAAAATACACAGATTCCTCAAGAAGTTATGGAATTGACAAGTTAGTTACAAAGATATGTTGAGACCAATACACACAACTAGAGTACCTTTGAAAGGGCTAGATGTCTTAACAGGATCTCATTAGTGAAGTAGAGTAGGTAAGACTTAGATGAACAGACTAAACAAGCACTTCATGAAGCATTCAAAGTTTTAGAGATACTAATCACATGAAGAACAAGCAGAATTTAGACATGTTGGTTGAGACAGTAAACAATCAATGCAGCTTGGACATACTAGTGAACAAATAGGATTCATGCAATTATCTAAAGCAGGATTGGGCATGCTAAACAGTATACTAGTTATAGCTTTTAACAGAACAAGCTTAAACATGCTAAGTGATACAGTAATTAGGCAGTGTAATCTAAGCATGCTGGTTACACATTGAGCATATGACAGCATAATAGCAAATAGAACTGGAAATCACAAATAATGAACTGCAGCAACAAAGAAAACACATAGTTTTGGAATGTGAATTGAATCAGAACATACTAGTGAAGGAGAGAACACAGAGTATAGAGCAAAGATGGTGCAAATAGCCAACCTTGGCTTATAGCCGACTGGATTAGTGAGAATTGCAAGTAATAGAAGAGAATAGAGAGCTTTTAAGAGTGTGAGAGTGTGGAGGAACTAGTGTTCGTGTGTTTTTGAAGTGAGGAGTAAGGGAGAGTATATATAGCAGTTAAGAGCACAGAAAATAAGGTAAAGGGAATCAACCCTTCTGCAATTAAGGAAGCCACAAAATCAATTATACACCAATTAGTGTAATTTTCCCTTAACTAAGGGTAATTAACCAACAGTAAAAAAAGCAGAATACACTTAAGGAAAGAAAATCAAATGAGCAATTAGGGGTAAATAGACAGAATTTTAATTAAGGAAATGATTAGTGAAGAATCAGTAAATATAATAGTTAATCGAATAAGGTAAGAAAGCTAATTAAGATTGTAAATAAAGGAAATAGTCAGGAATTAGCACATAGATCTTAAAAATGCAAATTGATAAATCAAGAATCCAAATCAGTTATTGATTTAAGGAGAAAAGTATAGGTTCGGTAGAAAAAGCTGAACCAAGGACCTTAGTAGAGGCACATTAGGATAGAATCACAAGACATCTAATTAGGCTAAAGAAAAAAAATCATAGGAACCAAAGCATAGGACACAGGTAACCTAGAAAAACTCAGACTCCAAACAATAATATCAAAAAATTAGGGTTTTTAGCTTAACCAAGTTAGGGTTAAAGCAAACTTCATGAAATCGCTTAAAACACATAAGAAACAGAAGATTAAACACTCAAAATTATCAAACATTGTGGAGAAAGAAATTTTCGGGAAACCCTAGTTTGGAAAAACTTAAAGAAGAAAACCAGAAGGCGTGTCAACATACAGAGATTCGAACAAACAGAAGTCATAGAAGTCAAAAACCTAAAGTATTGTAGTGTTTAAAAATCGGTCAGTAGTAGAGGAATAAGAGGAACTTAAAGAAAAATCACAGAAACTTGAAAACATTTCAAGTATGCAGAGATTCAAACAGTAGATAGCAAAGAACCCAAAATATAGTGCTAAAATCAATTAACAGTAACGAAAAAAGAGATCTTTAAAGAAAAGTCATTGACAAACTTAGAATCATTCCAGATCTACAAAGATCAGGACGGATTCATGTCCAAAGAAAAGGGTTTTGAGGGGAAAAAGGAGGGGTAAAGAGAATCTAGTTTTGAACCAGAGATTTGAACTGTGGAACTTCAATAAAAATTACTCACAAACCATGAACGAACTCTTGAAGAGCCTTGACCAAGATCTGGACCAGATCTCTTCGAGGTTCTTCCATAAAAACCACATAATCGAACAACCAGGGAGATAGGAGACAAGTAGAGGATTCGTGCATCCATATGATGCCATAGATCGGACAGGGATTCAAAGGATTTGGGCTGATTTTGGGTGACCGTGATTAGGGTTAGGGGTTGGTCTCAGAGAGAACCAGAGAGGAAGGGATTCAAGGGTGGCTGTATGGAGGAAATGATTAGGGTTTAGGGGGTCGTTTGATTAAAAAAGGTAAGTATTGATGTGGACCGTTGATCTAAAGGATCAACGACCACGATTTGATGGGGGTCTTGGGGTAGGTACAGATTAGGCTTGGTGAATTGAGCTGGTATTAAAGGGGAATTGGGCTGGTTAATTTCAAGACACAATTGAAAATAAAAGAGGCTATTTATTAAATACCCCAAACAATTGATTAAAAAATAATTTATAAAATAATACTAATTATAAAAAATAAATTTCATGCGTAGAAATATTTAAAAATAGTTATTTAGTGTTTAAAAGTGCAAGTGACTAAAATTTGGTAAAAAATAACACGAAAAATGTGTGCATGGGCTGTAATTGCAAGGTTATTGCAATTATAGCCAAAAGGTGCTAATTTGGCTATTTATAAAATAATTTGGACTCAATAGGACCTATAATAGTAATATTAAATCAAGACGTGTTCTAAATTCGTTTGTGATGCAATTTTACAATTATTTATACGAAGAAAATATTAAAATAAATTATTTTAAGGGTATAAAAATTATGGTAAAATACCTATTGATGCTAATGCATGGTTTTAAAGGTATATATGCATTTCAAAAATATTATAGGGAAAAATTGGGTATCAACAGAGTGCACTGGTATTGTCACATAGAAGCGGCACACAGTTAGTGCACACATCAAAATCTTCCAATTGCTATTTGATCCATAGGAGCTGAGCACAGCAAGAAGCTGTAGCAACGTATTCTGCTTCAGCCGTTGAAAGAGATACTGAGTTTTGCTTCCTTGTGCCCCTGAAATAAGACATGATCCTAGGAAGTGAGCCATTTCAGATGTGTTTTTCCTGTCCACAAGAAAACCTACATAATTAGCATCAGCATACCCAACAAGACTAAAATTGTTTCCTGAAGGGTAGTACAGAACCAGGTCCTGTGTTTCCTTAAGATATCTCAGAATTCTTTTGGCGGCCTTCAGATGAGATTTCTTGGGATTTGACTTAAACCTTGCACATAACCCCACACTGAAGACAATATTCGGCCTGATGGCAGTGAGATAGAGAAGAGACCCAATAATGCCTCTATACATGGTTTGATTTACAGGAGATCCAGATTCATCCATGTCCAGTCGAGTAGCAGTGGAAATGGGAGTGTCAATCACTTTTGATGCTTTCATATCATACCTCTTCAAAGCTCCTTGATATATTTCTATTGAATGATGAATGTTCCCTTTGTGAAATGCCTTACTTGAAGATCCAAGAAGAAGTTCAACTCACCCATCATTCTCATCTCAAAATCACTTCCTATGAGTTTTGCAAATTCCTCACATAGTGAATCAGCTGTTTCCCCAAATATGATATGATCAACGGATACCTGAACAATGAGCAGGTTCCTTCCTCGTTTCTTCAGAAACAAAGTGTTGTCAATTTTTCCTCTTGTAAAACCATTTTCTAAGAGAAACTTTGGCAACCTTTCATACCAAGCTCGAGGAGCCTGCTTCAACCCATACAGTGCCTTGTCCAATTTGAACACATGATCGGGGTGTTTGTGATATTCAAAACCTGGAGGTTGCTTTACATATACTTCTTCCTTGAGGAAACCATTTAGAAATGCACTTTTGACATACATTTGGAACAAAGTGAATTCCATATGTGATGCAAAGTCAATGAGGATTCTGATAGCTTCCATACAAGCAACTGAAGCAAAAGTCTCATCATAATCAATTTCTTCCTCTTGATTGTAACCCTGGACAACTAACCTTGCCTTGTTCCTTGTAGTGTTCCCATGTTCATCAAGCTTGTTCTGAGTACCCATCTGGTTCCTATGATGGTACGATCTGAGGGTCTAGGTACCAGGTGCCACTATTTATTTATTTCAAATTGATGCAGCTCATCTTGCATAGCCGTGATCCAGTGTGCATCTTTTAACGCTTCCTTAATGTTTTTGGGCTCTATTTGGGAAAGAAAGGCTGAGAAGGCAAGTGAACTTTTGGGTTTTGATCTGGTTTGGATTCTTGAATCAAGGGGAGTGATTATATTATCGAGAGGATGAGAGCTTTTGTGTTTCCAGTTGAGCACATAAATTTCATTAGTAGAGGAACTGGGTAATCCTGACGGGTTCTCTTGTATCATTCTTTCTGCTATTTGCGGAGTACTTTGAACTGCATTAATCACTCTTTCTTCAACTTCATTGGTTGTAATTGTGGTACCTGGTTCCTCTCCTGCTGATGAGTAGGAGACTGTATTGTCTTCACTTCTCTTATTCACTTGACTCATCATATCTGTCTTTCCGTTTGCCATATCAATGACTTCACCTGGAACCAGCAAAGGCTGTCCATCTTGATCATCCTTGTTGCTTTTCTCACAGGAGAGGTAAGACTCATCAAAGATTACATTTACACTTTCCTCAACATAGTGAGTCCGTTTGTTGTATATCTTGTAGGCTTTACTCTAAGAAGAGTACCCCAAAAAGATTCCTTCATCACTTTTGGCATAAAATTTTCCAAGCTGGTCCTTTCCATTATTGAGAACATAACATTTGCACCCAAATATTCTTAAGTGAGTCAGGTTGGGATTCATTCCATTCAGTAACTCATATGGAGTTTTGTTCAAGAAAGACCTGATCATGCACATGTTCACCAAGTAGCAGGCAGTGTTAATAGCTTCAGCCCAGAAGTTCTTAGCAATCCCACTATCGTTCAGTATTGTTCTTGCCATTTATTCAAGGGTTCTATTCTTCCTTTCTACAACTCTATTTTGCTGTAGAGTTCTTAGAGCTGAGAAGTTGGGAGTAATTCCATTCTCGTTGCAGAATTCATCAAACGTAGCATTGTCAAATTTTGTTCCATGATCTGATCTAATGCATGCTACTCTTGATTCCATCTTCACTTGGATTTTCTTCACAAAGGCTATGAATACTTCAAATATTTCATCTTTTGTTCCAAGGAATAGAGTCCAAGTGAATCTAGAGTAGTCATCCACTATCACAAAGATATATCTTTTTTCCTCCCCTGCTTTGTACTCTCATAGGACCACATAAATCCATATGAAGGAGATCAAGTGGTTTTGAGGTGCTGACATCCTTCTTTGGCTTGAATGAGGATTTCACTTGCTTCCATCTGGCGTAGGCATCATAAACTTTGTGCTCTTTGAACTTTGACATTGGTAGACCACGAACCAGGTCCTTCTTAACTAACTTATTCAGTAGAGAGAAACTTGCATGCCCCAATCTTCTGTGACACAATTCACCATTATCATCAACTGCTTTCAAGCAACTCAGATCACCACTTTGTAAGGACTCAAAATCAGCAATGTAGATATTCTTGTATCTTTTGGCCACAATTACCACTTCACCAGTTACTAGATTTGTAACTATCCATAGTTTGGACAAAAACTCTACCTTGTTCCCTTTATCACATATCTGAGAGACACTCAAGGGACCGTACTTAAGGCCGTTGACATAGTACACATTCTCAATTGAGTGAGTGAGTGACTTTCCAATTTTTCCAACACCAAGAATGTATCCCTTTTTCCCATTTCTAAAGGATACACCTCCTCCTTGCACGACTTTTAGTGAAAGAAAGTCCATGGTATTTTCAGTCATGTGCTTTGAGCATCCACTGTCCATGAACCATTATTGACTACTTTCTTTCATTGTTCCTTGAACAACGAGATCATGGGTTAGATTTAGGAACCCAGGCAATTTTGGGTCCTTTGTAATAAACAAGAGGATGAATAAGTGCTTTTCTAGTCTATGCAAGTAGCATGCACTTTTTATGGGTGGCACCTGGTCCTCTTTTAGCAGTTACTCTTTCAGCAAAAACTTTGTTCTTCTGAAGAGACTGAACCCTGGCTTGACAATTTTCTTTGAAATACCCATTGTTCCTACAATAGGTACACAACTAGTTATCAGGTACGATGACATACTTGATATGAGGGTTATAAGGGGTTCTCTCCCTTTGAAACCCTATTCCCTGCATGTTTCCTCCATTGTTAACATACATGGCAGTAATAGCATCCGAGGACCAGGTCCACTTAAGAGACTTCTCAAGATCATTTTTTACTTTTTCCAATTCTGTTTGAAGCTGTCTATTTTTCTCAAGTTCAGCACATATACTAGTTTTTACAGCATTTAACTTGTTTTCAAGCTTAATGTGTGCCTCACTAGCTACTTCTTTTCCTTTTTCAGAATTTCCAGGCCTACACTCAACTTTGAGTTCCTCTATTGTTTACTCTAAGTCTACAATCACCACTAAGAGGTCATCTCTCTCCTGCTCAATAACAACCACTTTCTCCACTAAGGCCTCCTTTTCTTTACTGAAATTCTCAATGGTTTCTTTTAAGTCAACTACTACTACCATTAGATCATCTCTTTCATGTTCTATACTAGTGATTTTCTCGTTAGAACCTTCTTTTTATTTTCCAGATTATCTATAGTTTCCTTCAAATCAACCACACAAACTACCAAGTCATCTCTAGTTTGCTCATCATCTCCTAAATTCATAGATAAGGCATCCTTATCATTTACAAGATTATGATAAGCATCAATTAACACATTAGCTAATGACATGAGTTTTTTAGGAGAGTGGGACTTCAGATTTCTCTGAACATCCTGAAAGTTTACCTCATCATTGTCATCATCTTCATCATCATCTGATTGAGCCATCAAAGCAAATATTGAATCATACTCATTTGCTTCACTTTCAACTGCCATCATTGAGCTGTCACCTGCATCATTTTCTTTTTCAGACTCACTGGAAGAGTTTCCCCATGCTGCAAGAGCTTGCTTTACAACATTGTCAGCGTCGTTCTTTCTTTTGAAGCATTTATCAGGAACCGAGTTCCTCTTGGCTGCTTTGTCAGAATTGTGTTTGAAGTGTTCTTGCTTCAGGAGAGGGCAATCTTTGATGAAATGCCCTGGCTTTCCACACTTATGACAAAGGTCATAATTCTTTGGCTTGCTAGAATTGCCCTTACCTCTATTTCTTCGAACCATTTTTTGAAACCTTCTAGTTAAGTAAGCCATGTTATTATCCTCACCACTTGAGTCATTGCTTTCTGCCTTGAGTACCAGGTTTTTTTCTTTCCTTGGTTATCTTCTTTCACTGTCCTTTTCTTCTTCTTCATTTCATAGGTTTTTAGATTCCCAACCAGCTCATCTATAGTCAGCTCCTGTAGATCCTTTGCTTCAGTGATGTCATTCACTTTACTCTCCCATGAACTGGGCAAAACACTAAGAATTTTCCTCACAAGCTTGTTTCTAGGAATGATTTCACCAAGTGGGTGTAGCTCATGTATGATGGAAGTGAATCGTGTGTGCATGTCTTGAACGGATTCATCGTCCTTCATTCTGAAGAGCTCATACTCAGTGGTGAGCATGTCAATCTTAGATTGCTTTACTTGAGTGGTTCCCTCATGTGATGTTTGTAGAGCTTCCCATATCTCCTTGGCGGATTGACAAGCTGAGATCCTATTGTATTCATTAGGTCCTATGCCACACACTAAGATTTTCTTGGCACGAAAGTTTTTCTCCACATCTTTTCTATCTACATCGTTGTATTCTTTCTTGTACTTTGGCATTATCACAAGAGGATCTCCGACCTTCTTTGTTGGGACATAGGGACCATCACAAATAACATTCCATAACTCGGAATCTTTTGCCATGATAAAGTCATGCATTCTTGTCTTCCACCATCCATAGTATTGTCCATTGTACCTAGGTAGTCTGTAGGTAGACTGACCCTCTTCAAAATTTGGTGGATCAGCCATAAGGATCCTTTCTAGGTGTTAACCTGATAGAAAGAACCAGCTCTTATACCAATTGATAGAATATATAAGTCTACCAATCTATATAGAGACTAGGTCCTATATAGATTTCCACAGATAACACTAATGCAACAGTAAGTAAATGGAATAGGGAACTTTTACGTGAAAAACCTGCTCAAGCAGATAAAAAATCATGACCTACACTGG
Source organism: Nicotiana sylvestris (assembly GCF_000393655.2). Taxonomy (NCBI): domain Eukaryota; kingdom Viridiplantae; phylum Streptophyta; class Magnoliopsida; order Solanales; family Solanaceae; genus Nicotiana; species Nicotiana sylvestris. Next base: position 96,517,510 of record NC_091058.1, read on the forward strand.
TAGGATTTCAACTTCACTATGAGCAATCTTTAGATTATAACTTATGCAATCTAGGAGTTAAACTCTTAATCCCTTCCTAACTTGTAATACACCTATTACAAGCCACTTTACAATACACCTATTACAAACACTTCAACTCATGACTAACTCTAGTCACGACACAAACACTAAAGGTTTATGGTTTTCAAAAGGTTCCTACAAGAATCTTCTAGATAAGCAAAGTAGGAATTACAATGAAGAACCATTACAAAGTTACAACTCAACTAAGGACATACAAAAGACTTGTTGTAGGAACTGGTCCGTAGTAGTGTTGTACTTTGTTCTTGATGCACTTGAGAATTGAATGCAACTTAGATGACATAACTTAAATGATGTAAGCACTTGGCTGGTCAATGTGGAGTGACTATTGTACTGTGCTGCACTGTTTGTGTGTATAGTGAAATCAGTCACTTTCCAGTTGTAGACAGTTGATTTCATACTGCTATCAGGGAAACCCAAGGGGATCAGGTCCCTGTGTCGATTCTTTATCTTCTGAAGCTATAACAACTCACATTAGCTTGAGTCCATTGATTGAATTTTGTACCAAGTGTGTCAGGTCCCTTATCTAGTTCTTTGACAGTAAGTTTGTTAGATTATCAAAACATAAAGCTAAGGTATTGTAAACCCATCAGACTTTATAGGTTGTAATGTAGTTTAACGGAACGGGTATGATATATTTTAGGAAATAGTGACTAACCCTCCTAAGCACTTTAATACACAACACTTCACTTCCAAATATTTCTTGTCATAACCAATTCAACGTCTTGCCATGAAACCATACACATTTAGGCTCTTCTTCATTAAGCACATCAACATATAAATATTCACTAGCCTAGACAAAGATATGGAGGTGTTATTCTTTTTTTTTCTTTTTTTTTCACTATCCTTAATTTGGTATTTTCGGCTAGTACCTTTTTTTTTGTGCATAAGTGCACTTGTCGGCTTTTCTATGGTTCTACTCAAAAGTTACCCAATCTCTTTCTTTACTCTTCTGGCTACTTAAGTACTTTCGAAGGTGAAGGTTCAACAAGATTTGATTAAGAACAAAAAGGATTCGACTTGTAATGTGATTGCCAAAGAAAAGGTCTACAGGATCAAAGGGGGTGACTACAGATAATATTAGCATTGGTAGGCAAATAGGCTAAATAGTCAATTAAAGAAAGCCTATATCACTTCCCAAACTTACAAGACTTAATCATTTCGCTTTAAACTACACACGGGGCAAGTTCTAGACTCACAAGGATAGCACAGAGTATGCTAAAATCTCACCTTACACAATGCACATGACTCACTCAGGACAACTCGGACCTGACTCTCAAGTTAAAGCAACTAGCACAGTCATCATAAAATTTAAGCACACTAAAATTAATCACAAGGGCAAAAGATGAGCCTCGGTGTCAAAAGAAAACCACATATATTTTCAAGGCATATAATTACAAAGATCTTGAAAGAAGTACTTAGTGCAAATGCACTAAGTACCAATATAAAATATGTCAAAGGCATAGTTACTCAAGTTCTCCGCATTCCATTATCAGTTAAAAAAACGAAAATCTTTTTTTTTTTTGATTGTTTTTGTTTTGTTTTGTTTTTCTCTTTGGACCTTAAACCCTCAAGAACACTGTCTACGAAGTCCATCGTCGAGAAAAGTCCAAACTACTACCCGGTTCAAAGAGTCAACTCTTAAAAAAGAACCATGGCCATAAGAAAAACCAAGAGGGATTATTTTTACCTAATTGTTTTTTTTTTGTTTTTTTTTTCAACACACATAAAATAATACATCTAAAATAGAATAAGAACACCGAAAGAGTCACTTCACCCCACACTTAAATTTGTGCATTATCCCCAATGCACACCCATGAATACAAGAGGTCAAAAGAAACTCTCTGATAGGCCAAAGACTGAAGCGTTAGCAGCTCATGGGGTACTCAAACTTCTCCCATACTTAGTTCTTTGTGCGGGTACCCCACACTTAGTTCTAACCATCTCACATCTCACTTGATTTCGCTTTCTTCCAATAGCCTTGCTTCCCATGCTCCTAGAGAATAAAAAATAACACTACAATAATAATACAATAATAAAAAATAAATAAAAATAACAAAAAATAGTAAAGCTGGGTTAACAAGCGTTTGATTTAACGTCGCGGCACGACGCGAATCACTTTTCGTCTCCACCTCGAGCTTATGAATTGAACCCCAAGTTTTGCTTCAAATCTATAATTATGCTCCTGAGGCGGGACAAATTCTTGTGAGCCAAAAATTAAATAAATTCTCATGCACTTTTTTGGCTCTCTACCTTGCCTAGACGGCCTTAAAAATTTTAAAATATAATGCTCATCTACCTCTTTTCTGGACTCATTTTTATGCTCGTAAAGATCCATTCACATTTCGTCATCCAAACATAATGTAGAAAAGTGTTTGGAATGAGGTCCAACGCGCTAAAATATATGAACTTCAAGATTTTCAATAGTCTTAATTTTTTAATCTTCATTTGCCCCATGAGCAAACCTTTAAGATCAAAAGCAAAAGTGTTGCACATGGGACAAACAAGAACAACATTTGTTAAACTTGAAGTTCTGCCCATGATACAAGTAAGGTCAAAAAATTAATATTGATATCGAAATAATCTATTTGTGCAAATCACCCAACAAAAATTCATGCTCAATCACATTACATTGGCACAAATAAGAATAAAGGGAGTAAATACTAAAAGCCGCCTAAAATTGAAGTTGGGACATCTAGGATTATTTGCCATGATTTAGTGTAAAAATTGCATGATCTAGCCAGTTTTTGGACTGGTCATTCAAACCAGCGTTTACCAAGTCAATGAAAAATAACCACTATTTTACTGCAACAGAGATCGGTCCAGTATAATATACTGGAGTTTGATGCACCTGTATATGAACTTCCAGCATATTCTGCTGGAACTTCAACACACGGAAAGTTCCAGCATAATATACTGGAGATTCGAGCACTTGTGTATGAATTTCCACCATATTATACTAGACCGTATACTTTGCTAGAACTCCAGTATATTATGCTAGAGTTCTAGTGTACTTATGCTGGAACTCCATCATATTATGCTGGAGTTCTAGCATACTTATCCTGGAACTCTAGTATAATATGTTGGAGTTCAAGTATACTTATGCTGGAACTTCAGCATAATATACTGGCGTATTTTCTGGGTTTTGAACAGTGTTTTCGCTCAGATTTATCTTTACATGAAAAGTGGCTAAATTTCGATTACTTTTAAAACTAGGCTATTTTTGAACGTCCACTTCTAAATCTGGCTATTTTTGAATTTCTTCCCGATTTAGCCCCATAGAGTTTAGCCAGAAGGTTGGCCTGAAAGGAAGAAATATTGGACCGGCCCAAATTAGGCTCATATGTCGTTCAATTCAAATCCAAAATGGCCCAACAAATTCACGTTTCACACGGTCACTCATCACGAACAACCACAGCTAGTTACGTATCAACATAATTGGATGTATCGTCAGAATTTGTAATGAAAATGAGATGCAAAGTGCAGAAAAGGAAATAGCGAATCTACGACAACATTTGAAGAACTTTAATGATTAGTTACATGTGAGAGCTTTCAAACTCATAATTTCATATATTACTTTAACATTTTCGTCTAGTAATACTTCAATAGGAGTAGTAAGAAAATTAAACAATAGACTTCATCATTTCCAATATATCTCACACGATTACAATTTGGAAACTCAAACAATTTTCTCTTTAACCATTTAATTATATATGACAGATTGTGATTTTTAGTACTTCTATTTAGTTTCTAACCTTGCAAGTGAAATATTAAAATTTTGATGTCCAAATTGGCATAATTTTTTTTAAATATTTGACCTCAATACTTCGATCTGCTTCACTTTTTTCAAAACGAAAAAATTATGAAATTTTGGAACTCATTATCATTACATAAAGTGCAAAAATGGAACAAAAGAAATAGAAGTTATGCCAGGTTGGGATTATTTGCCATGATGTTTAGGCCCAATAGAACTTCAAATAAGTGGCTGATTACTCGGGGGAAATTAAAAAATAGCCAGATTTACAAGTGTTAATTAAAAAATAACCACAGTTCAAAAGTAATCGAAATTTAGCTACTTTTTATGTAAAAAATAAATTTGAACAAAAATACTGTTCAAAATTCGGAAATATTTCAGCATAATATGCTGGAGTTCGAATTTTTTACATGTGAAATTCCAGCATAACATGCTGGAATTTCATAATATGTTGGAGTTCCAACATAATATTCTGGAAGTCCATACACATGTGCTCCAATCTCTAGTAAGTTATGCTGGAACTTTCCGTATGCTGGAGTTTCAACATAATATGTTGGAAGTTCATACACAGGTGCTATAATCTCTAGTATATTATGTTGGAACTTTCCGTGTTGCAGCCAAATAGTGGCTATTTTTAATGATTTTACAAATGCTGGCTATTTTTTAATTACCAGTCCGAAAACTTGCTAGCACTTGCTATTTTGACCTTATTGTCTAATTATCCAGATTAGCCTCTCGTTGTCCTCCAATTGGCTTGCCAAAGGAAATTTACTAAAGGCCAGTGAGAGGCATCGCAATTTGTAATATTACAGTTAGCAGTTATTGCTTTTTAATATCGGAGAATAACGAGTAACCAATCATAAAGAATTGAGTCAACCGAAAATTAACACAGCACCCGTTACCTACCGTTCATCCTCCATTGAAACGGCCAAAACGGCCGGTGTTATTATACTGTTATAAATTCCTATAAAATACTATAAATACTATATAAAGAGCTCAGCACAAGTAAAGTCAACAATTCTGGGATAATTATACAGTTTTCTTTCATACATCTCTGCATTTAACAACATGACCAAAAATAATCATTTTTTGTTACTGATCATCCGCCTGAACATCCTCGGATTCTGTGTTCATTTAACTAAATCGAATCCACAGCCCCAATTCCCATGTCAGCCACCTCATCACAAATATCCCTTCTGCAACAAAAATCTCCCAATCTCCACTAGAGTTCAGTCCCTTATCTCCTTACTCACCATTGATGAGAAGATCTTACACCTCTCTGATAATACCACTTCAATACCAAGACTTGGCTTACCAGCATACGAATGGTGGTCAGAATCTCTTCACGGTATTGCAACTAATGGACCTGCGGTCAACTTCAATGGCCAAATCAAAGGTGCCACTAGTTTCCCTCAAGTTATTCTTACTGCAGCTGCTTTCAATAGAACATTGTGGCATTCTATTGCAACAGCTATTGCAGTTGAGGCAAGGGCTATGTACAATTTGGGTCAAGCTGGGCTTACATTTTGGGCACCTAATATTAACATTTTGAGGGATCCCAGATGGGGCAGAGGTCAAGAAACGCCAGGGGAAGATCCTATGGTGGTTTCTGCTTATGCCATTGAATATGTTACTGGCTTTCAGGGCTTGAATCCGAAGGCTAAAAAAGGAAATAGAAATGGCTATGGGAAAAAGAGGAGGGTTCTTAAAGAAGATGATAATGATGGTGAGAGGCTGATGTTATCGGCTTGTTGTAAGCATTTCACTGCTTATGACTTGGAGAAATGGGGTGATGCTACCAGATATGACTTCAATGCTGTGGTAAATTTCTTCTTCCTTTGTACTTGATTGCTGAATTTTGAGTTGTTTGATACTATAGTTTTTGCTTCTGCCTACTGATATTTTGTTCTATGGAATCCAAATTATTGCGTTGTGCGGATTATTACTAAGTCATTAGGCCATAGTCTGATCTCAATTTGCTTTTGTTTAGCTCGAACGACAGAAAGATCGTACCAGTTGTTTTAAGTTAATTTCTCGAATGTCGTCCCACTTAGTACTAATTTAGCAAGTAAAGGCACTACACTAATTTTTATGTCTGAAATCTTATTCACATACCTCCTCTCTCTATTGGTGAATGGAGATTGGTACACATGTCTATGCATATCACCTAACCACCTAAAATTGAGATGAAGCTGGCCTCAAAACATCATAATTGATCAAGTAGTGGTGAAATATCATAATTTCTAATGTCAGGTTCTTTATCATTTTGCGTATTAGGTGACGAAGCAGGATATGGAGGATACATTTCAGGCACCTTTTCGTAGTTGTATCCAGCAAGGTAAGGCAAGTTGCTTGATGTGTTCCTACAATAGTGTGAATGGCGTACCAGCATGTGCAGATAAGGAGCTCTTAGACAAAGTACGAACTGACTGGGGATTCGACGGGTAATATTTCATTCTTTTTTTTTCTACATGAAGGTGTTTTAACATGAGATTTACTTCAAACTTATATCTAATCATTGAATGATTTAATTTCAGATATATCACCTCTGATTGTGATGCTGTGGCTACTATATATGAAAACCAAAAATACACCAAAACGCCTGAAGATGCAGTTGCTGTTGCTCTTAAAGCAGGTTTTTTTGGCAGTCACATCAAATTTATCATTCTAGGGAGCTCTATGCTTTTTTGCCAACGCTAATTCAACCTTTTTGGCAGGAACAAATATTAATTGTGGAACATATATGTTGCGACATATGAAATCTGCATTTCAGCAGGGGAGTGTGCTTGAAGAAGACCTAGATAGAGCCCTACAATACTTGTTTTCTGTTCAATTCCGGCTTGGTCTTTTTGATGGAAATCCTGCAGATGGACAGTTTGCAAACTTTGGGGTTCAAGATGTCTGCACTTCTAATCACTTGAATTTGGCCCTCGATGCAGCAAGGCAGGGCATTGTGCTTCTTAAAAATGATCAGAAGTTCTTGCCTTTGGACAAGACAAGTGTTTCGACATTAGCTATAGTAGGTCCTATGGCAAATGTGAGCAGTCCGGGTGGTACTTACTCAGGTTAGAAGATTCAAAATCCTAGAGTATAGGACGCTTTGCTCTTTCCTCCATCACTAAAATAATCCAATATAACATCCAAAACATAGAAATATATTTTTATTTCTTTATGCGAATTCCAAGAGAAATCAAAATGGGGAAAAGGCATAGTCCTCATTCTGCAATGTGTGTGTTTGTCATTGCCCACATGGTAGATGCTCTAATTGGATGCATATAGTTTTGAGGTTGATGCTTGATATAAATCTTGAAAAACATTTTTGGTTACATTAGGAAAATATTTTAACATAGAGTGAAATATTAATGTGCATTCTAGTCAGGAAATATTCTACATGACCAAGTGAGTTTTCTTGTTCTCATTGTTACTTGGGCCAATTCCCTTTTGTCTTAATATTTTGTTTGTATCACAGATCAGTAATCATGAACTACTGATAAAAGCTAACAAGAAAAAAATGTGATTCTTGATTGTCTCCAGAGAAAGCACTTCGAACTGGTGGATTTAATGTAATGTACTGTCCTATGTTATCTTACAGGAGTGCCATGCAAATTAAAGAGCATCCGCGAGGGGTTTCACCGACATATAAATAGAACACTTTATGCAGCTGGTTGCCTTGACGTAGGATGCAATTCCACTGCTGGTTTCCAGGATGCTATTTCTATTGTTAAAGAAGCTGATTATGTAATTGTTGTGGCTGGGTTGGATTTATCCGAGGAAACTGAGGATCATGACCGGTATAGTCTTCTCTTACCAGGTCAACAGACAAACTTAGTTACCACTCTTGCAGCTGCAAGTAAGAAGCCAATTATTTTGGTTCTTACTGGTGGTGGACCTGTTGATGTATCCTTTGCTGAGAAAGACCCTAGAATTGCTAGTATCTTATGGGTTGCTTACCCTGGAGAGACTGGTGGCAAAGCACTTTCTGAGATAATTTTTGGATATCGAAATCCAGGTTAGTATAAAGGTCATACTGGAATCAGATACCAATTAGCTTCAAATGCGTATGAATTTTTCTAGTCCCTATAGCAATTAGCTTCCAATGCTTATGAATTTTCTGGTCCTTAATGAAGCATAACTTAGTTTAGCAAAGTTAGCAATGGAGACAGCTCTTGTGGGATGAGAGTGCAAAAGAGCATACCTATTCCTTCAAATTTGTTGCTGTTTTTCTCTGTCACGAAATGAAACAAGCTGTGGATTGAGCTTTCTATAAATTCATGCAGGTGGAAAATTGCCCATGACTTGGTACCTGGAGTCATTCACCAAAGTGCCAATGACTGACATGAATATGCGAGCTGATCCAGCGAATGGTTATCCTGGAAGAACCTATCGGTTTTACACTGGAAACGTGCTATATGGATTTGGGCATGGATTGAGCTATACAAGCTTTTCTTCACAGCTCTTATCTGCACCGAGCAGATTGAGTTTATCACTTGCTAAATCTAATCGAAAGAGGAGTATACTTGCCAAAAGACGCAGTAGGTTTGGTTACATACATGTTGACGAAGTGGAAAGTTGTCATTCATCAAAATTCTTCGTTCATATCTCTGTCACAAATGATGGGGGCAGGGATGGAAGCCATGTTCTGATGTTATTTTCGAGAGTACTGCAGAATTTTCAAGGTGCTCCACAGAAACAACTTGTTGGATTTGATCGTGTACATGTCCCAGCACATAAATCTGTTGAAACAAGTCTCTTGGTAGATCCTTGCGAGCTTCTTAGCTTTGCAAATGACCAAGGCAACAGAATATTGGCGCTTGGTGAACACACTCTTATTTTAGATGATATAGAGCATGTCGTATCCATTGAAATGTGATAAGAGCCATCACCGTTACGAGGCAGTCAAATTCTTCATAATGTCAGAGCATGAATTTAAGGAATTATATGCCAATCCCCATCCTTGACTCTCTTTGTTGTTGTTTGAGCATAGGTGGTTGCCAACATCTATAATCTGATTTCAAACTCAGGGGATGTTTGTAAGGATCAATTAGACTAACTCCTATCTGGTTTATTTGTAAGTAGACAAATTTTATCATTTTCATTACTTCCACGGGGAATAAACAGAAACGATAGGTCTATTTGGATGGATTAGGGATGTGATAAGCAATGAACATTTGGAGTCTGTACGAGCTCTTTGTATCCTCATCTGAACAATTACAGATTCAATACAAGAATGTGAAGCAATAGTAATTGCTCCTGTTATTCTGATGTTTCTGCTCTTAATGTCGTCAGCCTTGTCGTTATAAGTTTGAGCACAATCTACTTGTTGGGTTTTATTAGGTATAATAAGGCAGAGGGACAAAACGTTAAGTCATTAATTCTTGAAACACATTGTTTCTGTGGCATGTCTTGTGAAATTGCTGAGTGTGGTTAAATTGTTGAAATTTGTTTTTCAGAGATTTTGTGAACATTATTTGACGTGCAATCTACTCCCTTCAGCTAACGAGGCAAAGTAAAACAGTTTTGAGTAGGACAATGTTTGAGCTAAAAATTTTGATTTATGATTACTTTTTGATTTATGATTACTATGTGAACGGTGTTTTCATATCAACGGAATTAATTTGTATCAACAATGTTTGGTATGATAATGAGATGTAAAGAGCAGAAAAGGGAATTGTGAAACCATGAAAAGTGCATGTGGAAGTTATGGAGGTCGTCATACCTGCAACATACAGCTATGTCTTCACATGAAACATGAGCACGAATGTTCTTTTCTTCTTGTTTATAAATTGTGAGAGAAAAGGAGGCATCTGGGTGTGATAGTCACTGAGTTGCAGCTAACTTTTGCATCACTTTCTTAATTTTCTGGTCTTTGTGATTCAAGATGGTGGGCCAAAAGTCTTACTATATTGTTGATTTGCATGTGAAACAGAACAAACGTAAAAAGCACCTTTTTTGCTAGCTTCACATGCAATGGTAACTGCAATTTGTCCTATTATTTGAACCACTAAATTGCAGCAGCTGGTGAAGAATCAGACTAATACATCCTAGCTCATAAGGTGAAAATGATCCAAAACCATATAAGAAGATATGGGACTCAACACCTTTCTTCTTGGTACTTCCAGTAAGCTTTGATCGTTTCTTTGTTTGGATCATCACTTAATCCATTTGTTTGAAAGGTAATCTGCGTCATTACAAAGGAGACCCCAAATCGTTACTTAGCTCGGGTCAATATTCATCATCCTTTTTGTCTAATAGCCAAGATACACCAATAATGACACGAATGCGAGTTCCAGTAACGTCATGTTAGGCATGACCCTTTTAGTCTAACAACCAAGAAATAAACAATTCAACTACAACTTGTGTCACGAGTTGGAATTCTAGTGATACCGCCTCATTTTATTTTAATCACCTTTTACTCCAATTGTCATGAAGAATTGGAGATAATACATTCTACTAGTGTCACCGATTTGAATCCTAATTACATTGTGACACCACACTTGAGCATTTCCTACTCCACTTTGGCTATGTAAGAAAAGAAAGGAAAAAAAAAAGGGAATCCTCATCTTCCTTAGTAGACTTGTTGAACGAATCGTTAGATTCTAATATGTTAATTTAAGTCAAAGATCAAATATTACATACTGTATCTAACATATATAATGTATCTAACTGTTAATAAATTCAAACTTGGTCCTGCTCCTTTCAAAGTTTCATATCCATTATTCTTTAAAAATCATTGGAGCAGGACCAAGTTTCAAAGAATAATGGATATGAAACTTTGAAAGGAGCAGGACCAAGTTTGAATTTATTAACTGTTAGATACATTTCAAAGAACACACTATTGTCACAGCTTCCCTACTTTTTGCTATCTTTACAACTTGAAGTAGGAAATGCTAATCACATATTCTCTTCCTTTCATAATATATATATATATACATACATACACTATGAGTAATGCTTGGAACTTTATAATGAGAGCCTTATGGTGATAATTAAGTTTTAGTATTCCTACAAGATATTGTACACAAGCAACAATATTTTTTCAATTTTATTTAAAGTTTCTGATATGACAATTCAGTGCCCAAAATGCTACTGCTAATGTCACATTCTCTAGATTACTGCTTTGCAGCTGTCGTCAATACTCATTAATTACTAATTAAATATGCCATTTTCATAAGCAAAAGGGACTAAGGAGAATGTGACATATAACAAGATGTGACAACTCTTTCAGACTTGTTTGGACTTCGGATTCAAGTTTGTATCCACAAATAAAAAGAAGAGGAAAATAAACTATAGTATATAGCCTCAGCGTGTAAATATATACATGTATGGACTCATTTATTTCTTTTATTATATATATACTATATTGGTCTTTATTTACTATATTGGTCTTTATTTCTTTTACTTTTTAAATTTTAAGCGGTTATAGTTGAGACTGCAGTAATTCCTTTCTTTTAAAATTGAGGAAGTGGATTCCATTACTTAAATTTTGAAAGGTTAGGCGAAGCTTTTTTTTTCCCAAATCCTAAACCAATTAAATTTTAGAATTAAAAGGAATGAGTTAATTCTGAACTTTAATGTGACTAGGTTCTCTTTATTTTTTTAAAAATTGTTTCCATTTTTGGAGAATAAATTTACACTAGATTTTTTTCTCCAATATCGACTAGATTCAAAGACTAGATATAAGATCGTTGGGCGGACCCTTACGTGGGGCAAGGCCTAAGTCGTAAGTCGCAGCCCCACCAGCACCGCACGCCCATCCCCATCAACTCTCCATATCCTTCATTATCTCATTCGAATTTCCATTTTTTAGTTTCATCCATCAAACCTGAAATATCGTTTGAATGTGGTTTACCTTTAATATTTGAGAAGTACTTTTCAAAACGTTTTTGAACAATAATTTTTAAAGAAAAAAAGATCGTGCATATGCTATCAGCTTTCCAATTAAAATTTTTTTATATTTATTTTTGTAAAATCTACTTTCAGATCATTTTTGCTTAAATATTTGTAACAGTCCAGTTCACTAGTAATATTATTCATGATATGTTACTAAGATCAAAGACTTGTTCACTTGTATACCTAGTATTTCTCTCGTATTTTGTTGATATAAGATTCACTGGGGTGTTACATACGGAACACAAACTGATAAGGGTAGATCAAGCAGGACCAGAAGGCTTCTAGGCAGGCAAACTTCTAATAATAGTTGCACATGTCAACTGTTGGGATATACTATTAATCATGCGGTTTAGATATAGTATTATATTTTATTCTTTATGGAATAATTATTTATTTAATTTATTCAATTCAATAAAGTACTATGTTAAATAGATCATTTGTTATATGTGTGTCCTTTTAATTATGTAGTAGACATTTAGTGTATGGAGTCTTAGCTCATGCATAGAAGATTAAATTGTTGGTTCTCATAATTAATAAACTATGTTCACAATCAAAGATATTGTTGGACAAAATATCTTGATGATTGTAGCACAAGATTATAGTATAATTTGTCTTGATTATGGGAGTAGTTTTACTCCAACTTCTTGTGCTAATATACTCAGTGTATATTGAACAGACCAAGTAGAGAAAAGATGTTTTTGTACTGAATATATAAAACATTTTCTCTAATTCATTAATTGAGCTTATACTCCTCTTGATATAATTATTATGATCAATGTAATTTGTTTATTGTTTTGATTTATCAAAAGGTACGACTCTATTTAGAGTTAGTGTATGCCTAATAGATTGGACAATAACGAATAACATTTGTGAATAGTAATTAGTTGATAAAATTCATGACTCATTTTGAGTTTGATGAAACCCCTTTACGTAAGCTTATAAGTTTTCATGTGAAAACCCAGCCGGTGAATTTTGTATCCGTCACATGAAATGTTTTAAGCGGAATTGTAAAGGATTTAATTAGTTGATTAAACTAAATTTTCAGTGATTTAATTTAATTAACTGGTATTTGAGATCTTAACATGGGGAGTTAAAATAAGTGTTATTGAATTTTAGAAATTCATATTGAGGAGTTCAATTGCAGTCTTTTAGTGGAATAAATTGCAATTTATTATAGTAAGAATTAATTAATGCTAATTTCGAATTAACACTATAATTGGTAGCCTCTTATTATTTCTGTGGTCTATGCTATACCTAGTAAAAACCTGGACAAGACTTGGGTAAAAAGTGACTTGGGAGAAAAGTCATCTAATAGAGTTGGAGTAGGATTCTACTTGGAAAAGGAGAATCCTACACGTTTTTTGAGGAGGATTTTCATCCAAAAATAAGTCTATTAAAGGAAGACTAGTTTCACCTAATAACTTACCTTTCAGTTGTATTGTTCTTGCCACCCAATAGCAAAATCGTCCAAAATTTTTACTAGGCAAATAGTAGAAGACTGCAGCCCTGGATTCTTGCTGCTTGGAAAGTTTGTGCAACTACTTCAAGAGGTTAGTGCTTCTAATCTCGTTATTATTACGTTGTCTAGTTCACATGTATTTGATGTTGGATTGTATGCTTGCTTCCGCTGCGAATGTTCTGACAAATTTAGGCGAATCCCATATCGGAATGGGAGAAAAAAATGAAAAGCCTTATAAAATACAATACAAGTCCACATGGTACACGGCTACACGCGCTTTTAAGCTCGATGATAACGTAGCCCAAGAAACAAATCCGTGAGATTTGTTGGGCTAAAACGGATAATGCGTGCCATGAATTTGAATCGTGACTATTTGATTGTAATTTGTTTGAACCAAAATCGGCTTTTTAAATCAATTTTTTTTGGGTTTTGGTTTGTGTAAAAGATTTTGAACGACTTTCCTAAAGCAATGGACTAAAGTTGCGTTAGTTTAAAACACACATGAAAATATTTTGTTGAATCTTTTCTTTTTTCTGTTTTTACAAAAATTACTTTGTTTTGTGCAATCAATCTCACTAGAGTTAACAAAATATTTGCAATAATTCCAAAAAATCATTTAGTAACAAATTTTTGAAAATAGACGTCACAACTAAAAAAGTATCCCCTTTATTAGGATAAACGACAAAACTTCATGTCAAATTGTCAATAGGTGAAAGTACACAAAAGAATTAAATTAGCGGGCAAACCTTAAGTTTGAATTTGAAGATTGACGAAAGGAAGTGTCCTCGTCATTTTTAGTTCTTTTCCTTTTGAATGTTGATTTAAGGGAAGAGTCCACATCCTTAAAAAGGAAAAAATATATCCACAATCTTCTTAATCCCACCCAAAATTTCCCTCTCTAAAGTTTGTTTTCAGAAGCTCCCCTTCATCTGATACTTCTCAAATTTACTACAGTGGGCCATGCTTACTGGGCCACCGACGCGTAATTCTCTTTCCGTGTGGACCCATTTATACTCCTTTTAAAGATCAAAACCCTCAAATTCTCAATTCTAATATCCTGAGCCACTATCACTCAACGATGTATCGCCACACACAGTAACACTTCTCAGAAAATCTCAATACCCCAAAAAACCAAACCCTCCGTCTTCTCCCTTATTCTCGCTCGAATTTTTGGCGGCGGCTATGGAGAATCAAAAAGTTAAGCTAATGTGTAGCTATGGCGGAAAAATTCAGCTTCGCCCACACGACCATCAGCTCTCCTACGTCGGCGGCGACACCAAAATCCTCACCGTTGATCGGAACGTCAAGTTTGCCGACATGGTTGCAAAGCTGAATTCTCTGTGTAATATCAACGCGGAGATTTGTATAAAGTACCAGTTGCCTGGTGAAGATCTCGATGCACTTGTTTCCCTTGTTGATGACGATGATGTGGAGCAGATGATGATTGAATACGATCGCATGCAGAAAGTTACCACAAAAACGGCTAGGTTAAGGCTCTTCCTTTTCTACCCAATCCGGTTACCGGTATCCCCTTCGACTCCGGATTTTCTATTCGGGTTCGATAAGGAATACAATCCGAACTCTAACCCGAACCCAAGTTTAACGCCAACAGCGGATCTTCTGCAATTGCAAATCCCAGGAATATTGGCGGCTCCAGAAAATTCGGTTATGGATACACCAAAAAATCAGGAAAGTGGAGGCGGCACAGTGAGAGTTCCGAAAATTTCTGCATCAGAGATAGTACGTGACAGCAGTAGCTTGCTGGTGAAGAATGTTCAAACACAACAAGGCTTACGTGAAAGTCACGTGACAGGTGGGGCCTATGGTAATGCGGTGCAGATGGTGTTCGGGGTACCAATGATGATGACTGGTGGGTATCATACAACTGGGTTTGGACAGTTTGGTGTGCAAGGGTTAGTGGGTGGGGGCGGTCAATATATGGACCAACCTGTCTACAATTTCGCGCCAGCTACAGCAATGACATCGGTCATGGTCCCACCTGATCAGAAGATGATGGTGTCTACAGCTGATACCCTGAGCCGTGAAATCAAAAGTTGATCAACGTCATTTATCCAAGTTGAGGTTTTCATATCATGTTTATCCTTTTCTTTTTTGCCCTTTTTGGGTCAATATTGCTGATTCTAAAAAGTACATAGAGTAAATAGCGACTTATTTCTGGTTTCATTTTTTATTTTTTCCATTGTTATTTACTAGTAGTAATACGTTTACTCTTTTATATGTGTAATGATTTACTCTTTTTATGGAGCATATGTTTTGGTCTAAGACTTGAATTATGGTCATGATTAGCTAAAATTCTTTAACATCCCCATTATGTGAGACTCTGCACGTTATCATTCATTGTAAAAATGCTTGAGAACTTTTTCTTCTTCCTGCTTTTCCCCATAATTTGTAAAGTTTCTTTATCTGTGAGCGACAAGCTTGTTTCTTTTTTCTTTTACATAATTAAATGGGTTACAGGTCACTAGAATTTTTGGGTACTTATGAGTCGTGATTAAACTATTATTTCTTGACCACTAAACTGTATTGGGGGCACATACTTTGGTATGAGATTTTGAAATCTAAGGGTCCCTTGATTCAATGCTAGTTATACTGTGGTGAGTAATAATTAATATATATTAATGTAAATAATAGTAATTGAATTCTTGCATTACTTATTCTGGTCTGTGGTAACCTTTGTCAACTGTTAAAATAGCATGGTCTAGCCAGTTTTCGGACTGGTCATTCAAAAATAGCCAGCGTTTACCAAGTCATTGAAAAATAGTCACTATTTTACTGCAACAAAGACCGGTTCAACATAATATGCTGAAGTTCGGTGCACCTGTGTATGAACTTCTAGCATATTATGCTGAATCGATATACTTTGCTGGCTCCAGTACTATATACTGGAGAATGGAGCACCGGTGCTCCATACTCCAGGATATTATGCTGGACCAGTATATTATACTAATACTGGATTATACTGGAACTCCAGTATATTATGCTGAAGTATTTTTCCGGAATTTGAACAGTGTTTTTGTTCAGATTTATTTTTACATGAGAAGTGACTAAATTTCGATTGCTTTTGAAACTGTGATTATTTTTGAATGACCACTTTTAAATCTGGCTATTTTTGAATTTCTCCCTTCTCAGCTATACATCAGCCCACAGACTACTCATACGTATAAGCTTAAAATATTCGTAACCTAGTGTTTGAAAATTTAGTTTCTTCATTATATCAAGTATGTTTGACGAGGCAATTTGCTAAACTTCTTTTTGTTTTTCTTATTTTTTTAGAAGTGAGCGACATTACACGTTGTTCCTTACTCAAAGTTTGCTGACCAAACCAAACCAATCAATTAAAACAATAGGTAATACTACTAATTACACAAAACTTGTTAAGTAGCGGACTGTGCATTTACCTAAATCTGAATTCTGGAATCATCAGCCAGTAGCTACTTCTAGGTAGGAACTAGGAAAGAACGCATGACACACCTATCGTATGCTACAAGTAATTCTATTCCTTATCTGTTCTAAATTCACTTATCCAAAAGTGCATTTGATCAATGTTCCAGACCTTAGTAGGTAACTTATTCTGCTTTCATTGGTTTAATAAGCATTTACCACATGTTCATATTCATCTCAGAACATGTCATCGTCAATATAATGTTCCATATTAATTTGCTCTCATGTTCAGTGTTCTGAGCAAACTATTTGTTCATCATTCATGAATCACATTTATTGCTCAATTCCAAGACTCCTGTATGTGGATAGAGTCTCTTGATACGCATTTAAGGATGAAGAAGTTGCTAACGGCCCATTTCTGGCTAAGGTTTGGATCTACACAAATTTAGTAAATCTAGCAAAAGCGTAGTATTAGTGCGGCCTAGCCATTTTCAGCTCTGTAATTAAAAAATAGTCATTGTCAATTCCATAAGTAAGACTTTATGACAATGTCCTAGAATTTCACCGATAGAATTTAAAACTCTATGATAGTGGCTATTTTTCAATTACATCATATTAAAAGATGGCTATTAGTAAATTTTCTCCAAACAAAAAAGAAATGATTGCATGTTAGGTCAAGCTTTGTGTTTGGCTAATTAACTTGAAAAGCACATTTGTCAATATTAGCCATCAATTTGTACTTGTGCAACTTTCAAAAAGTATTTCTAGGAAGACGCTACTTTTTTCAGCTTCTCAAAATAGTTTCTGCTACTATTCAGAAGCACTTATTATTATTTATTTTTTAATAGAAGTTTGGCCAAATACCTCAATACTCTAAAATAATTACTTATTTAAATAAATAGGTACTTTTAATTTCCCCGAAATTTGGTCAAAGAGGCTATGAATCAACTAAGTCTTGATTCTTAGTGCTTCAAATATCCAATTATTTGACGTAGGCCAAGAATAACTTGGAGAAAATGAGCAACATTTGAGACATGGGTGAGAATGTTTTCCACACAGAAACAGCCACGCGCACATATTTTTGTTTTCTAGAGCTAAGAACCAAATTTAAAGTACTTATTCAATCGATTGGTTGTGTGATCTTTTCCTCCCCGTTTACTTTTATTTGTCCACAACAAACTTTATACACCTCTTAAGAAATAATTGGTGACGTGCATATTTTGCCGTAATACCCATAATAATGATAGTATTTTGAAAAATTTTGGAAAATAATTTGTGAAATGAGTAATGGATGATAAGAGTAAAACAATTTTTTTTTTTATGATCTTCTCCTGATTTGCTAAAATTAACAAGTAAAACTGAAAATATATTTTTATTATAGTGAATAAATATTAGTGAACGGAGGGAGTACATCCTAAAAAATATCAGAAGCATGTTGGAAGGTTGGTTAACTCTAAACAACATAACTTCGTTTCCGCCTTGGTGCATGGGGCAAGGAGCAGAGAACTAAGCAGAAGCAAAATCTCTCTTTCCGGTTCCCCCCCCCCCCCCCTCTTGTGTGTGTTCTATAAATTGGCTTTGATCATGTGGCCATATGAACTGAATCTAGCGTCCTCTTTTTGTAGTTTTATTTAAAAGCTTAATCTGTCAACAAGTCATCTATTTTTTAAGTCTACATCAGCATCATTGTTTTTTATAATTCTCTCGTCTGACTTTACATTATCACCCTATCTCAACTGCGACGCAAGTTATAAACAAAAGTGAAGGAGGTTTAGCTTCACCATTCACACATGATATATCTTCTTTGCCATTATCCTTACGGTGCTTTTTGAACTTATAAATCACTTCTGAAGAAGTTCGTTGATTTTGGATAATTCTAGTTTAGCCCTACTTTTGACTGTTATTCTATGTTTCTATTGGTTAATGTTGACATGGGATAAGACATAAGATGAGCCTCTTAGAAAAGTTGGACTTTAGCTTTTGATATGGTAACTGGAAAAATTGCACGTCGCCCCTATTTAATCTATACCCAATTTTTAAAATTTTTTTAACTTGTACACACTTTTTAAACAACTTCAGCCCCCTTTCTCCTCCTCCTCCTCCTCCTCCTCCTCCTTCTTCTTCTTCTTCTTCTTCTTCTTCTTCTTTCGTCTGCTGCCTGAACACTCCCACGAGAGACTTTGTACTGTAATGTGTATGTATGCCTCCACAAATTGTCACTTTTACATTTATGAGTATTTTATAGTACACCTCTGAGTCTGTGACTGACAGAAATATTCTCGTCTTCTCCGTCTAAATATTTTGTTACCCTTTTAGATTAAAAAAACGCAAGGAAAATCAATCATTCCACTACTACTTTTATCCAAAAGCACAAAGAATAGAACTGAAACAGATTCTATAAACATCATTTATTAAATCAACACAGAAATCCTATTATCTAGATGAAACAGGAACCTCAAAGAACAACAACATGATGCCACTGAAGAACACCAATTCATCCTGCAGTATCGAGAAAAATGGTAAAGGACATACTCATTAGCAGTTATCTGAATGATATCATACACATTACAGGACAAAAAAAACTTTAGCTTTTAGTGCTGAAGTTTTCACAAATGAACTAAATAACTTCAGCATCTTCTACTGAAGTTTTTGAAAAAGCTATCCAGGACAAAAAAACTTCACCTTATTTAGTACTGAAGTTTTTATAAATGAACTAAATAACTTCAGCATCTTCTGCTGAAGTTTGTGAAAAAGATTAATGACAAAACTAATGAATCCAGGACAAAAAAACTTCAGCTTATTTAGTGCAATTACAGACAAAAACTTCAGCAAATAGAAAACAAAACTTCAGCTACTATGCTTAAGTTCAACAATTACAAACAAAAACTTTAGCAAATAGAGAACAAAACTTCAGCTACTATGCTTAAGTTCAACAATTACAAACAAAAACTTCAGCACACTTGCTACTTCATGCCCGTCTACTAGAATGCTGAAGTTTTGCGTGATTGCCTTTGCTACTTCAGCCCCGTATGCTGAAGTTACTCGAAAAAGTGGGTACGCTTGCAATTTTTTTGTAAAACGGGTACAAGTTAAAACGTGACCCAAAAAGCGGGTATAAATGCAAATCTCCCATGGTACCTCGATAGCAGGAGTTGGGTCTCCTCTCTATTGTGGCTAATTGATAAATACTGACCTCATATTTCTTTTTTATTTTTTTTATTTTTTATTTTTTTGTCCTTTTTGCTTTTATATGCCTACACAAATCGAGTTAAATCCCCTTTGACCCTCCCCCTCCCCCAAATATCCCTCCACTCTTTAAATGGGAACGATACCCCCTTGTGCAATATTTTTCGTTGAGACGAAGAATTTTAATACAAAGAAAAAAGTATTATTGTCTTTTCATTTTTTCTTAAAGGTTTCTTTTAATCCAATATTAAAAGCATGCTAGTCACCTGGCTTACTATCCCTTTCTTTTACCCATTTAAATGGCTTCTTAATTGGTTTACTTGCTGGGTGAAGTGATTTTGGTCAAATACAATTGATGAATATAAAATATTTATTTATTACATATTTTTAATATTCTACTTTAAATAATATACTTAAAATTTATTTTGAATTTTGCCTCTTTCTAACTATTTTTGCAAAAAAAAAGAAAAAGAAGAAGAACAATTAAAAATTATAAATAACAGAAGGAAAAGACAAAATGCTGGATGAAAGTCTGTTATGGCAAGCACAAAAATTGAAATGGCAAGATGGAAGCGTATAATTGAGGTTTAGACATGTCCAACCGCCCATCCTTAGTCGTATCCAAACTCTTATCTTGGACACATTCAAGCTCCTATCCTTAGACACATCTAAGCATTTAGTGCTTGCAATACTTTTTTATAAATGGAATGCAAATTTGGCATTGAGAGGAATCAGACGTAGCAAGAGAATTACTTTTTTTTTTAAATTTTGGTCTTAACTTCTTTCTTTAATTATTTCATTTTCTTCTCGTAAATTTTTGGATTTTCTAAGGGTATTGGTAATATTCAAGAATGCCTTTTTGTTGTGAGATATCGTTTGTTGGGATAATTTATGAAGCTTGACAAATATATTTATAATATTATATCAGTTTTAATACAACCTTGGCTTGAAACTTTCTTTTTACATTTCATATTGTGTTGAAATAATGGTTTTTAATTAAGCTTTATTATCACTTTTATATATTTTCTTTAAGTTATTCGTATATTAATTTTGTAATTCTCGTGGAGCAAAATTAATATTCAATAACCAATTAATAAAATAGTATTTCAAATCTGCAATCTCGTTTGTCTCATTTTTAATTCTCACGGAGGAATTGTTGCAGGCAAGATTACTGATTTTTAGTATAAATATTCTGACGAAGTTTTTACTACCTTTAAGCACAATTCAGGCAAGAAAATATTTTGATTTGAATGTCGCTAGTTTTAACTCAATTAATTACATAACCTCACAAAGTGCTGTTAATTGACTATTTCTTAGTGAGCAAAATATAATTGCATTAGAAACAAGCAATTATTCTTTAAAGACATGTAGAAATTGAGATTTTATTGTAATAGTATTATCAAGTGAATTCAATGATTCTCAACTCTTTTTAAATTGTAAATCTTTTGGAAGTTATTTGTTTTTTTTCAAGTAATTAACAAGTTTTAAACTTCACTCACCTTTCATCAATTTGGTTCTCTCAAATAGTAGTAAAAATATTAAAAGTCTGTAGCCTAGATTAACCAATCTCTGTAGGATGATATCATAAACTATACCTCTATTTCAAATTAGATGAGGTACTTTCCTTTTTAGTCTGTTCCAAAATAAATGACACATTTCTAAATTTGGAAACAATTCAACTTTAAACTCTTCATTTTACCCATTTTACCCTTAATGAGAATCTTTTATAACCACACAAATGTCATGGCCCTATAAAGCTTTTACCCCTTAAGTTTTTAAGATCACAAGTTTCAAAAGTCTTCTTCTTTTTTTCTTAAACTCCGTACCGAAGAAACTACCTCATCTAATTTGAAACGGAGGGAGTCTAACACCCCTGTAAATTTGAACTGGTTGTGAATGCATTAAATGAGTATTAACGTGATGGTAATCAATTTTTTATGATAATAAATGTACGAGGCATATCATAAGTAATTTAGGGTCCACGGAGAGACATAAGTCTAAGCCAAGTTGGAAAACTACATGAAAGACTAAAATTTCAAATGGGTAAGCACAAGACCATACTCGACGAGTATATCTACAGATATATAATGTGTTAGATGATGCAAAATCTATCCAATTAAAGGTATTTGAGTCTAGTTTCTAACGCTTCAAACTGTTCATCATTTGGACTTTTCTACAAGAAGTTATGACCAAATTACCAAAAGCTGACGGAGGACTGCGCAGATGCGAAGCATCCGAGGCCGCGTCCAAAAAGAGAGGCTGGCAGTGAAGTGCTGCCATAGCATCCGAGCTCCTGAGTGGAGGACTGCTCGGATGCAAAGCATCCACGTCCGCGTCAGAAATCTGGGCTTATAAACACAATTTCGGGATTCATTTTTCCCATTCTATTTGGACGACCCTTGGGGTTCTTCTTCACCCACTCAAGAGCACCAGCTCCTACCCTCTTCAAGGTAAGTAACCCCCATTATGTTGGTGTAAAATTCTATCATGTATTGATGAAATCTATACATAAAATACTTATATCTTCAAAAAATTTCTTCAAGCTCTCAAAGGAGGGTTTTGCAAGATTTCTTCCAAAAAGGTAATCATATACCCTTAGACTTACATGTATTGATTTATTAAGGGAATGTGAGTATGAATAAGTAATAGAACTCTTGGTATGGTGATTGGAAGCCATAAGTTCCCAATTTAATTACATAATTATAGTAGAGATTGAAAGATGATTATTGGATGGAATTTTATTGGTTGGGTGTGGATGGATGGTCATATATGTGATGTTGGAAGTTATAAATTGGTTAATCATGATGGTAGGATAAATTATTAATGAATGGTGGTAGTTAGATGAACTATGTATATGGTGATGAGATGTAGAGACTTATGTCTACAAGGTATTTGATAATATGCCTAAATGGCTTAAGTTATGGAATTTGTTACTAATATTGGGTTCCATTGGATGTTGCTATTGTAGATTGAAGGTTTTTAGTATTGTGGATCATTGTAGTATCACTAAGGGGCGAAATTGAGGTATGTGAGGCTAACTCTCTTTACGTTTGGGAATGTTTGTGATTCTCCCTACGTCCCATACTTTATGACTGCTACGAGTTTCCTTATAAAGTAATTAGGTCTTAGTTCCATGAATTGTTGTAGAACTTCTATTCTCTAGCTTCATAACTCGTTCATGACTTTCATTCTAAACATTTTGAGCTTAGTGCACATTCAACATAGACTTGGCTTTGATGCCCCGAGTCTTAGTATTGATTACTCAGTATGTAATAAACAATCAAAGTTTCAGTGTTCATAATCAATTCAAGAATTCATGTCTCAGTCTAGTCCTACTAAGTATTTCAGTATTATATAACTCAGTGTGATTCATTATTTCAATATCATGTATTGCAGCATGATTCTTAGTTCTTGATTTTAAATTCCTGAATGTTGAACACCTGTATTTGGGTCTGAGGCCGCAGTTTATGCTTTATGCATTTTTTGGCCTGAGGCCGCAAGTATACGTATACTTAGGCCCGAGGCCGCAGTTTGTGCACAAATATATTGGGCCTGAGGCCACAGTTTAATATACAGATAAACAAGTTATTCATCATTCAGAAGAGGGAGTATTCATATCCTTACTTCTTTTGTTCAGTTCAATTATCAATTATCAATTATCATTTCAGTTTCGGATTCAATAGTTATCATTTAAGTTATCAATTATCAATTCTTAGTTATCGGCTTAGTTTTAGATTCAATATTTATAATTCTTTCTTTCAGTTGCTTTACATACTAGTGCAATTCAAATGTACTGATGTCCCTTTTTGCCTGGGGCTTGCATCTCACGATGTAGGTAATGATTTACAGGTTGACGATTCAGAGCGTTAGGATTCTTGTACCAGTTATTGGTGATCCCTAGTTCTTTCGGGGCATTATGATTTCCTTGCAGTCTTCAGTATTTTCAGACAGTCAGTGTTTTCAGTACTTTATTAGAGGCTTCATAGACAAGAGTACTAGATAGATAGAGTCGCAGGCTTTTCATATTAAGCTATTTTGGCTGCAAATATGTTTCAGAATTGTATTAGTATTTTCGCACTTTGATCTATATCATCTAGACTTTCAGTATATCAGCATGTGTTAGTTTATCTTTCACATTCAGTATGTTATGATGTCACATGTTGATCTAGCCAGCCAGTTGGTTCGCTCGGTCACAGTAGTCAGGCATCGGGTGCCGTGTTATGTCTAGGCCCAAGTTCGGGGCGTGACAAAGCTTGGTATTAGAGCACTAGGTTCAAGAGTCCTAGAGAGTCAATGAAGCCGTGTCCAGTGGAGTTTCCTTTATATGTGTGTGCCGCCCACTCATATAAACGGTTAACTACCAAGGCATCCAGGATTGTCTCATTTCTTTCTACTCTAAATCGTGCCATAAAGCTTAGATCAATAGGTAACCTTCTCTTCCTATCGAATTTTAGACGTATGGAATACCCAAGCGACGGGCAGGGAAAAAAAAGCCCAAGGTCCTGGAAGGATGATTTGCCTATTGTGGTGTTACTATGGAATTCATGTGGGTAACAAATGAGATTTGAGAGGATGTTGAAAGTGTGATGCAATGGATAGTAGTACAGATTGACCATAACCTTATCAGAAAGTACAAGAGCAGTCATTATGTTTTATGGTAATCAATTTAACTCAGTTACCAGTTATACAGTCTTTCAGTTAGCAGGTTTATGGTTATTCAGTATGCCAGTTATTTGTTATTCAGTTATCAGATCTCCAATTTCCAGTGTATCCAACGTCTGCTGACTTAGGAGTATACGGTGATGCCTACGGGTGCTAAGAGAAAATGTAAGAACAGTGATTGTAACGAAATTCTCACATGTTTTAGGCCTGAATTAAGACAAAGACTCGCCGGATTGTATAGGAAGTGATTTATAAGGTGATGGTATCTCTGAAGGACATGTTTATGTATGGTTGTGTATCCGAATGCATTTTACCTCATAGAACAATTTCATTTTTAATTCTTAAAAATTGAGCCACAAGTTGGATGATGATAATTTAGATGTCAGACCCTACAGTATAGCAGGTTAAGAATTTGATCGCAACTGGCCTAGAATTGGTCATTATAGTTTTGGACAAAAAAGAGACTAAGGGCAAAATTCCTAGCAGTCAGAAATGTTTGATATTACCCGAGGTATTTTTATTACGAGTCATGCATATGACTAAGAAGATATGGTGTACGAAAATGAGAACATATAGTAATCGATATTGAATTTTAGGGAATGATTTTAAGTTGTTTATATATTCATACTAAAACTAGAAAGTATCACCTTTATAAGTTACTATAAGAAGTAGGTAGTATTGTGAGATAAAGGATATGATAGTTCCCCTTAGGTTATGTGACTAAGTATTTACCCTAAACATTTATAGTTGGATATGATTTTGAAGTGTATAGAAATTTTGGGGTTAGATATTCCAATTTTATTTAATACAGATTTCCCTAAGTGTGATCCATGTACATATTACAAAAGAAAGATTGTGTGCGACCGTAGAATATGGCCGGATGTTGAGGTAAGTTAGAAATAACCTTATGCTTCACTTGAGTAATTCAAAGCAGAGCAAGAAAACATGATGCTAGAAGGTAGTTAGTAAGAGAATAGTAAATAAATTTAGAGTAAATACAGTGAATTATCAATTTCAGCACAGCTAGTAGAGGTTAGATTTGATTCACTTAGCCAGATTAACACTAGTGAGTGGGTAACAATTTGAAATACCAAATACATGTTAGAACCCAAAGAGTTTAAGTTAAACCCGATGTACAGTGGCAGTGAAAAAAAAATCAGCTAATACTAAGAGGGCAAGCTATAGAAGAATAGCCTTTAGGAATTATCAAAATGTGGTTCTTCCAAGATTGACAGTGTGAACAGAGTTAAATTATTAAGATTGTGTATGATAGGTGTGAATACATTAGCTTTCTGTTATGTGAATAATTTAAATTTTCCTAACTCAGAAGTAAATTGGGAGATTGTCGTGACCCTAGTTCGCCCTCCATGAACCATTGTGATGGCACCTAGTCTCTACGACTAGGTAAGCCTAAATTGCGGAAAATAAACCAATTTATGGAAGTAAAATAATTTAAAACAGAATTAGAGTAATAAGACAGTGTTTAAAAGTGCCGCCCGGCATACACAATATTTAACTCTCAGAAACCAATACATGTCTCCAAGACCCGAAAAGCCATGAATCACAAGCTAAGGATCATTACATAGTGCTCTAACTCCAGAATAGTTTAAAATAAAATAAATACAGCAGGGCGGTGACTATAAGAGTCAGTGGAGAGAGACTCATTGGTCTGCGGACGCGGCAGATATACCTCGAAGTCTCCGAACGGTCGCATCGCCTCAAGGATGGTAAGTCTGAGTCAAGGTACCTGGATCTGCACATGAAAAATATGCGTAGAAAGGGGCATGAGTACACCACAACGGTACTCAGTAAGTGCCAAGCCTAACCTCAGTCGGGTAGTGACGAGGAAGGTCAGGGCCCTATTGAGGTTAAATAAAATATAAAGTTCAACAGTGTAGAATAGAACAGTATAAATAAGTACAATGATAAAAGTAATACAAGATATAAAGGGCAGCAACAACTATTACAGAGACAAGGTAAACGCAGAAAGAAATACAGTTCAGCACCAAAATAACAATCGGAGATCTTCTTGGATACCGTCCTGTAGTACCAAATATACATATCCAATGGATCTCCTGGGATCCCATCCCGTAGTCCAACTCATAGTGCTCGGGGATCTACCGGAATCCCGTTCCGTAGTCCCAAATGTAAACACCCAGTACTGGGGGAATCTACCGGGTGCATTCCCGTAGTTCCATATAACTGTGCAGGGGGATCTACCGGAATTCCACATCCGTAGTCCCAAAATAAACAGACAAGGGGGAGCTACCAGAATCCCACATCCGTAGTTCCAATGTAAATACACAGCAGCAACAGGAAAAATATTCAGAAATGGCAAATTTCATATTAAGGCAAATAAGTAATTCTAGCATAGCATGCTGCACAGAATTCAGGTAAGGCAGTTTGAGCAAGTATAGCAATTAAGTCACTTATACATGCTTTCCTAAGCTAACAACAGACTTAATAGTGCAAGTAATAAAAACAAAGAAAACATACTAGTAATTACTTAATGAAAACCCAATTTCCAACAATTAGCACAAGAACGCACTCGTCACCTCATGTACAAGGCATTTAAATTACCAAATATACGAAATCCTAAGGGGAGGATCCCCTACACAAGATTAGAAAAGCCATTTACCTCGAACCGGCTCAATAATCAACCCGAAACCACGCTCTTGCCACGAGTACTCGACTCCAAATAGCCCAAATCTATTCAATTCAATTGCATAATGTAAATAACACTTCAAGTAACTGATTCTACAAAAACATTCTAAGCTAATACGCGAAATTAGGTTAAATGACCAAAATGCCCCTCGGACCCACGTCTCAGAATCGGGTAAAATTCATATTTTCAGAATCCTCATACTCCCATGAGTTCATGCATACAAAAATTACCCAAATCTAAGGTCAAGTTCCCAATCAAAAGTCGAATTCTAGGTCTAAGAACTTTCTTCCAACTTTTCCCCAATTTTCATCTCCAATCCGAATTAAATGATGAAACTAACTATAGATTGATAGAATATAACTAGAAGGGTTAAAGAATCATTACCCAATGATATCCTCTTCAATTTTCTCTCAAAATCGCCCTCTCCTGATCTCCAAATCGAATTTCCAACTTTTGAAACTAAACTATCGAAATTTCATATTTTTGCCCAGCTCTTTTCGCATCTGCGGTCCTCGGACCGCTTTTGCGGTCCCGCATTTGTTGAACAATGGTTGCATTTGCGAATTTTCACTTAAGGCCCAGATTTCTGCATCTGCGGCTATCCTTTCACAGATGCGGGGCCGCTTCTGCGGTGAAGACTCTGCTTCTGCGGTCCCTGCTGTCTTTCCTCCTTTTCCGCTTCTGCGGTAGATCCGCCGCTTCTGCGGCTCCGCACCTGCGGTCTCACACTCGCAGGTGGGGTTATGACAGAAGAACAGCTGAAGCTACAACTCCAAAGTCCCAAAATCTTTCCGTCAACTATCCAAAATCATCCCAAGGCCCCCGGGACCTCAACCAAACCTACCAACGTATCCCATAACTCCATTCAAATTTGTTCCAACCTCCGGAACGCTAAAAAAACATCA
This sequence comes from Nicotiana sylvestris, assembly GCF_000393655.2. NCBI lineage: Eukaryota > Viridiplantae > Streptophyta > Magnoliopsida > Solanales > Solanaceae > Nicotiana > Nicotiana sylvestris. The sequence goes on from NC_091058.1 coordinate 96,545,511, forward strand.
AAACACCTATTTTCATCGGATTCAAGCCTAAGAATTCCAAAAACTCTAAAAATACGCTTTCGATCAAAAAGTCTAGCAAACCTCGTCCGAATGACCTGAAATTTGCACACACGTCACATTAAACACTACGAAGCTACTCCAACTTCCGGAATTCCATTTCGACCCTCGGATCAAAATCTCACTATCGAACCGGAAACTTCAAAAATTCAACTTTCGGCATTTCAAGCCTAAATTAGCTACGAACCTCCAAAACACAATCCGAACACGCCCCTAAGCCCAAAATCACCCAACGAAGCTAACGAAACCATCAGATTTCCATTCTGAGGCCATCTTCACACTGTTCTGACTATGGTCAACTTTCCAACACTTAAGCTCTCATTTAGGGACTAAGTGTCCCAAAACTCTCCGAAACTTAAAACCGAACATCCCGACAAATCAAAATAGCAGAAATAAACTCGGGGAAAGAAGTTAATAGGGGATCGGGGTGTAAATTCTTAAAATGACTGGCCCGGTGGTCACATCCTCCTACACTTAAACATTCGTTCGTCCTCGAATGAGCATAGAGACATACCTGAAGTAGTGAAAAGATGAGGGTAACGACTGCGCATATCCTGCTCGGTCTCCCAGGTCGCCTCCTCGACCGGTTGACCCCGCCACTGAACTTTTACTGTAGCAATGTTCTTTGACCTCAGCTTTTTAACCCGCCTGTCCAATATTGCCACTGGCTCCTCAGGATAAAATAGACCCTTGTCCAACTGGACTGAACTGAAATCCAGCACGTGCGACGGATCATCGTGATACCTCTGGAGCATCAAAACATGAAATACCAGATGAACTCCTGCCAAGCTGGGAGGTAAGGCAAGCTCATAAGCAACCTTCCCAACACGCCTCAATATCTCAAAAGGGCCAATAAACCTCGGACTCAACTTTCCCTTCTTCCCAAATCTCATAACGCCCTTCATAGGCGAAATCCGAAGTAGAACCCGCTCTCCAACCATGTAGGAAACATCACGAACCTTCCGGTCCTCGTAACTCTTTTGTCTGGACTGGGCTGTTCAGAGTCTATCCTGAATCACCTTAACCTTCTCCAAAGCATCCTAAACTAAGTCTGTGCCTAATAATCTGGTCTCACCAAGCTCAAACCAACCCATAGGGGATCTACACTGTCTACCATATAAAACCTTATACAATGCCACCTGAATGCTGGACTGATAGCTGTTGTTGTAAGCAAACTCTGCCAATGGCAAGAACTGATCCTAAGACCCTCCAAACTCAATCACACATGCACGAAGCATATCCTCAAGAATCTGAATAGTGCGCTCGGACTGTCCATCCGTCTGCGGGTGAAATGTTGTACTCAACTCCACTCGAGTACCCAACTCATGCTGAACGGCTCTCCAGAACCATGATGTGAATTGAGTACCTCTATCTGAAATGATGGAAATCGGAATACCATGCAGACGAACAATCTCCCAGATATAGATCTCCACCAACCGCTCCGAGGAATAAGTAGTACACATAGGAATAAAGTCAGCGGACTTGGTCAGCTGATCCACAATCACCCAAATAACATCGAACTTTCTCAAAGTCCGTGGGAGCCCAACTACAAAGTCCATGGTGATCCGCTCCCACTTCCACTCCAGAATCTCTATCTGCTAAAGCAACCCACCCGGTATCTGGTGCTCATACTTCACCTGCTGACAGTTGAGACACCGAGCTACGAATCCAATTATATCTTTCTTCATCCGCCTCCACCAATAGTGATTCCTCAAATCCTGATACATCTTCACGGCACCCAGATGAATGGAATACCGCGAGCTATGGGCCTCCTCCAAAATCAACTCCCGAAGCCCATCAACATTGGGTACACAAATCCGACCCTGCATCCTCAATACCCCATCATCACCAATAGTCACATCTCTGGCATAACCGTGCTGAACCTTGTCCTTGAGGACAAGCAAATGAGGGTCATCATACTGCCGCTCCCTGATACGATCAAATAAGGAAGACCGAGAAATCACACAAGCTAGAACCCAACTGGGCTCCGAAAGATCCAATCTCACAAACTAGCTGGCTAAGGCCTGGACATCTATCACCATAGGCCTCTCCGATGCTGGTAAATAAGCCAAACTCCCCAAACTCTCTACCCGGTGACTCAAAGCATCGGCCACCACATTGGCTTTGCTTGAGTGATACAAAATAGTGATGCCATAGCCCTTCAGCAACTCTAACCACCTCCTCTGGCGCAAATTTAGATCCTTTTACTTGAACAGGTGCTGCTAGCTCCGATGGCAGTATAAATATCACAAGGCACACTGTATAAGTAATTGCGCCAAATCTTCAGGGCGTGAACAATGACAACTAACTCAAGGTCGTGAACAGGGTAATTCTTCTCATGTATCTTCAACTGTCTGGACACGTAGGCAATCACCCTACCGTCTTACATTAACACCGTTCCGAGGCCAATCCTCGAGGCATCATAATAAACCGTATAAGACCCCGAACCTGTAGGCATTATCAAAATTAGGGCTGTAGTCAAAGCTATCTTGAGCTTTTGAAGCTCGCCTTACACTCATCTATCCACTGAAATGGAGCACCCTTCTAGGTCAACCTGGTCATAGGGGCTGCAATCGATGAAAACCCCTCTACAAATCGACGGTAATAACCTACCAAGCCAAGGAAACTGCGAATCTCTGTAGCTGAGGATGGTCTGGGCCAACTCTGCATGGCCTCTATTTTCTTCGGATCTACCTGAATACCCTCACTCGATACCACGTAGCATAAGAATGCAACTGAATCCAACCAAAACTCACATTTCGAAAACTTAACATATAACTTCTTCTCTCTCAGAGTCTGAAGCACAGTCCTCAGGTGCTGCTCATGATCTTCCCGACTCCGGGAATACACCAGAATATCATCAATAAAGACAATGACGAACGAGTTGAGATACGGCCGGAACACACTGTGCATCAAATGCATAAAGGCTGTTGGGGCATTGGTCAGCCCAAATGACATGACAAGGAACTCGTAATGACCATACCGAGTCCTGAAAGTAGTCTTCGGGATATTTGGCTCCCGAATCTTTAGTTGATGGTAACCTGAGTGCAAATCGATCTTAGAAAACACCCGTGCGCCCTGAAGCTGGTCAAATAGATCATCAATACGAGGCAATGGATAGCGGTTCTTCACTGTAACCTTGTTCAACTGGTGATTATCAATACACATACGCATAGAACCATCCTTTTTATTGACAAACAAGATAGGAGCACGTCAAGGTGATACATTGGGCCGAATAAAACTCTTATCAAGCAATTCATGTAACTGATCCTTCAACTCTTTCAACTCAGGAGGAGCCATACGATACGGAGGAATAGAAATGGGTTGAGTGCTCGGCAATAGATCAATGCTAAAATCAATATAGCTGGAAACACATTGGGAAAATCCCGTACTACCGGGACTGAATCAATTGAAGGGGTATCAATACTGACATCTCTCACATAAGCTAGATACGCATCACACCCCTTATCAACCATACACTGAGCCTTAAAGAAAGAAATAACTCTACCGGGAGTGTGATCTAAAGTACCCCTCCACTCAATACACGGTATACTTGGCATAGCCAGCGTCACGGTTTTGGCGTGACAATCAAAAATAGTGTAATGGGGCGCTAACCAGTCCATGCCCAAGATAATGTCAAAATCTACCATGCTAAGCAGCAATAAATTGGCTCTGGTCTCAAAACCACTAAGAGCAACCAAACACGACCGATAGACGCGGTCCACAACAAGAGAATCTCCTACAGGAGTAGAAACATAAATAAGGGAACTCAAAGAATCCCGAGATACACCCAAATGCGGAGCAAAAAAAAAGACACATAAGAATAAGTGGAGCCTCGATCGAATAGAACCGATGCATCTTTGTGACAAACCAGTATAATACCTGTGATGACAGAATCGGAGGCAATAGCCTCGGTACGGGACGGAAGGGCATAGTATCTGGCCTAGCCTCCCCCTCTACGGCGACCTCTACCTCCCCGAACTCCACTTCTATCTGGCTGAGCAGGTGGGGTAGCAACTGGAGCTGTAACCATATCCTGGGAACTCTGGGCACGCTGTGACTGAGAAGTCTGTGGAGGTGCACCCCTCCCAAGTTTGGGTCAATCCCTCACCATATGACGTGTGTCACCATACTCAAAACAAGATCTAGGAGGACGTGGTAGCTGTGACTGGCTTGGGCCAGGTCTGCTGGATTGACTTCTGAAAGCACCCCGCAGGAGGTGCGCTTGATACCGGAGGTGTATAATAAGGCTCCTGAGGTCTAGGAGGAGCTGGAATACCATTGGCTGCTGGAAGAGCTGAGTGAACAGGGCGACTCATATAACCCCTACCATGACGACCTGCTGTTTGGGCATGGGCACCAGAGAAATGGCCCGACTCTTGAGACCTCTTGGCCTCCCTCTCCTCTATCTCTCCCTAGCATGCATGCCCTCAATCCTCATAGTTATGCACACCACCTGCTGATAAGAAATATCCATTTCCAACTCACGAGCCATGCTAGACTTGATGTTGGGAATAAGGCCCTCAATAAACTGGCGAACCCTCTCGCGAACAGTAGAAACCAAGGCTTGTGCATGCGTAGCCAAACTAGTGTAATGGACAGCATACTTTGAGACAGTTATAGTACCCTGGAACAAATGCTCAAACTCTGCGCGCCATGCATCCATAAGACTCTAAGGAACATGCTTTCTCAAGAACAGATCTGAAAACGAAGTCCAAGTCAGCGAAGCAGCTTCATCCGGACTGTCTAACTCATAGGTGCGCCACCACTCATAGGCGGCTCCTCAAAGCTGGAAAGTAGTGAAGGAAACCCCGCTCGATCCTGATATACCCATGGTACAGAGAATGTGATAACTCTCATCTAGAATCCCAGAGCATCCTCCGATGCTAGACCACTGAATACAGGAGGCTTGTACCTCTTGAACCTCTTAAGCCTAAGCTGCTCCTCCTCGGAAGCCGCTGTCCTGTCCTCAGGATGATCTCGGACTGCAGGCTGTACATGAATAATCTCAGGGACCTGTTCAACATACACTCACTGCTCAGGAGTGCGGGCGGCAGGAGTCTATGCTCCTCCCTGGCCTGAGACGTAGCTGCAGCAAGGGGAAGCAACCCTTCTTGAGCCAAAGTAATGTACATGCTCACGAACTGTGCTAGAGTCTCCTAAAGTGCTGGAGTAGTAATAGCAGTCGGCGTATCAGGTGCTTGGGCTCCGGCTGGATCTGCTGGTGGTACCTTGGTGGCAGCTCGCATAGGTGCTCTGGCTGCACCGCATGCGCATCCTCGGCCTCTACCCCGGCCCCGGCCTTTGATGGCTGCAGTAGTGGGCGTGGGTGCCTGATAATCTCGGGTAGCGCATGTCCTCACCATCTGTGAGAGAATAGAAGACAGAAGTTTCGAATTGTGATGTCCAAAATATCGCACGACAAGGAAATCAAATGAAGTTGAAATTTTCCTAACAGTTACATAGCCTCTCATAGATAAGTACAGACATCTCTGTACCGATCAGCGCGACCCTAATAAACCGGCTTGTGATTCATGACTCCTATGAACCTAGAGCTCTGATACCAACTTGTCACGACCCCGGTTCGCCCTCCATGAATCATCGTGACGACACCTAGTCCCTACAATTAGGTAAGCCTAAATTGCAAAAAATAAACCAATTTGCGGAAGTAAAACAATTTAAAACAGAATTAGAGTAATAAGACAGTGTTTAAAAGTGCCTCTTGGCATACACAATATTTAACTCTCAGAAACCAATACATGTCTCCAAGACCTGGAAACCCATGAATCACAAGCTAGGGATCACTACATAGTGCTCTAACTCCAGAATAGTCTAAAACAAAATAAATACAGATGGGCGGTAACTATAAGAGAGAGTGGATAAAGACTCCTCGGTCTGCAGACGCGACAAATATACCTCGAAGTCTTCGAACGGTCGCCTTGCCTCAAGGATGGTAAGTTTGAGTCAAGGTACCTGGATCTGCACATGAAAAACATACGCAGAAAGGGGAATGAGTACACCACAACAGTACTCAGTAAGTTCCAAGCCTAATCTCGGTTGGATAGTGACGAGGAAGGTCAGGGCCCTACTGAGGTTAAATAAAATATAAAGTTCAACAGTGTAGAACAGAACAACATAAATAAGTACAACAATAAAAGTAACACAAGATATAAAGGGTAGGAACAACTATTACAGAGACAAGGTAAACACAGAAATAAATACGGTTCAGCACCAAAATAACAATCGGGGATCTCCCAGGATACCGTCCTATAGTCCCAAATATACATATCTAATGGATCTCCCGGGATCCCATCCCGTAGTCCAACTCATAGTGCGCGAGGATCTACCGGAATCCCGTTCCGTAGTCCCAAATGTAAATACCCAGTACTGAGGGAATCTACTGGGTGCATTCCCGTAGTTCCATATAACTGTGCAGGGGGATCTACCGGAATCCCACATTCGTAGTCCCAAAATAAATAGACAAAGGGGAGCTACCGGAATCCCACATCCGTAGTCCCAATGTAAATACATAGCAACAACAAGAAAAATATTCAGAAATGGCAAATTTCATATTAAGGCAAACAGGTAATTTTAGCCTAGCATGCTGCACAAAATTTAGGTAAGGCAGTTTGAGCAAGTAAAGCAATTAAGTCACTTAGACATGCTTTCCTAAGCTAACAACAGGCTTAATAGTGCAAGTAATAAAAACAGGAAAGGAAACATACTAGTAATTACTTAATGAAAACCGGCAACAATTAGCACAAGTACGCACTCGTCACCTCACGTACAAGGCATTTAAATCACCAAATATACGAAATCCTTAGGGGAGGGTCCCCACACAAAGTTAGACAAGCCACTTACCTCGAACCGGCTCAATAATCAACCCGAAACCACGCTCTTACCACGAGTACTCGACTTCAAATGGCCCAAATCTATTCAATTCAATTGCATAATGTAAATAACACTTCAAGTAACTAATTTTACAAAGAAATTCTAAGCTAATACGCGAATTAGGTAAAATGACCAAAATGCCCCTTGGGCCCACGTCTCGAAATCGGATAAAATTTATATTTTCAGAATCCTCATACTCCAATGAGTTCATGCATACAAAAATTACCCAAATATAAGGTCAAATTCCCAATCAAAAGTCAAATTCTAGGGCTGAAAATTTTCTTCCAACTTTTCCCCAATTTTCATCTCCAATCCGAATTAAATGATGAAACTGACTATAGATTGATGGAATATAACTAGAAAGGGTTAAAGAATTGTTACCCAATGATCTCCTCCTCAATTTCCTCTCAAAATCGCCCTCTCCTGAGATCCAAATCGAATTTCCAACTCTTGAAACTATACTCTCAAAATTTCATATTTCTGCCCAGTTGTTTCCGCATTTACGACTTTTCACTTAAGGCCCAGATTTCCGCATCTGCGGCTATCCTTTCACAGATGCGGGGCCGCTTCTGCGGTCCCTACTGCCTTTCCTCCTTTTCCGCTTCTGTGGTAGATCTTCCACTTCTGCGGCTCCGCACCTGCGGTCCCACACTCGTAGGTGCGGTTATGACAGAAGAACAGCTGAAGCTGCAACTCCAAAGTCCCAAAATCTCTCTATCAACCATCCGAAATCATCTCGAGGCCCCCGAGACCTCAACCAAACCTACCAACGTATCCCATAACTCCATTCAAACTTGTTCCAACCTTCGAAATACTCAAAACAACATTAAAACACCTTTTTCATCGAATTCATGCCTAAGAATTCCAAAAACTCTAAAAATATGCTTTCGATCAAAAAGTCTAGCAAACCTCGTCCGAATGACCTGAAATTTTGCACACACGTCACATTAAACACTACAGAGCTACTCCAAATTCCGGATTTCCATTCTGACCCTCGAATCAAAATCTCACTATCGAACCGAAAACTTCAAAAACTCAACTTTCGGCATTTCAAGCCCAAATTAGCTACAGACCTCTAAAACACAATCCGAATACGCCACTAAGCCCAAAATCACCCAACAGAGATAACGGAACCATTGAATTTCCATTCTGAGGCTGTCTTTACACTATTCCAACTATGGTAAACTTTTCATCACTTAAGCTCTCATTTAGGGACTAAGTGTCCCAAAACTCTTCGAAACTCAAAACTGAATATCCCGGCAAATCAAAATAGCAGAAATAAACTCGGAGAAATAAGTTAATAGGGGATCGAGGTGTAAATTCTTAAAACGACCGGCCAGGTCATCGCAGAGATGACTCGTTATTGACGTAGAGTGCAAAGAATTGCAGAAAATAAGGAAGGTTACTTGGATCCCAGCAAAAATAGAAGGATCCGCAAGTATAAGACCTTTGGTCTAAGGGGTGAAGTGAAACTTTTCAGTAAATCTAGTTAGAGATTTGAAACCCGAATAGTTAGCATGGATATGAAAAAGAAAATTAGTTCGGTAAGAGGGAAAATTATATAATTACCACAAGGAATATGTCTAGCATGTGTAAGAAACACAAAGTGAGTAGAATGACCACCGAGCTTAGTTATTGATGATAAAATGATCACAGAAAAGCTATAAAATCATGCCTATTTATGTGTTATGAGGGTAGTGCCATTGCATGAGACTTTAAAATTTAGAGTACTTGTCAAAGACTAGTTCACAATAATACTATAAGCATTTTCAGGAAGTGCTTAAGAAGATAATCAAGTGTGGGAAGTATAACTCATGATTGAGGTAGCTAAGAGAACTCTAGTGAAAGAAGTTCACTGCTTAGCCCCGCTATGAGTTCAATTTGCGTACTCCAAAGATAGTTGAGTTGTTGTCTAAAATATGACTTGTTCCTCCTTAGTAGCCGAAGTGAAGGAGAAATAGTTTGATGATCCCTACTTGTTGTAGCTAAGAAGGGGGATTCACAGGCATAAGATGATGACTTTTAAACAAGGGGGAGGTGATAGTACTTTGAACTACCATGATAGACTGTGTGTTCCAACCATAGATGGACTTAGTAAGGAGGAAAATGTTAGAATCCTATAATTCCAGTCATTCTATCCACCTAGGTTTCCCAAAGATGTATCATGATCTTAAGGAGATTTATTGGTGGAACGACATGAAAAAGAAAGTTGCAGACTTTGTGGCCAAGTGTTTGAATTGTCAGCGAGTGATAGTCGAGCAGCAGAAAGCCAAGTGTTTATCTCATAACACACACATCCTTTAGTGGATATGGTAAATATGGACCTTATAATAGGATTATCTCGCTCATTTAGAAAGCATGATTTTATGGGCAAAGGTGTATACTGCCAATTAGTTGGTCCGAAGTTGGCAAAGCAGAGTTGTTGGGACCAGATTTAGTCAATCGATCTATGGAGAAAGTCAAGTTGATTCAAGAGCATTTGAAAACAGCTCAGAGTCGCCAAAATTCTTATTCGAACATGTAACATAGAGACCTAGTGTAACGATCCGACCAGTCATTTTGAGCTTTTGCACTTTGATTGCCAGTTCTTAGGCATGACTTGCCCTGTGTAAGGTATTATGATTGATGTAGATTGTTGGTTTTAGTTTTCAGGAAAATCGGAATGAATTTAAAAGAACAGTCTCAGATGAAAGCTTTGAATTTGAAAGGTTTGACCAAGAGTTGACTTATTTGTATATGAGCTCGGAACGGAATTTTTATGATTTGGTTAGCTTAGTTGGGTGATTTATGACTTAGGAGCATGATCGGAATTGGTTTTGGAGGTCCTAAATAGAACTAGGCTTGAATTGGCGAAGTTGAGATTTTGGCAATTTCCGGTTGGTAGGTGAGATTTTGATCCGGTAGTGAGAATGGAATTCCGAGAGTTGAAGTAGCTTTGTTATGTCAATTGGGATGTGTGTGCAAAATTTCAGTTCATTCGGACGTGGTTTGGTTGAGTTTTTGACCAAAAACGTATTTTGGAAGTTTTTAGAAAACTCAGGCTTGAATTCGATGAGTTTCGGGAAATTTGATATAGTTTAAGGTGTTTTGATGACTGGAACAAGTTCTAATGATGTTATGGGTTATGTTTGTAGGTTTGGTTGAGGTCTTGAGGGCCTCAGGTGTGTTTCGGGAGGTTAAACGGATCAATTTCATGTTTTGAGAACTTCAGAAATTGCAGGTTTCAGTTGCAGGCATTTTGGCCTTCGCGTTCGTGAAGGGGATCTCACGTTCGCGAAGGGCCGGGGTTCGTAAGCATCACGTTTATGAGGGTCCATGCCGCGTTCACGAAGGTTTGTGAGAGGACCGTATCGCGTTCGCGAGGGTGTATACGCGATCGCGTAGGAGGAATTGGGTCTGATGGTCAGTTAGTCATCGCATTCGCGAAGGTCAAGGCTATGGATGCACTGTGTTCGCGACTGGCATGTCGTGTTCGCGTAGGGTAAAGTTGGTCAACGAAATTTTTGTGCTATGCGTTCGCGGGTGGTTGACCGCGTCCGCGAAGAAGGTAAGTCAGGCATGGGCAGAATGTTTTTAAGTCGTCTTGTCCGCGATTTTGGGACTATTTTCACCCATGGCTGCATGTTTTTGGAGATTTTTGAAGGAAATTAAAGAGGGATTCAAGAGGAATCGACTTGAGGTAAGAATCTTGATCTTAAAACTCGATTATATTGTGAAATCCACCTAGAAATTCATGGAAAACTAAGCCTAGAATTGAAGAACTAGGGCTTGAGAAATTGGACTTTTGATTTGGGATTTGAAGGACCATTTGGGGTCGGATTTGAGAACTTTTGATATGTATGCACTCGTGAGGAGATAAGGAATCTAATGATGTGAAAATTTCTGAGTTTTGAGAAGTGGTCCCAGGGCTCGGGTTTTGCAAATTTCGGGATTTTTGATATTTTTCGATCATTTTCGCTTGGGCTATGTTCCCTTAGCATATTTTGATGTATTCGTTCTAATTTTGGATAGATTCGACGCGCATGGAGGCTGATTCGAGGGGCAAAGGCATCGCGAGCTAGAGTTGTAGCCGGTTCGAGGTAAGTAGTGATTGTAAATGCTGTTCTGAGGGTTTGGAACCCCGGATTACACATCGTTGTGCTATGTTGAGGTGACTTACACGCTAGATGACGAGCGTGTGGTAGAGCACCGCTGGGGATTGTGACTTAGTCCATTCCGAACGATTATTTTAATGCGTAATTGATAGTTAATTGTTTGATGTTATTATATTTTGGGTTGTATGCCATGTTTGGGGCCTTGTACCGACCTGCTGAGACCCTTAGGGACACTTTCACTATTTTTCCTCACTCTATTTGTTTTGAAAGCATATCCTCAGTTGTGTTTTACCTGTTTATTGTTTAAATCTGGTTTACTTTATTTCTTAAAAATATGAAAACTGTTTGGGCCGATTTCCCTGTTTTACTGATGGTCCGAGTGATCATGAGGTTGATAACTGAGATAGACCGAGAGTCTGATTGTGAGGTTAATCACTGAGAGAGGCCGATAGCCTGTTTGTGAGGATTATATAGTTATGGATCGGGCTGTATGCCGCATATATATATATATATATATATATATATATATATATATATATATATATATATATATATATATATATGTGTGTGTGTGTGTGTGTGTGTGTGTATGGATCGGGCTGCACGTCGCAGCTATACTTATATGGATCGGGCTGCACGCCGCAGTGATATGTTGGATCGAGTTGCACGCCGCAACGATATAGCGCTTGGGCTGTAGGAGCCCCTCCAGAGTCTGCACACCCACAGTGAGCGCTGTCGACAAGATATATGGATCGGGCTGCACGCCGCAGCGATATATGGATCGGGCTGTGTGCTGCAATGGTTACTATATGGTACCTATTGAGTGTGAGTGCTGAGTGTGAGCGCTGATTGGTAAGAGTTGAGTCACGAGTGACTGAGAGTCTTGCCCGAGGGGCGATAGATATATACATGCACATGAGTGATGCTTTGCCTGAGGGGCCTGTTTATGAACTTATTGATTTTTTGATACATAGAATCTCATCTTCTGGTTTTTGAAAGCATATCCTCAGTCGTGTTTTACCTATTTATTATTTAAATCTGGTTTATCACTTTATTTCTTAAAAATATGAAAACTGTTTAGGCCGATTTCCCTATTTTACTGATGGTCCGAGTGATCGTGAGGTTGATGACTGAGATAGACCGAGAGTCTGATTGTAAGGTTAATGACTGAGAGAGGCTGAGAGCCTGGTTGTGAGGATTATATAGTTATGTATCGGGCTGCACGCCGCGTCAATATATATATATATATATATATATATATATATATATATATATATATATATATATGTGTGTGTGTGTGTGTGTGTGTGTGTGTATGGATCGGGCTGTACGCCACAACGATACTTATATGGATCGGGCTGCACACCGCAACAATATGTTGGATCGGCCTGCACGCCACATCGATATAGCGCTTGGGCTGTAGGAGCCCCTCCAGAGTCTGCACACCCCCAGTGAGCACCGTCGACGAGATATATGGATCAAGCTGCACGCCGTAGCGATATATGGATCGGGCTGCACCCCGCAGCGATATATGGATCGGGCTGCGCACCGCAACGGTTACTATATGGTACTTATTGAGTGTGACTGCTGAGTGTGAGCGCTGATTGGTAAGAGTTGAGACGAATGACTGAGAGGCTTGCCCGAGGGGCGATAGATATATACATGCACATGAGTGATGCTTTGCCTGAGGGGCCTGTTTATGAACTTATTGATTTTCACTCCTCTTTAAAATGAGTTTCTATCGAATATGTTGATTTATTGACTATTTTCACTCATCTTTATATTGAGCCTCTATTGAAAGTGTTGAACAAATGTTTTAAAACAACTTTCATTTAAGCTGGGGTTCATGAGATGTTCAGAATTTAATCACTGATTTGGCTTTGTTATTTCTACTGAGATTTTCATGTTATGAGGTGTTTATGATTCCTGTTTTGCCCGAGGGGCTGTTTACGAACTATATTTTGCCCGATGGGCCGATTATGGTTTTTCATCTCTTTTATTATAGATGGTATTGAACCCTTACTGAAACTGTCGGAAAACATTTTCAAATTATTTTTACCAAAAGGCTGGATTTTAATAAGACGATCGACTCGTATTCTGAATTAGCAGCCTGTGTGCTTATTGAGTTATCATGAATGTGGATTCATTGTTTCCTACTGCCCAGTCTTTATTTACTCTTATTACTTACTAGGTTGGGGTACTCATATAACTCCCTGCACCTCGTGTGCAGATTCAGGTATTTCAGAACCCGGTAGTGGGCATTGATTGCTTAGACACGGAGTCATCAGAGTTAGCAAGGTGGCTGCACGACGTTCGCAGCACTGTTTCTTCATCTCATTTCCATTTCTGTACTTAGTACACTATTGTATTCGAACCTTGGTAGATGCTCATGACTAGTGACACCCCGATATCGGGCTAGTGTAATTATTTCGCATTGTTCTTTTAAATGTTCATTATGAGATTAATGGTTTATAAATGGTATAAAAACCACTTTTAAATGGAAAATGTTTGATTTGAGAATTGTGTCGGCTGGCCTTGTCTTCATGAGAGGCGCCATCACGATCGAGTCCGGTTTGGGGTCGTGACACCTAGAGTTTCAAGTTGATGATTGGGTGTTTCTAAAAGTTTCGCCTATGAAAGGTGTTATAAGATTTGGGAACAAAAGGAAAGTTCAATCCCAGATACATCGGCCCATATAGGATCCTATGAAGGATCGGGTAAGTGGATTATGAGTTAGAATTTCCACCATAATTAGTGATTGTACACCAGTATTTCACGTGTCACGTTATAACATTCAAGTTTCCAGTATTCAAATCTCATGTCACGATATTTGTGTTTCCAGTTTTCAAATCTCATGTCATGACATTTATGTTTCCAGTATTCAGATCTCATGTTAGAACATTCAAGTCAGTTTAGTACTCAGATACTCATGTCAGTCCAGTACTTAGATATTCATGCCAGCTTAATACTCAGATATTGATGAGAGTTCAGTGAGCAGATATTCATGTCAATTTAACACTCGATTATTCGTGCCAGTTCAGTATTCATATATTCATGTTAGTTAAGAATTCACGTGCCCATAATAAACAAGTATTCATGTATATGTATCATGTTATGCGTATTATTATACCCTATGGAGCTAGTGTTATGCTCTGTTAGCTGGTCGGTGATTTGGAGAAATGTCAAAGGTATCTAACCTTCTCATTCAGACCTTATAATACAATCTCCATGCCTTTCAGTGTTTAGCAAGTTTAGTAGCCATTCAGTCTAGTACCTATTCAGTTCAGTATCTCATCAGTTCCGTGACCATGTATTCATTTAGTTTAGTATGCAAGTGTAAATGAATGTTCATGTTCCCACCAGACCCATTTAAGGTCCCGAGATAGCCGAAGATACAGCAAGGACAATCATTCAAGGATGAATGATCCCAAGGGAGAGATAATGTAACACCCCGTAAATTTGAATCGGCTGTGGATGCATTAAATGAGTATTAACGTGATGGTAATCAAATTGTTATGATAATAAGTGTACGAGACATATCATAAGTGATTTAGTGTCTAAGGAGAGACCTAAGTCTAAGCCAAGTTGGAAAACTACATAAAAGACTAAATTTCCAAATGGGTAAGCATAAGACCATACTTTCAACGAGCATATCTATAGATATATAAGGTTTTAGATGATGAAAAACCTAAAAAATGAAAAGTCTTTGATTCTAGTTTTTAACGCTTCAAACCATTCATCATTTGGACTTTCCTACAAGAAGTTATGACAAAATTATCAAAAACTGGCAGAGGACTGCGCGGATGCGAAACATCAGAGGCCGCGTCCGAAAAGAGGGGCTGGCAGTGAAGTGCTGCCATAGCATCTGAGCTCATGAGCGGAGGACTGCTTGGATGCGAAGCATCCATGTCTGCGTCCGAAATCTGGGCTTATAAATACAATTTCGGGATTCATTTTTCCCATTTTATTTGGACGATCCTTGGGGTTCTTATTCACTCACTCAAGAGCACCAACTCCTAGCCTCTTCAAGGTAAGCAACCCCTATTATCTTGGTGTAAAATTCCATCATTTCTACACTAGTATTGATGAAATTTACACATAAAATACTTAGATCTTCAAGAAATTTCTTCGAGAACTCAAAGGAGGGTTTTGCAAGATTTCTTCCAAAAAGGTAATCCTATACCGTTAGACTTACATGTATGGATTTATTAAGGGAATATGAGTATGAATATGTAATAGAACTCTTGGTATGGTGATTGGAAGCCATAAGTTCCCAATTTAATTACATAATTATAGTAGAGATTGAAAGATGATTATTTAATGGAATTTTATTGGTTGGGTGTGGATGGATGGTCATATATGTGATGTTGGAAGTTATAAATTGGTTAATCATGATGGTGGGATAAATTGTTGATGATGGTGGTAGTTAGATGAACTAATTATATGGTGATGAGATGTAGAGATTTATGCCTACAAGATGTTTGATAATATGACTCAATGGCTTAATTTATGAAATTTATTACTAATATTGGGTTCCATTGGATGTTGCTATTGTAGATTGAAGGTTTTTAGTATTGTGGATCATTGTAGTATCACTAAAGGGCGAAATTGAGGTTTGTGAGGCTAATTCTCTTTATGTTTGGGAATGTTTCTGATTTTCCCTACGTCCCATCCTTTATGACTACTACGAGTTTCCTCATAAAGTAATTAGGTCTTAGTTCCATGAATTGTTGTAGAACTTCTATTCTCTAGCTTCATAACTCGTTCATAACTTTCATTCTGAACATTTTGAGCTTAGTGTGTATTCAACATAGACTTGGATTTGATGCCCTGAGTCTCAGTATTGATTACTCAGTATATAATAAACAATCAAAGTTTCAGTGTTCATAATCAATTCAAGAATTCATGTCTCAGTCTAGTCTTATTCAGTATTTCAGTATTATGTAACTCAGTGTGATTCATCATTTCAGCATCATGTATTGCAGTATGATTTTCAGTTTTTGATTTTAAATCCCTGAATGTTGAACACCTATATTTGGGCCTGAGGCCGCAGTTTATGCTTTATGAATTTTAGGCCCGAGACCGCAATTTTGTATATGTATACTTGGGCCCAAGGCCGCATTTTGTGCACAGATATATTGGGCCTGAGGCCGTAGTTTAATATATAGATAAACAGGTTATTCATTATTCAGAAGAGGGAGTATTCATATCTTTACTTCCTTTGTTCAGTTCAATTATTAGTTATCAGTTATCATTTCAGTTTTAGATTCAAGAGTTATAATTTCAGTTATCAATTATCAATTCTCAGTTATCAGCTTAGTTTCATTTTCAACATTTATAATTCTTTCTTTCAGTTGCTTTACATACCAGTGCAATTCAAATGTACTGATGTCCCTTTTTGCCCGGGGCCTGCATCTCACGATGCAGGTAATAATTTACAGGTTGGCGATTCAGAGCGCTCGGATTCTCGTACTAGCTATTGGTGATCCCTAGTTCTTTCGGAGCATTATAATTTCCTTACAGTCTTCAGTATTTTTAGACAATCAATGTTTTTAGTACTTTATTAGAGGCTTCATAGACAAGAGTAATAGATAGACAGAGTCGCATGCTTTTTATATTAAGCTATTTTGGCTGCAAATATGTTTCAGAATTGTATTAGTATTTCTGCACTTTGATCTATATCATCTAGACTTTCAATATATCAGCATGTGTTAGTTTATCTTCCACATTCAGTATGTTATGATGTTACATGTTGATCCAGCCAGCCAGTTGATTCGCTCGGTCATAGTAGTCAGGCTCTGGGTGCCGTGTTACGTCCAGGCCCAGGTTCAGGGCGTGACAGGGAGTACTAGAATTTGACTGAGTAGGTGCTGAAAAATCTTATACACATTGGTCTCGTCAATTTTTTGGCACTGTTGTCGGTGATTGGTACAAATCTATTTCAGATTAAAATATTTTATTGCTAATTTGGGAATTTACTATGAGTATTGTTATTTTTGTTATCAGTATTTACTAAATACTACTACTGTAACTAATACTATTACAAGTGCTAACGTCCTATATAAATGTTATTACCTCAATCCTTCGTATCGTCATTATAACATATCAGTCATTGCTATTAATACTAGTACTACTTTTCACTATATTCTATAATAGTATTATATTATTATTTTTCATCGTTAGTTGCTTTTACTACTTACTAATTTTGTCTTTACTTACTGATTACATGTATTAATAATTATATAGTATTGATATAATTACTATTATTGTATACTACTAGTAATAATAACATTATCGTACTACTGTTTTTACTTAATCGCTTATTATTTTTGTCATTTTTGTAATTTTCTTTGTCCTTGTTATTCATCATTTTTTTAAAATTATTTTCTTTTAAGTACTACTACTACTTCCACTTTAGGAATTAAGTTAAATTTTTTTAAAAAATTTCAGGTTGTTTATGACCCGCTTTTCTATAAAAGAGTTGGCTAACTACGATCCTGAAATTGAAAAATCTTTTCGATCACGCAGGAAAGGAAAAACCTCATCTTCTCGAAGCATAGTTTGGGAAGGAATGGAGAACCAAGAAGTAGAAGAGTGCAACCCACTGGAAATTCCACCACCAGTCCATATAGAGGATCAGTTTGATGAAGTGCTGTCAAGGCCAACAAACAGAATCCTAAGGGATTATGCTAGACCAGACAACTTCAACTGTGAATCTAATATCAGGAAACTCACAGTTGTAGCCAACAACTTTGAAATCAGGACCGCCCTGATTCAAACAATTCAATAATATTGTATCTTCACTGGAGATTGAAGTGAAGATCCATACAATCATTTAATTAATTTTCTGAAACTTGTTGAAACTGCTAAGTATAATGGAGTATCTCCTAAAGGAATCAAGTTAAGGCTATTTCCTTTTTCTTTAAAAGGAGATGCCAAGATTTAGTTGTGAAGTTTGCCTCAAGGATATATTACCATATGGGTTCAGATGACTCAAATTTTTTTGAACAAATATTTATCTCCTACTAAAACTATAAATTTAAGATAAGACACATCTAATTTCTTGCAGACTGACACTGAGTCAATATATCAAGGTTGGGAAAGATTAAAGGCAATACAAATAAAATGTCCACACCATGATATGTATGAACATATGCAGTTGTATATTTTTATCACGGGTTAAAATCCTCTTCTAGAAATGTGATAGATGCAGTTAAATAAAATTTATGAGAATGCCATCCAATGACCATCTAAGCGTGTAATCATCATAAAGTTTGCTATAGTAAATCAGGCAGACGCTTTTAATACACTAACACAAAAAATATTTTCTTTGATACAAAAGTTTGAATCTTTTCAGGTGAATACACAATAAGTAAGCCAGTTTGAGGCTTGTGACTTGTGTGGAGAAAGCCATCAGAACCATGAATGTCAAGCAACAAATCACAATGATGAACATGTCAATGTCATCGGTTACAAGCAATATCCTTTTGGAAGTCCAATGCCACATAATCATCCAGGTTTTCAGTGGAGCAATCCAAATGGTGCTGAAAACTCTCAAAACTTCCAGAAGCAACAAGTATAAGGTCCACCTAGATACTAAAATCCAAACTGTGGTCAATCAAACTTCAGACCTTATCAGCAAGCAACTCCATATCAGCAAAAGCCTCAACAAGACCATCCTAGTCTTGATGACCTTTTGGACAAATACATTAAGGTCACTGATGAAAAGATGGAGAGCCAAAATTCATCCCTCAAAAATCTGGAAATTCAGTTGAGCCAATTAGTATCTCTTGTACTAGAAAAGATTCAGGGTCCCTTACCAAGCAATACAGAGAAAACTCCAAAAGAGCACCTTAAGGCCATCACCTTTCGGTCAGGTAAGGAACTTGATGAACTTGTGGAGAAAAACAATAAAAGAACTAACCAGAACAACAGGTAGACAAGGGTAAGAATGTTGAAACCCATCTGAACCATCAGAGGAGAAAGAAGTCAAGAAAAAAAGAAAAGAATAAAGAAAAATTGACTCCTCTCCCTGTGACAATTCCTTTTTCACAAAATATGAAAAGAGAAAAGTTTGATAGTCAAATTATAAAAATTTTGGAGATTTTAGAACAAATTCACATCAATATTTCATTCTCTGATGCTTTATTGCAAATGCCTTCATATGCCAAATTTTTAAAAGAAATTTTGTCAAGTAAAAAAAAAAATTGAAAGAAGTTTTAGTGGTAGTACTTATAGAAAAATGCAGTGTTCTACTTCAAAATAAACTATCATAAAAATTTGGTGACCTAAGTAGTTTTACAATTCATGCACTTTGGGAGGACTATAGTTTGAAAAAGCACTTTGTGATTCTAGAGCTTCAATAAATTTGATGTCATTTTCTATCTTCAAAAAATTGAATCTTGGTGAATAAAAAAATACAAGTATTTCTCTTCCGTTTGCAGATCAAAGTATCAAGACACCTAAGGGAATAATTTAAAATATACTTGTAAGAGTAGATAAGTTTATTTTCCTGTGGATTTTATAATACTTGAAATGAAGAAATGTTATGATGAACCGATAATTTTGGGCAGACCCTTTTTTTCACAGGTAAAGCAATCATAGATGTCCATCACGAGCAACTAATTTTGAGAGTTGATAAAGAACGTGTCACGACCTAACTTTCCCTCCGTTCAGGTATCGTGATGGCACCTAATATTAGGGACTAGGTAAGCCTAACGTATACTAAAATATAACAATAATAAATGAAATTTAACAATCTCGAAGCAGAAATCTCTACAAAATTTATAATTTCCAAAATCCGATAGTACAAGTCATAAGCTCTACAAAGTTTCCTACAACTTCTAAACGCAACCGCATGGAAATAAGTACAATAGTGTGAATATGCAATAGGAAGGCGACTCCGAAGCCTGCGAACGCAGCAGCAGGGCTACCTTGAGTCTCCTCGGCATGAATTCGCATAGCTACTATCGAACAATACCTGAAGCTGCACAAAAAAAAGTGCAGAAGTATAGTATGAGCACACCACATCGATGCCCAACAAGTATCAAGACGAACCTCGATGGAGTAAGTGACGAGGAACAGTCGAGATACCTACTGGTCTAGAAAACTGAACATGTATAAATATAGAAACAACTGAACATAATATCTATATAAAGACTACACGATATGGCTAACAACGCAGTAATTTCAATAAGGTAGGAAAGAGCAAGTAACAGTGGAACACCATAATAAGAACACAGAAAGTGAACGGAAATACTCCAATGAGTTCATGCATACAAAAATTACCCAAATATAAGGTCAAATTCCCAATCAAAAGTCAAATTCTAGGGCTGAAAATTTTCTTCCAACTTTTCCCCAATTTTCATCTCCAATCCGAATTAAATGATGAAACTGACTATAGATTGATGGAATATAACTAGAAAGGGTTAAAGAATTGTTACCCAATGATCTCCTCCTCAATTTCCTCTCAAAATCGCCCTCTCCTGAGATCCAAATCGAATTTCCAACTCTTGAAACTATACTCTCAAAATTTCATATTTCTGCCCAGTTGTTTCCGCATTTACGACTTTTCACTTAAGGCCCAGATTTCCGCATCTGCGGCTATCCTTTCACAGATGCGGGGCCGCTTCTGCGGTCCCTACTGCCTTTCCTCCTTTTCCGCTTCTGTGGTAGATCTTCCACTTCTGCGGCTCCGCACCTGCGGTCCCACACTCGTAGGTGCGGTTATGACAGAAGAACAGCTGAAGCTGCAACTCCAAAGTCCCAAAATCTCTCTATCAACCATCCGAAATCATCTCGAGGCCCCCGAGACCTCAACCAAACCTACCAACGTATCCCATAACTCCATTCAAACTTGTTCCAACCTTCGAAATACTCAAAACAACATTAAAACACCTTTTTCATCGAATTCATGCCTAAGAATTCCAAAAACTCTAAAAATATGCTTTCGATCAAAAAGTCTAGCAAACCTCGTCCGAATGACCTGAAATTTTGCACACACGTCACATTAAACACTACGGAGCTACTCCAAATTCCGGATTTCCATTCTGACCCTCGAATCAAAATCTCACTATCGAACCAAAAACTTCAAAAACTCAACTTTCGGCATTTCAAGCCCAAATTAGCTACAGACCTCTAAAACACAATCCGAATACGCCACTAAGCCCAAAATCACCCAACAGAGATAACGGAACCATTGAATTTCCATTCTGAGGCTGTCTTTACACTATTCCAACTATGGTAAACTTTTCATCACTTAAGCTCTCATTTAGGGACTAAGTGTCCCAAAACTCTTCGAAACTCAAAACTGAATATCCCGGCAAATCAAAATAGCAGAAATAAACTCGGAGAAATAAGTTAATAGGGGATCGAGGTGTAAATTCTTAAAACGACCGGCCAGGTCATCGCAGAGATGACTCGTTATTGACGTAGAGTGCAAAGAATTGCAGAAAATAAGGAAGGTTACTTGGATCCCAGCAAAAATAGAAGGATCCGCAAGTATAAGACCTTTGGTCTAAGGGGTGAAGTGAAACTTTTCAGTAAATCTAGTTAGAGATTTGAAACCCGAATAGTTAGCATGGATATGAAAAAGAAAATTAGTTCGGTAAGAGGGAAAATTATATAATTACCACAAGGAATATGTCTAGCATGTGTAAGAAACACAAAGTGAGTAGAATGACCACCGAGCTTAGTTATTGATGATAAAATGATCACAGAAAAGCTATAAAATCATGCCTATTTATGTGTTATGAGGGTAGTGCCATTGCATGAGACTTTAAAATTTAGAGTACTTGTCAAAGACTAGTTCACAATAATACTATAAGCATTTTCAGGAAGTGCTTAAGAAGATAATCAAGTGTGGGAAGTATAACTCATGATTGAGGTAGCTAAGAGAACTCTAGTGAAAGAAGTTCACTGCTTAGCCCCGCTATGAGTTCAATTTGCGTACTCCAAAGATAGTTGAGTTGTTGTCTAAAATATGACTTGTTCCTCCTTAGTAGCCGAAATGAAGGAGAAATAGTTTGATGATCCCTACTTGTTGTAGCTAAGAAGGGGGATTCACAGGCATAAGATGATGACTTTTAAACAAGGGGGAGGTGATAGTACTTTGAACTACCATGATAGACTGTGTGTTCCAACCATAGATGGACTTAGTAAGGAGGAAAATGTTAGAATCCTATAATTCCAGTCATTCTATCCACCTAGGTTTCCCAAAGATGTATCATGATCTTAAGGAGATTTATTGGTGGAACGACATGAAAAAGAAAGTTGCAGACTTTGTGGCCAAGTGTTTTAATTGTCAGCGAGTGATAGTCGAGCAGCAGAAAGCCAAGTGTTTATCTCATAACACACACATCCTTTAGTGGATATGGTAAATATGGACCTTATAATAGGATTATCTCGCTCATTTTGAAAGCATGATTTTATGGGCAAAGGTGTATACTGCCAATTAGTTGGTCCGAAGTTGGCAAAGCAGAGTTGTTGGGACCAGATTTAGTCAATCGATCTATGGAGAAAGTCAAGTTGATTCAAGAGCATTTGAAAACAGCTCAGAGTCGCCAAAATTCTTATTCGAACATGTAACATAGAGACCTAGTGTAACGATCCGACCAGTCATTTTGAGCTTTTGCACTTTGATTGCCAGTTCTTAGGCATGACTTGCCCTGTGTAAGGTATTATGATTGATGTAGATTGTTGGTTTTAGTTTTCAGGAAAATCGGAATGAATTTAAAAGAACAGTCTCAGATGAAAGCTTTGAATTTGAAAGGTTTGACCAAGAGTTGACTTATTTGTATATGAGCTCGGAACGGAATTTTTATGATTTGGTTAGCTTAGTTGGGTGATTTATGACTTAGGAGCATGATCGGAATTGGTTTTGGAGGTCCTAAATAGAACTAGGCTTGAATTGGCGAAGTTGAGATTTTGGCAATTTCCGGTTGGTAGGTGAGATTTTGATCCGGTAGTGAGAATGGAATTCCGAGAGTTGAAGTAGCTTTGTTATGTCAATTGGGATGTGTGTGCAAAATTTCAGTTCATTCGGACGTGGTTTGGTTGAGTTTTTGACCAAAAACGTATTTTGGAAGTTTTTAGAAAACTCAGGCTTGAATTCGATGAGTTTCGGGAAATTTGATATAGTTTAAGGTGTTTTGATGACTGGAACAAGTTCTAATGATGTTATGGGTTATGTTGGTAGGTTTGGTTGAGGTCTTGAGGGCCTCAGGTGTGTTTCGGGAGGTTAAACGGATCAATTTCATGTTTTGAGAACTTCAGAAATTGCAGGTTTCAGTTGCAGGCATTTTGGCCTTCGCGTTCGTGAAGGGGATCTCACGTTCGCGAAGGGCCGGGGTTCGTAAGCATCACGTTTATGAGGGTCCATGCCGCGTTCACGAAGGTTTGTGAGAGGACCGTATCGCGTTTGTGAGGGTGTATACGCGATCGCGTAGGAGGAATTGGGTCTGATGGTCAGTTAGTCATCGCATTCGCGAAGGTCAAGGCTATGGATGCACTGTGTTCGCGACTGGCATGTCGTGTTCGCGTAGGGTAAAGTTGGTCAACGAAATTTTTGTGCTATGCGTTCGCGGGTGGTTGACCGCGTCCGCGAAGAAGGTAAGTCAGGCATGGGCAGAATGTTTTTAAGTCGTCTTGTCCGCGATTTTGGGACTATTTTCACCCATGGCTGCATGTTTTTGGAGATTTTTGAAGGAAATTAAAGAGGGATTCAAGAGGAATCGACTTGAGGTAAGAATCTTGATCTTAAAACTCGATTATATTGTGAAATCCACCTAGAAATTCATGGAAAACTAAGCCTAGAATTGAAGAACTAGGGCTTGAGAAATTGGACTTTTGATTTGGGATTTGAAGGACCATTTGGGGTCGGATTTGAGAACTTTTGATATGTATGCACTCGTGAGGAGATAATGAATCTAATGATGTGAAAATTTCTGAGTTTTGAGAAGTGGGCCCAGGGCTCGGGTTTTGCAAATTTCGGGATTTTTGATATTTTTCGATCATTTTCGCTTGGGCTATGTTCCCTTAGCATATTTTGATGTATTCGTTCTAATTTTGGATAGATTCGACGCGCATGGAGGCTGATTCGAGGGGCAAAGGCATCGCGAGCTAGAGTTGTAGCCGGTTCGAGGTAAGTAGTGATTGTAAATGCTGTTCTGAGGGTTTGGAACCCCGGATTACACATCGTTGTGCTATGTTGAGGTGACTTACACGCTAGATGACGAGCGTGTGGTAGAGCACCGCTGGGGATTGTGACTTAGTCCATTCCGAACGATTATTTTAATGCGTAATTGATAGTTAATTGTTTGATGTTATTATATTTTGGGTTGTATGCCATGTTTGGGGCCTTGTACCGACCTGCTGAGACCCTTAGGGACACTTCCACTATTTTTCCTCACTCTATTTGTTTTGAAAGCATATCCTCAGTTGTGTTTTACCTGTTTATTGTTTAAACCTGGTTTACTTTATTTCTTAAAAATATGAAAACTGTTTGGGCCGATTTCCCTGTTTTACTGATGGTCCGAGTGATCATGAGGTTGATAACTGAGATAGACCGAGAGTCTGATTGTGAGGTTAATGACTGAGAGAGGCCGATAGCCTGTTTGTGAGGATTATATAGTTATGGATCGGGCTGTATGCCGCATATATATATATATATATATATGTGTGTGTGTGTGTGTGTGTATGGATCGGGCTGCACGTCGCAGCTATACTTATATGGATCGGGCTGCATGCCGCAGTGATATGTTGGATCGAGTTGCACGCCGCAACGATATAGCGCTTGGGCTGTAGGAGCCCCTCCAGAGTCTGCACACCCAC
Organism: Nicotiana sylvestris; assembly: GCF_000393655.2. NCBI lineage: Eukaryota > Viridiplantae > Streptophyta > Magnoliopsida > Solanales > Solanaceae > Nicotiana > Nicotiana sylvestris. Next base: position 96,570,383 of record NC_091058.1, read on the forward strand.
AGTGAGCGCTGTCGACAAAATATATGGATCGGGCTGCACGCCGCAGCGATATATGGATCGGGCTGTGTGCTGCAATGGTTACTATATGGTACCTATTGAGTGTGAGTGCTGAGTGTGAGCGCTGATTGGTAAGAGTTGAGTCACGAGTGACTGAGAGTCTTGCCCGAGGGGCGATAGATATATACATGCACATGAGTGATGCTTTGCCTGAGGGGCCTGTTTATGAACTTATTGATTTTCTGATACATAGAATCTCATCTTCTGGTTTTTGAAAGCATATCCTCAGTCGTGTTTTACCTATTTATTATTTAAATCTGGTTTATCACTTTATTTCTTAAAAATATGAAAACTGTTTAGGCCGATTTCCCTATTTTACTGATGGTCCGAGTGATCGTGAGGTTGATGACTGAGATAGACCGAGAGTCTGATTGTAAGGTTAATGACTGAGAGAGGCTGAGAGCCTGGTTGTGAGGATTATATAGTTATGTATCGGGATGCACGCCGCGTCAATATATATATATATATATATATATGTGTGTGTGTGTGTGTGTGTGTGTGTGTGTGTGTATGGATCGGGCTGTACGCCACAACGATACTTATATGGATCGGGCTGCACACCGCAACAATATGTTGGATCGGCCTGCACGCCACATCGATATAGCGCTTGGGCTGTAGGAGCCCCTCCAGAGTCTGCACACCCCCAGTGAGCACCGTCGACGAGATATATGGATCAAGCTGTACGCCGTAGCGATATATAGATCGGGCTGCACCCCGCAGCGATATATGGATCGGGCTGCGCACCGCAACGGTTACTATATGGTACTTATTGAGTGTGACTGCTGAGTGTGAGCGCTGATTGGTAAGAGTTGAGACGAATGACTGAGAGGCTTGCCCGAGGGGCGATAGATATATACATGCACATGAGTGATGCTTTGCCTGAGGGGCCTGTTTGTGAACTTATTGATTTTCACTCCTCTTTAAAATGAGTTTCTATCGAATATGTTGATTTATTGACTATTTTCACTCATCTTTATATTGAGCCTCTATTGAAAGTGTTGAACAAATGTTTTAAAACAACTTTCATTTAAGCTGGGGTTCATGAGATGTTCAGAATTTAATCACTGATTTGGCTTTGTTATTTCTACTGAGATTTTCATGTTATGAGGTGTTTATGATTCCTGTTTTGCCCGAGGGGCTGTTTACGAACTATATTTTGCCCGATGGGCCGATTATGGTTTTTCATCTCTTTTATTATAGATGGTATTGAACCCTTACTGAAACTGTCGGAAAGCATTTTCAAATTATTTTTACCAAAAGGCTGGATTTTAATAAGACGATCGACTCGTATTCTGAATTAGCAGCCTGTGTGCTTATTGAGTTATCATGAATGTGGATTCATTGTTTCCTACTGCCCAGTCTTTATTTACTCTTATTACTTACTAGGTTGGGGTACTCATATAACTCCCTGCACCTCGTGTGCAGATTCAGGTATTTCAGAACCCGGTAGTGGGCATTGATTGCTTAGACACGGAGTCATCAGAGTTAGCAAGGTGGCTGCACGACGTTCGCAGCACTGTTTCTTCATCTCATTTCCATTTCTGTACTTAGTACACTATTGTATTCGAACCTTGGTAGATGCTCATGACTAGTGACACCCCGATATCGGGCTAGTGTAATTATTTCGCATTGTTCTTTTAAATGTTCATTATGAGATTAATGGTTTATAAATGGTATAAAAACCACTTTTAAATGGAAAATGTTTGATTTGAGAATTGTGTCGGCTGGCCTTGTCTTCATGAGAGGCGCCATCACGATCGAGTCCGGTTTGGGGTCGTGACACCTAGAGTTTCAAGTTGATGATTGGGTGTTTCTAAAAGTTTCGCCTATGAAAGGTGTTATAAGATTTGGGAACAAAAGGAAAGTTCAATCCCAGATACATCGGCCCATATAGGATCCTATGAAGGATCGGGTAAGTGGATTATGAGTTAGAATTTCCACCATAATTAGTGATTGTACACCAGTATTTCACGTGTCACGTTATAACATTCAAGTTTCCAGTATTCAAATCTCATGTCACGATATTTGTGTTTCCAGTTTTCAAATCTCATGTCATGACATTTATGTTTCCAGTATTCAGATCTCATGTTAGAACATTCAAGTCAGTTTAGTACTCAGATACTCATGTCAGTCCAGTACTTAGATATTCATGCCAGCTTAATACTCAGATATTGATGAGAGTTCAGTGAGCAGATATTCATGTCAATTTAACACTCGATTATTCGTGCCAGTTCAGTATTCATATATTCATGTTAGTTAAGAATTCACGTGCCCATAATAAACAAGTATTCATGTATATGTATCATGTTATGCGTATTATTATACCCTATGGAGCTAGTGTTATGCTCTGTTAGCTGGTCGGTGATTTGGAGAAATGTCAAAGGTATCTAACCTTCTCATTCAGACCTTATAATACAATCTCCATGCCTTTCAGTGTTTAGCAAGTTTAGTAGCCATTCAGTCTAGTACCTATTCAGTTCAGTATCTCATCAGTTCCGTGACCATGTATTCATTTAGTTTAGTATGCAAGTGTAAATGAATGTTCATGTTCCCACCAGACCCATTTAAGGTCCCGAGATAGCCGAAGATACAGCAAGGACAATCATTCAAGGATGAATGATCCCAAGGGAGAGATAATGTAACACCCCGTAAATTTGAATCGGCTGTGGATGCATTAAATGAGTATTAACGTGATGGTAATCAAATTGTTATGATAATAAGTGTACGAGACATATCATAAGTGATTTAGTGTCTAAGGAGAGACCTAAGTCTAAGCCAAGTTGGAAAACTACATAAAAGACTAAATTTCCAAATGGGTAAGCATAAGACCATACTTTCAACGAGCATATCTATAGATATATAAGGTTTTAGATGATGAAAAACCTAAAAAATGAAAAGTCTTTGATTCTAGTTTTTAACGCTTCAAACCATTCATCATTTGGACTTTCCTACAAGAAGTTATGACAAAATTATCAAAAACTGGCAGAGGACTGCGCGGATGCGAAACATCAGAGGCCGCGTCCGAAAAGAGGGGCTGGCAGTGAAGTGCTGCCATAGCATCTGAGCTCATGAGCGGAGGACTGCTTGGATGCGAAGCATCCATGTCTGCGTCCGAAATCTGGGCTTATAAATACAATTTCGGGATTCATTTTTCCCATTTTATTTGGACGATCCTTGGGGTTCTTATTCACTCACTCAAGAGCACCAACTCCTAGCCTCTTCAAGGTAAGCAACCCCTATTATCTTGGTGTAAAATTCCATCATTTCTACACTAGTATTGATGAAATTTACACATAAAATACTTAGATCTTCAAGAAATTTCTTCGAGAACTCAAAGGAGGGTTTTGCAAGATTTCTTCCAAAAAGGTAATCCTATACCGTTAGACTTACATGTATGGATTTATTAAGGGAATATGAGTATGAATATGTAATAGAACTCTTGGTATGGTGATTGGAAGCCATAAGTTCCCAATTTAATTACATAATTATAGTAGAGATTGAAAGATGATTATTTAATGGAATTTTATTGGTTGGGTGTGGATGGATGGTCATATATGTGATGTTGGAAGTTATAAATTGGTTAATCATGATGGTGGGATAAATTGTTGATGATGGTGGTAGTTAGATGAACTAATTATATGGTGATGAGATGTAGAGATTTATGCCTACAAGATGTTTGATAATATGACTCAATGGCTTAATTTATGAAATTTATTACTAATATTGGGTTCCATTGGATGTTGCTATTGTAGATTGAAGGTTTTTAGTATTGTGGATCATTGTAGTATCACTAAAGGGCGAAATTGAGGTTTGTGAGGCTAATTCTCTTTATGTTTGGGAATGTTTCTGATTTTCCCTACGTCCCATCCTTTATGACTACTACGAGTTTCCTCATAAAGTAATTAGGTCTTAGTTCCATGAATTGTTGTAGAACTTCTATTCTCTAGCTTCATAACTCGTTCATAACTTTCATTCTGAACATTTTGAGCTTAGTGTGTATTCAACATAGACTTGGATTTGATGCCCTGAGTCTCAGTATTGATTACTCAGTATATAATAAACAATCAAAGTTTCAGTGTTCATAATCAATTCAAGAATTCATGTCTCAGTCTAGTCTTATTCAGTATTTCAGTATTATGTAACTCAGTGTGATTCATCATTTCAGCATCATGTATTGCAGTATGATTTTCAGTTTTTGATTTTAAATCCCTGAATGTTGAACACCTATATTTGGGCCTGAGGCCGCAGTTTATGCTTTATGAATTTTAGGCCCGAGACCGCAATTTTGTATATGTATACTTGGGCCCAAGGCCGCATTTTGTGCACAGATATATTGGGCCTGAGGCCGTAGTTTAATATATAGATAAATAGGTTATTCATTATTCAGAAGAGGGAGTATTCATATCTTTACTTCCTTTGTTCAGTTCAATTATTAGTTATCAGTTATCATTTCAGTTTTAGATTCAAGAGTTATAATTTCAGTTATCAATTATCAATTCTCAGTTATCAGCTTAGTTTCATTTTCAACATTTATAATTCTTTCTTTCAGTTGCTTTACATACCAGTGCAATTCAAATGTACTGATGTCCCTTTTTGCCCGGGGCCTGCATCTCACGAAGCAGGTAATAATTTACAGGTTGGCGATTCAGAGCGCTCGGATTCTCGTATTAGCTATTGGTGATCCCTAGTTCTTTCGGAGCATTATAATTTCCTTACAGTCTTCAGTATTTTTAGACAATCAATGTTTTTAGTACTTTATTAGAGGCTTCATAGACAAGAGTAATAGATAGACAGAGTCGCATGCTTTTTATATTAAGCTATTTTGGCTGCAAATATGTTTCAGAATTGTATTAGTATTTCCGCACTTTGATCTATATCATCTAGACTTTCAATATATCAGCATGTGTTAGTTTATCTTCCACATTCACTATGTTATGATGTTACATGTTGATCCAGCCAGCCAGTTGATTCGCTCGGTCATAGTAGTCAGGCTCTGGGTGCCGTGTTACGTCCAGGCCCAGGTTCAGGGCGTGACAGGGAGTACTAGAATTTGACTGAGTAGGTGCTGAAAAATCCTATACACATTGGTCTCGTCAATTTTTTGGCACTGTTGTCGGTGATTGGTACAAATCTATTTCAGATTAAAATATTTTATTGCTAATTTGGGAATTTACTATGAGTATTGTTATTTTTGTTATCAGTATTTACTAAATACTACTACTGTAACTAATACTATTACAAGTGCTAACGTCCTATATAAATGTTATTACCTCAATCCTTCGTATCGTCATTATAACATACCAGTCATTGCTATTAATACTAGTACTACTTTTCACTATATTCTATAATAGTATTATATTATTATTTTTCATCGTTAGTTGCTTTTACTACTTACTAATTTTGTCTTTACTTACTGATTACATGTATTAATAATTATATAGTATTGATATAATTACTATTATTGTATACTACTAATAATAATAACATTATCGTACTACTGTTTTTACTTAATCGCTTATTATTTTTGTTATTTTTGTAATTTTCTTTGTCCTTGTTATTCATCATTTTTTTAAAATTATTTTCTTTTAAGTACTACTACTACTTCCACTTTAGGAATTAAGTTAAATTTTTTTAAAAAATTTCAGGTTGTTTATGACCCGCTTTTCTATAAAAGAGTTGGCTAACTACGATCCTGAAATTGAAAAATCTTTTCGATCACGCAGGAAAGGAAAAACCTCATCTTCTCGAAGCATAGTTTGGGAAGGAATGGAGAACCAAGAAGTAGAAGAGTGCAACCCACTGGAAATTCCACCACCAGTCCATATAGAGGATCAGTTTGATGAAGTGCTGTCAAGGCCAACAAACAGAATCCTAAGGGATTATGCTAGACCAGACAACTTCAACTGTGAATCTAATATCAGGAAACTCACAGTTGTAGCCAACAACTTTGAAATCAGGACCGCCCTGATTCAAACAATTCAATAATATTGTATCTTCACTGGAGATTGAAGTGAAGATCCATACAATCATTTAATTAATTTTCTGAAACTTGTTGAAACTGCTAAGTATAATGGAGTATCTCCTAAAGGAATCAAGTTAAGGCTATTTCCTTTTTCTTTAAAAGGAGATGCCAAGATTTAGTTGTGAAGTTTGCCTCAAGGATATATTACCATATGGGTTCAGATGACTCAAATTTTTTTGAACAAATATTTATCTCCTACTAAAACTATAAATTTAAGATAAGACACATCTAATTTCTTGCAGACTGACACTGAGTCAATATATCAAGGTTGGGAAAGATTAAAGGCAATACAAATAAAATGTCCACACCATGATATGTATGAACATATGCAGTTGTATATTTTTATCACGGGTTAAAATCCTCTTCTAGAAATGTGATAGATGCAGTTAAATAAAATTTATGAGAATGCCATCCAATGACCATCTAAGCGTGTAATCATCATAAAGTTTGCTATAGTAAATCAGGCAGACGCTTTTAATACACTAACACAAAAAATATTTTCTTTGATACAAAAGTTTGAATCTTTTCAGGTGAATACACAATAAGTAAGCCAGTTTGAGGCTTGTGACTTGTGTGGAGAAAGCCATCAGAACCATGAATGTCAAGCAACAAATCACAATGATGAACATGTCAATGTCATCGGTTACAAGCAATATCCTTTTGGAAGTCCAATGCCACATAATCATCCAGGTTTTCAGTGGAGCAATCCAAATGGTGCTGAAAACTCTCAAAACTTCCAGAAGCAACAAGTATAAGGTCCACCTAGATACTAAAATCCAAACTGTGGTCAATCAAACTTCAGACCTTATCAGCAAGCAACTCCATATCAGCAAAAGCCTCAACAAGACCATCCTAGTCTTGATGACCTTTTGGACAAATACATTAAGGTCACTGATGAAAAGATGGAGAGCCAAAATTCATCCCTCAAAAATCTGGAAATTCAGTTGAGCCAATTAGTATCTCTTGTACTAGAAAAGATTCAGGGTCCCTTACCAAGCAATACAGAGAAAACTCCAAAAGAGCACCTTAAGGCCATCACCTTTCGGTCAGGTAAGGAACTTGATGAACTTGTGGAGAAAAACAATAAAAGAACTAACCAGAACAACAGGTAGACAAGGGTAAGAATGTTGAAACCCATCTGAACCATCAGAGGAGAAAGAAGTCAAGAAAAAAAGAAAAGAATAAAGAAAAATTGACTCCTCTCCCTGTGACAATTCCTTTTTCACAAAATATGAAAAGAGAAAAGTTTGATAGTCAAATTATAAAAATTTTGGAGATTTTAGAACAAATTCACATCAATATTTCATTCTCTGATGCTTTATTGCAAATGCCTTCATATGCCAAATTTTTAAAAGAAATTTTGTCAAGTAAAAAAAAAAATTGAAAGAAGTTTTAGTGGTAGTACTTATAGAAAAATGCAGTGTTCTACTTCAAAATAAGCTATCATAAAAATTTGGTGACCTAAGTAGTTTTACAATTCATGCACTTTGGGAGGACTATAGTTTGAAAAAGCACTTTGTGATTCTAGAGCTTCAATAAATTTGATGTCATTTTCTATCTTCAAAAAATTGAATCTTGGTGAATAAAAAAATACAAGTATTTCTCTTCCGTTTGCAGATCAAAGTATCAAGACACCTAAGGGAATAATTTAAAATATACTTGTAAGAGTAGATAAGTTTATTTTCCTGTGGATTTTATAATACTTGAAATGAAGAAATGTTATGATGAACCGATAATTTTGGGCAGACCCTTTTTTTCACAGGTAAAGCAATCATAGATGTCCATCACGGGCAACTAATTTTGAGAGTTGATAAAGAACGTGTCACGACCTAACTTTCCCTCCGTTCAGGTATCGTGATGGCACCTAATATTAGGGACTAGGTAAGCCTAACGTATACTAAAATATAACAATAATAAATGAAATTTAACAATCTCGAAGCAGAAATCTCTACAAAATTTATAATTTCCAAAACCCGATAGTACAAGTCATAAGCTCTACAAAGTTTCCTACAACTTCTAAACGCAACCGCATGGAAATAAGTACAATAGTGTGAATATGCAATAGGAAGGCGACTCCGAAGCCTGCGAACGCAGCAGCAGGGCTACCTTGAGTCTCCTCGGCATGAATTCGCATAGCTACTATCGAACAATACCTGAAGCTGCACAAAAAAAAGTGCAGAAGTATAGTATTAGCACACCACAGCGATGCCCAACAAGTATCAAGACGAACCTCGATGGAGTAAGTGACGAGGAACAGTCGAGATACCTACTGGTCTAGAAAACTGAACATGTATAAATATAGAAACAACATAACATAATATCTATATAAAGACTACACGATATGGCTAACAACGCAGTAATTTCAATAAGGTAGGAAAGAGCAAGTAACAGTGGAACACCATAATAAGAACACAGAAAGTGAACGGAAATACAACCCAAATCCGAAATGACAAATACAACAAAGACAAGTCATAACTCAGCAGATACGACAATTCCCACATTGTGGTCTTAGCTAGCAACTTCAATCAATTAGTCAAATTCCTCAAGTGATAAAAATGTTTCGAAATATACTTCGTTCAAATAAATATTTTCCAAAAATAGTTCTCTCAAAGTAAATACCTTTCGAATATAATCTTCTTAAATAAATAACCTTCGAATATAAGCCACCCTATGACATCTCATCTCATAATCATACAATACAGGTCTCAATATCGGAACCCTAACACTTGGCATCCTATGCCCTCATCACACCACATAATCATACTAACAACTCACGTGCCAAATAGAGCCATTCTCACATGGAAGAAATAAACAAGGGTGTGTGTCTATACTCGACAATACCAAGAAGCCTCATATCCGATAAGGGTGCTAAGCCACATTGTCACGACCCATATTTTCCACCCTCGGGAGTCTTGACGGCGCCTACTAATGTGAGCTAGGCAAGCCAATCCTCTAAACCAATTAATTCATTATCCAATTATTTCCTTTTTGCAAACATAAAGCGATAACGTATAAACAATGGAAGTTTAAATTTAAGCGGAAGAAAACAATAAAATAGCTGAAAGCCGTATCTATTACAAGTGATTAAAACTTAATTGCCCACAACCTGGTGTTACATTGTCACAGACGGTCTAAGATTTACAGCATACAAAGTCTGAAGAAAATTATCAATACACTGTTTCTGAATTTAAGGAAGATGAAATAGGGAATAAGGGATAAAGGGAGATGCCAAGGCCTGCGGAAGCCTGCAGGACTACCTTGATATTCTGTGTGTGTATGGATCGGGCTGTACGCCACAACGATACTTATATGGATCGGGCTGCACACCGCAACAATATGTCGGATCGGCCTGCACGCCACATCGATATAGCGCTTGGGCTGTAGGAGCCCCTCCAGAGTCTGCACACCCCCAGTGAGCACCGTCGACGAGATATATGGATCAAGCTGCACGCCGTAGCGATATATGGATCGGGCTGCACCCCGCATCGATATATGGATCGGGCTGCACACCGCAACGGTTACTATATGGTACTTATTGAGTGTGACTGCTGAGTGTGAGCGTTGATTGGTAAGAGTTGAGACGAATGACTGAGAGGCTTGCCCGAGGGGCGATAGATATATACATGCACATGAGTGATGCTTTGCCTGAGGGGCCTGTTTATGAACTTATTGATTTTCACTCCTCTTTAAAATGAGTTTCTATCGAATATGTTGATTTATTGACTATTTTCACTCATCTTTATATTGAGCCTCTATTGAAAGTGTTGAACAAATGTTTTAAAACAACTTTCATTTAAGCTGGGGTTCATGAGATGTTCAGAATTTAATCACTGATTTGGCTTTGTTATTTCTACTGAGATTTTCATGTTATGAGGTGTTTATGATTCCTGTTTTGCCCGAGGGGCTGTTTACGAACTATATTTTGCCCGATGGGCCGATTATGGTTTTTCATCTCTTTTATTATAAATGGTATTGAACCCTTACTGAAACTGTCGGAAAGCATTTTCAAATTATTTTTACCAAAAGGCTGGATTTTAATAAGACGATCGACTCGTATTCTGAATTAGCAGCCTGTGTGCTTATTGAGTTATCATGAATGTGGATTCATTGTTTCCTACTGCCCAGTCTTTATTTAATCTTATTACTTACTAGGTTGGGGTACTCATATAACTCCCTGCACCTCGTGTGCAGATTCAGGTATTTCAGAACCCGGTAGTGGGCATTGATTGCTTAGACACGGAGTCATCAGAGTTAGCAAGGTGGCTGCACGACGTTCGTAGCACTGTTTCTTCATCTCATTTCCATTTCTGTACTTAGTACACTATTGTATTCAGACCTTGGTAGATGCTCATGACTAGTGACACCCCGATATCGGGCTAGTGTAATTATTTCGCATTGTTCTTTTAAATGTTCATTATGAGATTAATGGTTTATAAATGGTATAAAAACCACTTTTAAATGGAAAATGTTTGATTTGAGAATTGTGTCGGCTGGCCTTGTCTTCATGAGAGGCACCATCACGATCGAGTCCGGTTTAGGGCCGTGACACCTAGAGTTTCAAGTTGATGATTGGGTGTTTCTAAAAGTTTCGCCTATGAAAGGTGTTATAAGATTTGGGAACAAAAGGAAAGTTCAATCCCAGATACATCGGCCCATATAGGATCCTATGAAGGATCGGGTAAGTGGATTATGAGTTAGAATTTCCACCATAATTAGTGATTGTACACCAGTATTTCACGTGTCATGTTATAACATTCAAGTTTCCAGTATTCAAATCTCATGTCACGATATTTGTGTTTCCAATTTTCAAATCTCATGTCATGACATTTATGTTTCCAGTATTCAGATCTCATGTTAGAACATTCAAGTCAGTTTAGTACTCAGATACTCATGTCAGTCCAGTACTCAGATATTCATGCCAGCTTAATACTCGGATATTGATGTGAGTTCAGTGAGCAGATATTCATGTCAGTTTAACACTCGATTATTCGTGCCAGTTCAGTATTCATATATTCATGTTAGTTTAGAATTCACGTGCCCATAACAAACAAGTATTCATGTATATGTATCATGTTATGCGTATTATTATACCCTATGGAGCTAGTGTTATGCTCTGTTAGCTGGTCGGTGATTTGGAGAAATGTCGAAGGTATCTAACCTTCTCATTCAGACCTTATAATACAATCTCCATGCCTTTCAGTGTTTAGCAAGTTTAGTAGCCATTCAGTCTAGTACCTATTCAGTTCAGTATCTCATCAGTTCCGTGACCATGTATTCATTCAGTTTAGTATGCAAGTGTAAATGAATGTTCATGTTCCCACCAGACCCATTTAAGGTCCCGAGATAGCCGAAGATACAGCAAGGACAATCATTCGAGGATGAATGATCCCAATGGAGAGATAATGTAACACCCCGTAAATTTGAATCGGCTGTGGATGCATTAAATGAGTATTAGCGTGATGGTAATCAAATTGTTATGATAATAAGTGTACGCGACATATCATAAGTGATTTAGTGTCTAAGGAGAGACCTAAGTCTAAGCCAAGTTGGAAAACTACATAAAAGACTAAATTTCCAAATGGGTAAGCATAAGACCATACTTTCAACGAGCATATCTATAGATATATAAGGTTTTAGATGATGAAAAACCTAAAAAATGAAAAGTCTTTGATTCTAGTTTTTAACGCTTCAAACCATTCATCATTTGGACTTTCCTACAAGAAGTTATGACAAAATTATCAAAAACTGGCAGAGGACTGCGCGGATGCGAAACATCAGAGGCCGCGTCCGAAAAGAGGGGCTGGCAGTGAAGTGCTGCCATAGCATCTGAGCTCATGAGCGGAGGACTTCTTGGATGCGAAGCATCCATGTCTGCGTCCGAAATCTGGGCTTATAAATACAATTTCGGGATTCATTTTTCCCATTTTATTTGGACGATCCTTGGGGTTCTTATTCACTCACTTAAGAGTACCAACTCCTAGCCTCTTCAAGGTAAGCAACCCCTATTATCTTGGTGTAAAATTCCATCATTTCTACACTAGTATTGATGAAATTTACACATAAAATACTTAGATCTTCAAGAAATTTCTTCGAGAACTCAAAGGAGGGTTTTGCAAGATTTCTTCCAAAAAGGTAATCCTATACCGTTAGACTTACATGTATGGATTTATTAAGGGAATATGAGTATGAATATGTAATAGAACTCTTGGTATGGTGATTGGAAGACATAAGTTCCCAATTTAATTACATAATTATAGTAGAGATTGAAAGATGATTATTTAATGGAATTTTATTGGTTGGGTGTGGATGGATGGTCATATATGTGATGTTGGAAGTTATAAATTGGTTAATCATGATGGTGGGATACATTGTTGATGATGGTGGTAGTTAGATGAACTAATTATATGGTGATGAGATGTAGAGATTTATGCCTACAAGATGTTTGATAATATGACTCAATGGCTTAATTTATGAAATTTATTACTAATATTGGGTTCCATTGGATGTTGCTATTGTAGATTGAAGGTTTTTAGTATTGTGGATCATTGTAGTATCACTAAAGGGCGAAATTGAGGTTTGTGAGGCTAATTCTCTTTATGTTTGGGAATGTTTCTGATTTTCCCTACGTCCCATCCTTTATGACTACTACGAGTTTCCTCATAAAGTAATTAGGTCTTAGTTCCATGAATTGTTGTAGAACTTCTATTCTCTAGCTTCATAACTCGTTCATAACTTTCATTCTGAACATTTTGAGCTTAGTGTGTATTCAACATAGACTTGGATTTGATGCCCTGAGTCTCAGTATTGATTACTCAGTATATAATAAACAATCAAAGTTTCAGTGTTCATAATCAATTCAAGAATTCATGTCTCTGTCTAGTCTTATTCAGTATTTCAGTATTATGTAACTCAGTGTGATTCATCATTTCAGTATCATGTATTGCAGTATGATTTTCAGTTTTTGATTTTAAATCCCTGAATGTTGAACACCTATATTTGGGCCTGAGGCCGCAGTTTATGCTTTATGAATTTTAGGCCCGAGACCGCAATTTTGTATATGTATACTTGGGCCCAAGGCCGCATTTTGTGCACAGATATATTGGGCCTGAGGCCGTAGTTTAATATATAGATAAACAGGTTATTCATTATTCAGAAGAGGGAGTATTCATATCTTTACTTCCTTTGTGCAGTTCAATTATTAGTTATCAGTTATCATTTCAGTTTCAGATTCAAGAGTTATAATTTCAGTTATCAATTATCAATTCTCAGTTATCAGCTTAGTTTCATTTTCAACATTTATAATTCTTTCTTTCAGTTGCTTTACATACCAGTGCAATTCAAATGTACTGATGTCCCTTTTTGCCCGGGGCCTGCATCTCACGATGCAGGTAATAATTTACAGGTTGGCGATTCAGAGCGCTCGGATTCTCGTACTAGCTATTGGTGATCCCTAGTTCTTTCGGAGCATTATAATTTCCTTACAGTCTTCAGTATTTTTAGACAATCAATGTTTTTAGTACTTTATTAGAGGCTTCATAGACAAGAGTAATAGATAGACAGAGTCGCAGGCTTTTTATATTAAGCTATTTTGGCTGCAAATATGTTTCAGAATTGTATTAGTATTTCCGCACTTTGATCTATATCATCTAGACTTTCAATATATCAGCATGTATTAGTTTATCTTCCACATTCAGTATGTTATGATGTTACATGTTGATCCAGCCAGCCAGTTGATTCGCTCGGTCATAGTAGTCAGGCTCTGGGTGCCGTGTTACGTCCAGTCCCAGGTTCAGGGCGTGACAGGGAGTACTAGAATTTGACTGAGTAGATGCTGAAAAATCCTATACACATTGGTCTCGTCAATTTTTTGGCACTGTTGTCGGTGATTGGTACAAATCTATTTCAGATTAAAATATTTTATTGCTAATTTGGGAATTTACTATGAGTATTGTTATTTTTGTTATCAGTATTTACTAAATACTACTACTGTAACTAATACTATTACAAGTGCTAACGTCCTATATAAATGTTATTACCTCAATCCTTCGTATCGTCATTATAACATATCAGTCATTGCTATTAATACTAGTACTACTTTTCACTATATTCTATAATAGTATTATATTATTATTTTTCATCGTTAGTTGCTTTTACTACTTACTAATTTTGTCTTTACTTACTGATTACATGTATTAATAATTATATAGTATTGATATAATTACTATTATTGTATACTACTAATAATAATAACATTATCGTACTACTGTTTTTACTTAATCGCTTATTATTTTTGTCATTTTTGTAATTTTCTTTGTCCTTGTTATTCATCATTTTTTTAAAATTATTTTCTTTTAAGTACTACTACTACTTCCACTTTAGGAATTAAGTTAAATTTTTTTTAAAAAATTTCAGGTTGTTTATGACCCGTTTTTCTATAAAAGAGTTGGCTAACTACGATCCTGAAATTGAAAAATCTTTTCGATCACGCAGGAAAGGAAAAACCTCATCTTCTCGAAGCATAGTTTGTGAAGGAATGGAGAACCAAGAAGTAGAAGAGTGCAACCCACTGGAAATTCCACCACCAGTCCATATAGAGGATCAGTTTGATGAAGTGCTGTCAAGGCCAACAAACAGAATCCTAAGGGATTATGCTAGACCAGACCACTTCAACTGTGAATCTAATGTCAGGAAACTCACAGTTGTAGCCAACAACTTTGAAATCAGGACCGCCCTGATTCAAACAATTCAATAATATTGTATCTTCACTGGAGATTGAAGTGAAGATCCATACAATCATTTAATTAATTTTCTGAAACTTGTTGAAACTGCAAAGTATAATGGAGTATCTCCTAAAGGAATCAAGTTAAGGCTATTTCCTTTTTCTTTAAAAGGAGATGCCAAGATTTAGTTGTGAAGTTTGCCTCAAGGGTATATTACCATATGGGATCAGATGACTCAAATTTTTTTGAACAAATATTTATCTCCTACTAAAACTATAAATTTAAGATAAAGACACATCTAATTTCTTGCAGACTGACACTGAGTCAGTATATCAAGGTTGGGAAAGATTAAAGGCAATATAAATAAAATGTCCACACCATGATATGTATGAACATATGCAGTTGTATATTTTTATCACGGGTTAAAATCCTCTTCTAGAAATGTGATAGATGTAGTTAAATAAAATTTATGAGAATGCCATCCAATGACCATCTAAGCGTGTAATCATCATAAAGTTTGCTATAGTAAATCAGGCAGACGCTTTTAATACACTAACACAAAAAATATTTTCTTTGATACAAAAGTTTGAATCTTTTCAGGTGAATACACAATAAGTAAGCCAGTTTGAGGCTTGTGACTTGTGTGGAGAAAGCCATCAGAACCATGAATGTCAAGCAACAAATCACAATGATGAACATGTCAATGTCATCGGTTACAAGCAATATCCTTTTGGAAGTCCAATGCCACATAATCATCCAGGTTTTCAGTGGAGCAATCCAAATGGTGCTGAAAACTCTCAAAACTTCCAGAAGCAACAAGTACAAGGTCCACCTAGATACTAGAATCCAAACTGTGGTCAATCAAACTTCAGACCTTATCAGCAAGTAACTCCATATCAGCAAAAGCCTCAACAAGACCATCCTAGTCTTGATGACCTTTTGGACAAATACATTAAGGTCACTGATGAAAAGATGGAGAGCCAAAATTCATCCCTCAAAAATCTGGAAATTCAGTTGAGCCAATTGGTATCTCTTGTACTAGAAAAGATTCAGGGTCCCTTACCAAGCAATACAGAGAAAACTCCAAAAGAGCACCTTAAGGCCATCACCTTTCGGTCAGGTAAGGAACTTGATGAACTTGTGGAGACAAACAATAAAAGAACTAACCAGAACAACAGGTAGACAAGGGTAAGAATGTTGAAACCCATCTGAACCATCAGAGGAGAAAGAAGTCAAGAAAAAAAGAAAAGAATAAAGAAAAATTGACTCCTCTCCCTGTGACAATTCCTTTTTCACAAAATATGAAAAGAGAAAAGTTTGATAGTCAAATTATAAAATTTTTGGAGATTTTAGAACAAATTCACATCAATATTTCATTCTCTGATGCTTTATTGCAAATGCCTTCATATGCCAAATTTTTAAAAGAAATTTTGTCAAGCAAAAAAAAAATTGAAAGAAGTTTTAGTGGTAGTACTTATAGAAAAATGCAGTGTTCTACTTCAAAATAAGCTATCATAAAAACTTGGTGACCTAAGTAGTTTCCAATTCATGCACTTTGGGAGGACTATAGTTTGAAAAAGCACTTTGTGATTCTAGAGCTTCAATAAATTTGATGTCATTTTCTATCTTCAAAAAATTGAATCTTGGTGAATCAAAAATACAAGTATTTCTCTTCCGTTTGCAGATCAAAGTATCAAGACACCTAAGGGAATAATTTAAAATATACTTGTAAGAGTAGATAAGTTTATTTTCCTGTGGATTTTATAATACTTGAAATGAAGAAATGTTATGATGAACCGATAATTTTGGGCAGACCCTTTTTTTCACAGGTAAAGCAATCATAGATGTCCATCACGGGCAACTAATTTTGAGAGTTGATAAAGAACGTGTCACGACCTAACTTTCCCTCCGTTCAGGTATCGTGATGGCACCTAATATTAGGGACTAGGTAAGCCTAACTTATACTGAAATATAACAATAATAAATGAAATTTAACAATCTCGTAGCAGAAATCTCTACAAAATTTATAATTTCCAAAACCCGATAGTACAAGTCATAAGCTCTACAAAGTTTCCTACAACTTCTAAACGCAACCGCATGGAAATAAGTACAATAGTGTGAATATGCAATAGGAAGGCGACTCCGAAGCCTGCGAACGCAGCAGCAGGGCTACCTTGAGTCTCCTCGGCATGAATTCGCATAGCTACTATCGAACAATACCTGGAGCTGCACAAAAAAAAGTGCAGAAGTATAGTATGAGCACACCACAGCGATGCCCAACAAGTATCAAGACGAACCTCGATGGAGTAGTGACGAGGAACAGTCGAGATACCTACTGGTCTAGAAAACTGAACATGTATAAATATAGAAACAACAGAACATAATATCTATATAAAGACTACACGATATGGCTAACAACGCAGTAATTTCAATAAGGTAGGAAAGTGCAAGTAACAGTGGAACACCATAATAAGAACACAGAAAGTGAACGGAAATACAACCCAAATCCGAAATGACAAATACAACAAAGACAAGTCATAACTCAGCAGATACGACAATTCCCACATTGTGGTCTTAGCTAGCAACTTCAATCAATTAGTCAAATTCCTCAAGTGATAAAAATGTTTCGAAATATACTTCGTTCAAATAAATATTTTCCAAAAATAGTTCTCTCAAAGTAAATACCTTTCGAATATAATCTTCTTAAATAAATAACCTTCGAATATAAGCCACCCTATGACATCTCATCTCATAATCATACAATACAGGTCTCAATATCGGAACCCTAACACTTGGCATCCTATGCCCTCATCACACCACATAATCATACTAACAACTCACGTGCCAAATAGAGCCATTCTCACATGGAAGAAATAAACAAGGGTGTGTGTCTATAATCGACAATACCAAGAAGCCTCCTAACCGATAAGGGTGCTAAGCCACATTGTCACGACCCATATTTTCCACCCTCGGGAGTCATGATGGCGCCTACTAATGTGAGCTAGGCAAGCCAATCCTCTAAACCAATTACTTCATTATCCAATTATTTCCTTTTTGCAAACATAAAGCGATAACATATAAACAATGGAAGTTTAAATTTAAGCGGAAGAAAACAATAAAATAGCTGAAATCCGTATCTATTACAAGTGATTAAAACTTAATTGCCCACAACCTGGTGTCACATTGTCACAGACGGTCTAAGATTTACAGCATACAAAGTCTGAAGAAAATTATCAATACACTGTTTCTGAATTTAAGGAAGATGAAATAGGGAATAAGGGATAAAGGGAGATGCCAGGGCCTGCGGATGCCTGCAGGACTACCTTGGATCTCCGCGTGGACTGAAGGTAGCCTCCAAACAACGATCCAAGAGCTGCTCCAGGATCTGCACATAGTGCAGAGTGTAGTATCAGCACAACCGACCCCATGTGCTGGTAAGTGTCTAGCCTAACCTCGGCGAGGTAGTGACGAGGCTAGAACCAGACTACCAAATAAACCTGTGTTGTTATATAATATACAACGGAAAGTAAAGCAGAAATAGACAAATAAAGTTGGGAGGGGGAAAACATGCTTTGGGGAATAACAGGTAAAACAGAATATCAAGAGAATTATAAAGGAACCAAAAATCCAGCTACTAACAAGGATAAGGCAAACAAAGACAGATTTCACTTTCATTTCACATCTTGTTGCAGGCGTGCAACCCAATCCCATTTCTTGTATCTCGTGGCAGGCGTGCCACCCGCTCCAATTTCATTTATCTCATGGCAGGCATGCCACCCACTCCCATTTCATTTATCTTGTGGTAGGCGTGCCACTCGCTCCCATTTCACTTATCTTGTGGCAAGCGTGCCACCCGCTCCCATTTCATTTATCTTGTGGCAGGCATGCCACCCGCTCCCATTTCATCCATCCTGTGGCAGGCATGCCACCCGCTCTCATTTCATATATGTTGTGGCAGGCATGTCACCCACTCCCATTTCAATTATCTTGTGGCAAGCGTGCCACCCGCTCCCATTTCATATATTTCGATGGCGGCGTGCCACCCGATCCCAGTTACAAACCAACAATAATCATAAGAAACCCCGGCAAGGGAACAAGAGCAATTTAACAACTTCCCGGCAAGGGAACAATGATATTTCAATAACATCCCGACAAGGGAACAATAATATCAAACAAACATCCCCGCAAGGGAATAATACTATCAAAACAAACATCCCAGCAAGGGAACATTAACATCAAAACAAACATCCCGGCAAGGGAACAATGATGATAATAACATATGAAGCGCAATAAACCACAATGGAGTCATAGCAATTATAATACAAGACTCACGGGCATGCTTGACACCGACATATAGATACTCGTCACCATGCCTATACGTCGAACTCCAGAATTAACACATAACAAACAAGACACGACTCCTAATCCCTCAAGCTAAGGTTAGACCAAATACTTTCCTCAATGCCAGAAACACAATTCACGTTTCAATTATTGCTTTTCCCCTTGATTCCACCACCAATTTACTCGAATCTAGCCACAAATTACTTAATTACATTAATAAAGGCTAAATGAATGTTACCCCAATGCATGAAAATGAGTTTTCCAAAGTTTTTTCCAAAAAGTCAAAATCACCCTGGGCCCACATGGTCAAAAACCAGAGGTTTGAACCAAAACCCGATTACCTATTCCCCCACGAACTGAAATATATAATTTGTTTTCAAATCGGACCTCAAATCGAGGTCCAAATCCCCAATTTTTGAAAAACCTAGGTTCTACCCAAAACACCCAATTTCCCCCATGAAATCATTGATTTTAAGTTGAAATCATGTTAAAAGATGTTAATGATTGAAGAAAACTAGTTAAAAACAATTTACAATTGATTTGGAGAAGAAGAAGCCTTTGAAAAATCGCCCTAGTGTGTTTATGTTTTGAGAGGATATGAAAAATGGGTTAAAATTCGTCTAAGTATAAAAGTTGCAGGTCTCAGATGTGGGAATTGCGAACAGGGGTTCGCAAGTGCGAACCCAGACCTCTGCTGGCTTGGGAAGTGCGAAACAGGGCTCGCATTTGCGAACCCTTCAGGAAATTTGGGCTTTCGCATTTGCGATCAGAAATGTCGCATTTGCGACTTCAAGAATTTCCAGCATATATCGCATTTGCGAAGGCACCCTCACATTTGCGAGGTCGGAATTGCAAGGAACATCTCGCATTTGCGAGAAAGGGAAGGCCTGGGTTGGTTCGTATTTGCGACCAAGCCCTTGCATTTGCGATACCACATTTGCGAGCTAGGCTTCGCAAATTGCGAAGCCTACAGGCCTGATCATACCAGCAAAAATCCTGCAACTTTCTAAGTTCAAAATGCGCCCCGTGGCCTATCCAAAACTCACCCAAGCCCTAGGGGCTCCAAACTAAATATACGCCCAACCTCAAAAACATCCTACGGACTTATTCGTGTAATCTTATCACCAAAATAACATCATGAACATCGAATTAAACCTCAAGATCAATGAAATTTCTCAAAACGTCTTTAAACATCAAATTTTGCATTTAAGCTCCGAATCACGTCAAATGGATTCCGTTTCTTACCAAACTTTACCGACAACACATATAAATCATATTGAACCTGTACCGAGCTCCGGAATCATAATACGGGCCCGATACCGCAGGTTTCACATAACATTTTTCAAAAACCTTTATATTTTTTAGAAAACAATTTCTTTCAAAAATTCATTTCTCGGTCTTGGGACCTCAGAATTCGATTCTGGGCATACACCCAAGTCCCATATTTTCCTACGGACCCTCCGGGACCGTAAAATCACGGGTTCGGGTCTGTTTACCTAAAGCGTTGACCGAAGTCAAATTAATTCATTTTTATAGTCAAAAATTATCATTTTTTTACATATTTTCACATATAGGCTTTCCGGCTATGTGCTCGGACTGCGCACGTAAATCGAGGTGATGCTAAAAGAGGTTTTTAAAGCCTCGAAATGCAGAATTCATTTTAAAAACAAGTGATGACCTTTTGGGTCATCACATTCTCCACCTCTAAAACAACCGTTCGTCCTCGAACAGACATATGAAGGAAGTACCTGAGTCGGGGAAAAAATAGGGATAACGGCTCCGCATATCAGACTCGGACTCCCAGGTCGATGCCTCAGGAGGCTGACCTCTCCACTGAACACGAATAGAAGGAAAACTCTTCGATCTCAACTGACGAACCTGACGGTCTAGAATAGCTACCGGCTCCTCCTCATAAGACAAGTCCTTGTCCAACTGGACAGTGCTGAAATCTAACACGTGGGATGGATCGCCGTGATACTTCTGAAGCATGGACACATAAAACACTGGATGCACGGCTGATAAGCTCGGCGGCAACGCAAGTTTATAAGCCACCTCTCCCACTCGATTGAGAATCTCAAATGGGCCAATGAACCTAGGGCTAAGCTTGCCCTTCTTCCCAAATCTCATCATGACCTTCATAGGCGACACTCGAAGCAATACCCGCTCACCGACCATGAATGCCAAATCATGAACCTTGCGGTCGGCATAACTCTTCTGCCTGTATTGAGCTGTACGAAGCCTATCCTGAATGATCCTGACCTTGTCCAAGGTATCCTGAACCAGATCCATACCCACTAACAGAGCCTCCCCCGGCTCAAACCATCCAACTGGAGACCGACACCGCCTACCATATAAAGCCTCATAAGGAGCCATCTGGATACTCAACTGGTAGCTTTTGTTGTAGGCAAACTCTACTAAAGGCAAAAACGGATCCCACGAGCCTCCAAAGTCAATGACACAAGCTCGGAGCATATCCTCTAAAATCTGAATGGTCCGCTCGGACTGCCCATCCGTCTGAGGATGAAATGCTATGCTCAACTCAACCCGTGTGCCAAACTCTCACTGAACTGCTCTCCAGAAATGTGAGGTAAACTGTGTACCTCGGTCCGAAATGATAGACACATGCACACGATGAAGGTGAACAACCTTCCGGATATAGATCTCAGCTAGCCTCTCGGAAGAATAGGAGACTACCACAGGAATGAAATGCGCTGACTTGGTCAGCCTATCAACAATAACCCACACTGCATCGAACTTCCTCTGAGTCCGTGGGAGTCCAACAACGAAGTCCTTAGTGATACACTCTCATTTCCACTCAGGAATCTCAATCTGCTAAAATAAACCACCGGGCCTCTGATGCTCGTACTTAACCTGCTGACAATTCAAACACTGAGCCACATATGCAACAATGTCCTTCTTCATTCTCCTCCACTAATAATGCTGCCGCAAATCCTGATACATCTTAGCGGTGCCTGGATGAATAGAGTACCGAGAACTATGGGCCTCTTCTAAAATCAACTCTCGAAGCCCATCCACATTAGGCACACAAACTCGACCTTGCAACCTCAAAACTCCATCATCACCTAAGGTAACCTGCTTGGCACCTCCGTGCTGCACCGTGTCTCTATGGACACACAAATGGGGATCATCATACTGCCGATCTCGGATACGCTCCAATAATGAAGAATGAGCGACCGTGCAAGCTAACATACGACTAGGCTAAAAAACATCCAACCTCACAAACTGATTGGCCAAAGCTTGAACATCCAAAGCAAGCGGTCTGTCACCGACCGGAATATAAGCAAGACTGCCCATACTGGCTGACTTCCTACTCAAAGCATCAGCCACCACATTGGCCTTTCCCGGATGACATAAGATGGTGATATCATAGTCTTTCAACAACTCTAACCACCTTCTCTGCCTCAAATTCAACTCCTTTTGCTTGAACAAATACTGAAGACTCTTGTGGTCCGTGAACACCTCACATGCCATGCCATACAAATAATGCCTCCAAATATTTAACGCGTGAACAATGGCTGCCAACTCCAAATTATGAACCGGATAGTTCTTCTCATAAATCTTCAACTGCCGCGAAGCATAGGCAATGACCTTACCATCCTGCATCAACACTGCACCAAGTCCAATATGAGATGCATAACAATAAACTGTATAAGGCCCCGAACCTGTGGGCAAAACCAACAGCGGTGCTGTAGTCAAAGCTGTCTTGAGCTTCTGAAAGCTCGCATCACACTCGTCCGATCACCTGAACTGGGCACCCTTCTGGGTGAACCTGGTCATCAGGGCTACGATAGATGAAAACCCCTCCACGAACCGACGATAGTAGCCTGCCAACCCCAAGAAACTCCGAATCTCTGTAGCTTATGCTGGTCTAGGGTTCTTGACTGCCTCAATCTTCTTCGAATCAACCTAAATACCCTCCGCTGATACAACATGACCCAGGAATGCAACTGAACTCAACCAGAACTCACACTTCCAGAACATAGCATATAACTGACTATCCCTCAGGGTATGAAGAACCACTCTAAGATGCTGCTCGTGCTCCTCCCGCTGTGGGAATAGATAAAAATATCATCAATGAAGACTATCACGAATGAATCCAAGTATGGCCTGAACACTCGGTTCATCAAATCCATAAAAGTTGCTGGGGAATTTGTCAACCCGAATGACATTACCAAGAACTCATAATGCCCGTACCGAGTGTGGAAAGCTATCTTAGGGACATCGGATGCCCTAATCCTCAACTGATAGTAGCCAGATCTCAAGTCAATCTTCGAAAATACCTTGGCACCCTGAAGCTGATCAAACAAATCATCAATCCTTGGCAATGGATACTTATTCTTGATTGTAACCTTGTTCAACTGCCGGTAATCAATACACATCTTCATCGATCCATCCTTCTTCTTAACAAACAACACCGTGCGCACCCCAAGGCGAAACACTAGGTCTAAGGAAACCCTTCTCAAGCAAGTCTTGCAACTACTCCTTCAACTCTTTCAACTCAGGCGGGGCCCTACGATATGGCGAAATAGAAATGGGCTGAGTGCCCGGAGCCAAATCAATGCAAAAGTCAATATCCCTGTCGGGCGGCATACCCGGCAGGCTTGAAGGGAATACCTCAGGAAACTCACGAACAACGGGCACCAAATCAATAGATGGAACCTTAGCACTAGAATCATGAACATAGGCCAAATAGGCCAAACACCCCTTTTCGACCATACGCCGAGCCTTCACATACGATATAACGCCGCGGGTAGAATGGCCAAAAGTCTTTCTCCACTCTAAACGAGGTAAACCCGGCAAGGCTAAGGTCACAGTCTTGTCATGACAGTCCAAGATAGCGTGGTAAGGTGATAACCAGTCCATCCCTAATATGACATCAAAATTGACCATGTCCAGAAGAAGCAAATCTACACGAGTCTCAAGACCTCCAATCACAACTATACATGAATGATGGAGTCGATCTACCACAATAGAGTCACCCACCGGTGTAGACACACAAATAGGATCACTCAAAGAATCACTAGGCATAACCAGATATAGTGCAAAATAAGATGACACATACGAGTATGTAGACCCTAGATCAAATAACACTGAAGCATCTCTATCACAAACCAGAATCGTACCTGTAATAACTACATCAGAAGCCTCAGCCTTGGGCCTGGATGGAAGAGCATAACATCGGGGCTAGGCCCTACCACCCTGAACTACATCTCTAGGACGGCCTGCTACTGGCTGGCCTCCATCTCTAGCTGCCTGAGCTCCACCTCTAATACCTCTACCTCCACCTTTAGCACCTCTACCCCCACCTCTAGCTGGCTGGGCAGGCTGTGGAACACTCGGTGCCTGAACCATAGCACGAGAACCCTGATGCTGGGAGCTACTCGGTGCTCGAGGGCAATACCTAGCAATGTGCCTTGTGTTGCCACAAGTAAAACAAGCCCTCGGCTACTAGGGCTGGCGACCCTAGAAACTCTGAAGCGGCGATGCACTGATAGGAGTTGGTGGTGCACTGTAGGACTGCTGATCAGAATACTGTATATGGGAACCATGACCACCTAAAGCACCGTGAGAAACTTGAAGCGCTGACTGAAAAGTCTTGGAAGGTTGGCCTCTACCATACGAATCCCTACCTTCAAACGAGGTACCACTGAATCGGCCTGAATGATGAGGCCTCTTGTCAGACCCCTGACCACCTCCCTACGATAGAACCATCTTAACTCTCCGGGCCACATTGGTTGCCTTCTAGAAGGAAATCTCACTCACTGTCTCCCTAGCCATATGAAGAGGAATCGGATGAATAAGTGCCTCAATGAACCTCCTTACCCTCTCTCTCTCTGTGGGAAGTTTGATAAGAGCATGACAGGCCAAGTCGATGAATCTGGTCTCATACTGGGTAACAATCATAGAACCCTGCTGGAGACGCTCAAATTGCCTCCGATAGGCCTCTCTCTGAGTGATGGGGAGAAACTTCTCCAGAAATAGCTGAGTAAACTGCTCCCAAGTCAAAGCTGGCGATCCGGCTGGTCTAGCCAAACAGTAATCTCTCCACCAAGTCTTGGCGGATCTAGACAAGCGAAAAGTAGCAAAATCAACCCCATTGGTTTCAACTATCCCCATGTTCCTGAGAACCTCATGACAACTGTTTAGAAAATCTTGGGGATCCTCAGAAGATGCACCACTGAAAGTAGTAGTGAAGAGCTTGGTGAAACCTATCCAACCTCCACAAAACCTCCGAAGATGTAGCTGATCTATCACCGATCTGTGTTGCTGTTCAGCTAAAGAAGTGTACGTGACCTCGCCATTCGCGAAAGGACAAGAGAAGAGGTTTCAATTTAGGATTGAGAGATCAAAATCGCACGACAGGAAAGAATAGATGTGAAGTTTTTCCTAACTCTGTAGCCTCTGGGGAATAAATACAGACGTCTCCGTACCAATCCCTTAGACTCCACTAAGCTTGTCTGTGAATAGTTAGACCCATGTAACCTAGAGCTCTGATACCAACTTGTCACGACCCAGATTTTCCACCCTCGGGAGTTGTGATGGCGCCTACTAATATAAGCTAGGCAAGCCAATCCTCTAAACCAATTACTTCATTATCCAATTATTTCCTTTTTGCAAACATAAAGCGATAACGTATAAACAACCGAAATTTAAATTTAAGCGGAAGAAAAAAATAAAATAGCTGAAATCTGTATCTATTACAAGTGCTTAAAACTTAATTGCCCACAACCTGGTGTCACATTGTCACAGACGGTCTAAGATTTACTACATACAAAGTCTGAAGAAAATTATCAATACACTGCTTCCGAATTTAAGGAAGATGAAACAGGGAATAAGGGATAGAGGGAGACGCTAAGGCCTGTGGACGCCTGCAAGACTACCTTGGATCTCCACGTGGACTGAAGATAGCCTCCAAACTACGGTCAAAGAGCTGCTCCGGGATTTGCACATAGTGCATAGTGTAGTATCAGCACAACCGACCCCATGTGCTAGTAAGTATCTAGCCTAATCTCGGCGAGGTAGTGACGAGGCTAGAACCAAACTACCAAATAAACATGTCCTGTTATATAATATACAGATAAAAGTAAAGCAGAAATAGATAAATAAATATGGGAGGGGGAAAAACATGCTTCGGGGAATAACAGGTAAAACAGAATATCAAGAGAATTATAAAGGAACAAAAAATCAAGCTACTAACAAGGATAAGGAAAACAAAGACAGATTTCACTTTCATTTCACATCTTGTTGCAGGCGTGCAACCCGATCCCATTTCCTGTATCTCGTGGCAGGCATGCCACCCGCTCCCATTCCATTTATCTTGCGGCAGGCGTGCCACCCGCTCCCATTTTATTTATCTTGTGGCAGGCGTGCCACCTGTTCCCATTTCACTTATCTTGTGGCAGGCGTGCGACCTACTCCTATTTCATTTATCTTGTGGTAGGCGTTCCACCCGCTCCCATTTCATCCATCATGTGACAGGCATGCCACCCACTCCCATTTTATATATCTTGTGGTAGGTGTGCCACTCGCTCCCATTTTAATTATCTTGTGGCAAGCATGCCACCCCACCCGCTCCCATTTCATATATTTCCGTGGCGGCATGCCACCCGATCCCAATTACAAACCAATAATAATCATAAGGAACCACAGCAAGGGAACAAGAGCAATTTAACAACTTCCCGACAAGGGAACAATGATATTTCAACAACATCCCAGCAAAGAAACAATAATATCAAACAAACATCCTGGCAAGGGAATAATACTATCAAAACAAACATCCCGGCAAGGGAACATTAACATCAAAATAAGCATCCCGGCAAGGGAAGAATGATGATAATAACATATGAAACGCAATAAACCACAATGGAGTCATAACAATTATAATACAAGACTCACGGGCATGCTTGAAACTGATGTATAAATACTCGTCACCATGCCTATACGTTGTACTCCACAATTAACACGTAACAAATAAGACACGACTCCTAATCCCTCAAGCTAAGGTTAGACCAAAGACTTACCTCGATGCCCCGGACATAATTCACGTTTCAATTATAGCTTTACCCCTTGATTCCACCAACCAATTCGCTCGAATCTTGAGACAAGTTACTCAATTACATCAATAAACGCTAAATGAATCAACCCCAATGCATGAAAATGAGTTTTCCAAAGTTTTTCCAAAAAGTCAAAAATCGCCCCGGGCCCACATGGTTAAAAATCCGAGGTTCGAACCAAAACCCGATTACCCATTCCCCCAGGAACCGAAATATATAATTTGTTTTGAAATTGGACCTCAAATCGAGGTCCAAATCCCCAATTTTTGAAAAACCTAGGTTCTACCCAAAACACCCAATTTTCTCCATGAAAATCATTGATTTTTAGTTGAAATCATGTTAAAAGATGTTAATTATTGAAGAAAACTAGTTAAAAACAATTTACAATTGATTTGGAGAAGAAGAAGCCTTTGAAAAATTGCCCTAGTGTGTTTATGTTTTGAGAGGATATGAAAATGGGTTAAAATTCGTCTAAGTATAAAAGTTGCAGGTCTCAGATATTGGAATTGCAAACAGGGGTTCGCAATTGCGAATCCCGACCTCTGTTAGCTTCGGAATTGCAAAACAGGGCTCGCATTTGCGAACCCTTCAGGAAATTTGGGCTTTCGCATTTGCGACTTCAAGCATTTTCAGCATACATCGCATTTGCGAAGGCACCCTCGCATTTGCAATGTTGGAATTGCGAGGAACATCTAACATTTGCGAGGAAGCGCTGGCCTTGGTTGGTTCACATTTGCGACCAAGCCCTTGCATTTGCGATACCGTATTTGCGAGGCCTCATCATACCAACAAATATTCTGCAATTTTTTAAGTTTAAAATGCACCCTGTGGCCTATCCAAAACTCACCCGAGCCCTCGGGGCTCCAAACCAAATATACACCCAACCACAAAAACATCTTACGGACTTATTTGTGTAATAAAATCACCAAAATAACATCATGAACATCGAATTAAACTTCAAGATCAATGAAATTTCTCAAAACTTCTTTTAACATAAAATTTTGCATTTAAGGTCCGAATCACGTCAAATGGATTCCGTTTCTTACCAAACTTTACCGACAACACATATAAATCATATTGAACTTGTATCAGGCTCCGGAACCATAATATGGGCCCGATACCACAGGTTTCACATAACTTTTCACTTTCAAAAACCTTTATTTTTTTCAGAAAATAATTTCTTTCAAAAAGTTCATTTCTCGGGCTTGGGACCTCGGAATTCGATTCCGGGCATATGCCCAAGTCCCATATTTTCCAACGGACCCTCCGGGATCGTCAAATCACGGGTCTGGGTCCGTTTAGCCAAAACATTGACCGAAGTCAAATTAATTCATTTTATAGTCAAAATTTGTCATTTTTTATAGATTTTTACATATAGGTTTTCCAGCTACGTGCTTGGACTGCGTACACAAATCGAGGTGATGCTAAAAGAGGTTTTTAAAGCCTCAGAATGCAGAATTTATTTTAAAAATAAGTGATGACCTTTTGGGTCATCACACACGTGTATGCTTGTGAAAGTGTCCTAACATAGTTCATGCCATCTAGTAAGTATAAGGAATAGAACGGACAACACATAAAATGTTTACACAGGGATAGGATCAATGAAAACAATAGCTCAGAACACAGTGATTTTAATAAGGGATCTCCCAAGATATCGTCACGTAGTCCCAAACATAAACGTGTAGAGGATCTCCCGGGATATCATCCCGTAGTCCAAATCGTAAATATGTAGAGGATCTCCCGGGATATCGTCCCATAGTCCAAATCGTAAATATGTAGGGTAATCTCCTGGAATGCCGATCCGTAGTCCCAAAGTAAATATCCAATACAGGGGGATCTCCCGGGATATTGTCCCGTAGTCCCAATTATAAATGTGCAGGGGGATCTCCGGGAATACCGATCCATAGTCCCAAAGTAAATATGCAACGCAACCAATAGAAGCAACAATTATATCACAATAGAAAGCTCCTACATCACCACAATACATATAACAACAACAATGACCATAATACAAGGTAAGACAAGTAAATCAACTCAAGGACTGTAAATCACAAGGAAACGGTAGAACCAGCTCACAAGGAACAACCACAAAGAAAAAGCTGGCATAAAGGGAGCAGTTCAACAACGGAAAAACTAACATGTAGCAACGATCCCACAATATACAAGTCAATAACAAGGAAATCAACACGAGTCAAGTAATCCTAAATAAAGGCAAGTCAACAAAGATATAGGTTATCTAAACTCCTTTTAAGGTTGGACAATTTCGAGGATATTCGACAATTCAATTAGGGAAAGATAATTTTAGCTTCACTTAAGACTAAACAATTTTAGGAGGGATAATAATAATTCTCAAATAAGACAAGCAACTATGAAAATATAGCATGACAATAGAAGGGACGAAATTCATCAATTAAATCAAATAGGAGTCAATTAGGCAATAAGAGTGAATCATGAAGCAATTTAATTCCAATTAAGCATGTAGAGGTAAAACTAGTAAATAGGAAACTCACTCATGTCAAGAACACATTCATACACAGTGAATATAAAGACCTAAGAACCCTAAAAGGCCAATTTTCCACAAATAAGTCTGAGCACGCACTTGTCACCTCGCGTACACGAACTACAATCAACATAGAATACTCAAATCCTAAGGGGAAGTCCCCCACACAAGGTTAGGCAAGATACTTACCTCAAAGACGACAACCGATACTCAAATATGCACTTCTCGGGTGAAAAGACCTCCGGACGGCTCAAATCTAACCAAATTAACTTCAAAGAACAAATAAAACACATAAGAAACTATTCCGGATCATAAAGTCTCAATTTTTAACAAAATCCAAAAATCGATTCAAAAGTCGACCTCCGGGACCGCACCTCGGAACCCAACAAATTTTACAAAAACCGAATACCCATTTCGATACGAGTTCAACCATACAAAATTTATCAAATTCCGATACCATTTGGTCTCTCAAATTTGGTTTTTCCTTTTAGAAATTTTGTTTCAAAACCAATTTTTTTCCTCAACTCAAAACACAAATTAAATGATGAAAATGAAGATAAAATTATGGAATATGTTAGATTCTAGGTGAAGAACACTTACCCAATCGATTTGTGTGAAAAACCCTCAAAGAATCGCTCAAAATCGAGCTCTACAAGTCAAGATATGATGAAAATGGTGTAACCCTCGATTTGGGAATATATTCCGTCCGCCCAGGTATTTGTGCATCGCGAACACGGAGGAAGGAAAATGTAGGGCTTCACGAACGCAAAGTGCTGAATTCAAACGCAAAGAAGAATTTCAAGGTAGTCAGTAGCAACACATCGCGAACGCGAAAAGCTGTTCGCGATTGCGAAGGAGAACACCAGAAGCATAAACAAGCAGTTCCAAAAATGGGAAAAATGACCTGTAGCCCACTCGGAACACACCCGAGGCCCCCGGGATCCTGTCTAAGCACACAAACAAGTTATATAACCTAACACAAACTTGCTCAAGGTCTCAAATCACATCAAACAACGCTGAAATGACGAATCACACCATGAATCGGACTTAGGAACTTTCAAATCTTCTAACTTCCAAAACTCGCGCCGGAACCTATCAAATCAACCCGGAATGACGCCAAATTTTGCAAACAAGTCCAAAATGACATAACGGAGCTTTTCCAACTCTTGGAATATAATTCGACCCGGTATTACAAAAAGTCAACTATGGGTCAAACTTCTCCATTTTTCAAACTTCAACTTTTTCAACTTTCGTCGAGACACCTCAAATTATCCTACGGACCTCCAAATCTGAATCCGGATATGCGCCTAAGTCTAAAATAACCATATGAAGCTATTAAGATCACCTAAAACTCATTCCGAAGCCGTTTACTCAAAATTCCATTTCCGGTCAAATTCTCACTACTTAAGTTTCCAAAACTAGAATCCTTCTTTCAATTCGACTCTGAATCCCCCCGTAACTGAATTCAATGATACACGCAAGTAGATACACATAATATGAAGTTTTTCAAGACCTTACGCCACTGAACGGAGCTTAAATTCTCAAAACGACCAGCCGGGTTGTTATAGAAAGAGTCATTTTTTATATGCAAAAGATACTAAGTGTAACGACCCGGCCGGTCATTTCATGATTTACAGCTTTGTTTCCCCATTTCTGCTTCTTTATATGTTTTTCAGCTATATTTCATCGCATCGTGTTGGTTAGTTTGGGTTCAGAGTGATTTTGAAGAGAAATGAGACACTTAGTCTCTTTTGAGTAAGCTTGAGTTAAAAAAGTCAATCGGATATTGACTTATGTGAAAAAGATATTGGATGTGAATTCTGATGGTTTGAATAGCTTCATTAGGTGATTTGGGACTTAGAAGCATGATCGGAATGTGTTTTGGAGGTCCGGAGTAGATTTAGGCTTGAATTGACGAAATTGGAATTTTGGCGTTTTCCGATTGGTGGTGAAAATTTTGATATAGAGGTCGGAATGGAATTCCAGAACTTAGAGTAGGTCTGTTGTGTCATTTGGGATGTGTGTGCAAAATTTTAGGTCATTCGGACGAGGTTTGATAGACTTTTTGATCGAAAGCGAAATTTGGAAGTTTTGGAATTTCTTAGGCTTGAATTTGATGATGATTTGATGTTATTTTGAGCGATCCGAAGGTTGGAACAAGTTTGAATGATATTATCGGATGTGTTGGAATGTTTTATTGAGGTCTCGAGGGCCTCGGGTGAGTTTCGGGAGGTTAACAGATCAAATCCTTATTCTTAGAAGTTGCATATTTTCTTCAGTTTTGTTGCAGAGTTTTGCTCTTCGCGTTCGCGAGAGGATCCTCGCATTTGCAAAGAAATGTTGAGTGAGGCTAGATATTTTGAGCGATCACGATGTTGTTCCCGTATTTGCGAAGGTTGAGGTCTAGTGTGCATCGCGAACGTGATATAGGTCCCGCATTCGCGTAGAGTAGTTGGAGCGGCAGGTCCTCAGGATTTTGTGTTCCGCGTTCGCATAGGTTCAGTCGCGTTCGCAAAGGCTTGGAAGTGGAAGCATCACGTTCGTATGAAGTGTGTCGCATTCACAAAAGAGGATTTTGGTCAATGGAATTTTTGTCCTTCGCGAATGCGAGGCTTTGACCGCGTTCGCGAAGAAGGATTTTTGGCCTGGGCTGAATGTTTAAATAGCCATCTTTGCGATTTTTGGTCTATTTCCACCATTATTGGGCGATTTTGAAGCTTTTTGAGAGGGATTGAAGAGGGAATCAAAGGGAAACACTTGGAGGTAAGATTTTTGAACTCAATATGTGATTCTATGATGATTTCTACCTAATTAAACATGAAATTAGTGAGATTTAAAGCCTAAAATTGGGGAGTTAGGGCTTGAAATTTGGAGACTTGATTTGAGGATTTGAGGGGTCGTTTGTGGTCGGATTTTGATGTATTTGATATGTATAAACTCGTGAGAGTGTAAGAATTCTAGTTTTGTAATTTTTATTGGAATTCGAGACGTGGGTCCGGGGGTCGGGTTTAGCCAATTTCGGGATTTTTGATGTAATTTGAATATTTTTGCATGGGCTTAATTCCCTTAGCGTATATTGATGTTATGATTCTGTTTTTGGATAGATTCGATGCGAGTTGAGGCCAAGTTGAGAGGCAAAGACGTCATGAAGTAGTATTTCATCCGGTTTGAGGTAAGTAACCATTGTAAATCTAGACCTGAGGATATGAAACCCCAAAATTTCGTACTATTTTTGATAAATGAGGTGACGCACATACTAGGTGATGGGCGTGTGGGCGTGCACCCGTAGGGATTGTGACTAGGTCCATCCTGTGGTGACTATATAGTTGCATATTTTGATAAATATTGTATATGATATCCATGTGTTTAGAAATTGGTTTATTAATTTGGGCTAAATACCAACTTTGTGCCGACCTCTTTAGACCCTTAGGGGTATTTTTACTACTTTCCTCACTCTATTTGATTTGAAAGCATATCCTCAGTCATGTTTTACATGTTTATTGTTTAAATCCGATTTCATCACTCTATTTCTTAATATATGAAAACTGTTGGGCTGAGTTTCCCTGATTTTCACTGATATGCCCGAGTGGCCGTGAGGTTAATGACTGAGAGAGGTTGAGGACCTAATGGTGAGGATTATATATATATATATATAATAAACACTCTATATATATATGGATCAGGCTGCACGCCGCAACGATATTATATATATGGATCGGGCTACACGACACAACGATATACATATGGATCCGACTGTACGCCGCATTGATATGACACTTGCGCTGTAGGAGCCCCTCCAGAATCTGTACACCCCCAATGGGCGTAGACGACTATAAACTATGGATCGGGCTGCACGCCGCAACGGTTATTACTATTATTATTATTATGAGATATCTATTGAGCCGGAGTACCGAGTTCAAATACTGATTGATGAGAGCTGAGTCACTTGTGACTGAGAGGCTTGCTCGAGTGGCTATACTTATGTGTGATACCTTGCTCGACGGGCCCATTTATGACATTTTGCTGCTTTTACTCTTCTTTTTATATTGAGCCTCTGTTGAAAAATGTTGAATAAAATGTTTTTAAAGTATTTTAATTGAAACTGAAGTTTTACGAGATAATTGGCTATTGAACCGTAGATTTTGACTTGATATTCTGCTGAGATTCCTTATATGATTTTAAATGCTCATCACTACACTCAGACATTATTTACTTTAGTTACATACTGAGTTGGTGTACTCACGTTACTCCCTACACTTTGTGTACAGATCCAGGTGCCCGAGCATCAGAGTGAGAGCTTCCAGCACTCTTAGAGTTTTTTGGAGATCACAAGGTAGCTGCACGGCGTTTGCAGCCCTGCCTTCCTCCTTCCTATGTTTGTATTTTGTTATTTCAGGCTATTTGTATTATTCAGACAGTGTTTGGTTGTACTTAGAGGCTCATGACTAGTGACACCAGATTCAGGCTATGTTAGTATATTTTGTACTGGTTTTCGCACATTTTTGTTGATTTATATATTACATATGAAGAATTTGAGACTTAATCGGTTTTAGAAAATAATGTTTATAAAAAGAATTGGATGTGGTAAATGTTTGTTTGGCTTGCCTAGTACTGTGATAGGCGCCATCACGATCGGAGTATTTGGGGTCGTGACACTAAGATTTTCAGGAGATGAGGCATCATCTTCGTGCTTTTCAATTGACATGATTAGTTATCTTATAGATGAATTTAGAGATGATCAATTAATTCCAGACTCAATGGAAAGATGTTTGACCAAATCTGGCACCACACATGATGATGATCCTATCATCAGAAGAGAAGTTGAAATATTAGAAAAAGATTCTGAAGATGAGAAGACGCAACCTGAATAAGTCAACCAAAAATTGAACTCAAAGTTCTCCCATCTCATTTAAAATATATTTATCTTGAGGAAGAATTATTCCCAATAGTTATTTCATCCTCGTGCAGCCTCTTGCAGAAATGTAGGGTAAGACTGCGTACAATAGACCCATGTGGTCCGTCTTTTCCTCAGATCCCGCGCATAGAGGGAGCTTAGTGGAGCGGGCTGCCCTTTTTAATTATTTCATCCTCTCTTACTACAAGACAAGAAGAAAAACTGATTGAAGTGTTGAAAGCACACAAATGAGCCTTGAGGTGGACTGTAGAAAATATCGAAGGGATTAATCTAGCTATTTGTACGCACAGAATTCTCATGGAGGATAGCTACAAGCCAATAGTCCATCCCCAAAGGAGATTGAATCCAATAGTTTAGGAAGCGGTGGAAAAATAGATTGTAAAGCTTCTAGCGGCAGCTATTATTTACCCAATTTCACATAGCCCTTAGGTAAGCCCTGTTCAGGTAGTACCAAACAAAGGAGGTATGACGGTTATAAAAAATGAAAGTAATGAACTCATACCTATCAAGAACATCATAGGATGGAGAGTCTGTATTAATTACAGACTAATACCCGTAGAAAAACTTATTTTTCTTTACCATTTATTAATCAAATGTTAGAAAGAATTGCAAGATATGGTTTTTACTATTTTCTTGATGGTTATTTATGGTATAATCAGATACCAATTGCAACATAAGATCAATATAAGACAACTTTCACATGTCCTTATGAAATATATGTCTATAGGAGAATGCTATTTGATTTGTGGAACGTCCCGACTACATTCAGGGTTGCATGTCAACAATTTTTCTGACATGACTAAAAAGTTTCTTGAAATTTTTATGAATGATATTACACTCTTTGACAAAACATTTGAGGATTGTCTTCACCATTTGATCTTAGTTCTTAAGAGATGTGAAGAGATAAATTTGATTCTTAATTGAAAAAATATCATTTTATGGTTATTGAGGAAATTGTTTTAGGACGTAAAATCACTGCTAAAGGGATAGAAGTTGATAAGGCTAAAAATGATCTTATAGCAGGATTACCCTCTCCCTGGACTATTAAAGGCATTAGAAGCTTTCTAGGTCATGTAGGTTTTTACATACGGTTCATAAAAGACTTTTTAAAAATTTCAAAACCACTGACTAACCTCTTGATGAAAGATATTAAGTTTGATTGTTTAGGTGATTATTTGAAAGTATTTGAGACCTTTAAGGAAAAGTTATCAACTGCCCCTGTAGTTATGTCCCCAAATTGGAACTAACCTTTTGAGGTCATGTGTGATGCTAGTGATACAACAGTTGGAGCTGTTTTAGGCTAGAGAAAGGATAAGACCTTTCATCCCATTTACTATGCTAGTAGAACAATGAATGAGGCTCAACTAAATTATGCCACAACAAAAAAAGAGTTACTGGCAGT
This sequence comes from Nicotiana sylvestris, assembly GCF_000393655.2. Lineage (NCBI taxonomy): Eukaryota > Viridiplantae > Streptophyta > Magnoliopsida > Solanales > Solanaceae > Nicotiana > Nicotiana sylvestris. Next base: position 96,606,415 of record NC_091058.1, read on the forward strand.
AGTAGTTGCTTTTGATAAGTTTCGATCTTATATGATAGGAACCAAGCTCACTGTTTTTACTTATCATGCAGCTTTAAAATACCTCTTAGCAAAGAAATATGCTTGACTTAGATTGTTAGGATGGATTCTACTTTTACAAGAATTTGATCTAGAGATAAAAGATAAAGGGGACAAAGAACCAGGTAGTTGATCGTTGTCTAGATCAAAAAATCCTTCCTTGGGTGGTAGTGAGATAAAAGATGAGTTTTCTGATGAACATATTTTTTCAGTCGACATAGTTGTCATTCAACCACCCTGGTTTTAAGATATCGCGAACTACTTGATTTGAAAGTGAACACCCCAAGATCTCTCTTACCAGCAAAGAAAAAAGCTTATATCTTATGCAAAATATTATATGTGGAATAAACCTTACTTGTTTAAATATTTTGCAAATAATATCATTAGAAGGTGTGTACCTAAAGAAGAGATGAACAAGATTCTTTATCACTGCCATGATGGAGCAATTGGAGGCCATTATGCAGCAAATCGAACGACTTTTAAAGTTTTAGAAGCCGAATTTTTCTGGCCGACACTCTTTAAATATACTCGAGCATATGTTGTACAATATGACATGTGTCAGAGAACATGTAATATCACTAAGAGAAATGAGATTCCATTGCATTCAATACATGTATGTGAAATATTTGATGCTTGGGGAATAGATTTCATGGGTCCTTTTCCTTCTTCTCACTCTTTTGAATATATCCTTGTGGTTGCGGTGTACGTGTCATGATGGGTTAAAGCCATCCCTATAAGAAAAAAATGATGCTCGTACAGTGTGAAATTTCTTAAATAAATATTTTTACTAGATTTGGCATAGCACGAGTCATAATTAGTGACCAAGGAACTCATTTCATGAATAAATAATTTTCTGCTTTGCTATCATAATATGGTGTGACTCACAGAACATGAACACCAGATCATGCTCAAATTCAAGAGCAAGTTGAGGTATCCAATCTCGAGCTAAAAAGATTTCTTGAGAAAACAGTTGGAATCTCAAAAAAAGACTAGGCTTTAAAATTAGATGATGCATTATGGGCATACTAAAAATCCCATATAGATTACTCTTTGGAAAATCTTCTCTTCTGCCTCTTGAAGTAGAATAGAAAGCTTATTAGGCGTTAAAAACACTGTATTTTGAACTGACATCCGCTGGTAAAAATATATTTTTTTTCAAGTGAATAAATTGGAAGAACTGAGATTAGGAGCTTATGAAAATACAAGAATATTCAAAGAATAAACAATAATTTGGCATGATAATTTGATCAGACAGAAAAGTTTTAAAGTTGGAGATCAGGTACTTCTTTACAATAGGTGACTCAGGCTATTCCCAAGAAAATTGAAATTCAGGTGGACATGTCCTTATAATAGTACCGATGTTACTTGATACGGTGCAATTTAAGTTTAGCAAAAAAATGGAGGAGACAAGTTTAAGGTAAATGGTCACAGACTGAAAATGTACTTTGGAGGATATTTTGTGCAACATCCATCGGTCACTTTGATAGATTGATGAATCTCAAAATTAATAAGTCGCGTTGACGACATTAAATACAGAATTATGATACCCTACCCGTAGCCATTGAGGGTGAAGCAATAGAGCCTCATAAGTACGATACAAATTTGGGTAATTAAATGCTTAACTAATTAATCTGCTCAATATCCAGGTTATTGTACAACCGAAACATCTCATGAAGGCCTCTACAAAAATAGAGTCACCTACACAGGAGTAACTCCATGGTGATCGGTATGCCTAAGTAACTGGTTGGTTAAATATTTAATAATTCAATTCAAAGGTTGACATATATAAATTTTTTGGTTTATATTCATGACCAGTACTTTATGACTATTAAAGTGTTAAATTACTTCAGTCTATTACACATAAAACATGTGTGGTCATTGTTTCTTTGAAACTTTCTTCTGTCATTGTAAATTTGAAAGTCAAAAAGATTTTATTTTACTCACACACACTCAAATATATATATATATATTCTTATTTTCAGTTTAATTAAATAATTTTTATTAGATATTTCTAATATTTTGTAATGCTAGTTTATATATGACTAGATAAAAATATTAGTATAAGCATATGTGAGTCTCTATTAAACAATCAGATACACAAATAAAAGTCTTCCTATATTTAAATTACGCGTGTGTGTATATATAAGGTAATATATAAGTTTCAGTTAATAATATACCCATATATACTTTTGATGATTAAATACCCACTTTTTGGTGTAGTATATATATGTACTAATTAGCTAACTATATAAGGATATAGGACTACTTCTTTAGAGCTTCTCTCTCTAGAATGAGTATCCAATTCTTTGAACCTTCGTTAACAAACAGAATTCCTCCAAAACCACCTGATCTCGAGCAGGAAAAAACCACATCACATGGCTTGGAAGACAAAGCGTCCTTCAGGGACATGCTAGTATCTTCAGACCCAATGAATTTTACTAGTACCCTAAACCCATCTCGAATGCCATTGGCAGCAAACTCCTTAGAAGATGGATTGCCTCAACATTTAATGGACTCTATCTGTCACGACCCTAAAACCTGGACCCGGTCGTGATGACAGCTCTCATGAAGACAAGGCCAAACGACACTTCTCACTTCAATTTTTAACAGTTAAACCATAAGGAATAATTCTAAAGCATAATAGATAGAATCTCAAAGTAGCAGATAATAGCATAATTTGCGGAATACAACCCAACACAGCTCGATACCGGGGTGTCATTAGTCATGAGCATCTAAAAATCCGGAATACTCAGAAAAGTCTATAGAGTTTAATACAAAAACTAAAACAAGGAGAAATAATATAGGGAAGAAGCTCTGGGCTGCAAATGTCGGCAGCTACCTAGAGAATCTTCGAATCCGCCTGAGCTGGAAAGATCAACACTCAGGAGCGGGACCAGATACACCTGAATCTGCACACAGGATGCAGAGATTAAAGTGAGAACTCTAACTCAATGAGTAATAATCATAAATAAAGACTGAAAGCATGAATCACGTAAGGCATATTAAGGCTATAATGAAGCAGTAAAACAAGTAAGAATAATGGTTTAGTAAAGATATGTAAAATCGTATAAGTTCAGTTTAAACTTCAAGAAAGGCCTATTCAACAATTAAAAATGACAGACAAATAAGACAGATAAGAACATAAATGATTGTCCCTCGGGCACAATGTCAACAATACTAGCCCCTCGAGCTATATCTCACATCACAATGAGTACCCGCACTCACTAGGGGTGTGCAGACTCCTGGAGGAGCCCCTTTCGACCCTAGCGCAATATCAAGCCATCTCGTGGCATCATCACTCGGTTCTCGGCTTCATATCAACAAGCCACCTCGTGGCGTACATATCTCAGGCCCTCGGCCTCATAATCAATATCAAATGTTTCCTCACAACATAGACCCTCGGCCTTACTCAGTCCAAATCCTCACAAGCCACTCGGGCAATAGCAAAACATTGTTCTCATCTTAAAATATCATTTAAAGATCATTTACTATTAAAACAGAGTAAACATGGTTGAGTTATGAAAATAGTGGAATATAGCATGACTGAGTTCAAGTATAAAGTCAAAACAGTGAGAAAATATCAATAAAAATCACCTAAGGGTTCAAATAGTTGGCACGAAGCACAAATATGGCATTTTGTCCAAAACAAGATGATAGAAAATAGATTTCAGTCAAAGATGCGGTAAAATAGTCATTCCGGACGGCCTAAGTCACAATCCCCAACAGTGCATGATCCCATGCTCGTCATATAGCATGTGCGTCACATTAATATAGCACAACGATGTGCAATTTAGGGTTTCATACCCTCAGAACATCATTTACAATCATTACTCACCTCAATCCGATCAAATCTTTAGCCCGCGACGCCTTTGCCCCTCGAATCAACCTCCACTTGCATCGAATCTATCCAAAATCAGAATCAGAATGTCAAAATATGCTAAGGGAACGAAGCCCAAGCAAAAATAATCAATTTACAACATAAATCCCGAAATTACCAAAGCCCGACCCCTGGGCCCACGTTTTGGAATTCGATAAAATTCACATCAATGGGTTCCTTATCTTCCCACGAGTTCATACATATCAAAAGTACCAAAATCTGACCACAATAGGTCCCTCAAATCCTCAAGTCTAGGTCTCTATTACCAAGCCCTAATTTCCCCAATTTTAACCCTTAATTTCCATTAATTATGGCTCTAATCCGTGAAATAATACCATAGGAACGAGTTTTAGGTCCAAAATCCTTACCTCAATGAAGTTCCCTTGAAATCTCTCTTCAAAATCGTCTAAAAAGCTCCAAAGGCCGACTTAGAAATGGTGAAATAGCTCAAAAATCACGAAGGATTCAATTTATACCTTCTGGCCCAGGCATTTTTGCATCTGCGGCCATATATCCGCTTCTGCGGTACCGCATTTGCGGCCAAAGAACTGCTTCTGCGGTTCCCACTTATTCTGTCCAGATCCGCATCTGCGATGCACGAGCCGCACCTGCGCCATCGCAGGTGCGGTCCACTAACCACATCTATGGTTTCCTACCTCCCAAGCTCCATTCCGCTTCTGTGTCTCCCTTCCACACATCTGCGAGATCGCACCTGCATTCCCCAATCCGCAGGTGCGGAAATACCTGAAGCAGCAAAAATCTGCAGCTCACCAAAATTCCAAACTTCTACGTCAAACATTCGAAATCATCCCGAGGCCCCCAGGGCCTCAACCAAAAGCACCAACATATTCCAAAACCTTATTCAAACTTGTACCAATCTTCAAAACACCTCAAACAACATCGATTCAACCAAAATACATCGGATTCAAGCCTAAGTTTCCAAAATCTTTCGAATTACGCTTTTGATCAAAAACCCAATCAAACCACGTCCGAATGACCTGAAATTTTGCATACACATCCCAAATAACACCACGGAACTACTACAACTCTCAGAATTTCATTCCGACCCCTATATCAAAATCTCACCTACCAATCGGAAATCGCCAAAATATCAACTTAGCCAATTCAAGCCTAAATCTTCTCCGAACCTTCAAAATTCAATCCGATCACGCCCCTAAGTCCCAAATCACCTCCTGAAGCTAACCGAACCATCAGAACTCACATCGGAGCCCTCTAACACATAAGTTGACATCCAGTTAACTTTTCCAACTTAAGCTTCCTCAAAAGAGACTAAGTGTCTCAAACCTTACCAAATCCTTTCCGAACCCGAGCCAACCAACCCGATCACATATAGAACCGATAGACAAAGCAATAAGATGCAAAATGGGGGAAATAGAGTGGTAATTCATGAGACGACTGGCCGGGTTGTCGCATCCTCCCCAACTTAAACAAATGTTCGTCCTTGAACGAGTCAAGAAACATACCTGAAGCCTCAAATAGGTGAGGATATCTGCTCCGTGTCTCCCGCTTGGTCTCCCAGGTAGCCTCCTCCACGGGTCGACCTCTCCACTGCACTTTCACTGAAGCCATATCCTTTGACCTCAACTTTGGAACCTGACGACCCAAAATAGCTACTGGCTCCACATCATAAGTCAAATCACCATCCAACTGAATCGTGCGGAAATCCAGAACATGAGAGGGATCCCCAATATACTTCCGGAGCATAGAAACATGAAATATCGAATGCATATTCGACAAGCTAGGTGGCAAAGCAAGCTCATAAGCCACTTCCCCAATACTACGAAGCACCTCAAAAGGCCCAATGAACTGAGGATTCAACTTACCTTTCTTCCTAAATCTCATGACACCCTTCATGGGAGAAACTTTCAGCAGAACCTTCTCGCCAACCATGTAGGACACATCCCGAACCTTCATATCATCATAACTCTTCTGTCTCGACTGCGCTGTACATAGATTCTCCTGAATCACCTTCACCTTTTCTAAAGCATCCTGCACCAAGTCTGTCCCCAATAGCCTAGCCTCACCGGGCTCGAACCAACCAACTGGAGTCTACACTACCTCCCATACAAAGCCTCATATGGAGCCATCTGAATACTCGACTGGTAGCTATTGTTATAAGCAAACTCTGCAAGCGGTAGAAACTGATCCCATAACCCTCCGAAATCAATGACACAATCATGCAACATGTCCTCCAATATTTGAATAGTGCGCTTGGACTACCCGTCTGTCTAAGGGTGAAAAGCTGTGCTCAACTCAACTTGAATACCCAACTCTCGCTGCACAGATCTCCAATACTGCGAAGTAAACTGTGTGACCCGATCTGAAATGATGGAAACTGGGACACCATGCAAACGAACAATCTCCCGGATATAGATCTCTGCCAACCGCTCTAAAGAATAGGTAGTACAAACAAGAATGAAGTGCACGGACTTGGTCAGCCGATCCTCAGTCACCCATATAGCATCGAACTTCTTAAAAGTCTATGGGAGTCCAACTACAAAGTCCATAGTGATCCACTCCCACTTCCACTCTGGAATATCCATCTGCTGAAGCAAGCCACCCAGTCTCTGATGATCATATTTCACTTGCTGATAATTGATACACCGAGCTACAAACCCCACAATGTAATTAATTCTCCTCCACCAATAATGCTGCCTCAAATCCTGATACATCTTTGCGGCACCCGAATGAATGGAATATCGCGAGCTATGGGCCTCCTCCAGAATCAACTCCCGAAGCCCATCCACATTGGGCACACATATCCGGCCCTGCATCCTCAACACCCCATCATCACCAATAGTCACATCCTTGGCATCATCGTGCTAAACTCTGTCCTTAAGGACAAGCAAATGTGGATCATCATACTGGCACTCTCTGATGCGATCATATAATGAAGATCGAGAAACCACACAAGCCAATACCAGACTAGGCTCCAAAATATCCAGCCTCACGAACCGATTGGCCAAGGCCTGAACATCAACCGTAAGTGGTCTCTCCCCAACTGGAATATATACCAAACTCCCCATACTCACTACCTTTCGGCTCAAAGCATCAACCATCGCATTGGCCTTTCCCAGATGGTACAATATAGTGATATCATAATCCTTAAGCAACTCTAACCATCTTTGCTGTCTCAAATTAAGATCCTTCTACTTGAACAAGTGCTGGAGGTTACGATGATTAGTAAACACCTCACAAGACATACCGTACAAGTAATGCCTCCAAATCTTCAATGCGTAAACTATGGCAGCCAACTCCAAATCATATATGGGGTAGTTCTTCTCATGAGGCTTCAATTGATGAGAAACATAGGCAATAACTCTACCCTACTACATCAATACACAACCAATACCCACTCTTAAAGCATCGGAATAGATGAGAATCCCTGAACAAATACCAACTCTCAAATGCTCCGCATGCTCCTCCTGACTACGTGAATATACCAGAATATCATCAATGAAGACTCTGACAAACGAGTCAAGACAAGGCCGGAACACGCTATTCACCAAATGCATGAACGTTGCTGGGGCATTGGTCAGCCTAACAAGAACTCATAATGACCATATCGGATCCTGAAAGCTGTCTTAAGAATATCCGAGTCCCTGATCTTAAACTGGTGATAACCCGAACGGAGATCAATCTTGGAGAACACTCTCTCTCCCTGAAGCTGGTCGAATAAATCATCAATGCGAGGCAAATGGTACTTGTTCTTAACTGTTACCTTGTTCAATTGCCTATAATAAATGCACATCCTCATAGTGCCATCCTTCTTCCTCACAAATAGAATCGGCGCACCCCAAGGTGACACACTAGGCCGAATGAACCCCTTATCAAGGAGTTCCTGAAGCTTCTCCTTTAACTCCTTCAATTCCGCTAGTGCCATACGATACGACGGAATAGAAATGGGACGAGTGCCCGGCACCAGGTCAATACTAGCATCAATATTCTGTCTGGTGGCATGCCCAACAGGTTTGTAGGAAACACATCGGGAAAATCCTCTCACAACTGGAACATAATTCATATTGGGAGTCTCAACACCGACATCCCTCACAAAGGCTAGATAAGAAAGACAACCCTTCCTAATCATACACTGGGCTTTCAAGAATGAGATCACTCTACTGGGAACATAATCAGTCACACTTTGCCACTCAATCAGTGGCACACCCGGTAGAGCTAATGGAACTGTCTTGGCATGACAGTCCAGAATAGCACGATATGGAGATAGCCAATCCATGCCTAAAATGACATCGAAGTCCACCATACACAATAATAAAAGATCCACTTGGGTCTCCAGACCCCCAATAGTCACCACACACGACCGGTATACACGATCTACAATAATAGTATCACCCACCCGGGTGGATACATGAACAGGTGAAATAAAAAACTCACGGGATATACCCAAATAACGAGTAAAGTATGATGACACATAAGAAAAGGTGGAACCGAGATCAAATAATACAGAGACATCTCTGTGGCAGACTGAAACAATACCTGTAATAACAACATCTGAAGTAATAGCATCGGGTCTAGTTGGAAGTGCATAGAAACGGGCTTGACAACCACCTGAGCAACCTCCCCCTCTAGGGCGACCCCAGCTGACTGACCTCCACCCCTAGCTAGCTGGGTGGGTGGTGGTGAAGTAACTGGCGCTGAAGCCAATGACTGACCCTTCTTCTGAGATGGACCCGCAAGACGACGAGGATACTGCCTCCACATATGGCCCATCTCTCCACACTCATAACAACTCCCAAGTGCTGGAGAAAGGGACTGAAGGGAACCCCTCACATCGGAGTGACTAGCAGATGCACCTGGCATAGAAGAGCTCTAAACTGTTGGAGCATGGGACGAATTCTGAGCTGGAAGGGCACTAAGTGATGATTGGCCCTGATGAGAACTGTGAGAACCATGACCCGATGACGCCCCACGATAACCTGGGCGAGCTGGCTGAGTAGGCCTGAATGGACGACCTCTGCTGTGCTGAAACTGACCTCTCGAAAGAGCACCACTATAACTACTAGATCCTCAAGGCCTCTTGGCCTCCCTCTCCTCTCACTCCTGGTGACGAACAAACTCAATCTCATGGCAATATCCACAACCTCCTTGAAAGTAGCACCAATCACCCTCTCCCTGGTCATGAGAATATGAAGCTAATAAGTGAGGACATCAACAAACCTCCTAATATTCTCTATATCTATCGGAAGCAACCAAATAGCATGATGAGCTAACTCAGAGAACCTCATCTCATACTGCATCACAGTCATCTCTCCTTGACGCAACCACTCAAACTCCCTATGCAGCTCATCTCTGCGAGACTGCGGCACATGCTTCTCTAGAAAGAGAACAGAGAACTTCTGCCAGGTAAGGGGTGCTGCACCAACAGGCCTACGCTTCTTAAAATTCTCCTACCAAGTGAAGGCAGCTCCCGAAAACTAATAACTAGTGAAAGCGACCCCACTGGTCTCTAAAATACCCATTGTACAAAGCATCCTCTAACACTTATCCAAGAAACCCTGGGCATCCTAGCCCTCTACACCGTTGAAAGTTGGAGGCTGAAGTCTACCAAACCTCTCCAACCTACGCTACTCGTCCTCTAGCATAGCAAGAACTACATAGTCTTGAGCAGCTGCAACCGGCTGGACTAGATGTGCCCCCGGTGTCTGAAGTCCCTGCATGAACTGCTCAGGTGTGCGAGCGGTGGGAGTCTGATTGCCTCCCCCGGCCTGAGAAGTAGCTACGGCTGTAGTAGCTGAGACCGCCTGAGCTATGCCAGTGCAAACTGATAGAATCTGAGCCAAGGCCTCCTGAAGAACTAGAATCACAATGGGAACAGCTGGTGCCTGAGCTGGTGCTGCTGGAGCATCAATAGCTGGGACCTGATCCTGAATTGGGGCTACTGGTAGATCTACAGTTGCTGCCCTAGCTGCTGTGTGGGCCACACCTCTGCCCCTATCGGGACCACGACCGCATCCTCGGCCTCTAGTGGCCACAGCTGGTGGTACTGGTGGTCGTCCATCCTGACCGGTAGCGCGTGTCCTCACCATCTATGAGAGAATTAAATTACAAAAGTTTAGTACTCGGATCAACAAATTCACACGACAAGAATTTCAAGAATATGAAGTTTTTCCTAAAGGTTCTGCAACCTCTCGAGGATAAATACAGACATCTCCGTACTGATCCGGGAGATGCTACTAAACCTTCTCATGGCCCATGAGACCTATGTAACCTAGGCCCTAATACCAACTTGTCACGACCCTAAACCCAGACCCGATCGTGATGGCACCTCTCGTGAAGACAAGGCCAGCCGACACTTCCCACTTCAAATTTTAACAGTTAAACCATAAGGAATAAGTCTAAAGCATAATAGATAGAATCTCAAAGTAGCAGATAATAGCATAATTTGCGGAATACAACCCAACACAGCCCGATACCGGGGTGTCACTAGTCATGAGCATCTAAAAACCCGGAATACTAAGAAAAGTCTATAGAGTTTAATACGAAAACTAAAACAAGGAGAAATAAGATAGGGAAGAAGCTTTGGGCTAAGAAAACCGGTAGCTACCTAGAGAATCTTCGGATCCGCCTGAGCTGGAAAGATTAACACTTGGGAGCGAGACCAGATACGCCTGAATCTTCACATAGGGTGCAGGGAGTAAAGTGAATACTCCAACTCAGTTAGTAATAATTATAAATAAAGACTGAAAGCATGAAATCACGTAAGGCACATTATAGGCTATAATGAAATAGTAAAACAGGTAAGAACAGTGGTTCAGTAAAGATATGTAAATTCGTATAAATTCAGTTTAAACTTCAAGAAATGCCTATTCAACAATTAAACAGGTAAATGACAGACAAATAAGATAGATAAGCACATAAAGGATTGTCCCTCAGATACAATATCAATAATACTAGCCCCTCGGGCTATATCTCACATAACAATGGGTACCCGCGCTCACTGGGGGTTTGTAGACTCCTGGAGGGGCCCCTTTCGGCCCAAGTGCACTATCAAGCTATCTCGTGGCATCATCACTCAACTCTCAGCCTCATATCAACAAGCCACCTCGTGGCATACATATCTCAGGCCCTCGGCCTCATAATCAATATCAAATGTTTCCTCACAACATAGGCCCTCGGCCTTACTCAGTTCAAATCCTCACAAGCCACTCGGGCAATAGCAAAACATGATTCTCAGCTCAAAATATCAATTAAAGATCACTTACGTGTTAAAATAGAGTAAACATGGCTGAGTTATGAAAATAGTGGAATATAGCATGACTGAGTTCAAGTATAAAGTCAAAACAGTGAGGAGATATCAATAAAAATCCCATAAGGGTTCAAATAGTTGGCACGAAACCCAAATATGACATTCATCCCAAAACAAGATGATAACAACTAGATTTCAGTCAAATACGCGATAAAATAGTCATTCGGGACGGACTAAGTCACAATCCCCAACAGTGCATGACCCCACACTCGTCATCTAGCATGTGTGTCACATCAATATAGCACAATGATGTGTAATCCGGGGTTTCATACCCTCAGAACATCATTTACAATTATTACTCACCTCAATCTGGTCAAATCTTTAGCCCGCGATGCCTTTGCCCCTCGAATCAGCCTCCACTCGCGTCGAATCTATCCAAAATTAGAATCACGACGTCAAAATATGCTAAGAGAATAAAGCCCAAGCAAAAATAATCAATTTACAACATAAATCCCGAAATTACCAAGCCCGACACCCGGGCCCACATCTCGGAATTCGATAAAATTCACATCAATGAGTTCTTTATCTTCCCACGAGTTCATACATATCAAAAGTACCAAAATCCGACCACAATAGGTCCCTCAAATCTTCAAGTCTAAGTCTCCAATACCAAGCCCTAGTTTCCCCAATTTTAACTCTTAATTTCCATTAATTATGGCTCTAATCCATGTATAATACCATAGGAACGAGTTTTAGGTCCAAAATCCTTACCTCAATGAAGTCACCTTGAAATCCCTCTTCAAAATCGTCCAAAAAGCTCCAAAGCCGACTTAGAAATGGTGAAATAGCTCAAAAATCGCCAAGGACACAATTTATACCTTCTGGCCCAGGCATTTTCGCATCTGCGGCCATATACCCGCTTCTGCGGTACTGGATTTGCAGCCGAAGAACCGCTTCTGCGATTCCCACTTATTCTGCCCAGATCCGCATCTGCGATGCTCCAGCCGCACCTGCGCCATCGCAGGTGCGGTCCACTAACCGCTTCTGCGGTTTCCTGCCTTCCTAGCTCCATTCCGATTTTGTAGCTCCCTTCTGCACATTTGCGAGATCGCACCTATGGTTCCCAATCTGCAGGTGCGGAAATACCAGAAGCAGCAAAAATCTGTAGCTCACCAAAATTCCAAACTTCTCCGTCAACCATCTGAAATCACCCCGATGCCGAGACCTCAACCAAAAGCACCAACATATTCCAAAACCTTATTCAAACTTGTACCAATCTTCAAAACACCTCAAACAACATCGATTCAACCAAAACATATCGGATTCAAGCCTAAGTTTCCAAAATCTTCCGAATTACGATTTTTGAACAAAAACCCCACCAAACCACATCCGAATGACCTGAAATATTGCACACACATCCCAAATGACACCGCGGAACTACTGCAACTCTTGGAATTCCATGCCTACCCTATATCAAAATCTCACCTACCAACCGTAAATCGCCAAAATATCAACTTCGCCAATTCAAGCCTAAATCTACTCCGTACCTCCAAAACTCATTCCGATCATGCTCCTAAGTCCCAAATCACCTCCTGAAGCTAACCAAACCATTGGAACTCACATCCGAGCCCTCTAACAGATAAGTCAACATCCGATTGACTTTTCCAACTTAAGCTTCCTCAAAAGAGACTAAGTGTCTCAAACCTTACCAAATCCTTTCCGAACTCCATCATTGTGAAACTCTTTGGAAATCGAATACTCCATCACTATCTAAAAAAGAAGATCCAAGAATTGTGATATCCCTTAGAGGCTTTCCCATTAATTGATCTAGGGGAAGACTACTACATAATCAAATTTAGTAAGAAAGAAAATATGGAAAAGGCCTTCATCAGGAAGCAAACTTTGTAGCCACTAAGGAGAAATTAACAGTCTCAGCGGTATGGATTAGATCATCACAACTGCCGATTGAATTTTATGATGGAAAAATTCTAGAAAAACGCAATAGGGTGTCTATTAAAGATTGATGCGTGTACATCAACAACAATACGAAGTCGTTATGCCAGGCTTTGTGTTGAATTACCGTTGGAATATCCAGTCCAACCGCTTATTTACATTGGTCCCCATAAGCAATACATTCACTACGAAGGCGAAAATTTCCGATGCAAAAAACCGTGGAAAGCTGGACCATACACAAGCTCAGTGTACTTATGTTCAAAAGGAAAATAAGGACAAAACATCTCCAAAAAAGGATCAGTCAACCACAACAACAGAAGATTCTGATGAGGAGCATAAAACTGTGTCTTTCAATAAAGGGAAGAAGTTACTTCCAAAGGGCAAGCCGAAAAATTTCAACAAATTAATGGAGAAACACAACAGCTCAGGTATCACCGTAAAATTGTTCAATGCTGATACAGGTAAGTATCTGGATACTCAAGTGTAACAACCCGACCGGTTGTTTTAAGAATTAATGCCTCGATCCCCTATTAACTGCTTTCCCCGTATTTGTTTCTGCTATTTTAAGTTTCCAGAGGATTCGTTTTGTGTTTTGGAGTGTTTTGGGATACTTAGTCCCTCAATAAAGGTTTAAGCTTTAGAATTTGAATTGTAGTCGGATTAGTGTGAAGGCGGCCTTAGAATGGAATTTCGTCGGTTCCATTAGCTCCGTTGGATGATTTCGGGTTTAGGGACATGTTCAGATTGTGTTTGTAGGTCTATAGCTTATTTAGGCTTGAAATGCCGAAAGTTGAGTTTTTGAAGTTTCCGGATCGATAGTGAGATTTTGATATCGGGGTCGGAATCTTGTTCTGAAAGTTGGAATAGCTCCATAGTGTTGAATGTGACTTGTTTGCAAAATTTGGGGTCATTCAGACTTGGTTTGGTTGGTTTTATCATCGGGTGTAGGATTCTTGAGATTTCTAGTTCATAAGGCTTGGATTGAAGAGTGATTCGTGGTTTTAGCATTATTTGATGTGATTCGAGGGTTGAAATAAGTTCGTATGATGTTTTAGGATTGGTTGGCATGTATGGTTGAGGTCCCAGGGGCCTCAGGTGAGTTTCAGGTGCTTAACGAAAGTTGAATTGGACTTAGGAAAATATGAGGTTTGGCTGAACCTGTCATAATCGCACCCATGTGTGTAGCACCGCAGAAGTGGTTAGGGAACCGTAGGTGCGGTCTGAGGAAAAGGTGAAGTTGGTCGCACATGCGGCCCATGGACCGCAAAAGCGGACCGCATCTGCGGGTAAGCAGTTGTAGGTGCGGAATTTGGGCTTTTAATGAAATATCGCAGGTGCAATTTATTTGCCGCAGTAGCAGGACCGCAGGTGCGGTCCCATGGTCGCAAAAGCGAATATCGCTGGGCAAAAATAGGAAAATTCGAGGGTTTGAACTCATAACTTGGAAAAACAATTTGGAGCTCGGTTGAGGGCAATTTCTCGTGGATTTTTGAAGGAGAAACATTGGGTAACGATTTCTATTTTGATTTTAAGATTAGAACTATAATCTATTGTTGTTTTCCTCTTCTAATTAAGGAAATTAGGGGTAAAAGTTTTAAAATGGGAGAAAAGTTCCCCAATTGAGAATCCGAGTTTTGAGTGAGATTTTGACGTCGGATTTTGGTGATTGTTGTTCGAGTGTGTTCGTGAGTGATCAAGGGTTCTGAATTTGTAAAATTTATCCAGTTCCGAGACATGGGCCCGAGGGACTTTTCGAGCGATTTTCTTAATTTCGCATGTTAGCTTCGAATTAGTCAGTTAAATTAGTTACTTGAAGTTCTATTTACATTATGCAATTAATTTGAATATATTTGGGCCATGTGGAGTCTGGTACTTGTTGCAAGAATGTGATTTCGAGTTGACTGATCTGGTTCGAGGTAAGTGGCTTGCCTAACATTGTGTGGGGGAACTCCCCTTAGGATACTGGTGTTGTTTGTTATATGAGTGTCATGTACGTGAGGTGACGAGTGCTTACACGTGCTAATTGTTGAAAACCCCCGTTTTTATTATGTAAATATCCATGTTTTTTGTAATTGAGCGTTCCTTGTACTTGAAGCCTCTTGTTTAGCTTAGGAAAAGGATGCCTATATGTTCTAATTGTTTTACATGCTTTAACTGCTTACTTGTATCTTGTGCAGCATGTTTAGAGTAGAATTCCTATTTATTCACAAATAGAACTGTAGTTTCCTTCTTGCTACTATTGTTTGTTTACTTTGGGACTATGGGACGATATCCCAGTAGATCCCCCTGCATGATTACTTTGGGACTATGGATTTTGTATTCCGAGAGGTCTCCCTGCACGTTTATATTTGGGACTACGGGATGACACCCCGGATATTCTCCTGTACTGGATATTTACTTTGGGACTACGGATTGGTATTCCTCGAGATTCTCCAAGTTTACGTTTGGGACTACGGGACGATATCTCGGGAGATCCCCTATTCCTATTTTTGTGTACTGAGTTACATTCTCCCTGTGATATTATTCTCTATCAACTGTTAGTGCTTTAATTATACTATTACATTTTATACTGTTTTACCTCATTTTATGTATATAACCAGTAGGGCCTTGACCTTCCTCATCGCTACTCGACCGAGGTTAGGCTTGGCACTTACTAGGTACCGCTGTGGTGTACTCATGCCCATTCCTACATATGTTTTTCATGTGCAGATCCAGGTTCTTCATCCCAGCCATATTATCAGTGAGGCGAGGCGACCTTCAGAGACTTTGAGGTATATTTGCCATGTCCGTATACCGATGAGTCCCTCTCTATTATTCCCTCTAGCTTTCCTCCGTACCGTATGGCTCCTCCTGAGTTGAAGGAGTTGAAGGAGTAGTATGCAGGAATTGCTTGATAAGGGTTTTATTCGGCCGAGTGTTTCACCTTGGGGTGCTCCTGTCCTATTTGTAAAGAAGAAGGATGGTTCTATGCGTATGTAAATTGATTATCGCCAGTTGAACAAAGTTACAGTGAAGAACCGGTATCTTTTGCCTCATATTGATGATTTGTTTGACCAGCTACAGGGTGCACAAGTGTTTTCTAAGATTGACTTGCGTTCGGGTTACCATCAGGTGAAGATTTAGGAGCCAGATATCCCGAAGACTGCCTTCCGGACTCGGTATGGTCATTACGAGTTCCTTGTTATGTCATTTGGGTTGACCAATCCCCAGCAGCCTTCATGCATTTGATGCACAGAGTGTTTCGACCATATCTTGACTCGTTTGTCATTGTCTTTATTGATGATATTCTGATATATTCCCGGAGTCGGGAAGATCATGAGCAACATCTGAGGACAGTGCTTCAGACTTTGAGAGAAAATAAGTTCTCTGCAAAGTTCTTAAAATGTGAGTTTTGGTTGGATTCCGTGGCATTCTTGGGTCATGTGGTATCGAGTGAGGGGATAAAGGTGGATCTGAAGAAAGCGAAAGCAATGCAGAGTTGGCCTAGGCCATCCTCAGCTATAGAGATTTGTAGTTTTCTTGGTTTGGTGGGTTATTACTATCGATTTGTTGAGGGGTTTTCATCTATTGCAGAACTATGACCAGGCTGGCCCAGAAGGGTGCTCCGTTCCAGTGGACGGAAGAGAGTGAGGCAAGCTTCCAGAAGCTCAAGACAGCTTTGACTACAACCCCAACTTTGATATTGTGTATAGGTTCAGAGTCTTATACTGTCTATTGTGATGCCTCGAGGATTGGCCTTGGAACGATATTGATGCAGGACGGTAGGGTGATTGCCTACGTGTCCACACAGTTGAAGGTGCATGATAAAAATTATCCTATCCATGATCTCGAGTTAGCTGTTATTGTTCACACCTTGAAGATCTAGCGTCATTATTTGTATGGCGTTCCTTGTGATATCTATACTGATCACCGGAGTTTGCAGCTTTTGTTCAAGTAGAAGGATCTTAATTTGCGCCAGAGGAGGTGGTTAGAGCTGCTGAAGGACTATGATATCACTATCTTATATCACCCAAGAAAGGCCAATGTGGTGGCCGATGCTTTGAGTCATCGAGTAGAGAGTTTGGGGAGTTTGGCTTATCTACCAGCAGCGGAAAGGCCCATGGCGATGGATGTTCATGCCTTAGCCAGCCAGTTTGTGAGATTGGATCTTTCGGAGCCCAGTCGGGTTCTAGCTTGCGTGATTTCTCGGTCTTCCTTATTTGATCATATCAGGGAGCGTCAGTATGATGACCCTCATTTTCTCGTCCTCAAGGACAGGTTCTGCACGGTGATGCCAGAGATATGACTATTGGTGATGACGGGGTATTGAGGATGCAGGGTCGGGTATGTGTACCCAATGTTGATGGGCTTCGTGAGTTGTTTCTAGACGAGGCCCATAGTTCGCGGTATTCCATCCATCCGGGTGCCGCAAAGATGTACCAAGATTTGAGATAGCACTATTGGTGGAGGCAAATAAAGAAGGATATAGTTGGGTTCGTAGCTTGGTGCATCAATTTTCAGCAGGTAAAGTATGAGCACCAGTGACCAGGTGGGTTGCTTCAGCAGTTAGAGATTCCGGAGTGGAAGTGGGAGCAGATCACCATGGACTTCGTAGTTAGACTCCCATGGACTTTGAAGAAGTTTGATGTCATTTGGGTGATTGTGGATCGGCTAACCAAGTCCGCGCACTTCATTCCTGTGTGTACCACCTATTCATTGGAGCGGTTCGGAGATTTATATTCGGGAGATTATTCGTCTTCATGGTATTCTAGTTCCCATCATTTCAGACAGAGGTACTCAGTTCACATTATAGTTTTGAAGGGCCGTACAACATGAGTTGGGTACTCGGGTGTAGTTGAGCACATCATTTCACCCCCATATGGAAGGACAGTCCGAGCACACTATTCAAATTCTTGAGGATATGCTCCGTACGTGTGTGATGGAGTTTGGAGGTTCTTGAGATTAGTTCTTGCCACTAGCGGAGTTTACCTACAACAACAATTATCAGTCCAGTATTCAGATGGCACCATATGAGGCTTTGTATGGTAGGCGGTGTAGATCCCCAGTGGGTTGGTTCAAGCCAGGTGAGGTGATAGCTAGGGATTATGATGCATTTTACACTCCTTCTTCCTTAAGGTTTAATTAGAAATGTGTACAAAATAGTCCCAAAGGCTCACATGTTGTACTTGATTGCAGGGTTTGATCAACAAGGTGACAATTTGTCAAAAACCAGCTCAAAAAGGAGTGAAACATGCACAAGTACCAAGACCAAGGCCAAGCTCAATCAAACAGGGCCAGTGCGGCCGCACACCATTCTGTGCGGTCTGCAAAGATGAAGTTCAAAGAGTAGGCATTTCAGGTAGCCAAGCAATGCGGCCACAAAATATTTTGTTCGGACCGCATTGATTTCATTGCGGCCGCACTCGACTTTGTGCGGTCCATAGAGCTCAAGATCAGAGAGCTGCCAAGTTGGACGACGATGCCCAATGCGGTCCGCGGTCCATTTTGTGCGGACCGCAATAGAAGCCACCTCGGTCGCGGTGGCCAATTTCACAGAGCAGATTAGTCACCCAAGAGCCTTAGTGCAGCTGCACTCGATTTTGTGCGGTCCGCACTAGCCCCGCCGGGGTATTTTTGTCCAAAATTTTCAGCCTAGTATAAATAGTTTCTTTTCCAATTTTTAGGTCATCAATTGTATTTTGACAGAAGTTGCGCTCGTGAACAGTTCTTATTTACTATTTTGAGTAATTTTAGCTTAGTTTCATCATTGAATCTTTAAGTTTTATGTAGTAATTAATTATTATGGGCTTTTCTTTATCTATTTCTTTGTTTTCTTCGATAATCATGAGTAGCTAGACCCATTAGCTAGGGTTGCGGCTCAACCCTAGTGTAGGTAATTGATGGGTCTTGTATTTTAATGCTTGATTATTTATGGGTGTTTGATACTTTGACTAATTTAGGGTTTTAATGTTGAGTTGGTGGTTACAAACACTAGTTTATGCCTAGTTGACTTTGGCTCTTCTTGAGAAAGAGAGCCTAAGTCTATGAAATTGGTCCAACAAGGAATTGGGGCGTATTCAAGATATTGATAGCCCCAATTAAAGGGTTAAACCTAGAGATTGTAATACCCGACTTGAACCTCAATTGCTTGCACAAATTATCATACCCAATTGGTCTTGAGCAAGTCAATTCGGGCAAAATCACTCGAACTACCAAGAGGTATAGAGTGAGTAGAATCGTGCAATGGTTATATCATACTCCCCAAATGTGACAATCTAGCCTTAGACTCAAGAATCTGTCAATTAACCACCTAGGAGAAAGTTACTACCCTAGTGCCTTTTATCTATTTGAACAACTTTGAATAGTTTAATCTTAGCTTTACTTAGCCTAATTTAGCATCTCAGTAGTATAAAATTAGAAGTAAAATCAAGACCAACAATGTTTAGAAGTGCAATTAGGAACAATTACGCAACACCAATTTAGATAGAAACTCAACTCCAATCTCTAGCTCCCTTTAGAGCGGGTCTTTCTTGGGTTTTTGCCTATGAAGGGTGTTATGAGATGTGGGAAGAAAGGGAAATTGTGTCCGAGGTTTATTGGTCCTTTTGAGATATTGCGACGTGTTGGAGAGGTTTCTTATGAGCTTGCATTACCTCCCATCTTGGTAGGAGTTCATCTGGTATTTCATGTTTTGATGCTTCAGAAGTATCATGGTGATCCGTCACACATGTTGGATTTCAGTTCAGTCCAGTTGGATAAGGATTTATCTTATGTTGAGGAGCCAATGGCGATATTGGACAGGCAGGTTTGAAAGCTGAGGTCAAAGAACATTACATCAATTAAGGTTCGGTGGCGGGGTCAGCCAGTCGAGAAGGTGACTTGGGAGACCGAGCAAGATATGGCAGCCGTTACCCTCATCTTTTCACTACTTCAGGTATATCTCTATGCTTGTTCGAGGACGAACAAATGTTTTAAGGGGGGGAGGATGTATGACCCGGCCGATTGTTTTAAGAATTAACGCCCCGATCCCCTATTAATTGCTTTCCCCATGTTTGTTTTTGCTATTTTGAGTTGCCGAAGGATTTGTTTTGTGTTTTGGAGTGTTTTGGGACACTTAGTCCCTCAATGAGAGCTTAAGCTTTAGAATTTAGACCGTAGTCGAAGCAGTGTGAAGACGGCCTCAGAATAGAATTCGTCAGTTCCGTTAGCTCCGTTGGATGATTTCGGGCTTAGGGGCGTGTTCAGATTGCGCTTTGGAGGTCCGTAGCTTATTTAGGCTTGAAATACCGAAAGTTGAATTTTTGAAGTTTCTTGATCGATAGTGAGATTTTTATATTGGGGTCAGAATCCGGTTCCGAAAGTTGGAATAGCTCCGTAGTGTTTAATGTGACTTGTGTGCAAAATTTGGGGTCATTCGGACTTGGCTTGGTTGGTTTTATCATCGGGTATATGATTCTTGAGATTTCTAGTTCATAGGGCTTAGATTGGAGAGTGATTCGTGGTTTTAGCATTGTTTGATGTGATTCGAGGGTTGAAATAAGTTTGTATGATGTTTTAGGATTGGTTGGAATGTTTAGTTGAGGTCTGGGGGCCTCAGGTGAGTTTCGGGTGCTTAACGGAAGTTGAATTGGACTTAGGAAAATATGAGGTTTGCCTGAACCTGTCATAATTGCACCTGCGTGCGTGGCACCGCAGAAGCGGTTAGGGAACCGCAGGTGCGGTCTGAGGGAGAGGTGAAGTTGGTCACAGATGCGGCCCATGGACCGCAGAAGCGGACAACATCTGTGGGTAAGCGGTCGCAGGTGCGGATATCCCTGGGCAGATATAGAAAAATTTGAGGGTTTGAACTCATAACTTGGAAAAATGATTTGGAGCTCGGTTGAGGGCGATTTCTCGAGGGTTTTTGAAGGAGAAACGTTGGGTAACAATTTATATCTTGATTTTTATCTAAGAACTATAATCTATTGTTGTTTTCCTCTTCTAATTAAGGAAACTGGGGGTAAAAGTTTGAAAATGAGAGAAGAGTTCCCCAATTGAGAATCAGAGATTTGAGTGAGATTTTGACGTTGGATTTTGGTGATTTTTATTTGAGTGTGTTCTTGAATGATCGGGGGTTCTAAATTTTGTAATATTTATCCAATTTTGAGACATGGGCCCGAGGGACTTTTTGGGCGATTTATTTAATTTTGCGTGTTACCTTCGAATTAATCAGTTAAATTAGTTACTTGAAGTTCTATTTACATTATGCAATTAATTTGAATATATTTGGGTCATTTGGAGTCGGGTACTCGTGGCAAGAACGTGATTTCAAGTTGATTGAGCTGGTTCGAGGTAAGTGGCTTGCCTAACCTTGTGTGGGGGAACTCCCCGCAGGATTCTGGTGTTGTTTGTTATATGAGTGTCGTGTACGTGAGGTGACGAGTGCGTACACATGCTAATTGTTGAAAAACCCCCATTTTATTAAGTAAATATCCGTGTTTTTCTTGTAATTGGGTGTTCCTTGTACTTGAAGCCTCTTGTTTAGCTTAGGAAAAGGATGCCTATGTGTTTTAATTGTTTTACCTGCTTTAACTACTTACTTGTATCCTGTGCAGCATGTGTAGAGTAGAATTCCTATTTATTCACTAATAGAGCTGTAGTTTCCTTCTTGCTACTGTTGTTTGTTTACTTTGGGACTATGGGACGATATCTCGGGAGATGCCCCTACATTTTTACTTTGAGATACGGATTTGGTATTCCGGGAGGTCCCCCTACATGTTTATATTTGGGACTACGGGACGACACCCGGGAGACTCCCCTGTACTGGATTGGTATTCCGGAATACCAATCCCGATATTTACTTTGGGACTACAGATTGGTATTCCGGGAGATCCTCTACATGTTTACGTTTGGGACTACGAAACGTTATCCCGGGAGATCCCTTGTTGCTATTTCTGTGTACTGAGTTAATTTCTCCCTGTGATTTTATTCTCTATCAACTGTTAGTGCTTTAATTATACTATTACATTTTATACTGTCTTACCTCGTTTTATGTATATAACCAGTAGGGCCCTGACCTTCCTCGTCACTACTCGACCGAGGTTAGGTTTGGCACTTACTGGGTACCGCTGTGGTGTACTCATTCCCTTTCCTATGCATATTTTTTGTGTGCAGATCCGGGTTTTTGGCCCAGCCATATTATCAGTGAGGCGAGGTGACCTTCAGAGACTTCGAAGTATATATGCCGCATCCGCAAACCGAGGACTCCCTCTCTATTCTTCCCTCTAGCTTTAGCTCTCCTGTATTTACTTTTCTTTAGATATTCTGGAGTTAGAACACTTTGTAGTTATTCAACAGCTTGTGATTTTATGAGATTCTGAGTTTTGGGAGTGTTGTTATTGGTCGAGAGTGTTATTATGGTGTATGCCGAACGACATTTAAACTTTCTTTATTATATTTTTCGTAAATTGCTAGTTTTGTATCTTTATTTCCTTTTTCCATAAATTGTTAGGCTTACCTAGTCGTAGAGACTAGGTGCCACCACGATAGTTCAAGGAGGGAGAACTTGGGTTGTGACATCAAGTCATGCAATACAAGTCTAAAGATCCTATTAGAAAATAAGGGAATACCATTGAAAAGGCTCTAGTTAACTTTCCCATGGGAAATACCACTATTCTAGTTCAAAATAATTTCTCTCTCTTAGAAAACGAGTAAATGATTTTGTGTGAAATCACTGAAAATCAAAATCAAAATACTTTTGCTACTACTAATGAATATATGGACACTAGTTCGGATAATATGGACACATTGGAAACAAATATGTCATTTTTTAATACTACCACTAACAATGCCATGCATTAAAGCATCCCTAATAATAGGATTGCTTGCCCCCTAAACCTAATCCTCAAAGATAGTTTACCTTTCTTAGGTCTAGAAGAAGGACCACCCGAGCATGCTTTACAAGTGTCCATCAAAAACATAAATGAAAAACAAATGGCACTTCCCCTGCAACACAAAATGGAAGCAAAACCTTTACAAGATCAATTCATAAAACATATGCTTTCCCATTCAAATGACATGCAAATTGAAAACCAAATCATTGCCCTATCTACTAACATTCCTATCACTGGTGAATCCAGTACCATGTCTGTTAGTACCCTTTTTAAGAAGCACCATATAATACAAATTCCAAGAATCCCTCCACACCGAGGAGAAGACACAGACTAATTCAGATTCGGAGACACCAAAGAGCTTGGAACATGGAAAATCTACCTCCCTTTCCCTCAAAAATGAAAAATCCACCAATCATCTATGTCCAACCACCTCCTGAACAAGACTACCAGCCCCTTTCATGGAAAGAGATGGAACTGCTGGGACATGCAGTTTCGTTCAATCTCAAAATAAATGGTCAAGACACGTTGGTTATCCTCCAAAATAACCACTACCTAGCACAATTGATAACCAAAGGGATGAGGCTTGTAATGAACAACTACCTAAACCAAGTATGCCTGAACAATATATTGCATCCACTAGCCCCATCTCTGAACCCACACTTGGTGCATGCAATGAGAAATCAATGGAACATGCCGCCTCACTTCAATCCTCTACAACCCTAGGATGTGCTTCTGGACATGCCCTTCTTTCCATCGGAAATTCTCTCATAACTAAACCCCATCTTCATGCCATGGGAGAATCCATAACAAGCCCTGGAGCAACCAGCACCACTAATGGAGCAACAACCACCACCACCTCAACCATAGATGGTGAAAGAACCAGAACAAGAAGAGCCAGCTGTTACATCTCGTGTTTTCATACGTTAAAAGTTTCGTCTTCAGTTAATTGACATAGACTTGAGGATGAGATTATCTTGAGTATAATGTATTTATAGCAAGCGATAAGCAAGTGTCATGAAGGATAAAAGGTATACGAATTAAAAAAAATGAATTTTGTTGAAGGTGGCCGATTTGGGATTAAATACGGGTCGAGCGATAATACCCGATGTCACACCTCCTTTTTGCGCGCCCCGCCCCGAGGGGTTAAATGCGCGAGGGAGTTTTTTCCAATTTAAGTGACAATATTCGAAATGGGATTATTTATTTAATTCAGAGTCGCCACTTGGGAAAGGTTTGGCTTTTGGTGTCCCAAGTCACCGGTTTATCTTGAATCCCAAATCGAGGAAATTTTCGACTTTTCCAAGTGAAGTCTGCGAACCAGAAATTCTAAGTAAGGAATTCTGTTGACCCGAGGGAAGGTGTTAGGCACCCTCGAATCCCGTGGTTCTAGCACGGTCGCTTAAATTGTTATAATGGCTAAATATCTGATTTAAATACATGTTATGACTTACGTGCTTTTATTAAGTTTAAACCGCTTTTATCATTATCACTTATTTTTATAGAATTGCAACGTCGTGAAAATGCATCTCGAACCACGTCACAATCAATGCGCCCGTGATCGTCAACACATTTTGACTTCGTTGAGATTTGGATTCGGGTCACATCAATGTGCACCCGGGTTTGAGAATGTAATTTAATTAAGTCGCGCCTAAAGAGTCTAGCGTATTATTATTTTTTGTAGGAAGCCATGAAATTCACTAAACGGCCTATCCTGAATTCTAAATATTTATTATGATTATTTATTGAGGGCCCCGCAATTTTGCATTTTTATTTGGCGAGGCTCGTCTCTATTTAGAAAGGATATCCTAAAGTGGCTACATTTCTAATACATTTGTCTCTAAAACTAGAAAAAGAAAGAAAGGTACATGCTGCTTTGGCCTAATCCGAGTTTTTATGATTAATTATTTAAAAGGTTAAGAAAGCATTATATTTTAATGGCAAAATGCTTTAATTTGACAAGGAAATCACATACGAGTTGACGAAATACACCACTTAATCCGAACAAACATCTTTAAGTCGAATTTAGATTAACTTGCTTAAACAGGGTTAGTAGCGTTCCTTATTAAAGAATGTTTCCGATGATATTCAAAGCTAGTCCTATAAATCGCCTAAAGAAGTCGAAACTGGGTGATTTAAAACTGTATTGTATTTGGCTAGATTTAAAAAGCCATTGGCCCCTGCTTATTCAAAGCATGCTGAAAGAGTGAGTTCAATTCTAGCAATCATATTTAATAGTTTCACACTCCATGAAACTGTGTTTACATCCTGTATGCTTCTGAATGAATCAACTACCACGGTTTCTGATCAACATAAACATTAATTAAGTACAAACTTACGAATGTATCCTCTATTAGGCTACAAATTAAAGGATTTATACAACTTTAACAATATTCGCAAAGCGGTAAGTAAAGCCACAGATGATTAAAGATTCTTCAGATCTTTCATTTCAATTTTCATTCCGGCATCAGTTACATCAGACAGATTCGAAGTGTGTACCTGAGAAGATGCTTACAATGAAGAAAGCGAGAGAGTCAGTTGAGCAAACAGTGCAAGCGAAACAGCAGCAGTAACAGATAACAGCAGCAGGACAAGTTTCGGTGCGAGATACAATTGTAGACGAGGAGGAAGTGGAAAATGACAGCAGTAGGCAGTGAAGCATAAGCAAAACTCCAGGCAGACCAACTCAGAAGAAACTAAGCACGAGAATACCCCCAGAAATCTCAATTGAGACTTGGAAGAATCAGTACAGCCCAACAGGTTGACAGCAAATGAAGCCCAAACAGAAAACAGTTTTTCCTGAAATTTCTGTATATTCCCTATTTCTTGTTCACTCTCTATCTGTGTATATAGCTTCTCTCAATGTGTCTGTATGTACCTTTTTATGATATCTCTCTCACTATCTCTTTTCTTCTTAAACAAAAGAGTGACAACTTTCAATCTTGGAATCTATTTGAGTTATCAAAAGAAAACTCCCCTCAGTTTTTCTTTCTTTTTTGAACTTCAAAAACCCTCAATGATTCAGTCCTTCTCTCTATGTTAATAATTTCCCTGTATGTATCCCTATCTCCCTGTTCTCTTTTCTTTTTCCTCTTTTTTCCTTTCTCCTTTTCAACATATGGAAGTTCTTCCTTTTATAAGCCTAAGGTCTGCCCTTAACAGCCTGTTCATCAATCAGAAACCCCCTCCCATGTGCCATCCTCTTTTCAGATTCCACTTAGCTCTTTAAGTATAAACAAAAAAAACCCCCATGATATTCCCTGGCAGTCTTCTCTTTTAAGTGAGGTTTAATACTTATTAAACTAAAGTGGAGTATGGACAGCAGGGGCGTGTTTTGACAGCACATGCTGTCAAACTATTTTTAATTCAAAAATGGCCTTTATGCAGGAACCAGGCTGTGCACAATGCACATGCTGTGCACAAGTGCACATGCCCTCAATTCAGATTGCAGCTTAACAATCTATCCTTTTATTTTCAAGTTCAAATACAACTATAAATGACCCTACTTGATTCTTACTTTGATTCAAACAAAGTTGCAGCAGGCAAAATGTTCAATCGTTAACATTCGAACTACTGAAACTAATTGACGACATTTGTCGACTCGACTATATTAGCATTAACATACACAATCGTAGCCAAAAATCAAACATTCAGAAGTATGGGACACATGACTCAACTTATACTGATTAAAACAGAATTGTATTTTGAGGAATCAGTTAGTCAGTACAAATTCGGAATACCACCAGTACGTATGCCTTATCAGAATAGGAGGGGAGGGATTCAGACAAACACAGAGGTTCAAACAAAGTGGCCAAACAAAAGTTGATAAAATTAAAACAAATATGAACAAACTTTTAAAGACCAATCACACGGACTAAAAAAAGGAAAAGAAAACAAGACTCACCTCAAATCTTTGAAAAATCAAAACCTCGACTCGGATTTGGACAGACCTTTCTTAAGGCTGAATGGATTTTAATCGAAGTGTTTCTCAGATGAGAAACACTTTGATTAAAGTCCATTAGACCTTAACCTCTTCGGTTGAACCGGTATAAACCAGTGACGAAGAAATACAAAAATTTCCAAAGCTCAGATCCGGGATTCAGGCTTCCTTGGTCAGATTCGGACCAAACCAAGTATGGTTTGGTCACGAGGGGGGTCTGGGGAGTGTCTGGTGTGAAGCTGGGGTTGGTTGGTGTAGAACGAGTTTTAACTCGAATCTTCAAATGAAGATTCGAGGACCTAGGGGATGGTTCGAACTACATGGTTAGCAGATCCATGTTCAGGATGGCAAGGGGGTTCTAGGGTGTTAAGGGGAAGGTCACCGGCGTTCAGGCCGCCGGGTTTCTGGTGAAAGTGTGCAGGGGCGGCTAGGGTTTGAAGGGGATGGGTTTGGGTGAAGACGACGAAGCCGGGGTATTGGATAGGGGGGTAGGGTAAGGATTTGGGCTTATATAGTTGGTGGGTGGGTCGATCTCAACCGTTAGATCAATCTAGATCTACGGTTTGGATCTGATGGTCTTAAGTGAAACGGTGTCGTTTCAAATGTTGAGGGTTTGGGTTTGGTCCGGGTGTAAACGGGTCGGGTTTGTTGATGGGTTATGGGAATTGATCTTGGCCGTCGATCACTCTGAGATCAACGGCCCAGATCAGGCACGATTCAAACGACGTCGTTTGGACGTCCTGGGCATCAGGTGACCTGGGCTGGGCAGGCCTGGGTCTTGGGCTGTTCGTTTGGGCTGAGTTTGTTGGGCCAATTTTAACAAATTGGCCCAAGTCCGGAAGGGGTCTTTCCTTTCCCTTTTTTTATTTTTTTTATTTTTTTTTTTATTTCTTTTTCTTATTTATTTTAAAACAAAACTAAGCCAAAAATCAAATTAAAATTAAATACACACTCAAATACAATTATTTGCACACATACTAAAATATTTCAAAACAGGTAAGGTCAAACCAAACAAAATCACGGACGAAAAATGCCTATTCACGATTTTCTATTTAACGACCGAATTACGGTTTGAATTACGCAGGACACATATATATTTTTTGAATTTTATTTTAATAAAGTAAATAAATAAGAATGGGCCAAAATCACAAATAAATCCACAAGGTGCCGCACAGAAATCCGAAATTGTACAGCGGGGCCAATTATATATTTTTTTATTTCTTTTTGGAGCGATTGTCGTGTGAAGCAAAAATCACGTGCTCACAGCTGCCCCTCTTTGTTCGGAAACACGAAGGGTTTTCGTGCAAAGATCAAGTGAGCGTGTATGAGCGATTTTTGCCTATAGACCACTCCGTATGAAGCATTTTTTGAAAGATCTGACCGAATCTTGCTTCAAAGATTTCCTACATATCCTGGGCTAAACAGGAATCAGGTCAATGTAGTTCGAGAAGTTTTGGTAGCTGGGGCTACCATGGGACTGCAAGGCTTGCCGTTACTGCTGCTGCTGTTGTCACTGCTATGTCACTGACCGCCTTATTACAACCAAGCGAAAATTGGAAACTGAACTAACTACTTTTATGTATGTCAACTGCTAGTTACAAGATTCCTATCTATGATTCTTTTACGACTTGATCTTGGGTCTTAGCTGATTCTGCTTGTAGACTCTGATCTGAATCTTGATGCTTGCGAGTTGCGGCGACTTGTTTTTTTAATCTCCAGGATACCGAATAAAATGTGACCGGCAGAGGTCAGGACCTTAGTCAAATGTTGGAGTCGATTTGCTTTCCCTTTACTCTGATATCTCGGGATATCTCTTTTTGTCTTTTTCTTCTTTGATTCCGAACTGGGATTTATCTCGTGGGTCATTTCGATCCATGTGGTTCGAGGTCAGACCTGCGGGAGAAAAGAAACAAACAAACGAAATTTTCTGCCCCAGTTTCACTAGGAAAATTTCGTTACTTATTCACCAGGAAGTTCATAAAATTGATGAAAGAGGATATGCGTGCTCAGTTCAGGGTTGGAGCCCTAATATCGACTAGCTGGGGAAAGGTTCAGTGTAGGGTTTTAAAACCCTTACGCCAAACAAAGGAAGAATTCAGTTTAGGGTTTAAAAACCCTAATGCTGCCTAAAAGGAAAAAAGTTCAGTTTAGGGTTTAAAACCCTAATGCTGACTAAAAGGAAAATTCAGTTTTAGGGTTTAAAACCCTGATGCTGATTGGCTGGAAAAGCTCAGTTTAGAGTTTAGAACTCTAATGCTGGCTGAAAGGAAAAAGTTCAGTTTAGGGTTTAAAACCCTAATGCTGATTGCATGGAAAAGCTCAGTTTAGAGTTTAAAACTCTAATGCTGGCTAAAAGGAAAAGTTCAGTTTAGAGTTTAAAACCCTAATGCTGACT
Source organism: Nicotiana sylvestris (assembly GCF_000393655.2). NCBI lineage: Eukaryota > Viridiplantae > Streptophyta > Magnoliopsida > Solanales > Solanaceae > Nicotiana > Nicotiana sylvestris. The sequence goes on from NC_091058.1 coordinate 96,635,710, forward strand.
AAAAGGAAAATTCAGTTTAGGGTTTAAAACCCTAATGCTGATTGCATGAAAGAGCTCAGTTTAGAGTTTAAAACTCTAATGCTGGCTGAAAGGAAAAAGTTCAGTTTAGAGTTTAAAACCCTAATGCTGACTAAAAGGAAAATTCAGTTTAGGGTTTAAAACCCTAATGCTGATTGCATGAAAGAGCTCAGTTTAGAGTTTAAAACTCTAATGCTGGCTGAAAGGAAAAAGTTCAGTTTAGAGTTTAAAACCCTAATGCTGACTAAAGGAAAATTCAGTTTAGGGTTTAAAACCCTAATGCTGATTGCATGGAAAAGCTCAGTTTAGAGTTTAAAACTCTAATGCTGGCTAAAAGGAAAAGTTCAGTTTAGAGTTTAAAACCCTAATGCTGACTAAAGGAAAATTCAGTTTAGGGTTTAAAACCCTAATGCTGATTGCATGGAAAAGCTCAGTTTAGAGTTTAAAACTCTAATGCTGGCTGAAAGGGAAAAGTTCAGTTTAGGGTTTAAAACCCTAATGCTGACTAAAGGAAAATTCAGTTTAGGGTTTAAAACCCTAATGCTGATTGCATGGAAAAGCTCAGTTTAGAGTTTAAAACTCTAATGCTGGCTAAAAGGAAAAGTTCAGTTTAGAGTTTAAAACCCTAATGCTGACTAAAGGAAAATTCAGTTTAGGGTTTAAAACCCTAATGCTGATTGCATGGAAAAGCTCAGTTTAGAGTTTAAAACTCTAATGCTGGCTAAAAGGAAAAGTTCAGTTTAGAGTTTAAAACCCTAATGCTGACTAAAGGAAAATTCAGTTTAGGGTTTAAAACCCTAATGCTGATTGCATGGAAGAGCTCAGTTTAGAGTTTAAAACTCTAATGCTGGCTGAAAGGAAAAAGTTCAGTTTAGAGTTTAAAACCCTAATGCTGACTAAAGGAAAATTCAGTTTAGGGTTTAAAACCCTAATGCTGATTGCATGGAAAAGCTCAGTTTAGAGTTTAAAACTCTAATGCTGGCTAAAAGGAAAAGTTCAGTTTAGAGTTTAAAACCCTAATGCTGACTAAAGGAAAATTCAGTTTAGGGTTTAAAACCCTAATGCTGATTGCATGGAAAAGCTCAGTTTAGAGTTTAAAACTCTAATGCTGGCTAAAAGGAAAAGTTCAGTTTAGAGTTTAAAACCCTAATGCTGACTAAAGGAAAATTCAGTTTAGGGTTTAAAACCCTAATGCTGATTGCATGGAAAAGCTCAGTTTAGAGTTTAAAACTCTAATGCTGGCTGAAAGGGAAAAGTTCAGTTTAGGGTTTAAAACCCTAATGCTGACTAAAGGAAAATTCAGTTTAGGGTTTAAAACCCTAATGCTGATTGCATGGAAAAGCTCAGTTTAGAGTTTAAAACTCTAATGCTGGCTGAAAGGGAAAAGTTCAGTTTAGGGTTTAAAACCCTAATGCTGACTAAAGGAAAATTCAGTTTAGGGTTTAAAACCCTAATGCTGATTGCATGGAAAAGCTCAGTTTAGAGTTTAAAACTCTAATGCTGGCTAAAAGGAAAAGTTCAGTTTAGAGTTTAAAACCCTAATGCTGACTAAAGGAAAATTCAGTTTAGGGTTTAAAACCCTAATGCTGATTGCATGGAAAAGCTCAGTTTAGAGTTTAAAACTCTAATGCTGGCTAAAAGGAAAAGTTCAGTTTAGAGTTTAAAACCCTAATGCTGACTAAAGGAAAATTCAGTTTAGGGTTTAAAACCCTAATGCTGATTGCATGGAAAAGCTCAGTTTAGAGTTTAAAACTCTAATGCTGGCTAAAAGGAAAAGTTCAGTTTAGAGTTTAAAACCCTAATGCTGACTAAAGGAAAATTCAGTTTAGGGTTTAAAACCCTAATGCTGATTGCATGGAAAAGCTCAGTTTAGAGTTTAAAACTCTAATGCTGGCTAAAAGGAAAAGTTCAGTTTAGAGTTTAAAACCCTAATGCTGACTAAAGGAAAATTCAGTTTAGGGTTTAAAACCCTAATGCTGATTGCATGGAAAAGCTCAGTTTAGAGTTTAAAACTCTAATGCTGGCTGAAAGGGAAAAGTTCAGTTTAGGGTTTAAAACCCTAATGCTGACTAAAGGAAAATTCAGTTTAGGGTTTAAAACCCTAATGCTGATTGCATGGAAAAGCTCAGTTTAGAGTTTAAAACTCTAATGCTGGCTGAAAGGGAAAAGTTCAGTTTAGGGTTTTAAAACCCTAATGCTGACTGGCTGGGGATAAAGCTCGAGAATACTACACGATCTATTTTTGAGTTTTCTTGTTTTAGATAAAAGGGAGTTTCGTGGAAGCTTACCTTTCGAGTGAATTCCTTATTGCCAAAATGTTTCTTGTACCTTCCTCTTTGGGCGACACCTGCTTCTTGCACGGTTGTCTTGGATTATACCTGTTTCAACTTTTCAGATAAAGAACAATTGTTAGTTCGGAAATGACGGTCGGTTCGGTGACCTTGATCGTTCCCAATTGCTTTGTTGTATCTCTATTTCTGTCGCGAAGTCGCGCCATTGATTTGATTCGAATGGCGAAACCTTTAGACCGCTCAGGCTTGTATTTCCAGATTCTGTGATGATTTGCCTCGTAAGGCTCTTTTTCTTTTCTCTTTTTTTTTGTGTCCCGTTTTGCTTGGAGGTTCTCAACGGGGATTTTATTGGAGGTATTTTGTGGGGATTTGTACAAAAGGGAAGCTTTGTGGGGAATATTTACAAAGTGGATTCTTTGTGGGGAATTTTGTACAATGGGCATGCTGGGGATTTATTTCAAAGTGGGATTTCTAGGATTTGTTGGGGTAAGCTTGTTGGGGATGTCTACAAAAGGACCCGCTGGGATGTGCTGGGGAGATTCCATTTTCTGGGATGTGCTGGGATTTCTAGGATTTTTTTTTTTTTTTTTTTTTCTTATAATTTTATAATTTGGGGAGATTCTGTGGGAGATTGTACAAGACTCTGTTGGGATTTGTACAGGGGGAGACTCTGTGGGGATTTGTCCGAAGGTGGACTTGCTGGGGAAGATTTCAAGATTTCTCTCTTTTCCTTTTCTCCGGAACACCATCAAACGTCATGATTCATCATGCTTGGGTAATCATATCAACGAGATGAGGTGCTTTCCTTCATGAGACGGGATTCCGTGTAAACAAACCATGCCACCTACCCTTTCCGGTGTGTCCTGAACTCGGGGTTAAAATGCAAAAGGGATTCGAAAAGAAACAAAGCAGGGGAAAACAAATCAGAAAAGAAATACCCTTTTCGGGGAGAGAAAGACTTATCTGAGGAAGATAACGCTGGCTTTAAATGACATGACATGCCTTTTGGACTGGACGTCTGACCTTCTAAGAGCTTGCGTTTTCCTGAACCAGAAACGGACCTGTGATTCCAAACTGGTGGCACTCTGCCGAGACTTTCTTGGGGTGGCGTCATCCTTTTCGGCCGACAGCGCCCTTTGCGGGTTTTCGCTGGCTGACCTCTCTCATTTCTCTTCCTGTCGTCGCTTGATAGCACTCTTTGCGAGTTTTTACTAAACAAGCTCTCTCATTTTGGTTTCTCTTCTCCCGTCGCCTCGTGGTGCCCGAAGGTTTTCACCGCCGAGACTCTCTCATTTTATTTCTCTCAACTCAGGGTGTGCTGGTTTCCTTTTGTGATGCTTATTGGTTTCCCACCATCTTTGGTAATTGATTTGAAGGCTTGTACCTGGTGAAGAGAGGTAGCTGATACTAAACTTCTCAAGTGTCTGACATGCCCCGGTTTTCCATTTCAGGGTGAATGGGATTTTGTTGTTGGTGTGACTGAACCTCAGGGAGAGGCTGCCTACGTATCCTTTCGGAATCAAGTCAAACGTAGTTCAGGCCTCAATCAATGTTTTGTTTTGTTTGTTTTCTTTTTTTTTTTTTTTTTTTTTTTTTTTGAGAGGATTGGGTAGTGTTTAGGGAGTAGTGGGGAATAAAACCTTTGCCATTTTCAAATGTGTCAGGACCACCGGAGTATGATTTAGACGTAGTACCTCTTGACTGCATCTGCATTTACTGCTGTGTCGGGGTCATTTCCTTCGATATCACCTAAATACAATGCTCCCCGCGGCAGTATCTTCCTCACAATGTATGGGCCTTTCCAATTTGGGGCAAACTTTCCTTTTGCTTCTTCATGATGCGGCAGAATACGCCTCAGTACCAATTGTCCTACTTCGAAATTCCGAGGTCGGACTTTCTTGTTGTAAGCACGGGCCATCCTTCGTTGGTATAACTGTCCGTGACAAACTGCAGCCATCCGCTTTTCATCAATCAACGTCAATTGCTCCAGTCGAGTCTTAACCCACTCGCTGTCCTCGATTTCTGCTTCGACAATGATTCGAAGTGAAGGAATCTCTACCTCTGCCGGTATTACGGCCTCGGTTCCATAAACCAAAAGATAAGGAGTCGCTCCCACCGATGTGCGCACCGTAGTGCGATACCCCAATAACGCAAAAGGTAACTGCTCATGCCACTGTCGGGAACTTTGTATTGTTTTCCTCAAAATCTTCTTGATGTTTTTATTTGCAGCTTCTACAGCACCATTGGCTTTTGGCCGATAAGGAGTGGAATTCCTGTGTGTTATCTTGAATTGCTCGCACACATCTCCCATCAAGTGACTGTTCAAGTTTGCTGCATTATCTGTAATGATAGTCGCAGGAATGCCGAAGCGACAGATAAGATTTGAGTGTACAAAATCCACTACAGCTTTCTTGGTGACCGACTTGAGAGTGACAGCCTCTACCCACTTTGTGAAGTAATCGATGGCAACCAGTATAAACCTATGTCCATTCGAGGCCTTTGGTTCAATTGGTCCAATGACGTCCATGCCCCAAGCGACAAATGGCCAAGGTGCGGACATGGGATGCAGTTCCGTGGGAGGTGCATGAATCAAATTACCGTGCACTTGACACTGATGACACTTCCGGACAAAGCTAAAGCAATCCTTTTCCATGGTCATCCAGTAATAACCTGCTCTAAGGATCTTCTTCGCTAAGACATACCCGTTCATGTGAGGTCCACACACACCTGCGTGTACTTCGTGCATGATCTTTCTCGCTTCCTCGATATCGACACATCTTAAGAGATTGAGGTCCGGAGTCCTCTTATATAACAATTCACTGCTCAAAAAGAAACCGCTTGCATGTCGCCTAATGGTCCTCTTTTGATCTCCAGTTGCATGCTCGGGGTATTCTTGTGTCTTCAAGAATTTCTTGATGTCATGGTACCAAGGCTGCGTACTTGATCCCGCCTCGATTACACTGCAGTAACCGTGTCTTTCCTTGATTTGGATTTCCAAAGGATCGACGTGGGCGTCGCCCGGGTAGGGTAGCATAGAAGCTAAAGTAGCAAGTGCATCTGCCAGTTCATTGTGACACCTCGGGATATACCTGAATTCTATTGAGGTAAAGCGCTTGCTGAGGTCCTCCACATGTTGTCGGTATGGGATAAGTTTGACATCCCGAGTTTCCCATTCGCCTTGAACTTGCCGGATGATCAGGTCAGAATCTCCCATAATCAGTAAGTCTTTGACATCCTGATCGATTGCCATATGTATGCCCATAATGCAGGCTTCATATTCAGCTGTATTATTTGTGCAGAAGAAACGAAGTCTAGCTGTGGCGGGATAATGCTGACCGGCAGGTGAGATCAAAATTGCCCCAATCCCTATACCCTTGGTGTTCACGGCTCCGTCAAAGAACATCTTCCAAACATGAGCTTCCTCTGAGATTACTTCTACGGTGTTTACCTCTTCATCTGGAAAGTAGGTATCCAATGGCTGGTATTCCTCATCGACCGGGTTTTCGGCCAAATGATCTGCTAACGCCTGGGCTTTCATTGCCGTGCGAGTGACATAAACTATGTCGAATTCCGTAAGCAAGATTTGCCATTTAGCCAGTCTCCCAGTAGGCATTGGTTTCTGAAATATATATTTCAAGGGATCCAACCTGCTTATGAGGAATGTAGTGTGGGCTTGGAGATAATGCCTCAGCTTTTGAGCAACCCATGTGAGAGCGCAGCATGTCTTCTCCAACAGAGTGTATTTGGCCTCGTAGCTGGTGAATTTCTTGCTCAGGTAGTAGATCGCCTGTTCCCTTTTCCCGGTCACATCGTGTTGCCCCAGGACGCAGCCAAAGGAGTTCTCCAAGACTGTCAGATACAAGAAAAGTGGCCTCCCTGGTTCGGGAGGGACCAAGACTGGGGGATTCGAAAGGTACTCTTTGACTTTATCAAAGGCTTCTTGACACTCCGTTGTCCACTTAATCGCCGCATCTTTTCTTAACAACTTGAATATGGGCTCACACGTGCTTGTCAGCTGGGCAATAAACCGACTGATGTAGTTCAGCCTGCCCAAAAGACTCATCACGTCTTTCTTCGTTCTTGGGGGAGGTAGATCTTTGATAGATTTTATCTTAGTCGGATCTAGCTCGATACCTCTCCTGCTTACGATGAAACCCAAAAGTTTACCTGACGGAACTCCGAAAGCGCATTTGGCTGGATTTAGCTTCAAGTCATACTTCCTTAGCCTCTCGAAGAATTTCCTCAAGTCTTGGATGTGGTTATCCTGCGTCCTGGACTTGACTATAACATCGTCCACGTACACCTCTATTTCCTGATGCATCATGTCATGGAAAATGGCGGTCATGGCCCTCATGTAAGTAGCCCCAGCATTCTTTAAACCAAATGGCATGACCCGATAACAGTAGGTGCCCCAAGGCGTGGTGAAGGCAGTTTTCTCGGCATCCTCTTCATCCATCAATACCTGATGATACCCAGCGTAACAATCTACGAAAGACTGTATCTCGTGCTTGGCGCAATTATCAACGAGGATGTGGATGTTGGGCAGCGGGAAATTATCTTTAGGACTTGCTCTGTTCAGATCTCGGTAATCTACACATACTCGAGTTTTCCCGTCCTTTTTCGGTACTGGAACCACATTCGCCAACCATGTTGTATATTGGACTACCCGGATCACTCCTGTTTTCAGTTGCTTGGTGATCTCCTCTTTAATTTTGTCACTGACCTCGGTTTTGAACTTTCGTTGCTTTTGTTGAACCGGAGGACAATCAGGATGAATCGGCAATTTGTGAACCACTAGATCGACACCTAGTCCCGGCATGTCATCATATGACCAAGCAAACACGTCTTTAAATTCAAGAAGAAGTTGAATTATCGCCTCTCGCGTTTTCTTGTCCGTGTGAATGCTTATCTTGGTCTCCCGGATTTCTTCCGGGGTTCCTAAATTTACCGGTTCAGTGTCATTCAGATTTGGCTTAGGTTTATTCTCGAAATATTCCAACTCTCGGTTTATCTCCCTAAAAGCCTCTTCCGCATCATATTCTGGTTCTGGATTCATTAATTCGCAGTTAAATAGCTCATTGTGATCCGGGCGTGAAGTCCGCAAGCATGTCATATTTAAAGCCGCATTATTAGGACTGAAAAGGAAGATAAGAGGAAAAGTAATAAAATCAGAACGAAAGAAAGAATAGGAAAGCAATGATGATTTTTTTTATTATTTTCTTTTGAAAATTGGAAGACAACAACGTTTACAACTAGGAATTCGGAATAACAAATGAAAAGAAGAAAACGTTCAAGTTATGTCCCGGAGATAACTTGTGATACAGGAAAGGTGGCAGGACAGGTCTACCCGGACTTCCGTCTAGTTGGGAATGGCGTGATCTCCCAGTTTTGGAGGCTTGGCGTTTGGCCCCATGTATATTAACTCAGCAGTGCTCGCGCCTTCGCCTGGTTGAACCATGTGGACCTCGTAGAGCATTTCCCTCATTGCCCCACATATTTCCTCGATTTCCTCAACTGTGAAGACCTCATCTTCTTCTTCTTCAGTGTACCCTGGCCTGACAAAAGTCGCATGTAAATCCGGCAGTGGTTGAGGCAACTTCCAGCCCTCATTTCTCCTTTTCTTTGCCCATTTTTCGTCTGCTGGAGTAGGTTTGAAACCTAGTCCAAAAGGTTTCTTGATGACTGGTAAAGTAATGGGTTCCGTCGTTCCCTGAAGATTTCGTCCAAGCCCCTTCCCTGGCCTAAATCCGTGTCGGATCATCTCTTTGGCCACCATAACCGAAGCGTTAGACAAGAAAGGCTGGGGGCAAGGTACTCCCTCTTCGTGCTGCTCTGCCAATACCACCTCGAAAGCTTGATAGACCGTATGCTCACTCCCTTCTCTTGGTTCAAGATACGGGATAGATGGGTCCCGATAAATGGCATGTTCATCTTCTCCATGGACCACGATCTCTTGGTCTTCATACTCGAACTTCACCATCTGGTGAAGAGTAGAAGGCACGGCTCCTGCCGCATGGATCCAAGGCCTGCCAAGGAGGAAATTGTAAGATGTGTCCATGTCGATCACTTGGAAAGTGACTCGAGATTCGACTGGCCCTATGACCAGCAACAGGTCTATTTCTCCCATGGTGTCTCTCTTGATACCATCGAAAGCTCTCACGCAGACGTTGTTGGGTCGGATTCTTCCGGTCTCAATTTCCATTCTTTGCAGCGTGGAGAGCGGGCAGATGTCAACACCTGATCCCCCATCCAGCATCACCCGCTTGACATAGTAGTCCTCACATTTGACTGTTAAATGCAATGCCTTGTTGTGTGCTGCTCCTTCCGGGGGTAGATCGTTCTTGCTGAAGGAGATTTGGTTGACGGCGAAGAATCTTTCTGTCATCCGCTCTAGTTGCTCCACCGAGGTTTCGACCGGTACGTATGCTTCATTCAGGGTTTTCAGCAGGATCTTTTGATGCTCGGTTGACTTCATTAATAGTGACAGCATGGACACTTGCTCAGGGTGCTTGCGCAGCTGGTCTATCACCTCATAATCCGGCATCTTCATCTGCTTGAAGAACACTTCCGCTTCTTCAACACTCACAGGCTCCTTTGGAGGGAAGCGCCTTTGTGTGGCGTTGTTCAGTTCTTGGGTATTTGAGTACCCTCCAACGAAAGTATTTTCTGGAAGTTCTTCCATGACCTCCTTACCTTTGTATGTTACCAAAGTCTTTTGATAATTCCACGGTACTGTGGACGGGTTGGTCATTGGCTTTTGTGGCACGCGTCCGATAACCACTGGCTCATTCAGCCGAGGTGGTTGAATCGTCCCCCGGACCACATAGGCCCCTTTTGGCACATACATAGGTTTTGTCTTTTTGATCCCGAAGTTCTGCGTCTTCTTGGCTTGACCTCGCGGTATGTAAAGAACTCCACCCTTTGCTGGTACTACTTTCTTTTCCACCTTCTTTTCAGGCTTGCTTTCTGCAGCCTTGGCCTCTTCCCCCCTTTCTGATTTCTGGTCTGTTTCAGGCCTCCTCGCTGTGTCGACAATGGCAATTATGGCTTTCAAGGCAGGGTCGAACTCTTTGTCTTCACAAATCATGCCGATCAGCGGCCCATTATTGTGAGCGGGCAATGGATTGTTAGTTACATTTGGGATCTCTTCGTCCCTTAGCACTATCTTCCCCTGCTCTATCAAATTTTCGACCACTCTTTTCAATGACCAGCAGTCGTTTGTATCATGCCCCTCGGCCCCTGAATGATAGGCGCATCTGACTCCGGCTTTGTAAGAAGGAGATGTCGGGTTTTGCCTTGTTTGAGGGATGGGTTGTAGGAAACCCAACTGAACCAACTTTGGGAACAAAGTCGAGTATGGCTCACCGATGGGCGTGAAAGTCCGCCGTCGAGGTGGCTCTTGGGGGCGGTAGTTATTTTGCGGGGGTTGTGGGTTATAGTGGTTGCGGTAAGGAGGCTGATTTCTGGGAGGTGGAGCTGGGCCTCGGTTGGCTTGTTGTGGTGAATGGTTATAAGGTTGGGCATTCATGACCATATAAGGTTGATGAGCATATGCCGCATTTGAGTGGGGGTAGTAGTGTTGTGAGGCCCTTTCCGGAAAATGGGGCCTGTGATGACGATACTCCCTTGCTTCAGAGGCTGCCATAGCCGTTTCTTCCTTCTTCTTCCCCCTTGTCGTCCCTCCAGACCCGCTTTGGATGGCCTGAGAGGTTGCCCTTAGGGCTGCTTGACTCAGAATCCGACCCGTTTTCAGCCCATTCTCTACCATTTCTCCTATCTTGATTGCTTCCGCGAATGGCTTACCCATGGCCGACATCATGTTTTGGAAATAGTCAGACTCTTGAGCCTGGAGAAAGGTAGTGACCATTTCCACTTCATCCATGGGAGGCTTTACTCTCGACGCCTGTTCACGCCACTTAATAGCATACTCTCTAAAACTTTCCGAAGGCTTCTTCTTCAAATTCGACAGAGAGTTTCGGTCTGGCGCAATGTCGATGTTATACTGGAATTGTTTTACAAAATCTCTGGCGAGATCATCCCATATATGCCATCGGGACATTTCCTGATCCATATACCATTCCGAAGCTATCCCTACTAAGCTTTCCCCAAAATATGCCATTAGCAGTTCTTCCTTTCCGCCGGCTCCCCGCAATTGGTTGCAGTATTTTTTAAGATGTGCAATGGGGTCACCGTGCCCATCGTATTTCTCGAACTTGGGGGTCTTGAAACCCGTCGGCAGGTGCACGTGAGGGAACATGCACAGGTCGGCGTAAGAGACGCTCTTTTGCCCGCTCAAACCTTGCATATTCTTCAAACTTTGTTCAAGGCTTCTCATTCTCTTAGCAATCTCATTTTGTTCTGCAATCCTGGGGTTCTGATCCTGTCCCGGTGCGAGTTCGCACTGAGGCGGTAGAGGATTATTGTTGGTAGCGAACCTGGTTGGTTCCATTGAGAACGATGGTGCTTGGAATGTAAAAGAGGATGAGTCAAAGCTTGGCTTGTATGTGGCAGGCTGTGCCGTAGCTGGGCAAGGCGATGCAGTAAAGATATTCATGCTTGCATCGGTGGCCGACATTCGGGGATGAGGCTCAGAAGGTGATCCGGCGGAGAAAACGGAGTTGGCTGGGTACCCGAATGGGGTAGCAGGGTAATTTATGGGGACATTAGAAGTCCCACCTGACCTGGAGAATAATTCAGGGAATCCGGGGACGACACTTGGCGGCTCTTTCCCATTGTTCCAATCATCCAGCATTTCCAACATGCGGAGCCGCAGGATTCTATTTTCTTCTGCAGTTGCGGATTCAGGCGTGAGGACGGCTGAGATTGAGCTCTCCTCAGAGACGGGGACTGTTTGCAATGGAATTTCCGAAGACATTTCCACACTTCCTTTTGACCTGGTGAAGTAGGTGTGAGTACTGTTTCTGGTCCTAACAATAGGTAGTTGAACACCTCTCCTTGACCTCGTGAAGTATGAGTGCGAGGCCAGACTTTCACCAAACCAACCGTCTTTTCAAAAACCCTGGAAACATGCTCAATGACAAGCGCACGGTTAATTTGCAGCAAATAACAGATAGTTAATCTCACGTTGGGCATGATGCACCTATACAGTTAAGTGGATTACTATATGTCTGCTACGAGAGCACGCGTCATTCCGGTATTTTCCTCTTATTTTTTATTTTTTATTTTTTATTTTATTTTCATTTATTTTTCTTTTATATTTTTTTTGTAGCAAAATAAAATGCGATCGGATCCGATGAGGATTGCCTACGTATCACGATATTCACGTGAATCAGATCATTACGCAGTTCGAAAACACGAATGAACGTGAAAGAAGCAAAATCTTTATTATTGAAGCAGTCTATTACAAACTACATTTTGCAAAAGAAAAAGCAAACTTTGGAAATAAACCTAGACTCAAAAATAGACTAAAAATCACCCTGATGACAAAACAGGCAGAAGATGCTAAGATACAGATTTGACCTATGAATGCATTATGGTTTTAAAAATTGGTTTCCGCGGGGCGTCGTTCGGCCTCGCCGCGGTCCTAGGCGTGAGATCCCTCTCAAGTTGCTCTAGCTCGTGCATAGTCTGCTTGACATAACCCATTACTGCCGAGAGGACGGTAGCGCTGGACATGTTCTCACATCGTAGGCATCGTCTGGTGATGGCATGGGCAATGGCCTTGATCCTATCTCTGGTTTGCTTCTTCTCTACGAGCAGGCGTTTTGTCTGATCGCTGCATATCTTGAAAACTTGAGCATCTTGTACATGCTGATGCTTCAGTCGTCGTACTTCCAACTTCATCTGGGCTATTGAGTCATACCAGTATCTGCTCTCAATTTGGAAATCCTTGGCCTGATTAGCTGTTTTGATCTCAAGTGCAGCCATCTCTCTCTTTATCTTAGCAACAGTCTTCTCATGGTCGCTTTCCAATCGATTCAGGTACCTGCGATGCTTATCCGTTCTTGTATCCCACTGTGCTTTGAGCTCTGCTATGATGTTTTCAGATTTCTCCAAACCATCTCGCCATTCCCTGATTTCACCTTTTAGCCCTTTTATCAGCTGCTCGTCCGATCGACGCCTTGGTTGTCTATCTGCATCCAACCTTATCTGTTTGATCTGGGCTCTGAGCATTTCATTTTCTTGAATCAACCTGTTCCGTTCTCCCAGATCGGTAGCAACTTGCACGTTGTGTTCATATTTCAATTTTTCCACTTGTTGCTTTAACCCGCTGATTTCGGTGCAATAGCCTCTTTCTTTTGCTAACCAATCCCACTGCTTTTGTGATGATTCGGTAAAATTCCGGATGTGGGGTCTCTTAGCTGGCCTTTCATGCTCGAGTTCCCTTCTGTACCATGCAAGGTAACCTGGCGCCGTTTCTCCTTTGGCTTGATCCCGCACGCAAGTATCTGATTTCAAATATTGACCCTCATTCCAGATTTGGCGAATCTTTGCTTCTGGGAACTGTCCGCTAGGGCTTATCTCAATTGCTTGAGTGCTTAGATCTTCCTCATGAGGTACTGTCTGGCATTTTCCGAACTGTCTTAAAACTCGGCCGGGTGCGTAAGGTTGAATGCTCTTAAGCCCCATCAGCAAGAAATGAGTTTTAGCCGCTGACATATATAAGACCTCATCAACGGGCAACCATCCCAACTTCCATTGTATTTGGCTGGCAGTAAGAGCTTGAAAGAACGAGGTTCCAAGCCAGGACTCCTTCGGGCAAACTAATCTCTTTGGCTCTCGCGTAAGATTCTTCTATGCGGGTCTTTTCCGGGGAACCATGGCTCAAAATCTCGGAATGATGGCAAAGGTGCTCGGTCATCCATATCTGCAGGAGCAAGTTACAACCTTCGAAGAAATTTCCCCCAGCTTTACAAGCTGTGAGAGCTCGAAAGATGTCGGACACCACCATAGGCGCGAGAGTACTGTCACTTTGCGTGAGTAAAGTGCTGACGACCCCCGATATCTTCAAATCAATGTTTCCATCTTTCCTGGGAAATACCAGAAGACCCAGAAACGTTATCATGAACGCCACCCGTCTGTGCTCGTCCCACTTCTGACGAACTCCTTTGCTGCACAGTTTGTTGATTGGATTATTGAATCCCCCCTCGTGACCGTATCTATCATATATGAAGCATGGAGTACAGAATCCGGCTGCTAGATCCGGGTTGTGGACTGTTCTAGGTATTTTCAATGAATCCAGGAACCGATGTACCGTGACGACTCTTGGGGCGACCAAGTATTTTTCCTTCAACGGAAGTTCAGTATTCCCGATGTACCCGGCCATTTCTTCCAAAGTTGGGGTGAGCTCGAAATCAGAGAAATGGAAAACATTGTGCGCCGGGTCCCAATAGGTAACCAAAGCTCTTATGATATCTCCCCGAGGCTGGATTTCCAACAGACCCACAAGACCTTTCAGATTTTTCTTAACCTCATTTTGCCCTTCAACACCTAGATCATTCCACCATAGCCGTAACTTGATAGGGATTTTGGTCATTATTGAAAAATGTTCATTTTGCATCGTGCTCATCCTGCACATTTATTAAGGTGATTTTAACAAAAATGACTGACTCAAAATATTTTACAGAGGGGACCAAGCTTTGAACACGGCCTTTAAGCACTTCGGGGACGAAGATTTTAAGGCTGTGTGGGTCTAAAAATGCTAAGGAAAACCCAAAAAGTGGCTATTTGTGCAAAGTCAACCTTCCGGCGTCCCTTTCGGGAACATTCGGCTATTCATGTTAAAACAGCATCACCTGACTTATTTATGACTCTTTAAAAATTTGAAACATATTTTTTTTTGATTTTGGCTATTTTAGCAAAATGGGGGTTGAACCCGACGAGGGTTGCCTACGTATCTCACATCCGGTGAGAATCAAACCGGCGTAGTTCGGGGAATACCTAAAAATCAGAAATAAGTATTTTTTATTATTTTTTGAAGAAAGATAAAGACTAAAGAAGAAATAATTTTTGCAATATTTGGACTATCAGTCTGAATTTATAAAAAGGGTATTACAAAAGAAAGAAAATTTTTTTTTTTTGAATTATGAGTTTTCCATTTTTTAAAATAAATACCATTTCTTTTTTGATTTTGAAAGTGAAAGAATATTTTTTTTTTTTTTATATATATACCCCCCTTTTTTTTTAATAATTCAAACTAAAAAGACAAATTTTGTTTTTATTCTTTTTTCTTTTTTTTTTTCCTTTAGAACAATTCCAGTGAGGTTTTGACAATACTTGAACATTGGTTTTATTTTTCCAAAATAAGTAATTATCTCTCCACGTTGCTATTTTCCTCTTTTTTTTTTAGAAACCGGTCAGCATGCGGAACCGAAGCAAATAAATGCACAAAACAAATAGGATGCAGCAGGGTGGTCTTTTCAATTCAGGTTGCCTGTCCTAGACGGACCCAACCCCTGTGTTGAGCCCCCTAAGTCAAATGCAACATGATGCAAATAAACGTTCCTACTAGGGATCCGGCATGAAGTTTCGTTATACTAGGTTTAAACCTTGGTATTTGTTCTAGACTGTGTACCCGAGCGGACCAACTCGAGTCGAGGAGGGGCTACGTACCGGGGACCCGCGAGATCGTCCGGCTTTGTAACTTGTCCGTCCTCTTTCTTATTTTAGGTATTGACATTAACAGAATAGGGAGTCTCGACCAGCGAGCTTCTCCCCGGAGGTAAGAAGAGAAGGGTTTCGGCACAGTTTATATACAGTTCAGATAATATCAAAGCGGTAAAAGACAGCATTTAGCACATTATGCAAAAACATGTAATAAAGATCAGATAATAAAGCCAAATATAACAATTATTCTAAGCTCGAATTCTTGAACCCTGAACCAGTGGTTCTGGGTCCAATTCCCCAGCGGAGTCGCCAGAGCTGTCACACCTCCTTTTTGCGCGCCCCGCCCCGAGGGGTTAAATGCGCGAGGGAGTTTTTTCCAATTTAAGTGACAATATTCGAAATGGGATTATTTATTTAATTCAGAGTCGCCACTTGGGAAAGGTTTGGCTTTTGGTGTCCCAAGTCACCGGTTTATCTTGAATCCCAAATCGAGGAAATTTTCGACTTTTCCAAGTGAAGTCTGCGAACCAGAAATTCTAAGTAAGGAATTCTGTTGACCCGAGGGAAGGTGTTAGGCACCCTCGAATCCCGTGGTTCTAGCACGGTCGCTTAAATTGTTATAATGGCTAAATATCTGATTTAAATACATGTTATGACTTACGTGCTTTTATTAAGTTTAAACCGCTTTTATCATTATCACTTATTTTTATAGAATTGCAACGTCGTGAAAATGCATCTCGAACCACGTCACAATCAATGCGCCCGTGATCGTCAACACATTTTGACTTCGTTGAGATTTGGATTCGGGTCACATCAATGTGCACCCGGGTTTGAGAATGTAATTTAATTAAGTCGCGCCTAAAGAGTCTAGCGTATTATTATTTTTTGTAGGAAGCCATGAAATTCACTAAACGGCCTATCCTGAATTCTAAATATTTATTATGATTATTTATTGAGGGCCCCGCAATTTTGCATTTTTATTTGGCGAGGCTCGTCTCTATTTAGAAAGGATATCCTAAAGTGGCTACATTTCTAATACATTTGTCTCTAAAACTAGAAAAAGAAAGAAAGGTACATGCTGCTTTGGCCTAATCCGAGTTTTTATGATTAATTATTTAAAAGGTTAAGAAAGCATTATATTTTAATGGCAAAATGCTTTAATTTGACAAGGAAATCACATACGAGTTGACGAAATACACCACTTAATCCGAACAAACATCTTTAAGTCGAATTTAGATTAACTTGCTTAAACAGGGTTAGTAGCATTCCTTATTAAAGAATGTTTCCGATGATATTCAAAGCTAGTCCTATAAATCGCCTAAAGAAGTCGAAACTGGGTGATTTAAAACTGTATTGTATTTGGCTAGATTTAAAAAGCCATTGGCCCCTGCTTATTCAAAGCATGCTGAAAGAGTGAGTTCAATTCTAGCAATCATATTTAATAGTTTCACACTCCATGAAACTGTGTTTACATCCTGTATGCTTCTGAATGAATCAACTACCACGGTTTCTGATCAACATAAACATTAATTAAGTACAAACTTACGAATGTATCCTCTATTAGGCTACAAATTAAAGGATTTATACAACTTTAACAATATTCGCAAAGCGGTAAGTAAAGCCACAGATGATTAAAGATTCTTCAGATCTTTCATTTCAATTTTCATTCCGGCATCAGTTACATCAGACAGATTCGAAGTGTGTACCTGAGAAGATGCTTACAATGAAGAAAGCGAGAGAGTCAGTTGAGCAAACAGTGCAAGCGAAACAGCAGCAGTAACAGATAACAGCAGCAGGACAAGTTTCGGTGCGAGATACAATTGTAGACGAGGAGGAAGTGGAAAATGACAGCAGTAGGCAGTGAAGCATAAGCAAAACTCCAGGCAGACCAACTCAGAAGAAACTAAGCACGAGAATACCCCCAGAAATCTCAATTGAGACTTGGAAGAATCAGTACAGCCCAACAGGTTGACAGCAAATGAAGCCCAAACAGAAAACAGTTTTTCCTGAAATTTCTGTATATTCCCTATTTCTTGTTCACTCTCTATCTGTGTATATAGCTTCTCTCAATGTGTCTGTATGTACCTTTTTATGATATCTCTCTCACTATCTCTTTTCTTCTTAAACAAAAGAGTGACAACTTTCAATCTTGGAATCTATTTGAGTTATCAAAAGAAAACTCCCCTCAGTTTTTCTTTCTTTTTTGAACTTCAAAAACCCTCAATGATTCAGTCCTTCTCTCTATGTTAATAATTTCCCTGTATGTATCCCTATCTCCCTGTTCTCTTTTCTTTTTCCTCTTTTTTCCTTTCTCCTTTTCAACATATGGAAGTTCTTCCTTTTATAAGCCTAAGGTCTGCCCTTAACAGCCTGTTCATCAATCAGAAACCCCCTCCCATGTGCCATCCTCTTTTCAGATTCCACTTAGCTCTTTAAGTATAAACAAAAAAAACCCCCATGATATTCCCTGGCAGTCTTCTCTTTTAAGTGAGGTTTAATACTTATTAAACTAAAGTGGAGTATGGACAGCAGGGGCGTGTTTTGACAGCACATGCTGTCAAACTATTTTTAATTCAAAAATGGCCTTTATGCAGGAACCAGGCTGTGCACAATGCACATGCTGTGCACAAGTGCACATGCCCTCAATTCAGATTGCAGCTTAACAATCTATCCTTTTATTTTCAAGTTCAAATACAACTATAAATGACCCTACTTGATTCTTACTTTGATTCAAACAAAGTTGCAGCAGGCAAAATGTTCAATCGTTAACATTCGAACTACTGAAACTAATTGACGACATTTGTCGACTCGACTATATTAGCATTAACATACACAATCGTAGCCAAAAATCAAACATTCAGAAGTATGGGACACATGACTCAACTTATACTGATTAAAACAGAATTGTATTTTGAGGAATCAGTTAGTCAGTACAAATTCGGAATACCACCAGTACGTATGCCTTATCAGAATAGGAGGGGAGGGATTCAGACAAACACAGAGGTTCAAACAAAGTGGCCAAACAAAAGTTGATAAAATTAAAACAAATATGAACAAACTTTTAAAGACCAATCACACGGACTAAAAAAAGGAAAAGAAAACAAGACTCACCTCAAATCTTTGAAAAATCAAAACCTCGACTCGGATTTGGACAGACCTTTCTTAAGGCTGAATGGATTTTAATCGAAGTGTTTCTCAGATGAGAAACACTTTGATTAAAGTCCATTAGACCTTAACCTCTTCGGTTGAACCGGTATAAACCAGTGACGAAGAAATACAAAAATTTCCAAAGCTCAGATCCGGGATTCAGGCTTCCTTGGTCAGATTCGGACCAAACCAAGTATGGTTTGGTCACGAGGGGGGTCTGGGGAGTGTCTGGTGTGAAGCTGGGGTTGGTTGGTGTAGAACGAGTTTTAACTCGAATCTTCAAATGAAGATTCGAGGACCTAGGGGATGGTTCGAACTACATGGTTAGCAGATCCATGTTCAGGATGGCAAGGGGGTTCTAGGGTGTTAAGGGGAAGGTCACCGGCGTTCAGGCCGCCGGGTTTCTGGTGAAAGTGTGCAGGGGCGGCTAGGGTTTGAAGGGGATGGGTTTGGGTGAAGACGACGAAGCCGGGGTATTGGATAGGGGGGTAGGGTAAGGATTTGGGCTTATATAGTTGGTGGGTGGGTCGATCTCAACCGTTAGATCAATCTAGATCTACGGTTTGGATCTGATGGTCTTAAGTGAAACGGTGTCGTTTCAAATGTTGAGGGTTTGGGTTTGGTCCGGGTGTAAACGGGTCGGGTTTGTTGATGGGTTATGGGAATTGATCTTGGCCGTCGATCACTCTGAGATCAACGGCCCAGATCAGGCACGATTCAAACGACGTCGTTTGGACGTCCTGGGCATCAGGTGACCTGGGCTGGGCAGGCCTGGGTCTTGGGCTGTTCGTTTGGGCTGAGTTTGTTGGGCCAATTTTAACAAATTGGCCCAAGTCCGGAAGGGGTCTTTCCTTTCCCTTTTTTTTATTTTTTCTTTTTTTTTTATTTCTTTTTCTTATTTATTTTAAAACAAAACTAAGCCAAAAATCAAATTAAAATTAAATACACACTCAAATACAATTATTTGCACACATACTAAAATATTTCAAAACAGGTAAGGTCAAACCAAACAAAATCACGGACGAAAAATGCCTATTCACGATTTTCTATTTAACGACCGAATTACGGTTTGAATTACGCAGGACACATATATATTTTTTGAATTTTATTTTAATAAAGTAAATAAATAAGAATGGGCCAAAATCACAAATAAATCCACAAGGTGCCGCACAGAAATCCGAAATTGTACAGCGGGGCCAATTATTTATTTTTTTATTTCTTTTTGGAGCGATTGTCGTGTGAAGCAAAAATCACGTGCTCACACCCGATAATTATGGACTAGTACCATGCCAGGTACCATATGACCACGGTCGTGTGAAGTATAAAGTATATTAAAAATGAGTAGTATTTTTAGGTAATTTGAGATAATTCTTAATTATACGGATAAGTGGTTAATTATCGATTAGCGGGACATTACCTAGTTAATTAATAAATTTAGGGGATAATGATTAAACCCCCCTCCCAAACGTGGCAAGCTTGCCTAAACCCTCTAAATGACTAATAAAATAGAAGGATAAGGTGTCACTTTAAAGTGACACCAAGCTTTCATAAGGAGCCCACCAAAATAAGAATAACAATCTCAAATATTGAAATCATTCCCTACACCTAATCTCTTCTGAAAGGGTTCATCAAGATTAGTGAAATTTTGCTTCTAAGTCCAGCAAGCTTTTCCTAATAGAGAAAGAACGTATAAAAGCATTTCTAATATGCAAATGTATATTGCATATCACATAAGCTACGCCCAAGCTTTCAAAAATTCAAATTAACGTGAGATTTTGCAATATTAAGGGAGTATGGTGTAATCTTTCTCAAGAGAATCGACTTAGGTATGTTAAGGCCATCCCTCCTTTCTTTTGGCATGGTCCAAGTTATACAGAGAAAACCAGCAAACACACAGTTTTCATAAACGACTCTTTTCATAGAAATATTAGGGGTCTCTATGTTCTTGATTCCCCATGTGACATATTATTATATCTTCTATTCATGGGTCTCAAAATGATACGCAATTGATAAAGTTTATCCAAAAAGAATATTGAGATTTTTAACACATTTTCATGCATTTTATTCATTTACGCATGTACATTAACCCATGACCAGATGACATTATATACGCGTATTTATATGTATATATTTATGTATATGGGATATAGAAAAAAAGGTTAAGGCATTATATACGCACCACCACCTGATCAGTTGGTATATGTTGATGATGTTGCCCATAGTGGCTGAGATGATATGATGGGATGCCCTCAGTGACTTGATGATGTTATGTACACCTATACCCATGCATGACACGATATTTATATACACGTGCATAGCATTATAAATGTTTCAAAATTTATAAAGTTATTTAGATTTACAGATGGTGAGACTACTAGTCGAGCTCCACGAGTTACCAAGGCTCGGGAAGAGTATCATCATGAGATTCCATCTCAGACTTCACATACCCCTCCCTTTCCAGAAGAGTTCTGAGGGGCACCAGCTCCAGTGCCCGTCCCTGTACGTCCAGCTCCTCAGCCAGATCCACCGAGTCAGGAGATAAGAGATGTTATTCAGTTATTAACCCGATTAGTAGTCACACAGGCTCGGCATTAGGAAGTAGGTATTAGTCATGCAGATAGGTTCGTCAGTGCGAGGGTTCATGACTTTATTAATTTAGACCCTCCGATATTCACTGGGGCAGATCCAAACGAGGACCCTTAGGTATTTATTGATAGAATGCAGAGGACGTTAAGGGTAATGAAGGCCACTACGATTGAGTCAGTTGAGCTAGCTTCCTATAGGCTCTGAGATGTTGCAGTTAATTGGTACGAGTCTTGGGAATTTTCCAGAGGTGAGGATACCCCTCTAGCAGTATGACAAGAGTTTAAATAAGCTTTTCTTCATCTTTGTCTATCACCAGAGCTTAGACGGGCTAGAGTTGATAGGTTCTTGACCCTTCGGTAGGGTAACATGAGTGTTCGGGAGTACAGTTTTCCGTTTGATTCATTGGCTAGGTATGCTCCCACTATTGTATCTAAGATGGAGGATCAGGTTCACCGGTTCGTGATGGGATTAGAGCCGCACTTGCTTAATGATTGTATGTCGGTCTCACTTTAGTCGGACATGGGTATTTCTCGTATTCAGGTATATGCTCAGGGTGTAGAGGAGCGTAAGTAGAAGCAGAGGATGGATCGTGAGAATAATAGGGCCCATAATAAGAGAGTGAGGTCTTCGGGTCCTTCTGGTGAGTTTCGAGATGGTCAGAGGCAATAATACCCGAGGTATCCAGCCCAGCCAATGGCTAGCGCACCCCCTCAGTTTGGCGGTAAGATATTTGATCATTCCACATATTCAGGGTCTGGTAAGAATTTCAGGTTCTCAGTATAGGGGTGAGTCAAGTAAAATGAGGCCGCCCTTGCCACGATGTGCTCAATGTGGTATACGGCATATCAGGCAGTGCCATATGGGATTAAGTATTTGTTATACTTATGGTTATTCGGGCCATGTTATGAGGGATTGTCCGATGAGAGATGATCCAAGCATAGCTCAGCTAGCGGGATCGGTAGATCACAAGGTCCACAAGCACCAATGAGTAATGGTTGAGGCAAAGGTGGAGCATCTAGCTTGAGCAGTCCTCAGAACCGTATTTATGCGTTGGCAGGACGATAGGACCAGGAGTCATCGCCAGATGTTGTTACAGGTATATTATCAGTCTCCTCATATGATGTATATGCACTGGTTGACCTAGGTTCCACCTTATCATACGTTACTCCATTGGTTGCTAGTAAGTTTGGAATTAAACCTGAATTGGTTAAACCTTTTGAGGTGTCTACACCTGTTGGGGACTCAGTGATAGCTAAGCGAGTATATATGGGTTGTATAATAGTAGTTCATAGTCGATGTACCGTAGCGAACCTAAACGAGTTTGATTTTATAATGGGTATGGATTGGTTGGCTTCTTGTCATACCAACGTTGATTGTAGATCAAATATTGTCCGATTTCAATTTCCAGTGGAGCCTGTTTTGGAGTGGAAAGGTAATACAGCATCACCGAGAGGTAGATTTATTTCCTATCTCAAGGCAAGAAAGATGATTAGAAAGGGTTGTATTTATCACTTAGTTCGGGTTCAGGATATGGAATTAGAGTCACCAACCATTCAGTCCATCCCTGTGGTTAATGAGTTTTCCGATGTTTTTCTCGATGAGCTTTCGGGTGTTCCACCAGAGTGAGAAATTGAGTTTGCTATTGACCTACTACTAGATACTCATCCAATATCAATTCCTCCCTATAGAATGGCCCCCGCAGAGTTGAAAGAGTTGAAGGAACAACTAACGGACTTGCTTAAAAAAGGCTTTATCAGACCTAGTACATCCCTGTAGGGAGCACCCGTGTTATTTGTGAGAAAGAAAGATGGTTCCTTACGGATGTGTATTGATTATAGACAATTGAATAAGGTGACAATCAAGAATAAGTACCTGCTTTCGAGGATTGATGATTTATTTGATCAGTTGCAAGGTGCCAAATGTTTTCAAAAATAGACTTGAGGTCCGGGTACCATCAGGTAAGGGTTAAGGAGGAAGATATTCCGAAGATTGCATGCAGGACCAGATACAGGCACTTTGAGTTTTGTGTTATGTCATTTGGTTTGACCAATTCCCCAGCAGTATTCATGGATTTGATGAACCGTGTGTTTAGGCCCTTTTTAGATCTGTTCGTATTTTATTTATCGATGATATATTGGTGTATTCTTTTACAGAGGTTGAGCATGCAGATCATTTGCGTACTGTGCTCGGAGTTCTACAAAAAGGGAAGTTGTATGCAAAATTCTCTAGATGTGAATTCTGCTTGAACTCTTAGCTTTCCTTGGGCATATCATTTCAGGTGAAGGCATCCGGGTGGATACACAAAAGATTGAAGCAGTAAAGACTTGGCCTAGATCCACAACACCGATGGAGGTTCGTAGCTTTCTCGGTTTGGCAGGCTATTACAAGATATTTTAGTGGGTTTTTCTTCCTTTTCAGCACCTTTGACCAAGTTGACTCAGAAGAGAACAAAGATTCAATGGATTGATGCTTGCGAACGGAGTTTCCAGGCATTAAAGGACAAATTAACTTCAGCACCGGTTCTAATCCTAGAAGGGACCAATGGTTATGTGATCTATTGTGATGCTTCAGGTGTTGGATTGGGTTGTGTGCTGATGTATCATGGTAAGGTTGTAGCTTATGCTTCTAGACAACTAAGAAGGCAAGAGAAGAACTACCCGACCCATGATTTAGAATTAGTTGCGGTGATTTATTAAAATAAAGATGTGGAGGCACTACTTGTATGACATTCATGTTGATATCTATACAGATCATAATAGGCTCCAGTATATCTTCACGCAAAAGGAATTGAATTTACGTCAAAAAAGATGGTTGGAGCTACTTAACGACGATGAGGTTGATATTTTATACCATCCGGGGAAGGGAAACATAGTAGCCAATGCCCTCAGTCGTAGATCTATGGGTAGCCTATCATATTTACAGCTAGAAAGGAGGGGAATATCCAATGAGGTTCATCAGCTAGCTAGTCTAGAGTAACTGAAGTAAAGGAATGCCAATACGAGGATCCTGTGTTAGCTCATTATAAGGATACCACCCCTCAAAAGGATAAGACACCATTTGAAATTACCAAAGATGGAGTCCTTAGATATCGAGGACAATTATGTGTCCCTAATGTTGCAGGGATGCGTCGGCAGGTTATGGGAGAAACTCACTATTCTCGTTATTCTATCCATCCAAGAGTGACAAAGATGTATCATGATATGAGGGAAGTATATTGGTGGGACGGAATGAAAAAGGATATAGCGGAATTTGTTGCTTAGTCTCCTAGCTGTCAGCAAGATAAGATTGAGCATCAGAAACTCGGTAGGTTATTGCAAGCTATGGAGATTTCGACTTGGAAATGGGAAGTATTTTAATATGGATTTCATCGTAGGCTTACCTCGTACCCAGCGTAAGTTTGATTCGATATGGATGATTGTTGATAGGCTTACAAAGTTAGCCCATTTTCTGCCTGTTAAAACTACATATTCCTCAGAGGATTATGCAAGGCTTTATATTAAGGAGATAGTACGACTGCATGATGTCCCTGTATCTATTATCTCAGATAGAGGAGATCAATTTATAGCTAACTTCTAGAGGTCCTTTCAAAAAGGATTGGGGACTCAATTAAGTCTTAGTACAACATTTTATCCCCAGACAGATGGACAGGCTGAGCGTACTATTCAAATACTGGAGGATATGTTACGAGCTTGCATGATGGACTTCAAAGGTAGCTGGGATGATCATCTGTCGCTTATTGAGTTTGCATATAATAATAGCTACTATTCTAGTATTCAGATGGCTCCATACGAAGCTCTTTACGGATGGAAGTGTAGATCTTCTATAGGGTGGTTTGATGTTGGAGAATCTGGGTTACATGGACCAGACCTGGTTTAGCAAGCCATAGAAAAATTAAAGCTTATCCGGGATCGACTGTTGACAGCTCAGAGTCATCAGAAGTCATATTCTGATGTGCGGCGTTGAGATTTATAGTTCAGGGTTAATGATTAGGTATTCTTAAATGTGTCACCTATGAAGGGTGTGATGAGGTTTGGCAAGAAAGGCAAACTTAGCTCACGACATATTAAGCCTTATAGGATCATTCGGAGAGTAGGCCAAGTAGCTTATGAGTTAGAATTGACTTCGGAATTGGAGTTTGTCCATCCGGTTTTTCATATATCTATGTGGTCCTATGTGGCATCAAATTATTGAGTTTCTACAAGAAGAGTGGGTAGTGGCATTGTTACAAAGGCAACTCTGCCAAAGTTATAAAGATCCCGGGGAGTTGAACATTCGAGGACAAATGTTTCTAAGAGGGGAAGGATGTTACATCTCATGTTTTCGTACGTTAAAAGTTTCGTCTTCAATTAATTGACGTAGACTCGGGGGTGACATTATCTTGAGATTAATGTATTTATGCTATTTATAAAAAGCGATAAGTAAGTATCATGAAGGATAAAAGGTACACGAATTAAAGAAAACGAGTTTCGTTGAAGGTGACAGATTTGGGATAAAATACGGGTCGAGCGATAATACCCAATAATTATGGACTAGTACCATGCCGGGTACTATATGACCACGGTAGTACGACGTATAAAGTATAATAAAAATGAGTAGTAGTTTTAGGTAATGTGAGATAATTCTTAATTATATGGGTAATTGGTTAATTATCGTGTAGCGGGACATTACCTAGTTAATTAATAAATTTAGTGGATAATGATTAAAAAAAACCATCCCCAACGTGGCAAGCTTGCCTAAACCCTCTAAATGACTAATAAAATAGATGGATAAGGTGTCACTTTAAAGTGACACAAAGCTTTCATAAGGGGCCCACCTAAATAAGAATAACAATCTCAAATATTGAAATCATTCCCTACACCTAACCTCTTTTGAAAGGGTTCATCAAGATTAGGGAAATTTTGCTTCTAAGTCCAGCAAGCTTTTTCTAACAGAGAAAGCACGTCAAAAGCATTTCTAATATGCAAATGCATATTGCATATCACATAAAGCTACGCCCAAGCTTTCAAAAATTCAAATTAACGTGAGATTTTGCAATAGTAAGGGAGTACAGTATAATCTTTCTCAAGAGAATCGACTCAGGTATGTTAAGGTCATCCCTTCTTTCTTTTGGCATGGTCCAAGTTATACAAAGAAAAAGAGCAAATGCACAGTTTTCATAAATGATTCTATTCGTGGAAATACTAGGGGTCTCTGCGTTCTTAATTCCCCACGTGACATATTATTATATATTTTGTTCATGGGTCTCAAAATGATACACAGTTGATAAAGTTTATCCGAAAAGAATATTGAGATTTTTAACATATTTTCATGCATTTTATTCATTTATGCATGTACATTAACCCATGACCAGACGTTGTTATATACACATATTTATATGTATATATTTATGTATACGGGATATAGGAAAAATGTTACGTCGTTATATATGCACCACCACCTGATCAGTTTGTATATGTTGATGATGTTGCCCACAGTGGCTGAGATGATATGATGGGATACCCTCAGTGGCTTCATGATGTAATGTACACCTATACCCATGCATGACACGACATTTATATACACGTGCATATCATTATAAATGTTTCAGAATTTATAAAGTTATTCAGAATTACAGATGGATTTCCTTATTCCATGTTTCATCTATGCCTTTTACGTACAGATTTTCATGCCTTACATACTCAGTACATTTTTCGTACTAACGCCCTATTTGACGGGGCCTGCGTTTCATGCCTGCAGGTGTAGGTAAGCAAGCTGACGGTCCCCCTTCTTAGGATCCTTGATCAGCGAGAGTTGTCATGCTCCACTTGATCCGGAGCTGCTTTTGATTTTGATTTTGGTACGAAATGCTTGTATATATATATATATATGGGTATGATATGGCTGAGTCCCATCTTTGTATAGTTGTATTTTTATTTAGAGATCTGTAGACAGTATGTCTAGTTGGATAGTAAGTGACCTTGCCAGCTTCTAGTTTTGAGGTACATAGTTGTCTATAACAGCTTGACGGCTCACCCTACGTATGTTGTGCGTATATGTACATATGCCTTTTGGGCAGGTTTCCTTCATATATATTATTCTTGTAATTCAACAGATATTATTCAGGTTTATATCTTAGACGCATGCTTAAGGGGTGTGTGACAGGTAGGACTCGGGCACCCGTTGTGGCCCATTGGTTTAGGTCGTGACACCAGCCATAGAGGAAATAGGAGAACCCCTCAACCTAGGCCTGAAATAGATTCTAGAATATTCAAACCTAGACAAAGTAAAAGTTTATCTATTCACAGAGATGCAAGAGAAGAGGCATGTGCTCAACTGCCCACTGGCACTATAAAAGTGTTCAATGGACATTAGGCCACCCCAAGACCCAACGGTGGGCAATCGAGCCATGATTATATCTCCTTCCCTAAGGAGGAGCCCTGTCTTTCTATAGGGGTGAGGGAGAAAGGGAACCTAGCAAACATGAACCTGAATTTAACTATGAAACATTATTTGAAACAATGATGATTTTAGGAGAAATTTTAGAGAGCTAGTTGACACCTATAGGCCATGCATGTTTACACTACTGGAAACTAGGATGACAAACCATGCTCAAATGCTTAATTATTTTGGTTTCTCAAAATGATAAAAGTACCCGCAGAAGGTGAAGCAGGTGGTATGGTGGTATGTGGAATCATAACGTGGTTACTGTCCATAATATTGTCCACAGGAACCAGAAAATACATGCAACAATTGAGGTACTTCCTATTCATAAATATTTGGTATTTTCATCCATATATGCTAGCACTAACAAAGTTACTAGGAATATTATGTGGGAAAACTTAGAAAATATCTACAAAAACTATAAAGGCCCATGGATGGTAGGAGGTGATTTTATTGATATTATGGGATCAAATGAAAAATTTGGGGATAGACCTATAAACAGTAATAGAGCTAACTTCCATCGGTTAAATAGTAGTAATTGCAATATAATAGACATCGGCTATAAGGGTTGCAAATATACGTGGTCAAATCATAGGAAGAGGAGAAAGGGGCTTATCATGGAACGATTAGACAAAATTTTAGGAAATGAGGAATGACTTAAATTATTTTAAAATTATTCAGTAATCCATCTACCTAAAACACACTCTGACCACAACCCTCTTTTAGTAAAATTAATCCCTAGAGGTAGAAGAGATTATAGACAATCTTTTTTATTAAAAACTTTTTGGTGTAGACACCCCGAATTCCAAAACCTAGCTACTGAGAATTGGAATGGGCTTGACTATTGCAGTGCTAGTAAGAATTTCACAGCTAGCATTAAATCGTGGAAAGACAAGACATTTGAAGATATTTTTGGTAAGAAAAAGAGAATTTTAGAAAGACTTCAAGGAATTCAAAACTCTATTAATTACCCTAACAGTGGGTTTCTACATACACTAGAGGATAGTCTCAAAAAAGAATATAATGACATTCTAAGAATAGAGAAGGATTACTTGAAAATGGGGTCTAGGATAATGTGGCTCAATGAAGGAGATGCTAATACAAGATTTTTTCATATATCAGCATCAAATAGGAGAAGGAGAAACAAAATCACCTATTTTAAGGAGGATGCTAGCAAGTGGCTAAATGATCAGCACCTAATCATGTCATATGTTAGCAATTACTTTAATAATACTTTTACTTCCTCTCACTTGATCACCGACTGGAATAGCATAAAAATAAACCCCTATGGTCACTATAAGTATGATCTAACAACATTAGACAAATCGTTATTAGATAGTGAAGTTACTAGGGCAATCTTCTCTTTTAAACCTTTTAAAGCTATTGGGATGGACGACTGTCACGACCCAAAATTCAACTAGTCGTGATGGTAAATAACCCAACCCGCTAGTTAAGCCAATTAACAACTATCCAATTCTAATGAATTTTAATAAGACAATTAATTAAAAAAAATATCTGAATCTTATACATTCCCTAAGGACTGGTAGTACAAATCATGATCATCTAAGATTTAGAATTTACAAAGCTGGTAAGAAAAAAAGTACATCATCTGTTTGAGATATACATGAACAGATCTTTCATAAGTCTAAATCTACCATGAACAAGAGGCAACTATAACCGAAATGAAGGTACATCTTCAAATCCAGCTCCCGTCGAACACAGCAACATCAACATCCAACACCTGCATGCGAGGTGCAGAAGTGTAGTATGAGTACAGCCGATCCTATGTACTTAATAAGTAACAAACCTAACCTTAAGCTGAAAGTAGTGAAGAGCTAAAACATAGGTCGGGTCCAACACTAATGGCTAACAATAGTTTCTAACAATATAATATAAGTAATAAAAGAAGCAATTCAAAGATAAAATGCTCGGCTCGTTCAAAGCACTAGAAAATAGACCTGCTTTTCATGTATATCAGTAAAAACCCAAATCCTTTACCGAAAACACCAAAAAATATGAGTAAGTTTAAACACTGTAAATTTTCCCAAAAAGCTTTCAACAGGTAAATGTTTCATTTTCAAATGGCATGAGGAAAATACTTCGTTATGCCTATATGTCAATATGTGTGAGAAGTCATGAATGACGTGATACCATACAACATGAGGAAAATGTATCTCTATGCCTGTATGCAAATGTGCATGTCAAATGCAATGTATCTCAGAGATGAACTCATGTACTCACATTCTCAAAGTACTCAATCTCGCTGTCTCACATAGTCTGCTTATCATGCTTAATCACTCAACACGCTCGGTCACTCAGTATTGTATATGGCCAATCCAACCCAGGAAGGATCTATCCCATATATATATTTCAGCTGATAGTCAGTCACTCAGTACTGTATAAGGCCAATCTAGCTCAGGGAATATCTTTCGCCAAATATAAATGCTTCGAGCAAGATCCATGCCCAGGGAAGATTTATCCCTCAATATAAATCAACTGCACTCACTGAGGGTATATACAGACTCCGGAGGGGCTCCTTCAGTCCAAATGCTATAATAAGCCAAATCCAGGCATAAATCAATAAAACATATTACGACGTGCAGCTCGATCCCATAAATATCACTCACAATCAGGCCCTCGGCCTCACTCAGTCATCAATCTCTCTAGTCTCTCGGGCTCACAATATCATGAAACTAGCCAAAAAATGATGATATGATGTATCAATAAATAGCAACAGAAACTGAGATATGATATGCAATGAATAAATATGACTAAGTACGAAATTTCAATTTAAACATATAATTCAACAGCCGAAATGACCTCAGTGGGTCCCAATAATACCAACATATGGCTAAGCATGATTTCTAGCATGAATTACAGCTCAGGTGTTCTAACACATAGAGTATAGTGAAAATATTCAGAGAAGATAGCTACACAGTTCCATAGAATCGACTAAATCATAGTTCACATGATGCACGCCCACGCGACTGTCACCTAGCATGCACGTCACCTCAGCATCAATCACATAACACGCAAATTCAAGGTTTCATACCCTCAGTACCAAGTTTAGAAGTGTTACTTACCTTGAACAAGCCAAATCCAATGTCGACCAAGCCAATCAATGCTCCAAAAGTGCCATCTCGTGTGTATCAACCTCTGAACAGCTCGAAACTGGCCAAGAGTAACTCAAATACATCAAACAAAGCCCAGGAAAACAATTTCAAATGATAAAGGTCAAATCCTTAATCAAAAGCCTGAAATCGGCTAAAATTCAAAACCCGGGCTCGTGCCTTGGAACCCGACAAAACATATAAAATCTGACAACCCATTCAATTACGATTCTAACCATACTAGTTTCACTCAAATCCGATTCCGGATCGATGTTCAAAACTCAAAAATTTGCTTTATGAAGTTTTAGACAAAAATCCCCAATTTCTCCTTAAAATTCATCAACCAATTGCCAAAAATGAAGATAGATTCATGAAATAAAATCAAAACCAATTGTAGAACACTTACCCCAATCCTTGTGATGAAAATTGCTTCAAAAGTCGCCTCAAGCTGAATCCCAAATCTCAAAATATGGTAAAAGAACCAAAATCTCAATTTATAGAATCTTCTCAGCAACTTCACAATTGCGATACATTAGCCGTTTTTGCAGCGTCACATTTGTGACAAAAATCACGCTTCTGCAGAGAAGCACTATGTTACACCACATATTTTCGTACATAAAAGTGCATCATAAACAGACTAATGTAAGACCAAAAATAAGATCATATTTGTAATTATATAAAGTAATTTATCATGTTACCTTGGAGGATATAAATATTGAAGATCATGAACAACAAGCACAAAGAGGTTTGGAAGGTTCAAAAGCTTAGGAATTGAAGAATATAATGTTTCGTCGAAAGTTGACAAGTTGGGAATGCTATAACCCGTACCTTTGAGGTGCAACTAGTGTTATTAACATGATAAGGAGGTTATGTTATGAGTTATGTTAGTCGTATGATAGTCGTGTGTTAGGTTTCACAGTCAGGCGAGTTGTGGAACAAAAATCGATGAAAGTCATCACAAGTTAAGTTCATAAGTTTTACTGAAATTTAGGTCAAATGTAACTGCGATTTTCATCCAATATACTAAGAGTTACGGGGTATTACACCCATAAAATTGAAGATATATGAGTCTATTTTCTAAATCATTAAACTATTTGTCAATACAATATTGGGATAAAGAGATATGTGCATTTTTGCGAGACTGCACAGAATGCTAGGTGACAAGTAGGTGTGTCACCTACTTGCTTAAATTAAAGAATTAAATATGCCCAAAAATGGGCTATTTCGGGTCGAACAAAGAGCCCATTTAAGGTCTTATCTCCCGCAATATAACACTCATTAAATAGCATAATAACCAGACATAAACCCCTGCAAAAATCCTTCCAAAACTTACACACAAACCCTAATTGAATTTCTATCATTTTCAAGTTCTAGTTGTAGGAAAAACCTAAAGTTTGAAGAACCAAGATATGAGATGACTAATTCAACAAATAAGGTAAGTTTACTGCTCTCTTTCATCCATTATTTCTGCTGGAAATGTATGGGAGGTCATTCTAAAACTGCAAAAACTCACGGGATGGTGATCAGAAGTCATGAGTTCGAGTTATTCAACTTGTAGTGGACTGGTTTGTGGGTTGTTTTGTGTTGCTTTTGGATTGTGTGTTTTAATACTATTTTAGGGAGTTTTGGAGGATAAAGGGTGAAGGAAAAAAACACATAAATTAAGGGTGGTGGTCTGGTCGTTAATCGTAACATTTCGGACTGTTTGACACTACTACGATGTTTGTTTTGTGTATGAAGAGATTGGGGTTTTTTGGGTTATTTTGTAGTATTTTGTGGTGTATATAAGATTAAAAACTAATGTATATATGTTGTTATTGTTGTGTTTCATGTGTTGTCGGTGTTATCTCAAATTGGGAGGAAGTAAAGATTATAGGGGAGATGTTGCCCATTTAAATACAAAATAAGTTTGTCGTTTTGTGCGATAGTTGTACCTTTTGTAACTTAGTGATAGTATTATTATCGTTGTTGTAGATTAAGGTGCAAAGAGATGAGTTAAACATGGTTATTAGAAAGATTGTGATAAGGTATGTTAAGGCGAAACCTTTCTTTCATTTTGGCATGATCTCGTAACTACATGTGTTTGATAATGAGACATAAAGGGAAGTTCGTATTCCTGAATTTATTCACATTATCCTAGTGTCAGAAGTTACAGTATTCTCTCTTATTGGGAATTTATATTCAGTTAAGTATTGTCTTCTTTCAAGCCTACTGTGGCATAGCGCCTATGAGCGAGTCCAGAATGGCCGAGATATAGAGCCTAGTATGGCCGAGCGAGCGAGTCTACTATGGCAGAGAAGTTATACATACTGAGCCTTATAGAGCCGAACAACTATTTACTTACTATATTGAGAGAGTTGAGTCAATATAAGCAGGTAAGTATACCTCCAGATCATCTTTGACTTCCAGTAGACAAAGTCAAACATCAGCTTGGTTGGTAAGCTCCACTTCCTCGGAGTTACCAGGTCTAGACGTTGGAGTCTATTTTATATATACAGGTTTGATGGGTAGGTCGAGGCCCCGTCCTGACCATGATATAGTTCAATTATCTATAGAGGCTTGTAGACAAGTCCTGTGTATTTTGTATATCAGTATTGTTGCCTTTCCAGCCCTGTGTATATGTTCAGTTTGGTATTGGTTGTTGGAGACATTCATGGCGGCTTCATCAGCCTGCACAGTTATATATATAAGCTTTTCGGTATATTTACCCCTCAGATAAGAGAAACATTATTTTCATATGATTCAGAATATGGCCTCATCGGCATAAGTTGAGGGTCACACCTCTAGAGTTCACAGTTGCAGAGTGGTACGCTTGGGCCGAGTATGGCACCGGGTTCCAGCCACGCCTCTTCAGGTTTGGGGCGTGACACACTGGAGGCCTGCCTTCGCACCTGCAGTAAAACCTCCACTTCTGCGCACACGCAGGAGCGAGTCCAAATTACACTTCTGCGTTGCCATTCGTTTCTATGCCCAAACATGCCGCATATGCGCCTTCGCAGATGCAAAGAAACCTCCACTTCTACGGATTCCTACTCCCGGCAGCACTCCCGCTTCTGCGATTCCACTGCCGCTTTTGCAGCTCCACACCTGCATCCATTGTTTCGCAAGTGCGGCACACCAGAAGCCCTGCCAAACTAGCCCAGCCATAAATGATCCAATCGAACCGAACCTCGTCCGAAACTCATCTGAGCCACTCGAAACCCCGTTCAAATATACCACCAAGTCCCATAACATAATATAGACCTACTCGAGGCCTCAAATAACACATAACAACATCGTAACGATAAATCGCACCTCTATTCGAACTTGAATAAATTTTGAACTTTCTACTTCCAAAACTCGCGCCGAATCACATCAAATCAACTATTCCAAATGACATAACGAAGCTATTCCGATTCCCGGAATCACAATCCGACCCCGATATCCTCAAAGTCAACTTCCGGTCAAACTTATGAACTTTCCTAGCCTTCAAATATCTAATGTTTAGCCAATTTGTGCCGAAACCTTCTAGAAACATCCAAATGCAAATCCGGGCATATGCCCGAGTCCAAAATCACCATCCGAACCTAACAGAACCATCAAAACTCCAATCCGAGGTCAAATACTAAAAATTCAAACCTTGTCAGCTCTTCCAATTTAAAGCTTAAACCATGAAATTCATTCTTCCAAATTGATTCCGAATAACCTGAAAACCAAAACCGACAATTCACATAAGTCATAGTACATCATACACTCATGCCCATAAACTACTAAGCGAAGTGCAAATTCTCAAAATGACCAGTCGAGTCGTTACATCCTCCCCAACTTAAACATACTTTCGTCCTCGAACGTGCCAAGAGTTGTTCCAAATCCATCAAACTGTCGTGTAACCTTACCATGCACATACCCGGGGATGATCCCACATCACCCTATTCCATATAGGCCCAATAACACAACATAACTAAAGATCATTACTTCAACCTTAGCTCATAAACCATAGAATCCAATTTCTTTCTAACATCCGAAATTTCCTACAAGGCCCAAACCTCGCATTTGCACATTGTATAATTCTAAACAAGTTGTATCTGTCACGACCCAAAAACCGACCCAATCGTGATAACGCCTATCGTGAAACTAGGCCAACCAACTTATTTCCAAATACTCTATTTTTCAATTAAAGACTTAAGAAAATCATATTTTTAGCAGAAATCCAATAAGATAAAAGCAGAAGTCAAATCCAGCGGAAAGAAATACAAGCCCGATCTCGGGTGTCACTAAGTTATGAACAAAATACTACAACCGTTCGAAATAAGCAAGACTACATAGTCTGAGAATATCCAATGTCGCGCCCCCTTTTTTCCTCCACAGAGAATGCCCGGGTTTCGACATTCACGGGTTGTAATGACTCATTTTCTTTCAAAAATTGGGTATTTGAAGAGTCGCCACCTAACGGATTGTGGTGCGTTAGGACACCTAGAGTGATTAACTCTTGGGTTGGTTTGCATTACAAGATATTAGGGTAAGGGCTCGAAGTAACCTCGAGGGGAAGGTGTTAGGCACCCCTCTTGGTCCACAACTGTGGGTCCCGACGGAACTTATATTTACAAATTAGTCCATATAAATAGTTGAATCAAATAAGTTGCAAGTAAAGCACATTGGATAGTTCAAGTAGCAAGAACAAGTTGTAAAAGACGAAAAGTTTTAAATAGACAAAGGATTTGGTAAAGAGGGGCCCTAGGTTGTTTGTCCTATAGGATCACCCCACGCAATGTCCGGTAAACACTTCTCGATGAGGGGCTACATGTGACATTAACGCGTAGTCATCATATCCCATGTCTACCCTTCCCATCCCCTTATTGGTCATGCAAAGCGAGTGTTTGGTCACTGATACCTATTGTGTGCTGCCACCTGTCCCTTCTTAATGGTCCCGGAGGGAGTTAGGACCTCTACATATAGGTAGTTCTAGACGTACCCCTAAGGTTTAGAAAGGCGAAAACTCTAGGGCGACAGTCAAAACATTTAAGACTTTCGCATAATAGGAGCAATTAAGAGGCTTAAAATTTCCTCCTCAAAAACAAACATACAAGCAACACTACTCAAACACAGTTAAGGTCTTTATTAATCAAAGTTCTAAAGCAGGATATCTAAGTGAATATGCAGAAACAGACACACCTTTTTATACCCAGAAGTTATAACCTAGTAGTTGCCTAGGGACTCCGTTTAAAAGCTTATTAGAATCAGAAACGTTAAACGACAGAAGCAGTTTCAGGGAAATATAATTTTTTGAAAACACCCTAAGGTCTGCCTATATGCAGTAGACTATGTCTATGTTAATGCAGGAACAAACAAGTTTTCGAAATAGACCCCTTTAATACCTATAGGCATGATATCTAATGAGATTGAAGCAATTTTGAAAGAACTTGTTTCAGTAAATATTTGACACTTAATAAGATCAGTTTTTAAAAATGAACTAGGCGTAATGAAGTTGATTCATTAGGCTAATTAAATTACCAGACATAATTGTGAGTAGGGATCCCTATAGGTGTGATATCTAGGTGTATTAATGAATTAAGACAATTTGCAGTAACATATAGAAAGACTTATTAGAACTGAATCGGAGTTGAGTCTTATAGGCATGACATCTATATTTGAGCTGTTTTAACCACGATATGGGACCTATAAGCATGATCTCTAGCATGACAGAATGCAGAACCTTATGAACATGATTTCTACCTAATGCAAACGAAATGATAACGAGATCCTCTAGGCATAATTTCTATTAGACAAAGCAATCAGATTTTAGAAAAGAGGAAAACCCTATGAGCTTGCTTTCTATTGAGTAAAGCAGGCAGACTTCAAAAATAAGGTCCTAAGTGCAGGATTTCTACCCGTATTACCCTTTAAAGCATATATCTACCCTCCTTTTTACTAAATACCTAAAATATCTGTTTACAAATTATTACAGGCCAATGAATGAATTACATAAGTAGAAATAGAAATCAAGAAGCTATTCTATAGGGAGTCTGCAATTAGGCCCAAGTTTCCCAAAACATCCAATGGTCTCACAAGCCTCATTCCCATAGACAAATCAGAGTCTAGGTGCATCAAAGTTCCCTAAGGGTCTCAAGGACCCCGGGCAATGCTTACACCTAGACTTAGTAACCAAGAGTTGAACCAGTGCAGTGTGGAAAGGCCAGCCTTAGTATGCCAGAGTTCAGAGGGCTCTCAAGAGGATCCCAAGGCAGTACACATACTAGAGGGGGCAGAACTTATTGACTAAGAGTGAAGTGAAAGTGCAGGACACAAGTTGAAAGAGGTTTATTAAAGACTGGATTTGAAAGTTTGTTTGGAAAGCAATTAGTAAAGCAACAAAGATTGTTTGAAAAGAAGTTGGAGTAGTGAACAAAGCTCAAATTCCTTAAGATATGATCACATAGCTAGTCTACATAATCCTAATGAATTCAGTAGTCACATAGGGGTCAAAGGGTTTGGGGACATACAAACATTTGACCGCAAACACATAGCCTAGCAAGGGTCTTAGGGCTGGTTTGGACATGCTCAGAAATAGTTGATACTGGTATAATCACAAACCAGTCCGGAAGAACACATAGAAAGGGGGTAATAAGATTTGGGGACTCATAGGATGGTAAGCACACAAGAAGTAAAAGGTAATTGACAAGGCATGCTTTGAAACACATATAAGGGAATACATTAATCTAAAGGGAAGGGGAGACATAATAACATGCTGATAATGTAACTTAACTATAATTTTCACAACAGAACCACACTTAGAAGCACTCTAGAAATAAGATAAACTGAAATGACAAGAGAAGCATGTTGTTATTGAGGCTTTAAATCAAAACTAGGCCATACCAATGAAGAGAGAGTAAGCAGAATAAAGAACAAGAGAGCACAGATAATTAGCCTTGGCTTGCAGCCAGCTAATAGTAGCAAATAACACAAGAGGGAGGGGAAAGAAGAGATTTTTAGTAAGAGAGGTAGTTTTTGAAAACTAAGTGTTCGTGTCTGTGTTAATGAAAGACTTAGAGTATTTATAGTTGAAAGTAGGTAGTGAAATAAGGTAAAAATCATAGTAGCATAATAATTGAAGAACTAAGAATCAAGCAATTAGAGAATCAAGGAAGTACTCCCTTAAGTTAAGGGAATCAAATCAAACGGGAAGATTCAGTATCATATAAGGCAAGAAGAAAAATCAGTACATGACTAAATAAGGAAGGGGTCAAGGTTCAGTAAGCATAGAGTAGTCAATTAGGAATAATTCATAAAACCTTAATTAAGGATACGACTTAGTAGAAATAAAGTATCATAGCAAATATAGTAACGAAATCAGTCAGCTTAAACAGATGGAGTAAAGCTTTTAAGGCTTTTAAAAGAAAATCTTTGAATCACCATCAATTAAGGAAATCAGAATCAATCAAGAGGGACTCATAATTCTGTTTTTTCAAGAATCAAGAATTAACAAGAAGCATAGGCGAATCAGTAATCAAGAGGGAATCAGTAAAACACATTCGAAGCATGGTAACCACGGAAGATTACCAAGAATCAAGTAAACATGCTAACACATAGAACCAAAGTAAAGAAAATCTTAGAAATTAGGGCTTTTGACATAGGCAAATTAAAAGCAGTAAGAACATAAGATTGGTCAAAATAAGCAAGGAAAGATGTTTAGTCATAAAGAAAATCAGTTAAAACAAGTGTATAAAGAACTCCGAGAAAACCCTAATTTTTTAAAGAAAGTAAAAACGGTTTAAAGTTGAGGATCTTTTAGAAGAAGTTTGAGAATAGGGCAAATCATAAGAAGAAACAGACTTGGCGTTAAAAATAACACAGATCTAAGAGATTCAAACGAGTGCTAGGGTTTCAAAGGGAACCTAGATAGAAACGAAAGAACCTGTTGTAAACTTCACCGATCGTAACATATAAGGTGTGATTTTGCACAAAATCACATTGAAGAAGCCATGAGTAATAGAAATAGAAACCCTAGATCCAAATCGGCATGGCCCAGGACCCTTGAGGGCCTTAGAGATGGCGAGCAAGGCGGTGGAGTGACCATTGAAGGCTTGGGGTTGAAAGGTAGTCGCCGGAGATGACTGGAGAAGAGAGGCGATTTACAGAGTCTAGGGTTAGGTTGAGAGAAGAGAGAATATGAGAGGATTTGAAGGTGGCGGATTTAGAAAATGGTTTAGGGTTTTGGGGGCGTATGAATTAAAAAAGGAACGAACAAAGGAGGGTCGTTGATCTTTTATATCAACAGCCAAGATGTGATGGGTTTGGGTCAGGTAGGAAGTGTTTGGATCCTGGTTTGGGCTATTTAATAGGAGATTGGGCTGGGGAGGGGTTCGAATTAGGCTAAAATTGAAAGACAAATATGGCTATGATTTAAATAGCCAATTTTCCATATTTTAATTTTAATAAAATAATAATTAGTTTCTAATAAATAATTTCTATATCAAAATGATTAGAAATGTATAATTATAATTTTAAAAATATAGGGGCCAATTTTACACTTATAAAATATAACCATACATTAAAATGGGCTAATATTGCAATTATATGTAATTTAGCTTTAAAATAGTAAATGTAATTTTAAAAATGCATGAAAAATATATTAGCCATATTTTGGCATAAGTATAGAAATTAAATGAATAAATAATCATAAAAATAATTTAGGAAATAATTATTGGGGATTTTATGAATAAAAGGGGAGAAAATAAATCAATTTAAACCCTTAAAATTATGGAAAAAATCATAAAAACCTTGTGCATGCTTATTTATGCATATATACGCTATTTTGAAGGTATTGATGCATATTTAAAATATATAGGAAAAAATTGGGTATCAACAGCTGCCCCTCTTTACCCGAGAAAGATGAAAGTGTTTTCGGGTAAAGAAATGATGACCAATTTTGACCGGATGGGATGTTTTGAAAGACAGATGCTGAACTCTGATTTTCGAGTTGCCTACATATCCTTGGTTTTATAGGAATCAGTCCATGTGTAGTTTTGGATTCACCTGCGGAGTATGCCGATGAAGTTATTATAAGAACGGACACGAGATGTGGAAACGGCTACGATCAGGACGGTTGGATGGAACTAGAGCGAGATCGCTCCTGCTAGGATAGCGGTTGTTTGTTGGTTACCTGCAGATAAAATATGCTATAAACGTATTTGCGAAAATTTAAACATGATGCAAATTCCCTTTGGACCATGAAGGTTGTCTTCGGACGGTTAAAGATGACGTCCTCGGACCATGACGTCCTGGGCCATAAATTGCTTAGTGATGGATTCGCAGGCCATGAAATAATGTTCTCAGGCCATAAAAATGGTGCCTCCTAACCATGACGCCTTTGAATAATGATATGCAAATTTGAGAGATCCTCAGTCCATGGCATGGTGTCTTCCGGCTATGAGGATGTTGCCTTTAGACTATGACGTCTTTGGACATATTGGCGATGTTTCAACCCATGATATGAAATAATATGATGTAACAAGACAAGATTTAGTCTTACAAAGTAGAGGGCAAAGCATAGCCCGATTTAAAAGCAGGTAGATAGTAGTAGAAAATAGAGCAATATTGGTGCAAAGAGGGACAATGTTTAGTCTCGTGCAAGTGGGGAGGCAGGAATTAGTCTTATGCAAACGGGGAGGCAAAGATTAGCCTCATGCAAATATGGAGTCAGGGCTTAGACTCATGCAGGTATGGAGGCAAGGATCAGCCTTATGCAAATATAGGGTCAGGGCTTAGACTCATGCAGAGAGAAGGCAGTGCTTAGCCTTATGCAAATATGGAGTCCGGTATTAGACTCATGCAAGATTGGAGACTGAGCTTAGTCTCATGCAAGGAGAAGGCATCGCTTAGCCTTATGCAAATATGGAGGTAGAGCTTAACCTCATGCAAGATTCGGGACAAGGCTTAGTCCCATGCAAATGGAAGGCATCACTTAGCCTTATGCAAACATGGAGGTAGAGCTTAACCTTATGCAAGATTCGTGACATGGCTTAGTCCTATGCAAATGGAAGGCAATGCTTAGCCTAATGCATATATGGAGTCAGGGCTTAGACTCATGCAAGATTAGAGACAGGGCTTAGTCTAATGCAAATGTGGAGTCAGAGATTAGAGTCATGCAAATATAGAGTCAGGGCTCAAACTCATGCAAATATGGAGTCAAGGATTAGACTCATGCAAATGTGGAGTCAAGGATGAGACTCATGCAAATGTGGAGTCAGAGATTAGACTCATGAAAATATGGAGTCAAGGATTAGACTCATGCAAATGTGGAGTCAAAGATTAGACTCATGCAAATATGGAGTCAGGGCTTAGACTCATGCAAATGTGGAGTCAAGGATTAAACTCATGCAAATGTGGAGTCAAGGATTAGACTTATGCAAATTTGGAACCAGGGCTTAGATTCATGCAAATATGGAGTCAGGTCTTAGACTCATGAAAATATGGAGTCAAGGCTTAGACTCATGCAAATATGGAGTCAAAGATTAGACTCATGCAAATGTGGAGTCAAGGATTAGACTCATACAAATGTGGAGTCAGAGATTAGACTTATGCAAAGATGAAATAGCAAATAAGGGTATTGTATATCTTAGCTAGGATAGGTTCAGCGTCTAACAGCTGGATGGATGGTGAATTTGCTTTGTGTACAAATGCTAACGTCAAATGTGCCTACGTTCAAAGAAAAATTGTAAGTTTCATGAGGGTAGGTTGGTTCTTTCTTCGTCTGCCGGCCTTGCTTTGCTCTGCTCTGGAAGCCCCCTTCGAGTTCCCTTAGGTAGCACCTGACTGATATGAAAAAATAGAATTTTCGAAAAATATGCGTTCATTGATAAAATAGGATTGTTTTGGAAGCGGTTTGATATATCAAGTAACTTTTGATGAACTAGCTACTGTAACACATTCCAAAAGCATTGCAACTCTCTTATGTTGGAATTTTAAGGGTCCTACTCAAAATTCTGCCCCCAATTTGGTAGATGATTTCTAACCGTTTGCGGATGGCGGACCTTGCTGAATCTTCTTCAGAATTTTGAGAATCCATCTCAAAATTCTACCCCAGTTCTTGAATGACGACTGACTTCCTGGCATATGTGATGGCGCTGGCTGGACTTGCTCCGGAATTTTGAGGACCCTCCTCAAAATTCTGCCCCAGTTTCTGATTTTGGGGGAAATGAAAATTTTATTATGATAAGACCGAACCCATAAGGCTGCCTACGTATCCCCTCTTAAACGGGAATCAGCTCAAGCGTAGTTCAATTACATCAGAAAAAGAAATGTGAAATAATCTAGGCATAGTATCTCTTGACTGCGTCTGAATTGATTGGTTTTGGCCAGATTTCTCCATCCATTTCTACAAGTATGAGTGCTCCTCCTGTTAGTACTCTGTGAACCATATACAGACCTTGATAGTTGGGAGAGAATTTCCCTTTGGCTTCATCTTGGTAGGGGAAAATCTTCTTCAATACCAGCTACCCTGGTGCAAACTGTCTTGGTTTGACCCTTTTGTTGAAAGCTCTGGACATTCTGTTCTGATACAGTTGGTCGTGATATATTGTGTTCATTCTTTTTCCATCGATAAGGGCCAACTTTTCATAGAGACTTTTTATCCATTCCGCATTGCTGAGCTCAGCTTCATGTATGACTCTTAAAGAAGGAATCTCTACCTCGGCTAGGATGACATCCTCGGTACCATAAACTAGCATGTAGGGGGTTACCCCGGTAGACGTGAGAACTGTGGTGCAGTACCCTAACAGAGCAAAGGGTAACTTCGTATGCCACTACTTGTGATTCTCTATCATTTTCCTTAATATCTTCTTAATGTTTTTATTGGCGGCTTCTACTGCTCCATTCACCTGAGGTCTGTATGTTGTGGAATTCTTGTGCTTGATTTTGAAAGCTTCACATATAGCTTTCATCAGGTCACTGTTGAGGTTCGCAGCATTATCGGTAATAATGGACTCAGGAACTCCGAATCGGCACACAATACGATCCTTGGCAAAATCTGCGATGACTTTCTTGGTTACAGCTTTGTAAGATGCAGCTTCTACCCATTTTGTGAAGTAATCAATGGCTACCAGAATAAACCGATGTGTGTTTGAAGTCGTGGGCTCAATCAGACCGATAACATCCATTCCCCAAGCGGCGAATGGCCAAGGTGAGCTTGTTGCATTGAGCTCGTTTGGTGGCACTTTTATCATGTCGGCATGCTCTTGACATT
The DNA here is from genome assembly GCF_000393655.2 of Nicotiana sylvestris. NCBI lineage: Eukaryota > Viridiplantae > Streptophyta > Magnoliopsida > Solanales > Solanaceae > Nicotiana > Nicotiana sylvestris. The sequence continues at coordinate 96,678,069 of NC_091058.1, forward strand.
GAAAGCACTTGCGGACATACTGAATAAAATCATTCTCCATGGTCATCCAGAAGTAACCTGCCTTGAGTATTTTCTTGGCCAGAACGAAGTCATTCATGTGCGGCCCGTAGGTTCCAGTATGCACGTCCTCGAGTATCTTAGAAGCTTCCTTTGCATCGACACACTTTAGTAAGCCCAAATCTGGAGTTCTCCTATGCAAGTTCCCTCCGATGTGGAAGAAATGATTTGACAATCTATGGAGCGTGCGTTTCTGAGTGTGATTTGCGTGCTCCAGATATTCTCCTTTTAATAAGTACTCCTTGATGTCATGGAACCAAGGCTTTCCATCTGCTTCTTCCTTGACATGAGCACAATATGCTGGCTGATTATGGATTCTCACAGGAATGGGATCAATATAGTTCTTATCTGGATGATGTTTCATTGATGACAACGTTGCTAATGCGTCGGCAAACTCATTCTGAATTCTGGGCACATGTCAGAATTCTATCTTCGTGAACCCCATTTTCAATTCTCGCACATGGTACAGATATGTCAATATCTTGGAATTCTTGGTAGCCCATTCTCTTTGTACCTGGTGCACTAGTAAATCTAAATCGCCGATCACCAACAACTCCTGAATGTTCATGTCGACTGCCATGTTGAGCCTTAGTATGCAAGCTTCATATTCTGCTATATTGTTGGTGCAGGGAAATCTAAGTTTAGTAGATACCAGATAATGCTGACCCGTTTTTGATACCAAAACTGCTCCACTGCCTACTCCTTTAAAATTTGTGGCTCCGTCAAAGAACATCCTCCAACCGCTGTATGCTTCGGTAATGTCTTCTCCCACGAATGATACTTCTTTATCAGGAAAATACATTTTCAAGGGTTCGTATTCTCCTCTTACCAGATTTTCAATGAAGTGATCTACCAATGTTTGTCCCTTGACTACCTTTTGAATTACATAGATGATGTCGAACTCACTCAGTAGTATTTGCCATTTAGCCAACTTCCTCGTAGGCATGGGTTTCTGAAATATGTACTTCAGAGGATCCATCCTGGATATGAGGTATGTAGTGTAGGCACAGAAATAATGCCTCAATTTCTAGGCTGACAGGTCAAAGCACAGCAAGTGCGTTCGAGCAGAGAATACTGTGCTTCATAAGGTGTGAATTTCTTACTCAGGTGGTATATGGCTTGCTCCTTTCTTCCTGTCTCATCATGTTGTCCCAAAACACATCCGAAGGCTACATCTAACACAGATAGATAAAGTAGCAAAGGTCGTCCTGGTTTTGGCTGGACCAGAACTGGTAGTGTGGACAAGTATTCCTTGATCTTGTCAAAAGCTTTCTTACAATCCTCGGTCCAACTTGTCTCGGCATCTTGAAGATGGGTTCACATATTACTGTGGACTGTGCTATGAATCGGCTGATGTAGTTGAGCCGCCCCAGGAAGCTCATCACGTCCTTTTTGCTTTTAGGTGGCAGTAGATCCTGAATAGCTTTGACTTTAGTCGGATCTAGATCGATCCCTCGGTGACTGACAATGAATCCCAATAACTTTCCTACGGGAACCTTGAATGCACACTTCGAGGGGTTCAACTTCAAATTGTACCTCCTGAGCCTGTCGAAGAATTTTCTCAAGTCTTCTATGTGATCCGCGGCACTTTTGGATTTGATAATGATGTCATCCACATATACCTCTATTTCCTTGTGCATCATATCATGGAATATGGTCGTCATGGCCCTCATGTAAGTGGCCCCAACATTCTTTAGACCGAACGACATAATCTTGTAACTATATACACCCCAAGGCGTAATAAAAGTTGTCTTCTTAGCATCTTCTTCATCCATCCAGATCTGGTGATAACCTGCGAAGCAATCTACAAAGGATTGGAGTTCATGCTTGGCACAATTATCGATCATGATATGTATATTTGGCAGTTGGAAGATGTCTTTGGGACTTGCTCTGTTTAAATCTCGATAATCAAAAACACATACTCGGACCTTTCTTTCTTTCTTTGGAACTCGCACAATATTAGCTAACCATGTTGGGTACTCAACCACCCTAAGAACCTTGGCTTTGATCTGCTTGGTAACTTCCTCCTTGATTTTCAAACTCATGACTGGTTTGAATTTTCTGAGTTTCTGCTTGACTGGCAGACACATAGGATTGGTAGGCAACTTGTGAGCTACTATAGATGTGCTCAAACCGGTCATATCTTCATACGACCATATGGCAATATCCTTATATTCCTTTAGAAAATGGATGTAATTTTCCTTTTCTGTTGGTGACAAATGAATGCTGATGTGGGTCTCTTTGACGGTTTTAGCGTCTCCCAAATTTACTGCTTTTGTTTTGTCCAAACTGGATTTAGGCTTGTTCTCAAAATTCTCAACTTCTCTAACAATTTCCTCGGGTATCTCATCTTCTTCCTCTAAGTCACTATTCTCATGTTGCGTTGCCTCATTACATGTCACAGTCACTGGTTCATCAGGAAAAGTAATAATAACGTTGTAGAAGGGAGAGTATAAAAATAGTAATGAATAATGATAAAGGATAAACACGTTTGATTAAAACTGAGAAAATTGTTCAAACAAAGCTTGGCTCGGTGGATCGAGCATTTATTTGAAGCAAAGAAATCTTAAAACAAAATTGCTGAAAAATTTAAATGCCTAGAACAGCTATAAATTCTGTCAAGCTACCTAGGGAGTCAGCGGGCTCGTGATGGTGTGGTGGTCCAGTTTTTGAGAACAGCTCCCTTTTCCACAATTTGAATAGAGAGGCCTTTTTCCTCCTTCTCCTCAATTATGGCACTGCAGTAAATATCCTCATCTTCCAAGAACAGATCCTTCAGCCCAGCTAGTGTTCTTCTTCAGCAGTTCCCCATATTGTGTCTGCTTGATGGAAAACTTGTTCCAAATAGGGCACCGGTTGCTCAAGAGGGTAATACGGTCCACACTATGGAGGCAACCACTCCCTATACTCTTGCCATGTATAGTAGTATCCGAGCCCAAAGGTGGTACCATGGTTTTTCAGTCATATCGACTTGGTGATACCTTGGAGGTTCTTTCCCAACCCTTTGCCGGGTTCATATCCGGACCATGCTAGTATGCTTTCTATTTTGTTGCTCCACCACTTATCCTTCTCGACGGCATTGACCCGTTCAATATGATGATAGGTTTCCTCTTCTAGCCTTTTTCTATGTCCAATGGCCGGAATGGTTTGACTAGTGTAGATGGGGTTACTCTCATCTCCATGAATGATTACCTCATGACGGTTCCATTCAAATTTTTTGACTTGATGTAGTGTGGAGGGCACGGCTCCAACAACATGGATCCATGGGTGGCCCAACAAAAGATTATATGAGGCTAGTATGTCAAGCACTTAGAATTCAACGTCGAACCAAGTTGGCCCCATCTGCAAGCAAAGGTTGATTTCCCTGATCGTGACCCTCTAGGACCCATCGAAAGCCTTCATATTTATGCTTCTGGTCTATATTTCATGGAAACCTTTGTCCAACCTTTTCAGGGTATCTAGTGGACAAATATTCAGACTAGAACCTCCATCAACCAGGACCCTGGCAATGAACTTATCTTCAAATTGTACCGTAATGTGCAATGCTTGATTGTGATTCAAACCTTCGGGCAACAACTTATCTTCATGGAAGATAATATTATGGCTCTCCAACACCTGACCAACCATGTTGTCCATTTCTCCACCAGTGATATTATTAGGTACATAAGCCTCACTCAGTACTTTCATGAAGGCGTTCTTGTGTGCCTCTGAATTCTGTAATAGTGACAGGATAGATATCTGAGCAGGGACTTTGTTTAGGTGATCAACAATAGAATGCTCTTTCGCCTATACTTTTCTCCACAAGTCATCTGGTCTGATCTCAATGACTGGCTGCCTAGCAGTGGCATCCTTACTTGAACCTCCCAGATGTTCAGGTATGTAGACTCTTCCAGTTCTAGTCATCCCTTGTGCGGCATTAGATTCCTCTATCTTAGTCTTCCCTTTTCGCCGATCCTCGGTGACATAATCCCAGGGTATCACTTTTGAGTTGAATGGGGGTGTTGTTGACACTGTCATAGTAAAAGGTGTGACCACTTCTACTTCAAATGGAGGGGAGGTGGCTACGGGCGGAGTTACTTCCACCTCGAACGGAGCTGATGCAGTGACCTAAACATCAGTAGGTGCCTGAGTCTGAACCATTATAGGAGTAAGATTAAGTGCTACTTTAAAGTCATCGCCTTCTCGGATAAGCCCGATTGACCTCTAAGGGTCCCATTCCTCGTTTGTTTCTATAACATGTATACAGTTACCTCTATGATCAGGGAGGGGATTGTTGCGGACATTATGTGCGGTTTCCTTCGCTTGTATGAACTTGTTGTCAATTAGCATCTGGATCTTGTCCTTCAGTGTTCAGTACTCAAAAGTGGTGTGCCCTTTCATACCGGATTGGTATGCACAGGTTTTGTTCAGATTGACCCATTGGGATAGATTTTCTAGCGCCACAGCAGGAATAGGAGTGACATAACTTGTGGCTTTTAACCTTTTGTACAATTGGTCAATAGGCTCAACAATGACGGTGTATTGTCTGGGTGGCTGCGGTCAAAATTGGGTTTTGGTCTTAGATAATTTTGGCGAGTTGGTGGTGATTGAAAGTGGGATGGTTGGGAATTATAGGTGTGATAGACAGTGGCTGATTGGGAATATCTGGGAGATGAAGTTTGATATGTTGGTGGCAATGCTTGATATGTGGGTAGAGGTGTTTGATAGGTGGGTGGAGGTGTTTGATATGTGAGTGGAGCCTTTGGGCCCTGGCCACCATTACTGCCCCAACATCTCTTTTCTTCGATATGCGCCCTGATTGGAGTGCTTTATTCGTGGCTTGTAGTGCTTCGAAATTTGTTACCATCCCGCTCTTGATTCCTTCCTCGATCCTTTCCCCGAGCTTGATGATATCAGAGAATTTGTGATTTTTTATGACCATCAGTCTCTCATAATATTGTGGACCCTGTGCTATGGCGAAGAATTTATTCATCTGTTCTTCATCCAAAGCAGGCCTGACTTTGGCTATTTCCAACCTCCAATGAGTAGCATACTCGCGAAAAGTCTCAGTAGGTTTCTTCTTGATGTTCTGAATGTAGAAGACATCAGGTGCATTTTCTGTGTTGAACCTAAACCGGTCCATGAAATCTGACGCCATGCTTACCCAATTTGACCATTTCTTGGGATTCTGGCTGATATACTAAGACAACACATCCCTAGTAAGGCTCCTCATAAAGAGCTTCATTCGAATATTTTCATCTTTTCCAACCCCGACCAGTTTATCACAATAAGTCCTTAGGTGAACCCTGGTATCACCTGTACCATCGAACATTTCGAACTTGGGAGGTTTGTACCCCTCTTGTAGTTCCACATCGGGTTGTATGCACAGATCTTTGTAGTTCAAACCTTCTATTCCTCTATCGCCTTTAACACCTTGAACTCAGCTTATTAATTTCTTGAGTTCTTCGGCTATGTTCTTAATGAGCAGGTCCTTTTCGGAGGATTCCGGTGCACGAGAAATTGTTTGGGTACAATGTGGTATATTTTCCACATATATGGGGTTGTTTTGATGGGTGCCAGGAACTTGGGTATAGTGATGGTCATTGGTGGAGTTTTGTGGATCGGGAATGAGTGGTGGTGTACTTTGGGGAGTGTGGTAAGTAGTGGTTGGTGGGTATGTAATTTGTTGATGATGATGTTGTGGTGGAGTTGGTATTGGTAGTGGATTGATGTTTTGAGGTGGAGTTGCGTATTGGTTTGGTGCGGTAGGTTTTTGTGGTTGTTGGTTTTGTGTGTTTTGAGGAGGTGTCGGGTTCTTTGTGTTCTGTTGGTGGATATCAGGGACATTGAGGGTGGGTGACAAGTTTGCCAAATTTCTAACCTGCTTAAGGTCTTCTTGCAGTTCTAGTATCTTTTGTTCAAGTCTCAAAACCAGGTCATTCGGGGCCGGAGTACTACGACCGTCGGAAGTCTCTGCGTTCTCAATGTTTTCCTTTCGGATTCCACTTAAGTCATACATCTTTGAATTCCCTCTGCTTTTTGTGTTGCTTGGAGGAGGAGGAGGTGGAGGGCCTCTACATCTGGTATGATATGCTGATGAGGCCAGTATGGATGAACCAACTTAAGGGGATGAGAATAATAGTAAAAATAAACAATAACAAAAAGGTAACAAGTTAGGGACGATTCTGAAATGTTTGTAGTATTTAAACACATATTGCGAGATATAAACTCGTATCCTAATTTGGGGGCTTCGTTGTGCCCGAGGTAGGCCTAGCGACAAATAAATTTGGAGAACTTCAAATGCCAATAAATGCTTCATTTCATAATGTAAAAGTATACGAATCCAAAAACGACACTAACATAATAATAAAACAAGTCACTACTGGCACTTGGCCTTATTACATTTTAAGAAAAATAAGTAAATCTAATCTATTTGGTCCCAGAAGGACCTTCCTCGGATTCGATCTTACAGACTCCATCAAACAGATCTCCCAGCTCGCTCATTCCAAGCAGCAAGTAGGCTCGGGCCAAATGTCCTCCCTCGGCTCCTTCAGCATTTTGACAGTTTTCAATCCTTATTATGACTTTGCCCTCCAACTCCACTATTCCTCGCTCCAAGTACTCCAGTTTTTTGTTGGAAATGACTGCCATCTCTTTCCATTTCTCAATCAACTTCATTTTCCTCTCACGTATCTCCCGAAGCTCGTTCTCAGAGTCGCGGACCCTCTTGCGCAGCCTGTTGTATTTGGCTTGGGCTTCAGCTTCCTTGTCTATGATTCTGTTCCCTCGACCAGTCCCTAGTGTCACCGTTCCTTTCAAATTGTCCTCCAACCATTTAGGGTAGAGAGGCTCGCACCCCGCCTGATATCTATCTAGCTCAACAATGTTTTTTTCCACAATGATTTTGTAGTGCCATATGTGCTGAGCTTGCCACTTGTAAGGTATGTCATTGTCTTGGAAATTCACCCTGAAGTGACTCATCTTGACGACCCTTGGTACAATCTGTTTTTTGCCTACTTGCCTCATAACTTGCATAGGGATATATGGATATATCCCTCTCAACTCGATTAACACCAAATGCGGAGCATCCCTAGACCTGATAATAAACTCGTCTGCTGGAAACTATTCAACCATCCACTGTACCTGTTCTTCGGTCAGATTGTCGAAGAACTCTACCCATTCATTGACACTTTCTGGCTGAGCAAGTCTGTCCGGAATGTAGGTCATTTGCTTAGGGTGATGGAAAGCAATGTGGTCGTTCCAAACCCTTCGCGAAAATTCTTGGCGATAGCGACCCTTTTGGAGATGTTCCAACAACCATAACTATAGCAATAAGTTGTAGCTCTCGAAATGTTGGACCCCTCTTTGACAGCGTTCCATGGCCCTGTAGATATCAACTATGATCATGGGGACTATGGTATATATCTGTCCATTAATCCCCTCTATCAGCGTTTTGGCGACCATGGCTAACCTAGTGTGGATTCTTCCTTTTTTCATTGGGAACACTATCAGTCCTAGGAAGCACACAATGAACACGAACACTCTGCGGTGGATGTGACCTAGTGAAGTGAGTGCGATCTCATCATGATAAATATGGAAAGACTTGTTGTGGCCATACCTCTTGTAGAGATATTAGAAAGGTATGTAGGAGTCCTTTAGGTACACTAGGTCGACATTCTTTTTCAGCTCCATCATCTTCAAAAATCCCCTGCATGTACGGTTTTCCGGCACCAAAAGCCCGGGACTGTCCCAAGTCAACCCTACAAGTCCTCCTATTTCTTTAGGAGCGATGTCATTTCTATGTCGCCGAAACAGAACACAACTCTTTCACTATCCCAGAATATGGTAGCAGCATCGATCAATCTGTTGTTTGTTTCAATATCTAGCAGGGATGGCAAGTTACCTAGGTACTTTTTCACATACTTCTTGTCACTTAAGGAAAGATGTTCCCACCAGTCTAGCAACAATGGGGGGATATTGCTAACCATGCCGAATCTGGGAACCTCGTGCCTCAGTTTTCACAAAACAAAATGGTTAGGCCTTACCTCCACCATACTTGATTATTTATACATTTATGATCAGTATATCAGCATTTAGTTCTCCAAATTAATGCACAAAACTTAGTTTCATCCGTTAGGATTATGAAAACCCGATGGACATTGGATAAGGCTTATCTTAAAGGATCATTATATGGACATAATAATTGACTCGACTAGGTTTGACCATGATGCATGTACAATTTAAACAGAGTAATATTTTTATGGGGTTTTAGACTGGTACCCTCAAGCGGACAACTTGAGGGGGAAGACATGAAACTGTCGACTGCACCGCTGATCGACTGGTTTTACTGCAAATATTTCCGAATTTAAGGGTAATAAATAGGAAGAGCGCAACCACTCATTAAAGTGTTGCTATGGGATTTGATACGCACGAGTGGAATATGATGTGGAGCATGATTTATGTAGCAGTTAATAACATGTAGGCAAGTATTTTCACATAGGAAAAAAATAAATACATTATTTAAATAATTGAAAAGATAGTTACATAAAAAGGAAAACAAGGAGACAAGTCAGTTTTCAAGGTAATAAAGAATTCATAAATACTTGAAAAATAGACAGTTAAATTCAGATAAGGGAGAAGGGTACGGGATAAGCATGCTTGGACTAATTTGTAAAGATAAGTTCGTTATGGTAAGAGCCTAAAAATATCCCCAGCAGAGTCTCCATGCTGTCGCGCCCCCTTTTTTCCTCCGCGGTGAATGTCCGGGTTTCGACATTCGCAGGGTGTAATGAATAATTTCCTTTTGGGAATTGGGTATTTTAAGAGTCACCACCTAATGGATTGTGGTGCATTAGGACACCTAGAGTGATTAACTCTTGGGTTGGTTTGCATTAGCAGAGATTAGGGTAAGGGCTCGGAGTAACCTCGAGGGGAAGGTGTTAGGCACCTCTCTTGGTCCACAACTATGGGTCCCAGCTGAACTTATACTTACAAATTAGTCCATATAAATAGTTGAATCAAATAAGTTGCAAGTAAAGCATGTTGGATAGTTCAAGTAGTAAGAACAAGTTGTAAAAGACGAAAAGTTTTGAATAGAGAAAGGATTTGGTAAAGAGGGATCCTACGTTGTTTGTCCTATAGGATCACCCCGCGCAATATCCGGTAAACACTCCTTGATGAGGGGCTACACGTGACATTAATGCGTAGTCATCATATCCTATGTCTACCCTTTCCATCCCCTTATTGGTCATGCAAAGCGAGTGTTTGGTCACTGATACCTATTGCGTGTTGCTACTGGTCCCTTCTTAATGGTCCCGGAGGGAGTTAGGACCTCTACCTATAGGTAGGTATAGACGTACCCCTAAGGTTTAGAAAGGCAAAAATTCTAAGGCAACAGTCAAAACACTTAGGACTTTCACATAATAGGAGCAATTAAGAGGCTCAAAGTTTCCTCCTAAAAAACAAACATACAAGCAGCACGACTCAAACATAGTTAAGGTCTTTATTAATCAAAGTTCTAAAGCAGGATATCTAAGTGAATTATGCAGAAACAGACAAACCTTTTTATACCCAGAAGTTATAACCTAGTAGTTGCCTAGGGACTCCTTTTAAAAGCTTATTAGAATCAGAAATGTTAAACGACAGAAGCAGCTTTAGGGAAATATAGTTTTTTGAAAACGCCCTAAGGCTTGCCTATATGCAGTAGACTGTGTCTATGTTAATGTAGGAACAAACAGGTTTTCGAAATAGACCCCTTTAATACCTATAGGCATGATATCCAATGAGATTGAAGCAATTTTGAAAGAACTTATTTCAGGAAATATTTGACACTTAATAAGACAAGTTTTAAAAAATGAACTAGGCGTAATGATGTTGATTTATTAGGCTAATTAAATTACCAGATAGAATTGCGAGTAGGGATCCCTATAGGCATGATATCTAGGCGTATTACAGATTTAAGACAATTTGCAGCAACATACAGAAAGACTTATTCGAACTGAATCGGAGTTGAGTCCTATAGGCATGGCATCTATATTTGAATTGATTTAAACACGATTGTTTGGGACCAATAAGCATGATCTCTAACATGACAAAATGCAGAACCTTATGAACATGATTTCTACCTGATGCAAACGAAATGGGAAGTGAGATCCTATAGGCATGATTTCTATTAGATAAATCAATCAGATTTTAAAAAAGAGGAAAACCCTATGAGCATGTTTTCTATTGAGTAAAGCAATCAGACTTCAAAAATAAGGTCCTGAGTGCAGGATTTCTACCAGTATTACCCTTTAAAGCATACATCTACCCACCCTTTTACTAAATACCCCAAATATCTGTTTATAAATTATTACAGGCATCAAAGTTCCCTAAGAGTCTTAAGGACCCCGAGCAATGCTTACACCTAGACTTAGTAACTAAGAGTTGAACCAGTTCAGTGTGGAAGGGCAGCCTCAGTATTCCAAAGTTCAAAGGGCTGTCAATAGGATTCCAAGGTAGTACACATACTAGAGGGGGAATAACTTATTGACTAAGAGTGAAGTGAAAGTGCAGGACACAAGTTGAAAGAGGTTTATTAAAGACTGGATTTGAAAGTCTGTTTCGAAAGCAATTAGTAAAGCAACAGATATTGTTTGAAAAAAAGTTGGAGTAGTGAACAAAGCTCAAACACCTTAAGATAGGATCACATACAGTTAGTCTACAAAATCCAAATGAATTCAGTAGTCACATAGGGGTCAAGGGGTTTGGGGACACACACACATTTGACTGCAAACACATGGCCCAGCAAGGGTCTTTGGACTGGTTTGGACATGCTCAGAAATAGTTGATACTGGCATAATCACAAACTAGTCAGGAAGAACGCATAGAAATAGGGTAGTAGGATTTGGGGACTCATAGGATGGTAAGCAAACAAGAAGTAAAAGGTAATTGACAAGGCATGCTTTGAAATACACATAAGGGAATACATTAATCTAAAGGGAAGGGGAGACATAATAACATGCTGATAATGTAAATTAACTACAAGTTTGACAATAGAAACACAAGTAGAAGCAGACTAGAAATAAGAGAAACTAAAACGATAAGAGAAGCATGTCGTTGTTGAGGCTTTAAATCAAAACTAGGGCATACCAGTGAAGAGAGAGTAAGCAGAATGAAAGAACAAGAGAGCACAAATGATTAGCCTTGACTTGCAGCCGGATAATAGTAGCAAATAGCACAAGAGGGAGGGGAGAGCAGAGATTTTTAGTAAGAGAGGTAGTTTTTGAAAACCAAGTGCTCGTGTTTGTGTTAATGAAAGACTTAGAGTATTTATAGTTGAAAGTAGGTAGTGAAATAAGGTAAGAATCATAGTATCATAATACTTGAAGAACTTAGAATCAATCAATTAGAGAATCAAGGAAGTACTCCTTAAGTTAAGGTAATCAAATCAAACGGAAAAATTCAGTATCATATAAGGCAAGAAGAAAAAATAGTGCATGACTAAATAAGGAAGGGGTCAAGGTTCAGTAACCACAGAGTAGTCAATTAGGACTAAATTCATAAAACCTTAATTAAGGACACAACTCAGTAGAAATAAAGTATCATAGCAAATATAGTATGAAATCAGTCAGCTTAAACAGACAGGGTAAAGCTTTTAGGACTTTTAAAAGAAAATCTTTCAATCGCCATCAATTAAGAAAATCTGAATCAATCAAGAGGGAGTCACGATTATGTGTTTTCAACATATAAATAGGCTAAGGAATATAAATAGCAAACAGGCAAAGTTAGCCATAGTGATAGAAAGAAGCAAGAGATAAACAAACAAAAAAAGCATAGTCATACAGAAGTGACATAAGTAGGCTAAGGATTCAGTAAAACACATTCGAAACATGGTAACCACGGAAGATTAACAAGAATCAAGTAAACAGGCTAACACACAGAACCAAAGTAAAAAAAATCTTAGAAATCAGGACTTTCTATATAGGCGAATTAAAAGCAGTAAGAACATAAGATCGGTCAAAATAAGCGAGGAAAGAGGTTTAATCATAAATAAAATTGGTTAAAAAAAGTGTAGAAAGAACTCCGAGAAAACCCGAATTTTTTAAAGAAAGTAAAAACGGTTTAAAGTTGAGGATCTTTCAGAAGAAGTTCGAGAATAGTGCAAATCATAGGAAGAAACAGACTTAAAGCGTTCAAAATAACACAGATCTAAGAAATTCAAACGAGAGTTAGGGTTTCAAAGGGAACCTAGATAGAAACGAAAGAACCTGTTGTAAACTTCTTCGATCGTAACATATAAGGTGTGATTTTGCCCAAAATCACACCGGAGAAGCCATGAGTAACAAAAACAGAAACCCTAGATCCAAATCGGCATGGCCCAGGACCCTTGAAGGCCTTAGAGATGATGAGCAAGGCAGTGGAGCGACCATTGGAGGGTTGGGGTTGAAAGATAGTCGCCGGAGATGACCGGAGAAGGGAGGCGATTGACAGAGTCTAGGGTTAGGTTGAGAGAAGAGAGAAGATGAGAGGATTTGAAGGCGGCGGATTTAGAAAATGGTTTAGGGTTTGGGGGGTGCACGAATTAAAAAAGGAAAGAACAAAGGAGGGTCGTTGATCTTTTAGATCAACGGCCAAGATCTAATGGGTTTGGGTTGTGTAGGATGTGTTTGGGGCTTGGGTCGGGTTATTTAATAGGAGATTGGGCTGGGGAGGGGTCTGAATTAGGCTAAAATTGAAAGCCAAATTTGGCTATGATTTAAATAGACAATTTTTCCTATTTTAATTTTAATAAAATAATAAATAGTTTCTGAAAAATAATTTTCTATACCAAATTATAAATGTATAATTATCATTTTAAAAATATATGGGCCAATTTTACACGTATAAAAGATAACCATATATTAAAATAGGCTAATATTGCAATTATATGCAATTAGGCTTTAAAATACTAAATGTAATTACAAAAATGCATGAAAAATATATTAGCCATATTTTGGCATAAGTATAGAAATTAAATGAATAAATCATCATAACAATAATTTAGAAAATAATTATTGGGGATTTTATGAATAAAATGGGAGAAAATGAATTAATTTAAACCCTTAAAATTATGGGAAAAATAATAAAAACCTTGTGCATGCTTATATATACATATATATGCTATTTTGAAGGTATTTAGGAATATTTAAAATATATAGGAAAAAATTGGGTATCAATAGCTGCCCCTCTTTATCCGAGAAGGATGAAAGATTTTTCGGGTAAAGAAATGATGGCCAATTTTGACCGGATGGAATGTTTTGAACTCCGGTTTTCGAGTTGCCTACATATCCCTGGTTTTATAAGAATCAGGCCATGTGTAGTTCTTGATTCACCTTCAGAGTATGCCGATGAAGTTATTGTAAGAACGGACACCAGATGTGGAAGTGGCTACGATGGGGACGATTGGAGGGAACTGGAGCGAGATCGCTCCTGCTAGGATAGCGGTTGTTAGCTAGTTACCTGCAGATAAAAGATGCTACAAACGTATTTGCGAAAATTTAAACATGATGCAAATATCCTTTGGACCATAAAGGTTGTCTTCGGACGGTTAAAGATGACGTCCTTGGACCATGACGTCCTGGGCCATAAATTGTTTAATGAGGGATTCACAGGCCCTGAAATGATATTCTCGGGCCATGAAAATGGTGCCTTCGAACCATGACGTCTTTGAATAATAATATGCAAATTTGAGAGATCCTCAGTCCATGGCATGGTGTCTTCCGGCTATGAAGATGGTGCATTAAGACTATGATGTCTTTGGATAGATTGGCGATGTTTCAGCCCATGATATGTAATAATATGATATAACAAGACGAGGTTTAGTCTTGCGAAATATAGGGTAGAGCTTAGCCCCATTGAAAAGCAGGTAGATAGTAGTAGAAAATAGAGCAATATTGGTACAAAGAGGGACAGTGTTTAGTCCTGTGCATGTGGGGAGGCAAGGATTAGTCTTATGCAAATGGGGAGGCAAGGATCAGCCTTACACAAATGTGGGTCAGGGCTTAGACTCATGCAGAGAGAATACAGTGCTTAGCCTTATGCAAATATGGAGTCCGGGATTAGACTCATGCAAGATTGGAAACAGAGCTTAGTCTCATGCAAGGAGAAGGCAGCACTTAGCCTTATGCAAATATAGAGGTAGAGCTTAACCTCATGCAAGATTCGGGACAAGACTTAGACCCATGAAAATGTAAGGCAACGCTTAGCCTTATGCAAATATGGAGGTAGAGCTTAACCTTATGCAAGATTCGGGACAGGGCTTAGTCCCATGCAAATGGAAGGTAATGCTTAGCCTTATGCAAATATGGAGTCAGGGCTTAGACTCATGCAAGATTGGAGATAGGGCTTAGTCTCATGCTAATGTTGAGTCAGAGATTAGACTCATGCAAATATTGAGTCAGGGCTTAGACTCATGAAAATATGGAGTCAAGGATTAGACTCATGCAAATGTGGAGTCAAGGATTATACTCATGCAAATGTGGAGTCATAGATTAGACTCATGCAAATATGGAGTCAAGGATTAGACTCATGCAAATGTGGACTCAGAGATTAGACTCATGCAAATATGCAGTCAGAGCTTAGACTCATGCAAATATGGATTCAAAGATTAGACTCATGCAAATGTGGAGTCAAGTATTAGACTTATACAAATGTGGAGTCAGGTCTTAGACTCATGCAAATATCGAGTCAAGGCATAGACTCATGAAAATATGGAGTCAAGGATTAGACTCATGCAAATATGGAGTCAAGGATTAGACTCATACAAATGTGGAGTCAGATATTAAACTCATGCAAAGAGGAAGTAGCAGATAAGGGTATAGTATATCTTAATTAGGATAGGTTCAACATCTAACGGCCAGATGGATTGTGAATTTGTTTTGTGTACAAATGCTATCGTCAAATGTGCCTGCGTTCAAAGAAAAATCATAAGTTTCATAAGGGGAGGTTGGTTCTTGCTTCGTCTGCCAGTCTTGCTTTGCTCTGCTCTGGAAGCCCCCTTAGAGTTCCCCTAGGTATCACCTGACTATTATGAAAAAAAATAGAATTTTCGAAAAATATGTGTTCATTGATAAAATAAGATTGTTTTGGAAGCGTATTGATATATCAAGTAACTTTTGTTGAACTAGCGACTGTGACACATTTCAAAGCATTGCAACTCTCTTATGTTGGAATTTTGAGGGTCTTTCTCAAAATTCTGCCCCAGTTTGGTAGATGATTTCTAACCGTTTGCGGATGGCGGACCTTGCAGAATCTTCTTCCGAATTTTGGGAATTCTTCTCAAAATTTTACCCAATTCTTGACTGACGACTGACTTCCGGCATGTGATGGCGCTGGCTGGACTTGCTCTGGAATTTTGAGGACCCTCCTCAAAATTCTGCCCCAGTTTCTGATTTTTGGGGAAATGAAAATTTTATTATGATAAGACCTAACCCATAAGGCTGCCTACGTATCCCCTCTTAAACAAGAATCAGGTCAAGCGTAGTTCAATTACATCAGAAAAAGAAATGTGAAATAATCTAGGCTTAATATATCTTGACTGCTTCCGAATTGATTTGCTTTGGCCAGATTTCTCCATCCATTTCTTCAAGTATAAGTGCTCATCCTATTAGTACTCTGTGAACCATATACGTACCTTGCTAGTTGGGAGAGAATTTCCCTTTGGCTTCATCTTGGTCAGGGAAAATCTTCTTCAATACTAGTTGCCTTGGTGCGAACTATCTTGGTTTGACCCATTTGTTGAAAGCTCTGGACATTCTGTTCTGATACAGTTAGCCGTGACATACTGCATTCACTCTTTTTCCATCGATAAGGGCCAACTGTTTATAGCGACTTCTTATCCATTCCGCATTTTTGAGCTCAGCTTCCTATATGACTCTTAAAGAAGGAATCTCTACCTCGACTGGGATGATAGCCTCGGTACCATAAACCAGCATGTAGGGGGTTGCCCCGGTTGATGTGCAAACTGTGGTGCGGTACCCTAATAGAGCAAAGGGTAACTTCTCATGCCACTGCTTGTGATTCTCTACCATTTTCCTTAGTATCTTCTTAATGTTTTTGTTGGCGGCTTCTACTGCTCCATTCACCTGAGGTCTGTAGGCTATGGAATTCTTGTGCTTGATTTTAAAAGCTTCACATATAGCTTTCATCAGGTCACTGTTGAGGTTGGTGGCATTATCGGTAATAATGGACTTAGGAACTCCGAATCGGCACACAATACGATCCTTGACAAAATCTGCGATGACTTTCTTGGTTACAGCTTTGCAAGATGCAGATTCTACCCATTTTGTGAAGTAACCAATGGATACCAGAATAAATCGGTGTCTATTTTAAGTCGTGGGCTCAATCGGACAGATAACATCCATTCCCCAGGTAGCAAATGGCCAAGGTGAGCTTGTTGCATTAAACTTGTTTGGCGGCACTTTTATCATGTCGACATGCACTTGACATTGAAAGCACTTACGGACATACTGAATACAATCAGTCTCCATGGTCACCCAGAAGTAACCTGCCTTGAGTATTTTCTTGGCCAGAACAAAGCCATTCATATGCGGCCCCCAGGTCCTAGCATGCACGTACTCGAGTAGTTTAGAAGCTTCCTTTGCGTCGACACACCTTAGTAAGCCCAAATTCGGAGTTCTCCTGTACAAGTTCCCTCCACCGTGGAAGAAATGATTTGACAATCTCCGGAGCATGCGTTTCTGAGTGTGATTTGCGTACTCCGGATATTCTCTTTTTGATAAGAACTCCTTGATCTCATGGAACCAAGGTTTTCCATCTACTTCTTCCTCGACATGAGCACAATATGCCGGTTGATTATGGATTCTCACCGGAATGGGATTAATATAGTTCTTATCTGGATGCTGTATCATTGATGACAACGTGGCTAATATGTCAGCGAACTCATTCTAAATTCTGGGCACATGTCAGAATTCTATCTTCGTGAACCCCCTTTTCAATCCTTGCACGTGGTGCAGATTTGGCAATATCTTGGAATTCTTGGTAGCCCATTCTCCTTACACCTGGTGCATAAGTAAATCTGAATCGCCGATTACCAACAACTCCTGAATCTTCATGTCGACTTCCATGTTGAGCCCTAGTATGCAGGCTTCATATTCTGCGATGTTGTTGGTGCAGGGAAATTTGAGTGTAGCAGATACCAGATAATATTGACCCGTTTCTGATACCAAAACTGCTCCAATGCCTACTTCTTTAAAATTTGTGACTCCGTCAAAGAACATCCTCCAATCGTCATATGATTCCGTAATGTCTTCTCCTACGAATGATACTTCTTCATCAGGAAAATACATTTTCAAGGGTTCGTATTCTCCTCCCACTGTATTTTCAGTGAGGTGATCTGCCAATGTTTGTCCCTTGACTGCCTTTTGAGTTACACAGACAATGTCGAACTCACTCAGCAGTATCTGCCATTTAGGCAACTTCCCCGTAGGCATGGGTTTCTGAAATATGTACTTTAGAGGATCCATCCTGGATATGAGGTATGTAGTGTAGGCACAAAAATAATTCCTCTATTTCTGGATATGAGGTATGTAGTGTAGGTACAGAAATAGTGCCTTAATAACTCTTCTGTATCGACTGCGCGGTACGAAGCAGCTCCTGAATCACCTTCACCTTGTCCAAAGCATCCTGCACTAAGTCTGTACCCAAAAGCCTAGTCTCACCCAGCTCAAACCAACCAACTGGAGATCTACACCATCTCCCATATAAAGCCTCATATGGAGCCATCTGAATACTTGACTGGTAACTGTTGTTGTAAGCAAACTCTACAAGCGGTAGAAACTGATCCATGACCCTCCAAAATCAATGACACAAGCGCGCAACATGTCCTCTAATATCTGAATAGTGCCCTCGGACTGCTCGTGCATCTGAGGGTGAAAAGCTGTGCTCAACTCAACCTGAGTACCCAACTCTCATTGCATGGCTCTCCAAAATTGCGAATAAACTGAGTACCTCTATCTGAAATGATGGAAAATGGGACACAATGCCAGTGTACAATATCTCGGATATAGATCTCTGCCAACCGCTCTGAAGAATAGGTAGTACACACAGGAATGAAGTGTGCGGACTTGGTCAGCCAATCCACAATCACCCAAATAGAATTGAACATCTTCAAAGTCCGTGGGAGTCCAACTACAAAGTCCATGGTGATCCGCTCCCACTTCCACTCTGGAATATCTATCTATTGAAGCAAGTCACCCTGTCTCTAATGCACATATTTTACATGCTGATAATTGAGACATCGAGCTACAAATCCCACAATATCATTCTTCATTCTTCTCCGCCAATAATGTTGCCTCAAATCCTGGTACATCTTCATTGCACCCAGATGGATGGAATATCGCGAGCTGTGGGCCTCCTCCAGAATCAACTCCTGAAGCCCATCTACATTAGGCACACATATTTGGCCATGCATCCTCAAAACCCCATCATCACCAATAGTCACATCTCTAGCATCGTCGTGATGAACCTTGTCCTTAAGGACAAGCAAATGAGGATCATCATACTGGTGCTCTCTGATGCGATCAAATAAAAAAGACAGATAAACCACACAAGCTAAGACCCCACTGGGCTCTGAAATATCCAACCTCACAAATTAATTGGCTAAGGCTTGAACATCAACTGCAAGAGGTCTCTCCCCAACAGGAATATACGCCAAACTCCCCATACTCACCGACTTCCTACTCAAGGCATCGACCACCATATTGGCCATTTCAGGATGGTACAAGATAGTGATATCATAATCCTTTAGCAGCTCCAACCATCTCCGCTGCCTCAAATTGAGATCCTTGTGCTTGAACAAGTGGTGGAGGCTATGATGATCAGTAAACACCTCATAAGATACACCATAGAGATAATGTCTCCAAATCTTCAACATGTGAACAATGGCAGCCAACTCCAAATCATGAATGTGGCAGTTCTTCTCATGGGGATTCAACTGACAAGAAGCACACGCAATCACTCTACCCTTCTAAATCAAAACACACCCAATACCAACTCTCGAAGCATCACAATACACTGAATAAGAACTTGAAGTTGATGGTAACACTAACACTGGAGCTGTGGTCAAGGCAGTCTTGAGCTTCTGAAAGCTCGCTTTACACTTATCCGACTACATGAATGGAGCACCATTCTGAATCAATTTAGTCAAGGGTGATGTTGTAGATGAAAATCCCGAACGAACCGGTGGTAATAACCCGCCAATCCAAGAAAGTTGTGAACCTCTGTAGCTGAGGACGGTCTGCGCTAACTTTGAACCGCCTCTATCTTCTTCAGATCCACCTAAATACCCTCACTGGACACCACGTGCCCCAAGAAAGCCACTGAACTGAGCCAAAACTTACACTTGGAGAAGTTTGCATAAAGCTTCTCCTCCCTCAATCTCTGCAACACAACTCTCAAATGCCCCACGTGCTCCTCTTGACTACGCGAGTACACCAGAATATCATCAATGAACACAATTACAAACTAGTTGAGATAAGACCGAAACAGGCTGTTCATCAAATGCATAAACGATGCAGGGGCATTGGTCAGCCCAAAAGACATAACAAGGAACTCATAATGACCATAACGGGCCTTGAAAGCTGTCTTAAGATTATTTGAGTCCCTAATCTTCAACTGCTGATACCCTGAACGGAGATCAATCTTAGAGAACACCCTTGCTCCCTAAAGATGGTCAAATAAATCATCAATATGAGGCAAATGATACTTGTTCTTGATTGTGACATTGTTCAACTGCTTGTAATAAATGCACATCGTCATAGTGCCATCTTTCTTCTTCACAAATAGAACAGGCGCACCCCACGGTGACATACTAGGCCGGATAAACCCCTTATCAAGGAGTTCCTAAAGCTGCTCCTTCAACTCCGTTGGTGTCATACGATACGGTGGAATAGAAATGGGCTGAGTGCCCGGCACCAGATCAATACCAAAATCAATATCCCTATCCGGTGGCATGCCCGGTAGGTCTGCAGGATACACATCCGAAAAGTCCCTCATTACCGGGATTGAATATATGGTAGAAGTCTCTGCACTAACATCCCTCACGAAGGCTAGATGAGAAAGACAACCTTTCCCAACCATCAGTTGGGCCTTCAAAAATGAAATCACTATACTAGGTACAAAATCCGTCAAACCTCGCCACTCAATCCGTGGCAACCCCGGTATAGCCAATGTCACTGTCTTAGCATGACAATCCAAAATAGCACAGCACAGTGATAACCAATCCATACCCAATATCACGTTAAAAGCAACCATACTAAGCAACAAGAGATCCACTCGGGTATCCAAACCCCCAATAGTCACTACACACGATCGATATACACATTCTACAACAATAGGATTGCCCACCTGAGTAGATACATGAATAGATGAAACAAGAGAGTCGCGGGGCGGGTCCAAATAATAGGAAAAATACGATGACACATATGAAAAGGTGGAACCAGGATCAAATAATACAGAGGCATCTTTGTGGTAAACTGAGATAGTACCTGTAATCACAACATCTGAAGCAATAGCATCTGGTCTGGCTGGGAGGGCATAAAAACAGGCCTGACCACCACCTGATCAACCTCCCCCTCTAGGGTGACCCTTACCTGACTGACCTCCACCCCGAGCTGACTGAGCGGGTGGGGAAGTAATTGGTTCTGAAGTCAAAGGCTGACTCTTCTACTGGGATGAACCTCACGTAAGACAGGACAAAACCTCTTAATATGACCCAAATCTCCACACTCGAAGCAACCTCTCCCGGTAAACGACTGTAGGGACTGAAGGGAGCCCCGCGCACCAGGATGCCCACTAGATGAACCAGGCATAGATGAGCCCTGAACTGATGGTGCCTGAGTAGAACTCTGAGCTGGAAGGGCACTAAGAGATGAGTGACCCTGATGTGAATTGTGAGAACCATGGCCAGATGACCCACCACAGTGACCTGAACGGGCTGGCTGAGCATGCCTGAATAGACGGCCTCTGCCGTACTGAGACTGACCTCCCGAAGGAACAACACTAAAGCTAGATCCCCGAAACATCTTGGCCTCCCTCTCATCCCGCTCTTGGTGGTGAACTGACTCTATCTCTCTAGCAATGTTAACCACCTCCTCATAACGAGCGTCAGATACTATCTCTGGTCAGAAAAACATGTAGCTGATAGTTGAGGCCATCAACAAACCTCCTGATCCTCTCCCTATCCGTGGGAACTAGCCAGATAGCATGACGGGCCAACTAAGAGAATCTCATCTCATACTGCGACATGGTCATATCCCCCTGACGTAGTTGCTCAAATTGCCTACGTAGCTCCTCTTTGCGGGAATGTGGTACTTACTTCTCTAGGAAAAGAATGAAGAACTGATGCCAAGTAAGGGGCGGTGCACCAACAAGTCTACGCCTCTCATAAACCTCCCACCAAGTGATGAGATCTCCAGAAAACTGAAAAGTAGTAAATGAGACCCCACTAATCTCTAGAATACCCGTTGTACTCAATATCCTTTGACACTTATCCAAGAAACCTGGGGCATCCTCATCCTCTACACCACTGAAGTCGGAGGCTGAAGTCTATCAAACCTCTCCAATCGACGTTGCTCATCGTCAGGCATAACTGGAACTACAAAATCCTGAGCAGATTCAACCAGCTGTGCTAATGGTGCCCCGATGTTTGGAGTCCCTGGACAACCTGTTCTGCTGTGTGTGCGGCGGGAGTTTGAGTGCCTCCCCCGGCCTAAGAAGTAGCTACTACCATAGAAAATGTGACTGCCTAAGCAAGGCTGGTGCACACGGTCAGAATCTGAGCCAAGGTCTCCTGGAGACCCGGAATAACAATAGGCACAGTCGGTGTTGGTGCTGCTGGAGCATCCCCTGCTGGAGCTTGATCATAAATTAGGGCGGCGGGTGGATCTGCAGACGCTGCCCTAGATGTTGTACGGGCCACACCCCTGCCCCTACCACGACCTTGACTGCGTCCTCGGTCTTTAGCGGCCCCAACTTGTGGTGTTGCTGGTCGTCCGCCCTAACCAGTAGCACGTGTCCTCACCATCTGTGAGAGAATAGAATAATAGAAGTTTAGTCACCTGAGTCAACAGAATCACACGAGAAGGACTCAAGAATGCGATGTTTTTCCTAAAGTTTCTGCAGCCTGCCGAGGATAAGTATAGATGTCTCTGTACCGATCTGCGGGACTATACTAAACCTTCTCATAACCCGTGAGACCTATGTAACCTAGGCTCTGATACCAACATGTCACAATCCAAAAACCGACCCAATCGCGATGGCGCCTATCGTGAAACTAGGCCAGCTAACTTATTTCCAAATACTCCATTTTTCAATTAAAGACTTAAGAAAATCATATGTTTAGCAGAAATCCAATAAAATAAAAGTACAAGTCAAATCCAGTGGAAAGAAATACAAGCCCGATCTCGGGTGTCACTAAGTAATGAGAAAAATACTACAGCCGTTCAAAATAACCAAGACTACATAGTCTGAGAATATCCAACAAAAGTACTAAAAGGAAGATAAGGAAGGAGAAGGCGGAACTGCGGTCGCTAGGAAGCTACCTCGCAATATCCAAGGAAAAGTCTCCAAATGATAAGATTAGCAACCACTACCGTGCCCCGAGATACCTGGATCTGCACACAAGGTGTAGGGGGTAATGTGAGTATACCAACTCAGTAAGTAACAAGTCCAAACTATGGACTGACGGTAGTGACGAACCAAACCTCAATAGGTATACAAATAAACTGTACGGAAAAATAGGCATGCTTGCAGTTCAAGTAAAAGCTCAGCAGTAAGTAAATACAACATGACTAGTATAGAGTACAAAACTCAGGAAAACTCTAAGTACCAATGCACAAATAGCATGATCAATGTTCCGTATACCTCCACTCACAAATGCTCAACCACTCGGTAGTGTATATGGCCACCTAGCCCAGAGAAGATCCATCCAGGAATATATACACATCACTGACCGTAGTCATCCAATATCGAGGAAGGCCATTCCAGCCTTATAGAGAAGATCCATCTCCAGGTATGAATGCTTCGGACAAGATCCATGTCCAGGGAAGATCAATCCCTCAATATCATCAACTGCGCTCACTAGGGGTGTAAAGACTCCGGAGGGTCTTCTCTTATCCCAAGCGCTATAACAAGCCAACGAAGGCATGTTCAATATCTCGCTGCGGCGTGCAGCCCGATCCCATAATGTGACTCAATATCAGGCTCTCGGCCTCACTCAGTCATTACTCTCCAGTCTCACACGCACAGGCTCAAAATGTCATGATACTAGCCCGGACAATGATATGATGTGTCAAATAACAATAATCGAGATTGAGGCTTGATATAATGTGTATGAACAGGACTGAGTACAAAATATCAATGAAACTAATGATATGACAGCAAGAAATGACCTCTTGGGTCTAAACAGTATTGGCGTGAAGCCTTAACATGATAATTAGCATGATTTACATCTCATTAACTTAATCACATAAGTGCAACACAGATATTAGTAAGTAAGAGTCACTAAACGGTGCTCTGGAATGATCTAGGCCGTGTTTCTCATGGTGCATGCCCACACGCCCGTCACTTGGCATTTGCATCACCTCAATAGTAATCATAGAACACATAGTTTGGGGTTTCGAACCCTCAGAACCAAGTTTGGAAGCGTTACTTACCTCAAGCCAAGTAAAACTCTAGCCCGCGACGCCCTTTCCTCTCGATTTGGCCTCCAAATGCCGTGAATCTTACCAAAATCAAAACCATACATCAATATATGCTAAATGAACAAAGCCCACGCGAAAATAATCAAATTACATCACAAATCCCGAAATTGGTCAAACCCGACCCCCGGGCCCACGTCTGGATTCCGATAAAATTTACAAAACTAGAATCCTTACACTCTTACGAGTTCATACATACCAATTACACCAATAACCGACCAAAAACAACCCCTCAAACCCCTAAATCAAAGTCTCCAATACCAAGCCCTAATCTCCCAACTATCTTCCCTAATTTCCCCTAATACCATGATTAAATAATGGAGAAATGGCCATAAACACAAATAATAAGGCTTAAGAAGCTTACCCAACTGAAACCCTTCGATTCTCTTGAAAACCCATTGCCCTAGCTCTCTTCCCGTCTTCAAAAATGGCAAAACTTAGCAAAATTCGCGAAGCGGGCCTTTTTATACCTTCTATCCTGCGATACCACACCTGCGGCTGTTTTACTTGCACTTGCGGTCCCAGGTACGCACTTGCGGAAATCACTTATCCACCCCAAAATCGCACATACGCTCAAATACTTGCACATGCGCCTTCGCAAGTGCGCTCCACTCTTCGCATCTAGGGCTCATGTCCTTCACAGCCCTGGCCGCATTTGCAGCCCTCTCTACGCTTCTGCAGGCCCGTACCTGCGGTCCCGAATCCGCAGGTGCGGTAATGACAGGAACTCAGCAGCTTCATCTGCAAAACTCCAACTCCCAAACTTCCTGATAACCATCTGAAATCATCCTGAGGCCCCCGAGACCACTACCAAAAGTACGAACAAGTCATATACCACTATTCAAACTTATACCAATCTTTGAAACACTCAAAACAACTCCAAAACACCAAATCACCCTCGGATTCAAGCCTAAGGATTCCAACACTTCCAAATTTCCGCAGACGATCAAAAAGTTTATCAAACCTCCTCCAAATGGCCTGAAATTTTGCACACACATCACAAATGACACGACGGACCTACTCCAATTTCCAAAATTCCATTCTGATCCCGATATCAAAATATCCACTACCAATTGGAAAGCGCCAAAATTCGAATTTCACAATTCAAGCCTAAATCTACTACGGACCTCTGAATAACATTTTGAACATGCTCCTAAGTCCCAAATCACCTCACGAAGCTATTCAAATCATAAAAACCAAATTTCGAGATCGTTTAATCACTAGTCAACTTCTGGTTGACTTTTCCAACTAAATGGCCAACTTAAGAGACTAAGTGTCTCATTCCTCTACAAAACAACTTCGAACCAACCTACCCGATACCACATAATACAACTTAACAAGACATAAAGAAGTAGAAATGGGAGAAATGGAGCGGTAACTCATGAAACGACTGGCCGGGTCATTACAGTATCAAGCCATAACCATAACCCAAGATGTACTCACATGACACACCACACGACTCACATACTCATAGCAAAAATTTTGATCAGCTTCTCAAAACAACCCAATACCGGTAACAAATCTCATATCCAACAAAACCTCATTCTAAAGCCTTTGTATATTGTAGATGATGAAAGAAACACGTAGAAATCCGTAACCACTTATCATATGAACAAGTCATGGAGCTCTCTCTCATTCGACAAGAACTATAGTCAATTTCTAAGCCAATCAGCAACATTATCCTTCCAAATATACCACAATCAAATCCGATCACACACATTCTAGGTCCAACGACCTAATCTTATCAAATACAAGCTACTCTACTGACATGCCATACCAATACTATCCAGAGCCACAAACCATGTAATTCATGCACCAATACACAATAACTCAATGCACCCAAAAATAAAAGATGACTCAAATGAGAAAACTGTCCCGCAAGCTCAACAAGTACCACCACCACAACTGCAATGCCACGAACTCATCATACATAGTAGCACCAAGACACACGAATCTAACACAAAGGATCATACTCAACATAACTCTGTTACAATGCGTGACCCCATCCAAATACTGGTCCACATGAAATACTTCAAGCCACCCTGCACAAAATCAATAACCACGCGCAGTTTGACATCAAGTACCCAAGGTGCATGACCATAACCACAGAGACACAAATGACACAACGCAACACAAACTCGAAAGAACATAACCAATGCGCAATCAATCATGTAACACCCAAATACCCATTTTGCTTAAATTTTGCCATAATTCCCAAATAGAACCGCACCATGTGTGCATATAACCAACGAATCACAACCCCTCGTGGCATAGAAGGGTAACTCGTAGAACATATCAGAACACGAATAAGCTCAACTCCAACTGAATGGGACATCCCTCAACAATAGCAGTACGGAGTCAACCAGTCTAACCCAATGTAGAATACACATCCTCATTAGGCCTACCAATGGACCCCAAATCAACTCTGGTCATCCACAAATAGATAATTAACCCTCCAAAAGTTTGAATGACATAACCATAACACATACTATCATCTGGCTAGCTTTGGTCACAACATAACAATCCACAGCTACGAAACAATCTACTTCTTAGAACTCTCTATCTCTAAATCCATAGAACACACAAAACATCATATCTGATCCTGACTTCACCGCCCGAATGTCCAACACATCTCTCATACATGATCATCCCACGAGGAATACTTCTATAATTGTTCCATGCCACATAACAATATCTGAATATCAGTTGTCGGTCAACCAAGAGAGTACCGCAATATCAATGGAGCATCCGTAAATCAAAACACAGTGTGCCTTCTGAAATGTACACTTCCCTCAAGCAATACCAAATAGTAATATCATTCACCTAGTCATCTGAAACCATCCATGTTGCCTAAGAATTCTTGACCTTCCCTTTAAAATTGAACCGTGACCTTGCACACGCAAATCTTAATCCTACACAACACACCGCATCAATTATGCTATCATGTCCAGAGTACGAGGATCTCATAATCCACTCTGAGTCGCCAGTAGAATACATACTCAATCGGTTAGAAACCTTCCATTTGATCCATCTAGGAGAAAATCATAATATGTAACATGCTCCTCACGCCAGTAGGAAATATCCATCTCAAACCATGGTAGAAACCATCGAGAACTCTTCGAAACCCATTTGCGCATAACTAAACCATCAGAACTGAAACTCTCTAGCTCAACCAAGCCACGTAGGTCGCTAAAACCCAAGAGCATTGGCACAAAACACCTGTAGAAACTTACCACATCATAAGTACCCAAAGAACTTATCGTTTCAATTGCCGTGCTGATCCAACCTACTACCAAGCTGTCTTATTTTCTTCGAGTTTGTTCTGAATTACCCTCCAATTGATACTTCACCTTGTCACAACACCACTATCCTTGTCCAAATCTCACTACAAGACATTCTAACATATAACCACACCGTTTTAAGGCCCATACGCCACTGTATTCCCTCTTAAATACTCCAAAAGTACCACAACCGAAATACCCACTCTGAAGAGACCTTCTATGAATCTAAAGTCGTTTCCTTCACCTTCCTGATACTAAAATGTAGAATCCATAAGGATATAGAAATATCGCGAGTCTAGACACCATCCAATGTAAATCTCAGTTTCTAGTCATATACAAATCCTGAAAATTCCCAATTGTTACATATAAATCTTGAACCCATTAGAACCATTCTCGAGAGTCATCCACTCTACTCAAATCTCAATTGCACTGCCTAAACGGGCCGAATGACCTATGCCCTATTAGCACGATAACACCCAAGGAAGTA
Organism: Nicotiana sylvestris; assembly: GCF_000393655.2. Classification (NCBI taxonomy): domain Eukaryota; kingdom Viridiplantae; phylum Streptophyta; class Magnoliopsida; order Solanales; family Solanaceae; genus Nicotiana; species Nicotiana sylvestris. Next base: position 96,705,611 of record NC_091058.1, read on the forward strand.
ACTCCACCTTAACGCAACTAAGCAAATTCCTACTCCATGCACACTACATCCTTCACGAATAACCACTCAATCATTCCATGATTTTCATATACCTATAGAGTGTAATACAACTCGTATCCAGAAATTCCCTTACTCGAGTTATCCTCGATCTCAACCTCTGCAAGTCATCACTTATCCACAAGTATACCTCAAATCGAAATCAATATAACACTTAACCATGCAATCAACTCGTCGATACTTAGATCAAAGCCATAGGACAAAACACTCGATAACTCAAGATGCCCATACTATATTACTGCCATAATCCCGCACCGAAATTCAACCCAATCCCTCATAAGCTCATGTAACACAAACCCTCTAATACCTCAAATCATCTGCAAACCTCGCATTCATTCTCGTGACGGTCAGGTCAACTATTTCAACCGATCCAAACTCAAATCAAACAAATATAACCCACCGGTAGAAAATAAAGCCTCCACACAACGTCATGAAAATCATACATACGTAGATTACCCCGTAGGTTATAACCCACCTACTTAGCCTCAACTAACATCTTTTTATACCCCTTTAGAGCCACCACTACCACCCAATCACTTAATCTTCCTGATTCTGAGTTCATCAATAAGACATGAGAATCTAATTCATTCCACAATTAAACAACATGAAAAATCTTTCAACACTCTCATACTCGAGGCTATACGTTGCATCAAGACAGAAATCAGGCAATAGTCCTTTCCCCTTCTTAAGACAAGCCATTCTCGTCACACTTAAGCCATCTTAATACATCTCGCAGCCACATCATACTCATCATCTAGCTATCCAATCACTCATCGAGCCCCAAATTCCACTAATAGGGACACTACCGGACTTATAAGTCCAAAAGCACATGCTCTACAACCAAAATCTCCGTTCTCAAACTACTGTCAAAACCCGGCCTCAACCCTCCAGACTGGCCTATCATCGGCACAGAAAAATCACACCTCACACCGTCCATGGAATCACAAGTCCTCGATGCACAGTTGATACCTAGCTCTCACATGCACATACGAGAGTGGAAGGAATTCAAAGAGTTACGCTTCAAGCTAAATTAATGTGGCACGATAAGAAAAGAAAGATGGAAAGTTTATCCTAAATGCCCTGTAGCCTCTCAAAGATAGGTATGGACACCATCATACTGATCCGCAAGACTCTACTAGACACTTGCTCAAGATTTGTAGAACCTATGAACCTAGAGCTCTGATACCAACTTGGTACGACCCAAAACCAATAAGTTGTGATGGCACCTAACCTAACCCGCTAGGTAAGCCAATTAACAACTATCCAATTCCAATGAATTTTAATAAGACAATTAAGTAAAAGAAAATATCTAAATTTTATACATTTCCCAAGGACTGGTAGTACAAATTATTAGCATCTAAGATTTAGAATTTACAAAGATGGTATAAAATAAAGTACATCATCTATTTGAAATATACATGAACAAATCTTTCATAAGTCTAGAGCTACCATGAACAAGAGGCAACTATAACCGAAACACATGTACATCTTCAAATACAACTCTCGTCGAACACAACAACATTAGTATCCAACATCTGCATGGAAGGTGTAGAAGTATAGTATGAGTACAACCGACCCCATGTACCCAATAATTAACAAACCTAACCTTAGGTTGACACCCATAGGCCATGCATGGTTACACTACTGGAAACTAGGATGGCAAACCATGCTCAAATGCTTAATGATTTTGGTTTCTCAGAAATGATAAAAGTACTCGCAGAAGGTCAAGCAGGTAGTATGGTGGTAATGTGGAATCATAATGTGGTCACTGTCCATAATTTTGTCCGCGTGAACCAGAAAATACATGCAACAATTGAGGTACTTCCTATTCATAAATATTGGTTATTTTAATCCATATATGCTAACACTAACAAAGTTACTAGAAATATAATGTGGGAAAACTTAGAAAATATCTACAAAAACTATAAAGGCCCATGGATGGTAGGAGGTGATTTTAATGATATTATGGGATCGAATGAAAAATTGGGGAGTAGACCTATAAACAGTAATAGAGCTAACTTTCTTTGGTCAAATATTAGTAATTGCAATCTAATAGACATTGGCTAAAAGGGTTGCAAATATACATTGTCAAATCATAGAAAGAGGAGAAAGGGGCTTATCATGGAACGACTAGACAAAATTTTAGGAATGAGGAATTGCTTGAATTATTTTCAAATTGTTCAGTAATCCATCTACTAAAATACACTCTGACCACAACCCTCTTTTAGTAGAATTAATCCCTAGAGGTAGACGAGATTATAGGCAACCTTTTCTATTAGAAACATTTTAGTGTAGACACGACTTCCAAAACCTAGCTAGTAAGAATTGGAATAGGCTTAACTATTGCAGTGCTAGTAAGAATTTCATAGCTAGCATTAAATCATGGAAATACCAGACCTTTGGAGATATTTTTGGTAAGAAAAAAGAATTTATCAAGACGTCAAGGAATCCAAAACTCTATAAATTACCCTAACAGTGGATTTCTACATATACTAGAGGATAGTCTCAAAAAAATAATATAATGACATTCTAAGAATAAAGCAGGATTACTGGAAGATAAGGTCTAGGATAATGTGGCTCAATGAAGTAGATTCTAATACAAGATTATTTCATATATCGGCATCAAATAGGAGAATGAGAAAAAAAAACCTATTTTAAGGACGATGTTGGCAAGTGGCTAAATGATCAACACCTGATCATGTCACATGTTAGCAATTACTTTAATAATACTTTTACTACCTCTCACTTGATAACTGACTGGAATAACATAAAAATAAACCCATATGGTCACTATAAGTATGATTTAACAACATTAGAAAAACCCTTATTAGAGAGTGATATTACTAGGGCAATCTTCTCTTTTAAACCATTTAAAGCTCCTGAGCCGGACGGCTGCCACGACCGAAAATCCAACTAGTCGTGATGGCACCTAACCTAACCCCCTAGGTTAGCCAATTAACAACAATCCAATTCCAATCAATTTTATTAAGATAATTAAGCAAAAGAAAATATCTGAATCTTATACATTTCGGAAGGACTGGTAGTACAAATCATGAGCATCTAAGATTTAGAATTTACCAAGCTAGTATGAAATAAAGTACATCATTTATTTAAAATATACATGAATAGATCTTTCATATGTCTAGAGCTACCATGAACAAGAGGCAGCTATAACCTGAACGCAGGTACATCTTCAAATCTAACTCCCGTCGAACACACCAACATCAGCATCCAACATCTGCACGCAAGGTGCAGAAGTGTAGTATGAGTACAACCGACCCCATGTACTCAATAAGTAACAAACTTAACCTTAGGTTGAAAGTAGTGATGAGTTGGAACATAGGTCGGGTCCAACACCAATGGCTAACAATAGTTTATAACAACATAATGAAAGTAATAAAAGAAGTAATTCAGAGATAAAATGCTCGGCTCTTTAAAAGTTCTATAAAATAGACCTCCTTTTTATGTATATCAGTAAAAACCCAAAACCTTTACCGAAAATGCCAAAAAATGAGTAAGTTTGAAAACTATAAATTTTCCCAAAAAGCTTTCAACAGGTAAATGTTTTATTTTCAAATGGCATGAGGAAAATACATCTTTATGCCTATATGTCAATATGTGTGAGAAGTCAAGGATGACATGATACCATACAACATGAGAAAAATGCATCTTTATGCCTCTAGGCAAATGTGCATGTCAAATGCAATGTATCTAAGAGATGAACCCATGTACTCACATTCTCAAAATACTCAATCTCATTGTCTCACACCGTCCCTAATCATGCGTAATCACTCAACACGCTCGGTCACTCAGTATTTTATATGGCCAATCCAGCCCAGGGAAGTTCCATCCCATATATATATTTCAACTAACAGTCAGTCACTTAGTACTGTGTAACGCCAATCCAGCCCGGGGAAGTTCCATCCCCAATAAATATAACTGAGCACGAAACTTCAATTTAAACATATAATTCAATAGCAGAAATGACCTCAGTGTGTCCCAATAATACCAACATATGCCTAAGTGTCATGACCCAAACCGATTGGCCTCGACGGGTGCCTGAGTCCAATCTGTCAAACACCCCTAAGCATGCATCTTAGGTATGAACCTATATAACATCTGCTGTATTACGAAAATAACATACATGAAGGAAACCTGCCATCAAGGCATACGTACGTATACATGCAGAATACAGTGTGCGAGCCGGCAAGGCTGCTATAGACAATTATACATCTAAAACTGAAAGCCGACAAAGCCACATACAGCCGAACTAGCCATACTGTCTACAGATCTCTAATAGAAACATAACTGTACAAAGAAGGGATTGAGCCACATCATACCTATATATATATATATATATATATATATATATATATATATATATATAGATGTATCGTACCAAAACGAAAAGCAGCTCCGGATCAAGTGGAGCATGCCAACACTTGTTGATCAAGAATACTAAAAAGGGGGACCGTCAGCTTGCCTACCTGCACCTGCGGGCATGAAATGCAAGCCCCGTGAAATAGGGCGTCAGTACGAAAAATGTACTGAGCATGTAAGGCATGAAAATAAGTATGTAAAAGACATAGATGAAACATAGAATACAGAAATACCTTTAAATCTGAATAACTCTGTAAATTTTGAAACATTTATAATATCATGCACATGCGCATAAATGTCGTGCCATGCATAGGTATAGTTGTACATAATATCATCAAGCCACTGAGGTTATCCCATCATATCTTCTCGGCCACTGTGGGCAACATCATCAACATATACCAGCTGATCAGGTGGTGTTGCGTATATAACTCCATAACCTCTTCCTATATACCATATATATATATATACATACATACATATATACGCGTATATAACGCCGTTTGAATCATATTTCAGCCAATGTGGGCAACATCATCATCATATACTAGTTGATCAGGTGGTAGTGCGTATATAACACCGTAACCTTTTCCCATATCCCATATACATATATTTACATATATACGCGTATATAACGCCGTTTGAATCATATTTCAGCCACTGTGGGCAACATCATCATCATATACCAGCTGATCAGGTGGTGGTGCGTATATAATGCCGTAATCTTTTCCCATATTCCATATACATATATTTACAAATATACGCATACATAACGCCATTTGGTCAGGGTCAATGCATATGAGTGAAATGCATGAAAAATACATAATAATCTCAATATTCCTTCCGGATAAACTTTTCCAACTACGTATTATTCTGAGATCCATGAACAGAAAATAATAAGAATTTTCATGGGGAATCAAGAATATAGACACCTCTAATAATTCTATGAATAGAGTAATTTATGGAAACTGTGTATTTACTCATTTCTTCAGTATAATTGAACCATGCCAAAAGGAAGAAAGGAGGGCCCTAACATACCTGGAGTAGGGAAAACTCAGTAAAATACTTCATTGGAAAACCTTCGTTGATTGAGCGAAATTTGCCCCTGCTTCTTTAGAAATTCACAGACGAAATTTTATCAGGTTTCTAAAAATTTTGGAACGAATAACATTGAATTCATTTGAAAACGTTTCTGATTCTTCTTAAGTTTGAAAGAATAACGTTGAATTCATTGATTTTGGAGGATTCATGTTTGGTTTTGGAAGGAAATAAGTTTCTGCTTTTAATTTTAAAGCCAAAGACAGATATGTCTTTCTATGGAATTGCTTACTTAGTTTCTAAAATTGATCCCAAGTCTTATTTGCTAAGACTTAGTCATGTCTTAGTCATGCTCATAATTAGACATTTGGCAAGAGTGACTACTTAGTCATTTCTAACCTTGTGGCTTCTTTCCACGTGGGGTGTGGGGTGGAATATTAATTTTTTATCCACTTATTAGTTAACTGGGTAATGTCCTGTTACCCGGTAATTAATCAATTACCCACATAATTTAAAAATGACCACATATTACTTAAAATTCTATTTATTTTTAAAAATACTTTATATATTATACTACCATGGTCATATGGTACCTTGCATGGTACTAGTTCATAATTATCGGGTATTGTCGCTCGACCCGTATTTTATTCCAAATTGTCCACTTTCAACGAAACTCGTTTCTTTAATCTGTATACCTCTTTATCCTTCATAACACTTATTTACCGCTTGTTAAAAATAACGTAAATACCTTAACATCAAAATGATCTCATCCCCGAGTCCACGTCGGTTAACTGAAGACGCAACTTTTAATGTACGAAAACGCGAGATGTAACATCCTCCCCCCCTTAGAAACATTCGTCCTCGAATGTTTAACTCCCCGTGATCTATCTAACTTTGGCAAGATCATCTCTGTAACAACACCACTACCAACTATCCTTGTAGAAGCTTAATAACCCAACACAAGAATTTATACACGTACCTTATGATTATGACGTCTCAGTCGGATCCTTTTATTGAGGAGGAAATAAGTAGGAATATCTAGACTTCATGTCTTCCTTGGCCTCCTAAGTCACATCTTCCACATTATTGTTTCTTCAAAGTACATTCACCGAAGCTACGTCTTTAGTTTTCGATCTCCGAATTGTCCGTCTAATATATCAATGGGAGTTTCTTCATATGGCTGCTACTCTGTGACATGAATGTCGTCAACTAACACAATTCTAGAAGGATCTATGATACATTTATGGAGCATAGACACATGAAAGACTTAATGTACAGACTCCAAGTCCGAAGAAAAGTCTAACTTATATGCTACCTGGCTTACTTTGCGTATTATCCTCTATGGTCCCATGTACCGAGGGCTAAGTTTGCCTTTCTTGCCAAACCTCATCACACCCTTCATAGGTGACACCTTTAAGAATACCCAATCATCAATCCCGAACTCTAAATCTCGTCGCTGCACGTTAGAATATGACTTCTGACAACTCTGAGCTATCAATAGTCGATCTCGGATAAGCTTTACTTTTTCTATGGCTTGCTGAACCAGGTTTGGCCCGCGTAATCCAGATTCTCCAAAGTTGAACCACCCTATAAGCGACCTATACTTTCATCCGTAAAGGGCTTTGTATGGAGCCATCTGAATGCTGGAATGGTAGCTATTATTATATGCGAACTCAATAAGCGGTAGATGATCATCCCAACTACCTTTGAAGTCTATTACACAAGCTCGTAACATATCCTCCAGTGTTTGAATAGTATGCTCAGCTTGTTCGTCTGTCTGGGGATGAAATGTTGTACCAAGACTTACTTGAGTCCCCAATCCCTTTTGGAAGGACCTCCAGAAGTTAGCTGTAAATTGAGCTCTTCTATCCGAGATAATAGATATAGGGACACCATGGAGTCATACTATCTCCTTGATATAAAGCCTTGCATAATCTTCTGAGGAATATGTAGTTCTAACCGGCAAAAAATGGGCTGACTTTGTAAGCCTATCAACAATCACCCATATAGAATCGAACTTTCGCTGGGTACGAGGTAAACCTACGATGAAGTCCATATAGATTATTTCCCATTCCCAAGTCGGAATCTCCATAACCTGCAATAATCCATCGGACTTTTAAAGTTCAATCTTAACCTACTAACAGTTAGGACACTGAGCAATAACTCCGTTATATCCTTTTTCATTCCGTCCTACCAATATAACTCCTTGATATTATGATACATCTTTGTTGCTCCTGGATGGATAGAATAACGAGAATAGTGAGTTGCTTCCATAACCTGCTGACGCAGCCTTGCAACATTAGGCACACATATCGTCCTCGATATCTGAGGACCCCATCTTCTGTAATTTCAAATAGCGTCTTTTCCTTCCGTATATAACACCGTTTGAATCATATTTCAGCCACTGTGGGCAACATCATCATCATATACCAGCTGATCAGGTAGTGGTGCGTATATAACGCCGTAACCTTTTCCCATATCCCATATACCTATATTTACATATATACGCGTATATAATGCCATCTGGTCATGGGTCAATGCACATGAGTGAAATGCATGAAAAATATGTAATAATCTCAATATTCCTTCCGGATAAACTTTTCCAACTGCGTATTATTCTGAGACTCATGAACAGAAAATAATAATAATTTTCATGGGGAATCAAAAATATAGACACCCCTAATAATTCTATGAATAGAGTAATTTATGGAAACTGTGTATTTGCTCATTTCTTCAGTATAATTGGACCACACCAAAAGGAAGAAGGGAGGACCTAATACCTGGTGTAAGGAAAACTCAGTATAATACACTGTTGGAAAACCTTCGTTGATTGAGCGAAATTTGGCCCTGCTTCTTTAGAAATTCACAGACGAAATTTTATCTGGTTCCTAAAAATTTTGGAACGAATAACATTGAATTCATTTGAAAACGTTTCTGATTCTTCTTAAGTTTGAAAGAATAACGTTGAATTCATTGATTTTTGAGGAATCATGTTTGGTTTTGGAAGGAAATAAGTTTCTACTTCTAATTTTAAAGCCAAAGACAGATGTGTCTTTCTATGGAATTGCTTACTTAGTTTCTAAAGTTGATCCCAACTCTTATTTGCTAAGACTTAGTCATGCTCATAATTAGACATTTGGCAAGAGTGACTACTTAGTTATTTCTAACCTTGTGGCTTCTTGCCACGTGGGGTAAGTGGTGGGATATTAATTTTTTATCCACTAGTTAACTGGGTAATGTCATGTTACCAGGTAATTAATCAGTTACCCGCATAATTAAAAAATTACCACAAATTACTTAAAATTCTATTTATTTTTAAAAATACTTCATATATACTTTATATATTATACTACCGTGGTCACATGGTACCTTGTATGGTACTAGTTCATAATTATCGGGTATTATCGCTCGACACGTATTTTATTCCAAATTGTCCACTTTTAGCGAAACTCATTTTCTTTTATCCGTGTACCCCTTTATCCTTCATAACACTTATTTATCGCTTGTTAAAAATAATGTAAATACGTTAACGTCAAAATGATATCATCCCCGAGTCTACATCGGTTAACAGAAGATGAAACTTTTAACATACAAAAATGCGAGGTGTAACACTAAGCATGATTTCTAGCATGGATTACAACTCAGGTGTTCTAACGCATAGAGTACAGTGAAAATATTAAGAGAAGATAACTACACAGTTCTATGGAATCGACTAAATCACAATTCACATAGTGCACGCCCACACGCCTGTCACCTAGCATGCGTGTCACCTTAGCATCATTCACATAACACGCAAATTCGGGGTTTCATACCCTTAGCTCCAAGTTTATAAGTGTTACTTACCTTAAACAAGCCAAATCCAATACCGAGCAAGCCAAGCGATGCTCCAAAAGTGCCATCTCACGTGTATCGATCTCCAAACGGCTCGAAACTAGCAAAGAGCAACTAAAATACATCAAATAAAGCCCAAGAAAATAATTTCAAATGATAAAGGTCACATCCTTAATCAAAAGTCCAAAATTGGCTTAAAGTTAAAACTCGGACCCGCGCCTTGGAACCCGACGAAACTTATAAAATTCAATAACCCATTCAATTACGATTTCAACAATACTTGTTTTACTCAAATCCGACTCCGAATCAATGTTCAAAACTCGAAAATTTGCTTTATGAAGTTTTAGACAAAATCATCAATTTCTCTTTAAAATTCATCAACCAATTGCCAAAAATAAAGGTAGATTCATGAAATAAAATCAAACCAAGTGTAGAAAACTTTTCCCAATCCTTGTGATAAAAATTGCTTCAAAAGTCGCCACAATCCGAGTCCCACATCTCAAAATATGATAAAAGAACCAAAATCTCGATTTATAGAATTTGCCCAGCAACTTTGCACTTGTGATACATTAGCCGCTTTTGCAGCGTCGAATTTGCAACTAAAATCACGCTTCTGCAGAGAAGCACTGGAGGCCTGCCTTCACACCTGCGGTACAATATCTGCTTCTACGCACACGCAGGAGCGAGTCCAAATTGCTCTTCTGCGTTGGTATTCGCTTCTAAGACCAAATACACTGCAGATGAGAAGAAACCTCTGCTTCTGTGGACTCCTGCTCCCAACAACACTCCCGCTTCTATGATTCCACTACCGCTTTTGCGGCTCTGCACCTGCACCCATGGTTCCGCAGGTGTGGTCACACCAAAAGCCATGCCAAACCATCCCAGCCAAAAATGATCCAATGGAACCGAACCTCATTTGAAACTCAACCGAGCCACTCAAAACCCTGTCTAAATATGCCAAAAAGTCCCATAACATAATACAGACCTACTCGAAGTCTCAAATCACAAATAACAATATCGAAACGACAAATCGTACCTCAAATTGAATTTGAATGAGCTTTGAACTTTCAGCTTCCAAAACTCGCGCCGAATCACATCAAATCAACTCGGAATAAACTCAAATTTTGCACACAAGAGCCAAATAAAATAACGAGGCTATTTCAATTCCCAGAATCACAATCGAAACTCGATATCCTCAAAGTCAACTTCGGGTCAAACTTATGAACTTTCCAAGCCTTCAAATTTCTAATTTTTCGCCAATTTGTGAAGAAACCTTCTAGAAACATCCAAATGCAAATTCAGGCATACGCTCGAGTCCAAAATTACCATCCGGACCTAACAGAACCATCGAAACTCCAATCTGAGGTCAAATACTAAAAAGTCAAACTTGGTCAACTCTTCCAATTTAAAGCTTAAACCATGAAATTCATTCTTCCAAGTCGATTCCGAATAACCTGAAAACCTAAACCGAAAATTCACATGAGTCATAATACATCATACGGAGCTACTCATGTTCATAAACTATCGAGCAAAGTGCAAATATTCAAGACGACCGATCGAATCGTTACAATTGCCTTCACCCCTTTTTCTTCCAAAAGTATTGGCATATTATTGGGCAATCAGTTAAGAACATTTGTCATAAAAATTTTAAGACTCAACAAATCCCTAATTACAAGAACATTTGTCATAGAAGCATTTGCTAGTTTTTAAAGGACTAATAATTTCATCTATTGCCACTTAGATACTTTAACTTTCCCCCTAAATTCTCCAAACTCCTACTAAATTATATCTCTACTAGCTCCATAGTTGTCCTGGTTAATGGTACAATCTTCAATTTCTTTGAATCAAGTCGAGGTATTAGGCAAGCCGCCCTATATCACCGTATATCTTTATAGTTTGTATGGAGATGCTCTCTAGATTTATTATTCACCAAGTAAATATGCACAATTAGGACCCTATTGCTCCAGGAAGAAGAAGCCCCCATTTCTCACTTCTGTTTCTTGCAGACAACCTAACATTAATGGCCAAAGTAAACCATAAATCATGTCAAGCCATAGAAATGAGACTAAATCTTTTTTGTACTCTATCATGTCAATATATAAATACTACAAAATTAAAAATCCTTTTCTCAAACAACTGCTCACCAAATATGGTTAAGGATATTACTAACATCTTGGGAGTAAAAAAAAGTGACTCTTTCGGAATGTATTTGGGATTCCCAATCCTAACAAAGAATCCAAGACCTGTTGACTACCACTTTATTATAGACAAAAGGAGAGCAAGACTGGCTACCTGGAAGACTAAGTTTATTAACATAGCAGGAAGAACCACACTAGCCCAAGTATGCCTTAATTCAATCCCTAACCATTATATGCAATACACCCTTCTCCCAAATTTTTTTAAAAAATAAATAGATAAAGTACAAAAAAATTTTATATGGGAAACTACTACTGATAAGAAAAAACTCCATCTAATCAAATAGTCTACCATGTGCCAACAAAAGATCAATGGGGGCCTAGGCATAAGAAATGCTAGTACAAAAAATATTTTTCTCCTAACTGGCCTAGCTTGGAGACTCCTCACTAACACAACTACTCCATGGGAAAAGCTTATTATCAGCTCCTATGGCACTAGTAAAGCCAAGAATCCTCAATCCTTCATTTGGAAGAGTATTCTAAAAGGGTGGAAGATTTGCACCAAAGACATTACTTGGTCACCTCACTATCAATCCAATATGAATATTTGGCTAAATAATTGGATCCCTAATACAAAAACCTGAGAAGCACTATCGAAGGCCCCCTCTCTATTATCGATCTCTCTCTAAAAATTAGGGATATCTATAGCAAGTATAATTGAAATTTCACAACGCTTTCTATAATGATCCCCGATGATATTAAAGAAACGATCTCAACGGTCAGGGTACGTACTAGGGGTCCCCTTTGTGACACTCTTATATGGCCCCTAACCACTAAAGGTTTTGTTTACCACGAAATCATGCTATGATCTAATTGAAACACCTAAGACAAAACAAATGGATTTCGAGTGGATTTGGAAATTAAATTGTCCAAATAAAATTAAATTTTTTTGTGGCAATGCCTACATGATAGACTCCCATGTAGAGCTTACTTAGCACGTATAGGTATTAACATATACCCTATATGTCCAATATGGAAAGGGGAGGAATAGTCCATTGCCCACATTTTCTTCACCTGTAAAACCACTTGTCAACTTTGGGATAGCTTAGAATGGTCAAATTTTAATGAACCATTGGGTAGTCACTAGCTTATGCAGGTAAGAGATTTTGATCAAAACCTTGGAGAAGAATTATTAACTGGAAATCTTTTTACCATTTTGCTCTGTGGAATATTTGGATAAACAGAAATAATAACAACCAAAATAATACTGCTAACCTTATCAATATCGACTACATCAAGCAAAGGTCAATAGAATACAAGCTTCTAATAGGAAGTTGCCATAGCCCTACAAAGAAAATTCCTATCAAGATAAGCTGGCACAAACCTCCAAAGGGATGGTATAAATTAAACATAGATGCAAGCTACAGAAAAAACAATCTACAGAGTGGCTTGGGAGGCATCTTCAAAAACACAAGTGGGAACTGGGTTGTAGCTTTTACAAAATCTACACATACAAATAGTTCATTAGAAGCAGAATTCCAGGCTCTTCTCGAAGGTCTTCAAACAATACAAGAATGGAAATTGTTTCCACTGGAAGTAGAAACAGACTCCGCTGAGGTAATCCAATCCATCTATCAAGGCAATATAATGCATGACGATATTGTTAACACATGCATGTTGTTAATGCACCAGGAGAATGAAGTGGTTCTCCGGCACGTCTTCGGCAAGGGAATAAAGTGACCCACCAACTAGCAAAGGAGACTGATGCACAAACAAGGATGAAAAAATATTATGTGCAGCCTCCGCTTTTTGTTGAATCTTTTGAAATGAAAGATCAAAAGGAACAATGTATTTTTGTACTAGCAAGCCTAGGAAACCTATGTGTCCTAAGCGACATGTGGTATATTTGTAATGTTATAAACCCTACGTAGTATTAATATAAATATTCATGTTTGCTAAAAAAACTATATAAGGAAATACAATAATAAAAAAGGGAGGACTTTGGAACATATAAGCCAAGTCTCATTGCATTTAGACTAGAAGTTAGGCAAAGTTACCTTGGACATGTGTTGAGCAACTAGATGGGAGTAAATTGTGGAGAAAAAACTAAAAGAATCTTGGACATATCCAAGCCCCTTTCAACGCATCCATGGTAAAATTTCAAATTTTTTATCATGTCTTTAAAAGAAATCAAGAGGACCATAAAGTTTTCAGAGCCGTAATTTCACTTTTACTATCTTGTTTCTAGAAATTCATTGTACCAATCTTCCTTTTCGTTTTTTTCTACACTTCTCTTCCTTACTTTCACAAATCTTTCATGGGTCCGAAAAGAAATTCTGATTATATATACCATAGGTGACCAATTCATGAAAGGGGTCTGAAATTTCAAGCTGCAGATGGGGATTTTGATGAAGTCATCTGTCAATTAGTGAAATATCAAGGCTGGCACACCTTTGTACAATCACCAAGAGATTTTTATTATGATTGTGTGTTGGAATTCTACTCTAATCTAGAAAGAGGTAAGATTTTTCCTTGGTGAGAGGAATGAGGATTGACTGTTCTGTTGAAAAGATTAATCGTCTTTTTTATCTTGATAATGTTGATGATCAAGTGAATAATAATTTCACAGAAGATCCTATTGGGAAGATATTGAAAGAGATACCAATATATTTCCTTTTGATGCCACTCTTGATGGCTATGGAGAAAGGCAAAGCTTGTTGGTGCGAAATGTTGGATATGTGGCCAGTGCTATTCTTGTTTTTCTAAGTACTAAGCTTATACCTATTTCTCATAAATATTTTGTGTATGTTCCAAGAATAGTACTACTCTATGCCATTTTTAATAGAATGACCATTAATGTTGGTAGAATCATCAATGCTGGCTTTGAGGCTTGTAAATTTGATCCGCCTGTATGGAGTATTTTTCCCCTTCCACTATTGCATTTTTAGTCAAAGGTGCTGGAGTTAAGCAAACTAAGAATTTGTACAACAATCTCTCTAACAGTATGATAACTAAAACTCGAGAAAACTGATGGCCCAAAGAGAAAATGGGGAGGAAGAAAGGCCAAGACAGGAGATAAAAACCCAATTGGCAGTTCAACAAACTGATATGATGAGGCAAATGTCTCAACATATGGAAACTTTACTGCAAAATTATAACGACCCGACTTATCATTTTAAGAATTAGCGCGCCACTCAGCGACATAAGATCCCGAGAAACTTCGTAATACGTATTATGACTTGTGTGTGTGGTCGAATTTGATTTTCGGAAGATTCAGAATTAAATTGAAAGAACAATTCTCATTTTTGAAGCTAAAATAAAAAGCGTTGATCGGAGTTTGACTATTGAGCAAACGACTCCATAATGGAGCTTCGATTATATGGTGATTTCGAACTTAGATGTATTCACGAAATTAAAATTGGAGGTCCGTAGAATATATTAAAGTATTTTAGCAAAAGTTGGAGAAAAATGGAATTCAAAAGTTTGATCGAGAGTTGACTTTTTATATCGGGATTGAAATCCGATTCTGAAAATTGTAACAGGTCCTTTATGTTATTTATGATTAGTGAGGTCAATCGGGATTGGTTTGATATGTTTCTCCATCAAATGTAGAAGTTGGAATTTCTTAGTTTCATTAGGCTTGAATTTGGGTTTGATTCGTGTTTTAGCGTTGTTTGATGTGATTTGAGGCCTCGACTAAGTCCATAATATGTTTTGAGACTTGTTAGTGTGTTCGGACGGGGTCACGGGGGGTTTGGGTGAGTTTCGGAGGGGTTTCATACCATTTTTAGGCCATTTATTACTGTTGGTCGAAATTTTTGATGTGCAAAGCTGACTTTGGAAGCTTATATCTCAAAATCTAAAAGAAATATTGTAACGACCCAACCAGTCATTTTGAGCAATTGCACTTTGCTTAATTGTTTGAGGGCATGAATAGCTCCGTAGAAAGTATTATGACTCATGTGAATTATCGGTTTTGGTTTTCAGTTTATTAAGAATTGATTTGGAAGAATGATTCTCAACTAGAAGCTTTATATTTGAAAGGTTTGACCAAGTTTTGAATTTTTAGAATTTTACCTCGGATTGGATTTCTGATGGTTCCGTTAGCTCCGTTAGGTGATTTTTGACTTAGGAGCGCGTCCGGATTGTGATTTGAAGGTCCGTAGTAGAATTTAGCTTGAAATAGTGAAAGTTCGAATTTTGGAAAGTTTGAGTGGGAGTGGACATTTTGATATAGGGGTTGGATTTCGATTCCGGAAGTTGGATCAGGATCATAATGTCAAATATGACTTGCGTGCAAAATTTGAGGTCAATCAAACATGATTTGATAGGTTTCGACATCAGTTGTGGAAGTTTGAAGTTTCAAGTTCATTGATTTTGAATTGAGGTGTGATTTATCGTTTTGATGTCGTATTGCATGTTTTGAGGCCTCAAATAGGTCCGTGTTATGATATGAGACTTGTTGGTATGTTTGAGCAGGGTCCCGAGGGGCTTGGATGAGTTTCAGATAGGTTTGGATTGTGTTGCGCTCGTTTTTTTATGTTTCGGCGTCGTTTTTCAAGTATAAATGGTACTACATTAAACAAATGAGATCCAATTTTTATTTTAATTGAAATATCAGATCTTTATCGTAATTACAGAGCCATAGCAAAAAGAATCGTCGAATTTGGACATTGTATGAGGATTTTATGGTCATTTTACTAACAATTGGGTTGCCAGATTTTTCAAATTAATTACAGAATTGCCACTGAATTTGTATTTAAAAATCTATACAATTTTCAAATATTAAAACTAACATAACTCCTTCATTATAAGATTAAATGGAGTGATTGAAGAGTCTAACTTGACTAAAATTTCACAAGGAATCCATTGGAGGCATCAAAAGCGAGTTTCAAGATCATTTGGCATGAGAATCGAGGCAAAATAGCTGGCAAAAAATATATAAAACAAGGGTTTGTTCATTTGGTCATATTTTGTATTGGGGAAATCAGATTTGGGCGATTTTGGAGACGATTTTTACCATATTTATTGGGTTTCGAGCAATTTAGAGGCCGGAACGCGCGAGATGGCATTTTTGGAGCATCGCTTGGCTTGCTCAGTATTGAAATTAGCTTGTTTGAGGTAAGTAATGATTGTAAATCTAGTCGTGAGGGTATGAAACCCCGGATTTCACATTTTTTACTACTTTGAGGTGACGCACACACTAGATGACGAGTGTGGGGGCGTGCACCATTGGCGATTGTGACTCGGTCCATCCCGTACGACTATTAAGTCGCGTATTTGATTGAAAACTATTTGATACTATTGTGTTTTGGGATGTATTACTATGTTTTTGACTGGATGTCATATTTGGGCCTCGTGCCAACTATTTGGACCCTTAGGGGCTTTTTACTACTATTCCTCACTGTTTTGACTTAATATCTGTACTCAGTCATGCTGTATTTTATTGATTTCATAACTCAGTCATATTTACTCCATTTTGATACTTTAAATGATATTTTGGGCTGAGCACACTGGTTTTTTTACTGTTAGCCCGAGTGGCTTGAGAGGTTTTCTGACTGAGTGAGGCCGAGGGCCTATGTTGTGAGGATATTATGGGATCGAGTTGCACGCCTATAACAACCCGGCTGGACGTTTTAAGAATTAATACCCCGATCCCCTATTAATTGCATTCCCTGTGTTTGTTTCTGCTATTGTGATTTACCGGGAGAATTTATTTGGAGTTTCGGAGAGTTTTGGGACACTCAGTCCCTAAATGAGAGTTTAAGTTTTTGAATTTGGACCGTAGTCGGAGCAGTGTGAAGACTGCCTTGCAATGGAATTATGTTGGTTCCGTTAGCTCCGTTGGGTGAATTCGGGCTTAGGGGCATGTTCGGACTGTGTTCTGGAGGTTCATAGCTTATTTAAGCTTGTAATGCCGAAAGTTGAATTTTTGAAGTTTTTGGTTCGATAGTGAGATTTTGATCTAAGGGTCAGAATGGAATTCCGAAAGTTGGAGTAGCTCCGTAGTATTGAATGAGATGTGTGTGCAAAATTTCAGGTCATTCGGACGAGGTTTGATAGACTTTTTGATCGAAAGCTTAATTTGAGAGTTTTTGGAGTTCTTAGGCTTAAATACAAGGTTAAATCGATGTTTCGATGTTGTTTTAGGTGTTTTGAGGATTGATATAAGTTATAATAGTGGTATATGACTTGTTCGTGCTTTTGGTTGAGGTCCCGAGGGCCTCGGGATGATTTCGGATGGTTAACGGGAAATTTGGAGTTGGGAATGAGCTGAAGCTGCTGAGTTTGCTGTCATAACCGCACCTGCAGCTTGGGGACCGCAAGTGCGAGCCCGCAGAAGCGAAAGTGAAGCCGCAAATGCTGCCAAGTGGAAGAAAGGCTGGAGCTGCAGATGCTGAAATTTGGGCACATCTGCGAAGGCGCAGGTACGAGAAGGTCATCACAGGTGCGGTGGCTGGCGAATAAGTGAAGAACCGCAGGTGCGTGTCCGCAAGTGCGGTAATTATACCGCAAATGCGGTTATGCTGAGTCAGAACATATATATTTCGCCCTTCGCGAATTTGGGCTATTTTTCATAACATTTCAAACGGGAAGAAGCTTTTGGGAGAAATTTCAAGGGAGATTTTCAGAGGGATACATTGAGGTAAGGTCCTTGGTTCCTAAGCTCGTTATTATGGTAATTTTTATCATTGTTAGCATGAAATAGGGAGAAATCAGTGGTAAAGTTGGGGGTTAGGGCTTGGTTAATTGGATAGCTTTGAGTGGTTATTTGAGGGGCCATTTGGGATCTGATTTTGGTACTTTTGGTATGAATGAACTCATGAGAGTGTGAGAATTTTGAATTTGTAAATTTTACACGATTCCGAGACGTGAGCTTGGGGGCATTTTGGTCATTTTTCCTAATTTTGAGTATTAGCTTAGAATTAATTAGTGGAATTAGTTACTTGGAGTTATATTTACATTATGCTATTGATTTGAACAGATTAAGGTCATTTGGAGTCGAGTACTCGTGGCAAGAGTGTGGTTTCGGGTTGATTTTTGAGTCGGTTAGAGGTAAGTGGCTTGCCTAATCTTGTGCGGGGGAACTCCTCTTAGGATTTGATGTTGTTGATATATGAAATGCCTTGTACATGAGGTGACGCGTGCGTACGTGTGCTAATTGTTGAAAATCTTGTTTTCATTAAGTAACTATAACTGAATTTTCTTTCCTATTTATGCTACCTGCAATTTAATCCTACTGTTAGCTTAGGGAAACATGTCTACTTGAATTAATTGCCTTACTTGCTCAAACTGCTTTCTTTGAATTCCGTGCATCATGCTAGGTTAGAATTATCTGTTTACCTTGGTATGGAAATTTGGACTGAATTAAATATTCTTCGTGTTGATATTGTGTGTTTACTTTGGGACTACGGGACGGTATCCCGGGAGATCCCTCTGCTTGTTTACTTTGGACTACAGATTTGTATTCCGGGAGATCCCCCTGCACTTTTATATTAGAACTATGGGACTGCACCCGGTAGATTCTCCTAGTTCTGGGTATTTACATTTGGGACTACGGATCGGTATTCCGGGAGATCCCCGCGCACTTTGAGTTAAACTACGGGATGGCACCCAAGAGATCCACTGGATATTTATATTTGGGACTATATGATGGTATCCTAGGAGATCCCCAATTTTTACCTCTGTGTTAAGATGTATTCCTTCTGTGATTATTTTGCCTCTATTGTAGTTGGTGTTCTTACTATCATGTGTTACTTCTTACTATTTGCACTTAATTGTACGGTCTTATTCTATACTATTATACCTTGTTTTTCATCTAAACTCAGCAGGGCCCTGAATTCCCTCGTCACTACCCGGTCGAGGTTAGGCTTGGCACTTACTGAGTACCGCTTTGGTGTACTCATGCCCTTTCTGCGCATGTTTTTCATGTGCAGATCCAGGTACGTCAACTCAGCCCTACTACACTTGAGGCGAGGCGATTCTCCAAAGACTTCGAGGTATATCTGCCGCGTCCGCAGACCGAGGAGTCCCTTTCCATTCTCCCTTATAGTATCAGCCCTTCTATATTTACTTTTATTTAGACATTCTGGAGTTAGACACTTGTAGTTATTCAATAGCTTATGATTTCATGAGATTCCTGGTTTTGGGAAATGTAGTTTCTGTTTGAGAGTTGTAATGTATATGCCAAGCGGTATCTTAAATGCTTCATTTTGTTATTTCTGCAGTTTTGGCTAGTTTTATTCTGTTGTTTCTTTTTCTGCAAATTGTTTGGCTTAACTGGTCGTAGAGACTAGGTATAGTTACGACAGTTCACGGAGGGTGAACTAGGGTCATGAAAAGTTGGTATCAAAGCTCTAGGTTCATAGGAGTCATGAATCACAAGCCGGTTTATTAGAGTCTCACAAATCAATACGGAAACGTCTGTACTTATCTACGAGAGGCTATGTAATTGTTAGGAAAATTCCACTTCATTTGATTTCCTTGTCGTGCGAGATTTTTGATATCACAATTCTAAACATCTTCCTTTTATTCTCTCACAGATGGTGAGGACACATGCTACTAGAGATGATCAGGCACTCGCACCCCTTACTGGAGCCGTCAGAGGTCAGGGCCGGGGTAGAGGCCGAGGACGCGCACGTGGTGCAGCTAGAGCAGCTGTGCGAGCTGCAACCGAGGTACCACCAGCAGTTCCAGCCAGAGTTCACGCACCTGATACGCCTACTGCTACTACTACTCTAGCTCTTCAGGAGACTCTTGCGCAGTTCATGAGCATGTGCACCACTCTAGCTCAGGCAGGGTTGCTTCCCCATGTTGCAGCTACATCTCAGGCCGGGGGAGGAGCACAAACTCCTGCCACCCGCACTCCTGAGCAGCGAGTACATGCTGATCAGGTCCCAGAGATTATTCTTGTACAGCTTGTAGCCCCAAATTAGCCCGAGGATAGGGCAGTGGCTTCTGAGGATGAGCAGTGGAGGCTCGAGAGGTTTAAGAAGTATAAGCCTCATGTATTCAGTGGTCTAGCATCAGATAATGCTCTGGGATTTCTAGATGGGTGCTACTGTACTCTCCGTACCACCCGTATATCAAGATCGAGCGGGGTTTCCTTTACTACCTTCCAACTTCAAGGAGCCGCCTATGAGTGGTGGCGTACCTATGAGTTAGACAGTCTAGATGAGGCAGCTTCCCTGACTTGGACTCAAATTTCAGATATGTTGTTGAGAGAGTATGTTCCTTAGAGCCTCAGGGATGCATGGTGCGCAGAGTTTGAGCATTTATTCCAGGGTACTATGATTGTCTCGGAGTATGTTGTCCGTTACACTAGCTTGGCTAGACATGCACCAGCCTTGGTCTACTGTTCGCGAGAGGGTTTGCCGGTTTATTGAGGGGCTTATTCCCAGCATTAGGTATAGCATGGCTCGTAAGCTGGAGATGGATATTTCTTATTAGCAGGTAGTGAGCATTGCTAGGAGAGTGGAGGGTATTCATGTTAGGGATAGAGAGGAGAGGGAGGCCAAGAGGTCTCGAGAGTCAGGCCATTATTCTGGTGCCCGTGCTCCAGCTGTAGTTCATCATTGTAGGGGTTATATGAGTCGCCCCGTTCATTCAGCTCTTCCAGCAGCCAGTGGTATTCCAGCTCCTCCTAGGCCTTAGGAGCCTTATTATGCACTTCCAGTATCTAGTGCGCATGCTGCGCGGGGTGCTTTTAGTGGTCAGTCCAGTAGACCTGGCCCGAGCTAGTCACAGCCGCCACGTCCTCCCAAAACTTGTTTTGAGTGTGGTGACACCCGCCATATGGTGAGGGATTTCCCCAGACTTAGGAGGGGTGCACCTCCACAGACTTCTCAGCCATAGCGTGCCCCTCAGAGTTCTCAGGCTATGGTTATAGCTCCAGTTGCTACCCCACCTGCTCAGCTAGCTAGAAGTAGAGGTCGCCCTAGAGGGGGAGTCCAGGCCAGATATTATGCCCTTCTTGCCCGTGCTTAGTTGTCGCCTCCGATTCTGTCATCACAGGTGTTGTCCTGGTATGTCATAGAGATGCATCACTTTTATTCAATCTAGGCTCCACCTATTCTTATGTGTCTTCTTATTTTTTCCCATATTTAGGTGTATCTCAGGATTTTTTGAGTTCCCCTATTTATGTTTCTACTTCTGTGGGAGATTTCTCTTGTTGTAGACCACGTTTATCGGTCGTGTGTGGTTGCTCTTAGTGGTTTTGAGACCAGAGCCAATTTATTATTGCTCAGCATGGTAGATTTTTATATTATCTTGGGCATGGACTGGTTGTCGCCCATTATGCCTATTCTTGATTTTCACACCAAAACTGTGACGCTGGCTACGCTAGGTGTACCGCGAGTAGAGTGGAGGGGTACCTTAGATCATACTTCCAGTAGAGTTATTTCATTCCTTAAGGCTCAGCGTATGGTTGAGAAAGGATGTGATGCGTATCTAGCTTATGTGAGAGATGTTAGTATTGATACCCCTATAGTTAATTCAGTCCCAGTAGTACGGGATTTTTCTTATATGTTTCCAGCTGATCTTTCGGGCATGCCGCCCGATAGAGATATTGATTTTGGCATTGATTTGTTGCCAGGCACTCAGCCCATTTCTGTTCCTTCGTATCGTATGGACCCTCCTGAATTGAAGGAGTGAAGGATCAGTTACAGGAATTGCTTGATAAGGGTTTTATTCGGCCCAGTATATCACCTTGGGGTGCTCCTGTCTTGTTTGTGAAGAAAAAGGATTGTTCTATGTGTATGTGCATTGATTATACCAGTTGAACAAAGTTATAGTGAAGAATCGTTATCTTTTGCCCCGTATTGATAATTTGTTTGACCAGCTATAGGGTGAACGAGTGTTTTCTAAGATTGACTTGCGTTCAGGTTACCATCAGTTGAAGATTGGGGAGCCAGATATCCCGAAGACTACTTTCAAGACTCGGTATGGTCATTACGAGTTTCTTGTTATGTCATTTGGGCTGACCAATGCCCCAACAACCTTCATGCATTTGATGCACAGCATGTTCTGACCACATCTTGACTCGTTTGTCATTGTCTTTATTGATGATATTCTGGTGTACTCCCGGATTCAGGAAGATCATGAGCAGCACCTGAGGACAGTGCTTCAAACTTTGAGAGAAAAGAAGTTATATGCAAAGTTCTCGAAATGCGAATTTTGGTTGGATTCTGTGGCGTTCTTGGGTTACATGGTATCTAGTGAGGGGATAAAGGTGGATCCGAAGAAAGTGGAAGCAGTTCAAAGTTGGGCCAGACCATCCTCAGCTATAGAGATCTGTAGTTTTCTTGGCTTGGCCGGTTATTACCATCGATTTGTTGAGGGATTTTCATCTATTGCAGCATCTATGACCAGGCTGACCCAAAAGGGTGCTCCATTCCAGTGGACGGAAGAGTGTGAGGCGAGCTTTCAAAAGTTCAAGACAGCTTTGACTACAGCCCTAGTTTTTATATTGCCTACAAGTTCGAGGTTGTATACTGTTTATTGTGATGCCTCGAGGATTGGCCTTGGAGCGGTTTTGATGCAGGAAGGTAGAGTGATTGCCTACGCATCCAGACAGTTGAAGGTACATGAGAAGAATTATCCTTTCCATGATCTCGAGTTAGCTGATATTGTTCACGCCTTGAAGATCTGGCGTAATTATTTGTATGGTGTGCCTTGTGAGATTTATATTGATCAACAGAGTTTACAACATATATTCAAGTAGAAGTACCTTAATTTGCGTTAGAGAAGGTGGTTAGAGCTGCTGAAGGACTATGATATCACTATCTTGTATCACCCGAGCAAGGCCAATGTGGTGGCCGATGCTTTGAGTTGCTGGGCAGAGAGTTTAGGGAGTTTGGCTTATTTATTAGCAGCAGAGAGGCCCATGGCAATGGATGTTCAGGCCTTAGCTAGCCAGTTTGTGAGATTGGATCTTTCGGAGCCCAATCGGGTTCTAGCTTGCGTGGTTTCTCGGTCTTCTTTGTTTGATTGTATTTGGGAGCGTTAGTTTGATGAGCCACATTTGCTTGTCCTCAAGGACAAGGTTCTTCATGAAGGTGCTAGAGATGTGACTATTGGTGATGATGGGGTATTGAGGATGCAAGGTCGGGTATGTGTACCTAATGTCAATGGGCTTTGGGAATTGATTCTAGAGGAGGCCCATAGTTCGCGGTATTCCATTCATCCGGGTGCCGCAAAGATGTACCAGGATTTGAGGCAGCACTATTAGTAGAGGCGGATCAAGAAAGATATAATTGGGTTTGTAGCTCGGTTTCTCAATTGTCCGCAGGTGAAGTATGAGCACCAGAGACCGGGTGGGTTGCTTCAGCAGATAGAGATTCCGGAGTGGAAGTGGGAGCAGATCACCATGGACTTCGTAGTTGGTCTCCCACGGACTTTGAGAAAGTTCAATGCCATTTGGGTGATTGTAGATCGGCTGACCAGGTCCGCGCACTTCATTCCTATGTGTACTACCTATTCTTCGGAGCGACTGGTGGAGATTTATATCCGGGAGATTGTTCATCTGCATGGTATTCCAGTTTCCATCATTTCAGATAGAGGTACTCAGTTCACATCACGGTTCTGGAGGGTCGTACAACATGAGTAGGGTATTCGGTTGGAGTTGAGTACAACATTTCATCCCCAGATGGACGGACAGTCCAAGCGCACTATTCAGATTCTTGAGGATATGCTCCGTGCATGTGTGTTTGAGTTTGGAGGGTCTTAGGATCAGTTCTTGCCATTGGCAGAGTTCGCCAACAACAACAGCTATCAGTCCAGCATTCAGATGGCACCGTACGAGGCTTTATATGGTAGGCGGTGTAGATCCCCAGTGGGTTGGTTTGAGCCGGCTGAGGCTAGATTATTGGGCACAGACTTGGTTCAGGATGCTTCGTAGAAGGTTAAGGTGATTCAGGATAGACTCTGTACAGCCCAGTCAAGACAGAAGAGTTATGCAGACCGGAAGGTTCGTGATGTTTCCTATATGGTTAGATAGCGGGTTCTGCTTCAGATTTTGCCTATGAATGGCATTATGAAATTTGGGAAGTAAGGGAAGTTGAGTTCGAGGTTTATTAGCCCTTTTGAGATATTGAGGCATGTTGGGGAGGTTGCTTATAAGCTTGCCTTACCTCCCAGCTTGGTAGGAGTTCATCTAGTATTTCATGTTTCGATGCTCCAGAGGTATCACGTGATCCGTCGCACGAGTTGGATTTCAGTTTAGTCCAGTTGGACAAGGATCTATATTATGTTGAGGAGCTGGTGGCAATATTGGACAAACAGGTTCGAAAGCTAAGGTCAAAGAACATTGCATTAGTGAAGGTTCAGTGGCGGGGTCAGCCGGTCGAAGAGGCGACTTGGGAGACCGAGCAGGATATGCGCAGTCGTTACCCTCATCTTTTCACTACTTTAGGTATGTCTCTATGCTCGTTCGAGGACAAATGAATGTTCAAGTGTAGGAGGATGTAACGACCCGGCCGGTCGTTTTAAGAATTAACGCCCTGATCTCCTATTAACTGCATTCCCCATGTTTGTTTCCACTATTGTGAGTTGTCAGGAGGATTTATTTGGAGTTTCGGAGAGTTTTGGGACACTTATTCCCTAAATGAGAGTTTAAATTTTTGAATTTAGACCGTAGTCGAAGCAGTGTGAAGACAGCCTCGGAATGGAATTTTGTTGGTCCTGTTAGCTCCGTTGGGTGATTTCGGGCTTAGGGACGTGTTCGTATTGTGTTCTGGAGGTCCGTAGCTTATTTAGGCTTGTAATGCCAAAAGTTGAATTTTTGAAGTTTCCGGTTAGATAGTGAGATTTTGATCTAAGGATCGGAATGGAATTCCGAAAGCTGGAGTATCTCCGTAGTGTTGAATGTGACGTGTGTGCAAAATTTCAGGTCATTCGGACGAGGTTTGATAGACTTTTTGATCGAAAGTGTAATTTGAGAGTTTTTGGAGTTCTTAGGCTTAAATCCATGGTTAATTCAATGTTTCGATGTTGTTTTAGGTGTTTTGAGGATTGGTATAAGTTTGGATAGTGGTATATGACTTGTTCATGCTTTTGTTTAAGGTCCCAGGGGCCTCGGGATGATTTCGGATGGTTAACGGGAAGTTTGGAGTTGGGAATTTGCACCTGAAGCTACTGAGTTTGCTGTCATAATCGCACCTGCGGCTTGGGGACCGCAGATGCAGCCAAGAGGAAGAAAGGCTGGATCCGCAGATGTGGAAATTTGGGTGCATCTGTGAAGGCGCAGGTCCGAGAAGCTCATCGCAGGTGCGGTGGCTGGCGAATAAGTAAAGAACCACAGATGCGCCGGTGCATGTTCGCAGGTGCGGTAATTGGAACGCAGATGCGGTTTTGCTGGTTCAGAACATACATATTTCGCCCTTCGCGAATTTGGGGTATTTTTCATGACATTTCAAACGGGAAGAAGCTTTTGGGAGAAATTTCAAGGGAGATTTTCAGAGGGATTCATTGAGGTAAGGTCATTGGTTCCTAAGCACGTTATTACGGTGATTTTTATCGTTGTTAGCATAAAATTTAAGGGAGAAATCAGTGATAAAGTTGGGGGTTAGGGCTTGGTTAATTGGAGAGCTTTGAGTGGTGATTTGAGGGACCATTTTGGGTCCGATTTTGGTACATTTGGTATGATTGAACTTGTGAGACTGTGAGGATTCCGAATTTGTAAATTTTACCCGATTCCGAGACTTAGGCTCGGGGGAGTTTTGGTCATTTTTCCTAATTTCGCGTATTACCATAGAATTAATTAGTGGAATTAGTTACTTGAAGTTATATTTACATTATGCAATTGATTTGAATAGATTTGGGCCATTTGGAGTCGAGTACTCGTGTCAAGAGCGTGGTTTCGGGTTGATTTCTGAGTCGGTTTGAGGTAAGTGGCTTGCCTAACCTTGTGTGGGGGAACTCCCCTTAGGATTTGATGTTGTTGATATATGAAATGCCTTGTACATGAGGTGACGAGTGCGTACGTGTGCTAATTGTTGAAAATCTTGTTTTCATTAAGTAACTATAACTGAGTTTTCTTTCCGTTTATGCTACCTGCAATTTAATCCTACTATTAGCTTAGGGAAGCATGTCTACTTGAATTAATTGACTTACTTGCTCAAACTGCTTTCTTTGAATTCTGTGCATCATGCTAGGTTAGAATTATCTGTTTACTTTGGTATGGAAATTTGGACTGAATTGAATATTCTTCGTATTGATGTTGTGTGTTTACTTTGGGACTATGGGACGGTATCCCAGGAGATCCCCTTGCTTGTTTACTTTGGGACTACGGATTTGTATTTTGGGAGATCCCCCTACACTTTTATATTAGAACTACGGGACTGCACCCGATAGATTCCCCCAGTACTGGGTATTTACATTTGGAACTACGGATCGGTATTCCGGGAGATCCCCGCGCACTATGAGTTGGACTACGGGATGGCACTCGGGAGATCCACTGGATATTTATATTTGGGACTGCAGGAAGGTATCCTGGGAGATCCCCAGTTGTTACCTCTGTGTTGAGCTGTATTCCTTCTGTGATTATTTTGTCTCTATTGTAGTTGTTGTTGTTCTTACTATCATGTGTTACTTATTACTATTTGCACTTAATTGTATTGTCTTATTCTATACTGTTATACCTTGTTTTTCAGATAAACTCAATAGGGCCCTGACTTCCCTCGTCACTACCTAATCGAGGTTAGGCTTGGCACATACTGAGTACTGTTGTGGTGTACTCATACCCTTTCTGCGAATGTTTTTCATGTGCAGATTCAGGTACTTCAACTCATCCCTACTACCCTTGAGGCGAGGTGATTCTCCAGAGACTTCGAGGTATATCTGCCGCGTCCACAGACCGAGGAGTCCCTTTCTATTATCCCTTATAGTATTAGCCCTTATGTATTTACTTTTGTTTAGACATTCTGGATTAGACACTTGTAGTTATTCAACAGCTTGTGATTTCATGAGATTCGGGTTTTGGGAAATGTAGTTTTAGTTTAAGAGTTGTATTGTATATGCCGAGCGGCATCTTAAATGCTTCATTTTGTTATTTCTGCAGTTTTGGCTAGACTTATTCTATTGTTTCTTTTTCCACAAATTATTAGGCTTACCTAGTCGTAGAGACTAGGTGCCGTCACGACAGTTCATGTAGGGTGAACTTGGGTCGTGACAACGCCGCAACAGGTTGTTACTGATTCATGATACTATGACGTTGAGGGCCTGAATGATTTATGCCACGAGATAGCTTGTGATTATAAGAGGCCGAGGGCCTAATTGATTATGCCACGAGATGGCTTGTTATAGAACCTGGGCTGTAGAATCCCCTCCGGAGTCTGTACACCCCTAGTGAGCGCGGGTACCCTAAGTGAGTGATATGAAGTTTTGCCCGAGGGGCTATTCTTGATTAATATTATGCCTGAGGGGCTGTTTACGAGCGATTGTGAGGTAATGCTCGATGGGTTGTATATGAGTGACTGTGAGGTTTGCCTGAGGAGCTATTTATGACTCATGTTTGCCTGAGGGGTTGTTCACGAGTGATGTTCGTTGAGGGGTTGTTCTTGGTTTATGTTTCCCGATGGGCTGTATACGAGTGAGTTTTTCCTGAGGGGATGTTTATGTTTTAATCATTTTTACTCACTGTTTCATCACTTTGTTGGAAACTGTTGAAAGATGTTTTAAATGGTTTTACTGAAATTGGATTTAAATGAGCTGAGTAAATTCAAAACCCTTATATTAAAAGCCTGCTATATTTTACTAAGATTTCATAATATGAACTGTATATGTTTTATTGCTCATCACTGTTGCTCAGACTCTATTTACTAAGTTGGCATACTCACATTACTCCCTACACCTTGTGTGTAGATCCAGGTATTTCTGAACCCGGTAGCGGCTATTGATTACTCAGTGGCAGGTTCTTCGGAGTTAGTAAGGTAGCTGCCTGGGGATCACAACACTGCTTTTCTCCCTCCTTATCCTCCCTTAGTTGTATTCAATTATATCCATGCTATGTTAATCTTGATGTTGTCAGATGGTTGTAGTAGATGCTCATGACTAGTGACACCCCGATATTGGACTTTCTTTCTGCACTGTTGTTTTAATTTAAACTCCTTATGCAGGTTTATTGTTAAATAGCTTTAGTTTTGTCGTAAAAATAAAAATATTGATTGGTTTTGGTAGTGTGTCAGCTTTCCTAGTATCACGTTAGGCACCATCATGATAAGGTTAGTTTTGGGTCATGATAAATTGGTATCAGAGCCTAAGTTACATAGGTCTCACGTGTCATGAGCAGGTTTAGTAGAGTCTCGCGGATCGGTACGGAGACGTATGTACTTATCTTCGAGAGGCTGCAGAACCTTTAGGAAATCCCACATTCTTGAATTCTGCGACATTAATTAGCTTGAATGTAACTCTTGAAATTCCTTCCACGTGTTCGTATACACGCATGAGCACTTGGTATTAGTTGTGCATCGACGACTTGTGATTCCCTAAACGAGAGGCGAGATGTGATTTCTGTGTGTTGATGTTGGGCCAGTCTGGAGGACTTAGGATCGGGCTTTGTCTATAGATTGAGCACTGAGGTGTTGATTGTGTGAGTGTGTGCTTTTGGATTTATATGTTTGGTAATGTCCCTATTAGTGGAATTGATGGATGGATGGCTACATTATGAATATGATGTGACTGCGAGATGTGTTCATATGATTTGGATATGACGAGGAGGGTCTGCTTGAGGGTAGAAAGAACTATTTGGTGCTTGATTTCCATCTTGATTTGATGTATAGCCCCGAGTTATTGGTGTGTTGAAGGATCTTTTCATGTTGTTTAGTTGGGGAATGAAGTAGATTTGATGTCGTGATATGAGATCAGACTCAAGAAGATTAAGTGATTGTGTGATGTTTATGACGGTGGAAGGGTATAAATAGATGTTAGTTTGAGACGAAGCAGGTGGGTTATATCCTGCAGGGTGTCCTGAGGGCGTGTGATCCCTATGCCGTTTTGTAGTGAGTCTTCCTTTACTAATGAATTATATGTGCTGCAGATTGAGTTTGGATCGTGTATTAGAGTTGTCTTGACTATTACGAGGGTAAATGCAAGATTTGCATATGATTTGAAGTACTAGATGGTTTGTGTATGCGGTGAAATCAGGGGAATCTATTTCCCACCATTAAGATCATGTCAGCACCTCGAGGCTATGGGATTATGATCAAGCTCCCTATCTCAAGGATCATCCGCGGCCCTATATAGGCTCAGAGGTTAAGGGATCTGTCCGCGATCCAGAAAAGGTTATGAAGACGGGGGACTCCCGAGGCAAGTGGCTAGAGTCATAGGCACTAGTACCATGTCTAGCCGTCCCTTCCCTGCATCTTTACATTTAATACACCATGTACTATATGGTATTCCCCCTCATATATAAGGGGAGTCCATGCCACTTTGTAAGGGGATGATGTTGCTCTATTTTTCTCCATAAATGCAATAATATATATCTCTCTCTCTCTTTTCTTTCTAGCTTGCTCATTCTCACTGGCCCGAGGCCGCTTTAATATCTATCGTCCTCTTACTCGCTCTTCACTATATTGCTCAATATTGGTCGTAAAGAGACTTTCTTAATCGTATCCTCAATTGTTATCCTATTCCCGGCTGACCCCAATAGCTCGAGCTCGACCCGAACCTAGACCACGAGGTCTCCATCGATCAGCCATGCATCCAAGCAATAGGCCCCTCGGTTTGATTACTACCTCGTTTTAGCCTGCATTTCATCATTAAACTTAAAATTATTAGCATCAACTGTCCTAACAACTAGCTCGGGAATAGATCACATATTTTTAGAATCTCATTTACAAATTCAATTGTTGTTGCCATTTTTACGGTAAATAGTTTGGCGCCCACCGTGGGGCTAAAAATAATAGTGATTATTTTCTTGTTGGTTTCATTGCACAAATAAACATTATCTTTCACACTTTTTCTTGTCCAAGATCCTTTGATTTCAGGTTAAAATGTTCAGCTCGGTAAGCAAAGTTGAGAATGACTACCCCGAAAATCATGACGAAAACGGTGTGGCTGTTCCAGCGGATTGCGCGATGCCATGGACCCCGATAACACATCTGGATCGATTCAAGCGGACGCGGGATTGCAAGGCACGCGACAGGTCGACGAAGCCTCGTGCACTGATGGTAGCATACAACATATCGACCAACAGGAAGCTCAAAAAACCCCGGACCGAGAAGAACAGGAAGTTAGTCTTCATGTTATTTTTGAAATGTTGCAGGCACAACAGTTGGCTATCGCTTAGCTGCAAAGTCACCCAGGAACTCCCAGCACAATAGCGCCGGCAACATCTCCCTATGCCGAGCGAGTACCCGAGAGATCAAGCCACAACAGATCGGTAACTAACACCACCGCAGTAAGGATGCTTGGGGATCTCTTCAAAAGGATTAAGTATGGTTTATGGAAGTTCATACAACAATCGTCTCCCAAGGAAGCGGTCCCGAAACTTGCTTCACAAAAATCCGGAACGCCGAAATACCCTAGGTGCAACAGGACCTTGGATCCCTATGAGCGCACCACCGCTTACGCGTGCTCGTTCAAAGGCAGCGACCTCCAAGATGATGAGTGCGAGTCCATCTCATTGAGGAAGTTCGAGGAAACACTCTCGAAAGAAACCATGACGCACAGCCACAGCCTGGCACCTGGCCTCGCAAACCCGCTTACCATATCAGCAGACCCCTCCGCAGGAGCACACACCGATGTCATCGAAGCAGTGATGAAAGAGCTCGACATACCTAGGGCCATATAAAGAGAGAGTGAAGCGCCACAGGAAGTCGCGTCCCATTCCCTGATAGGACGAATGAGATCGCTCACGATTTCGGATGACTAGACAACCCGGGACTTTGCCTGAAGGTTAAACGAAACATGCCCGATGACTCCAGGACATTTCAAACGAAGCTTGATCAGATACCCAGCCGAGATCTGGTCGGATACCCACACGCGACACCAGCCACGGAGCAGGGCCGTGGACAACCGCCCTGGAACCTCCTCGGGCTCGGTATATCCAAGCAGACTCCTGGGAAAGAAACTAATACCAAACAGGTGGAGGTACCTTCCATGTGCCATGTATGGGAGGAACGGCACAAGATGCAACCTACCTCACAACAATAGGGAAATAGCCCAAAGACAACATCCTCGAGGAATATCCAGTGGAACTAGATTCGACAAGGCACGGCCGGCAGGGGAACCCCGCCCAGCGGAGTATGATTTCAGCATTTCTATACCAAATATTGTGATCACCATAAGCGAAACCAGGAACGCCAAACGACTCAGGCCTACTCGACCAAGACCCCTTCAAAAGAACCACAACCCGACACGGGATCTGCAGAACACGTGCGGCCACAGGGTCGAAAATGACCACCAGCTCAGAAGGACGACAGCCGTGCTACTCAATAAAAATCACCACCAAGTATCATCGAGCGGTCAGACTCGAACCCAGCCCTAAGGGAGGAAAGCAACCGGGAAGAATAAAGCAAACAAGCCGAAACGTATTACCACGATAATGAAGGAGCGGTGACACCCCCCAAGAACTCATGAAATGGAAAGTGAAAATCTTCGTCACCAAGGAAAAACGAGTCCGGGAAAATATTCCACAAGGCACCCTTACATCCAGAGAAAAGGACACTGAGACCTCGCAGCGATCTCACACTGACACATTGGTAACCCTTCCCCTCGTTTAATCCATGTTCAATAAAATGTATGTTCATGGGTTCAGGAGACTCGATCAA
Organism: Nicotiana sylvestris; assembly: GCF_000393655.2. NCBI lineage: Eukaryota > Viridiplantae > Streptophyta > Magnoliopsida > Solanales > Solanaceae > Nicotiana > Nicotiana sylvestris. The sequence continues at coordinate 96,737,817 of NC_091058.1, forward strand.
GCACACCAACAATGTCAGACCAAAGTCAATTGAGCAGTCTGGACCAACGGACCAAGTCGCTTTCGCATCTCGAATCAACCCCGTGCCATCAGGCGACGATCGCCACGAAAACCATTCTCTTGATACAGCCCATCTGAGCTCGGGCTGAGATGCCGAGCTCCGTACCATCAGGGAAGGCATAGGTGTCCTATTCAAACAGCCACCGGCACACCTCCCCGAGATGGAATCAACCCCGCTTTGCCGAAAAGATTAAATCCCACGCAAAGAGAGGGATTAAAATAAGGCGACAAGGGGAAACACGCGACGAGAGAAAATTCCTCACCACATAACACATCGTCGGCATCAATGCCTCTGCCCTCAAAGGGTAAGTAGAACCGCATCTTCGGCCAAGCCTAATTGAACACAGTAGAAGGCTGTATTAGGGCTCGTGCCTCGGAATGGCAGAAACATACCGAACCTCGAAATGTTACCTACACATCTCGCAGTAAGTAAGAACTACTTCACTCCTTCGTTATTTTTTCACTAACCTATACGCAGGCAATCAGCCGGGGCATTCGAAAATTCTAACTCCACTCGGAGATCCAAGGCCTTAGCGGGGCCCGCCATGCTCTCATCCCTCGATCGGGCTTCCAACCCAAAGAGGGTCCCATCAGTAAGATTATTAGCAGAGCGGCATACCCCCAGAGGGGGATCTGACGGGATCGCAGGCCTTTCTTCTACAATCAGATGACATGCAATGACCTTCTCTTAGGGATATCATCCCCCCGGAAGGGCCATAAAACGATAGGCTGAGTTCCGATAGGGAATAGTGTAAATGGATCAAATGATCGGAGGAGTCGTACCCCCGTGGGCCGAGCTCACAACAACGAGACAACATGTATGTACAACATATAGTTATGCCAAGCAATAAAGAGTACCTTTTCGGCATTTTATACTTTTGAAAAGGCGATTTCGGCATACTCGCGACAAGGGCCTCTCCACTGAATGCGTCCTGAGATACTCGGAGACTTAGCATTAGAAATTCAACACCGGCACGACCCCAGGGTCGGAACTCCGGGATTATGAAGCCCCCACAGGGCAACTCCGAGCTCACAAGAAGCGGTCTTCAAGCTTAAACAAACTCGATGACTCGGAGACTGCCATTAATCGCCATACATTGGAAAACCCAAAACTGTAAGACCCCTAGCGGGCAGCCTCGGCGTAACCAGATCTATTCTACATTACACAAAGTGTAAGACCTCAACAGGCATGACAAAGTGTAAGACCTCAACAGGCATGACAACGAGCTCCGACCGTCACTAAACAAAATCGCAGGCCACCTCTTCGAATATACTTCGGAAAGAACCGGTTAAAACAGGCTTCCCTCAAAAGGCAAAAACGAGCTCCGACCATGTCGGGTCCAAATTGCAAAAGCGTCAATCTACTCGACCTACGAGCTATGAACCTTCCGAGGTTCTCAAAACATCACCGACAATGACTTGAAATCGAGGTTCTTCCATAACCGACGACGGGTCAGGAAAAAATATTTCAAAAGACCTTAACGAGCAAAAAACAAAGCCTACTAAAAAGCCCACGGGCAAAAATAGCGTAAGAGCCATTGTCGCCAGCTAAGCAAGCCTCCGGGCCACATATTTAAATGTCTCTACGACCAAACAGCGTAAGAGCTGTTGTCGCCAGCTAAAAAATTGACAACTTGAGGATTAAAATGAGCTCAAATCGTAACCTGATTCGGAGACCATATCCAAAATAGTTAACTATGCAACCTTCCGAGCAACATATTGAAAGGTCTCGACGACCAAAAAGGGTCAATTAAAGCTCAAATCGCAATGTGACTCGGAGACTGGACCCGAAATGGCTAAATTACAATGTGCCTAAGGTCACGGCATAAATGCCACTATAGCCAGCCGAGTGAGACTCCAAGCCACCCATCTGTAAGGTCACTTCGACTCGATACACAAAAGGCCATTGTTTGTCCGTGACCGCATTGTTTGTCGATTTGGAATTCTAGAGTCAATCATTACTGATAATGGCTCCAACCTCAACAGTGACTTGGTGAAAGCTATGTATGAAACTTTCAAGATCAAACACAAGAATTCCACAGCCTATAGGCCTCAGATGAATGGAGTTGTAGAAGCCGCCAACAAGAATATCAAGAAGATATTGAGGAAAATGATAGAGAAGCATAAACAGTGGCATGAGAAGTTATCATTTGCTCTTCTGGGGTATCGCACCACAGTCTGCATATCAAACAGGGCAACCCCCTATATGTTGGTTTACGATACAAAGGTTGTCATTCCCGCTGAAGTGAAAATTCCTTCCCTAATGATCATACAAGAAGCTGAGCTCGATGACGCAGAGTGGGTAAAAGGTCGTTATGAGCAACTAGCCTTTATAGACGGAAAGAGAATGAATGCAGTTTGCCATGGTCAACTCTATCAGAACAGAATATCCAGATCCTTCAACAAAAGAGTCAAGCCAAGACAGTTCACACCGGGGCAGTTGGTGTTAAAGAAAATTTTTCCGCATCAAGATGAAGCCAAAGGGAAGTTCTCTCCCAACTGGCAGGGTCCATACATGGTTCACCGGGTTTTGACAGGAGGATACCTCATACCTGCAAAAATGGACAGAGAAGCCTGTCCAAAGCCGATCAATTCAGATGCAGTCAAGCGTTACTATGTGTAATCTTTATGCTTTCCTTATATGATGTAAATTGAATTACGCCTAACCTAATTTCCGTTTAAGAGGGGATACGTAGGCAGCCCTATGGGTTCGGTCACAATTTAATAAATATTTCATCCCCCCCCCACCCAATTAGAAACTAGGGCAGAATTTTTAAGAGGACCTTCAAAATTTCGAAGTAATTTCAGCCGATCTCCACACGAGCAACAGTCACAAACGTCAACCCATCCAACTGGGGCAGAATTTTGAGGAGGACCCTCAAAATTCCGTAGCAGGGGAGGTTGCAATGTCCTGAACTACGTCATAGTTGTTGGTTCATCTAAAAGCTATTTTTAATTTATGTCATACTTTTACAAAATCATGCATGTTATTATTGAAACTGCTTTGTTTAGCAACTCTACCCCAATAATACAGACGGTATCACCAGATCAAAGCCGAATGAGTCAAGCAAAAGCCAGCGGGGATACGAACTAACCTCCCCTTACAAAACTCATGATTTTTCTTTGGATGCATGCACTAGGATTGTGAAATCATGAGACATACTGTAGAAACATTGTTCAAAATACGATTCTCAGAACTGTTACACTTACTAACATTTTCTATCAACACACACAAGTAATGCTCCGTAGTCATAATGCTCCCACTAATCACAATGCTGTAATCTGCCATCAGCTAAGAAAACTCTATCATCATTTGTTATTTTATTTCTTGCATAAGGCTACCATTCTGCCTTTTGAGACTAAACGCTGTCTCTATCTGCATTTCTGCATAAGGCTACTATTCTGCCTTCTAACTTGCATAAGGCTTCCATTCTGCCTTCTGAGACTAAACGTTGTCTCCATCTGCATTTCTGCATAAGGCTACTATTCTGCCTTCCAATCTGCATAAGGCTACCATTCTGCCTTCCGAGGTTAAGCTCTACTTCCATCTGCATTTCTGTATAAGGCTACCATTCTGCCTTCTGAGACTAAGCGTTGTCTCCATCTGCATTTGCATTGCAAAGGCTACTATTCTGCTGCATAAGGCTACCATTCTGACTTCCGAGGTTAAGCTCTACCACCATCTGCATCTGCATTGCATAAGGCTACTATTCTGCCTTCCAATCTGCATAAGGCTACCATTCTGCCTTCTGAGGTTAAGCTCTACCTCCATCTGAATTTACATTGCATAAGGCTGCTATTTTGCCTTCCAATCTGCATAAGGCTACCATTTTGCCTTCCGAGGTTATGTTCTACCTCCACCTGCATCTGCATTGCATAAGGCTACTATTCTGCCTTCCAATCTGCATAAGGCTACCATTCTACCTTCCAAGGCTAAGCTCTGCCCCCAATTTTCTTTGAAACTAAACGCTATCCCAAACTCTATTATCTTGCTTTTCTTATGGGTTAAGCTCTGCCCTTCAATTCGCAAGACTAAGCTCTGTCTTGTCCGCATCATACTGCATCCTTCATGGGTTGAAATATCGCCAATTCATCCAAAGGCGTCATCGTTCAGAGGCACCATCTTCATAGCCCGAGAACACCATGTCATGGCCTGAGGATCTCTTTCAATCATTTGCATATCATTATTCAAAGGCATCATGGATCGTAGGCACCATCCTCATAGCCCGAGAGCATCATTTCATGGCCTGCGAATCCTTTATCATATGCTTCATGGCCCAGGACATCATGGTCTGAGGACACCATTCCTAACCGTCTAAAGACAACATTCATGGTCCGACGGGAATTTGCATCATGTTTAAATTTATGCACAATATACGCTTGTATTATTTCTAATTGTTGGTAAACTAGCGAGAAACGGCCATCCCGACAGGAGCAATCCCGCTCCAGTTCCCGCAGCCTTATCAAACCTAACCATTCCCGTAAACTGTCCACTAACCCAGCCCTAGATGTTGCGTTCGTTCTTGAAACCCTTCATCGGTATACTCCGCCGATAGATCCCGAACTACATACGGCCCGATTCTTGTGAAACCAGGGATATGTAGGCAGCTCAGAAGCCAGGGTGCGGCCTAACCTCTTCAAAATCATTTCGCTCGGTCAAAATTGGCCATCTTATCTTTACCCAACAACTCTTTCATCCTTCCCGGGTAAAGAGGGGCAGCTATTGATACCCAATTTTTCCCTATATATTTTAAATATGCAAAATACCTACAAAATAGCATATATATGCATACATAAGCATATCCAAGGTTTTAATTATTTTTCTGTAATTTTAAAAAATTTTGAATTGATCTATTTTCCCCCTTTTTATACATAAAATCCCCAATAATTATTTCCAAAATTATTATTTTGATAATTACTCTATTGGATTTCTATATTTATGCCAAAATATGGCTAATCTAATTTCTACATATTTTTATAATTACATTTAGTATTTTTAAAGCTAAATTGCACATAATTGCAATATTAGCCCTTTTAAGGTTTAATTAGGTTTTATATGCATAAAATTGGATATTATATTTTTAAATCACTAATTATGTATTTTAAATCATTTTAACATTTTTAAAATTATTTTTAGAAATTATCTACTATTTTCTATAAATTAAATGGAGAAAAATGGCTATTTAACTTATAGCCAAATTTGGCTTTCAAATCTAGCCAAAATCAAATGACCCCCAACCCAATTAAAAGAAAACCCACCGGATCCAAGCCCAAACCTAAGCCATACCCGACCCACCTACCCCATTCAATCTGGACCGTTGATCTGAACCTATTTCCCCTTCCTAAATTAAACCCAAACGACCCCCTCCAAACCCTCTCATTCTTCACTCAACCGACTCTCATCTCTCTCTCTCTATCTATGGTTCTCTCTAGAACCTTCTCCCCTCCCCTCCTCTCCGATGAACTTCATCCACTTTCTCCGACCATCTCCTTGCCTGAATCCATGGTGGTCTTACCACCTACCAGCCTTATGGCTCCCTCTTGAACATGTGCCATCGTTTGAGTCTTTCAAGTGAGCCAGAGGTGGTTCACTCACCTCCCATGGTTTCCCATGCCATTTTTCGGCCATCCATGGCCGTTCGAGTAAGATCTGTGACATTTTCGGCTAAACCGGTATCGTTTCAAGGTTTTCTCACCTTCTCTAGGTTCTCTGAAACCCTAACTTTAAAGATTTTTCGACTTTCTTTAAGATTTTTCTTAGATCTATATATATTATGAACCTCTTGGTGTTTTTCTCAAAGGTTACTCGATTTTTTCAAAGTGACTCTCTGTCTTCAAGATTAGGGTTTCTTAACTTTCTTTAAAAGATGTCTCCTCTGATTTTCAGTATTGTTGTATGATTTTACTATGTTTAAATGGTTCATTTATGTTTTCTTCTACCTGATTCATCACGATGAAAACCCTATTTTATTTTGGTTTTGTCTGGGGTTCTGGAATTGTCTTTGTCTATTTAGTTTGTATGTATACCTGTTTCGATTGAGTTCTTTATGGTTAGATCATTTTCTTTGTTTATCTTGACTGATTCTGAGTTTTTACCGCTTTTTAACTCAACTCTGTTAAGATCCTAATTTCTTAAAGATTTCTTCACTTGTTACTATGAGTTTTAAATATTCTCTTTACTTGTTTCTGTGTGTTGGCCTGATCTTCTTTACCTGTTAGGTTGGTTTTTCACTCTGGTTCTATGTGTTTGCCATGACTACTTGACTTTGTTGATTACCATGCTTCGAGTAGTCCTTAGCCTACTCATGTCACTTCTGTATGTTTGTGTTCATTTAGTTTGCTTCTTTTTATCAACATGTTTGACCTTGCATATCTGATACGCATGTTCATTCTTCTATATTTATATGTCGAATTGCAGAATCATGACTCCCTTTTGATTGATCCTGATTTCCATAAGTTATGGTTTGATTGTAAGGTTCTCTTATAGACCCCTAAAAAATTCTCGTTTGTTTAAGTTGATTGATTCCATTCCCTTATTTACTGTGGCGCATCATTCTTGCTTAATCCTTTCCTCAAATCATTGTATTCTGTACTTAGACTCAATCACATACTCTATACTTTTACTACTCCTTATATGGTAAAAACCGATCTTTCTTAACTGATTTTCTTTCCTTAAGTTGTCCCTGTTAGTATATGTTAAGCTGTAATTCCTTGTTTAGTATTAATTGGATTCTGATTGTGATTATTTCCATATTTGTGCTAAACCTTTACTTGTTACCTTTTTTTTACCTACTCTCAAAGCTATAAATACCCTAAGTCTCTCATTAACAAGACACGAATGATAGTTCAGAACACACACATACACACTCAAACTCTCTCGTCTTTCTCTACTACTTGTGCTACTGCTTTGTCTAGCTGGCTGAAAGCCAAGGCTAGACTGTGGAACAATACTTGCTTTACTTTTCTGCACTTTGGTTCCTTAACTGGTATGTTCCTAGTCCAATTCTGAAACTCAACTCTATGTGCTCCATTGTTTGTCAATCCCTGTCTCTTTCTGCATTAATTTAATGGCACATGTTGTTTAATTACACTTCTTGTTCATTGCTTTACTCAGCATTTTTAAGTTCTGCCCTCTCTTGTTCAAATGTAATCAGCATGTCTATGTGATTTCCTATTCTAGTATGTCCCCCAATGTACTTGGTTAATGCTAAGTCATGACTAGTTATATGTAATAGACCCATGCATGATTACTCCCATACCATGTCCGTATGCCTCGTTACAATTCTAATTTCAAGCATGATTCCTTTGTTAACTCTTTGAAGTAGTTGTTTGTGTTCTGAAGACTAATCAGTCCCTACTTGTTATTTGTATTTGCTGGTCTATATGCATCTCTTCGCAACCATGATTATATGTTTCTGATTTGGGCCCTCTATGTCCCCAACCCCTACTTCCCCTGTTTGTAACTCTGAAGTTGCACTACTCTTTGAACTTATTATGTATGTGTTGTTGTTGCTCCTGTCCCTTTCTCCTTTCAAAATTGTTTTTCCAAGCAATTCTCTGTTGTTGTTGCAAACTTATTTCAAACTAATCATTTTCAAAAAAAAAACTATTTTCAACTCAACTCTTTTAGATCTATGTCAAGCATTCTCACACATACTCCTAGACTACTAGGTTCTGTCCCTTTTGTGTGAGTCTTGCCTTGGGACCCTTGATCTCCCTCTGAACTTGGACACAAGAAATATGGCCTTTTCTACACTGCACTAAACTCTGTCTTGGCTATGAAATCTGGGTGTGAGCACTGCCTGGGATCCCTTGAGATCCTTAGGGAACTCTAACACACCCAGATATGAGAAAGGCTATGGAACAACATTGGCATTTGATGTGTTTTATTACATAACTCATAGAGGAAGTCCTAATCAGGCTTCCTATAGTATAACTTCTTATTTTTCATTTCTACTTGTGTAATTCACTCATATGGTCTGTAATAATTTGTAAATAAGTATTGGGTGGCTAGTGAAAAGGGATGGGGCAAATATGCATGCTATAGTTGTTAAAGGGTAGAAAATATGTTATTAGGTTTATGTTCCTAATTGCACAATAGAAATCATGCTTAGGGTTCATACATGCATTAGAAATCATGCCCTTAAGTCTCATGTGTATTGCTTCAGCATGTGCACCCTTACAAAATCATGTGTTAAAATCTGCTAATAATTAGCACTTTACTATTATCTGCAATCTTGCTGTATGCATTTAGAAATCCTGCTTTTAGGAAATTTTGCAATCCTACCATATGCATTTGGAAATCCTGCTCTAGGAATTCTGCATCATGAGTTTTATATATACAGCTTAGATACCATATTTTAGGATCTTATTTGCACTTGTATTCACACTTAGTGTAAATTGCTGATTATAAAAGAGGTAAAAACGGCTTCACACTTGATTATCCTGTTTAAATTAACTGGTAATAATCTCTGCATTTGACTGGAATAGCATGATCTTAGGGTAAAACAATTTCCAAACCGTCTTTTAATTCTGAATAACTATTGCATATTGATTTACGCCTAGGCAAGCCTTAGGTAATAACTTAAATAAAAGTAGGGCCGCCTTTGTTTGATTACCAGCTTTTAAAATCAGTAGGCAAACCTGATTCGGACTTCTTTTTAGAGTCATGTAATAAATCTGGTTCTATTGATATCACTTAGATACCATGCTTTAGAATTCAAATATGGACCTTAATTGTGTATGAGTCATGTTGTCTATGTGCATTATTTGTGGAGGTATATCTGAGCCTTCTACTTGTTTCTATATTTTCCCCCTTTAAATGTAGTCCTACGTGTTTTATATGTCGCCTTACTATTTTGCCCTTTAAACCAGAGGGTCTGCCTAGAACCTCCTTATTATAGGATAGGAGTCCTAAATTCCTCCAGGACTGATAGGAAGGGACGGGTAACAGCATGCAATAGGGGTCAAGACCAACCCTCGCTTTAATCACCTTCACGGGGCGGGAAAGGGTAGATATGGATATGATGATCGGTGCGTTAATACCACGTGTAGCCCCTCTCTGAGGAGTGTCATACCGGGTATTGCATTGACGTGATCCATATAATAAATAAACCTAGGACACCCCTCTTTACATTCATAAGCCTGCTTAGATTGTAATTCTTTTTAAAATTTCGCTTTTCACTAATCGTTTTCAAACACCTGTATATTTATATTTAAATCCCTTACTATTTGAGCCATACTTGTTTGCTATTTGTACAAATTCACAAAAACTATTTGTCCAGGAACCACGCTAGTGGATCCTGAGGGGTGCCTAACACCTTCCCCTTAGGATAATTTCAAGACTTTACCCTATCTCTAGTTACCAAACGTAGTTATAAATAAACCCTATAGGTGCCCTAACGCACCTTAAAATTGTTAGGTGGCAAATCTACAAAATTGCAAAACCTCTTTCCCAAAAGGAAAGAGTTGTCCCATACCCAAAATGTCATAAACCTGATTTTTGCGAAGGGAAAAAGGGGGCGCGACATGTGGCACAGAAGAATTTTAGAAGTATTCCTTGTAGCGTGACTATGTAATTGGAGAAGTGTGGTCATTCAGGCAGTGGAGTTGAGATCAGAGGTGGTGATTCATATGTTCTATGGATTTGGAGACTGGGAGTTCTCGTGAGTAGATTGTTTCGTGGTTGTGGACCGTAAAAAGTAGCCAAGGTTCGTCAGAGGTTAGTATGTATTGTGATTCAGTCATTGTATACTTTTGGAGGGTTATTTATCTATCGTAGGGACCAGAGCTGATTTGGGGTTCATTGGTAGGCCCAACATGGAGGTATGTTCTATATCGGGTCGGATTTGTTGACTCCGAACTGCTATTATTGAGGGATGTTCCATTCGATTGTTGTTGAGCTTATTCGTGTTCTAGAGTGATCTATGAGCTACTTGTCTATGTTATGAGGGGTTATGATTTGTTGGTTATATGCACATATGGTGTGGTTCTATTGGGGTCTTATAATGGAATTTGAGCGGGAAGAGTATTGGGTATTACTTGGTGGATGGCATATTGGTTATACTCTTTCGGCTTCATGTGGTGTTATGTCATTTGCTTCTCCGTAGTTATGGTAATGCACTTTGAGCACTTGATGTCGTTGTGCGTGGTTATTGATTTTGAGTAAGGTGGCTTGAGGTATATGCCATGGATTAGTGTTTGGATGGGGCACACATTACAGCGAAATTATGTTGAGGTATGAACCTTTGTGTTAGATTCGTGTAATGGTCCTACGGGGTGTGATGAATTTTTAGTATTTTGTTGTGGCAGTACTGTTAAGCTTGCGGGATAGTCCTCTCGTTTGAGTCATTTTTTTCATGATTTGAGTACATTTGGGATGTTGCTATTGGGTGCACGAGTTGACAGGTTATGGCTTTGGATTGTATTGATGTGTCATGTCAACAGAGTGGTCGTGTTGGACGAGATGAGGTCATTGGACCTAGAATGAATACTATCAGAATTGGTTACAGCATGGTTGGAAGGATAATATCGGAAGTCGACTTAGAAATCTATTATAGTTTCTATCGGAGAAGAGGGAGCTCCATGACTTGTTGATCTGACGAATGGTTATGAGTTTTTGTGTGTTTCTTTCATCATTGGCAGTATATGAAAGTGTTAGAATAAGGCTTTGTTTGTTAAGAGGTGTATTACCGGTATTGGATTGTTTTGAGCAGCTACTGTGATTAGGAGTTATCGCCATGAGTGTTTGAGTTATGTGGTATATCATGTGATTACATCTTGGGTTACGGATATGGTTTGATACAACTTGTTCGGACTTATACAGTGTGTAGATGCGAGGTTTTGATCTTATAGAAAATTTTGGATGTTAGAAATTGGGCCCTAAGACTTATGGACTAGGTTGGATTAAGAAATTTTAGTCATGTTGCGTTATCAAACCTATATAGGATAGGGTGACGTGGGATCACCCCCAGGTATGTGCATAGTGAGATTATACAACGAGTTGATGGCTTTTGGAATAACTATGGGCACATTCGAGGACGAACGTATGTTTAAGTGGGAGAGGATGTAACGACCCGATCGGTCATTTTGATTGCTTGGTTGTTTGAGGGCATGAATAGCTCCGTAGGAAGTATTATGACTTATGTGAATCGTCAGTTTTGGTTTTCAGTTTACTCGGAATTGATTTGAAAGAATGATTCTCAGCTAGAAGCTTTAAATTTGAAAGGTTTGACCAAGTTTTGACTTTTAAGAATTTGACCTTGGATTGGATTTCTAATGGTTCTGTTAGCTCCATTGGGTAATTTTTGACTTAGGAGCGCGTCTGAATTGTGATTTGGAGGTCCGTAGTAGAATTTGGCTTGAAATAGCCAAAGTTGGAATTTTGAAAAGATTGACTGGGAGTGAACTTTTTGATATTGAGGTCGAATTCCGATTCCGGAAGTTGGAGCAGGTCCATAATGGCAAATGTGACTTACATGCAAAATTTGAGGTCAATCGGACATGATTTGATAGGTTTCAGCATCGGTTGTGGATGTTTGAAGTTTCAAGTTCATTAATTCGAATTGAGGTGTGATTCGTCGTTTCGGTGTCGTTATGTGTGTTTTGAGGCCTCAAGTAGGTTCGTGTTATGATATAAGACTTGTTGGTATGTTCGAGCAAGGTCCCGAGGGGCTTGAGTGAGTTTCGGATAGGTTTGAGTTGTGTTGCGCTCGTTTTATTTTATGTTTCGACGTCGTTTTTCAAGTATAAATGGTACTACATTAAGCAAATGAGCTTTGATTTCTATTTTTATTGAAACATTAGATCCGTATCGTAATAACAGAGTCATAACAAAAAGAATCGTCGAATTTGGACATCGTATGAGGATTTTATGGTCATTTTACTAAGAATTGGGTTGCTAGATTTTTCAGATTAATTACGGAATTGCCACTGAATTCGTATTTAAAAATCTACACAATTTTCAAATATTGAAACCAACATATCTTCTTCAATATAAAGTCAAATGGAGTAATTCAAGAGCCTAACTTCACTAAAATTTCACAAGGAATCCATTGGAGGCATCAAAAGAGAGTTTCGGGATCGTTTGGCATGAGAATCGAGGCAGAATAGCTGGCAAAAAATATATAAAACAAGGGTTTGGTCACTTGATCATATTTTGAGTTAGGGAGCTCGGATTTGGGTGATTTTGGAGGCGATTTTCACCATATATATTGGGTTTTGAGCTGTTCGGAGGTCGGAACGCACGAGATGGCATTTCTCGGTATTAGAATTGGCTTGTTTGAGGTAAGTAATGATTGTAAATCAAGTCTTGAGGGTATGAAACCGCGGATTTCACATTGATTCACTACTTTGAGGTGACGCACACACTAGATGAAGAGCGTGGGGGCGTGCACCGTTAGGGATTGTGACTTGGTCCATCCCGTATTACTATTAAGTCGCATATTTGATTAAAAACTATTTGATATTATTGTGTTTTGGGAAGTATTACTATGTTTTGGACTGGATGTCATATTTGGGCCTCGTGCCAACTGTTTGGACCCTTAGGGACTTTTTACTACTATTCCTCGCTGTTTTGACTTAATATCTGTAGTCAGTCATGCTGTATTTTACTGATTTCATAACTCAGTCATATTTACTCCATTTTGATACTTTAAATGATATTTTGGGTTGAGCGCCCTTTTTTTTACTATTAGCCCGAGTGGCTTAAGAGGTTTTCTGACTAAGTGAGGCCTAGGGTCTGTGTTGTGAGGATATTATGGGATCGAGTTGCATGCCGCAGCAGGTTGTTACTGATTCATGATATTATGAGGCTGAGGGCCTGATTGATTTATGCCACGAGGTGGCTTGTGATTATGTGAGGCCGAGGGCCTAATTGATTATGCCACGAGATGGCTTGTTATAGCGCTTGGGCTGTAGGAGCATCTCTGGAGTCTGTACACCCCAGTGAGCATAGGTACCCTGAGTGAGTGATATGATGTTTTGCCTGAGGGGCTGTTCTTGATTCATATTGTGCCTGAGGGGCTGTTTACGAGCAATTGTGAGGTAATGCCCGAGAGGCTGTATATGAGTGACTATGAGGTTTGCCCGAGGGACTGTTTATGACTCATGTTTGCTCGTGGGGTTGTTCACGAGTTATGTTCGCCAAGGGGCTGTTCTTACTTTATGTTGCCCGAGGGGTTGTATACGAGTGAGTATTGCTTGAGGGGCTGTTTATGTTTTTATCATTTTTACTCACTGTTTCATCACTTCGTTGAAAACTATTAAAAGATGTTTTAAATGGTTTTACTTAAACTGGATTTAAAAGAGCTGAGTTGATTCAAAACCCTAATTTTAAAAACCTGATGTATTTTAATAAGATTTCATGATATGAACTATATATGTTTTATTGCTCGTCACTATTGCTCAGTCTCTATTTACTTTTATTACTTATTGAGTTGGTGTACTCACATTACTCCCTGCACCTTGTGTGCAGATCCAGGTATTTTTGAACCCGGTAGCGGGGGTTGATTACTCAGTGGCAGGTCCATCGGAGTTAGTAAGGTAGTTGTCTGGCGATCGCAACCCTGCTTTTCTCTCTTCTTATCCTCCCTTAGTTGTATTCACTAATTTCTATGCTATGTTAGTCTTGATGTTGTCAAACGGTTGTAGTAGATGCTCATGACTAGTGACACCCCGATGTCGGGCTTTCTTTCCGCACTGTTATTTTGGTTTAAACTCCTTATGCAGGTTTATGCACTGTTGGTTTTGTCTTAAAAATAAAAATATTGATTGGTTTTGGTAGTGTGTCGGCTTGCCTAGTACCACGTTATGCACCATCACGACAAGGTTAGTTTTGGGTCGTGACAAATATGGAAATTTTCAAAACATAGAAACCGTAGATCTTGAATTCTAGTTTCCAGAAAGATAAACCATTCATTATTTAGACATTCGTATAGAAAGTTACGATCGATTGACTGAAGACTGGTACTGCAGATTTTGGCTACAACAATGTGTATCGCCAGAAATTTTTGTTGCACATGGCTGACTTTGGAAACTTATATCTCGCAATATACAAGGAATTGGGAGATGAGCAAAACATGAAAGTAATAGTCCTTGGTGTCTATTTTTCAGAAAGCTAAAGCATTCATCATTTGGACATTTGTACACAAAGATATGATCAATTTACTGAAGACTGGTAATGCTGTTTTTCAGGGCTGACGCAAATCGCAAATGTCAAATGCGACTTGCCTGGACAGAGTCTTAATACGAGGGTTTCGGCCATTTTTACCATATGAATTTGGTTAAGTGTTCTATATCCAAAAGTTATTATACTTTATGATTCCATGGTTGTTTTCACCAATTATTAGTGAAAACAATTGGAAGAAATTGGAGAAATTTGTAAAACTTTTCAAAAATAAAAATTTAAGATTTAGAGGTCGATCCATTATCAGAATTTGATAAAATTGGTATGGTTGAACTCGCATCGAAATGGATGTTCATATTTCGTAAAATTCTATCGGGTTCCGAGAGGCGGGCCCGCGTTGACTTTTGGTTGTCTTTTTAATGTGAAATTTTAAGTCGGCATTTTATTATCTGAAATTATTTTTGATGAATTTTAATGAAGTTATACAATTAATTTGGACAGATTTGAGTTGTCCTGAGGTCAATTCAAGCCAGAAGGCTATTTTGGAATATCGACCTAACTCCGTAAAGGTAAGTATCTTGTTTAACCTTGAGTTGGGGAATTATTCCTCAGGCATTGAGTATTATGTGACATTTGTGAAATGTGAAAAGCCGTGTATGCAAGTTGACGAGCACATACTCGGGCTTATATGTGTAAAACTTATTGGTTTAAAGTCTTAAGCATTTGTACGTATTAAACAGAATAATTGTGGGCATTTATTTAATCCTCTATTTGCCATGCCTCAAATCCTTATTTGTCGAATTTGTTTTTATATGATAAATTGGTGTGATTGCTACTTGAATTTTTATGTGAATTCTCTGTGCCTGTTGATCGATATTCCCCGAAAATAATTATATTATGAACAGAAATTTTGATTTAAGAAGGTGTTGTCCTATGTTGAGTTACTTTTCTGTCCTTGTAGTTGTTTTTGAGGTTTTATATACGTTGGGTGGAGCCTTGGGCTAATTGCTGTGGAATTAATTGATTTTGTCATATATTTCGAATTGGTTGTGGTCTATGGGCAATTTGTAACATGTTGTAATAGTTGAGCACTTGATATGCAATTTATGATGTGTTGTGATATGTGAGCACTTGAGGTGCAAGTTGTATTATGCTGTGATATTTACTTATGGGACTACGAGGCGGTACCTCAGGAGCTCCCCTGTCTTGCATATTTACTTTTGGGACTACGGGGCGGTATCTCGGGAGCGCCCCTATTGTTTACTCTTGTTGTATTGTATTGGCTTTGCGTACGACAGTCTGAGGATTCATATTTTTGGTTTGTACTTGTTTCGATTAATGAGTTGTTTTCAATAAAAGAAATTACTATTATATTTTAATTTAATAAGTTTTCCATCCAAATCAGTAGTTGATCGGATGCTTTATTTTAATTAAAATATTATTTTCTTCACTCAAACTATTTCAAAAATAAACTCATTTCTTTGTTGAATTCTTACTTGATTTATAAATTGTAACCTTACTTTATTGAAAATAAATTGATCGTGCGGATTTTATATATTGATATTTTGGTACGTGAGTTGTCCTTGCGGTTATGATAGAAATATGGGTACGAGGTGCCATGAAAATATGAAAGTGGGCTGAGACCCGTATTATTTATGATTATAACTGAGGTGTCACAGGATGACTTTTATTTGAAAGAATTATATTCAAAATATTGTTTGAAATGATTATATTCGAAAGATATTTATTTGAAAGAATTATATTTGAAAGATACTTATTTGAAGGAAGTATATTCGAAATATATTTATTGGAAAGGATTATAATCTAAAGATTTTTATTTAAAAAACTTATAGATGAAAGATGTATATTTTGTAGGACTTGATCATTTGGTTGTACTTGTGTTCATTATTGTTTGAGCAATATTTATGACGTTCTTGCTACCTTGCTATTTATATCACCGGTTGATTATTGTTGTTATCATTGCTATTAGTTTTCTATTATTTTTATATGCTATATTGCACCGGTTATTAGACTAGTGAGTGACTTGACTGTACCTCGTCACTACTCCACTGAGATTAGTCTTGATACTTACTGGGTACCGACTGTGGTGTACTCATACTACACTTCTATACATTTTTGTGCAGAGCCAGGTATTGGAGATATCAGACTCGAACAGAGTTAGAGTGTGATCGTAAGGATTCAAGGTAGAGCTGCTTGGTTGTCGCAGTCCCTTGGAGTCTTTCTATTTTATTGTATTGATAATTCTTATTCGAATAGCATTGTGTATTTGATCCTCGAGGTTATTTCATGTATTCAGTTAGAGTTCCTGACTCTGTAGTACCAGTCTTGGGAGGTTGTTTGAATATTTCCGTTGTTGGTTTTGATTATCTATTTTCTTTTAAAATGGCTTGAATTGTTATTATAATTGGCTTACTTAGTGTTGATACCTAATTTGCCCTCATATTTTTAATATATATATATATATATATATATATGTGTGTGTGTGTGTGTGTGTGTGTGTGTGTGTGTGCGCGCGCGCTTGCTTGCTTGCTTGCTTGCTTTCAAAACATCAATTTTGCATCATTATTTAGTTTACAAATCTATACAATAATTTTCTATAATTTTTTATATTTTTTAGAGCTTTTAAATTGATTTTCCTACATTTAAATTACTTGAATAATTATTAATTACTCCTTCAAATTATTTTGTGATGACTTAGTTACCTAAAATTATTATTTGCACCTATATTATATGTTTCAAATATTTTACTTCATTTCATATAATTACATTAACATCTTTAAAAGCTATTTGCACAATTTTGCAAGAAATAACCTATATTCATACACAAATGCTTTTTATTTATATTATTTGTGCCAAAATAGTATTTATATTTTTGTAATGCCAAATCATTATTTTTAATCATTTTAGTGCATAAAAATATTTTTTACTCATTTACTAATTATTTTATAGATTATTTTTGCTAAATTATGTATGCTTAAAGGCTGGCCCAATTTTAAATTAATTTTCGGACCAAAAATGGCCCAATACTTTAGCCCAAAACCCCCAGCCCAAAAGTCAAACGACTTCTTTATAAAATCCAGTCGGTACCCGTTTCAATCGACCCGCCCCATTCATTTTAAATCCCAACCGTTGATCTTTCAAGATCAACGGTCCTCGTTCGTCCCCCCACTTTTAATTACTTCCCCACCTAAACCCTAGAAACCCATTTTGTCTCTTTACATCCGCCTTCACACTCTCTCTTCTCCTCTCCATAGAAACCCTAGCTGCCTCCCCTTAATTCCCTCTCTTAATCCTACTAATAATGGGATTCGACCTCTGTTTGCTTACCATATATGGATCTTTTGGGTACTGGTTACGCAATTTTGGTATGACTTAGGTATTTGCCTAATTTTTTCAAATACCACATCTATATCGGACGACTCGACTCAATCTTGAAGATTTGGATGATATCCCATCCATATACGCAAGATGAACTGGATTCTTCATACCAGTTGACAGATTTTGAGTTTAAAACCCTAACTAAGATTGGGAGTTTGATACTTTTCCTTTTATGTTACTCTACTAACTTGCACACAAGATTTTCCCTTTTTCTTCGTCCATGTTTACTTGATTTCTTTCCTTATCTATGTTTAGTCAGTTATTTTCCTTGTTTGTTCATCCAATTTTACTACTATATAAACCCCTCTCCATTCCCCTTTGAGATAGACTTGAATCGATATAATCTCACAAAAAAATTGAAGCTTTGTTCTACTTCATTATCTCGTTCTGTACTTTGTTTTGGCCGGCTGAAAGCCAAGGACACTGAGATTTTATTGTTCGAACTTTCTCTTGGTGCGAGCATTGTCCGGGGTTCTTTTGAAGCTCTTGAGAACTTTGATGCATTGAGGTTCTGGGTTCTTATGAATCTTTTGTTTCTTTATTGTTGTCCGTTTAACTGGTAAGCCACTTGACTTTTGCAAACTCATCCTTATGTGTCCTTGATTTACATGTGCTCTTACCTCTGAAATCCGTGGCTTAATATGTTTCTGGGTTACTTTTATGCACGACTCTGTTAGCTTTGCTTTGTTTTAAGTCTCTTTAGCATTTAACTTCTCCTAATACTGCTAGTTCTGAGATTGTCTAAGTTTAACTAGGATAATCTGACTCTCCTAAGCTCGTTTAACTAGTATATTTGTGCCTGAATGTTCATAAATACGCTTACTTGCTTTGTACTGGATCTTTGTAATGAATGCTTCACACTTGTGTTAGAACTTTCTATGTTAATTATGACATGTTTCTCTGCTATTTTGTCACTCAGCATGCTCACTTGATCTCATACCCCTTTAGTGATTGTTTGAGGTTTTAGAACAGCCATCTCAATTTTCTTGAACTGCTTCATGATATTAGGATGAATCTCTAACATAATCTGGACCTTCTTTAGTTAATTTGTCTACTGTGTCAATGCTAGAATAACTACGTATGCTATTTGACATGAGTTTACTTTCCACTCTATTCTAAATCTTTGTAATGTTTGTCTTGCATATATAATGTGTTTAATATGTGATAAGACCTTTTCTATCAACTATGATTTTCTTTCCCTGCTAATATGTCCCTCGGTATGTCTTTGGCTTACCTAATTCCTTGTTCCTTTAGTGATAACTTGGCTTGTTATAATGTGTGCTCCCTATCATGTCTCAATGCAGTCTTGCTTACTGATAAGAGCTAACATTTCTGTCTTATGACACTAGGATGCATACTTAGCATAATTTGGACATTTTAGGTCTAAACTTATTTAGTATTGTGTACCTGTGAATGATAACTTCTATCAATTTTGCAAATCGTTTCTTCCCGAACTCTTTCAATATGTAGTTATTATGTGTTACTTTGTTAAGTGTTGAAATCTTGTTGAACCTGCTTCTAAGTCCTGTGATCTGCTTGATTAGCTGCTCTATATGCTCAACTTGGCTATATCTACTTTAGGTTATAAGTGTATCCCCCCCAACTTCTGTCCCTCAACCATTGTCCACCCTCCGTCATTTGTTACTTATGCTGTTATGAACTTTTCATTCTTAGCCGGCTAAAAGCCAAGGCTACTAAGGCTCTTATTACTGACCTCCCTAGTGTGAGCACTTTCTTCCTATTATGTTCTGGTTGGTTTGAGTGATGCAACGCTTAGCAATATGGTTGTATGATTTGGTTTTGAGCTCTTCTATGGATTATGGGTTGTGTTGATGAATATGGATCCTTGTTGGAAGTTTGGATATGCTGCATAAGAATTGTTGAAGGCCCAGACAGTGCTGGGTATTTCTTTTGGGCATGTTGTGGGTCTGATGTCATTAGTTGTACCATATTTGTAATTAATTTATTATTGAGCTTGTAATAATTGTAATAAAAAATTGGGGTGTTAGTAAAAATGAGAAACGGGTATACTTAATGCTTGGGATAGACAACATGCCTATAGGATCCAGTAATTTACTTACTATTCCATCACTATGTGCACCATAGAAATCATGTTTCTAGGGGAAGCACGCGCACATACACACACATTGTCTGCTAGCAAACATTAATTCAAATGTTGTAATTATTCTTATTGCTACGTGTTACTAGAAATCATGCATATAGGATTTTGATCACTTCATTTGCTACTGTATTGCACTGATCACTAGAAATTATGCATATAGGATTTTGATCACTTTGTTTGCTACTCTATCGCACTGTTCACTAGAGATCATGTTTATAGGACTAAGTACAACAATAAAATGAGTTCCAAGTGCTAATCGTTTGAGATCCTGTCTATAGGATACCACTATTCGCCTTAATAATTGTTAATGTTACACTTCTCAATATTGTCTATTGTTCACTTGGGCCACTATCAGCAAGCATAAGTAATTCTGGGCTCCTCTGAATGGTCTTCATTATTCCTTACTGCGCAAGTCACCTAGACACAACATGTTTAATAACTGGATACCTGTAATCTCAATAATCAGTGTGTATATCTATGAGCAGCGCCTGGCCTCTGAAACCACTTATATGCTTTGATGCCTTGTCACATAGAAATCATGTCTATAGGGCTTAAGGTTCTTAATTCTAAATTGCCTAACTTGAAAACTTATCTTACGTGCATTTGTCGCTTAAGTGTGGATGCAAGCGTGAGCCCTTAACAGCCCATATTTGAAGTCCAATGTATTTTTTGTATGTCACTTAGTTTTGACATTTCTGAGCAGCCTAAGTAAGGTCTAGAACCACCCAAATAGAGGTCAAATACCTCCTAGACCATGGTATGGGACGGGTAGTGCACGCATAGAGCACGACTTAGAATTGAATTAGAACGCTTCTAGGTAAAGACCTTCAACATAGTAATCGGGTAGCAGGAAATGATAGTCTGTGCCCGCTGAATGATATGAGTAACTCCCTACCCCAAGGGAGTTGCGAAGTATTATTCATATTGCACGGGGTGATCCTTTAGGCTAAAAAACTTAGGACCCCTCCCTTCCCCCTCTTTATACGTTGTTATTAGATCTAAATAGTTGTACCCCTATATTCATACTAAGATCTATATTAATTACATTGTAATAAAGTTCTTTGACTTCCGAATTCCCTTTGTTTATTTGATCACCTAGACTAACCGTAATCCACATAATCTTAAGTTCGGTCGGGACCTACAGTTGTGGACCTCAGAGAGTGCTTAACAACTTCTCTTTGAGCTAATTTGAGCCCTTACCCGATCTTTGGTGGCATAGACTAGTCAAATAGAGTTATCTGCATAAAGTGCCAGACTAGGGATGTCGGTGAAGAACTAACAATTCTAAGGACCTTGGTGATGGCTCTTTATGATCAATGATGAGTAATAAATGAAGAACAACCAATAAAACACAATAAATGTAAGCAATAAAATCAAGGAAGCGACGGTAGAAATTGTTTAAGTTGAAGAGCAGAGAATGTTCTTGTTCTTGTATTCAATATCTTGTGTGCAAGAAATAACAAGGGTCCCCTTTATATAGGAGTGGGAATCCCAACATGGTATATGTATGATTATTACAAAGAAACGTAGCTGGTACAGCAACTTAATGGTCCGGTATGGACTTTGTACTATTCTTGCAGGCGTTGTCAGCTTTGACCACGTACCTTGGGAATTTCCCGCTTGTCCATGATATCCCCTAATTTGACTGACCCTAGATCGAGCATAGGGAACCCTTGGGGTCGAACCTCGAGCAGTGCCTCGAGCCTTCTGGAGACGGGCTATGGAATGTCATAATGATCATAAAATTGGACTCTCCGATTTTAGCCGTATACAGATAGTCCCCGCATTTCTTAGAGTGAAAATAATAAGAAACGGTCTTGACTTCTTGCATCTTCGATACTTCCATCATGACGTCAATTATGCTATATCAATCAATTGATGTGACTGAAAAGGTGTCTAAAGGTTGCGTCCTCACAGCCCTTGAAAAAGACTTTGAATTGATTATAGCGGTTGGCGATCTTTTGACCTGCTCCAATGTACATGATTAGCCTCTATAAATACTTCTTTCTTCGCCCCTTATTTTTCATTGTATCATTAAGCCTTCAAAAGAGTTCTTCTTACTTCTCTCTTGTGTTCTTTCTCTAATTACAATTTCTTCTCTCCTCTGAAATCTTTTAACAAGAATGGAGAAGACTTCCACCTCTGTCCCTCAGGAAGATGTGCCTTCCCTTCTTCACGCTCGTCTAAGGGAAAAGCAACAGTACCCCCTCATCTTGATGAATGCATCCTAGGATCCTTCGAAACTACCTCTGATTTCAAGCTCGACAAGCCTTCATCGAAGCCAGGACGATGTGAACCCATGTCCCGATATATTAGTTTAGTAGCAGACACCGAGAAGGTGAAGACTGACTGTCGCGGGGGGGACGCAGTGATAGTGGAGATTCCTTCTCGGGGAGAGGACATAATGACATACAAGGTCGTCTTCCTTAGTGTGTATACCTATCCATTTACCCTTGGCCTGGTGGAGCTATCCTCGCCTTCAATAGATCATGTGATCCTCTACTTCTACGAATGATATCGAGTGACTCTCGGTCAAATTCATCTGTCGTTTTGGCATATTGTTTACATGATCAGATATTTTGCAAACATGATTAAGGGGATTCCCTTCACTCTCAACCACTTGATTAGAATGTACAGTCCCCGACTCTTCCGTAGGGGCCTGATTAAGCTCTAATGCCGGGCCTCGAAAGCCTTTCTTGCTTGCACTGGCGAGGTTAGGGACAGAGGGTGGATGAGCCGTTTTGTCCGAGTTAGGACCTATGACTTGATTCCAGTGGAGAAGATGTCGTTCCCTGAAAGGTGGAACATAAAACGTAAGTGGATACGCTAATTAAGTATTTTCTTTTCCCTTTGAATCAATTTCCCCATGAACTAACTTCCTTCGCTGATGCAGCTGCCGTAGCGTATCCTAACGCGGTTAAGGATCTCTCGGGCTGGGTTAGCTGGATAGATTCGACTTGCCCATTTGTTAAGCACGTGTGGCGTGACCTGTTTAGGTCTCGATGGGAGGCCAAGAACCACGCTGAGCCCTCACTTCTACTGTAATTGAATCTCACAGAAGAAATATTACTGATTGTGCCTTCATTCCATGTGTTTATACTTTGTATTTGCGCAGGTCTGGGAGAGGCGTCCTTTATGAGAGAAGCACTGCTTGGGGAAGTGGATACCCCAAAACCTGACAAAGAGAAGAAAAAATGAAAGAAATCATCGACTGATCCTTCGAAATCCAAGAAGGCCAAAGTGGAAGAACCTAAGGCTGATTCAGCAGCCTTAACTCCAAAAGTATCAGGGAGTCCCCGAGTGGAAGGCGCAAAGAAAGATAATTCCTCGGTAGTACCCGAGGGAGTAAAAAACCTGACCATCCCACATATATATGTAAAAATAAAGAATCTTCCAATGTGGGGGCACCCATCAAAGATAAATATGTGTTTGAAAGGCTTCTTGCTATGCCTGAGAAAAACCCTAAGCTCGATGCCTCACTTATTTTCAGTGAGATCGATAGGCTCTGTGAGCAGGAAATTCTTTGTAAATTTTGCTCGGTGCCCTGATCGTCGTCTTTCTAACTTTGTTTCTTTAACGATTCCAGCCCAAGGTGCTTTATGATCAGAACTTTGCCAGGTTTCAAGCCGAGTTGACTCGCTACGAGGGTGAGCACAGGAAGCTCACCTCGGAAGCCGACGAGCTTAGAGCTCTTTTTACCAAGAAGCAGGAGGAATTCTGTGGCCTTTAGGATTGTTTGGAGGTGGCGTCTCGAGAGAGGACTCATCTCACTGAGAAAGTTATATAGTTTCTGTTTGTTTTTGTCCACATGCTTACCCGACTTTAGTGTTTTAACACCTTTGGGCCAATCTTTGCAGCTTGAGAAGAAAGATGTCCTAATGAGAGAGGAGCTCCGAGCCAGAGATATTGAAATTCTCGAACTCAAACGGTATGTGAGTGAGATAGCCTATGAGAGAGATACCCTCTAGGGGAAGGTGATCTCAGTCGGACATCAACTTCATGATGCGAGGGCAAAGAGTAATAAATATAAAGATCTTCACACTGAGTTGGTTGTTGTGCTATGCAGGGCCAGGGCTAAAGTCGAGGTGCTCATATCCTCGTACAAAGTGGATGTTGTTACTGCAAAGGCCCAGGCCAGGAAGGTGTCCGAGGAGGCCGAGTTGCAATTGACCCGAGCCATGGAGCATGCCCGATTAGAATATCGGAGGCAGGCTCTCGAGGATATACATATAGGGGGCATCGATTTGTCTACCGAGATCGAGAGGGTGAAGACCCTAGAAGAGGAGGCTGCAGCCCTTCTTGCTTCTGAAGGTGAGACGATCAGTGGCTCGGAAGATGATGAAGATGAAGGAGAGATCCCTAAAGGGGAAGGGGTGCCATTGAAGACCCGGGGGCCGTGGACGGAGTTGTTGAGGGCAAAACTTACGAGGGAGCCGTCGAAGGAATAGCCTTGGTGGTAGATTAGGGTTTTATTTGCTCTCTCCCTTGTAAGGACTTTAGGCATAGGCCTTGTAAATGCACCCTTGTGAACTTTCAATATATATGTAAAAAGCCTTTCATTTTTCATCATTTCTCATTTTTCCTTCACTTTTTAAGAATAAACTGTGACGCTTGTTGACAATTGGTCCAAAATTTTGGACCTCAAATTAAACCCTTAGGTTCTTGCTACTGCTGAACGATTTGTAACGGTGGAAAGTTCACCGTTTGGGGCTTAGTCTACGAGTCAAGTTTTGACTTGAGTTCATCAACCTTTAGGCCTAAATATCGGCCCAAAGGCTATTTGGGTTAGCCCTTAGGCTGTTACGCATTGGGTCGATGCGACCTCTAATCCGGCCTTGAGGCTCTTTTAAGCTGGTCCTTAGGCTCTTATGCATTGGGTCGGTGCAACCTTTGATATAGGATGGCGCTTAGGCTCTTACGTGTTGGGTCGGTATGACCTCTAATATGGCTTTATTTTTCCCTCGTTAAAGACGTTTTGAAGTTTTTATGTTCGTCCGACTCTTCGACGGTTCGATAAGGACCTCGATTGTGAGTCGTTATGTAATGATAAATGAGCACCTCAGGAGGTTTTGCTCGATGGCTAAATTGTTTCGAAGCCTTTTCATTGTTTGGAGTTGACATGATCGAAGCTCTTTTGCTTATGTCGATGGTACCCTGATTAACCGGTTCTTTTCAAACTATTCTCGAAGTAATTTGAGGCTTGTGATTTTATGGCGATGGTCGGGCATCCCCGAGTTGCGTTAGTTTGGCTGGAGCCTTGTGACCGAAGTCATTGTGTTTGGCCATCCTTTTAGTCCCCGAGTGAGATACCCTCGGCGTTTATACGAGGGTATGCCTTTTTAGGGGTCTTACAAGTTTGAATATATAGCCTTGACCTTAAGATCGGGATTATGCCTTTTGTAAGGTCTTATAAATTTGAACATGCCTTACTTGAGGTCTTACAGATAGGTTACTTGGCACAAGTATAATTCACGCCTTGCTTGAGGTCTTATAGATTTGGTATTGCCTTATGGAGGTCTTATGAGCTCGAGGTTGCTTTATGGAGGTCTTAGACTATTGATAATGCCACATGGAGGGTTTTCAGGCTCGAGGTTGTGCGTTTGGGATCTTATGGATTCGAGTTTTTGATAGCTTAATGAGCTGACAGTCGGCGACAGTCCCCAAGACGTCGAAAGTTTTTGGCTCTAGAGCCATTCCTTGTAAACTTGATGTTGCCTCATTGAGGGCTTATGAGCTCGAAGTTTCCAGCTCAGAGGTCTTATGGCTTCAAGTTTTTGATGTCAGTTCCCGAGTGTTCGGGAAATTTCTGGCCCTGGAGCCATTTCTTGTGAAAATAGCAAACTTCTTTAAAGCGCAAAGTGTTTTTATGGTAAAATAATATTCCTTAATTACTTGGCACAAGTATACATAGTTTTCTCCGTCGAGGGTTCGATTATTCTACGCGGGCACAGTTCATTTGACCGTTTGACGCGATACACTATCTTCCTATCGGGACCTTCTTTGGCTTATTTTGATCTCTCCGATGAGGCGATCTCTCGGGGGGATGCCTCCCAGTATTCGAGGGTGATTGGAGAGAAGTCTTGAATACTTGTTGAGTCCTCCTTAAGTAGCATATAGATGTAGCTCGTTAAAAACCTTGCCGGTAAAACCCTTTTTGGGATAAAATCCGATCGAAGGAAAAGAGTGCAATGCATGCTTTAAAACCCAAGGTCTTTGAGTCAGAGGATGTTTCGGTGTCTTCCATCGGACACCTTAGCAGTAATAGCATTTGAGCATTGATATGTTCCAATTGCTTGGAAGCTGTTCGCTTTCTATGGTACCGAACTTGTAGGGCCCTCTGCCGATCACTTCGAGGACGCGGTACGGTCCTTCCCTTCATTAGGGTTTCGAGTGTTTAGGGTAACTTTCCTTAGGACTAAGTCCCTGACTCCAAATGCCGGAGATTTGCTATCCTATTATAGTACCTTTCGATTCTTTGTTTTTGGGCGGCCATTCGGACCAGTGAAGCTTCTCGCTTTTAGTCATGGCCTTGTTGTTTGAGCTCTCGGTGGCATGTCAAAATCTGGCACTTGGCTCTCCGACCTCGACCGGTATCAAAGCCTCGGAGCCATATACCAGAGAGAAAGGTGTCTCTCCCGTGCTCGATTTTGGAGTTGTTCGATATGCCCATAGCACCTCGGGCAACATTTCTCTCCATTTTCCTTTTGCATTTTCTAACTTCTTTTTCAAGTTTTGAATGATGGTCTTGTTTATGGGCTCAGCCTGAACGTTTGCACATGGGTGGTAGGGTGTTGACAAGATCCTTTTGATTTTATGGTCCTCGAGGAACTTTGTTACTTTGCTTCTGATGAACTGCTTCCCGTTATCACATATTATCTCGGAGGGAATCCCGAATCGACACATGATATGGTCCCAGATAAAGTTAATGACTTCTTTTTCTCTTATCTTCTCGAAGGCCTGTGCTTCCACCCATTTTGAGAAGTAGTCAATCATAAATAAAATAAATCTAGCTTTACCTGGTGCCGTTGGTAGGGGTCCGGCGATGTCCATCCCCCACTTTATGAACGACCATGGTGAAAAGATTGAATGTAGTTGTTCACCGGGTTGGTGAATCGTTGGTGCAAATCTATGGCATTTTGTCGCATTTTTTGACGAATTCTTTGGTGTCCTTCTCCATGTTATCCCAATACTAGCCTACTCTGATCACCTTTCGGACTAAGGAATCAGCACCGGAGTAATTTCCGTAGGTGCCCTCGTGGATTTCTCGGAGTACATAATTTGTGTCCCGCGGTCCTAGGCATACTGCTAGGGGCCCATCAAAGGTTCTTCAATATAGAGTTCCATTTTTGTCGAGCGAGCACCGGGTTGCTTTGGTTCCCATGTCCCTCGACTCTTTTGGGTCTGCGGGTAGTTCCCACTTCTCAAATAATCAATATATTTATTTCTCCAATCCCATGTCAGGCTAGTGGAGTTGATCTTGGCATGGCCTTCTTCGATCACTGATTTGGATAGCTGAACAACAACCCCGGGGAGTATGTCATCTTCCTCGACAGACGATCCAAGGTTTGTGAGGGCATCGGCCTCGCTATTCTGCTCCCGAGGTATGTGAACCAGAGTTCATTCTTTGAAGCGGTGCAATGTGACTTGAATTTTGTCTAAGTATCTTTGCATCCTGTCTTCTCAAACCTCGAAGTTCCCATTTGCCTGATTTACCACTAGAAGGGAATCACATTTTACTTCGATGACTTCCGCTCCTAGGCCTTTGGCCAATTCCAGACCTGCAATGAGAAGAAATGATGACTCATGTTTGATGACCTCTATATGAATCGACCCAAGGCTGCTATCCACCCGGTCAGCCGTTGCACGGCCTTCACATTGTTTACCACTGTGATTTCTTCAATGGCTTTGATTTTTTCGGGGTTGATCTAAATCCCCTTGTTTGACACCATAAAGCCTAAGAATTTGCCCGAACCCACTCCGAAGGCACATTTCTCGATATTGAATTTCATGTTGTAGCTTCTGAGGATGTCAAATGTCTCCTGCAAATGAGTCAAATGGTCATATGCGCACAGGGACTTAACTAGCATATCATCAATGTAAACTTTCATGGATTTGCTTATTTGATGTTCTAACATCTTATTAACTAGGCATTGGTACGTGGCTCCCGCGTTTTTTAGCCCGAAGGGCATCACATTTTAATAGTACGTACCGTACTTCGTGATGAATGAAGTTTTTTCCCTATCCTCGGGGTTCATCTGAATTTGATTATAACCCGAGTAGGCGTCAAGAAAGGTGAGGATCTCGTGGACGGCCATGGCATCAATTAAGCGGTTGATGTTGGGCAACGGGAATGAATCTTTGGGGCATGCTCTATTTAAGTCTTTATAATCTGCGCACATTTTTAACTTATTCCCCTTTTTGGGAACTACCACCACATTGGCCAACAATTCGGGATATTTTACCTCCCTAATAGACCCTATTTTGAGGAGTTTTGTTACCTCGTCCTTGGTGAAGCGCGTGTTTTACCTCGGACTGAGGTCTCCATTTTTGCTTCACCGGTCTGAACCTTGGGTCAACACTTAGTCGATGGGTGATTATTTCCAGCGGGATCCCTGTCATATCTAAATGGGACCAAGCAAAGCAATCGATGTTATTGATAAGAAATTGAATGAGTTTTTTCCTGAGTTTAGAGGTTAATTCCGTTCCCAGGTATACCTTCCGATCTGGGAGATGCTCGATCAAAACAGCTTGCTCCAGTTCTTCAATTGTTGATTTTGTTGCATCCGATTCTTCGAGGGCAACGAAGGTTCGGGGAGCGAGGAAGTCTTCTTCATCGTCCTCGGGTGTCTGTTTGCCCTCGGGCTCCTCCGAAGTGAAGGGTATGGAAGCTGGTGCCTCCCTGTGAACCGCGAACATCTCCTTCGCCGCATGTTGTTCCCCATATACCATTTTTATACCGTCTTTTGTTGGGAACTTCATCATCTGATGAAGAGTTGACGGTACTGCCCTCATGTTGTGTATCCATGGCCTTCTAAGCAATGCATCGTACCTCATGTCACTTTCGATGACATGAAATTTGGAACTTCAAACTATACCAAACATGTTGATCGGGAGGGTGATCTCCCTCTTCGTTGCTTCGTCGGCTATGTTGAAGCCATTGAGGACTCGGGAGGTAGGTATGATTTGATCGAGTAGTTCGAGTTGTTCTACCACCCTCGACCTGATTACGTTGGCCGAGCTACCTGGATCCACGAGTACACGTTTAATTTGAATGTTATTCAAGAGAAATAAAATTACCAACAATTGTTATGTGGATAAGATAAGGTCTCGAAGTCCTCTTCACTGAATGCAAGGATGTACTTGGGCATGCGGCCCCGAATTTTCCCTTCTGTTACAGTGGAGACTTTTGTCCGCTTGATCACGGGTCCTTGAGGAACGTCTCTCCCCCCAATGATCATATGAAAGATGTGCTGGGGTTTTCCTGTTCCATTCCTCGTGTCTGCCTCTCTTTCCTCTCGGGCTGGAGTTTTCTGAGCTTCCTGTTGGTTTTCTTGGCGTATACTTCTGTTAATGTGGGAGTTTATATCAACGTGTTTGGTGTTGTGTGATCCCACACCCACGGGGATTGGCTCTGGTGCGTCCTCAAGGTTTCGCAATGGTACACCAGCACATGGAACAACTACACCATTCTCCCCATGGTCCTCAGGACAGTTGTTTTCATGTGCATTCACTGAGTTAGACATTTTGACCTGAAATCAAAAATTCTTGGACAAGAAAAAGTGTGAAGAATAACTTGTGTTTTCAATAAACCAACACAAAAACAATCACTATTATTTTTAGCCCCACGGTGGGTGCCAAACTATTTACCTTGAAAATGGTAATTACAATTAGATTTGATTTTGTGGTTCTAAAAATACGTAATTTATTTTAACACTAGTTGTTAAGCGATAGATGCTAAGTGTGAGTAAAGAAAATGATATAAGAACGTGAGGATAGTATGTTATGCAAACCGAATGGCCGTGAATCGGGGTCTCGAGCTGGCCTTCGCTGGGCCTCGAGGTCAAGCTAAAGTGCCAGACTGGGGATGGTCAGTGAAGAACTAATAGTTCTAAGGACCTTGGTGATGGCTCTTTATGATCAATGATAAGTAATAAATGAAGAACAACCAATAAAACGCAATAAATATAAGCAATAAAATCAAGGGAGCAACAATAGAAAATGTTTAAGTTGAATAGCAGAGAATGTTCTTGTTCTTGTATTCAATATTCTGTGTGCAAGAAATAACAAGGGTCCCCTTTTTTTTATATAGGAGGGGGAATCCCATAGCTGGTACAACTACTTAATGGTCCAGTAAGGACTTTGTACTATTCTTGCAGACGTTATCAGCTTTGACCACGTGCCTTGGGAATTTTCCGCTTGTCCATGATAGCCCCTGATTTGCGCTGCCCCAAGATCGAGCATAGGGAATCCTTGAGGTCGAACCTCGAGTGGTGCCTCGAGCCTTCTGGAGACGGGCTATGGAATATCATAATGATCATAAAATCGAACTCTGCGACTTTATCCGTATACATACACATTAAAACTTCCAAAAAAGTGATTAGCATGCATTTGGGAATTTTGTCGGATGCTTTCTATGACTTTAGATTAAAAAAATCTTAAAGAGAAAAAAAGAAGAAGATAATTATACTTTCTTTGGTGTTAAAATTCTAAGTCTTACCGGAAAATATTATATAAGGGAGTTAATAGTTATCGTTCCCATCAAAAAGTTTGTTTCCCTATCCTTAAAGATTAAGGGGATAAAGTGAATTTTTACTCACACAAATCTTACCAAAGTTTTTAGTTTTTTTATTATATAAGTTACTACTATATTATAAAAGGAAATGGAAGGAATCTGTAATCTTGGGAAGATGTTTCCAAAATTATTGTTACAAATATAATATACAATATAATTTTTTGCAATGTCACTAATATAATGTTTGTTTTTATTGTTACTTTAATTTTATTGAATCGTGTCATTAAATTCATCATTATGTAACGAAAAAAGTGCTATTTTATGAAACGACATATCTGGTGTGGTGGCGTCGTTTCTTTTCTTTTTCCCTCGCATCTTGCCTTTCTTTATTATTAAATAATATCCTACTTTTTTATATAATGATTCTACCCCGTATCCTATTTTTTCTTAGTAATGTTGCAAGTTTATTCTTTATATTGTAAGTGTTGACATCATGAAACGACGACAAACGATATAATTTATTCAAACATTATATTAATCAAACAATACAATAGAGTACAGTACAATACGATACATTGTATTTTTCTTTTTCTGGTGAAGACTGAAGGAGAAAAACAGGTTAAGCTCAAAACTATAGAGGCAAAGCTCATATGTTCTGCACACGCTAATACGTCTAGAACTTCTTCTTCAACCCACTCGATCCCCTAGCTAACCTCCCTTCTGGCAAAAAAACTAAAAATAATTAAGGACTCGGCAAAATCTAAAAGAAATCGATGAAAGAAACCAACATTGCTTCCTCATTTACCTCCGCGTTCCTTAAGCAGTTAAGCTCTCAGCATTTTTTGTGTATTTAGAGAAGCCTGTCTTTTCTCTTTTTGTTTGATTGTTAAACATCTTGAGCGTACTTTGTCCTCCACCACGCCCAAAATAGGTATGATAAATTGGTAATAAGATAATGGAGGTGAACAACATGATTAACATTTATAAAGTTGGATTTTATCCCGTGATTCTTAAAAAATAAAAATAATAATTGTATGTTAGCCACCATCAACCATAATAAAATGTCATTATTGTTCATTTAGCTACAATTCCAATTCCCACTGATTCAAAGCTATATCATATTGGATTTCTATTAGCAAGCTTATTGGCCTCCTCAAAAGACCATCATCTATATCTACATCTATATATATATATATATATATATATATATATATATATATATATATATATATATATAAAGTTGGGAAAATAGGAAATGAGTTGGCACATCTCTTTGATTAGGATTGCCATTTATCTTTTTTCTCATTTTTTTGGCTTTTCTGTGTTCAAAAATATTTTCCCATTCAATGGACTTTTTACTATTAAATGTATTACAATTATTACAATTAATATTGATTATATTACAACTCCTAAAGGTACGTTACTTATCTTTGTAATTACTCAATGTTTACCACCCTATTTAGTACCTATCATTATTATAACCTTTAAGACCATGTTTTTCTCTAATTTAATGAAATAAATATGCCACTCAAGAGTCCGTCTCCTTCAAATAGTCCTTCTGCTCTCTACTAATGTTGTCATTCCTATTGGCGTCAGGTACTTTTGGAATTTCTTTTTTGCTCTTTATCTTTTTGTAATATTTGTCCTATAGAAGGTTGTTACTTTGAATGTAATACCATTTACCCTACTTTGATGTATTGATTTCCTGATAATAATTGTTTTCGCATGTCGTTTTTTCTCTTCTATTTTTCTGATTTGGCGGATATAATTCTTTTGTCATGTTTTTATTTTTAGTGATCCATTAATATATTATTTTTAGCAGATTATTATAGTTTTTAATTGATATTGTTCTCTTCCTTTTTTTGTTTCATTCTGTTTTTTTGTATATAGAAGTAGAATATCTTTTTTGGTTTCTAATAGATTTGAGTTTTCTTGAAGTGAAAGCAAGTATCAAGGTATTATAATTTCAGGTTTCAATTGTAATATATATTTTTTTGAAAATTTATACATCTTACTTTCTCTATGTTAGAGTATATAAATAGCTTGGATACTTTGATATCTTTAATGTATTTTACTAGATAGTATAAGAATATTTGTTTGTTAGTTGCTAAGATTGAGAACTATATCAATCTATATACAAATGTTGTTTAAAATAGATTTTTTCAGAAAATACTTAAATTTACTGAAGTATAGTTCCATCGTATCAGAAGAGTTTGGTGATTGTTTCCCATTTAGCATTTTATACCCTTCGGTGCTCTTTTTTATTCCAATTTACAAGATTGTACTATAGTAATATTTTAGGTATATATAAGTGTTTATTTATTCTTTAGTATATAATAACGATAATTATTTTCCTTTCTTTTACTAGTTTTTTTAAAAAGATTTTCTTAAATTGCAATGCTTTCACTCTCAACTACTGATTAAAGAAAGATGAAGAAACTTCGTTTGTGACATCCTATTCAAATGTTTGCGAGAGGAGTTGCATTTTAAATAAAGTAAATGTCAATGTGTCCTCGCTATAATCAATAGTATAATCTGTAGAACTTTAGCCTTATGAGACATTGCAAATAGAGATTAAAAATTATTATTAAAAATTAGGATTTGGGCGCACATATTATGAGTAGAAAACTACATGGATTATGATAATTCAAACTTATCGAAGGAGTAATCTTTTTCTAAGAAAATGAAATAAAAACCCTAAATGTCCATTAAGAAATAGGAAAATTCTCTTAAAATTTTAAAAAGGGAAGTAAATGTAATACACAGAGAAGCTTTATTCTAGAGCATAATTTATGTACTTGGAGCATTATTATAAAATTAGACACTTGACCAAAAGAAGTGAAGTTGTAAAAGTTCATCTGAATAGGTTTTAATTGATAGGCTATTTCACAAACATAAGTATTGTGCTAGAACTTTAGTATCCATATTTAATTATTTTTTTCATATTTGATATCTTTTATGACAGCGCAAAGCGCGGACATATATACTAGTTTCTATTAAATAGAAAGAGGAAAATTTACTTTCACTTGGTTGCTTATGATAGACCAAAAGATGCATCAATAAAGTGTAGCAAGTTGCTCGCCATATAGGAGGGAATAAGGAATAGAAGAATTAACCCAAATAGCGTCTCATTCAACCGCTTAAACTAAAAATAACTGGTGAAGATATAACATATACATAATTTTTGAATTTTATGTGTATAATTATGTATAAACTATATATATTGCTAGAAAAAGTAAATAATGTATATGATCGACTATTTGTGTAAAGATCCCGGCATAGGAATAAGTTGATTGCAAGGTTTGCCAATCAATAGCTACGATACACATTCCACTAATCTTATTGATTTGATTAGCTTGATGTCCCGACAAATTTCGCGTTCGGAGATCAATAAGCATAATCACAAAATAAAAGTTAAGATAGTTTATTTTATTAATGAAGTTTTTAGTACAACTCTGGCTATGCATTGCCTAACTCTTGTCTCTAATTGCTTTCTTTAATCCGAGGATTGAAATAGCATATTTGGAGGTAGGCTAATAAAGATTTCCTTATAATTTACTTAATCATTAAGAAGAGTTAGCAGCAGTTCGAATTGATCATGAATGAAACTTCTCTTGATCACAATAAAGGCCTCCCTTATCCCTGCCCCTCTGTCTTATGGTATGGCCCATACAAGCAGATTCTACCTCTACTTGAAACAAAACCATTATTGCGCAATATATAAACTGCAGAAGTAGGAAACTGGAAAGATCTGTCGAAGATTGCTTGGTTGATGAAATTCTTCACTTCATTAGTATTGAACGAGCAATTAATACCAATACAATTCAGCGCATTAAAGAAATAAAATCTCAAGGGATGTGCAGTTACTGATAATTGTTGCTTAGCCCATTTAAACTTCTTTTTGGTTTGGACCAATAGAAAAACATTTGCTGCTTGCAATATTCTTTAACAAACACTTTATGGCGTTCTAGTCATAAGTCAAACTAAGGGCGCCCACCACATGTGCAACATTGAGATTCAGTAGGATCAACCTTTCTCACTGATCGAGCACACATTTGGTCCCCAACTCCCAACTTTGCCATACTTTTGTTGCATAGAAGAGTCGCCTGCGTAATGCGCTAAGGTGCGACAAAAGGAGGATACATGACAGCCCATGCAAAAAAGCACAAGATATGACGTGAGGTTCAGTGTTCACGATTTCCCCTGTCCTTTCTCAATTTCCCCTGTCCTTTGGTCTCACTGCACTAAATTTTATTTAGATTAGATCCAGTTGATCTCACCAATAGTAGCTCTATGAGATGGATCAAATGCTTTCACGTTCATACTTCCCTTCCATATCTCATGCAGGCATATACCCAATCTTTTCAGAGTAGTCTGCGTGCATATAATCAGACTTGAACCCCCCGTCGATCAGAACCCTAGCAATGAACTTGTCTTCATATTGCACAGTGATGTGCAATGCTTTGTGATGACTAAGTTCTTCTGGCGGCAACTCATCTTTGTGGAAAGTAATCTTATGACTCTCCAGCACCTGCCCCACAATGTTTGCCATCTCTCCACTAGTGATACCGGTAGGTACATAAGCTTCACTTAACACCTTCATCAAGGCATTCTTATGTGTATCTGATTTTTGCCACAGTGACAAGATGGATATTTGGGTGGGAGTCTTGTTTAGGTGATTGAGAACAGAGTATTCCCTCGCATGTACCTTCCTCCATAGATCATCAGTACATGTCTCCAGAGTAGGTGGTTTTGGTGAGGTCTCTTTACTCGTTCCTCCAAGATTTTTTGGCCTGTAAACTCTGTCGGTTCTGGTCATCCCTTGTGCAGTACCTGTCTCTTCTATCTTTACCCTTTCTTTTCTCCTTGCCTTCGCCACAGAATCCCACGGAACAACATCAGACTTGTAGGATGGCGTTGGAGCTACCATCACAGTGAAGGGCGTAGCTACCTTGACCTCGAATGGTGCCTTGGTCTATATCACAATCAGCGAGAGGGGTGACAGGAGATGTTTTGGGAGCATCCCCCTCTCGAATAAGCCTAATGGATCCTTCATGGTCCCATTTTTCATCAGTTTCAATTACATTCACTCCCTCACCCCTATGATCATGAAGAGGGTTATTACGGACATTCGGTGCGGACTCCTTCGCATGTATAACCTTGGTGTCAATTAGTGTCTAGATCTTATCTTTCATTATGCGGCATTTCTCGATAGTATGTCCCTTCATACCAGAGTGATAGACACAAGTATTTTTGGGGTTGACCGACTGAGAAGGATTTTCAATAGCAGCTGCAGGAATAGGAGTGACATAATCAGCGACCTTCAGTCTCTCATATAGTTGGGATATGGGTTCGGAGATAGGGGTGTATTGTCGGGAGTTCTGCGCTCAAATTTTTATCGTGGTTTCGTGTAGTTTTGACGAGCGGAAGGAGATGATTGGTAATATGTAGGCTTGGTATTGTAGGTATGGTAGGTGGTGGCGGGGTAATGGTATTTTGGAAGTGAGGGTTAATATGTTGGTGGAGGTGTCTGATAGGTAAGGGGAGACTTAGGGCCCTGGGCTACCATCACAGTACCCAATTCCTTCTTTTTAGAAATTCCCCCAGACTATAAGGCTTTATTGATTTCTTGCAGTGCCTCAAAATTAGTCACCATACATCTTTTGATTCCCTCTTCTATTCTTTCTCCCAGTTTGATGATGTCGGAGAACTTGTGATTCTCTATAACCATCAATCTTTCATAGTACTGTGGATCCTGAGCTTTGACAAGGAATTTGTTCATTTGTTCCTCTTCTAGTGGAAGCCTCACCTAGGAGGCCTCTGATCTCTAAAAAGTAGCATACTCACAGAATGTTTCTGTTGGCTTCTTCTTGAGGTTCTGGATATAGAAAACATCTGGTGCATTTTCTGTGTTGAACCTGAATCTATCCATGAAGTCAGATCCCATACTTACCCAGTTTTCCCACTTCTTTGGATTCTGAATAATGTACCAGGATAAAGCATCCCCAGTGAGACTCCGCATGAATAGCTTCATGCGGATTTTTTCGTTATTGCCCCCTCCTACAAGCTTATCGCAGTAGGTTCTTAAATCCACCTTAGGATCACTGGTGCCATCGAACATCTCAAACTTTAGAAGTTTGTGACCCTCTGGTAGTTCCATGTCTTGCTGGATACACAAGTCTTTATAATTCAAGTCTTCAACACCTTTTCCACCCTCAGCACTCTGAACTCTTCCTATCAACTTCTTTAGCTCTTCAGCCATATTCCGGATAAGCAGGTCCATCTCGATTGGTTTGGGTATGTACAGTGTTTGATGTGGGGTGTGTGGTAGAGTCTCCACGTATATTGGGTTGCTTTGTCATGTTCCTGGAACTTGAGTATATGAGTGATCATTAATCGAGGTCTGAGGTGGATCGGGGGTAGGTTATGGCACGTTCTGAGGGGTATAATAGATAGTTGTTTGCGGATAGTAGGTCGTGCGATGGTGATGTTGTTGAGGGGTTTGTAACAGTGGAGGCCTAAGGTTTTGAGGGGGTGTGGGTTGTGATATTGGTGCATTGCAGGAGGATTTTGTGGAGCTAAGGGTGGTGGATTTTGGGTTTGTGTGTTTGGGTGGTGGGTTCTGATGGTTGATGTCTGGGACATTCATAGTAAGGGAGAGGTTTGCGAGATTTTAGACCTGCGCAAGCTCACCTTATATCTCCAAAATTTTCTGCTCCAACCATAGAACCAACTCAATTTATCTTGGCATACTTCTTCCATCTAAGGTTTTAACATTTTCTACATGGTAGTGTTGTCTTTTCGAATACCACTCAAATCGTCCATCTTGCCTTTGCTTTTTCTTTTGCTTTCAGGGTCGCTAGGTGGAGGATGAGGTGGAGGACCTTTGGATCTGGTGTGGTATGCTGAAGATGTTAGAGTGCATGAACCAACCTTTGGGAATGAGAATAATCAAAAGAAAGAAAAACAAAAGGTAACTAAGTCAGTAAGACGAAATGAAAGAGTGTTTGTGGTATTTAAGCAAGTAACACATAAGGTCATGTAATAATTCATGTCGTGTCCTAATTTGGAGACCTCATTATGCCTGAGGTAGGCCTAAGCGACACATAGACTTGGAGAAAATTTTATGCCAAGTTTGTTTCATTCCATTAATGCGAAAATAAATCAAATCAATCTTTACTAAAACAAAATAATAATATGAAATCGCTGGTGGCATGAAGCCTTATTACATCGAAATCTAACGAAATCTAACTAGAAAGCAATAAACAACATTTTCTCCTAATCTATTTGGTCCTAGAAGGACCTTATCCATGCTTCGCCCTTTTGACTCTATCAACCACACTTTCCAGGTCACGCATATCGAGTAGCAAGTAAGCCATTGCCATCGTCCCTCCCTCGTTGTAGCCCATACATTGACAATTCCAAAGGCTCTTTCTCATCTTCCCCTCCAGCTCCATCAACCCTTGCTCTAGGTGCTCCAACCTCTCTGTCGATTTGTTCGCAATCTCCTTCCATTCTTTGACTGCCTTCATATCCACTTTATGTTGTTCCAGAAGCTTTGCATCAGATTCGAACACTCTTTTACGTAGCCTCTTGTACTTCACCTGAGCCTCAACCACCTCATCTATGATTTTGTCATTCATATTGACCCCCAATTTGGCGTCCCCGATTATGTTGTCCTCCAACCATGAGAGGTAGTAGTACATATGACCGGCGTGGTACCTGTTTGGTTCAATAGTCTCTCCCATCTACAATGATCTTTTGGTTCCACATGTGCTGGTGATAACAACACGATAGGGAATTCAAGAATTAGTAAAGAAAAACAAGAAAAATCAAGAAATATGCGGAAGCTAAAAGAAAATAAAGAAACAAAAAAGAAGACAGAAATTAAAGATAGATTGAATTCAAGAAAGAGTTTCTTGAATTCAAGAAGTCTATTCTTGAAGTTGAATCCTAACAACAACAGTTAGCTAACAAAGAACTAATCGCCTTTGGTAGAGACTTAAAAACAAGAGATAGATTATAAAACCCGACCCTTTAAAATAACAATAACAACAATAAGCCTAAAGTTATCACCTTTTTTGAATACCTAGAAGTGATCTAAGATCTTGAATAGGGTTTAATCTTACCACCTTAAGTTGAGTCATGAAGGTTGAAAAATAAATCCAAGAGTAGCCACATACAAAAGTGCAAGAAAAATCTCATAATTTTTATTGATAATAATTTGAATAATCTACCTCTAAAAACAAAAATACACCCCTTTATATAGAGAGGGGGTCACGAAATTATACCTAAAAACAAGGAAATAAAGCCCTAAACTACTTTGGACAACAAGTCTAACTACCTTAGGAAAAGGAAAATACTAGGAAGCAAAAACCAAGTCATTCTTGGAAAATAATTTCAAAGATCTTAGTAAAAGGAAAACATAACCTTAATTAACTAGGAAAGCAATAAATATAATCTCATAATATATGGAAATAAGTCCCAAACCAATCTTGGATAGAATCTTGAAAATCTTGGAAATCTTGAAGGAAATTTGCAAACAACTTGGCACCAACTTGCACTCAACATCTAGCGCGACTATTGTACCATTCTTGGACATCAAGTACATCCTTTTTATGCTATAAACATGTGGCTTTATGTAAGACTTCATGGGCTACAAGTTTGGACACATTTTAGGTGCTAAATTGGTCCAATAGTAGCCTGATTTAGACCTTCTTCAGAGGATGTTTCTTGGGATCTAATCCACCTCTTATTGGACATGAATTTGGTCCATAAAATAATTGTAACACCTAGGTAACTCATATCCTTTATCCTTAATCTCTTCTTCCCAAATAACAACTTCTTTGATTGTTCCTGAAATCCAATGACCGTGTTTTGCAACTTTTTAGCTTGAGATCTTGTTAAAGGCCCTCTTTGAGATTGCAAAGCTTCATCCTTGTTCTTGAATAGATTTGAGCTTCCTAGGATGCTATCAGTTGGGCCTCGAATTTTAATGGAATAATATCTCCTTTGAAGTCTGCCTTATATTGAACCATGTTGAAAACCCGAGGTATGACCTGCTTCCTCCCAGCTTGCCTCATTACCCTTATAGGAGAGTAAGGGTAAATGCCTCACAACCCGATCAGAACCAAATGACTGGTCCCTTTGGACCTGATGATAAACTCTCTACTAGGAAACCACTCGAACAACCAATGCACTTGTTCGTCCGTCAAATTACTGAAGAAACGTACCCAACTTTCAGCATTCCCAGGCTTTGCAAACATATCTGGAACAAACATCATCTTATTTTGATGATGACTGGTGATGTAGTCATTCAATTGTCTACACAAGAGCTCCTGGCAGTAATTTTCCCTCTAAAAATGCTCTAGCAGCCAAACTTTTAGTAGAAGATTACAACCCCCGAAGTGTCGAAACCCATATTTGCACTGATCCAAGGCTCGGTACATCTTAGCTAGTATTATAGGGATGATGGTGTATTTCTAGCCTTCGATACCTTCCATCACGGTCGTAGCGACCATGGCCAAGCGGGTGTAAATTTTCCCTCCTTGCATTGGAAAGATTAGCAAACCCAAGAAACAAATTGTGAAGGAATAAACTCGGTGGTAGACCCATCCCAAAGAGGAAATAGCTAACTCCTTGTAATGCAAGCAGTAAGACTTGTTGTGCCCATACCTCTCGTAGAGAAAATCAAAAGGGATGTAGGATTTCTTCAAGCAAACCAACTTGTCGTTCTTCTTGAACCCTAGCATTTTCAGAAAACCGCGTGAAGTATGATTTTCTAGCACCAACAGACCCGAACTATTCCATGGCAGTTTGGCAAAACCCCCTATCTCTTCTAGAAGAGAAGTCATTTCTATATTGCCAAATTGAAAAATAGCTCTCTTTTCATCCCAGAACATAGTGGCTGCCTCAATTAATTCTCTGTTTGGTCGAATGTTCAGCAAAGACGACAAGTTACCCAACACTCTTCTTACGTGGTTTCTGCCACATGGTGCTAGGTCATTCAACCAATCAATCAGCAGAGTGGGATATTCTGGACCATGCCAAACCTAGGAATTTCATACTTCATTTTCTACAAATAAATAAAAGTTGTTGATACCGAATTTTTTCCTCATATATTTTAAACATGCATATATATTTTTAAAATATTTCACATGCATTATTATTAGATTTACAAACATGCATAAATGTTTTTTAAATTTTTCTATAATTTTAA
The DNA here is from genome assembly GCF_000393655.2 of Nicotiana sylvestris. Lineage (NCBI taxonomy): Eukaryota > Viridiplantae > Streptophyta > Magnoliopsida > Solanales > Solanaceae > Nicotiana > Nicotiana sylvestris. The sequence goes on from NC_091058.1 coordinate 96,778,473, forward strand.
AGGCTTTAAATCAATTTATTTCTACATTTTTTATTATACAAATATCCAATAATTATCCTTCATATTATTTTTATGATTATTTAATCATCTAAATTTATTATTTATGCCCATATAGTGCTTAAATATTTTAATTGTATTTTTATAATTATATTTATATTTTTAAGGCTAGAATTGCATATTTTGCAATAATAGCCCATATATATGCATAATTACATTATTTACATAAAAATGACATTCTATATTTTTATAATGTTAAGAAACTGTTTTAAATCATTTTTTTCATGCATAAACGATATTTTTACTATTTATTGATTATTTTTATAAATTATTTACTGATTTAATTGGGTATTTAAAATCTGACCCTTTTTCTTAATTAATTTTTTGACCTAGCCCAATTATATAACCCACCCCAACTACTTAAACACCAGCCCAAAACACAAGAGCCTAATTACCCCTGCCCAATTAAACCACCCGACCCAGAAACCCCTTAAATCAGGACCGTTGATCTCTAAGATCAACGATCCATATTACATCCGCCTTTTTTAACTTAACCAAACCTAACCCTAATCCCATTATCCCATTTCCGCCGCCCTCAAACACTCTCATCTCTCCCCTTTTCCCTCTCAAACCCTAACCCGCTGTCACCATTTCCCTGTGATTCCTACCTAGAAATGGAATCATTTCTTGATTCCTTACCATATCTGGACTTACTTCTTTATTAGCGACTCAGTTTTTATATTACTTGACTCCTTTGCCTCAAATGGCAAGTTGATCTCGAGAGATTCGAACCAGATCTGGTTCAAAATCTCTTACATTTTGGTTACTTCCATGTGTGTTCATCCTAACCTTTGTGAGCACAATTTTTTTCGTATTTTTCAGTTAGGGTTTTAGATTTTGATTCGGACCAGATTTGGTTCAATTTCTATTTGTTTTATGTTATTCTCCATCTATATTTTCTCTATTACTCACCAAATCCGTCTATTTTAGTTGAATCTTTTTACTTACCCTAAAAATAGGGTTCAAGATTTTTTTTAAGCAATCCACTAGGCATGGCCTAGGGCTAGGTTTTATTCATAAAATCAAAAGAATACAATGAATTTGTCAGGAGGTCTTAAGCTATGAAAATAATAACAAATGAAGATTACATTAATCCTATTACCAATATTGAGTAGTGAATTCAACATTGGCATCACAAAATGTGTAACTAATCTAGCCATATTTGTAAATGATATCCAGATCAAGGGTGAGTGCCAAAATGTCCTTCTGAGATCATTACCAATGTAACAGTGTTCCAGCTTTTCGCGTCCATCTGCCTCTACTTTGTTGTAGTTTTCCTCTGCCATTATGATATGTCTGCTTGATTTCCACTTCTGAATTCCTTCTTTGCATTTTCTGTTGTATTGATGTGCTGTATTCTTTTTCCTTGTTGATCCCTTCTTGTTTGAAAAACCTAATCAAGGTTGCCCTGTGCCTTGCCTTGTCCATTTCAGTTGCAGCGAGCATTGCATGAGCTCCATTTCCTGAATGTTTCTTCTGCTATAGTCCAAAAGTCGAGAACAGTACCAACTTAATGACTGAGTACCTATGACTTCCTGAACTGTAATTACACTCCCCCATAATTCACTTGTGCTGGACTGAGTACAAAGTACTAATACCACCAGCAGCAAGCTCCTCATAAGGTCGTGTAAAATCCATGTAAACTGAAGATCTGCTAACCACTTCCCACTGTATGATGTCCACGATTGTTTCATCTAGTTGATCTTATGTACCTCAACTGTCCACAATGTGTGTTCAGGTGTGACCCCAACCATTTGAGTGCTTCTTTTCTATTGCTTGTAGTTTTCCTTTCCTTGTGAATTTGTTTATGCTGTGCACCCCTGACTTAATGTGCCATAATGATCTATATGTCCTGTTGCTTGATGTCTGAATTTTGTACCCTGGTTCCTCTAGGTTGTATCCTATTTCTACCTTCATTCCACTAGGTTGGGTGAAAATCACCAATACCACTAGTAAGAACTTCAGTGAACAATAGGTCCTAGAGACTGTTCCTGCAAAAAAGAACACTTTGTTAGAAATAAGCTTCATCATGCTCTCTTCCAACAGGATTTGAGCATGATGTTCATCATAGTAGCATCTTTGTTCCCCATCTTCTCTTGGAGTATATTCTGTTTTTCTGCCTATCTCCTTACCCTTCCTCATTACCTGCTCCTTGCACCCTAATATCATCCCTCTACTGCGTTCAGACAACACCAAATCATATGATAAGGTATCCTGTACTTCTTGAGGCCATACAGATAACTTGCAGCTGCTATGCTGCTGCACTTCATTTTTCCTCACCTTTTCATTTTCTGTCACCATTCCTTTTCCTCTAGCACCTGCCTGGCTCCCTGAATCCCAATGTGTGTCTACTACTCCCTCTCTTGCTGTGGATCCCCATATTAGACCCCTTCCTTCCAACCCCTGAACTCCCATATTACTCCCTATCCCTTAAAATGCCCTGCTGCTCAAAACCAGATTAAGAATCTGGACCCTGCTTGTTCTGCTGAAATGCTCCTCCACCTGATCCTTCCTTCTACATGCACTCCATGCTCCTATCCCCTCTAATAAGTGTACCCCCTGCTGCTGACATAGCCAAGATCAGGTAACCCATTTCAATTAGACATTCTGGGCTTTAAAGCTCCTGTTGTGACCTTAGATTTGCTGAAAACCTTCAGTGGCTTCAGAAATTTTTGATTTTCTTCTGTAGCTATGTTTGGATTTGAGTTTCCTTCTCTGGGCTGAGTGCAAAGCACTAATACCACCATAAAAAGTTCCCTCGAGATCCAAAACATAGCTGCAGCATTTGTACCTGCAAAAAAGAAAAAATTGTTAGATAAAAATCTCATCATACTCTCCTCCAAAAGGATTTGAGTATGATGATGTTTATACAGACTCCTTTGATCCCCCTCTACAGGTGATGTAGCTCCTCCACCTCTTCCTATCTCCTTGAAGCTGAGACTCTTATGTATGGACATTGTACTTTATCAGAGTTCACCAACTTTCTCCCCTGAACATCCAAATCTTCAAATCCATAACACTCCAACAGGCCATTGTCCAGGGCATAATTTGCAATGTGATCTGCTAACTTGTTTCCTTCTCTGAGTGTATGAGATATATTAACATTAGCCCTCTTCATCAAATCCATAATCTCCTCTACCAGACTTCCCAAGACCCAAGGGGGCTTCCATTCTCCTGTAATCACTTTCTACAGCACCATAGAGTCTATGTGCAAGTCAATCAAGACATAGTCATGCTGTATACAAAATTTCAAAGCCTCAGAGATAGCTTTAGCTTCAGCAACTGAATTTGTGCCCTCTTGGATCTCCTTGCCACATGTATACAGGACATCACCCTCCTCATTTCTAAGGACAAAACCAATTGAACTCCTTCCCGGATTACCTCCTGAAGCTCCATCTGTGTTGACTTTCACCCAACCTTGTTCTGGAAAATCCCAATTCACCTTTGTATACCTGAGATTTGGTGTGAAGTGCTCCATCATCTTCAACATATCTGGCCACCTGTGAGAAACCTGACTAATTCCTAACTTCCTTACTTTAATCAATGACTGCAGAGTAGAAGAGATCTAGTACACCACCCTGTTAATAGTGACTGCATCTCCATATTTATAACTGTTTCTCCTCTTCCATAATTCCCATACTATGACTGATGGCAAGGCTTGCAAAATTGGCTTCAGTCGAGGTACTACATCTGCAGTCCAGCATTTGATAATTGCCTGGTGTAGTGTGAGTCCTTCTGTTACAATACCAGCATGCCCAAGGTAATACCTCCATACTTTGTTTGCAGCATATGATGTAAAAAATAAGTGTTGTGTTGTTTCCTCCAAAGGATCTGCACAACACCAGCACTTAGATGCCATCTGATAGCCAAATCTTCTGAAAAACTCATCCAACGGCAGCTTGTTCCTCCATACTTTCCACATGAAAAAGGCTATCTTAAATGGCAGACCTTTCACCCAAATTTTCTTATAAGCTGACATTGGTTCAGCTCTGTTCCTCACATACTCCCATGCTGTTCTAACACTGAACTGACCCTTTGATTCCAAACTCCAAACAGGTACATCCAAGACTCCTTGAGCTGCAGGTGGCTGAAGGTTTACTATGATGTGTTCTGCAAATTCTTCAGGTAATATTTCATAAAGCCTTTGTGTATTCCATTCTCCTCCATCCACCACATCCCACACATATGGACTGATTCATCAACTCCAAAATTTTGAGGAATCAAAAAATACAAAGCCCCTAAGCATGTCCAGTTGTCATACCAGAACAAAGAAGAACCCATCCTTGGTTGCCAAATGATCAGTTGTTCAACAAGGTCTCTGCACTCCAACATCTTTCTCCAAACATGTGATCCTTTTCTCCATGGCACTACCACTGAATTCATTTTTTGGGTTCAAGATCTTTCCAAATCTAAAATAATTTTTTATTTTCAGCATTTTTTCTTTAATGTTTCAGTATATCTATCTCTATGTTTATAATTTCTTTATTACCTCTGATTGACTTTACCTACCCTAAAATTTAGGGTTTCTGATTTTTCAAAGACGAACTAAATCTATGTTAATCTTCAGTATTTCCATCTCTGTGCATCCTTATTATAGTTTTCCTTTTGGTTATTTATGTTGACTTTACTTACCCCAAAATTAAGGTTTTTAAAATCTTTACTGAGATTTCAGTCTTTCCTTTCTTGTATGGTACTAATATTTCCTTATTTTGTTCGATTTACATGTTCTCATTATTTTCTTACCTTATTTGATCTGGTACTTGACTATTGATTGATTCTATATATTAGTCTAAATAGTACTCACCTGATTATACGTGGTTATGTTCTACTAATTGATTGAATCCGACTTGAATTGATTCTACTTCTATTTTCATTCCTTACTTATGTGTGTTTGAATTATTACTTTATTTGTCTGTCTAGTTGAGTACTATTTAAACCCTTCCCCCTTTCCCCTTAAAGACAAGACTCGAACTCTCATATTTCTTACTAAAAACTTAAGCTCTCTCTGGTGTCCTGATTTCTGTGCTAAGTGTCTTTTGATTCTGGCCGGCTGAAAGCCAAGGCCAAGTTATTTTGGGATTTCCCTGTTGTGGCATACTTGCTTATTTTCTTACTTAACTGGTATGCCCTAACCTTTGCAATTTCATGCTTTGCTTGACTAGTTTGTTTCAATTCCTAGCACAACTTTGTCCTTTATATGATTATATGATCTCATTTAGTAACATTGTTGGCTTAAGACTAAGTTATTTTGAATAATATGAATCTTTTTCATAGTTTAGCCTAAGGTTTAAGTTGTCTCATGCACTGTTTGTTAATTTTATACTTGTTCTGAACCTTGCACACTATAGACATGTAATCAATTAATTTTATTGCTCAACTCATATACCCTGCCTGTGCAATTCATATGTATGACCAGTTTAATCGTTTCTACATAAATGTTTCTGTGATTGAGCCATAGTTGTTTTAATTACTAGCATGAGTATTTAGATTAACTAGACTTCAACTTATTTGAACTATGTGTTTAAGCATGAATTCTATATGTTTCATTGGTGCACTTTTGCCTGCAACTCTATGTTCTAAATCCTGTTTCTTCTGAAATCCAACTATCTTTTAAAAAAACCTGCCCCTTCTCTCTTTTATACACTCTTAGTCCCTTAGGTTCTTAACCACACTAGTGTGAGCACTGCTAGGGTCGACAAGACTCCTTTGAACTATGACGCATTGGGAACTGGTTTTCCAATCTCTCAAGCTCCCTTTTCTGAATGTGTGGTTCTGGTGTGAGAAATTCTTGGGTTCCCTGAGGCCCTTGAGAACTTTGATACACATGAAGCCTGGTTCTAATGTGTTGTGAATGAATCACTGCTATGCTTCAAAGCTGTTATGTGGGAAGGCCTAGTTCCAAGGTTTATTTGGGCCTATGAAGGCTCCCTATAGTGTAACTGATACCTTTATGTAATTCATTTGGCTATTCTGGTCTGTAATAATTATGTAATAACAGATTCGGGGATATTTAGTAAAGCTGGGGGGTTTCTTATTATATCTTTTGTTAAAACTGGGTAGAAATCCTACCTATAGGATTTATTTATGCTGTCAATTATGTTCGTTAAGTGAAAATTGTGTGAGTTCTATACTGTGTTTAGACATCCTGCCTATAGGGCTTTCATGATCATTTTTCTGTACTTTGCATTGGCATACTAGAAATCCTGATTATAGGACTTTCATTTAATTTCGTATATTAGAAATCCCACTCATAGTATCTGTACATGTTTCCAATAAATGTGTATTAGCAAGCATGCCTATAGGATCTTGTTGTTTGAATTAACTGTTCTTCCTGGCAATCTGTTTAATTTCTGCCAGTACACAGTTAATATATATCATTCCTATAGAATTTAAATCCATTCAAACCTAGAAATCGTGCCTACGGGGTTTAAATCGATCCATCAATAGATATCATGCCAATAGGATTAAAATTAATTTCAAATTAAGAAATCATGCCTATATGGTTTAAATCAATCAGTAAAATATATCACGCCTATAGGATTAAAATCAATTTCAAATTTAGAAATCATGTCTATAAGGTTTAAGTCAATTCAGTAATTTGAAATCATGCCTTTAGGATTCTGTCGACCAGTCCTGAATTCATTCGCTATTGTCAATCACTTAAGCAATATATCTAGGACTTAATAATGATTCTGGGTTTATAATTGTGACATATTACTGCCTGAAATGCCCATATTCATGCTGAATAAAATCAGTAGGCAAACAAATAGGTCTTAATTCTTGCCTTAACAAAGCTATCTCTACACTCTATTTTCTCACATAGATATCATGCCTATAGGATTCCAAAGTTAATAAAGTTTGCTGATTCAATTGCGTGCTTTTGTTGCCTATGTGTGGAGGTCAATGTGAGCCCATGATTGTTCTTTATCTGAAAGTCTTATTCGTATTTGTTTGTCGCCTAGATTTCACAATTTTAAGTAACATAGGTTGGTTTAGAACCATTCCCAAATAGAGGTCCTAATACCTCCAGGACCATAGGTAAGGGACGGGTAGTGCACGCATAAGGAACAAGCTAGAAACTACTAGAGCGCTTAAGTAACAACTTAAAAATAGTAATTGGGTAGTAAGGAGATGATAGTTCGTGTGCTAATGCTATGAGTAACACCCCTACTTGAGAGAGTTACAAAATATTGCATGGAATGATCCTAAAGGTTAAAAAACTTAGGACCACCCCCTATACTCCTTTTTAAAATAAATTGAATATTGTATTTGTCCAAATTGTTTTCTTCCCTTTTAGACTAATTCGCTTAATTTATGTTCGGTCGGGACCCACTGTTGTGGACCTCGAGGGGTGCCTAACACCTTTCCCTCAAGGTAATTTCGAGCTCTTACCCGATCTTTAGTGATGTAAACTAGTAACGTGAGTTATCTGCTCTAGGTGCTCTGATGCAACTTAATCCGTTAGGTGGTGACTCTTTAAATTCTAATTCCTTACCCTCTCGAAAAGGAGTTGTCCCAGAAATGTCGAAACCCGATTTCACGAGAAAAAGGGGGCGCGACAGCATGGCGACTCTGCTGGGGATATCTTTAGGTTCTTACCATAACAAACTTGTTTGTGAATTAGTCTTTAAGCATGTCTTTATTATTTCGTTAATACTTGCACACCCCTTCCCCTTCCCACTCTATGTGAATTCATTTGCCTATCTTTATTCATTTATGATTTCTCTGTTTTATCACTTTTTACTGTGGAAACTGACTTGTCTCCTTGTTTTTCTTTCTTAAATATCTTTACAATTATTAAATACCGCATTTTATCATTATTCATGGTGCAAATACTTGGCAACATGTTATTTTCTTTTGTATAACTTCATACTCAATATCATATTCCACTCGTGCGTACTAATACTATAGTGGTTCTTGATGAGTGTCCGCACTCTTCTAAAAACACCCTTTAAATTTGAAAAGGCTTATTTGCAGTAAAACTAGTCGATCAGTGGTGTAGTCGACGGTTCCGTGCCTTTCCCTCTCAAGTTGTCCGCTTGAGGGTACCAGTCGAGACTTCTATAGAAACCTTACTCTGATAATAACTGTACATGCATCATGATCAAACCTAGCCTGGGTTAATATGTTGTCCGCATAATAACCCTCTAAGAAAGCCTTGTCAAAGTCTGCCGGGATTTCCATAATCCCATCGGGCGCAACCACGATATGTGCATTATTTGGAGAGATAAATGCCGACATAATAATCGTTAATGTGTAAGTAGTCGAATCCGGAGGGGCAAGGGCCTAACTCTGTTTATTTTTGCAGAAAATGAGGCATGAAGCTCCCAGGTTTGGCATGGTCTGAAGTATACCACCGTTATTGTTATATTGGTGGGAAAACCTTCCGCCAAGCGACAAAAATTATGTGAAAAGGGTTTTTGGAAATTTACCTCCCTTATTGGACATCCAACCGAACAACGTGCTGATCGAGGCTGCTACTATGTTCTGGGACCAAGTAGATTAGGTTTAACTGTTTTGAGTCGTTTTGAAATTCGAATGTAATAAGGTAGACGTCATTAGTAACTCATTTATTTATTGTCATTTTTAGGTTCATCTTATTTATTACATTAATGAAATGAGGCATTTATCAGCATTAAATCTCTCCAAATCTACTTGTATCTAGGCCTACCTTGGGCACAAGGAGGTTCCCCAAATTAGAATTTAAATTTACATTCTCTCAATACGTGTTTAAATACTGCAAATGCTTTTCAGAATCCTTACTGACTTGTTTACCTTTTTGCACTTTTCATTATTTTGATTATTCCCATCCCCTAGGGTTGGTTCGCATATACTGGCATCGTCAGCATATCACACCAGATTTAGAGGCCCTCCACCTCCTCCTCCTCCAAGTAATCTGAAAGAAAAGGGAAAGGCTAAGATGGATGATATGAGTGGTATCCGAAAAGAAACTGTTGCGCAAGTGGAAAATATTGAAACTTCAGACGGTCGGAGTACTTGTGGTGACCCAGCCCGTTGTCACGTGAGTTACTACCCCGTTTCCCCCATTTTATGCTTCTTCATGTTTTGTTATCGGTATTCGGTGTGTTAGAGTTAAATCGGATTGGTTTTGATAGGAAATGAGACACTTAGTCTCTTTAAGGAAGGCTTGTTTTGGAAAAGTCAACCAAATGTTGACTATTGAGTTAGAGGGCTCGAATGTGATCGCCGGTGATTTGATTAGCTTTAGGGGTTGATATGTGGCTTAGGAGTGTGATCGGAATTGATTTTGGAGGTCCGGAGTATAATTAGGCTTGAATTGGCGAAGTTAGTATTTTTGGCGAATTCCGGTTGGTAGGTGAGATTTTGATACAGGGGTCGGAATGGAATTCCGAGAGTTGCAGTAGCTTTATTAGATGATTTTGTATGTGTGTGCAAAATTTCAGATCCTTCGGAGGTGTCTTGGTCGGGTTTTTGATCAAATGCGTATTTCAGAAATTTTTAAGAAATTTAGGCTTGAATTCAATGTAATTCGATGATTTTAGTATTACTTGAGGTGTTTTGATTATTGGAGAAAGTTTGGATGATGTTTTAAGATATGTTGGTGCTTTTGGTTGAGGTCCCGGGGGCCTCGGGGTGATTTCAGATGGTTAACGGAAATTTTTGAAGTTGGAAAATGCTGCAGAAATGCAGCAGTTAGTGCAAAGCAATTTTGCTCTATGCGATCGCATAGCACAAAGGGTTGCAATCGCATAGAAGGATTTTAGGGGCTGTTTGGTTGTTCAATGCGATCGCATGAAGGGGTTGCGATCGCACAATGTTGTTTGGTAAGGCACTGCAATCGCATAGGGCCTGTTGCGATCGCATAGGGTAATTTGAGACCATGGAATTTTTGGTCTATGCGATCACAGGGGCTTGAATGCGATCGCATAGAGTTAGCTACAGTGATCTGGGCAGAATGTTAAAAACATTTCATCCGCGAACCCAAACCCATTTCCTCCATTTTTGAGCAACCTTGAGAGCTTTTAGACGGGAATTGAAGGGGGTTTTGACGGGAAGTGATTGGAGGTAAGTCCTATGAACTAAATATATGATTATATTGTGAAATCATCCTTGAAATTCATAAAAATATAGCCAAATTGTAAGAAATTAGGACTTGAAATTGAAATTCTAAATTTGGGATTTGAGGGGCCATTTGTGGTCCGATTTGAGAGATTTTTGTATGTATAGACTCATGGCGAGATAAGGAACCATATGACGTGGTGCTATGTTGAGATGAGATACACGCCTGTATTAGATTGTTGAAACCTTGTATTAGAGGCTCACACTTGTGACACCGGATTAGTGGGCTGTTTTACAGAGAATTTTCGTGATTATGGTTTCCGCACATTTAATATATTAAATTCATACTTCTATTTATATCAAATTGGTATTAAATCCCAAAATTTGGTATTGAATCATAAATAAAGAGGTTGTGAGATGTTAGTTGGTCAGGCTTGCCTAGCATTGTGTTGGGCGCCATCATGGCCGGGGTTGGGGTCATGACAAGTTGGTATCAGAGCCTAGGTTACTAGGTCTCGCGAGTCTTGAGCCGGTTTAGTAGAGTCTCGCGGATCGGTACGAAGACGTCTGTACTTATCCTCGGGAGGCTGCAGAACCTGTTAGGAAAATTCCACATTCTTGAAATTCTTGTCGTGCGAACTTGTTGATCCGAATACTAAACTTCTCTTTATTCCATTCTCTCATAGATGGTGAGGACTCGAGCTACCTGATGTACCGGACGACCACCAGTACCACCTTCTGAGGCTACTAGAGATCGTGGATGCGGTCGTGGTCGTGGTAGAGGCAGAGTAGTAGGGGCAGCACCTGTGGATCCTTAAGTTGCCCCAGCTTAGGACCAGGCTCCAGCAACACCAGTGCAGGCACCTGTTGTGCCCATTGTGATAACGGGCCTCTAGGAGACATTGGCCCAGATATTGACAGTTTGTACGGGCCTGGCTTAGGTGGTTTCAGTCACCACAGTAGCAGCAGCTACTTCGCAGGCCGGGGGAGGCAATCAGACCCCCGCTGCTCACATACCTGAGAAGGTAGTGCAGGGATTACAGACTCCAGGGGCACCTCTAGCTCAGCCAGTGGTACCCGTTCAGGAGTACAGGGTTCCAGTTATGCCAGACGATGAGCAGCGTCGTCTCGAGAGGTTCAGTAGACTTCAGCCTCCTTATTTCAGTGGTGCTCAGGGCGAGGATGCCTAGGGTTTTCTCGACAAGTGTCAGCGTATGCTTCGGACAGCAGGTATTCTTGAGTCCAGCGGTATGGCTTTTACTACACTTCAGTTTGCTGGAGCGGCCTTCACTTGGTGGGAGGCGTTTGAGCGGCATAGGCCGGCAGGTGCAGCACCTTTGACTTGGCAGGAGTTCTCCACTATCTTCTTGGAGAAGTGGATACCGTAGTCTCAGAGGGAGGAGTTGCGTAGACAGTTTGAGTGGCTTCACCAGGGAGATATCACTGTGTCTCAGTATGAGGCGAGATTTTCTGAGTTGGCTCGTTATGCCTCATGGATAGTTCCTACTGATCGGGAGAGGATTAAGAGGTTCGTGGATGGTCTTAATTATCACCTTCGTATTCTGATGACTCGAGAGAGAGTTCTGGGTATTTCCTTCGAGGATGCAGTTCATATTGCTCGTGATATTGAGACGGCTCGCCGTTAGGAGAGAGAGGAGAAGGAGGTCAAGAGGCCTCGAGGTTCTGGCAGTTTTAGTGGCGCTCTTTCGAGGGGCCAGTTCTAGCAGGGTCGGGGTCGTTCTTTTAGGCCCGCTTAATCAGCTCGACCTGAGTACCGAGGTGGATCTTCTGGTCATGGTTATCAGGGTTCTCAGCAAAGTCAGCCATCTCTCAACGCTCTTCCAGCACAGAGTTTGTCTCATGCTCCATCTGCTCAGGGTTCTTCCAGGCCGAGTGCATCAGCTAGCCACTCTGGCACGAGGGGTTCCCTTTAGTCCCAGTTCCCAGCACCCGGGAGTTGCTATGAGTTTGGAGAGTTTGGCCATATGCGGAGGGAGTGTCCTCACCGTGCTACTAGCTCATCTCAGCAGAGGGGTCAGCCTTCGACTTCTGCTCCAGTTACTTCACCACCTGCCCAGCCAGCTATAGGTGGAGGTCAGGTAGCTAGGGGTTGCCCTAGAGGGGGAGGTCGATCAGGGGGCGGTCAGTCCCGTTTCTATGCACTCCCAGGCAGACCCGACGTTATTGCTTCGGATGCTGTCATTACAGGTATTGTTTCAGTCTGCCACAAAGATAACTTTGCATTATTTGATCCCGGTTCCACTTATTCCTATGTGTCTTCATATTTTGCTCATCATTTGGGTACGACCCGAGGATGTCTTGCCTTACCTGTTCATGTATCTACACCGGTGGGTGATACCATTGTTGTAGACCATGTATATCGGTCATGTTTGGTGACTATTGGGGGTCTGGAGACCCGAGTTGATTTATTGTTGTTGAGCATAGTGGACTTTGATGTTATTCTGGGCATGGATTGGCTATCTCCGTGTCATGCTATTCTTGAATGTCATGCTAAGATAGTCACTTTGGCTATATCGGGTGTTCCGAGGATCGAGTGGCGTGACTGACTATGTGCCTAGCAGGGTGATTTCTTTTCTAAAAGCCCAGCGTATGGTTGGGAAAGGTTATCTATCATATTTGACTCTTGTGAGGGATGTTGGAGCTGAGATTCCTAGCATTGATTCGGTTCCAGTTGTGAGGGAGTTTCTCGATGTGTTTCCTGCAGACCTGTCGGGCATGCCACCGGACATGGATATTGATTTTGGTATTGACCTGGTGCCGGGCACTCATCACATTTCCATTCATCCATATCGTATGGCACCGGCAGAGTTGAAAGAACTAAAGGATCAGCTTCAGGAACTCCTGGATAAGGGGTTCATTCAGCCTAATGTGTCACCGTGGGGTGCATCGGTTCTATTTGTGAAAAAGAAGGATGGCACAATGAGAATGTTCATTGACTACAGGCAATTGAACAAAGTAACAATGAAGAACAAGTATCTTATGCCCCGTATCGATGATTTATTTGACCAGCTTCAGGGGGCAAGGGTATTCTCCAATATTGATCTTCGTTCAGGCTATCACCAGTTGAAGATCAGGGATTCAGATATTATGAAGACTGCTTTCAGGACTAGATATGGGCACTATGAGTTTCTTGTTATGTCCTTTGGGCTGACTAATGCCCCAGCCGCGTTCATGCATTTGATGAACAGTGTATTTCGGCCATATCTGGATTCGTTCGTGATTGTTTTTATTGATGATATATTGGTGTACTCGCGTAGCCAGGAGGAGCACGCACAACATTTGCGATTGGTATTATAGAGATTGAGGGAGGAGAGGCTTTATGCAAAGTTCTCCACTTGTGAGTTTTGGCTTGGGTCAGTGGCTTTCTAGGTCACGTGGTGTCTAGCGAGGGTATTAAGGTCGACCCGAAGAAGATAGAGGCGGTACAAAGTTGGCCTAGACCGACCTCAGCCACAGAGATTCGTAGTTTCCTCGGTTTGGCGGGTTATTATCGCCGGTTCATTCAGGGTTTTTCATCTATTGCCTCGCCCTTGACCAAGTTGATGCAGAAGGGTGCTCCGTTTGTATGGTCGGACGAGTGCGAGAAGAGATTTTAGAAGCTCAAGATAGCTTTGACCACAACTCTGGTATTGGTGTTACCATCAGCTTCAGGTTCTTATACCGTCTATTGTGACGTTTTGAGAGTTGGGATTGGCTGTGTGTTGATGCAGGAGGGTAGAGTGATTGCATATGCTTCTCGTCAGTTGAAGCCCCACGAGAAGAACAACCCTGTTCATGACTGAGTTGGCTGCCATAGTTCATGCTTTGAAGATTTGGAGGCACTATTTATATGGCATATCTTGTGAGGTATTCACCGATCATCGCAGTCTTCAACATTTGTTCAAGAAAAAAGATCTTAATTTGAGGCAGCGGAGGTGGCTTGAGTTGCTCAAGGATTATGATATTACCATTTTGTATCAACCCGGGAAGGCCAATGTGGTGGCCGATGCGTTGAGCCGGAAGGCGGTTAGCATGGGGAGTTTGGCGTACATTCCAGTTGGGGAGAGGCCCTTTGCAGTTGATGTTCAGGCTTTGGCCAATCGTATGGTGAGATTAGACATTTCAGAGCCTAGTCGGGTGTTGGCTTGTGTGGTTTCTCGGTCTTCCTTGTATGACCGCATCAGAGAGCGCCAGTATGATGATCCATATTTGCTTGCCCTTAAGGATATGGTTCAGCATGATGATGCCAGGGATGTGACCATTGATGGTGATGGTGTGTTGAGGATGCAGGGCCGGATTTGCGTGCCCAATGTGGATGGGCTTCAGGAGTTGATATTGGAGGAGGCCCACAGCTCGCGGTATTCCATCCATCCAGGTGCCACGAAGATGTATCAGGATTTGAGGCAGCACTACTGGTGGAGAAGGATGAAAAAGGATATAGTAGGGTATGTGGCTCGGTGTCTCAACTGTCAGCAGGTAAAGTACGAGCATCAGAGACCGGGTGGCGTACTTCAGCGGATGATTATTCTAGAGTGGAAGTGGGAGAGAGTTACTATGGATTTTGTGAGTGGTCTTCCTCGGACTTTGAAGAAGTTTGATTCGATTTGGGTGATTGTGGACAGGCTGACCAAGTCCGTGCACTTCATTCTAGTATGTACCACCTATTTTTCGGAGCGGCTGGCAGGGATCTTTATCCGGGAGATTGTCCGATTGCATGGGGTTCCAGTGTCTATTATCTTAGATAGGGGTACTCAGTTCACTTCTCAGTTTTGGAGGACATTTCAGCAAGAGTTGGGTACGCAGGTGGAGTTGAGCACAGCATTTCATCCTCAGAGGGACGGACAATCCGAGCGCACCATTCAGATACTGGAGGACATGTTGCGCGCCTGTGTTATTGATTTTGGAGGTTCTTGGGATGAGTTTCTGCCGCTTGCAGAGTTTGCCTACAACAACAGCTATCAGTCCAGCATTCAGATAGCACCATATGAGGACTTGTATGGGAGACGGTGTAGATCTCCAGTTGGTTGGTTCGAGCCTGGCGAGGCTAGGATGTTGGGAAAAGACTTGGTTCAGGATGCCTTAGAGAAAGTGAAGGTGATTCAGGAAAGACTTTGTACAGCTCAGTCACGTCAGAAGAGTTATGCGGACCGGAAGGTTCGAGATATGTCCTATATGGTTGGTGAGAAGGTCTTGCTGAAGGTTTCGCCCATGAAGGGTGTTATGAGGTTTGGGAAGAAAGGCAAGTTGAGTCCGCGGTTCATTGGGCCTTTTGAGGTGCTTCGGAGGATTGGGTAGGTGGCTTATGAGCTTGCTTTTCTACCCATCCTGTCGAGTGTGCATACGGTATTCCATGTTTCTATGCTCCGGAAGTATGTTGGGGACCCGTCTCATGTTTTAGACTTCAGCATGGTCCAGTTGGATGATGATTTGACCTGCGATGTGGAGCCAGTGGCTATTTTGGGTCGTCATGTTTGGAGATTGAGATCAAAGGATATCGCTGCGGTGAAGGTGCAGTAGAGAGGTCGGCCCGTGGAGGAGGCTACTTGGGAGACCGAGCGGGAGATGCGGAGCTGATATCCTCACCTGTTTGAGGCTCCAGGTATGTTTCTTGACCCGCTCGAGGACGAGCGTTTGTTTTAGTTGGGGATGATGTGACGACCTGGCCCGTCGTCACATGAGTTACTTCCTCGTTTCCCCCATTTTATGCTTCTTCATGTTTCATTATCGGTATTCGGTGTGTTAGAGTTAAATCGGATTGGTTTTGATAGGAAATGAGACACTTAGTCTCTTTAAGGAAGGCTTGTTTTGAAAAAGTCAACCGGATGTTGACTATTGAGTTAGAAGGCTCAGATGTGATTGCCGGTGATTCGGTTAGCTTCAGGGGTTGATATGTGGCTTAGGAGTGTGATCAGAATTGATTTTGGAGGTCCGGAGTAGAATTAGGCTTGAATTGGCGAAGTTAGTATTTTGGCAAATTCCGGTTGGTAGGTGATATTTTGATACGGGGGTCGGCATGGAATTCTGAGAGTTGCAGTAGCTTCGTTAGGTGATATTGGATGTGTCTGCAAAATTTCAGATCATTCAGAGGTGTCTTGGTCGGGTTTTTGATCAAATGTGTATTTCGGAAGTTTTTTAAGAAATTTAGGCTTGAATTCGATGTAATTCGATTATTTTAGTGTTAGTTGAGGTGTTTTGATGATTGAAGAAAGTTTGGATGATATTTTAAGATATGTTGGTGCTTTTGGTTGAGGTCCCGGGGGCCTCGGGGTGATTTCGGATGGTTAACGGGAATTTTTGAAGTTGGAAAATGCTGCAGAAATGCAGCAGTCAGTGCAGAGCAATTTTGCTCTATGCGATCGCATAGCACAAAGAGCTGCGATCGCATAGAAGGATTTTAGGGGCTGTTTGGTTGTTCAATGCGATCGCATGAAGGGGTTGCGATCGCACAGTGTTGTTTGGTAAGGCACTACGATCGCATAGGGCCTGTTGCGATCGCATAGGGTAATTTGAGACCATGGAATTTTTGGTCTATGCGATCGCAGGGGCTTGAATGCGATCGCATAGACTTAGCTACAGTGATCCGGGCAAAATGTTAAAAATATTTCATCCGCGAACCCAAACCCATTTCCTCCATTTTTGAGCAACCTTGAGAGCTTTTGGACAGGACTTGAAGGGGGTTTTGACGGGAAGTGATAAGAGGTAAGTCCTATGAACTAAATACATGACTATATTGTGAAATCATCCTTGAAATTCATGAAAATATAGCCAAATTGTAAGAAATTAGGGCTTGAAATTGAAATTCTAAATTTGGGATTTGAGGGGCCATTTGTGGTCCGATTTGAGAGCTTTTTGTATGTATAGACTCGTGGCGAGATAAGGAACCCGATGACATAAAAGTTTCTGAGTTTCGAGACGTGGGCCCGGGCTCGGGTTTTGTCAAATTCGTCAATTTTGATATTTTTCGAGTGTTTTCGATTGGGTATTGTCTCTTTAGCATAATGCGACATATTCGTTGTGATTTTGAGCAGATTCGTCGCACGAGGAGGCTCATTTGAGAGGCAAGGGCATTGCGAGCTAGACTTTGACCGTCTTGAGGTGAGTAAGGGTTATAAATGATGTTCTGAAGGTTTGAAACCCCGGATTTGCGCAACGTGGTGCTATGTTGAGATGAGACACATACTGTATGATGAGCGTGGGGTCTGTTACTACTGGGGATTTGGACTCGGTCCATCTCGTTTGATGACTCTGTTGTACTTTTGACTGAGACTTAATTAATATCATTATATTATGGGCTAGTTGCCATGTTTGGGGCCTTGTGCCGATCTGTAGAACCCTTAGGGGGCATTTGTATTGGTTGACCTCACTTTTCTTGTCGAAATCATACCCTCAGTCATGTTCTTAACTGATAAACATAATATGAACCAGCTTTAGAAATTGTTAAATCCTAATGAGAGTAACGTGTGGGTTGAGAACCCCGTCTTATCTTAGTGTGCCCGAGAGGCCAAGTCTATATTGACTAAGAGGGGTCGAGAACCCCATTGTGATGGTATTTGATATGCTATGGATCGGGTTGCACGCCGCAGCAGTATATATATATATATATATATATATATATATATGGATCGGGATGTGCGCCACAGCAGTATACTATATGGATCGGGCTGCACGCCGCAGTAGTACAAATTTTTCTTGGATGGCGTTCTATATATATATATATATATATATATATATATATATATATATATATATATATATATATATATTTTATTGTTTTGATATAGAACTGCTTAGTGCCTTTACGTGACTTCATACTGTCAGCCATTATTTATTGTTATTACTCACTGAGTTGGAGTACTCACATTACTTTATGCACCATGTGTGCAGGTACAAGTATTCCTGAGGCATGGAGTGAGCTTTCCTGCCGTTCTGTTTTCATCGGAGTTATCGAGGTAGCTGCATGGCGTTCACAGACCCGATTTCTCCTTCTATCTCCACTTATTATTCCGCATTTCAGACATATTTCTGTATTAGATTGTTGAAACCTTGTATTAGAGGCTCAGACTTGTCACACCGGATCAGTGGGCTGTTTTACAAAGATTTTTCGTGATTATGGTTTTTGCACATTTCATCTGTTAAATTCATACTTCTATTTATATCAAATTGGTATTAAATCCCGAAAATTGGTATTGAATCATAAAGAAAGAGGTTGTGAGATGTTACTTGGTCGGGCTTGCCTAGCATTGTGTTGGGCGCCATCACAGCCGGGGTTGGGGTCGTGACAGTACTCCGGACCAGAATGATTTGGTCCTACAGTTGGAACAGAAAATACTGGAATTACAAGGGGAACTTTGTGATGACCTTGGGTCATCACTTGTTTAAAAATGAAATTCTGTGTTCTGAGGCATTGAAAAAAACTTTATTTAGTATCATCTCGATTTGCGTGCACAGTTCGGGTGTGTAGCCGGAAAGCCTAGATATGAAAAATCTGTGAAAAATGATAAATTTTGACTGTAAAATAAGCTAATATGACTTCGGTCAACATTTTGGGTAAACAGACTCGGACCCGTGATTTGACAGTCCCGGAGGGTCCATGGGAAAATATGGGACTTGGGCGTATGCCCGGAATCAAATTTCGAGGTCCCAAGCCCGAGAAATGAATTTTCAAAGAAAAATTGTATTCTGAAAATTTTTAAAGAAATTTATAATGAAATTTGATTAGAACATGATGGTATCGGGGACGTATTTTGGTTCCGGAACCTGGTACAGGTCTTATATATGATTTAAGATATTTTTGTAAAATTTGGTGAAAAACGGATGTCGTTTGATGTGATTCGGACATAAAATGTTAAAGTTGATGTTTTAAGAAGTTTGAGAAAATTCTATGATTTTGAGGTTTAATTCATTGTTATTGAGGTTATTTTGTTGATTTTATTACACGAATAAGTCCGTGGGATATTTTTGAGGTTGTGTGTATATTTGGTTTGGAGCCCGAGGGCTTGGGTGAGTTTTGGATAGGCCACGGGTTGCATTTTGAACTTAGAAATTGTAGAAAATTTTGCTGGTATGAACAGGCCTGCAGGTTTTGCATTTGCGAAGCCTGGCTCGCAAATGCGAAGGTTGGATCGCAAGTGCGAAACCAGCCCAGGCCTGCCTTGGCTCGCAAATGCGAAGATTTGCAATAGGCTAGGGATCGCAAATGCGATGTCTTCTTCGCAAATGCGAAGTCGCAAATGCGAAAGTTTGGGATTTCTGAAGGGTTCGCAAATGCGAACCCTGTTTCACATTTTCCAGCTTAGCAGAGGTCGGGGTTCGCAATTGCGAACCCCTTTTCGCAATTCCCATACCTGCAACCTATAGGTTTTATACTTAAACGATTTTAAAACCCATTTTTCATATTCCCTCAAACATAAACACACTTAGGCGATTTTTCAAGGATTTATTCTTCTCCAAATCAATTATAAGTCATTTTTAACTAGTTTTCTTCAATCATTAACATCTTTTAACATGATTTCAACTTAAAATCAATGATTTTCATGGGGTAAATTGGGTGTTTTGGGTAGAACATAGGTTTTTAAAAAATTGAGGATTTGGACCTCGATTTGAGGTCCGATTTCAAAACAAATCATATATTTGGGTTCGTGGGGAATGTGTAATCGGGTTTTGGTTCGAACCTCTGGTTTTGACCATGTGGGCCCGGGGCGATTTTTTACTTTTTTGGGCAAAACTTTGGAAAACTCATTTTTATGCATTGGGGTTGATTCATTTAGCATTTATTAATGTAATTAAGTAATTTGTGACTAGATACGAGTGAATTGGCGGTGGAATCAAGGGGTAAAGCTACAATTGAACCTTGAGTTGGCCGTGAAAGTTCGAGGTAAGTGTTTGGTCTAACCTTAGCTTGTGGGATTACGAGTTGAGTCCTATTTGCTATGTGGTAATTGTTGAGTACGACGTATAGGCATGGTGATGAGTATCTATACGTTGGTGTCTAGCATGACCATGAGTCTTTAAATTGTGAATATCTTGATTTCGTTGTATCTTTCATGCCTTGGTGATGATTTTTAATTGTTGTGAAAAGTTTGTGGAAGGAATTGTGACCTTTGTACATCGAGGAGCATTGGCTCAAGTTATATTATGAATTGTGAAAGTAAATGAGTTGATTGAACCCTTTGGAGCATTGGCTTAAGTGGTAAAGTGAGTTGCGAAGTAAAAAGTGAAAGCAAGAGAAAGAATTATTAAATTGTTCCCTTGCGGGGATATTGTTGCTTTATTGGTTATCTCCCTTGCCGGGATGTTGATATTATTGATGTTGTTCCCTTGCTGGAATTTAATCGTTTAATTATTGTTCCCTTGCTGGGATTCCTATATGATCTTGTTTATTCCCTTGCCCTTTGTTTGTGATTGTTGTTTGGGTGAGGAAGAGTGTTAAAGCACGAAAGGTGATGTCGTGCATTGTTTGCTATTGTGAGGAAAGAGTGTAAAGCACAAAGGGTGATGGCATGCCGCACGATGTACCATTCCGTGCCGATTTTATGATTATATGGTGAGGAAAGAGTGTAAAAGCACGAAGGGTGATGTCGTGCACATCTTTATTATATGATTGTTTTGGTGAGGATGAGAGTAAAAGCACGAAGGGTGATGTCGTGCACACTTTTATTATATAATTGCTTTGGTGAGGACGAGAGTAGAAGCACGAAGGGTGATGCCATGTAATTATTGATTGCTAATTCTTTGTTGATATTCAAGTTATGTTGTTTCTTTGTTTACTTGATGCCTTTCTATTCGGCACTGTTATCTCCCCCACAACATGTTCCCCCTCCCACATTGACTGGTTATTTCTGTATTTCTTTTACGCTGTATATATTTGAACTGCACAGGTTTATTTGGTAGTCTGGTCCTAGCCTCGTCACTACTTCGCCGAGGTTAGGCTAGACACTTACCAGCACATGGGGTCGGTTGTGCTGATACCGCACTCTGCACTGTGTGCAGATCTCGGAGCAGCTTTCGGACAGTAGTTGGAGTGCTTTCTTCAGTCCACCCAGAGACCCAAGGTAGACCTACAGGCGTCCGCAAGCCCTGGGGTCTCCCTCTATCTCTTTTTCCTATTTCATTTTCCTTTATTCAGAAACAGTGTACTGTTATTTCTTCAAACCTTGTATGCAGTAATCTTAGATAGTCTGTGACACTGTGACACCAGGTTTTGGGTATTTAAGGTTTTAAAAGTTGTATAGACGTAGATGTAAGATATTTAATTATTGACTTCCGCTTAATTATTTAAAATTCTGCAGATTTTCATGTTATCGCCTCTTAATTGTTAAAAGAAGTAATTTGATAATGAAATAAGTAGTTAAGGATTGGCTTTCCTAGCTCTCACTAGTAGGCGCAATCACGACGCCCGAGGGTGGGAAATTCAGGTTGTGACAAGTTGGTATCAGAGCTCTAGGTTACATGGGTCTCACAGTTCGCAGACAAGCTTAGTAGAGTCTGAGGGATCGGTACGGAGACATATTTATTTATCCCCAGAGGCTACAAAGTTAGGAAAACTTCACATTTGTTCTTTCTCGTCGTGCGATTTTGTTTCTCAATGCTAATTGGACTTCTACTCTGTTCTTTTGTAGATGGCGAGAACACGCGCTTCCTCATCCATCGCTCCGCAGCCCGAGCCCCCAGCAGTAGCTCCCACAAGGGGCAGAGGGCGAGGGTGAGGTAGGGGTAGAGCTCAGCCCCAAGCAGCAGCACCAATGGCGGAGCCTCAGGTTGACTTTGATGAGGAGGTTCTAGGCCCAGCAGTTCCGGTGGGTCCAACTCAGGTCCTAGAGGGGTTTATTGCTACCCCCATTCTGCAGGACGTTTGGTCTGATTAGTGGGCCTCATGGAGAGTGTCACCCGGGCAGGCTTGCTTCCTGTAGCACCAGGCGTCTCTCAGGCTGGAGGAGGGGCCCAGACTCCTGCTACTCGCACTCCGGAGCAGGTAGCTCCTCAGATTCAGACTCCAGCGATTTAGCCAGTTGGGACAGTACAGCCGGGTGTGGTAGCATAGGCCAGTGATGGAGCAGCTATGTCTGTCGATGCTTTGTGGAGGCTGGATAGGTTCACCAAGCTCTTCACTACTACTTTCTGCGGTGTATCTACTGAGGACCCCCAGGATTATCTAGACAGCTACCACGAAGTTCTCAGGAACATGGGTATTGTTGAGACCAATGGGGTTGATTTTGCTACATTTCGCTTGTTTGGATCCGCCAAGACTTGGTGGAGAGATTATTTCTTGGCTAGACCAGCCGAATCGCTAGCCTTGACTTGGGAGTAGTTTGCACAGCTATTTCTAGAGAAGTTTCTCCCCATTACTCAGAGAGAGGCCTATCAGAGGTAGTTTGAGTGCCTCCAGCAGGGTTCCATGACGGTTACCTAGTATGAGACCATGTTCATCGATTTGACTCGCTATGCTCTCATCATACTTCCCACCGAGAGAGAGAGGGTGAGGAGGTTTATTGACGGTCTTATTCAGCCGATTCGTCTTCAGATTGCTAGAGAGTCTGGGAGTGAGATTACTTTTTAGAAGGCGGCTAATGTGGCCCGTAGAGTTGATATGGTTCTGTCCTAGGGAGGCGGTCATGGGTCAGACAAGAGGCCCCGTCATTTAGGACGATTCAGTGGTACCTCGTCTGGGGGTTGAGAATCGTATGGTAGAGGCCATCCTCCTAGGCCCTTTCAGTCAGTGCTCCAGGTTTCTCATGGTACTTCAGGTAGCCGTGGTCCCCAGATGCAGTATCCTGATCAGCAGGCTTACAGTGCACCACTTGCTCCTATTAATGCACCGTCGCTTCAGAGTTTTCGGGGTGGTCATTCAGGTCATTAGGGCCAGCAGTCTCAGCAGCCGAGGGCTTGTTACACTTGTGGTGATACGAGTCACATTTCCAGGTTTTGCCCCTAGCACTGAGTAGCTCTCAGCATCAGGGTTCTCGTGCTATGGTACAGGCACCAGGTGTTCCATAGCCCGCCCAGCTAGCTAGAGGTGGGGGTAGAGGTGCTAGAGGTGGAGGAAGAGGTACTAGAGGTGGAGCTCAGGCCGCCAGAGGTGGAGTCCAGCCAGTAGCAGACCGTCCCAGAGAGGTAGTTTAGGGTGGTGGGGCCTAGCCCTGATGTTATGCCCTTCCGGCCAGGCCTGAGGCTGAGGCTTCAGATGCAGTCATTACAGGTACTATTCTGGTTTGTGATAGAGATACTTCAGTGTTATTTGATCCAGGGTCTACCTGCTCTTATGTGTCATCTTATTTTGTACCATATCTGGTCATGCCTAGTGATTCATTGAGTGTTCCTGTTTATGTGTCTACACTGGTGGGTGATGCTATTATGGTAGATTGAGTCCATTGCTCTTGTGTAGTTGTGATTGGGGGTATGGAGACTCGAGTAGATTTGTTGCTCATAGACATGGTCAATTTCGATGTTATATTGGGGATGGACTGGTTATCACCTTACCACGCTATCTTGGACTGTCATGCCAAGACTGTGACCTTAGCTTTACCGGGTTTGCCTCGTTTAGAGTAGAGAGGGACTCCTGGTCATTCTACCCGTAGTGTTATCTCGTATGTGAAGGCTCGGCGTATGGTTAAGAAGGGGTGTTTGGCCTATTTGGTATATGTTCATGATTCTAGTGCTGAGGTCCCTTCTATGGATTCTTTGCCCGTTGTCCGTGAGTTTCCTGATGTTTTCCCTTTAGACCTACCGGGTATGCCACCCGACAGGGATATTGACTTTTGCATTGATTTGGCTCTGGGCACTCAGCCCATTTCTATCATGTCGTATCGTATGGCCCCGTCAGAGTTGAAAGAGTTGAAGGAGCAGTTACAAGACTTGCTTGAGAAGGGTTTCATTAGACCTAGTGTTTTGCCTTGGGGTGCGCCGCTGTTGTTTGTTAAGAAGAAGGATGGGTCGACGAGAATGTGTATTGATTACCGGTAGTTGAACAAGGTTACAATCAAGAATAAGTATCCATTGTTGAGGATTGATGATTTGTTTGATTAGCTTCAGGGTGCCAATGTATTTTCAAATATTGACTTGAGATCTGGCTACCATCAGTTGAGGATTAGGGCATCCGATGTCCCTAAGACAGCATTCCGTACTCGGTACGAGCATTATGAGTTCTTGGTTATGTCATTCGGGTTGACAAATGCCCCAGCAACATTTATGGATTTGATGAACTGAGTGTTTAGGCCTTATCTGTATTCGTTCGTAATAGTCTTCATTGATGATATTTGGATATATTCCCACAGCCGGGAGGAGCACGAACAGCATCTCAGAGTGGTTCTTCAGACTTTGAGGGATAGTCAGTTGTATGCTAAATTTTTGAAGTGTGAGTTCTAGTTGAGTTCAGTTGCATTCATGGGTCATGTTGTATTATCAGAGGGCATTCAGGTTGATCTGAAAAAGATTGAGGCAGTCAAGAACTGGCCTAGACTAGCATCAGCTATAGAGATTCGGAGTTTCTTGGGGTTGGCAGGCTATTATCGTCGGTTCGTGGAAGGGTTCTCATCTATCGCAGCCCCGATGACCAGGTTGACCCAAAAGGGTGCCCCGTTCAGATGGTCGGATGAGTGTGAGGCGAGCTTTCAGAAGCTCGAAACAGCTCTTGCTACGGCACCGGTGTTGGTCTTGCCCACAGGATTAGGGCCTTATACAGTTTATTGTGATGCATCTTGTATTGGGCTTGGTGCAGTGTTGATGCAGGATGGCAAGGTTATTGCCTATGCTTCGCGGCAGTTGAAGACTCAAGAGAAGAACTATCTGGTTCATGATTTAGAGTTGGCAGCCATTATTCATGCATTGAAGGTTTAGAGGCATTATTTGTATGGCGTAGCATGTGAGGTGTTCACAGATCACAAGAGTCTTCAGTATTTGTTCAAGCAAAAGGAGTTGAATTTGAGGCAGAGGATGTGGTTGGAGTTGTTTAAAGATTATGATATCACCATTTTATATCATCCGGGAAAGGCCAATGTGGTGGCCGATGCTTTGAGCAGGAAGTCAGCCAGTATGGGCAGTCTTGCTTATATTCTAGTTGGTGAGAGGCTGCTTGCTTTGGATGTTCAGGCCTTAGCTAATCGGTTCATGAAGTTGGATATTTCTGAGCATAGTCGGGTATTAGCTTGCATGGTTGCTCGTTCTTCTTTATTGGAGTGTATCCGTGATCGGCAGTATGATGATCCCCATCTATGTGTCCTTAGAGACACGGTGCAGCACGAAGGTGCCAAGTAGGTTACCTTAGGCGATGATGGAGTTTTGAGATTGCAGGGTCGAGCTTGTATGCCTAATGTGGATGGGCTCCGAGAGTTGATTTTAGAGGAGGCCCATAGCTTCCGTTCCTCTATTCATCCGGGCGCCGCGAAGATGTATCAGGATTTGCGGAAACATTATTGGTGGCGTAGAATGAAGAAGGATAATGTTGCATATGTGGCTCGGTGTTTGAATTGTCAGCATGTTAAGTATGAGCATCAGAGGCCTGGTGGTTTGTTTCAGAGGATTGAGATTCCCGAGTGGAAGTGGGAGCGGGTCACTATGGATTTCGTTGTTGGACTCCTACAGACTCGGAGGAAGTTCGACGCAGTATGGGTCATTGTTGATAGGCTGACCAAGTCAGCGCATTTCATTCCTGTGCAGTCTCCTATTCATCCGAGAGGTTAGTTGAGATCTATATCCGGGAGATTGTTCGTATTCATGGTGTGCCTGTGTCTATCATTTCGGACTGAGGTACGCAGTTTACCTCGTGGTTCTGGAGAGCAGTTCAGCGAGAGTTGGGCACTCAAGTTGAGTTGAGCAAAGCATTTTATCCTTAGACGGACGGGCAGTCCGAGCGGACTATTCAGATTTTGTAGGATATACTCCGAGCTTGTGTCATTGACTTTAGAGGCTCATGGGATCAATTTTTGCCTTTAGTAGAGTTTGCCTACAAAATCAGCTACCAGTCGAGTATCCAGATGGCTCCATATGAGGCTTTATATGGTAGGCGGTGTCGGTCTCCGGTCGGATGGTTTGAGCCGGGAGAGGCTTGGTTGTTGGGTACGGATCTGGTTTAGGAGGCCTTGGACAAGGTCAGGATTATTCAGGATAGGCTTCGTATAGCTCAATCCAGGCAAAAGAGTTATGCAGACCGCAAGGTTCGAGATGTGGCTTTTATGGTCGGTGAGCGGGTGTTTCTCTAAGTGTCGCCTATGAAGGGCGTGATGAAATTTGGGAAGAAGGTCAAGCTTAGACCTAGGTTCATTGGTCCATTTGAGATTCTTGATCGAGTGGGAGAGGTGGCTTATAGACTTGCATTGCCCCCGAGCTTATCAGTCGTGCATCTAGTGTTTTATGTGTCCATGCTTCAGAAATATCACGGTGATCCATCCTACGTGTTAGATTTTAGCACTGTCTAGTTGGACAAGGACTTGCCTTACGAGGAAGAGTCGGTGGCTATTCTAGACCGGTAGGTTCATCAATTGAGGTCAAAGAGTTTTCCTTTTGTTCGTGTTCAGTGGAGAGGTCAGCCTCCTAAGGCATCGACCTGGGAGTCCGAGTCCGATATGCGGAGCCGTTATCCCCATCTTTTCCCTGACTCATGTACTTCCTTCTTCTGTCCGTTCGAGGACGAACAGTTGTTTTAGAGGTGGAGAATGTGATGACTCAAAAGGTCATCACTTGTTTTAAAATGAAATTCTGTGTTCTGAGGCCTTGAAAAAAAACTCATTTAGCATCACCTTGATTTGCGTGCGCAGTTCGGGCGCATAGCCGAAAGCCTAGATATGAAAAATCTGTGAAAATGATAAATTTTGACTGTAAAATGAGCTAATTTGACTTCGGTCAACATTTTAGGTAAACAGACTTGGACCTGTGATTTGACGGTCTCGGAGGGTCCTTGGGAAAATATGGGACTTGGGCGTATGCCCGGAATCGAATTCTGAGGTCCCAAGCCCGAGAAATGAATTTTCAAAGAAACATTGTTTAATGAAATTTGAAATAAAATTTGATTAAAACATGATGGTATCGGGGCCGTATTTTGGTTTTGGTGCCCGGTACAAGTCTTATATATGATTTAAGACATTTATGTAAAATTTGGTGAAAAACGAATGTCGTTTGACGTGATTCAGACCTAAAATGCTAAAGTTGATATTTTAAGAAGTTTGAGAAAATTCTATGATTTTGAGGGTTAATTCGTTGTTATTGAGGTTATTTTGGTAATTTTATTATACGAACAAGTCTGTGGGATGTTTTTGAGGTTGTGTGTATATTTGGTTTGGAGCCCCGAGGGCTCGGGTGAGTTTCAGATAGGCCACGGGTTGCATTTTGAACTTAGAAATTGCAGAAAATTTTGCTGGTATGAACAGGCCTGCAGGCTTCGCATTTGCGAAGCCTGGCTCGCAAATGTGAAGGCTGGATCACAAATGCGAAACCAGCCTAGGCCTGCCTTGGCTCGCAAATGCGAAGTTTTCTTCGCAAATGCGAAGATTTGCCTATTGTCCAGGGATCGCAAATGCGATGTCTTCTTCGTAAATGTGAAGTCGCAAATGCGACAATAGTTTTGCAAATGCGAAAGTTTGGGATTTCTGAAGGGTTCGCAAATGCGATCCCTATTTTGCATTTTCCAGCTTAGCAGAGGTCGGGGCTCGCAATTGCGAACCCCTGTTTGCAATTCCCATACCTGCAACTTGCAACTTTTATACTTAACCGATTTTAAAACCCATTTTTCATATTCCCTCAAACATAAACACACTTAGGCGATTTTTCAAGGATTCCTTCTTCTCCAAATCAATTATAAATCGTTTTAAACTATTTTTCTTCAATCATTAACATCTTTTAACATTATTTCAACTTAAAATCAATGATTTTCATGGGGGGAAATTGGGTGTTTTGGGTAGAACCTAGGTTTTTCAAAAATTATGGATTTGGACCTCGATTTGAGGTCTGATTTCAAAACAAATCATATATTTGGGTTCGTGGGGGAATGGGTAATCGGGTTTTGGTTCGAACCTCGGATTTTGACCATGTGGGCCTGGGGCGATTTTTGACTTTTTTGGGCAAAACTTTGGAAAACTCATTTTTATGCATTGGGGTTGATTCATTTAGCATTTATTGATGTAATTAAGTAATTTGTGACTTGATTCGAGCGAATTGGCGGTGGAATCAAGGGGTAAAGCTATAATTGAACCCTGAGTTGGCCATGGAAGTTCGAGGTAAGTATTTGGTCTAACCTTAGCTTGAGGGATTAGGAGTTGAGTCCTATTTGCTATGTGATAATTGTTGAGTACGACGTATAGGCATGGTGACCAGTATCTATACATTGATGTCTAGCATGACCGTGAGTCTTTAAATTGTGAATATCTTGTTTTTGTTGTATCTTTCATGCCTTGGTGATGATTTTTAATTGTTGTGAAAAGTTTGTGGAAGGAATTGTGTCCTTTGAACATCGAGGAGCATTGGCTCAAGTTATATTATGAATTATGAAAGTAAATGAGTTGATTGAACCCTTTGGAGCATTGACTCAAGTTGTAAAGTGAGTTGCGAAGTAAAAAGAGAAAGCAAGAGAAAGAATTCTTAAATTGTTCCCTTGTTGGGATATTGTTGCTTTATTAGTTATCTACCTTGTCGGGATGTTGATATTATTGATGTTGTTCCCTTGCTGGGATTTAATCGTTTAATTGTTGTTCCCTTGCCGGTATTCCTATATGATCTTGTTTATTTCCTTGCCCTTTGTTTGTGATTGTTGTTTGGGTGAGGAAGAGTGTTAAAGCACGAAGGGTCATGCCGTGCATTGTTTTCTATTGTGAGGAAAGAGTGTAAAGCACGAAGGGTGATGTCGTGCCGCACGATGTACCATTCCGTGCCGATTTTATGATTATATGGTGAGGAAAGAGAGTAAAAGCACGAAGGGTGATGCCATGCACATCTTTATTATATGATTGTTTTGGCGAGGACGAGAGTAAAAGCATGAAGGGTGATGTCGTGCACACTTTTATTATATAATTGCTTTGGTGAGGACACGAGTAAAATTATGAAGGGTGATGTCGTGCAATTGTTGATTGCTGATTCTTTGTTGATATTCAAGTTATGTTGTTTCTTTCTTTACTTGATGCCTTTCTATTCGGCACAGTTATCTCCCCCACAGCATGTTCCCCTCCCACATTGGCTGGTTATTTCTGTATTTCTTTTCCGCTATATATATTTGAACTATATAGGTTTATTTGGTAATCTGGTCCTAGGCTCGTCACTACTTCGCCGAGGTTAGGCTAGACACTTACCAGCACATGGAGTCGGTTGTGTTGATACTGCACTCTACACTGTGTGCAGATCCTGGAGCAGTTTTCGGACAGTAGTTGGAGTGCTTCCTTCAGTCCACCCGGAGACCCAAGGTAGACCTGCAGGCGTCCGCAGGCCCTGGCGTTTCCCTCTATCTCTATTTCCTGTTTCATTTTCCTTTATTCAGAAACAGTGTATTGTTATTTCTTCAGACCTTGTATGTAGTAATCTTAGATAGTCTGTGATACTATGACACAAGGTTTTGGGTATTTGAGGTTTTAAAAGTTGTAATAGATGTAGATGTAAGATATTTAATTGTTGACTTCCGCTTAATTATTTAAAATTCTGCAGATTTACATGTTATCGCCTCTTAATTGTTAAAAGAAGTAATTTGATAATTAAATAAGTAGTTCAGGATTGGCTTGCCTAGCTCTCACTAGTAGGCGCCATCACGACTTCCGAGAGTAGAAAATCCGGGTCGTGACAAACTTGAGCATGTCCGCAACTTGGAAAACCTCTCCCTCACCCTAAATGTCCTAGACATTAACCAGTAAAATGCCCAAAACTGAGCACCTCCTCAAAACATAGCAAACCGATATCCGCAAAATCCTCCCGCACCCCACCAATACGCAATACCTCCTCAAAATCCTAATCCTCTACCCATACTGACACCCTCTCAACACCAGCATCTCTTGACTCAATACCCGCAAACCACTTACCATACTCCTCAGAATACCCCACAACCTATCCCTGATCCGCATAATTTAACTAATGATCACCACTACACTCAAACCCCCGGCACCCACCAAAACAATCCCGTATACGTGGAAACCTTACCCCACTCCACTCAACCAATCTCATACACACCAGAATCCGTCGAGAAGGACCTGCTCATTAAGAATATGGCAGAGTAGCTCAAGAAGCTCATAAGCCAAGTCTAGGGTGTTGAAGGAGGCAAAGGAATTGAATGTCTAAATTATGAAGATCTATGCATTCATCCGGACGTGGAACTACTGGAAGTTACAACCTCTCAAGTTTGAGATGTTTGACGGAACGGGTGACCCAAAGGTACGTTTGAGGACATACTGTGATAAGCTCATGAGAGTTGGGAAATATGAAAGAATTCGCATGAAACTATTTATGAGGAGTCTCACTGGAGGTGCCCTATCTTGGTATATCAGTCAAAATCCCAAGAAGTGGATTAATTGGGTAAGTATGGCGTCGGACTTCATGGACCGATTCAGGTTTAACACATAGAATGCACCAGACGTCTTCTACATAAAAACCTCAAGAATAAACCAACAAAAACATTCCACGAGTATATTACTCAATGGAGGCCAGAAGCGCAAAGGTCAGGTCGGTACTAGAGGAAGAGCAGATGAACAAATTCTTTGTTAGGGCCCAGGATCCACAATACTATGAAAGGTTAATGGTCATCGAAAATCACAAGTTCTCCAACATCATCAAACTCGAGGAAAGGGTTGAAGAAAGGATCAAGAGTGGGATGGTAACCAATTTTGAGGTATTGCAGGCTACGAACAAAGCATTACAGTCAGGGGATATATCAAAGAAGAAAGAAGTAGAGGCAATGATGGTGGCCCAAGGTCCAAAATCTCAACTCACATACCAAACACCTCCATCCACATACCAACCTTCACCTCCCAGATATTCTCAACCCGCTACCACCTATCACACTTATAACACCCAGCCAGCTTATTACCATTCACCTTTAACCCGTCAAAACTATCAAAAACTCAGACCCAATTTCGATAATACACCCCTATTGCTGAACCTATCGACCAACTATATGAAAGATTGAAGTTTGCGGGATATGTTACCCCTATTCCTGTTGTTGCCATGGAAAATTCCTCCCAGTGGGTCAACCCAAAAAAAACATGTGCATATCATTTCGGCATGAAGGGGCATACTATTGATGAATGCTACGCTATGAAATACAAGATTCAAACCCTGATTGATACCAAAGTCATACAAGCAAAGGAAGTCACGCCAAATGTCCACAACAATCCCCTCCCAGATCATAGGGGTGAGGGAGCAAATGTGATAGAAACTGATGAAGAATAGGATCTTGAAGGGTCGATTGGACTTATTCGGGAAGGTGATAACCCTAAACCTATAGTCACACTCACTCCTATTGTGGTACAGATACAGCCACCAGTCGAAGTTGAAGTAGTCGCATCAGTCCCGTTTGAAATTGAAGTAATCGCACTTGCGACTACACCTACTCCATTTGAAGTAGAAGTAGTCACACCTTTCACTGTGATGGTGGCACCCACACCACCTTTCAATTCCAATGCCATACCCTGGGATTATGTTGCCGAAACTAGGAGAAAAGGGAAAGTAAAGATGGAAGAGTCTGGTTCTGCACAAGGGATGACTAGAACTGGAAAAATCTATACACCTGAAAATTTGGGAGGAACAAGCAAAGAAGTTGTTACCAAACAACCGATCATTGAAACTGGTCCAGATGATCTTTGGAGGAAAGTACAGGCAAGGGAATACTCTATTGTTGATCATTTGAACAATATTCCCGCCAAGATATCCATCCTGTCGCTGCTGCAAAATTCTGAGGCGCATAGGAATGCTCTGATGAAGGTGTTGAATGAAGCTTATGTGACGAACAACATCACCAATGGAGAGATGACCAACATGGTAGGGCAAGTACTGGAAAGCCACAAGATCACCTTTCACAAAGATGAACTACCACCTGAAGGATTAAGTCATAACAGGGCACTGCATATCACAGTACAGTATGAGGACAAATTCATCGCCAGAGTCTTAATGGATGGGGGGTTCAAGCCTCAACATTTGTCCATTGACCACTCTGAAAAGTTTGGGTAAAGATTTCCATGAGATACGAGCAGGGAGTATGAATGTGAAGGCATTTGATGGGTCTCAAAGAGCCACGATTGGTGAAATCAACCTTTGTTTACAAATGGGCCCGACTTGGTTCAATGTTGAGTTTCAAGTATTAGACAGATCTACTACGTATAATCTTTTACTGGGACGACTTTGGATACATGTCGCTGGGGCTATGGCTTCTACGATACATCGGGCCGTAAAGTTTGAATGGAACCATCAGGAGATAATCATCCACGGAGATGGAAGTAATCCTTTTTACACCAATCAAACTGTCCCGGTTGTCGAAAATAGAAGAAAGCTGGGTAGAGAAACTTATCACAGCATCGAGCGTGTCAATGCAATCGAGAAAGATAAATGGTGGAGCAACAAAATAGAAAGCATACTGTCATGGTCAAGGTATGAACCCGATAAAGAGCTTAGGAAGAAACTCCAGGGCATTACCAAACTGATACAATTAAAACATTATGGCACAACTTTTGGGCTCGGATACCAGTATACACGGAAAGAATATGATGATTGGTTGCCTCCATGGCATGGTCCCTATTACCCTCTCGATCAGCCAGTACCGCATCTGAGTCAAACCTTTCACTAGGCTGACACAGTATGGGGATCTGCAGAGGAGGAAGCTTTGGCTAGGCTAAGGAACTTGTTTCTAGAAGACGAGGATATAGATTGCAATGTGATAGTTGAGAAGGAGGAGGGAGAAGGCCTTACCATTCAGACCGTGGAGAAGGGAGTTGTTCTCAAGAATTGGACTACCGCACCATCCTGGGCCCGTCGAGTTCCTGGGTAGCTTGGCAATTAGCATGACCTATTTTTTTAAAAAGCCAATTTAAGCATTTAAGATATTTCCAGTATTTTGTTTAAAGACGCTTTTGTTTCGAAATAATTGCTCGAGTCATCGAACCGTACCTATTTTGATGTTTTTCGAAATTTAATTACTACATTGTTATTTTAGTATTTATTATTATCTTTTACATTTTTCCTCTACAATATTACTATTTCTTACCTAGATGAACCAACGACTATGACATGTAATGAGACAACACAACATAAAGATAGTGACTCGGAAGAAGAGGATGAAATACCTGAGAAAGTTATCATAGAATTTGAGAATTTTGAGAACAAATCTAAGTCCAACCTAGACGAACCTGAGGCAATCAATTTGGGAGATTCTGAAACCATCAAAGAGACTCGCATAAGTATTCACCTATCATCATCAAAAAAGAAAGAATACACTCGTTTCCTGAAAGAATATAAGGATATATTCGTATGGTCATATGATGACATGACCGGCCTGAGCACATCCATACTGGCTCATAAGTTACCTACCAATCCAATGTGTCCGCCGGTAAAGCAGAAACTTAGAAAGTTCAAACCAGACATGAGCCTAAAAATCAAGGAAGAAGTCACTAAGCAGATCAAAGCCAAAATCCTCAGGGTAGTTGAGTACCCAACCTGGTTAGACAACGTCATACCGGTTCCTAAAAAAGATGGGAAAGTCAGGGTGTGTGTTAACTATCGGGATTTAAATAGAGCGAGTCCCAAAGATGATTTCCCATTGCCAAATATACACATTCTGATCGACAATTGCGCCAAGCATGAACTCCAATCCTTTGTAGATCTTCGTAGGTTATCATCAGATTTGGATGGACGAAGAAGACGCATAGAAAAGATCTTTCATTACACCATAGGGGGGTGTACTACTACAAAATAATGCCATTCGGTCTGAAGAATGTTGAGGCCACCTATATAAGGGCCATGACGACCATCTTCCATGATATGATACATAAGGAAATAGAGGTATATGTTGACGACGTCATCATCAAATCCAAGAGGGGCCACAAATCACATAGCAGACTTGAGGAAGTTTTTTGGCAATCTACGGAGGTACAATCTAAAACTGAACCCCGCAAAATGTGCATTCAGGGTTCTTGCCGAAAAATTGTTGGGATTCACCGTCAACCTCCGAGGAATCGAGTTAGACACGTCAAAGGTTAAAGTTATCCAAGAGTTACCGCCACAGAAGAACAAGAAGGATGTGATTGAGCTTCCTGGGATGCCTCAATTACATTAGCCACTTCATAGCACAGTCCACAGTAATATGTGAACCCCTCTTCAAAATGTTGAGGAAGGATGCTGAAACTAGTTGGACTGAAGATTGTCAAAGGCTTTTGACAAAATTAAGGAATATATGTCTATGCCATCAGTCCTAGTCCCGCCAGAACCTGAGAGACCTTTGCTACTCTTTTTGTCCGTACTAGATGGGGCTTTCGGTTGTGTTTTGGGACAACATGACGAGACAGGAAGAAAAGAGCAAGCCATATATTACTTGAGTAAGAAGTTCACACCTTATGAAGCACGGTACTCTCTACTAGAACGCACTTGTTGTGCTTTGACGTGGACAGCTCAGAAATTGAGGCATTACTTTTGTGCCTATAACACATACCTCATATCAAGGATGGATCCTCTGAAGTACATCTTTCAGAAGCATATGCCCACTGGGAAGTTAGCCAAGTGGCAAATATTGCTGAGTGAATTCGATATCATCTATGTAACTCAGAAGGCAGTCAAAGGACAAGCGTTGGCAGACCATTTTGCTGAAAATCCTGTAGGAAGAGAGTAAGAACCACTAAAAACGTATTTTCCTGACGAAGAAGTGTCATTCGTAGGAGAGGACATTGCTGAAGCTTACGACAGTTGGGGAATTTTTTTGACGGAGCTACAAACTTCAAAGGAATGGGAATTGGAGTGATTTTGATGTCAGAGATTGGTCAACATTATCCAGGTATCCGCAAAGCTTTGGTTCCCATGCACTAACAACATGGCAGAATATGAGGCTTGCATTATGGGGCTCAATTTGTCCATCGACATGCATATACAAGAGTTGTTGGTAATTGGTGATTCGCATCTTCTGGTACATCAAGTTCAAGGAGAATGGGCAACGAAAGACACTAAGATACTACCATTTCTGTACTATGTGCAAGAACTAATGAAGGGGTTCACAAAGATAGAATTCAAACATGTTCCAAGAATCCAAAACAAGTTCGCAGACGCACTGGCTACTTTGTCATCCATGATACAACATCCAGATAATTATTTCATCGATCTCATTCCAGTAAGGATTCATAGTCAGCTAGCTTATTGTGCTCACGTTGAAGAAGAAACGGACGGAAACCCGTGGTTCCACGACATCAAGGAATACTTGGCGAAAGGAGACTACCCAGAGCAGGCGAATCACACTCAGAAATGCACACTGCATAGGTTGTCCAATCATTTCTTCCAAAGCGGAGGAATTCTATATAGGAGAACACCTAATCTAGGACTATTAAGGTGTGTTTACGCCAAAGAAGCTTCCAAATCGTTCGAGGAAATACATGCCAAAACCTGCAGATCACATATGAACGATTTTGTTCTAGCTAAGAAAATAGTTAGAGCTGGATATTTTTGGATGACTATGGAAACAGATTGCATATGGCATGTCCAGAAATGCCATCAATGCCGGATACATGCAAACATGATAAGAGTACCACCAAATGAGCTCAATGCAACAAGTGCACCTTGGCCTTTTGCCGCTTGGAGAATGGATGTCGTCGGTCCGATCGAGCCCACTGCCTCAAACGGGCGCAGTTTCATTTTAGTGGCCATCGATTAATTTACAAAATGGGTAGAGGCTGTATCTTACAAAGCTGTAACCAAGAAAGTCGTCGCATATTTTGCCAGGGATCGTATTATTTGTCGATTCGGGGTTCTCGCTCACTGATAATTCCGCCCATCTCAACAGTGATATGGTGAAAGCCATGTGTGAAACTTTCAAAAGAAAGCACAAAAATTCCACAGCATACAGGCCTCAAATGAACGGAGCCATGGAAGCTGCTAACAAGTACATCAAAAAGATACTAAGAAAAATGGTAGAAAATCACAAGCAATGGCACGAGAAGTTACCATTCGCCTTATTGGGATACCGTACCAACGTCCGCACATTAACTGGGCAACTCCCTATTTGCTAGTTTACGGTACCGAAGCTGTCATTCCCGCCGAGGTAGAAATTCCTTCTTTAAGGGTCACACAAGAAGCCGAACTCAGTAATGCATAATGGATAAGGAGCCGCTATGAGCAATTAGCCCTCATAGATAGAAAAAGAATGAATGCAGTGTGTCATGGTCAGCTTTATCAGAACAAAATGTCCAGAGCTTTCAATAAAAGGGTCAAACCAAGACAATTCATACCGTGGCAGCTGGTGCTGAAGCGAATCTTCCCACATCAAGATAAAGCTAAAGGGAAATTTTTACCTAACTGGCAAGGTCCTCACATAGTTCATAGGGTACTAATAGGAGAAGCACTCATACTTGAAGATATGGACAGAGAAGTCTGGCCAAAACCTATCAATTCAGACGCAATCAAGAGATATTATGTTTAGATTGTTTACATTTCTTCATTTGATGTAACTGAACTACGCTTGGCCTGATTCCTGTTTAAGAGGGGATACGTAGGAAGCCTTATGGGTTTAGTCACATCTTAATAAAATCTTCATTTTTCCAAAACCAGAAATTGTGGCAGAATTTTGAGGTGGACCCTCAAAATTTCGGAGCAAGTCCAGCCGACGTCATCATGTGTAAGATAGTCAGAAAATCGGTAAAATAACTGGGGCAGAATTTTGAGAAAGATTCTCAAAATTCCGAGCAGATCCAACAAACTTCGTCACATGCAGAACGGCCGAAGGATTACTTACTAAACTGGGGCAGAATTTTGAGGAGGACCCTCAAAATTCTAATGCAAAGAAGCTGCAATGTCTCTAAAAGTGTCACAATCATTAGTTCATCTAATTTACTTGATACTATATACCACTATGTTTTCCAAAATGATTCTATTTCATTAATAAGTGCATATTTTTTCGAAAACTTTATTTCTATGGCAGTCAAGTGTTACCTAGGGTAACTCGAACAGGGTCTCCAGAGCAAAGCAAAGCAAGCAGACAAAGGCACGAACCAACCTCCCCCACAAAACTCATGATTTTTCATTGAATGCAGGGGCAAGGAAGAACCACAAGTGTGTGCGCCTTAAAATCATTCCTTCATAACAATCAGGCTGCCAAACGTAAATATATCTCCAGCTAAGAAATATTCTGCTCCTATTTGCTATTTGTCCATTGCACGAGACTAAGCTCTGTCTTGATCCTTGCATGAAGCTAAGCCCTGCCTCCATACCTACATAAGGCTAAGCATTGTCTTATCTTTGCATGTGACTAAGCCCTGTCTCAAATTTTGCATGAGGCTAAGCCTTGCCTCTCATTTGCATAAGTCTAAGCATTGCCCTCTCTTTGCATGAGACTAAGCCTGTCACGACCCAAACCGATGGGACCTGTCAAACACCCCTAAGCATGCATCTAATATATGAACCTAAATAATATCTGCTGAATTACGAAAATAATATAAGGAAACTTGCCTTCAAGGCATATGTACGTATACAGGCAGAATACAGTGGGCGAGCCTGCAAGGCTGCTATATACAACTATACATCCAAAACTGAAAGTCGACAAGGCCATATACAATCCAACTAGGCATACGGTCTACAAACCTCTAATAAGAACATAACTGTACAAAGATGG
Organism: Nicotiana sylvestris; assembly: GCF_000393655.2. Lineage (NCBI taxonomy): Eukaryota > Viridiplantae > Streptophyta > Magnoliopsida > Solanales > Solanaceae > Nicotiana > Nicotiana sylvestris. Next base: position 96,816,325 of record NC_091058.1, read on the forward strand.
GACTGAGCCATGACATGCCCATATATATATATATATATATATATATATATATATATATATCGTACCAAAATCAAAGCAGCTCTAGATTAAGTGGAGCACATCAAATCTCGCTGATCGAGGATCCTAAGAAGGGGGATCGTCAGCTTGCCTACCTGCACCTGCGGGCATGAAACGCAGGCCCAGTGAAATAGGGCGTCAGTACGAAAAATGTACTGAGTATGTAAGGCGTGAAAATTAGTACGTAAATGACATAGACGAAACATGGAATAAAGAAATCCATCTGTAAATCTAAATAACTTTGTAAATTCTGAAATATTTATAATGTCATGCCCGTGTGTATAAATGTCATGTCATGCATAGGTATGGGTACACATAATATCATCAAGCCACTAAGGGCATTCCATCATATCATCTCGGCCACTGTGGGCAACATTATCAATATATACCAACTGATCAGGTGGTGATGCGTATATAACGCCGTAACCTTTTCCTATATCCCATATACACATATTTACATATATACGCGTATATAACATTATCTGGTCATGGGTCAATGCACATGTATAAATGAATGAAATGCATAAAAAATATGTAATAATCTCAATATTCCTTCCGGATAAACTTTTTCAACTGCGTATTATTCTGAGACCCATGAACAGAAGATAATAAAAATTCTCATCGGGAATCAAGAATATAGACACCCCTAATATCTCTATGAATAGAGTAATTTATAGAAACTATGCGTTTGCTCGTTTCTTCAGTATATTTTGGACCACGCCAAAAGAAAGAAGGGATGGCCTTAACATACCTAGAGCAGGGAAAACTCCGTGTAATATTCCTTAGAACTACAAAAATCGGATTAAGCTTCTGCTTTTTTTTGAAACTCTTGAATGAAATTTTCTTCTACTTCGTTAAAACTCTTAAATGAAATTTTCTTCTGCTTCGTAGGAACTCTTGAACGAATTTTTAAGCCTCTATCTTTGAAACATTCAAACCAAAAAGGATGGATATTACTTTACTTTAGGATAGTAACGTTTTTGGTTTCCTTGAAACCTTGAGAGGAAAACATTTTTTTGGGTTCTTTTAAGTTTTGAAAGAATAACATTGGATTCATTTGATTCATATTGAATCTTAGCAGATAACTTAGTTAGTCATCATTTCTCATTTATGCCTAGGTTGCCACCTAGGCATAAGTGACTTCTTAGTCACTTCTTAACTTGGTGGATTCTTGCCACGTGTTTGGGGGAATAATTTATAAATTTTTATCCACTTATTAGTTAATTGGGTAATGTCCCATTATCCGGTAGTTAACCAATTACCCGCATAATTTAAAAATTACCACAAATTACATAAAATTCAACTTATTTTTAATATACTTTATACATTATACCATCGTGGTCATATGGTACCTTGCATGGTACTAGTTCATAATTATCGGGTATTAAGGCTCGACCCATATTTTATTCCAAATTGATCACTTTCAACGAAACTCCTTTTCTTTAATCCGTGTACCCTTTTATCCTTCATAACACTTATTTATCGCTTGTTACAAATAGTGTAAATATATTAACGTCAAGATGATCTCGTCCCCGAGTCCATGTCGGTTAACTGAAAACGAAATTTTAACATACGAAAATGTGAGATGCAACATCCTTCCCCCCTTAAAAACATTCGTCCTAGAATGTTCAACTCCCCGTGATCTGTATAACTTTGGTAGGGTCGCCTTTGTAACAACACCACTACCAACTCTCCCCGTAGAAGCTTAATAACCCAACGCCACACAGGACCACAATTATGAATAACGATCATGGCCTCACACGACCAACGACAATAGCCAATAAAAGAATTTGTACACGTACCTTATGATTATGGCATCTCAGTCGGACCCTTTTCTGGAGGAGGAAATAAGTAGGGATATCTAGACTTTATGTTTTCCTCGGCCACCCAGGTCATTTATTCCACATTGTTGTTCCTCTAAAGTACTTTCACAGAGGCTACCTCCTTATTCCGTAGCTTGCGGATTTGTCGGTTTAGGATGGCAACCGAAACTTCCTCGTATGATAAGTCTTCTGTAATCTGTATATCATTCATGGGCACCACTCGGGTAGGATTGCCAATGCACTTTCGTAACATAGATACGTGAAAGACCGGATGGACAGACTACAATTCCGAGGGCAATTCTAACTCATAGGCTACTTGTCCCACTCTCTGAATGATCCTATAAGGCCCATTATACCGTGGGCTAAGTTTGCCTTTCTTGCCAAACCTCATGACACCCATTCATAGGTGACGCTGCACCTTTTTTTTTACTACCCCCGGAAGGGTATATAAGAGAGTTTTTTCCAATTTAAGTGACAATTGAAACTAGATTATTTATTTAATAATTAGAGTCGCCCCTTGGGATAATTTATGGTATCCCAAGTCACCGGTTTAAAATCTCGAATCGAGGAAATTTGACTCTATTTATGGTCTGCGAACACAGAAATCTGGATAAGGAATTCTGTTAACCCGGGAGAAGGTGTTAGGCATTCCCGAGTTCTATGATTCTAGCACGGTCGCTTTGATTATACTTGACTTATTAAAATTGCTCAATTACTCATTTTAGAACCTATGTGCATCCCCCCTTAACCGCTTTTTATCTTGATTTATTCGTACTTAAGGAATTATCTTAAAGCGAGTCACGCGTACGTGTACTCATTTCGTTTGGCGTTTCAAAAATCATGTCACACGAACGTGTCCACAATTAATAACGCCTTATTATTAGTAAGAAATTCGATTGAAGTTGCACGCACGCATACTCCGATTTGTTTTTAAAAATCGTAATTATGTCACGCGAACGTGTACGCAATACGATGGTAGATTAGTCGCACCTAGAGCAAACTACGAATATACATTTTAGAAATTGTAATCATGTCATGCGAACGTGTCCATAATCACGATAATAAATTCAAAACGCGCGGCTAAAGGTTCGCCTACCTGGGTGCTGACGGCCTAATCATGCTCCTAATGGTCAAGTTAATAAAACAGTTTTCACTTTTAATTCCCAAACCCCACGACCATTTATCATTGCTTTTCCTACTATAACTTCACTATACAATAAGCAATTCATAAATTAGCAATCAACATTCTTAGAGATTTTAAACTGATTTCAAACAAAATAAAATAAATCAAACCAGCAATACTAATAAATAGAACGATTAAAGCCTATCAAACAAAGGTAAGCATGAAACTCATTTAAAAAATTTCAAACAACTATGTAAAGGGAAATGAAATGAACCTCAAAATAGAATTTGATCGTGATTGTTTCACTGTTTCGTACTGAAAATGCAACGACTGTGAACGAAAACTCGAATCGATACCGGAAAGCTCGTCGGCTCGAACTCGAATCTGTGGTGGCATTTTGGGGGCTGTTGCGGCAGATTTCAACTGCGTTTCGGGACAGACTCGAGGTTGTTTGGTGGAGGTTTCAGGTGGCATTCATGGAGGGAAAAGAGTAGCCCTCATGGCTATTTTGGACGGCAGAAAATGGAGACGATGGTTGCGTTATTTCTGTTGTAATGTTGTTGTGCAACTTCCTCACTTTTCTCGTTGTGTTTGTATGTTACATTGTTGAGAGGGTGACAAAGATGAGAGAATAAGGTGGTCGCCGGCATTTTGGGCTGAGGATCGTCGCCTTGCATTAGAGCGGGGGAGTCATCGGCTAGTCTAGGTAATGAAGAAGGTGTTCTGGTCGACGATTGAAGGCCGGAATGGTGAGGGACGATTTGGTTTTTGATGTATAGATGGCTGGAGATGTTGCTTCATTGTGTTTAAGGGTCCTTTGGGGGTTTTTAGTGAGGAAGACGATGGTTGTGTGTCCCAAATCTAAAAAAATGGTTGATTGTATGTGTGTCTCCGTCCCCCTTAGGCGTTAGGTCTAGGAATTTTTATAGTCTAAGTCTAGGGTTTTAGGGGTATTGGGCTTGGGTTATTATAGGCTAGGTTCAAAAATTAGGCCTAAAAAAGGGTTGTTTGAGCCCAAATTTATTCTTTCTCGGTGAACAAGACTAAAAATACTACCTCATTAACCAATTAATCCTACTTAAGTAAAGCAACTATTAAGATAAGACTAATCGTTAAAACAAACCTATTTTTTTGCATTTTCAAATATCATATTAAGATTAAAAAAATAAGGTACTATTTTTTGTATTTTTGGTTTTACGAAAGGTAGATAAACTAAAAACAAGTAAAAAGAAGAAATATTTTATATTTTTCTTTTTTTTGATAAAACAAAGTAAAAGAGTCAAAATTAATTGAAATATCAATATTAGGCATAAAGTAAATATTTTATGCTAAAATGTGAAAAGTCTTGGGGAGGGTCAAAAATCACATGTCTACAGCTGCCCCTCTTTGACTGGAAATATGAAGTATTTTCAGACAAAGAACGACTAGACGTGTTTTTTTACCCGACCCTTATTTAGTCCAAAAGCTAAAAGAAATGACAATGTGACCGAGCCCTGGTTTCTGAGCTGCCTACATATCCTTGGCTATAAAGGAATCAGGCCACGTGTAGTTCAGAAGTGAGTGAGATGATGGAGTATACCGAGGTGGAGAGCCAGTCGAGGTGCTGTTCCATCGAGGTTCCGGTCCGCGATCCTGTTATTACATCAAAAATCAAAAATGAGAAAGACTAGCTAAACATGTCAACTATGAGTTACAAGATTCCTATCTATAAGTCTTCTGAAGCTTGATCTTGAGTGTTGAATGGCTCTTCATGCAGACTCTAGATTTAAACCTTGGCGCTTGTTAGCTGCACGTGCTAGCTCACTCTTCTTTAGCTTTTCGGATCAAGATCAGACATGTGGTGCTTGTGACTTCAACCACATCTTGAGCAGTTCACATCTTTCTCTGCTTCTGTATTTTGGATTCACTTCTCTTTTTTTCTTTTTCCCTTCTTTTTCTTTTTCCCCTCTTTTTTTATATTCTGGATTGAGACTACTTTTGTTGGTCATCTCGGACTATTGGCCCGCATTCTTTCTGCGAGCTTCTTTTGTTGCTGACTTGAATCGCATTCTGAAGTGAATTCCCTTGTTTTCCAGGTGGGTGCTTGATTTCCAAAACTTGAACTGTCTTCCTTTGAAACTTGAACCGTTTTCCCTTGTTCTCCAGGTGGGCGCCCGATTGCTGAAACTTGAACTGCTTTCCTTTAAACTTAAGCTGATTTCCCTTGTTCTCCAGGTGGTCGCCTGATTGTTGAACTTGAACTGTCTTCCTTCAAAACTTGAGTTATTTTCCCTTGTTCTCCAGGTGGGCACTTGACTGCTGAAACTCGAACTGCTTTTCCCTGAAACTTGAGTTGTTTTCCCTTGTTCTCCAGGTGGGCGCTTGATTGCTAAACTTGAACTGTCTTCCTTTGAAACTTGAGCTATTTTCCCTTATTCTCCAGGTGGGCGCCTGATTGCTGAACTTGAACAACTTTTCCCAGAAACTTGAGCTGCTTTCCCTTGTTCTCCAGGTGGGCGCCTGATTGCTGAACTTGAACCGCTTTCCTTTGAAACTGCTTTCCCTTGAAACTTGAACTGTCTTACCTTATTCTCCAGGTGGGCGCTTGATTGCTGAAACTCGAACTGCTTTTCCCTGAAACTTGAACTGTCTTCCCTTATTCTCCAGGTGGGTGCCTGATTGCTGAACTTGAATTGTCCTCCTTCGAAACTTGAGCTACCTTCCCTTGTTCTCCAGGTGGGCACCTGATTACAACAAAACAGACAAAATAGAAGAAACTTTTCTGCCCCAGTTTGGTACCGGGAACATCTGTGAGTGTTAACCGACTCTTGTTATCAAATTAAGTTCTAAGCTAAATTCCCTTATGTCGCGCCCCCTTTTTCTTCCCTTTCTCGCAGAAATTGGGTTCGTGACATTTTGGGTTATGGGACAACTCTTTCCTTTTGGGAAAGGGGGTTTGCATTTTTTAAAGAACTGTTACCTAGCGACCTTTAAGGTGCGTTAGGGCACTTATAGGGTTCATTTATAGCTACGTTTGGTAACCAGAGATAGGGTAAGGGCTTGAAATTATCCTAAGGGGATGGTGTTAGGAACCCCTCAGGATCCACTAGTGTGGTTCCCGGCCAGACAGTTTTTGTGAATTTGTACAAGTAGAAAATAAACAAGTATGGCTCAAATAGTAGGGGATTTAAGTTTAAATACACAAGTGTTTGAAAACAATTAGTGAAAAGCGAAATTTTGAAAAGAGTTACAATCTAAGCAAGCTTATGAATGTAAAGGGGGTGTCCTAGGTTTGTTGGTAATATGGATCACATAAATGCAATACCCGGTATGACACTCCTCAGAAGAGGGGCTACACGTGGTATTAGTGCACCGGTCATCATATCCATATCTACCCTTTCCCACCCGTGAAGGTAATTAAAGCGAGAGTTGGTCTCGACTCTTATTGCATGTTGTTACCCATCCCTTCCTATCAGTCCAGGAGAAATTTAGGATTCGTATCTTATAAGAAAGAGTATCTAGGCAGACCCTCAGGTTTAAAGGCAAAAATACTAAGGCGACATACAAAACAAGTAGGACTACATTTAAGGGGGAAAACACAGAAACAAGTAGAAGGCTTAGATACACCTCCACAAATAATGCACATAGATAGCATGACTCATACACAATTAAAGTCCATATTTAAATTCTAAAGCATGGTATCTAAGTGATAACAGCAGAACCAGATTTATTACATGACTCAGAAAAGAAGTCCAAATCAGGTTTGCCTACTGATTTTAACAGTTGATAATTAAAGAACGGCGATTCTAATTTTATTTAAGTTATTACCTAAGGCTTGCCTAGGCATAAAACAATATGCAGTAGTTATTCAGAATTATTAAGACAGTTTGGAAATTATTTTACCCTAGGAGCATGTTGTTCTAGTCGATACGAATGCAGAGGTTATTACTAGTTATATTAAATAGGATAATTAAGTGTGAAGTTGTTCTTACCTCTTTTATAATCAACAGGTTACACTAAGTGTGAATGCAAGTACGACTAAGATCCTAAAACATGGTATCTATGATGCATGTATAAAACTCATGATGTAGAATTCTTAGAGCAGGATTTCTAAATGCGCATGGCAGGATTGCAAAATTTCCTAAGAGCAGGATTTCTAAATGCACATGGCAGCGTAGAACGTAATAGTAAAGTGCTAATTATTAGTAGATTTTAACACATGATTTTGTAAGGGTGCACATGCTGAAATAATAAACATGAGACCTAAGGGCATGATTTCTAATGCATGTATGAATCCTAGGCATGGTTTATATTGCGCAATTAGGAACATAAACCTAATAACATGTTTTCTACCCTTAACAACTATAGCATACATATTTACCCCATCCTTTTTCACTGGCCAACCCCAATACTTGTTTACAACAAGTTATTACAGACCAACATTGAAATGAATTACATAATGGAAATAAGAAGTCATACTATAGGAAGCCTGATTAGGACTTCCTCTTTGAGTTATATAATCAATAATCTCAAGTGCCAAGATTGTTCATAGCCTTCCCTCATATCTAGGTGTGTCAGAGTTCCCTAAGGACCTCAAGGGATCCCGGGCAGTGCTCACACCCAGATTTCATAGCCAAGATAAAGTAAGTGCAGTGTGGAAAGGCCAACTTTCATGTGTCCAAGTTTAGAGGGAGCTCAAGGGTCCTAAGGCAAAGCTCACACAAAAGGGGCAAAACCTAGTATTCTAAGAGTATAGTGAAAGTGCAGAACACATGTTTGAAAGGAGTTTGCTTAAAAACTGGACGGACAAGTACATTTTGAAAGCAATCAGTAACAGAGATAATTGAAAGCAGTTGTAGTAGTGAACCAAACTCAAACACCTTAAGATGGGATCACACACAGAATCAGTAGTCACATAGGGGGTCAAGGGATTTGGGGATACACAGACATTTGATTGTAAACACATAACACCATCAAGGGTCTTAGGACAGGTTTGGATATGCTCAGCAATAGTTGATACTGGCATAATCACAAATTAGTTAGAAAGAACATAAACACATGGAAGGGATAGGGATTTGGGATTCATAAGATGGTAAGTACACAGTAAGTGATTGACAAGGCATGCTTTGAAACACACATAAGGGAATGCATTAATTTAAAGGGAAGGGGAGACATAATAGCATGCTAGTGATGTAACTCAACTACAGGTATCACAACAGAACCACAAGTAGAAATAGACTAGAAATGAGAGAAACTGAAACAATAAGAGAAGCATGTTGTTGTTGAGGCTTTAAAATTAAATTAGGACATACCAGTTAAGGAAGCAAAGTGCTGAAAAGTAAAGCAAGTAGGATTCCACAGTCTAGCCTTGGCTTTCAGCCGGCTAGACAAGCAGTAGCACAAGTAGTAGGGAAAGAAGAGAGAGTTTGAGTGTGTATGTGTGTTCTGAACTAATTGTTTGTATGTTTAAGCAAAAGAGGGTAGAGTATTTATAGTTTTTGAAAACATGTAGGAAAATAAGGTAATAAGTACTGACTTAGCATAATTATAGAAATAATACAAATCAGAATCAATTAAAGACTCGGACTTCCTTCAATTAGGGAGCCATGGTTCAAACGGGTACAAGTTGTATCAAATAAGGAAAAGAATTGCTTGTAAGACTGATTTTACCATAATAGTAATAGTAAAAGCATGTACCATGTAATAAGGACTAAGTACAGAATAGTTTCAACATAAGGAAAGTACATGCTGATTAACAACATATTCGTGCACATAAACAAGGTAGAGTACAATTTTATTCTGAAAATTAGTTCAGAGAATCACGAATGAGATTGAAAATCACAACGAATCGGTACTAACTAAGGAAAGTATCACAAAAGTAAGGAAGCAATTTCGAAAAATTAGTACAGAATTACAAGGGAAATACACAAAATCAAAAACGTAGGTTTAAGGAGATTACACAGAATAAACATAAATTATGTGAACGATCAATAAAACAAATGCTTGGACCCATAAATAACACGGGTTTGGACAAAATCAAAGAAACCTTAAGAACAACTTAAAATAGGAAGCACAAGAGCATATAGAACACACATAAAGCCCAGAATAATCATGATAGTCATGCAAACACACCACAAACAAATTCAAACTTTGAATCGAACCCAGAAGTATTAGGGTTTCTTGACAAAAATGAATTGAGCAGAAAGAAAAGACTCAGGTAATGTTTAAACATGCTAAAAATCAAAATAACTGCTAGAATAAAAAAGAAATCATTTTTGCAAAAAAGGTTTTGAAATCTTAGTTTGGAAAATGAAGAAACCGTTTAAAATCGGAGAAACATTTTCAGGAAAACAAGTGAAAACCTTAAGAAACCCATAGATCCATCACTGATCTAAAAAGATCGGAGGATTTATAGCTAGGTTCTTTCAGAAAATAATAGAGACGAAGAAAAGATCGGTTAAAACCCATGGATACGCCTAGATCGAAGACAGATCTAAAGAAAAGTGAAAAATCTCAAGAGTTAGGGTTTCAGAGAACCCAAAGAAGATGAGAGAACATTAGATCGTTACTGGTTTTAGCCGAAAAGGCCATGAATCTTACTCGAACAGCCATGGATGGCCGGAAAGTAGCGTAAAAGACCATGGATAGAAGTTGAACAAGATCTGGACTAGATCTCTTCAAGATCTTTCCACGAAATCACAAAAACGGGCAACCAGGAGACGTAGGAGACAAGTATACGTGTCAAATAGCCATGGGAGTCCATGGATTGAGTGAGGATCGAAGGGATTAGGGTTAGTTTGGGTGGCGGCATCTAGGGTTAGCTTTAGGTTTCAGAGAGAGTTGGAGAGGAGAGGGGATTCAAGGGCGATAAATTGTAAGAATGAGAGGGTTTGGGGGGTCGTTTGGGATTTATTATGGTAAGAGTGAACCGTGGCCGTTGATCTCTATGATCAACGGTCAGGATTGAAAGGTTTGGGGAACGGATTATAAAATTGGGTTTGGGTTTGGGTACGATGGGTTTTAATTAGGCTGGAATTGGGGTCTTGATGTGGCTATAATTAAAAGCCAAATTTGGCTATAGTCATTTTTCCCTATTTAAATTATAAAAAATAGTAAATAGTTTCTGAAAACTAATTTAAGGTACTAAAATAATTTATAATACATAATCCAACTTTATGCATATAAAACCTAATTAAACCTTAAAAGGGCTAATTTTGCAATTATGTGCAATTTAACTTTAAAAAATGCTAAATGAAATTGTAAAAATCTGTCAAAATTACTTTAGACATATTTTGGCATAAATATAAAAATATGATAGATGAATTATCAAAATAATAACTTTGGAAATAATTATTGGGGATTTATGGATAAAAAGGAAGAAAATAAATCGATTTAAACCTTTTAAAATTATGGAAAAATAATAAAACCTTGGACATGCTTATATATGCATATATATGCTATTTTGAAGGTATTTTACATATTGAAAATATATAGAAAAAAATTGGGTATCAACACCTTATCTTGAAAATTTCAAACCAAGTCTCACATCAAAAGTGAAAAACTTAAATGTTAAATTATACTTCCCAAAAGTAGAACTCTCGTCAGACCTTGTCATTTGTGAGGGTTTCAAAATTTACTAAATCCCGTTATCCATGAGGGTACTGGAAACTTACTGTCGAGCCTGTCTGGCACCTACTTTCCTTACGGAGGGTTTCTCCGGAACAAACAAAATTTCCTGTCCCTCTTTCAATCAAAGAAAATTTGTGAGTTTAAACATGGTGGTTGGTTTGCGGCCTTGAATTTGACGGCGATTGCTCCTTCACTTCCCATGATAACTGCGATTTCAACTCGAAAGACCTTGCCTGTTTATTGACTGACCACTTTCTCTGTCACCGTTATCACGAAAAATACCTCTGATCCGTTCAAACCCAATACCATTCATCTGTTACATTGTGCTCATGCATTGACATATATTGAACCTTTGTGTTTCACATGAATCCCAAAGCACGTCAATTGCCACCCACTCAGTGCGCATGTTGTTCTTTCCTGACTTAAACTACTGGCCTTGGCCTTGAGGTCTATTGCTCCTTCACTTGCCATGATAACTTTGATTTCCGCTTGGAAGACCTTGCTTGTCATTGGTTAACCACTTTCTCTGTCAACCTTATCACAGAAAATACCTTTGATCCGTTCACCCAACATCCTTGATTTGTTGCATTTTTCATGAATTGACATATACCAAACTTTTGTATTTCACATGAATCCCAAAGCACATTGATTGTTACCAACTCAGTGCGCATACTATTCTTTCCTGACTTATGCCACTCGATGTGCTGGTCAGACTCCATTTTGTGCAATTGGAAAGCTGGTAGCAAATTTTGAAGTTAGTTCTCACTTGTTCTGACCAAATACACTCAGGAAGAGGAGGTAAACAAGACAAAATGAACAGAGTAAAGGATAATAGAAAGAGATGATTCCTAACAAGAAAAACTACAAAGTAGAAACTTATCAAATGTGGATACCAACTCTAATGACCATGACATGCACCTTTGGATTAAGTGGCATAATCTATCAAGCAAGTCTAATGTTCAACTCTTGTTGTACCTCTTTGCTGTGAAACTGGCTTCAATGCTCCGATTATCTTATCTGATTCACAATCCTTATTCGACTTGTAGTGCCCGAAGTGTTTTCACCATCAAGCCTCTCTCATTTTGTTCTTTCTCCCAACTTATCGTCGCCTTATGGTGCCTGTGAAGGTTTTCACCGATAAGACTCTCTTATTTTTCTTTCTTCTTATTTCCTCTGATTCTGCAAATGACAAGGCATTAACCATGGTAAAAACATCATATACTCTTGGCATGTCTAACCCGGCATTCTCAAAGATTATCTGGGAGGTCTTTTTTGGACTGTAATGTGGCTTTTGGACAGGGTTACAAAAAAAGGATATCATAAAGGCTCAAAACAACTTGAATGGGTTTAAAATTACAACTTTTGGAATCAGATCTTTTACAAAACCGCAACTTCTGCCCCAATTTCTTTGCCTGGGGACTTTTGAATTTTTTTTTTATGGGACCAAACGGTAAGGCTGCCTACGTATCCTTAAAAGGAATCAGGTCGAACGTAGTTCATGAGAACACTTTTTGTTACTATTTTCCTTTTTCTATTTTCTTCTTACACTTTTCATGAGAACACTTTTTTCTTCTTTTTTTCTTTATCTCTATTTTTCTTTTCCTTTTTTTTGAATTTTCCTTCTGGAATGAACTTTCTAAAATAAACCTAGGGGGACATGAACTTTTTTTTTCGTATGACTCTAACTTGATTCCAAAAGAGGGGAAGTCAAAAAATCAGTACATGTTCAAAAAGGGTATTGAATGGTATAAGTATTTGCGTAGCTGAAAGAGGGCCTCCCAATCCCTGAAAAGACCAAGTACAACACATGCAACTTGAGGATGAAAAATTGAAGATCATGCACAATATTTTTTTTGCGGCTTCGGCATTGATATTACTGATATGCCCTCCACTTTTCTTTAGTGCCTTTTCAAGTACAGAACCCTCGTTGGGTGATTCCCTCTTCACAACGGATATTCTCCATCAATTCGTAGAAAACTTTCTTGACTTTATCTTGTAACTTGAGATGCAATTGAACTCAAAGTTGTTTGCTTCAAATTGTCCGCGATGCACTTTCCTTTAACGAATTTTTGCCATCCTATTAACTTTCCAAATTTTCTGCCCCAGTTTCACATGGTTCGGGCTTTAAGTGATCTCAAAATGTCCAAATCTGTGCTTATTTCCCTCAAATGTCCATATCATCTTCAAAATTGTTTCATTGCTTCGTAATTAAACTAACTTTTAAGACCAAGCCTAGAATTATGTGTACATGTCATGTCACTAGAGCCAGCATGAAAAGAACTATACAAGGAGAAGAGAACTAAACAAAAAATGACTAGAAATAAAAGAAAACAGAAAATTGCATTAGACAGACGGTGAAAGGGTTTGAACAACAAGACAAGTAAAATAAACTGGGGTACAACCCTGGAACAAACCTAGTTAACACTAAATGAGTTACTACGACTAAAGGAACTAGGCAAAATAAAAGGATAGAAGGGTTTGACTCATAAGACAATATCCAGATTACAACCCTGAAATAACCTAGACAACTGAAATGACAACAAAATGAACCACCAAGACTCCTCCCTGGCTAGCCAAGAAAGGCGAGTCTTTCTAATTACCAAGATCGGCATCTTAGCTACTGAGTTCCACATCAATATTACCAAGACCACTACCAATTTCAATATCATTAACTTCACCAAGTGGCTCATTGGCTCCTTTGACCAAACCTTCGTCATTGCAAACCATCCCAACAATCTGTGTGTTGTCATGTACCTGTAGAGGATTATGTGTGACACTTGGGGTATCACTGCCTTGGACCACAATTATTCCTTCTTGAATCATTCTTTCTATTTCCCTTTTCAAAGCACGACAATCTTTAACATTGTGCTCCTAGGCATTGGAATAGTATTCACACCTTTTAGCAGGGTCAAAGCATCTCGCACGTGGGTCTATATAATATAGAGGAATAGGTGTAATCATGTCTCAATGCTTTAATCTCTCAAACAAGTTTGCATAGGACCCTCCTATTGGTGTAAGATTATCTTTCAGCCTTTGTTCCCTTCTACACCCTTGGCTTGAATGTGGGTTATAGGGCACTTGAAAATTTTGTGGAGGCTGGTGAAGCTTTTGGGGTGCTCGTGCTCGCCTTTTGGAGTGACCTAGTGGTTGGACAGATGGTCGGGCGTTGTTCGGAGGATAATACTGGGGTGGATTATGTGGAGTTTGGGGATGTTCATGGGGCCAGTATTGAGGCTGAAAGCGTTTAGCAGGAATGACCAGTGGATCTTTTTGTTGGCGGGGCTCAGCAACATCTTTTCTATCAATGGGAGGACTGTCCCTAGCAACTTGTTCGTTTTATCTGAACCAAAATTCCCTAAACATTTCCTTGGGTTTCTTTTCCATCTGAGATAGGAAGGAGCGGTCTGGGACAATGTCTATATTGTACTGAAAGTGTCGCACAAAATCTTGAGCCATGTCACCCCATGCATGCTACTTACTGACATCTTGATGAGTAAACCACTCCAAGGCTTCCCCACTAAAACTCTCATTGAAATGTGCCATCACCAATTCATCTTTCCCGTAAACACTTATCATTTCACTGCAATAACCCTTCAGATGGGCTACTGGATCTCCATGCCCATCATACAAATTAAACTTTGGCATCTTAAACTCTTTCAGCTTTTTGGATATCTCATCTTGTTCCACTGTCTTAGCAGGCTTTGCAGTCTTATCGGGAGGCTCAAAATGAAGAGCGTAAGAGTATGGACCCGAGACCTTAAAAATTGGTTCTGGAGCATAGTGTTGGGCATCGGCGATTTTGAACACAGTCTCGCTAGAGGATCGAGGAAAGGTAGCAGGAAGATGAGCTACAAAAACATGAGCGGTAAAAGGAGCAGGATATGAGGTGGTTCTTGGGGATGGAGTGTGAAAGGGTTGTGGGGAGATATCCTGGACTCGTGACAGTGGCGGAATGATGACAAGGCTTTCAATGTAGTTAGTGGGAACTGATGGTGGAGAACGCCCACTAATCCAGGCTTGGTATATTTCGGTCATCTGTCCTTTCAACCTTAAGACCTCTTCTTTCAACTCAAATTCTGACTCAACCATTCCCTTAGATGGATCAATAACCCATGTGTCCAAATCTTTGCTAGCCATGGCTACCTTACTCTTTGACCTTATGTTGTATGGATGAGTTACTTAAAAACCACAAACCAACCACCTTCTGCTCAATGAAGATAACAAAAGGAACAAAATAGGGTCATCATGTTAGCATTGGGGCATTTAACAACTAAAAATATCACATTGCGTGCAATGCACCTAGCAACAATTAACGGTTCTAGAATGACTTCGAGGGTCAGAAAGTCATTTGGCATCATCCCAATTTTGTTCATTTCAATCTCCTCTTTTCTTTTCTTTTCTAGCACTTCTTGGTTTGCTCATTTTCCTTCCCTTTTTTTCTTTCTGATTATCACTCTTTCCTTTCCTCTCATTTCTCACGTCCCACAACTTCATCCTCTTTTTTTCCTTTTCTCTTTATTGTTTTTTTTTTATTTTTGATTTTTTTGTTTCCTTCTTTTTTTTCCTTTTAATAAAAAAATGATTCGATCGAACCCTATGTAGGTTGCCTACGTATCATGACGCCGCA
Organism: Nicotiana sylvestris; assembly: GCF_000393655.2. Lineage (NCBI taxonomy): Eukaryota > Viridiplantae > Streptophyta > Magnoliopsida > Solanales > Solanaceae > Nicotiana > Nicotiana sylvestris. Next base: position 96,831,563 of record NC_091058.1, read on the forward strand.
TAAATCAGATCTTTGCGTAGTTAGGGAAGATCAGGAACAAAGTAAACAAACTAACGTTCTCTTTTTTTTCTTTCTTTTTTTTCTTTTTTACCTTAATGACTATTCTAAGGAGAAACAGAGAAATAAAAGAAGCAAATCCCTTTTTTAGAATTTTCTAGACTTAATGTTCTATAACCTATTCTAAACTCGAGCATATATTTTTTCTCTTTTTCTTTCTTTTTGGAACAGATACTCTATGAGAAATTATTAAGGAAAAACCCCTAGAACAGAAATATTTTTTGATTTTTTTTGAAGGAAATCTAAAGAATGAACCAATGAAAAATATTTTGAATTTTCACTTGATATCCTGAAGAAAGATTTCGAAACAAGAAATGAAAAAGATAAAAAATATTTTTGGATTTCAACTTGATTACCTAAGGGAGAAACTCTGAAAATAAACCAAAGATAAAGTATGTTGTTTTTTTTTCTTCTATGTACAATGTCCTAAATATCTAATAAAAAGATTTTTTTATTCATTTTTCATTAATTTCCCAAAGAAGAACCTCAAAAGAAAATCTTTTTTTTTTTTGGATTTTTGGAATTAATATCTTAAAAAAAACTTTTAAAGAAGTACTAAAAGAAAATTCTCTTCTTTTTTTTAAATTTTAGTCTTAATATACTAAAGGAAATATAAAAGCAATTTTTATCTTGAGTTATAGATATTAATTTCCTAAAGGAAAACCACCTCAATTTTTTTTTTATTTCTAGAATTAGTATTCTAAAGAAAACTTCTAACAACAATATAAAACGCGAAACCTCTTTTTTTGGATTTTTGAGTTACATCACACTTTCTCAAATACAAAGTAGAAAATACAATAATAAAAGGCTCGACATTACTGTACAAAACTAGAAAGTAAAAGACAACATGAAATGAAGAAGAGACTCAAAACATAAGAAATAAAAAAAAATCTCCTTAAGCAACTCCTGAATGAGTGATCCTGACTTGATGGTCCCAGGGTGTCTGTCATGCTCAAACTCCGGTAAGTAGACCTACACCTGTATGAGAAAATTAAGACCAAATAAAGTTAAAGACCTAGAACGCTATGTGAGACAATAACCCTTCCTGTTGGACACATGCAAGACATGATTGTGACTATTTTTCTAAAATTAACCTATGTGGCTAAAAGTGGCTAAAAATGCAAGATTTGGCTAAGACCCCGCGAAGCCAAGAACCTAAGACTCACTAGGAAGACCGGACCCTATGTGGGTTGCCTACGTATCACGCCCCGAGAGACGAGAATCAGGTATGCGTAGTTGGGGCATATTGGATACGAGCGAGAATTAAAAAAACAACAAATATATGTTTTTGTCTCTTTTTTTTTTTGAAAAATGATGAAACATGTAAACTCTTTTTGGATTTTTTTTTTCCTTTTTTTTTTTATTTTTGATTTTCGGAAAATGATGTAAAAGTGCAAAATCATTTTTTGAATTTTTCATGTTTTGTTTCCTTAACAAACATGTGACAAAAAATATAATTGGGCCCTACTTGCTTTATCTTCACACTTCACCCTCTCTTTTTTCTTTTTTTTTCTTTTTTCATTTGCCCTCAACTATCATTGGTCCACCAAATGACCCTTTTACCCTTGAAGAAATGAAACATGTAGCACATAGGATACATCAAGATGGTTTGTTATTTTTTGGGTAAACCTGTCCTAGACGGACCCAACCCCTGTGTTGAGTCCCCTAAGTCAAATGCACGTGATGCAGACAAATGTTCCTACTAAGGATCCGGCATGATGTTATGTTATTCTAAGTTTAAACCTAGGGTTGTGTTCTTGACCTGTCTTACCTGAGCGGACAACTCGAGCCGAAGAGGGGGCAACATACCGAGAGCACGAAAGTCTATCCGGACTTATTGCTGGCCCAATCTCGTTCTATTTGGTATAACTTCTACAGAAAAAGCGGGTCACGCGAACGAGTGCACCATTTTCAGAAGACTCAGAGGGGTGGCATAAGAAGGCATTTTAATACAATTCAAACAATATCAAAGCGGTAAATAAGCGGCAATTAACACATTAGGCCCACAAATATAGTAATATCAACAAACAATAAAGCCAAGCATAGATCATATTAATTAGCTCGAATTCTTGAACCCTGAAACAGAGATTCTGGGTTCTTTTCCCCAGCAGAGTCGCTAGAGCTGTCACACCTCCTTTTTACTACCCTCAGAAGGGTATATAAGAGAGTTTTTTCCAATTTAAGTGACAATCAAAACGGGATTATTTATTTAAAAATCAGAGTCTCCACTTGGGATAATTTATGGTGTCCCAAGTCACCGGTTTAAATCCCGAATCGAGGAAATTTGACTCTATTTACGGTCTGCGAATACAGAAATCTAGATAAGGAACTATGTTAACCCGGGAGAAGGTGTTAGGCATTCCCGATTTCCGTGGTTCTAGCACGGTCGCTATGATCATACTGGCTTATTAAAATTGCTCAATTACTCATTTTAGAACATATGTGCACCCCCCCCCTTAACCGCTTTTAATCTTGATTTATTCATACTTAAGGAATTATCTTAAAGCGAGTCATGTATACGTGTACTCATTTCGTTTGGCGCTTCAAAAATCATATCACGCGAACTTGTCCACAATTAATAACGCCTTATTATTATTAAGAAATTCGGTTGAAGTTGCGCATACGCATACTCCGATTTGTTTTTAAAAACCGTAATTATATCACGCGAACGTGTACGCAATTATGATGGTAGATTAGTCGTGCTTAGAGCAAACTACAAATATTCATTTTAGAAACCGTAATCATGTCACACGAACGTGTCCATAATTACGATAATAAATTCAAAACGCGCCTAAAGGTTCACCTACCCGGGTGTTGACGGCCTAATCATGCTCCTAATGGTCAAGTTAATAAAGCAGTTTTCACTTTTAATTCCCAAACCCCACGACCATTTATCATTGCTTTTCCTAAACTTCACTATACAATAAGGAATTCATAAAATAGCAATCAACATTCTTAGAGACTTTAAACTGATTTCAAACAAAATAAAACAAACAAATCAAACTAGCAATACTAATGAACAAAACGATTAAAGCCTATCAAACAAAGGTAAGCATGAAACTCATTTAAAAAAATTCAAACAACCATGTAAAGGGAAACGAAATGAACCTCAAAATAGAATCTGACAGTGATTGTTTCACTGCTTCGTACTGAAAATGCAATGACTGCGAATGGAAACTCGAATCGATACCGGAAAGCTCGTCGGCTCGAACTCGAATTTGTGGTGTCGTTTTGGGGGCTGTTGCGGTAGATTTCAACTGTGTTTCGGGATAGACTCGAGGTTGTTTGGTGGAGGTTTCAGGTGGCATTCATGGAGGGAAAAGAGTAGCCCTCATAACTATTTTGGATGGCAGAAAAAGGAGACGCTGGCTGCGTTATTTCTGTTGTAATGTTGTTGCACAGCTTCCTCACTTTTCTCATTGTGTTTGTGTGTTACATTGTTGAGAGAGTGACAAAGATGAGAGAAGAGGGTGGTCGCCGGCATTTTGGACTGAAGATCATCGCCTTACGTTAGAGCGGGGGAGTCGTCGGCTGGTCTAGGTGATGAAGAAGGTGTTCTAGTTGATGACTGAAGGCCGGAATGGTGAGGGACGATTTGGTTTTTGATGTATAGATGGCTGGAGATGCGGTTGCGTTGTGTTTAAGGGTCCTCTAGGGTTTTTTAGTGAGGAAGACGATGGGTGTGTGTCCCAAATCTAAAAAAATGGTTGATTGTATGTGTCTCCGTCCCCCTTAGGTGTTAGGTCTAGGAATTTTTATAGTCTATGTCTAGGATTTTAGGGGTATTGGGCTTGGGTTATTATGATCTAGGTCCGAAAATTAGGCCTAAAAATAGGTTGTTTGAGCCCAAATTTATTCTTTCTCGATGAACAAAACTAAAAATACGACCTCATTTACCAATTAATCCTTCTTAAGTAAAATAACTATTAAGATAAGACTAATTGTTAAAACAAACCTATTTTTTTGGTATTTTCAAATATCATATTAAGATAAAAAAAAAGGTACTATTTTCTGTATTTTTGGTTTTACGAAAGGTATATAAACTAAAAGCAAATAAAAAGAAGAAATATTTTGTATTTTTATTTTTTTGATAAAACAAAGTAAAAGAGTCAAAACTAATTAAAATATCGATATTAGGCCTAAACTAAATATTTTACGCTAAAATGTGAAAAGTCTTGGGGAGGGTCAAAAATCACATGTCTACAAGTGACACCTTTAAGAATACCCAGTCATCAACCTCGAACTCTAAGTCTCGTTTCTGCACGTTAGAATATGACTTCTGACGACTCTGAGATGTCAATAGTCGATCCCAAATCAACTTTACTTTTTCTATGGCTTGTCAAACCAGGTCTGGCCCATGTAATCCAGATTCTCCAACATCAAACCACCCTATAGGCGACCTACACTTTCGTCTGTAAAGAGCTTCGTATGGAGCCATCTGAATACTGGAATGGTATCTTTTATTATATGCGAACTCAATAAGTGGCAGATGATCATCCCAACTACCTTTGAAGTCTATTACAAAAGCTCGTAACATATCCTCTAGTATCTGAATAGTACACTCAGCATGTCCATCTCTCTGGGGATGAAATGATGTACTAAGACTTACTTGAGTCCCCAATCCTTTTTGGAAGGACCTCCAGAAGTTAGCTGTAAATTGAGCTCCTCTATCCGAGATAATAGATACAGGGACACTATGCAGTCATACTATTTTCTTAATAAAAAGTCTTGCATAATCCTCTGAGGAAAATGGGTTGATTTTGTAAGCCTATCAACAATCACCCATATCGAATCGAACTTACGCTGGGTACAAGGTAAGCCTATGATGAAGTCCATAGTGATTACTTCCTATTTCCAAGTCGGAATCTCCATAGCCTGCAATAATCCACGGGGTTTTTGATGCTCAATCTTAACCTGTTGACAATTAGGACACTGAGCAACAAATTCTGTTATATCCTTTTTCATTCCATCCCACCAATATACTTCCCTGATGGCGTGATACATCTTTGTCTCTCCCAGATGGATAGAATAATGAGAATAGTTAGTTTCTCCCATAACCTGTCGAGCAGCCCTGCAACATTAGGCACACATAATCGTCCTCGATATCTGAGGACCCCATCTTCTGTAATTTCAAATGGCGTCTTCTCCTTCTGAAGGGTGGTATCCCTATAATGAACTAACACAGGTTTCTTATACTGGCATTCCTTTACTTCAGTTACTAAAGGGGATGTTATCGTATCCTGAAGAGTAATTCCAATGTCACTTGAGTCTAGTAACCGAACTCCAAGACTAGCTAGCTGATGAACCTCATGGGCTATTCCCCTCTTTTATGGCTATAAATACGATAGGCTACCCATAGATCTACAGCTAAGGACGTCGGCTACTACGTTTGCCTTCCCCTGATGGTATAAAATATCAGCGTCATAGTCTTTAAGTAGCTCCAACCATCTCTTTTGACGAAGATTCAATTCCTTTTGCTTGAAGATGTACTGGAGGCTCTTATGATCCGTATAGATATCAACATGAATGCCATACAAGTAGTGCCTCCATATCTTTAGTGCATGAATCACCGCAGCTAACTCTAAATCATGGGTCGAGTAGTTCTTCTCGTGCTTTCTTAGTTGTCTAGAAGCATAAGCCACAACCTTACCATGTTGTATCAGCACACAACCTAAGCCAACGCCTGAAGTGTCACAATAGATCACATAACCATCGGTACCTTCTGGAAGCGTTAGAATCGGTGCTGACATTAATCTATCCTTTAATGCCTGGAAACTCCGTTTGCAAACATCAGTCCATTGAAACTTTGCTCCCTTCTGAGTCAACTTTGTCAAAGGTGATGAAAGGGAAGAAAATCCCTCTACAAATCTCCTGTAATAACCTGCAAAACCAAGAAAGCTACAAACCTCCGTCGGTGTTGTGGGCCTAGTCCAAGTCTTTACTGCCTCAATCTTTTGTGTATCCACCCGGATGCCTTCACCCGAAATGATATGCCCAAGGAAAGTTACAGAGTTCAACCAAAATTCACATTTAAAAATTTTTGCATACAACTTCCCTTCTTGTAGAACTCTGAGCACAGTACGCAGATGAATAGCATGCTCATCCTCTGAACGAGAATATACCAATATATCATCAATAAATACAATTACGAACAGATCTAAGAAAATCCTGAACACATGGTTCATCAAATCCATGAATACTGTTGGGGCATTGGTCATACTGATCGACATAACCCGAAACTCAAAGTGCACATATCTAGTCCTGAATATTGTCTTCGGAATATCTTCATCCTTAAACCTTACCTAATGGTACCCGAACCTCAAGTCTATCTTTGAAAAACACTTGGCACCTTGCAACTGATCGAATAAATCATCAATTCTCGAAAGCGGGTACTTATTCTTGATCGTCACCTTATTCACTTGCCTATAATCAATACACATTCGTAAGGAACCAACTTTCTTTCTCACAAACAAAACAGGTGCTCCCCACGGTGATGTACTAGGTCTGATAAAGCCTTTTTCAAGTAAGTCCTTTAATTGTTCTTTCAACTCTTTCAGCTCTGTGGGGGCCATTCTATAGGGAGGAATAGATAATTGGTGAGTATCTTGTAGTAGGTCAATAGAAAACTCAATTTCTTGCTCTGGCGGGAGACCTGGAAGCTCATCGGGGAAAACATCGGGAAACTCATTCACCACAGGGATGGACTGAATGGTTGGTGACTCTACTTCCATATCCTGAACCTAAACTAAGTGATAAATACAGCCCTTATTAATCATCTTTCTTGCCTTGAGAGAGGAAATAAATCTACCTCTCGGCAATGTCGCGTTACTTTTCCACTCCAAAACAGGCTCCCCTAGAAATTGAAATCGGACTATCTTTAATCTACAATCAATGTTGGCACGACAAGAAGCCAACCAATCCATACCCGTTATAACATCAAATTCTACCATATCTAACTCGATTAAGTCTGCTACGATAGGTCGACCATGAACTACTATTATATAACCCCTATATGCTTGCTTAGCTATCACCGAGTCCCCAACAGGTGTAGATACATCAAAAGGTTTAACCAATTCAGGTTTTATTCTAAACTTACTAGCAACTAGCGGAGTAACGTATGATAAGGTGAAACCTAGGTCAATCAGTGCATATACATCATATGAGGAGACTGATAATATACCTGTAACAACATCAGGCGATGAATCCTGGTCCTGTCATCCTGCCAACGCATAAATGCGGTTCTGAGGGCTGCTCGAGCTAGATGCTCGGCATATGCCTCTACCACGACTCATTGGTTCTTGGGGACCTTGCCTATGGGGGCATACTGATGATGATGAACCAGCTACAGATCCCGCTGGCTAAGCTATGCTTTCATTACCTCTCATCGAACAATCCCTCATAACGTGGCCCAGATAACCACAAGTATAACAAATACATAATCCCATACGACATCTCCAGTATGTTGCTTACCACATTGAGTACATCGTGGCACGGGTGGCCTCATCTGATTTGACTCAACCCTATACTGAGAACTTGAGGCCTTGAAATTCTGGTCAGACCCTGAATATGTAGAACAATCAAATTCTTACCACCAAACTGAGGGGGCGCGCTAGCCGAGGGCTAAGATAGATACCTCGAGTACTGCTGCCTCTGACCACCTCGAAACTCGCTAAAAGTACCCGAAGACCTCGCTTTCTTATTCAAGGCCCTATCATGCTCACGATCGGCCCTCTATTTCTGTATACGCTCCTCTACACCCTGAGCGTATGCCTAAATACGAGAAATATCCATGTCTGGATGAAGTGAGACCGATATACAATCGTTAAGCAAGTAAGGCTCTAATCCCATCACGAATCGGTGAACCCGATCCTCCATCTTAGATACAATAGTGGGAGCATACCTAGCCAATGAATCAAACTGAAGATTGTACTCCCGAACACTCATGTTACCCTGCCAAAGGGTCAAGAACCTATCAACTCTGGCTCGTCTAAGCTCTGGTGGCAGATAATGACGAAGAAAAGCTTCTGTAAACTCCTGCCATACCACTGGAGGGGCATCCTCACCTATGGACAATTCCCAAGACTCGTACCAATTAACTGCTGTTGTGCCCCCTTTTTTCCCTCCGCTGAGAGAAGTCTGGTTTTCGACATCACATGGGGTAATAACTCATTTCCTTTTGGGAATTGGGTATTTGAAGAGTCGCCACCTAACTGATTATGGTGTGTTAGGGCACCCAGAGCGGTTAACTCTTGGATTGGTTTGCATTACCAGAGATTTAGGGTAAGGGATCGAAATTACCTTGAGGAGAAGGTGTTAGGCACCCCTCTCGGTCCACAACAGTGGGTCCCGGTCGAACTTATACTTATGAATTAGTCCTTTAACAAATAAGTAGTTGAAATAAATAATTGCAAATAAAGCATGTTGGACATTGTATGACTCAGATAATAAGACAAAGGATTTAAACAAGTTGTGTACATAAAAAATGAAGTTTTAAGCAAAAGGAATTTGGGAAAAGAGGGGTCCTAGGTTGGTTAGCCTACAGGATCACCCCACGCAATGTCCGATAAAAACTCCTCAATGAGGGGCTACACGTGACATTAGCGCATAGTCATCATATCCATATCTACCCATTCCCATCCCTTAGTGGCTATTTAAGCGAGTGTTGTTTAGCGATCTCTATGCATGCTATTACTCGTCCCTTCTTAATGGTCCTGGAGGAAATTAGGACCTCTACCTATAGGCAGTTCTAGACAGACCCCCTAAGGTTTAAAAGGAGAAAATACTAGGCGACAGGAAAGAACAAATAGGATTTTAGCAAATAAAGGCAAGAAAGAAGCAATTAGAGGCTCAGGTTTACCTCCACAGATAATGCATGTATACAGCATGACTCAAACATAAACAAGGGCAGTATTATTAAAGAGGATCATAAGACATGATGTCTAAGTGAATATCAAGACACAGAAGATATGCAGTTTTATTTTACAACTTAGAAGCAGGGGCCCTAATCAGTTTGCCTACTGATTTTAAGCCTGTTAACCATTAAGCAGTAAACACAAAGAACAATTTCTAGTTTTATAGAAGTTGATTACCTAAGGCTTGCCTAGGTGTGGGATAATGCAAAATTATTACCAGAACTGTTAAAACATGGTAGGGGATATTTTACTTAAAGCATGATGTTCTAAGTTTTTACAAGGTACAGAATTATTACCAGTTTTACTTAAACAGGATAATTAGTCGTGAGACTGTTCTACACCCTTTTTCATGCATCAGTAGTTTAACTAGGTGTGACTGAGCGAGTATGAACGAGATCCTAAACATGGTATCTAATATGCACATATAAGGTTCAGAATTGTTTATATGCAGAATTCCTAAAGCAGGATTTCTAAATGCACAGCAGGTTACAACATGATTTCAAAATATGCATAAGTAACAGTTTATTTTAATGTTGTCGTTTATCCTAGAAACAGGATTTCTAAGTGATAATAAGAATGTCAAAATGAGATGCTGAAAACAGTATGCATGAAACATAGGAGCATGGTATCTAATGCATGATATGTTTTGCATGTATTAGTCCTAAACATGAATTCTAATGCACATACAGAAAAATATAAACTTAAAGCATGTTTTCTACCCATTGATAATGATAACATATATGACTACCCTCCCCTTTTCACTAACCAACCCCAATATTCGTTTATAAAAAATTATTACAGGCCAATATCAAATGAATTACATAAGTAGATAAGAAAAATAAGAAGTTACACTATAGGGAGCCTACAAATAGGCCCTGATTTCCAGAATTTCCAATGCCAAATTGCCTCACAGCCTTTCACATAAGCCGGGTGTGTCAAAGTTCCCTAAGGACCTCAAGGGATCCCGGACAGTGTTCATACCCAGATTTCATAATCATAGTTGAGTAGTACAGTGTAGAAGGGCCAGCTCTAATACATCAAAGTTCAGAGGGATCTCATAGGGTTCCCTAAGCAGTCACACATTAGAGGGGCAGAACTTAAAACCTAAGAGTAGATGTGAGAGTGTTTGACATAGTTTTGGAAAGTTAAGCAGGAAAACAGTTTGAAAAGAGACTTGTTTGAAATAGTTTTCTAAAAACAACAGAGGGAGTTATTCAATAAGACAGTTTCGAAAAGAGAGTAGAGTAATAAGCAACAGTCCAAACACAGCACCCAAAACAGGTCCATACATAATCAAAGAACATAGAACCAAGGCAGGCTCAGCAACCACAAATAGGGATAATGGGATTCGGGGACACATAGAGCACATAGTATACAGGAGCATAGTAGTTCTTGTGGGGGTTTAAAGGATTAGGGAATAGATAGTGGTACCAACACAATATAAATTTCAGAAACAATCATAGAATCAGCCATTTAAAGTGACAGATCAAGTTGCAAAGTAAATGCATATCAAAACTGGATAATAAGTAGACAAGCATTCAAAACAGGGTAGAGTCACATCGAGACAGACTACCAGGTGAGTAGAACATGTCTTGAAATGCCTTAAGAGGGTTAGACTAGCACTCTAGATGAAGCAGTAATGTAAACATGTCAATTACATGTTGAACATCAGAACCATAGATAGAAACAAATTAGAAACATGATAAACTGAAGCAGTAAAAGAAACATATTGGTTTTGGGACTTGAATTGAAATCAGAACATACCAGTAAAGAGATAGTAAACACAAATTGAAGAATAGAAGAGCACAATAATTAGCCTTGGCTTGCAGCTGGCTAACTCAGAATAATAGTAAGTGACCAAAGAAAGAGAGCAGACAAGTTTTGAGTGTGAGAGAGTTTGAACTAATGTGTTCGTGTGTCCTGACTATTAATGAGAGAGCATATATATACATTAGTTCGAAACAAGGTAAAATAAGGCAAGAATCACAATTGTATAGTAATTATGGAACTCAAAACCAATTAGATCAAAATCAATACAAGTACTCCCTTAATTAAGGGAATCTGTTCAAACGGTAAGAACAGGTAGCAAATAAGGAAGAAATCAATGTGTAACTGGAGCATAACAGACAAGGAAATAATTCAAACATAGTAGGCACAGAGTAAACAATTAGGGCTAGGTTCAAAAAATTATAATTAAGGAGATAGTTGGTAAGAATCAAGTAACCATGCAGACAAGGTAAGTGAAAGTTAGTTTAGGCAAGCAAATCAATCACATTGAGTAGGAAGGCAAGAATCGAAGGTTTAAAGGAAAGTTTTCAAATCAAACCAAGAAATAAGGAATTCAGAATCAATCAAAGAAAAAGTCATGAAAAGAGTTAGCGTTTAGCATATAAATAAGGTAAGACATGGATAGTCAAGAGTCGACATACAACTCTAGCAAACAATATTGATTCAATGAGAAAGATGCAAGTCTTGAACAGTCAAGATGAACACAAGCATATAGAATCAATATAAGTTTAGGCTAAGAAACTCAGTAGAAACATATCAAGGCAAGATAGTCATGAGAAATCACAGAAACTAAAAGCGAGAACCGGTCAGTCATGCTAATTACACAAAACCAAACGAAGAACCCTAAAAATTAGGGCTTTCAGCATAGACGAGTTAAGATATAGTGGACTCATAGAATTAGTCAAAATATGTAAGAAATAGAAGTTTAAACACAAAGAATCAGTTAGACAAGGTTTTAAAAAGAAGTTCCGAAAACCCTGGTTTTAGAAGAAGACGAAAAACACTTGAAATCACATGATTCTTGTAAAGAACCTCAAGGACAGTGTTAAACATTCAAGAAACAAACTCAAATCGTCCTAGATCTGTACAGATCTAGGAGGTGTAAAAAAGAAATTAGGGTTTCGAAAGAAACCCATATAGAGATGAAGAAACCTGTCTAGAATCCCAAGGATCGTAGTAAATATAGATTGATTTCACTTAAAATCACACTGGAATAGCCAGGAACAGGCAGGAGATGAACCCTAGACGCAAGTCGGCATGGCCCTGGGCCCTTGAGGACCTTAGAGAAGGCAAGAATGGCATGAGAGAAGCCATTAGAGGTGTAAGAGACGATAAGAGGTCACCGGAGATGGGAGGTCGGCATTTGAAGATTAGGGTTAGGTTGAGAGTGTTTTGAGAGAAGATAGGATTTTAGGGCAACGGGTGCATAGAAAATGATTAGGGTTAGGGTTGGGGGTCGTTTGTAATTAAAAAAGGTAAGTTTTAACGGGAGCCGAGATCAACAGCCATGATCTGATGGGATCTTGGGTTGGGTAGGTGTATTTAGGGCCTAGGTCGAGTAATTTGATCCAAAATTAGGCTAGGGTATTGGGTTGAATTGAGGCTGAAATTGAAATACAATTTGGCTAAGTTTTAAATAGCCAATTTAACCATATATAATTTATAATAAATAACAAATAATTTCTAAAAAAATAATTTCGTGTACTAAAATGATTTAAAATAGCTATTTAACATTTTAAAATATAGAAGATCATTTTATGCATATAAATGTAATTATGCATTAATAAGGCTAGTATTGCAAATATATGCAAATTAGCTTTAAAATGCAAATGCAATTACAAAATATGCACTAAAAATATTTTAACAATATTTTGGCATAAATACAGAATTTAGATGGCTAAATTACCACAAAATAATTTGAAGGATAGTTGTTGGAGATTTTATGAGTAAAAATGGAGGAAATAAATCAATTTGAAGCCTTTAAAATTATAGAAAAAATTATAAAAATGCTTATGCATGCTTATATATGCATATGTGCTATTTTGAAAGTATTGATATATATATATATATATATATATATATATATATATATATATATATATATATATATATATATATATATTAAAAATATATAGTGAAGAATTGGGTATCAACAGCTGTCTCTCTTTACCCGGTAAGGATGAAAGAGTTTTCGGGTAAAGAAATAATGGCCAATTTTGATCGCGCAAAATATTTTGAAAGACAAAGGCTGGACTCCGGTCTTTGAGTTGCCTACATATCCCTGGTTTTATAGAAATTAGGCCATGTGTAGTTCTGGATTCATCGGCGGAATATGCCAATGAAATTATTGCAAGAACGGACACGCGATGTGGAAGAGGCTATGGTGAGCGGTTAAGGTTCGGGACAGTTGAAGGAACTGAAGCAAGATCGCTCCTGCTAGGATAACGGTTGCTTACTGGTTACCGGCAGATAAAAGATGCTACAAACATGTATTTACGAAAATTTAAACATGATGCAGATTCCTTTTGGACCATGAAGGTTGTCTTTGGACAGTTAAAGATGACGTCCTGGGCCATGAATTTTTTAGTGAGAGATTCGCAGGACATGAAATGATGTTCTCGGGCCATAAAAATGGTGCCTCCGAACCATGACGCCTTTGAATAATGATATGCAAATTTAAGAGATCCTCAGGCCATGGCATGGTGTCTTCCGGCTATGAGGATGATGCCTTTAGACTCTGACGCCTTCGGATAGATTGATGATATTTCAGCCCATGATATGCATTAATGATGTTAACAAGACAAGGCTTAGTCTTGTGAAATGGAGGGCAGAGCTTAGCCCGATCGGAAAGCAAATAGATAGTGCTAGAAATAGAGCAAAATTTGTGCGAAAAAGGACAGTGTTTAGTCCCATGCGAATGTGGAGGCAGGGATTAGCCTCATGCAGATATGGAGGCATGAATTAGCCTCATGCAAATAGGGATGCAAGGGATTAGCCCCATACAAATATGGAGGCAAGGAATAGCCTCATGCAAATACGGAGGCAAGGATTAGCCTCATGCAAATACGGAGGCACGGATTAGCCTCATGCAAATAGGGAGGTAGGGATTAGCCTCATGGAAATAGGGAGGCAGGGATTATCCACATGTAGGTATGAAGGCAAGGATTAGCCTCATGCAAGTATGGAGGCAAGGATTAGCCTCATACAAATAGGGAGGCAGGGATTAGCCTCATGCAGGTATGGAGGCAGGAATTAGCCTCATACAAGTATGGAGGCAAGGATTAGCCTCATGCTAGTATGGAGGCAAGTATTAGCCTCATGCAGGTATGGAGGCAGGAATTAGCCTCATGCAGGTATATAGGCAAGGATTAGCCTCATGCAAGTATGGAGGCAAGGATTAGCCTCATGCAACTATGGAAGAAGAGATTAGCCTCATGCAACTATGGAGGCAAGGATTAGCCTCATGCAGGTATGGAGGCAAGGATTAGCCTCATGCAAGTATGGAGGCAAGGATTAGCTTCATGCAAATATGGAGGCAAGGATTAGCATCATGCAAGTATGGAGGCAAGGATTAGCCTCATGCAAGTATGGAGGCAGGGATTAGCCTCATACAAGTAGGGAGGCAGGGATTAGCTTCATGCAAGTAGGGAGGCAAGGATTAGCCTCATGTAGGTATGGAGGCAAGGATTAGCCTCATGCAAGTAGGGAGGCAGGGATTAGCCTCATGCAGGTATGGAGGCAAGGATTAGCCTCATGCAAGTATGGAGGCAAGGATTAGCCTCATGCAATTATGGAGGCAAGGATTAGCCTCATGCAAATGTGGAGGCAGGGATTAGCCTCATGCAAATATGGGGGACAGGGATTAGTCCTATGCAAAGAGCGAGTAGAAAATAAGAGTAGTGCATGTCTTAGCTGGAGATATATTCAGTATCTGATGGCCGGATGGATAGTGAATTTGCTTTGTGTATACATGTTTGCGAGCTCTACCGTTACGTCAAATGTTCTTGCGTTCAAAGAAAAGTTGTAAGTTTTCTAGGGGGAGGTTGGTTCGTGCTTCTGTCCGCTGGCCTTGCTTTGCTCCATCCTAGAAGCCCCTTTCGAGTTCCCCTAGGTAACACCTGACTGTTATGGAAATAGAGTTTTCGAAATATACAATTATTGATAAAAATAGAGGGTTTTTAGAAACGTATTGATATATTAAGTAATTTTTGATGAACTAGTGGTCGTAACACGTCTCAAAGGCATTGCAACTCTCTTATGGAATTTTGAGGGTCCTCCTCAAAATTCTGCCCCAGTTTGGTAGATGATTTTTGACCGTTGGCAGATGATATGCCTTGCTGAACCTTGTCCGGAATTTTGATAATCCTTCTCAAAATTCCGCCCCAGTTTTTTAACCGATTCCTGACCGTCTGACATGCGATGGCGTTGGCTGGACTTGCTCCGGAATTTTGAGGGTCCTCCTCAAAATTCTGCCCCAGCTTCTAATATTTGGGGGAAATGAAAATTTTATTCTGATATGACCGAACCCATAAGGCTGCCTACGTATCCCCTCTTAAACGGGAATCAGGTCAAGCGTAGTTCAATTACATCAGATGAGGAAATGTAAATAATCTAAGCATAGTATCTCTTGACTGCGTCTGAATTGATTGGTTTTGGTTAGATTTCTCCATCCATTTCTGCAAGTATGAGTGCTCCCCCTGTCAGCACCCTGTGAACCATGTACGGACCTTGCCAGTTGGGAGAGGATTTCCCTTTGGCTTCATCTTGATGTGGGAAGATCTTCTTCAGTACCAACTGACCTGGTGCAAATCGCCTCGGTTTGATCCTTTTGTTGAAAGCTCTGGACATTCTGTTCTGATAAAGTTGGACGTGACACACTACATTCATCCTCTTTCCATCGATGAGGGCCAATTGTTCATAGTGACTTATTGTCCACTTTGCATCGCAGAGTTCAGCTTCTTATATGACTCTCAAATAAGGAATCTCTACTCCAGCTAGGATGGCAGCCTCAGTACCATAAACCAACATGTAGGGAGTCACCCCGGTTGATGTACGAACCATAGTGCGGTATCCCAATAAAGCAAAAGGTAGCTTCTCATGCCACTGTTTGTGGTTCTCTACCATCTTCCTTAGTATCTTCTTGATGTTTTTGTTGGCGGCTTCTACGGCTCCATTCATCTGAGGTATGTAGGCTGTAGAATTCTTGTGCTTGATTTTGAAAGTTTCACACAACTTTCATCAAATCACAGTTGAGATTGGCAGCATTATCAGCGACAATGGATTCGAGAACACCGAATCGGCAAACAATTCAATCCTTGACAAATGACTTTCTTGGTTATAGCCTTGTAGGACGCAGCCTCTACCCATTTTGTGAAGTAATCAATGGCTACCAGAATAAACCTGTATCTGTTTGAAGTAGTGGGCTCAATCAGACCAATAAAATCCATTCCCTAAGCGGTGAATGGCCAAGGTGAGCTTGAAGCATTGAACTTGTTTGGCGGCACTTTTATCATATCGGCATGCACCTGGCATTGAAAGCATTTGCGGACATACTAGATGCAATCTGTTTCCATGGTCATCCAAAAGTAACCGGCCCTAAGTATCTTCTTAGCCAAGACAAAACCATTCATGTGCAGGCCACAGGTCCCAGTATGTATGTCCTCAAGCAGTTTTGAAGCTTCTTTTGCATCGACACATCTTAGCAAACCCAAATCAGGAGTTCTCCTGTACAAGTTTCCTCCGTTGTGGAAGAAGTGATTGGACAATCTCCGGAGTGTGCATTTCTGAGTGTGGTTTGCATGCTCCAGATATTCTCCCTTTGACAAATACTCCTTGATGTCATGGAACCAAGGCTTTCCATCCGTTTCTTCATCAATATGAGCACAATATGCCGGTTGATTATGGATCCCCACCGGAATGGGATCAATATAATTCTTATCTGGATGTTGTATCATAGATGACAAGGTGGCCAATGCATCGTCAAACTCATTCTGAATTCTAGGCACATATCGGAATTCCATCTTTGTGAACCTCTTTCTCAATTCCTGCACATGGTGTAGATCCACTCTCCTTGTACCTGGTGCACAAGCAAATCTGAATCGTCGATCACCAATAGCTCCTGAATGTTCATGTCGACTACCATGTTGAGCCCTAGTATGCAGGCTTCATACTCTGCTATGTTGTTGGTGCAGGGAAATCTGAGTTTAGCAGATACCGGATAATGCTGACCCATTTCTGATACCAAAACTGCTCCAATCCTACTCCTTTGAAATTTGCAGCTTCGTC
Source organism: Nicotiana sylvestris (assembly GCF_000393655.2). Taxonomy (NCBI): domain Eukaryota; kingdom Viridiplantae; phylum Streptophyta; class Magnoliopsida; order Solanales; family Solanaceae; genus Nicotiana; species Nicotiana sylvestris. Next base: position 96,848,605 of record NC_091058.1, read on the forward strand.
AAAGAACATCCTCCAACCGTCATATGCTTTGGTAATGTCTCCCCCTACGAATGACACTTCTTCATCAGGAAAATATGTTTTCAAAGGTTCGTATTCTCCTCCCACCGGGTTTTTAGCAAGGTGATCTGCCAATGCTTGTCCTTAACCACCTTTTGGGTTACATAGACGATATTGAACTCAGTTAACAGTATCTGCCACTTGGCCAACTTTCCAGTCAGCATGGGTTTCTCGAATATGTACTTCAGAGGGTCCATCCTGGATATGAGGGTATGTAGTATAGGCACAGAAGTAATGCCTCAATTTTTGTCTAGGTCAAAGCACAACAAGTGCGTTCCAGCAGAGAGTACCGTGCTTCGTAAGGTGTGAACTTCTTGCTCAAGTAATATATGGCTTGCTCCTTTCTCCCTGTCTCGTCATGTTTTCCCAAAGCACATCCGAAAGCTCCATCCAACACAGATAGGTAGAGTAGCAAAGGTCGTCCTGGTTCTGATGGGACCAGAACTGGTGGTATGGAAGACATATACTCCTTGATTTGTCAAAAGCTTTCTGACAATCCTCTGTCCAACTTGCATCTTTCCTCAGTATCTTGAAGATGGGTTCACATATGACTGTGGACTGTGCTATGAAGCGGCTGATATAGTTGAGATATCCTAGGAAGCTCATCACGTCCTTTTTGCTCCTAGGTGGCGGTAACTCCTGAATAGCCTTGACTTTGGACAGATCTAACTCGATCCCTCAATGGCTAACGATGAATCCCAATAACTTCCTGCAGGAACTCCGAAGGCACACTTTGCGGGATTTAGTTTCAAATTGTACCTCCTTAGCCTGTCAAAGAACTTTCTCAGGTCCGCTATGTGATCTGCGGCCCTTTTGGATTTGATAATGACGTCGTCCACATACACCTCTATTTCTTTATGGATCATGTCATGGAAGATAGTTGTCATGGCTCTCATGTAAGTGGCCCCAGCATTCTTTAGACCGAATGGCATCATCTTGTAATAGTACACACCCCATGGTGTGATGAAAGCTGTCTTTTCTGCATCTTTTTCATCCATCCAAATCTGGTAATAACCCGTGAAGCAATCTACAAAGGATTGGAGTTCATGCTTGGTGCAATTATCGATCAGGATGTGTATATTTGGCAGTGGGAAGTCGTCCTTGGGACTTGCTTTGTTTAAATCCCGATAGTCAACACATACTCTAACCTTCCCATCCTTCTTCGGAACTAGCATGATGTTAGTTAACCAGGTTGGGTACTCAACCACCCTGAGAACTTTGGCTTTGATCTGCTTCGTAACTTCTTCCTTGATTTTCAGGCTTATGTATGGTTTAAACTTTCAGAGTTTCTATTTGACTAGCGGACACATGGGATTAGTAGGCAACTTGTGAGCCACTATAGATGTGCTCAAGTTGGTCATGTCATCATATGACCATGCAAAAATATCCTCATACTCTTTTAGAAAGCGAATGTACTCTTCCTTATCTGTTGGTGACAAGTGAATGTTGATGCAAGTCTCCTTGACGGCCTCGGCGTCTCCCAAATTTACTACCTTGGTCTCGTCCAGATTGGACTTAGGCTTATTCTCAAAATTTTCAACCTCCCTGACAATTTCCTCGGGTATCTCATCTTCTTTATCTGAATCACTATTCTCATGTTGCATTGCCTCATTACATGTCACATTCACTGGTTCATCAGGAAAAGTAATAATAACATTGTAGAAAGAAAAAGTGTAAAGATAGTAGTGAATAATAAAGAGCAAATGCATTTGATTAAAACTGAAAAATCATCCAAACAAAGTACGGCTCGATGAATCGAGCATTTATTTTAAAACAAGTGAATCTTAAAACAAAATTGCGGGAAATCTTACATGCCTAGAATGGCTATAGAAGTAAATTCTGCCAAGTTACCCAGGGATTCGGCGGGCTCGGGATGGTGTGGTTGTCCAGTTCCTGAGAATGGCTCCCTTTTTTATGGTCTGAATAGTGAGGCCTTTTTCCTCCTCCTCCTCAATTATGGCACTGCAGCCCATGTCCTCATCCTCCAAGAACAAATTCTTCAACCCATCTAGTGCTTCCTCTTCTGCAGTCCCCCATATCGTATCAGCTTGGTGAAAAGCTTGTTCCAAATATGGCACTGGTTGCTTGAGAGGGTAGTACGGTCCATGCCATGGAAGCGACCAATTTCTATACTCTTGCCATGTGTACTGGTATCCGAGCCCAAAGGTGGTACCATGATTTTTCAACTGTATCTGTTTAGTGATACCTTGGAGGTTCTTTACCAACCCTTTGTCGGGTTCATATCCAGACCATGCTAGTATGCTTTCTATTTTGTTACTCCACCACTTATCCTTCTCGATGGCATTGACCCGTTCAATGTGATGATAGGTTTCCCCTCTTGTCCTTCTTCTATATCCAATGGCCGGGATGGTTTGACTAGTGTAAATGGGGTTACTCCCATCTCTGTGAATGATCATCTCCTGACAATTCCATTTGAATTTCATGGCTTGATGTAGTGTGGAAGGCACGACCCCATCGGCATGGATCCATGGTCGGTCCAACAAAATGTTATATGAGGCTGGTATGTCGAGTACCTAAAATTCGACGTCAAACCAAGTTGGCCCATCTATAAACAAAGGTTGATTTCCTCGATCATGGCTCTCTAGGACCCATCGAAAGCCTTCACATTCATTCTTCCTACCCGTATCTCATGGAAACCCTTGTCAAACCTTTTTAGAGTGTCCAATGGACAAATATTTAAGCTCGAACCTCCATCAACCAAGACCCTGGCAATGAATTTGTCTTCAAATTTCATTGTAATATGCAATGCTCGATTGTGATTCAACCCTTCAGGCGGTAGCTCATCTTCATGGAAAATGATCTTATGACTTTCCAGGACTTGCCCTATCATAGTAGCCATTTCTCTGCCAATGATGTTATTGGGTACATAAGCCTCACTCAGCATTTTTATTAAAGCGTTCTTATGTGCCTCTTAATTTTGCAACAGTGACAGGATAGATATCTGAGCTGGGGTTTTGTTCAGATGATCAATGACAGAATACTCATTTGCTTATACTTTCCTCCATAGGTCATTTGGCCCTATCTCAATGATGGGTTGCCTGGTAGTATCATCCTTGCTTGATCCTCCCAAGTGTTCAGGTGTATAGACTCTTCCAGTCCTAGTCATCCCTTGTGCAGCATCAAATTCTTCTACCTTGGCCTTCCCTTTTCCCCGAGCCTCGGTAACATAATCCCAAGTATCGCTTTTGAGTTGAATGGAGGTGTGGTTGATAAAGTCACAGTAAAAGGTGTGACCACTTCTACTTCAAATGGAGCGAGGGTGGCCGCAGGCGGAGCCACATCTACCTCGAATGGAACTGATGCAGTTACCTTAAACTCGATTGGTGACTGAGTCTATACCACGATAGTGGTAAGTGTGGCTGCAACTTTAAAGTCATCACCTTCTCGAATAAGCCCAATCGACCCCTTGGGGTCCCATTCCTCATTCGTGTCTATCACATGTACTCCACCACCTCTATGATCAGGGAGGGGGTTGTCGTGGACATTAGGTGTGGCTTCATTTGCCTATATAACCTTGTTGTCAATTAGCATCTAGATCTTATCCTTTAATGTTTGGCACTCAATAGTGGTGTGCCCCTTCATACCGGAATGGTACACACAAGTCTTGTTCGGATTGACCCATTGGGATAGGTTTTCTAATGCCATAGCAGGAACAGGAGTGACGTAACATGCGACTTTCAACTTTTCATACAACTGGTCGATGGGCTCAGCAATGGCAGTGTATTGTCTGGGCGGCTTGCGGTCGAAGTTGGGTCTTGGTCTTGGATAATTTTGGTGAGTTGGTAGTGATTGGAAGTGGGATGGTTGGGAGTTATAGGTGTGATGGACAGTGGTTGTTTGAGAGTATTTGGGAGATGAGGGTTGATATGTAGGCGGTGATGCTTGGTATGTGGGCGGAGGTATTTTATATGTGGGTAGAGGTGTTTGATATGTGAGTGGAGGGTTTTGATAGATAAGTGGAGATTTCAGACCCTGGGCCACCATTATTGCCCCAACATCTCTATTCTTCGATATGCCACCTGATTGTAACGCCTTATTTGTGGCATGTAGTGCCTCAAAATTTGTTACCATCCCGCTCTTGATTTCTTCTTTGATTCTTTCTCCAAGTTTGATGATATCAGAGAATTTGTGGTTTTAGATAACCATCAACCTTTCATAATATTGTGGATCCTATGCTCTGACAAAGAATTTGTTCATTTGTTTTTCGTCCAAAGATGGTCTGACCATAGCCGCTTCCGACCTCCAACGAGTAGCATACTCACAGAAAGTCTCAGTATGTCTCTTCTTAAGATTCCGGATGTAGAAAACATCCGGTGCGTTCTCTGTATTGAACTTGAAACGGTCCATAAAATCTAATGCCATACCTACCCAATTGGACCATTTATTGGGATCTTGGCTGATATACCAGGACAAAGCATCCCCAATAAGACTCCTCATAAAGAGCTTCATCCGGATCTTTTCATCTTTCCCAACCCTGACAAGCTTGTCACAATAGGTCCTTAGATGAACCCTGGGATCACCTGTGCCATCGAACATCTCGAACTTGGGAGGTTTGTACCTTTCTGGCAGTTCCACATCTGGTTGTATGCATAGGTCTTCATAGTTCAAAACTTCTATTCCTCTGTCGCCTTCAACACCCTGAACTCAGCTTGTTAATTTCTTGAGCTCTTCAGCCATATTTTTAATGAGCAGGTCCTTTTTGGAGGATTTTGGTGTATAGGAGATTGGTTGGGTAGAGTGGGGTACAGTTTCTACGTATATATGGTTGCTTTGATGGGTGCCAGGGACTTGAGTGTAGTGATGGTCATTGGTGGAGTTTTGGGGATCGAGAATGGGTTGTGGTATGTTTTGGGGAGTGTGGTAAGTGGTGGTTGGTGGGTACTGAATTGGTTGATGGTGATGTTGTGGTGGAGTCGATATTGGCAATGGATTGAGATTTTGGGGTTGCATATTGATTTGGTGCGGTAGGATTTTGTGGATGTTGGTTTTGTTTCTAGGGAGGTGCTGGGTTCTTTGTGTTTTGTTGGTGGATGTCGGGGACATTTAGGGTGAGTGACAAGTTTGCCAAGTTACGAACCTGCTCAAGTTCTCCTTGCACTTCCAATATCTTTTGTTCTAATCTCAGGATTAGATCATTTGGGGCCGGAGTACTACGCCCATCTGAGGTTTCTGCGTTCGCAACATTCTCCTTTCGGATATCACTTAAGTCGTCCATTTTTACTTTTCCTCTGCCTTTTGCATTGCTTGGAGAAGGAGGAGGAGGGCCTCTAGATAGAGTATGATACGCTGATGAGGCTAGTATGAGTAAACCAACCTAAGGAGATGGGAATAATCAAAATAAAGAAAAAACAAAAAAGGTAACAGGTCAGTAAGGATCCTGAAATGTTTGCAGTATTTAAACACATATTGTGGAAATGTAAATTCATGTCCTACTTTGGGAACCTCGTTGTGCCCGGGGTAGGCCTAGTGACAAATAAATTTGGAGAACTTTAAATGCCAATAAATGATTCATTTCATAATATAAAAATAGACGAATCCCAAAACGTCACTAAAATAATAAAAATAAGTCACTACTGGCACTTGGACTTATTACATTTAGGAAAGTAAATAAATCTAGCCTATTTGGTCCCAGAAGGACCTTCCCCATATTCGATCTTCCTAACTCCATCATATAGGTCCCCCAGCTCGCGCAGACCCAGCAGCAACTTTTCCTTGGCCAGATGCCCTCCTTCAGCTCCTTCAGTGTTCTGGCAATCCTCGATCCTCTTTATGACTTTACCTTCCAGTTCCACTATTCCTCGCTCCAGATACTCCAGTTTCCTGTTGGAAGTGACTGATATCTCTTTCCATTCTTCAATCAACCTCACATTCCTTTTATGTATTTCCCGATGCTCATTCTCAAAGTCGTGGACCCTCTTACGCAGCCTATTGTATTTGACTTGAGCCTCAGTTTCCTCGTCTATGATCCTATTCCCTCGACCAGTTCCTGGCATCACCATCCTTTTCAGATTATCCTCCAACCATGCTAGGTAGAGAGGCTCATACCCTGCATGATACCTGTTTGGCTCGACGGTATTCTTTTCCATAGTGATTTTGCAGTGCCACATGTGCTGGGCTTGGCACTTGTAAGGGACGTCCTCGTCTAAAAGTCCGCCCTGAAATGGCTCATCTTATCAACCCTGGGTACAACCTATTTCCTACCTGCTTGCCTCATAACTCGGATAGGGACATAAGGGTATATCCCTCTCAACCCAATCAACAACAAGTGTGGAGCGTCTCTGGATTTGATGATGAATTCATTTGTCAGGAACCATTCAAACATCCATTGCACTTGTTCATCGGTCAGATTGTCGAAGAACTCTACCCATTCTTTGGCACTTTCTAGCTGAGCAAATCTGTCTGGAATGTACGTCATCCGCTTGGGGTGATGGAAGGCAATATGGTCGTTCCAAGCCCTTCGCAGAAATTCTTGGCGGTAATGACCCTTTTGAAAATGTTCTAACAACCACAATTGCAGCAACAAGTTACAACCCTCGAAATGCTTGACCCCTCTTTGGCAGCGCTCCAGAGCCCTATAGATGTCGGCTATGATCATGGGGACTATAGTGTATGTCTTTCCATTGATACCTTCCATCAAAGTCTTGGCGACCATGGCCAACCTAGTATGGATTCTTTCCCTTTTCATTGGGAACACTATCAGGCCCAAGAAGCATACAATGAACACGAATACTCTGTGGTGGATTTGACCCAAAGAAGTGAGAGAGATCTCATCATGGTAAGTACAGTAGGACTTGCTATGGTCATACCTCTCATACAGATATTCGAAGGGTATGTAAGATTCCTTCAGGCATACCAGGTCAGCATTCTTCTTCAATCCCATCATCTTTAAGAACCCTTTACCGGTACGATTTTCCGGCACCAATAACCCGTGACTATCCCAAGTCAATCCCGCAAGCCCTCTAATTTCTTCTAGAAGTGATGTCATTTCTATGTCGCCAAAACGGAACACAGACCTCTCACTGTCCCAGAACAAAGTGGCAGCCTCGATCAACTTGTTGTTTGGCTCAATGTCTAGCAGGGAAGGCAAGTCACCCAGGTACTTCCTTACATGTTTCTTGTCACTTGAGGAAAGTCCCTCCCACCAATCTAGCAGCAATGGTGGAATGTTGCTAACCATACCGAATATGGGGACCTCGTGCCTCATTTTCTGCAAAACAAAAGGGTTAGGCCTTTTCCCCCCACCAGACTCGACTATTTATACATTCATGATTAGCATATTGGCATTTAGTTCTCCAAATTAATGCACAGAACGTGGTTGTGTCCGTTGGGATTATGGAAACCCCGGTGGACTTTGGATAAGTCTTATCTTAAAGGATCATTATGTGAACAAAATAACTGATTCGACTAGGTTTGACCATGATGCATGCACAATTTTGATCAGAGTAAGGTTACTATGGGTTTTTAGACTGGTACCCTCAAGTGGACAACTTGAGGGGAAAAGGAACGGAACCGTCGATTGCACCGCTGATCGACTGGTTTTACTGCAAATAAGCCTTTTCGAATTTAAGTGTAATAAATAGGAAGAGCGCAACCACTCATTAAGTGTTGCTATAGGATTTGGTACGCACGAGTGGAATATGATATAGAGCATGATTTATGCAGCAATTAATAGCATGTAGTCAGGTATTTGCACATAGGAAAAATAAATACAGTATTTAAATAATTGAAATACAGTTACGGAAAAGGAAAACAAAGAGACAAGTCAGTTTCAGGAATAAAGGATCATAAAGGCTTAAAAGGAAATAGGTAATTAAATTCAAATAAGGGGAAAAGGAACGGGATAAAGCATGTCTGGACTAATTCATCAAAGATAAGTTCGTTATGGTAAGAACCTAAAGGTATCCCCAGCAGAGTCTCCACGCTGTCGCGCCCCTTTTTTTCCCTCCGCGGAGAGAAGTCCGGGTTTCGACATTACATGGGGTAATAACTCATTTCCTTTTGGGAATTGAGTATTTGAAGAGCCGCCACCTAACGGATTATGGTGCGTTAGGGCACCCAGAGCGGTTAACTCTTGGATTGGTTTGCATTACCAGAGATTTAGGGTAAGGGCTCGAAATAACCTTGATGGGAAGGTGTTAGGAACCCCTCTTGGTCCACAAAGGTGGGTCCCGGCCGAACTTATACTTATGAATTAGTCCTTTAACAAATAAGTAGTTGAAACAAATAATTGCAAATAAAGCATGTTGGACATTGTATGACTTAGATAATAAGACAAAGGATTTGAACAAGTTGTGTACATAAAAAATGAAGTTTTAAGCAAAAGGAATTTGGGAAAGGAGGGGTCCTAGGCTGGTTAGCCTACAGGATCACCCCACGTAATGTCCGGTAAACACTCCTCAATGAGGGGCTACACGTGACATTAGCGCGTAGTCATCATATCCATATCTACCTATTCCCACCTCTTAGCGGCTATTTAAGCGAGTGTTGTTTAACGATCTCTATGCATGTTGCTACCCGTCCCTTCTTAATGGTCATGGAGGAAATTAGGACCTCTACCTATAGGCAGTTCTAGACAGACCCCCTAAGGTTTAAAAGGAGAAAATACTAGGCGACGGGCAAGAACAAATAGGATTTTAGCAAACAAAGGCAAGAAAGAAGCAATTAGAGGCTCAAGTTTACCTCCACGGATAATGCATGTAAACAGAACGACTCAAACACAAACAAGGGCAGTATTATTAAACAGGATCCTAAGACATGATGTCTAAGTGAATATCAAGACACAGAAGATAAGCAATTTTATTTTATAACTCGGAAGTAGGGGCCCTAATCAGTTTGTCTACTGATTTTAAGCCCGTTAACCATTAAGCAGTAAACACAAAGAACAGTTTCTAGTTTTATAGAGGTTGATTACCTAAGGCTTGCCTAGGCGTGGGATAATGCACAATTATTACCAGAACTATTAAAACAGGGTAGGGGATATTTTACTTAAAGCATGATGTTCTGAGTTTTTACAAGGTACATAATTATTACCAGTTTTACTTAAATAGGATAATTAGTCGTGAGACTGTTTTATACCCTTTTTCATGCATCAGTAGTTTAACTAGGTGTGCCTGAGCGAGTATGAACGAGATCCTGAACATGGTATCTAATATGCACATATAATGTTCAGAATGGTATATATGCAGAATTCCTAAAGCAGGATTTCTAAATGCACAGCAAGTTACAACATGATTTCAAAATATGCATAAGTAACAATTTATTTTAATGTTGTCATTTATCCTAGAAATAGGATTTCTAAGTGATAATAAGGATGTCAAAATGAGATGCTGAAAATAGTATACATGAAACCTAGGAGCATGGTATCTAATGCATGATATGCTTTGCATGTATTGGTCCCAAACATGAATTCTAATGGACATACAGAAAAATATAAACCTAAAGCATGTTTTCTACCCATTGATATTGATAACATATATGACTACCTTCCTCGTTTTACTAGCCAACCCCAATATTCGTTTACAACAAATTATTACAGGCCAATATCGAATGAATTACATAAGTAGATAAGAAAAATAAGAAGTTACACTATAGGGAGCCTACAAATAGGCTCTGATTTCCAGAATTTCCAATGCCAAATTGCCTCACAGCCTTTCACATAGGTCGGGTGTGTCAAAGTTACCTAAGGACCTCAAGGGATCCTGGGCAGTGCTCACACCCAGATTTCATAATCATAGTTGAGTAGTGCAGTATGGAAGGGCCAGCTCTAATACATCAAAGTTCAGAGGGATCTCATAGGGATCCCTAAGCAGTCACATATTAGAGGGGTAGAACTTAAAACCTAAGAGTAGATGTGAGAGTGTTTGACATAGTTTTGGAAAGATTTAAGCAGGAAAACAGTTTGAAAAGAGACTTGTTTGAAATAGTTTTGTAAAAACAACAGAGGGAGTTATTCAATAAGACAGTTTCGAAAAGAGAGTAGAGTAATAAGCAATAGTTCAAACACAGCACCCAAAACAGGTCCATACATAATCAAAGAACATAGAACCAAGGCAGGTTCAGCAACCACAAATAGGGGTAATGGGATTCGGGGACACATAGAGCACATAGTATACAGGAGCATAGTAGTTCTTGTGGGGGTTTAAGAGATTAGGGAATAGATAGTGGTACCAACACAGTATCAATTTCAGAAACGATCATAGAATCAACCATTTAAAGTGACAAATCAATTTGCAAAGTAAATGCATATCAAAACTGGAAAACAAGTAGACAAGCATTCAAAACAGGGTAGAGTTACATCGAGACAGACTACCAGGGGAGTAGAACATGTTTTAAAATGCCCTAAGAGGGTTAGACTAGCACTCTAGATGAAGCAGTAATGTAAATATATCAATTACATGTTGAACAACGGAACCATAGATAGAAACAAATTAGAAACATGATAAACTGAAGCAGTAAAAGCAACATATTGATTTTGGGACTTGAATTGAAATCAGAACATACCAGTAAAGAGATAATAAACACAAAGTGAAGAATAGAAGAGCACAATAATTAGCCTTGGCTTGCAGCTGGCTAACTCAGAATAATAGCAAGTAACCAAAGAAAGAGAGCAGAAAAGTTTTGAGTGTGAGAGAGTTTGAACTAATGTGTTCGTGTGTCCTGACTGTTAATGAGAGAGCATATATATATATATTAGTTCGAAACTAGGTAAAATAAGACAAGAATCGCAATTGTATAGTAATTATGGAACTCAGAACCAATTAGAGCAAAATCAATACAAGTACTTCCTTAATTAAGGGAATCAGTTCAAACGGTAAGAACAGGTAGCAAAAAAGGAAAGAAATCAATGTGTACCTGGATTATAACAGACAAGGAAATAATTCAAACATAGTAGGCACAAAGTAAACAATTAGAGCTAGGTTCAAAAAATTCTAATTAAGGAGATAGTTGTTAAGAATCAAGTAACCACGCAGACAAGGTAAGTGAAAGTTAGTTTAGGCAAGCAAATCAATCATATTGAGTAGGAAGGCAAGAATCGAAGGTTTAAAGGAAAGATTTCAAATTAAACCAAGAAACAGGGAATTCAGAATCAATCAAAGAAAAAGTCATGAAAAGAGTTAGCGTTTAGCATATAAATAAGGTAAGACATGGATAGTCAAGAGTTGACATACAACTCTAGCAAACATGAAAGTTAAACAATACTGATTCAATAAGAAAGAGGCAAGTCTTGAACAGTCAAGATGAACACAAGCACATAGAATCAGTGTAAGTTTAGGCTAAGAAACTCAGTAGAAACATATCAAGGCAAGATAGTCATGAGAAATCACAGAAACTCAAAGCGAGAACCGGTCAGTCATGCTAATACACAGAACCAAATGAAGAACCCTAAAAATTAGGTCTTTCAGCATAGACGAGTTAAGATATAGTGGACTCATAGAATTAGTCAAAATATGTAATAAATAGAAGTTTAAACACAAAGAATCAGTTAGACAAGGTTTTAAAAAGAAGTTCCGAAAACCCTGGTTTTAGAAGAAGACGAAAAACACTTGAAATCACATGATTCTTGTAAAAAACCTCAAGGACAGTGTAAAACATTCAATTAACAAACTCAAATCATCCTAGATCTGTACAGATCTAGGACGTGTAGAAAAGAAATTAGGGTTTCGAAAGAAACCCATATAGAGATGAAGAAACTTGTTTAGAATCCCAAGGATCGTAGCAAATATAGAATGATTTCGCTTGAAATCACACTGGAATAGCCAGGAATAGGTAGGAGATGAACCCTAGATGCAAGTCGACATGGCCCTGGGCCCTTGAGGACCTTAGAGAAGGCAAGAATGGCATGAGAGAAGCCATTGGAGGCGTAAGAGACGATGACAGGTCACCGGAGATGGGAGGTCGGCGTTTCAAGATTAGGGTTAAGTTGAGAGTATTTTAAGAGCAGAAAGGATTTTAGGGCGGCGGGTGCATAGAAAATGATTAGGGTTGGGGGTCATTTGGAATTAAAAAAAAGGTAAGTTTTAACGAGGGTCGTTGATCGTTTAGATCAACGGCCATGATCTGATGGGGTCTTGGGTCGGGTAGGTGTATTTAGGGCCTGGGTCGGGTAATTTGATCTGAAATTGGGTTGGGGTATTGGGTTGAATTGAGGCTGAAATTGAAATACAATTTGGTTAAGTTTTAAATAGCCAATTTAACCCTATATAATTTATAATAAATAACCAATAATTTCTAAAAAATAATAATTTCATGTACTAAAATGATTTAAAATAGCTATTTAACATTTTAAAAATATAGAAGATCATTTTATGCATATAAATGTAATTATGCATTAATAAGGCTAGTATTGCAAATATATGCAAATTAGCTTAAAAATGCAAATGCAATTATAAAAAAAATGCATTAAAAATATTTTAACAATATTTTGGCATAAATACAGAATTTAGATGGCTAAATCACCCCAAAATAATTTGAAGGATAATTATTGGAGATTTTATGAGTAAAAAGGGAGGAAATAAATCAATTTGAAGCCTTTAAAAGTATAGAAAAAATTATAAAAATGCTTATGCATGCTTATATATGCATATATGCTATTTTGAAAGTATTTATATATATTAAAAATATATATAGAAAAATTGGGTATCAACAACTACAACATCTCGGAATCTGTAGGAAGCTAGCTCAACTGACTCAGTCACAATGGCCTTCATTACCCGTAACGTCTTCTGCACTCTATCAATAAATACCTGAGGGTCCTCATTTGGATCCGCTCCAGTGAATACCATAGGGTCTAAATTAATAAAGTCACGAACCCTCGCACTCACGAACCTATCTGCGTGACCAATACCTACTTTTTGACGCCGAGCCTGTGCGGCTACTAATCGGGTTAATAACTGAATAACATCTTTCATCTCCTGACCCGGTGCATCCGGCTGAGGTGCTGAGTGTACAAGGGCGGCACTGGAGCCGGTGCCCCTCGGAGCTCTTTTGGAAAGGGAAGGGTATGTAAAGTTTGAGATGGAGCCTCACCATGAGACTCTCCCCGAGCCTTGGTAACTCGTGGCGCTCGACTAGTAGTCTCACCAGCCACGGACTTTCCCTTCTGGGTGGCCGTACTCTTTGGAGGCATCGCTGAAAATATAGCATATTGTTAGGAACATGAATTCTTGTATCGCACGATCTGAGATAAAAAGAGAGGATAACATCCTATATGTCCTGTAGCCTCCTGTCTATAAGTGTGGTGCACAACACACCCGTAAACAAGACTCTACTAGACACGGTCTGTAGACAACCTTAGGACAGAACTGCTTGGATACCACTTTTGTCATGACTCAAACCGATGGGCCGCGATGGGTGTCTAAATCCTACCTGTCAAACAACCCTAAACATGTGTCTAAGATATGAACCTGAATAACATCTGCTGAATTATGAAAATAAAATACAAAAAGAAAACTTGCTTTCAAGGCATATGTACGTATACATGCATAATCTTGCTGCCCAATTTAAAATAAAGGAACGTTGTTGGAATATATTTGTGTTAATATATGTTTTATTATTTTTAATGGCATTAAAAAAATAAGAAAGAAGTAAAACATCTCGAGGGTTATCTCATGAGTCCATGACTTAGATTAATCTAGTTACAGTTCTAGTAGAGATCATAGCTTAACTCTAAATTTGGGTGTAGTTCTAAATCTCAGTCGCTAGCATAATCAAAATAAATTATGTTCTGAATAATTATAGATTGTTACGAATGATAATACAAAGAATATCACGCAAGAATTGCCTATTATTTTAAGGCAAAATACATAGTTTACCCTTGGATCTATAGACCAAATCTCTATTACACACTTTTTGCGAACAAAAATTACTTTACACGCCCAACCTTTTCAAAGTGTGTCTAAGACACACCACTTTTGCCAAATGGCCCGCGCGTGTTAAACAAAAAAGATTGAGCGCGTAAAACCTATGTATATTCTGTCCAATTCCTTATGTAAGCTGACATGTCAAGATGTTATTCTATTTTTCTTTTTATTTCTTATTTTTTAATAAATAAAAAGAAAAGAGAAAGAAACCCTGTCATCATGTCCCTCACCGAAAAACTATCCTTCCCAGTCGGCCTCTGCCACAACTTTCATGTCTTACTCTTCCTTACTTAATTTTCTCTTCTTTTACCTCCCCTAGTCTTTCACTCAAATCCCTTTCCTTTTCATTTTTCCCAATAGCTACTCCATAGCCACATTCTACACCAGTGATTCCACTGTTACCACCTACTCCTCACTAAATTTTTCTTAAATCAGACGTTAACAATGATTTTATTAGTTAAAATGGAATCGTAATCAGGGGGTGGCAGAAGTTGAATAATGATTTTGTTGATTTTGTTTGTGGTTTTGGCAATTAGCTAAAATTCTTGAATTTTGAATTGTGATTTTCACATCTTTGTGATAACGTTTCTATTTTTTACAAAAATTGTTGTTGTGTGTTTGTTTATTGCTCTATCATATAGTCCTGTTATACCCCTTATGAGTTGTGTCAATTTCTGGGTTATTTTCTCCGTATTTTTATGAGTTTTTGTTCATAGCTTTTTGTGGTGGTTCAAGGGGTCTTCATTGCAGTTTTGGCTAATGGAGATCAACTTGTATTTGGTACAGAGATGAATTGCTAGGATAAATTAGTGTTTTTAAAGGTCTTGGTGGTGTTGGTGGCGGAGTCACCCATGGTCCAGAGAGATGATGAAGATGGAGAAATTGGATATTTTTGGTAATTAGGGGGTAGAATTGTACTTTTAAGCATTTTTAATTTTTAAGAAAAATAATTACACGTGTTGCAATCTTATTGGTGCGTGATATGCACCTTAAAAAAAAGTGGTCAAAATAAAAGTGGTGTGTATTCGCTAAACTTTGAAAAGATTAAGTGTGTAAAATAATTTTCGCCCGCAAAAAGTGTGTCTAGGGGATTTGGTTCATAATTCAGGGGGTAACTTATGTATTTAGCCTTATTTTAATGGCATCTATATCTTTTTATTAATGCATATATTACATAATTAAAGATAAAATTATCCTTAGCATCTCTTAAAGCTAAAATATATGGAGCACACTTTTGTAAACAACTAATTTTCTAGGAAAGTTCTATGCTCATATTTGCCAATATAGTCAGCCGAGCAACCATCTAATAGTCTTTCCTTCTTCTTCCTTTCACAAAAGGAGTATATAATCATGAAAATGCACATGTGAACTAAACTTTTAGCATCAATAACGGTGGTGACCTGGCAACGAAAGAAAGAAAAGATAATCCTCTGATTCTAGTCGAGGCAGGTAGAAAATTCCGCTACATCACCGCACATCCCAATAGATATTTTCGATGGTCCAATAGGTCCCACAATAATACGTCATCACGTCCGACTTGTAAGGCTCCATTTTTTGCCAATCTTCAGAAATATTGAAACCAAATTCCCGAACCAAAATTTACTTTTCCCACCAGAAGGAAAACACAGTTCCCTCAATAGCCTTTATCTCTCTCCACGTGTACGTAACGTAAATCTAAGCCGTCCGTGACAGATGGCAAGGTTAGTACGCCGGGCAGCATATATATAAAATTCTCAACCGTCTGATTGAGAATCGAGGGCGCAAAAACTGCCCTAAACAGAAAGGGGGCAGATTTTGTTGCCTTTAAGAGGAGATCGTGGCCTTAACATTTTTACTCGTTCAGGTTAAAGAGAGGGTCTTCGAAACCCTCGCCTTTTCTTTGCTTCTTCTCCACTTCATTCCGCTGTGTGTGTGTGTGTGGGGGGGGGGGGGGGGGGAATAATTCCCTATAGTTTCTCACTTTTAATCTTCCGGCCGGCGGCAATTGAATTTCCCGGTGAAATGATGGGCTCCCGCCACTTCCTCGCCGGGGATTAGTCGTCGGAGTTTCGAAAATCCTTATATGAAACCTGTAAACTTCTATGGCATCGGCCGTTTTACCCAGCAGAAATGAAGCGCACTGGGATGTTTATATGAGGAAATATACAAGTAATTCCACTGCTCATTCTCAGCTCAACAGCCGGTTCAACCCTAACCCTAACCCTAACCCCAATTTTAACCTTAGAAGACAAGTCCAAAATGTTTCAGCCTTACCTCACCTCCGGCAAAGCAATGAGCCATCGCCTAGGACTGTTCCGTCGCTGGCGGTGGAAACGGCTAACACTAATGTGCCGCCGTTCAGTTGGAAACCAAATGCTGTTCATGATCTTAACGACTCGTTTCACAGAGGGTACGTGACTTTCAATTTGGCTTCTTATTCGAGAAGAGAGTTGAAGGACCTCAAGAAGCGGCTAATCTCTGATCTAAATCGGGTCCGGGGCGTTCTGAACAGGATTGAATCCCATGATTTCGTCTCCAGGACGTCCAGAGAAGTCGTACAGCCGACGGCAGCGCCAGAGCTTCAGCAGAACCAACCGGCATTGCTCCCGCATCATCAGAAACCTGGTGGAAAGAGCAAAAGTAAGAAGCTCTCTGGACAAAAGCGAGCTTTAGCGGCGTTAGCATCGGGGAAAGAACCTAAGCGGCAACCAGTGGTCGAAGGGGATAAGTTTTTTGTAACTATGATGAGGAAGTGCCGGCAGATATTGACGAAATTAATGAAGCATAAGAATGGCTGGGTGTTTAATACACCAGTGGATGTTAAGAGCCTGGGACTTAATGATTATTTTGATATCATAAAGCACCCTATGGATCTCGGAACTGTGAAATTAAGGCTGGACAGGAATGAGTACAGAACCCCACAAGATTTTGCGGCTGATGTGAGACTGACTTTCAACAATGCCATGACTTATAACCCTAAAGGCCAGGATGTCCATGCTATGGCTGAAAGGTTCCTAGTTGATTTTGAAGAGATGTTTAAACCAGCTTACAAAAAGTATGAAGCTGAGCATCAGAAGGTTGCAACTATTATGCAGGTAAATCGCCAGAAGAATCTGTCCCAGCCTGCACTAATTCTGCCACCAAATGTGTTATGTGAACCATTGCCGGTTACAAAAAGATCAGACCCTGAGTGCTTGCATTCCACATTGTTGAATCAACACCAATTTCAAGAACAGAATTTGAGAACACCACCTGCACCATTTTTTGTACCCCCTGCAGTGCAGCCTGTCATTATGCCTCGCCCAGCTAAATTGCCCAAACCTAAGGCCAAGGATCCAAACAAAAGGCAGATGACCTTTGAGGAGAAGGCAAAGTTAGGGGTTAACTTGCAGAATCTTCCACCAGAGAAGATGGGTCATGTGGTGCAAATTGTGAAGAGGAGGAACCCTAATGTGGCACAGGAAGATGACGAGATTGAGCTTGACTTCGAGGTCCTTGACAATGAAACGCTATGGGAACTGGATAGATTTGTAAGTTACCATAAGAAGGCTCTGAGCGCAATGCAGAGACAAGAAATCACTGAAGATGTTGTTGCCACACAGCTCAACAAGGTAAGCATAGCATTTGGAGTTTTAATACATTTGTTAACTAATCTATATTATGATGCCTCATTTTCTGATCACCCTGTTGGTTCTGTGATTTAAGTCGCCTGAGAAGGCACCAACACCAGAGCATGCAATGCTGAAAAACAAGAAGGGGGACATTGGGGAAGAGGATGTTGATATCGGTGAGGAAATACCAGTTGAAAACTTTCCTCCTGTGCAGATCGAGAAGGATGCCCCATGTGCAAGTAGTGGGTCAAGCAGTGCTAGTAGCTCAAGTTCTGGCAGTGATTCTTCTTCCAGTGGTAAAATTCTGATATTCTTTCTTTTTCATTCATTTTGGTAAATTAGTTTGATGTATTATTTACTCTTGCCATGGTAATTTGCAGATTCAGATTCAGGAAGTTCGTCTGAGAGTGAGTCTGATGAGGATAGTGTACAGTCACCTTATGTTGAAACAAAAGAGATATAAGCCATTTATGGGTTTGAGAAAGAAATCTCGGTGCTGCAGGGTTTTAGGTCAATTGAATAGTGAATATGGTGTTTTGTATTAGGTTTTTACTTTGGCTGGTTTTTGTACATCTGTTTTTGCAGCAGCTCAGAAGATGATCATAGTTTGGCTGGGTTTGGCTTTTTGGAAGTATGACTAGCTCAAGATTAGGAATTGAGAGGTTTTAGTTAACTACAGAGTAGTGGTAGGATGTTACAAATGGGGACTGACAACAAATATTCGGGTTTATTTTTTGCTTGTATACAGAAAACCACCTGCTGATTTTCAGTGGTTAGGGAGGATAGGAGTAACTTGTACAGTGAAGACATGACTGAGTTTGCGAAAAAAAGTTGTAGTCTCTATTGACCCAAAGATGAAGAAATCTCTCGTTTGGCTCTTCTATTTGAAAGCTTGTTATTTCTCTACAGCTTTTGCTTTGAGATTGTTCCCTATCCTATCTCTGCTGAAAGGAATACCATTTCTACCTTAATTGGGCCACATGGAAAAAAAATTAGCACAAATTTGAAACAGCCAAATCAATCAAATATTTCATTAAAGCGGATAGCGACCTCAAATGAATCAATCAAAGAGAAGGCAAATGCTTTTCACCTCATGAACCAAGTAATTGACAATATTAGAGGATGAGGTGACAGCTCCAGGAACTGATTCAAAGGCCACAAGATCCAACTGATAAATTAAAACTCAAAATTACGAGGCACGCTGGTAAAACATCACTAACGAAGATTCAATAAGTTCTTCTCAAGGGAAACAGATAATATGAAGCTTGCTATGCCTATGCAAAAGGATCCTGTTGCGATATTCTTGCATCAGAAATTTGCAACTCTTGACTCTTTCATAGTGATATTTAATCGTTCAGAAAGAGGGGAAGCGCTAAAACTGCTAGGATTTACAGAAAGAGATGTCATCCCCATAGGCAACACTGTAAATACAAATGTCTGATGCCCTTATGGAAGATTAGGCGTCGATTGAGTGGCTGCCTATCTCAACAAAGATTATTATACACTAGAGATCTTGCAACAGCTAGTTGGTAGCAACTGATAGCATCAAGTACCTAACAAAAGCATTAGAATATGCCTAAAAACAAGGGCATTAACTGTTATCTAATTATCCATCAACTATTTTCTCCTACAATGACGATCACATTTTGTAAAGAACCAATTTGAGAGTCGAGAAGATTAGCTGCTTGTCTTATGGAGAGTGTATTTTATGAAGAGTCTCAACAGTTATTTCCTTCTGAATGAGTAAGTGACAAAATGGATAACATTGTTGGCAACAAGTAGAGTTCTGAATATCCAGATAAAACATTACTAAAACTAGAGATCTGAATATCCTGATAAAACATTACTAACACTAAAGTTCTGTATATCGTGAATCACAATGATGTTATCTAGCCAAGGCTTGCAGCAAGAAAGAACAATGGAAGAGTCTGCAGTATCAGTACAGTCAAATAAGCATCTATAAGCTCTATGAACTGCTCCCCTTACCAAACCCGAAAGTTACAACAGATGCTGCCACTGCAAATGCCTTTCATGTTGATCTGACAAATCAGATCTAGTTAGCCGTTCATCTGTTGAAACCCCCAGAAGTTTCATGCTTGTTTGAGTAATAGCAATAAGATTTCCAATATCGTGCTAAAATAGCTAGGATTTACAGTAAAAGATGCCAATCCTTTGATCAGAAATAAGAAATATAAAAAATTTGAGTTGCTGAAGGTGAGTTAGACGGGAGATAGTGGTCTAGCTATCAAACAAGTCTGCTACCAACAAACTAGGAGTTATAATATTAATAAAAACAAAGTCGGGAAATGACGCAGATCATTCTGCCAATCCAGGTTGTTGAAAATATAGTAAATCTGATCAGCTAAGTGTTTTTTTGCCATCCTCAGAAGCAATTGTTTATGGCCATTGTGAAAAAACACTTTGCGTGCTTACTATTCGATTCTACTAAGGTTGCGACTTTGTTATAGTCAACATAAGGGGAGATTCATAAGTTGAACCCAGAAATTTCTTCTGAAATATCTAATTGTACATTAAAGTAAATGATGCTAGTGGAAAGAATAATCACTTAATCAGTGTCCGTGGAAGTAAGATTTAGACTGACTGCAGTTATGGTTATGTAGAGTCAAGTATATATACGCTTAATGAATATTACCATGTATAGATGGCAAAATGTTGACCTGCTCAAAAGTCGGGGATGGAACAAGGATTAATATATGTCTAGCGTTCAAATAGATCTCCCAAGTTATCTTGTGAATATGTAATGGCAAAAGAGTCAGTTTTTTTTAATTCCGGTTCTTATGAAACCTCTCAAAATCCACATCCATTTGCCAGAGAATTGTGATAGCTTTGTTACAAAAGACATGAAACAAAACCTGTTACATGTTTGCCTCAAAAATCTTCTACACTAATAGCTGATTCCCGAGAAAAAGAGTCATAGTTGAATTTGTCAATCAATAATGTCTTCTCTTGGGAACAGAATCATAAAATAGCTTAGAGAGATTTCATGATTTCATATTCTCTAAGCTGAAGGACAAAAAGATCAAATTCAGGAAGGATGTTTTCTTCTATATAAACAAAAACCAGCTTTTGGCAGATTAGGCTACAGAATTTCTGGAAAAAAACTCCACGATCCTTCCGTCTTTTAATCATCTACTCCAACATCTACAATAAAGACCACTATGACGACCCACAGATAAGGCTCACAGAAGATTTACTCATACAAGCTCCATCTAAAACTGATTCCCTCTTAGCTTTCAGAAAGACAATGTTAAAGCTGTGGAATTACTCAATCCCAAAAGAACTGGCTTATAGAATTAACTGGGAAAGGTTAGATTCTGGATGCACAAATATAAAGGTTTCTATTCCCTCAACTACAACTAAGAATCTCTGATTTATTTGAATGAGGAGAGACAAATCACACATGTCACAACATTGTGGAAATTGTTTACATAGCCGATCTACAGAAAGGTTGTGAGTTGTGACACTTATTGGATGGTAACAAGACGCTTCAGTAGCATCACAAGTACCTCTTTCGCAAACCATGTACCCAAGAAGGGAGTGGGATCCTTTTCAATCCATCAGATCTTCCACTTATTTTCACGGGTGCTGACCATAAAACAATCTAACTAGTTATCTCCTTCTATGAAACCTGTGATACTTCAATCCTTCAAAATCTAGAATGTTGAGAATTTCTGAACGTGTTTAGATATATATGCTGTCATTGCTAAATCAGATGGAAACACTTCTTTCATCTATAACACCTCTAACTCCAAGCTGATGATAAATACTCCTTATCTCAATTTGTTTGACATTTTTTCCCCTTCTATAACAATTTTAACTATAAATTGTAACTCATATTATTTTTATTTAAATCCTAATTGCATAAATTTTATTTTTAAAAAATGAAGAATTCCATGTCCTGATTCACTGAAGTTAACCCTTCTCTGAGCAAATACCCCCATCTTTTTGGGGAGGAGGGATCAAGTAGTAATATTATGTAAGATAATACTAGAAGCTTATGGGCCTTAAGTTATAGAAAAGTAGAGTCATGAGAAACTCCTGCAGAGTGGATCACAGTGCATTGATGAACATCACATCACAGTAGATCACGTCACGATAGATCGTGACTGAATCAAAGGACTAAATTCATACTCTTAACACCAATAAAGCACAAAAGGAAAAAAATGCAGATCGCAAGGTAAATCCTCAAAAGGAGTAGATGCAGGAAAACATACCTTCAATTTGACGCAGCAAGTTTCTGGAGAGAAAAATCCATACGAAAATCAACCTTCAGAAGAACTCAGAGTTGGATTTACTTTACACAATCTGAATTCAAATGACTAACAGAACTTTAATTGGTTAATAAAAGCTATACCCAGCTCACACACAAGTTGTTTTTTCTTTTTGGAGATCAACTCACTATGATTTTCATTTAGTAAATTAGCAAATCCATATAAATTTAGAACAAAAAAGAGACAGGTTTTTCAATTCCAAGGAATTCAAAAGCCATAGGAACAGAGCAGGAACATGTTCAGACTTGAGACCTGATTCTTTTGAGGGAGCACCACTTTGTGTGATCAGTATTAAAGTCGTATCAACTTTTAGGTAAGGGCCATTCTTAGATAAATTTTTGAGTGGTTTTTTTTTGTTCTCTCTTGCCTCTTGTTCTTTGTGCTGACGGCAAAATTAAGGAGAAGCATATAATTTGGAATAGAAGAGATGACAGAATATTTTGGAAATTGGGAAATGATACCTCAACTAACTCATGAAACATATTTTTCTTTGCGGAAAATACTCATTTGGAATAGTCAAATACAGTTGTCTGAACTAACTCCTTGGATGCCTTATGCTTTATCCTTTGTCTGCGTTTTTACTCTCTTTCATAGACATGTAGATTTAGGATTTAGGTCAATGGTTCGAACATAGAGAACCACCCATATAATGTTTTCAATTTTTAACAATGTATACATAATTCCAGCTAAAATGAGTGGATAAAATTTTGCTATTTTTAATATACATCAGGAAATGAATAGCAAGTTTTACTATACCAATCGGCTGTGTGACAAAGTTAGCAAATGCTTACAACATCCCAATTCCCACTTTGTAAAGTGTGTAGGACCACGTTGTGCTGAATGACAATGATTCCACTTTGCCACGTTATGAATCTTTTTGACCTTTGATATATATCGAGCTTCTCAAAGTAAAATTATACTTGGGTAAAGAATAAGAGTCAAACCGTTAAAATAAATTATGCATCATTAAGTCGTGATGTGCGGTCAAGAGGTCATCGGTATGCTTTTCTCCTAATGCCATGAGAATCTGTCAATTTAGTTAGTCTTCCTCAAATGATTATTGTTACTACCTGGCTTTCATATATTTGACTGTAACACTCTCACTAGAGCAAGTAAATAACTAAGAACACAGAAACTTATTCAGCTTTATACAGAAGAGCATATGACTATATAAACACATTTCCAAACAGCCAGAATCATGATTAAGACACTCTAACATCAAGAACCAGAAGCACTTAAATGTACACATTGGGAGTGATTCTACTTCCACAAACATACAAGCATCAAACCAATCATGACCAAATTAGCTCAACTAGTACTTTGGGCCAGACCTTGCTCCAGACATAAAACAATCAGCACAGCCACTTACTGCCACATCCCTGCTTCCACAGCCATCACAACCACTATTCGTTAACCTACTCGTACAATCCCCCCCCCCCACAACCCCCACCATAACCACCATTGCGAGAACCACACTATTTATGACACAATCACAGGTCCACAGCCGCTGTCAGTGCCACCGGCTCAGCTGGTTGCTCCTCCTTATCTACTTGTTTACTTGTGCAGTCTCTACATCCACATGCATTGTCTTCTCAGCATCAATAGTTGCAGATTACTTTTGTTGCCTTATTCATTGCATGCATTAGCTTCTTCAGTTGAAGTATTCTTATCTTTCAAATTGTTGCCACTGCTCAGCAAGCTACTATACCCTTCCTTTCTCAAAATATCACCTAGTATAAAAGCAGTTATCGTGCCAGGCAAAAGTAACCACTCCTCTTTCACCTGATTTTCAAATACAACGTGCATTCAGGCAGATGTAACCCCATGTTTTGAAATTGAAACAAGTAATATATTGTAAATAAATATAATGACTTTACATTGATAACACCGCATTTTAAGTCGAGCAATGCCAATGCCCTTCCATATGGGTGCTCTGAAGAGAATTCAATTGCTGTCATAAAATCATCTTGATTTCTTCGCTTTGCACAATGCTTGTGCTCATAATCCAATCTCTGCCCAGGGAAGAATTTTACCTGTGAAATGAATATGGAAACTGTAATTCACGGAGAGCAAAGACAACATAAACTTGTGAAATCCTCAAAATTACAATCAAAAGAAACAATGAGAAGCCAGGCATTATTCATCTTCCTATCCTCTCTTTTTGTTAGTCCTACATAGCAGAAAACCATTGAACACCTGCCTCCCCTCTTCGCCAACTTCCAGCTGCCTACTGGATCCACTTCTTTCTCTCTAAACCTTAATTGCATCTCTTCTCTTTCTTTATGTTAAGAACCACTGACCCACTTCTATATGTCAAAGAAGCAATTCTACACAGAAGAACTCAGATGCAGCAAAACTTATTCCCATGAAAGTCAATGAGAAATGTTTCGAATGAATGTATAATAAACAACATATAGTGCTTATGCGCAAGCAGTATTCCAAAAATCTGATGGAAAATATCAATCACTCCATCGATCAGTGAAATGAAAGAGTGACGAGTGACAATCATAGGCATTTAATGAACATGTTTATCAATCTATCCTGTTTTAAGGAAAAAAATTGTAAGGTGTAGTGGATGAACACTCACAATCCTGGAACCACCAACCAACTCCAAAAGGTAACCTTCATCACCACTGCAAGTTTGAAGCTGGAGGGACCAGTAGGAATCTAACAGCAACCACTCTTTCCCGACTAACTCCGCAAGAGAATGCGTCTCACCAGACTTGCTGATCCCAATCACCTCCTTTTGCAATGTAGAGTTGCTCATTCTCTTTGATTTCTTGGAGTTCCTGCAGTCAAAACATGAATTTCATGAGAATAGCTCAAGTTCAATACAGCTGACAGTTTCAAAAAGCAAGAAGTAAAGGTGACAATAGTTTTTTAACTGTTTTAATTTAAAGTGTTCACTGGAATTGTAGAAGTGGTTAGAACTCTCACTTAAGTCAAAACAAGCACATCCTTCTACGCACATTCAAATATCATATGGTACCCTTCCACCAAATCAAACAGTTAGGCTTAATTAAAAACATGAAAAGGATTTACTCCAAGTTTGTTTTAAAGGAACAATAACTTTCTCAATATTTTGATGGTGATGTTAAAGGTTACCGATGTGTTAACTATATGACCACACAAGATATTACGATCGATTAAAATGTTAATCTTGAATCAGAGGGAAAAGTAAAGTAAAATAGACATATTTATGAGAAAGCCAAAAACTAGAACAGCACTAACAACAAAGAATACCAAAAACTACATACCTCATTTGCAGGCTAATGACCTCATCACCATCATCATCAATGACATACGTCCAATTCTTTGCATACTGATTCCTTCCAGGTAGTGGAAAAAAACAAGAAATTTTGGAGAATGCTCGGGAGCGAACCATGTGAAAAACATATGGTGCTGCAGTAGGTGTTGTAACTGATACAGCTACTCGTATACAGATTGGTTCCAGTACTTTTATTTTAGTGCTTGGCACAACTTCCAACCATTTTTCCATTGTGAGTTTCGAAGCTGGGCAAACCAAATCTTCTAAAGAGAAGGCAGTAGAACCCAGAACTTCAACAGATTTTGAAATCGGCAAACCATGAGATGATTGGGAGATGAGTTCTAATAGAAGATGGCCACTAGGTTCACATTGGAAGTAAGCAACCTGCTTTTCCCCACTTTCAGAGAAAATAGTAAGTTTCTTTTTTGCATTGAAGATCCTATCAGGATGTGTCTTGCTAAAAGAAACAAAGAAGCCTCCCTTGTGAGCTTCAGGTAAGTTTCTTATGCCTATAATCTCCAACATGACCTGCAAAAGAAGTTGCTAGAAGTTACAACTTTTGAACATCACATAGTCCAAAGCTAAAATCAGATTAACAGATGATAACTAGATAAGGCATGGATGATGAAGAACCTAAGAAACGGCAATAGTTCTATTGAAGGTGTCGAAGATTGAACAGAAGAAAAGGTGGCTTCTGTTCTATTGTTGGCGATCAAGCAGTCTAGGTTACACAAAAATGCATTGACTCAAATCCAAGCTAACAAAATACGATAGAGGACAGCAGGCTTAAATTTCCTAAAAAAGGTTAAAGTTTTAAGCAAATAATCTATGCCCGATTAAAGTGGCTTAGAAGTAGTGGTTCTCCTATGATCTCTAACTCTCTCTGCACACTGATTGAAGAAAACAAATCTATTTTATATGGTCATCACCTACTCCAGATCCCCTCTTTGCAGTATTTTTTAAGACATAAGCTGGTAATGAATTTTTGAATTTATATATAAAATTATATCAACAATCCCAAAATAAAAGCAAAAGCAGAACAAACTTTAGAAACACTAGAAAAGATTGGGAAAATTACTTCCAAAACTTTCGTCTCTGGAAGATGAATTATCTTCTGATCCATATGGAATGTGTCTGCCTTCTTGCTCGCAGGATTGGAGGGATAAGGACAAATTCTAAGAGGAGATGGTGCATTTCCTCTATACATTGCACCTGCCCTCCAGTATCTTAAACCATACATTTCCTCCCATAGCTTTGTAGTTCCAGAAAACCCAGTATCCAGCTTCATCCCTTTTGTTCTGTCTGAATCAGTATCGTCATGATCTAACACCTTACCCATAATATCAACAAGGTCTTTACAATAAGAAATAGGATGTAACTGGTGAGTGTGCCAGATAAGGTCAATGTCATAAGTTGGAACAGAGAAGCTCCTGATTGATCTTTCTCTGTTTCTCCGGATTAAGTGTAAGAAACCCTTGTATCGAGCCACAGCTCCTTCAAGATAGAGTTCGTTGTTCATGTGGGGTCTAGACACCTGGGAGAAAGACATGATATAAGACAGCAAATGATACTTACTATACTAGCATGTCTGAACAATGTGGTATTAATAAAAAGTTATAAGAAAACGTGCTAACTTATATGCCAGTTCTGATAATGCAAAAGATATAAAGACCAAATAGCCACATCACCATCCACAATAATTTGTAAGATATAGTTGAAGTTTGCTACTTCGCTTCTCTACCTCCTTTATATATGACAAGGATGAGCAGGCAGGCAGGAGAAATGATCCCTCTATCTCACATTTCAGGTTTTTCCTTATTTATCTGTTTCAGAATTGTCCTAGATAGTTGAAGTTTGCTACTTCAACTCTCTACCTCCTTTATATATGACAAGGATGAGCAGGCAGGTAGTAGAAACGATCCCTCTACCTCACATTTCAGGTTTTTCCTCAATTGTCCTAGATAGTTGAACTTTGCTACTTCACTTCTCTATCTCCTTTATATATGACAAGGATGAACAGGCAGGCAGGAGAAATGATCCCTCTACCTCCCATTTCAGGTTTTTCCTTATTTATCCCTTGCGGAATTGTCTTATATCATTCTGTTTCTGAAGTTTGCCACGTAGCATTGATTGTCAAGGACTCAAGCTTTAAATTCAAATAAGACTACAACAAAAATTAAAGTTTGTGATTTTTATAAAACTGAATTTTGCTAATTGTTTGGCCTGTGCTTTACTTAAAATGAAGTCTTAGCATCCTCTTGCTCACCTGATAGAAGAAAGGGCTTTGCCTTTTAACAGCAGAGACTAGATCATAGTTACTGCAGTTTTCAGATTCTAGAATTTGTACATGGATATTATCTGAAAGAGCTCTTGCTGACTCCAAGTCATAGGGTTCATTTGGATACAAGCGTTTCCATATCACTTCCGTTTCCATTTCTGATATTCCTTTCAGAGAAGATACAACATTATGGTTGTCAAGAAGCCTCCCATATAATTGCTCGCAGTCAGTCTTGTATCTAACCTGGAAAGGCAGAATAACCATTTTACGTGTCAATAAAAGCAATCAGTCACAAAGGTATAATTGAAAAACAAATGTTTCAACTGTTCAGAAGATTACAGGATTGAGCCTGTGACAATGCCAAACCCATTCACAATCAAGGGGAACAACCAAAGGTCCTTCAAAGAAGGGGGACTCAGAGAGTTTTGCCAATAACGGTAACCAACACGAATAGTACCTGAAATGGGGATTTGCATTAGCAAGTTTTCCAAATAAAGAAAACTGAAATACATGAATCAAAATCAAATTCCCTAGATAACAGAAACAGACGTCAAGTCCTTTTCAAGGATCACAAAACATAATAGTTATAATACAAAACATGAGCCAGAAGCGAAAGAACATAAAATCTAAATCAGTATCTAGCACGGACTATTGGTGAACAGAAAACTTGTGTGGGGTAGGATGTAGCAGGTATCCAACAGAATAGTCAAGGTGCGTGCAAGCTGACGGGACACCATCATTATAATAAAAAATACCATAGCTTAGTGAACAATTGCAACAGACTGACCATTTCAAAATTGGGGATTACCTATAAATCGCCATATCCAGACCAGGGCCCTCATAGAGCCAACGGTTCCTGTCAAGGGTAGCAAGAAACTCAAGATGCAGTTTGGCTGCAGACACAAGGTCTACGTTTATCACAATCTTCTGTGCTTCATTCCACTCCAACTGCAGCTCCATCTCCATGCCTTCTTCGACCACAAGCTATTGGGTTGACAACACAATTGGTAAATTGCAGAATGATATTCTATATATTTTAACTAGATTGGGTATAGAAAAGTCAAGGCAAATCAACACTTTGGAGAAAGTTAATTGAGAATCGCACAGAAGGAAAAATGCACAATTAGTAATTTGCTTGTTCAACTTACAGTGAAAACGAAAGAAACGATGATCGCAGGAGAACTCTATGGAGATAGCGACTCTTTTTTATATAGTGTAGGAGTTTGAGGTTTTCAGTCTTCCTGACTCCAAATATAAGTAGATTTTGCCGAGTAATTTCAACGAAAGCTTCGAGTTTGAACATCAATCAATATTTATAGATTAGACGAAGCCGAGTATAAGAGTAGTACTATCATACGACGAGTTAGAGACTTGATCATCAAGTCCGCCGTGCTTTTCTTATGACAAAACTACCCACTGATAACATGTTTTTTTTTTATTTCGGAAAAGGGTCAAATTTACCCACCATATACTTTGGAACTACTTTTTACTTTATTTTATTTTGATAAGGATATACTTTGGATCTTTTTTTTTTTATTGCTAATATATACTTTGGGTCTAATATTAACCATGTTTAGGAAAAAAATCTCTGTAATTTTAAACTATAATCAAAGATAGGAAAGAAAATTTAGACCTTCTTTCCTCAAATATTTTGACATATGAAATCCATCCATTTCACGCTAGAGTTTTTTTAATGACTGTAAAAATACGAGACGATTTACTAACAATAAATTGTATCCTTGATTCATGAATAATCAATTTTCTAGCATGTTAGGCCAAGCTTCTAAAACTCAACTTATTTTGAGAAGTACTTTTCAAAAAAAATACTTTTTGGTGAGAAGCATTTTATGTTTAGCTACTTGATATGAAAAGCACTTTTGAGCAATAATTAATGTTTGGCCAAACTTTTAAAAAGTATTTCTAAGTGTATTTTTCTCAAAAGTACTTTTGGCGAGAACCTCTTTTTCTACTACTTAAAAATTGTTTCTATTTCTACTCAAAAGCACCTTTTCTCCTTGTGTCCTTGAGGCCATGCAACTTGCAAGAATCTCGATATCATAGGAACATGAATCCTCTATATCTTTGAAACCAAATCGCAGAACTAGGGGCAAGTTTAAGTATATAAAGCTCTCTCTCAGTCTTTCAGAAGAGAGAAAATTCCAACAAGCGATCAGTAACATATAGGGGAGCAAACAACTTTTTGCTATTTCTACAAAACCAACTATATATAATGCCTTCACTATTGCACCACATGCAAATCTGCATGCTGAAGAAGATACATAAATCACCAAAGACATTGCCTATTATTACAAATTTTGAAGCAGTGGAACTAGCAGCTAGCAATAACAATAAATGGTCGTAAGCAACAGATATATTGGTGGACTAGTTACTCATATCACTACTTCTGTATTTGAATCTTTTTCTTTAGTAGCTTCTTTTTCCAAATATTCTGCTTCAATTGTCTCCTTCAGAATGAAAAGTCTCTGAATAACAACAGGTTGATTTATCTGCTTTGCTTCCCTAATTTCAGTCTCTTCTTTATTCAGGTTGTACGCGTCAAGCATGATCTTAATCCACTTGTGTAGCTCTTTTGGAGTTCTGCTCCACACAACAAAGGAAATAAGATTTGAGGTCTGTCATAACCCATGCAAGTACCAACTACTTCCTAGATTATCTAAAAGAATATCATGAATTCTTCAGGACAGGAAAGCACTAAGATCTTACGTGTAAATAGCATTAGGATCCTTAGCATCATGTTCATGACCAGGACTGAAAGCTGTCGCCAAAGCTGAGAATCGCTCTTCAGGATCTGTGATGTTCAGTAAGTACTTAAGCAGATTTATTTCTTTCGGCGCCATACTCCTTAGACTACTCTGTGTAGCCTTGTATACACGGTGCATTATCTCCTTTACCTACACCCATACATCAGCATCAGCTCTAATAAAATTATATGGGACTTCAATTGAATAAAAGATTGCCATCAGAGGGAAACTCGAGTAAAACATGGAACATAATAAACATTTGGGACAGATATGGTTTACATTACTGAAGTCGAAATGGCCTATAAAGAAGAGGAAACCAGAAGACCATCTAGGATAAGGCTACTGCTAACATTTCCAGGCTAAATGGATAAGATGACTCTGCAAATTACTTGTGCAAACACGACCAACAGATGTTAGTTGAAACCTATTTTCATCTGAATCTCTGTCTCATTACAAAATAAGAGACTTCCATATTTTATAATTATATTGAAGGGGAGCCTTGGCGCAACTGGTAAAGTTGCTGTCATGTGACCAGGAGATCACGGGTTCGAGTTGTGGAAACAACCTCTTGCATAAATGCAGGGTAAGGCTGTGTACAATAGATCCTTGCGGTCTGGCCCTTCCCTGGACCCCACGCATAGCGAGAGCTTAGTGCACCGGGTTGTCCTTTTTATTGAAGTCCTCCCTTTCACACCCTCCAAAAAGAATAAGAAGAAAGCATCAGGACTCGGAATTTAATTTAAGACAATTGAAACACAGTTAATTTTACTTAATTGGAACCAATGGCATCAAATGGCCCTGGAATTATGAGTAGCTTCAGGGATGAAGTTCTAAACTTTCTAAACTGTTTAGTAGTATTCGTCGTTGCTGTTGACATGCTACTAATGTTTTTCTTGTAGATGAGCTACAAGTTCTAATAAACCATCTAATCCCCACGCAGCATGTCACGTGACAATTTCACTGGCACAAAGTTTTGACATGTACATCATATTGGTGTCAATGTTTTAGAATATAGTACATTGGAAGTGTGTCATAAATCATAAATCAGAATAGGAGTATTACTATTCAACATAAAAGAACATCTACAACCGTACATTCATTCCATCAATCCTCAAGTCTCCATAAAAGAAAAGCAGTCATATTTTAATTTTGTTTTTTAAGGAAAAAAGGGAAAAGGAGAACTACTAATTGAAAGATCCAAAATAGGGGTGTCAAATAGATGGATTGGCTAAAGTTAGGGCGCATTAAAAAGGGTAGAGTTAATAATCAGGTCATGACCAACACACCCAATGTTTGCTTGGATCAAAATGGGTTAAGAAACTAATCATAATCTAGCTTGTCCTGCTCAACTTTTGGATTGTCACAATTCATGAATCAAACATAGTTTGGATCTCGTCAGATTTGGAGTTAAAACGAGTTGAGTCGACAAACGTAACATGGCCCAACTTAAGTTTGAACACCCTAGTCCAGAAGGGTATACTCCACTCCATAGATTCCAACATCACAAACAATGATGTAAAGCTATTTCAACATCACAATAACGGGAAAAACAATCTCAATCTGCTTAGAACGACTATACTGTAATATGGTTAGGGCAGTTAAATTAGTTACAACTTAACAGTGCACATCCAAAATTGACAAGTGCGACACATTAATGGATGTGAGAAAAAATGAAGTACGAAAATCTTTTATACACGTACAATATGAAAGAGTCCATCTTCTTGACAAGTTTAAGACATGATGCAAATCAAGAACAGTTTATGGAACATCATCAACATCACAATAATGTCTAATCCAGAACATTGTTTGGACTAATTATAAGTTCCTGAACATATGATGAAATTCAGCATTTCTCTTCAAAAAAATAGATCAACAAAGAAATCTCTGTGTTTGTGAATAAAATGGAGTAGACTACAAAAGCCCATACCTCATTTCTCATGGTAGAGGATTCTTTTGCTGAAGCCCAAGCACCGTTTATCAGAAGGACCAAAGAAGAGTCAAGTTCTTTAGACTTGGCAAGGCTTTTAATCTTCTCACATGCTGCATCAATTGATGGAGAGTTCAAGATGTCATCAAATTTGGCTTGGGCGGTATCTAGTGTTCCCACAATCTCCAATGTGTTATCATAAGCACTGACTGCAGACAAGCATCTAGTCCCAAGTCTGGCAATTGCTGCTCAACCAAAAATTCACAAAATATGACAACGTGAAATAACCACTAAACAAATGACATGCTCATAAGATACCTCCTAGAACAGACAAACTTCAACGTAAGAGGAAAGGGAAAAAGAACTTATACAGGCTGATCAGTTTTGTCAACTCCAAGTGCCTATTGGGGCTTTAAGCCCAAAGTGAATTAAAACGAGCTCTTTAGTGAAGAAAGGCGCAAATGAGGGGAAAAAATTAATGTTATGCAGAATCCAAGAAAGCGAAGTAAGAATCTGCAATTAAGTGACCTACATAAAGTAAATATGATTTAATCAAATTCAAAACCTGTCTTAATTTATAACTCTAATGCAAAGAATAAAGTTTAGGTTTATAATTTAGATCAGTGAATGTCTATCTTATTCTAACTTTCTAACTTCCTATCTCAGTTCGTATTCACTGACATATTCGTCCATAATATTTTCTTAACAATTGATATTTCATTTCGGTAGCTATACTTATCTTTAGTCTTTACCCTCTTTAGAACAAATCCTGTCCGCATAAAGGCACATCTTAATAACTTAGTGTGTGCAACTGTGCACTAAAGCACCAGTTAGGTGAATGAACAGCCAGTGCTGCACTAAGCTTCAGGGCTTAAGCACCCCTGAAAATAATTCTTTGCAAGCCTGGCTGCTTTAGCTTGAAATCACATGCCATAAAAAAAATAGTCCAATTTCATTTTCCAGCAGAAAAGTTCAGATTACAGCATGCTGCCAAATGATTTTGGTTACCTTGAATTGCCAACAACAACCTATAACTAAGACAAGAAATCTAAAATAAAATTAATGCCTTAAGTGAAAGACACTTTACCATCCCGCTCCTCCAAGCTATCATAAACTTCTGAAAGCAGAGTCAAATGACGAAAGAATTCACCAGTGAAGTCCTTGCGCCTCTTAGTAACGATTGCATTCAAATCCCTCGGGTTATCTTGTATCTCTTTGAGAAGTTCAGAATGCCTCTCCAGTTCATCATCAATCTGCAATGCCACATTCCTGATCAAGGACAATTTCAGAGTATCCAAAGCTAAAGCCTTTACCGAACTAAATCCACATAAATATCCAAAGCCAAAGCCTATTCAAAGTAAAACACTGACTTCTCATTTTCAACCATCAAATGAACTATCCATTAGAAGAAATTCAACATACCTTCCTAACTTTTCTAGCCAAGCTAATTAATTTATCCTTCATTTGAGAATCAGCTTCTGCATCAGTTCGAGTTTGACACCTACTGTAAAATCTATCCCTGTAATTTTTCCATTCTTCTCTGAAAACCAAGTACTTTCTCCATTCTTTTGACTTGGGTTTTTCATTTAGGAATAAATCAATCATTTTATCACAAAACTGAGTAATTGTATATCCCTGAGCAACTTCAACCTCAGCTTCTCCCTCCACTGAAGTAGCAGCTACACCACTGGCCAATACCTCTAAAAAGGAATCATAAAAAAATTATAAATCAAGAAAAGTGAAAAAAAAAAAAAAGATAACAATAAAAGAAAAGATGAAAAAGTAGTTACTGGTTAATGGGGTTTTGGTACTAGTTCTAGTTGGTGTTCTTGATGCTGATTTCTTGGAATTCTCTGAGGGCAAAGCCAGAGATTTGGGAGAAACTAAGGGTAATATTACTGCATTGGAAGGTGAAAAGGGGGTGTGAAAGATTGAGAGATTTGTGGTGGCGGAAATTGATGTATCCAAGCTGAGAAAATGGGTCATGCTTCACTATTGGGAGCTGAGACAAAACTCCAACAATGGCTAATTCCTGGTTTCTGATTTCCCTTTCTTGTCTCTAGACTAGATAAGTCATGCTTCTGCGACGCCGTATTACCTTGCACTTGCTAAAACCCATCTAAAACCCCTTTGGTGTTTTCTTTGCCTTTTAAGGCCCTTTATTTTTAATTTTTTATTTCTTTTTTATTTGTATTTTCGTTAATGCAAATAATCAACTTTTGGAATGATTACTTAATTATATTTATGACTTTTGGAATGATTACTTAAAATGAAATTTGTAAGTTTTTAAATGGAAACTAAATACTGTATCAAATTACTAATCCGCATTGTTTTACTTGTGAAATTTCTTATAAAGGAGAAAATGAAATAAAACAATAAAGAAAGGAATAATATTGCAAGGAAAATAGAGAGGTAATTCTTATTGAATTTTGGGATAAATTATAATGGTATGAGACCCCTTTATTTATAGGGAAAAATGACTTAGTCACAAAGTAACAAACTCTCTAAAAGATAGGCATTCACTCTAAGTACAATTCTATTCATAACACTACCCCTTGAATGTCTATCCAATAAATAATGTGCCTTGTTAAAACCTTAACTAAAATAAAATTCAGTGGAAAAAAATTCCAGTGAAGGAAAAAGAGTACACATGTTTAGAAAAATATCTTTTAGTTGCTTTGTTAAAAACCTTGCAAGGAAAACCCGATGGGACAAAACCTTGTAAGGGAAAAAGAGTACAACACGTATTAACTCCCCTGATAAGTGCATCAATTCACATCTTTGAGCCTTCGCATCCCAATCTTGTACACCAACTTCTTGAAGGTTGATGTCAGTAGAGATTTGGTGAACAAATCAGCCATATTATCACTTGAACGAATCTGTTGCACATTGATATCACCATTCTTTTGAAGCTAATGTGTGAAAAATAACTTCGGTGAAATGTGTTTTGTTCTATCTCTTTTTATGAATCCTCTCTTCAATTGGGCTATGTATGCTGCATTGTCTTCGTACAAAATTGTGGGTATTTTGTCACATTTCAATTCACATTTGTCTCGAATAAGATGTATTATAGACCTTAACCACACACATTCTTGACTTGCTTCATGAATAGCAATTATCTTAGCATGATTAGATGAAGTAGCCATGATTGATTGCTTAGTCGATCGCCAAGATATGGCAGTGCCTCCACATGTAAACACATAACTTGTTTGAGATCGAGCCTTGTGTGGGTCAGATAAATAACCAACATCGGCATAACCAACAAGATCGAGACTGCAATTATTACCATAAAATAAGCTCATATCAGTAGTCCATTTTAGATACCGCAATATGTGTTTGATTCCATTCCAATGTCTCCTTGTAGGAGCAAAGCTATATCTAGCTAAAAATTAACTGAAAAAGATATGGCAGGCCTTGTTGTATTAGCAAGATACATGAGTGCACCAATTGCACTAAGATATGGTACTTTAGGACCAAGTAACTCTTCATTCTTTTCTTGAGGTCGGAGCGGATCCTTATTCATATCAAGTGATCGAACAATCATCGGAGTACTTGATGGATGTGCTCCATCAATGTAAAACTATTTTAATACCTTTTCTGTGTAGGCGGATTGATAAACAAAAATCTCATTTGCCAAATGTTCAATTTGCAAACCGAAACATAATTTTATCTTCCGAGATCTTTCATCTCAAATTATTTCTTTAAATAATCAATTGCCTTTTGGAGTTCTATAGGAGTTCCAATAAGTTTTATGTCATTAATATATAAGGCAAGTACAACAAATTCCAGTGTTGTTTTCTTTATAAAAACACATGGACAAATGGCATAATTTATATAACCTTCCTTTAATAAATACTCACTAAGACGGTTATACCACATTCGTCCTGATTGCTTTAGACCATACAAAGATCTTTGCAATTTGATTGAAAATATTTTCCGAGACTTTGAATTATGTGCGCCGAGCATTTTAAATCCCTCGGGAATTTTTATGTATATCTCATTATCAAGTGAGCCATAAAGGTAAGTTGTAACCACATCCATTAAATGCATATCAAGTTTTTCATGGACAACAAAACTAATAAGATAACAAAATGTTATTGCATCCATAACAGGTGAATATATCTCTTCATAATCGACACCAGGCCTTTGTGAAAATTCTTGTGCAACAAGGCGTGCCTTATATCTTTGTACCTTATTTTTCTCATTTCTCTTACGTACAAAGACTCATTTATAGCCAACAGACTTAACACCATTAGGCGTTTGGACTACAGGCCCAAAAACTTCACGCTTTGCAAGTGAATTTAACTCTGATTAGATTGCTTCTTGCCATTTTGGCCAATCACGTCTTTGCCGGCATTCTCCAACTGATTGAGGTTCAAGATCCTCACTATCTTGCATAATGCTAGATGCAACATTATATACAAAGACATAATCCACTATTATATCCACACGATTCAAATTTGTCTCAATATCGATTGGGTTTATTGATAGTTCCTTATTTTCATGAGTCTCAGGCTCATTGATTTCCTCATAAATCTCAGAATTGGTTAAATCGTGGATTTCTTCATGAGGCTCTTTCGTAGTGTCATCTTGAGGATTTATTTTTCTTTTTCTAGGATTTCGATCATTAGAACCCAATGGTTTGCCATGTTTTAGGCGTACTTTTGACTCATTGGTTATGATACTAGAAGATTGTCCAACAAGGATATCAATACGGATTGGAACATTCTATGCAGTGATATGTGATTTTGTTATCCTTTTCAAATCCGTAAATACATCTGGCATTTGATTTGCTATTTTCTGCAAGTGAATGATCTTTTGTACCTCTTTTTCACAAATAGAGGCACGTGGATCAAGATGAGACAATGATGAATTTTTTCACAAAATTTCCCGT
This sequence comes from Nicotiana sylvestris, assembly GCF_000393655.2. Lineage (NCBI taxonomy): Eukaryota > Viridiplantae > Streptophyta > Magnoliopsida > Solanales > Solanaceae > Nicotiana > Nicotiana sylvestris. The sequence continues at coordinate 96,885,553 of NC_091058.1, forward strand.
TTGGTTTCACCTATTTCTCCCCCTAATTTTAGGAAAAGTGTTTCATCGAATCAACAGTCTATAAATTGTGCAGTGAATAAATCTCTCGTTAATGTTTTGAGGTAGCGAATAATGGAGGGCGATTTAAACCCAACATATATTCATAACCTTCTTTAAGGACCCATTTTAGTGCGATATAGCAGTGTTGCAGGCACATATACTACGCATCAAAAAATTCTTAAATGGGATATATTATGTTCATGACCCAAAACTAATTGTAACCTGGAATATTTATGATAATTTATCGGTTTGAGACGAACTAGCATTGCTGCATACAGGAGTGACCCCAAACAGAAGTGGGAAACCTCGTTTTCAGGAGTAGCTGCCTTGTTATCAATTGCAGACGTTCAACTAAAGACTCTGCAAGGCCATTTTAAGTATGAACATGAGCTACAAGATGTCCCACTTTATCCCAATTGATAAGTAATAATCATTAAATGCTAGGTATGAAAACTCAACAGCATTATCAAGTCAAATACACTTAATTGAATAATCGGAAAATTGTGCCCGTAATCGGATTATTTGTGCCATTAATTTTTCAAACGCGAGGTTGCGAGATAATAATAGGCACACATGAGACCATCTAGAAAATGCATCTATTAAGACCATAAAATATCTAAATGACCCACTAGGTGGGTGAATAGTCCACAAATGTCCCCGTTTATACATTCCAAAAATACAGGGGAGTCAATCCCAACTTTTGTTAGTGATAGTCTAATAATTAACTTTCCTTGATAACAAGAAGTGCAAGAAAATTCATTATTTAAAAGAATCTTTAAATTCTTTAATGGATGCCCATTTGAGTTTTCTATAATTCGTCTCATCATAATTGATTCAGGATGTCCTAATCGATCATGCCAAAATACAAAAGTGTTGAAATCAGTAACCTTTTGGTTTAAGATAGAATGTGCCTCAATTGCACTAATTCTTGTCCAATATAGGTCACAAGATAAAGATGAGAATTTCTCAATAACCTTTTTCTGGCCAGAGACATTCTTGCTAATGATGAGATATTCAAGATTATTCTCATCTATTGTCTCAATATAATATCCATTTCGGCAGATATCTTTAAATCTCAACAAGTCCCTCTTGGACTTGGAGGAGAACATTCCATACTCTATGATAAGTATTGTTCCCTTAGGCAGAGTTATAGTAGCTCTTCCAGAGCCTTCAATTATATTACTACTACCAGAAATTGTAGTAACTTCTGCCTTATACATACTTAAATGAGAGAAATATTTCTTCTCTTTGAATATTGTATGTGTCGTACATGAATCAACTAAACAAATATTTTTACAATTAAACTTTGATCCAAGTTTGTTTTGTGAGATATCCATATTTGCTTCCCATTGTTTGACATACAAAAGAAATATACGAATAAACATTAGTATTTTCAGATAAAAGGAAAAAGAAACAAAGTTAAATCAATGATTCAATAATGACATTTTAATGCAATTTCGAGCAAACTCTGATTATAATACGAACAATTATGTAGCTAAAAATAATGTAATTATACATTACATTGAATTCCTTAATAGTCTTGCATAGTAAAAAAACACACAGAAGGAATTGGATTTACGAACAGTGCTTTGAGGAAACAATTGTAACAATGCATGTTTTTGTAACCTTAATCTTCTCAAAGAGCTTCTTGAGACAGTAGAGTCTCGTGCTGATAACGTGAAATAAAACAATAAAGAAAGGAATAATATTGCAAGGAAAAGAGAGCGGTAATTCTTATTGAATTTTGGAATGAATGACAATGGGGTATGTTAAAGACTGTGCGTCTACCAGACTAGAATAGAGATCCGGGTTCTCTATGCGTTTCCGCTGAAAATACTGATGAACAAAACTGTATAGCGATTTGGTCCTATATCAGTTTGGTACAGTTCTAAGTTTGTGTGAGTCTACCGAATAGGAGAGTACCTGGTCCTTTATGGGGTTCTGCTGTGAATGCTAGTAAAGCTGTTTGTAAATAAGGCAGAGGATTTTTACGTGGAAAAATCTCATACAAGGGGATCAAAAAACCATGACCTACACTTGTAGGCTTTTAACTTCACTAACTTGCAATCTCCCTATTACAAGCCACTTTACAATAACTTTATTACAAAGACTTCAACTAACTTGTGATGCTCTCATCACAAGCCACTCTATAACTATCCTAGTTAAAAAGGCTTTGACTAACTTATGATGTTTCCACCACAAGCTACTTTGTCACACTACGGTTACAAAGGTTTTTGCTTATGACTAAACCTAGCAACAACATAAACTCAGGGAGTGTACGGATTTACAAAGGTTTCCTAATCAACGCTTCTAAGAAAGCCGGATAGGAGTTACAATGAAGAACACATAACAAAGACTCAACAACTCTAAGGACTTAAGATATCATCAATCTTGGATCAGGTCCTTGAGGTTGCAGCAGCTTTATTCTTGAGAGAGGTTCTTGAGCACTTGAGAGAATTTTCGTTTTTTGTATTTACAAGTGTTGAACCTGAATTTTGTTCCTTGCATGAGGTTTATACTACACAAGACATTACCTTAGTGATATCAATTCACAATGGTGATGTCCAATCTCAGTGGAAAGTGACTGTTGCACTATCTACTACATTGTTGCAGGCAGTTACTTTCTGCAGTTGCTTTCCAGCTGTAGTTGACTTGTACTTCTGTCAGAGAACCCTAAGGGACCAGGTCTCTGTTGTGTTCCTCTTTGTACAATTGCGAGCAGTCACTTTCTGTAGTTGTGTTCCAACTGTATAGTTGACTTGTACTTCTGTTAAGGGAGCACCAAGGGATCAGGTTCCTAATTTGGTTCTTATGCACACTCCCCAAATTGTCTTGAGTTGAGTCCACTGAATGATATTTTGTACAAACTCATTGTAGGTACACCTTTATCACATCACTTGAAGTGATATGAGCACTTTAGTTAGTCAGAGAGTGAGTGGGCGCTGGAAATAGTGCAGTGCAGCAGAATTTTCGTTTTCAGTTGTGTCCAATTGACACATTTGGCTAGAATCCGTTAGATGCAGTGTAATCCAAGTGAGTCAGATTCCCTATCTAGTTCTTGACATTAAGTTTGTTAGATCATCAAAACACAAGGCAAAATTATTGAAAACCTATCAATTTCCCCCTTTTTGATGATGAAAAACTTAGCATTGAAAACGAGGAGTTAGAGTTCAGAGAACCAGATTGAATAACAGGAAACCACAGGTTCCCCCTGACTTTATGCCCTTACTTACACATGTTTCCCCATATGTTCCCCCTGACATTTTACTATCATTCTTGGTCTTTTATCTAGTTCCATACAAAAAGTTTGTTAGATCATCAAAACATAGATTAAAAGACCTTAAGCCCATCAATTTTCACCTTTTTGATGATGACAAACTTTTAACATTGATGACTATTTGACTTAACCAGATAAGGTATCAACAACTGCATATGTTCCCCCTGACACTACTCTTCCCCCTGACATATGTCTACATATGTTCCCCCTGACTCTATTATTTCCCCTTTTGGCATCAACAAAAAGACACAGTCAGACCAAAAGGCATAAAGAAGTCCAACAAAGCTAACTCATGCCACATATGTGCACACAATCATGATAGAAAAGAGAAGAAAAAGGGAAAACAAGCATTTTACAAGCAAAAGAAGAGTTATTTTATTGATAAGAAACTTGATTGTTTCAACAGGAGCAGCAACGGTGAAATCCAACATGCCATCATAAAAAGACAAACTAAAAGAAAAACAATAGCCACAAAATCATCAGAGCAAAAGATAACTGGCCATTGAGAGGATCCTAGGGGGTATTAGAAGAGGGAGGCTTGGAAGAGGAGACAACAATAGTTTTGATAGTTAGGTCCATGCAGGTAGTTGTAGACAACTGCTAGTCAAGCAGTTTCTCCCACAGGTTCTCCACTAGTTGCCTAAGTCCAGAACTTATCTCATACCTGCCATCTCCTAGATTGTCGGGCAAGCGTGCAACCCCACAAGACTTTTCTGAGTGCTCAGACTCTCCTGCCCAAGGACACTATCACTTGGAATGGTCTTTATTAAATCAGGTCCTCCCACAGTTTCCCACTTTTGTTTCTAGACATTTCAACAAACTTCCCGTTCCTACTTGCAACAGCCATAATAGCACTTTTCGAAACAAATCTTTCTCAACCATAAACTTTTGTATATCTTTTTATTAAAGAACTAGGTTCCTCCACAGCATCTTGATCAACCTCAACCACTGGAATGTGTTTATCAGCCACAACTTCCCCCTATTTCATCAACCTCTTCTTCTTTTTCTTAATACTCTGCTTACTTTTCTGCAAGGCAGACTCAAAAGCCTCTTTCTTCTACAACCACCTAGTTTGTTTCAGCTAAAAGAGAATCAGGTTCTTCAACAGGTTCTTCTGTGATAGTGTCATAAACCAGAGACTCAAAAAGCACTATAGTCCTTTCATCCCCTAAGAATGAAGTTTCTTCCCCCTGAGATTCAAGAGTAGAGGAGAAGTAGGGTTTGCAACACATGGAAGTGAGACAGGGTTTGATGGATGAGTAGAGGTGACTAGGGATGAGGAGGAAATAGGTATGGGTACAGTAGTATTAGGGATAGTGAAGAAGTGGGTTTCTGGTGATGGTGTTAAGGGAGGAGGAGATGTGGGAGTGATGTTGATGGCAATAGAAAAAGACGATTATTCGTTGGCCATGGTGAGAGAAGTGGTAGAGAGTTCTGAAGGAAAAAATTAATTAGATGCAAAGGGAGACAATGGTTTAGAGCTGCTGGTCTGAAAAGTCGGATGATATGGCAGTTGAATTAATTTTGCTATCTTTTTTTTGAACAAGCATGCGAAAAATACATTACTACTAACCTGTGGTGCAGGACTCAGGTTCCTGACCTGTTTTTGTAAAAGGGTTTTTGCAGCTCTCCTCCGAAGTTCAACATTGTACCTTTAGCTTCTATGATCATCATGCGTGTTTACCTGCAATGGTATAGATGTGAGTTAGGCTTAGTCAGAAAATACTTTAGCCAATTTTACCTTAGTGTGACTATCATAGTCATGTCAGCAGAACCAGGTTCTCAATTAGGTTTAAGTAATCCCAGTGCCATCTTATTTCTCAAAGTGTTCCCTACTCAGAGCTTTGGTGAAGATATCTGCAATTTGATCTTTTGTGCAACAAAATCTTATACAAATAAGACCATTTTCCACATTGTCCCTGAGAAAATGGTGTCTGACATCAATGCGCTTGGTTTTCTTATGTTGAACCGGGTTTTTTCCCATGTTTGGAGCACTAGTTTTGACATATAGAAGTGGTACACAATCAATGTATACACCAAAATCTTCCAATTGTTGCTTGATCCACAGTGAATGAGCACATCACGAGGCAGCTGCAGCATATTTTGCTTCAGCTATTGAGAGAGCTACTGAGTTTTGTTTCCTTATACCCCATGAGATAAAGCATGATCTAAGCCATCCTAGATCTATTTTTTCTGTCTACCAGATAACCTGCATAATCAGCGTCATCATAAACAATAAGGTTGAAATTATCACCTGAAGGATAGTACAGAACCAGGTTCTGTGTGCCCTTAAAATATCTCAGAATTCTCTTAGCAGAATTCAGATGAGATTCCTTAGAATTTGATTGGAACCTTGCACATAATCTCACACCAAATACAATGTCTGGCCTGCTGGCGTAAGGTAGAGTAGAGATCCAATGATTCCCATGCTTCCATGTCAAACCTTTTCAAGAGTTCTTTGATGCATTTCTGCTAACTGATACACATTCCCTTTATAGACTGCTTCACTTAAAGACCTAGGAAGACATTCAGTTCCCCCATCATACTCATTTCAAACTCACTTCTCATGAGTTTAGCAAATTCTTCACACTATGAGTTAGTTGTTGCTCCAAATATGATGTCATCCACATAAATCTAATCAACGAGCAGGTTCCTTCCTCGTTTCTTCAAAGACAATGTATTGTCAATCTTTCCTCTTGTGAATCCAAGAGAAACTTGGACAGTCTCTCGTATCAGGCTCTAGGGGCCTTCTTCAATACGTACAATGCCTTATCCAATTTGAATACATGTTCAGGATGTACATGCCATTCAAAAACCTGGAGGTAGCTTGATATAGACTTATTCCTTGAGAAAACCATTCAGGAAGTCACTCTTCACATCCATTTGGAATAGGGTGAATTCCATATGTGAATCAAAGGCAATATGGATCCTAATAGCTTCCATGCGAGCTACTGGGGCAAAAGTCTCATCATAATCGATCCCTTCCTCCTGATTGTATCCTTGGACAGCAAGCCTTGCTTTGTTCCTTGTAGCATTTTCATGTTCATCCAGCTCATTCCTGAATACCCACCTGGTCCCTATGATGGTTCTGTCTGAGGGTCTAGGTACCAGGTTCCATACCTTGTTTCTTTCAAATTAATGTAGTTCCTCTTGCATTTCAGTAGCCCAGTCTGCATCCTTCAAGGCTTCCTTGATATTTTTGGGTTCTATTTGGGATAGAAATGCGGACAAGGCTAGGGAATTTCTGGTTTTTGATCTTGTCTGAACTCCAGAATCAAGGGGTGATTATATTATCAAGTGGATGAGAGCTTTTGTGTTTCCAATTTGGGATTGAAGTTTGATTGGTAGAGAAACTGGGTAAGTTAAATGGATTTCCCTGCACTCCTTGTTCTATTACTTAGGGAGTGCCTTGTACTGCATCTCCAACTCTTTCTTCTGCTTCAGAGGTAGTAATGGAAGTACCAGATTCCTCTTGAGAAGTAGAAGAGGATGTTGCATTATCTCTCACCTGACTCCTTTATCTTACTCATCAAATCAGCCTTCCCATTTGAAACCCCAAATATTTCCCAGGGACCAAAAGTGGTTCATTATCTTAATCATCATTGTTTCCTCCCTTTTTTTGAGGAGGATGTCTCGTTGAATAACACATGAACACTTCTTTCCACACAGTATGCCATTTTGTTGTATATTTTGTGGGCTTTGCTTTGAGGGGAGTATCCCAGAAGGATTCCTTCATCGCTTTTAGCATCAAACTTCCCAAACTGGTCCTTCCTGTTGTTGAGAACATAACATTTTCATCCAAAGGTTCTCAGATAAGTTATCTTTGGTTTTCTTCCATTGAGCAGCTCATAAGGGGTTTTGTTTAGGAGGTACCTGATCATACACATGTTCACCAAGTAGCAAGCAGTGTTTGTTGCCTCTACTCAGAAATTTTTGGCGATTCCACTGTCAATGAACATTGTCCGTGCCATGTCTTCTAGAGTTCTGTTCTTTCTTTCAACAACACCATTTTGTTGTGGAGTCCTTGGTGTTGAGAAGTTGTGAGTGATCCCATTTTCATTGCAAACTCATCAAATTTGGCATTGTCAAATTCTATCCCATGGTCAGATCTGATGCATGCTACCTTCAATTCCATCTTAACTTGGATCTTCTTGACAAAGGCCAAAAATACCTCGTAAGTCTCATCCTTTTTTCTAAGAACAGTGTTTCAGGTGAATCTTGAATGCGGAAGATCACGAACCAGGTCCTTTTGAATCAATTTATTTAGAAGTGAGAAGCTTGCATGCCCCAATCTTCTATGCCAAAGTTCTGCGTCATCATCAACTGACTTCAAACATCTCATATCACCAGCTTGTAGAGATTCAAAAGTTAGCAACATAGATGTTCTTGTGTCTTTTGGCTACTAAGACCACTTCGCCAGTTACCAGATTGGTAACTGTGCACACTTTTGATAAGAACTCTACATTGATCCCTTTATCATAGATTTGAGAGATACTCAGGAAACTGTACTTCAGGCCATCCACATAGACACATTCAACTGAGTGTCAAAGCGATTTTCCAACTTTTCCAGCACCGAGAATGTACCCTTTTTTCTAAAGGATACATTACCTTCTTACAAGTCTTTCAATGAGAGAGAGTCCATGGTGCTTCCAGTCATGTGTTTTGAGCATCCACTGTTCATGGTCCATTACAGTCCGCTTCCTCCTACTGTTCCCTGCACATCTAAATTATGGGTTAGATTTAGGAATCCAAACTAGTTTGGGTCCATTGTTATGATAAAAGGGATGGATAAGGGCTTTTCTAGTCCATGCAGGCAACATTGGTTTCTTGCGAGCGGTATCTGGTCCCCTGTTACTAGTCACTTTGTTAGTAAACACTTTATTTTTCTGAACAGATTAGCCCTAGCGTGGCAATTTTCTTTGAAGTGCCCATTGTTCCTACAGTGGGTACACAACCAGTTATCAGGAACTGTGACATACTTGCTGTGAGGGTTGTAAGGAGTTTTCTCCTTTTGGAACCCGATTCCCTGCCTGTTTCCACTATTGTTGAAGTACACGGAAGTGGCAGCATCTGAGGACCAGGTCCACTTGAGAGATTTCTCAAGATCACTTCTTACTTTCTTCAATTTAGCTTGAAGCTGCCTATTTTTCTCGAGTTCACCACATATCCTAGTTCTAGCAGCTTTTAACTCATTTTCAAGCCTAATTGTTCCTCACTGGCTATCTCCTTTCCTTTTCCAGAATTTTCAGGTTTTGACTTAATCTCCGGTCTATCTATTGTTTCCCTTAGGTCTGCAATTACTATCAAGAGATCATTTCTTTCTTCTTTGAGGTTTTTAATGGTTTCCTTATGGTCGATAACTACAGCCACTAAGTCATCTCTGGTTTGTTCAGCTTCTCTTAGTTCTAAGATCACGGAATCCCTATCCTCCACAAGACTATGATAGGCATCGATCAATACACTAGCTAAAGACATGAGTTTCTTAGGAGAGTAGGATTTTAGATTTGTTTGAACATACCTGAAAATTTACCTCCTTATTATCATCATCTTCATCATCATCTGGTTGTGCCATCAACGCAAAGGTAGAGTCATATTCATTTTCCTTGCCTCCACTTGTCATCATGGAGCTATCACCAGCATCAGTTTCATCTTTAGACTCACCAAATACAAGAGCCTGTTTCACCACGTTGCAAGCATGTCTCTTTTTCTTGAAGTCCTTGAAGGGCATCAGGTTCCTCTCAACTATTTTTCAGACTTATTCTTAGAGAACTCTTGCTTCAAGAGAGGACAACTTTTCATGAAGTGTCCATCCTTTACACATTTGTAACAAAGATCATTGTTCTTTGATCTGTTAGAGCTGTCCCTTTTTAGCACTTCTCCATTTCTTCTAACCATCTTCTAAAACCTTTTGGTTAAGTAGGTCATGTCAGTGTCTTCCTCACTCGAATAATTGTTATCAGCTTTAAGTACCAGGTACTTTTCCTTCTTTGGTTTTCTTCTTTCATAAGTTGGTGGAGCAGCCATGAGGATCCTTCCTAGGTGTTGGTTTGATAGGAGGAACCCACTCTGAGACCAATTATTAAAGACTGTGCGTCCAATAGACTGTATAGAGAACCGGGTTCTCTATGCATTTCCTCTGAAAATACTGATGAACAAAACTGTATAGCGATCTGGTCTTATATCAGTTTGGTACAGTGCTATGTTTGTATGAGTCCACCGAATAAGAGAGCACCTGGTCCTATATGGGGTTCTGTTGTGAATGCTAGTAAAGTTGTATGTAAATAAGGCAGAGGATTTTTACGTGGAAAAATCCCACACAAGGGGATAAAAAATCCACGACCTACACCTTTAGACTTTAACTTCACTAACTTGCAATCTCTCAATTACAAGCCACTTTACAATAACCCTATTGCAAAGACTTCAACTAACTTGTGATGCTCTCATCACAAGCCACTCTATAAATATCCTAGTTACAAAGGCTTTGACTAACTTGTAATGTTTCCACCACAAGCCACTTTGTCACACTACGATTACAGAGGCTTTTGCTTATCACTAAACCTAGCCACAACATAAACTCAGGGAGTTTACGGATTTACAAAGGTTTCCTAATCAACGCTTCTAAGAAAGCCGGATAGGAGTTACAATGAAGAACACATAACAAAGACTCAACAACTCTAAGGACTTAAGATATCATCAATCTTGGATCAGGTCCTTGAGGTTGCATCAGCTTTGTTCTTGAGAGAGGCTCTTGAGCACTTGAGAGAATTTTCGTTTTTTGTATTTGCAAGTGTTGAACCTGAATCTTGTGCATTGCATGAGGTTTATACTACACAAGACATTACCTTAATGATGTCAATTCACAATTGTGATGTACAATCTCAATGGAAAGTGACTGCTGCACTGTCTGCTGCACTATTACAGGTAGGGTTGGGCATAATTTGGTAAATATCGAATTACCGTACTGAAATCGAAAATTTTGGTATTTGGTATACGGTATTTTGGTATTTGGTATGGTATTTTGTTTAAGTTTTTAAAAAAATTGGTATTAGGTATGGTATTTTAAAATTAAATACCGAAATATCGATACCATACCAAAATATATATTATATTGCACAAAATACATATTATCAATTATAACATAAATAAAAAATATCTAAAATTTTACTTTCCTTTATTCTCAAAGTTTATCAATTAACTCTAAACAAGTAACAAGACATTTCTCATGATCAAATATTCTTTTGTATATAATTTTCTCGATTTGGGTCAATATTTGCTAGTTTTGGACAAAGGTTTTGTTAACAAACATTTTCAGTTTTGTATTTTTGAGTACTTTAATTAAGAATATTAGAGTGTATGGCTCTATGCACTAGTTAGTATTCAAACCGAATAAACCGAAAGGATAAAAATCGAACCATACCGAATTTAATTAGGTACGGTATTGGTATAGGATTTTAAGAAACCGAATACCGAACTAAAATGTCTAAATACCGTACCGTACCGACTGATGAACACCCTTAGTTGCAGGCAGTCACTTTTTGTAGTTGCTTTCCAGCTGTAGTTGACTTGTACTTCTGTTAGAGAACCCTAAGGGACCAGGTCTCTGTTGTGTTCCTCTTTGTACAGTTGCGGACCGTCACTTTCTGCAGTTGCGTTCCAGCTGTATAGTTGACTTGTACTTCTGTCAGGGGAGCACCCAGGGATCAGGTTCCTAATCTGGTTCTTGTGCACACTCCCCAGATTGTCTTGAGTTGAGTCCACTGAATGATGTTTTGTACAAACTCATTGTAGGTACACCTTGATCACATCACTTGAAGTGATATGATCACTTTAGTTGGTCAGAGAGTGAGTGGGCGCTGGAAACAGTGTAGTGCGGTAGAATCTTCGTTTCCAGCTGTGTCCAATTGACTTTGTACTGCCATGAGGAACCTACAAGATCAGGTCCTTGTTTGGGTTCCTACCTCCTGAAGCTATAGCAAGTTCATATTTGGCTGGAATCCGTTAGATGCAGTGTAATCCAAGTGAGTCAGGTTCCCTATCTGGTTCTTGACATTAAGTTTATTAGATCATCAAAACATAAGGCAAAGATATTGAAAACCTATCAGGGTAAGACCCCTCTATTTATAGGAGAAAATGACTTAGCCACAAAGTAATAAACTCTCTAAAAGATAGACATTCACTCTAAGTACAATTTTATTCATAACAGAAAACAAAATTTTGTAACATGTCACTTAACTTGCTGCCTAAGCAAGAATGTACGTGATTACCCTTCCATTTTTCAATAAAATTAGTCATGCATCGTCCATATATAAGTAATTATTAAAAAAAATTGGCGATCGAACAGGCAAAATATAAGTGACACAAACTGTTTGACTAAAGAAGTGTTAAGTTTTTTTATAATTTATTAAATAAGAAGAGTTGAGGTAAATCCTAGCCAAAGATAATTTATCCTAGATCTGAGATAAAAGATAAGAACAAACAAGCATAGCTAAACATGAATTTTAACCATAGCAATAATTGAATCCCGCAATGCAAGAAAAGGATGGTGATTTTCATAACATTGAATGATAATAAAAAATACATAGATAAAAAGGGTCACCATTCTTGAATGTGGTTGACCCCCGTACATTTGATATGATGAGACTAAAGATTTATGTTGAGGTTCTGAGCTTACTTTCTCCTTTCTCCTTAGCAAGGAGAAAAAGATGAAGATCCTCCTTTCTTTCTGAGAAAAATGTTTGTATGTGTCCCCCCTTCTTTCGTTCTCTCACCTAGTATATATACTAAGTATTCTCATTTACACACCGGTCATTAGCCAGAGTACCTAAGTTATTTGACTGTTTGATAGCTTGACCCCCTAAAACGTCGTAATATCCAATTCATTGTACAAGTATTATGAGTATGCGACCTCGGCCTTAGCCGAGGTGCTCGTCGCTATAGCGTGGTACAAATACGGCTTCCGCCAAAATGACACTGACGTCCCTCTTCACATAGATTCTTGCTTGGATAGATTTTGACCCATAAAGTTAATCCCTCAGCCTATTGGGGTCATCTTTTGGCGAGCTCGATGGGCGGACTCTGTCGATTCGAAAGTTGTGAGAAATCTGAACACTTTGGGCGATGGGCGAGTACCTCATTGGCAGGTAACGACGTGACATTTCGAGAGCTGCATCAAATCGTTACGTTAGTTCAGAATGTCATTAAAACTCCTCATGCGTCATTATGGCGCATGTTTCCTATGCATTGCATCGTTTCCCGTGCCCTTTCCATTTTCAAAAATGGCGGCATTTGGTTTTCCCGCTCAAGGTACTTATATCCCTATAAGTAGGGGAAAATCTTACATTTGAATGTTGTGTTTCCCAATCTCTCAAGAGAGATTTTCGAAGCATTTCTTCTTCTCCTTCAGTTTCTCACATTTCCCTTTCTGTTAAAAATTCTTGTGGCCTCTACCATTTTCCCTTATTATTCCCGATTCTCGCAATCAAAAAGAGATGGCTAGTGCATCCTCCAACCTTGAGAGAGTCATTGGTGCCACTATGCCAGAAAAAGATACACCCCTACTCGAAGAGGGAGTGGATTTGGCGAGGACGATAAGTGAGGTGGTTACCCGCCCAGGGAAGGCGAGGACGGACTTCAATAGCCCTGCTGGGGATGAGCCGAAACATATTTTTTCTATGATGGATGTTGCGACACTCACGGTGTTCAAAGCCAAATGGGGAATCCCTGATCACATTGAACTAGTTACGGCAGGTCAAGACATAGTGCACATACACCGCCAGGGCTACTGCGCGTTTTACGCATATCCATTTGTCATTGGATACATGCTTCCCCTTCCCTCCTTGGCGGTGGACTTATGCCGCTTCTACGAGGTGTGTCCAGCTTAACTCTTTCCGTATGTATACAAACTCTTCCTTATGCTTATCAAATACACGGAGTTGGTCGATCGCGAAATTTCTCTGCAACATATGCTTCACCTCTTCGCCCCCCTTTTTCATAAGGGCACGATGATTCACATGCGTCACCGAGGAACCAAGGGTTTAGTAGTAAAGATGGATGGCAAGGCCAATCACCGCTTTTGGGAGAACTTCTTCTACGTCCGAATAGAGCACATGGTATCGAACCTTGCGGGGTTTCCCGAGATGTGGAATTTCGCCCATAGGTCTCCCTTTCCTTTTATTATATTATATATTTTTGTAACATGGTTGTTGGTCGTCTCCCTTTAGTGACCTTCGAGTGTTTGTTTTTGTTTTTGCAACCGAGAGAGTACCTTTTCCGCAAGTTTCTAATATTCGCGAGTGGGTGAGCTCGATTTTGTCCCACACGATGGGGATTCGTGAATAGGCACCTTTCTATGGGAGGTTTGGGCACAAACCTCCCGCTGGTGAGTCAGCTCATTTTGGTCTTAGTCGGTTTGTTCTTTGCTCCGTATTTTCCTTTACCTTATATCTCTGTTTGGTCAAATTTATCTCATTGGCAGGTCGTATGAGAGTGAGAAGGGAGAGGGCTCCTGCTCTTGCTTTTCGTCAACCGGCTTCCTCTACCCGGCCTGTTCCAAGGACAACTGTGGAGGAGGGCATCCAAAGTTTGGTTGCTTGGCGGACCGCATCCCCGACTGAACCTGTTCGTTCAGAGGTTGCTCCTCGACCGGACACTTCAGTTCCCATAGTCCATTCAACGGATGAACCTTCTCATTACAGTGGTGAAGAGGCACCGTCAAAGTGGCGGAGGTTGTCAGAGGGGGCATCTTTGGTTGAAACATCCTCGAGGGGCGACCCTACTTTGGCGGTATCTAAAGCTGGTGGTGATATTGGCCTGGGTGTGGAGGCGACACCTATTTTGGTCATGGAAGAGGTCTCTATGGCAGGGGGTAGAGTTTAGAGGCCGCTGCGATTGTTTTGAGCCCGCCCATCATCATCTCGACAGGGCCGCGCCCCCTCTTCGGCTAATGAGAGGTTGAAAGGCGTGGTGGTAGATGATTACGAATCTGATTCCGAGATTGATCCTGAGGATATGAGGATGTTCCAGGAAGGTTTTACCAGGGTCGATGTGAGGGCAGAAGGTCCTTCCTGTGTGCTCGAAATTCTATCAAACTTTAACCTGTTGGAGGACACGGTGGACTTGGTGCCCCAATTTGACCTTCTGTGCTCTGTTGCCAAAAGCAGGTCTCTTCGGGAGAATAGTGATTCTAATCTGTCACACGGCGTGGCTGGGATGGCCTTAAGGGTGAGTTTCCTTTTGCTATTATCATTGTTTTGTTCCATTTGCTTTCGCTGATCCTTCCTCTTCTTTTTTAGACTTACATGCTGGAAATCGAGAGTGCTCATCGGGCTGAGACACGGGCCGATGTTTTTCTGAAAATGGCCACAAAATATCTTCGATATAACTACAGGTGTCGTGAGATGCACACGCAGCTTAGGGCGGGCGGTAGCTCCTAATCACTTCAAGGAGGAATTGGAGAAGATGGACGAGGATCTGATGTCGTCTATCCGCAGATGTAGTGAGCTTGAGAGGTTTCTTAGGGACAAACATGAGTAGCTCGAGTTGGGCAAAGGGGTTGCGGTGGAATGCGAGGATATTCAAGCAAAGGTATTGTCTTTGCGGCCGAGCTTGAGCAGAATACCACTAGAGTTGCCGATCTGAGTGCAGAGTGGACGAAGAAGGTGACTGAGCTGGAAAGGAAGGTGGCCGAGTTGTAGAGGGCCGAGGGAGCCCGAGTAGCGGCTTTGGCAAGGGCAGCGGTGCTGGAATACACTATCTGCATCCTTAGGTCTAAGCGGGAAGTTGAGAGGGCAACGACCACACTAAAAGAGGCAAGGCTCGAGGAGCAGATCAGTGAGCTCGAGCGGGATGAATCGAACCTGGGAGATCAAGTTGTGGCTCTTGAGACCGAGAAGGCGCAGCTGTTGGCTCAGGCCCCCCCTCAAGAATCTGCCTCAGCTGTTATCCCCTACCATTAGTACGAGTTATGGGTCCATGCTACGGCCCAACGAGATATATATAAGGGTTTGTGAGAGGGGGGAGCATTCCTGAGGCCACTTTTGAAGATGCTCGGGTGAAGACACGCGAGGCTCATCTTGCATGCGATTATGACCCTGCAACATCGGAGGCCGCTAGGGGTGCTGAAATTGAGGATGGGCTTCCTTCTGATAATGACAATGCTTGAAATGACGATGGTGGAGATGGGGCTGAATGGAGTTTTTGTAGCTTTT
This sequence comes from Nicotiana sylvestris, assembly GCF_000393655.2. Taxonomy (NCBI): domain Eukaryota; kingdom Viridiplantae; phylum Streptophyta; class Magnoliopsida; order Solanales; family Solanaceae; genus Nicotiana; species Nicotiana sylvestris. The sequence continues at coordinate 96,901,075 of NC_091058.1, forward strand.
TGTACTTAGCTTTTTTTTTGTTCTTTTGTTGTTGCTTGTTTTTACTTTTTTCGGGGACCTTTTTGGCCTTTTGTAAGGCGTTGTTGCATATGCACATCTTCTGAATAAGACAGTTGTTTTGCTTTTGGTTGCATATCTTTTTATTTTCTTTCTCTTCTCTTTTTTTTTGAATTTTTTTTTTCAGATTTCCCCGTGATGAGTCCCTGATTTTTAATTGGGAATTTGAATGAGGTCGAATTTAGTTCGCTGATTCGAATGAGGCAGGATTTCATCTTGTTTGTTTGAACGGGGTCGAACTGTACTTTGTTAGTTTGAGCGAGGTTGAACTTTGATAACTTGAATGAAAGTCAAATTTTGTTCTTTGGCGATGGTCGGGGACCGTGTGGGTGTAAATTCGAGCGAGGTCAAATTGTAACCTGTTATTCATTTGAGTGAGGTCAAATTTTGGCTTGTTGATTCGAATGAGGTCGAATTTTACTTTCGCTTGGCGATGGTTGGGGACCGTAAGGTTGTAAATTCGAACGAGGTCGAATTGTGACCTGTGATGAGTTCGAGCGAGGTCGAACTTTACCTTCACTTGGCGACGACTGGGGGCCGTAAGGGTGTAAATTCAAACGAGGTCGAATTGTGACCCGTGATGGGTCCGAGCGAGGTCAAACTTTACCTTCACTTGGCGACGACCGAGGGTCGTAAGGTCATAAATTCGAACGAGGTCAAATTGTGACCCATGATGAATTCGAACGAGGTAGAATTTTACTTTCACTTAGCGACAACGGGGGGCCGTAAGGGTGTAAATTCGAACGAGGTCGAATTTGACTTTCACTTAGTGACAGTCGGGGGCCGTAAGGGTTTAAATTTGAACGAGGTTGAATTGTCACCTTTGATGAGTTCGAATGAGGTCGAATTTTACTTTCACTTGGCGATGTGCTGGTTCGGTGAAGTGGTAAGAATGTCGCAGGCAACGTTGCTTTTATTGGAGAATATTACTCATTGTTGTATCGTTTATGCATGCGTCGAGATGAGTCCCAATTTATTTACTCTTGCTTTCATTGGAGAATATTATGCATTGTTGCATAGTTTGTATGCGTTGGTGGAGTCCCAATTTATCTAGTCCTTTCATTTCTCGGCCTGGAGAGGCCGTTGACGGGACGGGCGATGAACTTATTGCTTGGGCTTCTGGGCACCCCGGGACTTGATTAATTCAGACGAAGTTCGGACGTGATTCATAATATTTAGTCGGCTGAATTGGCGTAGGACTGTCATGGTGAGCATATGTGGAAGCTTTTCTAGTTCATGTTCTGCCTGTGTTGGAGAGACTGTACGTTCCATGGGCTCACCACTCAGTCCCAGGTTATGGAGATTGTTTCTTAATAATGTCGGCTTGTTTTGAGCCATTTGTATGTTATTTGTAATATGGTACGGTGTGGAGGTTTTTGCTTGACCGTCGCCTGCGAGATGATATAGTGCGAAACGTATTCCTGGTGTGTCGTTTTTGTGGCGTTTGTTCCTTGTTTGTGCACCAGGAATAATGTTCGTGTTCCTATCCCAATCCAAAAAAGAAAAATAACAAGTTAAACCCAAACGAAATCGTGTGTTACCTTGACCTGATAGGTTGGCGAGGGGAGAGGGGCGCTGTAGGATGACTCATTTTATCCCGTACTCGAATGACGGCTTCAGATTTGGTAGCCTCATGTTTAGCTTCGCCGTTAGTCATGTCTGGGATTCTTATGGGCTGACAATTTATTTTTCTCGTTAGGATCTCGAGCTCGAGTCCCAGTCCGATCCCGTCCGATGTGCACAAAAATAAGGGAAACATAAGTTATACTCTGTATGTACGGGTACAAAAATAAGGCAGGAAACCTAGTTATTTCAAAGAATTACACAATAGGCTATCGTCCCTTCCTAAGAGATGGAAGTATAGATCGGTGTCTAACATTAATATAGAAAACAGGATTGCGGACATGCTTAGTGCACAGTGGCCGTAATCCCACTTTGACAACTCATACTCACGACGTACCAAACCCATCGCTACAGCAAGACGTGGATTTTGTATAGATATCAGATAATTTTGATTTCATGCAAAGACATGACCCTAGTTGGTTTGGTTATTTCAAAAGCTTTCCTACAACTTTCTCAAGTTGGTGTTTATATTGAGAGGGTGAGGCTACGACAACCGGGAAGTGAAACTCTGGCTGACTTCAGATCTAGAGGAAACTAAAATTTTGGCTAGAAAATCCCCACAGACCGCGCCAAATTGTTTGACTAAAAAAGTGTTAATTTTTTTTATAAACTAATTAAATAGGAAGATTTGAGGTAATCCTAGCCAAAGAAAATTTATCCTAGATCTGATATATGAGATAAGAACAAACAACCATAGCTAAACATGAATTTTAACCATAGCAATAATTGAATCCCGTAATGCAAGAAAAGGATGGTGATTTTCATAACATCGAATGATAATAAAGAATACATAGATTAAAAGGGTCACCATTCTTGAACGAGGTTGACTCCCGTACATTTGATATGATGAGACTAAAGATGTATGTTGAGATTTTGAGCTTCCTTTCTCCTTTCTCCTTAGCAAGGAGAAAGTGATGAAGATCCTCCTTTCTTTCTGAGAAAAATGTCTGTATGTGTCCCCCTCCTTCTTTCGTTCTCTCACCTAGTATATATACTAGGTATTCTCTTTTACACACCGGCCATTAGCCAGAGTACCTAAGTCATTTAACTGTTTGACAGATTGACCCCCTGAAACGCCGTAATATCCAATTCACTGTACAAGTATTCTGAGTACGCGACCTCGGCCTTAGCCAAGGTGCTCGTCGCTATAGCATGGTACGAATACGGCTTCGGCCCAAATGACACTGCCGTCTCTCTTCACGCAGATTCTTGCTTGGTTAGATTTTGTCCCATATACAAACAACCTTAAAGAATCTATAAATTTTCTAAGTAAATATTCTACCAGGATAAGTTTGTTTTTTCCTTATTTTCTAGTCTCTCCTTCAACCTTCCCCACCATATTTCCCATCCCCACCAACCCACTCACACCCCAACCCCCACCCCACCCCACCCATACTCTAAATAAAAATATTATTAATAGTACTTTCTTTTCATGTTAAAGATAGATTTTTTTTTCATTTCAACAAATAAGTTTTTTTTCATGATATAAAAAAGTACTTTTTTCATTTTAACAAAAAAATATTTTCTTTTCATGTAGAAAAAATATTTACTTTCATTTCAACAAAAAAGCACTTTCTTTTCATGATATAAATTTTTTTTTTTTTCATTTCAACAAAATGAGCATTTTTTTTCATTTCAACAAAATGAGCATTTTCTTTTATTTCAATAAAATGAGTACTTTATTTTCATGTTGTAGAAAGAGTACTTTCTTTTTCAACCAAAAAAAGAGTATTTTCTTTTTAGTTATGGAGCACAAATTTCAATGTTATTTTTGCGTAAAAAAGTAAAGTAGTACATTAGTTCCTTTGGGTTTGTGTGAATTTTTAAAAGAATGATTAAATTCTTGAAGGAAATAGAGTCCTGAAAATGTTGGCTATTTGTGGAGGAGGGGGGGTGAGGGAGGAGAGTAGCATAAAAAAATATTTTCTACTCTCTAGCCAAACACTAGAAAATATTTTCCAGAAAAAATTTTCCGCTCACCAACCAAACGAGAAAAATTAAGCGATAAAATCACTCATTTTCTATGAAAATATTTTCTAGGAAAACATTATCCTTCATACCAAACACACTCTTAGGCTTCTATACTTTGAAAATACTGCATGGTAATTCGTTTTTGTTTGCTATGTCATTGAGATTTATAGTTTCATTTTTTAAATTACTAATAAATGTCTAGATTCATTCCATAAGTAAATTCGAAAACTAATTTGTTTCTTTGTTGTGTTAATAGCAGAGATAGATCATCTTCTATTTTTTTAATTAAATATCCGAGGCACAAATGCTCAACGCACAACTATCTGGGAGCCAGTGGTTGTACTGGAAAATACTTACTCAATCAATATTTTTTTAATAATAAATTGCAATGATTTATCATCGTCAAGTGATAAATTAAGGACATTGTGTACGAGTAAAATCGGGGGTAATGTTTACCCCGATTTTCTGATGAGAAAATGGAGGAAGGGCACGGATGCACGAGATTGTAATCGAGGTTAGAGACCCTTCGTATCGAGATCTAGGAAGAGTAAACGATGTGCTTGTCATCGGGTATGGTAAAACGACGCGCCCCGGGCCAAGAATGAGCTCTAAAACCTCGGGAAATATGGTAAACGGTTATATATGACAGATAGAGGGCCATAACATTCGCACTCAACCGGATATCATGGCATGGATCTCGCTCGATGTCGATTATGGATCAGTAATTACCAGAAAAGGAAGATTTTTACCTTTTTTAGATTTATACTTGGGGTGAAACTCTCCTACTATATAAAGGGGAAGTTCTTCTTTTGTAAGACACATCGTAACACGCAAATCAAAGCAATTTTTGTTTTCTGCCTTTTAGCTATTGTTAAAGTTTTGCTCATTTGTTCTGTTCTTCATTCACGACTGGGTATGAATTGAGGGTCCAACCGAGGACGAGGTCATTAATCAGTCTAATTTCAGGTTTGGCCATAACATTTCAACTGGTTTGAACGTTTATTTCATTTCTAACTCGTTTATTTGATATCCATAATTGTTCGTATTGGATTAAATCACATATCCTTAAAATCGCATACAAATTTAATTATTAACCAATTTTGGGTGTAAACAGCTTGGCGCCCATCGTGGGGCTGAAGATAATAGTGGTGATTTGATATGAATCTCCATAATACACCCTATTTTACGCTTGTTCTTTGAAGTCTTAATTTTAAGTCAGCCCAAAATTGTCAAACTCTCAGTTTGCTTACTTAAACATTGACACTGAGTCGGGCCATCATGACGAAAATAATAATTTGGTGCCCAGTAACAATATGCCTCCTACAGATCCCAACAATGTCCTAGCTGCCGATCCGGTCGATGCTAACTCGCAGGTGTCCATCAACATGAATTTGCCAACTGATCCCAAAAATAGTGTTCGCGGATAACCCCGACCAATAGCTCGAGAAGCACATGAAGGCGAAGATAATGTGGTGAGCCTGCGACTAATTTTCAAAATGTTGCAGGCTCAATTGGCGACAATAGCGCATCTGTAGAATCAAAGTCACGCCCCTAATAGGGTCGAGCCCAAACGATCCCGGGAAAGCACTCGAAAAGATGAACAAATTATCGAGAGACCGGGTGAAGCCGAGCTCGGGATAAATCCCGAGGTGATGAAGCTGCTCGAAGAGTTGACAAAACGAGTGGAGTCGGGTGAGAAAAAGAATGAGGCTAATGACAAGAAGATGGAAACATACAACTCCAGGGTCAATCAGATCGGGGGTGCACCCCTGATACTAAAAGAACTGGACTCCAAAAAATTTATCCAGAAACCTTTTCCTTCAAGGGCGGCACCAAAGCTGATCCCAAAGAGGTTTGATATGCCCGACACCCCCAAACACAATGGGACCACGGATCCAAATGATCATATGACCTCCTACACATGCGCAATCAAGGGGAACGATCTGGAAGACGATGAGAATAAGTCGGTGTTACTGAAGAAGTTTGGGGAGACTTTGTCCAAGAGAGCAATGATATGGTATCACAACTTGCCCCCAAATTACATTGATTCGTTTGATATGCTTGCAGATGCTTTCGTAAAGTCCTATGCCGAGGCCATCAAGGTTGAGACCAGAAAGTCAGACCTTTTCAAGGTCAAACGAAGTACAACGAGATGCTCAGGGAGTTCGTGTCAAGGTTCCAGATGGAATGGATGGACCTACCTATGGTTGCATGGGTCGTTCAGGCATTCACTCAGGGGCTCAACCCCCGAAGTTCCTTGGCCTCTCAGCAGCTAAAACAAAATTTGGTGGAGTACCCAGCAGTAACTTGGGATGACGTCCACAATAGGTACCAGTCAAAAATCTGGGTCAAGGAAGACCAACTCGGGGCCCCTTCTGGATCTGTTTACCCTATTAGGGCCGATGATAGATCTAAAAGGGCCATTGACCAAGAGACAAGACCGGTCCGAGATCGTTATCAACCATACAGTACAGATCGAATAGGAAACAGGTCCGGGCATCATCCCGCAAGGAACGAGAAGAGAAGCGATCGAGGGCCTGGTGGCCATGGCCTGATGAGTAAAAATTGGTTCAATAGGCCACTTGAGAGCAAGGAAGCACCGAGATTGTCAGAATACAACTTCAACATGGACGTCTCCAACATCGTGTCAGCCGTAGGACGCATTAAAGAGACCAGGTGGCCCCGACCTTTGCAGTTTGATCCTACCCAGAGAGAACCCAATTTGATGTGTAAATATCACGGCACTCATGGTCACAAGACCGAAGATTGCCTACAGTTAAGAGAAGAATTTGCCCAGTTATTCAACAACGGGCACCTCCGAGAGTGATCGACCAAAAACCACTTCAGGAATAGGGATGCCAACAAACAGGTCGAAAAGGAGGAGCCTCAGCACGTGATCAACATGATCATTGGAGGAGTCGATGTCCCCCAAAGACCAATGATTAAATGCACTAAAGTATCTACCACGAGGGAAAAACGCAACTGGGATTATGTTCCGGAGGGAGCCATTTCTTTCAGCGAAGAAGATGCCAAAGGCATTGTACAACCTCGATATGATGCACTGGTAATATATGTATTTATCAATAAATATCGAGTTAAATGTGTGTTGATTGATCCAGTAGCTCAGCCAACATCATCATATGAAGGGTCATAGAGCAATTGGGGTTACAGGACCAAATCGTGCCAGCAGTTCGAGTATTGAACGGGTTTAACATGGCATGTGAGACCACTAAAAAAGAGATAACCTTACTAGGAAACACTACCGGGACAATCCAAGAAACAAAGTTCTACGTGATCGAGGGGGACATGAGGTATAACGCTCTATCCGGAAGGTCATGGGTTCACAACATGAGGGAAACACCCTCGACCTTATACCAGGCGTTGAAATTTCCCACACTGGGGGGAGTTAAATGGTCTATGAAGAATAGCCGACCATAAAGGAGATGTTCATTGTCGACGAGGTAACCATGATGCCCGCAATATCAACACCAAGGAATGCGAAACCGACCAGAAAGTAAGAGATTAAATAGCAATCATTAATACTGGCCTTGGCCGAACTGGAGAAACAAGAGGAACGAGGAGCAGATGAGGAGGACGATTACGGTGTCCCGAGATTATTCATAACTCCTAATTACACCGACACCACCAAATCGACGGTTGAAGAGTTGGAGCAAGTCATATTAATCGAACACCTGTCGGATCGAAAGGTATACCAAGGCATAAGGTTCACCCCCTGAGCTCAAGAAAAAATTTATTGATTTTCTTAAAGCTAACATCGATTATTTCACTTGGTCCCATCTTGACATGACAGGGATCCCACCGGAGGTATCCACTCATAAGCTGAGTTTGGACCCGAAGCTCCATCCGGTTAAATAGAAGAGGAGGTCACAGTCTGAGGTAAAAATGCGTTCATCACGAATAAGGTATCTAAACTTCTTAAAATAGGATCCATTCGGGAAGTTAAATACCCGGACTTGCCAGCTAATATAGTGGTAGTGCCTAAAAAAGGAAATAAAGTAAGAATGTATATGGATTACAAAGACCTAATAAAAGCATGCCCTAAGTATTCTTTCCTTTTGCCTAACATCGATCGAATGATCTACGCAATGGCCGGGCACAAGATACTCAGCTTTCTCAACGCCTACTCCGGGTACAACCAAATTCGGATGGACCCGGACGATCAAGAAAATACTTCTTTCATTACCAAATTCGGTACCTATTATTATAACGTAATGATATTTGGATTAAAGAATGCCAGTGCCACCTACCAATGCCTAGTAAGTCGGATGTTCGAAGAACAAATATGAAAATCAATGGAAGTTTATATTGACGATATATTGGTCAAGTCCCAGCGAGCAGAGGACCATTGGAAATATTTGCAGGAAACCTTCGACATATTAAAGAAATACAACATGAAGCTAAACCCGGAGAAATACGCATTCAGGGTCGGATCGAGCAAATTCCTCGGGTTCATGGTATCCAATTGGGGGATCGAGATCAACTCCGATAAAATAAAGGCCATAGAGGACATCACCATGGTGGAAAATGTCAAGGCCTTTCAAAGACTGACCGGGCGTATAGCCGTCTTGGATCGGTTCATCTCGAGGTCCTCAAACAAGAGCCATCGATTCTTCTCACTATTAAAGAAGAAGAATAAATTTTCTTGAACCTCGGAATACCAGCAAGCTTTGGAAGAACTCAAATGGTGCATATCGATCCCCCCTACTGCACACTCTGAAGGCAGACGAATAGATGTACCTCTACTTGGTAGTTTTCAAGGTGGCGGTAAGTGGCGTCTTAGTCCGGGAGGAAGAAGGTACGTAATTTCCTATTTACTATTTCAATAGAACTCTAGGCGAGGCCGAATCAAGGTATTCCCACCTGGAAAAATTAGCGCTCACTTTGCTAAGCGCTTCTAGGAAGCTAAAGTCATACTTTTAATGCCACCCTATATATGTCGTAACCTCTTACCCGCTAAGGAATATCATGCATAAGCCCGAGCTCTCAGGCCAGTTGGCCAAATGGGATGTGGAAATTAGCGGGTACAATATCGAGTGCCGACCCCAACCCACATAAAATCTCATATTTTGGCAGACTTCATGGCCGACTTTACGCGGACCTTAATATCCGAAGTCGAAAGGGAACTACCGCTCACCTCGGGGACTACTTGAAAAATCTGGACCCTCATTATGGATGGTTCCTCCAACACGAAGGGGTTCGGGATCGGTATCGTATTAAACCCACCTACGGGAAATATAATTAGGCAGTCTATTAGAACTGTGAAATTGACTAACAATGAGGCCTAGTATGAGGACATGATTGTAGGTCTAGAATTGGCTAAGAGTCTCGGGCCAAAGTGATCGAAGCCAAGTACGACTCACTCCTCGTGGTAAATAAAGTCAACGGAATGTTCGAAGTAAAAGAGGAATGGATGCAGAGGTACTTGGAAAAATAGCAGGTAACCCTGCACTATTTCAAGGAATGGACCTTGCAGCATGTACCCCCAGATCAAAACAGTGAGGTCGATGCACTGGCTAACTTGGGGTCGTCGGTCGATATGATGAATTCAGCTCAAGAGAAGTGGAGCAACTAATTAATTCGGTGATAGAAGTAGGTCATGCCAAAGTGAACTCAACAAGTTTAACTTGGTATTGGAGAAACAAATGCATAGACAGCTTGAAGACGGGAAAATTACCTTCGGATCCCAAAGAATCGAGAGCCCTGCGCACCAGAGCTGCCAGATTTAGCTTGGTCGAAGGGGCATTATTTAGAAGGTCTTTCTTTGGCCCATTAGTCAGGTGCTTAGGACTGAGAGATACCGAATACGCCATGAGATAAGTTCACAAAGGCACTTGCGGGAACCATTCCGGGGAAGAATCCTTGGTTCGGAAGCTAATCAGAGCCGGCTACTACTGGACCAAAATGGAAAAAGGATGCGAAAGACTTCGTGCAAAAATGCGATGAGTGCCAACGACATGCCCCGATGATCCACCAACCAGGAGAAATGCTCCACTCGGTCTTATCTCTGTGGCTATTTATGAAGTGAGGAATGAACATCGTCAGTCCCTGCCATGGGCACCTGTTAAAGCTCAATTCATATTATTCATGACCAATTATTTTTCCAAATATGTCGAGGATCAGGTGTTCGATAAGGTCCGAGATAAGGAAGTCATTGACTTCATCTTGGATCACATAATATGTCGATTCAGGATACCAGCCAAGATTTTTTGCGATAACAGGAAAGCATTCGTCGGTAGCAAGGTGAGTAAGTTTTTCGAAGATCGCAAGATAAAAAAGATACTATCAATGCCTTATAACCCTAGTGGGAATGGGCAGGCGGAATCAACAAACAAAACTATACTACATAACCTGAAAAAGAGGTTGACCAGTTCGAAAGGAAAATGGAAGGAAATCTTACCCGAAGTCTTGTGGGCATATCGCACGACTTCGAAATCTAGCACCGAGGCCACCTTATTTTCTTTGGCCTATGGAGCTAAAGCCTTAATACCTATCGAGGTGGGGGAACCGAGCCTTAGGTTCTAGTATGCTACCGAGAATCAAATAGTAGGGCCATGACCACGAGCCTAGAACTGTTGGACGAAAGGCGAGAAGCCGCCATGGTCCGGTTGGCCGCCTAGAAGTAGTGAGTAAGGAGGTACTACAACCGAAGAGCCAGCCTCCGACATTTTCAAGTTAGGAACTTGGTATTGAGAAAAATAATGCTACACACCAGGAACCCAAACGAAGGAAAACTGGGCTCGAATTGGGAAGGACCATATCAAATTATCGAAATATGCAGCAACGGCTCATATAAACTTGAAGCGTTAAGTAGTGTACAACTCCCAAACAATTGGAACGTGGCACACTTAAAGCAGTACTACTGTTAAGGTATGAACTTAATTTCTTTTAGTTATATTGCGGACTAACGTATGCAGGTACCCGGCCCAAGGCGGATGTGGCTATTAGGTACAAAAGCACGTGTTGCACTCTTTTTCCCTTGAACCGGTTTTGTCCAAAAGTGGATTTTTGGGCAAGGTTTTTATGAGGCAATAGTAAAAGGTGCTACCTTAAACTTGAAGATCGGCCTTAAACTGGAAGCGATGACTGTTTGCATCAGATCAACAGTATCCGAACCCTCACAAGTTCGGCCTCGAATACTAGTGGTCATCACCCCTAGATTAATATCTTTAGCAAGGGAAAAGAAAATTTTATGTGCCAAAAGCTAAGGCTTGGTGGTTAGGATTCATTGTAAGGGTAAACCGGTCATACGAACCATACCCACATAGTCCACTCTAGCAACGGCACAAGGTCTATGCACCACCGATCATGTACCTTGCATATTAAGTGATGAAAGAAATTTTTACTTCCCTTACACTTTATTATTGCGCATTTTATTTCTTCGATCCTAGATCCTAAAGCCTACGAGCTACCCCTACTCGGGGACTGTCAACTGATAAAAATTCAGACAACTCGGGCTATCGAATCCTGGAGGCACCAATCCTATTTGGCAGACCCAAACACGAAAGTCTACAACCACCCTAAAAACGGCTCAGATATGTCCGAAATCCATACTTAGAAAGTAAGGCCCTTACGAAAAATCAAAACCTATTAAAAGGTTACCCTCGGCAAAAACATCGTCTAAGACACTTAAGCATCTTAAAGGACTTCGTTTTTACCGAAGATTCGAAGCCACAAGTAATTCGAAGTTGCATCAAAGTAGGGCTCCGTTCGGACCTCCGAAACACGGATGCTTTAGACTAAATCTGATTTTATGCTAAGGCATTAAAAATAATACGCAAATAGAAAATTGCAAGTAGATGATGTAAAAGTGAAGACAAGGTATTTCCGAAAAAGAAAAATTTATATATTCCAAAAAATATTTAAAAAGGCACGACAAAACAACCTCAAAATAAAAAAAAATACATAAGGGAAAACTAAGAAAAAAGAACTAAGGCATTTACCATCGGAACCCTCGGAGCATTCGGGACCCTTAGGCTTGTAGAGTTCCTTTGCCTCGGCCTCAAGTTTCTTGGCTTCCTCAATCTCGGCCGACAGATCAAAATCTCGGGCATGGATCTCTTCGAGGGTTTCTCTCCGGGACATCCGCTTTATGTACTCGGTCTTTGTCTTTAAGCGGGCCTCCACTATCACTACATCAGCCTTATACTGGGCCAACATTTCCTCGATGTCAGAAGAGGTTACATCTAGTTTGGACCTCAGAGCGGCATATTCTTGTCCAAGGGCATCCTGTTCCGTGCCAGTCGAGCTTAGCTATGCCTGGAGGTCATCATTTAGCCGAGACCACTTATCGGCTTTGTCCTTTGCCACCCAGAGTTGGTTCTCAGCTGATGCCAGCTCCACTTCTGTAGCTTCTTTCTCCGAAGCTAGCAGGTCCATCCCGCCCTTCCATGCCTCAGTCGTGGCCTTGACCTCATCCATATCAGCGAGAAGTTGGTCGATCAAGTCTATCTTCTCTTGGACATGCGAAGTGTTGTTAGTCACCACGACTAGCTGCTCGTTTTTTTCCTCAAATATCTTTACCTTCTTAGCTAGGTCGGCGTGTTCCCGTTTCAAGTTCGAGGCCTCTTTCTGGGCTTTTTCTAGCTCAGCCCGAAGAATCGGGAGGTCTTTGAAGGCCTCTTACTACTGCTCACTAAGAACCATGTACATGTCCTTTTTCTGGACCTACTCTTTGAGTTCGAGCTCGAGCTGGTTGATCTCCAAGCAGGATCGGAGGAAGCTTTCACGATGAAACACTGAAGCCTAAGAAAATGATGAAGTCATTAGGGCACATCATAAACCAAGTAAGATTCACAAAGGGGTGCAAAGGGCAGATGCCTTAACCTGTTCAGCGCCTATTGCGCCTCGTTGAAGAGGCTCGATGTGCCCACTTTGTTCATCTTTCCCTGGTCCTCCTCGGTCGCCAGGCATCAAAGGTAGATAGTTATGCCCTCTGGAGCAGACAGGACCCTAGCGTCTACCAAGATTGTAAGAACAACCATTCTCTTGCACTCGGGGTCCATGCTCGGGGTGGGGAATTGCTTAACTAATTTCGCGCTCGAGCCCGACTCACCCACTCCCAATGGCACATCTTTTTTCGGGACCTCCACGTGACCAAGACCGGAAAAGTCCTCTAGCGCGATCATATCCATGCCATGAAGAATGTGTTGAGGGCATCATCTGGGCCCGACACCATTTCACTTTATTTCACCTTGCCCGCTTGGGCCTCTTCGAGCATGGACTCAGTATAGGAGGGTGTCTCCACGATGTCAATGACACTATTTGCCTCCTTTGGGATAGGAGCAGCTTCCCAAGGGGGCGCAGCCTCCCTCCCTCCCTATGGTTCCCGAGCTAGAGGGGGATCGACCTCATGGTCCTCTTTCCCGGTCGTCGCTTGCTCCCCCTCATTGAGGGTCGACCCATGAGCAACAAATGCAAGGTCGTACTCCTCAGGATAATCCCTAAGCCGGTAGAGGGAGTCAGAGTCCAGTACCCTAGACTTGGTACTCTTTTTGCTCTTCCGGACTTCTTCTTCACCTCGGGATCCGGAGAGCCAAGGACTTTCTTTTCTTCTTATTTTTCCCCTCCTTTACGGTGGCCCCGGGCTATCCCGAAGTAGAGGGTTCGGTAAGCAAGGAGGGATCTTTGTCCTCATCTAACGGTCTGAGTTTGGTGGTTTTAGGAAAACCTGTAAGAAAGGAAGAAAACTTAGCAATGTGTAAGCTAAGAGTACGAAAGTAAATATTCGGGAAAGGAGTTTACCATGGTAACAAGCCTCCCATTTGCCCTTCGCGAGCTTGCGCCATGCGCGCTCGGAGTATGGCATCTATTTGCAGATCCCCTCGATCCACTCCTTGAAGCAGGGAACTGCATTGGGAACTTGGGCAACATTTGCACGGCGACAAACATAGGCAACAAGAGAAAGAACAAAAGGAAATGACAAATATTCGAGAAGGAAAATACTTATGGGATATGTTCCACTTCTCGGAGAATGGTAGAAACTCGAAAGGGATGAGGTCTTAGGTTTTCACCCAAATGAACCTTCCCTCCCATCCTCGATCTCGGTCTTCATTGATGCTCGAGAACAGAGCCTTGCTTGCTCGGAAAACGAGCTTGATCAGCCCTCCCCCGGGATGATTCGGGGACTGTATAGGTGAAGTAGATGGTCGAGGGTGAACAGAGGGGCTTCAGTATTATTCACGAAATGTAGTAAAAGGATCATGATCCTCCAAAGGGATAGGTGGATTATCCCAAGACACACCTCATACCTTTTGCAGAAGGAAAAGACTGTGAGGTCCGCCGGGGCGAGCGTGAAGGGTAAATGTAAACACTTAAGTACCCCTCCATGTGAGTATTGATGTCGTCATTGGGCTCGGGGACAACCACCTCCTTACCCTCCCAGTTATAGTCCATTCGGACTATTGGTAGTGTTTCCTTAGTAACAGAGCATATGTATCTCCACACTCCCTCGCCTTGGTCCTATTGACTAGAGGCCTTCTCGGCTTTGAAGTCATTCCCGATAGAGCAGCCCCCAGGTCCGAAGCTCTTCTTGAGGGGCTCCTAAGCCACCTAGAGAATGGCTATGAAGGAGCAGTCTGTTGAGGTACTAACTTGGAGGTTTTTGCCATCGTAATATGGGAAATATGAAGGTTTGAAGAAAAATATGAAGATTTGAAGATGGTATGTATGAAGCTCTGGGTTGAAGATCCAAAGAAAATGTATGAGGATTGAAGATGAAGATATGAAGGTTTAAGGAGCAATGTATGAAGATTTGGAGGAGTTAAAAGCAATTACAGAGTTCGAGGGTAAATTCTGGAATCCAAAAGTGGAAGAAGTGAAAAAAGGTCGGCGCTTTTATAGAGGAAGAACAATCAATGTGCAACGTTTTGCATTCAAGGACAATCAACCAACGGCTGACACGTGTTCGAAGTCAAAACAACGCGACTGATGGGACGTTTTGATTGACTTATCATCTCGGTTGTAACGTATGAAGGAAGGAACCAGGGTTCGTCTATCGCTTCCCATCATTTCAGTAAATCTACTCTCCAGAAAAGGAAGGGACTATTCATGTACGGGTAAAATCAGGGGTAATGTTTACCCCGATTTCCTAATGAGAAAATGGAGGAAGGGCACGGATACACGAGATTGTAATCGAGGTTAGAAACCCTTCATATCGAGATCCAGGAAGAGTAAACGATATGCTTGTCACTGGGTATGGTAAAGTGGTATGCCCTGGGCCAAGAATGAGTTCTAAAACCCGGGGAAACACGGTAAACAATTACACATAACAGATAGAGGGCCATGACATTCGCATTCAACCGGATATCATGGCGCGGATCTCGCTTGATGTCGATTATGGATCAGTAATTACCGGAAAAGAAAGATTTTTATCCTTTTTAAACTTATACTAGGGGTGAAACTCTCCAACTTAAATGAGAAGTTCTTCTTTTGTAAGACATATTGTAACACGCAAATCAAAGCAATACAAGTTTATTTTTTACCTTTTAGCTATTGTTAAAGTTTTGCTCATTTGTTCTATTCTTCATTCACGACTGGGTTTGAATCGAGGGTCCAACCGAGAACGAGGTCATTAATCAGTCTAATTTTAGGCTTGGCCATACCATTGAAACTGGTTTGAACTTTTATTTCATTTCTAACTCGTTTATTTGTTATTCGTAATTGTTCGTGTTGGATTAAATCATATATTCTTAAAATCCCATACAAATTTAATTGTTATCCAATTTTGGAGGTAAACAAACATAATATATTAATCTATCATGACCCAAACCGATGGGTCGCGACGGGAATCCGGTACCGTACTCACCGAGTACCAACATAATGTATCTTTTCATGTCATACTATCATAGATAACTGAGCAGGAAGGCTGCCGTGAGATAAGTAGAATACAACATGTGATACCAACTTATACATAAGACATATGGGCCTATAAAACCAAAATAACCACTCGTATACTGAACATAGGCCGACTAGGCCATACAATCATTTACGTACATGACATGTGTCTACAAACCTCTAAGAATACATAATTTTCATAAAGGTCGGGACAGAGTCCCGCCATACCAAACAATACATGTCTAAATCACACTAACCAAACAAGCACCTCCGAAGCCAATGGAGCGCACCAACATCTTCCGCTGAGCTGATAGCCTACTTGGAGGGCTCTCGACCTATCTATCGGGACCTACGGGCATGGAACGCAATGTCCCCAAGCAAAAGGGGCATCAGTACGAATAGTGTACTGAGTATGTAGGGAATGAAAATTAGTAAATAATAGACATGAGAGAAACATCGAGTAAAAGACTCGACATGTAAGTCTGAACAACTTTATGAATTTTTTAATATTTAAAATGTCATGCATATGCGTATAAAATTCATACCATGCATGGGTATATGCATTCATAATATCATCAAGCCTCTGAGGGCATCCCATCATATCATCTCGGCCACTGTGGAAAAATCATCAACGTATACTAGTTGATCAGGTGGTGGTGCGTACATAACGCCATAACCTTTTCCATATCCCATATACATATATATACGCGTATATAATGTCATCTGGTCATGGGTCAATGTGCATGTATAAATGCATGAAATGCATATGAAATACATTAATAAAATCTCTCGGTACGTCATAAGACCATTATGCTTCTGATTAATATCATGAAATAAACTTTACCAACTTACGTATTTTTGAGATCCATGAACAGATGATAGAATAATATGACACATGGGGAATCAAGAACATAAGCATCTCTAGTATTTCTATGAATAGAGTCATTTATAGAAATTGCGCATTTGCTCGTTTTGTTTGTGCCGTATAGATCATGCTAAAAGAAATAAAGGATAGCCTTAACATACTTGGAGTAGGGAAAATCCGTATGATATTTCTGGAAAAGGTTGCACCGTACTCAATTACAATCGCAAAATCTCACGTTGCTAATGTGCTAAAAATTCTCGTTGGAATTATTTGGTGTAGTAATTGGTTGAAGAATCACATTGCTACTGTTTTGTAGGAATTTGAATTGTAAGAATTGCTACTGTTCTGTTTATGAAGTGTTGTATTCAAAAAAATTAAGTGTTGCTAAGTTCTAATATGAAGTCCTTGTATTCAAATTACTTTTACAAGTCTTTGTTATTCAAAATGTGAAAATGAGATTTTAATTATTAATTAGGTTGCCATCTAATCCAAAAATGACTAAGAGTCATTTGTTGGAAAAGTGGCTTGCTGCCATGTTTGGGAGCGAGGGGAGTTTAATTTTATCTTATGATTTATTAATTAATTAGGAATGTCCCATTATCCGATAATTGACCAATTACCCATATAATTAAGAATTATCTCAAATTACCTAAAATATTAATCATTTTTAATATACTTTATACATTATACTATCACGGTCATATGGTACCTTGTATGGTACTATCCATAAATATCGGGTATTATAGCTCGGACCGTATTTTATCCCAAAATGTCAAACTTTGACGAAACTCATTTTCTTTGATTTGCGTACCTTCTCACCTTCACGAATTTACTCATTACTTGTTTGAAATAACATAAAATGCTTATAATCTTAAAAAAAAATCATTCTCGAGCTTACGTCGATTAACTTATGACAAAACTTTAATGTACGAAAAATGCGAGATGTAACATCTCATTTTCGAGCTTTCATCAATTTACTTATGGCATACTTTCACGTACGAAAACATGGAGTGTAACATCATTCCTCCCTTTTGGAACATTCGTCCTTGAATGTTGACTGGTGTACTTATCATTTTCATAGTCTATGTCTTCTGAATACTTTATTGCTCTCCTTTCCATCTAAGCAACTGTTCTGTGAATAAATTCAAAAGCCAAGGTATTCCCCTATAGGCCTCTTTCTCACACCACGATTTATGGTCAGAGTCCTTCCAGTCTCATAACTGTTGCTACCTTCTATCATGCATCATGTACGACTCGAACCTTGTAAGTGCACTTTCCTTTTTCCTCTGATTTCTAGCCATTACTGAAGTTTTTCGCTCGGTATTTTGTAGAACTTACGAATGTTGCTATATCTTATTTCATAGACCCAGTTATCCATTAATATGACTTTACTGCATCTAAGTAGGTCATACTGTACCATACCTCTTACCTCGATTTCTCATTTCTGAGGTCTGCTACCAGATTCCAGGTTACTTTAATTGCTTATCCAATTAAGCAATGCTTCCACACTATTGTTCATCTTAAGAATGACGGCCTAATCTCATCTCATACTTTATAACTTTTATCCATCCATTATTGATATACTCCAATATTGATCTATAATCTACCCTTGATAACTTAACCTTTTATGCACTGCCGCTAGGGTTCACGTTTCATCGGGGAACATCTGAAATGATTAGTATGATCTACCTGGGGCGATACTATGCTTTCATAACCATATCTCACAGCATCCCAATATGATTCACCTTGCGTGGATATTTTAATCCTATCCAATTCATGAGATCCCTTTCTTTTCTTCGTCAGATCATTACTAAATCGAAGGCCCAAACGTCATCCTTTATCTATCACAATTACACCCTTATTCTATTACCAGAGTAGCATTTTATCTCTTCCAAATGCTATTAGTCTTAGACTCCTTTGAGTTCATTCAGGCTATAGTGAGCTTTGTATAACTTAGAGAAACCATCTGCTCTTTTTGTTTTCATGGGTTTAATCCTGAGGACATATCCATTTTCGTTACCTCCTCACTCGCTCGTTCTTATCCTTACGCCTATCTTCTAGAACCTTGTCGCTTCACCATACAATAGCTTGCGACCTACACATATCTATTTATATTACTTGCAACCTTTCAACTTGTTTGCATCATAGATTTCCTTATGTCATTTTGGAACATCAAGCGAGGCACAACATCGCCTCTAACTCTTCTTTAGTCTCTTAGTTAGGTTTTTTGATACCTAGACTATAGGCTGGAAGATATTCTACTGACGATGCCGCTATTATTCCTATATACTAAATCCCCGCTCTTTTAGCTTTTTATCCAAAGTATGGACTATTCACGATCTTCTTCCTTTGAGTATCTCGTACGTTGTTCACCTTTACCTTACTTACCTTAAAATCTCGCATCGTATCTGTGAGCACGTGATTTTTGTTTTACACGACAATCACTCCAAAAGAATTAAAAAATAATAACAAATGGTCCTGCTGTACAAATTGGATTTTTACATGGCACTTTGTTAATTATTTATGATTTTTGCCCATTTTTATTAAAACAAAATACAAAAAAAATGTGTGTGTCATGTGCTGTTTGAACCGAAAATCCGGTTATTAAATAAAAAAAATCATAAATATGCATCTTTGTTCCGTGATTGTTGTTTTGTTCGATCTTGCCTGCTTTAAATATTTTGATATATGTGTGCAAATAATTGTATTAAGTGTTTATGAAATTTTATTTTTATTTACTTAGGTTTTGTTTTAAAAATAAAATAAAAAAATATATATAAAAATAATAAAAAAGAGATGCAGAATTGGGTTTAAAAATCGGTTGGGCCTATCTTTATTTTTAATTCAAAGCCCAAACAAACTCAGCCCAAATCCCATGTAAACCCGGTCTAGACCAGTTGGCCTCAGGGGGCGTTCCAAACGACACCGTTTTAATCCAGTCCGATCTGGGCCGTTGATCTCAAATTGATCAACGGCCAAGATCAATTCCCCATAACCCACTGAGGAACCCGACCCGTTTCCACTCGGACCGACCCAAACCCCTTTTGGATGAAACGACACCGTTTCCCCATCAGATGAAAGATCTGGGCCTTCCATCTTGCCTCATCCAACGGCCGAGATCAACCCACCCATCCCATATATAACCTTCCAACCATACCCTACCCCCTATCCAATACCCCAGCTTCCGTCTTCATCTCCTTCCCCACGAAACCCTAGCCGCCCCCTTATCCCTCGCCGTTAATCCCGGCGGCATGAACGCCGATGACCTTCACCTTAACACCCTAAAACCACCTTGACACCCTGAACATGGATCTGTAGTCCGTTTAGTTCGAATCATCCTCTAGGTCCTCGAATCTTCATTTGAAGATTCGAGCAAAACTCGATCTACACCGATCTGCCCTAGATTCATACCAGACAATCACCGGACCCCCCTCGTGACCAAACCATGCTTGGTTTGGTCCGAATCTAACCTTGGAAGCCCAAATCCCAAATCTACCATCCATGAACCCTAAAAACCCCAAGCCTAGTCCGTGCCTGTTTAAGCCAAGAGATTAGGGTCTAATGGACCTTAGTCGAAGTGTTTCTCATCCGAGAAACACTTCGTTTAAAGTCCGTTCAACCTTAAAGAAGGTTTGTTCAAGCACAAGTTGATTTTCTGTTTCTTCTTGCAAAGTTTTTAAGGTAAGTTTGTTTTTCTCCTTGTTATTCAGTACGTGTGTGGTTTCAAGGTCTGTTCATATTTTGTGTAATTTATTTCGAATTTTATCAACTGTGTCCTATCCACCTTGCCTGAACCTTTGTTGTTTGATTGAGTTTCTTCTTCTACTTGTTCTGATAATGTGTATGTATGTATTTGTTGTGCAATTAGTTGAATCTCAAATTTGAACTGATTAACTTATTCCTCGGATACAATTCTGTTTAGTCAATACAATTCGAATCATGTGTCCTATACTGTTAAATGTCTGATTTTGGTTTCGATTGTATGTGTTATAACTAATATAGTCGAGTCGACATGTGTCGTCAATTAGTTTCAGCTGTCTGAACAAAAATAAATCGATTTGCTTCTGTTAAACATTGCCTGAATCAATTAAGAACTAAGTTTAGTTACTTATAGTTGTTAATGTGATTTCAGAAACCTAAGGTTTGGTCTGTAATTGCAATCTGAATTGATGGCATGTGCACTTGTGCACAACATGTGCATAAAGGCCCTTTTTGAATTAAAATAGTTTGACAGCATGTTTGTCAGATTATATTCCTGCTGCCCATGTTTGCTTTTAGTAAATAAAATGGGAAAGAGGACTGTCAGGGAATGTCATGGGAGGGTTTTATTTTTAAGTAATTAAGTGGAAAAAGAAAACAGATCACATGGGAGGTTTGTATACTTAAAGGTTTGAGTGGAAACTGAAAAAGGGAGAGCACATGGGAGGGTGTTTGGGTGATTGATGAACAGGCTGTTAAGGGCAGACTTTAGGCTTATAAAAGGAAGAACTTCCATCAGTTTAAGGGGAGAGACATAAGAGAACAGAGAGAGGATAGATTTGAGAGGAGAGAGCTGAAATACATACATATTAATACACACAGAACATACAGGAGACAGACACAGGGGGGATTTTTGGATAGATACACAGACAGACAGAAAATAGATAGACAGAGGCATATCACAGAAAAAGGGACTGCATTTTCATCTTTGTCTCGATTCTCACTGGTCTGGATTTCCTTGTTCCATATTGTTTTCTTCTGAGTCTTGATTGAGGTTACTGGTTGGGTGGTAGCACTAGTTCACTGCTGGATTTGTTCTGTCTAACTTCTGATTCCACACTACTGGGAAATTGTTTTATTTTTGCCATTTTCCATCGGCTCTAACTGCATCTTGCACTAGGATTTGTTCTATTGGTTACCTGCTGTTACTGCTGCTGCACTTGTTACCATTGTTACTCTGCTGACTCCCCTTTTTTCTTCAATTGTCAAACATTTCCAGGTACACAACTTCTGAAACTATATGTTGTTGAAAGTTTGAAGCAGAAATAAAGAAACAAATGTCTGTTTACTTTATAATACTTGTGTTCAAAGTAGGTTGAATGCTAGTTTAGCCTGTATTTGTTTAACTGCAAAACTGCAAATATTCTGTATAAATTAACATACATCTTAAGTTGAGATGAACAATTAGATAGCATTTGCTTGTTAGATCAGATGTGTTTTAAGGCATACAACCGTTAGTTTTGTTTCAGTTATGACATCACAACATAGAATCATAGCAAGCATATGTATGTGTTTTTGCCTAGATCTCTGAACTATCGAATCTGCTATATTCGGTTCCATTTGACTTCAAGATAAGTGTACCCCAAACTAATTCTCATGCAGCGTTACGTTAACAGGGTGATAATGTACGCCTACCCTTTTTGTTAGATTACTTGTTTCTACATAGTTTCGATATGGGTTTCAATATAGATTCATTGTTTCGGAATGATGCGATGACTTTCGAGGAAAATTAATAGGCATTCTCGAATCCAATTAACAGTAGTTTTTTTTAATAAGTAGCCGATTTCATTCATCAAGCCTAAATAAGTTAATTATAAAGTTCAAACTTTAGGTTTGTTTAATGTAAATTTAGTATGAGTTATTTGTTGCTTGCAATCTCTCTTATCAAATTAACAAAGCTTATTCACTCATAGAATATAGAATGAAAGCAGTTTTTCTTTGTACAAACTCGGTCGCAATTTTCCATTCGCATTAGCCGTAAACTAATAATTAATAAGTTACGTTTTTAGCATGTAATTAATTAAGAGATTTTCTTTTATTTTAGAGACGAACTTAATAGGAAAATATAGTCACTGTAGGTTTATCCTTTTAAATAAAAATGAGACGAGCCTCGACAAACAAAAATGCACAAGCTGCGGGGCCCTCTAAATGTATATATTAAAATACTTAGAATTCGGGACAGGCCGTTTAGCGAATTTTACGGCCTTCCCAAAATAACAATACGCTAGTTGCTTTAGGCGCACCTTTAATAATTTAACCTTCTTAAACACGGGTGCACATTGATGTGACCCAAATCCGAATCTCAACGGAGTCAAAATGTGTCGACGACCACGGGTGCATTGATTGTGACGTGGTTCGAGATGCATTTTCACGACGTTGCAATTCTATAAAAATAAATGATAATAATAAAAGCGGTTTAAACTTAATAAAAGCACATAAGTCACAACATGTATTTAAATCAGATATTTAGCCATTATAACAATTTAAGCGACCGTGCTAGAACCACGGGATTCGAGGGTGCCTAACACCTTCCCTCGGGTCAACAGAATTCCTTACTTAGAATTTCTGGTTCGCAGACTTCATTTGGAAAAGTCGAAAATTTCCTCGATTTGGGATTCAAGATAAACCGGTGACTTGGGACACCAAAAGCCAAACCTTTCCCAAGTGGCGACTCTGAATTAAATAAATAATCTCATTTCGAATATTGTCACTTAAATTGGAAAAACTCCCCTCGCGCATTTGACCCTTCGGGGCCGGGCGCGCCAAAAGGAGGTGTGACAGTATCTTCCATCTCTTTCATGACCTCCCTCCCACCTAGGTGTAATTCATGTCTATAACTTGAAGATCTATTATAATACTTGCACCTCTGGTGCATACACAATCCGGTGAGAGCTTCATACTGACTTCTTATGAGGCTGGTACTCTTCTCACAGGTTTTATCATAAAGACATTATAAAATATGGCTACTGTACTATTTCTTTTGTACCTCTGATATTAAGAGTGATTCTGCAATGTTCTCATTCATGATGTCTTATAATTTTCTGGGTCCAATAATCAGACTCCTAATTTTCTTAGTTGATGTAACTCTTTAGTTTCCTCTTCTTTCTGATCAGCCTTTATGTAGGCTTAAGCTACTCATGATCTGCAGTTCATGGTATTAGTTATTATGTTTAGCCTTTCATAGCCGCTATGGAATATCTATGATATAATCCTGTATCAATTCAATCTATGACCTAGGCTCAATTATTTCTTTAACTTATACCGGAGTCTTCTACGGCTGTATGATTGTTAATATGTATGCTGCATGGATAATACTCCAAAATCTTAAGTGCGCTCATAATGTAGCTACCTCTGGATCATTGATCGAATGATTCCTTTCGTTCTTCTCAGTTTTCTTTAAGCATAAGCTATTACCTTTCCTGGTCTTTCTTCCCCTTTGTTGCGTGCATACTTAGTTTATCTTAGCTCTCACGCATGCCGGAATTTTCGTACAACTCATATGATCTTCGAATATTACTTTTTATTTTACTTCCCGTTCACTAGCCATTGTAGATTCCTTTTTGTTATGGAGGACGTACAATGTTGTTGTGAAACTGTTGTTACAAAACCATTTCCTCTTTAGGTCACTGTGCTTAGGTTGAAGCCTTCTTCCTCATTTCCTCAGCTAATCTTTCATTGTAGTACTTAGGGAGGACCCTCTGACTCTTGTAAGGATGTGAGCTTATTACATTGTATACCCAATAAAAAATTTGATGTCCTTCCTTACCTAAAATTATCCGTAGTTACTTATCCCACGCCCTTGTTCTTGTAGGGTTGCTTCTGAATTGATATTTTGACTGTCTCCCAGTAGCACTCTCTTTTGTTCCCATAATACTCATACGGTACCTTTAACAACCCTAACTCTTATCTGAATATTTCTTAAGTATTACAATGACATTACTACGAGGCTGAATTTACTATATTAGGTTTTACTATGTTTATCTTGCACGATCTGATGACTCGTTTGTAACCCCCTATTTAGCCATAACTAGGCTCTTCCTTAATCAACTACCAACTACTCATTGGCCCATTCTCATATCAATGTTCCGCATAACCTTCTTGGGTTATTTACTTTGTTTTAACTTACCTCTCGCACTAGCTCCTTATTTATCAATAACATTTCGGGAAAGAACCCTTACTTCCTCTCCTTGACGTCATGTTTGCACAATGTTCTAGAATCATACCATATATGTAGGCTTTGGATAATTGCAATCTCATCCCTTTTTTTTTGCATTCTTCCTCTAACATTTCATAATTATTAGAATCACTTAATTCTGGCTTAATGCCACAACATTTCATATTCTCCCCTTTAGGAGAGTACTAAGAATTAGAGTTATGATGACCTACCTGCAGATGTTTTACCTCTTCATCTTTGGTATTATTTCATATCATCGATGACCCTTACTTGCCTTGCGGTAATCCTTCTGTACCAAGGATAACAAAATTTCTTACTCACAAGGGTGACACTTAGTATAACTGGAACATATAGTTCCTTAAGCTGAACTTTGCTCACATTGCTTGCTTTAGGGAAGCGTCTTCCTGAATAAGAATTATCTAAATTTCTCATAATGCTGACTATTATCAATCACTCAGTCCCTAATTCAAGTTTAGTTTATCTTGTTCACCAATCCATACTGGTTCTATTACTCTGGGGTCTAACTTTTCCTTTTAGTAATCGCATTAGAGTTGCGAACTTATTTCTCGAAATGAGGACATGACTGCATGCCCTATACTCTTTTGTTGTCCTAAGGCCTGTCACCTCTCGTTTCTTCCTTCACTTGACTATAGATTCTGTAATACTTTCATATTTTGATCTATCGTTATCATCCATGTATCATATTTTACTCATAATGCTTCATTAACTCTTTTCTTATTTCCCACTAACATTTATGCCTATAATTTTATTATGAAAATTCGAACAAGACATTCTTTTGCTTTTAGCTCCCTTTTGCTCCATCCGGTGGCTCTTCGGGTTGCTTAACATTCTTGCTCTACTAGAGATGCGAGCCATACTAAGGTAATATTTATCCCTTCAAGGCTTCCAGTGTCTATCTTTATAATACTCATATCTAGCTGTACTATTTTGGCGTGCGCCATCTGGGTGTATCACAAGGAGATCTATTAGTACATCTGTAA
This sequence comes from Nicotiana sylvestris, assembly GCF_000393655.2. Classification (NCBI taxonomy): domain Eukaryota; kingdom Viridiplantae; phylum Streptophyta; class Magnoliopsida; order Solanales; family Solanaceae; genus Nicotiana; species Nicotiana sylvestris. The sequence continues at coordinate 96,926,378 of NC_091058.1, forward strand.
TATCCTTCGGAAATGTCAACTAACGCAGCAATCAATTCACCATTTTGGGTTACTCTAACCCCAGTCGGATCTTGATATCCCATCCTTATCTTAATCTACACTTATTAGCTCCCAATAGGGTATAACTGAGATGGGTATGGCCAATTATACATACCTCTGTTACTATTGAGGGTAACTCACAATGCTTATATTTTTCTACTGAAATTGTAATACTGATAATTTTCATTAACTGGTGCCTCATACCCTTCTTCACCTTGCTCCTTTTACTTGCTGAAACTTGTGTCTCCCCCCTTATTCCTTTTTACTGTAAGAGTGGATAGGCATTCTTGCCTTAGGGATCCTTATCAAGAAGCTTACACATCTTAGTATACACATAATTTGCTGAATACCTTATATTCATACATCATAAGCATGATGCAAAAATTGAGTTCCTCTGACTCAACTCTTCCACAGCTATATCTCTTACCAACCGTCTTTCTAGATGTAGGTATCGTCGTACTATAACTAAGATAGAGTTTAGGAAATTGAGTTCTTACAACTGAGCTCTACCACACGATCTAGAGTAGGAAGAAAGAGTGACAGTCCTAAATGCCTCATAGCCTCCTACTTATAAGTATGGTGCACCACACCCATAAACAAGACTCTACTAGACACGGCTTGTTGATTCCCTAGGATAGAACTGCTCTGATATAACTTTTTCCACGACCCAAACCGATGGACCGCGATGGGCACCCGGTACCTTACTCAATCGAGTACCAACATAACATATCTTTTCATGTCATACTATCATAGATAACTGAGCCGGAAGGCTTCCGTGAGATAAGTAAAATACAACATATGATACCAACTTATACATAAGACAATGCGGGCCTATAAGACCAAAATAACCACTTTTATACTAGACTTAGGATGACCATGCCATATAATCTTTTACGTACACAACATCTGTCTACAAGACTCTAAGAATATATGATTTTCATAAAGGTCGGGATAGAGTCCCGCCATATCAAATAATACACATCTAAATCATACTAACCAAACAAGCAACTCCGAAGCAAATGGAGCGCACCAACATCTTACGCTGAGTTGATAGCCTACTTGAAGGCTCTCGACCTGTCTATCAGGACCTAGGGGCATGGAACACAGCGTCCACAAGCAAAAGGAACGTCAGTACGAATAGTGTACCGAGTATGTAGGGAACGAAAATCATTAAATAATAGACATGAAAGAAACATGGAGTAAAAGACTCGACATGTAAGTGTGAGCAACTTTATGAATCTTTTAATATTTAAAATATCATGCATATGCGTATAAAAGTCATACCATGCATGGGTATATGCGTTCATAACATCATCAAGCCTCTGAGGGCATCCTATCATATCATCTCTGCCACTATGGGCAAATCATCAACGTATACCAGCTGATCAGGTGGTGGTGCGTATATAACGACATAATCTTTCCCATATCCCATAGAAATATATATACGCGTATATAACGCCATCTGGTCATGGGTCAATGTGCATGTATAAATGCATGAATTGCATATGAAATACATTAATAAAATCTCTCGGTACGTCATAAGACCATTATGCTTCTGATTAATATCATGAAATAAACTTTACCAACTTACGTATTTTTTAGACCCATGAACAGATGATAGAATAATATGACACAGGGGGAATCAAGAACATAAGCATCTCTAGTATTTCTGAATAGAGTCATTTATGAAAATTGCGCATTTGCTCGTTTTGTTTGTGTCGTATAAATCATGCTAAAAGAATTAAGAGATAGCCTTAACATACCTAAAATATGGAAAATCCGTATGATATTCCTGGAAAAGGTTGCACCATACTCAATTAGAATCGTAAAAGCTCATGTTGCTAATGTGCTAAAAATTCTCGTTGGAATTATTTGATGTAGGAATTGGTTGAAGAATCATGTTGCTACTGTTTTGTAGGAATTTAAATTGTAAGAATTGCTAACGTTCTGTTTATGAAGTGTTGTATTCAAAAAATGAAGTGTTGTTAAGTTCTGATATGAAGTCCTTTGTATTCAAATTACTTTTACAAGTCTTAGTTATTTAAAATGTGAGAATGAGGTGTCTTTTAATTATTAATTAGGTTGCCACCTAATCCAAAAATGACTAAGAGTCATTTGTTTGAAAAGTGGCTTGCTGCCACGTTTGGGGAGGGGGGTTTCATCTTATCTTATGATTTATTAATTAATTACGTAATATCTCGCTATCCGATAATTGACCAATTACCCACATAATTAAGAATTATCTCAAATTACCTAAAATACTAATTATTTTTAATATATTTTATACATTATATTATCACGGTCATATGGTACCTTGTATGATACTAGTCCATAAATATCGGGTATTATAGCTCGGACCGTAATGTCAAACTTCGACGAAACTCATTTTCTTTGATTTGCTTACCTTCTCACCTTCACGAATTTACTCATTACTTGTTTGAAATAGCATAAAATGCTTATAATCTTAAAATAATTTCATTCCCGAGCTTACGTCGATTAACTTATGACGAAACTTTAACGTACAAAAAATGCGGGATGTAACATCTCATTTCCGAGCTTTCATCAATTTACTTATGACATACTTTCACATACGAAAACATGGGGTGTAACAAATCATCATGCAATAGTTAAGTGAATATAATTTATATAGAAGATCATATATTTATTAGTTTGGTGTAAATAGTGACTATGACAAACTTGCCCAATTTCTTGATTGCTCACTCGCATCTAGTCTCTTCTTTTTATTGACCCTTCTGCTTCCTTAACGACGTTGTTGTGTACTTAACAACTATAATAATGTACTACACTAACAGCTTCCTTTCCTAATCTTTGGTTCTCCACCCAGAATGAAATGTTGACGAGGTGAACAACTAACATGAGGACGATAGGATAAGCTTTGGTTTCATAAAATAAACAATCGACGTGAGATAGAATAGTGACGAGCTGCATATTAAAAAAAGGTAAAGGTAAACAATGTCAATTACATATATCCTAAACCGACAAACAGTGAATCAGTGATGCCCCGAATATACGAGTATTATGCTGTGCAAATAATTAATGATATGGATGTTTTGCAAACTTGGACATTTGTCCAGATTCCACTTTCCAGAACTAGAAAGCTATTTATTAAACGGATGTCACCAATCAATAGTCAGTATAGCCGCTTTGACATTTAAAAACTTTTTTTAATACAGCAGTACTAAAATTTTCTGTATTTGTGCAATTTCATATGAGCATGTCCGTTGTAACATCGCTTACAACATTCAAATTAAATTATATGTCGGCATTTGACAAATTAATGAAAATATCGGACCATTGATTAGACTCCTTTTTTTTTTCAATCTAATCTGTTACTAAAGAATAGTTAATTCAGTTCGTTGTTTTTCATTTCAAATTTTATTGCGTGAATAAAGCTACTTTACAAAAAATTGAATTATAGTCGCAAGAAAAAGAAGCGTGTAATCAGGTGAAATCCCTTAAACGAATAGTTCAAAGTCATAAAAGCACTGGAGGAATCCCTTCAACCTTTTGGATTTGTTATCTCAAAGAAATGTACGTGTTTGGATTTCCGTGTAACACTGGCAAAAACCGAAATCTTAATTAGTTAGCATACTATATATGATTAATTTACCTCATAACATGGACGAAATCTTATTTTCGGTGTTAATTATATGTACTAAATTTTTAATAATTTCTTAATCACATTTTGGATTAATAAACCAGACATCAGATGAGATAAAACCAATGTAATGTGGGCCAAGATTGTAATGCAAATAAATTTGTACTTCAGTTTGAACTAATCGCATATTTTAGATTAGAGATTGTAAAATGTTCCATAATACGGTTTCTATATATTACTTACTTAACAGTCCAGTAATTATCAAAACTGTATTATAATCGATCCTTCGAATACATTTTCCCAACTGAACGAACTACCGTATCTCTTTTTACCTATGTGTCCATCTGGCGACGTTTGATCACTCTCCTTCACCAAACGTTACTCTCTCATCCAATGAGATCCAAATGCATGCAGAAAAACAATGGATAGGTACGTCCAAAACTTCCTCAACAAGCTATCTTTAGCTTTCCTCATTATAGCCAGCCTTCTCCTTTTCCTTCTTTTCATTAAAACCCCTGAAACCTGCGTTAATCCCAATCTCACAAAACCTAAGCCCCACCACCGTTTCCCCAAATCCACCTGCCATTTCTCCCACCGATCTAAAACCTCCATAAAGAAACACAACCGTCGTCTATGGTCCACAAAAGCCTGGATCCAAACAGTTCAATCATTTAAAGACCAATTCCAGACTCTACAGGCGAAGAATCTCTTCTCTAAACATTCACGGGCCCTTGTGGTCTCCGCCGGGCCGGGTCATGCGGTTATGGCCCTAAAAGAAATGGGCCTTCACGACGTTACAGGAGCTGAGCTCGTGGACTCGCCGCCGCTTGTCAGCCGCGCGGATCCGCATAATCTGCCATTTTTTGATAATGCATTTGATCTCGGGTTTAGTGTGTATTTGGATCGGGCATTGTTTCCGGATAGATATGTTAGGGAAATGGAGAGAGCGGTGAGAGTTGGCGGCGCGTGTGTAGTGGCTGTGGAAGAGTGTGGCGGCGAAGTGGTGGAGGAAGTGGTGAAATTGTTCCGAAAGTCTAAGGTGCTGGGGGTAAGGAATGTGACAATGGGTGGAGAAAAAAGGACTAGAATCGTCATGAGAGTTACAAGTGACTGAATTGGAGGGGGGGGGGGCAAAAACCTATTAAAACTACAATAAATAGTAGATACGAACACATAACTTTAAAAATATAATGGGTTCAACGCCAAAAATAATAAATGTAGAACCCACGAAGCTAAAATTCTGGATCCGCCTCTTGGAGTATGCAGTTGATATGCTTATCCTTCCTAGTAAATTTTTTCTTCGCAATTCGGTTGAAATTGATTCTTTTTGGTGAAATATCAACTGCATGTTGGATTATCTTGCATAAGATGGTATATTCATCTACTTGTATTTTGTTACTCTTCATAAAAATGAGCATGGACGAGGGACTTTCTAATGAGCATAGACTAGGGACTTTCTCCAGGTAGATCAGAGAGTTTTAACTTAGTGATACTTTGTAAGTGTAGACTTAATATAAATGTATACTTTTGAAAAGAAAAAAAAACTAGTCCGAGGTGAAGATAAGTGCGATGTTTGTATTGCTGGTGATAGGTAGGACTACACTGGATATGTAATTGTTTGTTGTAATGATAGTCCGCAATGAACATTCAGATTATATGTTTATATTACTAGTAGGGTTATTTCTTCTGCTTTTTTCAGTAGGGCTTGGACTACGATTTTTTATATGTGAACCCGAACCCTAATTAAATTAGTACAGCCTCTAGAGAATTGTGAAGTTTCGTTGACCGGGTGAGTTCTGAATATTAACGAAGAACAAAAAGTCAGGAACATCTCTATCTTCCCATCTGTAATATGCAAAGAACATACTGTATGAATTACTAATCGCCAACTCACCACAATTGTCTTGCATAGTTGAATGGAAGTGGCTCGATATTGTATTGACTGGTGGCTGATTATCATCTTATTGATGGAATCGGTAAATGGTACGGAGTAATGCCTGGTGTACGGATGACTTGGTAACAACTAATGAACATTTTGGCTACATTATCTGCCACTTTATGATAAGAAATAATGGTAAAACTTAACAGTCACTCCACCTTAGTTATAACTTATAAGACTTGTGTAGTTGATCTCTAACTGGACATTCACGTTCGACTTTATTGGAAGATAACGAGAAAAGCCAAAATAGTCATTGAAATATATGTCCCCTTTTAATAAGCATTAAGAAACGAATTGAAATTAAAAAAAAAGAAAAAAAGAAAATGACATTTTATAATCATTCTCGAAATAATAGCCGAAAATTTTATATTTTTGTATGTTTTATACAAAAAATAAATAAATTTTATACATTTTTACGACTACCGAATGTAAATAATTTCGACCGCGACGTAAAAGTGATTTTTGCCTTAAAAGATTCCTCTCCTCCCTGCAAAAAGAATTGGGTGGGGAGAGGGAGTGTTTGGTTATTTACAATGTTTAATTTCCTTTTCACCTTTGATAAAATAAGCAGGAAAGCTACAAACTTAATAGAAGCAATTCCAGACCAAGTTGAAAATTTTGCCTATCATTTGACTAGGGCCGAAAGGTACTCTTGGATAGCAAAATATGAGTGGGAAAAAGAGTAAAATAAGAGAAGGCTCATTACCTTGAGGTTTCGCTGCTGGTAAGTGACAAAAGGAGAGACGAATTAGAAAAGATGATTGATGAATGGTTGTTCCGCCCCATTATTATATTACCTATTTGTGCTATCATTAAACAAATGATTGTCCCACCAGACCAGAACAACGACCATAACTATTAGTTTAGTCATAATTTCATAAGCAACATAATATAAGTGACGATATCTTAGGAGTATTAATTTTTGGTTTAGTTTTTTATCTAACCTCCCTAGCAATGCTTCAAGAATAGCAACCATTGAAAATCAAAACAGACATCCAGTTTGCTTTCTGCACAAAACCTTTCTTGCTCTCTGGTAACTTGTTTTTGGTCGGCAGGCAGCTTTTAGTCAGTTCTTCAAACTAAAAGTACAAAATTTATGAGTGAAAAATTGAATTCTGTAGATAACCCGATTTATACGAGATAGGCAAGGTTAGAGTTTGAGTTGGATGACCTAATGGAGAAATTTTCTTTCTTGAGAAGAGGATGATGGAAGTGGTGAATTGCTGGAATACAAGGTTGGTGAAATGTGGTATCATCTGTCTGCTCCTGTTTGTTCAATCTGCCTTTGCACAAGAAGGTTAGTCTGAATAATCATTCTTGATGATCTCCTTAGTTTGAAAAGGAGTATGTAAATGTTATTGCTGTGATATCACTAAGACAATTGCTCCTTTCTCTTTTTTGAGTAATATTGATCATTATCCTGTTAATTTCTATAATGTTTCTGAATTATTTGAGGCGATCAGTTTTATCTTCATTCCTGTTTTACACAATTAATGCCAAAATACGCCTGAACTACTCCAGTTAGCAAATAACACGAGTGTTTTATATTTGTATCGAACTATCATTTAAGTTGCGTTTGACTAAGCCCGCAGTAAACATATGAAAGCCCAAACAAGAAATAACTTTCTTTTTCAGATGTAGTGACTTCACTGAATGCAATCCCAAAAATAAACTAAACCATTCACCACATAAAGACTCTGACAAAGCTGGATCGGCTGATCAATTACCTCAACTATCATTTAAGCTGTTTTTGACTGCTCGAAAAATAGAGCGAGTGCTGCAAAACTTCAGGGCTATAAACCTACTGAAACTGAATAATTAAGCAGATTGGAATTGATCAAGGAACACATGGTGTAAGCAGATTGAGCAAAATAAACTTACCTGCCTTACAAAACACCAAAAGATCAAACACTAGGCACATACGGATTATTACAAGAGCAAGCAGTATCTGGCTATTTGTAGTATATATATATATATATATATATATATATATATATATATATATATATATATATATATATATATATATATATATATATGATGTTTAGGCTGATGACAAACAATCTCGTCATAATATGCAGATGTCTTATTTTTCTTCTACTTAAATCTAACTTCTAGATTTCAATGCGATTTTGAGCAGGATTTCTAAGCATACAGTGTTGTGCTCCTGCAAACTTTACTGAGCCAAGTACCAACTTAAGTTGGATTTCAGATGAAACTTGGTTCCCTGAAAACCAAAGTTGCATTATAAGGCCAGTGCACAAGAATACACCCTATGAACGAGCTCGATTTTTTAGCTCAGATATTGGTCATAAATGGTGTTACAACTTGCCAACCAGGATTGATCAAGACTATCTAGTAAGAGGTACATTTCTTTCTGGCAATCAAGTGAAGGCTCTCCCACACAGTTCTTTTGTTGTTTTGATTGGTGTCACACCATTAGCCACAGTGAAGTCATCATCTGATGAACTTAGGGTTGAGGGAATTTTTCGAGCTACTAAAAACTATACCAACTTCTGCCAATTGAACAAGAAAGGAAAATCTTACATTTCTAAGATTGAACTCAGACCAATAAATCCAGATTATCTGAAGAGGGAGCCTTCAGAAGTACTCAAACTTGTACATAGAGTAGATTCTGGAAACAAGGGTGCCGAAATCAGGTACTTTTTCGTCCTATCACGGATCTATTGTTGTATTGGCAACAGAGTATATTTTTCATGGTAATAAACACTTTTTCGTTTTAAAACAAAATAACAAACATATACAGAATCAGGAAGTGATAATATGAATACTTGCCAACTCAGGTACCCATATGACCAGTATGATAGAATTTGGAGACCAGCGTCAAATCTAGATTCAGAAGTTACTCGCATCCAGCCATCCATTGTTAAGCAGGCCAATGCAGAAACACACCGTTTATTACCTCCTTCGTTGGTGTTACAAACAGCCCTGACACATCCGGAGAGGTTGGAATTCCTGCATGAAGACCTTGACACTGAATACCATGCCTACTATCTCGTCCTGTACTTTTTTGAGCCCAATGACTCAGTTCAAGCTGGAGAAAGGGTGTTTCATGTATACATCAACAATGAAAAGAGACTCAAGGTTGATATACTGGCTAGTGGTTCCAGATACCTGGATGTAGTTCTGAAGTTCAGAGCAAACAGGGCGGTTAATCTGACTATGATCAAGGCCTCAAATTTATTGCAACTGGGACCAATTTGTAATGCTTATGAGATTTTAAAGACTATGCCTCGAGTTAAAGAAACAGCCATGGAAGAAGGTAATTTTAGTCCAAGAATGTAGTAGTAGCCGAATAAATGCATATGCAGAATTGTAGAAGAACATTTCAGAGACTACATTTATCATTTCTCTCTATATGTTTCAGTTGACATAATGGTGAATGTGAAGATGGAATTATTGCAACACAATCAAAACAATGAAATATTAAAAAGTTGGTTAGGAGACCCTTGTCTTCCTCTTCCATGGCACGGTCTAACTTGTGATCGAGTTAATGGTACTTCAGTCATCAGTCAGATGTAAGTTTTCCTCTCTATTAGAGATTCAAGGTAGTTAGGTTTATCTGAACATTATCAAGTATTATCTGTATCGTTTTCTCGACCTTATTTATACGTAGCATTGTCTGCATATTCGAGATGGATGGAGTACACTTCTAGTTGTTTAATCCTTTTCCTACTCCCTACCACAGGAATCTCTCCATGGGTAGCTTTAGTGGACCAAGTCCTCGGAGCATCCAAAAACTGATGCACCTAAGAAAACTGTATGTCCAAGTCGTTGTTATCAAGACAACTATTTCATCTGATTGATTGTCTTTTAATGTAATTTGCAGTTTGCTATAGTTTTACTAAGCAATCAAGTTATTTGCAAAGGCAGGGATATCAGCAATGATGGCTCCAGTGACACAATCAAACTCTTTCCATCATCCTCCACATTTTCTGCAAGGTAAATGTTCTATGTTGGACTCCACATAACATAATCGCGAAACATGAAGAAGTTAAATGATATCATACAGAGAATAAGCTCTGAAGGATTATCAAAGCAGTAGAAAAAGTTATAAAAAACCTATCATGCTTCATGTGTTTCAATGAAAAATATGATGTGACACCAATATCTTCTTTTCCTTGTCCCTTCAGAAACTCCGGCAGGAGACGTCACCTCAGCAACAAGCTTTCTAAAAGCATCAAGGAATCTAATAGCACCGCAGAGTATGAGAACTTTGCCTCGTCTTTAGGAAAAAATGAATTTTCTATGTTTTTTTCCTGTTCATTTTTTCCCCGGGGGTAGGGGAAGGAGCAAAAGGATAGGAGGAGCAGGTAGCTGACAAAAAAAGGTGAAATGAGCCTAATTTCCCTTTTTCCTTTTTGTATTTCAGCAAGGGTATGGCTAATGGTAAACAAAATACAAGTTCAGCGCATAAATTTGTGATAGGTGCAGCTGTAGGTGCATCTCTCCTAGCGATCCTCGCAATTATTATCTCTATGGTTTGCCTCTACAAAAGACGAGTAATGGCAGGGCCAAAATTTAGTATGAGAAGTTACTCAGTGACAAGGAGTAAGTACACTCTCAGCACACCAGAAATAATCCTGCATGCCTAATGCATGATATATAAATTTCTGAATGCCACAAGACTTATCATATTCTTTAGGCACCTATTTTCGACCATGACAACCCATTCTTCTTTCTATTTTTTGTACTAAATAATGAGACGCCATGCACTAGTTGATTTGATCCTCTTGAAGGATAATCTAGAGTTTACATCAGCTTACTCATAAAAAAAAAATTAAACTTTGGCCTCCACTTAAATAGGTTGTTTAGCCTACAACTTTGTTTTGCACATAGACATCATTTGAGAAATTATATTATCAATTCATGGTTCTACACATCATTGAGAAAGTATAGACAACAGAGTGAAAAGATATGTAATCTAGAAAGTCATCAAAAGTTCTTCTTCATCTTCTTGCAATAAGCTTAAGATCAGATTATAGAATCATAAAACTTTCATGATAAAACAGAAACTGTAACTTTATCATCCCTGCAAAGGAGCTTTTCAGACAAGAATTAAGCAATTTGAAAGAGTTAATATTCTGTAAGATCTAGTACTTTTAATGAGGGAATATGCTCAAACTTTTCTATCAAATACAGATGCAGTCTATTCAGTACCAAGCACAGATACCACCTTGAAGTCAATATCTATCAGGAATTTCACATTGGAATACATAGAAGCTGTTACACAGAACTACAAAACTTTGATAGGTGAAGGTGGCTTTGGATCTGTTTACCGTGGTACCTTGACCGATGGTGAAGAAGTGGCTGTAAAGGTCCGGTCAGCCACTTCAACTCAGGGAACTCGAGAATTCAATAATGAGGTATCAGTCTAGAGCATTTTTAAACCAATTTCCTCCTAACTTTGACATCTGCATTAAACCAATAAAACAGATGCTAACTAAAATGTGAAGAAAGCGTCACCACAATGTCGGAGCATCAACCTTCTATCTTCTATTATTGTTCACATAGGGAATCAAACTAAACTACATGCTCAACAAAGTAATACTTTGTCTCACAAATCCCATGATTCTCTTCATAATTACTCCCTGCGAACATTGCTAACCTCTGAAATATTCTGAATAATGTACTGGACACGAAACAGCAATATTAAGCAAAAGTTAACCAATTATTTCAAGCTTTTGTAGCCATGCCCTTAACTTGATGTTCTCACATGTCTACAAAATGATAATTATAGATTTGTAGATTTATCACTTCCTCTTCCTGATTTGGCTTGCGGTCTTCAGGAGACATCTTCTACAATAAGTGCATCTTATCCATGTAAATGTAGTTAAGCCATACATAACAAATAACACAGCTTGCAAACTAACCTCGTACTATCAATTTGTATTACAGCTGACCCTTCTCTCAGCTATTACGCATGAGAACCTGGTCCCTCTTCTTGGCTACTGCTGCGAGAATGACCAACAAATTCTGGTTTATCCCTTTATGTCAAATGGCTCCCTACAAGATCGGTTATATGGTACTTCACATAAAAACAAATTCCTAGTTCCTCTTTCACATAAGAACCAGCACTAACTTTTTGCTTTTTCGCTCATCGTGCTTAGGAGCAGCAGCAAAAAGGAAGACTCTAGACTGGCCAGCCAGACTTTCCATTGCTTTAGGTGCAGCAAGAGGCAAGTAACGCAAGGCTCTGCTATTGATACAGCTCTTCTGTGAAATAAACAATATCTATGTACTCAAGCACGCATTAAATAAAAGAAAACTTGTTTACCTCAGAGAAATAGCTGCAAGGCATATCCCGAATCTAATACAGCATAACAATCAATCATTCCTGAGGACTTATCATATTATCACAAGGCACATATGTAACAGAAAATACCAATTCTTTGTTTTCAATATGTTATATCCTCTTCCCCTGAACCCTTTGAACATCTTCAGGTTTGTTGTATCTTCACACTTTCTCGGAGCGTTGTCTGATCCATAGGGATGTTAAATCAAGTAACATACTCCTGGATCAAAGCATGTGTGCCAAGGTTGCTGATTTTGGATTTTCAAAATATGCATCTCAAGAAGGGGATAGTGGTACTTCCTTAGAAGTAAGGGGAACAGCTGGGTACTTGGACCCAGAGTAAGTATAATCTCTTCTAGGTTGAATTGTCATTAGGAAATTAGAACAGGAGAATTATTTCTAAGACAGAGACTAATGCATGGCTCTGCAACCTTAATATGGATTATTCAAGATGATTGTTATTTGAATCATCGCCAAGAGAATCTAATGGGAGTTTCTCGATTCTTAATAAATGCATAAACAAAGAACCCAAGGTATCAGTATATCTGTTGAATAATTCACCTTTGTTATGAATTCACCATAACACAAAATGTTTCAAAAATATTTTGGGGAAATCCAGCTCATGGCCTCTTCATGAATTCCTTTTGCATAGGTACTACTCAACCCAACATCTATCAGCAAAAAGTGATGTCTTCAGCTTTGGAGTTGTCCTACTTGAAATCCTAACAAGTCGAGAGCCTCTCAACATAAACAGGCCAAGAAATGAGTGGAGCTTGGTTGAATGGGTAAGAGTCAACTTAGCAAGCTTTTCTTTAACTGAGATTCTCCAGATACAACTCGCTACTATTACTAAATCCTATAAAAACATGAACGCCAAGATGAGAAAAGTTCTCCTAACATTTTTTTTTCTTAAAGAACTAAATGGTCACCTAGACACTAGGCAGAGAGCAACCAACATATGGAAAATGGTGAATCCAATAACCGACTTAAACTAAGAGTCGGAACAAAAACCTGTACCCCCCAAAGCAGGAAGCCCATTTTCAAGCTTTAATATGACCTCCACATCATGTAGAAGCAACCTTCTGTCAAAACTATACTCCCCTCTCTTGAAACACAAAATTGGATTATATTAAAGTCAGTTCACACTCAATCAAGGAAATTTCATGTGACCTGAAGATTCACGAACCAGAACTGTACAATCTCATCCTATTAATTATATTGCAGCAAACTGCAGTGCAATGAAAAAGACCGAAAAGCTAATGCAGATGTATGAATAGCCTAGCCTCAACTACACCTGTCATGTGTGGGGAAGCTCAACTTTTCTTTTAAACACATAAAGAGCACCTTAAGTATTTAACTTTTTAATTATTATCATTGACGTAGTAATTTGGAGCTACTCCAATGATAAACTTATGTTGATTGCTTAACTACTTAGCCCTATATATACTTAATTGGTTTGCATATTTAAATTTACTTATATGCAAGTATCCACTTTGACGTACAGGCAAAACCTCTAATAAGAAACTCAAGAGTTGAAGAAATTGTGGATCCAACACTCAAGGGAGGGTATCATGGTGAGGCACTGTGGAGAGTGGTAGAGGTGGCCTTGGCATGCACAGAGACATACTCCACTTACCGACCATGTATGGCGGACATCATAAGAGAGCTTGAGGATGCATTGATAATAGAAAACAATGCATCAGAATACTTGAAGTCCCTGGACAGCTTTGGAGGATCAAATCGTTTCTCTATAGAAAGGTCCATTGTCCTACCACCTATTAAATCTCAAATAGAATCATCAAGTCTCCTCTCAAACCCAGCTCCTCCACAACCAAGATAATTATTCTAGTGGATTGGATAAACTGACTGCAATAGGTAACATATTTCTCTGAAAAGTTCCTAGAGAAATTTTTGCAAATTACTCCTCAAATTCCATTAACTTAAAATGTCATTATTTGTACATTTGGCAGAAGATTTTATAATGTAATAGATCTTCCTAATAAATGCCCTTTAGTTGGAATTGTCAATTTACACTTTTCTTCCACTCTGAGCATGGCTTAAAACAGCCTGAAAACAAGCATATATTGTACTTGCATATAAAGAAGTTTATAATTATTTCTTTTACCAATATAGGGAGGAAACAACTTTTCAACAGCAGAAGCGGAACAATTGTTAAGAAATGCAAGATCAAGAGTTAGAAACACTCTAAACTTGACGAACCATCAAAAGCAATTACCATGGCTGCTTTTTAGTCTGATAATTGATAGAAACGGAAGACCTTTCCACGTTAAGGCAGAAGTAAATATGTTTACCAGTGTATGACAAAGAAAACACATGAGATAAAACATATTCAAACAAAGAGTTGCTCAGCCCCATCATTTGAGCTGGTTTAGATCCTGGAAGATACAAACAAAGTTAAGAAATTAGAGGATGAAGGACCAAATTTTTGCATGTCAGGAAAAAGGTCCAGCTAAACTAAGAAATTAGAAGCTTGTATGGAACAGGTATATATATATATATACATATACATATACATATACATATAAACTCTAGCACCCAATGTCCTTCTTCATCAATAAACTGAGATCCAGATAATAATTCTTGTGTGTAAGTTTTTCTCATTTACATCCTGGTAGAGTGGTAAAATGAAAACAATTACTACTGGAAAGAGATGCAGAGTATTGTAAGAAATAAGCAGCAAACACTAGGATTAAAATGAAAAAACAAAAAAGAATACGAGAAGCAAGACCGCATTTTATGTTTTATATAAGCTGAATAAGAGAAGCTGAAACGAAGGGAAAAGTTCAGGACCAGCAGATTAAGGTTGTCTACAAATTACAATCATATAATAAAGGCTAGGAGATTCAGATCCTTAAGTAGAATAAATAGCAACCTTTGTTTTAACCACATTGATTTTATTTATTTATTAAGACACGTCGAATTCCTATTTCCACCAGTTTGCTAAAGGATTTGCATTGAACTAAACCGGGAGTAGCTGAGAATGAAGTAGAATCGGAGTGCAAATCAGACATTGAACAGAGCTAGGACTTCAAAGCAGTTCCAAACAAAACTCCAATGTATTAAAGCTTCTCATTCAGCGGTACCTATAATATACTTCTCGTCGTGGCCTCTGTACTCTGTAGAACGAAAATGGCGACAAAAAAAAAAGAGGAGATGTATAAAATAGAAAGAAAAAAAGGAGGGAGAGAGAAAATACCGAATTGGAGAAGATGTAAGATATGTTGTTCCCATTTCACAGGAGCAACAGAGGACTCACTACACGATTCACTCTGAGCTGACAGTCTGTGAAGCTGACTCGCCTTGTTGACTCGCTCCTCTTTTTGCTATTTTTCTTGTTCAAGATATTTGGTCGGAAAAAAAAATACTTTGAGCAGAAGCATAAACAGATTTTGAGAAGCAAGAAAAGTAACTGTCTTTTGAGAAAAATATACTTAAAATTACTTTTTAAAAGCGGCCAAATACTATTTAAAAAAAAAATTCAAATCAATTAGTCAAACACAAAGTGTTTCTCACCAAAAATACCTTTTTAAAAAACACTTTTCATAATAAGTTAATCTTAGAAGTTTGGCCAAACAGGCTATAAGATATTTCTCGACGATAACAAATAATAGAATGAACAATAAATTCAACTCTTAAATTCTAGATGATCTTTAACATGTTAATCTAACATTAATAAAAAAAAAAGTTAAGGAAACAAAGAAAATTTCCATGTAAGAAAGAAGAAAAAAAAAAAAGGAAAACTTTGCGTTGTGTAATCATTAAATATCGAGAATAAAAAGAAGACAATTGAACTATGTATGTCAAAGCTAATCCCAACCGTATATACATAAACTTAGCCCTGCAATAAACTTGTTTTAACCAGCAATTTTCTGTTAATATTAAAGACAATCAGCCCAACCTTTCTATCATTTTATTGACTCGTAGTAGATTTGTGGAAAGAAAACTAATAAGTAATAGTTAATGTCAATATTGTGGCCACCTAATTTTTGCCCCATGCCTAAAATATTCTTAAATAGTTTTAATTGCCTTTATGAAATTTTCGGAATTTTCTCATACTTAATAGCATTTCAAATCATGAAAATAACGAAAATATGTTATATTTTTATTCTTTGCATTTTAAATCTAATTACATTTTTAGTTGCATTTTTAAAACACCAAAATCACAAAAAAATAATAATAATACATTGATCATTTTCTTTGCATGTTTAAATTGATTAGTTTAAATTGATTAGTTTAAATTGATTCACAATTTTTAGTGGCTTAATAACGCAAAATAGGAGTAATTAGGAGTTCAATTAATGGCTAAAAGAGTAGTCGAAACATTAGCAGAAGGCTTTTCGAAAACCATTGTTCAGCAGTTTTCTTTAAGCAAATGTCAAGAAAAAAAGTAGTTCCCTTTTTTTGGAATTCAACCACAAATATTTTGAGTTCTACGTTTAGATTTTCGGGGACATTTTGTTGGGTATCCCTCAGAGTGTTGCTGCATTTGCTGTTAATCATTGTTGCGATCGATTGTTTAATAGAAGACATATTTCTTCATTGCTGATTTTTCTGCGACTAGATACTTTTCTTTACCATGTAATTTACCATGTGATACTAAAATGTGTTCTTAAATGCTAAAGGCATGAAGTTATGAGTTTATTTATTATTTTTAGCACTTCTTGATTATATTATTTTACCATGTCGAATCAGTTATCTCTTTGTGTAAGCATACTAGTTTAGCTTATCTTGTAATTGTAAAGCTTTGAAGTTGTAGTAATAATTCTAGCTTTTCGTTCATATTCATGCATTCTTTTATTTTTAATATGATTTATTCCTATGAGAAATTCGTTGAAATGTGCTAAGTTTTCGAATTTGTATTTAAGAGTCAATCTCTAGATGTTTGAATATCTAAAACTGCTCGAGCTTCACAAGTCTAGATGGAAAAATGGTGTTACTTGTTTTATTTTGCTTTCAGCTTTTCTTATTTTTTTTTCTTCTTTGTCTTTTCTTGTTATTATAAAATTTCTGCATCTAGTTGAATATTTGTCTTTACATGTGGTAGTATGAGTTCCAGAATTCCATGAATACATTCTAGTCTCTTTTTAATGTTAAATTCAATTTTGATTTCTTTAGTTTAGTTTAAAAGGGGTATTTTGCTAGTTAAGCTCAGATCTTGTGGGAAATTATTTTATTATCTTAAAAAATCGTTTTCTCCAAGATATTAAATCAGTTTAGGCCTAAGTCAATTTAGTAATGAGTTTGTTGGAATTAATTCTCAACTAGGTGAATGGCTTTGGGCTGTGTGGCTACCAAACGATAAAAAGATTTGAGCCAAAGAATTTAGCTCACAAATCAATAAGTTAGCCCAACTTTCTATAACTCAAGGTCTTGCAATAATCTCAAACTTAGGAGTTGAACAAATAATGAACACCGTTACAGTGCTTTAGGCGCGCTTTTAATTAATCTATCGTGATTATGTATACGTTAGCGTGACATAATTGTGATTTCCAAATTAAAATCGAATTATGCGTTCGCACAACTTTGAGCAAAATAATAATAAATTATTATTAGTTGTGTACACGTACGCGTGACAGGACTTTGACATACCAAACAGAACGAGTACACGTACGCATGACTCGTTTCAAGATAATTCCATAATCACGAATAATCAAGTAATTTAAAGAGCGATAAAAGGTAAAACACACATAGATTCTAAAATACGTAATTAAACAATTTAATTAAGCCAGGTATGATTAAAGTGACCGTGCTAAAACTACAGAACTTGGGAATGCCTAACACCTTCTCCCAGATTAACAGAATTTCTTATCCGGTCTTCTGGTTTCGCGGACCTTAAAATAGAGTCAAACTTTGTTCGATTTGGGATTTAAAATAAACCGGTGACTTGGGACACCATAAATATCCCAAGTGACGACTCTGAATAAATAAATAATCTCATTTCGATTAGTGTCACTTTAATTGGAAAAACTCCATATCCCCTCGAGAAAAAGGAGGTGTGACAGCTCTAGTGACTCCGCTGAGGATAAGAACCTAGAACATCTGGTTCAGGGTTCAGAATTCGAGCTGTAATGTAATCTGTACTTAGCTTTATTGTTTGTTGATATTACTGTGTTTGTCGGCCTAATATTCTAATTGTCGCTCATTTACCACTTTAATATTATTTGAACTGTATTAAACTGTCTTCCTACGCCTCCCTTCTAAGTCTTCTAAAAATATGGTGCACACCACGTGTGGCCCACTTTTCTATTAGAAGTCATACCAAATAGAATGAAGTTGGATCAGCAACTAGGCCAGGTAGACTTTCATGTTCCCGGTACATTGCCTCCACCTCGGCTCGAGCTGTCCGCTTGGGTAAGCCATGTTTAGAACACACACCCAGGTTTAAACCTAGAATAACATAGCCTCATGTCAGATCCCTAGTAGGAACGTTTTGTTTGCATCAAGTGCATTTGATTTTAGGGACTCAACACAGGGGTTGGGTCCGTCTAGGACAGTGTATCTAAATTAAAAGACCATTCTGATGCATCCTATGTGTTACTTGCACATTTGTCTATTTAGGCTTGCATGTTGACCGGCTTCTAGAATAGGAAAAGAAAATCTAAAAAAAATTAAAAAAATAAAATAAGAGTGAGAGGTAGGTATTTAAAAGATTCCAAAACTCTGCCGAAATTTCAAAAAAAAAAGAAAGAAAATAAGCCAAGGTTTTCAAAAAGTCATGTTTCCCATGTTCCGCCAAAACTGGCCAAACTACGCAGGTCTGATTCTCACCGGATATGAGATACGTAGGCAAACCTCATCGATTCCGGCCCCAATTTTAAAAAAAATCCAAAAATATTTTGTGATGACCCCATCATCACTTGTTATATAAGTCGATTCTGTGTTCTGAGGTTTTTAAAACCTCTTTTTGTCTCACCTCGATTTGTGTGCGCAGTCTGGGTGCGTTTCCGGTAAACTTTTATGTGAAAACTAAGTAAAATAAGGAAATTGACTTTTAAAATTGAATAAAGTTGACTTTGGTCAATATTCTTGGTAAACGGACCCAGACCCGTGATCCGACGATCTCTAGGGTCCGTAGTAAAATTTGGGACTTGGGCATATGTCCGGAATCGAATTCCGAGGTCCCAGGTCTGAGAAATGAATTTTTTAAAGAAAATTAGTTTTTGAAAAGTATAAGAGTTTTTGGAAATGAAAAGATGTTTGAAATTAATGGTATCGGGCCCGTATTTTGGTTTCGGAGCCCGGTACAAGTTTGAAACAATAACTAGGTTGAATTTGTAAAATTTGGTAAAGATCGGAATTAGTTTGGTATAAAACGGACTTAAATTTGAGAAATTGGAAATTTTGGTGTTTTTGAGTGATTTCATGAATTTGGGGTTTAATTCATAGTTGTTGATGTTATTTTGATGATTTGATTGCACGAGCAAGTTTGTATGATGTTTTTAGGTTAGGGTGCATGTTTGGTTTGGAGCTCCGAGGGCTCGGGTGTGTTTTTTGGATAGGCCACGGAGTGAAATTTGACTTAGGAAAACTGCTGGTATATTGCAGATAGCTTAGCTCGCAATTGCGAAAACCCATCGCATTTGCGAAGATTGGACTGGATAGGGAAACTTCGCATTTGTGAAGCTTATGTCGCAAATGCGACCTTGACAGGCACCGCAATTGCGAACATTGTTCGCATTTGCGAAGAAAATAGACATAGGCCATCCTTCGCAATTGCGAAGCTTTGGCCGCAATTGCGAGTTCGTATTTGCGAAGATCTCATCGCAAATGCGATATCTGCGCATGTGTAAATCATAACTTAGCCGAAAATTCTTCATTTTTTAAACTTTCTAAAAACCTAAACTCTCTTGGGCGATTTTCTAAAGAAAAGTTCATTTCCAAATCGAATGTAAGTCATTTCTAACTCATTTTCTTTAATCTCTAACATCTTTTCACATGATTTCAACTTAAAATCAAGGGTTTTCATGGGAAAAATTGGGTATTTTGGGTAGAACTTAGGATTTTCAATTTTTGGGGATTTGAACCTCGATTTGAGGTTCGATTTCAAAACAAATTATATATTTGGGTTCATGGGTGAATGGGTAATCGGGTTTTGGTTCGAACCTCGGGTTTTGACCATATGGGTCCGGAGTCGATTTTTTTACTTTTTGGGGAAATCTTTATAAAACCTATTTTCATGCATTAGAATTGATTCATTTAGTATTTATTGATATCGTTAAGTAAATTGTGGTTAGATATAAGCGAATTGGTGGTGGAAACAAGAGGTAAAGCGGTAGTTGAGGCTTGAATTGTGTTCGGGGCATCGAGGTAAGTGTTTGGTCTAACCTTAGCTTGAGGGATTAGGAGTTGTGTCTTCTTTGCTATGTGTTAATTGTTGAGTACGACGTATAGGCATGGTGACGAGTATCTATACGTTGGTGTCAAGCATGCTCGTGAGTCTTATACTAGGATTAATGTGACTCCGTTTCATATTGTTCATGCTTTATATGATGATTTCTATTGTTGAACAAGGTTTGTGGAAGTATTATTGGTAATTGGACATTCTAGAGCGTTGGCTCAAGTTGAGAATTGAGTTGTGAAGTAAATGGGAAAAAGAGAAGAGATTTATGATATTGTCTCCCTTGACGGGATATTGTTGCTATAGATATTATCTCCCTTGCCGGGATGTTATTGCTTTTGATATTATCTCTCTTGCCGGGATGTTATTAGTCATGATATTGTTTCCCTTGTCGGGATATTGTTGTTATGCTATTGCTCCCTTGCCGGAATTTTATTGAAATATTATTGATTCCCTTGCCCAAATTGCTTCATGATTGTTACTTGGGTGAGGAAGAGTGTAAACTACGAAGGGTGATGCCGTGTATGATTTTTGAGAGTGTTAATGCACGAAGGGTGATGCTGTGCCAATATTGTGAGGTAAAAGCACGAAGGGTGATGCCGTGTCGCATGATGTACAATGGCGTGCCATGACATGAGTGATAATACATGAAGGATAATTCAGTGCTATGATTATGTGAGGTAAAAGCACGAAGGGTGATGCTGTGCCAATTATATTGATTCTTGTGGTGAGGACGAGAGTAAAAGCACAGAAGGTGATGCCATGCACTTGCCTTTGATTTTTGATCCTTGATTGATAATTGAACTTTGGTGTTCCTTATATTTATCTGCTGTTTTTCTATTATTACTTGATGTTTCCCGCACCATGTTTCCCCCTCATATCCTTAAGTGTACATTTCTGCCTTTATCTTCCGCTGTATATGATTTAACTGCACAGGTTTATTTGGTAGTCTTGTCCTAGCCTCATCACTACTTCGCCGAGGTTAGGTTAGGCACTTACCATCACATGGAGTCGGTTGTGCTGATACTACACTCTGCACTGTGTGTAGATCTCGGTGCTGCAGCTTTTGGACCTCAGTGAGATTGTTGCTTCAGTCTATCAAGCGACCCGAGGTAGTCCTGCAGGCATCTGCAGGCCTTGGCGTCTCCTTCTATATTCCCATTTTGTTTCTTTTATATAAGAAACAACTTTGTATTTATCTTTCAAACCCTTATTTGTAGTACTCTTATATAGTCTGTGAAATTGTGACACCAGTTCTGGGTAGTTTATGTTTAAGGATTTGTATTGGTAATATTTAAATTATTACATTTTGTTCTTCCGCTTATTTAATTCTATTGTTTATATAATGTTAATTCATAACTGTTAAAATGATTGAAAATGGAAAAGGTAATTATTTGAAATGATTAGCTTGCCTAGTTTTCACTAGTAGGCTCCATCACGACTCCCGAAGGTGGGAAATCCGGGTCGTGACAAGTTGGTATAAAAGTACTAGGTTGCTTAGGTCTCACAATTCACAGACAAGCTTAGTAGAGTCTGAGGGATCGGTACGGAGACGTCTGTATTTATCCCCAGAGGCTACAGAGTTAGGAAAAACTTCGCATCTATTCTTTCCTATCATGTGACTTGATTTTCCAATGCTAATTGAACTTCCACTATGTTCTTTCACAGATTGTGAGAACACGTACCGCTTGATCAGTTGACCAACAGCCCGAGCTCCCAGTAGTAGCTCATGCGAGGGGCAGAGGTCAAGGTCGTGCTAGGGCCCAAGGCAGAGGTAGGGCTCAGCCCAGAGCTCGAGCAGCAGCACCCGCGACGGAGCCTCAGGTTGAGTTTGATGATGAGGTTCCAGCCTAGACAGTTCTAGCAGGACCAGCTCAGGTCCTAGAGGGGTTCATCGACACCCCGATACATCAGGATGCTCTGGTCCATCTAGTGGGCCTTATGGAGAGTGTTACACAGGCAGGCTTGCTTCCTGTAGCACGAGCCGTCTCTCAGGCTGGATGAGGAGCCCAGACTCCTACTACTCGCACTCCGGAGCAGATGGCTCCTCAGTTTCAGACTCCAGTAGCTCATCCAGTTGGGGTAGTTCAGCCTGGTGTTGTGGCGCAGACCGAAAAGGGGCCAGCTATGTCTGCTGATGCCTTGTGGAGGTTGGACAAGTTCACCAAGCTCTTCACTACTACTTTTGGTGGTACTTCTTCTGAGGATCCCCAAGATTATTTGGACAACTATCATGAGGTTCTTCGGAACATGGGGATAGTGGAGACCAATGGGGTCGACTTTGCTGCTTTTCGTTTGTCTAGATCTGCCAAGACTTGGTGGAGAGATTATTATTTGGCTAGACCAGCTAGGTCAACAGCTTTGACTTAAGATCAGTTCTCTCAGCTATTTCTGGAGAAGTTTCTTCCTATCACTCAGAGGGAGAACTATCGGAGGCAGTTTGAGCGTCTCCAACAGGGTTCTATGACTGTTACTCAGTACGAGACCAGATTTATTGACTTGGCCCGTCATGCTCTTCTTATACTTCCCACTGAGAGGGAGAGAGTGAGGAGGTTCATTAAGGGACTCATTTAGCCTATTCGATTGTACATGGCTAAGGAGACGAGGAGCGAGATTTCTTTTCAGGAGGCGGCCAATATGGCCAGGAGAGTTGAGATGGTCCAATTGCAGGGGAGTGGTCAGGGGTCTGACAAGAGGCCTCGTCATTCGGGCAGATTCAGTGGTGCCTCATTTGGAGGCAGGGATTCTTTTGGTAGGGGCCATCCTTCTAGGCCGTTTTATTCAGCACTTCAGGCTTCTCATGGTGCTCTAGGTGGCCGTGGTTCTCATAAACAGTATTCTGATCAGTTGCTCCACCGTGCACCGCCAGCTCCTATCAGTGCACCTCTGCTCCAGAGTTTTCAAAGTGGTTATTCAGGCCGTCAGGGTCAGCAGTCTCAGCAGCCGAGGGCTTGTTATACTTGTGGCGATACGAGGCATATTGCTAGATTTTGCCCTCGAGCACCGAGCAGCTCTCAACATCAGGGTTCCTGTGCCATGGTTCAAGCAGCGGGTGTTCCACCGCCCGCTCATCCGGCTAGAGGTGGAGGTAGAGGTGCTAGAGGTGGAGGTAGAGGTATTAGAGGTGGAGGTCAGGCCGTTAGAGGTGGAGGCCAGCCAGTAGGAGGCCATCCCAGAGATGTAGTTCAGAGTGGTGGGGCCTAGCCCTGATGTTATGCTCTTCCAGTTAGGCCTGAGGCTGAGGCCTCTGATGCAGTTATCACAGGTACTGTTCTAGTTTGTAGTAGAGATGCTTCAGTTCTATTTGATCCACGGTCTACATACTCTTATGTGTCATCTTATTTTGCACCGTATCTGGTCATACCTAGTGATTCCTTGAGTGCTCTTATATATGTGTCTACACCGGTGGGTGATTCTATTGTGGTAGATCGTGTCCATCATTCATGTATAGTTGTGATTGGGGGTCTTGAGACTCGAGTAGATTTGTTACTTTTGGACATGGTTGATTTTGATTTCATATTGGGGATGGACTAGTTATCACCTTACCATGATATCTTGGACTGTCATGCCAAGACTGTGACTTTAGCCTTACCGGGTTTACCTTGTTTAGAGTAGATAGGGACTCCTGGTCATTCTACCCGTAGGGTTATCTCATACATGAAGGCTCGGCGCATGGTCGAGAAGGGGTGTTTGGCTTATTTGGCATATGTTCGTGATTCTAGTGCTGAGGTTCCTTCTATGGATTCTATGCCTGTAATTCCTGAGTTTCTTGAGGTATTTCCTTCAAACTTGTCAGGTATGCCACCCGACATGGATATTGACTTCTGCATTGATTTGGCTCCGGACATCCAGCCCATTTATATTCTGTCGTATTGTATGGCCCCGCCTGAGTTGAAAGAATTAAAGGAGCAGTTGCAAGACTTGCTGGATAAAGGCTTCATTAGACCTAGTGTCTTGCCTTGGGGTGCGCTAGTGTTGTTTGTTAAGAAGAAGGACGGATCGATGAGGATGTGTATAGATTACTGGCAGTTGAACAAGGTTACGATCAAGAATAAATATCCATTGCCGAGGATTGATGATTTGTTTGATCAGCTTCAGGGTGCCAAGGTATTTTCGAAGATTGACTTGAGATCTGGCTACCATCAGTTGAGGATTAGGGCATCCAATGTCCCTAAGATAGCTTTTCACATTCGGTATGGCCATTATGAGTTCTTGGTGATGTCATTTGGGTTGACCAATGCCCTAGCAGCTTTTATGGATTTGATGAACCGAGTGTTCAAGCCTTACTTGGATTCGTTCGTGATAGTCTTCATTGATGATATTTTGATCTATTCCCGCAGCCGGGAGGAGCATGAGCATCTGAGAGTGGTTCTTTAGACTTTAAGAGATAGTCAATTGTATGCTAAGTTTTTGAAGTATGAGTTTTGGTTGAGTTCAGTTGCATTCTTGGGTCATGTTGTATCAGTAGAGGGTATTCAGGTAGATCCGAAGAAGATAGAGGCAGTCAAGAACTGGCCTAGACCTGCATCAACTACAGAGATCCGGAGCTTCTTGGGTTTGGCAGGTTATTACCGTCGGTTTGTGGATGGGTTTTCATCTATTGCAGCCCCGATGACCAGGTTGACCCAGAAGGGTGCCCAGTTCAGGTGGTCGGAAGAGTGTAAGGCGAGCTTTCAGAAGCTCAAGACAGCTTTGACTATGGCACCGGTGTTGGTTTTGCCCACAAGTTCAGGGCCATTTACAGTTTATTGTGATGCATCTCGTATTGGACTTGGTGCGGTGTTGATGCAGGATGGCAAGGTCACTGCTTATGCTTCACGTCAGTTGAAGATTCATAAGAAGAATTATCCAGTTCATGATTTGGAGTTAGCAGCCATTGTTCATGCGTTTTTTATTTGGAGGCATTATCTGTATGCCGTATCATGTGAGGAGTTCACGGATCACAAGAATCTACAGTATTAGTTTAAGTAGAAGGAGCTAAACTTGAGGTAGAGAAGTTGGTTGGAGCTATTGAAATACTATGATATCACCATCTTATATCATCCGGAAAGGCTAATGTGGTGGCCGATGCTTTGAGTAGAAAGTCAGCCAGTATAGGCAGTCTTGTATATATTCCGATCGGTGAGAGACTGCTGGCTTTGGATGTTCAGGCTTTGGCCAATCAGTTCGTGAGGTTGGATGTTTTCGAACCCAGCCGTGTGTTAGCATGCACAGTAGCTCATTCATCATTATTTGAGCGTATCTGAGATCGGCAGTATGATGATCCTCATTTGTGTGTCCTTAGGGACACGGTGTAGCACGAAGGTGCCAAGCAGGTTACATTAGGAAATGATGGAGTTTTGAGGATGCAGAGTCGAGTTTGCGTGCCTAATGTGGATGGACTTCGAGAGTTGATTTTAGAAGAGGCCCATAGTTCTTGGTACTCTATTCATCCGGGTGCCGCTAAGATGTATCAAGATTTGTGGCAATATTATTGGTGGAGGAGGATGAAGAATGATATTGTTGCATATGTGGCTCGGTGTTTGAATTGTCAGCAGGTAAAGTACGAGCATCAGAGACCTGGTGGTTTGTTTTAGAAGATTGAGATTCCTGAGTGGAAGTGGGAGCTTATCACTATGGACTTCGTTGTTGGACTCCCACGAACTCAGAGGAAGTTCGATGTAGTGTGAGTTATTGTTGATAGGTTGACCAAGTCAGCACATTTCATTCCTGTGGCGTCTCTTATTCTTCCGAGAGGTTAGTTGAGATCTACATCCGGGAGATTGTTAGTCTCCATGGTGTGCCCATGTCTATTATTTCGGACTGAGGTACGCAGTTTACCTCACATTTTTGGAGAGCAATTCAGCGTGAGTTGGGCACATGGGTCGAGTTGAGCACAACATTTCATCCTCAGATGTATGGGTAGTCCGAGCGTACTATTTAGATTTTGGAAGATATGCTCTAAGCTTGTGTCATTGACTTTAGAGGCTCATGGGATCAGTTCTTGCTTTTAGTGGAGTTTGCCTACAATAACAGCTACCAGTCGAGTATCTAGATGGCTCCTTATGAGGCTTTATATGGTAAACAGTGTTGGTCGCCAGTTGAATGGTTTGAGCCGGGGGAGGCTTGGCTGTTGGGTACGGATCTAGTACAGGATGCATTGGACAAGGTCAGGATCATTGAGGATAGACTTCGTACAGCTCAGTCCAGGAAAGAGTTATGCCGATCGTAAAGTTCGTGATGTGGCATTCATGGTCGGCGAGCGGGTGTTGCTTCGAGTGTCGCCTATGAAGGGTGTGATGAGATTTGGGAAGAGGGGCAAGCTTAGCCCTAGATTCATTGGTCCTTTTGAGATTCTTGATCGAGTGGGAGAGGTAGCTTACAGACTTGCGTTGCCGCCGAGCTTATCAGCCGTGCATCCAGTGTTTCGTGTATCCATGCTTTGGAAGTATCACAACAATCCATACCACGTGTTAGATTTCAGCACTGTCCAGTTGAACAAGGACTTATCCTATGAGGAGGAGCCAGTAGCTATTCTAGATCGGCAGGTTCGTCAGTTGAGATCAAAGAGTTTTTCTTCTGTTCGTGTTCAGTGGAGAGGTCAGCCTGTTAAGGCAGCGACCTGGGAGTTCGAGTCCGATATGCGGAGCTGATATCCCCATCTTTTCTCTAACTCAGGTACTTCTTTTCTCTGTCAATTCGAGGACGAACATTTGTTTTAGAGGTGGAGAATGTGATGACCCCAAAAGGTCATCACTTGTTTTACAAGTTGATTCTGTATTTTGAGGCCATAAAAACCTCTACTTGTCTCACCTCGATTTGCGTGCGCAGTCCGGGGGCATTTTCGGAAAACTTTTATGTGAAAACTAAGTAAAATAAGGAAATTGACTTTTAAAATTGAATAAAGTTGACTTTGGTCAACATTCTTGGTAAACGAACCCGGACCCGTGATCCGACGGTCTTGTAGGGTCCAAAGTAAAATTTGGGACTTAAGCATATGCCCAGAATCGAATTCCGATGTCCCAAGTCCGAGAAATGAATTTTTTAATGAAAATTATTTTCTGGAAAGGATAAGAGTTTTTGGAAATGAAAAGATATTTGAAATTAATGGTATCGGGCCCATATTTTGGTTCCGGAGCCCGGTACAAGTTTGAAACAATAATTAGGTTGAATCTGTAAAATTTGGTAAAGATCGGAATTGGTTTGGTATAAAACGGACTTAAAATTGAGAAATTGGAAATTTTGGTGTTCTTGAGTGATTTCATGAATTTGGGGTTTAATTCATTGTTGTTGATGTTATTTTGATGATTTGATTGCACGAGCAAGTTCGTATGATATTTTTAGGTTAGGGTGCACATTTGGTTTGGAGCCCCGAGGGCTCAGGTGAGTTTTGGATAGGCCACGGTGTGAAATTTGACTTAGAAAAACTGTTGGTATATTGCAGATCTGAAAGCTTCGCAATTGTGAGCTCGCATTTGCGAAAACCCGCCGCATTTGTGAAGACTGGGCTAGATAGGGAACCTTCGCATTTGTGAAGCTAATGTCGCAAATGCGACCTTAACAGGCACCGCAATTGCGAACATTGTTCGCATTTGTGAAGAAAATAGACATAGGTCATCCTTCGCAATTGCGAAGCTTTGGCCGCAATTGCGAGTTCGCATTTGCGAACATCTCATCACAAATGTGATATCTGCGCATGTGTAAATCATAACTTAGCCGAAAATTCTTCATTTTTTAAACTTTCTCAAAACCTAAACTCTCTTGGGCGATTTTCTAAAGAAAAGTTCTTCTCTAAATTGATTGTAAGTCATTTCTAACTCATTTTCTTTAATCCCTAACATCTTTTCACATGATTTCAACTTAAAATCAAGGGTTTTCATAGGGGAAATTGGGTATATTGGGTAGAACTTAAGATTTTCAATTTTTGGGGATTTGGACCTCGATTTGAGGTTCGATTTCAAAACAAATTATATATTTGGGTTCGTGGGTGAATGGGTAATCGAGTTTTGGTTTGAACCTAGGGTTTTGACCATGTGGGTCCGGGGTCGATTTTTTTGACTTTTTTGGAAAATCTTTATAAAACCTATTTTCATGCATTAGAATTGATTCATTTAGCATTTATTGATATCGTTAAGTAAATTATGGCTAGATACAAGCGAATTGGTGGTGGAAACAAGAGGTAAAGTGGTAGTTGAGGCTTGAATTGTGTTCGTGGCATCGAGGTAAGTGTTTGGTCTAACCTTAGCTTGAGGGATTAGGAGTTGTGTCTTATTTGCTATGTGTTAATTGTTGAGTACGACGTATAGGCATGGTGACGAGTATCTATACGTTGGTGTCAAGTATGCTTGTGAGTCTTATACTAGGATTAATGTGACTCTGTTTCGTATTGTTCATGCTTTATATGATGATTTCTATTGTTGAACAAGGCTTGTGGAAGTATTATTGGTAATTGGACATTCTAGAGCGTTGGCTCAAGTTGATAATTTAGTTGTGAAGTAAATGGGGAAAAGAGAAAAGGTTTATGATATTGCCTCCCTTGACGGGATGTTGTTGCTTTAGATATTATCTCCCTTTCCGGGATGTTATTGCTTTTGATATTATCTCCCTTGCCGGGATTTTATTATTCATGATATTGTTTCCCTTGTCGGGATATTGTTGTTATGCTATTGCTTCCTTGCCGGGATTTTATTGAAATATTATTGATTCCCTTGCCCAAATTGCTTTATGATTGTTACTTGGGTGAGGAAGAGTGTAAAGCACGAAGGGTGATGCCGCGTATGATTTTTGAGAGTGTTAATGCACAAAAGGTGATGCCGTACCAATATTGTGAGGTAAAAACACGAAGGGTGATGTCGTGTCGCACGATGTACAATGTCGTACCATGACATGAGTGATAATGCACGAGGGATAATTCTGTGCCATGATTATGTGAGGTAAAAGCACGAAGGGTGATACCGTGCCGATTATATTGATTCTTGTGGTGAGGACGATAGTAAAAGCACGAAGGGTATGTCGTGCACTTGCCTTTGATTTCTGATCCTTGATTGATAATTGAACTTTGGTGTTCCTTATATTTATCTGCTATTTTTGTGTTATTACTTGATGTTCCCCGTAGCATGTTTCCCCCTCCTATCCTTAAGTGTACATTTTTGCCTTTATCTTCCGCTGTATATGATTTAACTGCACAGGTTTATTTGGTAGTCTTGTCCTAGCCTCGTCAATACTTCGCCGAGGTTAGGCTAGGCACTTACCAGAACCTGGGGTCAGTTATGCTGATACTACACTCTGCACTGTGTGCAGATCCCGGTGCTGTAGCTTTTGGACCTCAGTGAGATTGTTGCTTCAGTCTATCAGGTGACTCGAGGTAGTCCTGCCGGCGTCCGCAGGCCTTAGCGTCTCCTTCTATCTTCCCATTTCGTTTCTTTATGTATTTCAGAAATAACTTTGTATTTATCTTTCAGACCTTTATTTGTAGTACTCTTAGACAGTCTGTGAAATTGTGACACCAGTTTTGGTCAGTTTATGTTTAAGGAGTTGTGTCGGTAATATTTAAATTGTTATATTTCGTTCTTCCGCTTATTTAATTCCGCTATTTATATAATGTTAATTCATAACTGTTAAAAGGATTGAAAATGGAAAAGGTAATTATTTGAAATGATTGGCTTGCCTAGCTTTCACTAGTAGGCGCCATCACGACTCCCGAAGGTGAAAAATCCGGGTCGTGACATATTTTCCTTTAATTTCTTCTTTAGAAATCTTTTCTTAGAAAATCCTAAACAAAAAAAAAAAGAAAGATTTTTAAACCTAAAAATATTTTCCTTCTTTTTGAAGTTTTCCATTCAAAAAAAATCATCAATCAAAATCCAAAAAATATGTTTTTCCCTTCTTTACAAGTATGTTTTCCAAAAAATTAAAAAAAAAAATCCAAAAAAAGAATTTTCTTTCTTATTCTTTAGAGGTCTTCTTTTGCAAATGTCATAAAAATTGAAAAGTTGAATTCCAAAAATATTTTCGCTTTTCTTCACAAGTTCTCTTTAAGAAATTATAAAGAAAACTCAAAAATTGAAATTTTTCTACCTTTTTTAGAAGTCTATTTCCCAAAAAAATCAAAAAAAGAAAAATCAAATCTAAAGTCCAACAAAATATTTTCTTGCTTTTTTTTTTAAAGTCTTTCGTTCAAACATTTTAAAAACAAAATCAAAATAAAAAAGGGGGGCCAAAAATATTTTCTTTCTTCTTTTAAAGCCTTTCTTTCAAAATTCAAAAAATTCAAAAAAAAAAACGAAATTCAAAAAAATGTTTTCTTTTTTCTAAAATCTTTCATGGTCTGAGTTTTATAAAAAAGCAAAAAAAAAAAGAGTTAGTTTAATTTCTCTATTCTTGATTTTCCTAAACTACGTAATGATCTGATTCATGCGGCGTCATGATACGTAGGCAATCCCCATCGAATTCGATCATAGCCATAAAATAAATTGAGTGAAGAATAAACTGGGAAAAAAATTGAGTGAAAAAGAAAGAAAAGAGTGAAAAAAAGAAAAAGAAAAAGAAAAAAAGAACGACAAAAAATAAATTAAAAGAGTAACAAAAATAAAAAGAGAAAAAGAGAGTGCCAAAAATAACAGAGCGTCAGAAACAAAATGAGATAATCAAGAGTGATTAAAGAGAGGCCGAAATGAAAGAAAAGAGGTACAGAGTGAAAAAGAATTAGTTAAGGCCGGGATGAAATATGAAATCGTTCAAACACATGGTAGAAACGTTTAACTATTTAGGTGCATTACATCTCAACATGTGATTTCCTATCTGTTAAGCGTCTCAAAACTAACAAGGTTGTTGGATGTGCAAATTAGCCAGGTTCTGTTCAGGTGGTTGGTTTTATTGGTAATCTGGCTTCCTATCCTTACTTCACAAGATCCAAAGGAAAGGTTCCTAAGGCCTATCGATCCTGAGGATAGCCCAGCACCGGTTATACCACAACCAGAATCAGCAACTGCTGAAGAGAATAGGATGTTGCGTCTCCGCATATTGAAAATGTGGGACACCTGGTCTAACGGTAGGGAACCACCAAGTACAATCCCTGGGTTCCTTGAGTTAATCCTGAGATCAGGTGAGACTACCAACATCCCTGTTCCCAACCCGTTCATCCCATGTGGGCACCCTCCAATGCCATCTAATGGTCCTGGCATACCTTCTGTGGTTCGCTCCCAGGCGCCAGTTTTCAGGGCACCTCCAATATTGTTCTCTGCAGCACCAGTCTGCACCATAGCACAACCAACTTTACCATGGTCATATGTTGATCCCGCAATGTTCACCTTTCAGGGTCTACAACTTCAACCAGAAATAACATATGTGACCTCGTACTCCTTTACTCAACCTCTGCAATATGATCTCTTGGTGGAGCAAGAAAAAGTTGTCAAGAATCCTTAGCAAGAGGAAATGGCTCGGAAGATGAAGAGCCTGGAATAAAGCCTGAAAAACATGCAAGATCTGAGTGGGAAAACAAGTATCTCATACTCCGACCAATGTATGTTTCCCTGGATGAGCAGGAAGGGAGTTTCGATATTTAAAGTAAGTTGGTATTGTCCTCAGCGTTACCTGAGATTGGTGCTTTGTAAAAAAGGCTTTGCATCCTGGATAAGGATTCTTGATCGCTTTTCAGCGTTAGTACGACCAGTGGTTGGATGTACATACTTGTTATCCGTCATGGGAAGGTTGTATAAGTGTGGCAGGTAGACACTTGATTGATTGAAGAGTTAAACCAAGTATGAAGATTATAGTGATGTCGTTAAATTGAGAATTGATGCCTGGAGGGCCTTCGGTTTATTGGGTTGTGAGCTGTAGAGGATTACTCCGGTCATGATGGTAGTTCTCAGGTGTTATGAGAAAAAGGGGAGTTATTATGGACCTTTGAAAGGTTATTAGACTAGTTCAATGTGATCAGAATCATATTACACATTAGCATGTGTGGGACGATATGGCCCGAGATTTTGTCCGCCAGTTCCAATATAATATGGACATTGCTCTAGACAGAAACTCTTTGTCCAATTTGAAAAAGAAAACCATGTAAAGTTTTAATGAATATGCTGTCAAATGGCGTGAGCAAGCTGCCAGGGTAAAGCCTCCAATGGACGAAGCAGAAATGGTTGCGGTCTTTCTATAGGCCCAAGAGGCGGACTACTTCCAGAACATGATGTTTGCTATGGGTAGACCGTTTGCTGAGGCTATCAAAATTGGGGAGATGGTCGAAAATGGTTTGAAAACGGGCCGAATCTTGAGTCAAGCTGCTTTTAAGGATACATCACAGGCTGCTCAGAATGGTTCGGAGGGTTTGATGAATAGAAATAGGAGAAAAGAAGGAGTCATGATGGCTTCCAATTCGAGGGAGCCCGCAGGTCATTCAGACAATCATATGTGCTTCCTAAGGTCTCAACACACTATTATCCCCTCCAAGATGCTGCTTATGATGTGGCACCGCCTCTCTATACGGTGATGAACACGCAACCTTACATGCGGCCACAACATTATATACAAAACCGAGCTCCACCTCCCAGAAATGCCCATCCTTACCAAGATCCATATAATCCCCAATCAAATGTTCCCCAGTACAATCCTCGCCCAAGAGAGCCTTTCAAAAAGAATCAGTTCACCCTATTGGTGAATCGTATTCAAGCTTGTTCCAAAAGCTAATCAGGCTAGATCTATTGCAGCTAGTGGCCCTAAACCGGCCGAATCCTAAGTCCCCCTCGCACCAAGCTGATGCTATATGTGAATACCACTTTGGAGTAGTAGGACACAATATAGAGAACTGTTGGACCCTCATGAGGACAGTTGAAGACTTGATTGAAGCTGGAAGAATCATTTTTCGTGATGAAGAGGACCCTAATATGATGAACAATCTCTGCCTACTTACACCAATGGGCCAATAGTTGGAATGATTTGTGAAGATGAGGAATTTGATCCGGCACTGAAGGCCATTGAAGCCATTGCCGAGACAGAAGAAAAGCCAAAAAACGGTCGCCAAGCCTAAAGGTTCCCTATCAGATGGGAGTCTCGGTAGCCAGTCTTGCTATTCTTTTTGCGTCCGAATTATTTTAGGGTGTAATCCGGATGTTTTACTTTATTGTCTTACTTTCCGATATAAACCCTTCTATCTTTACAATTTAAAAAAAATCAATAAAAAAACAACAAAAATAAAAAAAATCAAATGAAATTAATATTTCATTGTCCAGGAATGTCTCTTTTCTTAATCTTGTCACTTTTTTTTTTCTTTTCAGCTTTGTTAAATGCAGATTTCAATAACATGACATGCTCGCAGACTTCATGCCCAGATTCTAAAACGTTGTCACACTTTGAAATAATAAAGAATTAGATTGCAATGAAGACAAGTTTAAGGAAATAAAACAAAGAGTTGGAACAACTAAAGGAAAATTGACTCCAGATTGGAAAGATCCAAACATGGTAACAAGAGTACTGCCAAAGAAAGCGTTGTACCTGGGAAACATCGAAGGAAATGTCCCTGTAACAATTGTCAATACAAATGCAACCAAAAGGTACTATGTTTGATCCTCCAAATAGTAGTATTAATATTCTCCGGTTGGGATGACGGAGGCTTTCATTCTCGCTATCCAAATACCATTAACCCTTTTGTAAATCATTTGAGTCGGGTACTCTTCTTTGATTACCCTCTTTGGAACCTGAAAATGTTATTGAAAAAAAAAGTTGATTGAAAAAATGAAATGAAAAATGAAAAAAAATAAAAAAATAGAAGAAAAATAAAGATACAAAAAAAGGGAAGAAAATGAAATGACAAAAAAAAAGTTCCTTGAACTACGTTCGACTTGATTCCGAAAGGATACGTAGTCAGCCTCTCTCTGGGGTTCAGTCACACCAAAACAAAAATCTAAATTTCCCCCAAAAGTGAAACAGAGGCAAATGTTAAATGGTTCGGCGATAGTTTCGCCCAAAAGGTTCCAAAGTTGTAATTCAATCCAAATTCTTTTTACCCCAAATCCTGTTCAAGTCCTTCTGATCAATCGGTGAGAATTTTCAAGAATTGGAGGATACCGTTACTTGGATCAGAGACGACCAAAATGAGAGAAATGAAATGAGAGAGTCTTGTTAGTGAAAACTCGCAAAAAGCACTATAAGGCGATGGTGTGAAGATAAATGAGAGAGGCCAGCTGGTGAAAACCCGCAAAGGGCACCACTGATCGAAAAGAGGATCCTCACAGTCATCGGCATCGACAGAGTCCTAGGAAGGTTCTCGATTTTGAGGCAAAAGCTGTGATGAATTTCTGAGAGTTGGACAGTTTACACAGATCAAGCATCCAGTCTAAGAGGCATGCCATGTTCATTAAAGTTCGCATGCACTCCAGATAAGTCCTTCTTTCCTTTCCCCGAAAGGGACACCTCTTGTCTAAATTCATTTGTCAATTCCGTTGTCTGTTTTTCTTTGAATCCCTTTTGGTTTTACTCTACTCCAAAACTAAGACAAAGAAAGGATGGCAAGATTGATTTACAGGGCTTTCGTTTGATACAAACTAATATGTGAAAAAAGGCACCCAGCCTCAGCTTGGTCATCAAGTCGACCTCAACTGGCCATGACAGTCGATGCTTCGAAATCAAAACTCTTGGAAGGATAAAATTAAATTAAAGTGCCTATAAAGGCAAATGAAATTGAAAAGGTTGAGTCCCATGTGGCTAACCGTCTCGGGAAAGTTTGAAAAGCCAAGGTACCCCAAATGATCTTTAATTAAAGTTGGAAGAAAGAAGTCAGAAATGAAAGGCTTACGAAGGCGAAATAAAGTTGGAAAAGGTTAAGTCCCAATGACTAGCCATTCAAAGTTTAAGGAGCCAAAAGTTCCCAATGCTCCGAAGTTAAAAATTAAAAAAAATAAGTCAGAAGTGAAAGGCCTACAAATGCCAAATTAAAGTCGAAAAGGTTGATTCCCACGCGACCAACCGTCATGGAAAAGTCTGGAAAAGCCAGAGTTTCTCCAGGGGTCAGAAATGCAATCGGTATTCAGGAAATAACCAGTTACAAATGAAAGGGCGAGATCAAGTGGTTGAAATAATCAAGGCCACAAAACCAACCACTGTTTCAAACTGACAAATTGTTATTTGAATGAAAAAAATAGAAAACATGTGCAATCCAAAAGAAACCTTGCAAGAAGCAGATGCAACCCAAAAGAAACTGCGTAAGGTCTAGAAACAGCTTTGCAGCAACAACTCCAAAAAGGGAAGTTTCCTCCAAAATTCTTTCCCGCATTTGCTCATTCTCTGAAAAAATAAAAAAGGAAGAAAAAAAATGATGATGAAAATGATGAAAAAAAAGAAAAGGAAGAAAATTCAAAATCATGGTAGTATAGGGTCTCCAATTCCTAGCTGCATTTTTCAACATAAGGTTTCCACTCCCTAGTTGATGATATTTTAGACATAGGGTCTCCACTCCCTAGTCTCTTTTCCAACATAGGGTCTCCACTCCCTAGTTGATGCCAACATAGAGTCTCCACTCCCTAGTTGATGATTTTCCAACATAGGGTCTCCACTCCCCAGTTGATGATTTTCCAACATAGGGTCTCCACTCCCTAGTTGATGATTTTTAGACACAGGGTCTCCACTCCTTAGTTGATGCCAACATAGAGTCTCCACTCCCTAGTTGATGATTTTCCAACATAGGGTCTCCACTCTCTAGTTGATAATTTTCCAACGTAGGGTCTCCACTCCCTAGTTGATGCCAACATAGGGTCTCCACTCCCTAGTTGATTTTTATTTTAGACATAGGGTCTGCACTCTCTAGTCGCTTTTCCAACATAGGGTCTCCACTCCCTAATTGATTTTATTTTAGACATAGGGTCTCTACTCCCTCGTCACCTTTCCAATATAGGATCTTCACTCCCTAGTTGATTTTTATTTTAGAGATAAGGTCTCCACTCCCTAGTTGCTTTCATTTTTTAGATATAGGGTCTCCACACCCTAATCCCTATTTTTCCAAGGGTACACAAACCCAATCTTTTATTTTCTTTCAATAATGAAGTAGTATAGAGTTTTGTTACAAATAACTCATGAAATTTTTCTAGTGAAAACTGGGGCAGAAAAATTTTGTTCGTTTTATTTGTTTTGGTGTCTGAGCAGGTTTTACCTCAAGGCATAGGGTTCGATATGACCAAAAGAAGACGTCACAATCCAAAATAAAGAAAAAAGAAAAAGAAAAAAAAGAAGTGAACTCAAAGTGCAGAAGCGGAGAAAAGATGTGGACTGCTCAAGATATTACTGAAGTCACAAGCTTTGCATGTCCTGTCTTGATTCGAAAAGCTAAAGAATAATGAACTAGCACCTGCAGCTAACAAGCATCAAGATTCGGATCAGAGTCTGCGTGAAGAACTAGCCAAGACTCAAGATCAGGTTTCAAAAGACTCATAGATAGGAATCTTGTAACTCGTAGCTGATGGGCTTAGTTAGTTTAGTTTTTCATTTTGACTTTGGTGTAATAAGGAGCTCAGCAAGCGGTAATAGCAGCAATAACAGTGAAATTACAGCTTCTCGGTAGTCCCAGCTGCCAAAACTCCCAGTACTACATTGACCTAATTATTTTATAGCCAAGGATATGTAGGCAACCTTTGAAGCAAGGTTCGGTCAAACTTTTTCAAAAGGCTTCTCATGGAGTGTCAAACAGGCAAAAAATTGCTTGCAATTGCTCGCTTTATCTTTGCCTGAAACTCTTCATATTTTCGAGCAAAGAGGGGCATCTGTGAGCACCTAATTTTTGCCCCATGTCTAAAATACTCCTAAAATACTCCAAAATAGTTTTAATTGCCTTTATGAAATATTCGGAATTTTCTCATACTTAGTAGCATTTCAAATAATGAAAATATGTTATATTTTTACTCTTTGCATTTTAAATCTAATTGCATTTTTAGTTGCATTTTTTAAACACCAAAATCACAAAAAAATAATAATACTACATTGATCATTTTATTTGCATGTTTAAATTGATTCACAATTTTAGTGGCTTAGTAATGCAAAATAGGAGTGTCACGACCCGTATTTCCCACCCTCGAGAGTCATGATGGCGCCTACTGGTGAAAGCTAGGCAAGTCAACCATTGAACCATTTACCCTTTTCCCATTTTAGTTCTTTAACAAATGTGAATCAACAGTTTTAAACAGTGAAAATTAAACAAACGGAAGAAACAATTAAACCATTTAAATAATTCCAATATGATTTCTTAAACAAAAAAGACTACCCAGAACTAGTGTCACAACTTCACAGACGCTCTAGGAATACTACAAACAAGGTCCGAAAAATAAATGCAACATTGTTTCTGGAGTACATAAATGAAACGGGAAGAAAGGATAGAGGGAGACGCTAGGGCCTGCGGACACCTGCAGGACTACATTGGATCTACGAATGGATTGGAGACATCAACCCCAAAGCTACGGTCCGCATGCTCCAATACCGGGATCTGCACACAGTGCAAAGTGTAGTATTAGCACAACCGACCCCATGTGCTGGTAAGTGTCGAGCCTAACCTCGGCGAAGTAGTGACAAATCTAGGAAAAGACTACCAACTAAACCTATGCAGTTAAAGCATATATATAGCAGTAATAATAAAGGAAACTAGTAGTTAAAGATGGGGAGAGGACATGCTGTGGGGGAATATAATTTACCAATAGTAACTCAGAAGAAAATCATAAAGAGCAATTTAAAATTTGCAGCAGAAAGAATAAGGAAACAGTAACAAATCAATATCCACTTTTATCCTTTATTGTTGTAGCGCGCAACCCGATCCAAATCATAAAACACTGTTGCGGCATGCAACCCGATCCAAATCATATATTGTTGCGGCGTGTAACCCGATCTAAATATAGTATTATTGCGGCGTGCAACCCGATCCAAATATAATATTGTTGCGGCGTGCAACCCGATCCAAATATATTATTCAACACCAATCGCAAAAGACCCCCGACAAGGGAACAACAATATCCCGGCAAGGGAATCAATAACATCATAATAAAATCAAGTAACAACAGAAAATCAGTAAATAAACATAAGCGACAACATAACTCAATTATCAGCAAAATACAGGAAAATCAAGGACAAGTGCACGACATCACCCTTCGTGCTTTAACACTCTTCCTCACCCAAATAATAATCATAAGAGATAAGGGCAATGAAATAAATAGAATCACAATAAAATCCTGGCAAGGGAACAATATAATAATCCCCTTCTCTTTTCCTTTTCACATTTACTTCACAACTCACTTCACAACTTGAGTCAATGCTCTATAAGGTTCAATTGTCAATTATACTTCCACAATTCATTTTACAACTTGAGCCAACGCTCTTCAATATTAAAATACCAATATTACTTCCACAAGCCTTGCTCAACAATAGAAATCCTCACATAAGGCATGAACAATACAAGCGAGTCACATTAATCATAGTATAAGACTCACAGGCATGCTTGACACCAACGTATAGATACTCGTCACCATGCCTATACGTCGTACTCAACAAATAACACATAGAAAATAGGACACAACTCCTAATACCTCAAGCTAAGGTTAGACCAAACACTTACCTTGGTGCCACGAACACAATTCAAGTCTCAACTATCGCTTTACCTCTTGATTCCACTACCAATTTGCTCGTATCTAGCCACAAGTTACTTAACTATGTCAATAATTGATAAATGAATCAATTCTAATGCACGAAAATAGGTTTTCTAAAGTTTTTCCCAAAAAGTCAAAAATCACCCCCGGGCCCACATGGTGAAAACCCGAGGCTCGAATGAAAACCCAATTACCCATTCCCCCACGAACCCAAATATACGATTTGT
Source organism: Nicotiana sylvestris (assembly GCF_000393655.2). Taxonomy (NCBI): domain Eukaryota; kingdom Viridiplantae; phylum Streptophyta; class Magnoliopsida; order Solanales; family Solanaceae; genus Nicotiana; species Nicotiana sylvestris. The sequence continues at coordinate 96,965,467 of NC_091058.1, forward strand.
TTTTAAATCGGACCTCAAATCGAGGTCCAAATCCCCAAAATTGGAAAAACCTAGGTTCTACCCAAAACACCCAATTTCCCCCATGAAAACCTTTGATTTTGAGTTGAAATCATGAGAAAAGATGTTAAAGATTAATAAAAACAAGTTAGAAATGACTTAAAATCGATTTGGAAGAGTACTTGTCTTTGAAAAATCGCCCAAGAGTGTTTTGGTTTTGAAAGGGTTTGAAAAATGGTTGAAATGCGTCTAAGTTATGAATTTGCAGGTCGCATATGTCGCAATTACGACCAGGGTTCACAATTGCGAACCCTTCAGAAATCTGCTATTGTCGCATTTCTGACTAAGGATCTCAATTGTGAAGTCGCTTTCGCGATAGGATTGTCTCATTTGCGACCAAGGGGGATTCCAGGCCACTTCGCAAATGTAATGGGCCCTTCGCATTTGCGACATCGCTTTTGCGATGACTACATCGCATTCGCGACGCCAAGGCATACCAGGTCCCTTCGCATTTGCGATAGACTTTCGCATTCGCGATCTCGCATTTGCAAAGCCTGCAGACCTGCAACATACCAGCTAAAAACCTGCAACTCCCTAAGTTAAATTCCACTCCGTGGCCTATCCAAAACTCACTCGAGCCCTCGGGGCTCCAAACCAAACATGCACACCAACCTAGAAACATCATATGGACTTGCTCGTGCAATCGAATCATGAAAATAACATGTAAATCCATGAATTAAACCTCAAAACTCATCATTTTCATCAATAACACTTAAAGTTCATAACTCCTCAATCGGAAGTCCAAATCATGTCAAATAAACTCCGTTTTTCACCAAATTTCACAGTTATCATTAAAATACTATAACAAGTTTATAACCGGCTTCGGAAACAAAATACGGTCCGGATACCAATGGTTTCAAACATTAATTCTTTTCTTTATTTCATAGATAATTCATCAAAACAATTTCTTTCAAAAATTAATTTCTAAGGCTTGGGACCTCGGAATTCTTTTCCAAGCATACGCCCAAGTCCCATATTTTACCGCGGACCTCCCAGGATCATCGGAACACGAATCCGGGTTCGTTTGCTCAAAATGTTGATAAACGTCAACCATAAGCAAATTTTTACTCTAGAAATTTCTATTTCTCATATTTTCACATAAACGGCTTTCTGGATATAGACCCGGATCACGCACGCAAATCGAGGTGAGGTAAAAAGGAGGTTTTAAGGCTTTGGAATACATGATTTGTTTCTAAAAGGGTCATCACATCCCCCACCTTTAAAATAACTGTTCGTCCTCGAACGGACATAAGAAGGAAGTACCTGAGCCAGGAAAAAGATAGGGATAACGGCTCCGCATATCGGACTCGGACTCCCAGGTCGATGTCTTAGCAGGCTGACCTCTCCACTGAACACGAACAGAAGGAAAACACTTCGATCTCAATTGACGAACATGCAAGTCTAGAATAGCTACCAGCTCCTCCTCATAGGACAAGTCCTGTCCAACTGGACAGTGCTGAAATCTAACACGTGGGATGGATCGTCGTGATACTTCCGAAGCATAGACATATGAAACACTGGATGCACGGCTGACAAGTTCGGCGGCAACGCAAGTCCGTAATCCACCTCTCCCACTCGATCAAGAATCTCCAACGGGCCAATGAACCTAGGGCTAAGCTTTCCCTTCTTTCCAAATCTCATCACGCCCTTCATAGGCGACACCCAAAGCAATACCCGCCCACCGACCATGAATGTCAAATCTCAAACCTTATGGTCGGCATAACTCTTTTGCCTAGATTGAGCTGTACGAAGCCTATCCTGAATGATCCTGACCTTGTCCAAGGCATCCTGTACTAGATCCTACCCAACTACTGAGCCTCTTCCGGCTCAACCATCCAACCGGCGACCAACACCGCCTGCCATATAAAGCCTCATAAGGAGCCATCTAGATACACGACTAGTAGCTGTTGTTGTAGGCAAACTCTGCTAAAGGCAAGAACTGATCTCACGAGCCTCCAAAATCAATTACACAAGCTTGGAGCATATCCTCCAAAATCTAAATAGTCCACTCGGACTGCTCGTCCGTCTGAGGATGAAATGTTATGTTCAACTCAACCCATGTGCCCAACTCCCGCTGAACGGCACTCCAAAAATGTGAGGTAAACTCGTACCTCGGCCCGAAATGATAGACACGGCACACCATGAAGACGAACAATCTCCCGGATATAGATCTCAGCTCATCTTTCGGGAAGAATAGGAGACTACCACAGGAATGAAATGTGCTGACTTGGTCAGTCTATCAACAATAACCCACACTGCATCGAACTTCCTCTGAGTCCGTGGGAGTCCAACAACGAAGTCCATAGTGATACGCTCCCACTTCCACTCAGGAATCTCAATCTTCTGGAACAAACCACACTGCCTTTGATGCTCGTACTTTACCTGCTGACAATTCAAACACCGAGCCACATACGCAACAATATCCTTCTTCATCCTTCTCTACCAATAATGCCCCCGCAAATCCTAATACATCTTAGCGGTGCCCAGGATGAATAGAGTACCGGGAACTATGGGCCTCCTCTAAAATCAACTCCCGGAGCCCATCCACATTAGGCACACAACTCGACCCTGCAGCCTCAAAATTCCATCATCTCCTAATGTAACCTGCTTGGCACATCCGTGCTGCACCTTGTCTCTAAGGACACACAAATGAAGATTAGCATACTGCCGATCTCGGATATGCTCCAATAATGAAGAACGAGCGACTGTGCAAGCTAACACACGGCTGGGCTCAGAAACATCCAACCTCACGAACTGATTGGCCAAAGCCTGAACATCCAAAGCAAGCGGTCTCTCACCGATCGGAATATACGCAAGACTGTCCATACTGGCTGACTTCCTACTCAAAGCATCGGCCACCACATTGGCCTTTCCCAGATGATATAAGATGGTGATATCATAGTCCTTTAATAGCTCCAACCACCTTCTCTGCCTCAAATTTAGCTCCTTCTTCTTTAACAAATACTAAAGACTCTTGTGATCCGTGAACACCTCACATGACACACCATATAGGTAATGCATCCAAATCTTCAATGCGTAAATAATGGCTGCTAACTCCAAATCATGGACTGGATAGTTCTTCTCATGAATCTTCAACTACCGCGAAGCATAGGCAATGACCTTACCATCCTGCATCAACACCGCGTCAAGTCCAATACGAGATGTATCACAATAAACTATGTGTGGCCCTGAACCTGTGGGCAAAACCAATATTAGCGTCGTAGTAAAAGTTGTCTTGAGCTTCTGAAAGCTCGCCTCACACTCATCCGACCACCTGAACTGGGCACCTTTCTGGGTTAACCTGGACATCGAGGCTACAGTAGACGAAAACCCCTCCACAAACCGACGATAATAGCCTGCCAAACCCAAGAAACTCTGGATCTCTGTAGCTGATGCTGGTCTAGGCCAGTTCTTGACTACCTCTATCTTCTTCAGATCTACCTGAATACCCTCTGCTGATACAACATGACCCAAGAAAGCAACTGAACTCAACTAGAACCCACACTTCAAAAACTTCGCATACAACTGACTATCTCTCAAAGTCTGGAGGACCACTCTCAGATGCTGCTCATGCTCCTCCCGGCTGTAGAAATAGATCAAAATGTCATCAATAGATACTATCACGAACGAATCCAAGTAAGTCCTGGACACTCGGTTCATCAAATCCATAAAAGCTGTTGGGGCATTTGTCAACCCGAATGACATCACCAAGAACTCATAATGCCCGTACCGAGTGCGAAAAGTTGTCTTAGGGACATCGGATGCCCTAATCCTCAACTGATGGTAGCCAGATCTCAAGTCAATCTTCAAAAATACCTTGGCATCCTGAAGCTGATCAAACAAATCATCGATCCTCGGCAATGGATACTTATTCTTGATTGTAACCTTGTTCAACTACCGATAATCTATACACATTCTCATCGATCCGTCCTTCTTCTTAACAAACAACACCGGTGCACCCCAAGGCGAAACACTAGGTCTAATGTAACCTTTTTCAAGCAAATCTTGCAACTGCTCCTTCAACTCCTTCGTCTCAAGCAGGGCCATACGATGCGGCGGAATAGAAATAGGCTGAGTGCACGGATCCAAATGAATGCAGAAGTCAATATCCCTGTCGGGTGGCATACCTAGCAGGTCTGAAGGAAATACCTCAGGAAACTCAGAACAACTGGCACAAAATAAATAGAAGGAACCTCGGCACTAGAATCACGAACATATGCCAAATAAGCCAAACACCCCTTCTCGACCATACACCGTGCCTTCATATATGAAATAACATTACAGGTAGAATGATCAGGAGTCCCTCTCCACTCTAAACGAGGTAAACCCGGCAAGGCTAAGGTCACAGTCTTGGCATGACAGTCCAAGATAGCGCGGTAAGGTGATAACCAGTCCATCCCCAATATGACATCAAAATCAACCATGTCCAGAAGAAACAAATCTACTCGGGTCTCAAAACCCCCCAATCACAACTATACATGAACGATTGACATGATCTACCACAATAGAATCACCCACCGGTGTAGACACATATATAGGAACACTCAATGAATTACTAGGCATGACTAGATACGGTGCAAAATAAGATAACACATAGGAGTACGTAGATCCTGGATCAAATAGGACTGAAGCATCTCTACTACAAACCAGAACAGTACCCGTGATAATTACATCAGAAGTCTCAGCCTCAGGCCTGGCTGGAAGAGAATAACATCGAGGCTGGCCCCACCACTCTGAACTACATCTCTGGGATGGTCTGCTGCAGCCTGACCTCCACCTTTAGCAGCCTGACCTCCACCTCTAACACCTGTACCTCCATCTCTAGCTGGCTGAGCGGGCTGAACGAGTCCCTCAATGAACCTTCTCTCTTTCTCTCTCTCAGTGGGAAGTATAAGAAGAGCATGACGGGCCAAATCAATAAACATGTTCTCGTACTGAGTAACAGTCATAGAACCCTACTAGAGACGCTCAAACTGCCTCCGATAGTTCTCCCTCTGAATGATAGGAAGAAACTTCTTCAGAAATAGCTGAGAAAACTGATCCCAAGTCCAAGCTGGTGACCCAACTGGTCTGGCCAAACAATAATCTCTCCACCAAGTCTTGGCGGATCCAGACAAGCGAAAAGTAGCAAAGTCGACCCCATTGGTCTCCACTATCCCCATGTTCCTGAGAACCTCATGACAACCTTCTTAATAATCCTGGGAATCCTCAAAAGATGCACTGTTGAAAGTGGTAGTGAAGATCTTGGTAAAACCTATCCAACCTCCGCAAAGCCTCCGAAGACGTAGCTGATCTATCACCGGTCTGTGTTGATGTTCAGTTGAAGAAGCAGTACGTGACCTCGCCATTCACGAAAGGACAAGAGTAGAGGTTTCAATTTAGCATTGAGAGAACAAAATCACACGACATGAAAGAATAGATGTGAAGTGTTTCCTAACTCTGTAGCCTCTGGGGGATAAATATAGACGTCTCTGTACCGATCCCACAGACTCTACTAAGCTTATCTGCAAATTGTGAGACCTGTGTAACCTAGAGCTCTGATACCAACTTGTCACGACCCGGATTTCCCACCTTCGGGAGTCGTGATAGCGCCTACTAGTGAAAGCTAGGCAAGCTAACTGTTGAACCATTTACCTTTTTCCTATTTTAGTTCTTTAGCAAATGTGAATCAACAGTTTATAAACAGCGGAAATTAAACAAACAGAAGAAACAATTAAACCATTTAAATAATTCCAATACGATTTCATAAACAAAAAAAAACTACCTAGAACTGGTGTCACCACTTTACAAACGGTCTAGGAATACTACAAACAAGGTCCGAAAAATAAATGCAACACTATTTCAGGAGTACATAAATGAAACAGGAAGAAAGGATAGAGGGAGACGCCAGGGCCTGCAGACGCCTGCAGGACTACCTTGGATCTCTGAATGGACTGGAGACAGCAACCCCAAAGCTACGGTCCGCATGCTCTAAGTACCGGGATCTGCTCACAGTGCAGAATGTAGTATTAGCACAATCGATCCCATGTATTGGTAAGTGTCGAGCCAAACCTCGGCGAAGTAGTGACGAGGCTAGGACAAGACTACCAACTAAACATGTGTAGTTAAAGCATATATATAGCAGTAATAATAAAGAAAACTAGCAGTTAAAGATGGGGAGGGGATATGTTGTGGGGGAATATCATTTACCAATAGTAACTAAGGAGAAAAGTATAAAGAGCAATTTAAAATTTGCAGCAAAAAGAATAAGGAAACAGTAACAAATCAATATCCACTTTTGTCCTTTATTGTTGCGGTGTGCAACCCGGTCCAAATCATAAAACACTGTTGCGGCGTGCAACCAGATCCATATCATGCATCACTGTTGTGGTGTGCAACCCGATCCAAATCATATATTGTTGCGGCGTGCAACCTGATCCAAATATAGTACTGTTGTGGCGTGCAACCCAATCCAGATATAATATTGTTGCGGTGTGCAACCCGATCCAACTATGTTATTGTTGCGGCGTGCAACCCGATCCAAAAATAATATTATTGCGGCGTGCAACCCGATCCAAATATATTATTCAACACCAATCGCAAAAGAGCCCCGACAAGGGAACAACAATATCCCGGGAAGGGAATCAATAACATCATAATAAAATCAAGTAACAACAGAAAATCAGTAAATAAACATAAAGGACAACATAACTCAATTATCAGCAAAATTCAGGAAAATCAAGGACAAGTGAATGGCACCACCCTTCGTGTTTTAACACTCTTCCTCACCCAAACAATAATCACAAGAAATAAGGAAAAGGAAATAAATGGAATCACAATAAAATTCCGGCAAGGGAACAATATAATAATCCTCTTTTCTTTTCCTTTTCACATTTACTTCACAACTCACTTCACAACTTGAGCCAATACTCTATAAGGTTCAATTGCCAATTATACTTCCACAATTCATTTTACAACTTGAGCCAACGCTCTTCAATATTCAAATACCAATATTACTTCCGCCTTGCTCAACAATAGAAATCCTCACTTAAGACATGAACAATATAAGCGGAGTCACATTAATCATAGTATAAGACTCACGGGCATGCTTGACACCAACGTATAGATACTCGTCACCATGCCTATACGTCGTACTCAACAAATAACACATAGCAAATAGGACACAACTCCTAATCCCTCAAGCTAAGGTTAGACCAAACACTTACCTCGAAGCCACGAACATAATTCAAGTCTCAACTATCGCTTTACCTCTTGATTCCACTACCAATTCGCTCGTATCTAGCCATAAGTTACTTAATTACATCAATAAATGCTAATTGAATCATTTCTAATGCATGAAAATAAGTTTTCTAATGTTTTCCCCAAAAAGACAAAAATCGCCCCGGGCCCACATGGTCAAAACCCGAGGTTCGAACCAAAACCCGATTACCCATTCCCCCACAAACCCAAATATATGATTTGTTTTGAAATCGGACCTCAAATCAAGGTCCAAATCCCCAAAATTTGAAAAACCTAGGTTCTACCCAAAACACCCAATTTCCCCCATGAAAACCTTTGATTTTGAGTTGAAATCATGAGAAAAGATGTTAAATATTAATAAAAATAAGTTAGAAATGACTTACAATCGATTTGGAAGAGTATTTGTCTTTGAAAAATTGCCCAAGAGTGTTTTGGTTTTGAAAGGGTTTGAAAAATGGTTGAAATGCGTCTAAGTTATGAATTTGCAGATCGCAGATGTCGCAGATGTGACCAGAGTTCGCAATTGCGACCAGGATTCGCAATTGCGAACCCTTTAGAAATCTGCTATTGTCGCATTTGCGACTAAGGATCGCAATTGTGAAGTCGCTTTTGTGATAGGATTGTCGCATTTGCGACCAAGGGGGATTCCAAGCCACTTCGCAAATGTGATGGGCCCTTCGCATTTACGACATCTCTTTTGTGATGACTGCGTCGCATTTGCAACCCCAAGCATACTAGGTCCCTTCGCATTTGCGATAGACTTTTGCATTTGTGGCTCGCATTTGCGAAGCCTGTAGACCTGCAACATACCGACTAAAAACCTGCAACTCCCTAAGTTAAATTCCACTCTGTGGCCTATCCAAAACTCACCCGATCCCTCGGGGCTCCAAACCAAACATGCACACCAACCTAGAAATATTATACGGACTTGCTCGTGCAATCGAATCATGAAAATAACATGTAAATCCATGAATTAAACCTCAAAACTCAGCATTTTCATCAAGAACACTTAAAGTTCATAACTCCTCAACCGGAAGTCCAAATCACGTCAAATAAACTCCGTTTTCACCAAATTTCACAGTTATCATTTAAATACTATACAAGTTTGTACTAAGCTCCAAAAAACAAAATACGGGCCCAATATCAATGGTTTCAAACATTAATTCTTTTCTTTATTTCATAGATAATTCAGCAAAATAATTTTTTTCAAAAATTAATTCTAAGGCTTGGGACCTTGGAATTCATTTTCGGACATACACCCAAGTCCCATATTTTACCGCGGACCTCCCGGGATCATCGGAACACGGATCCGGGTCCGTTTGCTCAAAATGTTGACCAAAGTCAACCATAATCAAATTTTTACTCTAGAAATTTCTATTTCTCATATTTTCACATAAACGGCTTTTCGGATATAGGTACGGACCACACACGTAAATCGAGGTAAGGTAAAAAGGAGGTTTTAAGGCCTTGGAATACAATATTTATTTCTATAACAAGTGATGACCTTTTGGGTCATCACAAGGAGTAATTAGGAGTTCACTTAATGGCTAAAAGTTAAATGAAAAGAAAGGAAAGAAAATGTTTTGTTTATTCTTATTTTCTGGGTCAAAGTCAATTCCAGTTGGCCCAAATTGCCCATTAATCCGCCCCAACCCATCTTCCCAACCGACCCGCCTGGCCCAATCCTCTCTTAAAACCTAGCCCCATCTTTCATTCTCAAAAAAAAAAAGAAGATCAGACCCCCTCCCCCTCCCCAACCTCTTGAAGAAATGGCACTCGCTCTCCATCTCCAACAAAAATCAGCCCCACAACATTAGAAGAAAAAAAAAACAGCCGAAACATTAGCAAAAGGCTTTTCGAAAAACATTGTTCAGCAGTTTTCTTTAAGCAAAAGTCAAGAGAAAAAGTAGTTCCTTTTTTTGGAATTCAACCTCAAATATTTCGAGTTCTGGGTTTAGATTTTCGGGTTCATTTTGCTGGCTATCGCACAAAGTGTTGTTGCATTTGCTGTTAATCCTTGCTGCAATCGATTGTTTAATAGAACGACATATTTCTTCATTGTTGATTTTTCTGCAACTAGGTACTTTTCTTTACCATGTGATGCTAAAATGTGTTCTCAAATGCTAAAGACATGAAGTTATGAGTTTATTTATTATTTTTAGCACCTCTTGATTATATTATTTTACCATGTCAAATCAGTTATCTCTTTATGTAAGCATACTAGTTTAGCTTATCTTGTGATTGTAAAGCTTTGAAGTTGTAGTAATAATTCTAGCTTTTCGTTCCTATTCATGCATTGTTGTATTTTTAATATAATTTATTCCTATGAGAAATTCGTTGAAGATGTGCTAAGTTTTCGGGTTTGTATTTAAGAGTCAATCTCTAGATGTTTGAATATCTAAAGTTGCTCGAGCTTCACAAGTCTAGATGGAAAAATGGTATTACTTTTTTTATTTTGCTTTCAGCTTTTCTTATTTTTTTTCTTCTTTGTCCTTTCTTGTTATTATAAATTTTTTGCATCTAGTTGAATATTTGTTTTTATATGTGGTAGTATGAGTTCCAGAATTTCATGAATACTTTCTAGTCTCTTTTTAATGCTAAATTCAATTTTGATTTCTTTAGTTTAGTTTAAAAGGGGTATTTTGTTAGTTAAGCTCAAATCTTGTGTGAAATTATTTTATTATCTTAAAAAATCATTTTCTCCGAGATATTAAATTATTTTTGGGCCTAAGTCAATTTAGTAATAGGTTTGTTGGAATTAATTCTCAGCTAGGTGAATGGCTTTGGGTTGTGTGGCTACAAAATGATAAAAGGATTTGAGCCAAAGAGCTAGCCCACAAATCATAAGCTAGCCCAGCTTTCTATAACTCAAGGTCTTGAAATAATCTTAAACTTCGGAGTTGAACAAATAATAAACACCGTTAGAGTGCTTTAGGTACGCTTTTAGTTAATCTATTGTGATTATGTATACGTTCGCATGACATAATTGTGATTTTTAAATTAAAATCGAAGTATACGTTCGCGCAACTTTGGGCAAAATAATAATAAATTGTTATTAGTTGTGTACACGTACGCGTGACACGGCTTTGACATACCAAACAAAACGAGTACACGTACATGTGACTCGTTTGAAGATAATTCCATAATCACGTAACTTAAAGAGCGATAAAAGGTAAAACATACATAGGTTCTAAAATAACGTAACTAGTATAATGGGTAAGAAGGATAGAATGTAAACAGATCTTAACCCACTTTCTATGCAGGTTGGATAATTTACCAAGACTTGCGTCTTGCATAACCTTTTGTATATGGGTAAAATCGAGCTTGCCCGATTTTGCCATTATTTCGAGATCAGAGAACTGCATTGAGGGACAGCCTCGTAATAGGCTAGGCCTGAGCACGAAGACAAGGTACCGAGTTCGGAGATCTACGTACCCAAAGAGATCGAGGTCCCCGACGATCGAGACCAGAGTTGATCAACTTCGAGCGGAACGCAATAACGGAAAGGCAAAATATCTGTGACCGGTCGGGGGGCATGGCGGAAATCTCGGAATGGATCAAATTAAGGGCGGTTATTTGTATCAATCATGGGATTTACTTCCGCAATTAGAATTGTACCACAATTAGGATTCCTCTAGTATATAAAGAGGGGCCCCATCATTTGTACACACCTTACATTTATACAGATCAAGACAATATAATATTTCTCTATTGTTCATCGGCTTATTATTCTTTAATTGTTCCTATTTTGCAACCCTCGAGGGTCCAACTGCTCAAGGGAATTTTCCAAGCACTGGTTTGTTTTACATTCTTATCAATTCCATCATTTATCTCTAAATTAATCAATTGGTATTAAGTGAAATCACGTATCCTTAAAACCACATTACAATTTTAATTGTTGCTCGATTTTTAGGGTAAACAGTTTGGCGCCTACCGTGGGGCTAAGGATAATATTGATTGCTTAATATTTTAACCTTCATAACACACATTACTTTTACACTTGTTCTTGTGAGTATTTTTTATTTCAGGAATCAACATGTCAAACTCTCAAGCAGTACCCACTCACACTGACACCAGCCTTGGTCTTCATGGCAAAAATGAGCACGTAGTTGCCCCGGAAAATGAAGTACCTCCAATCAATCCCGACGTACCACAGGCCGTGGATCTGGTTAATGTCAATTCTCATATCGCCATTCGTGGAGATTTAGGCGCTAACCCTGAAAATAGCGTCCGCAAAGATGCCTGAGCTACCGATCGGACCACACAAAATGGTGAAGAAGGCAGAGTTAGACTTCAAATAATATTTGACATGCTACAAACTCGGTAGGTCGCGATAGCGCAACTCCAAAATCAGAATCGAGCCCCAAGCAGAATCGAACTCGATACATCACAGGAAGTTGCTCATAGGGTCGAACCCGTGCAGGAAAAATTGAATGATAATGGATCAGGAACTGATCCCGCCATCATAAAAATGCTTGAGGATCTCACTAAATGGATAGAATCAGGTGGAAAAAAATTGAGGCTAATGACAAAAAGGTAGAAACATACAACTCATGAGTTGACCAAATACCAGGGGCACCCCCGATCCTAAAAGGATTGGATTTGAAGAAATTTGTGCAGAAGCCTTTTCCTCAAAGTGTGGCTCCGAAGCCCATTCCTAAGAAGTTTTGTATTCCAGACATCCCCAAGTATAACGGGACCACCGATCCTAATGAACACATCACTTCGTACACATGAGGAATAAAGGGAAATGACTTAGAAGATGATGAGATTGAATCCATTTTGTTGTAAAAATTCAGGGAAACTTTATCAAAGGGGGGAAATGATGTGGTACCACAATTTGCCGCCCAATTCTATAGATTCTTTTGCCATGCTCGCTGATTCGTTCGTAAAGGAGCACGCCGGAGCAATAAAGGTCGCAACCAGGAAATCGGACCTCTTCAAAGTGAGACAGAAGGACAATGAAATGCTAAGGGAGTTCGTATCTCGACTTCAGATGGAACACATGGATCTACCCCTGATTACCAATGATCGGCCTGTCCAAGCCTTTACTCAGGATTTTAACGAGCGAAGTTCGATGGCATCATATCAACTAAAGTAAAATTTGATTGAGTATCCAGCGGTGACCTGGGCCGATGTGCATAATCGGTACCAATCGAAGATCAGAGTCGAGGATGACTAGTTGGGAGCTCCATCCGGTTCCATTTACCTAAACAGGTCTGAAGGCAGGATCCAAAGGGACATCGATAGAGAGCCCCGGTCGAACAGGGATCGATACCAACCATATAACGCAGATCGGAGGAACAACAGACCAATACATAATCCTGTTTGAAATGATCGAAGGAATGATCGAGGTCAAAATTCTCGAGGGCTCATGAGTAAAAATGGCTTCGATAAACACGTCGAGCCCAAGGAATCACCATGGTTATCGGAATACAACTTCAGCATCGATGCTTCAGGTATTGTGTCAGCCATTGGGTGAATCAAGGATACTAGATGGCCCAGACCCCTGCAAACCGATCCAGCTCAAAGGAATCTAAATCAAATGTGCAAGTACCATGGAACTCATGGTCACAGAACCGGAGATTGCAGACAATTAAGGGAAGAGGTAGCAAACAGGGACAAAAAATCACTTCAGAGACAAGGATGCAAATAGGAAAAAGAAATAGGAAGAACTGCATTGCGTGATTCATATGATCGTCGGCGGGGTCGATATCCCTCAGGGTTTGACATTTAAACACACCAAATTCACAATCACAATGGAGAAGTGTACCCGAGACTACTTACCAGAAGATACATTATCCTTCAATGATGAGGATGCAAAAGGGATCGAACAACCTCACAACGACGCACTGGTAATATCTATCCTTATGAATAAAATTCAATTTAATCGTGTGTTGGTTGATCCAGGTATCTTGGAAAATATTATTCGATCAAGGGTCGTAGAGCAACTCGGCCTTCAGGATCAGATCATGCCTGCAGCTCGAGTGCTCAATGGTTTCAACATGGCGAGTGAAACCAACAAAGGGGAAATCATATTGCCAGTGAACGTGGTCGAAACTATCCAGGAAATGAAGTTCCACGTGATCGAAGGAGATATGAGGTACAATTCACTGATTGGAAGATCTTGGATCCATAATATGAGGGCAGTACCTTCAACGCTCCATCAAGCTTGAAATTCCCAACATCGCAAGGAGTCAAAACGGTGTACGGCGAACAACCAATAGCCAAGGAGATGTTTGAAATTGATGAAGTAATACCAGTATCGACACTAACATCAACCAAGGGATCAGAATCGAAGGAAAAATAGGGAGTCAAATAGCAACCACAGTCGCCAGCTTCAACCAGATCAGAACAACGGGACACTCTCGAGGATGATGATTGTATTATACCTCGAACCTTCGTAATCCCCGATGATTCCGATGCCACGAAGTCAACGGTCTAAGAGATGGATCAAGTCATACTGATCAAGCATCTACCCGATCGAAAGGTATACCTGGGCACGGGGTTAACTCCCAAGCTCGGGGAAAAACTCATTAAATTCCTTATAAAAATATGGATTGTTTTGCTTGGTCCCACCTTGACATGACAGGGATCCACCAGAGATCACCACTCATCGATTGAGTTTGGACCCAAAGTTCAGACCGATAAAGAAAAAAAGAAGGCCACAGTCCGAGGTAAAGCACGCAATCATCAAACATGAGGTAACCAAACTTCTCAAAATAGGGTCCATCCGGGAAGTAAAATACACCGAGTGGTTATCAAACATAGTTGTAGTCCCCAATAAGGGGAATAAATTTAGAATGTGTGTAGATTACAAAGACTTAAACAAAGCATGCCCTTAGGACTCTTTTCCACTGTCGAATATCGATCGCATGATCGATTCCACGGTCGGCCACGAGATCCTCAGCTTTCTCAATGCCTACTCCGAGTATAACCTAATACAAACGAACCCGGAGGATCAGGAAAAGACCTTATTTATCACTAAGTATGATACTTATTGCTATAATGTAATGTCGTGTGGGCTAAAAAATGCCAGTGCAACTTATCAACGCCTAGTAAACCATATGTTCGAATAACAAAAAGGTAAATCAATGGAGGTTTATATTAATGACATGATAGTTAATTCTCTGTGCACAGAGGACCATTTGACACATTTCCAGGAAACTTTCGACACATTGATACAGTACAACATGAAGCTCAACCCCGAGAAATATGCATTCAGGGTCGGTTCAGGCAAGTTCCTCGGCTTCATGGTATCAAATCGGGGAATCGAGATCAATCCCAATAAAATCAAGGCAATCAAAGGCATCACAATCGTGGACAACGTTAAGGCCGTACAAAGGCTAACAGGACGGATAGCTGCTTTAGGCCGGTTCATCTCGAGATCTTCTGATCGAAGCCACAGGTTCTTCTCATTTCTCAAAAAGAAGAACAAGTTTACTTGGACCCTGGAATGCCAACAGGCATTGGAAGAATTAAAGCGGTAACTTTCGAGCCTACCATTACTTCATACTCCGTAAACGGACGAGCAACTCTACTTATATTTGGCTGTCTCAGAGGTCGCAGTAAGTGGTGTCTTAGTTTGAGAATAACAAGGTACGCAATTTTATGTTTACTATGTTAGCCAAACTTTAGGTGAAGCAGAGACCCGGTACCCACACTTAGAAAAATTATCGCTTGCTCTAATAAGTGCCTCTAGGAAATTAAAACCATAATTTCCCTGTCACCCAATTTGTGTTGTAAACACTTATCCCCTTCACAACATTTTGCATAAGCCCGAGCTCTCGGGCCGAGTGGCCAAATGGGCAGTCGAAATCAGCGGGTACGATATCGAGTATCAACCCCGAACGACCATCAAGTCTCAAAGCTTATTAGACTTCGTGGCCGACTTCACACCAGCCCTCATGCCTGAGGTTGAAAAGGAGCTATTGCTAAAATCTAGCACATCCTTGGGGGTATGGACCCTTTTCAAAGAAGGTGGTTCGAATGTGAAGGGGTCCGGGCTAGGTATCGTTTTGAATCCACCCACAGGCATAACGATTAGACAATCTATCAAAACCCCTAAGTTGACAAATAATGAGGCCGAGTATGAGGCCATGATTGCAGGTCTCGAGCTAGCTAAAAGTTTGGGAGCTGAGGTCGTCGAGACCAAGTGTGATTCCCAGCTCGTGGTTAACCAGGTCAACAAAACCTTCGAAGTCCGAGAAGATCGAATGCAAAGGTACTTGGATAAATTGCAGGTAACCTTACACCAGTTCAAAGAATGGACCCTGCATTATGTACCTTGAGAACAGAATGGTGAGGCTGATACCCTTGCAAACTTAGGGTCAACAGTCGAAGATGATGAAATTAGCTCGGGGACTGTCGTACAACTTTCAAAATCGGTGGTCGAAGAAGGCCACACCAAAATAAACTCCACAAACCTAACTTGGGATTGGAGAAACAAATATATCGATTATCTAAAGAATGGGAAACTTACCTCGGACTCTAAGGAATCGAGGACTCTTCGAAAGAAAGATGCACGATTTACGTTGGCCGAAGATGGAGAATTATACAGAAGGATGTTCGATGGGTCGTTGGCAATATTCTTGGGTCCGGGAAACACCGACTACATCCTTCGAGAAATTCACGAGGGCACTTGCGTGAACCATTCCGGCGTCGAATCACTGATTCATAAAGTCATCAGAGCAGGATATTATTGAGACGGTATGGAAAAAGATACTAAGGAGTTCGTCCGAAAATGTGACAAATGCCAAAAGGCATGCGCCGATGATAAACCAACACGGAGAGCAACTTCATTCAGTCCTATCCCCGTGGCCATTCAAGAAATGGGGGATGGACATCGTTGGTCCTCTGCCATCGGGCCCAGTAAAAGCTAAGTTCATTTTATTGGTGACTGACTATTTCTCTAAATGGGTTGAAGCATAGGCTTTCGAAAAAGTCAGAGAGAAAGAAGTTATAGACTTCATCTGGGATCACATCTTATGCCGATTCGGGATACCCGCCGAGATAGTGTGCGACAATGGAAAATAATTTATCGGCAGCAATGTAACAAAGTTCCTCGAAGATCATAAAATAAAAAGGATATTATCGATGCCATATCATCCTAGTGGGAACGGATAGGCCGAATCAATGAACAAGACCATCATTCAAAACCTGAAGAAAAGGTTGAACGATGCTAAGGGGAAATGGAGAGAAATTTTTCCCAAAGTCCTTTAGGCATATTGAACAACAACAAAATCCAGTACGAGGGCAATGCCGTTCTCCTTAGTATATGGCGCCGAAGCTCTGATCCCGGTCGAATTTGGGGAACCAAGCATCAGGTTTCGATACACAACAGAAGAATCAGACCACGAGGCTATGAGCACAAGCCTTGAATTTTTAGACGAAAAACGGCAAGCCACCCTCGTTCGAATGGCCGCTCAGAAACATCGAATCGAAAGATATTATAATCGAATGGCCAACCTTCAATACTTCAAAATATGGGACTTAGTTATGAGGAAAGTCACCCTCAATACTCGAGACCCAAATGAAGGGAAACTCGGCCCAAATTGGAAAGGGCCATATCAGGTCCTCGGTGTCATCGGAAAAGGATCTTACACACTTGGCACAATGGAGGGCGAACAATTGCCAAACAATTGGAACATATCACTCCTCAAATGATATTATTTCTAAGGTATGACTTTCTCCCTTTTCATTTGTATTTGATACTAACTTATTGCAGGTGTTCAATCGAAGACGTTGAGAAGCTATTCAATACGAAGACCTTAGATTTTAAATCACGCGTTGCACTTTTTTCCCCTTAGATCGATTTTTATCCCAAATGGGTTTTTCCGGCGTGGTTTTTAACGAGGCAACAATTTTATGTGCTACCTGGGGACAATTCAACAGTATCGGAAGCTTCTTTACAATCAACCTCGAATACTAGGGAGCATCACCCTCGGATGTTATGTTTTCAAGGAAGATGTTTCATGTCAATAGGGTCTCGATAGGAAAATTTTGTAAAGGGCCAAACAGTCAAACGAACCATGCCCGTGTAGACTGCTCGAGCCCTAATGACAAAACATATACGCACAAATAATCTATTGAAAGAAGTACTTTTTCCTTATTAGATCTTCCATGCCTCAGTGAAATTTCTATTTTACAGTTTCGTACTTACGATATTTTACGGAAACCGGCTTAAGAGCCAATCACAACTAAAGCTCGAGCAATTAACTCCGTACTCGGGGACTGTCGTCCAAATATCGACACGCTCGAATTGTTAAACTTCGAAATCTTAAGACCTTAAAAAGGCAACCCTCAATTTTATGGGCCACAGCCACCCCACTCTGGGACTAATACTTCGAACAAGTTTGAAGTATAATCGATAAACAAGCCCAATGGGAAAATATCAAGTTAAAGGCTACGACCAAACTAACACGGTTCGGAGACATACGAATTCCGTAATAAAACAGGCCTTCAAATATTTTCACAAAAATAGTTAAACAAGGCTACCCTCGGCAAAATTACAAAAGGTTTAGATAATATCAACCCTCGAAAACCATAAGGGGTACAAAATTATTCGAACTCTCGAACAAACTTATGGCAAGGCATAACAAAGTTTTTGATAACTCTAATGGGTACAGAGCTACCTCGTGCTAAGGCATAATAAATTTTTATATGATTAATCTTTTAAGCCGAAAAGGGAAGAAGCCACTCTTTTGAGGCCATATCGGACCAATTCAAAGAGCCTAAGGGCCATTATATTTTTTGGGTTCGAGGATCCGCCCTCACTCAAACGGAACCTAAGGGTTTTTTTCTACTCCGATTTCGAGCAAATACTCACTCGATGATAGAGACTATATTAGCCAGCTCTGATCAAATTGCTTAAGTTTCGGATTTACAAACAAACGAAAATGAAAATTTTTACAAGGCAACGAAGTGAGTCAAATTTCTCACAAGACCTAAAGTATATCAGAATTATCACAAGGCGAAAGCAAAACAAAGTTTTCATGAAACCAAAATTAGAGGCAAATCGGAAAGAAAAAGGATCTTTCATATATGCAAAAGTATTTACAAAGACCACTCAGGGTCTTACACAAAAATCCAAAAAAGAAGGAAAAAAATTTTAAGTGCCTAATCTTCCCTGGGAGCTTCATCTTCATCTTCTCCGCTCTCGGATCCGCTCGCACTCCCGGAGTCATCATCATCAGAGAGCAAAGCTTCGGCTTCAACCTCTAGCACTTTCTCATTCTCGATATCGGTCGTGAGGTCAAAGCCACGAGCATGAATATTTTCGAGAGTCACTCTCCGAGACTGGCATTTAGCATGCATGGCAATGCGGGATAATCGAACTTGAGCAGCATCGAAAATTTCCTTTGCTCGAACGTTAGCGGCTTCGGCATCGGCTCGATAGACGTCCACGACCGCCTCTGCCTCGGCCTTTACTTTTTCCGCCTTATACATGGCTTTTGCAAGCTCAGCGGCCAACCGAGTCTTGAGCTCTTCAATTTTTGTGGCTCGGGTCAAGATCTCCTCCTTCACGCTTTAGAGTTGACATTCAATCGAAGACAGCTGGGCTCGAGCTGTATTGTTCTCCGAAGAGAGGCGGTACATGTTCTGCTTCCACCCCAAAGTCTCTGCCTCTTTCACCTCAACCTCCTCGTGAAGCTGATCAATCTTTTCGGCCTTCTGCTGAACCTGCATTATCTAAGTGTTAGTCGCCAATATCAAATTGATATGTCAAGCTCCTAAACATTTACGTTACCTACTTCAGTTTGCTCTTTATGAGCTCTTACAAATTCAGCTCGAAGGTCCCTAATCTCCTCTTCGTTTTGCACATAGAGGAGTTTGAGGGCGTCTCTCTCCTCCGTGAGCCTTTTGAGATCGGCCTTACACCGGTTCAGCTCAGCTCGAGATTTGGAAAATGCTTCCCGACGGAGCATCACAACTTGTGAAGAAAAGAAGGAAATCAGACAAAAGGAAATAAAAGCAAACGCAAACCTAATAACGGGGATTGAGATCTACCTAGTTCAGGAGTCGATGAGCCTCATCGAAAATTATTGATGCATCTAGGTCAGAAACACCATCGACCCCCGTAAAGCAGCCATGAAATATGCCATCCCCTTCGTGGGTCGTCCCCACATCGGGGGTCTCTATAGATTGAGTCTCCCAAAATTGCCCTTCAGAAAATGTGGGGCCGGGCAACGAATCATCAATATTAATTGCCCCAAGTAAGCCACTTGGGGCACTCTCTCCTTTTCAAGGGGCCTCGAGATCGGACCCTTCGGGCACAATCGCCGATTGTTCGTTACGGCGGACAGGCATACTCGCCGATTGTTCATCACGGTGAAAGACATCTTCAACCCCCGATGACTCGGGGACTTTGCTCAAACCATCTTCCGAGGTACGAGGTCTCCGAGGTCCGAGGATGAGCCTCCTCTACTATCACCGGCTCAACTGCTTTTGAAGCTTCGACGCTTCCCTTCTTTCGAGCCACCAGCTCACAGTTAGCATCTTCTTCATCCTCTTCTTCATCTCGTAGTTTATGGACTACATTTTCTGACAGGGTGGCGACATCTTGCTTCGGCTTGCGAGCCTTGTTCTTCTTAGGCTTTAGGGTACCGGAGGGCGAGACCCTTTTCCTCTTCTTATCCTTAACCGGTTTCGGGGCCTCCTCTTTCCCAGGCGGGGCCGGCCTTATTTCGGCAACATCCCCGAGACATGCATAAAAGGGAATCAAGGACAAATGGAAAGAAACGTTTCAGAAAAAAGCATCAAACTTTTGAGCGTATAAGGTAAGCTTACCATGATTCTTGGCCTCCCACCAGCCCCTCGCTAAATCGTGCCACGAGCGCTCAGCATATGTAGAAGTTGAAGTCAGCTTCCGAACCCAACTTTCGAGGTTCAGGATTGCACCGAGCACTCAGGGGACCGCTACATCATAAGAAAAGACTTGGGTAAAAATAGATGCAGGTAAAGGAAGATAAAAGAAACAAAGCAATCAACATAAGGTGTTGATGGATTTGTACTTACGCTTCATGTTCCATTCCTCGGGGAACGGCATCTTCTCGGCCGGGATTAAATCGGAGGTTTTTATTCGGACAAACCGACCCATCCAGCCCCGATCCGTGTCCTCTTCTGTACTCGAGAACAACACTTTTTTGGCTCGGCGATTGAGCCTTATTAAGCCGCCCCGATAGAGACATGGGCTATACAGTCTAATGAGATGGTCGAGGGTAAATGGCATCCCTTCAACCTTGCTCACGAAGATCGGAGCAAGATAACGATGCGCCAAAAGGAAGGGTGGATCTGGCCAAGAGTTATTCGGTACTGGCGACAGAAGTCGAGAATAACCGGATCAACGGGACCCAGCGTAAAGGGGTAAGTGTAAACACTTAAGAACCCTTCTACATAGGTGGTGATGTCCTCTTCAGGGTTAGGAACCACCACCTTTTTATTTTCCCAATGACAATCTTTTTTCACCCGCTCGAGATCGCCTTCAGTTATCGAGCATATATATCTCGACATAGGCTCACATCGGCCAGGGGCCGAAGAGGGTTTCTCGACTTTGAAGTCAGAGGAAAGATCGCACGACCACGGAACATAGTCCTCAATGCGTGGCGCCACCGGTGTTTTATCGTCGGTCGGCTGCGATGAAGAAGCTTTTTCCTTTTAGGGAACGGTTTTTAATATTTTCGCCATTGTTATATGAGTTCAAAGAAAGAAGAAGATGAAACTTGTTGTTTTAAGAAAGGATTGGCAAATGGGATTTGAAGAACCTGCGAAATTGAGAAGCTTGAAGGGAATAGAAGAGTTTTTGAAGATTAGGGGAAATTTTTAAAGTAAAATTTGAAAAAATTATAAAGAGGATCTATTTATAATATTGCTATGACGGTTGGAAAACACTAGTGGCCGACCATTAACTAGCACTAATTAATGGTCTTGGGAACTGTGCAGACGCAACGCTTCAGTCGTCTCTATCGCGGGGGTGACGTCGTACTCGGTCGATATGCAAAATCAAAGACTCAGTTCGTTTCTTCTCATTACACTCCAAGAAACGAGGGGACTATCTGTATACGGGTAAAATCGGGCTTGCCCGATTTTGCCATTATTTCAAGATCAGTGAACTGCATCGAGGGTCAGCCTCGTAATAGGCCAGTCCTGAGCACGAAGACAAGGTACCGAGTTCGGAGATCGAGGTCCCCGACGATCGAGACCAGAGTTGATCAACTTCGAGCGGAACGCAATAACGGAAAGGCAAAATATCTGTGACCGGTCGGGGGGCATGGCGGAAATCTCGGAATGGATCAAATTAAGGGCGGTTATTTGTATCAATCATGGGATTTACTTCCGCAATTAGAATTGTACCACAATTAGGATTCCTCTAGTATATAAAGAGGGATCCCCATTATTTGTAAACACCTTACATTCATACAGATCAAAGCAATATAATATTTCTCTATTGTTCATCAGCTTATTATTCTTTAACTGTTCTATTCATACAGATCAAGGCAATATAATATTTCTCTATTGTTCATCAGCTTATTATTTCTTTAATTATTCTTATTTTGCAACCCTCGAGGGTCCAACTGTTCGAGGGCATTGTCCAAGCACTGGTTTGTTTTACATTCTTGTCAATTCCATCACTTATCTCTTAAATTAATCTATTGGTATTAGGTGAAATCATGTATCCTTAAAACCACATTACAAGTTTAATTGTTACTCGATTTTTAGGGTAAACACCTTTGACACTTAAAATGTACTCTCAATCTCAGTAAGAAGACTTTTGCAGAATTAGCCGGGCATTTGGTTCAAATCATTAGCTCGGAAAGTAATCAATTCCACTCCTGCTTACGCGATTTTGAAAAAACAGAACTCCATTGAAATTACTTGGCGAACCTTTTCCTGGAGGAGAATAGGTAAACAACATCTACCGATTACATGTTAAGATTAACCAAACAAAGCCTATCCGCTGGCACGACATGCATTACGATTTGTCATAATGATCAAAATCGTATAAAGGGGAAGAGTAATAGAGACGAGGAAGAACCAAGAAATTCATTTATAACCAGTAAATCAGATGCTACTAATCCATATTATCCGATTCTCAATAACAAAGCTCGTTCTGAAATAAATAATATATCAAGCCTTGAAAAAAATGCAGTTACATCCAATGGCGTGAAAGCATGCAAATACTTCTAGTGGCCATTAAGATTGCACAAGGTTTTAAAACGATCTCATGCAGAGGCAGTAGCTGGGAGTAGGCCGTTATGCCTAAGCAGCGGTTCTGGAGAAGGTTCCCGACCTCTAAATTGCACGAAAACCTGAATATGCATCCAAAAATCGTTAAGAGTCGTGGCAAATTATTAGCAGTGTGTAAATCAGATAAGAAAAGAATGAGCAAACATAAGAAGACATTGACATGTTTAACCCCTACCTCCAATGGAGCCTTTCCACCTCCAAGAGCAAGAACGGTCTCCCTGAATCTGTGGCCTGTTTCTTTCACAGCCTACTCAAAGTCAAAGCCACTAATTAGTTGAATTGTGATATTCAATAAAATGACAGCTATAAGACTAAAGAATACTGAATCAAAGTAAACTTTCTCAAACTTTACCTTCTCATTCTCTAGCCCAGCATCCTCGAATGCAGAGAAAGCGTCTGCAGACAAAACCTCTGCCCACTACAAAAATTGCAAAACAATTTTGCACTTAGATGTGGTTAAAGGCAAGTCTTAAATCGCAATCTAACACATTTCCCGAAAAATCATTTTTCATAGAAAAGAGAGATTTGAAAAGACATAACTCCCTCTTTTAATCCAACAATATTTATACATAAGACTCACAGTAACTACAAGTAACTGGAAAAATATAGGAGCTAAGAACCACTAAAAGATAGGAGAAGCACCTTGTAACTGTAGTATCCAGCAGCATATCCACCCGCAAAAACGTGACTGAAACTGCAAAGGAACTTATCCTCTGGGAGTGGAGGAAGCACTTGGGTTCTCTTAGAGACCCGTCGGTCAACACAATAGATTGATTCTGAGCCACCCGGAACATATTTTGCATGTAACTCAAGATCAACAGTTGCAAATCTCAACTACAAGAACAGTTTTATGGCCACCGGTAAGCATTTCCACAGCACCACAAGTCATGGCATTAACGTCATTAATGATTAGAAAATAGAAGAAAATATCCGTGGAACAAATTACTCCCTTGGACAATCTAGATGTCTAGAAATAAATCACATAACGCAAAGGAAACGATCCAACAGAGACCATTAGGGCAAACACAGCCACTGTTGTATGAATTAGTATGACCGAAAAAATCCGTTTAGTGGCTATTACTCTTTTCAGAATATTTTTGGAGAACCTACTATTGGCACAACTTGATTGTTGAACTAGACCTGAAGACAAACCATGAATAACCATACAACCCACAAAATGTCAAGTTAGAATATGTTAAACGAGTTGTTTCCAATTCCTGAAGATCTGATTTAGAAAGTTGGAGTTCAGGTCCTGTTTCTCTCTCCATCCAACTTCCAAGTACACAGAGAAAGGCCAACAACATGTATCTTAGCTTTGGTACACTGGAAAAACCTTGGAAATGAACCAGCAGAACAGTATATGTCAAATGCACTTTCTGGAGAGATTAATGTAACCCACGAGGAGTTTTAGGGGAAAAAAATAATACGATTCCTACCTCAAAACATGAAGAATTTGGAATATGGTTTGTTGGTTAATACTAAAGGGTGGAAAGAAAGATGTATCAAGAGATTATTATTTGAAAAAGTAACAGCGAACCCAGAAAAAGAGAAAAGTGGGCAGCGCTCACCTGCCGAAGGCTTAAGGTACCAGCACGAAAAGTCCTAGCAGTAAGAAGCTTCTTGTATATGTCTTCTGGGAGAGACTCTCCAGTTTCATGATGCTTAGCAATGCCCATCAGAGTATCCCTGCAACAGCCATCAAGAAAATGAGTAATCAACAGATGACTGATCCAAAGGAAAGAAACACGGATATCTTCAACTATATCGCCACTCTAGCAGACTCATATCCTTTTGAGGTGCTGTATATTACAGCATGATGCAACATCTGAGGCTGAAACTAAAATTCTACAAACTCAGAGAAAGATAGCATTCAAAGCCAGGATAGGCATAATTAAGTTAGTTCCATGAAAATTACATGTTGATGATAAGTTACAGGTTATCTATGGGCAGGAGTGAGAAGAAGAAATTATTTCATGATTAAAGAGTAAAATTTCGGTCACATATGGTTTTAGAAACGGGCAAGGACAAGCAACTTATATAGAATGATTAACTAATACAATTTGCATAAAAATACAATGTCTTGAGCGAGTACACTATGGAGCATCAGTTGTCAGTACTAACAAGTTAACATAAAGTGAGACATGCGAAAGCACTAATCAGATCCACGTAACAATTATACGAAGCGTCTGGTAGAATTATCAACAAGTCATACTCCTAAAGTGAAAAAAGGATTGACAAATAAGTTGTTTATCAAAAAGAAAGAAAGAAGAGAGGACAACAAATAGAAAACGTCTTCTGTCCGGAGACAGACAGAACCCGCTGAAGGAAAAATCAATATAACAAGCTGTTCCGAATCTCTGCCTGCTCCCAACTTCATTTATTGAAAGATCTCAAGTACAACAAAATGAAAAAACTGGTATTAAAGGTGCCAACTAAAATATACTTTGTATAAAAATGTCTCTTTTTACAACAGAGCAATTTGTTGATTTAAAGCTTGAAAGACAGGGGTCCTTTGGAAACAGCTTCAGAGAAATGTTTTGTCCTCCGCTTTGGTTTTGAAAACCAAAGTGGCGAACTAACTTGGTAATGCAACCAAAACCAAATGTTTAAAGTATCATTGCTAAGACATCATTATACCTGTGATAGCACCAATTTTCCATGAATTGTGATGGTAATTCCACAGCATCCCATTCTACGCCCCTTATACCAGCAACCAAACCCTCATCCTGCTTAGTGAGCATATGCTGAAGGGCGTGTCCAAATTCATGGAAGACAGTCTCAACCTACAAAAGCAGGCATGTAATCAACACCAAAACCACACCTAATGATAACTTAGATGCTGAAAAAAGTGTTTGATCTTATACTACCATAAATTTTCGTGAACCTATAAATATAACCCTGATTTGAAGCATCATAAAATATCTCATAAACAAGCTAACGAAGAAGTCAAGAGCGCAAAAGATTTTATTGTTAGTCGAGAACTTGAACAAGAGGAGGATCACTCATGTCAGCAAGTGCTATATGTGGAGATGTTTGGAAGAATATGTGGGTCAACTCTTACTACATTGTTAGGCAGCTACGCGCTTGCGAGGGAGATTCTGAATTGGTTCAGAATACAGTGTGTCATGCCAAGCACAGAGAAAGAAGCACCGTAATCTGAGCTTTGAGAAGAAGAAAGAGAAGACCGAGACATGGGATGTTGCCCTACTAATTCTTATGCGGATAATATGGAAAGAGAGAAATAGGAGAATGTTTGAAGAGTTGAGAAGTATTTTTTGTGTGTGAAGGGTAGCCTCGCGCTTCCAATTTCTTTTTGGTGTACCCATGAGGTTCCTGTTTGTATAGATGATTGGATGACTAGTTAGAGAACCATAATTTAGCCTAGGCCTCTTTATCCATTTGTATACTACTTGTACATGGGGGATTTCCCCAGCATTAATAAAATCGTTTACATTAAAAAAAGAAATTTCCAAAACTAAAAAGTAGTTAAAACATCTTCTCATCATCATAGAGTAGAAGAAATAACAATCTATTTTCCACTTAATGTTTCCTGTCGCCACTAGCTTTTCCAAACTAAGGGGATATTGTTCCTTACTGCTCACAGAAACATCCAGACCTACATTATACATTGGCATATCCTTCTGAAATCATTTCCTTCTACTCTTCAGACAATAACTCTTTCTTCTTTCAATATGAGAGTCCTCTTCTTCACTCCCGCATTTGCTTAAAGCCCGATTTTGTTTATTTGTACTTGTTGATTGGAAAAATCAACACCAAAAGTCCTCCCTCTCCTCCCCTACTCATGTCCCTCCTTCCAAGACCACCACAAACCACCCAAAAGAAAATTATTAGAAACACCCACTATGATGCAAAGCCTAATTAGCCAAGGCTGATGCAATATAATGCAGCACCATACCTTACTGAGTTATTAGTCCAACCATTTCGGAACACCATGACTTGAAGGTACTTAGAGTCAAAATACATGCTTACCTCGCGGAATGTCATTAGGCTGGGTTTATCCCCAACTGGTGGCATTTGATTACAAACCATGTGGGCAACAGGCAATCTAGTAGAGGCACCATCTAGTGATAATACACGGCTTCGGCTAACAACTTCATCCATCCATGCACCTCCACGTTTCTCAGACGGACGAGAGTATGGATCAAAATAAAAGTAGGCAATGGGACTTCCAGAGGAATCATTCACGCGGTAAAACCGCACATCGTTGTTCCAAACCTAGAAATCACATACACATTCATGAACAACATTATTTGCCACTCCATACAGGAGAAGGAAGAGAGGTAAAAGAAAAGGCAAGTGAACAAAATCTTACCGGAGCTAATCCATCAGCAGGCTCAACATTGATACCAAACAGCATATTTACAAGGCTGAAAAGACCATCCATAACCCTAGGCAATGAAAAGTATGGGCGTAGTTCTTCCTGTAAATAAGCAGCCTATGAACTTAGAGCTGTACAACAAGTATCAAGAGGAAGTTCTATAATGTCTAGATTATAGAATGTACAAGGCACCGGTCCACTAACAAATAAGGGACAAATTATAAGACTTTACTTACTTACTGACCAAACAAGAAAAAAATAAGGAACTTACATTAATATTACCAAAGGAAGTACAAAAAAAATTGCAGCTAAAAACAACAATAATACAAGTGTATAGTAACTACAGAATGAGGCTAAAATGTATATTCCACTTAGCAAGATATTTATGGTCTCCAACTCTTAACTAAGGGTATAATTGATATCATGTTCAACTAAGTTTGTCTGGTTTATTTTTTTTTTTGGGATAAGGATTTTGAACCGAGTTTGTTATAAAGTTTTTGTTTAAGAAAGGACGATCAGGACGCATAAAGCTTCTAAAATACTCGTCAGACTATCAGAAAATAAAAGGACATCATAAGAAAGGCAATTCAAGAAATGTATAAAAAAAAAAATCACATCCGTCCATGCGCATAGTAAGCTGTGCTAAAGGGTATAGCTTCCAATCAACACAGAAATTAAAAAAAAAAAAAAGGGGGGGGGGGGGGGAGAGACAATCCACCTCGTTTAGCTCATACTTAGATTCACAAAGCCTCTCACTCCAGAAAGTAATATCCCAATGGTTCAAATCATCAGCTTCTGGAGCACCTTGACTTTTACAAAACTCTTTCAGGTCTTCCAAATCTACAAAGATCAGGGGAAAAGCTTGTGAACTCAAAAAACTGCCAGCTAAGAGAGGTCAACCAGTTAATTTGATTGCATAAAAGAAAGAAGAGAAAGAAGAAAAGTGATTCATATCAAAAGCACAAAAAACAAGGTGGTTAGGTGGTATCATCTTGTTTTCAAGACAGGTAAAACAAGAAAAGAAGAAGTAACCTGTTTATAAAGATCTATCACCTATCAACACTTGTCTATTTTACCTCATGTCTACCAACTGAAGACTAAAAAGGAAAGCTCAGAACTGATAAAGCCAAATATTAAAGAACAAAAAGATTAAAACTGATAACAAAGGCCGAGTATACTTTACATCTCAAATACCATTGAGATGATTTTGCAGGCCCTACCTTTGACTGCAGGATCCCAAGAAGCACTGCGAAGCTTTTCTAAAAGCTCTTCAGCTTTATCAACAGTGGCCATTTTCATTGCCATGCTTACCTATATACATAAACAATTTTAATCTTCAAAAAGGAAAGAAATTTAAAAAACATAGATGGCCTTTTTTGGGGGACAAAAAACATAGATGGTATTGTGAGTTCGAAAGTAAAAATGTATACCTCGGCATAGTTATTGTATCCAAGGAGCTTAGCCTTTTCCAACCTAAGCTTAAGAATTTGGTCAATTATCCCAGTGTTATCAAGGTCTCCATCAGAAGCACGGTTTATATACGCACGGTAAACCTCCTCTCTTAGAGTTCTATTCTTTGCGTGCTGCATGACAGCCATATAACTTGGTGCATCCAATGTGATTATCCATGGCCCATCTTCTGCAGTAGCTTTTTCGTGCCCCTGTTATCGGTTATGGGCAGTAGAAAACGCATAAGAGAAAAGGTAACTAATGATAATTCAATTGTCAAATATACACGAAGAGAGCTTCTGTCTTACCGTAGACACTGCTGTCTGTGCAGCCAAACCAAGAGATGTGGCAGGCAATCCCTCAATATCTTTCTTATCAGTTATTAATTTTTCGAACTTCTTGGTGGCATCCAAAACATTCTCCCCAAATTTCTGAGATAGCTTTGCTAATTCCTGCAAAAGGAAGATAAGGTCAAAAACAAGATAGTGAATTGAAAATTCCGTCTTAGCTGCACAACAACGGTCTGACTGTTTTGCACATTGCTCTCCCCTCCCCTGGCAGGCGAGGTACCAACCCAACCACCCAAAAAAGAAGAAGCCAGAGAAAATGAAAAAACAGCCAGAACATAATCAGAGGGCTGTATAAGTAACTTCGAACATATATCTAAAAGCCATGACCTGTAGAAAGATTAGTCCAATTCCAGTCCATTAAATTTTTCCACTTGTTAACAGTACATTTTAGAAGAGACATTTCCGGGGTATAGAACAATGAGAAAGCTAGGCTCAATAAGACACGATAGATACCTGTTCAATCTTGTTAAATTGCTCTCTTTTATCATCCTCAAGGGCGATACCACTTAGTACAGCCTCCTTTATTTGCGCTGCACGAGCAGGAAGAAGAGTGTGAGACGACGATCTAAAACATTAGTTTGCGGTTGACAAAAATACACTCATGGAAATGACCTCAAAAGAAGGTAAGAGGTTAGGTGATACTCTTAAACAGTAAAAATATGGTTTCCCTTTTTTGGGGATGGGAGTTGGGAATCTTCTTTTTCTTTTTCTTGTGCGCG
This sequence comes from Nicotiana sylvestris, assembly GCF_000393655.2. NCBI lineage: Eukaryota > Viridiplantae > Streptophyta > Magnoliopsida > Solanales > Solanaceae > Nicotiana > Nicotiana sylvestris. Next base: position 96,994,866 of record NC_091058.1, read on the forward strand.
GGGAACAGTTCATGTTTAATGGAATCCTGTGACCAATAGGAACAACTACAGCAAATTCTAACACATATAAACCACAATTAACAGAAACTTCACCCATGGTGACACTCTTCTTCGTCATGGACGTTCGAAGAAATTATTGTACATACAAGATAATAATGTACAGTTCTCAACTTCACCAGATGAACAATAACCTTGGCAGGTTCAGCACAACTACCAAAAAATTGGCAGACAGATCTCGTGATACATTACAAGAAGATCAAAACTAAAATTTAGAGTCATAGACAGACAGCTAATGGAAGTAAATTGATTTTCATGCTAAAAGACACCTCCTCCCGAATTTCAACAAATGAAAGGAAAGATTTTCATGAACTTACAGTCAACTATTCGTTTACGAGCATCACTCAAAGACTCCCAATCAGGAGACTCCCGTATGGCTTTGAATGCATTATAGATTGGCTTGCTCTGACCCAATTTAAGCGAAAAAGCAACTTTTTCCGGCTACACGAAAAGAAAATAATATTAACGCTGCACAGGAGGAAAGTAGTAGTATACGTAAGCAATAAGTAAAAAGGAACATGTGTATCCTGAAGTGAGACAAATTTCTAGCGTCAAACTTTGTACATAAAAAGATTTATAGTTGGTTAAATCATGGAGAAAGTGTGGTGTCCTACTGAAGATATCATCATCTATTCAGCAAACAATTCTGGTTAGTATTCCTTGCAGTCTAAATTAAGGCATTAAAACTCTTCTCTGCTTTTTTTTTTATGGAGCCAGAGGTGCAAGGCAAAAGCTATAATACAAATTAGTAAAATTTAACAGCTTGTTTTGATGGTTGTTACCTATTGTATTTTGGTATTGTTGCTATGTTTGTTTTGATTGTTTATGTAACGATGAAAAGTGCCATATGTATCATTATATGTAATGACCGATTTGGTGGTCGCGTCTTACCTTTTTCTCACCTTGCCCTTACTTATTAAGTATTAAACAATCATATTTTACCTGTACCCTACCTTTTTATATAATAATTTTATCACGTATCCTATTTTTTCTTTGTAATATTGTAGCTTATTCTTCAGATTGCTAAGTACGTGGCATCATGAAACGACGAGAAGCGTATAAACCAAAACAATATAATACAATATAATAGTACAATGAAATACAATACATTATGAAACATATATAACAACCATCCAAACAAGCTGTAAATCTACAGAGAGACAAGACTAAAGCTATAAATTTAATTAACATGTAAAAGGAAAAAGACCATCTTGAGCTGATTGAATGAAAAAGACACTATCTTTACACTCTATAGACACAAAAAGAAATTAAAGATCATAGTCCAAAAGAAGTAGGCCCTTAAATAACGAACCTGAACTTCTTCAATAGCGGAACGAAGATCAGGATTATCTTTAACAGACTTAAGATGATTCACGGCACCCCAAACAACCGTCAATCTATCAACTATCTTCTCCAACGGCTCCACCAGCTTCGGCCAGGTGGGCTCCACCGTCTTCTCCAAAGCTTCTAAATCCTCATCCTACACGCAATTCACAAAAACAAAAAAAGAACACAAATTTAATGCGCCATATTACTAATTCCCACGCACTTTCTCTAAGAGCCAAAAGAGAAACAAAAGAAAAGAAGAAACATACGACTTGTTTGAGCAAAGCACGAATTCCAGGACGAACGTGCTTGGCCTCGATTGAATCGAAGGGTGGGAAATAGAAGTCCTTCAACAGAGGATTGTCATCGGAAGTAGTAGTCGACATTTTAGTAGGATGATCGGAAATTGATCCCGGCGCCGGACAAAACGATCTGACGGCGATGGTTTTGCGACGGTGATGAGGAGAAGGGGGTGTTGACTTGGGGAGAGTGTGAAGACAGAGTGCGAAAGAGGAGGACCAAAGGGGACAGGAACGGCACTGAAGTAAATTTTTTGTTGTTGGACGGGAGAAAGCAGGGGTTTTTAAGCAAAAGTGAGCTGAAAGAGATAGAGAAAAGCGAGTCGCCATTAGCATGAGAAGGGTTATAATAAGCGACGGAGCAGGAGTAAAGCCGTACTGGGCTCGGTTTCGTGCTGACCCTATCCTACTATACTTCATCTCTTTTTTTTTTGTCCGAGTTTGAATAAAGTGTAAAAGTCTAGTACTTCTCTAGACCCATGATATGTTGACGTGATGGATTAATATGTACAGATATCTAGCCTACTAGGGGTCGTTTGGTTGGTCAATCATAAAAAAGTTCTTTGTGTTATAAATAGTATTTTATTTATGGTGAATGTCTATATTTAAGAGAGATTTTAAGGATTTTACTTGGTTAATCATACAAAAGGTTCTTTGTGTTATAAATAGTATTTTATTTATGGTGAATGTCTATATTTTAGAGAGATTTTAGGGATTTTACTTGGTAGTTAAGTCACTCTTTTCCTATAAATAGAGGGATCATATTCAATTGTAATTGATCCCAAATCAATAAGAATCTTCTCTCTCTACTTTTCTCTGCAATAACCAATTGAGTAGAAGCTTTGGGATTGAGCGTAATGATTGTCAATTGTTCCATGAACTTCCTTCATAATTAAATTCTGGATTTAAAGTATTTTACTTTATTTTTCTCTTTTAAATTCTTGACATTCTATAATTTGATTTTAAATACAAGCAAAGAAAATAAATTTTGATTATAACTCTAATGGAGTTAGTAAGAAATTATAACCACCCGAATGTTAGATCTGATTTTAATGATGCAAATAATATATCTGTGCAGGAACTCAAGGAAGCATCCAAGATTGAAGGAATCAAGAGAAAGAAATCAATTAACCATCCGGAGATTTAGAATCAATCAGAGATTGATTTAAATGGAAAAGAAGCAATCGAAGATCTTGCTAGATAAACAATCAAGCTGCTACTATCAGAAAGACCAATAATCAAGGAGTAAAACTCGCGTTATCAAAGCCTGTAGAAGGAAAGCTATTAATGAAGAAGAGCAACGACAAGCTGCTAATTTCGGAAGGACCAACAATCAAGGAGTAAAACTCGCTCATCAAGATCTGTAAAAGGAAAGCTATCAATGCCCTCGCATCAAGGAAGAGCAACGACAAATAACATTATTCTTGGAAAGAATCAATCTCTTTCCAAGGATCAAATCTCTTGGGTTGTCAAATCTCTTTAGCAAACGGCCTCCTAAAAGTATTTATACACATTGTTAAGGCTTAGACAAACATACTTTGATCGAACCAAATACCCTCTCTTTGTTCTACTACAAAAAAACATTTTAGCCCTCTAAGACCTGCTGTGTAACAAGTTAGAGAAGAAAGAGAGAACAACACTGGTGATGCATTGTATCAAAAGAGACGAGTGTTATAGGAACTGAGTTATCACGTCATTTCCATTGTACTCGAAGAAACACATTTACTAAAGAGAACTCCCTTGCAACCCAATGGGACTGGACTAGGATTCACATTGAATCCGAACTAGTATAAAAATTCTGGTGTCTTTAATTCCCGCATTTACTTTCAGCATCTTATATTCTGTTATTACAACTGTTAGTTTATTGCATCTAGTCGACTAATTGAAAAACCAATCAACTAATAGAGATTAAGTTTAAAGATATACAATTCACTCCCCCCCCCCTTGTACTTTCAATTGGTATCAGAGCAAGGCTCACATTTTTCTTTTGCTTAATAGCTTGTGAGAAAAGATCATGGCAAATCAAGTTATCATAGGAGCTCTCTTCCAGGAAGTAACTTCACAAGTTAGACCACCATACTTCAATGGACAACATTTTTCTCACTGGAAAGTGTGTATGGAGATCTATGCCAAGGCATACAATGTTAAAGTTTGGAGAGTCATCAAAAAGGAGAACTATCCCTACCAGCTTCTACTCCACCACTTGCTGATCCTGAAGATATAGACTTATATACAAAAGAGCAAATGGAAGTGGTACAAGTTAACAATAAAGCGAGAAACCTGCTTTATAATGCCATAAGTGGCGAAGAGTATGAGATAATCTCTAGCTGTGACACAACCAAAGAAATGTGGGACAAGCTTGAGGTTACATACGAAGGAACCAGCAAAGTAAAAGAAACACATATCAACGTGTTGGTTCATGATTACGAACTCTTTTTAATGAAAGAATGAGAGTCTATTGAAGAGATGTTTGCCAGATTCAGCAAAATAATTAGCGATCTAAAAGCATTTGGCAAACCATTTAGGAGTGGTGATCAAGTCAGAAAAATTCTCAGAAGCCTACCAACCACTTGGCAGACCAAAGTAGTCACACTTGAATCTCAGGATCTAAATAAGTTATCCTATGATGAACTACGAGGAGAACTCATAGCCTTTGAAAAGATACATCTCAAGAAGACTAGTCAAGAAGAAAAAAGGAAAACAGTCGCATTCAAGGCCTCAACTAAAATATCTGAAAATGAAATCGATGATGATACTGAAGCTCTACATGAAAAGATTGTTATGCTATCAAGAAACATGGACGGCTTAATGAGAAGATTCAAAAATACGAAGAAAGGAAGAATTCCACCGAGGCGACCCAGGCAATACAACGAACAAGATAAGAATGATGGAAAATGCTATGAATATGGAAGATTTGGACACATTCAAGCTGAGTGCCCAGATCTAAAAAGAAAAATTTCCAGGGGCTTTAAAAAGAACAAATCTTTTGGAAGTTGGAGCGATGAAGACAATTCAAAACACGAAGAGATAGCAAATCTTTGCTTCATGATGATTCTGGAAAACGAGATGAACAAATCCTCATGATGCTGGACAGATGAGGACACCTCAGATGATGAATGCAAAGATGACAATGAGAACAGTTTCATGGAACGAGGTGAAACAAGTGAGGTAAGATCCTATAACTGTGAAAGATGCAATGAATTGCAGGATATTTTGATTTAACTTTGAAAGAGTCTCAAAAAAATGATGAATGAACTTAAAAGACTAAATAAAGAAGTCAAAGACTGGAAACTCAAACATGAAGTATGTGAAATTGAAAAAGAAGTACTTCAAGAAGAGTTTGAGGAATTGCAAATGCAACTCAATGGCATGCGCAAATCCACCAGTCACAGTTCTGTCAGGTCAAACCAGGCGACTTACAAGTCAACTGGAAAAGGACCAGCCAGAACAGAGTCCACTAGTACTAACACTAATGAAAGACCTAAAGGTGGGTCAGGAGTTACGTGTCACTACTATAACAAAAGTGGACATAAATATTTTTTTGTCGCTTTCGTAAAGCAAATGTTTCAGGATGGGTTTGGAAACCAAAAACTAATTCTGAATCTAGCAATACTAACCCTCCAGGACCTAAGCAAGCTTGGGTACCTAAAAGAAAGTAATCACTATGTTTTGTAGGAACACCACAGAATAAGCCGCAAAGGAAAATGGTACTTAGACAGTGCGTGTTCCAGTCACATGATAGGTGATAAAAACCTGTTCAAAGAAGTTACAAAAATTGATGGAGGAAGTGTTAAGTTTGGGGATGACTCAAAGGGAAAGATAATTGGTACTGGAACAATTCCCTTCTATAACAATTGTGACATAGTTTATCTCGTCGATAGACTCAACTACAATCTCCTAAGCATAAGTCAATTATGCGACTCAGGATATGAGGTAAATTTTAAGAAAACAGGCGGTGCTATTGAAGACGAGACAGGTAAAACAGTCATCCCAGGAAAAAGGTATGGAAATGTTTATATCCTTGATGGTTTTGAAAAGATAGATGGTCATATTTGCTTAACATCTATGTCTGATAATCCATGGTTATGGCATAGGAAACTTGGTCATGCAAGCATGCATTTGATAGAAAAATTGTCCAAACATGAGTTAGTTATTGGTCTACCCAAACTGAATTTTTCTAGAACTCATATCTGTAATGCATGTCAAATAGGTAAGCAAACTAGAAACTCTTTCAAAAATAAAGATATTGTATCTACTTCTAAACCTTTGTAATTGCTTCATATGGACTTATTTGGGACTACTAGAACTGCTAGTATAGGAGGAAAATGATATGCTTTTGTTATTGTTGATGATTATTCACGTTTCACTTGGGTAATTTTCTTATCTTATAAAGATGAAGCATTAAGAAATTTCGAGATTTTCTGCAAAAAGGTTAAAAGAGAAAAGGGATATCTGATTTCAACAATTCAGAGTGATCATGTAGGAGAATTTGAAAGTAGAGCATTTGAAGACTTCTGTAATGATCAGGGATACACTCATAATTTCTCTGACCAGGATCACCACAACAAAATGGGGTTGTTGAGTGGAAAAACAGAACCCTCCAAGACATGGCAAGAACCATGTTACTAGATCATTCACTGCAAATCACTTTTGGGCAGAAGGTGTAAGTACAACATGTCGCATTCTCAAGCGATGTATCATAAGGCCCATTCTAAAGAAGACTCCTTATGAACTATGGAAAGGTAAACGTCCCAATATCAGTTACTTTCATCCCTTCGGAAGTAAGTGTTTTATTCACAATAACGGTAAGGAGAACCTTAGAAAATTCAATCCAAGAAGTGATGAAGGTATTTTTCTGGGCTACTCATTAAATAATAGATCTTTTAGAGTCTATAATAAACTCACATTATGTGTGGATGAATCTGTACATGTTATATTCGACGAAAATAACCCCTTGGTCGAGAAAGAAATTACTGTAGGTGATGAAGATCAAGTCAAGAAACGCAGGAGACAAGCAAATCTCAAGAGTCAGCTGATAAATCTGCTACGATAGAGTCAACTAATGAAATCAGCAATAGTGTACCAGATCATCCGATCGAGTCAACTACTAATGTAGTGCGCCCAAATGAATGGAGAAGCGAACCTGAATATCCTCAAAAATTCATCATAGGGGATCCAAATGAAGGAATAAAAACCCGGGGAGCTCTCAAAAAGAAAGCAAATTTAGCATTAATCTCTCAAGTTGAACCAAAAAAGATAGAGGAAGCTCTAAAAGATTCAAGTTGGGTACAAGCAATGCATGAAGAGTTAGATCAGTTTGGTAAAAATTAAGTTTGAAAATTGATACCCAAACTTGAAAATGTTTCTGTAATCGAAACAAAGTGGGTCTTCAGAAATAAATTGAACGAAGATGGAAAGGTCGTAAGGAATAAAGCCAGATTAGTTGCTCAGGGATATTCACAACAAGAATGAGTCGACTATGATGAAACTTTCGCTCCAGTAGCTCGCTTGGAGTCTATACGAATCCTTCTGGCATATGCATCATTTAAGGGAGTTAGGTTGTTTCAAATGGACGTCAAAAGTGACTTTTTGAACGGATTTATTGAGGAAGAAGTATACGTGAAACAACCGCCTGGGTTTGTAGATTCAAAGTTTCCCTATCATGTATATAAGCTCACCAAGGCATTATATGGACTAAAGCAAGCTCCATGTGCATGGTATGATAGACTTAGTTCTTTTCTTATTGATTATGGCTTCACAAGAGGTAAAGTAGACACTACCCTGTTTATTAAAAGATCATTACAAGGTAATCTCATTATTAAGATTTATGTTGATGATATTATATTTGGTAGTGCTAACCCTCTTATGTGCAAGGAATTTTCAATTCTTATGCAAAGTGAATTCGAAATGAGCATGATGGGAGAGCTAACATTCTTCGTTGGACTTCATATTCAACAATATGAAGAATGAACCTTTATATGTCAGACCAAATACACAAAGGAACTTATTCAAAAATTTGTCATGAGCAATGCAAAATCCATTGGCACACCAATGAGTCATTCAACGAATCTAGACAAAGATGAACAGGGAATCCCTTGTTACGACCCGGATTTTCCACCCTCGAGAGTCGTGATGGCGCCTAATAGTGAAAGCTAGGCAAGCCAACTATTCCGTTTTAATTACCCTTTTCAAGTCTTTAAGTCTTTATAATTCCAAAAAAACATATCAAAACAGCGGAAATGATAATACCAATAACAAAGCGAAAGATGAATCTAATAATTTAACTTAATACAAACTGCGGAAGTCTAAATACAACTCTACCCAGAATTTAGTGTCACAATTTCACAGACTGTCTAAGATTACTACAAATAAAGTCTAAATAGAAATACACGAATCTGCCTCTGAATAAGTAAAAACAAAAAAGAAATGATAGAAGGAGACGTCAAGGCCTGCGGACGCCTACAGGACTACCTCGGGTCACCTGTTGGACTGAAGGCAGCAACCTCACTGCGGTCCAAATGCTTCGGTACCAGTATCTACACATAGTGCAGAGTGTAGTATCAGCACAACCGACCTCATGTGTTGGTAAGTGCCTAGCCTAACCTCAGAGAAGTATTGACGAGGCTAGGACCAGACTACCAAATAACCTGTGTAGTTAAATCATATACAGCGAAAAATAAAAACATATTTTCACAGTAAAGATGGGAGGGGGGAACATGCTGCGGGGAGTACCAGAAAACAACAAAATATCAAAATAGGAATGTAAAGAAACCAAAAAAAATTTAAATGCCAACAAGAACAAGGAAAACAAACACAATATTCACATTTATTTTTTCCTCGTTGTAGGCGTGCAACCCGATCCCATTTCATATATCTCGTTGCAAGCGTGCAACCCAATCCCATTTCATATATCTCGTTGCAAGCATGCAACCCAATCCCATTTCATATATCTTGTTGCAGGCGTGCAACCCGATCTCATTTCATATATCTTGTTACAGGCGTGCAACCCGATCCCATTTCATATATCTTGTTGCAGGCGTGCAACCCGCTCCCATTTCAAATGTCACCGTGGCGGCGTGCCACCCGATCCCATTCACAAGTCAACATCAATCACAAAGAATCCCGACAAGGGCATAAGAGTACAATAACAATATCCCGGCAAGGGAGACAATATAGTAAACAATAACATCCCGGCAAGGGAGACAATGTCATAACACTGACATCCTAGCAAGGGAGACAATATCATAAATCATAATATCCCGGCAAGGGAACAAGAATACAACAACAACATCCCGGCAAGGGAACCAACAATGATAATCAACATATTAAGCATGAATAAATTACAACAGAGTCACAACAATTACTATACGAGACTCACGGGCATGCTTGACACTGACGTATAGATACACATCACCATGCCTATACGTCGTACTCCACAATTAACACATAGAAAATAAGACACAACTCCTAATCCCTCAAGCTAAGGTTAGACCGAACACTTACCTTGATGCCACGAACACAATTCAAGCCTCAAACACTGCTTTTCCTTTAGAATTTGCCTCCAAATTACTTGTATCTAGCCCAAATTAATTTAACATCATCAATAAATGCTAAAGAATTCATACCCAATGCTTATTTATAGGTTTTCTATCATTTTCCCTAAAAAGTCAAAAATCGAGCTCGGGCCCGCTTGGTCAAAACTTGAGGTTCGGACCAAAACCCGATCACCCATTCATCCACGAGCCCAAATATGCAATTAGTTTCGAAAACCGAGCCAAAAACGAGGTCTAAATTTCAATTATTCAAAAAGCCCTAACTCTACCCAAATTCCTAATTTCTACCATAAACCCCTAGATTTTTTGATGAAAATTGATGAAATGCAATGGGAAATCGACAGGAAAAGGTTTAGAATCATATACCAATACTTTGGGGAAGAACTTGTTCTTTGAAAATTGCCTCAATGCTCTCTAGCTTTGAAAATATGAAGTTATGGACTCAATCCCAATTTTGCTACTGTTTTTAATTCACTGGACAGGCCTTCTTCGCATTCGCGAAGGGTCAGGCCCAGTTGCCTTCGCGTTCGCGTTTAGTGGCTCGTGTTTGTGGAGCTTTAGCTCCTCAAGCCATCGCGTTCGCGGGCCAGTGGCTGCATTCGCGTAGAACAAAAATCCCTTTCCTGGCCAAAAGGCCTTTGAGTTCGCGATAGCAGGCCCGCGTTCGCGAAGGGTAGCACCCCAAGGCTTCGCGTTCGCGTCTTGTTTCTCGCATTCGCGTAGAAGGAATTGTCCTTCAGCCTAACTTACCCTTCGCATTCGTGAGAGTCCTTCCACGAACGCAAAGAACAAAACTCAAGAATACCAGAAATTGAAAACCTGCAACTTTTCTAAGTTTAAAAACCTTCCGAAACTCACCCGAGTCCCCGGGGCTCCAAACCAAACATTCATACTAACTCAAAAACACCATATGGACCTAGTGCGATCAAATCGCCAAATTAACATCTTTAACAACGAATTTAGCATCAAAATCAAAGAAAAATCTGAAGAACACTTAAGTTTCAAATTTCACAACCGAGGGTCCGATTCACGTCATTCAAGTCCGTTTCTTAACAAATTTTACAGGCTCAACTTAAATCATATATAAGACCTGTACCGGGCTCCGAAACTAAAATACGGGCCTGATACCATCAAATTCAATTACATTTGAATTTTGAAAAACTCTAAAATTTTCATTTAAACAATTTTCTTCAAAAATTCATTTCTCGGGCTTGGGACCTCGAAATTCGATTCCGGGCATATGCCCAAGTCCCATATTTTCCTACGGACCCTCCAGGACCGTCAAATCATGGGTCCGGATCCGTTTACCTAAAATATTGACCGAAGTCAACTTAAATTAAATTTTAGAGGCCAAATTAACATTTTCATCAAATTTCCACATAAAAGTGTTCCAGATATATGCCCGGACCGTGCACGCAAATTGAGGTGATGAAAAAGGAGGTTTTAAGGCCTCAGATCATATAATTTAGTTATAAAACAAGTGATAACCTTTTGGGTCATCACATTCTCCACCTCTAAAACAACCGTTCATCCTCAAACGGACATAAGAAGGAAGTACCTGAGCCGGAAAAAAGATGGGGATAACAGCTCCACATATCGGACTCGGACTCCCAAGTCGATGCCTTAGCAGGCTGACCTCTCCACTGAACACGAATAGAAGGGAAACTCTTCGATCTCAACTGATGAACCTGCCGGTCAAGAATAGCTACCAGCTCATCATCATAGGACAAGTCCTTGTCCAATTGGACAGTGTTGGAGTCTAACATGTGGGATGGATCGTCGTGATACTTCCGAAGCATGGACACATGAAACACTGGATGCATGGCTAATAAGCTCGGTGGCAATGCAAGTCTGTAAGCCACCTCTCCCACTCGATCAAGAATCTCAAACGGACCAATGAACCTAGGGATATGCTTGCCCCTCTTCCCAAATCTCATCACGCCCTTCATGGGTAACACCCGAAGCAATAATCGCTCGCCGACCATGACTGCCATATCATGAACCTTACGGTCGGCATAACTCTTTTTCCTGGACTAAGCTGTACGAAGCCTATTTTGACCTTGTCCAAGGCATCCTGCACTAGATCCGTACCCAACAACCGAGCCTCTTCCAGCTCAAACCATCCAACCGGTGACTGAAATCACCTACTATATAAAGCCTCATAAGGACCCATCTAGATGCTTGACTAGTAGCTGTTGTTGTAGGCAAACTCCGCTAAAGGAAAAAACTGATCCCACGAGCCTACAAAGTCAATGACACAAGCTCAGAGCATATCCTCCAAAATCTGAATAGTACGCTTGGACTGCCCGTCCATTTGAGGATGAAATGTTGTGCTCAACTGGACCCGTATGCCCAACTCACATGCACTACTCTCCAAAAATGCGAGGTAAACTGCGTACCTCGATCAGAAATGATAGACACGGGCACACCATGAAGACGAACAATCTCCTAGATATAGACCTCAGCTAACCTCTCAGAAGAATATGAGACTGCCACATGAATGAAATGGGCTGACTTGGTCAGCCTATCAATAATAACCCACACTGTGTCGAACTTCCTCTGAGTCCGTGGGAGCCCAACAACAAAGTCCATAGTGATACGCTCCCACTTCCACTCGGGAAGCTCAATCCTCTGAAACAAACCACCAGGTCTCTAATGCTCGTACTTTACTTGCTGACAGTTCAAACACCGAGCCACATACGCAACACTATCCTTCTTTATCCTCCTCCACCAATAATGCTGCCACAAATCCTGATACATCTTAGCGGCACCCGGATGAATAAAGTACCGGGAACTATGGGCCTCCTTTAAAATCAACTCTCGGAGTCCATTTACATTAGGCACACAAACTCGACCCTGCAACCTTAAAACCTCATCATATCCTAATGTAACCTACTTGGCACCACCGTGTTGTACCGTGTCTCTAAGGACACACAAATGAGGATCATCGTACTGCCGATCTCGGATATGCCCCAATAAAGAAAAATGAGCGACTGTGCAAGCTAATACACGGCTGGGCTCAGAAACATCCAACCATACGAATTGATTGGCCAAAGCCTGAACATCCAAAGCAATCGATCTCTCACCGACCGGAATATAAGCAAGACTGCCCATACTGGCTGACTTTCTACTCAAAGCATCGACCACCACATTGGCCTTTCCCGGATGATATAAGATGGTGATATCATAGTCTTTCAATAACTCCAACCACCTTCTCTACCTCAAATTTAGCTCCTTCTACTTGAACCAGTATTGCAAACTCTTGTGATCCATGAACACCTCACATGACACGCCATATAGATAATGCCTCCAAATCTTCAATGCATGAATAATGACTGCTACCTCCAAATCATGAACTAGATAATTCTTCTCATGAATCTTCAACTGACGCGAAGCATATGTAATAACCTTGCCATCCTGCATCAACACCGCACCAAGTCCAATAAGAGATGCATTACAATAAACTATATATGGCCCTAAACCTGTGGGAAAAACCAACACTGGCGCTGTAGCCAAAGCTGTCTTGAGCTTCTGAAAGCTCGCCTCACACTCGTCTAACCACCTGAACTGGGAACCATTCTAGGTCAACCTGGTCATCAGGACTGCAATAGATGAAAATCCCTCCACAAACTAACGATAATAGCCTGCCAAGCCCAAGAAACTCCGGATCTCTGTAGCTGATGCGGGTCTAGGCAAGTTCTTGACTGCCTCTATCTTTTTCGGATCTACCTGAATACCCTTTGCTGATACAAAATCACCCAAGAATGAAACTGAACTCAACCAGAACTCACACTTCAAAAACTTAGCATACAACTGACTATCTCTCAAAGTCTGAAGGACCACTCTCAAATGCTATTCATGCTCCTCCCGGCTGCGGGAATAAATCAAGATATCATCAATGAAGACTATCACGTACGAATCCAAGTAAGGCTTGAACACTCGGTACATCAAATCCATAAAAGCTGTTGGGGCATTTGTCAACCCAAATGACATCACCAAGAACTCATAATGCCCGTACCGAGTGCGGAAAGCTATCTTAGGGACATCAGATGCCCTAATCCTCAACTGATGGTAGCCAGATCTCAAGTCAATCTTCGAAAATACCTTAGCACCCTGAAGCTGATCAAACAAATAATCAATCCTCGGTAATGGATACTTATTCTTGATTATAACCTTGTTCAACTACCGGTAATCTATACACATTCTCATCAATCCATCCTTCTTCTTAACAAAAAACACCGACGCACCCCAAGGAGAGACACTAGGTCTAATAAAGCCCTTATCAACTAAGGCTTGCAACTGCTCCTTCAATTCTTTCAACTCAGGCGGGGCCACACGATACGGCGGAATAGAAATGGGCTGAGTGCCCGAAGCCAAATCAATGCAGAAGTCAATATCCCTATCGGGTGGCATACCCGGCAAGTCTAAAAAAAATACCTCAGGAAACTCACGAATAACAGGCACAGAATCCATCAAAGGACCCTCAGCACTAGAATTACGAACATATGCTAAATAGGCCAAACACCCATTCTCGACCATACGCCGAGCCTTCACATATGAGATAATACTACAGGTAGAATGAACAAGAGTCTCTCTCCACTCTAAACGAGGCAACCCCGGCAAGGCTAAGGTCACAGTCTTGGCATGATAGTCCAAGATAGCGTGGTAAGGTGATAACCAGTCCATCCCTAATATGACATCAAAATCAACCATATCCAAAAGTAACAAGTCTACTCGGGTCTCAAGACCCCCAATCACAACTATACAAGAATGATGAACACGATCTACCACAATAGAATCACCCACCAGTGTAGACACATATGCATGAGCACTCAAAGAATCACTAGGCATGATCAAATACGGTGCAAAATAAGATGACATATAGGAGTATGTAGACCTTGGATCAAATAGCACTGAAACATCCCTACTACAAACCAGAACAGTACCTGTGATGACTGCATCGGAAGCCTCGGCCTCAGGCCTAGCTAGAAGAGCATAACATCGGGGTTGGGCCCCACCACTCTGAACTATATCTCTGGGATGGCCTCCTGCTGGCTAGCCTCCACCTCTAGCGACCTGAGCTCCACCTCTAATACCTTTACCTCCACCTTTAGCTGGCTGAGCAGGTGGTGGAACACTCGGTGCCTGAACCATGGCACGGGAACCCTGGTGCTAAGAACTTCTCAGTGCTTGAGGGCAAAATCTAGCAATATGCCTCGTGTCACCACAAGTAAAACAAGCCCTCGGCTGCTGGGGCTGACGACTCTAAAAACTCTGAAAACTCTGAAGCGAAGGTGCACTAATAGAAGCTGGTGATGCATTATAGGACTGCTGATCAGAATACTGCATGTGAGAACCACGACCACCTAGGGTACCATGAGAAGCCCGAAGTGTTGAGTGAAACAGCCTGGGAGGATGGCCCCTACCGAAAGAATCCCTGCCTCCAGATGAGGCACCACTGAACCTGCCCGAATGATGAGGCCTCTTGTCAAACCTCTGACCACCCCTGTGATAGAACCATCTCAACTCTCCTGGCCACATTGGCCGCATCTTGGAAAGAAATCTCACTCCCCATCTCCTTAGCCATCTGCAATCGAATAGGCTGAATGAGTCCCTTAATGAACCTCCTCACTTTCTCTCTCTCTCTCAGTGGGAAGTATAAGAAGAGCATGGCGGGCCAAGTCAATAAATATGGTCTCGTACTGAGTAACAGTCATAGAACCCTGCTGGAGATGCTCAAACTGCCTCCGATAGTTCTCCCTCTGAGTGATAGGAAGAAACTTCTCCAGAAATAGCTGAGAAAATTGATCCC
This sequence comes from Nicotiana sylvestris, assembly GCF_000393655.2. NCBI lineage: Eukaryota > Viridiplantae > Streptophyta > Magnoliopsida > Solanales > Solanaceae > Nicotiana > Nicotiana sylvestris. The sequence goes on from NC_091058.1 coordinate 97,009,913, forward strand.
AAGTCAAAGCTGGTGACCCAACTGGTCTAGCCAAACAATAATCTCTCCACCAAGTCTTGGCAGATCCAGATAAGTGAAAAGTAGCAAAATTGACCCCATTGGTCTCCACTTACCCCATGTTCCTAAGAACCTCATGACAGCTATCTAAATAATCATAGGGATCCTCAGAAAATGCACCGCTAAAAGTGGTAGTGAAAAACTTGGTAAACCTGTCCAATATCCACAAGGCATCAGCAGACATGGTTGCTCCATCACCGGTCTGAGCTACCACACCCGGCTGAACTGCTCCAACTGGCTGAGCTGCTGGAGTCTAAAACTGGGGAGCCATCTACTTCGGAGTGCGGGTAGCAGGAGTCTGGGCTCCTCCTCCAGCCTGAGAGACGGCTGGTGCTATAGAAAGCAAGCCTGCCCGGGTAACACTCTCCATAAGGCCCACTAGACGGACTAGAGTATCCTGGAGTACTGGTGTAGCAATGAACCTCTCTAGGACCAGAGCTGGGCCCACCAGAACTGCCTAGGCCAGAACCTCATCATCAAATTCAACCTGAGGCTCCGCCGCTGGTGCTGCTGCTCTGGGCTGAGCTCTGCCCCTGCCTCGGCCTCTAGCACGGCCTCGGCCTCACCCTCTGCCCCTCGTGGGAGCTGCTGCTGGGGGCTCGGGATGCTGATCAGTGGATGAGGAAGCGCGTGTTCTTGCCATCTGCGAAAGAACAAAGTAGAAATTCAATTAGCATTGAGAAACCAAACCGCACGATATGAGAGAATAGATGTGAAGTTTTTCCTAACTCAGTAGCCGCTGGGGGATAAATATAGACGTCTCTGTACTGATCCCTCAGACTCTACTAAGCTTGTCCGTGAATTGTGAGACCTAAGTAACCTAGAGATCTGATACCAACTTGTCACGACCCGGATTTTCCACCCTCGGGAGTCGTGATGGCGCCTACTAGTGAAAGCTAGGCAAGCCAACTATTCCATTTTAATTACCCTTTTCAAGTCTTTAAGTCTTTATAATTCCAAAACAACATATCAAAACAGCGAAAATGATAATATCAATAACAAAGCGGAAGATGAATCTGAAACTTAATACAAACTGCAGAAGTCTAAATATAACTCTACCCAGAATTTAGTGTCACAATTTCATACACTGTCTAACATTACTAAAAATAAAGTCTGAATAGAAATACACGAATCTGCCTCTGAATAAGTAAAAATAGAAAAGAAATGATAGAAGGAGACTCCAAAGCCCGCGGACGCCTGCAGGACTACCTCGGGTCGCCTGTTGGATAGAAGGCAGCAACCTCACTACGGTCCAAACACTCCGGTACTAGTATCTGCACATAGTGCAGTATGTAGTATTAGCATAACCGACCCCATGTGCTGGTAAGTGCCTAACCTAACCTCGGCAAAGTAGTGATGAGGCTAGGACCAGACTACCAAATAAACCTGTGCAGTTAAATCATATACGGCGAAAAATAAAAGCATATTTTCACAGTAAAGATGGGAGGGGGAACATACTGCGGGGAGTACCAGATAACAACAAAATATCAAAATAGGAATGTAAAGAAACCAAAAAAAAAATTAAATGCCAACAAGAACAAGGAAAACAAACACAGTATTTACTTTCATTTCTTCCTTGTTGCAGGCATGCAATCCGATCCCATTTCATATATCTCGTTGCAGGCGTGCAACCCGATCCTATTTCATATATCTTGTTGCAGGCGTGCAAATCGCTCCCATTTCAAATGTCACCGTGGCGGCGTGCCACCCGATCCCATTCACAAGTCAACATCAATCACAAAGAATCCCGACAAGGGCACAAGAGTACAACAACAATATCCCAACAAGGGAGACAATATAGTAAACAATAACGTCCCAGCAAAGGAGACAATGTCATAACACTAACATCCCGGCAAGGGAGACAATATCATAAACCATAATATCCTGACAAGGGATCAAGAACATAACAACAACATCCCGGAATAATGATAATCAACATATTAAACATGAATAAATTACAACGGAGTCACAATAATTACTATACGAGACTCACGGGCATGCTTGACACCGACATATAGATACTCGTCACCATGCCTATACGTCGTACTCCACAATTAACACATAGCAAATAAGACACAACTCCTAATCTCTCAAGCTAAGGTTAGACCGAACACTTACCTCGATGTTACGAACACAATTCAAGCCTCAAACACCGCTTTTCCTTTAGAATTCGCCTCCAAATTACTTGTATCTAGTTCAAATTAATTTAACAACATCAATAAATGCTAAATAATTCATACCCAATGCTTATTTATAGGGTTTCTATCATTTTCCCTAAAAAGTCAAAAATCGACCCCGAGCCCGCTTGGTCGAAACTTGAGGTTCAGACCAAAACCCGATCACTCATTCACCCACGAGCCCAAATATGCAATTAGTTTTGAAATCCGAGCACAAAACGAGGTCTAAATTCCAATTATTCAAAAAGCCCTAACTCTACCCAAATTCCTAATTTCTGCCATAAAAACCCTAGATTTTCTTGATGAAAATTGATGAAATGTAATGGGAAATCGAAAGGAAAAGGTTTAGAATCATATACCAATGCTTTGGGGAAGAACTTGTTCTTTGAAAATCGCCTCAATGCTCTCTAGTTTTGAAAATATGAAGTTATGGACTCAATCCCGATTTTGCTACTGTTTTTAATTCACTGGACAGGCCTTCTTCGCATTCGCGAATGGTCAGGCCCGGTTGCCTTCGCGTTTGCATTTAGTGTCTCACATTCGCGGAGCTTTAGCTCCTTAAGCCATCGTGTTCGTGGGCCAGTGGCCGCGTTCGCGTAGAACAAAAATCCCTTTCCCCCTGTCCTGGCCAAAAGGCCTTCGCGTTCACGATAGAAGGTCTGCGTTCGCGAAGGGTAGCACCCCCAAGGCTTCGCGTTCACGTCCTGTTTCTCGCATTCGCGTAGAAGGAATTGTCCTTCATCTTGACTTACCCTTCACGTTCGCGAGAGTCCTTCCGCGAACGCGAAGAACAAAAGTTCAGAATACTAGAAACTGAAAACTTGCAACTTTTCTTAGTTTAAAAACCTTCTGAAACTTACCCGAGCCCTCGGGGCTCCAAACCAAACATGCATACTAACTCAAAAATATTATATGGACCTACTCGTGCGATCAAATCGCCAAATTAACAGCTTTAACAATGAATTTAGCATCAAAATCAAAGAAAAATCTCAAGAACACTTAAGCTTCAAATTTCACAACCGAGGGTCCGATTCACGTCATTTTAAGTCCGTTTCTTACCAAATTTTACAAGCTCAACTTAAATCATATATAAGACCTGTACGAGGCTCGGGAACCAAAATACGGGTCCGATACCATCAAATTCAATTACATTCAAATTTCCAAAAACTCTAAAATTTTCAGTTAAATAATTTTCTTCAAAAATTTATTTCTTGGGCTTGGGACCTCGGAATTTGATTCCGGGCATACGCCCAAGTCCCATATTTTCTTACGGACTCTCCGAGACCGTCAAATCACGGGTCTATGTCCATTTACCCAAAATGTTGACCGAAGTCAACTTAAATTAAATTTTAGAGGCCAAATTAACATTTTCATCAAATTTTCACATAAAAGCATTCTGGATATACGCCCGAACCATGCACGCAAATTGAGGTAAGGAAAAAAGAGGTTTTAAGGCCTCGAATCATAGAATTTAGTTCTAAAACAAGTGATGACCTTTTGGGCCATCGCATCTCTATTGATGAAACTAAGTATCGTGGAATGATTGGCTCATTATTGTATCTGACTACAAGTCGACCGGATATTATGTTTAGTGTATGTAAATGTGCCAGGTTTCAGTCAGCTCCTAAGGAATCTCATCTGACTGCAGTAAAGAGAATCATTCGAAATCTCATTGGGACTGTCTCCCATGGACTATGGTATCCTCGCTCTAACTCTTTTAAATTAGAAGGTTTTTCAGATGCTGACCTTGCAGGTGATAAGGAAGATAGAAAGAGCACAAGTGGCACATATCAATTACTTGGAAAGGCATTGATATCCTGGAACAGTAAAAAACAAGCATAAGTTGCATTATCTATCACTGAAGCTGAATACATTGCTATTGGACAATGCTGTGAACAATTACTGTGGATGTCCCATCAACTGGGTGACTATGAACTTTCCTTTAAACCTATACAAATTTTTTGTGATAATTCAAGTGCTATTTGTCTTTCAAAAAATCCTGTGTATTATTCTAGAGCAAAGCATATTGATATCAAGCATCATTTTATTAGAAATCATGTTCTTAAGGGAGACATAGAAATATCTTTTGTTGGAACAACTGATTAGTTAGCAAATATTTTTACTAAGCCGTTATTAGAGGATATATTTTGTGCTTTAAGAAAATTACTTGGCATTACTTGCTTGAATAATAATCTGTAGGACCTATGTGTAATACAGTTACTTTTGTAAGTTTAATAATTGTCTTTTACTCTTGCATTAATTACGCCTCCGTTTTTCCTTCTCTTTTCCTCTTCTTTCACATCAGTTCTGTTGTTCAAAGTTGGAAAGACAATCATCACGTCTATTCAACTGACACCTTTTCCTTTTCTGTACTCAACCGTCAGAAGGTTCTCTTCTTAAGGCGGAGATCTCTTTTTAATCACTTTCATCTCTAACATCTAGAAAACCCTTCTCCAAAGATCTACTCAAACCACTATCCTTCAATGGCCAAATAACCCAAGAACTCATCCGCCTCTACCAGAAAAAGTACCTGCTCTAAAGCAAAACCCCCTTCTATGCCCCCAGAACAAGTAGACCTAGGGTCCGACCACTCTGAGGGTTTCGCCTCCTCGTAGGGAGATTTGTCTGATTATTCTCAAATCTTAGGAGAAAAAGCCCTAGGAAAACGGCCTATGGAAGACCCCCCTGTTTCCTCTACTCCAAAGAAACCCAAGATAGATCTTTCTGGGTCTCTAGAATCTGACCTGAATTTATGGGATTCTCCAAACAGGGATCTCTTCATTGCCTTGAAAGACAAGCCCATTGTTCATGGAAGGGTAGTCGACCTCGACGTGGAAGCCCTAAATTGTAAGGTGAAAAATCTTTTTGTTCATCAAGGGTGGTATAAGTTCCTCTCTATTCCTCCGCCTAAGGTCTATGAACCCCTGGTAAAGATGTTTTATGCTAATCATCGCTCTAGTAAACCTGATAAGTTGGAATCCTTAGTGTTAGGTAAGCGCATTGTTCTTGATTATGCCATGTTTGATTCACTCTTTCAGTGTAAATATTCTAGTTTTCCTATGTTTTTCAAAAATACCCGGCCCGATGATTTTGAAATTTCTTTGATCAAGCAAAACGGTGTATTGCTGCGTGTCCCTTTGAATCCCTTCCCAACCAAACCCCAGTGGTGTTAGTTTTGAAACTCGAGTCCTGGCTCACATTGTAGCAACTACTCTGCTTCCCCGCACTGGTTCCTTTTCCACCTTCTCTCAAAGAGACACTTTCTTAGTATACTTCCTTGTGGCCAAACTCAAAGTCAAGTTATCCTGCTAGGTCATTAATTTCATGATTGAAAGTGTAGAAGATCCCACCAGTCTACCCTATGGCATGGCCATCACTCACATCCTGGAAGCTCACCAAATTTCCCTGTCCGCTTATCCCTTTATTACTGTTTCAAAATCTTACAATTCTAGAGCCTTTGCAAGTATGGGATACGTGAGTGTGAAGGGCTCCTGGGTTAAAAAGCATGAAGGTGATGTAAAGCATGCTCCTATAGATCCCATACCTAAACCATCTGCCTCTCATCCCAGCCCTGGTGATCCTAATCTTGGTGAGAAGCTTCGTGCCATTGACATTCAACTCTCTAAAATCAAAAATCTCCTCACAGCCACTCAATCAATTGTTGGTGACATTCATGTCATCTCCAAAGAAACAGGGTCTGATGTGTCCAAGATAAGAGTTTCCATTCTCAGAGTAAGGGAGAACGCTGTTAAGGCTTTCAGGGAAATTCATGACAGGTTGGATGGAGTGAGCATCTCAACCAATGCTAGCTTTGAACAACTGAAGGAGACCATCTGCAACACTCTTACCTATTTTCTGCCTCGTTAATATGGTTGCTTAAGATAATTTTTGTGCTGTTTTTGGGTTGTTAACTCAGCCATTGGACAATTTCTGTTTTTGTTTTGTTTTGGTTGTTTCTTTTGGACTATAACTCTGCTGCATAATGCTATATGTTTTGTTTTAGTTCGTGGTTTGTTCTATCTATTCCCTCTTTGCTTATGCCAAAAAGGGGGAGAAGTGTATATGTATTTGTACAGATATAGTCGTATGAAGGGTAAATATAAGCTAGCATCCTCTACGGCAGGAGTCGACCACAACATCTAACCATGGACTAGTCAACTGCATAAACTGAGGGGGAGTACCATGAACCAGTCAACTCAGTCAACCGCATACATTGAGGGGGAGTAAAACACATGGAAGTCAACTGTTGTTTATACATATATATTATTTTGTCATTATAAAAAGGGGGGAGATTGTTAGATCTAGTTTTAATGATGCAAATAATATATCTATGCAGGAACTCAAGGAAGCATCCAAGATTGAAGGAATTAAGAGACAGGAAAGCATCTAAGATTGAGGGAATCAAAAGGAAGAAATCAATTAACCATCTGGAGATTCAGAATCAATCAGAGATTGATTTAAAGAAAAGAAGCAATCGAAGATCTTGCTAGATAATCAATCAAGCTGCTACTTTCAGAAAGAGCAATAATCAAGGAGTAAAACTCGCGTTATCAAAGCTAGAAGGAAAGCTATTAATGAGGAAGAGCAACGACAAGCTGCTAATTTTGGAAGGACCAACAATCAAGGAGTAAAACTCGCTCATCAAGATCTGTAAAAGGAAAGCTATCAATGCCCTCGCATCAAGGAAGAGCAACAACAAATAACATTATTCTTGGAAAGAATCAATCTCTTTCCAAGGATCAAATCTCTTGGATTGTCAAATCTCTTCAGCAAATAGCCTTCTACAAAGTATTTATACACATCCTTAAGGCTTAGACAAACATATTTTGATCGAACCAAACACCCTCTCTTTGTTCTACTACAAATAAACATTGTAGCTCTCTAAGACCTGTTGTGTAACAAGTTAGAGAAGAAAGAGAGAACAACACTGGTGAAGCATTGTATCAAAAGAGACGAGTGTTATAGGAACTGAGCTATCACGTCATTTCCATTGTACTTGAAGAAACGCATTTACTAAAGAGAACTCCCTTGTAACCCAAGGGACTAGACTAGGATTCATATTGAATCCGAACCAGTATAAAAATTCTGGTGTCTTTAATTCCTGTATTTACTTTCAGCATCTTATATTCTGTTATTAAAACTGTTAGTTTATTGCATGTAGTCGACTAATTGAAAAACTAGTCAACTAACAGGGATTAAGTTTAAAAATATACAATTCTCCCCCTCTTGTACTTTTACCGAAGTGGTAAAATTTCTATGTCTTGCCATGATCAAAGTCATGCATGATCGTGAGCACAAGAAGTGAAAACCCGTCCCATTGAATTTGCTTCATTCTCATTCCCTTAAGAGAATGTGATAGCAATATGTGATAAGCCTGAAATAAGACAAAATTATTACCGTAAAGGTATCAATGGATGTGGACGTGACAATAGACGAAATTATAATCGTCATCATTGTGATAATGAAAACAATAAGAAATCTCAAAATAATCCTTCACTCTATGAAAATAATATGTCTCATCGATTTGACACGAGATTTTGTAAAGCACATATAGATGATTATGGTCCATTCATGGTGTGAATGTGACAACATGTGATTTATGAATACATATTCATTCTTGGAAGAATATGAATGTGCTAGTGGTAGTGAATATGCCACACTCATCTCCAGAAAGAGGTTTGATATGAAATAAGAAAATAATTTTACAATTATGGCATGAATGGTCATTGATCACGTACCTATTATGATTATACCAAAATATTATGGCAATGTGATTATTACAGGGCAAAATTAATTGAAGCAACATATCTTGCCTATAATAATTTTTATCATGACCATAATGATATAACTTTCTCCTTGAAAGAGATATTCACCGTATGGATGTTGATGAATATGTGGTAGTACCAAATTAATTGAGAACTTTGGAAGAGCCAATTATTATTATTTTGGAGGAATAAAATTGATTATCAATAGACATTGTGATGCAGTAAGTCTCAAAGAAACTTAATTGAGTTATTAAAGTATTCGTGAAGGCGGTTGATTATATTGATACTATAGATAAAGAAAAGATTTAATATCTTCTATTACTATAACTTGTAGCGGGGTAATATGTATGTGAAAAGTTATCCGCATTATTCTCCAGTGTGTACTACACAAATAAAAGAATACCACAATAAAGTAGATGTTTATTGATATAAAAACTCATATCATAATAAACTTAGAGTTTATTGATAATTGCACACGTCATGGTGTAAACCTGAAGTTTATCTATATTGATAATTTATTCAGTTGGCATAATTGGTTTAGCCATTAATTTAAGTATGATATGCAAAATAAAAGAGAATTCACATGGGTAAATATTAAAGAAAGTACTTTATGAATTCTTCTATGTTGTTTGTTCTCATTAATTATTAGACCAACTAAATTTGGGATTGAATCCCATGAATGCTGGAAATATAAAAGGTGAATATGGGTCCATTCACTTGCCATGTATACCACATAAGATACATCTATGAAATGGTTATATGTGCGATTATTATTAACCCGCAATATGATGTTTGCGAGGTACCTTGCTCAATAATTTGATTTAGAGTATAAGTTCCAGATCTTTTGCTCAAGACAGTTTATCTTGATAAGTTAGTTTACATCACAATTAGTTTAGCAAAATAATTATTGAGTGCCTCCACTTAATAGCTAAACTATTGCTTATGAGAATAAAGTTATCTATATCAGTTTGATATAGGTTATATACGAAAGTATATTACATTCTCCCCTCACAAATGGTTCAGGGTCAAGAACCAAATAATTTCATCTTATTATTATTGATGTGGGGTATATATTTTAATTAACACCATAACACACAAAGGTGAGTTTCCAAAATTGAGGAAGAAAGTTAATTTTTCTAACATGAGGGGGAGACAAGATAAACAGTTGAGAAAAAGTTACAAGGAATGAATTATCATGTGTACATCTAGATCCTCGAATAAAATAATATGAATTTGAAGTTCATAAAAGGATAGTTCATTTGCAATATATTGCAAAGCATGTCAGACGCATTTGTTGACCCAAATAAAGTAACTATATTCTCGTTGTAAATACTTCTATTAAGTCCTAGAAGGACAAAGTCTATGGTACGCTTAAAGCATATAGACAAATCAGTTTCAAATAAACTTCTTGATAAAAAAGATGAGCAAATGATCAAAATGATCATAATAAAGAAGGCAAGTGATCTAGAAGATCACATGACATAACACTTTATAAAATCTCATGATAGATTCATGTACCTGAAAATATGAATGAAGAGATCTCCATGTTATGTCTTCATGAAAAAAATATTGGAACCGATATAAAATGTTCGTCGACAACATCTATCATAGCGCTAAGATAGATGAGGATCTCAAGCCTGTCGAATACAGACACAAAAATATTGTCCGAATAGAAGAGACACAATTCGAATAGAATTGGTTTCATATGAAAGACAAGTATTTTGACCTGCAGTTCAAACACTTGAAAGTATAAAGTCAATGATATGTGCAATCAGTTTTCGATATCTTATTTGTCTAGCATGACATGAAAACTTGATATGCACCTAATTAAAGTCTATTTTATGGCTTATTTGACTATACTTATATGACAATCCCTGGAAGATTTAAATTGCTTGAAGCATATACAATTCTTGATCTTGAAGTACCACTTCAAATGGCTGAGATGTACCAAGCCTGGTCTACAGGACAGTTACCCCCATCTCACCCAAATAACCCTGCTCCATCAATGACCCAAACTCAGGATAATATCACCACTGAATTATCCCCAAATTTCCCCATTTACCAGCACTACCGAGGCACCACCTCTCAGACACCGCAGTCTCCGCTTCCGAAACCCGTTCCATATTTTCCTCCACCTATGACTCCTGTTTTCGTAGCACCTCCCCCTGCTACATTCCACAAATCTCCTAGTGAGCCTACATTCCAGGCCCAGGACAACCAATATTACCCCCCGGAGCCCACCCTCAAAGCCTCCGAAATTCATTCAACCACTCCTCGTTTTGATCTCCCAACCGAAATTGACAAGCCAGCCAAAAATGCTGAGCAAGAAGAGATGTTCAGGAAGGTCAAGAGTCTAGAACAATCGTTCAGAGACATGCGAGGATTAGGTGGGCAAGTCAGTGTAGCCTACAAAGATTTGTGCTTGTTCCCAAACGTACAATTACCAGTTGGCTTCAAGATGCCCAAATTTGACTTATACAACGGGCACGGTGACCCAGTAGCCCACTTAAGGGGTTTCTGTAGCAAGATGCGAGGAGCTGGGGGAAAGGATGAATTATTGATGGCTTACTTCAGTCAAAGTTTAAGCGGATCAGCTTTGGAGTGGTATACACGCCAGGACCATGGGAGATGGTACACCTGGGATGACCTGGCACAGGCATTCGCATACCATTTCCAATACAATCTGGAAATCATCCCAGATCGATTATCTTTGACAAAATTTGAGAAGAAACACAATGAAAGTTTCAGAGAGTATGGTTTTCGGTGGAGAGAACAGGCAGCAAGAGTGGATCCTCCTATGAAGGAGAGCGAAATGGTAGACTACTTCCTCCAAGCCTTGGAACCGACTTACTATGCCCATTTGGTTTCAGCGGTTGGGAAATCATTCAACGAAGTAGTGAAGATGGGAGGTATGGTGGAAGAAGGCCTCAAGACAAATAAAATCATGAGCTATTCAGCAATTAAGGCAACTACTCAAGCTATTCAAGGCGGGGTAGGAGGAATCGGAAGAAAGAAGAGGGAGGAAGCAGCGGTAGTTGATTCAGGAATTTGGCCGGGACCCAGAGGTTCACCGCTTTACTATAATCAACAACGACCTCGCCAATCAGCTTACCACCATGATTCATCCCAACACTACTATCACCCTTCAGAGCCTCATTTTTCCATTAACCATGCTCAAGCATACAATCAGCCACCTGTTCACACCAATTGGCGTGCTCCTGTCACACCAAATACTTACCCACGAGCCTATCCCGGACCAGGTTTCAGGCCTAGGCCAGCATTCAGGGGAGAAAGGGAACAGAAAAAGAAAACTTACACTTCCATTGGGAGAGTCTTACACCAGTCTGTTCCACAGGCTGAGACAGCTAGACATGCTGAGACCAATACAATCCAAGCTACCCAATCCTCCTCCAAAGAATCTGGATTACACCATTAGCTGTGAATATTGCTCCGGTGCACCAGGCCATGATACGGAGAAATGCTGGCATTTGAAAAATGCAATACAAGAGCTGATTGATACTAATAAAATCGAGGTTCAAACCCCCGAAGCCCCAAATATCAATAGAAATCCAATGCCAGCCCATCAAGAGGCTAATATGATAGAAATCATACAAGCTGATGGGGAGACAAAGAAGCCGTCACAAACTGTCATGATGATCAAGTCTCATGAAACCAAGCCAGATAAGCAGTTGATAGAGGAGAAGCCGGTGTCTAAGCAAAACAAAAATGGTGATGAACTATCTATGATTGTCGATGAGGGATCATCGAGCAAAGTTGCCGCAAAACAAGAAAGGTCGAAAATAATAGTACCAGGGGTTGCTAACAAACCCATTGTATTCGTGGAAGGAGCCCGTACAGATCGGGTTATTATCGCACCTGTAATCCAGCTGCCGGTCATCAACAACAAAGTCATCCCATGGAATTATGAACGGGTGACTGTAATGTACAAGGGAAAAGAAATCAAGGAAGAATTGTGTGAGGTGCAAGGCTTGACTCGTTCGGGAAGATGTTTTACTCCCGAAGAGTTAAGAAAAACTAAAAATAATCCAACGCCAACAAAGAGAGCTGTGACGGAAGAAGAGGCGGAAGAGTTTTTAAGAAAAATGAAACTCCATGATTATTCTGTTGTGGATCAATTAAAGAAGATCCCCGCTCAAATTTCATTGTTGTCATTACTGATCCATTCAGAGGAGCACCGTCTGGCTTTGATGAAAATCCTGAATGAGGATCATGTTCCTGAAAAGATCTCTGTAAATCATTTGGTAAAGATAGCCAACAGAATCTTTGAGACAAATAGAATTACATTTGCTGATGATGAATTACCTGTGGAAGGTACCAAGCACAACAGAGCTCTTTACCTCACAGTGAAATGTGAAAACTCCGTAGTAACCCGGGTATTGGTTGACAATGGGTCAAGTGCAAACATATGCCCTCTCTCCACTTTAAGCAAATTAAAAATTAAAGAGGAGAGGATCCAGAAGAATAGTATCTGCGTACGAGGGTTTGACGGTGGAAGCAGAGATTCATTTGGCGACATAGTGTTGGAACTAACTATAGGGCCAATTGAATTCACAATGGAATTCCAAGTGTTGGACATAACTGTTTCTTACAACTTGTTGTTGGGTCGACCATGGATCCATGCTGCTAAAGCAATCCCGTCAACACTACATCAGGCTGTCAAGTTTGAATGGGATCATCAAGAAATAGTCGTGCATGGAGAAGAAAGTTTAAATGCTCACAGCAGTACCATTGTACCGATCGAGGGAACAGAAATTGACCAGGGACCATGGGTATACCAAGTGTCCGACACAGTGTCAATAGAGAAAATTCCAGAGGGGAAATACCTTCCGAATCCAGAGATATCCTCTGCATCAGTCATGGTAGCTTATGAAATGTTAAAGAATGGCTTTATACCCGGCAAAGGTCTGGGTTTATCTTTGCAAGGAATTATACAACCAGTATCTCTCCCCGAGAACTGGGGAACATTCGGTTTGGGGTTCATACCCACTGCCAATGACGTGATAAGGGCTAGGAAGCTGAAACACCAAGCATGGGTTCTTCCAAAACCAGTCCCACATCTGTCAAAGTCTTTTTGACAAGACCGGTGCTAAAAATCGCCCGATAACAACAATTCCTAAATCCCGGGTCAATCCTGAGGAAGAATTAATTGAAAGGTTCGAGAAATTGTTTAGTGATGTGAATATGTTGGAAAGCGGAGAAGGGTGTAACAACGCAGAAGTTCAATTCGTTGGGCCAGAAACAAAGCTTAATAATTGGAAAGCCACTCCTCTCCCAATTCGAAAGGAGTCTTGGTAGTTTATTTTGATTTTCTTTCAGTTTGTTTGGGTTACTTCAGGGTTGTAATCCCAAAGCTTATCTTACAGTTTGTTTGAAGTGTGCAAAACCTTGTTATCTTTCATCATCCAATAAAAAGCAGTTTCCTTTTTATTATCATTTCTGATAGTTTTCTTTTCTTTTTCTTCTTTCCTGTACAGTTCCTTTTACGCTGGCTCTAGTGATATGGCATGCATGAGGAATCCTCAGCCCAGTCTTAAAAATCAATCTGGTTCCGAAATATTAATTCAAGAAATATATTATGATTATGAATCAGAATATGATGAAGATGAGGTTTTTGAAGAGATTAGTAAAGAGTTAATTCACTTTGAGGAAAAAATCAAACCTAACTTAAGTGATACCGAGGACATCAATATAGGGGACACGAGTAATATCCGAGAAACTAAAATAAGTGTCCATCTGGAACCCAAGATCCGAGAGGAGTTAATTAAACCACTCATAGAATTCAAAGATGTTTTTGCATGGTCGTATGACGACATGCCGGGACTGAGCACTGATTTAGTGGTTCACAAATTGCCCACCGATCCAACGGTGCCTCCTGTCAAGCAGAGGTTGAGAAAATTCAAGCCCGACATGAGTGTGAGAATTAAGGAAGAAATCACCAAACAATTGGAAGCAAAGGTCATTCGAGTCACTCGATATCCTGTTTGGTTAGCTAATGTCGTTCCTGTGCCAAAGAAAGACGGCAAAATTAGAGTATGCGTTGACTATCGCAATCTCAACAAAGCAAGTCCAAAGGATAATTTCCCATTACCCAATATCCATATTTTGATCGACAATTGTGCCAAGCATGATATAGGGTCTTTCGTGGATTGTTATGCCGGGTATCATCAAATTCTAATGGATGAAGAAGATGCAGAAAAGACGGCATTCATCACACCATGGGGAACTTATTGCTATCGGGTAATGCCATTCGGTTTAAAGAACGCCGGGGCAACCTATATGAGAGCAATGACCACAGTGTTTCATGATATGATACATAAGGAGATTGAGGTATACGTGGACGACGTGATCATAAAATCAAAGCATCAGGCAGACCACGTTGGGGATTTGAGGAAGTTCTTCTTAAGACTTCGCAGGTACAACCTCAAGCTTAACCCTGCCAAGTGCGCATTTGGAGTTCCATCTGGAAAGCTGCTGGGATTCATAGTCAGTCGACGAGGCATCGAGCTAGACCCCTCAAAGATCAAAGCCATCCAAGAACTGCCACCTCCAAGAAACAAAACTGAAGTAATGAGTTTGTTGGGGAGGTTAAATTACATCAGCAGGTTTATTGCTCAGCTCACAACAACCTGTGAGCCAATTTTCAAATTGTTAAAAAAGGATGCTGCGGACAAATGGACCGATGAGTGTCAAGAAGCGTTCGATAAAATAAAAGGGTACTTGTCGAACCCACCCGTGTTGGTCCCGCCAGAGCCAGGAAGACCTTTGATTCTTTACTTGACGGTTTTGGAAAATTCATTTGGTTGTGTATTGGGGCAGCATGACCTCACTGGCAGAAAAGAACAGGCCATCTACTACCTTAGCAAGAAGTTCACAGCTTATGAGGTTAAGTATACTCATCTGGAAAAGACATGTTGCGCCCTAACATGGGTAGCTCAAAAATTGAAACACTATTTGTCATCCTACACTACTTACCTCATTTCTCGGTTGGATCCATTGAAATACATTTTTCAAAAGCCTATGCCAACAGGAAGACTTGCAAAGTGGCAGATATTGCTCACAGAGTTTGACATCATCTATGTAACTCGGACTGCGATGAAAGCCCAAGCACTGGCCGATCATTTGGCCGAAAACTCGGTCGATGAGGAATATGAGCCATTGAAAACTTATTTTCCTGATGAATAAACAATGCATATCGACGAGGTGGAGCGAATTGAAAAACTTGGCTGGAAACTTTTCTTTGATGGAGCCGCTAACATGAAAGGAGTCGGGATAGGAGCTGTAATCATTTCTGAAACAGGGCATCATTATCCTGTTACGGCTCAATTACGATTTTATTGCACCAATAATATGGCTGAATATGAAGCTTGCATTTTGGGGTTAAGGCTAGCCGCCGACATGGGTATCCGAGAAATCTTAGTCATGGGAGATTCGGATCTTTTGGTACATCAAATTCAAGGAGAATGGGAAACCCGAGACTTGAAGCTCATCCCATACCGACAATGTCTACATGATCTTTGTCAGCGGTTTCAATCAGTGGAATTCCAACATATTCCAAGAATCCATAATGAGGTTGCTGATACATTGGCTACCCTAGCATCAATGTTGCACCATCCGGACAAAGCTTATGTAGATCCAATACATATTCAAGTCCACGATCAGCACGCTTATTGCAATATGGTTGAAGAAGAATTTGATGGTGAACCATGGTTCCACGACATCAAGGAGTATATCAGGATGGGGATATATCCCGCACAAGCCACAGGAGATCAAAAGAGGACCATTAGGCGATTAGCAAATGGATTCTTCTTAAGCGGAGGAGTTTTGTATAAAAGAACACCAGATCTTGGATTATTAAGATGCATAGATGCCAGACAAGCTACAACTGTCATGTCTGAAGTACATTCAGGAGTTTGCGGACCCCACATGAGTGGATATGTGTTGGCAAAGAAAATCCTCCGAGCTGGTTACTATTGGCTTACCATGGAGCGAGATTGTATCAGTTTTGTGCGCAAGTGTCATCAATGCCAAATACACGGAGATTTGATTCATTCTCCACCATCCGAGTTGCACACAATGTCGGCACCATGGCCCTTCGTTGCCTGGGGCATGGATGTGATTGGACCAATTGAGCCGGCAGCATCCAATGGGCACAGGTTCATTCTGGTAGCTATTGATTATTTTACCAAATGGGTTGAGGCCAAGACATTCAAATCAGTGACCAAGAAAGCTGTGGTCGATTTTGTCCACTCAAATATCATATGTCGATTCGGAATCCCGAAGGTGATCATCACAGATAACGGTGCTAATCTTAACAGCAACTTAATGAAGGAAGTATGTCAACAGTTTAAGATTACACATCGCAACTCTACCCCATATCGGCCCAAGGCGAATGGAGCAGTAGAAGCAGCCAACAAAAACATAAAGAAGATACTTCGGAAAATGGTAGAAGGTTCAAAACAATGGCATGAAAAATTACCATTTGCATTATTGGGATACCGCACTACTGTTCGCACTTCAGTAGGAGCAACTCCTTATTTGTTGGTATATGGCACTGAAGCAGTAATTCCTGCAGAAGTTGAGATTCCTTCCCTTCGGATCATCGCTGAAGCAAAGATTGATGATGATGAATGGGTCAAAACCCGTCTGGAACAGTTAAACTTAATTGATGAAAAACGATTGGCCGCAGTATGTCATGGTCAATTATATCAAAGAAGAATAGCAAGAGCATACAATAAAAAGGTGCGTCCACGGAAGTTTGAAGTGGGTCAACATGTGCTGAAACGTATTCTTCCACATCAGGTTGAGGCAAAAGGCAAATTTGCCCCGAATTGGCAAGGACCATTCATTGTGACCAGAGTATTATCAAATGGTGCACTATACTTAACAGACATTGAAGGCAAATGCATAGATATGGCAATCAATTCTGACGCGGTAAAGAGATATTATGCATAACTTTATGAGTGTTTGTATTTAGCATTATTTCGAAGATTGGAATAACAAAGGCAATTTATTCTGCTATCCGAAACACTATACCCTTTGTTCCCCTTTAAGCCATACTTGTTTCTTTCCTACCCTCTCTTGGAATCAATGAAAATCAAGTATGAAATAATAAATAAAAAAATCACTATCATCAAGTGAACTACGTTTGACCTGATTCCTTAAAGAAGGATACGTAGGCGCCTCACAACTCGGTCATAGGGTGCACAATATACATAATGTGCACAAAAAGTTATGTCAAGCAACCCCAATCAAAAACTGGGGCAGAGAAACTGTATTGCAAATAAGAGAAAGATTCCAAGAGTTGTAATTTTTAACCCATACCAAGAACTGTTTAGCTTTTAATACCTTTTCCATTTCTAACCCCATACCAGAAAGACCTTTCGACCAATCTTAGAAAAATGCTGAGTCAAGCAAATGAAGATGGTTCATAACACTCTGATACAAACAAGAAAAGAAAGTAAAAATGAGAGAGTCTTATAGGTGAAAACCCACACGGGCACCATAAGGCGACGGAAGTTGAGAGAAAAGTAAAATAAGAGAGTCTTATTGGTGAAAACCTCCATAGGCACCCTAAGACGAAAAGGAAGTGAAAAATGAGGAAAGTTTATCGATGAAAACTCTTTGAGACAATTGAAAGGAGATTGATTAAAAGACTGGGTTGATTAATCCGAAATGCATACCCTGATCATTGGTGCCAGTAATTCCAATCAGATAAGTCCTTTATTCCTTTTCCAACAGTCATCCAAATTTGGATTTTTCTTTTCATTCTATGATTATCGAAATCAGCTTATTTCGTTACTAATAATCTTACTTTCTAAAAGCTTTGAGATAAGTTTTATTCCAAACAAATAAGAAAGAATGTCAAGGTATACTACCAAGATTCAAGGTTACAAAATACAGCCACGAAAGGTCGGAGATAAAAGATATGGGTGTAAGAAAGGTGAAATCAAAAGTGGATCAGCAAAGTCAGAAGGGACATATGATTACAGTTAAAAGGGTTTGAAGGAAAACATACAGAGGAGAATCCTACATTCAAGAATCAATTACAAGGACAAAACAGTCTTTTCAAACCATTCCAAGGCAATAAAGAGAGATGAGGAGAAGCCTCACCATCGGCAAGAATGAAGTCAGGCGTCCACCTGGAGAATGAGGATGAGAAAAGAAGAAGTCAGGCGTCCACCTGGAGAATGAGGATGAGAATTAAAGAAGTCAGGCGTCCACCTGGAGAATGAGGATGAGAAAAGAAGAAGTCAGGCGTCCACCTGGAGAATGAGGATGAGAATTAAAGAAGTCAGGCGTCCACCTGGAGAATGAGGATGAGAAAAGAAGAAGTCAGGCGTCCACCTGGAGAATGAGGATGAGAATTAAAGAAGTCAGGCGTCCACCTGGAGAATGAGGATGAGAAAAGAAGAAGTCAGGCGTCCACCTGGAGAATGAGGATGAGAATTAAAGAAGTCAGGCGTCCACCTGGAGAATGAGGATGAGAATTAAAGAAGTCAGGCGTCCACCTGGAGAATGAGGATGAGAATTAAAGAAGTCAGGCGTCCACCTGGAGAATGAGGATGAGAAAAGAAGAAGTCAGGCGTCCACCTGGAGAATGAGGATGAAGAATTAAAGAAGTCAGGCGTCCACCTGGAGAATGAGGATGAGAATTAAAGAAGTCAGGCGTCCACCTGGAGAATGAGGATGAGAAAAGAAGAAGTCAGGCGTCCACCTGGAGAATGAGGATGAAGAATTAAAGAAGTCAGGCGTCCACCTGGAGAATGAGGATGAGAATTAAAGAAGTCAGGCGTCCACCTGGAGAATGAGGATGAGAAAAGAAGAAGTCAGGCGTCCACCTGGAGAATGAGGATGAAGAATTAAAGAAGTCAGGCGTCCACCTGGAGAATGAGGATGAGAATTAAAGAAGTCAGGCGTCCACCTGGAGAATGAGGATGAGAAAAGAAGAAGTCAGGCGTCCACCTGGAGAATGAGGATGAAGAATTAAAGAAGTCAGGCGTCCACCTGGAGAATGAGGATGAGAATTAAAGAAGTCAGGCGTCCACCTGGAGAATGAGGATGAGAAAAGAAGAAGTCAGGCGTCCACCTGGAGAATGAGGATGAAGAATTAAAGAAGTCAGGCGTCCACCTGGAGAATGAGGATGAGAATTAAAGAAGTCAGGCGTCCACCTGGAGAATGAGGATGAGAAAAGAAGAAGTCAGGCGTCCACCTGGAGAATGAGGATGAAGAATTAAAGAAGTCAGGCGTCCACCTGGAGAATGAGGATAAGAATTAAAGAAGTCAGGCGTCCACCTGGAGAATGAGGATGAGAAAGAAGAAGTCAAGTGTCCACCTGGAGAATGAGGATGAAGAATTTAAAAAGAAGTCAGGCGTCCACCTGGAGAATGAGGATGAAGAATTAAAGAAGTCAGGCGTCCACCTGGAGAATGAGGATAAGAATTAAAGAAGTCAGGCGTCCACCTGGAGAACGAGGATGAAGAAGAAGTCAGGCGTCCACCTGGAGAATGAGGATGAAGAAAGAAAAGAAGCAGTCAAGGCACCCACCTGGAGAACGAGGGAATACAATTGAAGCGTTGAAATCAAAAGCCCGATCATATGATAAAGGAGCACACTTAGAATCAATAAAGCGGAGGAGTTCAACAAAATCCCCAGCAAGAAACAACAAGAGTCCCAAAAGAAAATACGGGACACAATGAAAAGGAATACGGAATAAGCCAAATGCCCAAGAGTCACCAAGATATCAAGACAACAAGAAACGCAAGGGCATGATCTAGATAAGATTTTATAATTCATGTACCATAGTCTAGTTTAGCTTTTTGTATTACCTTTGAAGTAAGGTGTAATAAGGAGGTCAGCAAGCAGTAAAAACAGCACGAAGCAGCAGTAACATCACAGTCCCACGGTAGTCCCAGCTACCCAAAACTTCCCGAACTACATTGACCTGATTCCTTTATAGCCAAGGATATGTAGGAAACCTTTGAAGCAGAGGTTCGGTCAAATCTTTCAAAAAATGCTTCCCACGGAGTATTTGAACGGGCAAAAATCGCTCGTATCCGCTCACTTTATCTTTGCACGAAAACTCTTCGAGTTTCCGCACAAAGAGGGGCAGCTGTGAGCACGTGATTTTTGCCTTACGAAAACTACTCCAAAATAAATCAAAAAATAAAATAAATTTCTTTTACTGTGTAATTTTTGAATTTGCGTGGTGTTAAATACTTGTGTTATGTCCGTAAGTGTTTACTTTGTCATAATAAAATGAAAAAATAAAATAAAATACATATTGCATGCATATAGGATTTAATTATGCATTTAAAAGATAATTTAAATAAAATCACAAAAAATATGCAATAGTTCTATTTTAAATATTCCACTGTGTGATTGATGTCTTGTCTATGTGTTAAAAGTTTGGGAGAGAGTGGTAGAAATGAGAGTGCGGAGGACGGTGTCTATTTCAGACAACCAGTTCGGGTTCATGCCGGGACGATCTACCATAGAAGCTATCCACCTTATTAAGAGGATGGTGGAACAGTACAGAGATAAGAAGAAGGATCTCCACATGGTGTTTATTGATCTGGAGAAAGCGTACGATAAGGTTCCTAGGAAGGTCTTATGGAGATGCTTAGAGGATAAAGGGGTACCGAGTAACTATATTAGGGTGATTAAAGACATGTATGATGGAGCTAAGACTCGGGTTAGGACAGTAGGAGGCGACTCTGAACAATTTCCAGTTAGTACGGGGTTGCACCAAGGGTCTGCGCTCAGCCCATTCCTATTTGCCCTGGTGATGGATGCACTGACTCATCATATTCAAGGGGAGGTTCCATGGTGCATGCTATTTGCTGATGACATTATTCTAATTGACGAGACAAGAGGCGGCATCAACGAGAGGCTAGAGATTTGGAGACATGCTCTTGAGTCTAAAGGTTTCAAGTTGAGTAGGACGAAGACGGAATACCTCGAGTGCAAATTTGGAGTTGAGCCGACGGAAGCGGGAGTTGAAGTGAGGCTTGACTCTCAAGTCATTCCCAAGAAAGGTAGTTTCAAGTACCTTGGATCGGTTATTCAGGGGATCGGGGAGATTGACGAGGATGTCACACACCGTATAGGGGTGGGGTGGATGAAGTGGAGGTTAGCGTCGGGAGTCTTGTGTGACAAGAAAGTGCCACCGTTACTAAAAGGAAAGTTTTATAGAGCAGTGGTTAGGCCTGCCATGTTGTATGGAACTGAATGTTGGCCGGTAAAGAACTCACACACCCAGAAGATGAAAGTAGCAGAGATGAGGATGTTGAGGTGGATGTGCGGGCATACAAGGATGGATAAGATTAGGAATGAAGATATTCGAGAGAAGGTGGGTGTGGCCCCCATGGAGGACAAGATGCGGGAAGTAAGACTCAGATGGTTCGGGCACATTCAGAGGAGGAGCACTGATGCACCGGTGAGGAGGTGTGAGCGACTGGCTGTAGTGGGCACGCGGAGAGGTAGAGGTAAACCTAAGAAGTATTGGGGAGATGTGATCAGACATGACATGGCACGACTTAGGATTACTGAGGACATGGCCCTTGATAGGGATTTATGGAGGTCGAGCATTAGGGTTGTAGGTTAGGGGAGAGTGTGAATATTTCTACAGCACAATAGAGGGAGACTATCCAGTTAGGAGTTAGACTAGGAATGTCATTAGGCGTCTATTGATGCAGGACTTTACCTTCTAGTTGTACTATACCAGCCATCTATTTCGTATTTTCGTTGTCGTATCCTGTATTTCATATTTCATATCTCTTATATATTGTTGCTGTTTTATTACGCATTTTTACATAACTAATGTATCATCTCCTATTGCTTCTTTTGAGCCGAGGGTCTCCTGGAAACAGCCTCTCTACCTTTCGGAGTAGGGGTAAGGTCTGCGTACATACAACCCTCCCCAGACCCCACTTGTGGGATTATACTGGGTCGTTGTTGTTGTTGTTGTTGTTGCATGCATATAGGATTTAATTATGCATTTAAAAGATAATTTAAATAAAATCACAAAAAATATGCAATAGTTCTATTTTAAATATTCCACTGTGTGATTGATGTCTTGTCTGTGTGTTAAATAATTGTTATAGAGTAATTAATATATTTTTGTGAAGTTAAAATTGTTTTATAATTAAAATTAGAAATTTAAATTAGAAAAATGAAATAGTTGAAAAAGAAATTAAAAAATATATATATAATCGGACCTGGATTTAAATCTAGGCCCAAACCAAATTACCCCCTTTAGCCCAGGTCCGGTCCAGTCCAAAAAGAGTCAAAACGACAGCGTTTAGTCGTGGTTCATCATGGACCGTTCGATCAAATCCAATCAACGGATGAGATCTCATCACCCTAACCCACAACCCGTAACTCGGCCCATTGACCCGATTCAGTCCGACCCCAACGTTAAACCAAACGACGTCGTTTGGTTAAGTGAGATGATCCTGACCGTGAATCTTACTTGATCGGACGGACAAGATCAATCCACCCCTCCCCTATATAAGTTCCAGATCCCTACCCCGGCCCCCCTAACTAAACCCCCCTCTCTACTGTTCATCATCACCTTCCTCAGACCCCCTAACCCTAGCCGCCCTAGGATCCCACCGCCTGAAACCCGGCGGCATCAACGCCGCCGGTCACCAAAATAACACCCTAGAATCCCCTGAACATCCTCTACACAGATCTAACATTGGTTTCCTTCGAATCAGGCCCCAACTCTTCGAATCTTAAATCGAAGGTTGGCCTGAAAACCTTATCTTCTCCGATGACCTCCAAAATAACACCACAGTTTCTCCTAAATTCCCTCACCAAGGATCTGTTAGTTGCATGGTTCGAATCATACTGGAACTACTCGAATCTTCATTTGAAGATTCGAGTACAACCTGACCTTATCCCAACCTACTTCAAACTCACACCAGTTACCCCCCTGACCTCCCTCGTGCCTAGAACATCTTTGGTTTCCCTCGAATCTAACCAGAAATGAGTAAATCTCAAATCGAACTTTCAAGAACCCTAAAAATACCAGACTTTTGGATTCTGTCCCGATTGAATAAAGATTGAGGTTTAATCGACCTTAGTCGAAGTATTTTCAGTGGAAAATACTTCGACTAAGGTCTGTTTGATTTCAAACAAAGTCCAAATCCAAGTCGAGTTGAGTTCAGTTGAATTTAAAGGTTCAGAGGTAATTTCTATGTTTCTTATGTGCATTCTATGTGTATTCTATGTTCGTTTCATTAGTTTGTTTAATTTTTCATAATTTTCTAGTCAAATTTTGTTATACTGTCCCCTACCCGTCAACTTGATTCTAAATGTGAATTGTTTCTGTTGATTGTGATTATGTACAATGTGTGTAATCGACTCGATTAAGTTCGTCGATTAGTTGTATTATGAATCTTGCTTTTGGAAATGTTGACTGAGATAGCCTGTTTTGAATAGATTATTTTGCTATAACCAGTTAATTAGTTATTGTTAAGTAGTTAGTTCTTGTTTAATAAACCAGTAAATTCAAATGAATGTTGTATATGTGTTGATTTCTGAGCATTGAGTTTCAAGGCATTGTCAGTATATTGACAATGCTCCTGTATTTGTTTGTTTTTTGGTTCAGTTTTGAATCTCAGTCGAAATGATCCTGCATATTCTGTGTAATGTTAGTGGGTATTATTCAGGTTCAGTATTCAATTGAGAATCATCTATCTTAATTCAACTCTTGTGCATAAATGTGATGTACTGTCTTTAATCCTAGGACTGGTTATAACTGTTAAAGCAGACTTTAAAATCTGTTTTGCAACATATTCTGATTTTAGTTTAAGGGCTGTAATTACAGAAGGATTTCAGGTTTATTTTAGAATGAAACAGTAGGGTAATGTGATAGTGTGCTTTCAATAATATGATAGTGGCTATAATTTAAGTAATAATGGGGAACAAGGGATAATGGGGTTGCTGAAAAACAGGATAAATAGCACTTAGTTTTAAATTATTCAAAAGCAGTTTTAATGGAAACTTTCTGATTTTAAAAAGAGAAAAGGGTCCATCCAGCACTAAAAGAGTATAGGACCAGCCCTGTATAAATACAGGGAGCTGCCCTGTATAAATACAGGGAGCTGGACAGCTTAAGAGGGGGGACTTGAAGAGAGTTTGAGAAATTTTAGGAGAGGAGAAGAAGAAAAAATTTGATTTAGGAACCTTTTCAGACAGAAAAGAAAGGAAAGAGAGAAAATCAGTAGTTCAAAAGAAAATCTGACTTAGCAGATTTTAAGAAAGTGAAAAGTCAGATTTGAGTGTGGAAAATCAAGCAGAAAAATCAAATTCCTTTCGGAATCTGAATAGGAAGAAGAAACATAAAAGAAACAAAGAGAACAGTCACACACACACACAGATACAGCAGCAGAAACAGAAAAATCAGAAAAATGGGAATTTGAAACTGAAAAGAAACTGAAATCTAAAATATTGTTCTTTTGTTGAATCTGTTCAACTTTATTTGATTCCATTGTTCAGTTAAAATCTGCAGTGTCTTTTAAAAATATCGTCACTGTTCATTTGGGTTCCCCGGATCCTGTTTGTTGCTCAAATCTGCTGAATTATTTGGCATATTCTGCTGAATTTATTACTGCTGCAACTGCTGAAATTTACTCCTTCTACCTTCATTTTCAGGTACATATCTCTTAAACTTTATGTTGGAAAGAGATTCAACATGACAAATAAATGAAATTTTAAATTGTAATATTGCCTCCTATCGTTTAAGTTTAAACATTTAAGTTTCAACTTTGATTTCATGTTGGATAGCCAGTAGTGAGTTCGACTTGATGGCTACAAGTTGATTGTCTTATTTTTTCACTTTGTAATAATGTTATCCATGCTGAAATTTTATTAATTTAGTTATCTTTGAGTTGTGTAAATAGGAAGCATGACAGAAAGTTGGCTTTATTTACACTTTACGGTATTATTAGATAGGTATAGCATAATATGGAAATATCAAAGAAAATATGCTATTAGTTTATTTTGTTAGTTAATTAGTTGTTGTTTAAAGCTAGATGATGATTGGTTGCAATTAGCTATCTTTTGGCATAACATTGGTTGTGTTCCTAATCTATAGTTGAAAGACGAGTTAGTATAATCCGTTATGTTCACGATGTCAAATATGGTAAGTAATATTGCATGCAATATCATTTTATTAAGTCAATTAGACTTGTTCTCTTTCTTAATAATAAAAGGGTTTAGGAACTTATACGATGTGAAAGTTAATAGTTGTAATAATTCACATAGATTTAGAATCAAATGGGTTTGATTATATATATAACTCAATCATAGGCATAATTAATTAAATTAATTTCGCCTATTGGATCAAAACAAGTATATGAGAATAAGATGAGATGTGTGAACACAAATTGCAAAACTTTATATCAATGGTAATTAGGAATAGAACTTGCACTAATTAATAATAATAAAAGTTCTTGAAAAATATTCTTTCCTTTATAATTCATTTTCAGTTTCATATACAATTCATTCTTTGGCATATATATGTTATATTTGTCAAAAATAGCATTAATCATATTTTTATTCTGTTCTTTGAATTTGAATAGTTGGAATGAATATAATTTATACTCGGAAATTATCGACGGGCAACCTTTAATAGATTGTGAATTCTTTTCAAAGAATTCAAAGGCCTCTAAAATGGGAGTTCTCATGATTTTCACATAAAAAATGTATGAATATAATAAACAATTTGTGAAAAATCCATAATACCATTACAAGTATTTTGCGCAATTAGGGATGCGTTCGCGTACCCTGATTATATTTTAAAAAGCAAACTCGGATTATGCGTACGCGCAATTTTGAGCGAATATTGAAGAAAAGGATTTTTCCAAAGGTGTTAAATAATTTCATATAACCCGAGGTGTGCAGTTCATTATCTAAACAAAAGGGGTGATGATGTTCCTGATTTTATTTTTTTATTTTCGAATATATATTTTATATAAAAACTATAACATGGACAATTTTATTGTGTACACGTACGCGTGGCATGATCCCCGATAATTATAAAAAGTATATAATACGAATATACGTACGCGTAATTCGTCCATATAATTGTAAACAATAAGTAAAAAAGCGGTAGTAAAATCATGCAATAAAAACGTATTTAGTAAAATCAAGATAATTAAGCCAATAATAAAAACAGTTAAGCGACCGTGCTAGAACCACGGAATTCGGAAATGCCTAACACCTTCTTCCGGATTAACAGAATTCCTTACTCAGGATTTCTGGTTCGCAGAATAATAAACAGAGTCATATTCTCCTCGATTCAGGGATTAAAATTGGTGACTTGGGACGCCTTAAAATTCTCAGGTGGCGACTCTGAAATAATTAAATAAATCCCATTTCGACTGTCCTTTAATTGGAGAAAACTCCCTTGTACCCTCTCGGGTATGTAAAAAAGGAGGTGCGACACACGTAGTGGCCCTGCGTACGTGAGCATATGGGAACACGTACGGGGGAGTGTCGGCCTATCTCCCCAACAAACAGTTGGCACCTGCAAGCGTGGGGTAACTAACCCTGGCATCATGGCACTCACGCTGGGGGAGGTTGGTCACTTCTCCCTACTAAATGATCACATTGATGCATGAATTAATGTTGAAACTGAATACTTAACTGAATATAAATATCACAAATAAATACACATAATGACTGGCAATACAAATGAGCATGTGTTTCTGTCACATATTTCATCGTACTGAATAAGAATGAAGTGAACGTAGTATTTGGATCGCAAGAAGACATGACTTAGATTTATTGAACACATGGAGTACAGGAGTTCTAATGGAATTTTCTACTAGGAGAGTAAGCCTCAACTCACCTTAAATCTAGCTCAGCTTCGGCTTCACGTATCCTCTAAACACTCCCGATTCACAAATTTTCAATCTATATGAAATAATCAAGTTCAATTTACATCAGTGCGTACTCAAAGAATATAACTTTATTTACGATTCTCTTGTCCAAGGGAAATATCCCATTGGCAGTGATTATCGTCCTAACACACTAATACTAACTTAGATTAGTTCTTCCAAATATTATACTTAGAATCATTTTCTGGTTAATTGGACTAAGAACCAAGTATCAGACTAATGGCATTCAGTGTACCTCAAAGGTGAAAATATTCATTCACTGACATTCCTATCCCTAGTTAACTTATTCCAATTTAACACAATGCCCCATATAAAGAACAAAACTTTAAATCATTCTGAACCTTGCTAATACGGAGTAAACTAAGAGTACTCCCTTCCAATACTAATCAAACTATTTGATCTTTTTGAGATTTTCTAAATCAAGTAGGCATATACTAATGATAGATAAATAATGGTTGGAAAAGAAAAATAAACTAAAAAAGTTAAAGAAAGACAAGAAAGTGGAGTTTACCATAGTAGCTTGTTATTCCAATCTGTTTCTCTTTTGTTGCTATATGTGTTAGCAAAAAAAGGGATTTTTTTTTCTCTGTTTCTTGCCCCTTTTACTCTCGTTGGTTAGTGACTAATGAAGACCAATGCATATAGCTTTGAAACCCTTCTAATCAAATACGTTCCTATGTAGTCTTATTGGGCTTTGGCCCAGTTTATCTTATTTGTTTTTTTTTTCAATTTTAATCCTATGTACATATTTAAATATTTTTAAAAACCTTATTAGACTACGTATGTCTTTATACCTTTCGGGAACCTTAATTATGTTATTAAACCTGTATTATCAAAATTTTAAGCTAGAAAATTATGGGGCTTTACATTCTGATTCTCTCTCGCCTAACATATCTATCACTATCAATTTGTCCCATCCCCCCAATTTCTCCAGTAAACGATATTTCAGTATATCACAAGCGTCTATCCTCCTTTCTTCATTCCATATATTTTGTGTAGGTCAAAAGACATAGAAAACACATTGCTCAAAAAATCATGGACATTGGTGGTAGAGACAATATTCGGATTGAAGAAATTTCAGAATCATCTATTGAAAGAACTAATTTTTTATCAATATCCCATAGTTCTGGTGCACCAACATCCCATGCCAGCCATTACGCAAGTGAAAATGGGGTCTTGCATGTACTAGTTTTCCCATTGTTCGGCAAGCCCATAACACACCTGGTAGCATTTCTGGACATTTTTCTTTTGATTCTTCCAATCGCTTTTTTAAGTTGTTGATGATAAGTTTATTCGTTGACTCAGCTTGCCCGTTAGCCACTGGGTGGTAAGGTATAGAAGTGATTCGTTTAATTTGCCAACTTCGAAAAAAATCTGTGACTTTCGCACCTATGAATTGTGGCCCATTTTCACAGATGATCTCCTTTGTGACTCCAAATCGACATACAATATTTCTCCAAATGAAATCCATAACTTTCTTTTTTCGCACTGTTTAAAGGCACATGCTTCTACCCATTTCGAGAAATAATCCGTCAGAATTAACAAGAACCGTACCTTTTCCTTAGCTTGAGGCAAAGTGTCACGACCCAAAATCCACTAAGGGTCGTGATGGCACCGGAAACCACTGTCAGGAAAGCCAACAACAATTTACTAGCAATTTCTCATTTTATTTATTTTGAAATTATTTTCTTTAAACAAAAAAATAATAAATAATAAACTCCACTGAATAATTGAGAATGTCTTTACGAAATTTAACTATTGAAAAATTCTGTGATCATCCTAGAACCCAGTGTCACAAGTACATGGGCATTTACTAGTGAATAAAATAAAATACAGTGACTGTCCGGAATACAAGTGGACAGAAAATGAAGATACAATACAATACTCTAAAGGAGACTTTGTTGACTGCGGGGCGTCTCGATAATGCAGCTAACCTAATTCTCCGTACAACCATGCCACTAAGCCACTAGCCACACATAAACTTGTGTAACAAAAATGCACAACAAGTGTAGTAGAGTACGAAAACAACGTGTAACCAGTGAGTATCCCGCCTAATCTCAAAAAAGTAGAAACGAGAGATCGACTTCGACACTTACTAGTGGTCCGATGATAATATAGTAAAAATATGAGGAAATCATGGATTTCATAAAGCAAAATAAGCTCATAAAGCAGAAAAAGCAGGTGAACAACTTCTCAATAATAAAAGGTTTTCCAAAGATTTACTTTTCATTATCTTTATCCATTTATCTCTGGCCAGGAAGGCAAGTATCAACATTAAAAATTCCCAGGCAAACAATATAAGCTTGCGCATATCATGCCGAGGTCTTACGGTCCGATCCAACATAAATATAAAATGTGCACTGCCGAGGGTCGAACGACGCGAACCATAGATGCATCTATTACTCCGCTCGCGAATCATACATGCGACGCGGTCAACATAAATAAACAAACACTCCGCTCACGAATCATACATGTGATGCGGGGCACACATAGATATACACATTCAAACAACCAATTAAGAATTTATGGGGGAATGTTTATACAAATAAAAGTCAATTCTCTTTTAATGATTTAAGAAAAATGAAGTTTAATCCTTTTAGAAATTCACTTACCAATTCGATAGGATTTAAGCAATTCAATTGTTAATAAGATCACAAATATTCTAAGTAAAGCATGTTTTTGGGTCCTAGACTACCCGGACTTAAATATAATAGTAGCTACGCACGGACTCTCGTCACCTCGTGCGTACGTAGCCTCCACAAATAGGAGCACATAACCAATTATTTCACCTATGGGGACAATTCCCTCTTACAAGGTTAGAAAGGAGACTCACCTCGTTCCGAAGATCCATAACCGTCATTCCACGCCCTTCAGAAGACCCGAATCGATGCTAAATGCTCCTAATCTAGCCAATAATTATGCAAATCCATTAACATATGTTCAATTACTCATTACAATCCAATTTATAACAATTCCTAACCCCGAACAAAAAGTTGACAAAATTGCCCTCGGGCCCACGTGCCCGGATTCCGAATTTTTTTGAAGATAAAGTTTACCCATGAACTCACGAACTCAAATATATGATTTTCTCTTAATTTCATACCCAAAATCGTGGTCAAAATCCAAGAATACGAATTTTCTAGGTTTTCCTTAAACCCCCAAATTTCTACCAATTTACATGCTAAAATTCATACATAATCAATATATTTAACTCAGGATAGGTGGGGTTAGCTTACCTTGTCGTTGATGATGAAAAACCCCACTTGAAGCTCTCCAAAATCGTCCACACCAAATGAAAAATGGAAGAAAAATGACCATCTCCCGATTTTAAAAGAATACATTGCCTCCAGCCTTTCCGCACCTGCGGACTCCTCGCCGCTTCTGCGGAGGCCCCATCGCACCTACGCCAATAACCGCTTCTACGGTCTTCCATCTCGCTTCTGCGCTTGCGCAGATGCGGTCAATGCCCCGCAACTGCGTCCCTTCACCTTGGCGGTCATGTTCTGCTTCTGTTCCTCCTAGGCCGCTTCTGCAGCTCCGTACTTGCAGCCCAAGCCTCGCAGGTGCAGTTACACCAGAAGTTAGCTGACCATTTCTTCTTTATCTTCCAAATTTGAACCGTTAGCCACCCGAAATCCACCCGAGGCCCCCGGGACCCCAACCAATCATGCCAACTGGTCCCAAAACATATTACGGACTTGTTCGAGACCTCAAATCACATCAAACAACGCTAAAATCATGAATCGACCTCCAATCCAAGCTTAATGAACTTTAGAATTTCAAACTTCAACATTCGATACCGAAACCTATCAAATCACATCCGATTGACCTCAAATTTTGCACACAAGTCATATTTGATGTTACGGACCTACTCCGACTTCTGGAATCGGATTCCGACCCCGATATCAAAAAGTCCACTTCTGGTCAAACTTCTTAAAAACCTTCAAACTTCTATCTTTAGCCAAATGGCTCCAAAATGACCCACGGACCTCCGGATTCACTTCCGATCGCGCTCCCAACACCAGAATCACCATACGGATCTATTCCCAGACTCAGAATCCCAAACGAACATTGATAACACTGAATTGGACCTCAACCCAAATTTATGAAATTCTTCCAAAAATGCTCACTTCCACAATAGGTGCCAAAACATTCCCGAGTCTTCCAAAACCCGATCCGAACATACGCCCAAGTCCGAAATC
Organism: Nicotiana sylvestris; assembly: GCF_000393655.2. NCBI lineage: Eukaryota > Viridiplantae > Streptophyta > Magnoliopsida > Solanales > Solanaceae > Nicotiana > Nicotiana sylvestris. Next base: position 97,041,044 of record NC_091058.1, read on the forward strand.
ATCATATGAACCTGCTGGAACCTTCGAATCCCGATTCCGAGGTCGTTTACTCAAAAACCCCAACCTTAGTCAATTCTTTCAACTTAAAGCTTCTTAAATGAGAATTTTCTTTCCAAATCAACTCCGAATTCCCCGGAATTCAATTTCGACCATGCGCACAAGTCATAATACCTAAAGTGAAGCTGCTCATGGCCTCAAACTGCTAGATGACGCGCTAGAGCTCAAAACGACCGATCGGGTCGTTACATTCTCTCCCACTTAAACATACGTTCGTCCTCGAACGTGCTAAGAACTGCGCTGGAGTTGTCCAAAATCACTGTTTAACACCTCGAGCACCTACCCGTGCTACCATAACTCAGTTGGGCACCCTAGCTCGATAAATCTGAAGATATCCTTTTTCGCTTAAGCAAATAAGCCTTAGAGCCCAATTCCAACATCCGGAATTCTCTGTCAGGCATGTTTCCAACATACGCTCACTATATCAATAATTACACGCAGCACCAAAACATGACTACATACCTTATCTGAATTCACACACCTTGCACCACTTTACTCACAGGACAACAATAACATTCTCTGATCAAAATAGTTGAAATTCCACGAATTTGATGCTCCCATTGCACCTCATGACATACATAGGTCTTGCTCTAACTCTTACAATACCGCCACGACGGAAGAGATGTATAGAAATTCATAACCAACTGCCGAATCAACAATCATTGGGTCTATACTCCTGACAAGAACCATCACTTCATTCTGAACCAAATAATGGTCTTAGCTCCTTAATATACTTCAAATAATCATATTGCACTGATCCTAAACCCAATGATATCGTCTCACCCAGTATGAACTGCTCAGACAATAAGCCACCCCGGACATGATCAAAAAGTCTCATATGATGCCACAATGTGCCAATAGGCTACCCATTCGAACGCGATACAAAAGGAAAACGAACTTAGGAAGAGACTACTCAACTCACATAGCTAATACGAGTTTTCCTCAAAAAAATAGGAAACAAAACACTTAAAACAGATATAGGGAACTGTACTCAACATCACACTGTTGCGGCATGCAACCCGATCCAAACAACATACCCATGGCGGCGTGCCACCCGATCCACGTTGAATTCACATAAGGAGATACACACCGAGCTAAATTGCTCATACAACAAAAATACCGAATATCGATCACAAGCACGCTAAGTGCTTAATACCATCCCTGGGGGGACATATAGCGCTATAAGCTACAAAACCCAAGCACAACTGAAGTGCGATATACGATTTGAATCTCAAGAGCCATTCTGCTTATATAACATCATCTCTACGCGGAACCTCAACACATAAGAAATTCACCAAGCTGTCTCACAACTCACACGACGCAATATATCATTACATGAAATAGCTGACAACGAAATAACACCCCGGCTACTCTCCCATATGGAGCGCATTGCTGAAATGAACACATCTGGCCTGATACAGAGCCCACATTCATATTTAAATCCATCCACAGACCTCAAGCTAATTCTGATCACACTAAACTAGGCTAATAACCTTTCAAAGGTCAATAATAACCCCATTTTTCTCATCACACACAGGAACAACCAGCATAACCGGAGTAATCCTCCACAGTCCATAACCCAATAACTGAGTGCCCTCCAGGCATCAATTCTGAAATTAACGACATCACCACAATCTTCATACTTGGTTTAACTCTTTTATCAATCAAGCGGCTACATGCCACACTTATACAATCTTCACGTGGGGCACGCTCCCACAATCTTCCGTAACAGATAACAGGTCTGTACATCCAAACCACCGGCCACACTAACACCAAAAAGCGATCAAGAATCCTTAACCAGGATGCAAAGCCTTTTTCTCAAAACACTGATCTCAGGTGACGCTGCAGACAATACCAACTTACTTTAAACATCGAAACTCCTTTCATGCTCATCCGAGATCGTGACATCCTTGTCAACACCGAACTACAACCTTGATCCTCACTTCAAATTCCATAACACTCACTACACCCAACATGACAATATACGGTAGACACGATTTTCATCATAACTCCGGAACCGCTAACAGATTAACACTTCATCATATAAAAACCTTTTACTTAACTCACTTCAGGAGAACCATAGCAACACACAGGTGAATTCTCATAACCGCATAATATGCAAATCTCTAAGTAGTGGACTAAACCACCATAGCCCTTCCGGAATCCGCCTACACATAACATGACATAACGGTAGAATACTTCTGAATAACATCAATTACGGCTGCCGACAAGCCTCACACGTATCGTCACAAATCACTTGCATATCTTGACCACACTGAAGGAACTGATCACTACCACCAATATGGCAACCCAACTATAGCTAACCAATCTATCTTCTTCCAATTTATCCTTGATTGCCTTAGAAATATTAATAACTCCATTCAACACATAACACACTCCATCCGCACTCATCCCGAGTGACCTTGAATCACGAGACTATGTTGTCTCCAATCCCACGAACCATTTCATACCTCCCTTGCATGCACATTCGCATCCTTAACTGGCATGCCCATTCTGATAATCCCTCTTCGAATCCGAAGTCTTTTCTCATTTTCCTACCAAATGCTACACTGCAAGCCAAAACATCATAGAACATTCTGGGTGTCTTCTCATAAGCTATTGCAAAAGCTTGATTCTTAACAGTACCTATAGGCTCGAAATCATTAGGCACCAAACTTTAACCTTTAAATCCACTAGGACCGTTGTTGAGAGCCACCCGCTCTGACTTGTCCCCAAATATAATCAACTCTATGAATCTTCTAGAACATGAATACCCCCTCGACGAAGCACCTGGCAGAATCACATCCCTTGAAACCCGCATCTATACAAGGCACAAATCCTGAATCCTTTCTCAAGTCTGAACATGAGCGAACAAAGCCAACCATAGCACACCTTTAACAATCTTTTTGCTCAAATTACCACTTATGTTCCTTTCCCGCAGCTAAAATAACCCATCAATATGCTACTAACCAGAAATCTCGCAAGTAGTTAACCATGTAACCCAATCATAGGTGGTGGGACTCTCCCTCTTAGCTTGAAGCCACTATTACGTACCTCTGGAATTTATCAGGATTCTTTATCTCTTATTGACATGACCTCGCGCAATTAAATCGCCAGATTCCTTGAATTCCTTCCATCAGCCCTTCCTGAACACCCTGAATTTCCATCAATATTCACATATTCGACCTCTTACCAGAATGGCCAGTAAAATCCTCCGTAGAAGTTTCTCCAACCACGCGACTGCTAACCTTCTCACAGGGAATAACCCACCTATGGAAATCACTTTCCGACATCTTCCAACGCTGCTGCACGGGGTATAATCACTACGACATCAATAACCCATCCTGACTCCGAGCTCACTCTCTAGCTGCACAAGTCCATTCACCCCTCGTGGACATCAATTAAATGTGCGACGACATCCTTCCAATTCAAAGTTATGTTGTATCCTTCTTCATTTCAAGCAACTCTTTTCCGTTATATCAAATTTCCTGCCGCATAATAGCACATACTTCAAATTAAATTCGTAGACCCCAATCACCAATCACTAAAATTCCCAAATTATTCCAAACTCTCCTTAAGGTGCGTAGTCATCCTACCATAAAGCCCATATGCAACTCCGCCACTCTCCCACTTTGGCGGAACTCACCCCTTTAATCGACTACTCGACCTTTGCTTCTTATACCTGGCCTTCTAGAAATTTTAACAACCACCTAACACTCCCCACATGTCCTTCCTCATCCTTTGCTGCTCAGCTGCTGCCTTAAATAAAATCCATCTTCGTAGCACTGGAACCCACGACCCGCTACTAACTTTAAACCTTTCCGAAGATCATCTTTCTCGAGCCGTCAACATTAGAAACACCGATTCAATCCTGAACCACCGCACCCCCCAATCTCTGACAACCATTTTTCCAATATTCTTTTACAATATCTTACCCCAAAGGCGAATTGCAGAAGACCATGACACTGGCGAACTTAACACATACAATCGAGGACGACGACACTACATCGCAGATGAAAATTCCACCACGCTCGAAAATACCAAGTCTCGTTAATCCATCACCCCAAATCTGGACATTCATAGGCCAATTGCTTTTCCTTCGCCGGAAATGAAATATTAGATCTCTGAGTCATGCACTGAGTAGACTTCCTTTCAAATCATTCATCCCCCAACACATAGGCAAGTATTCTACCATCAAGTCAATATTGTGCGATAACCAATCGTGAGCATCATAGCAATCTGTTCATAGCCTCAAAGCTCTCGAGAATATTGTTACTGAGCTGAAATGACAAGATATCCTGCCGCAAGGCAACGACAATAGCCCAATCAACTATGCATGGAGAAACATCCCGCACCACATCGGTAGTACCATTACAATTCTTCAATTCTCAATTTATAAGAAGTGGTTCGCGTCGCATAAGACATAATAGGAAGGAAATAAAGGCATAAGCCTCAAAGGAATCAAACCGCACGATGAGGAATCAGGAAGGGAAGTGCTCCTAACAGCCCCGTAGCCTCTCGAAGATAAGTACAGACGTCTTCGTACTGATCCGCGAAACTCTACTAGACACGCTAATGACTCGTGAGACCTAAGGGAACCTAGTTCTCTGATACCATGTTGTCACGACCCAAAATCCACTAAGGGTTGTGATGGCGCCGGACACCACTGTCAGGAAAGCTAACAACAATTTACTAGCAATTTCTCATTTTATTTATTTTGAAATCATTTCCTTTAAACAAATAAATAATAAATAATAAACTCCACTGAATAATTGAGAATGTCTTTACTAAATTTAACTACTGAAAAATCCCGTGATCATCCTAGAACACGGTGTCACAAGTGCATGAGCATTTACTAGTAAATGAAATAAATACAATGACTGTCCGGAATACAATTGGACAAAAAATAAAGATACAATACAATACTCTGAAGGAGACTCTGCTGACTGTGGGGCGTCTCGATAATGCAGCTCACCTAAGTCTCCATACCAACCATACCACTATGCCACTAAGCCACTAGCCACATATAAATCTACAACAACAACAACAACAACCCAGTATAATCCCACTTAGTGGGGTCTGGGGAGGGTAGTGTGTACGCAGACCTTACCCCTACCCTGAGGTAGAGAGGCTGTTTCCAAATAGACCCCCGACATCCTTCCCTCCAAGAACTTCCCACCTTGCTCTTGGGGAGACTCGAACTCACAACCTCTTGGTTGGAAGTGGAGGTTGCTTACCATCAGAGCAATCCCTCTTGTCAAAAATGCACAGCAAGTGTAGTATGAGTACGAAAACAACGTGTACCCAGGGAGTATCCCGTCTAATCTCGAAGAAGTAGAGACGAGAGGTCGACTTCGACACTTACTAGTAGTCTGATGATAATATAGTAAAAATGTGAGGAAATCATGGATTTCATAAAACAAAATAAGCTCATAAAGCTGGAAAAGCAGGTGAACAACTTCTCAATAATAAAAGGGTTTCCACAGATTTACTTTTCATTATCTTTATCCATTTATCTTTGGCCAGGAAAGACAAGTATCAACATTAAAAATTCTCAGGCAAACAATATAAGCATGCACATATCATGCCGAGGTCGTACGGTCCGATCCAACATAAATGTAAAATGTGCACTGTCGAGGGTCGAATGGCGCGAACCATAAATACATCTATTACCCCGCTCGTGAATCATACATGTGATGCGGTCAACATAAATAAACAAACACTCCGCTCGCGAATCATACATGCGACGCGGGCACACATAGATACACACATTCAAACAACCAATTAAGAATTTATCGGGGAATGTTTATCCAAATAAAAGCCAATTCTCTTTTAATGATTTAAGAAAAATGAAGTTTAATCCTTTTAGAAATTCACTTACCAATTCGATAGGATTTAAACAATTCAACTGTCAATAAGATTACAAATATTCCAAGTATAACATGTTTTTGGGTCCTAGACTACCCTGACTTAAACATAATAGTAGCTACACACGTACTCTCGTCACCTCGTGTGTACGTAGCCCTCACAAATAGGAGCATATAACCAATTATTTCACCTATGGGGACAATTCCCTCTTACAAGGTTAGAAAGGAGACTCACCTCATTCCGAAGATCCATAACCGGCATTACATGCCCTTCAGAAGACCCGAATCGATGCTAAATGCTCCAAATCTAGCCAATAATTATGCAAATCCATTAACATATGTTCAATTACTCATTACAATCCAATTTATAACAATTCCTAACCCCAAACGAAAAGTTGACAAAATTGCCCTCGGGCCCACGTGCCCGGATTTCGAAATTTTTCGAAGATAAAGTTTACCCATGAACTCACGAACTCAAATATATGATTTTCTCTTAATTTCATACCCAAAATCGTGGTCAAAATCCAAGAATACGAATTTTCTAGGTCTTCCTCAAACCCCCAAATTTCTACCAATTTACATGCTAAAATTCATACATAATCAATATATTTAACTCAAGATAGGTGGGGTTAGCTTACATTGTCGTTGATGATGAAAAACCCTACTTGAAGCTCTCCAAAATCGTCCACACCAAATGAAAAATGGGAGAAAAATGACCATCTCCCAATTTTAAAAGAATACGCTGCCTCCAGCATTTCCGCACCTGCGAACTCCTCGCCGCTTCTGCGAGTCCGCTTCTGTGGAGGCCCCATCGCACCTGCGCCAATAACCGCTTCTGCGGTCTTCCATCTCACTTCTGCGTTTACGCAGATGCGGTCAATGCCGGGACCTATGGCCCTTCACCTGGGCGATCATGTTTCGCTTCTGCACCTCCTAGGTCGCTTCTGCAGCTCCGTACCTGCGGCCCAAGCCTCGCAGGTGCGGTTACACCAGAAGGCAGCTGACCATTTCTTCTTTAACTTCCAGATTTGACCGATTAACCACCTGAAATCCACCTGAGGCCCCCGGGACCCCAACCAATCATGTCAACCAGTCCCAAAACACATTACGGACTTGCTCGAGGCCTCAAATCACATCAACAACGCTAAAATCATGAATCGACCTCCAATCCAAGCTTAATGAACTTTAGAATTTCAAACTTCAACATTCGATGTCGAAACCTATCAAATCATATCCAATTGACCTCAAATTTTGTACACAAGTCATATTTGACGTTACGGACCTATTCCAACTTCCAGAATCGGATTCCGGCCCCGATATCAAAAAAGTCCACTTCCGGTCAAACTTCTCAAAAACCTTCCAACTTCTATATTCAGCCAAATGGCTCCAAAATGACCCACGGACCTCCTGATTCACTTTCGATCGCGCTCCCAACACCAGAATCACCATACGGAGCTATTCCCAGACTCGAACTCCCAAACGCACATTGATAGCACTGAAATGCACCTCAACCCAGATTTATGAAATTCTTCCAAAAATGCTAACTTCCACAATATGTGCTGAAACGTTCCCCGTTCTTCCAAAACCCGATCCGGACATACGCCCAAGTCCGAAATCATCATACGAACCTGTTGGAACCTTCGAATCCCGATTTCGAGGCCGTTTACTCAAAAACCCAACCTTAGTCAATTCTTTCAACTTAAAGCTTCCGAAATGAGAATTCTCTTTCTAAATCAACTCCGAATTCCCCGGAATTCAATTTTGACTATGTGCACAAGTCATAATACCCGAAGTGAAGCTGCTCATGGCCTCAAACTGCTGGACGGCACGCTAGAGCTCAAAACAACCGGTTGGGTCGTTACACAAAGGCCCTACAATGTCCATCCCCTATTTCATGAAGGGCCATGGTGATATGACTGAATGCAATAGTTTCACCGGTCAATGCATATTATTAGCATATCGTTGGCATTTATCGCACCTTGCAACGAAGTTTTTTGCTTCCTCTTTCAGTTTTGGCCAATAATATCCTACTCTTATTAACGTTTTCACCAACGATCTTCCACCGGCATGATTGCCACAATGCCCCTCCCTCATTTACTTCTTTCATTACATATTCTGTTTGTGATGGTCCAAGGCATCGTGCTAAAGGTCCACTAAACACTTTGTGATGCAAATTTCTGCGAATTAAGCAATACTGAGCAAATTTTAACCATAACAATCGCGATTTCTTCTTATTCTCAGGCAAAATACCATACTACAATAAGTTTACAAATTCATTTCTCCAATCCCAAGTTAAATTATTAAAATTTACCCCCCTCTTGATAAAGTCGAGTGTTGAATGAAACAGATGTACCACAATAACATTTTATGCATTTGTTGCATCAGCAACAGACGCGAGATTTGCCAACGTGTCTGCTTCTGCATTTTCTTCCCAGGGTATTTGCACAGCTTTCCATGTCTGAAATTGTCTAAGTAATTCTCATACCTTTTCGAGGTATTGCTGCATTCGTGTCTCTCTTTCCAAGTAAGTCACTTGCATTTGATTGGCTACTAGCTATGAGTCACTTTTGATCACAATTTGTTTAATACCAAGCTCTCGTGCAAGTTCCAAGCCTGAAATCATAGCTTCATACTCTGCCTCATTGTTAGTAATTGGATAATATTTTATTGCATGTCTTATGACTTCTCCCGAGGGTGGAATTAGAACAATCCACAAACCTGCTCCTTTAACATTTGAAGAGCCGTCAGTAAATAAGCTCACAACAAAAAAATGAAGAAATACGAGGAAAAGTTAAGGAGATGAATGCAAAGAAGACGGAATAGATTTTCAAAATCAAGCGTGATGGAGTATTTATAAGGAAAAGCAACTGTCATCAAGGTTGATCATTATGAACTTTCTTCATGGAACTGTCACTTCGTGACTGATGCAGCTGCAGAAAAACCCTAAAAAGCGCTGAAAATTGCAGAACCAATCATGGTGAGACACGTGTTTTGAGAATTAAATTAACGTGACATATGTCGTATCGGTTCTGAAAAAGACATTATGATACTCGAGAAATGGCGGCAAGGAATTCCAGCCATAAATATTTATCACTTCTGAATATTCAATTGAGAATATTTAGAAAGTGGGGGGACTACCTGTATTGGTGAAAAAAAGGCATGACACGTGGACTATCAACAAGGTGACAAGTGGCATTTCCAATTAGATGAATTAAAGAATTCAAGAAGGCACGGGAGAAATACCCCTTGGATTTTTCTAGGAAAGGAACCGGCTCTGACAGCTAGAAGAGAAAAAATAGGAACGGAATGGACAAAGACCATTAAAGAGGGAAGATGCACGAATTTGTTATAAACAAGGAAAGAAAATCGACATTAATCTTGGTTACGGGAAATCTTTATTCATAAATGCTTCCGTTACAATTATATATGGTAACCGGTAATCAAGGCAATTAATGCCATTAACAAGCTTAATAAAGTAAGGAAACCGTTACAATTATGTACTCCTATAAAGGTCCACTCCTCATTTGTAATGATATTTGATTTTTATTTAATATATGTAATTATTCTTTTCTTTATTCATAAAGTTCCAACCGCAATTCTGGTAGAGATTATCATTCTGCTTTGAATTTTCTTTCCTTGTCAATTATTTTCATTATTTGTCTTATTCTTCAAACTATTGAGAAAGTGAAGAAAATTTTGGTTATCAGTAACCCTGATTTTTTCTTGATACTGACTTTGACCGAGAAAGAATATTGGATTTAAGAGGACTATATATTTTATATTTATAGTATATAGTATATAATATATAATATTTTATGTATAATATACAATTTCTTTAAGTATATTGAATATTTTAGGGAGAGTATATTATTTTATTTATAGAGTAATATCCCAAGTTTGGATGTTATAGCGAATTGTTATATAGAAAACATATATTATAGCAGAACATGAAATTTGATTTCGAAAAAAATTAGAGTATATTACTCTAATTTATGAATGACCATTGTGACCCAATAGGGGCTAACAAGTAGCAAACCTACAAGTACAAACAGATCAAGTTCAGCATACCTAATTATTAATTTAAGCAGATTAGGCACTAAAGGGTGCGCAAAAGACCCACAATTACATGAAAAATAATTAAGCTAAGTACTTAGAATATGTTAAGTGTCCCTTAGCTAATACTAGATGTGCCCAACACTACCGTAGCATATTCCGGAATCATTTCTGTTGATAAGTAATCAAGGTTTATTAAGTATGTAACACCAAATAGGTGCTGATTTGAGTACATCCTTTGAATTAGAAAAAGATACAAAAGCTGGCAAAACAACCATGGAGACCTCCAGAGTTCTTGAATGTTATGAAGGAACTAAAAAGAGTGTCTAAGTTGTATACATCATATAAATTAGGTCCGAAAAGCTAACAGTTGCCCAACATAACTAATACATGTACAAAAAGTTATTTTGGCAATAGCATATGCAAATAAAATCTTAAACTATTTTCTCCAATACATGTGATAGGACCTTTGAAGATAAAGAGAGTGAATTTTTTTTCTTGTGGCAGAGCGACCAGCAAATATAAGGTCTCAAATACCAAAAGATATAAAAAGTAGTAAGATCGTTAAGTTTTCTCTTAAGCAATGACAAATAAGACCAAACGTGGCAAAATGAGTCCTGCAAGTTCTCTTTCTAATGAGGGCATATTAAATACACAAGAATCATATCCTTCAAAATTAAATCCCACACTTCTCAAAATTTACATTGACAATTTTCCTGGAAGGTTCTCTGTGACAGGACTCTAAATTTGAGCAGGAGCAGCTTTGATGTAAGCATCATCATCCACATGACAACATAAAACTATTAGTTTGGGTAACCAAAATGCCAAGTCATTCTTCTTTTTCTTTTTTACAAAAAAATAATAATTATATCAATAAATTCGAGTATGCTAGCCATTACACCTTTGACATGTGCATCAATTTTCAAACACAACATAGGCCACCATGTTTGTTTTAATAAATAGTACATATTGTAAGAGGTTGTGAAGAACTGGGTGTTAGGTCATCTTACTACCAAACCTCAAGCAAATTATTCAGTTATAATATCTTTCAACTTAGCTAATTATACCATTAGAAACAGTTATCTTAAGCACCATTTGGAGCTTAAAATGACCTTATGTCGAAAGAAATTATTTAATTTGACACAAACATAATTAGGGGTCGTTTGGTAGGGTGCATAAGAATAATGCTGAATATTGTGTAGTAGTAATGCTGGTATTAGTTATGCTTGCATTAGTTATGCTGACATATTTCTTATCCATTGTTTGGTTTGATGTATTAAAGCATTGCACAATTTCTAAAAGAATTTCTTATTTACAAAAATATCCTCAAAACCAGTCCATCACTCTAACTTTCTAAAAGAAACATATGTTGAGAAATGTTTTTATATGAAAAAGTTAAAAAAAAATTATTTGATTTGTCTACCTATATTGTAATATAGAACTAAATATTTATTTATAAAAAAAGAAATATGCTAAGTATTTATTTATTTACTAGAGATATAATTTTATTTCTCACTATTTGGATTATTTTAAACTTGCATTAATATAATAACTAGCACATTTTAATCAAGCATAAATTTTGAAGGACAATTTTGTCTTTAACTAAGCTAATGCATGTATTAAAAACCATTGCATTGCTAATACCATGGTTTTCTATGCATTAGTTATGCATAGGATAATACAAATAGAATGTATAACTAATGCTTGCATAACTAATGCATAGGTTCAAAATATTTACCAAACAAAGTATTATTAATACACAAAGCTAATGCATGCATTATTTTATCTAATGCATCCTACCAAACGACCCCTTATATGTATATAACACTATACACCTAAACAGAAAAATGTTATACAACCAATGCATATAAACTACAACGCATAAGTGTTATCTTTCTCATATAACCGCATAATAGATCGTAGCTAGAAACCCAAAAGTATACTGCTACACACGAAGGGAAAGCAAATCCAGGGGAGAAAAACAGAATAAGTAGATAAAAACTGAAATCTTGTCAAGGATGACATGATTTCAAATAAGAAGTTCCTCTTCAATATAAATATTCATTTGTGCGTTAGAGTCCGATCATCTGAATTTGAGCTTTGTTTTTCTATATCTTTGCGCAACATTTTTTTATATCAAATCTACCTAGTAAAATCGGTCATCTAAATACTACTATCAGCTATCTTTTTCCTTTTTTTTTTTTTGGTTGAATGAGATGTAAGACTCTATTTTGAATATTCATACTACTTTGTGAAAAACTCTTTGTTCGTTGTATAGCCATTAATTACTTGCACCTTGTTAGGAATGGCCACTTATTTCTTCTTCTTTTTCTGAGCATGTTGTCAAATGCATAAATTCATATTCTGATAAAAGAGGAGCAATATAGAATCTATAATACTTTATCAGCAATGTACAAAATATATCTTCACCGGTTCAGTTACTCAATTTAGAAGAGTATTAAATATATCAGTCCAAGTTCAATAAATAATATGGATTTATAGCCATGCTACTCTTGTCAAAAGTTAAGGCTACTGTCTGATATACATATATAGTTGATATAGTATGTCTTCCCAGTGAAAGACTGATGTTAGATTGTTCATAGTTTTAGTGCTACATCTTGATGTGCTTAAATTTCTCTATCCATTCTCCTAAATTTCTTGAACCCAATCATAAAATATTATGCTCCCTGCCAAGAATCTACCCATCAAAATGTAATTTGACTATTTGCATTAAATTTGACAATTATATAATAATATGCCTTGTTCGAATCCTTAAAGAAACTACAGAAAGACAGCAAGTATGAAGCCTTGCACTATAACTGAAGTAAAAGAAATGTATGAAGTCAAGTAGTGCGACTTTTTCACTCTACCTCAAAAGCCAAGTAAGAAAGCAATCCTTCAAAGGGAAGGTAGTAGTATCAATAGAAGCATCACAACAAAATTATAGAACCCACAATATAAACACAACCTTTTTGCTAAGCTGGTAGTAACAATAAGTAAAAGTAAGTGTTACACAGGAAGGGAAGAGGAAAAAATGATTGTGGTGCATTTGAGTAGTGCTAGCTCCGCATGGACTAAATGTTCAACATGTTCAAGAAATAATAGCAACCAAAGATGACCAAATAAAAGCTTCACAAATTTATGATTGGATAAATTATTGTTTTTGCAACTCTTTTGTTTATTTTATTCTTCTTGAATTTCAGTTATATAACCATGCCTTAAGCACCAATCTGACAGATAAGTTAGTAATATAGAAGTACTACTTTAAAAAAACGCATTAATTTCTTTTGAATACAGAGATGGAGCAACATAGAGATGATCAACAGTAATTCAAACTGAGCAGGACCTTTAGCTTTATTAATAATATAGGCGATGTATCACTTTTTTTCTACCATTAGGGAAAACTTTAATTCCCTTTCTGAAAAAATACATTAATTTCTTTTGAATACAGAGATGGAGTAACATAGAGGTGATCAGCAGCAATTCAAACTGAGCAGGATCTTTTGCTTTATTAATAATATAGGTGATGTATCAACTTTTTTCTACCATTAGGGAAAACTTTAATTCCCTTTCCGAAAAAGATATGGATTTCTTTAAATTTAATTGTACCTCAAAACTGACTTAAAGTGAATTCATGTTTCTAACGCTAAGAAAAATTCTAGGAAAGTCAAACATATGAAGCTCAAGCACTTCGCCAAAGTAAAAATAGCATCATTTATAGTGCTATATCCACTTTTTTAGAATACGTGCTACTATTGAAAATAGTATAACATACAGTATTGAACTCCACTTCTCTCAGAATATAATATTTACTACTACATGATGTGATTCTTCTCTACTGTTTGCTTTGGCTTTCTTTCCACTTTTTTTCCTTCTCCGAATCCAAAAGGTGCAACGGCCAAAAAATGTGAAATATACACAAAGTTCATGAGAGAATCAGTTTGGTTTGGAACAATGATAAAGAACTATTCTGCCAATCTCCTAACACAGATGGACAGCAGATCCTACATCCTAGATGATTACTGACATTACAACATATTTTGGATTGACACGTTACAACACTCATTTCGAGGGGGAAATGGTAACCCATAGTATTTCTTCCAACACTACTAGTCATAACAATATCTCAAACACTAAACCTGTAGATCTTTATTTTTATTACAATAGAGAATAGTGGAAACACCATTATTGTATTGAAATTAACAATTGGAGAACATAACATTACATACCTTCCTCTTCCGATAAATTGGAGAATTTCTCAAATTTCAGTCCTTGATCTTGTCAGCACTAGTTTGAGTGGCACAAAAATTCTCTTCCTATACTAACCGGAAAGAGAATGAAGATATTATGCAATCATATAATTTATTTGTGCTCTCTGATAAAAATAGAGGGACCATGAGCACAGAGTTAAAAAGCTAATGTGCCTTCAAGTTAACTTTAATCACAAACCTATGTTTCATGTATAATTTGAAGCTACAGCAACAAATAAGCAACTTACATCAGGATGGTTGTGAGGAATAATCAATGGCTCCTTAGCGTTTCTCTTTACTTTTGATGTTGTTGATAATCAAATTGCAAACTTGGTTCTTGAACTTTGATGAAGCCAAGATTTTTTTGGCCATGAAACTACTGAAGGTTGGTCATTGACGCCTGAAGTCGTCCTCACTTTCTTCTCACAACATCTCTTTAGCTTTCTATTTTTAGTCACTATCACACAACGTCACTAATTGTTCTTCCCATAATCCTTAAAATTTGCCGAAAATAATTGGTTCTAAGTTTTTCTGATTCTTAAGGAAGAGAATGTTGGCTATAAACATTGAAAATTGGGGACAAAAGGGTGGGGAAGCCGATGGAGGTTGCAGGGCATAGGTTGAAATCCAAATCAAAACCTGCCGGAAATTCTCATCCTCAGTTTAAGCCATACATTCATTTTAAATTTGCGAAAGCATCATTTTTCCTATTTAAAGGTGATTTTTTAGTAGGTACTACTATTACGTTTCCATATTTGTCCCTCTTTTTCTCTTTTTTTTCTTTCAATCACTCCTTTCCTCTTTACTTTTGATGTTCTGGTTAAGGATTTTATTATATTTATCCTTTTCAGAACTTGACATAAAAAACGTCTTCAAAAAATATGCTAAGTGGACCTTTTTCAGTAAATGGTTTCATTCTTTATAGATACCGATGAAAATAAAGCAGTTGTTAAGGTTCAACACATTGACTTCACATGGAAATGTCACTTTGAACATACTTAAACAGGCAAAGTTTACTATCACATTCTTAATATTTCAGCAACATAATAACATGCAAGGTTTACTATCGAATTAATACCTTTTCAGCTAAATAAGGATATGCATATCAAAATTAGGCACAAAGACTGACATGCATTACCAGAATTAAGCAACAAAAGAGCCCAAAGAAGGGGACTACCAACACATGACCATCAAATTCCCATAATCAACATAAAGCTGCAATAAAAAAAGAAATAGGAGAGAAGAAAAAATGCGATGCAGTGAAAGCAATAACCACAAATACTTCTTGTAATTTACTCGACAATAATAAGAGTTCAGCCAATACCTCTCAAATATGAGCACCAATGATCACTATCGTAATTTCTTGGAGGTATCGCTTGTTTCTTCAGAAATTTTTTCAAACCCTAGTTTAACATCTCAAGTTCCTTAAATTAATAAATTACCCACATAAAACACTTACTGGAGTAAATACTAATCAGAACCAGGATTTTTTATCTCCAATGAGAGAAAGGAAGGCGGAATAGATTTAAAAAAAGGGTAAAAAGAATTGGAGAAAAACCAGAGAAGGAGAGCAACTAAGAAGAAATACGGCAGGGCTGTGTAAGTTTTGTAATATAAATGGGGAATGAGAAGTGGAGACCAGTTTTCTTAACACGTGTCATCAGAAAAAGAGGAACATCGAAGGGCTGCAGTTGAAGGTCAAAGTACCGAAATGCCCATAACTAACAATCGTAATTCCTCTAATACCCCTGTTCGTACACTCTAACTCCCATTTCTATATACTACTAGATGTGATTAACCCGTGCTAAAGCACAGGCCCAATAATTTTGGTTATAATATTCTTTTGTTGGTTCTAGTGCAAATAATGCTTGTCATAATATTTTAATTAGATATTAGGATCATAAATCACGTTTATTATGTAAGTACACTTATCGCATTAGATGAATCCCCAGGATTTGCAAATACATAAAACATTTCTTGTTTTTCAGCTTCTTTCCTGATCACATTGGATTCTCATTTTTCTCAGCATCTTTCTTGATCACTGGGGCTATGTAGAAATCGTAAAGCTTTGAAGGAAAATACCGATAACAAAATCAAGAACCTCCAATAGATTTTTGGCTGCACATGAAACCACAACTTATTTTATGTAAAATAAGACGTGCATCAACCAAGCTAATAAAGATCCCCTTTTTCTATATCACTTGGTTTCAAATTCCACAAAAACAGCTGTAAAGCTACTAGAAAGGTTGAAGGCCAAATAATTCATGTCCTTTCAATCTGAAGATTTCAAGCATTTAACTGGGATAAAAGAAAAAAGGAGCAACACTGTCAAGATGATAAATTTATTGAGGAACAAAGCCTCACAAGATATCAAAAATATTACTGATCAAATATCTACATTTAGAACATTGCGCATTTGCAAAAAAATACGTTCTTTATCTTCCATGAAAATGTACTAAACAGTACCAAAGATCCTCGTGTACACGATATACTCTTCCTACTCCTGCAAGTAGTCCAGGAGTCCACAAGTTCTAGGATATCTCCAAATATCAAATCAAATGATACAATAATTTTGCTCCAACAAGTCTAATTATGAATGCAACTAAATCTTACATGAGGAATACATTCTATAGCTCCTCAAAAATCCTACTATTCCTTTCTAATCTAATGTAATTCATAAATGCATATCTGAATTGTTTTCCATACACTTGTGTGCATCTTTTCTCTTTTCATGCTAACAATTTAAAAGTTGCACCATACTTCCAGGCATCACCCAATGGACTCCATAGAAATTTAGGAACATATTTCATATCTGCCAGCTACATTACAGTGAACAAAGAGATAGAGATTCCACATCTGTCAATCTATTTATTGGTAGAAAACATATCACCCTTGAAACAAAATAATTTTATATTCTGAAAAGACAATCCAACATAAATTTAATTCAATTCACTTAAAGATCGATCTGTGTCCATTTAAGTGGGGATTAAAGGAAATAATACTCCCTCTGTTTCAATTTAGATGACACACTTTTCTTATTAGTCCGTTCCAAAAAGAATAACACTTCTACAATTAAAAATAATTTAACTTTAAACTCTTCATTTTCATTTAACTCTTAATGAGAAGCTTTTATAACCACACAAATGTCATAGCCCCACAAAGCTTTTACCCTTTAAGTTTTTAAAACCACAAGTTTCAAAAGTCTTCTTTTTATTCCTTAAACTTCGTGCCGAGTCAAACTACATCATCTAAATTGAAATGGAGGGAGTACACATTACACCAAGAAGCAAAAAGAAAGTTTGACATGCCTGAGTGGTCTCAACTATAGGAGAATTCTCCAGAAGCTTTTAGGCATGATAATATATCTTCGTATTCCAAAACTAAGATAACAATATTGAAAGTTTGTTGTTAAAAACATGAAAGAAAGTACTTACAATATCTCTTCTTTTTAACTTCTTCTGTGCCACAAAAGATCTCTACAAACAGAGTAAAGATTGAAAATTTGATTCACGTATAATTTGGATATGAAGCTAGGTTTGAAGGAAGAAAATGCAATTTAGTACTACTTTGAAAGAGGTGTATTTTTCATAGATAAAAATCACATCATAGTTGGATAGTATTATATTTAGGGATGATTATAGAATGTTCGTGGTAGATGCAGAAAGAGATATCATTTCTTACCCTCATTAGAAAAGCCAGTTACAGAAAAGAAGCTTCTTTTACGTACGTTGATATCTAACTGACTAACAAAGAAAAAGATAAAAAGGAAAGACTCAAGCTTCCTAGGGGCATCCCTGTTAAGAAATCAATCTATCTATGTGAACTCAACCTATTCACACATCAATATTTATATTGCTGCTCCTTGTCTCTTTTATAAGAGTTAATGAACTAATGTTCTACATTCTTTGTGGAATAAAATTTGCTATACCTTCTTGATAGTAAAATTGACTGTATATATCTCGTATCTCGTGTTTCAAAAAAACTGAAGTTGTTCTTTAGCTGAAAAGAAAAAGATAATTAATAATAAAATATTTATAAGTATAATGAACACTATCGAGGAAGTATATAAAATTATATGAGAAGCACTCAATGTTGTCTTAAGAGAGGGGTAGCCTTAGGTAGGAAGCTTTAGGGAGCCAATATAATGGGAAACAACTTCATGTACCAAGACAAACAATAGCATGGATGGCAAGAAAACAAACGAAAGGTGGATGGTCATAACATATGCAAAACATGAAGAGGAAGAAGTAAAAAATCAATTAGTGGATCTGTGTTTCTTGCCTTAAGTGGATAAGAATAGTGGCAAAACCATTGTTGTTTATACGTCTCAGATTTTCACATTCAACATATACAAAGATCTAAAAAGGATAATGAACTCACTTCTAGTTGCAGGTTTAGTATATGTGGTGCTTCCACCAGAGGGATAACCATTTTTATATAATTAACCCAAAGAATTTGATGCATATGTTAAAACCAGATCTTTTTGAAACCAGATCTTGTTGAAACTCTTATTTTATCTGGTACTAATTCAATTTTGGTATTCTTGTTGAATTAGCTTCATTCGGGATGTATCGTTCTATATTTAGATTTCTTATTTACTGAAGGATCCCAAAAAAAGAAGGTAAGAATATGAATCTATAGCCCACATAACTAAATTAAGTAGCATTATAGTTCTAACCAAAGTCCACATTTGTTAATAAAGGAAAATCACTTTCCTTTAACATTAGTTCCCTTTGAGATTGATATATTTTTACAAGAACAGGATTAGAGTATTTTATCTAGTAAAGTTAGTCTAAAGCATTAGGATTACTGCTACATTTGTCATACACAAGAAAAGCACAATGCGATTTTTTGTGTGTGGGGTGGGGGGGTGTTGTTAGAAAAGAATAGCTCCACCCTAAAAGATGTAAAATTAAAGTTAAATTGTATCATATGTAAAAATGAAGGTTAACCACTATATGCAGCATTGATGGACCGCATAGGCGATAATACAAAATGAGTACACAAATCGAATGAAAGAACTCTAATTTTGCAGTGACAATACATTTAGATATTAGCAAGCATCCTAAGTACTTTTTGTTTACTTGGAATCTAGGACATCGTTTCAGCAAAACCTCCATGCAAGCTACCCATAAATAAATTAGGGAATTTGACAAAACTATCATATTTCTTATACCTAGTAAACTACATCTACGTAAAACATTAGATTATAAACACATAATAAAATTCAGTAAATCATAGCTACTTAAAGTCATATGTAAAGAAAATACAAAATTAAGCTTGATGATACCTACACTACAACTACATAGCTATTTCTGAAGATTGATCACCTTACCCGGTCATGATCTCATGAGCTTCCTTTTTGCTAACTCTCTGATGAATATATCAGAACCTGTCATTTAAATGATGTGGCCAAGCAGATATTTCATTAGATAATTAAAATGACTTTACTGCAAATAGAGAAGTGTAACATGTTGTACAATAAATTACTATCAAATAAGTATTTATTTAGAAAATTAATAAAAGAAAATTATAGTGCTAAGTCAAAAGCATGAAAAAGCTGCATGAACTAACTTGGGTGAATAACCTATCCAGCTTGTAAAAAATAAGAGATACTACAAGAATAAGAAAAACTAAAAAACAGTATAATACCTTTTTTACTATCTGTAAGATTATATCCAAAGAAGAAAATCTTCAATCTTTGCTCACGTCCTGCAATTCTGAGTTCTCAAAATTTTTAAGTTGTGAGACTTTTCTATCATCAGCATCTTTGTGATTATTATGACTATAATTTTTCGTAGCAAGCTAGCAGAAAGAATATTTAAGTATAACTTATGGTGTTAGTTTAACATGTCATAAGTACTTCTAAATCGCAAAAGAAAAATCTTAAAAGTTGGATATCATATAAATCTTTATAACCGATTATGCATCTGATTATTATTGGAGGACTCAAAGATCACATGTAAAGATAACAGGAACATATCTTTTTCAATAGGATGCTACCAAAAGTCAACTCTCATTTTACCTTCTAAAGAAGTAAGAAAGGTTACAAGATCTTTTTCAGTCGAGTGACGCTAACTTTGTAAAATATGATAAGAGGCATTAAATCTTTGCCAACCTTCAAAGGGATAGTTTTAGGTATCCATTTGAACCAAACTCGTATTTAGATGAAATTGCAGGTAAGAATAACAAATAAACTCACCTTTATCTGTATGACTAACACATTCAAAATAAATCAGAATACAATGGGATATATAAGACATCATAACAAGATATTAGGAGTACAAGTATGGCCAATACATCCCCGCGGCTGATGGAGAAGAGTGACTTTGGTTCCATATCTACTACATACATGTTCAACTACTTCATGACTTAGCATGTAATGCTATAAAGTAACAGCGACATTGCATAGTTTTTTTCCGGATATAGAATGCAAAACTATCACTTGTTGTATTAATCATTAGTCGAGCATAATAATGGACTCTTTTTTCCTGAATTGCCTAAAGCTCAGTGACATATATTACTTAATTACACCTTGATGCCTTTCAAGTTTTTTTTTTCTTTTTCAATGACGTGCTCCCTATTCTTCATCATATTCCTCTCCTGCCACCAAAATTTTCGCTATGAAGAAATTGCACCAAGCACCACAAGCTCTAGTTGTGATTCCAGCCACTACTATCCATGCCAAACTTCTATAATTTATAAAGCTAGAGACAATCACTGACATGTATCATTTCTTGATTTAGCCTCAATTGGTTTACCTTTCCTCAATGGTCTTACAACACCATCAACTGTAACTTCTTGAAATGTAGGTTCTTCTCCCAATTGCTCTACCTTTTGATTGCAATACCAAAAAATGGAAACATTAAAACTGGATACTCGGTCCCAAAAAAAAAGGATCCCTTCAATGATTGACAAAGAGAAATAAAATAAAAAATCATAAAATTTGGTGCATAAACAGTTGTATTTTCATAATTGAAATTAAGTTTGGTTACCCCTAAAAATCACATAGTATTATCCAGCAAATATCAAAAATCATGAACCTAACTAGGTTTAATTTCCTAGCATGCACGTATAAATTAGAGACAATTACTGACATGCATTATCCAATAGAATAGAAAAACTAACATATACCCACAAAAAGTCCCATTATCAAGAGCCGGGGGCATTAAACAAAGAAAAGTATCAACTGCAAATTAAAGGGAACTATAGATATTGTCTAAATAATAAGAAAATTATTTGACATGTACAGTGTACCAGTTTCAGCAAATAGTTGGCAAGTTTAGCAAATAACTGGAATATTCCTTGGCTTTCCCAAGAAGGAGCACAAGATCGTGCAGTATTCAGGAAAAAATGCTCTTCAACCTATAAAACGAAAGGGGGGAAACAAAGATGAAGCAAACTCAGAGAGATATATGAAGAAACAAAAGAAAAAGCTAATCTTTTTGAAGAAGGATGGATGCTGGAAGAAACAGAGAAACTTGAAGAAAGAGGACAAAAATCGAAATCGAACAGAAGAAGCAATTCGAGATGATACTGATTGCTAACACCATACTCATGTATTTGTTACTGTTGTACAGATGTACACGTGTATATCACGTGTTTATTCACCAATGAATTAGGCACAACATTTCAGTACAATTTAGAATGCTCTTTGTACAATTTGTTAGTGCCGTGTTCGTCCCATTACTCCCATTTATATATAGTAGTAAATAGTGAAATAATGCTACAAAATTAAAGGAACTTGGCTAACTTCATTATAACTATCATGGGCGGCTTTCCAGCCATGCCCCATGACCCCTTGGGCGTTCCTTGTGGCGTCCTAGTAAGCCTCTCAATGCCTAGCGCCAAGGACGGCTTCGTGGTCTTGGCTGCGCCAAGTGACAAGTGTGCATGTGCCTCTGTCTCTCCACCGATATCTCTCGCCAGCGCCCAGCCGCAAGCAGATGCCAACAGCGCCGCCCGCGCAAACAACGCTGCGTGTACAGATCTTGATACCAAAGACAATGCTGCTGACAACAGACCTGTTTTTGGCTTGTAAAAAACTAAGTCGTTTTTGTTGTATATATAAAGTAGTTTTATTTCATGTACTTCCATTATGTTTCTCTATCTTAGTCAAGTCTAGTCTTGTAACTTGGGTTTATTTTTTTAAGCACTATTAGGGGGGATCAAGCATTCAAAACTTTCTAGCAAGCAAACAATTCTTTGTACTGGCGTCTCTCCCCCTCGACACCGCATTGACTTTTTGTAATAGCTTTCATTAATGCAATCAAGCTTTCTTTCATTCTCAATTCTCATTTATGTTCTCTCAATTTCTTTTGACATTGGTTTTTCCCTACGACACTGACAATTTCGTCTAGCATACGGAGGGTACCTCAGTTGGCGGACAGTAACTGCACTGATATTAATTGCTTAGCCTTACGTCGCCCTTCAAAGGAATGCCAGGAAGGCGCCTCGTAAAAGTTGGTATTAAAGCCTAGTCTTGACATCGGATAAGGGAACGCATTGCCATTACCACCATTTCTGATCATGGTGAATCATGAGGACCGCATTGTGGCCCTTGAAGAGACAGTTGACGCATTACGCCCCATCGTGGATACGGTGCGTGGACTAAGAACCAGCCTAGTGCAAAGGTAGGACGACTTGGACCGCAGAGTGCTCCAGGCCAAAGTTGACATAGAAAACATCAGTCATGACTCCGAGGGAGACCGGCAAATGGTAGCCATAGATGCAGCCAAAATTTTTGGCAAATTCGAGGGACTCCAATAGGAGTGTGTCAAGAATTTAGCCTACAAGGTACAAGAGGCAGACAGGGTGACTGCTATGCAACAAACTATTGATAATTTGACAAACCAGCTCAATGTTGTCAATGCCGCTTTACAAGGCCTGCTTCGAGGAGGTGGAAACCAAATCGGGGGCGCTGTGAACCCCGCTTCCGCGACACAAAAACTAAAAATTCCTTAGCCAAAGCCATACAATGGAGCTAGGAATGCCAAGGAAGTGGAAAACTACATCTTTGACATCGAACAATACTTTGATGTTGTTGAGGGCATAAAAGAATCTAAGAAGGTAGCAACTACTGCCATGTATCTTCAGAGTGATGCTAAACTCTGGTGGTGGGTGAAGTACGAAGCCATCAGGGCCGGTGAAGATGCTCTCAAGACATGGCGGAACTGAAGGTAGCCATACGCCTACAGTTCTTCCCCAAAAATATTGAATACAACGCAAGGAGAAAGCTACAGGAGCTCCGCCAGACCAAATTAGTGCGGGACTACGTGCGAGAATTCTCCGCGCTCATGCTAAACATACGTGACATGGGGGACAAAGACAAGCTCTTCACCTTCTTGGAAGGGTTGAAACCTTATGCCCGTATGAAACCTTATACCCATGCCTTAAGGGCTTTCCTTGGCCTATGAAACTTCTATCGGCGATTTGCGAAAAACTACTCCCTCATTGCAGTACCATTGACAGAACTCCTCAAGAAGGTCACGCCTTGGGATTGGGGACCCAAGCGAGTGGAGGCCTTCAACGCATTGAAAGCGGCTATGTCTAGTAGCCCCGTCTTGGCCCTCCCTAATTTGGCCAAGCTATTCGAGGTACAAACAGATGCATCTAACTATGCCCTCAGCGGAGTCTTGCTACAGAAGGGCATCCTGTAACGTACGACAGCTGGAAGCTGAAGGATGCAGAGCGACGTTATGTCGCCCATGAGAAAGAATTATTGGCTGACGTCCACTGCTTGCGCCTTTGGAGGAACTATCTGCTGGGGACCCCGTTCGTGGTCAAGACAGACAACACAGTTGTTAGGCATTTCATGACCCAGCTGAAGCTGAATGGTCGACAGGCCAGGTGGCAGGAACTCCTAGATGAATTCCACTTCCACCTAGAGTATCGAAGTGGGAAGACCAATCATGTGGCTGATGTGCTCAGTCAGAGAGTTGATCTAGCATCCGTGTGCCTACTCGCCACTCTAAGAGGGAGCGAAGTAGCCACCATCATCAAGGACCAGATACAGGATCTACTCATCAAGGATCCTACTGCACAGTATTTGGTTGATTTGGTAGGACAGGGCAAGACTCACCAGTTCTACACGAAAGATGGTTTTCTGAAAGTGAAAGGGAACCGACTTTATGTTCCTAAAGGAGGTGATTTGCGGAGGACTCTTCTGGCGGAATGCCATGATACTCTGTGGGCTTGCCATCCCGGTGAAGAACGCACCATGGCGTTACTTCGTCATGCATATTATTGGCCTCAAATGGCCGATGACGTCTTTCAGTATGTGAAAACTTGTCTAGTATGCCAGAAGGACAAGTTGGACCGCTTGACACAAGCGGAACTCTTGGAACCACTAGCTGTCCCAAAGAGACCTTGGGAAAGCATTTCCCTAGACTTCATCACCGGATTGCCCAAGGTCGGAGATCTCACAACTATCTTGGTTATAGTGGATCGTTTTCAAAGTATGCTACTTTTATAGCAGCCCCACAATATATATCAGTAGAAGATACATATCGACTCTTCTTCTCTCATGTCGTCAAATATTGGGGCCTGCCCAAGGACATTGTTAGTGATCGCGACTCACGCTTCACTAGCAACGTTTGGACCCAACTCTTTAAGTGTCTCGGGTCAAAATTGAGTCACAACTCAAGTTTTCAACCACAATCTGATAGCCAGACGGAGCGGTTCAATGGTATGTTGGAGGGATATCTCCACCACTTTGTAACTGGATCATAGAAGAATTGGGTGAAGCTTCTGGATGCTGCTCAACTGTGTTTCAATTCACAAAAGAGCTCTAGTACAAATAAAAGCGCTTTTGAAATTATTACCGGACAACAACCGCTACCCCACACACAGTGAATGCACCAAACTTGTCTAAATCTCCTCGAGCTGCTTGCTTCTCAAAAGAATGGAAGCAAAATTTGGAGATAGTGCGGAGCTATCTTGTCAAAGCTCAAAAGAGGATGAAGAGGCATGCTGATCAAAATCATTGCTGTGTTGAATACCAAGTAGGAGACAAAGTGATGGTCAAAATCCCAAAGCGGTACTTATTTGCGAAGGTCCATAACCCTCACCTATTGCAAAAATACATTGGGCCCTTGTCCATTGAAAGGCGCATTGGGAAAGTTACATACCGGGTGGATACCCCAGCTTGGTGGAAAATTCATCGTGTCTTCCATGTCAGCCTTCTGAAACCTTTTCGGGAAGACACAGAGGATCTTTCACGGAGCCAGCTCACAATACCCAGTATTCGAGGTCCCAATTCAACCCGAGAAATGGCGTGTTGAAGCTATCCTTGATGATAGAGTGATTCATGCCTAAAGGAAGGATCACCAAGAGTTCTTGGTGAAATGCCAGGGCTGTGATGCAGAGAAGAATACTTGGGAGAGGGGAACAAACCTCAAAGCCTACAAGAGCCTAATTGAAGATTATCATGCAAGTAAGGCACCGAGGACGTCGCCAACTCAGGTGGGGGAGAATGTCATGGGCGACTTTCCAGCCATGCCCTATGACCCCTTGGGCATGCCCAGTGGTGTCCTAGCAAACCTCACAGTGCCTAGCGCCATAGACGGCCCTGTGGTCTTGGTTGTGCCAAGTGATAAGCGCGCATGTGCCTCTATCGCCCCACCGATATTCCTCGCCAACGCCCAGCCGCAGGCAGATTCCAATAGCGCCCCGCGCACAGGCAATGCCGAGCGCGCAGACCGTGATGCCAAAGACAATGCTGCTGGCAACAGACCTGTTTCTGCCTTGTAGAAAACTAAGTCCTTTTTAGTATAAATATAGTGTAGTTTTATTTCATGTACTTCCATTATGTTTCTCTAGCTTAGTCAAGTCTAGTCTTGTAACTTGAGTTTATTCTTTTTTAAGCACTATTAGGGGAGATCAAGCATTCAAAACTTTCTAGCAAGCAAACACTTCTCCGTACTGGTGTCTCTCTCCCTCGACACCGCGTTGCCTTTTTGTAATAGCTTTCATTAATGCAATCAAGCTTTCTTTCATTCTCAATTCTCATTTATGTTCTCTCAATTGCTCTTGACATTGGTTTTCCCGTACAGCACTGACAATCTCGTCTAGCATACAGAGAGGGCCTCAGTTGGCGAATAGTAACTGCACTAACATCAGTTGCTTAGCCTTACGTCGCCCTTCCAAAGAATCTTAAGAAGGCACCGCGTAACATAACTAATGATTTTTGCTTTTCAATAGTTGCGACAAGATGGCTCCGTAGTAAAACACACAAAAAAAAAAAAGATTAGATGCATATTTTGAAGAGAACATTTGATTAATTGTAGTGCTATATATAGTAAGTAGTACTTGATTAATGAGGAATGTAATGCAATATTAATGGTAATTGTTTATCGATCAAAATGATCAAATTTATATATAAATATAAAATTGGGAATTAGCAAGCTGATGTGGCACCTTTGTCTACCCAACAATTATAATTATTTTTTTCTCCTTTTTTTGGCATCTTCTTCCTTTCTCATTCAATTATTATTACTTTTAAAAAGTCTAAAATTCTTAATTAAATACTCCATAAACAACTGTTACGTCTTTTACTAAGGAGTCCCAAACGTTACCTTAAATCCCAATAAAAGAGCCGTCCTTGGATCTCTGTTTTCTTCACCACACTACTCTCCCCCAAATACAACAACAACAACAACAACAACCCAGTGTAATCCCACAAGTGGGGTCTGGGGAGGGTAATATGTACGCAGACCTTACTTCTACCCCGAGGGGCAGAGAGACTGTTTCCAGGAGACCCTCGGCTCAAAGAGGCAACAAGAGACACTATATTAGTACTATCAATAGACTCATAATAAAATACCATAAAATACCATAAAATCCATAACATAACATAAATACCATAAAAACAAAGTAACAACAATATAAGAGATATAGGAAATACGAGAATATGTAAGGTATTAATACACAGAAGATAAAGCCCATCATCAGTAGTTGATCAATAGCATCCTAAGACTAATTCCTAACTGGCTAGTCTCGCTCTAGTGCGCTGTAAAAAGACATCACAATTTCCCCTAAATAGAAGACGGAAAACTCAACAAGGCAAATTAGAACAACTGGTAGCAACCTTTCAATTCAGATTCGGAATCGGAGTCCGAGAAAATCAGTCCGAGAAAAGTTCATGACTTTGCACTTTGCAGGTAATTTTTTTTGGTTTCTAAATTGTCCTAATTGTTTCTACTAAATTTTATTGTTATTTATTTTTAGAACAATTTGAGAGAATGCTATGACTGCTCTAAATGCTGAAACTCGAATGTGAAATGTGCCCAAATGGAGAATAGTTGATTGAAGCGGGTATCAATCTTTATATTATTTCAAAAGAGAGGTCTTTTTGTGCTTAGAACAACTTTCTGTTGTTATTGGACTTCTCATAGTCTAACCTACATTATTGTTTTGTTTGAAATATTGGTTTGATTTGTTCAATTTTAGGTCTATATGTTGTGATTTGGTACTATTGCGGGTTCTACATTTTTCTGATTGTATTGGTGTCTCCACATTCTACTTTGGTCTTTATGGTTTCTTTTTGCTTTCCCTACTCTGACAAATATGGAGGACCTGAAAAGATTTGGTGGTTTTGAATGAGGATTAAAAAGAGCCCGGAAACTATAATTCAATTTATTATGCTTGGGTTTCTTCTATCCTATATCGGAATTAATTATGTACCAAATCTTTTTCCTTTTTCCTGCCTGCCTTTTAGCTACTATTACGGCACTGATAACCTGAATTTTCAGGGTTATAACTTGGCGGTTTGTATTACATGTGTTGTTCATTTATTGTCGGTTGCTTTCGGCTATTGAAAAATTATGATCTATATATGATCGGCTTTCTTGATTTGTTCTTTTCTTTTTTCATCAAATTTTGGCAGAGTATGAGTCCAAGCTTTTTCTCTTCTTTCTTCCTTTCCATTTTGCTTTTACCATATTTGTCTTGAGAGTGGGATTTATGTTAAGAGAAAAAGATTAAAAGAAAAATAATTACTAAAAGGATGCTCCTTTTTTTAACTGATGAAGTAAGATGTTACCTTGCTGGCATCAAGAAGATACTACGAGTACTTAAAGAGAGGTGTTAGCTTCATAACAATATGTTCTATACAAAACCAAAATGTAGGCTGTCAAGTCAGGGTAAGAGAGCTAAACTCAAGCAAAGGAATAACATTATTTACCGGGGAAAGATTACTCCATTCTTTACGCTCTTTTTGATTTTATATATTTCTATTCATCCATATAGAAAGAGGAGAAAGGGCTTGATATGCTATTTTCGAGAGTTTAATTAGTCTCTTGCTTGGCTTTGCAATTTGCACTTACCTATGTCGTTCTTTATTTCCGAATGATATAATTGGTATATTTTTAGTGTTATACCTGTTTGAATGTGTTGTTTTTCTTCCGGCGTGATTTTCCTCTTATACAGTTACACAGGTAAAATTGGAAACGCAGAAGTTACTTTAAAATATGTTTCTATTCATTGTTATTTGTTATGTACTATTGAATCTCCTTCAATTGCAATTGCAGGTACAATAAAGAAATTAAGTGTGCCACTATTACTCAAGGTGCTTATTTTGGCGTCCAATGGGATGCGTCATTCTTTTCATCTTTGCTCATATTATTGGTGGTAATAAGCTATTTATGCTATAAATCTATAAGTAAAGGTGGTATCACGTGATGTAACTGCTGCCTTTGCAACTGATGCCCACATGCAACGGTTTAACTTGCATTATATGTTGGAAGAGTTCAAATGCAACAATCATAAACGTTCTAAATGGTGATTTTAAAGTATTTGCTTTATTTTTCTTAGTTGATGGCATCTCTAAACTATGGCTTACCTAAAAATAGTATATGAAACCTATGGCACCATCTTTGGAGAATCAATTCTCCGACCAAACATAAATCAGACATGTCCCAGGTATTGTTAATTCTTATACTTGCTGTTGTCATCCTTTATCTGTTAGTAGTTCATTTGAACACAAGATATGATAAGTTGCATGATTGTTTTTTCCATGTTTTCTAGCAGGTTGGTCTGAACAATATGTATATATGGACGTATTTATGGAGATAAATATCGGCAATTGAAACAGTTATTCAAGGAGTTGAAAGACTCAAAATTAGCTTTGACAAAGTTAATCCTTTATTTGTTTTGTACCTTTTTGATTGTAATGTTACATGTTTATTTATGCTCTACTCCAATTTTGTTATGATTAGGAATATTGTCCTAATCCATTTAGAAAATATTTTTTCCTTAAATGTAATCCTTTTCGCAATGCCGGGGAGTAGCTCTATCCATCTATAACAGAAATGAGGGCTTCTTTAGAAGATATCGAAGTTAACTAATGAAATTTTTTATACTTCTACACACTATTTTGGTATCACTTTGTTGATTAATGTTAAAATAGTTGTTTCCCTATTTTATTTGATGTAAGACATTTGAATCATATTACTACCAAAAGCTATAAAAAAGAAAAAGATATTGTATCTTCTGTTCTCATTTTTTTCCCTTTTTCCTTTAACAATCATTTTTCACTAATGTGCTACTATATTGCATACATTTAAGATGGAATTTAAAAAGATTAAACTGATATACTTAATTGATTTCTAATGTTATGTTTGTTCTTTTTCTATTCCTGACTGTTTCTTTTATTAATTAGTTTGAATAATACGTATTAGTTTCCACAAGCTATAAATATCGTTTACTCAATACGGTTTTATGCGCTATGCATAGAGTTTGTTTCTAGCATAATTTGGATTGGCCACTAAGTAATTGCCTGAACTGCAATCATTTTTATATTGTTGACAAGAACTATAAAAAGATATGTATTTCTTCCTTTTTGTTTATTTTCCTATTTTAGTTTCTTCATGTGTGTCTTTCTCTTATATAGTAATTTTTTTTGTATGTATAGCCGTATATATTTGCTTTTTAAAAAAAATCAATTTTAGCATTTCAAAGAATTTTTAGATTATTAAGGAGACTCATAACATAGATGTTTGAACTAACTATATATTTTCTTTGCTCACGTTAATTCACTAGTGGAAGAATATTGCCAAGTATGTGATAAACCACCTGAACGTTTTTTTAAAACTAAATTGTCTCCTACTCTCTCGATATATGCTACCTACATGACATCATCGAACAGATCAGTCAGTGGAACTAAAAATAAATTTTGGATATCAAGTGAGTTCCAAGAAAAGCATATTTTCTTGAGAAAGTTTTATTTTGTGTAAGTTGTACGAGACTCATTTTTGTCTTACAAATTTGTGGACCCCAATCTTACACTTCTGGGTTCACAGAAATTTAGGTCCACAAAATTGTGAGACAAAAAATTTGTTTTATACAACTAGTGTCAGTTGTATGAGACAGAAACTAAAATTTTCGTGTTCTTACACCTGATAGACTTTTACATGTGCTTCGTTAAACTTACATCACTCTTGACATCACAGAATTCAGAAACTATTAGTACCATGGGCCGAGCAAACCTGCGTGAATTCGGCCGAAGTCAATTACTTTTGCTTAGATATTATATTTGATTAGAAAATAAATTAATTATATATAAATATTTAATTTATGAACTCAATACAAAGACGAGCTATGAATTTCATAAAAAATTCAAAATTCATAAACTTTAAATCATAATTTCGCTTATGACGAGTAGTAATTCACTAGTTCTATAATACAGTGTACACCAGGTTCCATGTATGGGTTTGGTGAGCCAGAAAACTAGTGGACATTTTTATAACGAAAGTAAAAGGAAGTTGAATCTTATAATACATTCTTCTTGGTCTTTGAAACTCTATCATTTGCTGATGATTGACACCTGTCTTATTGGTCGTTGGAGGCATAAATTAACGGATTGAATTTGAAAGGGTACTTTGATTACTGGACTCTCTCACCTTAATAAAACTCAAATACTACTGTCTAACTATATATATATTGTTTCGAATGAGGCGAATCTCATTGGTAAGGTCAGAATTAAATATATAGAGCGTTCACGTGGCTTTAGCCAATGGCAATCCGATTCAACTGACAAATCACCCGCGGCATTTTATGATTCATCTCGTCTCCCAAAACTACTCTTTTAAGAAAATTACTGATCAGTTTCAGGTTCGCAAAATAATGCAAGGGTTAATAGCTCCAGATGTCACTAAAATAACTAATTCTCATGTTATTGAGAGTTTAATTGTTTCATCCCATACAGGAAAGAAAGCAAGTGAGGCGGGCTAAGATTCCATTCGAAGTCTTATGGCCCCGCCCACGCTAGGATATTCTGTTTATTGAGCCTCATTTTTTTCAAGCTTAAAGACTGCATATATGCTCAAAATAATATAATAGAAACCATTTGAGTTAAAAGTAGTAATTAGTTCAAATCATATAGTAAATGTGAGGGTAAAGACTATATAAGGGTTTGATTGCAGAAATTAGGATAACTTTTGATAAGACAAATACAATAAACTAATACGGATGTCGTAATGGTAGTACGGTTTGCTTCCAATAGTGTTAAGGTCGAGATAAATAATGAAATATAGGCGTGCACTCCGTGTACTTTGCATTTCTTCTTGATAGGAGAATCCTCACTTGTATCCTTCACGTGTTTGTCGACCCCATTCTGTTTTTATGTCTGCGAACGAAATAAAGATAAAGAGAGAGAAAAAGCTCTGAAAGGAAATAAGATTGCATCAATGGAAAAACCTATTTAACCGAGACGAGTTTGGTATTGGAGTATTGGACGGGTTGAATGATTTTGGTTCAAATTGCCGCTTTTTCACTTCGATGAGTTTAAGTCTATAATGTACTGGTAATTAAGGTGACAGATGAATTTAAAGAATAATCGTTCTTTTACTAAATTTTGAAGGGCTAGTAACATCAACACTAAAACCAGTGTAAATCCACAAGTGGGTCTGCGGAGGGTAGCGTACATACGGACCTTACCCCTACCTTCAAGTAGTGGCGAAATCAAGATTTTCACTAAGGGGAGTCAAAATATAAGGAAATAAATTCACCAAAAAGTCAAAGGGTGTCAATACATAGTATATATACATATTTTAAAAAAATTACATAACTACACCGTATAATTTTCCGACCAAGGGGTGTCGGTTGACACCCCTTGAGTGCATGTTGTTTGACCAAAAAGTGCTAAGCTTTTTGTTAAACTAATTAATGAAGAAAAAGGAGGATAAATCTTAGCCAAGCATAATTAACTCTAGATCTAAACATAGTGAATACGAAAATCAAACGAGATCGAGTTTATATAACTCTTCCTAAGGTTATAAAAAGGCATCGAACATGAATGATAAGCTTACATCTTTGATACATTGTTCCATACTTGTAAGAGCAAAGAGGGAAGGAATGCTATTGACAATTATGAGATCTATCTTTATTGATTCAGCGATGGTCATTGCAGGGGCTTACAACCAAAATCTGAACTTTTGCTTTGTTGTTGGAGGTCTCCCCCTATTCTTCTGTTCCTTTTTCTTTTCAGGGAGTCGGTCCCTCTCTTTTGTCTTCTTCTTTCCATTTATACTACTCATTTCCCCCTTGTCTAACGGTCTTTAACCAAGATATCCTCTCTTGATTATACTTTCCATTACTCCCCTCAAGCATTACGACACGTGTTTTGCCGTACCAGCTTAGTGATGGCTCGTTCTCGGCAATGGACGAGATGCTTATTGTTGTTATGCCTTGTTAGTATGACCACGACTCAGTCTATGACCACGACTCAGTCGACCCCTTATCTTTCCTTTTAGCGTCTATCCACGTGTGGACAGATTTTGACCTATACAGTTAGTCCCTCCGCCCGTAGGGGTTGCCTCTTGGTGAGCTCGATGGGCGGACTCTGTTGATTCAACAAGTGGGAGAAATCTGATTGCCTTACACAAGCGTCGAGGTCCTCAAGGCGAGATAGCGATGTGACGCTTCAAGAACTGCATCAGACCGTTACGCCAGTTCGGAATTGGACCGTCACATCAATTCGGGATGTCATAAATACTTCGTGTCATTATGGCGCATGTTTCCCAAGCGTCGTGTCGTTTCCCTTGACCCTTCCGTTTTTTAATTGGCGGCTCTAGGTTTTCCCACCCAGGACATTTATACCCTTATAAATAGAGGGAGAGCCTCTCATTTGAATGTTGCATTTTTCAACTGTCTTCAGAAAGAACTTTGCAAAATTCTTCCTTCCTCTCTAGTCTTTCATACTTCTGCTTTTGCTAGAATTCACTGTAACCATTGCCTTTTCTCTTTCATCATTCTCGTTTATCTTGATCGAAGAAAACAAATGGCTAATACTCCTTCTCAGTCTGACAGAGATGTTGGTGCTCCGACACCGGAAAGTGACGTTTCCCTACTTGAAGAGGGAGCGGAGGTGGTGGAAGACAAGGGGTTTCCGAAAGTGGATGAGTTAGTTCCCCATCCCGGGAAGGCTAGGACCGATTTTAAAAGTCCTGTCGAAGATGAACCGAGGCCCGTACCTTCCACTATGGATGAGGCGGTGATCATGGTGCTAAAAGCCAAGTGGGGGATCCCCGCTCATATCGAAATGGTGCCGGTAGGGAGGGATATAGTGCATTTGCACCGCCTGGGATACTACGCATTTTACGCGTATCCCTTTGTTATCGGGTACACGCTTCCCCTTCCTTCTCTTGTGGTGGACTTTTGCCATTTTTATGAAGTGTGCCCGACTCAACACTCTTCGTATGCATACAAGATTTTTCTTATGCTCATCAAGTATGCGGAGCTGGCTGACCGATGAATTTCCCTAGGGCACATGCTTCACATCTTCGCCCCTCATTTTCTTCGGGGTACGATAATCCATATGTGCAATCGGGGAGCCAAGAGTCTGGTGGTGAAGATGGACGATAAGGCCAATCACCCCTTTTGGGAAAGCTACTTCTATATGCGGACAAAGCACCTTGTGGTGAACTCGGCAGGGTTTCCGGAGACGTGGAATTTTGCTCGTGAGTTTTCCCCTGTTTACTTTGTGATTTTTCTTAAGACGACCGTTGATCGTCTTTCTTTCGGTGATTTCGCTGAGGATTTGTTTTTGCTTTTGCAGCCGAGAGATTACCTCCCACCCTAGTTTCCGATATCCGTGAGTAGGTGAGCGCAATTCTCCCCCACACGATGGGGATTCGTGAGTGGGCGCCTTTCCATGAGAAGTTCGGGCGCAAACCCCTTACTGGTGAGTTGGTTTGTAGTTTTGCTTTGATCTCTACTTCATAGTTTTTTTAACCTTGTCGTTATATGATCTAATCCCTCCTTGCTGACAGGTCGGAGAGGAGTGATAAGGACGAGGGCTCCTCCGCTTGCATTTTGTCAACTAGCGCCCTCTACCCAGCCCACACAAAGAGTTACTGCAGTTGAGGGCACGAGGAACCTAGCTGCTCTCCTGACCGCACCCACAGTCGAGGCCGTACTGTCACGACCCAGACCTTGATCCGGTCGTGATGGCGCCTCTCGTGAAGACAAGGCCAACCAACCAACCCATTTCGCCTCTTCAGAATAGTTAATATTAATAACCAGTTTTAGCATAATTAAATAACCAAAATCTAAACAAAAGTTTTCTTTATTAAGTGCGGAATACAACCCAAACACAGCCCAAACCAGGGTGTCACAAGTCACGAGCATCTATTAGAGTATAAATACAACTGCAAGGCCTGAAACATATAAAATAGGACTGATAAACAAAAGGAAGAAATGCGGTGCTGCGAACGCTAGCAGTCACCTCACTAAACTCCGATAACTTAGCCTCCGACCAGCTCAAAACCCGCTACCGGGTGAACAAATACCTGATGCACACGAGGTGCCGGGAGTAAAGTGAGTACTCCAACTTAGTGAGTAATAAAGGTAAATAATAACCGAGCAGTAAGAAATCACGTAAAACTAATCATCATGCTGTATAGAGCAGTTTAAAACCCTTTGCGTAAAAGCAGTGAAACTGTGAAATCTTTGGAAAAACATCTTAGCTCAGTTTAAACCTCTTTTAAAAATGACTTTTTCAACGGTTACGCAAATGAGTGCAAAACAAATAGTGCAGATAAGCACGGAAATCCGCCCCTTAGGCACAACACTCAATTAACAGATAATGCCAGGCAATCAGATAGATATCACATGAAATAGCACAAACAACAGATAATGGCAGACAAATGAAATAAAGTAAACACATAGAACAGTACCAGCACCGCTGCGACGTGTAGCCAGATCCATATATCTCATCGACGACGCTCACTGGGGGTGTGCAGATTCCGGGAGGGTCCCCTTACGGCCCAAGCGCAATATCAAGCCATATCGTGGCATCAAAATTCTAGGCCCTCGGCCTCATATCAGTATCAGTATAACACTGCTGTGGCACGCAGCCCGATCCCTTAATATCCTCATATCTGGCCCTCGGCCATACTCAGTCCAGAAATCACATATGCCCCTCAGGCATTATTAAAAACAGTAGTTCTCAGCCCAAAACATCATTTACTATATCATTTTAGTTTCAAAACAGTGTAAAAGTGGTTGAGTTGTAAAACAGGGGAAAACAGTACGACTGAGTTCAAGTAGTAGGTCAAAACAGTAAGGAAATAGTGATAAAAATCCCCGGAGGGTTCAAATAGTTGGCTCGAAGCCTAAATATGGAAATCAGTCCAAATAATGATGATAACAAATAAGTTTCAATCAAATACGCGGTAAAAGCATCAATCGGGACGGACCAAGTCACAATCCCCAATAGTAAACGACCCCACGCTCATCATCAAGCGCGTGTCTCACCTCAATATAGCACTACGATGTGCGAATCCGGGGTTTCAAACCCTCAGGATATCATTTACAATCATTACTCACCTCGAACCGGCGAAATCTCTAGCTCGCGATGCCTTTGCCCCTCAAATCGGCCTCCACGCGCGTCGAATCTATCCAAAAACAGAACGAATATATCACAATATGCTAAGGGAACAAAGCCCAAGCAAAAACAATCAATAACAAGCACAAATCCCAAAATTACCAAAACCCGAGCCCCGGGTCCACTTCTCGAAACTCAGAAATTTTTACATCAACGGGTTCCTTAACCTTCCACGAGCTCATACATATCAAAAGTTCTCAAATCCGACCTCAAATGGTCCTTCAAATCCCAATTTAAAAGTTTCAAAATCCTAAGCCCTAGTTCTTCCATTTTTAGCATAATTCCATGAATTTATAGGTAAATTTCACAATAGAATCACGTTTTAGGTTCAAAAATCTTACCTCCAATCAATTCTCCACGAATCCCTCTTCAATTTCCCTCAAAGAGCTCTCAAAATACTCAGCTATGGAGGAATAATGGCTCAAAATCGCGGATGAAATGCTTTATAAACTTTCTGCCCAGCTCTGAACTTCCCTCATCGCGATCGCGGCCCAAGCCTCGCGATCGCGAAGAGCAAAAATTCAAGACTCCCAAATGCACTATGCGAACGCGATACCGACTATGTGAACACGATGCCTTACTTTCCAGACCTACGCGAACGCGAACCAGATGATGCGAACGCGAAGAACAAATCCACTGGACCCCCAAAGACTTATACGCGAACGCGAATCACTGCATGCGAACACGAAGCACAAGGTCAAGGCCCTCCGCGAACGTAAGACCTCAAACGCAAACGTGAAGGCCAAACTCAGGCCAACCCACATTCCTTCTACGCGATCGTGATGGACCTCACGCGATCGCGAAGGCTAAAATCATCTGCAACAGCTGCTGAAATTTCTGCAACTTCTCAACATAGAAAATGGTCCGATTGACCACCCGAAACTCATCCGAGGCCCCCGGGACCCAAACCTAAAGTACCAACACATCCTAAAAGCTCATTCAAACTTGTTCCACTCATCAAAACACCTCAAACAACACCAAATCCATCAATTCACATCGAATTCAAGCCTAAGTTTTCTAAAGACTTCCGAAATACGTTTTCGATCAAAAACCCAACCAAACCACATCCGAATGACTTGAAATTTTGCACACACATCACAAATGACATAACGAAGCTACAACAGCTCTCAGAATTCCATTCCGACACTCGGATCGAAATCTCACCTATCAACCAGAATTCGCCAAAATACTAACTTCGCCAATTCATGCCTAATTCTACACTGGACCTCCAAAACCAATTCTGATCACGCTCCTAAGTCATAAATCGCTCAACAAAGCTAACCAAATCATAAAAATTCCGATCCGAGCTCATATACAAATAAGTTAACTCTTGGTCAAACCTTTCAATTGGGACTGTTCTTTCAAATTCATACCGTTTTCCGTGAAAACCAAAATCAACAATTTACATCAGTCATAATACATCATACGGGTCAAGTCATGCCCGAGAAATGGCGATGAAAGTGCAAAAGCTCAAAACGACTGGTCGGGTCGTTACATTCTCCCTCACTTAAACACGCGTTCGTCCTCGAACGTACCCAGAGTTATTCTAAAAGCCAACCCGTAGCTGAATAACATTACCATGCATATACCCGGGGGTGATCCCACGTCACCCTATATCATATAGGTCTGATAGCACATTGCAACTGAAATTACACAATCCAGTCTGGCCCATAAGCCATAGAACCATATTTCCACTTCTAAAACCATCAATACAATCAAAACCTCACACCTATACTCTGAATAGACCCGAACCAGCTGTAATAACCCATGCTTGAAACCCCGAGAGTAATCGCATGATATACTACATAACTCAAACACTCGTAGCGATAACTTCTATTCACAGCAGCTGCCCATAACAACCGAATACTGGTAGAAAACCTCTTATCAACTAAAGTCTTATTCCAACACTTTCATATACTGCCAACGATAAATGAAATACGCACTAAACCACAACCATTTCTCAGGTCAACCATTCATAAAGTTACTTCTCCCCTGACAAATACCATAGCAAATTTCTGAGCCGAACCTCGATCTTATCCTTCCAACATGTTGAAATCGAATCCGTTCGTATTCATTAATGATCCCAACGATCTCCTCTAATCCAAGACACCACTCTGGTGACATGACGCATCAATAGAGGCCTAAGCCACAACTGGCATAATACGCGCACCAATAAGCAACGGTCCTAACATACTCAAATCATGAAAATGACTCAATGAAAGAGCTGTACCTCAAGCTCACCCGTACCACCACAACACAAGACTGAGGACCCGTCTTACATCATAGAAATAGAACACCTGAATCTAACCCGCAAGGTCATATCTCCACATAGCTTCGCTGCAAAATGTGCGATCCTATCCAAACATTGTTCCACATGAAACACCTCAAGTCACTATGCTCGAAATTGACAACCACGCTCAATTTGACGCCTAGAACCAAAGCAAATCACTACACCCACGGTGAAACAAGGAACATATACCACGCAGACCCGATAGGAGGTAACCGATATGCCTTCCACCGAGAAACACCCAATTATTTTTCCCGCTCGACTTCCACTATGAACCCCAATAGAATGGCACCATATGTTCCTATAACCAACAAATCATAACGTCTTGCAACACAGGAAGGCAACTCATAGATCTCCCAGATCACTAGTAAGCTCAATAACGGTTGAATCAACCTGTCCCTCAACAATACAGTTTGGGGCCAACTAAGCCGACTCATCTAGAACACGCATCCACATTGGCCTGCCAACGAACTCCTTATCAAGAAAGCCTGAAGCTGCTCCTTCCACTACCATAACTCCTGCTGGAGCCATACGATATGGTGCCCGACACCAAATCAATACCGAAATCAACAACCCTGCCCGGTGACATGCCCGGCCATAAGAAACACATCCGGAGAGTCCCTCAACACCGGAACTGAATTAGTGGTAGAATCCTCTGCACTGACATCTATCACGAAGGCTCAATTAAGAAAGGCAATCCTTCCCAGCCGTTCGCTAGGTCTTTGAAATATAAACCACTCTACTAGAACATAATCCGCCACACCTCGCCACTCAACCCATGGCATTTGCAGCATAGCCTATAGCGTAATAGTCCAAAATAACCCAACACTGAGACAACCAGTCTGAACTCCAACATCACATCCAACATCTAACATACCAACAAAGAAAGATCCACTCGAGCCTCCAAATCCTGATAGTCGCTAAACAGTGCCGATACACATGATCCAAAACCACAACATAGCCTGAATAAGAGAACTTCCGTCTCCAAATCCACATGACCCATGAATCACCATATCCGATTCCAATTTCGCCGTCCGAATACATGCTACGCCTCAAATACCCAATCATTCCACGATAGATGCTCAAAAATTTCCCTATGCCACCAAGCAAACTCGAATATCACCAGTTGATCTAACAAGAAAGTGCCGCAATACTACCGAAGTACCATCAACTTAATCATATTGTCTTTTCTGAAACATATACCCTTGTCAAATCACCCCAATTAGCACTATCACTTCCTTAATCATTTGAAACTGCCCGTGCTGCCTAAGAATTCATAACTTTCCGTTTAGAACTGAACCGTAACCTTCCACACGCAATTGTCAATCATCCACAACCTACCGCATATACCATACCATCTCAGGATAACATGAGAATTTCATCTTCCTTCCGAGCCACAAACATCTACGTACTCAATTGGTCAAGAACTTTCCATTGGTCCCAATCTAGAAGAAAAATCACTATACATCCCATGCTCTGCATGCCCATAGAAAATATACATCTCCAAACCGTGGTAAAAACCATCAAGAACTCTCCGAGATCCCCTTGCACAACCAGACCTGCCAGGACTGAATCCTTCTAACTCAACCGAGCTACGCAGATCACTAAAACCCAAGAGAATTGCCGAGAAACACCTGTAGAAACTCATTACCTTGCAAGCATCCAAATAACTAATCATATCCTTACCATACCAACTCGGCCTACTACCAAGCTATCCCATCTATCCGAATTTCCTTCTGATTTACCTTCAACTTGATACTCATTCTTGCTATAACATCACAATTCCTCAACCCAGACTTACCACACGGGACCCAAGCATAAAGCCACACCGTCTAAGGCTCATAAGCAGCTGAATAATTCCTCAGATATTCCCACGAGCACCATGATCAAGGTACTTTGCTCTGAAGAGACTTCCTGCGAATCTAAATCTGTTACCTTTACCTTCCTAGTACTGATACATAGAATCTCATAATTTATAAAGAAAATATCACAAGTCTCGACATTTTCCAATGAAAACTCAGTTTCTAACCACATATACAACTTTAAAATACCCAATTGTTATATGTAAAATCTTGAACACATTAGAACCATTTTAGAGAGTCATTCACTCTATTCAAACTGCAATTAGCCTGATCAAATGAATAGAACCACCTGTGCCTCAATAGCACTCCGACACCGCAGGGTGTAACCTCGTCCTAGAACAACCAAACCACTTCCTGCTCTATGCACCGAGCATCCATTACCACAACAGCTCAAGGAACTCTGAGATTCCCATGCACCTATGAAGCATGACATAACCTCTGTCAAAAATTTTCCTTTACTCGAGACATCCTCGGTCTCAGTCTCCGTAAGCCATAATTGATTCACCAGTGTGCCTCAACTGGAACCAACATAGCACATAACCGTGCAATCAACAAATCAACTACAGACCCCCCCCACTTGGCTCGAAGCCATAGATCAAAACACACTCAATAACTCGTAACACATATACTCTATTGATGCCATAATACCATAGTGAGATTAAGCTCAAATCCTTTTGTAAGCTTGTGAAAACACAGATCATCTAGTACTTTAAATCTTCTGCAAATCTCGCATTCATCCCCGCAACAGTTAAGCCCACTCTCTTAAGCGACCCGAAATTTCAAATTTCAACACGTACTTTTCACTTACACATGAGATCTTCTAACATACACATAAGGATCACACCACTCCAGAACACTCCGCAGGAGATAACTCACCTGCTTCACCTTAATCTAACATTCCCATATACCTTCCATCATCGTAAACTTTACGCAGTCACTTAGTCTTCCAAAGTCTGAACTCATACCGCAACATGAAATTTACTTCACTCCCAACTGGGAAACATGAAAAGATTCTTCACACGCCTACAACTCGGGGCTATACCTCGAACCAAGATGG
The DNA here is from genome assembly GCF_000393655.2 of Nicotiana sylvestris. NCBI lineage: Eukaryota > Viridiplantae > Streptophyta > Magnoliopsida > Solanales > Solanaceae > Nicotiana > Nicotiana sylvestris. The sequence goes on from NC_091058.1 coordinate 97,082,360, forward strand.
AATTCCAACACCTAATATTTCTTCTATCCTCCAGCGGACCTCTCTCGTTGCTTCTAAATCATATGGATACGTCTCGCAATACTAACATACTCATCACATAACCATCTAGCCGTCACTCCCACTAATAGGGACAATACCGAACACATAAGTTCAAAAACACTTGCTCACACCATCAGCACCTCGGTGCTCAAGCCATAGGCAAAGATCCGGCCTGAAGTCCTCCAGACTGGCCCCACATCAACTCACAAAGATCACATCTCGCCCCCCCCCCCCCCCGATCGGGTAATCACAAGCCATCAAGGCACATTTGATACTGAGCGCTCATGCACACATACGAACACATGGAAGGAATTTAAAGAGTTACTTTTTAAGCTGAACCAAGGACGCACAATAAGAATTCCAAGAATGTGAAATTTTTCCTAAAGGTTCTGCAACCTCCCGAGGATAAATACAGACGTCTCCGTACCGATCCGCGAGACTCTACTAAACCTGCTCATGACTCGTGAGACCTATGTAACCTAGGCTCTGATACCAACTTGTCACGACCCAGACCCCGATCCGGTCGTGATAGCGCCTCTCGTGAAGACAAGGCCATCCAACCAACCCATTTTGCCTCTTCAGAATAGTTAATATTAATAACCAGTTTTAGCATAATTAAATAACCACAATCTAAATAAAAGTTTTCTTTATTAAGTGTGGAATACAACCCAAACACAACCCAAACCGGGGGGTCACAAGTCACGAGCATCTATTAGAGTATAAATACAACTGCAAGGCCTGAAACATATAAAATAGGACAGATAAACAAAAGGAAGAAATGCGGTGCTGCGAACGCTGGCAGTCACCTCACTAAACTCCGATAACTTAGCCTCCGACCAGCTCAAAACCCGTTACCGGGTGAACAAATACCTGCATCTGCACACGAGGTGCAGGGAGTAAAGTGAGTACTCCAACTCAGTGAGTAATAAAGGTAAATAATAACTAAGCAGTAAGAAATCACGTAAAACTAATCATCATGCTGTATAGAGCAGTTTAAAACCCTTTGAGTAAAAGCAGTGAAACTGTGAAATCCTTGGAAAAATATCTTAGCTCAGTTTAAACCTCTTCTAAAAATGACTTTTTCAACGGTTACATAAATGAGTGCAAAACAAATAGTGCAGATAAGCACGGAAATCCGCCCCTCGGGCACAACACTCAATTAATAGATAATGCCAGACAATCAGATAGATATCACATGAAGTAGCACAAATAGTAGATAATGGCAGACAAATGAAATAAAGTAAACACATAGAACAGTACCAGCACCGCTGCGACGTGCAGCCCGATCCATATATCGCTGCGGCGTGCTGCCCGATCCATATATCTTGTCGACGGCACTCACTGAGGGTGTGCAGACTCTGGGAGGGGCCCCTTACGGCCCAAGCGCAATATCAGGTCATATCGTGGCATCAAAATTCTAGGCCCTCGGCCTCATATCAATATCAGTATAACACTGTTGCGGCGCGCAGCCCGATCCCTTAGTATCCTCACATCTGGCCCTCAGCTATACTCAGTCCAGAAATCACATAAGCACCTTAGGCATTAGTAAAAACAGCAGTTCTCATCCCAAAACATCATTTACTATATCATTTTAGTTTCAAAACCGAGTAAAAGTGGCTGAGTCGTAAAACAGTGGACAACAGTACGACTGAGTTCAAGTAGTAGGTCAAAACAGTGAGGAAATAGTGATAAAAATCCCCAGAGGGTTCAAATAGTTGGCTCGAAGCCCAAATATGGCAATCAGTCCAAATAATGATGATAACAAATAAGTTTCAATCAAATACGCGGTAAAAACATCAATCGGGATGGACCAAGTCACAATCCCAAATAGTTAACGACCCCACGCTCATCATCAAATGCGTGTCTCACCTTAATATAGCACTACGATGTGCGAATCCGGGGTTTCAAACCCTCAGGATATCATTTACAATCATTACTCACCTCGAACCTGTGAAATCTCTAGCTCGCGATGCCTTTGCCCCACAAATCGGCCTCCACGCGCGTCAAATCTATCCAAAAAATAGAACGAATACATCACAATATACTAAGGGAACAAAGACCAAGCGAAAACAATCAATAACAGGCACAAATCCCAAAATTACCAAAACCCGAGCCCCGGGCCCACTTCTCGAAACTCAGAAATTTTTACATCAACGGGTTTCTTATCCTTCCACGAGCTCATACATATCAAAAGTTCTCAAATCCGACCTCAAATCGTCCTTGAAATCCCAATTTAAAAGTTTCATAATCCCAAGCCCTAGTTCTTCTATTTTTAGCCTAATTCCATGAATTTCTAGGTAAATTTCACAATAGAATCACGTTTTAGGTTCAAAAATCTTACCTCCAATCAATTCTCCATGAATCACTCTTCAATTTCCCTCAAAGAGCTCTCAAAATACTCAGCTATGTAGGAATAATGGCTCAAAATTGCGGATGAAATATTTTATAAACTTTCTGCCCAGCTCTGAACTTCCTTCATCGCGATCGCGGCCCAAGCCTTGCGATCGCAAAGAGCAAAAATTCCAAGACTCCCAAATGCACTATACGAACGCGATACGTACTATGCGAATGCGATGCCTTACTTTCCAGACCTACGCGAACGCTAACCAGATGATGCGAACGCGAAGAGCAAATCCACTGGACCCCCAAAGACTTATACGAGAACGTGAACCACTGCATGCGAACGCAAAGCACAAGGTCAAGGCCCTCCACGAACGCAAGACCTCAAACGCGAATGCGAAGGCCGAACTCAGGCCAACCCATATTCCTTCTACGCGATCGCGATGGACCTCACGCGATCGCGAAGGCTAAAATTATCTGCAAAAGCTGATGAAATTTCTGCAACTTCTCAACATAGAAAATGGCCCGATTGACCACCCGAAACTTACCCGAGGCCCCCGGGACATCAACCAAAAGTACCAACACATCCTAAAACCTCATTCAAACTTGTTCCACTCATCAAAACACCTCAAACAACACCAAATCCATCAATTCACATCAAATTCAAGCCTAAGTTTTCTAAAGACTTCCGAAATACGCTTTTGATCAAAAACCCAACCAAACCACGTACGAATGACCTATTTTGCACACACATCACAAAACCAATTTCAATTTTGCCGAAATACTAACTTCACCAATTCAGGCCTAATTCTACACCGAACCTCCAAAACCAATTTCGATCATGCTCTTAAGTCATAAATCACTCAACAAAGCTAACCAAATCATAAAAATTCTGATCCGAGTTCATATACAAATAAGTCAACTCTTGGTCAAACCTTTCAATTGGGACTGTTCTTTCAAATTCATACCGTTTTTTGTGAAAACAAAATCAATGATTTACATCAGTCATAATACATCATACAGGGCAAGTCTTGCCCGAGAACTGGTGATCAAAGTGCAAAAGCTCAAATCGACCGGTCGGATCGTTATACGTACGCTTGGAGGTTGCTTCCCAACTGGAGACTCTGGTCCCCGCGGTTCATTCAACGGGCTAATCTTCTTACGTTGGAAGTGGAGAGGCGGCGTCGAAGAGATGGAGGGTAGTGCTGGAAGAGGCTTTTGCAGCCGAAATGTCCTCGAGGGGCGACCTTGTTTTGATGATTCCTGAAACCGGCGGTGAAGCTAGCCATTAGGTGGAGGCGACGCCTATTACGAGCGTTCAAGAGGCCAATGTAGTGGAGGTACAAAGTCCTAAGGTTATTGTAGTTGTTCCGAGCATACCATCATCATCCCGACAGAACCGCGCCCCTTCTTCGGTCGAAGAGAAATGGAAAGGCGTCATTGTTGAGGATTATGAGACCGAATCAAACATTGACCCTAATGACATGAGGATGTTCGAGGAGGGATTTACCAGGACTGTGGTAAGGGCGGAAGGCCCCTCCCGCATACTCGAAATACCGTTGGATCTCAACCTACTACATGATACGGTGGATTTGGTGCTGCAGTTTGATCTTCTCTACTCCGCCGCTAAAAGTGGAGCCCTCTAGGAGGTCAGCGATTCTCAGTTGTCACGTGGTGTGGCCGCGATAGGCTTATGGGTGAGTTCCCTTTTGTTTTTCTTTATTTTGTGACCCTTTATCTTTACTAACTCTTTCCCCTCCTTTTTTCAGACTTACTTGCTGGAGATCAAAAGCGCTCGTAGGGCTGAGACGTAGACCGAGATCTTTATGAAAATGGCCGTGAAGTATCAGCGATATCGTAACAGATGCTGTGAGATGCGTGAGCGGCTCAGAGCGGGAGCCAGTACCCAGTCCGCCAGGAAAGAATTGGAGAAAAGCGATGAGGACCTGATGCGGTCTATTCGCAGGTGTAGTGAGCTCGAGGAGCTGCTTCATGCTAAGAACGAGGAGATTGAGGTGGGTAAAGGGATCACCGCGGAATGTGAGGATCTTCAGGCGAAGGTGCTATCTATACGAGCTGAGCTTGAACAAAATGCTGCTAGGGTCGATGCTCTTAGTGCAGAATGGGTAGAGAAGGTGGTCGAATTGGAAAAGAAAGTGGCCGAGTTGGAGCAAGCCGAAGATGGTCGAGTGCCAACTTTGGCAAGGGCTGCGGCATTAGAAGACACTATCCCCATCCTCAAATCCGAGCAGGAATCCGAGAGGGCGACGACCACGATGAGGGAGGTAAGGCTGGAGGAGCGCATCGGCAAAATTGACCGGGAAGCTTCAAACTTTGGAGACCGAGTTGTGACTCTCGAGGCTGAGAAGGCGCAATTGTTGGCTCAGGTGGAATCTGGTTCTGCCACTGTTCCCCGCCACTTGTATAAGCTATAGGTCCACGCCGAGGCCCAACAAGATATATACAAAGGTTTGTGGGAGGCTGGAATTGTTCCTGAGGCTGCCTTTAAAGATGCTCAGGCGAAGTCACGCGAGGCTCGTGTTGCTGACGGCTACGACCCTGCGACACCAGAGGTTGGCAAGGACACTAATGTTGATGGGTTTCCTGATGATAATGATGGGGAGAACAACGGTGGAGATGACGCCGAGTGAAACGTTGCTGCAGCTTTCATAGTTGTTTCTTTTGTTCTTTTTGTTAATTGTTTTCATCTTTTTTAGGGCCCGTTTTAGTTTTTTGTAAGGTGCGACTGTTGTGCACGTATATTTGAATGAAATAGTTGATTCACCTTCATTTGTGTATTTTTTGATTTTTTTTCCTTCCCTCTTGTTTGTTGTATATTTTTTATTTTGGCGTAGACCTTCGGATTTCTCTGTGATGAGTCCCTAATCTTTTTGATCGGGAATCCGACCTTGCCTGGATCGAGTAGGACCTCATCGTGTGAGTTTGAATGAAGTCACTTTGGATCTGCAAGTCCGAGCGAGGTCAATTTATGATTTACCGACCTAGGCGGAATCAACCTTAATTCAAACGAGGTCGAATTCAGACTTGCTATCTTGGACGAAGTCAGTTTTGACTTGTACATTTGAGTAGGATAGAATTCAGACATACTAATTTAGGCGAATTCAATTTTTCCATATGTATTCGAGTGAGGTCGAACTCGGAGTTGCCATATTGGGCGAAAGTTTGGCATATATTCGAATGATGTTGAACTTAGAGTCGCCATCTGGGACGAACTCAATTTCTGACTTATATATTCGAACGAGGTCGAACATGGAGTTGCCATCTTGGGCAAAGTCAATTTCTGATTTATATATTCGAACGAGGTCGAACTTGGATGTCACGACCCAAACTGGAGGGCCATGACTAGCACCCGACCATACTTGCCGAGCACCAACGTACATTTCATCTAACCTTCATTATTATCTTTTAGGGCTGACGAGATCAATATAAATGGTAGACCTGGATCATGGACAACCAGCAATAAAATATGACGGCATGAACATACATAGCAGGGGATGACCAGACAATCAAGAAACTACATATAAGGTATGAGCTACCACGCTACCATGAAAGACTATATAACAAAAACCAGCCGACAAGGCATACCAAACTATACATGAGTCGACACTTGTCTATGAGCCTCTAAATGAACATAAGTGCTGCAACATAGCCGGAACAGGGCCCCGACATACCCATAATGTCTATAACAAAAATGCATACCAAGACCAAGGCAAGTCCGGAGAAGGGATCTCGCCAATCACCGCTGAACTGGACAGCCTACTGTGGTGGGGGAGCTGCACCTGCCTGTCTATCAGGACCTGCAGCACGACATGCAGCGTCCACAAATAAAAGGACGTCAGTACGAATAAAGTACTGAGTATGTAAGGCAGGGAACCATAAATACGATCAGTAATGTAAGCAAGGATAGAGAATATACAACCTGTAACATCTTAGTACCTCTGAGGGCTACTTACATGAAATGCATGATACATATGTATAAATACATAAACCTTTAAAGCATTCGCCTCTGTGGGCATCATCATCATCATATCGTACCCGGCCATAATAGGCTCGGTAGAATCGTACCCGGCCACGTGGAGCTCGGTAAAACCCAACTGATCAGTGGTTGCACAATAGGTGCCGTACCCGGCCAACTATAGCGTGGCTCGGTAGAGTAAAATAGATACATATATATAATGCATGCTCGACTCATGGAATCACATTCTAAACCTTTCGGAGTGACGTAAGGTCGGTATCCTTTGTACACGTTATTAGGACTAACTCTTCACTATGAACCTTATAAGAATCAGGAAGTACCAACAACATTGATAACATAAGAATAAGAGAAGCAACATTAACATCAATCGTTCCATAAGAGGGAAAACAATGTAAGTACTGCTAGCTTCTAAGAGTAGAGTATCTTGGAAGCTCGTTCATTACATTATGTACAATCAGAGTCGTGCAAAAGAAGGAAAGGGATAGCCTCACATACCTTGTATATACTGCCCCAATCTCAAGCTATGCAATTGTCAAAACTCCTTAGTCTACAATAAGAGAAACGATACTATCGTTATCATTTAAGCGTCATAACTATTATGTATCGACCACAACCTATTTTACGATGAAACGGACAGCACCTCCCCTATATATATGACTTCACACCATTCAAAACAATCACCAAACAGCCCAAACAACATCAATAATAAACATATTGAGCCTCCCAAAATAGTCCACGCACAGCCTAATCACTCCATACATACGACGACCACCGTAGTCGTGTCAAACGACCCGGAAATGTTACGAATAACTATCATCCCACAACCCTACATATATATGGTGTTTCTCCACACCCTTCCTACTCCAAAACTCCACAAAACAGTAGTAAAATACGCATCCCAACAATAACGCAAAACAGTCCACAAAACAATAACATTACTACCAAGCTTTTCGATATATATTTCACAAGTTCTAGCTTCAATGACTTAGCCGCAACATGGATAATCTTAAATACATATAGAGTAAGAGGTTCCTTACCTTTATATAGAAAGAACAACTCCAATTTGACCTTAAATTTCCATGAAATATCCCTCCAATGCTGCCACAACAACAAAAAAGCGAAACTAGCGATCAATTAGTGTTTTTCGGCACTAGAATCACTTTAGAAGACTTGAAATCACCTAGGATTGATATTAAGAACATGAGGGAGTATTTACAGAACATAAACCCTTTAAAACAACCTACCACACGAGCTGGAATGACACAAAAATGAGCAACAACAAGAAGAACAAGAAACTTACTAGCGCCACGGAATTCCCGACACTTGATTTGTGTTTTTTACCCTTTTTTTGGGTCTTGAATCTTGAGAGAACCTTGAGAGGATATTCCTAGGGTTCTAAGGTCTGAAAATAGTGAGAAGCAATGACTTAAAACGGGTTGGAGGCATCCTATATAGGTCCAAATATCTTAAACCGCCTTAGTGGGCCCCATAGAGAGGTGCTTGGCGCGGTCTCGCGAAAATGCGAATATCTATCTACTCCGAGATCGTATCAATGAACGGTTTAATGCGTTGGAAACTAGACTCCTAGATATTTAATTTTGTTGGTATATCACCTCGTAATTCCTTGTAAATTAGGAGAAAAGATTAGAAACATTTGACCTAATGTTTAAGTAAAATTATGAACCTAAGTTGAGACAACTTTTGTCGATTTTTATTTCATAACTCATTTGACTTCAAGACTTATGATACGGATATTATATGATTAAAATACCTTAATACATGACCTCTTGAGTGTATTAAGAACTGCTAGATTTACCTGAAAATACGAGTTACAACATCCTTGATTCATTTAACTTCTAATACTTGTTAATCACCCTTATACACTCTTGTATCACTTAAGACAAATAGGATTGACTTCTTATCATCTCAAAGAGAATTTCTTATTGGATTTATGTTAACTAATATATGGCATGAACTAACACATGTGGATATGGGTTGTAACACCCTCCCCCCCTTAGGAACATTCGTCCTCGAATGTAAGGGTTCATGGGGAGTTTAAATCATCGTGGATTCCAATGGAAATTTCCGATCAATTTTCCCCTATAAAATGGTCACTAGCAAAACTTGCAAGCAATTAAGCCCAACATATGGCTTCACAAGGCTACACAAAGCGTTATGCATATTTACATTATCTACATATCACCATTTTGTATTAAGGAGGAGTATTCTCAAATTATTGCTTACCTCATAGAGCCGTTTCACCTTCCAATGTATCCTGTCTTCCACCAGCATCCTTGTTATCTTCATTCTAGAATAGGTAAGGGTATTTAGACTTCATCTCCTCTTCTGCTTCCCATGTCATTTCTTCCATATTTTTGTTCCTCCACAATACTTTGACGGAAGCTACATCTTTTGTTCTCAGCTTGCGGACTTGTCGATCTAATATCGCCACTGGCACTTCTTCATATGATAGGTCCTCTGTAACTTGTACATCTTTGATAGGTACGAGTCGAGAAGGGTCTCCAATACATGTCCTCAACATAGATACATGGAATACCGGGTGGACAAATTCCAATTCGGATGACAATTCTAACTCATAAGCAACCTGTCCAATCCGTCGAAGAATTTTATACGGCCCGATATACCTTGGACTCAGCTTACCTTTCTTCCCAAAATGCATAATACCCTTCATTGGTGAGATCCTCAGGAAAACCCAATCACCAACCTCAAACTCTAGATCACGACGTCGGACATCAGAATAAGATTTTTGCCTGCTTTGTGCCGTCCTCAATCGCTCCTGTATCACTTTCACCTTCTCAATAGCTTGGTGAATCAAATCTGGCCCATATAATTCTGTTTCACCGACTTCGAACCATCCAACTGGTGATCTACATCTTCTCCCGTATAGTGCCTCGTATGGGGCCATTTTAATACTGGAATGGTAGCTATTATTGTAGGCGAATTCTATGAGTGGAAGATGGTCAACCCAATTTCCCTTAAAATCAAGATCACATGCTCGTAGCATATCTTCCAGTGTCTGAATGGTACGTTCAGCCTATCCGTCAGTCTGCGGATGAAATGCAGTGCTGAGATTCACTTGTGTGCCTAAACCCTTCTGAAAAGACCTCCAAAAGTTAGCTGTAAATTGAGCTCCTCGGTTTGATATAATAGATACCGGCACACCATGAAGCCTAACAATCTCCTTGATATACAACTTTGAATAATCTTCAGCCGTGTAAGTTGTCTTAACTGGCAGAAAATGGACACATTTTGTAAGTCGATCAATTATCACCCAGATGGATTCAAACTTATGATAAGAGCGAGGTAATCCAATAATGAAGTCCATATTAATCACTTCCCATTTCTAGGTCGGAATCTCTATATTTTGAAGCAATCCACCGGGTTTCTGATGTTCTATCTTTACTTGTTGACAATTGGGACACTGGGCTACAAATTCTGCAATAGACTTCTTCATGTTATCCCACCAATACTGCTCCTTGACATCATGATACATCTTTGTCGAGCCGGGATGGATGGAATATCAGGATTGATGAATCTCATTCATAATCTTCTCTCGCAACCCTGCCACATTAGGCACACATAATCGGCCCTGGTATCTCAGTGCCCCATCTCTTCCGATCTCAAAAGCCATACTTTTACACTGCTGAATGCTCTCTCTTAATCGTACTAAGATAGGATCTTCATATTGTCGTGCTTTTACCTCGGCTACCAAAGATGATTCTGATGTATTCTGTACAGTAACACCTCCGTCATCAGAGTCTAACAATCTGATTCTCATATTGGCTAGCTGATGAAGCTCTTTAGTCAACCCCCATCTACCTGCCTCAATATGTACTAAGCTTCCCATTGATTTACGGCTGAGAGCGTCTGCCACAACATTGGCTTTACCGGGATGATACAATATCTCGACGTCGTAGTCTTTCAATAATTCAAGCCACCTACGCTGCCTCAAATTCAACTCTTTCTGCTTGAAGATGTATTGTAAACTCTTGTGATCTGTGTAGATGTCAACATGGACGCCGTATAAGTAGTGCCGCCATATCTTCAAAGCATATATTACTGCAGCCAATTCCAAATCATGGGTTGGATAATTCTTTTCATGCTTCTTCAATTGTCTTGATGCATAAGCAATCACCTTCCCATGCTGCATCAATACGCACCCCAAACCTATACCTGAGGCATCACAATATACCACATAACCTTCTGTTCCTTCAGGAAGAGTGAGCACTGGTGCGGATGTCAATCGATTCTTCAGCTCCTGAAAACTACGTTCACAAGTGTCAGACCACTGGAACTTGGTATCTTTCTGTGTTAACTTAGTCAATGGTGATGATATAGAGGAAAACCCTTCCACAAACCGCCTATAATATCCTGCTAGCCCTAGGAAGTTGCGGACTTCTGATGGTGTTGTAGGTCTCGGCCAATTCTTTACTGCATCGATCTTCTGAGTGTCGACACTAATACCCTCGTCAGATATCACATGGCCAAGTAACGCTACTGAGTTCAGCCAAAATTCACATTTGGAGAGCTTAGCATATAACTTACGATCCTGAAGCATTTGTAATACTATCCGCAAGTGGCCCGCATGTTCCGCCTCCGAACGAGAATATACTAGAATGTCATCAATGAATACAATCACGAACACATCAAGATAGGGCCTGAATATAGTATTCATGAGATCCATAAAAGCTGCTGGGGCATTTGTTAGCCCGAACGACATCACCAAGAACTCAAAGTGCCCATATCTTGTCCGGAAGGCCGTCTTTGGAATATCCTTCTCCCTAACCCTCACCTGATGATACCCTGAACGTAAATCAATCTTGGAGAAATACTTGGCACCCTGGAGTTGGTCAAACAGGTCATCAATTCTTGGAAGTGGATACTTGTTCTTTATAGTAGACTTATTCAACTGTCGATAGTCGATACACATCCGTAACGACCCGTCTTTCTTCCGCACGAATAGGACTGGTGCACCCCAAGGTGAAGTGCTAGGCCTAATAAAGCCCTTATCCAGCAAGTCCTTCAACTGCACCTTCAACTCTCGCAACTCTGCCGGGGCCATTCTGTATGGAGGAATAGAGATCGGTTGAGTGTCAGGCAACACATCAATGCTAAACTCAATCTCCCTTTCAGGAGGAAGGCCTGGGAGTTCATCTGGGAAAACATCTGGGAATTCGTTGACCACAGGGATTGATTGTAAAGTAGGCGGTTTCGCCTCCGCATCCCTAACGCGAACGAGATGATAAATGTAACCTTTTGAGATCATTTTCCTTGCCTTAAGATAGGAAATAAACCTACCTTTCGGTGTAGCAATGTTCCCTTTCCATTCAATGACGGGTTCACCCGGAAATTGGAACCTAACCATCTTCGTACGACAGTCAACATTTGCATAGCATGAGGCCAACCAGTCCATTCCCATTATCACATCAAAATCAACCATTTCTAACTCAAATAAATTTGCCGAGGTTTGACGACTACAAATCATCACAGTGCAACCTCTATATACCCTTCTAGCAATCACAGAATCTCCTATCGGAGTAGATACCGCAAGGGGTTTACTTATCAATTCAGGTTCAATGCCAAACTTATTAGCCACAAAGGGTGTAACATATGATAATGTAGATCCCGGATCAATCAGCGCATATACATCATAAGAAAACACAGATATAATACCTGTAACAACATCTGGAGACGACTCGAGATCCTGTCGACCTACTAGAGCATAGGTTCGATTTTGAGCACCACTCGAACTCGGCACTGCACCTCTACCCCTACCACGACCTGTCGACTGCTGAAAACCCCGTGCTGGAGGTCGAACTGATGAGGAAGAACCAGACACAGATCCAGTCGGCTGAGCCATACCATCACCTCCTCTATTAGGACAATCCCGCATCATATGGCCAGGCTGCCCGCACGAATAGCATGCATCAGAACCTCGACGACACAGTCCAAAGTGGGCCTTGCCGCACTGATCACAATGTGGTGTTGGGGGTCTCATCTGACTAGTATCCCTGTGATGTTGCGAGCCAGATGCCCGCGAACTCTGACCTGGACCAGAATAGGATCGATCATATCGAGGCCTCTGAAACTGTGGAGGAGCACTAGCTACAGGTGGCGCCGAACTCCTCGAAAACTGTGGCCTGATGCGGCCTCTGAAGTCATCAGAATACCCTGCAAATCTCGCCCTCTTATGCTGGCCCCTATCCTGCTCCCTAACTGCCCTCTGCTGGCGCTTACGATCCTCTAGGGTCTGGGCATAAGCTTGAATACGGGAAATATCCATGCCCTCCACCAAGGAGGCTGTCGTACACTCATTTATCAGATGTGGTCCCAACCCATTCACGAACATATGCACCCTATCACTCATCTCGGCCACCATATGGGGAGCATACCTTGCCAAAGAATCAAACTGCATACTGTACTCTCGCACACTCATATTACCTTGTCTAAGGTTCAAGAACTTATCAGCTCTAGCTCGTCGTATCTCAACTGGCAAGTAGTGACGAAGAAAGGCCTCAGAAAATTCCTTCCACACAGCTGGAGGAGGGTTCGGACCCCTGGATCTCTCCCAACTATCATACCAGAGAACCGCTAAATCCCGTAGCCGATAAGAAGCCAACTCTACTGCCTCTGTATCACTAACATGCATAACCCGAAGTGTACGATGAACCTGGTCAATAAAAGTTTGCGGGTCCTCCTTGGGGTCTGATCCGGTAAACACTGGAGGGTCTAAATTAATAAAATCACGAACTCTCGTACTAACTGGTTTCTCAGCAGCACCTGTATTCTGCCTCTGAGCCTGAGCAGCTACCAAGCTAGTCAATAACTGCAAAGCACTCCGCATATCCTGGTCTGTAGTTCCAGACGGAGGAACTGGAGGTGTTGGGTGCCTCCTAATATCCTCTGGAGGAGACGGGGTAGATGAGGTATGAGATGGCATCTCACTCTGAGCCTCACTTTGGCCTGCTCTGGCTTGGGGCACCTGACTGGTACCCTCTCCCGCAGCTGTATCAAGCCGTCTACTAATTGTTTGCTTCCTAGTCGAAGGCATCGCTGAAAGAAAACAAGGTGAATATTAGAGACAAACACTTACGACTCAACTCTACGCACGATCTAGATTCAGGAAGAAGGTAACAACCCTAGATGTCATGTAGCCTCCTGATTATAAATGTGGCGCGCTACACATCCATAATCAAGACTCTACTAGACATGGCTCATAGACAATCCCTAGGACAGACTTGCTCTGATACCAAGTTTGTCACGACCCAAACTGGAGGGCCATGACTAGCACCCGACCATACTTGCCGAGCACCAACGTACATTTCATCTAACCTTCATTATTATCTTTTAGGGCTGACGAGATCAATATAAATGGTAGACCTGGATCATGGACAACCAACAATAAAATATGACGGCATGAACATACATAGCAGGGGATGACCAGACAATCAAGAAACTACATATAAGGTATGAGCTACCACGCTACCATGAAAGACTATATAACAAAAACCAGCCGACAAGGCATACCAAACTATACATGAGTCGACACTTGTCTATGAGCCTCTAAATGAACATAAGTGCTGCAACATAGCCGGAACAGGGCCCCGACATACCCATAATGTCTATAACAAAAATGCATACCAAGACCAAGGCAAGTCCGGAGAAGGGATCTCGCCAATCACCGCTGAACTGGACAGCCTACTGTGGTGGGGGAGCTGCACCTGCCTGTCTATCAGGACCTGCAGCACGACATGCAGCGTCCACAAATAAAAGGACGTCAGTACGAATAAAGTACTGAGTATGTAAGGCAGGGAACCATAAATACGATCAGTAATGTAAGCAAGGATAGAGAATATACAACCTGTAACATCTTAGTACCTTTGAGGGCTACTGACATGAAATGCATGATACATATGTACAAATACATAAACCTTTAAAACATTCGCCTCTGTGGGCATCATCATCATCATTCGCCTCTGTGGGCATCATCATCATCATATCGTACCCGGCCATAATAGGCTCGGTAGAATCGTACCCGGCCACGTGGAGCTCGGTAAAACCCAACTGATCAGTGGTTGCACAATAGGTGCCGTACCCGGCCAACTATAGCGTGGCTCGGTAGAGTAAAATAGATACATATATATAATGCATGCTCGACTCATGGAATCACATTCTAAACCTTTCGGAGTGACGTAAGGTCGGTATCCTCTGTACACGTTATTAGGACTAACTCTTCACTATGAACCTTATAAGAATCAGGAAGTACCAACAACATTGATAACATAAGAATAAGAGAAGCAACATTAACATCAATCGTTCCATAAGAGGGAAAACAATGTAAGTACTGCTAGCTTCTAAGAGTAGAGTATCTTGGAAGCTCGTTCATTACATTATGTACAATCGGAGTCGTGCAAAAGAAGGAAAGGGATAGCCTCACATACCTTGTATATACTACCCCAATCTCAAGCTATGCAATTGTCAAAACTCCTTAGTCTACAATAAGAGAAACGATACTATCGTTATCATTTAAGCGTCATAACTATTATGTATCGACCACAACCTATTTTACGATGAAACGGACAGCACCTCCCCTATATATATGACTTCACACCATTCAAAACAGTCACCAAACAGCCCAAACAACATCAATAATAAACATATTGAGCCTCCCAAAATAGTCCACGCACAACCTAATCACTCCATACATACGACGACCACCGTAGTCGTGTCAAACGACCCGGAAATGTTACGAATAACTATCATCCCACAACCCTACATATATATGGTGTTTCTCCACACCCTTCCTCCTCCAAAACTCCACAAAACAGTAGTAAAATACGCATCCCAACAACAACGCAAAACAGTCCACAAAACAATAACATTACTACCAAGCCTTTCGATATATATTTCACAAGTTCTAGCTTCAATGGCTTAGCCGCAACTTGGATAATCTTAAATACATATAGAGTAAGAGGTTCCTTACCTTTATACAGAAAGAACAACTCCAATTTGACCTTAAATTTCCATGAAATATCCCTCCAATGCTGCCACAACAACAAAAAAACGAAACTAGCGATCAATTAGTGTTTTTCGGCACTAGAATCACTTTAGAAGGCTTGAAATCACCTAGGATTGATATTAAGAACATGAGGGAGTATTTACAGAACATAAACCCTTTAAAACAACCTCCCACACGAGCTGGAATGACACAAAAATGAGCAACAACAAGAAGAACAAGAGACTTACTAGCGCCACGGAATTCCCGACACTTGATTTGTGTTGTTTACCCTTTTTTGGGTCTTGAATCTTGAGAGAACCTTGAGAGGATGTTCCTAGGGTTCTCAGGTCTGAAAATAGTGAGAATAAATGACTTAAAACGGGTTGGAGGAATCCTATATAGGTCCAAATATCTTAAACCGCCTTAGTGGGCCCCATAGAGAGGTGCTTGGCGCAGTCTCGCGAAAATGCGAATCTCTCTACTACGAGATCGTATTGATGAACGGTTTAATGCGTTGGAAACTAGACTTATAGATCTTTAATTTGGTTGGTAGATCACCCCGTAATTCCTTGTAAATTAGGAGAAAAGATTAGAAACATTTGACCTAATGTTTAAGTAAAATTATGAACCTAAGTTGAGACAACTTTTGTCGACTTTTGTTTCATAACTCGTTTGACTTCAAGACTTATGATACGGATATTATATGATTAAAATACCTTAATACATGACCTCTTGAGTGTATTAAGAACCGCTAGATTTACCTGAAAATACGAGTTACAACATCCTTGATTCATTTAACTTCTAATACTTGTTAATCACCCTTATACACTCTTGTATCACTTAAGACAAAAAGGATTAACTTTTTATCATCTCAAAGATAATTCCTTCTTGGATTTATGTTAACTAATATATGGCATGAACTAACACATGTGGATATGGGTTGTAACATTGGAGTCACCATATTGGGAGAAGTCAACTTCTGACTTATATATTCGAATGAGGTCAAACTTGGAGTCGCCATCTTGGACGAAGTCAGCTTCTGACTTATATATTCGAAAGAGGTCGAACTTGGAGTTACCATCTTGGGCGAAGTCAATTTCTGACTTATATTCAAACAAGGTCGAACTTGGAGTCGCCATCTTGGGTAAAGTCAATTTCTAACTTATATATTCGAACGAGTTCGAACTTGGAGTCGCAATCTTGGGCGAAGTCAATTTCTGACTTATATATTCGAACGAAGTTGAACTTCAATCTGTCGATTCAGGTGGGCGAATTCCTACTTTTACTTGGCGGTGGCTGACAGACGTAAAGATGTGAATTTGAGAGATTGAAATTGTAATCCGTTTTGAACTCGAGCGAGGCCAAAATTTTCTTTTATTTGACGGTGGCCGATGACCGTAAGGTGTTAACTTGAGCGAGATTGAATTGTAACCTGTTGTAAATTCGAGCGAGGTCGAACTTTCCTTTCGCTTGGTGATGGCCGATGGCCGTAAGAGTGTTAATTCGAGCGAGGTTGAATGGTAACCCATTGTAAATTCGAGCGAGGTCGAACTTTTCTTTCGCTTGGCGATGGCCGATGGCCGTAAGGGTGTTAATTCGAGCTAGGTCAGAATTGTAACCCATTGTATTATTTTTACTAGAGAACATCACTCGTCGCCATATTGTTTACTCGTGCGTCGAGGCAAGTCTTGGTAGGCTTAATGTTGCTTTCATTGGAGAATACTATGCGTTTCATGGGTGAGTCCCAATTTTTTAACTTTGCTTTCATTGGAGAATATTGTGCGTTTCATGAGGGAGTCCCCTGTTCTAGGGATTGTTTCTCAACAGTCGACCCATGCTGAACCGTTTTTGTTATTTATAGTATGGTACGGCTTAGAGGGCTTTGCTCGGTTGTTGATTGCGAGATGGTATGGTACAGAACCTTTTCCTAGGGTGTTTTGGTGGCGTTCGTTCCTTGTTTGCGTACCTATGAGAGTTTTTGTGTTCCTGTTCTGGACCAACAAAAGAATGTAATAAGTTAAACCCAAACAAAATTCTGTTACCTTGGCCTGGCAAGTCGGTGAAAGGAGGAACAACACTGTAGGGTCGCTCGCTTTGCCACAAACTCGAATGATGGTTTCAGATTTGGCAGCTGTGTTCAGCCTCGTCATTAATCGTGCCTAGGCTTCTCGTGGGTTAGACTTACCTTGCCCATTGGAATATAGAGATCGAGTCCCAGTCCTACCCCGTCCGATATGCACAAAGAATAAGGGAAACATGTCATACTTTGTTCATAAATTATCTAGTGCGTGTGGGTACGAAGATAAGGCAGGATATGCCCGCTATCTCAAAGGATCACACAGTAGGCTATCGTCTCTTCCTAAGAGGTGGAAGTACAGGCCGGTATATAAGATGAATACGTAAAATGGGATTGCGGTCATGCTAAGCGCATAGTGACCGTGATTCTACTTTAAACAAGCATATGATGTGCCAAACCCATCGTTACAGGTGAGGTGTGGGTTTTGCATAGACGTCGGACATGGGCTCGATTTTATGAGGAGATTTGACCCAGATTGGGTTAGTTATCTCAACCACTTATCTTCTACTTTTTCGAGTTGGTGTTCGTATCAAGATGGTGAGGCTATGACAGCCGGGAAGTGATAATTTGGCTAGTTTTAGATCTAAAGGAAACTAAAATTTTGACTAGAAAATCCCCACAGACGGCGCCAAATTATTTAACCAAAAAGTGCTAAGTTTTTTGTTAAACTAATTAATGAAGAAAAAGGAAGATAAATTTTAGCCAAGCATAATTAACTCTAGATCTAAACATAGTGAACACGAAAATCGAACGAGATCGAGTTTATATAACTCTTCCTAAGGTTATAAAAAGGCATCAAACATGAATGATAAGCTTACATCTTTGATACATTCTTCCATACTTGTAAGAGCAAAGAGGAAAGGAATGTTATTGACAGTTATGAGATCTATCTTTATTGATTCAGCGATGGTGATTGCTGGGACTTACAACCAAAATCTAAGCTTTTACTTTGTTGTTGGAGGTATCCCCCTATTCTTCTGTTCCTTTTCCTCTTTAGGGAGTCGGTCCCTCTATTTTGCCTTCTTCCTTTCCATTTATACTACTTATATTCTCCCTTGTCCAACGGTCTTTAACCAGAATATCTTCCCTTGATTATACTTATCATTACTCCCCTCAAGCATTACGACACGTGTTTTGCTGTACCAGCTTAGTGATGGCTCATTCTCGGCAATGGGCAAGATGCTTATCGTTGTTATGCCTTGTGAATATGACCACGACTCAGTCTATGACCACAAATCAGTCGACCCCTTATCTTTCCTTTTAGCGTCTATCAACGTGTGGGCCGATTTTGACCCATACATATGTGGCTCCGCCACTGCCTTCAAGAAGGCAGAGAGCCTATTTCGGCAGTTTGAAAGGCTAGTAACAAGTTTTGAAAACAGTTCTGCGTGCAAATTCACACAGAAACCTGTGCCTCCTCTCACATGCACGGGCGCGCGCACACACACTAGAAAGATTTACCATCAATAAACTTTATGCATCATGTTTTGTTTGACACGTGGACAGAGATTCTCTCATATGGTAAATCCTTGCGGAGGCAGTAGATTCTGATAGTTATTGTAAATGAACAAACTTGTACCTGAAATATTTTTCAATGAGTCCGGAACTGAAATGTTGTGTTTTTGGACTCAAAATTCTTAATCTGGTGGAAAAAAATAGTTTCCATAATATGTAAAACGCAGTTATGAACCACGTTTTACCTTAACGTCCATTTGGGATGTTAAGGTAAAATGCGATTTATTACTGCATTTTATATAAAACGCATTTTAATACCGTGCTTTACCTGGAAGCTAATAAGACCACTATATAAAGCACGGTTCGTTACTACGTTTAATATAAAATGCAGTAATAAACCTCATTTTACATGTTTTGTGGACCCACCAATAACTTTTCTGCGCTCAACTGACATAACAATAATTCAAATATGTAAAATGCTCTTTTAAACTGCGTTTTACTTCCAAAAATTTGACCCCCCCGGATTGGGCATTGCCTTATTTAAAGGTGTTAAGGGTTTTGAGAAAATTTATTCAGAAATACTCCAACTTCATGATAAATTTTTCTTGTTGTTAAATTTTCAAGCTTTTTTCATAATGTCTGTAGAGTGAAAAGTAAGGGTTTCATAATATTGGGGGTGGGGTTATGGTGGCGAATAACTCAGTGAGCTATAGTTTATCTCCACAGAGTCATGTTAAGTTGCCACTTACAATGGAGTACGATAGACAGGTATCATTGTTATGCAATAAAATGAGGTTGAGCAAACGTTCGGTGAATCTTAAAATAACCGGAATATATCAGTATTCTGTGACTCCGCAAGGGGTTGCTTGTTACACTGAGTTTAACATCGAGGATGATAAAACTATGAGAGATTTTTGGGGACTTCGAATGAATACCGAGAACTTATTTGATAAAAGTTTTGGAAGTGTAAGTGAAGCATGAAGACGTTCGCAATAATGATGTTGCACAAAGCAGTGATAACCCTCAATCATCGGTTCGTTATTCTGGAGCAGTTTTAGCCCAACAAGTTCCAGCAGAAAGAGTTTGGCTGGATCTAAACTTATCTCCACGGGCGAACGAGGAGCGAGGAAATAATTTCTCTCATACTTTAGATAATCCACTAGACGACTGGTAAACTTCAATTTTCCTCTGTGTTACGATATTTATTTTTTTCATATTGAATTTGTATTAACACTCGTATATTCCACAGGGGGTACCGTCCAGATATGAATTTTATAAGTTATGAACCCACGCCCAATTGGAATATGCGTAGTTTTGGTGTGTTGGATCACGGTGGTTGATCCAGGAGTCATCACCAACAGGATAATGTCCATCATGGAATGTCAACACATTACGACTTGTAAGTGAAGTGATATAGATATATGTAAAGTATTTATCAATTTGAGTAGCTTATCATTTTGTTGTTTGTGCAGTGAAAACGAGCAACTTGATGGTCCTGACCTCACTTAGTTGCCCGTAGATGACGTATTTACTCTGGATTTTGCAGATGGACAAAGTCAGGAAGATAATAGTGATTATGACAACAATGTCAATGAGTCTGGAGATGACACACCCTTCCTTGACGAGGGTTATGATGGGGAGGAAGTGAATGTCGAACCTGAGCTGACGAGGGATCATGCTCCACCTCCCGTTAGACCAAGAGTGTACGAGTCCCACGTGCCGTTTCATTCAAGGCATATTCCCTACCTTGATAATTTGCCAAGTATGACGGATGTGGATGCCCTCACAAGGGATCTTGACAAAATTCGGTCAGCAATGTGGGATGAGCCTAGACCAATGGTGCTGGCAAAGGGCATGTTTTTTCCCAATAAAGCTCACCTATCCAGGGCTTGTAAAATGTACAGTGTAAGAGAGTGTCATGAGATGATAGTATGGGAGTCAAGTCCGGAGGTATACAAGGTTGTTTGCCATAAATGGTTTACGGGTTGTCATTGGATGGTGCGTGCGACCAAAAAGGAAACAGGGTTGCGGAAAGTGAGTAAATATATTGGCACCTATGTTTGTGAAATGGACACATTCGATGGGAATCACTTCAACTTGGATGTTGACTTGATTTCTCTTCAACTGATTCCACACATTGAAGTGTCCATTAAGTACAAGATCAAATAGTGTATTACATCCATCCACCAGGAATATGGGTGTACTATTACTAAAAGAAAGGCATATCTCAGGCGCAAACATGCATTTGAAATTGTTTATGGTGACTAGCATAAGTCATTTGCATCTCTACCCAGGTACATGGCCGCACTGAAACACTTCAACCCCGGGACTGTTTTTGAATGGAAGCTTGAGCAGAGTGTAGGAATCCCGGAATATATATTCAGATATGTGTTCTGGGCATTTAAACCAACAATTGATGGTTTTGTGCATTGACGTCCGGTAATTTCCATAGACGGTACTCATGTCTATGGAAATTATGATATTAAGCTGTTGATCGCCGTTGCAGTAGATGCCAATGGACAAATATTTCCACTAACTTTTTCCATCTGTGCCAATGAAAGCCAAGAGATGTGGACCCTATTTTTGAACCACTTGAAGCAACACGTTGTCAAACAACGTTCAGGTATTTGTCTAATATCTGATCAACATAGTGGTATATTAAGTTTTGTAGAGTATTTGCCTGAATGGAAGGAACCCTATGCATACCACTATTATTGTGTGAGGCACCTGAAGGCCAATTTACAAAATAAATATCCCAACAAGGACTTGCATGATTTAATGTGAATGACTGCAATTGATCACCAGTAGTGCAAATTTAGGAGGCGCATGGAATCGATCCGGTAGTTACACGAAAGAGCCTATCATTAGTTGATGCGACATGAGCTTCACAAGTGGACATTGCATGCTGATGGTGTCAGACGATGAGGAACCTTGACTACGAATGTGTCAGAGTCTTTCAACGGGTTATTGAAGTCTGCACGTGGATTGCCTGGCACTGCCATGGTTCGAATGACAATTAAACAGATGGCAGAGAGCTTTGTTGAAAGGCATAGAGGTGCACCCGAATTGATGGACATGGGTGTTGAATTTATGCCAATACCGATGAAAAGATTTGAGAAATACAGGAGGCGAGCATATTGGCATTCATATTTACAGTATGATCATGACCGAGGTATTTTTGAAGTTGCACCGCTATCCATCAACACCGGGGAAATAATATACACACCGTAAATAAAGCCAGCAGGTTGTGTTCATGTAGGAAATGGACCATCTACCACATGTCGTGCTCACATGCCATGAAGTGCTTTCAACAAATAGGTTTAGGGCCAACCAACTATGTTGATAGGCAATACAGTATTACTGCATACTTAAACACAAATAGTGGGCAGTTGTAGCCAGTGGGTGCTGAGCATTATTGGCCGCCGAAACCATTTAAAATGCTGTGTAACAAGGACTATTTGCGCAAGCTACAAGTGCAAAAGAGAACGCGTATATTGAACCAAATAGATGTTGGTGATACCGTTTATGCGCGTAAATGTGGCATATGCTCGCAAACAGGACACAACCGTCATAAATGTCCTTCAGCTAGTTTGGGTGGCAGTGGTAATCCATCTCCTAGTGCAAGTTCATCTAATGTGCCCAACTATCAAGGATACACGTAGTGTTTTGTTTGCGTAATATTTTTTTGTAATAAGTGTCTGTACTTGCTTATGTTGCAAGATATATCAAATAAAATTATGTTTCCGCAGCCTTGTTACATCTTATTGATATTTAACATTTTTCCGTTGAGTAAATTAATGAATTTCTCCCTCCCGTTCATGTAATCAAAAATAATATTGGATTAAAAAACAAAAAAATTTTATGTTCACTTTCGAGTTTCACTCTAAAATTATTAGAAAACTACATTGTCAGAGGAGGAAGATGTTTGATAAATAAGTGAATATATATAACGCGGTTAAATACTATATTTTGTGTGTTGTCTTGTCGATCTGAAAAGCTGCCCGACTACGAAAAAGTTGTTTTGTATCAGAAAGAATCTTTAACATGCCAAGCATAGCGCGGTTAAATATTACGTTTTGCGTGAATATATGTAGCGGGGTTAAATACTACGTTTTGTGTGTTGTCTTGTCAATCTGAAAAACTGCCCGACTGCAAAAAAGCTGTTATGTAGCTGAAAGAATATTTAACACGCCAAGCATAATGCAGTTAAATACTACGTTTTGTGTAAATATATATAGCGCGGTTAAATACTACGTTATGTGTTTTGTCTTGTCAATCTGAAAAACTGTCCAACTACAAAAAAGCTGTTATGTAGCTGAAAGAATCTTTAACACGCCAAGCATAATGCGGTTAAATACTACGTTTTGTGTAAATATATATAGCGCGGTTAAATACTACGTTATGTGTTTTGCCTTGACTATAAATAACGGGCACATTCTAGTTTTTTTCTGCGCTTAACCATAACAAATAGCAAAAATTTCCATAAAAGTAGGTTTTTTTTAACTTTAACAAATGTCTCACCGCATGTATGTACCAATGTGGCAAATGCTGTATGATGGCAAACTATTGGGATGTCGGTCAAGTTGGGCGCAGATACTAGTTGTGTGTGAACAGGTTTGGAGGCAACAACAGAAATTTTTGCAATTTTGAGGTATGGCTTGATGAACCATGTGAGTAGGAATGCTACAAAAAATCTTTGCAGTATCTTCATGATTTGACCAAAAAATGGTGGGAATATGAACGAGAATATAAATGAGAAATTGCGTAGTTGAAGGAGAAACTCAAAGAGGTGGAAGAAGAAGAAAATAAGCTGGAAGAGAAATTTAAGTGGTTGGAGAAGAGAATACTAGGCGGTGGTGACTAAACAATGACATGTATGTGTTGAGTGTAGTACTTTATCTTTATGTTTTCCGTGTCATGTATTTGCATTAGTTGTACTGTATTTAAATTATGTTAAGTTTCTATGTTTGTGTTTATGTTGTAGTGTTAAAATAAAAAAGAAACGGAGAAATAAAAACATAATGCGCATATTATGTAAACATAAAAAATTATTGTTATTACTTACATAAAATAATATTTACATAGCGTACATAAAATACAAAAAAAAAAGAAAATCAATGTGTCCCACAACCTGTGTGCTTCAATGCAGCCATTGGCCTGAGGCGCATCCCATCCCACCCGGCTACACTATCAGGATCATCTTCATCACGTCGCCTCTTTATCGGAAGATGCGCTGCAGCATGATCGTCAGTAGTGCTGGTAGGATCGGTAGAAGGGGCCGTCGGTCCATCAGCAACCTACAAAAGAATAAGTCAGCTCAGTATATGAAAATATATATTAGTAATGTACGTGTTAAGTCAAAAAATTTTTATTACCATGGTCTCGTCGGGCTCCTGAATATAAGCATCTATCGCATCCTGCTCAGCATTGCAAAAAGTGGCTTCCGTGACGGGCTGGGATGAAGCCTTAATAAGAAAATTATAAAGTTATTTATTACGAAGCAATGAGATAAAAACGTATTTAAATTTAATAGTAATACAAACATACCTACGCCTATGAAAGATCCATACCACTTATCGACTATGAGCCATAACTCAGCCGACGCCCACCATCCACATCTCGGGTCAGCCAATCCTCAGCAGCAGTTGATGGGCCTGAAAACATCTGCTCCCAATCATGTCCGGTAATGCTCGTGCCCGTGATCAACAATGGATCTGACAGGATCACCTGCGATGCGGATGGAGTGAACGCCAGCTGAAGGCTTTACGACGGCATGCCACTAGGATGCTCGTTTGGCTGATGAAGGTCACCCCGTAAATCAGCTCCAACATCCTCATCAGGTGCCTCAACGCCCCCTTGCTGGGGACCACCTCATCGCCGGCCCCCACGACCCCGTGGGATAGCCCTGCCTCGTAAGGCACCCCTGTCTTGTGGGACAGCCCTGCCTCGTTGTCCCCTAGCTCGTGGGACAGGCCTACCTCGACGGTAGTGCTCTGGCCTACATAAGCAAGGACGTGCTCTAAGCGCTCGTCCTCTCTGGCTCAATGTAGTGTTTGGGCAGCTAGCTCTTTAACCTGCCGGCCATACTCCTACAAAGCGACTGCTGGATCATCGGCATGCTGCTGCATTTGCAGTCCCAACTGGTGGACTAAATATAGGCCAATAGCCTGCACAACATGTAAAATATAAATCACGGAACGCTTGATCACAGTTATAAGTAAGAATACCAAATAACATACCAGTGCCTTGTGCTTTCCGGCGTATGGAACGTACCGACTGCCAACTCAATGAATGGGATTCCTGACAAAAAGTCAGGTAACGCCGCGGTACCAGGCATATAATCATGCTCAGTATCCTGCCGACTCGGTGAGGGGGGGGGGAATCAGGTGAAATCGCTGGTCCCAAGTAAATATCTGAACCTGTAGCAGTGCCAAATATGCATCGTCCACCTTGGTACGATTATCCCACTGGTAATGTGTGGTTTGCCAGGTGGGCGGTGTCGGTACAAGCTACAGTCTGCCAAACTGGCAAAGTACCCGCTCGGTGGCATGATACTCCACAATATTAAGGCAGAACAATGGGACGGAAGAGCCCCACAAAAGTTGGCTTTCCGAGCAATAACAGGGCAAGCCAGCTAACATCGCATCGCTATATGGCGTCTAGATGAACTATTAAGGAAGAACAGAAAATGTCAGTATACGCAACTTGTGTTTGAAGCAATGACAAGTAAACTTAGATATATATTTACTTGTGCGCCATCCAGCAAATTCAATATATCCCTGCACAAGGAGAGAATTTGCCGAGCCTCGTATTCGCGCTATGTCCCCGCCAGAGAACCCACCTCCTAGCTAAAGGGAGCAACTCCGGTGGTACATCCGAATCTAATGGTGGTAGAGGTAGCAGCAACTGCAGGAACCACTCCCAGCCCAAACCTAACATAAAAAGTTGACGTACAATTTAAGATATATTTTTACTAGGTATGTTAAGGTGAATAGAGTATTCGAATATGTTGTCACCTATAGTAGCGGCAAAAATCCTGTAACGTCACGCTGGGTGCCCATGCTCGCCCGGCACATATGCATGTACACGTAGACGAGAACAACATAGCCCTAGCTGTACGAGGGTAAATCATCTAACCACTCAAGATGATGAAGAAATCTCAAGCTGACTAGGTTCCCTGAAGTGTTCGGGAACAAGACCCCTCCAAACATAAGGAGTATCAGCAACCTCGTACATCGGTCAACATGATAATCCGGTGTATCACCATCGATCTCAGGATGCAATGCCTCCAACCACTATTGAATAGTCGTCAACGGAAAATGACTGGTCCCATGTAGTACCTTCTTATCCTTTGGCAGGAAAGCAGTGAGCCACTGTAGCATGTCCAGGTACTACACACATGTCATCTCTCTCATGCCAGGCGGCAAAGCAATGGGCAGCCCATATAAAACCTCCACGTCTTGCAGTGTGACGGTGGCATCGCCAACGAGTAGGTGGAATGTGTGCGTCTCCGGTCTCTATCGCTCTATCAGGGCCGTGACCAAAGCCCAATCGAGCTGCAACCGCCCGATCTCCAAAATCCTGTAGAAACCCGTCTCCCATAGGCGTGTGACTACACGGGCATGGAGAACTCTTTCATGCAGAAAGTCCCACATGTCGTCCACTCTCCTAACACGGAGAGTCTGGGTTAGTAACTCACCCTCCCATATGTGAGCGGACCTATGATCGCCCTGTAACGAGAGTAGCTCATCGCTGGAAGGTCCGGGATGAATACGAGGCACCTCCATGCCGTCTACTGTAAATTAAACAACATTAATTACATGTTAGTTTTATAATTTTATATATTTGTTTATAAATTAAATAATTAATTTTTATAATTATACAATATTTAATTATGATGTATTCACATAAGGGTTCCAGGCTCGATATTTGAGGCCCAGTAGCACCAAAATATCCTAAATTCTTCTATGTGTTAGTTTTATTATAATTTTATATGTTAGTTTGTAAAATAAATAATAAATTTTTATAAATAAATATTCACATATGGGTTCTAGGCTCGATATTTGGAGCCTAGTAGCACCACTTTATCTTGAATTCTTCTATGTGTTAGTTTTATAATTTTATATGTTAGTTTGTAAATTAAATAATAAATTTTTATAAATAAATATTCACATATGGGTTCCAGGCTCGATATTTCGAGCCCAGCGGCACCAATTTATCCTAATTTCTTCTATGTGTTAGTTTTATTATTTTACATGTTAGTTTGTAAATTAAATAATTATTTTTTATACATAAATATTCACATATGGGTTCCAAGCTCAATATTTGGAGCTCAATAGCACCAATTTATCTTGAATTCTTGTACGTGTTAGTTTTATTATTTTACATGTTAGTTTGTAAATTAAATAATTATTTTTTATAAATAAATATTCACATATGGGTTCCAGGCTCCATATTTGGAGCCCAGTAGCACCAATTTATCCTGAATTCTTGTATGTGTTAGTTTTATTATAATTTTATATGTTAGTTTGTAAATTAAATAATTAATTTTTATAATTAAATATTCACAAATGGGTTCCAAGCTCGATATTTGGAGCCCAGTAGCATCAATTTATCCTAAATTCTTCTATTTGTTAGTTTTATTATTTTACATGTTAGTTTTATAATTTTATATATTTGTTTGTAAATTAAATAATTAATTTTTTTAATTATACAATATTTAATTATTAAATATTCATATATGGGTTCCAGGCTCGATATTTGCAGCCCAGTAGCACCAAATATATATTGACTATAATTGGACAGAGTTTGTGTTTGATCTATCAATTATTTTGACGTATTTTTGAGTAAAAGAGATACTTAAACTCCAGGGAAACTACGCTAAAAGGCACTACATTTTACTACACTAAAAGGCATTATATTTTACTACCCTAAAAGGGCACTATATTACTAGTTTTTAAGTAAATAAATAATTTAAACTAGATAAAACACAACAAATACATTGTAATCACAAAAAATTTACAAAAATGCATACAAAACAGTAATAGTAATTTATTAATATTTTTATTAACAAATAATAATGATTTCACAATTTTTACATATTTTTTTACAACATTCATATCTTAGTCCGAATAAAAATAACATAGCAATTTAATCGCAAATAAAAAAAACACAAAACAACATACAACACATTCAAAATAACTAATATGTATTATTTATATGAGTTTGGACATAAACTAAATCGGAATACTTTGATTTATGTTTTTTGGAAAGTTGAAGATTTGAAAATTTGATTCCGAAACAAGCAACCCACAGCAATAGAAGGCTTGGCTAGGATGTGAGACCAATAATATTTACTTTTTACGGGACGGGTGAGGTCCACACGAGCCTTTTGGGTCGTCAATGGAGAGGGGGGGGGGGCGACGGCTGAAATTTTTAAACAAAGGGAGGGATCTGTGCAGAACGTGGGGGGAAAGGGAAGGGGACGATTATTTATATATGTAAAACGCGGTTTATTACTGCGTTTTATATAAAACGCAATACTGAACCGCCTTTATATAACCGTCTTATCAGCTTCCAGGTAAAGCGCAGTTCATTAACGCATTTTATATAAAACGCAGTAACGAACCGCGTTTTACCTTAACGTCTCAAACGGCCGTTAAGGTAAAACGCGGTTCATATAAAATGGTAACTATATTTTTTTTCCACATAAAAAAAATATTTTGAGTCCAAAAGAACCACATTTTGATTCCGGATTCATTTTTCAATACTCTAGTATAGTACGTATAGTAATATATAGGACTTGTTAATTTTTACTTTCTGCATAGTGTTCGTTTTTCTTTATCCTAATACCATACTGCGGAATAGCTTCTACAAATACGTCTGTGAGCTTCTGAATTTACTACAGTAGAAGCACTTTGTGTAGAGTGGACATGAAGATATTAACACTGTTGAGAGGAGGAATTTAAGAAATGAGAAGTTTTCCTTTACAGCCAAATTAAAATATTTTTCACGTGTATCCGTTATCTTTTGGGAAGGAAGCACTAATTTGGTAGCATATTGGTCATGTTTATATGCCCGTAAATAGTTGAACTCCTTAAAAAAGTTTATCTTGCCATATAGTAATTCCTTACAGTTTTGGCTTCGTAATTAATCACTTTCTAATTTTATAAAGAAAAATATAGAAAATAGAGAAAGCCATCTAAATACAAAGCTAATCAATTTGAATTTGTCTGATGATCTATAAGATCAAAATAGTAGACATGTCTCATCCACTCAATTTTAACGTAACTAGCTCCTTGTGCATGCCATAATTTTAGGAAAATTA
The DNA here is from genome assembly GCF_000393655.2 of Nicotiana sylvestris. Lineage (NCBI taxonomy): Eukaryota > Viridiplantae > Streptophyta > Magnoliopsida > Solanales > Solanaceae > Nicotiana > Nicotiana sylvestris. Next base: position 97,111,614 of record NC_091058.1, read on the forward strand.
AAAAAAGGGGATAGAAAAAATATGAATAGGAAGATAAAGAAGGCGCTATGGGGGAAGCTAGAAAGAGAAGAAAGTTTCCCATTTACCTTTTTGACAGGGAGGTAAAAGATGTTCTAAGGAGCAAGGTCACGTGAAAATTCTTGAAATTAGCTAAAGATCAAGCTGTTTATCATGTCCAAAAGTCAAAAGGAGAGTCTGACTGACGTTTTTTCAACTAAAAGTTTTTTAGTTTAAGTTTAAGGTTACTAAAATGGGAAAATAGTTTTTCCCCTTTTAGAATTATTAAGGAAAGTCTTGGATTCCCCACGCGTCAGTGAATTATACGGCGACGGCGCCATCAAAAGATAATGCCACTTGCCAACTTAAAAATATTTAGGAAACCAATAAAGTAAGTAAAATTAAAATTAAAATGAGAAAAAAAGGTGCAAAAACCACATTACAAGCTGTTCCGAATACTAAAAGCGGATTTCAAACTTCTCTCGTTCGCTTATAAAAGACTGCTTCCTGATTTTGATGTTAGTCTCATAAAGAAGACTTTGATTTGATACTTTAATTTCCTAAGCTCTCTCAACAACCCAAGTAAGCTTTCTCTCCTTTTGTTACACTAATCTTCTTTACTTTAAGATCTAATTGTAATTAATCTCTTAATTACTCATTATCGATCTTCTTCCTTGATCTATTATTAGAGCTAGCAAAACCCTAGAATAAGCAGCAAGATGGGAAGGGGAAAGATAGTGATTCGAAGGATCGATAACTCAACGAGCAGACAAGTGACTTTCTCCAAAAGAAGGAATGGATTATTGAAGAAAGCTAAGGAACTTGCGATTCTTTGCGATGCTGAAGTTGGATTGATCATTTTCTCCAGCACTGGAAAGCTCTATGAGTTTTCTAACACCAGGTATTAAAGCATTACTATAAGTTTCTTAATATATACTTATTACCTTATTTTCTAGTTGGATATATCTTTTGTAAATTAATAGGATCCTATTTTGTAGATATATGTCAAAGTAATCGGAAAGTACTAGTACTAGGCAATATGTGGCCTTGTTCTAATTTTGACTTTTGCTTGGTCGTCTTATACTATGAAATTGCGATAGAATATTCATAGTCAGATATTTAATTTGCTCAATTATCAGGCATATCTTATTTTCTGACAAAATCACAAAACAAAAACAAAAAGAAGTAACCTATGTATGAGAATAATTAGCATACTTGGACTGTTTGCATTTGCATCGAGTATTTAAGAATAATAAAATGAAGATTTCGCCTTTATTTCTTTCCCTTGCTTTTATTAACACCTTCTGATTAAGATATATCATGATCTATATGTTCTAAAAAGAATATTAAACCTTATATACTTAATTAATCGTTTCATGAAATAAAAATTAAAGTGCTTAGAACTTTAACCGTAATGCACATATTGGAACTCTTAGACATGATCTTATGTAATTAAGTGGTTAATAAGCGTATACTGATTAATATAATTGAATGGTGAGCGTAACCTTGGTAGCATTACAAAGAAATCACTTTCTAGCTTGTTTGTTTGTGTTAATTGTTGAGAAGAAAATATTGAGAGAGTTACGAGGCCTAATGATCATCAGATCCTATTAAACAAGCTCTCTTTCTCTCTCTCCTCGTTTTCCCCCACCCTCCTCAGTTTAGTGTCTACTAAACCAGTAATCAAACAGTTCAAGCTCGGTTTCTCTTTGGGAAAGGCAGATATAGTAGTGAAATGGCAAAGATTTTGGTCTTGTTCTTTAATGATATAGGGTTGGGCACATAATTCGTGCTTAATGATACTATCCGAACTAAGATAGTAATGTTAGAGCAAATATTGAATGCATCATAGTATTCTAGAAAGCACAATATACATTAATATTTATTATGCATAATTAAATTGTTGGAGCCTTAGGTATCCTATGCATTGCACTAGGCCAGGTATTGCCTTTGTTGTGTATAAATTAAATTATCAAGATTTCAGAGGGGACTTGAAGTTTATGGTTTTATATTTGTAACCAAACTCATAGCACGTCTTAGTTACTGAATTTATAATTAAATAATTATACATATTTAATGAGTTTTCTTTAGTAAATACAAATTATAAGTAAAAGCTACTGGCTGAGCTCGTCCAAATCCGTAACAAATGTTCTAGTTCCACCTCTGTAAAGATATTTCAATCATAGTTGTGATCATTGAGAGGGTATAATACGGACACTTGATTACGTACCTTAAAAGGACAAAGTCTTTTACTACCTTGCTTTGTGGTATTCTTTAAGTACTAAAAAGATATTATGAAGCTAGTTGGATAAGTAGAAGTCTAGAATATACGATAACAAGTCAATGTCTGGCTGGATTTTCACCTTGGGTGGATGAGATATCCCATTGGTGTTTATGTATAACTTATCAACAATGGAATTTGACCTCATTGCTTTATAAGCAGCTGCAAGTGGAGAAGTCGAGTGGCTGAGAAATCTACTAATACTAAAGGTCTCTAGAGAAATATATATATATATATATATATATATATATATATATGGGTCTGAGGTTGTTACTTTTAATTTGTCACTAGTAACAAGAACCTTACCGTTCTTATTGCATAATTAACAATATTACTAAAGATTTAAAAGGTAAAACTTGGTTTGCAAGTTTCGGTAATTTTAGTACTTACGCAAAGGAGAGTGAGCTTAATGAAGAAACACTTTTCCAATTATGAACCAAGGAAGAACATATTAAGGACATCTTTAACTTCACCTATATAAGCACAAAAAATGGTACTGCTTCAATCAAAATTTGGGAAACAGTACTTTGTAAGTTTATATGAAATCAGGAGGTAGCACAAGGTCATAATATGGTGCTAAGGCTCATGGTTGACACTAAGCATGACAAACGGGCAGGTCGGGTCGAATATGGACGGATCAAAATGGGTAATATAAAAATGAATAAATTATTCGACCTGACCCATATTTAATACGGAGAAAAAAAGAGTTAATCGGTGGATAATATGGATAACCATATTATCCATGGCTCCTTGAATATAATTACTTTTGGGAGAATTCCTAGTCTCCCAAACTTGAAGAACCCCCTTGAGGCTTTACAAATATAAAAGTTAAACCCATTAGTTATGTTATCCATTGGTTATCCATTTCTAATTGAATAATATGGTTCTTATCCATATTACCCATTTTAAAAAAATTCATTATCCAACACATTTTTTAATGGATAATATGAGTCGACTATTTTCTTTTAACCATTATTTTGCCACCACTAGTTGACATGAATTGAAGTCTGTAGTGATTACTGTAAAAAAATTTCCTATCTTGTCAATAAAGGTATTATGGTTTAATAGAATGTTTATCTAACCATTATCAATTTTGACAAGTTCTTGAAAAGTTTATACAAGTAATTGGTTCACTCACTATATCAATCAAACTTAGCTACTATAGCATATGTATTATATATATATAACTATTTAAGTGGGATATTATAGCATAGTTAGTGATTGAGAAAAGAAAAGATTGCAAGCTGTCTCTTTATTGCAGAATACAAAAGGAACTAAGTGTTTTACAACTTGAAACAAAATCTTTGGAGGAAAGTCAAAGCTGATAATGAATGTAGAGCGAAATTAAATAATTTATTTGAAATGTCTTTTAATTATTAAAGCCTCTTTATTATAATTTTAATAAGATAAACAATATAAACAATCAAAATTTTCCTTCTCTTTTTATCTAAAATAATTTAATTTTTGTAACTGTACAAATTTTCAGTTTTTTTCTGAACTTGAATATTGTTTGGCTTTATAAATTTTGAATAATCCTACCTTACACTTAGTAGCAATATAATGAGAACATAAATTTCTTTAAAATAGTGATCACACTATCAAAATCACTAATCTTGTGTTTCTACAATTGTTTCCCAACATGGCTTGTGGCGACGAGGTTATACTTGTTTCTTTTGTTAAAGTATATTTTTCTTGTCCTTGCTACTGTCAATGACAGTCTCATGTGCATACTAAGACAAAGTTGATCGTTTCTTTCTTCTTATTTTCCACCTAGTTGATCGTTTCTTATTGAGTTCAAATTTTGTGCATGGACTGGTAAAAGTAATTACACAAGCAGGTAAATTGGTAATTATAAGTAATAATTTTATTTAATAGTATGAATTTATAGTTTATTATAAATACTGACTAACTTGTTATAATAAATTAAATAACACTTATTGTGTAAAAAGTTCAAGTAACCCTGCATATATTACCAATTCCTTCATTATTTAGGAACAATAGGAGGTAAAAAGGTACTCAATGTTGGTAACATATGCAATAAGGTATTCTGTTTTCTTTGAGTTTGCATTTTCTTTGATACAATGTTCATATATGATGTAAAAGCGTTATATTCTTCCAACTTTCAATTTCCATATGTAGTATTTTTATACACTGATCGTATAATAGGTCAAAAATAACCACATGTAATTCATAATAAAGTGGAATTAATTATCTAAAAAATAAGACATGCAATCTATCACTACACCATGAATGCATATAAGTTAATTTATCTTTTTTATTTATATATCGTCAATACATATAAACAATAATAATTTGACCGTTTCTTATCTTTTTCAAATGCCAGCATGAAATCAGTTATTGAACGATATAATAAGACTAAGGACGAACGTCAACAGTTGCACAATCCAGTGTCGGAACTGAAGGTAACATTTTCCTTCTGCTACTTTAATTTTTCATGTGTAAAGAATCAGTTCATAGTCACTAGTTTATCCTCTCCGTGCGGTAGTTTTAGTGAATGTATGTGCTAGAAATATCAAATATGCATGTAGGAAATTTAGTGCAAGACGTCACTTGGTGTATAAATGTATATATAGTAAAGTTCCTTCAGAATTATATTTACAAAGTCAAAACGAAATTAAAATTCAACAGGACTTGAATTTCGGGAAATGACATTGTATAGCCGCTCTCAAAATAATAGCCGAAAAGTGTATATTTTTTGTATATATACATCTGTATGTTATATACAAAAATTATACAAATTTTATACACTTTTCGGCTACTAAATGTAAATAGTTTCTGGCGTGGGCTAAAAGTGATAATACACTTGAATTTCCGACATAATTAGTTGTAAATTTTTCAGAAAGTGAGAAAAGAAGAAAAGAGTTTAGATAAATTTGATGATAATTGATGATGATTTCATTTTGGTGGTATAAACAGGTATCTACAATACCTTAAATGTATTTTCTTTTGTATTCTACCAGTGACGAACAACTAATTACGTTCTTTTCTCTTTTCAATCACTAGCTATCACTAACAATATGTTCATATGTTAACAAGTACTATTACATTTATATGAATCAAATACCAAAAACAAAGATAGATTCATGAAATATAATTAAAATCGAGTAGAAAGTACTTATCTCAATTCATGTGATGAAAATCGTCTCCAAAATCGCCTAAATCCGAGCTCCGTAGCTCCAAATATGATAAATGAACTCAAAGGTCCGAATAGAGTACTTATACTGCTAGTGCTACTCTACGCGATCGCTGTAGTACTCTCGCGATCGCGATGCACAAATATACGCTGCCACAATTAAATCTACACGTTCACGGAACAAGCCTTGCGAACGCGATACACAAAGCTGACATAACTACGGGAAAGCGGGAGCATCATCGCGAACGCGAACAAGAAGCCATCAGTTGCCCTGCTCAGCCAAAATACTACGCGAACGCGTAGAAGCATACACGAACGTGAACGCGAGAAAGGCCGGTCCCCATAACCTACGCGAACACGATCACCTAGTCGCGAATGCGATGAAGTAAATCACCCAGCTCCCATAATCCACTATGCGATCGTAGTCTCCTTTTCGCGATCACGATGAGGAATTGAAACACCAGAAATCAGCAGAACACAACAGTGCCAAAATGAGCCGAAATCCGTCTGAAACTCGCCCGAGCTCCCCCAAACATGCCAACAAGTTCCAAAACATAACACAGACCTACTCGATGCCTCAAATGACACATAACATCGAAACGACGAATCGCACCTTAAATCAAATTTGATGAACTTTTGAACTTTCAACTTCCAAAACTCGTGCCGAACCATATCAAATCAATACGGTATGATCTCAAATTTTGCACACAAGTCCAAAATGATATAACGAAGCTATTCCAATCCCCGGAACCACAATCCGAACTCAATATCATCTAAGTCAACTCTCGGTCAAACTTACAAACATTCCAAACCTTCAAATTTCCATCTTTCGCCAAATAGTGTCGAAACCTTCTAGAAACGTCCAAATGCAAATCCGGGCGTACACCCAAGTCCAAACTCACTATACGGACCTAGAGGAACCATCAAAACTTCAATTCGAGGTCAAATACAGAAAAGTCAAACTCAGTCAACTCTTCCAACTTAAAGCTCTCTAGTTGAGAATCATTCTTCCAAATCAATCATGAATTACCTGAAAACCAAAATCGAGGATTCACACAAGTCATAATACATCATATGAAGCTACTCAAGACTTCAAACAACTGACCGGAACGCAAATGCTCAAAACGGCCAGCTGGGTCGTTACATTTTCCCCCACTTAAACATACGTTCGTCCTCGAACGTGCCAAGAGTCGTTCCAAAGCCGTCAAATCACTGTGTAACTTCTACTATGGAGTATTTCTATAGATGATCTTGCTCTGGTATTGTTTCAGTATTTATCTACAAAATCATCAGCACACTGTAAACTGAAAATCTTGATCTTCATGACAAGAAAAATTTATTGCAATTAGCTTTCTTGTTGTATTAAATGTACTCTATGAAGCTAGCTAAATAGTTTTTTGTCAACAGCTGAAATAGGATATGTATGTTACGGATTATAATTAAATTTTAAGAAGTTAATTTATTAACTAAAAAAACATAGCTGGGACTTGATACCTTGATAGACATTAGGAATTAGAAAGGATGGGAAATCAGTGAGACAAAAACTAGATGGTGCATTAGCAAACTCTAACTTGACCTTTCATATTCCAATACTTGCACGATTAAGAGGAACGAACTATTTTTTAATGGAATTATGCCTGAGATAGTGGCAGAGTACAAGAATACGTCTTACATTGGGAAGACTACTATTCTCTGCATGCCACTCAAGTGACCATCTTTGCAAGATGTACCAGTGTTGCTAGCTGCTAAAGCATGTTACAGTTATAGATTTCCACCAGTTGGGGTCTCTTTTTTTGTTAGATATCTTGTTAAAGATTTAAGGGGAAACTTCTCAAAGATGTACATTTCCTTGGTTACATTTAGCGACTAGGATAACGAAGTCCGAATGTTATATGAGAAACAGTAGAGAAATGCTCAATTTCTAAAACTTTGGCAAAAATCCGTAAGCTTAATGAAAAATGTAGGGGGAATAATAATCATCTAATGTCAGAAGACTGGAGACGTAATAGGATATTTAGATATCAGTCAAGGAAATGTTGTGGCCTTAAGTCAGGATTACTGAAAAAAGAGTTAGTTCCTGGAAACCTGTACATGTATAGCAGCAACAATTCTCAGGTAAATCACTTGAGGTTTCACATAATTCCATTGAAAAGTAGTTCGTTTGTCTTGGCCGAAACAGTATGCTTGGAATATGAAGTAATGAATCTCCCTAAAATTGAACCGTAAAATGATCAGTCCCTCTTCAAAGAGATGGATGCATGGTATATAATTCTCATTATTCTGACCCTTCGCTGACAATATTGGTACCGAATACAGAAACAAAAACTAGGTGGTAGGTATGTTGATAACATTCATTCTATACCATGTGTGTTTTCTTCTTCCTACTACTGATTTAACCATTTTACAGGCATAGTTCCAATAAGCTTTCTACTAACTTCAGCTGAACAAGGTAAGTGAAACCGAGTGGTAGCATGCAGCAGAAAGATGATAGTTTTCACAATTTTCGTATTGAACGGAATAGACTACTGTGAAGTTGTAGCATTTCTTTGTGATTTCAGAAGTATAGAGGGTTCAAACATGAACATTGTTGAAGAATGAGGGAACACAAATTAAGATTTCCTTCTACATACATCAGTGGCTAAAATGGGCACTAAGATGGGAAGATATTGTTGAGACATAATAAAATTAAATAATGAGTTTAAGTTACATACACCTTCAGTATAATTTTTTTTTACACCATCTGGTCATCTTTACTTGTTGTAGCAAGTAACATGCCTTACTTTTAAGACTGTAATCTCATATTTTAATGAGGCTTACATGTACGTATGCTTTGGATGACCTGATAGTGTAAAAAATTATTTACACAGATGGTATATGTAACTTAAACTCGTAAGTAATTAATTAAAAGTATGTTCTCTCTAATAGTTTAGACTTTTAGATGAGAATGTCATCGCATTTCAATAGAAAGTAGCAGAAGGAAGGTGTTTCATTTTCTTCATTCCCTATATCAGAAATACAAGAAAATCAGATATGTATAGTTTGAAGGACAGCCATATTGGCAAAAGTAAGGCCTGTTTTTTCACACTATTTTGCAGGTCACTTCATGTTGCTAATGTGAACATTCTCATGTGAATAGAATCAGGACGCGGATATAGGAGTAGAATGCTTGTACTTGCTATAGCTGTGGCAATGAACTGTATAAACATTATAGTTCATTTTAGTTATAGTTCATTGACAACATTGTACTTGCTATAGCTGTGGCAGCGGGAGGCAGAGATATTGCGGCAACAATTACAGGACCTGCAAGAAAATCATCGGTAATGTTTACTTTTGGCAAGAATACATGTTTTCACTTCAGAATATATAGTGGAACATTACAGCATCAAAATACCTTAGGAACTACTCATACATCAAGATTCAATAGAGTTGCATCTTCTTTTTGGTTTGTTGAACAAAAATGCTTAACATATAAGGACTATTACGCAATTGACATGAATTGTTGGACTCTTTCATGGATATATAGCTAATTCATGGAATTGGACATTAACACATAATGTTAACAAATTGCATGGATGTTTGAAACTAGTATCTATACTGACAAGTAAGTATTACTCAATAGGCAATTTTCTCATCATGTGATAGAACAGGCAATTAATGGGGGAGGAACTTTGTGGTCTGGGTGTAAAAGACCTAACAAATCTGGAGAATCAACTGGAAATGAGCTTAAGGGGCATCCGTATGAAAAAGGTCAGCAATCAACCTGATACTATCTAATTAGTAATATTATTAGAACGGAATAACTAACATTTTCTGACTTTATAGGAGCAACTATTAAAGGATGAAATTCAAGAGCTAACTCAAAAGGTATGCTGCAAAACTGTAGCAGTTTTCATCATGTCAAGAATAGATCAGAAAATAAATAAATAGAACGTAACTCATTGATCTGAAAAACTCTTGAGCATATTCCTTTGAATTTATATAGGGGAGCATGATGCATCAAGAAAACTTGGAACTCTACAAGAAGGTAAACCTCATTCGACAAGAAAATGCAGAATTGTATAAAAAGGTAGTAATACTTGATATGAAGTAAGAGTTTCCTTGAATAATTACAAAGTCAAAGCTAATAGTGCAAAAAGATAGTTTATTAGTACTTAACATTATTGTTTCAGGCTTATGGTACAAGGAATGCTAATACAGTGAATGGAAACACCAATTCTCCATATCGCTTCACAGTGAGTAGAGAAGTTCATGCCCCCATCCATCTGCAGCTAAGCCAGCCCGAGCCACACAATTTTGAGGCGACAGCAGGAGTATCCAATTCAAGGTAAATCATTTCCCTTTCACTATAATATGATTTAAACTTCTGGAAAAAAAAACTACATTGTAGTTACGTGCAACTCTATCAGCAGCACCAGTATGTATAACTTAAATCCTTGACATAGAGAATTCCTGATTGACCGGTTAAACATCAACTGAAATATTTTGACATTCATACAGGTAGAAACAACGGTGGCAGTAAACATCAATGACTTACCAACCTGAACTGCAGAGCAGCAAAGAAGAAAGACTAAATAAGGATTGCAGAGTTTCTATGAGATATTAGTGTGGAGTTGCAAAGGCATCTCATATTATATATGGTGTACTATCTTATTCATAATGGTAACATTGAATATGCATTATCTATTCATGCTACCAGTACAATTCTAACATTTGATGCTGCACATAAAGAGTGCATAGGCATCATGGCCAACCAATCTATCTGAGAATTCTTAACAAAATCGCATGATGTACGTTTAGCTGTTTGAGTTCAGCATTGCAAATACATAGTTATCTGGAATAGAATATTGTAGGGTACGTAGCCTTCTCTTGTATTGATAATTGATTAAAAAATTTCACAAGCAAGGAATATCTGATCAAACTAACAAGATGGATGGAACGAGATACTAATGAAAAATATGTAATCAGCTAATTGTTCATATATATATATATATGAACCCCCACAGAAATAATATTCACGGTAATAACAACGGAATAATAGTGTAGCACCAAGATACGGTAATCAACAAGAATAAAAGAGTGACAACGACGCTAAGATTTTTACGTGGAAAACCCTTCTGAATAAGGGAAAAAACCACGACCTCGAGAGGAGCAACTGATATCACTATAGCAAGGAATTTTACACTTTGTATGTCCGAGTAAAATACTTCAAAGACCACTACAACACTCAAAAAAAAAATAACCCTCTTTTGATATTCCCACCTCACTACAATATCGCTCACACTCTCTATTTTCTTCACAGACAATTTTCTTACACCGTGTTTGTGATGTCTCACTCTTTCTTTCTCTCTTTTTTGGTGTGTCTTAAGAAGTGAAAGAGATCCCCTTTTATAAGAGAGCAAAACTTAGTCTCCAAGAATGCTATAGGAGAATTATTAATTCTCCTCCACAAATCTAAACTTTGGCTCCAAGGCTCTCTGACGAGGCTATCCATAGGCACATGCCTGTTACACTTCTTCTTTCTTTATTCTAATAATGGGTTGGACCCCACAAATCTCCCACTCCAGGCCCATTCACTTGAAGGAGACAATATTGGATTTCTAGTTTGAATGCATACCGGCAAGTTCTTTGCATAGCATGAACTTGTCTCTTGCTACCACCTTGGTCACCATATCTAAAGGATTCTCACTTGTATGGATCTTCTTGACCTGCATAGATCTATCCTCTAACTTTTTCCGAATTCAGTGACATCGCACGTCGATATATTTTATTCTTGCATGATACATGGTATTTTTGCTCAAGGCTATTGCACTTTGACTATCACAATAGACTATGTATTCCTTCTGGTGCAATCCAAGTCCTTGAAGAAACCGTTTCAGCCATACCATCTCCTTACCAGCTTCAGTAACGACAATATACTCTGTTTCAGTTGTAGAGAGTGCGACACACTTCTGCAACTTCGACTACCATGATATAGCTCTCCCTGAAAATGTGAAAAGGTATCCAGTAGTAGATTTATGATTATCAAGATCATCTGCCATATCAGCATTTGTGTAGCCCTCAAGATTGGACCAGATCCTCCAAACACAAGCAATCTCCTACAGTACCTATTAGGTACATGAGTATTCACTTGACTGCTTCCTAATGTTCCTTTCCAGGATTTTCAAGGAATCTACTAACAACACCAACTTCATGAGCAATATCAGGTCTGGTGCATACTATTGCATACATCAAGCTTCCAACTGCTGAAGAAGAAGGAACTCTAGCCATGTTCCCTTTCTCCTCCGGTATTGTAGGACACATCTTCTTGCTCAACTTCAGATGATCAGCAAGAGGCGTGTTGACTGACTTAGCACTTTTCATGTTGAAGCGTTCTAGTACACGTTCAATGTACTTCTCCTAAGATAGCCACAACTTTCTGCTTGTTCGCTCTCGAACTATCTTTATCCCCAGTATTTGTCGTGCTGCGCCCAAGTCCTTCATATCAAATGACTTGGAGAGATCTTTCTTCAACTTTATAATTAGCTCCTTGTCTTGTCCTACAATCAATATGTCATCCACACACAACAATAATATAATAAAGTTGTTATCAGAAAATCTTTTGAAGTATACACATGGATCAGAATAGTCTTTATGTATGTTTGACTTTTCATGAATATGTCAAACTTCATGTACCACTGCCTTGTGCTTGCTTTAACCCATAAATACTTTTATTCAATTTGCACACCATGTGTTTCTTTCTAGCTACTTCAAATCCTTCTGGCTGCTCCATAAAAATCTCTACTTCCAAATCTCCGTGAAGAAATGTAGTTTTCATGTCCAACTGCTCCACTTCAAGATCTAGGCTAGCTGCTAAGCTCAAAATTGTTCAAATAGAAGTTATTTTGACAACATGTGAGAAAATTTCATCAAAATCAATACCTTTCTTCTATTCGAAGCCTTTAACCACCAATCGAGCTTTGTATCTGACCAGCTTGCCGTTTCCATCTTTCTTGAGTTTAAAAACCCACTTACATTTGAGTGGTCTTTTACCTTTGGAAGTTGAACTAGTTTGTACATGCCATTTTTCTGTAGAGATTCCATCTCTTCTTGCATGACATTCATCCACTAGTTCTTTTCTGGATGGGACGACACTTCTTTAAGACTTTCTAGATTCCCTCCCCCATCATTGATGAGGACTTATTCTGTGGAAGGGTACCTGCATGACTCTACCCTTGGCCTTTCTGATCTCCTCAGAGGTTGAGGTTATTCTTCTTCCAAAGTAGGGTACTCCACTTGCTCGACACTATCATCAAGTTGCTCCCCCCTGCTCAATAACCTCACCAGGTTGCTCCCCCTGCTCGGCAACCTCGTCGGCTCTCCTTTCTGTACTTGTGGGATTGTTAGAAGTAGAAGGAATGGTAATAAGGTTAGGGATTATACCATTCTTGGGCTTCTCTGATTGATTATCTACAGCTCCAACTTCACTTTCTTGGAAGATTACATCTTTGCTTCTGATGACCTTCTTCTTATAGGATCCCACAATCTGTACTCGAACTCTTCATTCCATATCCAATGAATATGCAGTGAATGGATTTATCATCCAACTTTGTTCTGTGCTTCTTTGATACATGTGAAAAAGCTCTGCAACCAAACACTTTCAGATGTGAGTAGGACACGTCCTTGTAGGTCCAAACTCTCTTTGGGATGACAAACTCCAGTGGAACTGATGGGCTCCTATTGATCAGGTAACATGCTGTCTGAACTGTTTCACCCCAGAATGACTTGGGTAATTTAGTCATTCTGAGCATGCTTCTCACCTTCTCAACAATGGTGCAGTTCATCCTCTCAGCTACGCCATTGTGTTGTGGGGTTTTAGGAACTGTCTATTCATGTCTGATCCCATGACTTGAACATTACACTTCAAATTCCCTTTAAGTGTACTTACCTCCATTGTCACTTCGAAGACGCTTTAACTTTCGGCCTGTCTCCCTTTCTACCAGAGCATGAAGCTTCTGAAAAACTTGAACACCTGATCTTTGGTTTTCAAGATATAAACCCACAATTTACGTAAAACATCATCAATAAAAGTAATAAAACATTGTTACTGCCCATCAATTCAATTTCCATTGCACCACAAATATCATAATATACTAAATCAAGAATATTCACTTTTCTTTCAGACAATGTCTGAAATGAGACCCTATGCTGCTTAACAAATAAACAGTAGTCACGAGGTTTTACCGATGTACCTTTGGCAAAAGAGATGAGTGATTTCCTAGCAAGAATCTGCAATCCCTTCTCGCTCATATGACCCATTCTTTAGTGCCACAAATCTGTAGAAATCTTATCGTGTTTCATGTCCAATTCACCTCGGCATATTTCTGCATTTGTCTTGTACAACATGCCACGAGCAACTCCCTTTGCTGTCACACCTTTTTTTTACTTCACTAGCCCTTTTTAAAAGAATAAAAAGATTTGTAAAGCTCAAAAGGGTTTTCATTTAGAAAGTGACAAATTTGTGTTCAAAAGATTTTTCAGAGTCACCACCTGATATTTGGTTTTGGTGTGTCAGGTCATCATCTTTAGAAATGATTTATTCTTTTAAAACACGTTTGGACTATAAAACTGACTGCACCAGAGATTCTAAGAAAGGGGATTCATTTGACTCGGGGAGAAGGTGTTAGGCATTCCTCGAGTCCCGTAACTAGTATGGTTGCATACATGATCAAGTCGGCTTTAAAGGATATTCTAATTGAGGAAAAAATACACAAAAATGAAATAAATACACAAAAGGCTCGAGGTAGTCCCTACCTAATAATATAGAAAAAAATAAAAATAAAATTAAAAGCAGTAAAAGTTCTATACTATGCTAGGCTAATGGTCCATCGATGATGCCTCGTCCTCCTTTTACATTCACTTTAGGGCATACCCCGATTAAAAATATATACAAAATCTGCGAGGCATTGCCTTAAATATAAACTAAAGGGAACGACTTCTCACCTTGAATAAAAATGAAATAAAAGACATAAGGTTTGCCTACCCAAGTATGGTAGGCCTAAAGCATGCTACCATCGAAGAGAAATGAAACAAGAACAACAAAATCTTTCTTAAGCTTACATCTATCTCATTATTGATCAAGCCTCAGGTCCAATTTTAAACCAACAACCCACGACCAACTTGATTAGTTAGGATCCAAATTTGCTTTATAGTTCATTATACTAAAACTTATAGCCCATAAATTGATAATCCCAACATGTACTCAACTAAAGAAATTCAATCGATAGCTCAAACAATTATCATCATATCAATGTAATCTAGCTAAATCAGTGACAATCATGGGGAATTAAATAACAATTAACACCAAATAACGTAATCAAAGCAGAGTATTTAAGAGAAGAATGGACCTCAAGATGCGACACCCTTTCAATTATAGCAATGGTAGTATGAACAGGAGTCGGGAAATTATCACCAGTGACCTTGAAGCTCACCGGAAAACTCGAACTAGATAAAAAACGGAAATAATGAATTTCTTGCACAAAAATAGACCGGCCAAGCTCCTACCATGGCTGAGAGCAATTGGAATTTTTGTTTAGAAAAAGGATCAAAGAGGCCGCCGTTTCAGACACACACAGACAAAGAAACCAATTACTCAATTTCTTATTTCCAATTAGGAGCATCCAATGAGCGTGTCAATGAATTGTAAGGGACTAAGGGGTGGTGGTGTCACGATGCCAAATATCCCCGTCGTGATGACGTCTATCACAGTACTAGGCAAACCAACCCAACAAGTAATCATATTAAATTCTTTTTATAAAACCATTTTTCTAAAACTGATTAAGTCTTGAATTTTCATAAGAAATATACAAATCACTGAAATGTGCGGAAAACAGTACAAAAATATACCAACACAGCCCAACAATCTGGTGTCACAAGTCTAGAGCCTCTAAATACAACCCGATTTGATTGACTAATACATAATAAGTCTAGGAATGTAGAAAACTAAGATAGGAAGGAGAAAAGCAGGGCTTCAGACGCCGTGCAGCTACCTTGCAGTCTCCCGTAAGCTCTGAGAATGCTGGGGACCCTCACTCTGCCGCTCGGGCACCTGGATCTGCATACAAGGTGCAAGAATAATGTGAGTACGTCAACTCAGTAAGTAACTAAAGTAAATAAGGTCTGAGTGCAGTGACGAGCAGTTAAAAATCATATATAAGGGTATTCAACAGAATATCAAGTCAACTCAACAATTTAAAAGCTAGTTACTTTGTAAAACTTCAGTTTCAATTGAAATACTTTGAAATCATTTACTTAACAGTTTTCAACAGAGGCTCATTATAAAAGAAGAGTGAAAGCAGCAAAAATGTCGTAAATGGGCCCTTCGGGCAAGGTATCAATTATAAATATAGCCTCCAGGGCAAGCCTCTCAGTCACTCGTGACTCAGCTCTCGTCACACAGTACTCACACTCATCACTCCTGCTCAATAATATCTCATAATAGTAATAATCATAATAACCGCTGTGGTGTGCAGCGTGATCCATAGTTTATAGTAGACTACGCTCACTGAGGGTGTACAAACTCCGGAGGGGCTCCTACAGCCCAAGCGTCATATCGCTGCGGCACATAGCCCGATCCAATATATATATCGGTGCGGCATGAAGCCCCATCCATATAAGTATCGCTGCATCATGCAGTTTGATCCATATATATATATATATATATATATATATATATATATATATATATATATAATCCTCACCATTAGGTCCTCAACCTCTCTCAGTCATTAACCTCACAGCCACTCGGGCATATTAGTGGAAATCAGGGAACTCACCCCAAACAGTTTTCACGTTTAAGAAGTAGAGTGATAAAACCAGATTTAAACAATAAACAGCTAAAACATGACTGAGGATATGCTTTCAAAACAAATAGAGTGAGGAAAATAGTAAAAATGCCCCTAAGTGTCTACACAGGTCGGCACAAGGCCCCAAACATGACATACAACCCAAAATATAGTATCAATCTCTAAAATACAGGATATCATAAGACTTCAAATAAAATACGCGGCTTAATAGTCGCTACGGGATGGACCAAGTCACAATCCCTACTGGTGCACGCCCGCATGCTCGTCACCTAACATGTGCATCACCTCATTTATCAAAACAATATGAAATACCGGGGTTTTATACCCTCAGGTCCAGATTTACAATGGTTACTTACCTCAAATCGGATGAAATACTACTCTGCGACACCTTTGCCTCTCGCCTTGGCTTCAACTCGCGTCGAATCTACCCAAAATCAGAATCATAACATTAGAATATGCTAAGGGGACGAAGCCCATGCGAAAATAATCAAATTACAGCAAAAAATCCCGAAATTGGTCCAACCCGACCCCCGGGCCCACGTCTCGAAATTCGATAAAAATCACATCAACGGAAATCCTTATCCTCCCATGAGTTCATACATACCAAGAATACCAAAATCCGACCACAAATGGTCCCTCAAATCCCTAGATTAAGGTCTCCAATTTTCAAGCCCTACTCCCCAATTTTAGGCTTCAAATCCTCCAAATTTCATGTTTAATTAGGTAGAAAACACAATAGGATCGAGTATTAAGTCCATCATTCTTACCTCCAAGAAGTTCTCTTTGATTCCCTCTTCAATCTCCCTCAAGAAGCTCCAAAACCGAGTAAAAACTAGTGAACTTAGGCCAAAAATCGCGAAATGGCCTTTTTAAACATTATGCCCAACTATTAAATTTACTTAATCGGGATCGCAGGAAAGCCATCGCGATCGCGAAGCACAAACTCCGCTAGCCCAAAATTTACCTTATGCGATCGCGAACATTCCCACGCGATCGCGATATACAACAGCTTACATTCACGCGATCGTAGCTCCAGTTATGTGAACGCGAAGAATAACCTGGATGCCCCCCCACAAATCCTCTACGCGATCGCGAGGCTCCTCACGAGATCGCGAAGAAGGAATACCTGCAACAGATCTGAAGCAAAATCTGCAACTTTTCCAACACATGAACTTGATCAGTTAACCACCCGAAACTCACCCGAGGCCCTCGGAACCTCAACCAAACTTGACAACATATCCCATAACATAATTCAAACTTGTTCCAACCTTCGGAACGCTTAAAACAATATCAAAACACTAAATTTACATCGGATTCAAGCCTAAGAATTCCAAAACTTCCAAATTCCACTTTCGATTAAAAAGTCTATCAAACCTCATCCGAATGACCTAAAATTTTGCACACACGTCATAAATGACACAACGAACCTACTCCAACTTTCAGAATTCCATTCCGACCCCTATATCAAAATCTCACCTATCAACCGGAACAACGCCAAAATTCCAATTTCGCCAATTCAAGCCTAAATCTACTCCGGACCACCAAAACCCATTCCGATCACGCTTAAGTCCCAATTCACCTCCCGAAGCTATCCGAACCATCGAAATTCAAATCCAAGTCCTTTTTACATAAGTCAACATCCGATTGACTTTTCTAATTTAAGCTTACTCAAAAGAGACTAAGTGTCTCAAACCTCACCAAAACCTTTCTGAACCCGAGCCAACCAACCCGATAACACATAATACAGCTGAACAAGACAATAAGAAGCAGAAATAGGGGAAACAGAGCGGTAACTCATGAAACGACCGGCCAGGTCGTTACAGGTGGAGAGTCGTTGGAGGTGAAGCTGTAAGCTATTGGTAATATCCAATTCAGTGCGTGTGGCTATTTCTGCTATGTGTGTAAATTGTATGCAGAAAACCCCCAGCCAAATATGGTATTTCTTGTGTTCTATGAGCGGCAGAAATAGTTGAGAAAATCCAGTAGAAGCTTCTAGCTTTGTCTTGATTCGTTTCGGCAGGTTGGAATCAAAGAAGCTTCTGGCTTTGTTTGGTAAGGTGTTTTGGAAAAGGTTGAAAGGTTTTCGTGGAAAATGGATTTTTTTAAAATGGATCGGCACAAGCATAGGGATTTTTATGGGGGTGCTGCTTCTCTTGGGGTAGGGTTTGTGAAAAAATCGGTTTTATATGGTTTGGGGAAAGAACATTGGCCATTGGATTAAAAAGGATAGACGGCTGAGATTAGATGGGTTAATGGGTTTTGGGCTCAGTTCTTGCTGGGCTAATCCGAATTTGGGCCTTCTCTATTGGACCTTTGGACAAAGATGGACAAATCAACTCAAATTTCATTCTCCTATTCAACAATATAATATAAAATATGCTATTAAATATAAAATTAATTCCAATTAATTAAAGTAAAACTATATCATAATATGAAACTATATTTTTTTTTTAAAATTTTCAAGTAAGGGTAGAGAAAAAGAAATAAACTAAAATTATAGTAAAAATCAAAATATTACTATAAAATACTAATGGCCTTAAGTAAAAGAAATACGAAAATATGTAATGAACTATTTTCGTATTTTTATTTTTTGTGTCTAAAAATAAAATATTGAAGATAAAATATACTAAAATTCTATAAAATCAAATAGATACTAAAAATAACTCTTAAAAATCATGTGAGTCAAAAATTACGTGCTTACATGCCCCTCTTTACTTGAAAACACAAATTATTTTTGAGCAAAGAAATAAGTCAGCGACGTAATTGATTTCTGACCCGACACTTATTCAAAAAGAAAATAAGGATAGAGAAGAGAGTGTGACCGAACCCTGATATATGAGCTGCCTACATATCCTAGGCTATAAAGGAATCGGGTCACGTGTAGTTAAGAAGTATGAAGAGTGATGGAGAAGGATACCGAGGTGGAGAGTCGAGTAAAGTGCCGTCAAGTTTCTAGTCTGCGGCTCCTATCATTACATCAAAAATAAAAGGAAAAATAATAGCAAAAATAAAATAAAAATACAAGATCCTATCTACTTCTTATCTTGAATCTTTCTTGAATCTCTACTTGAATCTTCAACATGAATCTGAAAATCAACCCTATTCTTCAGGTGGGCTCCTGCTGACTTGAACTTGAAGAGAACTGAAAGCTGACCCTGTTCTCCAGGCGGGCTCTTGCTGCTTCGACTTGAAATAAACTTGAACTTGGAGTAGACATGAGCTTGCAAACCTTGTTCTTCTTGCCGCTCATGCTGCCTCTAACTTAAACTTGAAAACTGAAAGTTGACCCTATTCTTCAGGCGGGCTCCTGGTGCCTCTAATTCGAACTTAAAAACTAAAAGTTGACCCTGTTCTTCATGCGGGTTCCTGGTGCCTCTCTGACTTGAACATGAAAACTGAAAGTTGACCCTGTCCTTCAGACGGGTTCCTGGTGCTTCTTTTACTTGGATCTAAAACCAATTTCTGAAATATTTCCCCTCGTTCTCTAAGTGGGTGCCTGCAATCAAAAACAACAAAACAAACAAAATTTTTTACCCCAATTTGCACTAGAAAGATTTGTGAGTTGTTAGCAAAACCGTAAATCACCTATGCTAATGATAAAGGATGATATGATAAGAGTAAAATTAAAGACACGACTAATATGTGCGTCTCCTGTGAGATTGAGCTTAAGGAAAACTATAAACTGAGCTTGAAAAAACTAAAAGTTGACCCTATTCTCCAGGTGGGACCCTTGAACTCACAAAAAACTAAAGATTGATAACTTAATAAAACTAAAAAACTGACACTATTTTCCAGGCAGGACCCCTGGACCCAAAGAAAACTAAAGATTAACAACTTAAGAAAACTAAAAAGCTGACCCTATTCTCTAGGCGGTGCCCTTGAACTTAAGGAAAACTAAAGATTAACAACTTAAGGAAATTAAAACTAACCCTATTCTCCATGCGGGACCCCTGAACTTAAGAAAAACTAAAGATTAACAACTTAAGGAAAACAAAACTGACCTTATTTTCCAAGCGGGACCCCTGAACTCAAAAAAAACTAAAGATTAACAACTTAAGAAAATTAAAAGCTGACCTTATTCTCTAGACGCCCTGAACTTAAGGAAAACTAAAGATTAACAACTTAAGAAAATTAAAACTGACCCAATTCTCCAGGCGGGGACCCCTAAACTTAAGGAATGCTAAAGATTAACAACTTAAGAAAACTAAAATTGACCCTATTCTACAAGAGAGACCCCTGAATTTAAAGAGAACTAAAGACTAACAATTTAAGGAAATTAAAACTGACCCTATTCTTCAAGCGGGAACCCTGAACTTAAGGAAAACTAAAGACTAAAAACTTAAAGAAATTATAACTGACCCTATTCTCTAGGCGGGGACCCCTGAACTTAAGAAAAACTAAGATTAACAACTTAGGAGAATTAAAAGCTGACCCTATTTTCTAGACGAGACCCCTGAACTTAAGGAAAATAAGACTAACAACTTAAGAGAATTAAAAGCTGACCCTATTTTCCAGACGGGACCCCTGACCTTAAGGAAAACCAAAGATTAATGACTTAAGGAAACTAAAACTGACCCTATTTTCCAGGCGGGACCCCTAAACTTAAGAAAAACTAAAGACTAACAACTTAAGAAAACTAAAATTGACCCTATTCTACAGGCGGGGCCCTTGAACTTAAGAAAAGCTAAAGATTAACAACTTAAGAAAACTAAAACTGACCATATTCTCCAGGCGGGACCCCAAAACTCAAGTAAAACTAAAGACTCTTCCGACTAGAGAGAATGCCTAGTAGGTACGATTCTTCTCAACTAGGTAAAATGCTTGGGAGGTAATGATCTTCTCAACTAGGGGAATGTCTAGCAGGTAAAAACCTTATCAAACGGTCTTTGTGCTGACAAAATTTGGGCACAACACCTGAAAAGTTCAAGCTTTCAAGCTTTGATTTGGAGATAGTCTTCGTCCATGTTTCAAACAAAGAAAACTTATGAGTTCAAAACATGGTGGTTGGTGTGTAGCCTTGATCTTGAGAGCGATTGCTCCTACACTTGCCATGATAACTTTGATTTCAACTTGGAAAACCTTGCTTGTGATTGACTAACCACTTTCTCTGTCACCCTTATCACAGAAGATACCTCTAATCTGTTCAAGCCCAATACCCTCTATCTGTTGCATTGTGTTCATGAATTGACATTTACCGAACCTTTGCATTTCATATGAATCTCAAAGCATGTCAATTGTCACCAACTCAGTGTGCATACTACTCTTTCCTGATTATGCCACTTTGATATGCTAGCCAGATTCCGCTTTATGCAATTGGAAAGATGGTAGTAAATTTTGAAGTCATTTCTCACTTGTTTTAACAAAACAAACTCAAAAAGAGGACTTAAACAAAGCAAGAGCAACATAGTAAGGGGACAATGGAAAGGGATGATATCTAACAAGAAAATTATAAAGTAGAAATTTATCAGATGTGGATACCAAGTCTAATGACCATGACATGTATTTTTGATTAAGCGGCCTAATCTGTCCAGTAAGTCTGATTTTCAATTCTTGTCATACCTTCAACCTTTGGGACTGGGCTCCAATGATCCAATCGTTCTATTAGATTCATAATCCTTATTCGGCTCATGGTCCCCTATAGGGTTTCCACCATCAAGCCTCTTCTATTTTGTTCTTTCTCTCAACTCACCATCACCTTATGGTTTCCGTGAGGGTTTTCACCAATATGACTCTCTCATTTTATTCTTTTCTTCTTATTTCTTCTGATTCTTCAAATGACAAGGCATTAACCATGGTAAAAATATCATATGTTCCTGGCACTCGACACTCTCAAAGATTATTTTGAAAGTCTTTTTTGGATTGTAATGTGACTTTTGGACAGGGTTAGAAAGAAAGGATATCATAAAAGTTCAAAATAACTTAGACAACATGGTTAATTTATTTATAACTTTTGGAATCCATTTTAAAAGATTTTCCCCAGTTTCTAAAATAAGAGAATTTGATTCTTCTC
The DNA here is from genome assembly GCF_000393655.2 of Nicotiana sylvestris. Lineage (NCBI taxonomy): Eukaryota > Viridiplantae > Streptophyta > Magnoliopsida > Solanales > Solanaceae > Nicotiana > Nicotiana sylvestris. The sequence continues at coordinate 97,133,897 of NC_091058.1, forward strand.
TTTTTTTTAAAGATGGAATTTCTAAGAAAACCTGCCCCTCTTGACTTCGTGGGATTATGAAATATTTTTTTTGGTGTGACCGAACCGTAAGGCTGCCTACGTATCTTGTGGTAACAAGAATCAGATCAAACGCAGTTCAAATGAATACTTTTTTTGTTGTTATTTTTTTTTCTCTTTTTTTCTTCTTTTATTTTTTGTTTGGAATGAGCTTTCTAAAACAAACCTTATGGGGCATGAATTTTTTTAATGACTCTAGCTTGATTCCAAAAGAGGGGATGTCAAAGAAATTAGCATAGGCTCGAAAGGGTATCGAAGGGTATAAAGTGTTTGGGTAGCTGAAAGAGGAACTCCCAATCTCTAAAAATGTCAAGTACAACACATGCAACACGAGGATGAAAAATGAAGATCATGCATAGCATTTCTTTTGTAGCATCGGCAGTGATGACACAAATATGACTTCCACCTTTCTTTAATGTCTTGTCAAGTAAAAAACTCTTGTTGGGTAATTTCTTCTTCACAATGGATGTCCTCCGTCAGTCTGGAGCAGACTCCTTGGCTTTACCTTATAACATGAGATGCACTTGAACTCAATGTTGTTCGCTTCGAATTGTCTGAGACGCACTCTCTTCAACAAATTCTTGTCGTCCTATTAACTTCCCAAACTATTCGTCCCAGTTTCACACAATTCGGGCTTTACATGTGTAGACAATAAATTGCGTGGAGAAAAATAAAATCAAGATCGAAAAATATTGCAACAATCATAGTATTTTATTTCGAATATTTGAGTATTACAATCTTTATGAATTCTCTGATTCTACTCTTCAACAGTAAATGAAAGAGCTTTTGAGCTTAATCTTGAATTTTATTTTATTTTAATCCAAGTGCTTAAGGCCTAATCTTGATCTTGACGTATTTTTAATCCAAGGGCTTGCAGCTTGTTCTTGAATCTTCGTCTTGATCTTTTAATCCTTAGAACACTTGAACGCTTGTAGCTTTTAGAGATTTTTGCAGCGTTTGATCTACGAGCTCTCTCTTGCTTCTTGTTATAACTTTTGGTGTCTTTTCTGGGTTATGAAGACCCCTATTTATAGTTGTGGGAGGGAAGAGTTGTGATAAGAATAAACTCTTTCCGACCAATCAAATTGAAGTGTCACAAGGCCGTATTTGATTGGCTAGAACAAGTCACTTGCACACGTGGCGCGGTTTCATTGGTGTTTTAATTTGACTTGGCATGCCTTATCATTTTGACATGTGGCATGATCCTATTGGCTCTTCCATTTGACTTGACGTGCCACGTCATTTGACACGTGGCACCAAACTGGGCCTCTAGGAAGATGACATAAGGGCTTAATGAAGTGGGCTAATCACTTTAGCCCAATTAAACGGGCTAGCCCAATAGATTAAGACTTATTTATTTAATCAATATATATTGAACTTATATAATTAATTTAATTATATTAGCCCATAATATTTTAGTTGGACTAGAATATCTTGAATTTAAAATACAGTATAAATTATTTTATGGATTTAAATCCAATAAATTTTTCAAATACTCCTATTGCAAGACTTAACGGGTTTAAGTGTATCCAACTCCAAAAGGCAAGGCTTGAAGTATTAGCAAAATATTTATTTTAGTATGAATACTCCCTGAAACATGTTCAAGTAATGTGAAATGTGTTTGCATTTCACAATACATATTAAACACCTGGACTAGTTCAAGCACGTAGGCCAAGCTCTTTTATTTGATTTGAAACTTTACCTCACATTAGTATCTTATACCAAACATTTGTTCTCATGGAAAAGTAACAGGAACCCACGTAGCATACAATCCACGTATTCCCATATTAGTTTTTGATTCCCACTTGAACTCGAAGAGTAGTCAAAATATTAGAGCCAACTAGGTAATTCCGTGAAATTACACCGCCGTCTTGGCGGTCCAAATTCTTTTGGAGAACTAATTTCCATGATTCCCACATCGTCAATAGGCTAAAGCAAGCCATGTATGAAGATCTATATAAAGCCATATGCTCGTGTTTATTGAGCATCAGTTCGCAGTATCTGCAAGCCATTTGTGTTTAGTTTTGTGGACTAGAAAGCATTGATGCAAAGGTAATTTTTTTTCTTGTGCTTTCTTCTTTGTTTTACTCTGCTGTCTCCATTTTTTAGTAGTAACTTCGTCGAACTATGAATTACTTTAAAAGTTCGAGACGAAGACCTTTAAAAGTTCGCGACGAATACCTTTAAAATTTACAGGGAAGACCCATAAAAGTTTGCGCGAAGATTCTTAAAAGCTCTTGGTCAAGATCTTTAAAAGTTCATAGTGAAGACCTTTAAAAGTTCGTGGTGAAGACCTTTAAAAGTTCGCGACGAATACCTTTAAAATTTGTAGGGAATATCCATAAAAGTTCACGCGAAGATCCTTAAAAGCTCGTGGTCACAAAAAAGTTCATGGCAAAGACCTTTAAAAGCATGCGATGAAGACATTTAAAAGCTCGCGTTAAAAGACTTTTAAAAGTACGCGATGAAGACCTCTTAAGGTTCTTAGCGAAGACCCTTAAAAGCACACGATGAAGAAGTTTAAAAGTTCGCGGTGAAGACCTTTAAAAGTACGCGATGAAAACCTTTAAAAGTTCGTGATGAAGACCCTTAAAAGCACGCGATGAAGACCTTTAAAAGTTTGCGGTGAAGAACTTTAAAATCACGCAATGAATACCTTTAAAACTTCGTGGTGAAGACCCTTAAAAGCACGCGATGAAGACCTTTAAAAGTTCGTGGCGAAGACCTTTAAAAGCACGCGATGAAGACCTTTAAAAGTTCGTGGCGAAGACCCTTAAAAGCTCGTTGTAGAAATCTTTAAAAGTCGGCAATAGGGACTCTTTAAATTTCATCTTGAACACCTTTACAAGCACCTTTAAAAGTTCAAAACATACACCTTTTAAAAGTTCGGAAGGAAAACCTTAAAAATCCGAATGCCTTTAAAAGTTTGAGACGAATACCTTTAAAAGTTCATAACAAAAACCTTTAAAAATTTGAATGCCTTTAAAGGTTCGAGACGAACACCTTTAAAAGTTCGCAATGAAAACCTTTAAAAATTTGCAATGAAAACCTTTAAAAAAAAATCCGACACAGACATCCCTTTTTTTTTGTTACGCCTGAGGCAAAATTTTTACCTATCCATGCTCTCTTTCAAGATCACGATTGTCACTCTTCCCTTTTTTAGGGCAGTGAGTGGATATGAAGGCCAATAAACTTGAAGGATATGCGAACATGAAGATATAGCGAATCCACCATAATTCAATGCGAATACTTTGTAGCCTCATAAAAGATTGTCATCGTTTCATTGAAGACATCAGTTTACCATAGCGCTTTCCCCCATTAAATCGAATGGGATCCAAAATTTAACAGAAGAATGGTATCTCAGCTCGATTTTCAAGTGCTGATTGAATGAATTACATTCCATCATATTTCATTCGAACAATGATTGGGGCACTATGTATCTTTTGAAATCCTGCGACTAAACTCAGAATGAAACTCTAAGCTGCCTACGTACCTCAGTGAAGAGGATCAAATCATACCGTAGTTCAGAATGGGTGATTTTTTTTTAATTTTTTTAATTTTAATTTTTTTATGTCCTAACTTTTGCCTAGGCCGCCTCTTTCAAGGTTTTTAACCTAGCGGACTTTTTTTGTGGGTCGTACACAGTTTAGACTCATGAGGGCCAGGAGTGTAGGAACATGCAGTTTAGGCTTACGCGTCAAGGAGCGTAACAACTTGTAGTTTAAGCTCGTGTTTTGAGGGGTTTTACAACTTGAAGATTTTGCTCAAATTTGAAGAGATTCATGGTACGCAGTTTAGGCTCGTGCATCCAGGAGCTTCGTAATTTGAAGATTTAGCTCAAATTCTAAGAGCTTTATGACATGCAGTTTATGCTCGTACGTCTAGGAGCGTAGTAATTTGAAGATTTAGCTTATGTTTTGAAATGCTTTGCAACTTGATGACTTGCTTAATTTTGAAGATCTTTGCAACTTAAAGTTCGGCTCGAATTTTAAGAGCTTTATGACTTGAAGATTTAGCTTAAAGTTGAAGAGCTTTGCAACTTGAAGTCAAACTCAAATTTGAAGAGCTTTTGACTTGAGTCTTTGCTCGAATTTGAAGAGCTTTGTGACTTGAAGATTTAGCTCAAAGTTGAAGATCTTTGCAACTTGGAGTTTCGCTCGAATTTGAAGAGCTTTGCTACTTGAAGTCTTTGCTGACTTTAAAGAGCTTTCGACTTGAGTATTTGCTCGAATTTGAAGAGCTTTACATGTTGAAGATTTAGTTTAAATTTGAGGAGCATCATGACATATAATATGGGATCATGTGCCAAGAAGCATTATAACTTGCTGTTTAGGCTCATGCGTTGAGGAGCATTATAACTTGTAGTTTAGGCTCGTGTGTTGAGGAGCATTACAACTTGCAGTTTAGGCCCATGCGTAAAGGAGCATTTCAACATGCATGGACTCTTTAGTTTCATCTTCGGATGAATACTTGCCCCCATTCTCATCATCCTCTGCTTCTATTTCATCACGAGGCTCAAAGCCAAGAAACCTTCGATCTCCACTATGATGACCCAAAATGTCATCTCGTGGTTTAGAACCCAATTCGGAGTTCCGAGGCCTTCAAAACCTCATCTTAGTTCTCCTCAATTTGCGTGCACAGTCCGGGCGCATTTCAGAAAGCCTTTATGTGAAAATTTGAGAAAATAATAATTTTTACCTTTAAAAGTGAATTTAGTTGATTTCGATCAACATTTTGAGTAAACGGACCCGGACTTGTATTTTGACAGTCCTGGAGGGTCGTAGTAAAATATGGGACATGGGCGTATGCCCGGAATTGAATTCCAAGGTCCCCTAGCCTGAGAAATGAATTTTTGATGAAAATTGTTAAACTAAAATTATAATAGTTTTGAGAAAATGGTAAATAGCTGATCTCGTTGGTATCGAGTCCGTATTTTGATTCCGGAGTTTGGTACAAGTCCGTTATGATATTTATACCCTATCTGTGAAATTTGGTGAGAAACGGGACTGATTTGACGTGATGCGGACCTTAGGTTGAGAAAATAGAAGTTTTGAAACTTTCTTGAAAATTTCATGAAATTTGATCCTTCGTAGTTCTAGGTGTTATTTTGGGGATTTGATCATGCGAGCGAGTCCGTATGATGTTTTTAGACTTGTGTACATGTTTGGTTTGGATCCCCGAGGGCTCGGGTGAGTTTCGGATAGGCTACGAGGTGATTTATACTTAGAAAAATCTGTTGTGTTTGCTGCTTCTGGTATGCTGATACTTTGTGCTTCGCATTCGCGAAGCAACTCTCGCGAATGCAAAGTGCAACCTGGGCATGGAGAGGGGATTGTTCATCGCGAACGTGAAGCCGTGGTCACAAATGCAGAGCACTGGGGACTTGCTCTTCGCGAACGTGACCGGCATCACGCGAACGCGTAGAGTAAAATGGAGGTGGGTTGGGGAATCCTTGAGTTGTTCTTCATGAACACGGTCCAAGGCTCGCGAATGGCATGATCGGGGGGAAAGACCATGGCAAATGCGAACAACTCTTCGCGAACGCGAAGGCTATTATGGTCATAGTGCATCGCGAATGAGACAGGTCCCTCGCGGACGCGAAGAAGACCTGTCCAGTCTTTTAAAAACAGAACCAGAATCGGGATTTTATAAAAAAACTCACAACTCTTTCATAAAAACTTGACCTAAGAGTGATTTTGAAGAGGGATTTCAACACCAATTCATAGGTTTGTGTTCTTTAAGTCTTTTCCTTCAATTTCCATCAACACACATTAGATTTTTAGCCCTAAATCTTATTCTTTCATGGTAGAATTAGAGATTTTAGGAATTGGGGATTTTGCAAATTTGGGAATTTAGACCTCGATTTGAGGTCAGATTCCGAAACTAATTGCATATTTGGGCTCGTGGGTGAATAAGTGAATAAGTTTTGGTCCGAACCTCGAGTTTTAACCAAGCAGGTCCGGGGCTGATTTTTGACTTTTTGGGAAAAATGTTAGGAAACTTGTAATTGTGCATTGGAACTGATTTCTTTAGCGATAATTGATATTATTAAGTTAATTATGACTAGATACAAATGGTTTGGAGGTGGAAACTAAGGGAAAAGCGGTGTTTGAGGCTTCAATTCGGTCGTGGAATCGAGGTAAGTGTTGTGGCTAACCTTAGCTTGAGGGATTAGGTGTTGTTGCCTTATTTGCTATATGTTTGGTTGTTGAGTACGACGTATAGGTGAGGTGACGAGTACCTATACGTTGTCGTTGAGTCATAGCATGCAAGTGAGCTTTATACTTGTGACCATTGTATTCTTTATTCGTTATGTTCATGCTTAAACCGGTTATTCTTCATGTTAAACAAACCTTATCATGTTTTACTGGAATTAGATATTGGTTGAGTTTTGACTCAAGTTGAGATTATATTGTGAAATTTAACATTGAGACCAGGTTGGTTATTGATGATTTGCCTTTCTGGGTTGTTATTGTTCTGTTGTTCGTGTGAGGAAGAGTGTAAAGCATGAAGGATGATGATATATAATGTTTTCTGAGTGAGTGATAATGCATGAAGGGTGATGTCGTGCCATATTCTGTGAGTGTTAATGCACGAAGGATGATGTCGTGCCTTGTTATGAGAGAGTTAATGCACGAAGGTTGATGCCGTGCCGTTTCTATTGTTTCTTATAGTTAGGACGAGAGTAAAAGCACGAAGGGTGATGACGTGCACATGTTTTACTATGTTATAACTTTTGTTGGTGCAAAGCATGATATTTACTGCATTTCTTTACTGTACTATTTTCAGGATTTGATATTTCCCCTCAGCATGTTTTCCCCCTTCCCGTTATTATCTGCTAAATTTTTGTTTGTTGTTATTTTCTCGTATATGATTTAACTACATAGGTTCATGTTATTGTCATGTTCTAGCCTCATCACTACTTCATCAAGGTTAGGCTCGACACTTACTAGTACATGGGGTCGGTTGTACTAATAATGCACTCTGCACTTTTTGTGCAGATTTCAGTACTAGACCGCATTGATCAGAGTTGGGTTGCTGCCTTCAGTCCATCAAGAGACCCAAGGTAGTTCTCCCGGCATTCTGTCACGACCCTAAACCCGGATCCGGTCGTGATGGCGTCTATCGTAAAGACAAGGCCAACCGACACTTTCCCATTTCAGTTTTAAGCAATTAAACAACAAGAATTAAGTCTAAAACGTAATAAATAATCCAAAAGTAAGCAGTTAACCGTACAGTTTGCGGAAAGTAACCCAACATAGCCCGATACCGGGGTGTCACTAGTCATGAGCATCTATCAAAACGCTACAAGTTTGGAATGCCTACTAAACCATTACAGAATAACTGATAAAGAGATAGAAATGAGATAAAGGGGGAGAAACACGGGACTGTGGACGCCAAGCAGCTACCTCGTGGACTCCGAAGTCTGCCGGGAGCTCTCAACTCGCGCTAACAGGATCAACAATGCCTGAATCTGCACACGGGGTGCAGGGAGTAAAGTGAGTACTCCAACTCAGTGAGTAATAATCATAAATAAATGACTGAGAGATAGGAAAACACGTAAGGTACATTACAGGCTATAATGAAGCAGTAAAACCAGTAAAAACAGTGAATCAGTAAAGATATGTAAAATCATTTAAGTTCAGTTTAAACTTCACGAAATGCCTTTTCAACAATTAAACAGGTAAATGATAGACAAATTTGAAAGATAAACACATAAAGGTTCTCCCCTCGGGCACAATGTCAACAAATCCGCCCCCGGGCAATATCGCAGAACAATACCAGCCCCTCGGGCTATATCTTACATCACAATGGGTACCCGCGCTCACTAGGGGTGTGCAAACTCCTGGAGGGGCCCCTAACGGCCCAAGCGCAATATCAAGCCATCTCGTGGCATCATCACTAGGCTCTCGGCCTCATATCAACAAGCCACCTCGTGGCGTACATATATCAAGCCCTCGGCCTCATAATCATAATCAGTGTTTCCTCACAACATAGGCCCTCGGCCTTACTCTGTCAAAATCTCACAGCCACTCAGGGAACAGTAAAACATAGTGCTCAGCCTAAATATCATTTAAGTGTTAAAGCAGAGTAAATATGGCTGAGTTATGAAAAATAGTAGAATATAGCAAACAGTTTTCAGTCAAATATGCGGTAAAATAGCCATTCGGGATGGACTAAGTCACAATCCTCAACAGTACATGACCCCACGCTCGTCATCAAGCGTGTGCGTCACCTCAATATAGCACAACGATGTGCAATCCGGGGTTTCATACCCTGAGGACATCATTTACAATCATTACTCACCTCAATCCGGTCCAAACTCTAGCCCGCGACGCCTTTGCCCCTCGAATCAGCCTCCACTTGCGTCTAATCTATCCAAAATCAGAACCATGACGTCAAAATATGCTAAGGGACGAAGCCCAAGCGAAAATATTCAATTTACAACATAAATACCGAAATTACCAAAACTCGACCCCCGGGCCCACTTCTCGGATTCCGATAAAATTCATATCAATGGATTCCTTATCATTCTCCGAGTTCATTCATACCAAAAGCATCAAAATCTAACCACAAATGACCCCTCAAATCCCAAATTCTAGGTCTCTAATTTCAAGCCCTAGTTCTTCAATTTTAGGCTTAATTTCCATGATTAATTAGGTAGATTTCATATTAGAATCGAGTTTTAAGTCCATGAATCTTACCTCTAAGTGATTCCCCTTGAATCCCTCTTCAAAAAGCTCCAAAATCGCTCAAAAATGGTGGAAATAAACCCCAAAATCGAGGACAAGACTATTTAAACATTCTGCCCAGGCCTGAAATCATTCTTCGTGAACGCGGTCAACGTCTCGCGTTCGCGAAGCACAAAAATAACATGACCAAAAATTCCTCCTCCGCGATCACGACCTGCCTATCGCGAACGCGACCTGCCTATCGCGAATGCGATGCTTCCTCAGACAACTCTTCACGAACGCACCCTAAACTCGTGAACACGATGAACAACTTGACCTTAAACCCAGCTGACCAATTCCCTCTACGCGATCGCGGAGCTTCACTCGCAAACGCGATACTCAATCCCCCAGCCCTTCCCGAACGCAGAGCCTTCCTCGCGAATGTGAAGACTAAAATTCCAGCCTTCACCAGCTAACTCTTCGCGAACGCGAAGGCCATTTCTCTGCAACACTGATCAACAATTTTTTGCAATTCCTAACATCATGAAATGGTCCGATTGACCACCCGAAACTCACCTTAGGCCCCCGGGACCTCAACCAAACATGCCAACATATCCCATAACCTCATTCAAACTTGTTACAACCTTCGGAACGCTCAAAACATCATCGAAACACCAAATTCGCATCGGATTCAAGCCTAAGAATTCCAAAATCTTCTAAATTATGCTTTTGATAAAAAAACCCAACCAAACCACATCCGAATGACCTGAAATTTTGCTCATACATCCCAAATGACATAATGGAACTACTGCAACTCTCGGAATTCCATTCTGACCCCTATATCAAAATCTCACCTATCAATAAAAAATCGCCAAAAATCCAATTTCGCCAATTCAAGCCTAAATCTACTCTGGACCTCCAAAACTCATTCTGATCATGCTCTTAAGTCCCAAATCACCTCCCGAAGCTATCCAAACAATCGGAACTCACATCTGAGCCCTCTAACACATAAGTCAACATCCAGTTGACTTTTTCCAACTTAAGCTTCCTCTAAAGAGACTAAGTGTCTCAAACCTTACCAAATCCTCTCCGAACCCGAGCCAACCAACCCGATCACATATAGAACCGATAGACAAAACAATAAGAAGTAGAAATGGGGGAAACGAAGCGGTAACTCATGAGATAACTAGCTGGGTCGTCATATCCTCCCCAACTTATAAAACATTCGTCCTCGAACGAGTCAAGAAACATACCTGAAGCCTCAAACAGGTGAGGATATCTGCTACGCATCTCCCGCTCGGTCTCCCAGGTAGCCTCCTCCATGTGCTAACCTCTCCACTACACTTTCGCTGAAGCTATATCCTTTGACCTCAACTTTTGAACCTGACGACCCAATATAGCTACTGGCTCCACATCATAGGTCAAATTATCATCCAACTGAACCGTGCTAAAATATATAACTTGAGACGGATCCCCAATATACTTCTGGAGCATAGAAACATAAAATAACGGATGCACACTTGACAAGCTGGGTGGAAAAGCAAGCTCATAAGCCACCTCCCCAATCCTCCGAAGCACCTCAAAAGGCCCAATGAACCGAGGACTCAATTTACCTTTCTTCCCAAATCTCATAACACCCTTCATGGGCCAAACCTTCAATAGAACCTTCTCGCCAACCATGTAGGACACATCTCGAACCTTCTTGTCAGCATAGCTCTTTTGTCTCAACTGTACCGTACGAAGCCTCTCCTGAATTACCTTCACCTTCTCTAAAACATCCTGCACCAAGTCTGTCCCCAATAGCCTAGCCTCACGTGGCTCAAACCAACCAACTGGAGATCTATACAGCCTCCCATACAAAGCCTCATATGGAGCCATCTGAATACTTGACTAGTAGCTGTTATTATAAGCAAACTCTGCAAGTGATAGAAACTAATCCCATGACCCTCCAAAATCAATGACACAAGCAAGCAACATGTCCTCCAATATCTGAATAGTGTGCTCGAACTGTCCGTCTGTTTGAGGGTGAAAAGTTGTGCTCAACTCAACCTGAGTACCCAACCATCGCTGCACAGACCTCTAAAACTACAAAGTAAACTGAGTGCTCCTATCTGAAATGATGGAAAGGTGACATTATCCTATAGGTATTTATGAACTTTAGAGTTGTGATGCTGGTTTTATAGATACCGGTTTTAGAAAAGTGGCATTGTCCTATAGGCATGATTTCTAATAGTGACGCAACTGAACAATGAAAACAGTTCTGAGAGCCCAGCCTTGACAAGTTGATCTCATAAAAGAAATTAAACAAGTGACAGTGTCCTATAGGCAATATCTCTAGCAATTGACAATCGAACTTGATTTTCATAACACTTTACCCTTATAAGTACGTTATCTAGGCAGAACAATATGATAATAATAACAGTAGGTAATTGGTTGATTAAGGTCCTATAGACATGATTTCTAGGTGAAAATCAATAGAACATAAGCTAGTATAATCCTATAGCAGGGTATCTAGTGAACCTGCTGAAGTTATACAAATCGAAGGAATGTTTATTGATGTTTGTTTCCTATAGGCATGCTGTATAGTAACACATAGCAGTAGTCATAGGAATAAATAAAACACAAGTTGTACGAGTGTGTGCGATTTTCCTAATGGCATGATTTCTACCAGTGTACATGAAGATTGAATAGCATATATGGTAGGCTGGATAAAATAACAAGTAGATCATATGAATTCTATAGGCATGCTTTTCTACCCTTTCATGCAAACATAGAGTATACCCGTTCCCTCAATTTCACTAATACCCCAATTGTTTGTTACAAAATTATTACAGACCCAATGATGAATGTAATTACAAAATATTATACAAGCAGCAACAGTAGACCTATAGCAAGCCAAAAAGAAAATACCCAGCATTGCCTGGGGCTTCAACAGTTCTTTCTTCACACATAGCAAACCCAGATCCCAACAGAGGATTATATTCATCAGCATAGCCCATAAAACCATAGAGGAACTTAAGCCAAACCAAACAGCCATATATGACCCAAATATTGGATCACTTAAACAAACTAGTTTGCATATTCAGTAGATAGAATGAGGAAAGAACTGAATGTTAGAGATAGCTCTAGTCTCAGTAGTAAGGAGAGTGACCAAAGAACCTCAAGTCCTAGTGTGTCAGGGTTCACAAGGGTCTCAAATGGATCCCAAGCAATGCTCACACTAGAGAGGTCAATGGTGAGAGTCTTGGTGGCCTTGGCTTTCAGCCAACTATGAGTGATAGGTTCAGAATAGTGTAGGTAGCAAACAAGAGTGAAAGAACAATGATTAAGGGACTGAATTAGAATATATACACTTGTATTTTTAGAAACAGAACATGTCAATTAAGAGGGTCAACAAGACTTAGAAGCAGGTTCAACACTTAGCAAAAAGTAACACATTGGCAGAAACGTATTAAAAGAGTTAGGGGAGAAACAAGTTTGCAAGATTAATAAGATTACCATACAAAGGTGCATAATACCAAACAAGTCTAAGTAGGGCACTAACTTAAAAGGTTTAAAGCATAAAGGTCCAAATTATGCTAAGGATTCATCATAATATCATAAGACAACCATGTTAACTTATATCATGAAACAGAACGGTATCAAACATGGTAGGAAAATACAAATTAAGATAGCCATTCCAAAGGTCCTATATAATCAATAAGGCTACAAAATCATGCAAACCAAAGACATGCTTAGGAACACATGAATAGGAGAGCAATTCATAGCTGATAGTGAAGGTCTTAACATAGATTAGAGCATATTACAGATGCAAGACATCTATTGCAGGAATTCAGAATAGAGTGGGAAAGCAAGTTCATGTCTAATAGCAAATACAACATTCATGTATCAACACGTTAAGCTAATATGAACTTAAGAGGGTCTAAATTATTCAGGTGAAGCATATTCAAATAACATATCTCAGAACTGGTAACTTTAGGTAAAATTAAATGCTAAAGAGGTTTAAAAAAGTGCAAAGCTGACAAATTTGCAAACAAAAGTAGCCCAGAAATACATTAAGCCATGAATATCAGAAGTAAGAATATGCAAATCATAGACATATAAGAACGAAATTGCAAACCCCAAGTGACTTACCAGTTAAACGGACAACAAGAAAGAACAAAATTCTACACTATTCTGAATATCAACGAAGAGCAAGAACCCAGAATCTTAGTGCGTTAAGGTTCCCAAGGGCTTTAAATGAATCCCGAACAGTGCTCGCACCAAGAAAAGGTTGAAAAAATCGAATATCGGTGTCCTTAGCTTTCAGCCGGCCAAGAATCAAAGTATAGAAGAAGAGAATGAAAGAACAATAAAACAATAACTTCAATTTTTAGTGAAATCTAGCGATTAAAAGTCTGCCTCAAAAGGGAATGTGGAGGGGTTTATATAGTTGTTAAATCAGGCGAGTAAAATAAAGAAAGAAACCAATCAAATATGAACAAAGAAAGGACAAAACATACATGCAATCATAAAGCAACTAGTAAAGGAAAGAAATCGGAAATCAAACCCTAATTTAGGGTTCAACATTTGAGAATTCGTCTACTGGTATGAGAAATTAACGATTCTTCCATGTATGTGGACGATATATTATTCAAATCCTTAGCGATTAAAGTTGAATGGCCAGAATCTGAGAGATGGTACTTGTGTCACGACCAAATTTTCCCTCCGTTAGGTTTCGTGATGGCACCTAGTCTTAAGGACTAGGTAAGCCTACTAAAATGCGGAATAACAACAATAACTAATGGCAACTAGAATTCTTCTAAGATGAATCCCTTATACAATGAACAACTTCCCAAATCCCGGTAGTATAGGTCATAAGCTCTAAAGAGTTTCGCTACAACCTCTAAACAAAACGTATGGAAATGAGTACAATAATGTGAATATAAAATAGGAAGGTGACTCCGAAGCCTGCGAATGCAGCAGTAGGACTACCTTGAGTCTCCTCGGCAAGAATCTGCACAGCTACTAGCGAACAATACTTGGATCTGCACAAAAAAATGTGCAGAAGTGTAGTATAAGCACACTACAGCGGTGCCTAGTAAGTATCAAGACTAACCTCGATGGAGTAGTGATGAGGAACAGTCAAGACACCTATTGGTCTAATAAGCAGAACAAGTATAAGTATAGAAAAGAACCGAACATGATGTCTATATAAAGACTAAGCGATATTTCTAACAATACAGAAAATAACATAAGGAAAGGAAACAACAAGTATAATGGAAAAACAATAATAAAGCTCATAAATGTGAAAAAGATAATACAATCCAACTCGAAATCACAAATACAGTAAGAACAAGTCATAACTCAGCAACCACGACAGCCCTCACCTTGAGTCTTAACTAGTAAGTATCAATCAAATAATCAAACTCTTTTCAAATGGTAAAAATTGGTTTGAATTATACTTTGTTCAAATAAGTGTCCTTTTCAAAAGAGTTTCTTTCAAAATAATGCTTCAAATATATTCTTTTCTAAAAAGAAAATCCTGCGAATATAAGTCACTCTATGATACCACATCTCATAATCATACAATATGGATCTCAATACCTGAACCCTAACACTTGGCATCCTGTTCCCTCATCACCCCTCATAATCCTACTAACAACTCACGTGCCCAAAGAGTCATTCTCACATGGAAAGAAAATAAACAAGGGGTGCGTCTATACTTAGAAATCTAAAAGGTCCTCCTACACGATAAGGGTGCTTAACCACGTGTATGCTTATGCAAGTGTCCTAACATAGTTCGCACCAACTGTTAAGTATAAGGAATGGAACGGACATCACCTATAATGTTTACACAGAGATAGAATCAATGAAAACATCATCTCAGAACACAATGATTTTAACAGGGGATCTCCCAAGATCTCGTCCCATAGTCCCAAACGTAATATGTGTGCTAGGGATCTCTTGGTATCCTCAATATGTGTACTAGGGATACCTTGGTATCCTCAATATATGTGTTGGGGATCTCTTAGTATCCTCATTATATGTACTAGGGATCTCTTGTTATCCTGAGGATCTCTTGGTATCCTCAATATATGTACTAGGGATCTCTTGGTATCCCGCACTATAGCCAAAATTTATATATGTGCAGGGGGATCTCCCGGGTGCAGTCCCGTAGTCCCAAAAGTAAATACGTAGCTCAACCAACAGAAACAATAATCACAGCACAACAGAAAGCTCGAACATCACCACGATATGCACAACAACAGCAAAAAATGACAATAATACAAGGTAAGACAGGTAATCAACTTAAGGACTATAAATCACAAGGAAACGGTAGGACCAACTCACAAGGAACAACCAAAGAAAAGAATGATGATATAAAGGGAACAGTTTAACATGGGAGAGCTAACGTATAGTGACGATCCCACAACATACAAGTCAATAACAAGGAAACCAACGCGAGTCAAGTAGTCCCAAATAAGGGCAAGTCAACAAGGATATAGGTTATCTAACTCTTTTTTAAGGTTGGACAATTCCGAGGATATTCGACAATTCAATTTGGGAGAGATGATCTTTAGCTTCACTTAAGACTAAAAGAGTTTCAGGAAGGATGCTAATGGTCCTCAAATAAGACAAATAGCTACGAAGAGTTAGCATGACAATAGGAGAGGCGAAAATTTTCAATTAAATCAAATAGGAGTCAGTTAAGCAATAAGAGTGAATCATGAAGCAATTATTTCCAATCGAGCATGTAGATGTGAAACTAGTAATTAGGAATCTCAGTCATGTCAAGAACACATTCATACACAGTGAATATAAGGATCTAATAACTCTAAAAAGGCCTTTTTTTTCACAGATAAGTCCGAGCACGCACTCGTCACCTCGCGTACACGAACTTTAATCAATCATAGAAGACTCAAATCCTAGGGGAAAGTCCCCCACACAAGGTTAGGCAAGATACTTACCTCAAAGACGGCAAACCGATACTCTAAGATGCACATTTCTGGTGAAAAGACCACTGGACGGCTAAAATCTAACCAAATTAACTTCAAAGCACAAATAAAACACATAAGAGACTATTCCGGATCATAAAGTCTCAATCTTGATCAAATTCTAAAAATTGGTCCAAAGTCGACCCCCGGGCCCGCATCTCGAAACCCGACAAATTTTACAAAAACTGAATACCCATTCCGATATGAGTTCAACAATACAAAATTTATCAAATTCCGATACCATTTGGTCCCTCAAATCACGATTTTTCATTTTAGAATCTTTCTTCAAAATCAACTCCTTCCCCAACCCAAAACACAATTTAAATGATAAAAATAAAGACAAATTCATAGAATATATTTAATTATAGTTGAAGAACACTTAACCAATCGAATTTCGTGAAAAACCCACCAAATATCTCCAAGAACCGAGCTGTAGAAGTCAAAATGTGATGAAAATGGTGAAACCCTCGATTTTGGAATATATTCTGTCTGCCCAGGTTTTTGTGCATCGCGAATGCGGAAGGACAATCACGTTCGTAAAGAAGGGAAACTGAGGCTGCCAAGAAAAGCCACCGCGAACGCGAGATAAGGGACCCGAATGTGGAGAGTAAATAACAGAGGCTTACGCGAACGCGAAGAAGAAATAGCCACCAGCCCCTCAGTGCCTAATTCTACTATACGAACGTGAGGGATTGGATACGAACGCGAAGAAGGAGAAAGGCAAACCTTCGCGAATGCGAGAGGCTAACCGCGAACGTGAAGAACAATAAATTCCTCCTCCAAGATTACTATTCTTGAACGCAGAGGAGCAGACGCGAACACAAAGAAGGAAACTAGCTGATAGATATCAGCAGTTCAAAATAGGAGGAAAAAGACTCGTAGCCCACCTGGAACACACCCAAGGCCCTCGGGACTCCATCTAAACACATAAATAGGTCACATAACCTAACACGGACTCGCTCGAGGTTACGAATCATATTAAACAATGCCGAAACAAGGAATCAAACCATAAATCGAACTCAAACCTTCAATTTTTAAACTCGTGCCGAAACCTATCAAATCAATCCAGAATGACGCCAAATTTTGCAGACGAATCAAAAATGACATAACAGAGCTATTCCAACTCTCGGAATCACATTCCGACCCCGATATCCGAAAAGTCAATGGTGGGTCAAACTTCTCCTTTTTCCAAACTTCAACTTTTCCAATTTTTGCCGAAATGCCTCAATTTACCCTACGGACCTCCAAATCTGAATCCGGACACACGCCTAAGTCCAAAATCACCATACGAAGCTGTTGGAATCATCAAAAATTCATTTTGAGGCCGTTTACTCAAAAGTCCAACTCCGGTCAAATTCTCACTATTCAAACTTCCAAAACTAGATTCCTTCTTCCAATTTGACTCTGAACTATCCGTTAACTGAATTACACCATGCGCGCAAGTCGATTCTCATATTATGAAGCTGTTCCAGACCTTATGCCACTGAACAGAGCTTAAATTCTCAAAACGACCGGTCGGGTCGTTACATCCTCCCCCTCTTAAAACCAACGTTCAACCTCGAACGTGCTAAGATTCGCCTCGAAGTCTTCAAGTCACTGAATGCACACTTCCAACATAAACCCGCGAGTGATCCCATGTCACCCCATTCCACATAAACCTGACAACATCATCTCAACCAAAATTTAGCCTTTTCTACTAATACCAATAAGTTTTAGAGCCAAAATTCTCACCTTCCATTCACTTCCAAGAGACCTGATTCTAAATCCATATCCAGTACCAGTCTCGACCAGCTACATCAACTCGTGCCAACATCCATAGGGTACAACCACACAATATGACACATTACACATAGACCCACAATAATATTTCTGATAACTATATTGCCCGAAATCAGATTTAGCACCGGCCATAAGCCTCATATTCAATAGGAACCCATTTCAAACCTCCATAACCTTGGAGATGATACAATAACCACGAAAGCCACATAACTAAATGCATGAATCACCAAATCTTAGCTAATACCAACGGGCTCACACCCCACAGTTAAAACTTAAGAAGCACAGAACGAAAATGACTGAATATGGAAAGGGAAACATTTAAGGGAACTATCAAACAAGCCCGACAAGCACAAATTTTTCAATCAATACTAATCTACAAAAAAAATCTAACAAGAAAGAACTAAAGCATATAAAAGAATCACAAGATCTCATGCTGATATAACTCCCATCGCGGTACATAGCCCGGTCTCAACGCACCAAATCACATGAAATCATGAGGGTCCTGCCCTCAACTCTGAATCTCAAGGGTGGTACACATCAAATCAGCTAGAAACTCTCACTAGATCAATTTCGTCACAATTTACAATAAGTACTGGCTCCCACACTGGTAGAGCATAAACATTATGGCTCGTAGGAAAAATACTCATAAATCATATCAAGCCTACCGAAAAGGACAATAGGAATTTACTACTAGTCTCATAAATCTCAACAATGAATAAAATAGATGATAGACACGACTATCACTCATAAAACCTCCCAACGGGGTAACACATAAACAGAGTGCAAATCATGAAACGCATCCATGAGTGGAGCAACAAATAGGGGAACTCGCCACGATAAGCAGAACTGTATGAACTATGGACGGTGCTCCTCTATAACACATCAAAATCATACCTGAATGTCATCATCTGGCGCAACGACCTTAAGCCTACTATATGAAACACATCAACGGGCCGGGCCTCTTCCCCTCTTGGGTGCCCTCTAATCACCTGAATACCTTTCTATGACACATCTATCCGAAATCTGGGGAAATCTCTCACCATGTGGCTAGCATATCCATACCCAAAGCAACCCGTCTACTGACGTAGTTGTGGGAATCGTGCGGTATGGGTACTCTGAGGCACATGAATACCTGAATCACTGTGTGAAGCCTGAAGCGCAACTGAACTGGCTAACCCCCAAAACTTCCACCATATCGCACCCTACCTCCAGAATAAGGGCCAGCAGATCTCTCTGGTCTACGAGGCCTCCTCGCCTCCCTATACTCTCTCTCTCTCCTGATCTCGTCTGTCCTCTCACCAGTCTCACATGCCCTCTAACCGGAGAGCGATCCTTACCACCTACTGGAACAAAACATCTGGCTCCAACTCTCGAGCCATGCTGAACCAAATATCATGGCTGAGCCCCTCAATGAATCCACGAACTCGCTCTCTAACTGTAGCGACCAAGGCAGGTGCATGTCTAACTAAATCGCTGAATCTGACAGTATAATCTATTATTGACACGGTGCCCTGACGTGGCTGCTTAAACTCTGCATGCCATACATCCCGAAGTGACTGAGGTACAAACTTTCTCAAAACATCTCTGGAAGCGGAACCCATGTAAGTGAAGCTGCATCGGTAGGCTACCCAACTCATATGTTTGCCACCACTGATAAGCCGCTCCATTAAGCTAGAACCTAGTAAAAGCAACCCACTCGTTTCTGCAATACCCATAGTACTGATAATATGATGACACTCCTCTATAAAACCCATTGTTCTCTCTTAAGACAACCCGCTGAATATAGGAGGGTAACATTTTCTTGAACCTTGCGAATCTAAGTTGTTCTCCCTTGGATGCTGCTGCCCTGACCATGGGCTCACTGGAACCACAAATTGTGCCGCCATGACACCTGGGACCTGACTAATGGAAACTCACTGCTCTGATTGTGGTCTAGTTGTGACATATACTTCTCATCGGCCTCTGCCTATGCCTCTAGAGACACCTGCTTCGGGAGAAGCGCCATCGATAACTACAGCTCGTGTCCTCACCATCAGTGAGAGAATGAAATGCTAAAAGTTCAAACTCCGGGATCAATAAGCTCACATGATAGGAATGAAAGAAGTGAGATTGTCCTATTAGCTCTGTAGCCTCTCGAAGATAAGTATAGATATCTCTGTACCGATCCACAAGACTCTACTAAACTCGCTTATGACTCGTAGCACCAATGAGCCTAGAGCTCTGATACCAACCTGTCATGACCCAATTTTCCCTCCGTTGGGTTTCGTGATGGCACCTAGTCTTAAGGACTAGGTAAGCCTACTAAAATGCGGAATAACAACAATAACTAATAACAGCTAGAATTCTTTTGAGATGAATCTCTTATACAACGAACAACTTCCTAAAACCCGGTAGTACAAGTCATAAGCTCTAAAGCATTTCGCTACAACATCTAAACAAAATGTATGGAAATGAGTACAACAATGTGAATATAAAATAGGAAGGTGACTCCAAAGCCTGCGAACGCAGCAGCAGGACTACCTTGAGTCTCCTCGGCAAGAATTCACATAGCTACTAGCGAACAATACCTGGATCTGCACAAGAAAATGTGCAAAAGTGTAATATGAGCACACCACAGCGGTGCCCAGTAAGTATCAAGACTAACCTCGATGGAGTAGTAATGAGGACCAGTCAAGACACCTACTGGTCTAATAAGCAAAACAAGTATAAGTATAGAAAAGAACCGAACATGATATCTATATAAAGACTAAGCGATATTTCTAACAATACAGAAAATACAATAAGGAAAGGAAACAACATGATTAGTGGAAAAACCATAATAAATCTCATAAAAGTGAACAAAGAAAATACAATCCAACTCGAAATCACAAATACAGTAAGGACAAGTCATAACTCAGCAACCACGACAGCCCTCACCTTGAGTCTTAACCAGTAATTATCAATCAAATAATCAAACTCTTTTCAAATGGTAAAAATTGGTTTGAATTATACTTTCTTCAAATAAGGGTCCTTTTCAAAAAAGTTTCTTTCAAAATAATGCTTCAAATATAATCTTTTCTAAAAAGAAAATCTTCCGAATATAAGTCACCCTATGACACCTCATCTTATAATCATACAATATGGATCTCAATACCTGAACCCTAACACTTGGCATCCTATGCCCTGATCACCCCTCATAATCCTACTAACAACTCACGTGCCCAAAGAGTCATTCTCACATGGAAGGAAAATAAACAAGGGGTGCGTCTATAATCAGAAATTTCAAAGAGCCTCCTACCTGATAAGGGTGCTTAACAACGTGTATGCTTGTGCAAGTGTCCTAACATAGTTCGCACCAACTAGAAAGTATACGGAATGGAACGGACAACACATATAATGTTTACACCTGGATAGAATCAATGAAAACATCAGCTTAGAACACAATGATTTTAATAGGGGATCTCCCAGGATCTCGTCCCATAGTCCCAAATGTAAATATGTGTGTTAGGGATCTCTTGGTATCTCGAGGATCTCTTGGCATCTCCAATATGTGTACTAGGGATCTCTTGGTATCCCAAGGATCTCTTGGTATCCTCAATATATGTGCTAGGGATCTCTTGGTATCCTCAATATATGTACTAGGGATCTCTTGGTGTCCCGAGGATCTCTTGGTATCCTCAATATATTTACTAGGGATCTCTTGGTATCCCACACTATAGCCAAAATCAATATATGTGCAGGAGGATTTCCCGGGTGCAGTCCCGTAGTCCCAAAAGTAAATACGTAGCTCAACCGACAGAAACAATAGTCACATCACAATAGAAAGCTCGTACATCAACACGATATGTATAACAACAGCAAAAATGACAATAATACAAGGTAATACAAGTAATCAACTTAAGGACTGTAAATCGCAAGGAAATGGTAGAACCAACTCAGAAGGAACAACACAGAAAAGAATGATGATATAAAGGGAACAGTTTAACACGGGAGAGCTAACGTATAGCGACGATCCCACAACATACAAGTCAATAACAAGGAAACCAACGCGAGTCAAGTAGTCCCAAATAAGGGCAAGTCAACAAAGATATAGGTTATCTAACTCCTTTTTAAGGTTGGACAATTCCGAGGATATTCGACAATTCAATTTGGGAGAGATGATCTTTAGCTTCACTTAAGACTAAACAGAGTTTCAGGAAGGATGCTAATGGTCCTCAAATAAGACAAACAGCTACGAAGAGTTAGCATGACAATAGGAGAGGCGAAATTCTTCAATTAAATCAAATAGGAGTCAGTTAAGCAATAAGAGTGAATTATGAAGCAATTATTTCTAATCGAGCATGTAGATGTGAAACTAGTAATTAGGAATCTCAGTCATATGAAGAACACATTCATACACCGTGAATATAAGGATCTAATAACTCTAAAAAGGCCAATTTTTTTCACAGATAAGTCTGAGCACGCACCCGTCACCTTGCGTACACGAACTACAATCAATCATAGAATACTCAAATCCTAGGGGAAGTCTCCCCCACAAGATTAGGCAAGATACTTACCTCAAAGATGACAAACCGATACTCTAAGATGCACTTCTCAGATGAAAAGACCTTCGAACGGCTCAAATCTTACCAAATTAACTTCAAAGCACAAATAAAACACATACGAGACTATTCCGGATCGTAAAGTTTCAATCTTGATCAAATTATTAAAATCGGTCCAAATGTCAACCCCTGGGCTCGCACCTTGGGACCCGACAAATTTTACAAAAACTGAATATCCATTCTGATTTGAGTTCAACAATACAAAATTTATCAAATTCCGATACCTTTTGGTCCCTCAAATCACGATTTTTCATTTAGAATCTTTCTTCAAAACCAACTCTTTCCCAACCCAAAACACAATTTAAATGATAAAAATAAAGACAAATTCATGGAATATATTTAATTATAGTTGAATAACACTTACCCAATCAAATATTGTGAAAAACCCACCAAATATCGCCAAGAACCGAGCTCTAGATATCAAAATGTGATGAAAATGGTGAAACCCTCGATTTTGGAATATATTCTGTCTGCCCAGGTTTTGTGCATCGCGAACGCAGAAGGACAATCGCGTTAGCGTAGAAGGGATACTGTCAAGAAAAACCACCGCGAACGTGAGATAAGGGACGGGAACACAGAGAGTAAAGAACAGATGCTTACGCGAACGTGGAGGCTGTGATGTGTTCGCGAAGAAGAAATAGCCA
This sequence comes from Nicotiana sylvestris, assembly GCF_000393655.2. Lineage (NCBI taxonomy): Eukaryota > Viridiplantae > Streptophyta > Magnoliopsida > Solanales > Solanaceae > Nicotiana > Nicotiana sylvestris. The sequence goes on from NC_091058.1 coordinate 97,156,606, forward strand.
CCAGCCCCTCAGTGCCTAATTCTACTATGCAAATGCGAAGAAGGAGAAAGGCAAACCTTCGCGAACACGAGAGGCTAACCGTGAACATGAAGAACAATAAATTCCTCCTCCAAGATTACTCTTCGCGAACGCGAAGGAGCAGACGCGAACGCGAAGAAGGAAACCAGCTGACAGATATCAGCAGTTCAAAATAGGAGGAAAAAGACTTGTAGCCCACTCGGAACACACCTAAGGCCCTCAGGACCCTGTCTAAACACATAAACAGGTCACATAACCTAACACGGACTCGCTCGAGGTTACGAATTACATTAAACAACATCGAAACCTATCAAATCAATCCGGAATGACGCCAAATTTTGCAGACGAGTCCAAAATGATATAACGGAGCTGTTCCAACTCTCGGAATCACATTCCGATCCCGATATCCCGAAAGTCAACGGTGGGTCAAACTTCTCCATTTTTCAAACTTCAACTTTTTCAACTTTCGCCGAAATGCCTCAATTTACCCTACGAACCTCAAATCTGAATTCGGACGTGTGACTAAGTCCAAAATCACCATACGAAGCTGTTGGAATCATCAAAAAATCATTTCGAGGCTGTTTACTCAAAAGTCCAACTCCAATCAAATTCTCACCGTTCAAACTTCCAAAACTAGATTCCTTCTTCCAATTTGACTCTGAACCATCCGTTAACTGAATTCGACCATGCACACAAGTAGATACTCATATTATGAAGTTGTTCCAGACCTTACGCCGCTGAACGTCGCTTAAATTCTCAAAACGACTGGCCGGGTCATTACAACTTTCCATGTTTACGCAAGTACTAAGTGATATCATGGTCTTGCAGGTAATACTGAGATAACACAAAAGACAAGAAAATCATGGTGAGAATCCATGATTGAGATAGATTCGGAGAAGATTGAGAGAGCGACTAGGGTTTTTGAGGAGAAGAGAAGAGAGGATTTAGAGGCGGCATCTTAGAAAGAATGATAGGGTTTTGGGGCGGGTTTGATTAATTAGAGAGAGAGTGAACGAGGGCCGTTGATCTTGAGAGATCATTGGCTAAGATTTAAAATGAACAGGGCCGGTCATAAAAATAGGTAACGACCGAGTCTTTTTAATGGATCGTTTAGATTTTGGCTGGGGGCTATTGGGCTAAGTTGTTGGGCCATTTTTGGTCCGAATATTAGTTTAAAGTTGGGCCACTATTTAAATACACAAAATTTATCAAAAATAATTTATAAAAATGCTTAATAAATAAATAAAAATATTATTTATGCACTAAAATGATTAACAATAATAATTTAGCATTGTAAAAATATAAAATGCTATTTTGACACAAATCATATAAATAAAGAGCATTTATGTATGAGTATGGGCTATTACTGCAAAATTGTGCAAATAGCTTTAAAAATACTAATGTAATTATATAAAATGGAGTAAAATATTTGAAACATATATTACAGGTACAAATAATAGTTTTAGATGACTAAGTCAACACAAAATAATTTGAAGGAGTAATTAATAAATATTTGAACAATCTAAAATGCAAGAAAATTATTTTTAAAGCTTTAAAATTATGAAAAATTATAGAAAATGCTTGCATAAATCTTATAAATTAAATAATTATACAAAATAATATTTTGGAAGTATATATATTATTTGAGAAAATATGAGGGCAAAATTAGGTATCAAAAGTTGCACCTCTTTACCCGGAAATGATGAAATCGGGTAAAGAAAATGATGACCAATTTTGGCTGAATTGAGTGAGGAATGATGTGATTTGAACCATGGGGGCCGAACCCTGGTTCTTGAGTTGCCTACATATCTCTAGTGTTACAGGAATCAAGCCGTGTGTAGTTCTGGATCCAATGGTGAACAAAACCAATGGAGTTGTTATAGGAATGTTTGCATGTTTCGAAGAGGGTTCTTTTGGGTAGGATAGTATCAGATGAATTTATGCGGAGTCATGCATGTGAATCATAAACATTACAGATGTATCATGGAGCAAATATCTGAACGGTCAAGAGTAAAGATGGGCAATTGCCGGTGGTCGGTTATGTTTGGAACAATTATAGAACGCAAACGTTGTGAATAGAAACCGGAGCAAAGATTGATCCCCTCTGAAGAATGGTTACTTCCTGGATTACTTGCAAAACTTAAAACACGATGCATTAAAATATATATGGGTTATTGCGAAAATTTAAACATGATGCAAATTCCGTTCATACCATGAAGGTTGTCTTTGGATAGCGAGGATGATGTCCTTAGACCATGACGTCCTGGGCCATAAAGCATATGATAAGAGATTCACAGACCATGAAATAATTCCCTCGGGCCATGAAGATGGTGCCTCCGAATGATGACGCCTTTGAATAATGATGTGCAATATTGAGAGATCTTCAAGCCATGGAATGGTGTCTCCCGGCTATGAGGATGATACCTTCGAACTATGACACCTTCATACAAAATGGCTATGTTTTAGCCCATGAAATGCAAAAGAGATGATGCTTGGTCGAAGTCGAGTCAAGAAAAGGCTTAGTCTTGTGAGATGAGGGCAATGCTTATCCCTACGCAATCAAAGAGATAGAATAGGTTTTAGGTAGTGTAATGGAGATAGCATGCAAGGAAAAGACAATACTTAGCCTCATGCAAAAAGGGAGACAATGCTTAGTCTCGTGTAGGGAAAGGCAGTGCTTAGCCTTATGCAATTAGGGAAGCAGTGCTTAGCCTTATGGAATTAGGGAGGCAATGCTTAGCCTCATGAAAGAATAAGAGACAATGCTTAGTCTGATGCAGGAAAGGCAGTACTTAGCCTTATTTAATTAAGGAGGCAATGGTTAGCCTCATGGAATTAGTGAGACAATGCTTAGCCTCATGCAAGAATAGGAGACAATGATTAGTCTCATGCAGGAAAGGCGGTGCTTAGCCTTATGTAATTGGGGAAGCAATGCTTAGCCTCATAGAGACAGTGCTTAGTCTCATGCAAAGAGGGGAGACAGTGCTTAGTCTTATGCAAAGAGGGGAGACAATGCTTAGTCTCATGCAAAAAGGGGAGACAGTGCTTAGTCTCATGTAAAGAAGAGAGGCAGTGCTTAGTCTCATGCAAAGAGGGGAGACGGTGATTAGTCTCCTGCAGGAAAGGCAGTGCTTAACCTTATGCAATTAAGGAGGCAATGCTTAGCCTCATGCAAGAATAAGAGACAATTCTTAGTCTCATGCAGGAAAGGCAGTGTTTAGCCTTATGCAAGAAGAAGAGACAATACTTAGTCTCATGCAGGAAAGGCAGTGCTTAGCCTTATACAATTAGGGAGGCAATGCTTAGCCTCATGAAAGAATAGGAGACAATGCTTAGTCTCATGCAAGGAAAGGCGATGCTTAGCCTTATGTAAGTAGAGGAAGGAAATACTTATCCTTATGCAAGGATGGAGGTGGAGCTTAACCTCATGCAAACGATGAGAAGGCAGTGTGAAAGTAAAGTATTTCTTAGCTGGAGGTGTTTGCGCTAGGTAATTTGTCGTCATGAAGGTAGTGACTTGATGTATCTGCGGATAATGTTGTCTTATAGTCTTCATCTAAAGAAAAGTCATGAGTTTAATGGGGTAGGTTGGTTCGTGCTTTTGTCTTCTTGCTCGGCCTTTGCTCCTGTCTTGGGATCCTGTTTAAGTTACCCTAGGAAACATTTGGCTGTCATAGAAACAAAGTTTTTCGAAAAATATGCAATGCATTTTATAAATATATTTTTTTTTTTTGAAATATAGTAGTATATGATATCAAATAATTTAGATGAACCGGTGACTGTGACACATTTTATAGACATTGTGACCTCCTTGCCAAAAGTATTCTGACAATACTTTTGGCTGTTCCACTTGCGATCATGCCCCAATTTTTGATCATGGGAAAAATGAAGATTTTTTTAAGATGTGACCGAACCCACATGGCTGCCTACGTATCCCTTCTTAAACGGAAATCAGGTCAAGTGTACTTCAGTTACATCAAGTTAAGAAATGTAAACAATCCTAAACATAGTATCTCTTGACTGCGTCTGAGTTGATAGGTTTTGGCCAAATCTCTCCGTCCATTTCTGCAAGTATGGGTGCTCTTCCTGCTAGTACTCGATGAACCATGTAGAGACCTTGCCAGTTGTGTGAGAACTTCCCCTTGGCTTCGTCCTGATGTGGGAAGATCCGATTTAGCACTAACTGCCCCGGTGTGAATTGCCTTGGTCTGACCTTTTCGTTGAAAGCTCATGCCATCATGTTCTGGTAGAGTTGACCGTGACATACCGCATTCATTCTCTTTCCATCGATGAGAACCAATTTTTTATATTGGCTCTGTACCCATTATGCGTCGCTCAGCTCAGCTTCTTTTATGATTCTTAGAGAAGGGATTTCTACTTCAGCAGGAATAACTGCTTCTGTACCGTAGACCAATAAGTAGGGAGTTTCCCCAGTTGATGTGCAAACCGTGGTACGATACCCGAGAAGAGAAAACGGTAGCTTCTCATGACATTTTTTGTAATTATCTACCATTTTCCTCAATATCCTCTTGATGTTTTTGTTGGCGACTTGTACAACTCCATTCATTTGCGGCATGTATGCTGTGGAATTCTTATGCTTGATCTTGAAAGTTTCACACATGGACTTCATTAAATCACTATTGATATTGGCGGCGTTGTCGGTGATGTTTGACTCTAGTACTCCGAACCGACAAACAATGCGATCCCAAACAAAATCTCTGACGACCTTCTTAGCTACAAATTTATAAGGTGAGGCCTCGACCCACTGTGTGAAATAGTCTATGGCAACCAGAATGAACCTATGCCCATTTGAAGCAGTAGGTTTGATTGGACTGATGACATCCATGACCCAAGCGGAGAAAGGCCAGGGTGAACTTGTTGCATTGAGTTCATTGGGTGGCACTCGTATCATATCAGCATGTATCTAGCATTAATGACACTTATGGACATACTTGATGCAGTCTATTTCTGCTCTAAGTATTTTCTTGGCTAAGACAAAGTCATTCATGTGCGGTCCGCAAGATCGGGGATGTATTTCCTCGAGCAATCTGGATGCTTCCTTGGCATCGACACACCGTAGTAATCCCAGGTCAGGATTCCTTCTATACAGAATTCCTCCGCTTGGAAAGAATTGGTTGGCTAACCTTAGGAGTGTCCACTTCTAATTATGAGTTGCGTGCTCCGAATATTCTCCCTTTGCCAAGTATTCCTTGATGTCGTGGAACCATGGATTTCCATCACTTTCTTCTTCAACATGAGCACAATAAGCTGGCTGCTTATGAATTCCTATTGGGATGGGATCGATGAAATTCTTGTCGTGGTGTTGTATCATGGAAGATAAAGTGGCCAATGCATCTGCAAACTCGTTCTGAATCCTTGGAACATGTTTGAACTCTATCTTTGTGAACCTCTTGATCAGCTCTTGTACACAATACAGATATGGCAATATCTTGGTATTTTTTTTAACCCATTCTCCTAAAACCTGATGCACCAACAGATCGGAATCTCCAATCACCAACAACTCGTGAACATTCATGTCAATGGCCAACTTGAGTCCCAAGATGCAAGCCTCGTATTCTGCCATATTGTTGGTACATGGAAACCTGAGTTTTGCATACACCGGATAGTGTTGGCTAGTTTTTGATATTAAGACAGCTCCAATACCTACTCCTTTGAAGTTTGCAGCTCTGTCGAAGAACATTCTCCAACTATCATATGCTTTGGTATATCTTCTCCTATGAATGATACCTCTTCGTTGGGAAAATAAGTATTTAATGGTTTGTATTCTCCGTCTACAAGATTTTCTGCCAAATAATCTGCCAATGCTTGCCATTTGACTACCTTCTGAGTTACATAGATGATGTTGAATTTACTCAGCAATATATGTTGCTAATTTTCCCGCAGACATGGGTTTCTGTAAGATGTATTTCAGCAGGTCCATCCTTAATATGAGATATGTGGTATATACACAGAAACAATGCCTCAAATTTTGAGCTATCCATGTCAAAGCATAGCAGGTGCGCTCCAATAAAGAGTACCGGGCTTCGTAAGGTGTGAATTTCTTACTCAGATAATATATTGCCTGCTCTTTTCTTCCAGTCTCATCATGTTGTCCTAGAACGCAACCAAAAGTGCCATTTAGTACAGACAAATAAAGTAGCAAAGGTCTCCCTGGTTCTGGTGGGACCAGAACATATGGTTTAGATAAATACTCCTTGATTTTGTCAAAGGATTTCTGGCATTCTTCGATCCAGCTTGTTGCAGCATCTTTCTTCAGCATTTTGAAAATCGGCTCACAGATCACGATTGATTGTGTTATGAAACGGCTCATGTAGTTGAGACGCCCTAAAAATCTCATCACATCTTTCCTATTCTTCGGAGGTGGCAAATCCTGGATAGCTTTGACCTTTGACGGGTCCAATTCAATCCCTCAATGACTAACAATGAATCTTAGCAATTTTCCGGCAGGGACTCCGAAGGCACACTTTGCAGGATTCAATTTCAGATTGTATCTTCGCAGCCGATCAAAGAATTTCCTCAAGTCTACTATATGATCTGTGCTTCTTCTGGATTTAATGATGATGTCATCCACGTACACCTCTATTTCCTTGTGTATTATGTCATGGAAAATGGCTGTCATGGCTCTCATGTAAGTGGCTGTAGCATTTTTCAAACCAAAAGCATCATTTTATAGCAGTACATCCCCTATGGAGTGATAAAGGCTATCTTTTCGGCATCCTCTTCATCTATCCAGATCTGATGATACCCCGCGAAGCAATCCACAAAGGACTAGAGTTCATATTTGGCATAGTTATCGATAAGTATATGTATATTCGGCAATGGGAAATCATCTTTGGGACTCGCCGTATTTAAATCTCGGTAATCAACACACACTCTGACTTTCCCATCTTTCTTCGGAACTGGCACAATGTTGGCCAACCAAGTCGGATATTCAACCACTTTGAGAACCTTAGCTTTGATTTTCTTGGTGACGTCCTCTTTTATCTTCAAACTCATAACCGGCTTGAATTTTCTGAGCTTCTATTTTACCGGTGGACACATGGGATCGGTAGGTAGCTTGTGAGCCACTATGGATGTGCTCAAACCAGTCATATCATCGTACGACCATGCAAAGATATCTTCATACGCTTTTAGGAATCGGACATACTCTTCCTTCTCTAATGGTGATAGGTGAATACTTATACATGTTTTCTTGACCCTTTCGGAGTCTCCTAATTTAACTGTCTCAGTCTCGTCTAAATTAGACTTAGGCTTATTTTCAAAGTTTTCAACTTCTCTGACAATTTTCTCAGGTATTATATCATCTTCTAGATCCTCTGAGTCAATATCCTTATGTTGCGTTGTCTCATTACATGTCACTATTGTATGTTCATCGGGATAGGTAATAATAATGCTGTAGAGAGAAAATGTAGAGAATAACAATAAATAACAAAAATGGCAATGCATTAATAAAATCTTGAAAATGTCAACAAGTACGGCTCTATGACTCGAGCAATTATTTCAAAACAAAATGCATTCAAAACAGAATATTGAAGATGTCTTAGATGCTCAAAAAATTGCTTTAAAATAATTGATGCTAATTGCCAGGCTACCCAGGAACTCGACGGGCCTGGGATGGTGTAGTAGTCCAATTCTTAAGAACAACTCCCTTTTTTACAATATGAATGGGAAGGTCTTCCTCCTCCTCCTCCTCAACTATCGCACTGCAATCCATGTCTTCGTCATCCAGAAACAACTTCTTTATACCAGTTAAGGCTTCATCTTCCTTAGACCCCCACATCATGTTAGCTTGATGAAATGTCTGGTGCAAATGTGGTACCGGTTGTTCCATCAGATAATAAGGACCGTGCCATGGTGGCGACCAATCCTGGTACTCTTGCGAAGTATATTCGTAGCAAAGCCCGAAAGTTGTAACATGATGCTTCGGCTGTACCGGTTTGGTGATCCCTCGGAGATTCTTGCCGAGACCCTTGCCAGGTTCATACCCTGTCCATAACATTATGCTTTCTATTTTGTTGCTCCACCATTTTTCGTTTTCAATTACGTTGATGCTCTCAATGCAATGGTATGTTTCTCCTCCCAGCTTCTTCCTGTTCTCGATAACTGGAACAATCTAATTGGTATAGATAGGATTACTCCCATCTCCATGGATGATCACCTATTAATCGTTCCATTCAAACTTCATAGCCTGATGCAGAGTAGAAACCACTAACCCATCGGCATATATCCAGGGTTTTCCCAGCAATAGATTGTAGGTAGCAGATATATCCAGCACTTGAAACTCAACATCAAACCAGGTTGGGCCCATCTGTAGGCTAAGGTTGATTTCTCTAATTGTGGCTCTTTAAGATCCATCAAACGCCTTTATATTCATGCTTTCTGCTCGTATCTCATGTAGGATTTACCCAACCTCTTCAGAGTGGTCAGTGGACATATATTAAGACTCGAACCCCCATCTATTAGGACCCTGGAGATGCATTTATCTTCAAATTGGACTGTGATATGTAGTGCCCTATTGTGACTTAGTTCTTCTGGTGGCACCTCATCTTCAAGAAAAGTGATTTTGTGGCTTTCCAGTACCTACCCAACCATGTTGGCCATTTCCCCACTAGTGATGCTGATGGGTACATAGGCTTCACTCAGCACCTTCATCAGGGCATTCATGTGTGTATCAGAGTTTTGCAGCAATGATAAGATTGATATCTGAGCGGAAGTTTTGTTCAAATGGTCAACTACAGAGTATTCTCTTGTTTGCACTTTTCTCCAAAGGTCATCAAGGCCAGTCTCAATGACAGGCGGCTTAGATGCAACTTCTTTTCTTGTTCCTCCCAAGTGCTCAGGTGTATAAACCCTGCCAGTTCTAGTCATTCCTTGTGTTGCTCTTGTTTCTTCCATTTTTGCTTTTCCTTTCCTCCTTGCTTCCGCAACATAATCCCATGGTATAACATTAGACTTGTAAGATGTTGTGGGTGCTACCATCACAGTGAAGGGTGAGGTTACCTCAACTTCAAATGGTGCTGGTGTGGTTACCTCAACTTCAAGCGGTGCTTGAGTTTGTATCACAATGGGCATGAGGGTAACTAGAGATGTTTTAGAATCCCCCCCTCCCGAATGAGTCCAATTGACCCCTCTGGATCCCATTCTTCATCGGTCTCTCTCACATTCACTCCCTCATCTCTATGATCCGGGAGAGGATTATTACGAACATTGGATGTAGCCTCTTTTGCTTGTATAACTTTAGTGTCGATTAGTGTCTGGATCTTATCCTTCTGAGTGCGACACTCATCAATGGTATGGCCCTTCATGCTTGAGTGATAGGCACATGTCTTGTTTGGGTTAATCCACTGAGAATATTTTTCCATAGCAATGGCAGAAATGGGAGTGACATAACCAGCAACCTTCACTCTCTCGTACAGTTAGTCTATGGGCTCAACAATTGGAGTGTATTGTCTGGGTGGTCTGTGATCGAAGTTTGGTCTTGGTTTTTGGTAATTTTGGCGGGCGGGTGGTGGTGACTGGTAATATGTGAGTTGAGTGTTATAGGCGTGGTAGGCGGTAGCGGGTTGTTGGTATTTGGGGGTAAGGGTTGGTATGTGGGTGGAGGTTTTTGGTATGTGAGAGAAGACTTTGGGCCTTGGGCTACCATTAAAGCACCCACTTCCTTCTTCTTAGAGATACCTCCTGACTGCAAAGCTTTATTTGTGGCATGTAGTACTTCGAAATTTGTCACCATTCCACTCTTGATCCCTTCTTCTATTATTCCTCCCAGTTTGATGATATTAGAGAATTTATGATTTTCAATAACCATTAGCCTTTCATAGTATTGCGGGTTTTGAGCTCCGACGAAGAACTTATTCATCTGTTCTTCTTCAAGTGCTGGCCTTACTTTCGTAGCTTCAGATCTCCATCGAGTAGCATACTCGTGCAAGGTTTCCGTTGGTTTCTTCTTGAGATTTTGAATATAGAAAACGTCTGGTGCATTTTTTGTGTTGAACCTGAATCGATCCATGAAGTCTGATGCCATGCTCACCCAATTAATCCACTTCTTCGGGTTCTGACTGATGTACCAAGACAAAGCATCTTTTGTGAGGCTCCTCATGAACAATTTCATACGGATTCGTTCATCTTGCCAACTCCTACAAGTTTATCACAATATGTTCTTAGATGCACTTTCGAATCACTAGTTCCATCGAACATTTCAAATTTGGGAGGTTTGTAACCCTCTGGTGGAATGCACAAGTCCTCATAATTCAAACCTTCAATGCCCCTACCACAGTCACGACCCCAACCCCGGTCATGATGGCGCCCAACACACTGCTAGGCAAGCCTAACCAACTAACAACCCCAATCCGTTTTCTTATAGAAATCATTATCAGCTAACACAGTTAAATTGTTAAATTACCCTAATAAGAGTTTAAGACAACGAGTTATATATGCAGAAACTCAGATGATAATACTACTACATAGCCCATACAGATCTGGTGTCACAAGTCTCGAGCCTCTAGTACAAGTTTAACAGCCTAATACATAATCAGTCTAGGAAAATACAGATAAAACGAAAGGATAAAAGGGAGAGATCTGGGCTGCGGATGCCGTGCAGCTACCTCGATGCTCTCGGATATGAGCTGATCGACTGAAACTCCTCACCCAGCCTTTGGAACAACTGGATCTGTACGCAAGGTGCAGGGAGTAATGTGAGTACTCCGACTCAGTGAGTAATAAGCATAAATAATGACTGAGAATAAGAAATCATGAAAAACACAGAGTAATCTATAATGCGGCAGTTTTAAACAAGTAATATGAAAGCAATAAACCAATGGACACGAAATATGGTAATGCTACAACAAATAAGCAGTTAAGTGACAGACATATAAAGAAAATCAACACATATAACGGTACCCTATAGTACCCGCTGCGGCATGCAGCCCGATCCATATATTTTGTCGACGGCGCTCACTAGGGGTGTGCAGACTCCGGGAGGGGCCCCTTACGGTCCAAGCACAATATCAAGCCATCTAGTGGCATCAAATCTAGGCCCTCGGCCTTATATCAATATCAGTATAACACTGTTGCGGCACGCATCCTGATCCCATAGTATCCTCACATCTGGCCCTTGGTCGTACTCAGTCCAGAAATCATATAAGCCCCTCGAGCATTAGTAAAACAGTAGTTATCAGCCCAAAACATCAATTAATATATCATTTTAGTTTCAAAACCGAGTAAAAGTGGCTGAGTTGTAGAACAATGGAAAACGGTACGACTGAGTTCAAGTAGTAAATCAAAACAGTGAGGAAATAGTGATAAAACTCCCCGGAGGGTTCAAATAGTTGGAACGAAGCCCAAATATGGCAATCAGTCCAAATAATGATGATAACAAATAAGCTTTAATCAAATACGCGGTAAAAGCATCACTCGGGACGAACCAAGTCACAATCCCCAATAGTAAACGATCCCACGCTCATTATGAAGCGCGTGTCTCACCTCAATATTGCACCGATATGCAAATTCGGGGTTTCAAACCCTCAGGACATCATTTACATTCATTACTCACCTCGAACCGACAAAAACTCTAGCTCGCTACGCCTTTGCCTCTCAAATTGGCATCCTCGCGCGTCGAATCTGACCAAAACCAAAACGAATACGTCACAATATGCTAAGGGAACAAAGCCCAAGCAAAAACAATCGAAAAATATCAACAATCCTGAAATTAGCAAAACCCGAGCCCCCGGCCCACTTCTCGAAACTCAAAAATTTTCACATCATCTGGTTCCTTATCCTTCCACGAGTCCATACATGTCAAGAGTTCTCAAATCCAACCTAAAATGGCCCTTCAAATCCCAATTTAAAAAATCTCAAAATCCAAGCCCTAGTTCTTCCATTTTTAGCTAAATTTCCATGAATTTCCAGGCTAATTTCAATATAGAATCACGTTTTACGCTCATAAATCTTACCTCCAATCACTTCTCCTCGAATCCCTCTTCAATTTTCCTCAAAGAGCTCTCAAAATACTCAGCTATGGTGAAAAAATGGCTCAAAATCGCGGATGAAATGTTCTCACTTCCCAGACATAACCGCATCTGCGGTCCAATAGCCGCTTTTGTGGTACCGCTTTTGCGGTCATTTTTCCGCATCTACAGATTTTCACTTACAGGACCATCACCGCATCTGCGGTCCTCTCGCCGCTTCTGCAGCTCCGCAGGTGCGGTCCCCCTTCCGCATCTGCGGTTCTAGGCATTCCCCAGCCTTTCCGCTTCTGCGACCCAAATCATGCATCTGCGATACCGCACATGCGGTCCCCAAACCGCAGGTGCGAAAACACTACCACCAGCAGCAGAAAATCTGCTATCTCCCAAGTTCCAAAACTTCTTGTTAGCCATCTGAAATCACCCCGAGGCCCCCCGGGACCTCAACCAAAGGCACCAACACAACCCAATACCTCATTCAAACTTGTTCCAATCATCAAAACACCTCAATCAACGCCAATTCCATCAATTCACATCAAATTTAAGCCTAAGTTTTCTAAAAACTTCCGAAATACGTTTTCAATCAAAAACCCAACCAAACCACATCCGAATGACCTGAAATTTTGCACACACATCCCAAATGACATAATGAAGCTACAGAAACTCTCGGAATTCAATTCTGACCCCTAGATCAAAATCTCCCCTATCAACCGGAAATCGCCAAAATATTAACTTCGCCAATTCAAGCCTAATTCTACACCGGACAAAACCACTTCCGATCACACTCCTAAGTCACAAATCACCTCCCGAAGCTAACTGAACCATCAGAACTCACATTCGAGCCCTCTAACTCATAAGTCAATATCCGGTTGACTTTTCCAACTTAAGCCTTCTTTAAAGAGACTAAGTGTCTCATTTCTTACCAAAACCACACCAAACACAAACCAATCAACTCGACCACATAAAACATGGACAACGAAGCATAAAAAAGTAGAAATGGGGAAAACGGAGCGGTAATTTATGAGACAACTGGCCGGGTCGTCACATCCTCCCCAACTTAAACAAACGTTCGTCCTCGAACGACTCAAGAAACGTACCTGAAGCCTCAAATAGGTGAGGATATCTGCTCCACATCTCCCGCTCAGTCTCCCAGGAAGCCTCCTCCATGGGCCAACCTCTCCACTGCACTTTCACTGAAGCTATATCTTTTGACCTCAACTTCTGAACCTGGCGACCCAAAATAGCTACTGGCTCCACATCAAAGGTCAAATCATCATCCAACTGAACCGTGCTGAAGTCCAAAACATGAGACGGATCTCCAATATACTTCCGGAGCATAGAAACATGAAATACCGGATGCACGCTAGACAAGTTGGGTGGCAACGCAAGCTCATAAGCCACCTCCCCAATCCTTCGAAGTACCTCAAAAGGCCTAATGAACTGCGGAGTCAACTTCCCTTTCTTTCCAAATCTCATAACACCCTTCATGGGTGTAACCTTTAGAAAAACCTTCTCACCCACCATATAGGACACATCCCGAACCTTTCGGTCTGCATAACTCTTCTGACGCGACTGCTTTGTACGAGGTCTCTCCTGAATCACCTTCACCTTCTCTAAGGCATCCTGAAAAAAATCTGTCCCCAATAGCCTAGCTTCGCCGGGCTCGAACCAACCAACTGGAGATCTACACCGCCTCCCATACAAAGCCTCATACAGAGCCATCTTAATACTCGACTAGTAGCTGTTGTTGTAGGCAAACTCTGCAAGCGGTAAAAACTCATCCCATGAACCTCCAAAATCAATAACACAAGCACGCAACATGTCCTCCAATATCTGGATAGTACGCTCGGATTGTCTGTCCGTCTGAGAATGAAATGTTGTGCTCAACTCCTCCTGAGTACCCAACTCTCTCTACACGACTCTCCAAAACTGCAAAGTAAACTAAGTACCTCTATCTGAGATAATGGAAACTGGAATACCATGCAACCGAACAACCTCCCGAATATAAATCCCTGCCAACCGCTCTGAAGAATAGGTAGTACACATAGGAATGAAGTGCGCGGACTTGGTCAGCCGATCTACAATCACTCAAATAGCATCGAACTTCTTCAAAGTCTGAGGAAGTCCAACCACAAAGTCCATAGTGACCCCCTCCCACTTCCACTCGGGAATAACCATCTGCTGAAGCAAGCCACCTGGTCTGTGATGCTCACATTTCACCTGTTGACAATTGAGACACCGAGCTACAAATCCCATAATATCTTTCTTCATTCTTCTCCACTAATAGTGCTGCCTCAAATCCTGATACATCTTCGCGGCACCCGGATGAATGGAATACCGCGAGCTATGGGCCTCCTCTAGAATCAACTCTCTATGACCATACACATTGGGCACATAGATCCGGCCATGCATCCTCAACACACCATCATCACCGATGGTCACATCTCTGGCATCATCATGCTGAACCCTGTCCTTAAGGACAAGCAAATGTAGATCATCATACTGGCGCTCTCTGATGCGATCATATAAGGAAAACCGAGAAACCACACAAGCTAACACCCGATTGGGCTCCGAAATATCTAGTCTCACAAACCGATTGGTCAAGGCCTGAACATCAACTGCAAGGGGTCTCTCCCCAACTGGAATGTACGCCAAACTCTCCATACTCACTACTTTTCGGCTCAAAGCATCGGCCACTACATTGGCCTTTCCCGGATGATACAAAATAGTAATATCGTAATCCTTAAGCAACTCTAGCCATCTCCGCTGCCTCAAATTAAGATCCTTTTGCTTGAACAAATGTTGAAGAGTACGATGATCGGTGAATACCTCACAAGATACGCCATACAAGTAATGCCTCCAAATATTCAATGCATGAACTATGGTAGCCAACTCCAAATCATGAACAGGGTAGTTCTTCTCATGGGGCTTCAACTGAAGAGAAGCATAAGCAATAACTCTAACCTCCTGCATCAATACACAACCAATCCCAACTCTCGAAGCATCACAATATACGGTATATGAACCTGAAGTTGATGGCAAAACCAATACTGGAGCTGTGGTCAAAGCTGTCTTGAGCTTCCGAAAGCTCTCTTCACACTCGTCCGACCATACAAATGGAGCACCCTTCTGAGTCAACTTGGTCAAGGGCGATGCAATGGATGAGAATCCCTAAACAAACCAGCGATTATAGCCTGCCAACCCAAGAAAGCTACGAATCTCTGTGGCTGAGGACGGTCTAGGCCAACTCTGAACCGCCTCTATCTTCTTTGGATCAACCTGAATACCCTTGTTGGACACCACGTGTCCCAAGAAAGCCACTGAAACGAGCCAAAACTCACACTTGGAGAACTTTGCATAAAGCTTCTCCTCCCTCAATCTCTGCAATACAACTCGCAAATGCTTCACGTGCTCCTCCTGACTACGCGAGTACACCAGAATATCATCAATGAATACAATAACGAACGAATCCAGATAAGGTCGAAATATACTGTTCATCAAATGCATGAACACTGCTGGGGCATTGGTCAGCCCGAAAGACATGACAAGAAACTCATAGTGACCATATCTAGTCCTGAAAGCAGTCTTAAGAATATCTGAATCCCTGATCTTCAACTGGTGATAGCCCGAACGGAGATCAATCTTAGAGAACAACCTCGCTCCTTGAAATTGGTCAAATAAATCATCAATGCGAGGCAAAAGATACTTGTTCTTAATTGTTACCTTGTTTAATTGCCTGTAATCAATGCACATTCTCATTGTGCCATCCTTCTTCTTCACAAACAGAACTGGTGCACCCCAAGGTGACACACTAGGCCGAATGAACCCCTTATCTAGGAGTTCCTGAAGCTGCTCCTTCAATTCTTTCAAATCTGCTAGTGCCATACGATACGACAGAATAGAAATGGGCTGAGTGCCCGACACTAGGTCAATACCGAAATCAATATCCCTGTTCGGTGGCATGCCCGGCAGGTCTACAGGAAAAACATCAGGAAAATCCCTCATGATTGGAACAGAATCAATGCTAGGAGTCTCAGCTCCAACATCCCTCACAAACGCTAGATATGACAGATAACCCTTCCCAACCATACGTTGGGCCTTCAAGAAAGAGATCACTCTACTAGGAACATAATCAGTCACGCCACGCCACTCGATCCGCGGTACACCCGGCATGGCCAAAGTGACAGTCTTAGCATGATAGTCTAGAATAGCATGACAAAGAGATAACCAATCCATGCCCAAAATAACATCAAAGTCCACTATGCTTAATAGAAATAGATCAACTCGGGTCTCCAGACCCCCAATAGTCACGATACATGACCGGTACACACAGTCCACAACAATAGTATCGCCCACCAGGGTAGACACATGAACAGGTAAAGCAAGAAACTCCCGGGGCGTATCCAAATAATGAGCAAAATATGAGGACACATAAGAATAGGTGGAACCGGGATCAAATAATACAGAGGCATCTCTGTAGAAGACTGAAACAATACCTG
Source organism: Nicotiana sylvestris (assembly GCF_000393655.2). Classification (NCBI taxonomy): domain Eukaryota; kingdom Viridiplantae; phylum Streptophyta; class Magnoliopsida; order Solanales; family Solanaceae; genus Nicotiana; species Nicotiana sylvestris. The sequence continues at coordinate 97,173,107 of NC_091058.1, forward strand.
TAATGACAACATCTGAAGCAATAACATCTTTCCTGCCTGGAATAGTATAGAAACGAGCCTGGCCACCGCCTGATCGACCTCCCCCTCTGGGGCGACCCCTGGCTACCTGACCTCCACCCCTCTGCTGAAACTGACCATCACGAAGTCAAGGGCACTGCCTCCTCATATGTCCAAACTCTCTGCACTCATAACAACTACCCGGTGCTGGAGATGGGGACTGAAGGGAACCCCTCGCACTGGAGTGACTAGCAGATGCACTCGGCGTAGAAGAATCCTGAGCTGATGGGGCACGAGATGAACTCTAAGCTGGGAGGGCACTGAATGAAGGCTGGCCCTGCTGAGACCCATGATGACCACGACCTGAAGATGCCCCACTATACTCTGGACCGGCCGACTGAGAAGGCCTAAAAGAACAACCTCTACCATGCTGGAACTGGCCCCTTGAAGGAGCACCACTATAACTGTCCGCTCCTCGAGGCTTCTTGGCCTCCCTCTCCTCTCGCTCCCGACGGCAAACCAACTCAATCTCACGAGCAATATCAACCACCTCCTCGAACGTAGCACCCAATACTCTCTCCAGTTATCAGAATACGGAGATGGTAGTTAAGGCCATCTACAAATCTTCTGATCCTCTCACGATCTGATGGAATCATCCAAATGGCATGACGAGCCAACTCAAAAAACCTCATCTCATACTAGGTCACGGTCATACCCCCTTGCATCAACCACTCAAACTACCTACGCAGCTCCTCTCGGCGAGACTGTAGTATATACTTCTCCAAGAAGAGAGCGGAGAACTGCTGCCCAGAAAGGGGTGCTGCACCGATAGGCCTACGACTCTCAAAATCCTCCCACCAAGTAAAGGCAGCCCCCGAGAACTAAAATGTGGTAAATGCCACACCACTAGACTCAAGAATCCCTACTGTACGGAGCATCCGCTAACACTTGTCAAGAAAACCCTGGGCATCCTCGACCTCAGCACCACTGAATGAGGGAGGCTGGAGCCTACCAAACCTCTCAAGACGACGCTGCTTATCATCCGGCATGGCTGGTACTACGAACTCCTAAATTGGCGCAACCGGCTGAGCTGGAGGTGCCCCCGACGTCTATAGTCCCTACACTACCTGCTCAGGTGTGCGAGCAGCGGGGGTCTGATTGCCTCCCCCGGCCTGTGAAGTAGCTGCTGCGGTAGTGGCTGAAATTGCCTGAGCCAGGCCAGTGCAAACTGATAAGATCTGTGCCAAGGCTTCCTGAAAACTCGGAATCACGATGGGTACAGCTGGCGTCTGAACTGGTGCTGTTGGAGCATCTATAGCTGGAGCCTGATCCGGAACTAGGGCAGCTGGTGGATCTACAGATGCTGCCCTCGCTGCTCCACCTCTGCCATGACTACGACCGTGCCCACGGCCTATGGTGGTCTCAACTGGTGGCACTGGTGGTCGTTCCACCTCGTCCGGTAGCTCGCGTCCTCACCATCTGTGAGAGAATGGAATAACAGAAGTTTTAGTACCCGAACCAACAAGTTCGCACGACAGGATTTCAAGAATATGAAGTTTTTCCTAAAGGTTCTGCAACCTTTCGAGGATAAATACAGACGTCTCCGTACTGATCCGCGAGACTCTACTAAACCAACTCTTGACTTGCGAGACCTATGTAACCTAGGCTCTGATACCAACTTGTCACGACCCTAACCCCGGTTGTGATGGTGCCCAACACACTGCTAGGCAAGCCTGACCAACTAACAACCCCAATCCGTTTTCTTATAGAAATCATTATCAGCTAACACAGTTAAATTGCTAAATTACCCTAATAAGAGTTTAAGACAACGAGTTATATATGCAGAAACTCAGATGATAATACTACTACATAGCCCATACAGATCTGGTGTCACAAGTCTCGAGCATCTAGTACAAGTTTAACAGCCTAATACATAATCAGTCTAGGAAAATGTGGATAAAACAAAATGATAAAAGGGAGAGATCCGGGCTGTGGACACCGTGCAACTACCTCGATGCTCCCGGATATGAACTGATCGACTGAAACTCCTCACTCAGCCTCTGGAACAACTAGATCTGCACGTAAGGTGTAGGGAGTAATGTGAGTACTCCGACCCAGTGAGTAATAAGCATAAATAATGATTGAGAATAAGAAATCACAGAGTAATCGATAATGCGGCAGTTTTAAACAAGTAATATGAAAGCAATAAACCAATGGAAACAAAATATGGTAATGCTACAACAAATAAGTAGTTAAGTGACAAACATATAAAGAAAATGAACACATAGAAGGGTACCCTATAGCAACCGCTACGGCGTGCAGCCCGATCCATATATTTCGTCGACGGCGCTCACTAGGGGTGTGCAGACTCCGGGAGGGGCCCCTTACGGTCCAAGCGCAATATCAAGCCATCAAGTGGCATCAAATCTGGGCCCTCGGCCTCATATCAATATCAGTATAACACTGCTGCGGCGCGCATCCTGATCCTATAGTATCCTCACATCTGGCCCTTGGTCGTACTCAGTCCAGAAATCATATAAGCCCCTCGAGCATTAGTAAAACAGTAGTTCTCAGCCCAAAATATCAATTAATATATCATTTTAGTTTCAAAACCGTGTAAAAGTAGCTGAGTTGTAGAACAGTGGAAAACGGTACGACTGAGTTCAAGCAGTAAATCAAAATAGTGAGGAAATAGTGATAAAACTCCTCGGAGGGTTCAAATAGTTGGCACGAAGCCCAAATATGGCAATCAGTCCAAATAATGATGATAACAAATAAGCTTTAATCAAATACGCGGTAAAAGCATCACTCGGGACGGACCAAGTCTCAATCCCCAATAGTAAACGACCCCACACTCATCAGCAAGCACGTGTCTCACCTCAATATAGCACTACGATGTGCAAATCCGGGGTTTCAAACCCTCAGGACACCATTTATATTCATTACTCACCTCGAACCGGCAAAAACTCTAGCTCGCTACGCCTTTGCCTCCCAAATCGACCTCCTCGCGTGTCGAATCTGACCAAAACCAAAACGAATACGTCACAATATGCTAAGGGAACAAAGCCCAAGAGAAAACAATAGAAAAATATCAAAAATCCCAAAATTAGCAAAACTCGAGCCCCCGACCCACTTCTCGAAACTCAGAAATTTTTACATCATCGGGTTCCTTATCCCTCCACGAGTCCATACATGTCAAGAGTTCTCAAATCCGACCGCAAATGGCCCTTCAATCCCAATTTAAAAAATCTCAAAATCTCAAGCCCTAGTTCTTCCATTTTTAGCTAAATTTCCATGAATTTCTAGGTTAATTTCACAATAGAATCACATTTTACGCTCATAAATCTTACCTCCAATCACTTCTCCTTGAATCCCTCTTCCATTTCCCTCACAGAGCTCTCAAAATACTCAGCTATGGTGGAAAAATGGCTCAAAATCACAGATGAAATATTTAATAAACTCACAGCCCAGACATAACCGCATCTGCGGTCCAATAGCCGCTTCTATGGTCATTTTTCCGCATTTGTGGAATTTCACTTACAGGGCCATCACCGCATTTGCGGTCCTCTCGCCGCTTCTGTGGCTCCGCAGGTGCGGTCTCCCTTCCACATCTGCGGTTCTAGGCATTCCCAAGCCTTTCCTCTTCTGCGACCCAAATCACGCATCTGCGATACCGCACTTGCGGTCCCCAAACCGCAGGTGCGAAAACACCAGCAGCAGCAGAAAATCTGCTATCTCCCAAGTTCCAAAACTTCCCGTTAGCCATCCGAAATCACCCTGAGGCCCCTGGGAACTCAACCAAAGGCACCAACACAACCCAATACCTCATTCAAACTTGTTCCAATCATCAAAACACCTCAAACCACGCTAATTCCATCAATTCACATCGAATTCAAGCCTAAGTTTTCTAAAAACTTCCGAAATACGTTTTCGATCAAAAACCCAACCAAACCACATCCGAATAACCTGAAATTTTGCATACACATCCCAAATGACATAAAGAAGCTACAACAACTCTTGAAATTCCATTCTGACCCCCGGATCAACATCTCACCTATCAGTCGAAAATCGCCAAAATACTAACTTCGCCAATTCTAGCCTAATTCTACACCGGACCTCCAAAACCACTTCCAATCACACTCCTAAGTCACAAATCACCTCCCGATGCTAACCGAACCATCGAAACTCACATCCGAGCCCTCTAACTCATAAGTCAACATTCGATTGACTTTTCCAACTTAAGCCTTCTTAAAAGAGACTAAGTGTCTCATTTCTTACCAAAACCACACCAAACGCAAACCAATCAACTCGACCACATAAAACACGAACAACGAATCATAAAGAAGCAAAAATGGAGAAAATGGAGCGGTAATTCATGAGACGACTGGCCGGGTCGTCACATCCTCCCCAACTTAAACAAACGTTCGTCCTCGAACGAGTCAAGAAATGTACCTGAAGCCTCAAACAGGTGAGGATATCTGCTCCGCATCTCCCGCTCGGTCTCCCAGTAGCCTCCTCCATGGGCCTACCTCTCCACTGCACTTTCACTGAAGCTATATCTTTTGACCTCAACTTCCGAACCTGGCGACCCAAAATAGCTACTGGCTCCACATCAAAAGTCAAATTATCATCCAACTAAACCGTGCTAAAGTCCAAAACATGAGACGGATCTCCAATATACTTCCGAAGCATAGAAACATGAAATACCAAATGCACGCTAGACAAGCTGGGTGGCAACACAAGCTCATAAGCCACCTCCCCAATCCTCTGAAGTACCTCAAAAGGCCCAATGAACCGCGGACTCAACTTCCCTTTCTTTCCAAATCTCATAACACCCTTCATGGGAGAAACCTTTAACAAAACCTTCTCACCCACCATATAGGACACATCCTGAACCTTTCAGTCCGCATAACTCTTCTAACGCGACTACGCTGTATGAAGTCTCTCCTGAATCACCTTTACCTTCTCTAAGGCATTCTGAACAAAATCTGTCCCCAATAGCCTAGCCTCGCCGAGCTCGAACCAACCAACTGGAGATCTACACCGCCTCCCATACAAAGCCTCATACGGAGCCATCTAAATACTCGACTGGTAGCTGTTGTTGTAGGCAAACTCTGCAAGCGGTAAAAACTCATCCCATGACCTCCAAAATCAATAACACAAGCATGCAACATGTCCTCCAATATCTAAATAGTACGCTCGGACTCGCGTCCTCACCATATGTGAGAGAATGGAATAACAGAAGTTTTAGTACCCGGACCAACAATTTCGCACGACCAGGATTTCAAGAATATGAAGTTTTTCCTAAAGGTTCTGCAGCTTCTCGAGGATAAATACAGACGTCTCCATACCGATCTGCGAGACTCTACTAAACCGGCTCTTGACTTGCGAGACCTATGTAACCTAGGCTCTGATACCAACTTGTCACGACCCCAACCCCGGTCGTGATGGCACCCAACACACTACATGGCAAGCCTAACCAACTAACAACCCAATCCGTTTTCTTATAGAAATCATTATCAGCTGACACAGTTAAATTGCTAAATTACCCTAATAAGAGTTTAAGACAACGAGTTGTTGATACCAAATTTTTTCCTATGTATTTTTATATATAAAATACTTTCAAAATAGCATATATAAGAATACCCAAGTGTTTTGGTATTTTTTCTAATTTTTTTAAAAGTATTTTAAAATCAATTTATTGTCCACTTTAGTAGTACAAAAACCAATAATTATTCCCAAGATTATCATTTTGGTAAATAACTTATCTTATTCTCATATTTATACCAAAATATAGTTAAGGTGATTTTCGTATATTTTTACAAATTTTATTTGGTATTTTTAAAGCTAAATTGCATATAATTGCAATTCTAGCCTACTTTAAGATTAATAGTATTTTACAATTGTAAAATTATTTTCAGTATTTTTAAATTAATATTTATATATTATTAATTGGCTCAGTACTATTAGTTTGCTTATAAAATTATTTTTTACTATTTTTATAAAATAAAAGGGAAAACTAGCTATTTAACATCTAGCCTCATTCCATTTCAAATACAGCCTTTTTACCTTTCAATTTTAACCATTATATGACCCAATATTAACCCATTTGGACCAGCCCAATTTTTAATTTGACCAAACCCACAACCCGATCCAAATGACCCTTACCCGGTTCCCACCTACCCTCCTAAATCTGGGTCGTTGATCATACAAGATCAACGGCCATAACTCACCCTTCCATAATTAAACCAAACGACCTACCCTAATCTCCCTCACTCTCACCTGACCCGTCGCCTTTGAATCCCAAACGCTCTCAAATCCTCTCATCAGCTCTTCAAAACCCTAGCCTCCTCCTACCTTATTTCACCATGTTTTCACCGGAATCCATGGCCTCTCAGGCCATGGATGGTCTGTACTCACCCCTATACATCATTATACCTTGGGTGTTCGAGGTTTTGAAGGCTGACTTCGATGGTTCTTTCAGATCTTCATTTCTGTAGCTTCTCCGGCCATGCTCCGGCACATTTAGGCCTCAGGAGCCTGATTCCTCACCTCTTCGACTCAGGATCTGATATTTCTTCCAAGCCTTTCTCATTTTTAGGGTTTCTTCGAAACCCTAAGTTGTTCGAGGCTCTTCTCTATTTATTTTCTTAGATCTATGGTATGTTCGTGTCCTACTGGGCTTCTGAAGTGTTTACCCCAAATTTTCTTTTCAAAAATCGTTTCTGAAAAAGTTTTCAAAAAAGATATTTCTGATTCTTTCTTTATGTGTGTTTGTTTGTGCTATACTTGTATGACTTCTTTTACTACGCATGTACTGTTCTCCTACTCTTCTTTTTCTACTCTACATGTTACTCCTGTTAATCCTTGTTATGTTTCCCTTACTCTTCTACTATATGTGCTTATTGTTGAGTTTTTTTTATTTTTGTTTGCTCTATTAGACTCTGTTTGCGTTCTTGCTGAACATGTTTCCTCTATTTTAATTTAAGTCTGTAGCACCTCTTCTATTCTGAACTTGTTTAAGTTCTGAGTTTCTCAAATATGTTCTCTATGACCTCAAATTAGCTTTCTTTCTTTGTATCATGTCTGTTTGTTTCTCATAAGTCTTTGAAAGAGGCTTCTAAGCCTATTCCAATGACTTGCTTTCTCATCTCTATGAAACCCTAGGATTTGGGGGTTTTTTGGAAATTTTGAATTTGTGCGAGTTAGGGTTCCGCTTTGGGACCCTGAACTCTCAGACTCATTGTGAGTCTGCAAACTGGACTTGTACCCTTTCTTGCTCATGATTCTGAACCTCTCTTTGAGTAAACTTTCTTCTATATAACTTCTTGATTCACATGTTTGTGTGCTTTATATATGGGAACTCTTCTTTCAAAAGGTCTTTACCGACTAATTGATTGATTTCAAATTCCTTTTAATGAGTCCTGACTGATTGTTACTGATTCTCTCTAATTGAACCTTCTTTACTTTTCCTGACTTGGTTCATTCGAGATTAAACCTGTAACTTTGATTTCCCTGGCCGTTTGATTGATTCCCTTTCCTTATTTTTTCCAAGCAGTGTACCACTGAGCTTTTTCTTAAATAAACTTCTATGTATTTACCCCTTTTGTTCTACTTTGAAAGGGTTTTAATCAAAATTTCTTTCATTAAATGTCTTCTACCCGTTTGAAATCAAATCCCTTAACTGAAGGGAAATTTTATGTGATTGATTGCAAGTTATTTTCTTACCTTTCTTACTTGTTTCTCTGTACTATAAAAGGGACTATCTTTCCGCGCTTTTAACATACTTCTAATTCAATACTTTCACACCACTACTTTGAGTTGAATACCTCGAGCCTTTAGTTCAATACTTTCTACTTACTTACAATACTGCTTTGAGTTCAATACTCTTACAACATTCTACTCTTTTTGAGATCTTTTGGAACTGTTTTCTTGCAACTTGGCTTTCTCAAGACTGCTTTTACTTGTTTGTTTTCCCTTAAACTGTATGTTTTAATTTAACTTTTCTGCCTCACTCCCCTATGAGTTTATTTACAGTTTCTGCAAGCTTGTTTACTTTGTTGTTCATGTTCAGTGATTAATGTTAACTATGTAAATTGTTTTTTTCTTTGCATCTGTTGTTTGTTATGAATTCCCTATACACCCACTCCCTTCTATGTGTTTGAGTTAAGGTTCATGGCCTGACAGCATCCAAGTTGCTGCTTAGGTCTGAACCTGATCCTCAATGGATCCTAACTCCCAAATTTGTCTAATAGGCTGGTCAGGGGTGTGCCAGCACTCCTAATTACTGGGCATGACCACCAGCCTGTCATGGCCTTCCCCTAAATCCACTCTATGCACTTGCACTCTCTCTTAGATTCTAAGTTCTGCCCCCTCCTATGAGCCTTGCTTTGGGACCTTGAGTTCCCTCTGAACTTGGACATTTGAGGGCTGGCTCTTCCACACTGCACTTGCTTAAGTCTGCAATATATTTGGGGTGTAAGCACTGCCCGGAGTCCACTTGAGGCTCTTAGGGAACTTTGACACATCCCAAATGAGAGAAAGGCTTTGGAAATTTGATCCTGGAAGTTAGCTCATCTCATATTGTTAGACCTTGAGTCTGAATTAGGCTCTTTAGTTATAGCTTAAATTTCTGATGTAATTTTACTTTTCTTGATTCATTCTGGTCTGTAATATTTTATGAGGTTCTAATTAAAAAGGGAAGGGTCATTTATGTATGCAAAGGGTAGACAGCATGCTCATAGGTGTTACTATTTACAAGTTTTGCACTTATGCATTTCATATAGAAATCCTGCCTTTAGTTTCTGCACTTTTGCATTAGAAATCCTGCCTATAAGTTTCTGCACTTCTGCATATCATATAGAAATCCCGCCTACAAGTTGTTGCACTTCTGCATGTCATATAGAAATCCTGCCTATAAGTTTCTGCACTTCTGCATATCATATAGAAATCCTGCCTATAAGTTTTTGCACTTCTGCATATCATATAAAAATCTTATCTGTAGGTTTTTTCTGCACTTCTGCATATAGAAATCATGATTATAGGTTTTCTGCACTTCCGCATATACCTCCATCATTAGGCAAACAGTTCTAGGTTAAAAATAACAAAATGCATCCTAGATACCATGTCTATAGGACTCTTGCACTTTCATAATTTGCTTAAAACCAACAACGCTTAGAAAGTATGCCTATAGGAGTAATTAACCGAATCTGAATCATTTGCAAGTCTAAAATCAGTACTAATGTCGTTTAATATATGCAGATCTTATTTTTTATATATATAATCAGTAAGCCTTCTTTAAAATCAGAGTAAGCATCGTTATATATCATGCCTATGGGTTTCACCTAGGAAAGCCATTAGGTAATTAATTAACTGCATCAGTCTTTGATAATTACAACCAGTGGAGGCCTAATTCGGACTTCTCATCTGAGAAATATGTGATAAATCCGCCTTCCCTAATGCTTTAAATTTAATTCAGACCATAACCAGTATTTGTAAGTCATGCTAAACAATTTGTTTCTTTAAATGAGGAGGCTCGTTTGAGCCCTTTAAACTGTTATGTGTTCTCCTATACCTGCCTTATATGTTTTGATTGTCGCCCTAGAATTTTGTCCTTTTAAAACTCTGAAAAGCCAAATCTCCCTTCCCTTTAGGACTAGTAGTCCCAAATGCCTCCGGGACTGATAGGATTAGGGTGGGTACTAGCATGCAATAAGTAACGATACTATTCCGCGCTTAATACCTTAACGGGATGGGAAATGGTAGATATGGATATGATGACCGGTGCGCCAATACCACGTGTAACCTCTCTTCTGAGGAGTGATTACTGGGTATTACATTGATGTGATCCATATTATTTGTAAACCTAGGACCCCCTTTCCTTTATTTGTTTGTTTTATTCTCAAACTATTTCTTTAAAATTTCTGCTTTCTTTACTTTCGTCAAACTCTCAACTTGCTTGCAATATTATGTGAAAACCCCCTTCTATTTGAGACTTCTATTTGCTTACTTGTTATTCAAAGTCACAATTGTAGCATGGTCGGGAACCACATTAGTAGATCTTGGGGGGTGCCTAACACATTCCCCTCGAGATAATTTCTAGCCCTTACCCGAACTCTGGTTTTCCAACTCCAACTCTTCTTTAGTTTCCTAATGCACTTTAATCATTAGGTGACGACTCTTCAAAAAACCCAATTCCCAAGAGGGAACGAGTTGTCCTCCCAAATGTCATGAACCCGATTTCGCTTTTTTGAAAAAAGGTGGCACGATAGCATGGCGACTCCACTGGGGAGTTCTTTAAGCTTTTACCATCTCATGTTACTTGTGACTTCACTGCTTCTATATTACCTTTATTTAATGTCTTTACCTCTTTTCTGTTATGAAGCTGACTTGGCTCTTTGTTTCTTTTCTTTAATGCTTTCTTTCAATACTGTTGTAATTATGAGCAATTATTGTAATCATTACTTTATGAACGTGCAAATACGTGACAACTTGTTTCATTCTTGTAATTGCATATTCAACATCATATTCCACTCGTGCCAAACAAAATACCTTAGCAACGCTTATAATGAGTGGTTGCGCCCTTTCAATATTATTACCCCTAAATTTGGTATAGGCATATTTGCGGTAAAACCAGTCGATCAGCGGTGCAGTCGACGGTTCTGTGTCTTTCCCTCTTGAGTTGTCCGCTCAAGGGTACCAGTCTAATACCCCATAGAAACCTTACTTTGTTCAATTGTACACGCATCACTGTCAAACCTAGCCGAGTCAGTTATGTTGTCCGCATAATAACTCTTTAAGATAGCCTTGTCTAAAGTCCACTGGGTTCCAACCAAATGGACATTACCACGTCTGTGCATTTATTTGGAGAACTAAATGCTGCTTATGCCAATTATTGATATTTAAATAGTCGAGTCTGGCGAGGGTAAGGGTCTAACACTTTATTTTGTAGAAAATGAGGCATGAAGTCCCCAGATTCGGCATGGTAATCAACATTCACCCAAGGTTGCTAAGTTGGTGGGAAGACCTTTACTCCAGTGATCAGACCCTCATCCGCAAATATTTAGGAAATTTGCCTTCTCTTTTGGAGATCCAATCCGAAAACAAAATCATAGAGGCTGCAACTCTATTCTGGGATGGCGATAGATCGGTGTTCCACTTCAGGGACCTTAAAATGACACCTCTGCTCGAGGAAATAGGGGGATTAGCTGGTATTCCATGGGAGACTCCGGGTTTACTTATGCCGGAAAATCGCAAGGGTATGGGCTTTCTCAAAATGATGGGACTAAAGAAGAACACAGACTTGACCTTCTTGAAGGATTCCTATATTCCTTTCGACTATTTGTACGAGAGGTACGGCCATAGCAAGTCCTACCGCACTTACCCAGTTGAATTCGCCCTCACATCATTAGGGCATATCCACAGAAGAGTCTTCGTCTTTATGTTCTGCTTTTTGGGGATTATAGTATTTCCTATGAAGAAGGCTAGGATCCATACTAGACTAGCTATGGTCACCAAGACTTTGATGGAAGGAATTGGCGGGCAGCCTTTTAGCATAGTACCTATGATCGTTGCGGAGATATACCAAGCCCTGGAAAACTGTCAACGAGGGGCCAAACACTTTGAGGGTTGTAACTTACTGCTCCAACTCTGGCTCATGGAGCACCTCCAAAAGGGTGAATATCGGCAAGAGATCCTACGCAGAGACTGGGATGATCATATCGCCTTCCATCAGCCAAGGCGAATGAATTATATGCCTAACATATTTTCCCAACCAGAAGATGCTAAAGGGTGGATAGAGTTATTCGGAAATCTGAAAGAGGACCAAGTGCATTGGATGTTCGAATGGTTCCCTACTAAAGAGTTCATCACCCAATCCAGGGACGCTCCATTTCTGATACTGATCGGTTTGAGAGGAACCTACCCTTATGTCCCTATCCGAGTTATGAGACAGGTTGGTAGGAAGCAGGTTATACCAAGGGTCGACAAGATGAGTCACTTCCGGGTTGAATTCCAAGCTGATGACAGTCCTTATAAGTGCCAAGCTCAGCATATGTGGCATTGCAAGATCATCATGGGAAGAGATACTATCAAACCAGACAGATACCATACTGGCTGCACCCCATACTATTCAGGCTGGCTGGAGGATAATCACAATGGTCTGGGCCAACTCGAGTTTGTTCGAGGTCACAGAATCATCAATGAAAGGGTTGAAGCACAAGTCAAATACAACCAACTGCGCAAGAGGATTCGGGAATATGAAAGCGAGCACCGTGAGATTCAAGAAGCCCACCAAAAACTAATTGAAGAGTGGAAAGACATGGCTGTCAGTGCCAACAAGCGATTGAGATACCTGGAATGAGGTTTAGTGGAGCTAGAAAGGAATTTCATCCAGAGGATCGAAAACTGCCAGAATGCTGAGGGAAACGAAGGAGGACACCTGGCTAGAGCCTACTTGCTGCTGGGACTGCGTGAGCTGGTGAAGCTGTTCAATGGAGCTAAAGATGCCGAATCTGGGGAAGGTCCTTCTAGGACCAAGTAGTTAGGATCTTTTCATTTTTCTTTAAATGTAATAAGGCCAATGGCCATTAGTGACATTTTATTTTCTGTTATTTTTAGTGTCATTTTGGGATTCGTCTTATTTTTATCAATAAAATGAGGCATTTAGCATTATAAGTTCTCCAAGTCAACTTGTCGCTAGGCCTACCTCGGGCACAACGAGGCTCCCAAATTAGGACACGATTTATATTCTTGCACTATGAGTTTAAATATTGCAACGTTTTCTTCTCATAATCCTCACTAACTTGCTACCTTTTCGTTTTTACTTTTGTTTTATTCCCCTCCCCAAAGGTTAATTCGTGCACTCTGGCATCGTCATCATACTCCACAAGATCTAAGGGCCCTCCGCCTTCTCCTCCTCCGAGTCCTATCAGAAACAAGAACAAGGAAAAAATGGAAGATTTGAGCAACATCAGAAAGGAGAACTCAGTTTAAAGGGTAGAGGTTCCTCAGGGTATTCAGGTTTCCAAGGAAAGTGCCTCCCAGCTCGAGCAAAAGTTGTTGAAATTTCAGGAAGAACTGGACCAAGTTCGGAACTTGGCAAGCTTGTCGTTTTCCCTCACCACCCCAGATGTCAACTTTCCCAACACTTAAAACCCCACACCTCCACAAAACATCCCGAAACCACAATACCAACCCGCTCCCCATCACCACTACAACACATGCCACACTTCAAACAACACCCCACTGCTCATCCCTGAACCACAAAACTTCACAAATGATCATCTCCATAACACCCCCATCTATGTGGAAACCATACTGCACTATACTCAACGTATTTCAAGCACACCTGAGTCTGATGACAAAGACTCTATTATCAAGAATCTGGCTGCGGAACTCAAGAGATTGACTAGTCGAATTCAGGGTGTTGAAGGAAACAAGGGGATCGAGGGATTGAATTACGAAGACCTTTGCATTCAGCCAGATGTTGAACTGCCCGAGAGGTACAAACCTCCCAAGTTCGAGATGTTTGATGGCACAGGGGATCCCAGAGTCCATTTGAGGACCTACTGCGACAAGCTGGTCGGAGTAAGGAAGGATGAAAATATTTGCATGAAGCTCTTTATTAGAAGCCTGAAAGGGGATGCTCTATCTTGATACATTAGCCAAGACCTGAAGAAGTGGTCAAATTGGGTAAGTATAGCGTCCGATTTCATGGACAGATTCAGATTCAACACAGAGAATGCGCTAGATGTGTTCTACATCCAGAACTTAAAGAAGAAACCTACGGAGATATTCCGCGAGTATGCTACTCATTGGAGATCAGAAGCTGCTAAGGTCAGGCCGGCTTTAGAAGAAGAACAAATGAATAGGTTTTTCGTCCGGGCTCAAGACCCATAATATTATGAGAGGTTGATGTTGATTGAAGGACAGAAATTTTTCGACATCATTAAGCTAGGAGAAAGGATCGAGGAAGGTATTAAAAGTGGTATGGTCACAAACTTTGAAGCATTATAGACCACCAACAAGGCTCTACAGTCTGGTGGCACATCCAAGAAAAGGGATGTGAGTGCGGTGATGGTTGCACAGAGAACAAAGTCCCCAATCAAATACCAAACCTACCCATTACCTCCACTCACATATCAGCCTACCCCAAATTACCAAGCACCCTTGCCTTCTTACCAAGCTCCACCGCCTACTTACCAATCATCTCCACCTCCTACATATCAGCCCACTTCGCCTAGATACTCTTAACCCGCACCTGTTTACCAAGCCTACAACACCCAACAAGCCCACTATCAATAACCTCCCCCTCGCCAAAATTTCCTTAGACCCCGACCAAACTTCGACCGTAGACCCCCCAAACAGTATACCGCCATTGCTGAACCTATCAACCAGCTGTATGAAAGGCTCAAACCTGCTGGTTACGTCACCCCTATCCCTGCTATAAACCCCGAAAACCCCTCCCAATGGGCCAACCTAAACAAAATATGTGCATACCATTCCGGCATGAAGAGGCATACCATTGATGAGTGTCGCTCTCTGAAGGATAAGATCCAAGCTTTAATTGACAACAAGATCATTGTGGCAAAGGAGCCTACTTCGAATGTCTGTAACAACCCTCTACCAGACCAAAAGGGTGGAGATGTTCACATGATTGAGATAGAAGACGATTGGGACCCCAAAGGGTCGATTGGATTGATCACTGAAGGTGACGAGCAAAAGAAACCAACAGTCACCCTTAGCCTGATTGTGGTCCAGATGTACCCTTCTGGAGACGCCAAAGTGAACATGTCCATACCACTTGAGTTCGAAGCACCTTCTTCTACAAAGACGCCAGGGCCTATTGAGGTCGAGTTTGGGTCCCCAAAGGCACTTGTATCATTTGAGGTTGTTGTATTACCTCCCAAAGCAAGGGTGCCCATTCCGGTAGCCATGACAGCCGTAACACCGTTCCACCCAAAGGCCATACCGTGGGATTACACCGCTGAGGCAAGAAGGAAAGGGAAAACCGAATTTGGAGAAGTAATTGCAGCACAGGGTATGACAAGAACCGCCAGGGTTTATATGCCAGAACATCTAAGTGAGTCCAATAAGCAGGCCTCTGGATGACCAACCATCATTGAAACTGGGCCTGATGATCTCTGAAGGAAGATACAAGCCAAAGAGTATTCTGTCATTGATCAGTTGAACAAATCGCCAGCCCAGATCTCTATCTTGGCTCTGCCACAAAACTCTGACGCACATAAGAATGCCTTATTGAAAGTGCTGAATGAGGCATATGTGCCCAGCAACATAACTAGAGGAGAAATGGCAAACATGGTAGGGCAAGTATTGGATAGTCACAAAATCACTTTCCACGAAGATGAGCTGCCACCTGAAGGGCTAAGCCACAACAAGGCATTGCACATCACTGTGCAGTGCGAAGATTATTTCATCACCAGAATCCTGATTGACGGAGGGTCCAGCCTCAATATTTGTCCATTGGTGACTCTCAGAATATTGGGAAAGAGCCTGGATAAGATCAAGGATGGAGCTATCACTGTCAAAGCTTTCGATGGATCCCAAAGGTCCACTATTGGGGAAGTTAGTTTGTGTCTGCAAATGGGACCGACTTGGTTCGACGTTGATTTTCAAGTGATAGACGTTCCAGCATCTTACAACTTGCTATTGGGATGGCCCAGGATCCATGCCGCTGGGGCTGTAGCATCAACCCTACATCAAGCAGTGAAATTCGAGTGGAATCACCAAGAGGTAATTATTCACGGCGACGGTAGCAATCCCATATATAGTCGCCAGACCATCCCAGCAATCGGAGGAAGAAGGAAGATAGGCGGAGAAACCTACCATCACATTGAGCAAGTCAACGCCATGGACAAGGATAAATAGTAGGATAACAAAATTGAAAGTATACTTAATTGGGGTGGATACGAACCTGGCAAGGGACTTGGCAATAATCTCCAAGGAATCGCTAAGCCTATCAAGTTGAAGAAACAGGGTACCACTTTCCGTTTGGGATATGAATACACTTGGGAAGAGTTCAACCAATAGTCGCCACCATGGCACAGTCCTTACTACCCGCTGGAGCATTCGATACCTCGCTTAGAGTAGACCTTCCAGCTAGCCAGTGTCATATATGGGTTGGAAGAAGAGGAAGCACTGGCAGCGATGAGGAATTTGTTTTTGGAAGATGATAATATGGATTGTTGTGTCATTTTCGAGGAGGAGGGGGAGGAAGGCCCTTCTATACAAGATATGAGCCGAGGAGCACGCCTCAACAATTGGTCCATCAGAACCACCAGGGCCCGGAAAGCTTCGGGGTAGCAAGGCTGAAAACAATTATGAAATTTATCAAAGCATTTCAGTTTCTTATAAAAAATTTTCTTATTACTTTTTATCATTTACTTTATTTACATAGCATTACTATTACTTATCTTGATGAACCGATGATTGTGACATGCAACGAGGCAATGCAACAAACGTATATAGACTCAGAAAAAGATGATATACCAGAAGAGGTTTTTAAAGAGGTTGAGGATTTTTAGAACAGACCTAAGTCTAACCTAGACGAAACTGAGATTGTCAACTTGGGAGATGTAGAAAATGTCAAAGAAACGCGCATCAGTGTTCATCTGTCACCATCAGAAAAGAAAGAGTACACGGAATTTCTAAGGGAATATGAGGACATATTCGCCTGGTCTTATGATGACATGACTGGTCTCAGTACATCTATTATAGCTCACAAACTGCCAACCGATCCGACATGTCCACCAGTAAAACAGAAGCTCAGGAAGTTCAAACCCGACATGAGTTTGAAAATCAAGGAAGAAGTCACCAAGAAAGTCAAAGCCAAGGTTCTCAGGGTAGTGGAGTATCCAACATGGTTAGCCAATATTGTTCTAGTACCAAAGAAGGACGGGAAGGTTAGAGTCTGTGTCGACTACCGGGATCTCAACCGGGCCAGTCCGAAAGACGACTTCCCCTTGCCGAACATACACATTCTAATTGGAAACAGCGCCAAGCATGAACTGCAGTCGTTCATTGATTGTTTCACTGGGTATCATCAGATATGGATGGATGAGAAAGACGTGGAGAAAACGGCTTTCATTACGCCGTGGGGGATGTATTGTTACAAGATGATGCTGTTTGGGTTAAAGAATGCTAGGGCCACCTACATGAGGGCCATGACTACTATTTTCCATGACATGATACACAAAGAGATCGAGGTGTATGTAGACGACGTCATCATCAAATCCAAGAGAGCCACTAGCCACATGGAAGATCTGAGGAAGTTCTTCAACAGACTAAGAAGGTACAACTTGAAGCTGAATCCCGCCAAGTGTGCATTCAGGGTTCCTGCCGAAAAACTACTTGGGTTCATTGTGAGTCGCCGAGGAATAGAACTGGATCCGTCAAAGGTCAAAGCCATCCAAGAATTGCCACTACCAAAGAACAAGAAAGAGGTTATGAGTTTCTTGGGAAGACTTAACTACATCAGCCGGTTCATAGCTCAATCCACTTTCATTTGTGAGCCAATCTTTAAGATGTTGAAGAAGGACACCGCTACCAAATGGACTGATGATTGTCAGAAAGCCTTTGACAGAATCAAGGAATACCTGTCAACACCGCTAGTTTTGGTCCTGCCTGAGCCGGGTAGACCTCTATTACTCTATCTTGCAGTACTGGATGGGGCTTTCGGTTGTGTCCTGGGGCAGCATGATGAAAAAGGAAGAAAGGAGCAGGCCATCTATTATCTCAACAAGAAGTTCACCCCGTACAAGGCCCGGTAGTCTCTATTGGAACGCACCTATTGTGCTCTGACTTGGGTAGCTTAGAAGTTAAGGCACTATTTCTGTGCCTATACTACTTATCTCATATCAAGAATGGATCCTTTGAAGCACATCATTCAAAAGCTCATGCCCACTAGCAAGCTAGCCAAGTGGAAAATCCTATTGAGTGAATTCAACATTGTTTACGTGACTTAGAAGGCAATCAAAGGACAAGCACTGGCAAATCATCTTGCTGAAAATCCCGTAGATGGAGAATACGAGCCTCTAAAGACGTATTTTCTTGATGAAGAGGTATCTTTCATAGGGGAGGATATTGCAGAATCCTATGATCGTTGGAGAATGTTTTTCGACGGAGCAGCAAACTTCAAAGGAGTTGGCATAGGAGTGGTCCTAGTATCAGAAACCGGCCAGCATTATCCAGTATCTGCCAAGCTCAGGTTCCCGTGCACCAACAACATGGCCAAGTATGAAGCCTGCATCTTAGGGCTCAAGCTGGCCATTGACATGAATATTCAGGAATTGCTAGTGATTGGAGATTCAGACCTGCTTATACATCAGGTCCGAGAAGAATGGGCAACCAAGAACTCCAAGATACTCTCTTATCTGCATCATGTACAGGAGTTGAGGAAGAGGTTCACAAAGATAGAGTTCCAACATATTCCCAAAGCTCAGAATGAGTTTGCCGATGCATTGGCTACCCTATCATCCATGATATAGCACCCATACAAGAACTTCATTGATCCTATTCCGGTAAAGATCTATGATCAGCCGGCTTAATGTGCTCATGCAGAAGAAGAAGCAGACGAAAAACCTTGGTTTCATGATATCAAGGAATATTTGATGAAGGGAGAATATCCAGAACTCACAAATCCTACTCAGAAGCGCACACTTCGGATATTATCTAACAACTTCTTTCATAACGGAGGAATCCTGTATAGGAGGACTCCTAATTTGGGATTACTAAGGTGTGTCGACACAAAGGAAACATCCAGGCTATTGGAGGAAATTCATGCAGGGACCTGCGGTCCATATATGAACGACTTTGTCTTAGCCAAGAAAATACTCCAAGCTGGTTATTTTTGGATGACTATGGAAACGGACTGCATCCAGTATGTCCGAAAATGCCATCGCTGTCAGATACATGCAGACATGATAACAGTGCCTCCAAAAGAGCTTACTGCAACAAGCTCTCCATGGTCGTTCGCCGCTTGGGGAATGGATATTATCGGACCTATCGAGCCTGCCAAATCAAACGAGCACAGGTTCATTCTAGTGGAAATTGATTATTTCACCAAATGGGTTGAAGCAGCATCGTACAAAGCAGTGACTAAGAAAGTGGTAGCAGATTTTATCCGCGGTCGTATTGTTTGTCGGTTCGGAATTCCGAAGTCAATCATCACTGATAATGGTTCCAATCTCAACAACGACCTGATGAAAGCCATGTGTGAAACCTTCAAGATCAAATACAAGAATTCTACAGCTTACAGACCTCAGATGGACGGAGCTGTAGAAGCCGCCAATAAGAATATCAAGAAGATACTAAAGAAGATGATAGAGAAGCATAAGCAGTGGCATGAGAAGTTAGCATTTGCTTTATTGGGATACCGCACCATAGTTCGCATATCAACCGGGGCAACTCCCTATATGTTGGTTTATGATACAGAAGCAGTCATTCTCACCGAGGTAGAAATTCCCTCCTTGAGAATCATACAGGAAGCAGAACTTGACGATGCAGCATGGGTAAGGAGTCGCTACGAGCAGTTAGCTATTACAGATGGGAAAAGAATGAATGCAGTTTGCCATGGTCAACTTTATCAAAACAGAATGTCCAGAGCCTTCAACAAAAGAGTCAAGCCGAGACAGTTTACATCGGGGCAGCTGGTGTTAAAGAAGATTTTCCCGCATCAAGATGAAGCCAAAGGGAAGTTCTCTCCCAACTGGCAGGGTCTATACATGGTTCACCGGGTTCTAACCGGAGGATCCCTCATACTTGCAAAAATGGACGGTGAAGTTTGGCTGAAGCCGATCAATTCAGATGCAATGAAGCGATACTATGTGTAACTCTTACGATTTCCTGTATGATGTAATTTGAACTACGTCTGACCTGATTCCCGTTTAAGAGGGAATACGTAGGCAGCCCTATGGGTTCAGTCACAATTCAATAAAATTTTCATTCCCCCCCCCCCCCGCTATTGGAAACTGAGGCAGAATTTTGAGGAGGACCCTCAAAATTCCAAAGTTGATTTCAGCCATTTATCGCACGCAGCTGTCAGAAGCACCAGCCCAGTAAACTGGGACAGAATTTTAAGGAGGACCCTCAAAATTCCGGAGCGAGAGAGGTTGCAATGTCTTGAATCGCATCGCATTCGTCGGTTCATCTAAATAAAACTATTTTAAATTATGTATTTATGTTACATTTTTTTCTAAATCATGCATGTCTGGTATCAAAATTGATTTGTTTAGCAACGCTACCCCAATGATACACAACGTCAAGCAGGACAAGCGAAGCTCATGGGGAAACGAACTAACCTCCCCCCCCTTACAAAACTCACAATATTTCTTTAGATGCAGGCACTCAAGTTGTAAAATGATTAGATATATCTATACACTCATACTTCCCGGGAATACAACTCTCGGAATCATCACCTATTTACAGTTGCTATCCGTACACGACATCCACAGTAGCCACAATATAGCAATCGTCTATCAGCTATCATCTATCAACTAAGAAATTTCATTACTATTCGCCTTTTATTTTCTGCATTGCATAAGGCTTCCTTTATGCCTTTCGAGACTAAGCTCTGTCTCCATCTGCATTTTTTGCATTGCATAAGGCTACCTTTCTGCTTTCCGAGACTAAGTTCTGTCTCCATCTATATTTTCTATATTGCATACGGCTACCTTTCTGCCTTCCGAGGTTAAGGTCTACCTCCACCTACATCTTCTGCATTGCATAAGGCTACCTTTATGCCTTCCAAGACTAAGCTCTGTCTCCATCTGCATTTTCTGCATTGCATAAGGCTACCTTTTTGCCTTCCGAGGTTAAGATCTACCTCCATCTGCATCTCCTGCATTGCATAAGGCTACCTTTCTGCCTTCCGAGGTTAAGCTCTACCTCCATCTGCATGGCTGAAATACTGCCACCTTATTTCTCTTGCATGGCTGAAATACCGCCATATTATTTCTCTTGCATGGCTAAAATACCGCCACCCTTTATTTACGTCTTGCATCGGCTGAAAGATCGCCACCTTCTGCATTTTCATGGGCTGAAAGATCGCCAAATTGTCCAAAGATGTCATTGTTCGGAGGCACCATTTTCATAGCCTGAGAATGCCATGCCATGGCCTGAGGACCCCATTTTATCTTTTGCATATCATTATTCAAAGGCATCATGGTTCGGAGGCATCATCCTTATAGCCCGATAATATCATTTCGTAGCCTGCGAATCCTTTATCATACGCTTCATGGCCCAGGACATCGTGGTCCGAGGACATCATCCTAACCGTCCAAAGACATCATTCATGGTCCAACGGGAACTTGCATCACGTTTAAATTTATGCACAATATATATATATATATATTATATATATATATATATGCTGGTATAGTTCATTCGCATGTACACCGGCTAGCAATGGCCGTCTCAGCAGGAGTTATCCCGCTCCAGTTCCCACAGCCTATCAGATTCTGACCATCCTTTCTCAACCTGAACATCGTGTCCGCTTTTCGAAAATATCCATCGGCATACTCCGCTGATGGATTCCGAACTACATATGGCCTGATTTTTGTAATACCAAGGATATGTAGGCAGATCAGAAACTAGAGCTCGTTCAAAACTCTTCAAAATCGTTTCATTCGGTCAAAATTGGCCATCATATCTTTACCCGACAACTCTTTCATCCTTCCCCGGGTAAAGAGGGACAGCTGTTGATACCCAATTTTTCCCTATGTATTTTTATATACAAAATACTTTCAAAATAGCATATATATGCATATATAAGCATGCCCAAGTGTTTCGGTATTTTTTTCTAATTTTTTTAAAAGGATTTTAAAATCAATTTATTGTCCACTTTAGCAGTACAAAAACCAATAATTATTCCCAAGATTATTATTTTGGTGAATAATCTTATTCTCATATTTATACCAAAATATAGTTAAGTTGATTTTCGTATATTTTTACAAATTTTATTTGGTATTTTTAAAGCTAAATTGCATATAATTGCAATTCTAGCCTACTTTAAGATTAATAGCATTTTACAATTGTAAAATTATTTCCAGTATTTTTAAATTAATATTTATATATTATTAATTGGCTTTGTACTTTTAGGTTGCTTTTAAAATTATTTTTTATTATTGTTATAAAATAAAAGGGAAAACTAGCTATTTAACATCTGGCCTCATTCCATTTCAAATACAGTCTTTTTACCTTTCAATTTTAACCATTATATGACCCAATCTTAACCCATTTGGACCTGCCCAATTTTTAATTTGAACAAACCCACAACCCGATCCAAATGACCCTTACCTGGTTCCCACCTACCTTCCTAAATCTGGGCCGTTGATCACACAAGATCAACGGTCATAACTCACCCTTCCATAATTAAACCAAACGACCTACCCTAATCTCCCTCATTCTCACCTGACCCGCCACCTTTGAATCGCAAACGCTCTCAAATCCTCTCATCAGCTCTTCGAAACCCTAGCCTCCTCCTACCTTATTTCACCATATTTTCACCGGAATCCATGGCCTCTCAGGCCATGGACGGTCTGTACTCACCCCTCTCTATCATTATACCTTGGGTGTTCGAGGTTTTGAAGGCTGACTTCGATGGTTCTTCCAGATCTTCTCAGATCTTCATTTCTCTAGCTTCTCCGGCCATGCTCCGGCACATTCAGGCCTCAGGAGCCTGATTCCTCACCTCTTCGACTCAGGATATGATTTTTCTTCCAAGCCTTTCTCATTTCTAGGGTTTCTCCGAAACTCTAAGTTGTTCGAGGCTCTTCTCTGTTTATTTTCTTAGATCTATGGTATGTTCGTGTCTTACTGGGCTTCTGAAGTGTTTACCCCAAATTTTCTTTTCAAAAATTGTTTCTGAAAAAGTTTTCAAAAAAGATCTTTCTGATTCTTTCTTTATGTGTGTTTGTTTGTGCTATGCTTGTATGGCTTCTTTTACTAAGCGTGTACTGTTCTCCTACTCTTCTTTTTCTACTATACCTGTTACTCTTGTTAATCCTTGTTATGTTTCCCTTACTCTTCTACTATATGTGCTTATTGTTGAGTTTTTTTTTGTTTGCTCTATTAGACTCTGTTTGCGTTCTTGCTGAACATGTTTCCTCTGTTTTAATTTAAGTCTGTATCACCTCTTCTTTTCTGAACTCGTTTAAGTTCCGAGTTTCTCAAATATGTTCTCTATGACCTCAAATTAGCTTTCTTTCTTTGTATCATGTCTGTTTGTTTCTCATAATTCTTTGAAAGAGGCTTCTGAGCCTATTCCAATGACTTGCTTTCTCATCTCTATGAAACCCTAGGATTTGGGTTTTTTTTGGCAATTTTGAATTTGTGCGAGTTAGGGTTCCGCTTTGGGACCCTGAACTCTCAGACTCATTATGAGTCTGCAAACTAGACTTGTACCCTTTCTTGCTCATGATTCTGAACCTCTCTTTGAGTAAACTCTCTTTTATATAACTTCTTGATTCACATGTTTGTGTGCTTTATATATGGGAACTCTTCTTTCAAAAGGTCTTTACCGACTAATTGATTGATTTCGAATTCTTTTTAATGAGTCCTGACTGATTGTTACTGATTCTCTCTAATTGAACCTTCTTTACTTTTCCTGACTTGGTTCATTCGAGATTAAACCTGTAACTTTGATTTCCCTGGCTGTTTGATTGATTCCCTTTCCTTATTTTTTCCAAGCCGTGTACCACTAAGCTTTTTCTTAAATAAACTTCTATGTATTTACCCCTTTTGTGCTACTTTGAAAGGGTTTTAATCAAAATTTCTTTCCTTAAATATCTTCTACCCGTTTGAAATCAAATCCCTTAACTGAAGGAAACTTCTATGTGATTGATTGCAAGTTATTTTCTTACCTTTCTTACTTGTTTCTCTGCACTATAAAAGGGACTACCCTTCCGCACTTTTAACATACTTCCAATTCAATACTTTCACACCACTACTTCGAGTTGAATACCTCGAGCCTTTAGTTCAATACTTTCGACTTACTTACATACTTACAATACTGCTTTGAGTTCAATACTCTTACAGCATTCTACTCTTTCTGAGATCTTTTGGAACTGTTTGCTTGCAACTTGGCTTTCTCAACACTGCTTTTACTTGTTTGTTTTCCCTGAAACTGGTATGTTCTAATTTAACTTTTCTGCCTCACTCCCCTATGTGTTTATTTACAGTTTCTTCAAGCTTGTTTATTTTGCTGTTCATGTTCAGTGATTAATGTTAACTATGTAAACTATTTTTTTTCTTTGCATCTGTTGTTTGTTATGAATTCCCTATACCCCCACTCCCTTATATGTGTTTGAGTTAAGGTTCATGGCCTGACAACATCCAAGTTGTTGCTTAGGTCTGAACCTATTCCTCAATGAATCCTAACTCCCAACTTTGGCTAACAGGCTGGTCAGGGGTGTGCCAGCACTCCTAATTGCTGGCCATGACCACCAGCCTGTCATGGCCTTCCCCTAAATCCCCTCTATGCACTTGCACTCTCTCTTAGATTCTAAGTTCTGCCCCCTCCTATGAGCCTTGCTTTGGGACCTTGAGTTCCCTCTGAACTTGGACATTTGAGGGCTGGCTCTTCCACACTGCACTTGCTTAAGTCTGCAATATATTTGGGGTGTAAGCACTACCTGGAGTCCACTTGTGGCTCTTAGGGAACTTTGACACATCCCAAATGAGGTAAAGGCTTTGGAAATCTGATCCTGGAAGTTGGTTCATCTCATATTGTTAGACCTTGAGTCTGAATTAGGCTCCTTGGTTATAGCTTAAATTTCTAATGTAATTTTACTTTTCTTGATTCATTATGGTCTGTAATATTTTATGGGGTTCTAAGTAAAAAAGGGAAGGGTCATTTATGTATGCAAAGGGTAGACAGCATGCTCATAGGTGTTACTATTTACAAGTTCTACACTTATGCATTTCATATAGAAATCCTGCCTATAGTTTCTGTACTTTTGCATTAGAAATCCTGCCTATAAGTTTCTACACTTCTGCATATCATATAGAAATCCCGCATATAAGTTTCTGCACTTCTGCATATCATATAGAAATCCTGCCTATAAGTTTTTGCACTTCTGCATATCATATAAAAATCATGCCTGTAGGTTTTTTTCTGCACTTTTGCATATAGAAATCATGATTATAGGTTTTCTGCACTTCCGTATATACCTCCATCATTAGGCAAACAGTTATAGGCTAAAAATAACAAAATGCACCCTAGATACCATGTCTATAGGACTCATGCACTTTTATAATTGTTTTAAACCAACGACGCTTAGAAAGCATGCCTATAGGAGTAATTAACCGAATCTGAATCGTTTGCAAGTCTAAAATTAGTAGTAATGTCATTTAATATCTGCAGATCATATTTTTTATATATATAATCAGTAAGTCTTCTTTAAAATCAGAGTAAGCATCGTTAGATATCATGCCTATAGGTTTCACCTAGGCAAGCCATTATGTAATTAATTAACTGCATCAGTCTTTGATAATTACAACCAGTGGAGGCCTAATTCGGACTCTCATCTGAGGAATATGTGATAAATCAGCCTTCCCTAACGCTTTAAATTTAATTCAGACCATAACCAGTATTTGTAAGTCATGCTAAACAATTTGTTTTTTTAAATGAGGAGGCCCGTTTGATCCCTTTAAACTGTTATGTGTTCTCCCATACCTGCCTTATGTGTTTTTATTATCACCCTAGAATTTTGTCCTTTTAAAACTCTGAAAAGTCAAATCTCCCTTCCCTTTAGGACTAGTAGTCCCAAATGCCTCCGGGACTTATAGGATTGGGGCGGGTACTAGCATGCAATAAGTAACGATACTATTCCGTGCTTAATACCTTAACGGAGTGGGAAAGGGTAGATATGGATATGATGACTGGTGCGCCAATACCACATGTAACCCCTCTTCTGAGGAGTGACTACCGGGTATTGCATTGATATGATCCATATTATTTGTAAACCTAGGACCCCCTTTCCTTTATTTGTTTATTTTATTCTCAAACTATTTCTTTAAAATTTCTGCTTTCTTTACTTTCGTCAAACTCTCAACTTGCTTGCAATATTATGTTAAAACCCCCTTCTATTTGAGACTTCTATTTGCTTACTTGTTATTCAAAGTCACAATTGTAGCATGGTCGGGAACCACACTAGTGGATCTTGGGGGGTGCCTAACACCTTCCCCTCGAGATAATTTCTAGCCCTTACCCGAACTCTGGTTTTCCAACTCGAACTCTTCTTTAGTGTCCTAATGCACTTTAATCATTAGGTGGCGACTCTTCAAAAAACCCAATTCCCAAGAGGGAACGAGTTGTCCTCCCAAATGTCATGAACCCGATTTCGCTTTTAGAAAAAAGGCGCGACACGAGTTATATATGCGGAAACTCAGATGATAATACTACAACATAGCCCATACAGATCTGGTGTCACAAGTATCAAGCCTCTAGTACAAGTTTAACAGCCTAATACATAATCAGTCTAGGAAAATGCGGATAAACGAAAGGATAAAAGGGAGAGATCCGGGCTGCGGACGCCGTGCAACTACCTCGATGCTCCCGATTATGAAATGATCGACTGAAACTCCTCACTCAGCCTCTGGAACAACTGGATCTGCACGCAAGGTGCAGGGAGTAATGTGAGTACTCCGACCCAGTGAGTAATAAGCATAAATAATGACTGAGAATAAGAAATCACAGAAAACACAGAGTAATCTATAATGTGGCAGTTTTAAACAAGTAACATGAAAGGATTAAAGCAATGGAAACGAAATATGGTAATGCTACAACAAATAAGCAGTTAAGTGACAGACATATAAAGAAAATCAATACATAGAACGGTACTCTATAGTACCCGCTGCGGCATGCAGCCCGTTCCATATATTTTGTCGACGGCGCTCACTAGGGGTGTGCAGACTCCGGGAGAGGCCCCTTACGGCCCAAGCGCAATATCAAGCCATCTAGTGGCATCAAATCTGGGCCCTCGGCCTCATATCAATATCAGTATAACACTGCTGCAGCGCGCAACCCGATCCTATAGTATCCTCACATCTGGCCCTTGGCCGTACTCAGTCCAGAAATCATATAAGCCCCTCGGGCATTAGTAAAATAGTATTTCTCAGCCCAAAACATCAATTAATATATCATTTTAGTTTCAAAACCGAGTAAAAGTGGCTGAGTTGTAGAACAGTGGAAAACGGTACGACCGAGTTCAAGTAGTAAATCAAAACAGTGGGGAAATAGTGATAAAACTCCCCGGAGGGTTCAAATAGTTGGAACAAAGCCCAAATATGGCAATCAGTCCAAATAATGATGATAACAAATAAGCTTTAATCAAATACGCGGTAAAAGCATCACTCGGGTTGGACCAAGTCGCAATCCCCAATAGTAAACGTCCCCATACTCATCATCAAACGCGTGTCTCACCTCAATATAGCACTACGATGTGCAAATCCGGGGTTTCAAACCCTCAGGACATCATTTACATTCATTACTCACCTCGAACCGGCAAAAACTCTAGCTCGCTATGCCTTTGCCTCTCAAATCGGCGTCCTCGCATGTCGAATCTGACCAAAACTAGAACGAATATGTCACAATATGCTAAGGGAACAAAGCCCAAGCGAAAACAATCGAAAAATATCAAAAATCCCGAAATTAGTAAAACCCGAGCCCCGGGCCCGCTTCTCGAAACTCAGAAATTTTTACATCATCGGGTTCCTTATTCTTCCACGAGTCCATACATGTCAACATTTCTCAAATCCGACCTCAAATGGCCCTTCAAATCCCAATTTAAAAAATCTCAATCTCAAGCCCTAGTTCTTCCATTTTAGCTAAATTTCCATGAATTTCTAGGTTAATTTCACAATAGAATCACGTTTTACGCTCATAAATCTTACCTCCAATCACTTCTCCTTGAATCCCTCTTCAATTTCCCTCAAAGAGCTCTCAAAATACTCAGCTATGGTGGAAAAATGGCTCAACATTGCGGATGAAATGTTTAATAAACTCACTGCCTAGACATAACTGCATCTGCGGTATAATAGCCGCTTCTGCGGTACCACTTCTGTGGTACCGCTTCTGCAGTCATTTTTCCGCATCTACGGAATTTCACTTACAGGACCATCACCGCATATGCGGTCCTCTCGCCACTTCTGCGGTTCCGTAGGTGCGGTCCCCGTTACGCATCTGCGGTTCCAGGCATTCCCCGACCTTTTCGCTTCTGCGACCCAAATCACGCATCTGCTATACCGCACCTGCGGTCCCCAAACCGCAAGTGCGAAAACACCACCAGCAACAGAAAATCTGCTATCTCCCAAGTTCCAAAACTTCCTGTTAGCCATCCGAAATCACCCCAAGGCCCCCGGGACCTCAACCAAAGGAACCAACACAACCCAATACCTCATTCAAACTTGTTCCAATCATCAAAACACCTCAAACAACACCAATTCCATCAATTCACATCGAATTCAAGCCTAAGTTTTCTAAAAACTTCCGAAATACGTTTTCGATCAAAAACCCAACCAAACCACGTCCAAATGACCTAAAATTTTGCACACACATCCCAAATGACATAACGAAGCTACAACAACTCTTGGAATTCCATTCCGAGCCCCGGATCAAAATCTCACCTATTAACCGAAAATCGCCAAAATACTAACTTCGCCAATTCAAGCCTAATTCTACACCGGACCTCCAAAACCACTTCCGATCACACTGCTAAGTCACAAATCACCTCCCGAAGCTAACTGAACCATCGGAACTAACATCCGAGCCCTCTAACTCAGAAGTCAACATCCTGTTGACTTTTTCAACTTAAGCCTTCTTAAAAGAGACTAATTGTCTCATTTCTTACCAAAACCACACCAAACACAAACCAATCAACTCGAACACATAAAACACGGAAAACGAAGCATAAAGAAGCAGAAATGGGGAAAACGGAGAGGTAGTTCATGAGACGACTGGACAGGTCGTCAAATCCTCCCCAACTTAAACAAATATTTGTCCTCGAACGAGTCAAGAAACGTACCTGAAGCCTCAAACAGGTGAGGATATCTGCTCCGCATCTCCCGCTCGGTCTCCTAGGTAGCCTCCTTCACGGGCCGACCTCTCCATTGCACTTTTACTGAAGCTATATCTTTTGACCTCAACTTCCGAACCTGGTGACCCAAAATAGCTACTGGCTCCATATCAAAGGTCAAATCATCATCCAATTGAACCGTGCTGAAGTCCAAAACATGAGACGGATCTCCAATATACTTTCGGAGCACAGAAACATGAAATACCGGATGCACACTAGACAAGCTGGGTGGAAACATAAGCTCATAACCCACCTCCCCAATCCTTCGAAGTACCTCAAAAGGCCCAATGAACCGCGGACTCAACTTCCCTTTCTTTCCAAATCTCATAACACCTTTCATGGGTGAAACCTTTAACAAAACCTTCTCACCCACCATATAGGACACATCCCGAACCTTTCGGTCCACATAACTCTTCTGACGCGACTGCACTGTACGAAGTCTCTCCTGAATCACCTTCACCTTCTCTAAGGCATACTGAACCAAATCTGTCCCCAATAGCCTAGCCTCGCTGGGCTCGAACCAACCAACTAGAGATCTACACCACCTCTCATACAAAGCCTCATACGGAGCCATCTGAATACTCGACTGGTAGCTATTGTTGTAGGCAAACTCTGCAAGCGGTAAAAAGTCATCCCATAAACCTCCAAAATCAATAACACAAGCACGCAACATGTCCTCCAATATCTGAATAGTACGCTCGGACTGTCCGTCCGTCTGAGGATGAAATGTTGTGCTCAACTCCACCTGAGTACCCAACTCTCTTTGCATGGCTCTCCAAAACTGCGAAGTAAACTGAGTACCTCTATCTAAGATGATGGAAACCGGAACCATGCAACCGAACAACCTCCCGGATATAAATCCCTACCAGCCGCTCTGAAGAATAGGTAGTACACACAGGAATGAAGTGCCCGGACTTGGTCAGCCGATCCATAATCACCCAAATAGCATCGAACTTCTTCAAAGTCTGAGGAAGTCCAACCACAAAGTCCATAGTGACCCCCTCCCACTTCCACTCGAGAATAACCATCTGCTGAAGCAAGCCACCCCGTCTCTGATGCTCATATTTCACCTACTGACAATTGAGACACCGAGCTACAAATCCCACAATATCTTTCTTCATTCTTCTCCACCAATAGTGCTACCTCAAATCCTGATACATCTTCGCGGCAACCGGATGAATAGAATACCGCGAGCTATGGGCCTCCTCCAGAATCAAGTCTCTAAGCCCATCCACATTGGGCATACAGATCCGGCCCTGCATCCTCAACACACCATCATCACCGATGGTCACATCTCTGGCATCATCATGCTGAACCCTATCCTTAAGAACAAGCAAATGCGGATCATCATACTGCCTCTCTCTAATACGATCATATAAGGAAAATCAAGAAACCACACAAGCTAACACCCGACTGGGCTCCGAAATATCTAGTCTCACAAACCGATTGGCCAAGGCGTGAACATAAACTGCAAGGACTCTCTCCCCAATTGGAATGTATGCCAAACTCCTCATACTCACTGATTTTCGGCTCAAAGCATCGGCCAGTACATTGACCTTTCCCGGATGATACAGAATAGTAATATCATAATCCTTAAGCAACTCTAGCCATCTTCGCTGCCTCAAATTAAGATCTTTTTGCTTGAACAAATGCTGAAGACTACGATGATCAGTGAATACCTTACAAGATACGCCATATAAGTAATGTCTCCAAATCTTCAATGCATGAACTATGGAAGCCAACTCCAAATCATGAATAGGGTAGTTCTTCTCATAGGGCTTCAACTGACGAGAAGCATAAGCAATAACTCTACCCTCCTGCATCAATACACAACCAATCCCAACTCTCAAAGCATCACAATACTGGAGCTATGGTCAAAGCTGTCTTGAGCTTCCGAAAGCTCTCCTCACACTCGTCCGACCATACAAATGGAGCACCTTTCGGAGTCAACTTGGTCAAGGGTGATGCAACTTGGCCTCCCTCTCCTCTCACTCCCAATGGCGAACTGTCTCAATCTCACGAGCTCTCCTCGAACGTAGCACCTAATACTCTCTCTCTAGTCATCAGAATACGGAGATGGTAGTTAAGGCCATCCACAAATCTCCTGATCCTCTTACGATCTAATGGAATCATCCAAATGGTATGACGAGCCAACTCAGAAAACCTCATCGCATACTAGGTCACGGTCATACCCCCCTTGCCAACCACTCAAACTGCCTACGCAGCTCCTCTCAACGGGACTGCGGTATATACTTCTCCAAGAAGATAGTAGAGAACTACTACCAAGAAAGGGGTACTGCACCGATGCCTCGAGGATTGGGCAGTTACAGTGGTGCTCCTTTGAGGGGCCAGTTCCAGCATGGTAGAGGTTGTTCTTTCAGGCCTGCTTAGTCGGCCCGTCCAAAGTATCGTGGGGAATCTTTAGGTCGTGTCATCATGGGTCTCAGCAGGGCCAGCCTTCATTCATCGCCCTCCTAGCTCAGAGTTCATCTCGTGCCCCATCAGCTCAGGGTTCTTCTGCGCCGAGTGCATATGCTAGTCACTCCGGTGCGAGAGATTCCCTTCAGTCCCCACCTCCAGCACCGGGTAGTTGTTATGAGTGTCGAGAGTTTGGACATATGAGGAGGCAGTGCCCTCAACTTCGTGATGGTCAGTTTCAGCAAAAGAATCAGCCCTCAACTTCTGCTCTAGTTACTTCACCACCCGCCCAGCCAGCTAGGGGTGGAGTTCAGACAACCAGGGGTCGCCCCAGAGGGGGAGGTCGATCAGGCGGTGTCCAGGCTCATTTCTATGCTATTCCGGGCAGGACAGATGCTATTGCTTCAGATGCTATCATTACAGGTATTGTTTCAGTCTGCCACAGAGATGCCTCTGTATTATTTGATCCCGGTTCCACCTATTCTTATGTGTCCTCATATTTTGCTCATTATTTGGGTACGCCCCGGGAGTTTCTTGCTTTACCTATTCATGTGTCTACCCCGGTGGGCGATACTATTGTTGTGGACCATGTGTACCGGTCATGTCTCGTGACTATTGGGGTCTGGATACCCGAGTTGATCTATTGCTATTAAGCATGGTGGACTTTGATGTTATTTTGGGCATGGATTGGTTATCTCCGTGTCATGCTATTCTAGACTGTCATGCTAAGATAGTCACTTTGGCTATGCTGGGTGTACCGCGGATCAAGTGGCGTGGCGTGACTGATTTCTAGCATTTGTGAGGGATGTTGGAGTTGAGACTCCTAGCATTGATTCTGTTCCAGTTGTAAGGGATTTTCCCGATGTTTTTCCTGTAGACCTGCCGGGCATGCCACTAGATAGGGATATTGATTTTGGTATTGACTTGGTGTCGGGCACTCAGGCCATTTCTATTCCGCCGTATCGTATGGCACCAGTAGAGTTGAAAGAATTAAAGGAGCAGCATCAGCAACTCCTAGATAAGGGGTTCATTCGGCCTAGTGTGTCACCTTGGGGTGCGCCGGTTCTGTTTGTGAAGAAGAAGGATGGCACAATGAGAATGTGCATTGATTACAAGCAATTGAACAAGGTAACAATTAAGAACAAGTATCCTTTGCCTCGCATTGATGATTTATTTGACCAGCTTCACGGAGCAAGGGTGTTCTCTAAGATTGATCTCTGTTCGGGCTATCACCAGTTGAACATCAGGGATTCAGATATTCTTAAGACTGCTTTCAGGACTAGATATGGTCACTATGAGTTTCTTGTCATGTCTTTCAGGCTGACCAACGCCCCAACAGCATTCATGCATTTGATGAACAGTGTATTTCGACCTTATCTGGATTCGTTCATTATTATATTCATTGATGATATTCTGGTGTACTCGTGTAATCAGGAGGAGCACGCGGAGCATTTGCGAGTTGTATTGCAGAGATTGAGGGAGGAGAAGCTTTATGCAAAGTTCTCTAAGTGTGAGTTTTGGCTCATTTCAGTGGCTTTCTTGGGACACGTGGTGTCCAATGAGGGTATTCAGGTTGATCCAAAGAAGATAGAGGCAGTTCAGAGTTGGCCTAGACCGTCCTCAGCCACAGAGATTCGTAGATTTCTTGGGTTGGCAAGCTATTATCACCAGTTTGTTCAACGCCTCTCAAAATCCTCCCACCAAGTAAAGGCAGCCCCCGAGAACTGAAATGTGGTAAATGCCACACCACTAGACTCAAGAATCCCTGTTGTACGAAGCATCCACTGGAACTTATCTAAGAAACCCTGGGCATCCTCGCCCTCTGCTCCGCTGAATGTCGGACGTTGGAGTCTACCAAACCTCTCAAGTCAACGCTGCTCATCATCCGGCATAATTGGCACAACAAACTCCTGAGTTGGTGCAACCAGCTGGGCTGGAGGTGCCCCCAGCATCTAGAGTCCCTGCACTACCTGCTCAGGTGTGCGAGCAGCAGGGGTCTGATTGCCTCCTCTAGCCTGTGAAGTAGCTGCTGCTGTAGTGGATGAAACTGCCTGAGCCAGGCCAGTGCAAACTGATAAGATTTGTGCCAAGGCCTCCTAAAGACCCGAGATCACATGGGCCACAGCTAGTGCCTGAACTGGTGCTGATGGAGCATCCATAGCTGGAGCCTGATTCTTATCTAGGGCAGCTGGTGGATCTACAGGTGCTTCCCTCGCTGATCTGCCTCTGCCACGACCACGACCGCGTCACGGCCTCTGGTAGTCTCAGCTAGTGGCACTGGTGGTCGTCCACCTCATCCGGTAGCTCGCGTCCTCACCATCTATGAGAGAATAGAATAACAAAAGTTTAGTACTCGGACCATTTGATATCCCATTTTTGTTTTGAATTAAGATTTATGAGTGTGGGATCCTCTCTTTAATGTGAGGTCACATGAAATTTGAGTTCTGAATTTAATCCCATTTTTGAATTGGAAGAAATGACCAAAGAAAGACAATTGTGATAGAGAGGAAAATTTTGAAGCTTTAGTGTCATGACTTGATTTGCTATTTTGATTTGTATAGTGCTTGAGCATTTGAAATGTAACGAAAGTCATGAAAAGTGTTCGGCAATTCATATGCATTGGTTTAATTGTTGGTACCAATGGAAGTCATGCGTTTGTGCTTATAGTAGACTTTTTGGCTTGGCATGATAAGGATACAATGTTGAGTTAAACACTTGGGAAGAGATTTTGTCGCTTTCATTGCTTGAGGACAAGCAATAGTTTAAGTTTGGGGGTTTGATAAGTTGGTATTTTACCAACTTATCTTGTCTTTAAGCTTATATATTTGCTATGAGTGATGTGCTAAAATCATGTATTTAATGTCATTTACTTCTATATTACAGGTTCTATGTGATTTAGAAGTAATGTTGAAGAAACCAAGTGAAACAAGTCAAAAAGAAGCTAAAAGAGGAAAATCTGGGCAATGCCCTCAGTGGTCGCAATTGCGACATAAGCCTGGGAGTTGCGAAGATTACAGGCTTGGGTATTGCGAGGAAAGTATGGGAAATGAGAAGGAATATGATCTAGGCAATAATCGCAATGCGAAAAAGACTTCGCAAATGCGAAGTCAACCAGGGGAGTCAAACTTCGCAAATGCGAAAGTGCACAATATAGCCATACATCGTAATTGCGAAGCTGTGTTCGCAAATGCAAAAATCGAGCTTCAGACCTGGGCAATTCTGGAATTTCACATTTTTGGCCCCAAACCATTTAATACCCGACTAGGCTCATTTGTAAGAGATCTTTGGCTTATTTTCAGTTCCAAGAGACTAGAGAGAACAAGTTTTGAAGCTAGGGTTTTGCACACACACTTTGGTCTTGAAGATTTGAAGCTTGTGATTAAGGATTTCTTACCTATTTATATTTATTTCTTCATTTTCTTGCTTTGTATTGTATATCTAAGTGTGTAGTATTCTATCTAATACTTGAATCTTGTTTATGGAAATATTCTTACTTAAAGTGTGGATAAAATACCTTGTTGTGCTTATGTATTGAATGATTTGTATCTTTTTATGAAGTGAGTTATTGTTTCTTTAATTATTTTTGTTTTTTAATATTTTCAAAGGGATTAGCTAACCCTAGGACTTGCCCATTAACTCTGAATTAATTTTGGAAAAGATAATTTAGGGTTGGGAAAGATTAATTAACAAAAACTTGAGGCTTTAACCCTCATTTTATAGATTCTACCTAGGGATAAGATTGAACTACTTGTAGCCATTCCGGGTGTGCTTAATATATTAATTGGGTTAGGAATAATTCAATTAGGAAGTCTTGTTAGTCTTCGGAAGAAGCTAATTAAGAATTATTATCCTAGGCTAATTAACATAAACTCGCTCATATTTGTAAAATCGTAAAACATAGTGGATCTTCACTTGAGTGTAATTCCTGATGCATTCATACTTGTAGCCATTGATCATTTTACTCGCTTTCTAGGTTAGTTTATATTTCCACATTTAGGTATAAAACACTTTCTAAACCAAAATCTAAGTATTTGGCATTGCGCGATAAGTGATAATTCTCTTACATTCCTAATCGCCTACATATTGTTCTCTGTGGGATTCGACTCCGACTCATGGTTGGATAAATTATATTGCATGCGATCGTGTCCATTTACTTTTTAGTAGTGGATTTGGACGTCATCAAAATTGGCACCGTTGCCGGGGAACAATTTGGCGTAATTTAGGTTGTTTGAGAAATAAGCGTAAGTGTTTTGGTCCAAACTTGTGAATATTTGTGTAATTATTTTTCTTACTATGGTCTATTTTTCTTGTTTGTTTCTTGTTTATTTTTTTTTTATTTTTTTTTGAAAAATGGCATCATATAATGAAAATTGGTCGGATGGTAGTTGTTATTACTTTGATGACCCTTGTCCTTATTGTGGAGGACTACACTCGTGGAAAAATTATTTAAATTCTCCCGAGGGTGGATTTGCGCACAATCTCAAACTCATGAGTGGAGTATTTGTGATAAATGTGGTTTTCAAAATGGTCATTGGGATGATTGTGCTTATTTATCCTTCCCTTCCCCAAGCCCCCGCTATGATGATTCTACTTTTTGTGATGAAAATTATAGGGCTATGGAAGTGGAAAAAGTTGAGCATGGCCGAAATGGAGAGTTCAAGCTCATGTTGGAGTGCTTACTTGAAGGAGGAAATGAAGAACAAAGCGCCTGGGAGGAGCTTTTGGAAAATAGTCTCCAAAATGACTTGGCACTTGAAAGGTTGAACTTGCAAATGGAGGAAATGCTTGAAGCTTTATAGGTCCAAAAATCTTCGGAAGTTAATGATAGCCAAGAATTTTCCTTAGATGTGGAAACCGGAAATCCTCCCTTGGCGCTTGATCAAAACCAAGAAGAACTCTCAAATGCTCAAAATGAGAAGATGATGCTCATGTTGGAGACCATTCTTGAAAATGAAGAGAAGCACAACTTTGCACTCGAGGACTTGAAACAAGGCTTGGCTTACAATGATGAACATATCCTCACTTTGGAAGATCAAATGAAAATATTGATTGAGGCTCACTATGCCCACCAACTTGAGAGTGTGGAAGAAAGTCAAGAAGAGTCCGATTTCGCGGAAGAAAGTGAGCTCTACTTTGAGGAATCAAGAATTGAACATCTGCCAACCAACTCCATGAGTGTTAATGATGCCGAGAAAAATATGAAATTAGAGTCAACCGGTGTAAATGAAAATGTGGTTGATATTGACTCTAATCAGGGGGAAAAAGAGGATGTCAAAATCCGAGAAAAATTGCAAGTTGGAAGTTTGAAGTCACATTCCAAGCATTTTTCAACATTGGAATTGTGGGGCGATATGGAAGTTGAACTACACTAATCAATGAAGGACTGCAAGGAGGAAAAACTCATACCATACATCCTACAATTTGAGGGAACAAGAAAGCAAAATGACATTCCTCACATGAAAGGCAAGAAGAGCAAAATGAAGAATTTGAGGCTTGGCTTGATCATCGACTTACCACCCCCCATCGCTCATGGTCACAAGCTTGATTCCAAGCTAGGTGCCCGGTTCATATCATCCAAGTGGCAAGAAAAGTGGTAAAGCTGACTTGCGTCGTGCGATGATATTAAATGCGGCGCTTGGTGGGAGGCAACCCATCGTTTTTCAAAATTTTTAGTCATTTTTGAAATTTTCTTTTTTAGAATAGCTTATTATCTTGTTTCTAACCAATCTGCCAAGTTTCATAATTTTTGGAGTTAATTTGAGTAGGTCGGGGAGACGGAGAGCATGAAAGGCAGTAGCTGTCGAAGAGTGTAGGGGCAGGTTTTGCATTTGCGAAACTGTGTTCGCATTTGCGAAACTTTCCGATCGCACTTCCCAAATTTTTGTCGTAATTGCGACAACAGCAGGTTTTATTGACCTTCGCAATTGCGAAGGCTGTGTCTCAATTGCGACATCAGAGAGGTAAAAACAAACATTCACATTTTTTGAACACAAAATTGAAGAAAAAGCCTAAGGCTCTCAAACTCTTGTCTCCCTCACCCTTACCACTGTATACCTCCATCAACTCTCACTCCTAATTGCAAGGATCCAGGCATCAAAGCTTAATCACTCTTTCTTCTTCTTCTTATTCTTTGTCTTCTTCTTCTTCTTCTTCTTCTTCTTTATTCTTCTTTGATTCTCTGCAACCCTAGATTCCAAATGGGTATCATTCTCTGGCCGGAATTGTTCAAAAATTTGTCAAAACTTATATCGATTTATGGGTGAGGTTGGTTGACAGTGTGTGATTATGCTCTTTGATAAAAATTTGGGGAAGTCTGAGTACCCAAAGCTTGTCAAATAGAAGCGAAATTTTTGTGCTTTTTATGTGATCGATGAAAGGGCCGAATGAAATTCTTGGCCGAAACATCGATACTTTTTTGATTCATGGTTGTCTATGAAGTTTAATGCATGATTTATGTTTAAAAGATGATTAGGTTCACTGAAAATGACTTCGATTCCAAAACGTTAGGGCTTAAAAGTTGTTCTCTAAAAAAGGTGAGGCTGAGGACGATGAAATCGCAATTGCGAAGGCCTTTTCGCATTTGCAAAAAAGTGGTCGCAATTGCGAAAAACCCAAGTCCCAGCAACCTTCGCAATTGCAAAACTTTCATCGCAAATGTGAGCTTATCAGACGCCAGTGTTCTTCGCAATTGCGAAGAATATTTTGCAAATGCCACCTCTGATAACATCGCAATTGCGATGATTTCTTGGGAATTGCGATATCAGAGAGCAGACAATTGAAAATCTGAAAATCCTGAAATTTTTTCTAAGTCTGAGTTTCAATTGTCTGATCATTCCTTTGGCATATTTGATTCATTTTGCACTATTTTTCATAGTCATACCATGTTTTCACTCTTATCATTTGTTGACAGGCGCTATAATTGAAAAATGAGCTCCAACTCTGAAGGATCCGCAAGTGACAACCCCTTGGGAGCTGAGTAGAACTTTGACCAACACCGGTTCTTGTCATTGGAATGTCAAGAACGGTACTTTGAAAACCTGATCTCGAAGAAGGTTCTCCCGGAAAGTGGTATACTGCTAGACAACGTCCAGGAACATCTTCCCGAGTTCTATTAAAGTCTAATGGCCATGGGATGGAATTGCTTTGCCCCTCAACCTTGCCTAACAAATGAGCAATGGGTGAGGGAATTTTTTTCCAACCTCCCAGCTATCAGGCTAAAAAAGCACAAGATGAGAATTCGAGGCAAAATGGTGCACTTTGGGGCTGAAACTGTGAATCACTTCTATCATTTGCCAGACCACAACATGGCCCTATTCAGGGAAAAAGACTGTGCTTCAGGGGAGTGGTTGGTGTCCAAATTATGCTCGGGTGCAGATGTTCCATGGGCAGCTGAGAAGAGAGGGATCACATCCAAAGAATTCACTGCCGAAGCAAAGATATGGTTGGCCATCATATGCTATCGTATCTCCCCTGTGTCGAACATATAGAACGTCCCGGTCACAAGGGCTCAGATGATAGCCTACATCCTTGATGGTATTTAGCTGAATGTTGGTGAAATCTTCATCAATGAACTAAGAGAGTATCGGATGCAGAATAGTCCATCATTGATATTCCCATCGCTTATCACTGAGCTGTGCAAGCTTGTTGGGGTGAAAGAGGCTCCGGGGGACAATTGGATAGAGCCGGGAAAGCCTCTAAATCCATTGAAGAAGAGATGAGAGGGTGGCGCAGTGAAGAGCAAAAAGAGAAAGATGGGTTCTTCTTCTCAGGTTGATCCGAGTAATCAACCATCATCCTCTGCAGGAGGACCATTTGTTGTACTTAGTAAGGAGATGCGAGTGATTCGTGAGCTAGTAGCTGGCCTCCCACAGGGACCCGGGGAGACATCTGAGGGACCCACTTACATTTCAAAGAAAGATTTCCAAAAATACCTTGAGGATCAGAAGAAGCAGGGGGATCACCTTACGGCGCTGGAGAAGGCATACACTGATCTGGCCAAGAAGCATGGTGAGTTGAGCAGTTCCCATGGCAATCCAGAAAAGGCACACACTCAAATGAAGAAAAGGGAGAAGAAAAGAGACAAATTCTTTACTCGCATGTGGAAGGCTGTGAAGGGGCTCTGGAAAGTCCTAAAGCCTCAGGACCCAATGCCATCGACCAGGCCGGTAGATGATGATGATGTTCCTGTTCATTGGTCCGAGGAAGAAGGAGAGGAGGATGATTCTGACTCAGACAACGAGGAGAGAACTTGATGCAGTATTCAGGGAGCATTTTCCACCATTTTACTCTATCATGTTTTGTTGCATTGGGACACTGCAACATCTTTAGTTGGGGGTGGCTTCTTGTATAACTGTTGTTTTGGCAGATTGGTACTGTACTTGTTTTTCATTTTGTTGTTAGTATATTTTTATGTGATATGTGATATTATTATGTTTAGTAGCTTCTTAATTTCTTGTATTTATATATATTATGTTTTAGTTACTTGGTGTTTATTAACTTCTTAATTTTGGTTTGTAGCTTCTTAAATTTTTTTTATTTTATTTTTTATATAGTATGTTTTATGTTAGTGGCGATATCCTTGGTTTTCTTTATACCACGGTTCTTTTTTCTAAGGATGTCAATTTTCTTCTTGAATCGGGTAATTGTAGTAA
This sequence comes from Nicotiana sylvestris, assembly GCF_000393655.2. Classification (NCBI taxonomy): domain Eukaryota; kingdom Viridiplantae; phylum Streptophyta; class Magnoliopsida; order Solanales; family Solanaceae; genus Nicotiana; species Nicotiana sylvestris. The sequence continues at coordinate 97,213,266 of NC_091058.1, forward strand.
ATTTTTGTCGACTTTTCCCGATGATGGATAGATAGACAACTTTCTTAAGGGAATTAATCTTGTAGTTTAGATATAGCTATGTTAATATTAGGAAGAATAAATGGTTTGGGTTGGAGTTTGTGCCCATTGACCAAGTTGTGGCTTGCTTGGTACCAACATGATTTAAACCTCGGTATATGAATTTTTGGTTGTAGAAAAAAAAAATTGAAGTAAAGATGTCATGACTTGTAGACTCAAATTTTCGCTCTTTGATTCACCAAATAGCTTCCTATGCTATATGCAACCTCTTTGAGTCACTGGTTTCAATTGGATTTTGGATTTGTATTCCACTTGAGTATTCATGTGCCATGTGTGGTAAGATTTATTGTGAGTTCTTTTGCATTACATGTAGTCTAGAACTTGCCCGGAATGTGCTTCAAGGCGAAATCATAGACTAACTTGGTTTGAAAAATGATATTAGGCCTTCCTTGGACCGCCATTGTGCCTTAAATTTCCTACCCTTGAATATTTTCCCTAGTCAACCCATTTTGAGCCTTTAACCTTGTTCTTTAGCAACCATGGTACAAACTTTATTCCTTTGTTCTTTATTGATCTAGCTTTTGGCACCCTACCTCCCTAAGTACTTTGAAAGTATAAACATAGGCTAAAATCCCAATTTTTTTTTTGGGGGGGGGGGAGGTTGGAAAAGTTGTGATATGGAAGTTGTTTAAAAGGTGGAATGTAGAAAAAAAATGAAGGATAAAAAGTGAAACCTTCCTTGATTTTGAAAAGGAAGGAAGAACAAAAAAGTAGAATAAAATGATAAGAAATTGTGAATAAAGGGAAGATTAGGTGTGGAATGAAAAGTAAAGAAAGGATGGAGAATGTTTTTGAAGGAAGTGGACCTTGATTGTAAATGTTGTAGTGCTTGGGAGGTTTGAGTCACTCTAACCAAAATTGTGCCCTACCTTAACCAAAGGCCTAAACTACAACCCTTTAAGTTCTAATTGATTTCGAACCAAGTTGTCTATATTAGTGGAGAGATACATGAAGGGCAAGCCTATGGTACTACTTGTATGCATTTGAACACCTTTGTGAGAGAGAGAGAGAGTTAATTCTTTCCATTTGATATCCCATTTTTGTTTTGAATTAAGATTTATGAGTGTGGATCCTCTCTTAAATGTGAGGGCACAAGAAATTTGAGATGTGAATTTAATCTCATTTTCAATTAGAAGAAATGACCAAAGAAAGATAATTGTGATAGAGACGCAAATTTTGAAGCTTTAGTGTCATGACTTGATTTGCTACTTTGATTTGTATAGTGCTTGAGCATTTGAAATGTAACAAAAGTCATGAAAAGTGTTTGTCAATTCATATGTATTGGTTTAATTGTTGGTACCAATCGAAGTCATGCGTTTGTACTTATAGTAGACTTTTTGGCTTGGCATGATAAGGATACAATGTTGAGTTAAACACTTGGGAAGAGATTTTGTCGCTTTCATTGCTTGAGGACAAGCAATAGTTTAAGTTCGGGAGTTTGATAAGTTGGTATTTTACCAACTTATCTTGTCTTTAAGCTTATATTTTTGCTATGATTGATGTGATAAAATCATGTGTTTAATGCCATTTACTTCTATATTACAGGTTCTATGTGATTTAGAAGTGATGTTGAAGAAACCAAGTGAAACAAGTCAAAAAGAAGCTGAAAAGAGGAAAATCTGGGCAATGCCCTCAGTGGTCGCAATTGCGACATAAGCGAGGGAATTGCGAAGATTACAGGCTTGGGTATTGCGAGGAAAGTATGGGAGATGCGAAGGAATATGATCTAGGCAGTAATCGCAAATGTGAAAAAGACTTCGCATTCCAGGGGAGCCAATCTTTGCAAATGCGAAGTCCTCTTCGCAAATGCGAAAGTGCACAATATAGCCATACTTCGCAATGGCAAACCTGTGTTTGCAAATGCGAAAATCGAGCTTCAGACCTAGGCAATTCTGGAATTTCACATTTTTAGCCCCAAACCATTTAATACCCGACTAGGCTCACTTGTAAGAGATCTTTGGCTTATTTTCAGTTCCAAGAGACTGGAGAGAACAAGTCTTGAAGCTAGGGTTTTGCACACACACTTTGGTCTTGAAGAATTGAAGCTTGTGGTTAAGGATGTCTTACTCATTTATGTTTATTTCTTCATTTTCTTGCTTTGTATTGTATATCGAAGTGTGTAGTATTTTATCCAACACTTGAATCTTGTTTATGGAAATATTCTCTCTTAAAGTGTGGATTAAATACCTTGTTGTGCTTATGTATTGAATGATTTTTATCTTTTTATGAAGTGAGTTATTGTTTCTTTAATTATTCTTTTTCTTTAATGTTTCCAAAGGGATTAGATAACCCTAGGACTCGCCCATTAACTCCGAATTAATTTTGGAAAAGATAATTTGGGATTGGGAAAGATTAATTAACAAGAACTTGAGGCTTTAACCCTCATTTTATAGATTCTACCTAGGGATATGATTGAACTACTTGTAGTCATTCCGTGTGTACTTAATCTCTTAATTGGGTTAGGAATAATTCAATTAGGAAGTCTTGTTAGTCTTCGGAAGAAGCTAATTAAGAATTATTATCCGTGGCTAATTAACATAAACTCACTCATATTTGTAAAATCGTGAAACACATTGGATCGTCACTTGAGTGTAATTCCCGATGCATTCATACTTGTACCCATTGATCATTTTACTCGCTTTCTAGGTTAGTTTACATTTTCGCATTTAGGTATAAAATAATTTCTAAACCAAAATCTAAGTGTTTGGCATTGCGCGATAAGTGATAATTCTCTTACATTCCTAATCGCCTACATATTGTTCTCTGTGGGATTCGACCCCGACTCATAGTTGGGTAGATTATATTGTATGCGATCGTGTCCATTTACTTTTTAGTAGTGGATTTGGACGTCATCATCAGTCTTCTTTCCCTTTTTCCTCTTCATTTTTTCATGCTCTCCTTATTTCACTCATTTTATTTCATCTCTTTTTCTGTTGTGACTCTTTTCTTCCCTCTCATTTCATACATCCCACAACTTCATCATTTTTTCTTTCTTTTAGTTTTTAAAGAATGATTAGATCGAACTCTATGTAGGTTGCCTACGTATCATGTTTCACATGAATCAGACCAAGCGTAGTTCAAAAAAGGTAATGGACAAGATAAACCAAAAATAAAAATCTTTTTGGATTTTTCATTTATAACTTTTTTTTTTCAGTTTTCAAATACAAATGATAACGAGAGAATCGACGAACTCAACTATACTACGATAAACTCTGACACCAACTAAAAGACTGAATACTACTAGATAGGACTAAAAAGTAAAAAAAAACACCACAAAAATAGACTCAAAACATAAAAAGTTTCCTCAAACAAGCTCCCAAATGCGATGGTCCTAGGGTATCTGTCATGCTCGAGCTCTTGTACATGGATCCATACCTGAATGAGAAAAATAAGACCAAATATAGTTAGTGACTCGAGACACTATGCAATGCCACAACACCTCTTATTGGACACATGCAAGACATGATTAGGCTATTTTTGCAAAATGACCTACGTGGCCAAGGGTGGCTACTAGTGCAACTCAACAAAGGTGACCTCACAGACATAGAAATACCTCACTAAGGCTTATATGGCTTCAAACTTCCAATAATTATGGCCCTAGAAATTACTTCGCAAAAATGACCCATTTTGCAAAAATGGCCAATATGGCCAAATGTGGTTAGAGACGCAAATACGACAAGGAAAGATCTTAAGGAATGGGGTACCTAGTTGTGTACTCAAGATTTTAAGACATGGGTCACTTAATCATTTTCGTGAAAATGGCCCCATTTTGCAAGAATGGCTGATGTGGCCAAAAGTAGCTAAACATGCAAATTCAACAGGAACGGACCTTAAAACTGATAGGACACCTTGTTGTGAACTTAGGGCTCTAAGACATGGGATAACGAACCACTTTGAGAAAATATCCCTATTTTGCAAGATTATCAATATGGCCAAAAGGTGGCTAGACATGCAAGATTTGGCTACGACCACCGAAGCCAAGAACCTAAGACTCATTAGGAAGATCGGACCCTATGTGGGCTGCCTACGTATCCCTCCCCGAAAGACAAGAATCGGCTATGCGTAGTTCGGGAAGATTGGATATGGGGGAGAATTTGAAAAAAAAAAAATTGATTTGGAGAAAATATTTTGTCTTTTTTGAAAAATAATGGAAAATGCAAAATCTTTTTGGATTTTCTATTTCTTTTTTTTCCGGGAAAACTATGAAAAAATATGAGTGGGCCCTACTTGCTTCATTTTAAACTTCACCTTCTTGTCTCTCTCATTGGTCTGTCAAATGACCCATTTACACTAAAAGAATGCAGCATGTAGCACATAGAGATGATTAAATGTCTTTTTGGGCTACAAACCCATTTTGACATAATATGGATAGGCCTCCTACAATGGGATACGGTGCCGGGACCGCGCCTTGCTCGGTCTAAATGACATGATGCAAATAAGCATGACCTAAAGGCTGACCTACGTTTATGGTTCACTAGACAAGGCAATTCACGGTGGCACATGGTCGATGGCGGCTGCTCTAGCTTTCCGCCCACTCCATGCTCCCACGCCACCCCCTAAAGACACGGGTGACTCACAAAAGGCCGTGTACGTTCAAACGTACTCAGGATGACTTGTTGCAGAAAGAAGACTCGTGGTTATGCAAATGACGACAATTATAAAGTAGTAAAAACATAAGGAAAAACGGTAAACACATAAACAACTAGCAAATGATAAAATGACATAAACAAAATAAAATCAGATAAAGCAAATAAAAAAAACCTCAACGAATATTCTAAAAAGCCAACAAGATCATAGTATCCCTTTTTCCTTTCTTATTCCCAAGCAGATTCGCCAAAGCTGTTACATCCTTTTTTTACTTCACTAACCCTCTTTAAAAGAATAAAAAGATTTGTAAAGATCAAAAGGGTTTTCATTTAGAAAGTGAAAAAATTTGTGTTCAAAAGATTTTTCAGAGTCGCCACCTAACATTTGGTTTTGGTGTGTCAGGTCGCCATTTTTAGAAATGATTTATTCTTTTAAAATACGTTTGTACTCTAAAACTGACTGAACCAGAGATTCTAAGAAAGGGGTTTCATTTGACTCGGGGAGAAGGTGTTAGGCATTCCCCGAGTCCCGTAACTAGTATGGTTGCATACATGATCAAGTCAGCTTTAAAGGATATTCTAATTGAGGCAAAAATACACAAAAATGAAATAAATATACAAAAAGCTCGAGGTCGTTTCTACCCAATAATATAGAAAAAATAAAAATAAAAGCACAAAAAGTTCTATACTATGCTAGCTAATGCTCTATCGATGATGCCTCAACCTTCTTTTACATTCACTTCAGGGCATACCCCGGATAAAAATATATACAAAATCCGCGGGGCATTCTCTTGAATATAAAACTAAAGAGAACGACCTCTCACCTTGAATTTGCCTACCCAAGTGTGGTCGGCCTAAAATATGCTATATCGAAGAGAAATGAAACAAGAACAAAAATATCTTTCTTATTCTTATATTCTATCTCATTGTTGATTAGATAGGATCCAAATTTGCTTATTGTTCATTATACTGAAACTTATAGCCCATAAATTGATAATCCCAGCATGTACTCAACTAAATAAATTCAATCTATAGCTCAAACAATTATCATCATATCAATGTAACCTAGCTAAATTAGTTAAAAATCATGGGCAACTAAATAACAATTAACACCAAATAACGTGATCAAAGCAGACTATTTAAGAGAAGAATGGACCTCAAGGTGCGATACCTTTTGAATTACAGCAATGGTATCACGAACAGGAGCCGGGATCGAAAACTCTAACTGAAATTATCACTAGTGACCTTGAAGCTCGTCGGAAAACTCGAACTAGATCAAAAAACATAACTAAAGGATTTCTTGCAAAAAAAACAGACCGGCCAAGCTCCTACCATGGCTGAGAGCAGTTGGAATTTTCATTTATAAAAGGATCAAAGAGAGGCTACCATTTCAGATACACAGACAAAGAAACCAATTATTTAATTTCTTATTTCCAGTTAGAAGTGTCCAATGAGCGTGTCAATGAATTGTAAGGGACTAAGGGGCGGTAGAGAGTCGTTGGGGGTGAAGCTGTAAGCTATTAGTGATATCCAATTCAGTGCGTGTGGCTGATTCTCCGATGTGTGTAAATTGTATGCATAAAAATCCCAGCCAAATCTGGTGTTTCTTGTGTGCTATGGCGGCAAAAATAGTTGAGAAAATCCAGAAAAAGCTTCTGGCTTTGTCTTGATCCATTTCGGTAGGTTGGAATCAAAGAAGCTTCTGGATTTGTTTGGTAAGGTGTTTTGGAAAAGGTTGAAAGGTTTTCGTGGAAAATGGTTTTTTTTAAAAATGGATTGGCAGAAGCGTGGGAATATTTGTGGGGGTGCTGCTTCTCTTGGGGTAGGATTTGTGAAAAATATGGGTTCTATATGGTTTGGGGAAAGAACCTTGGCCATTAGATTAAAAAGGATAGAGGGCTGAGATTAGATGGCTTAACGTGTTTTGGGCTCAGTTCTTGCTGGGTTAATCCGAATTTGGGCCTTCTCTATTGAACCTTTGGACAAATATGGACACACCAACTCAAATTTCATTCTCCTATTCAATAATATAATATAATATAATATAATATAATATAATATAATATAATATAATATAATATAATATAATATAATATAATATATACTATTAAATATAAAATTAATTCCAATTAATTAAAATAAAACTATATCATAATATGGAACTATATATTTTTTTATTTTCAAGTAAGGGTAAAGAAAAAGAAATAAACTGAAATCATAGTAAAAATTAAAATATTATTATAAAATATTAATGGCCTTAAGTAAAAGAAATACGAAAATATGTAATGAACTATTTTCGTATTTTATTTTTTGTGTCTAAAAATTAAAATTGAAGATAAAATATACTAATCTATAAAATCAAACAGATACTAAAAATACTACGAGTACTAAAAATAACTCTTAAAAATCGTACGGGTCAAAAATTACGTGCTTACATTTGCAATCACCAATGATCCTTTGGTGAGTCTTCACTTTTAATTTGCAAAATAGTTCCGTACCCATCTCGGTCCAAAGCAATTCCCGAGATCAAGTTTATCCGCAAATTAGGTACATGTCACACATCTTTTAGAACCAATGTGCATCCGACATTTATTTTGATACAAATGGCACCAATCCCTGCAATTTTTGAGTAACTTGTGTTACCCATTCTCATAGTGCCGAAATTACTTGCTATATATCTGCAAAAAAGATCTCTTACAGGTGTGGCATGGTAAGATATTGTTTCAACCACCAATTCCGACTTTGGATCTGTCAACTGCATGCATTCCTCTTCCTCATTTATGAAGAGAACAACACTATCATTCTTTTGCACCATGACAGTTGTATTATCGTCATTCTTCTGGCACTGGTTTCACCTTTGCCCTTCCTTAGACTTGCGCAATCTCTTTTGAAGTGACCTGGTTAATCGCAATTGTAGCAATTTCTGGCTTTTGATTTGGATAGGTTCTTGGACTTCCCACGACCTTCGGATCTACCATAGTTGCTCGAACTCCTTTGATAACTCCTGCTTCTACCTTCTGTGAGGAGAGCCTATGCTTGATTTTCATGCTTCTTTCTCATCTTATCATTGAGTAGAAGAGCCAATGTGACGTCTTTCAACTCAATGCTAGTCTTACCGTGTAGGATGGTTATTGCCAAATTATCGTATGAAGATGGCAACGAGTTCAACAGCAAGATGGTTTTATCTTCTTCCTCGATTTTTACTCCGAGATTGGTAAGCTGTGTGATTAGTCCATTAAACACATTTAAATGTGACAAAAAAATTGTACCTTCTTCCATGTGTAGAGGGTATAGTTGCTTATTCAGGTACAATTTATTTGTCAGCATTTTGGACATGTACATGCTTTCTAACCTTGTTCAAATACCACATGCGATATCTTCATCAATGATGTTATTTACCACATCATTTGATAAGTGTAACCTGATTGCACTAGCAACCTTTTCATCCAAGTGAGCCCAATCCTCAACTTTCATGGTATCAAACTTTTTGGCAGCAGCATCTAGTATCTTGTGTAATCCTTGTTGGATGAGCAAATCTCTCATCCTTCTTTGCCATGTTGAGAAACCGTTATCTCTATTTAATCTCTGTGCTCTGATACTAGTTGTTGGGAATAAACCCTCCACAGAAATAATATTCATGGTAATAACAATGGAATAATAATGTAGCACCGAGATAAGATAATCAACAAGAATAAAAGAGTGACAACGACACCAAGATTTTTACGTGGAAAACCCTTCTGAATAAGGAAAAAAATCATGACCCCGATAGAAACAACTGATATCACTATAGCAAGGAATTTTACACTTTGTAGGTCCGAGTAAAATACTTTAAAGACTACTACAACACTCAAAAGAAATAACCCTCTTTTGATATTCCCACCTCACGACAATATCACTCACACTCTCTATTTTCTTCACAGGCTATTTTCTTATAACGTGTCTGTGATGTCTCACTCTTTCTCTCTCTCTCTTTTTTGGTGTGTCTTAAGAAGTGAAAGAGGTCCCTCTTTTATAGGAGAGCAAAACTTAGTCTCCAAGAATGCTACAGGAGAATTATTAATTTTCCTCCATAAATCTAAACTTTGGCTCCAAGGCTCTATGCCGAGGCTATCCATAGACACATGCCTATTACACTTCTTCTTTCTTTATTCTAATAATGGGTTGGACCCCACATATAGTTCCTTTTGCATATTGAGGTTTAGAAAACAACTTCTTGTGGGCTAATCCACCACATTCTTCCTACAAAAGACCTACTACTTCTTATTACTCCGCCACTAACAAAAGGCCAAATACATAGACAGCTCATTAAACTTGGCCCAATTTTTCATTTTGGCACTTTAACTCAACCTTGTTCCATTTTGGCCCTCCAAACCTATTTCTTTTGTTCCACTTTGACACAAAAGCTAACTAGATTCCATGTGTAATTTGCCTCACCTTTGTAGGTACGTGAAAACCATTTTTTAAGTCAAATTTCATACTCCCAACGTAGAGGCGACAATTTTAATGTTTTAAACATTGAACCCATTATATATTTAAAGTTATGGGTTTATATCTATTTTTTTACAATTTTAATAAATTTTTACATACAATTTTTTACTCCGCGTCAAAAGTTATGGGTTCAGTTGAACCCGTAGTTATTACTGAAAATATATAAAAAAAATATTTTTTCCACGGGAGGGGGGCAGAAAAAACGAAAAAAAATAATAATTTGAAATTACAAAAAAAAAAATTGCGGGGGGTTGGGGTAACAGCTGGGTATTTGTCCGCGCTGCATTTTTACCTGGGATAAAAGTTTTTGTGTCAAAGTGGAACAAAAAAACTCATTATATTTTTAAATGTTATGGGTTTATATCTATTATTTTTACAATTTTAATGAATTTTTACATAAAAAATTTTTTACTATGCGTCCAAAGTTATGGGTTCAGTTGAACCCGTAGTTATTACTGAAAATATATAAAAAAAATATTTTTTCACCGGGATGTGGGCAGAAAAAACGAAAAAAATAATAATTTGAAATTACAAAAAAAAAAGTAAAAAAAGAAAAAACTTTTTTTTTGCGAGGGGGGCAGTGGGGTGGGGTGGGGTAGCAGCTGGGTATTTGCACGCGCTGCATTTTTACCTGAGAGAAAATTTTTTGTGTCAAAGTGGAGAAAAAGAAATGGGGTTAGAGGGGCCAAAATAGAACAAGGCTAAGTTAAAATGTCAAAGTAAAAAATTGGGCCAAGTTTAATGGTCTGTATATGTATTTGGCCCTAACAAAATAAGTAACTACTAACACATACTCTTATCGCACCAGGCACCAAATTATACCCACTAATAGGTCAACTAATTTACCACAACCTCGTGATCTAGTGTTCTCATAAACTTTATTATCCATTAAATTCTTATTTATCTTATGGAAGACTCAACAGCTATGAGTATCGTATATGAAAAGAATGGTACGTATTTGAACATAATAGGAGAAAGAAGCATAGTATTGGATCAACTTTAATTTGAGCTTAAATAGAAGAACCTAAAAGTAATCAAAGGGGTTAATTAGGACTTAGGGCTTCATTTGTTGGTACCCGTTAAACTTTTTTTTTATATTTTATAATTTTGGTTTAATGTTAAATATGTATACTTTCGGTTAACAATCGAATTTAAGTTTTCTTCAAATCTATTCAAAGATATATCAGTTGTGTCGAGATTAGGATAAACGATAAAAGGCCTTTACCTAATTCAATAGGAGTCGGTATTGTACTACATCAATAAATCTAGTAGTCTTTACGAGTAAAACTTCTTGTAATTCTAATAAAATTTCTCTCTCTCTATAACGACCCGACCGGTCGTTTTGAGTATTTGCATTTCGCTCGTCGATTCTCGGGTATGACTAGCCTCGTATGATGCATTATGACTTATGTAAATCGTCGATTTTGGTTTTCAGGTGGAACAGAACAGATATGGAAGAATGGTTCTCAGCTTAAGGCTTAAAATTTGAGAGGCTTGACCAAGTCTTTGACTTTTAGTACTCGATCTCGGATTTGAATTTTTAGGATTGGATTAGCTCCGTTGGATGATTTGGGACTTAGGAGCGTGTTCGGAACGTAATTTGGAGGCTCATGGTAGATTTAGGCTTGAATTGGCGAAATTAGAATTTTGGCGCTTTCCGGTTGGTAGTGAAAATCTTGATATCGGGGTCAGAATGGAATTCCGTAAATTTGAGTAGGTCTGTAGTGTCATTTGTGACGTGTGTGCAAAATTTCAGGTCATTCGGAGTTGAATTGATAGGTTTCGGCATCGTTTATGGAATTTGAAAGTTCCTAAGTTCTCAAGCTTGAATCTGAAGTTGATTTGGTGTTCTGATGTCGGTTTGAGTGATTCGAAGGCTCGACTAAGTTTTAATGATGTTATGGGAGGTGTTGGTATGTTTGGATTGAGGTCCCGAGGGCCTCGGTGTGTTTCGGGTGAGTTTTGAGTGAGTCTGGGCATTACCTGAGGCGGTGGGATTACTGCTGAGGCGGAAAATGGTTCGCGGTGAGGAAGAATCTGCAGGTTCACTGGTCTGGCTTCGGAAGCCTATATCTTTTGATCTACAAGGAATTTTGAGATGATTCATAAACGAAAGTTGTAGCCCTTCGTGTCTAATTTTCATAACGCTAAAGAAATCATAATTTAGACATCTCTAAAGAAAGTTATGGCCAAAATACTAAAGCATATCACTGCAGTCAACATTTTCCGCTGTGGCGGTGGATTTACCGCGGTCAGCGGTGATAGATCACGGTCACCGGTGGTTTTACCTCGGTCAATGATGGTTACCGCGGTCAGCGGTGATGGGGATCCGAAAGGTGCACTATAAATACGAGATTTGGGATTTTATTTCATATTTTGACCTAGAGAGCTCGGGCTTTGGCGATTTTTTGAGGGATTTTCAAGAAAATCATCGGGGTAAGTGATTCTAACTCAATTTTGGCTAAAATACATGATTATAACGTTGGATTCATCAGTTGAGTGGAGATTTGGGATGTAAATTTGGGGAAAATTGTGGAACTTCATAAAATGAATTTTTGGGATTTGAAAACAGATTCGAAGTCGGAATTGAGTGATACTAGTATGGATAGTCTCGTAATTGAATGGGTTGTCGGATTTTGAGACTTTGGTCGGATTTCGAGACGTGGGCCCGGGGGGCGGGTTTGAGCAATTTCGGGATTCTTGAGTTAATTTGATTATTTTTGCCTGGGTTTTGTTCCTTTAGCGTATATTGATGATAATATATCGATTTTGGTTAGATTTGGCCCATTTGGAGGCCGATTCGAGAGGCAAAGGCATCGCGGGCTAGAGTTTGGACCGGTTTGAGGTAACTAATGATTGTAAATATTTATCCTGAGGGTATGAAACCCTAGATTTCACATCGTTGTGCTACTTTGAGGTGACGCATACGCTAGATGACGAGCGTGGGGTCGTGCACCGTTGGGGATTGTGACTTAGTCCGTCCTGTATGACTGTTACTGCATATTTTATTGAAAACTATTTGATATCATCATGTTTTGGGTTGAATGTCATATTTGGGCCTCGTGCCAACTGTTTTGGACCCTTAGGGGATTTTTACTACTAATCCTCACTGTTTTGACTTCGTATTTGTACTCAGTCATGTTGTATTATACTGTTTTCATAACTCGACCATATATACTCATTTTTGATATTTAAATGATATTTTGGGTTGAGCATCATGTTTTACTGTTGCACGAGTGGCTTGAGAGGTTTCTGACTGAGTGAGGCTGAGGGCCTATATTGTGAGGATATTATGGGATTGGGTTGCACACCGCAGCAGGTTGTTATTGATTCATGATATTGTGAGGCCGAGGGCCTGATTGATTTATGCCACAAGGTGACTTGTTGTTATGAGGTCGAGTGCCTGTTTGATTATGCCACGAGATGGCTTGTTATTGCGCTTGGGCTGTAAGGAGCCTCTCCCGAAGTCTGTACACCTCCTAGTGAGCGCGGGTACCCAGTGTGAGTGATATGATGTAGCCCGAGGGGCTGTTGTCATTTCATATTGTTGCCCGAGGGGCTGTTCTTGATCCATGTTTTGCCCGAGGGGCGGTTCTTGATTCATGTTATGCCCGAGGGGCTGATTACGAGTGATTCTAAGGTAGCACAAGGGGCTGGTTCTGTTGATATTGTGCCTGAGGGGCAGTTTATAGTACATGTTTTTCCCGAGGGGATGTTTATGTTTCTATCATTTTTACTCACTCGTTTGAAACTATTGAAAGTTATTTTAAAAGATTTTACTAAAATTGAGCTTGATTTACGAAGTAAATGATTTCTGTACTGTTTTGGAAATGTACTGCATTTGCTGTGGCGTTATGACGTAGCTTACGTGTTTTCTTATTGCTTAGCTTTCATTTACTTTTATTACTTACCGAGTTGTCATACTCACCCTGCACCTTATGTGCAGATTCAGGTATTTCTAAACCCTGTAGCGGGTATTGATTGCTCAGTGGCAGAGTCATCGGAGTTAGCAAGGTAGCTGCCCGACGTTCGCAGCCCTGCACTTCTCCCTCTTGTCTTCCTTAGATTGTTTTAGTATAATTTTCATACTCTTCGTTGTATTCAGGCCTTAGTAGATGCTCGTGACTTGTGACACCCCGATGTTGGGCTTGTGTATTTATTCTGCATTGTTCATTTAGACTTACATTATGAGATATTTGATTAATTAAAGACTAAAATAATGACTTTTATTGAATGATGGTCAATTCGGGAATTGTATTGGCTGGCCTAGTTTCACGATAGGCGCCATCACGACCGAGTCGGTTTTAGGGTCGTGACACTCTCTCTCTCTCTCTCTATATATATATATATATATATATATATATATATATATATATATATATATATATATATATATATATATATATATGTAAGTGGGCAATAGAAAAGTGAGATGACACCTCTCTTAAGCCAAGAAACATATTTATCTTTTTTCTCCTTTTTTGAGGGTTTTCATCATTTTTTCTATTTATTTATATTAAAAATTCTATCTTCATAACTCACACCTTCATAACCTATATTTTAATAATTTCAATAACTCCCATGCTTTTCTTATTCATAATATATAAATATTTAATATGTAAGTTTATGACAATTTATTATATGTTCCTCCATTTGTACTTATATAAGGACTTCTATGTTTTGAACAAATATGATTGATTGTAATTTTATATTTTGCGTATAATGGTTTGAGCTATCTCTATGTCAAAGGCTCTAGTGGAAAAGAAAAATTATACTAAGCCTAAGGTATGGTATGATTTCTATTCTTTGTTTTTTTGTTTAAGGTAAATGTACGAAGATATTCCATACAGGTGTGAATCTTAAGAAGAATGTTTAAGTGGAAGTGCCAAATAATGATGTGAAGATCGAAGTAAAGCGTATTTCAAAATTCTCAGTAATGGTCTTTGATTTTGTCATCTTTAGGTTTATGTTGTATAAGTTGAAGTAGTGATTTTTTTTTCAAACAATACAAAGAGATTTTGGTAACTGTTTTTTGTTGTATATATTCATACTCTACAATTGCAATAACTTTGAGTTGTGATTTTCTCTGATATCGAAGTGAGATTCTAATGTGTTTTTCTTTTCCTGTTATATATAGATTTTATCATTTTTATAAATATATTTTTCTACATGTTCTTAATTCTTTTTACCTCTATTTCTTTTCTACAATGAACTTTTTGAGTTGTTTTTTTCTTTTCTGAAGTTGTTTCTCTTCTAACACTCCTTAAATTTTCTTCAAATGGGTTTTGGAAATTTCTTTCCATGTTTTCATAATACCCAAATATTTATTTATTTTTGGTGTTCAGAAGAAAAAGAAAAAAACCAAAGTAAATAAGAATGAGATTAAAAGAAGAATGACCCCATAAAGAAAAAGTGTGGCGTTGTGACCTTTCTTGAGGGACGAAGATAATTCTACCACCATCATCATATAAGCTTTATTTATGTTATGAAGGTTGTGCCAAAAAATTCAAACGTTCAATTAACTAGGCATTAATATATGACATTGACCATTTGTAGATAACTTTAAGTTAACATATAATATAATCTAATTAATTAAGAAATCACACGTAATAATAAGTTATTACTGATCAAATTTTTTAACACTGTGAATGGGGTAGGCTTTCAGTAGCTTAAAAATCACTAGACAACAAATTATTAACTTTATGAAGTAAAGTATTTTTTATTTTGGGTTATACTATCGATAATTGAAGACTTAGTGAGGTTCATAACCAACTTGCAAATAATACTCATTATTCTAATGTTAAGATTTACACACAGTTAGTTTTGGTTCTTATTTTATTAAGTGTGTTATTGAAAGATTTTTTTATTAAAAAAATTAAATATTCCTGTGAATGCTTGGTGAATTTTATTCTTTAAAGTGTGTCATTATCTCTAATTTAATGTTGCATTTACTCAATTAAATATATCTCATAAAAGCATTCTTTAAATACCAGAATAATACAATAAATTAACGGAATAAAGGTTTTAACATTTATATTGCAAAGTAAAAGGAGGAGGTCTTCCTAATGATCTTTTGTCAAAAAGCATATATTTTTTCTCATAGAAATTTTCAGCTTCTCAATTTACAACTAACAATAATTTAATTTATTTTATTTGTATAATTAGTAGTTTTAAGAATCTGTGCAACTTTTATTTTAATTTTAGTTTTTATTTTTCTTAGTCTTGAACTTTCTTAATTAGCTAAAACTTAAGTAATATTCATTGATAATATATAGTAAACTATACATTACATAGATTATTTGCTACAATTAAATTAAATTTATGAATTAAACCAAATGTATTTTATTTATTGGCGATTTTCATTCTCATAAAAAGAGGGATAATATGTACATTTGTTATTAACTCGATAATTTTTTTAAAATTTTATTGATATTTCTTAAACGTCGCGCAAAGTGTGGTAAGTTTACTAGTATTTAATAAAGTGCTCTTATATTTGAGTAAATTTTATGGATGGTCATCCAACTTTTGAATTCATTACATAAAAGTCATTATTCTTTGTTTTGTCACACCAAAATTATTTTACTTTGCTTCTGTTATTACAAAAATCATTTTGGACGGATTTTAAAAACTCTCACTTGAAAAGTGACGTGGCAGCCTTATTTAGTGTATTTACTTAACTATGTACTAAACCCATTATACCCACATAATTTATACACGAGCTAGTATTGACTATAAAACAAAATTTGACCCACCCATTTACCATAAAATTGATTCTCCTAATTCTGCTCTTTCTTCCCATCATTATCGCAAACCGTGATTAGAAAGAAGTCTCGGGTCTCTAGGAAGTTGAAAATTATGAAGGGGTGTTTTTGTATTAAATTTACAATTTGAATGGCATGGAATGTGCATTTAGTAATTTTCAACTATGAGATTCATTCAAAATATTTGTGTTAACTTATTAAGAAGTATTTTTTGGGGGGTTGGTCTTGCTTACTAGCTGTATATGGTAGAAATCGGGGCTACACGATTTAGTCCTTCGATAGAAAAAGTAATACCATGTCGGAAAACTAGGGCGTCGAGCTCGGGTCGAAGTTCCTTTCCAAAGTCGATGTCGATATCACTTACCGAGGTCAGAAGAAGGCATACTTCGAGATGATGCCGATATGATTCAGTAATGGAAAGAACAAGATACCCGCAATGGACCGGAGATCATGGCGTGAATTTCGGAATAGATTGGCCTTCGGCGATTAATCAGTCATCAAATATGATTTTCTACTATAATTAGAACTGTACCTTATTTAGGACCTCCCTATTATATAAAGGGGAATCCCATCCATTTGTAAAGATTCCTTATTCACTGATAAGAAAATATATGCTCATTACTTTCTTGCTATTTCACTTACTGTTCATCAGAGTTGCTTTATAATTTGCTATTCCTATTATCACACCTCGAGATTATCATAGGTCGAGGCCGAGATTTGGCTTGCATACTGGTTTGATTTACTTTATTCTCTAATTTAGCTATTTAATTCCTTGTTTATCAATTGATATTGGATTAAATCACATATCCTTAAAATCACAATATAAGTTTAATTGTTACTCGAATTATAGGGTAAACAGTTTGGCGCCCACTGTGGGGCTAAGGATAATAGTGATTGTTTTAGTGTTGATTCTGATAACACACGTTATTTCACACTTGTTCTTGTCAAGTATTTTTGCTCTCAAGTTAAAACATGTCAAACTCACAAAACACACCTATACATGGTGATGATGGTCTCGGATTTCACGGGGAAAACGATAATGTAATTGTTCCAGAAGTCAGGGTGCCACCGGCTAATCTCGGGGGAGCACTGATTGCGGATCTAGTCGATATCCATTCGCACGTTGCTCTAAATGCAGACCTAGGACCCCGAAGGGAGTATACGTAGGGAAGGACGATCTGGTTGTCAAGGTATGCAGGGTAGAAGAGACGGAGGATTTAGTCTCTAGGTGATAATCGAGATGCTACAGGCTCAGCAGGCCACTATTGCTCAATTGCAAAATCAACATAGGACTCAAAGTGGGCCGAGCCGGAAATCACTCTCCATACCAAGCCAATGCCAGAAAGGTCAAATGGTAACGAATCAGGGACTGATCCTGCAATAATAAAAATGCTCGAGGAGCTCACCAAAAAAATTGAGTCAGGAGAGAAGAAAATCGAAGATAATGATAAAAAAAGTGATAACATACAACTCCCGAGTTGATCAGATACCGGGGGCACTCCGATCCTAAAGGGTTTGGATTCCAAAAAATTCGTGCAGAAGCCTTTTCCTCATAGTGCGGTTTGAAGCCCATTTCTAAGAAGTTCCGTATGCCAGATATACCTAGATACAATGGGACCACCGATCCTAATGAACACATCATTTCGATCCTAATGAGATCGAGTCTGTTTTGTTGAAAACCTTTCGTGAAACTTTATCAAAGGGAGAAATGATTTGGTACCACAACCTGCTCCCAAATTCCATCGACTCATTTGCCATGTTAGCAGATTCCTTCATGAAGGCACACGCCGAGGCCATAAAGGTCGCAATAAGAAAATCTGACATTTTCAAGATAAGACAAAGGGATAACGAAATGTTGTGGGAGTTCGTATCCCGATTTTAAATGGAACGCATGGAGTTGCCACCGGTCGCAGATGATTGGGCAGTTCAAACTTTCACCCAAGGGTTGAACAAGTGGAGTTCGATGGCATCATGACAGTTGAAACAAAATTTGGTTGAGTATCCAACAGTAACTTAGGCAAATGTACACAATCGATATCAATCGAAGATCAGGGTCGAGGACGACCAATTAGGAGCCCTTTCTGATTCAGTACATCCAAATAGGTCGGCAGTTAAAACCCCGAGGGACGTCGATAAGGAGCCAAGGTCGAACAGAGAATGATATCAACCATATACCGTAGATCAAAAGAGCAATGGTTTAGGATGTGATTACACTCGGAATGATCGAAGAAATGATCGAGGACAGAATTCTTGGGGAATTATGAGCAAAAGTGGTTTTGATAAGCATGTCGATCCCATAGAGGCACCTCGGATATCAGAATATAACTTTAGCAACGATGCATCGGGCATTGTATCGGCAATCAAAAGGATCAAAGATACTAGGTGGCCCAGACCCATACATACTGATCCTTCCTAAAGAAACCCAAATTTGATGTGCAAGTATCATGGCACGCATGGTCACAAGACCGAGGATTGCAGGCAATTGAGGGAGGAGGTAGCATATCTATTCAATAAGGGCTACCTTCGAGAGTTACTCAGTGATCGAGCCAAGAATCATTTCAGAGAAAGGGACTCCAACAGGAAAAATGAACAGGAGGAACCCCAGCATGTGATTCATATGATCGTCGGTGGGGACGACATTCCCCATGGACCCATATTCAAATGCACCAAGGTATCAATTAGTAGGGAAAAATGAACCCGAGATTATGTGCCCGAAGGCTCCTTATCATTCAATGACGAAGAAGCAGAAGGCATTTCTTAGCCACACAACGACACTTTGGTAATTTCTATCTTATTAAATAAAGTTCAAGTTAAGCATGTTTTAGTGGATCCAGGTAGCTCGGCGAATATCATCCGATCGAGGGTCGTGGAGTAGCTCGGCCTATAGGATCAAATCGTGCCCGCAGCTCAGGTCTTAAATGGCTTTAATATGGCCAGTGAAACCACTAAAGGGGAGATTATTTTGCCAGTAAACGTGGCTAGAACCATTCAAGATACCAAATTCCATGTGATCGCGGGCAACATGAGGTACAATGCCCTACTCGGAAGACCTTGGATCCACAACATGAGGACAGTCCCCTCGACTCTCCACCAAATGATGAAATTCCCAACGTCAGACGGTGTAAAAAATAGTATACGGGGAGCAGCATGCTGCAAAGGAAATGTTTGCGGTCGATAAGGTAACGACGATATCAATGCTATCAACCTCAAAAAAGTCGAGCATCAAAGGTAAACAGGAAGCCAAATATCAATCACAGCCACCAGCCTGGACCTAATCAAAGAAGCAGGGGATAGGAGAAGAAGAAACCTATTTTATTAAACTAATTAAATAAAAAGATAGAGGGTAAATCCTAGTTAAGAATAATTAATTACAGATCTGAGATGAATGATATGAATAGAAAAACATAGCTGAGTATAAATGCTAGCAGTGATTATGGACAGAATTAATAACATGAAGAAAGATGCATTAAGCGACATTAAATGGCAATAAAATGTAAATAAAGGAAAAGAGTCACCCAATCTTGAGTGAGTCGGATCCTCCTTCATTTGATAAAGATTAATGATAGACAAATACAAAAACTTTAGGACCCTTTTTGGGTCAGATGGAGTTATAGGATCACAGATCCTCTAATCTTTAGAGAAATGTCTTTTTTCTCTTTTCTAGAGAGAGAGAGAGAGAGAGAGAGCCCTTTTTGGAAAGTCCTCTATTCCTATTTATAAGGGGTATCCCTAGAAAATCTCAAAAAAGTACAATTAGAGGGAATATCCAGTAGAATATTCCCTTTGAGGATTCCAAAGCAAACTAGTTGTTACATCTATCATCACTGCCCGACCTCGGCCTTATTGATCTCTGCCCGACCTCGGCCTTATTGGTCACTGCCCGACCTCGGCCATATTGATCTCTGCCTGACCTCGGCCAATTGTCTCCGCATGTCGAATTTCTCTAATATGATTTTGGCCCATACATTTAGTCCCTCCGCTTATCGAGGTCGTCTTTTGGTCGAGCTCGGTGAGCGGACTTCATTAATCGTAGTTCGAGAAACTCGGATGGGGAGGTTGACTAGTGTGGGTCGCGGTTGAGGGTGCCGCTCTTCGGGTCAAAAAGTGGTATCCCCTCAGGCTGAACTTGAGCAGGGTGAGATCGGGGCCAATGACTCGAGTGATGAGTTAATCGAGAAGACGGTAGAGTTGGAGAAGGCCGACGAGGTCGGGATGGCGACTTTGGCAAGGACGGCGGCATCGGAGAAGGTCATTCGCGTCCTCAGATCTGGACGGGCGATTCGGCCCTTGTAAGATGCCTTTTCTGATACTTTTGATTTGGAATGCTACTTTTTGCTGATCATTCCTAATTCTATTTTTCTTTTTCTTGAACGTTTTCCTCGATTGATGGTTTCAAAGGAATCATTGGTAGGCGTTAATCTAAGCGTGATCGAGTGTCTTTGATTGGTTCGAGCGAAGTCAGATGTTGCGCTATGCAACTCGAACAAGGTCTAGCTGTGAATCAAGTTCGAGCTAGGTCGAATGAGAGTTAAATTCGAGTGAAGTCGAATGTTAATTCGGGCGAGGATGCCAAATGCCAATTCGGGCGAGGAGGCCAAATGTTAATTTGGGCGAGGCCGAGTGTTAATTCGAGCGAGGTTGCATTCTTCTTTTTGGCGATGGTCTTTGGCCATATGGGTGTTATTTCGAGCTAAGGCTGAAATATTGACCTGTTGTAATTCGAGCGAGGTCGAATTCTTCTTTTTGGTGATGGCCCTTGGCCGTAGGGGTGTTATTTCGAGCTAAGGCCGAAATGTTAACCCGTTGTAATTCGAGCAAGGTCAAATTCTTCTTTTTGGAAATGGCCTTTGGCCGGAGGGCTGTTATTTCGGGCTAAGGCCGAAATGTTAACCCGTCGTAATTCGAGCGAGGTCGAATTCTTCTTTTTGGCGATGGCCTTTGGCCATAGGGGTGTTATTTCGAGCTAAGGCCGAAATGTTAACCTGTTGTAATTCGAGCGAGGTCGAATTCTTCTTTTTGGCGATGGCCTTTGGCTGTAGGGGTGTTATTTCGAGCTAATGCCGAAATGTTAACCCGTTGTAATTTGAGCGAGGCCGAATTCTTCTTTTTAGCGATGGTCGTTGGCCGTATGGGTGTTATTTCGAGCTAAGGCCGAAATATTAACCCGTTGTAATTCGAGCGAGGTCGAATTCTTCTTTTTGGCGATGGCCTTTCGCCATAGGGGTGTTATCTCGAGCTACGGCCGAAATGTTAACCCGTTGTTTCACTGTCAGATTTTGGAGGATCGCAGGTCGCCGTACTATTTGTGCATACGTCAGGGTGAATCCTGGCGTACTCGATTTTGTTTTTACTAGAGAATATTGGGTGTTCCCTAGGGGAGTCCCAGTTTTGCTTAGCTTCTACATTTCTTGCGTGAGTCCCAATTTGCTTAATTTCACTTGCATTGGAGAGTATGACATGTTTCCTGGGTGATTGCTCCTGCTTCTCTTAGAGAAATAGTTAGTTAAAATAAAATGAAAGCGTTTGTTACCTCGATTTGATCGGTCGACGAGTGGAGAGGAGTGACCACGTTCCCTTCTCCGGTTATGCTTTTAGTGGCCGCTACCAATTTGGCAAGAAAGGGTTGTTCTACCGAATAAAGAGGAATATATGCGGAAAATACCCTAAATCTTAGAGGTAGAAGGCAAGCCCTCATCAAGTACAATCCCGACATTCATCTTCACGAAGACGTCTGAATCGACAAACTTTCCGGAACCATCATCTCCGTCGATTTCCTCATCGGGAACGTAGAGGCTCAATTTAATAGATAATAACAAGAAAACTTTGGTCCTTCGCTTTTGATTTACCTTTATGCTTCTTCCCCAATTATTCAGCTTCTCTTATCAATGTAGTGACCTGGAACATCTTGCCAGCACCCTCGCAATCATTGGTGGTGATGATTGGTGTGTGGATATAAAGAAAGTCATTCTTCTGAAAGAATGTATGGATGGCATAAGCCAAGGCATTACGGATTCTTGCAACTACAGATATCCAGTGTAATCCCACTATACAGATGCAATATCAAAATAAATTTGTAAGCTCAAACTATGACATCCTCATAAAATGACAAAAGACAAAGAAGTTCCATATGCATGTAATCCCGAATTATGAGAATATGTTTTATTTGCAAAATTAACCAACATCATAAAATGATACAAATTTATTTTGTGATCTCACATATTTCAGCACTAATGATAGGAGTCACTAACAACGGAGCAAAATAGACCACCGCGTATCTTCTTTCAAGAAGTATAAGGACTAATTGCATCAATCAATCCTACCTCACTTCCAAATAATTTGTCGTTATTCCGTTTATATAGAAACATAAGCAAAAAAAAATGGGTATGAAACTCAAAAATATTTGGAAATCAAAGAGCAAATAAGGAAGTTCCACAAGCGCTAAGGTTGTGGGCCTACATGACTTATATTGGTAAAGTATAGGTAGACAGTGCGCGTCGGTTGGAAGCCAGAATCCTTGAGCTTGTCTATGAATTTCTCAAGTTTGCATTTGTAACGAAGGGATGACGCTGCAACAAGTAGAAAGTGGAACTAGAATTGAATTTAGTTCTAGAGGAAACTAAACTTTTAACTAGAAAATTCCCACAGACGGCGCCAAATTATTTGAACAATAAAATATGAGACCTTTTTTGTTAAACTAATTAAATAAGAAGATAGAGAGTAAATCCTAGTTAAGAATAATTAATTCTATATCTGAGATGAATGATATGAATAGAAAAACATAGCTGAGTATAAATGCTGGCAGTGATTATGGCCAGAATTAATAACATGAAGAAAGATGCATTAAGTAACATTAAATGACAATAAAATATAAATAAAGGAAAAGAGTCACCCAAGCTTGAGTGAGGCGGATACTGCTTCATTTGATAAAGATGAATGATAGACAAATACAAGAATTTTAGGACCCTTTTTTGAGTCTGATGGAGGTATGGGATCACAGATCGTCTAATCTTTAGAGAGATGTCTTTTTTCTCTTTTCTAGAGAGAGAGAGTCCCCTTTTGGGAAGTCCTCTATTCTTATTAATAAGGGGTATCCCTAGAAAACCCTAAAAAGTACAATTATAGGGAATATCCAGTAGAATATTCCCTTTGAGGATTCCAAAGCAAACTAGCTGTTACATCTATCATTACTGTCCGACATCGGCCTTATTGATCTCTGCCCGACCTCGGCCTTATTGATCACTGCCCGACCTTGACCTTATTGATCTGTGCCCAACCTCGGCCAATTATCTCCGCATCTCAAATTTCTCTGATCTGATTTTGACCCATACACTAACTTCAAACTCGAAAGGGTGAAGTTGAAACTTCAGACCTGAGGTCTCAACTCTCATGTTTGATTTCGAAATGTTTAATTTTAAATAATTTGTAAATTTCGATTATATTTAGCATTCGTCCAAGTTGTTATTTGTGCACTCGGCCCGAATATTTTGGTAGTCTTTCTGCTTGACGAAAAAAAGGGTCCACTTATACTTGAGTGAAAGAAGCCAATCGGTGTATATATTTATCCAACCACTTACAGCTTGTCGGGAGGGTTGTTACCCATCATTTCATAATATATTGTATCGTATTGTATTGTATTATATTGTACTGTATTATATTATATTGTACTGTATTGTATCGTTTGATAAATATAATGTTTGGAAAGATCGTATCGTTTGCTGTTGTTTCATGATATCACGTACCGACAATATAAAGAATAAACATGCAATATTATAAAGAAAAATTATGATACGGGCTAAATTTATTATATAAAAAAGTAGGGTAAATGATAAAATAAAATTATTTAATAATAATGAAGGGTGAGATGAGAGAAAAAGACAAGATAACAATGCAACCATACCAAATCGGTCGTTACGTAAAGTGACACATTTCGTCATTACATAACGACGGATTTAACAATACGATACAATAAAATTTAAGTAACAATCAAAACATATATCGTATTTAAAGTAATAATACGATACAATACAATAGACCATCCAAACAAGCTGTTAGACTAAAAATAGTCGGCTCATATATAATATATTTATAATTCATATATAAAAAAAAATATGTATAACTCAATGCAATAAGTGTATAATGTATGTACAGTATAACGGCTAGAAAATATAAATAGTAATTTCTGACTGGTTGTTTGCGTAAAGATTCTAATATATTTGAGCTAGACAGCTAAGGCAATTGTAGTAAAAATTGTGTGGGGTAACCACTTTTTAAAGTGGTCTTTACTTTTTATCCAGTATTTTTAATGCTTAGTAATAGTAGTCATTAGTCTATTAAAATTAATATGAAAAGACGTTATTCTTTCTTCTATCTCTTTCATGTTAGGAAAAATCTCTTAGTTATCACAGCTCCATCCTGATGTACGCAAACAGCTTAAATAACGATACCAATTGCAATGCTCGTTTGCCTTTACACCTCTAAATAGCATCATTAATCCCACTGTGAATCTGTACGATTTGAGAGAAAAAGAGAAACAAAAGGAAAAAAGCAAAAGTTAGTGCAAACCTTATTGAATGACTAGAATTTGAGTTATTATTGCAGTAAAATCAGATACAAGCAAGCAGCGGATTTGCCAATAAAGATTTTTAATTGGCAGAAACATAGACGCATTGAAATATCGTCTATTCAGTTCTGGGTCTGTCAAACCATTGACAGAGAGTTCAATTACTTGCATGGTAGTACTATTACTACACTTTACACATTCCCATTTACAGCAATCACTTTTCTTATTATCAACCCAAGTGGAAAAATGGTTGTAATGAGTTTTAAGGGCTGCTTTGATATGCAACACATCAATTCTCTCTTCTTCCAAACAGGCTGAATTATCATACACCAAACCAACAAAAATAAGCTGAAAAGTTAAGGATAATCGGTCTTGAACTTATAGTTACAAGTTCAAAAGTTAAGGACAATAGGTCCTGAAGTCCTGAACTTAGACTAACAAGCTCAAAAGTTAAGGTCAATAGGTCCTGAACTTAGGCTAAGAAGCTCAAAAGTTAATGACAATAGATCCTGAAGTCCTGAACTTAGATTAATAAGCTCAAAATTAAGGTAAATAGGTCCTGAACTTAGGCTAAGAAGCCCAAAAATTAAGGACAATAAGACTTGGACTAAAGTTACAAGTTCAAAAGTTAAGGATAATAGGTCCTTGAAGTCCTGAACTTAGACTGATAAGCTCAAAAGTTAAGGACAATAGGTCATGAACTTAGGCTAAGAAGCCTAAAAGTTAAGGACAATAAGTCCTGAACTTAGACTAACAAGCTCAAAAGTTAAGGACATTTGGTTATGAACTTACAGTTACAAGTTCAAAAGTTAAGGACACGTAGTCTTGAAATCCTTAACTTAGAGTTACAAGTTCAAAAGTTAAGGACATGTAGTCCTCAAGTTAAGTTCAAAAGTTAAGGACATGAGCAGAAGGGTATTTTCGTCCGAGCAGTTAAAGTTTATTAAAGCGGTGGCTAAAGACTAAAGACATTTTAAACAGTAACTTAAAAGTAAATACATGTGTTATTAGTAGCTAACCGTGCACTTCCCCGCCAATTGTAAGTTTACGTCCGCATGGACGATATGAGAAATGATTCTGCAAAAGAGCCTCCAAATTGTCGCTTCAGCCCCATTTAAAACTTCTGTTGTAGTGCCGTCGGACCCAGGGCTGGTCGCCTGGTCATCGGGGCGGAAGTATAATGACCCAAGTTCACTGGTCCGTGAATTGAAAGAGAATGATCAAAATTTTCCCAAAGTGATGGTTTCCCCAAATTCCATAATAGGTTAAAGATTAGCTTAAATCGTGGAGAGGCCCCTTGTGGCTAAGAAACTTGTTAGTTGGATATGGCTTCTATGGCTGGTATTATCGAATAGGATGGCTAAAGTATCAATATTTTTCCACTTCAATTCATACATTTTAGTGCACAAAATTTGGATCTCTTATTTTTGCAAACACAAATTATGCTAAGTTTGAATTTATTACCATATATTAAGTAATGAGCGCCAAAGTATTCCAAATAAACATATGCTTAAGATTTTAAACACTCCTTAGCCGTTACTTAACTTTAACATGAGTAAAAAGAAAGGGATATGAAATATGAGTAAGCTGGCGCCACAACGACCAGAATATTTATCCAAAATTCTCTCACCACCCAAACAAAAACATTCACAACTTTTTGAGTGTGCGTGTGTGCGCGCGCGCAGAAGGAGGACAGCTGCAATGGCAATGGCAGTAGCTCTTCGGAGGCTTTCATCTACAGTTGACAAACCCATTAAGCGTCTCTACAATGGTGGCTCTCTCTATTACATGGTTTGTTTTTGTTTAGTAGTAGTATCAGTTTTTTCCTTAAGTTAATTTCTCTTAACTTTGGTCAGTTTGTTGTTGCCTTGTTGAATTAATTCGTGTCGTTGTTGTTGTTGCAGTCATCTTTGCCAAATGAAGCTGTCTACGACAAGGAAAAATCTGGAGTCACCGTAAGCTCGTGATGAATTTGAATTAGTGTGTTATTTGAACTTATACTCGTCCCTTTTAGTTTCTGACTTGAAAGCCTGAATATTTTCAGTGGCCAAAGCAACTGAATGCCCCGCTGGAGGTTGTTGATCCTGAGATTGCTGACATAATTGAGCTTGAGAAAGCTCGCCAATGGAAGGTTCTATCTTCTTCTTGTTCTTTTTCTTTTTTTGTCCATCTCCTGCTCCCTGAAATTTTGTTGAATTACCTGTATCGGTATAATTTGATAACTTCACGTGATCGGTCAAAGAGCTTCGTCTTATATTGGAGCACTGCACCCCCAACCTCCCCTAGAAAGAAAGAATGAAAAGAAGTCCTCGAAAAAAAAACTTATGTCAGATTGTAGCAAATTAGAAAACTTAATAAGCACATAATGTTTGTGAAGCCGTGCCAAAAATGATGTTTCGGTTTCATCAAATTGAAGATAAACAAGTCTATATGAAATGCCTTTCAGATAACTTTTTATTATAACAATGGTATTTGGGTTGGATTTCACGCATCTCAACTATTGAGTAACTTTGTCCACCAAGGCTTAGGCAGATGGAAAAAAAATCACCTAGTGTTTCTATTTCAACTGAGATTTGAACCCTGGTGTAGGCGCAAATGCCTTTCAGATTACTTTGTGGGGAGTTCCAGTGCTGAAATTAATTAACTTATCAATCTCCTGTTAAGAATTCTTTGTCAGAAAAAGAAAAGGTTAAGAATAATTATGTCTCATTCCTTTTACTCTTCTTATCACATATAGTTTCCATTTGTGGTAATTGTCTTTCTTTTGTTTAAGATGCATAGAATCAGTTCGATATGGAAGTTAAATTCCTTACCAGAGTTCAAAATGCTTTCTTTAGGGGCTCGAACTCATTCCTTCAGAAAATTTCACTTCCCTTTCGGTGATGCAAGCAGTTGGATCAGTTATGACTAACAAGTATAGTGAAGGATATCCTGGTGCCAGATACTATGGAGGAAATGAGTACGCAGAATGTTTGCTAAATTTCATTCTCCTAATTCTTTTCTAATTAACCTGTATTTCCATGTTATATATCAGCTTCAGATATTCTTTTCCTATTATGAGAGAATGAGTGGCTGTCCAGGTATATAGACATGGCAGAAACTTTATGCCAGAAACGTGCTTTGGAAGCATTCAGGTTGGATCCTGTAAAGTGGGGAGGTAATAGATTTCTTTCATTTTGGGGCGTATTTCATCACCTAAATAGTGCTAGTAATAAAAGTACTCTTCCTTAATTAACCTTTATTATTGCAGTGAATGTGCAGCCTCTATCAGGATCACCTGCTAATTTTCATGTTTACACTGCATT
The DNA here is from genome assembly GCF_000393655.2 of Nicotiana sylvestris. Lineage (NCBI taxonomy): Eukaryota > Viridiplantae > Streptophyta > Magnoliopsida > Solanales > Solanaceae > Nicotiana > Nicotiana sylvestris. The sequence goes on from NC_091058.1 coordinate 97,241,044, forward strand.
ATTAAAACCTCATGAACGGATCATGGCTCTTGATCTTCCTCATGGTGGACATCTTTCTCATGGATATCAGGTGCTTCTATATACTGGTATTCTGGTTATTGAGAACCAGTAACTTTGCTTAAAAAAAGTGTAAGCACTTAAGAAGTTTCTGCTAGTGGTTTGTGGTGTAAATACTGTACTCCTTCCTGGGTCCTTGGTAATGGGAATTTGCTGTTACCTGGGCTTCTATGAGGTGCATTTGTTATATTACTTATATCTTCTGCTTTATCATTCTCGTGGATGAAGAATTTCTCTAGGATTTAGGCCAACACCAGATAAGTTTGGCAAATATTTTTGTCCCACATCGGTGGGAAAAGAAGAGTTGGGGGGATTTTCCCCCTATAAAAGAAAGTTTAATGTTTAGGATTTAAATACACCTCTCATTTGCCTTCTTATCTTCTTAAGGCATTTGTATCTTCTCTCTTTAGTATTATTTCACTTGTATTTTTGGAGTGGAATAAAATATTGGTTGTGTCCGAGGAGTAGGCAAAATTAGCCGAACCTCGTAAATTTTGGTGTTCCTTTTATTGTTGTTTTATTGTCTTATTTATTATTTGGTGGCTGTCATAATTTTTGGTATAGTAGTTGTGACTTATTCACACTATATACATTTGGCTTCCGCAACAATTGGTATCAGAGCCAAGGTACTGTCTAAGTATGCTCTGTGGTTGCAGCATAGTCTGATCTTCCACATCAGAAAAGATTTATCTTGGTAACTGAGTCAAGGTTCTGTCTGAGTATGCTCTGTGGTTGCAGCTTAGTCTGATCTTCCACACCAGAAAGGAAATAATCTTGAATTGTGTCGTCAGCTATTAAATAATATTTGTGTCAAAGATGGGAGACAATAAACAAGAAGAATCTACATCAAGTGTCAACAATACGTCATCATTGGCATCTTCGCTTATGACAAGAATTGTGTCAAATGCGAAATTTGCGGTAGAAATATTTGACGGGTCCGGACATTTTGGGATGTGGCAAGGCGAGGTTCTAGATGTCCTTTTTCAACAAGGGCTAGATCTGGCCATTGAAGAAAAGAAACCAGATGTTATTGGAGAAGAAGATTGGAAGATTCTCAACCGTGTTGCTTGCGGTACCATTCGATCCTACCTTGCTAGAGAGCAGAAATATCCATACACAAAGGAAACTTCTGCAAGTAAATTATGGAAAGCACTGGAGGATAAATTTTTGAAGAAAAACAGTCAAAATAAATTGTACATGAGGAAGAGACTGTTTCACTTCACCTATGTTCCTAGTACCACGATGAATGAACATATCACCAGTTTCAATAAGTTGGTCACAGATTTGCAAAATATGGATACAACTTATGATGATGGTGACTTGGCCTTGATGTTGTTGGCGTCACTTCCTGATGAGTACGAGCACCTTGAAACTACTCTACTCCATGGAAATGACGAAGTTTCTCTCAGAGAAGTTTGTTCGGCTTTGTACAGCTATGAACAAAGAAAGCGAGAAAAACAGAAGGGCGGAGAAGGAGAAGCACTATTTGTGAGGGGTCGTCCTCAAAATCAAACGAGGACAAAGAAGGGAAGATCCAAGTCAAGATCCAGACCCAGCAAAGATGAATGTGCCTTTTGTCGAGAAAAGGGGCACTGGAAGAAAGACTGTCCGAAGTTGAAGAATAAGGCCAAACATAACAATGGAAAGGCCATTATGGATTCAAATGTAGCTGATTGTGATGATTCAGACTTCTCATTAGTTACAACAGAGTCATCAACATCTTCAGACATATGGTTGATGGACTCGGCTTGTAGCTATCATATGTGTCCCAACAGGGACTGGTTCGTGGAATTTCAAGAAGGAGAATATGGAGTCGTCCACACAGCGGATAACAGCCCTCTTACCTCATATGGCATTGGTTCAATACGATTAAGGAACCATGATGGAATGATCAGAACATTAACAGATGTTCGATATGTACCGGATTTGAAGAAGAATCTCATCTCTGTGGGAGCCCTAGAATCAAAAGGGTTCAAAATCATTGCAGAAAATGGAGTGATGAGAGTATGCTCCGGTGCACTAGTGGTAATGAAGGCTAATCGGAAGAATAATAATATGTACCGCTATCGTGGCAGTACAGTTATTGGGACAGCGACAGTGACATCCAGTGACGACAAAGAGGCAGAAGCAACCAAGCTATGGCACATGCGCTTGGGACATGCTGGAGGAAAATCCTTGAAAACTCTATCAGATCAAGGATTGTTAAAAGGAGTAAAGGCTTGCAACTTGGAGTTTTGTGAGCATTGTGTCAAAGGGAAACAGACAAGGGTTAAATTTGGTACAGCGATCCATAATACTAAAGGCATTTTGGATTATGTACACTCTGATGTTTGGGGTCCTTCCAAAACACCTTCATTGGGTGGGAAGCACTATTTTGTAACCTTTGTTGATGATTTTTCTCGAAGAGTGTGGGTGTATACAATGAAAAACAAAGATGAAGTGCTGGGAATTTTTCTCAAATGGAAGACGATGGTGGAGAATCAAACAGGCAGGAGGATCAAGTGTATTCGCACAGACAATGGAGGTGAATACAAAAATGATCATTTCAATAAGGTCTGTGAAAATGATGGCATCGTCCGACACTTCACTGTTAGACATACACCACAACAGAATGGAGTGGCAGAACGTATGAACCGGACCTTGCTGGAGAAGGTACGGTGTATGTTGTCCAATGCTGGCTTGGGCAAAGAATTTTGGGCTGAGGCAGTTACATATGCATGCCACCTCATTAATCGTTTACCATCTGTTGCTGTTGATGGCAAGACACCATTTGAAAAATGGTATGGAAAGCCTGCTGTAGATTATGACTCTTTGCACGTGTTTGGCTCAACTGCATATTATCATGTGACAGAGTCAAAATTGGATCCAAGGGCAAAAAAGGCTATTTTTATGGGAATTACTTCTAGAGTCAAAGGATATCGTTTATGGTGTCCTATGACAAAGAAAGTAATATTCAGCAGGGATGTTACCTTTGATGAATCTGCTATGGTAAATAAGGTAACAGAAGATACCAAACAAAATGAAGGTGCGTCTAGGCAGGTGGAGTTTGAGGGAAAATTTATTTTTCCTACACAAGAAGCAGATGAGGAAACAAATGAAGATTACCCTCTGGAAGGAGAGCCAGTAGAGGAGATTCCAACTCAGGAACCTCAACAACAACTTGAATCAATAGCAACCAGCAGGCCAAAAAGAACAATAACGAAACCTGTTCGTCTCATAGAGACGGTTGCTTGTGCAACCTCAATTGTAGCTGATGATGTTCCTACCACTTATAAAGACGCTGTCCAAAGTTCAGAAGAAGATAAGTGGAGGATTGCCATGAATGATGAAATACAGTCCCTTCATCAGAATCATACATGGAGATTGGCCAATCTCCCGAAGGGAAAGAAAGCAATTGGGTGCAAATGGGTATTTGCAAAGAAGGAAGGATTTCCTAACCAAGTAGATGTTCGCTACAAAGCAAGATTGGTGGCCAAAGGATATGCTCAAAAGGAGGGAATTGATTACAATGAAGTGTTTTCTCCAGTTGTAAAACATTCCTCCATTAGAATTATGTTGGCTTTGGTAGCACAATTGGATTTGGAACTAGTTCAGATGGATGTAAAAACTGCGTTTTTACATGGAAACTTGGAGGAGGAAATCTACATGACTCAGCCAGAAGGATTCAAAGTTGCTGGAAAAGAAAATATGGTGTGCAAACTTGAAAAATCGTTGTACGGATTGAAACAATCTTCTAGACAATGGTACAAGCGATTTGACGAGTTTATGTTGCGGCAAGGGTACAAGAGAAGCAAATACGATCATTGTGTGTATTTGCGCAAGCTTAAAGATGGTTCCTTTGTATATCTTCTCCTATATGTTGATGATATGTTGATAGCTTCCAAGAATTCGGAAGAAATTGATAAGTTGAAGATTCAACTGAAGAAGGAGTTCGAGATGAAGGATTTGGGTGAGGCAAAGAAAATTCTTGGCATGGAGATAATAAGAGATAGACGTTCAAAGAAACTCTGTTTATCTCAGAAAGAATATTTGAAAAGAGTACTACAACGTTTTGGCATAGATGAAAAGACTAAGCCAGTTAGTACTCCACTTGCTCCCCATTTTAAGCTAAGTACTACTATGTCGCCAAATGATGAAGCTGAACAAGAGTATATGTCAAGGGTACCATATGCAAATGTTGTTGGTAGCTTGATGTATGCAATCGTCTGTACGAGACCTGACATTTCACAAGTTGTTGGAGTTATTAGCAGATATATGCATAATCCAGGAAAGGAGCATTGGCAAGCTGTGAAGTGGATTCTACGGTATATTCACAATACTGTAGATGTTGGGTTAGTTTTTGAGCAGGAAGACAATCAGTATGTAGTTGGATATTGTGACTCAGATTTTGCGGGTGATCTGGACAAACGAAGATCAACTACTGGTTATGTGTTTACTTTTGCAAAGGCACCAGTTAGTTGGAAGTCTACTTTGCAGTCAACAGTTGCTTTGTCTACAACAGAGGCAGAGTACATGGCTATTACAGAGGCTGTGAAAGAGGCAATTTGGCTTCAAGGATTGCTAAAGGAGCTTGGTGTTGAACAAAAAGGTATCACAATTTTTTGTGATAGTCAAAGTGCTATTCAATTAGCGAAGAACCAAGTTTATCATGCAAGGACGAAGCACATTGATGTTCGGTATCATTTCGTACGAGAAATCATAGAAGAAGGTGGAGTCACGGTGAAGAAAATTCATACTACGGAGAATCCTGCTGATATGCTGACAAAGGTGGTGACTGCGGTCAAGTTTCAACATTGTTTGGATTTGATCAACATTGTTGAAAACTGAAGATTGAAGATGAAGACACAATCAAAATTTGTTATTGAGAGAAAATTGAAGATGTGGAATTTTGCCAAGGTGGAGATTTGTTAAGTTTGGCAAATATTTTTGTCCCACATCGGTGGGAAAAGAAGAGTTGGGGGGATTTTCCCCCTATAAAAGAAGGCTTAATGTTTAGGATTTAAATACACCTCTCATTTGCCTTCTTATCTTCTTAAGGCATTTGTATCTTCTCTCTTTAGTATTATTTCACTTGTATTTTTGGAGTGGAATAAAATATTGGTTGTGTCCGAGGAGTAGGCAAAATTAGCCGAACCTCGTAAATTCTGGTGTTCCTTTTATTGTTGATTTATTGTCTTATTTATTATTTGGTGACTATCATAATTTTTTTGGTATAGTAGTTGTGACTTATTCACACTATATACATTTGGCTTCCGTAACAATTTCATCTGATATGCGAGTAAGGGACAGTTTAAACTGAAATGTTGTTAAACAATCTTATATATCTGTGTATGCAATTTTTATCAGGTTGGTTCATACATTGCATTGATCTTTGTTAGTTAATTCATTAGTGATGCTTTGCCACTTAAAAAGACCGAACTTTTCTGCTTTAAGGTCATGCATGATCTTAAATCTGGAAGTTAATACCGGTAAAAATTGAATTAAATGAAGTTCGATGCATGTCAATTGATGCATATATGAGTGCATGTACCTGTTATGTTCATACATGCTGTACATAGCTCGAGGTGGAGTCGGCTTATTTCTTGTCAAAATTTGATTTCTTCTTTCTAGTGCAATTATTGTATGGTTTCAATTTGATTACATTATAAAGGGGTTGTCTTATGTTATGTTTGATTATCACAGACTGATACGAAGAAGATATCTGCAGTCTCTATATTCTTTGAGACAATGCCATACAGACTCAATGAGAGCACTGGCTATATTGACTATGACCAGGTAGTCTCTTCTTTCTTATTATAGTTCTTTTCATTTGACTCCTACACTTTACCCTCTCCTTTTAAATGGTGCACTTGTGTAATCATATTCAACATTGTAAATCCAGCTTTTTTTTAAGAGTTCCTTATCTTTCGAAGCAATAGTCATGCTGAGGCACAAAGCATTTTATAACATGATGAAAAGTAAAACTAATGTAATGTGATGACCGAAGGTCCATCATTGATTCAGTGTAAAGATGTCCAGATAACTGTTCATTAGTATGAGACAATATTTTGGAGCTGGCATTGCCTCCATTATTACATTTTTCAGATTATTTTGAAGTTTCTTTTACTTCTTATAACTGATTTTTCATCTGGTTATGTTAGCATGTGTAAAAGAAATTTATATGTTCATATGATAAGTACTATTGAAGGCTGATCTACTTTACTTCGTGCTTGGATGTTAGATTCTTACTAACGGGTACCTGTTCTTTTTGAACATTTTGTGACTTTTGATTTTTCTATGCAGCTTGAGAAAAGTGCCACACTCTTTAGGCCAAAATTAATTGTTGCTGGTGCTAGTGCCTATGCACGTCTTTACGACTATGAACGAATCCGGAAGGTAAAATTTACTTCACCATTGTGCAATATTTACTTTAGTTGTCTATATCAGCTTCATAAATTTTAGAGTAGGCATTTGACTTGTGCCTTTTCGCATATCTTACAGGTCTGCGACAAACAGAAAGCTATTTTATTAGCAGATATGGCACACATTAGTGGATTGGTTGCAGCTGGAGTCATCCCATCACCATTTGATTATGCTAATGTTGTCACTACCACAACCCACAAATCCCTTCGTGGGCCTCGTGGTGCTATGATTTTCTTCAGGAAGGGTGTTAAAGAGGTTAACAAGCAAGGCAAGGAGGTAAGTCTTAACTGTCACCTCAGCATCACATCTCTTAATATTTAACCAGCTTTTTAGGACTCTTTTCTGGTTGCTGGCTAAATCTGAGATACATATCGCATAGTAGCTAGTGTTGAAACTAATAGCCTAATTACATTTTGTTAATTCTGAAGGTTTTGTACGACTATGAAGACAAAATCAATCAGGCAGTCTTTCCTGGACTTCAAGGCGGTCCTCACAATCACACCATTACTGGCTTGGCAGTTGCCTTGAAACAGGTTTGATATCCTTACAACAGCATTTTTAATGCTTTTTTAATTGAATAGCCACTGGCTAAGTTCTTACTCGACATTTAGGGATATTCCTGAATAAAATATCCCTGTGTCCTAGCTGATGAAATAAGCTCTGCGATTTAAGAACTGAAGGATTTTGATGTTGGTTCAGGAAATGATTTTGTGAAACAAACAGAATATACTTATTGCCCCAGAATTTTACTATAAACACCTGCAGATAGCACTTTTGATGTCTTATTAAATCTTAATTTCTTTTCTCTGAGTGTGTAAAACTTATGGATTATATAAAGCAGCTAGTCGAGGACTAGAAACTAAAGCTCGAAAAGGTTTTAAGACATACATGAATGTCATTTATGTATTACTGTATTCAAAGTGTGCTGGGAGGTTTTGGAAGAACAACCTCTCTAGCCAATCGAAATTCGTCTTACTCCTTGTTGGCCTCAACACTTTCTGAAAAAACTTCAGTAACTCGAAAGGCCTTCCATTTTCTCTTTAGTATTTCTTAGGCAAATGTGAAAACTATTGTGATGGTAGTAGTTCTCATTATGCCTCTAATCCTACTAAATGCAGGCAATCACTCCAGAATACAAAGCATACCAAGAGCAGGTCCTCAGCAACTGCTCAAAATTTGCCCAGGTAAGAGAATGAGATATGCAGTTCCTAATAGAAGCATATAAGTGAAATCCGTAGTTTATTTACAGTAATCTATAAATTATGGTTGAGTCATTATCTCCATAATATTGATTTCGTCATTGCTGCTGCATATTTTTCAACCTTGCAGGCTTTAATGGAGAATGGTTATGAACTTGTCTCTGGAGGAACGGAGAATCACTTGGTTTTGGTGAACCTGAAAAACAAGGTAAAGTATGAACTCTTAGGACAAGGGAGAAACCTTCCTCTGTGAGTTTACTGTGAGGACTAGTAAATTTAACAACTGCTTTTGATGAATTAACAAAATAAGCAGTACAGTTATTGCAATGAGCTCTTAGAAAGATCGTATGAGGCATTAGTGCATGAGCTTGCTCCATGTTATGTAGTGGCATCTGTTATGTATTATCGCGAGAGAAATAGTACACCACAAATATTGAGCGTTGTCCTTTTACAGGGTATTGATGGTTCTAGGGTTGAGAAAATCTTGGAAGCTGTACATATTGCAGCCAACAAGAACACTGTTCCTGGAGATGTATCTGCCATGGTCCCCGGTGGCATCAGGATGGGTAAGACACCTCTCTCTATGATATTTTCTTCCATTTAGTTATTCTTCCTTGTAAACAAACTTGATAAAACTGTTGTAAATCAGGAACTCCTGCACTCACTTCTCGGGGATTTGTTGAGGAAGATTTTGTGAAAGTTGCTGAATTCTTTGATGCTGCCGTGAAGCTAGCAGTGAAAGTAAAGGCTGAAACTCAAGGTATGTATGATCCAGCTAGTAATGAATATTGGTTATACCATGTTTATATACTATGCGCCGATGGTGTAGTTAAATTGAACCCACAAGAATAGGTAACTCTCCATATTAAGTTTGATATGGTAACCTGGAAAATAAAGTAATAACCAGTTAGTAGTTAGTTTTTACTGATAGTGTAAAAGTTCTTAACATCGTTAGTGCATATAACTTGAATCTCATAAAACAATACCCTATTGATGTCCATCTGACTTGTTAGGTATACATGATTTCCAAAGTATTTGCCGTTTCCTTTTATTATCACTCTTTTAGTTCTTCACAGGAAGAGTTAGATTTTGGTACCTCAAATGTTTGCTTCATTTGACATTTTGTTTTATTTTTGTTTTTAAATATTAACTCCTTCCACAGTCACCATAAATATCTTATTGTATCAGGGACAAAGTTGAAAGACTTTGTAGCAACGCTACAATCCAGTGCTCCAATCAAGTCTGAAATTGCAAAGCTCCGCCATGATGTAGAGGAGTATGCTAAGCAGTTCCCTACAATTGGGTTTGAAAAAGAAACAATGAAGTACAAAAACTAAGAGTACATACCCAAGGTATGTCATTTATGGATGCTTTGTTTCATCATGAACTGGTGTCATTTGACTGTGACGAGCCATATAGCAACTGAAGCTTATAAAAATATTTTATGGTACTTCATATCGTATAGCCTGTGATGTGAAAGCGTAAGGATCATTTTCAGTGCTTTGAGATTGGGATTTTATTAGCATAATAATATGAATCTCAAACTTGTTCGTGTTGGTTTTGCTTGAGAAGTAGTTCACATCAGATTTCTGTTACTGCACCTGGATAAAATTCTATTGCAGCCAGAAACAGACGTGGATCCAGGATTTAGATTCTGTGGGTTCAACTTTTGATTTTTAGCATTGAACCCATTGTATTTTTAAAGTTATGAGTTCACACCTACCATTTGTTGCAATTTTAATGAATTTTTGCACATAAATTTATGCTCCGCGGCGAAAGTACTGGGTTCAGATGAACCTGGCGGGCATACTCTACATCCACCCCTGGTCAGAAACAGAAAAACTGTTGAATGCTACATCTTTTCAGGGAAATACTTCTCAAGTGATAATTTTCCCTTTCTCCTTACGGAATGTATTGTTCTCCTTTTCTTTTCAAAGAAAAAGAAAACGTATACAGATATATGCGACTCATATTGATTTTTGTAATTAGATGATAAATGTAAAGATACCACACAATTAATCAGAATAAACTTAATGATGATATAACACTTCCATCCAAAGTTTCCAACACATAGACGACTAGATGACAGATTTGGTTATGAAGTTCCAGACCATTCAGGAACACGTCTGAAAGTAAGTGCAGCTAATAAGCTGTTCAGAACTTGATCAACTGATGTATAATTGGGTCATTTTGTTGTAACACGGTAGAAATGTTGAATCTTGTCGCTGTGCTTGTAACGATTCAGATTTACTCCTTTCTATATCTATCCAACGTGGTTCTTTCCTTGGTCTTCATATTGAGGCTCATTTGTTTTCTTTTCACGTCTGTGGTTTGCATTGTGCGCGTAACAGGCACCTGATATCCAACTTCGTAAAGGTGAAAGGCGAAGAAAATCCAGCTATGGCTTGCTTTCAAGCACATGATTCTCATGCTTATGTATGTAAAATTCCAGCAGACGTTGGTTCCCATGTGAGCCAATTTGTATATTAAATACTTACGATCCAAAAGAGGTCTTGAAGCAATAAACTCTTGTTACCTTACATTTTTGTTCATTTACAAGTGGGATTCTGTTATCTCAAATGCTCTGCTTCATTATGTTACTACAACGACTTGCAATAAACCCTTGAAATTTTGTTACTACCACGACTGTGAATGAAAATCCTGCAGGTAATAAGAAGCTTAAAAAATGAAGCCCATCTTTTTGAAATCTCACTATAGTAATGCCAATAAAAATCGAAAATGAGAGACCCAAAGTAATGATAAAATGACTTGTAACTGTGAAGCTTTTTGTTTTTTAATCTTGGCCAATTCAAGTTGATCCAAGGCTCTTTCGTTCTCGGACTGATCCCCTGGATCTTCTTTAGCCGCGGGAAGACTTGGTTCTGTCAAAGGACCAGTCTTCCTACTCAACATAGGACTTAGCTGGGAAGAGACTTTCTTCTTCTCCCCTGCCAATCCGGGAGCGGCCTTGTCTTTTCCTTTGTACTATTTGTAGTTGATAAAGAATAAGCTCTAGAAGCGGATAGGCCGATGGTAGGGAAGGCTAGCACACCGAGGGTTCGAATCGCTCTCTTCTTTTTTGCTACTCCCTCCGTTTCAAATTAGATGAGGTACTTTCCTTTTTAGTCTGTTCCAAAATAAATGACACATTTCTAAATTTGGAAATAATTCAACTTTAAACTCTTCATTTTACCCATTGTACCCTTAATGAGAAACTTTTATAATCTCACAAATATCATGGTCTCACAAAGCTTTTACCCCTTAAGTTTTTAAGACTACAAGTTTCAAAAGTATTCTTCTATTTTCTTAAACTCTGTGCCGAGTCAAACTACCTCATCTAAATTGAAACGGATGGAGTAATTGAATAGATTTTTTTCTTTAGTGATTTTGCCCAACCTCATCTTTCTTCTCTTTTATTATGTTCTTGTCGTTCTCTGTTCTATTTGGGGCAACACAGGTTGAGTAGTCTAGTCTGAATTTACATCAAAATTTAGATAGATTGGCACTTAAAAGCTGACTTAAGTAATCTTTTTGGGACAGAGTGATGATAACATGACTATTATACCCCATCAAACTCAGAGGAGTGCCTTGAAACCTTACAAGTTAAACTCTTTTTTCTCAATCTTTCATAGACAACTTCTTTGATATCACCACATTCCTAACATATATTTGGCACCTATAAGTTCCCACTCATGTCTCACCCTCAAGACATGTTTCCTTCCCTATCTATCTATATTTATATCTATATTATTATAAAAGCACGAATAATTTATGCTAAATATTGAACGACTAAAATATCCCTGAAACATTGATCGACTTTTATGCCCTTAAATATTTCTATAATTTAAGGATCTAATGATAAATTACCTAATGATAGAATTCTTTTTCGATTTAAACTATACATATATCCGACCCTACAACGTTGATCCTACTTGAATTAGAAAAATATTGTTCCTAATTACAATTTTTTTTATAACAATGCACGTAATAAAAGAAAGATACCTACTAAAAGAAGATTTTAGTACTGCGTTATCGAAAACTTGTATAACATTCTAAACAATGTTGAAATTCTTACTATTCTTTAAAGCCTTAATTTGTATTTAGTACATATAAAGCTACAACTAAATTAAGTTAGTATCTTTTACCTAAATATTAGGAGTTACTACATATTTCAAACAAATTGAGTTAATTTTTAAAATATTAAATAATAAGAAAATAATTAATTGATAATTTTTTAAAATATAAAATCTAATTTTAAAGTGTTAAAATAATAGGGGAAAGTTTAGATGAATGTTTTTATTTTACATGATAATAAAGTGGTGAGATTGTGCTCTTTAATTTATTTATTTTTACTTCAGTATGAGTAATTAATTCTTTTACAAATTTCTCAAAGAAAATCGATTGAGGTTAGTCTAGATTAGGTTTCCTAAAACAAGTCCGTCCAAGTCTCCTATATATCGAAATTTAACAAATTTTTTCGTTGATTGGTTTATTTTCATTAGATGCTCATGCGCCATAACTTGGTAAAAAAATATGTATATTTCTCCTAAAAAGTACGTAAAATATATTTATACGGAAAAAGATTATCTGCTATTATTTTTTGTAACAGTTAAAAATATATATATTTCTCTAAATTCTTAACTAATCATGGACTTAATTTATCAAAACACGTGTATGATTAATATTTTATTGCTTTGAATGTGATAACGTAGTAATAATTTTACTCGGATTATATCCGACATAATTTAAATTTGACATAATTTTATAAAACTGAGACAACCCTCATAAATATGTCAAAGTACAATAGTGAAAAAGTAATACTTTTTGGAGGTGATTCAAAGATGGACAACTATATGTTTACTTTTGAGATGGAGAAGCCAAAGGTATAGAAGGAAACATACACCAAAAACGTCCTTTATAAAGAAGTATTAGAGATGATACTACCACACTGAATATTTATACACTATAAATAGAATATCATTTAACTTAACTAAATCGATCATCTTTGTAGGTTAAGGCGATATAATTTTGAATTCAAGTATTCTATTAATGTAATAACATTATTTTTAGCATTTAAATGGTTGTTGTATTTTTATCACATTAATTACTTTACAATAATCATATCATCTTGTAAATAATTTCTTACTAAATTTAGTTAGTTGTTCTTTCACATAAAAGTTCTGACTAAATATTTACGTGAAATGCACGTACATAATAACTAGTGTTTAAAAAAAGTTGGACAGAAGAAGTGGTATTTAAGTTAAGATTCAAATCAACATGAACCATATTTTCTCTGGTTGAGATGTTCTACTAGATTGAGGTAAATGTTACTCCATAATTTACTAAGTTTAAATGAAAACAGGTCCAAAACTTTAGGTAAAGTTTGAATATTGGAATAATTCAAATATTATTAGAAGAGTATATTTCAAAGTGTTATGAAACAATAAAAAAAAAAGAATATTGCAGAGAAAAGTAGAGAGAGAAGATTCTTATTGATTTGTGATCAATTACAATGGAATGGGATCCCTCTATTTATAGGGAAATAGTGACTTAGCCACTAAGTAAAATCCCTAAAATCTCTCTAAAATATAGACATTCACCATAAATAAAATACTATTTATAACACTCCCCTTTGAATGTCTATTCAACAGATAATGTGCCTCGTTAAAATCCTAACTAAAATAAAAATCAGTGGGAAAAAATTTCTAGAAAAGGAAAAAGAGTACACATGTTTAGAAATACGCCTTTTGGTTGTCCCGTTAAAAATATTGCAAGAAAAACCCAGTGGGACAAAATCTTGTAAGGAAAAAAGAGTACAATGCGTATTAACTCCCTTTGATGAGAGTATCAATTCACATCCTTGAGCCTTCGCATCCCGATCTTGTATACTAGCTTCTTGAAGGTTGACATCAGTAAATATTTGGTGAACAAATCAGCCATATTATAACTTGAATAAATATATTGCACCTTGAATCATCATTCTTGATAGAGATGTAATGTCTTCATAAACTGCCGTGGAATGGCTTTTTCAATATCTCCATAGAGGTAAAAAATTCTCGCTATCACATTATCATGCTTATAGTTATAGCAAGATGCATATGTGCACAAATTGCACTTACTGGTCCTTTTGATCTTGTGTGATAGTGATAATATGCCAGTATACTCTTTAGAGAAACTAACTGCTTGAATTCTGAAAATGAACAAACTTGTTAGTTTTGAAAGTTTAACACATATATAATCGCACGTTGAGATGCAATGCCCCTAGACAAATAATCCCTTTCTATTATGCATTTGCTCGGCTGCTTGTGTCGTCCCAGCTTTCTTGAAATTTTTATTGTTATTCACTTTTATTTATTATATATATCTTTTATCGTGGTGGTCGAATCTTAGAGATTGCCTACGTATCATGCCCCCACATGAATCAGACCTTGCGTAGTTCGGACTAAAGGCAATCACTTTTATTCATTACACAAAGATGGAATTACATTTGAAAACTTTAAGAAAATGGCTTGAAACACACACACTTAAATCAAAATAAAAGATACAATTCTTAACATCTCACAACGTGCCCCACTTTCCACTTGTGTTGTATATTATTAGACTATTTGCTCAATGTGGAGCTTGACCTGGATGACCTCCCAGCGTACGATACATCCTTTCCAATTCCAATGCTAGATGACGGGCAAAAGTGGGTGCATGTTCTGTAAACCTTTCATAGTCCATTCCCTGACAGTTTACGTAACTCTGAGAAGTGTAGACCGCCAGGTAGTGGATTTGTGCCCTGAAATCTTGGAGACGTTGGTCTTGGTTCTGCAATTGCTGCTGACGAGTGGTGGCTATATCTCTGACACGATTTTCCCGATCTAGAGCTGATTCTAATAGAGCTCGGAGTCTGGCCTGCTCTAATCTTGCTTGCGCTCTTTCCCTGTCGAGGTCTGCTTGTTGATGTTCTCTATTGCATCTTCTTGCCTCTTCTAGTTGTGAACGAAGCTGGTCTTCTGATCGCATCCAATAGTCTTTTTCCTTCTTGAATTGTGCCTTGTCTTTTTCGGATTGCCTATCCTGGCATTCCTTGTTAGATCTGGCTTCTTCGTTTAATTGTTGGATCCTTTCTTTTGCTTTGCTCAATGCCCTTTCATTTTTCGCAAGAATGGAATCATAATTTTGCATTCTTTCAAAGAGATTGGCGATGGTTTTTTGATCTTTCCAACTCCTCTTTGGCGTTTCAGAAACTCTTTTCATTTTTTGGAATCGGACATGAAGACTTTCATTCTCACAAGCTAGACTCTTCTTCTCGCCTTCGGCTTCTTGTGCTTGTAAATCTTTCTCCAAACTGAGGCTTCTCAGATTTTCTTTTAGGGCATGGATAGTTGCTTTGTACCCTTTTTCTTTTTCTCCCCAGATCAACCGCTCTTGGATTTTATCATTGAAGTTTTGAACATGGGGTCTTTTTGTTGGCCTTTTTAGCTCAGGTTCTGGTACATCATCCACGCGAGACCGTTTTTCGAACCACCTTGCATATCCAGGATTTATCTCACCCTTTGTAGTGTCTGGGACTTGAGTATCACTTTTCAAGTATCGACATCCATTCCACATCTGCTGAAGTAGAGCTTCGGGAATAGTGGCTTCTGGGTGTAATTCGATTACTTGCATACTCAAATCTTCATCATCAGGAACTATTTGATATCTCCCTAGTTGCCTTAGGACTCTTAGTGGTGCATACGGCTGAATGCTTCTTAATCCCAATAGTAGTAGATAACTATTTGAGGTTGACATATGTATTACTTCCCTCATCGGGAGCCATCCCAGGGTCCATTCAATTTGATTTGCCGTTAAAGCCTTTAGATGAGATACCCATGCTTCTATCCCTTCTGGAGCTCGATAAATTTTTGTTCTTTCCTCATAGCTCTCGATGCAATTATCATTGTTTGACCCATACTGTATGATCTTGGGTTGTTGCTGGAGATGTTCAATCACCCACATTTGCAACAAAATTTTGCATCCTTCAAAGACTTTTGCTCCTGATTTGTATAACCCGATAAATGTCTGATAGAATGATGGGGACAAGGGTGTGATTTTCTTTGGTGGTAAGGATTTGCACAACTTTTGCGGTGCGAATATCAATTGTTCGCTCTTTGTTTGGGAAGACCATGACTCCTAGAAAAGCCACCATGAAAGCAAATCGACGGTGAATCTGCCAAGTGTCTTTGTTTTGCTTATTAGTAAGGCCTTTCTCATGAATTTCGAACCCATCTGACTTTCCGAACCTTGAATACAAAAAGTTGAAGGAACAACATCCATTGATGACATTGTTTTTCCTGATTTGACTGCTGATGTTCAGAAGACCGAAGAATCGATGTACCGAAGGAGCCTTTGTGAATATCAAGCTTTGATTTCTTAGACTTCCGTCAAAACCAGCATAGCCAGCTATCTCCTCTAATGTAGGAGTAAGCTCGAAGTCAGAGAAACGAAAAACATTGTGAACAGGGTCCCAGAAAGTTACTAACGCCGCAATCAGATCATCACGGGGTTTAACTTTCATAATGTCCGTGAGATTTCCCAAATGCTTGACGACCCATTTTTGACTGTCTTCGCCTAAATCATACCACCACATTTGAAGCTGACATAGAAATTCTTCTGTACTTGTGGACGAGGGGCTTTGTGTGGTGCTCATTTTGTATCTGAAATTTAATTTTAATAAAGTCAAAATTCATTTTGAAAATTTATACTAAAAAAAATCATTTTCGAATTTTTATTTATTTATTAAATACCTTTATTTCAAAATTTTAAAACTATTTTTCTTTTTCTTTTTTTTTAAAAAAACAACCTATTTTATTCTTCAGTTCTCACCATGATTTCATTTAAGCTGGTCAACAAGCATGTTCGAGGCAAATGAATGCACAAGTAGCAAGTAGGATGCATCAGGATGGTCTTTTTGTTTCGGGTTCACCTGTCCTAGACAGACCCAACCCCTGTGTTGAGTCTCCAAGGCCAAATGTACATGATGCAAATAGACGTTCCTACTAGGGATCCGGTACATGGCTGAGTTATTCTAAGTGTAAAACCTGAGGTTGATTGCTCTAAACCTGGCTTACCCAAACGGACAGTTTGAGCCGAAGCGGGGGCAACGTACCGGGAGCACGAAAGTCTGCCCGGCCTAGTTACTTGTCCCAACTCCGTCTTATTTGGTATGACTTTAACAGAAAGGTGGGTCACGCGCACGTGTACACCATAAATTCAGAAGACTCAGAAAGAAGGGGGTTTCGTAGCAGTTGTATATATTCACAATTCAAATAATATTAAAGCGGTAAAAAACAACATTTAGCATATTAGCATATAAACAGTTGAAAATCATATAATAAATAAAGCCAATTATTGCAGTTATCTTAAGCTCGAATTCTTTAAACCCTGAACCAGTGGTTCTGGGTTACAACACGAATCCCCAGCAGAGTCGCCAGAGCTGTCGCACCTCCTTTTTACATACCCGAGAGGGTACAAGGGAGTTTTCTCCAATTAAAGGACAGTCGAAACGGGATTTATTTAATTATTTCAGAGTCGCCACCTGGGAATTTTAAGGCGTCCCAAGTCACCAATTTTAATCCCTGAATCGAGGAGAATATGACTCTGTTTATTATTCTGCGAACCAGAAATCCTGAGTAAGGAATTCTGTTAATCCGGAAGAAGGTGTTAGGCATTTCCGAATTCCGTGGTTCTAGCACGGTCGCTTAACTATTTTTATTATTGGCTTAATTATCTTGATTTTACTAAATATGTTTTTATTGCATGGTTTTATTACTGCTTTTTACTTATTGTTTACGATTATAGGGACGAATTACGCGTACGTATATTCGTATTATATATTTTTATAATTACCGAGGATCGTGCCACGCATACATGTACACAATAAATTTGTCCATGTTATAGTTTTTTATAAAATATATATTCGAAAATAAAAAATAAAATCAGGAACATCATCACCCCTTTTGTTTAGATAATGAACTGCACACCTCGGGTTATATGAAATTATTTAACACCTTTGGAAAAATCCTTTTCTTCAATATTCGCTCGAAATTGCGCGTACGCATAATCCGAGTTTGCTTTTTTTAAAATATAATCAGGGTACGCGAACGCATCCCTAATTGCGCAAAATACTTGTAATGGTATTATGGATTTTTCACAAATTATTTATTATATTCATACATTTTTTATGTGAAAATCATGAGAACTCCCATTTTAGAGGCATTTGAATTCTTTGAAAAGAATTCACAATCTATTAAAGGTTGCCCGTCGATAATTTCCGAGTATAAATTATATTCATTCCAACTATTCAAATTCAAAGAACAAAATAAAAATATGATTAATGCTATTTTTGACAAATATAACATATATATGGCAAAGAATGAATTGTATATGAAACTGAAAATGAATTATAAAGGAAAGAATATTTTTCAAGAACTTTTTTTATTATTAATTAGTGCAAGTTCTATTCCTAATTACCATTGATATAAAGTTTTGCAATTTGTGTTCACACATCTCATCTTATTCTCATATACTTGTTTTGATCCAATAGGCGAAATTAATTTAATTAATTATGCCTATGATTGAGTTATATATATAATCAAACCCATTTGATTCTAAATCTATGTGAATTATTACAACTATTAACTTTCACATCGTATAAGTTCCTAAACCCTTTTATTATTAAGAAAGAGAACAAGTCTAATTGACTTAATAAAATGATATTGCATGCAATATTACTTACCATATTTGACATCGTGAACATAACGGATTATACTAACTCGTCTTTCAACTATAGATTAGGAACACAACCAATGTTATGCCAAAAGATAGCTAATTGCAACCAATCATCATCTAGCTTTAAACAACAACTAATTAACTAACAAAATAAACTAATAGCATATTTTCTTTGATATTTCCATATTATGCTATACCTATCTAATAATACCGTAAAGTGTAAATAAAGCCAACTTTCTGCCATGCTTCCTATTTACACAACTCAAAGATAACTAAACTAATAAAATTTCAGCATGGATAACATTATTACAAAGTGAAAAAATAAGACAATCAACTTGTAGCCATCAAGTCGAACTCACTACTGGCTATCCAACATGAAATCAAAGTTGAAACTTAAATGTTTAAACTTAAACGATAGGAGGCAATATTACAATTTAAAATTTCATTTATTTGTCATGTTGAATCTCTTTCCAACATAAAGTTTAAGAGATATGTACCTGAAAATGAAGGTAGAAGGAGTAAATTTCAGCAGTTGCAGCAGTAATAAATTCAGCAGAATATGCCAAATAATTCAGCAGATTTGAGCAACAAACAGGATCCGGGGAACCCAAATGAACAGTGACGATATTTTTAAAAGACACTGCAGATTTTAACTGAACAATGGAATCAAATAAAGTTGAACAGATTCAACAAAAGAACAATATTTCAGATTTCAGTTTCTTTTCAGTTTCAAATTCCCATTTTTCTGATTTTTTTGTTTCTGCTGCTGTATCTGTGTGTGTGTGTGTATGACTGTTCTCTTTGTTTCTTTTATGTTTCTTCTTCCTATTCAGATTCCGAAAGGAATTTGATTTTTCTGCTTGATTTTCCACACTCAAATCTGACTTTTCACTCTCTTAAAATCTGCTAAGTCAGATTTTCTTTTGAACTACTGATTTTCTCTCTTTCCTTTCTTTTCTGTCTGAAAAGGTTCCTAAATCAGATTTTTCTTCTTCTCCTCTCCTAAAATTTCTCAAACTCTCTTCAAGTCCCCCCTCTTAAGCTGTCCAGCTCCCTGTATTTATACAAGGCTGGTCATATACTCTTTTAGTGCTGGATGGACCCTTTTCTCTTTTTAAAATCAGAAAGTTTCCATTAAAACTGCTTTTGAATAATTTAAAACTAAGTGCTATTTATCCTGTTTTTCAGCAGCCCCATTATCCCTTGTTCCCCATTATTACTTAAATTATAGCCACTATCATATTATTGAAAGCACACTATCACATTACCCTACTGTTTCATTCTAAAATAAACCTGAAATCCTTCTGTAATTACAGCCCTTAAACTAAAATCAGAATATGTTGCAAAACAGATTTTAAAGTCTGCTTTAACAGTTATAACCAGTCCTAGGATTAAAGACAGTACATCACATTTATGCACAAGAGTTGAATTAAGATAGATGATTCTCAATTGAATACTGAACCTGAATAATACCCACTAACATTACACAGAATATGCAGGATCATTTCGACTGAGATTCAAAACTGAACCAAAAAACAAACAAATACAGGAGCATTGTCAATATACTGACAATGCCCTGAAACTCAATGCTCAGAAATCAACACATATACAACATTCATTTGAATTTACTGGTTTATTAAACAAGAACTAACTGCTTAACAATAACTAATTAACTGGTTATAGCAAAATAATCTATTCAAAACAGGCTATCTCAGTCAACATTTCCAAAAGCAAGATTCATAATACAACTAATCGACGAACTTAATCGAGTCGATTACACACATTGTACATAATCACAATCAACAGAAACAATTCACATTTAGAATCAAGTTGACGGGTAGGGGACAGTATAACAAAAATTTGACTAGAAAATTATGAAGAATTAAACAAACTAATGAAACGAACATAGAATACACATACAATGCACATAAAAAATAGAAATTACCTCTGAACCTTTAAATTCAACTGAACTCAACTCGACTTGGATTTGGACTTTGTTTGAAATCAAACAGACCTTAGTCGAAGTATTTTCCACTGAAAATACTTCGACTAAGGTCGATTAAACCTCAATCTTTATTCAATCGGGACAGAATCCAAAAGTCTGGTATTTTTAGGGTTCTTGAAAGTTCGATTTGGGATTTACTCATTTCTGGTTAGATTCGAGGGAAACCAAAGATGTTCTAGGCATGAGGGAGGTCAGGGGGGTAACTGGTGTGAGTTTGAAGTAGGTTGGGATAAGGTCAGGTTGTACTCGAATCTTCAAATGAAGATTCGAGTAGTTCCAGTATGATTCGACCCATGCAACTAAAAGATCCTTGGTGAGGGAATTTAGGAGAAACTGTGGTGTTATTTTGGAGGTCATCAGAGAAGATAAGGTTTTCAGGCCAACCTTCGATTTAAGATTCGAAGAGTTGGGGCCTAATTCGAAGGAAACCAATGTTAGATCTGTGTAGAGGATGTTCAGGGGATTCTAGGGTGTTATTTTGGTGACCGGTGGTGTTGATGCCGCCGGGTTTCAGGCGGTGGGATCCTAGGGCGGCTAGGGTTAGGGGGGGTCTGAGGAAGGTGATGATGAACAGTAGAGAGGGGGGTTTAGTTACTGGGGCCGGGGTAGGGGTCTGGAACTTATATAGGGGAGGGGTGGATTGATCTTGTCCGTCCGATCAAGTAAGATTCACGGTCAGGATCATCTCACTTAACCAAACGACGTCGTTTAGTTTAACGTTGGGGTCAGACTGAATCGGGTCAATGGGTCGGGTTACGGGTTGTGGGTTAGGGTGATGAGATCTCATCCGTTGATTGGATTTGATCGAACGGTCCATGATGAACCACGACTAAACGTTGTCGTTTTGACTCTTTTTGGACTGGACCGGACCTGGGCTAAAGGGGGTAATTTGGTTTGGGCCTGGATTTAAATCCAGGTCCGATTATATATATATTTTTTATTTCTTTTTCAACTATTTCATTTTTCTAATTTAAATTTCTAATTTTAATTATAAAACAATTTTAACTTCACAAAAATATATTAATTACTCTATAACAATTATTTAACACACAGACAAGACATCAATCACACAGTGGAATATTTAAAATAGAACTATTGCATATTTTTTGTGATTTTATTTAAATTATCTTTTAAATGCATAATTAAATCCTATATGCATGCAACATGTATTTTATTTTATTTTTTCATTTTATTATGACAAAGTAAACACTTACGGACATAACACAAGTATTTAACACCACGCAAATTCAAAAATTATACAGTAAAAGAAATTTATTTTATTTTTTGATTTATTTTGGAGTAGTTTTCGTAAGGCAAAAAATTACGTGCTCACAACGTGTACCGATTTTCAAAAAATGTTCAGTTTTAGCTTACAGTTCAGCTTATAGTATCAACTTACAATTCATTATTTGCTTATAAAAGTTTATATGATTTATAAGATTTTCGTTATGTCCGTTTTTTCCATATTTTTTCCAGAAGGTCTCACTCCGCCTTTTTAGGAGGTAGCCTATGAGACTTATTGGGTATACTTTGGTGATACTTGGCTCGTTTGGGCCTGCTACGTCGTGTGACAGGTATTGAGGACGTAGGTAGCGAGGCACGTGGCTAGAGGAGATATTCCGAATTTAGTTTATAAACTCCATTGATTCATCCCAGCGGTAGCAGACTCTTTTCATACTATTATTTCTTTATAGATATTTATTTTATTTTCGGGGAATGCCCTGCAGGCTATGTATTTCAGTTTTGTCAAATTCTAGAGGCTCATGACTTGTTAGTGGGTTAGTATTAAGATATTTTAGGATTTATCCTTTATTGATTATTTTATCAGTCAGTTTAAGAACTGCGACTTGAGTAGAATGAATATTTAAGCGCATTAGGTTGGTTTCTATTGAATCTGAAGTTTTGATACAATTAGCACAGGGTTCACTCAACGAGTGGTAAGGGTTGAGTGCCAATCACATCCTACCTCAGTTGGGGGCGTGACAAGTTGGTATTAGAGCCAGGTTTGAGAAATCGTAGGGAGTCATGAGTCGTGTCTAGTAGAGTCTCATTTATGGTTATGTTTTGCACCATACTTATATTTGGGAGGCTACAGGACATGTTAGGAAAAAAATTTCTTTGTTTGACTCTTACATTGTGCGTTAGAGCTAAACATTTTAGAATTCTAACAATCTTTTTATCCCTCGTTTCAGAACAAATTGGTTAGAACAAGATCAACTTCATCATCTGATGCTAACAATATTGATATACCAGCTGGTAATCATCAAGAAGCACCAGCAGAGGTGCATACTGCACCAATGGCACCAGCTGCAGTTAGAGGACGTGGCAGAGGTAGAGGTCGTGGTCGAGGTCAAAATGCTAGGGGTAGAGGTAGAAATGTCATAGGTAATCAGGCTCGTGGTAGGGCCACTAGACAGGCACAGGCTCCACCTCAGCAGGCTGATAATGACTAGGTGGAAATCACACCCCCTCCTAACCTACTCAGGGCAAATCAACCACAGAAGCACGATGATCGAATTGCCAGAATTTTGGACTTTTTGGAGTCCCTAGCCCCTCCTGCTGGTGGTCGGGCTGCACCTGTTCATGCTCCTCCTTAAGACCCTCATGATTCGGATGAAAAGATTATAGAAGATGATTTTCAAGCTCCACTTGAGGTACCACCACCAGTTATCCCTGCAAATATTGCCCAGTTGGTGTAGTTACCAACAGGAAAAATTGATCCACATGCCTTTCTGAGATTAAAACTTCCTACTTATAATGGTACAGACAAGCCAAATGAACCAATTTTATTTTTGGAAGAGATAGAGGAAATGTTTATTTCTTTGGGTTGTCTTGAAACACAAGCCACAGAGTTGATTGGGTTTCGGTTGAAGGGTGCAGAAGGAAAATGGTGGAGAGGTTACAAGAAGGCCAGAGATTCTATATTACCGCCACTTGCTTAGCCATAATTCAAAGAAGCTTTTAGGGCCAAGTTTTTGCCTAGCAGTCGAATAGATGAGCTCCGACGCCAGTTTGAACATCTTAAACAAGGTACCATGTCAGTGACTGAATATGAGATAGAATTTACAAACTTGACAGAGTATGCCCCTAATTTATTACCGACAGAGAGAGAAAAAATGAGAAGGTTCATTGAAGGCTTGAATCCACATATGGCAAAAGATATGACTTTGCATCAGGATGACAAGACTTATCTTCAGGTTGTTAATATTGCTACACGTAATGAGGCATTTGATAAAATTGCCAGGGAAGCTAGAGATAACAATAAGAAGGCTAGAACAATAGGTAGTTATAGTGAACTTTCAGTTGGGGATAAGAACACGAATCATTAAGCTCACATTCAATCAACAGCTCATTTGTCTCCTTATCCAGCTCCACTCACACATGGCCAACAAAGTAAGGGTCAGACCTATCAGGGGTCCATTGCAACCAGTCAAGTCCAACCTTGGTTCTCCTATCCTATATGTTCTTTGTGCAGCAAAAGACATCCAAGGAAATGCCTTTTGGGTCAGAAAGGTTGTTTCCACTGCCATGATCCAGGTCATATTAAGAGAGACTGTCCACGGCTTAGACAAAATCCAGGGAAGGCTCCAACTACTCAGGCAACATCCATAGTTAATTCTGCAATTGCACCTCCTCCAATTCGGGAACCTAATACTCAAACTGGGCATGGTGCCAATAGAGGTGGAGCTCAGGGAGGAGGCGGACCGGCCAGATTCTATGCAGTTCTAGATAAGCAGAATGTGGAGGCATCTAACAAAGTTATTACAGGTATTCTCTCAGTTTGTGGTCGCCCTGCGTATGTATTGGTTGATCCTGGTTCAACTTTCTCCTATGTGTCTCCTTATTTTTGTGTCGAGTTTGAAAAAGCACTAGAACAATTAGGGGTTCCGTTTGAGGTTTCCACACCCATAAGGGAATCTGTTAAAGTTGAATATATATTCAAAAATTGCATCATACAGTTCAGGGCCAGGAAACATTAGCCGATTTGAACTTATTAGATATGGTTGACTTTGACATCATAGCTGGCATGGACTGGTTATCTTCTTGTCATGCTACAGTTTATTGCCACACGAAGACAGTTAAATTCTCATTTATTGGGTAAGATCCAGTTATAATTAGAGGTGAAGGGGGTACGCCTGTGGGTAAGTTTATTTCTTACCTTAAGGCTAGAAAACTAGTGAGCAGCGGGTGTTTGGCATATCTAGCACATGTGCGGGATATGAAAGCCTAATCCCCAATGCTTGAATCAGTACAGGTTGTGAAAGAGTTTCCAGAGGTATTCCCGGATCTCCCAGGGATACCACCAGATAGGGAGATTGAGTTTAGCATAGACACATTGCCAGGAACTCAACCAATCTCGATTCATCCTTACAGAATAGCTCCAGCTGAGCTAACTGAACTTAAGAAACAGTTACAAGACCTCTTAGATAAGGGTTTTATTCGACCTAGTATTTCACCCTGGGGTGCTCCAGTGTTGTTCGTGAAGAAAAAAGATGGTTCCCTACGGATGTGTATAGATTACCGCCAGTTGAATAAGGTTACTATCAAAAACAAATATCCACTACCTAGGATAGATGACTTATTTGATCAGTTACAAGGTGTTAGGTATTTCTCAAAAATAGATCTAAGGTCGGGATACCATCAATTGAAAATCGAAGAAGCAGACATCCCGAAAATAGCTTTCAGGACTCGATATGGTCACTATGAATTTTTAGTAATGTCCTTTGGGTTGACCAATGCACCCGTAGCTTTTATGGACTTAATGAACAGAGTCTTCAAGCCTTTCTTAGATGCATTTGTTATAGTATTTATCGATGATATTCTGGTATATTCCCGTAGCTAAAAAGAGCATGAGAATCATTTGAGAACAGTTCTTTAAATATTCAAGGAGCGTCAGCTTTATGCCAAATTCTCCAAATGTGAATTCTGGCTCGATACAGTTACATTTTTGGGACATGTGATCTCGAGAGAAGGCATTAGAGTAGACCCACAAAAATAGAAGCAGTTAAAAAAATTGGTCTAGGCTGACGACCCGTATAGAGATTCGCAGTTTTCTAGGATTGGCAGGTTACTACCGTCATTTTTTAGAAAGGTTCTCTTCACTAGCTGCCCCATTGACAAAGTTAACTCAAAAAGATGTGAAGTTTCAATGGTCTGAAGCTTGTGAGAAAAGTTTTCAAGAACTCAAGAACAGGTTAACTACAACCCCAATCATGACTCTACCCAGCCCTACAGGTAGATTTGTGATATATTGTGATGCTTCCAGAGTAGGGGTAGGGTGTGTTCTTATGCAGAATGACAAGGTAATTGCTTATGCTTCTAGGCAATTAAAGAATCATGAGAGAAACTATCCTACTTACGATCTTGAGCTAGCGGCAGTTATTTTTGCTCTAAAAATATGGTGTCACTACCTTTATGGAGAGCAATGTGACATTTATACAAATCATAAAAGTTTATAGTATATATTCTAGCAGAAAGAGTTGAACCTGAGACAACGTAGGTGGTTGGAATATCTTAAGGATTATGATTGCAATATCCTTTATCATTCGAGCAAAGCGATTGTGGTTGTTGATGCTATGAGCAAAAGATCCATGAGGAGTTTGGCCAGGTTGTATGCGGTGGAACGTCCAATAGTAAAGGAAGCCCAACAAATAGCTAGCCAAGGGATTCGTCTTGATGAGAAGTATGATGGAAGGTTGATAGCAAGTATGGGTGCTAAGTTTACTTTAGTAGAGCAAGTTAAAGCCAAACAATTCGATGATGCTAGCTTTCTTAAGCTCAAGGAAAGTGTCCTTAGTGGTAAGATTAAAAAAATTTCACTTGATGAGAATGGTGTGATGAGACTTAATGGTCGCTGATGTGTGCCTAATGTAGATGATCTTTGCATAGCAATTATGATAGAAGCTCATAGCTCCAAATACTCAATACACCCAGGTTCTACTAAAATGTATCATGATTTGAAAGATATTTATTGGTGGGATAATATGAAGCGAGATATTGCAGATTTTGTATCGCGGTGCCTAAACTGTCAGCAAGTAAAAGCTGAACATCAGAGACCAGACGTCTTAGCTCAAGTCATTGAAATACCAGAATGGAAATGGGAACGAATAAATATGGATTTCGTGGTTGGCTTGCCGCGAACTTTTAAGAAAAATGACTCTATTTAGATCATAGTAGACCGACTCACTAAGTCAGCTCACCTTTTGCCAGTCAAAACAACTTACACAGCACCCCAGTATGCAGCATTATACATAAAAAAAATTGTTCAGTTGCATGGTTCTCCTACGTCCATTATTTCTGACAGGGGTGCTCAGTCCAGTTCTAGAAGAGTTTTCAGGAAGGTCTCGGTACCTAAATTAATCTAAGTACGACCTTCACCCTCAAATGGACGGGCAGGCCGAGAGGACAATTCAGACCTTAGAAGATATGTTACGAGCATGTGTTCTCGATTTTAAAGGAAACTGGGATGATCATCTGCCTTTGATTGAGTTCGCATATAATAACAGTTATCAAGCAAGTATTCAGATGGCCCCATTCGAAGACCTATACGGTAGGAGGTGTCGCTCGCCTATAAGATGGTTTGAGATAGGTGAAACGAAGCTTATTGGGCCAGACATAGTACAAGATGCATTGAAAAAAGTGAAACTAATTCAGAAACGACTTAAAATTGCTCAAAGCCGACAAAATTCATACGCAGATATAAGACACCGCGATCTTGAGTTCAAAGTGGGTGACTATGTATTTTTAAAGGTGTCTCCAATGAAGGGCATTATGAGGTTTGGTAGAAAAGGGAAGCTTAGTCCGAGATATATAGGGCCTTATCCAATTCTTGAAAGGATTGGGCTTGTGGCATATCGTCTAGCTTTACCTCCTAAGTTATCTTCAATACATCTAATTTTTCACGTGTCCATGCTGAAAAAGTACTTTCACGAACCGAGTCATGTAATTGATAGGCAGGACATAGAGTTTGATGATGATACTCTGTCATATGAGGAGGTTCCTATAGCTATAATAGACAAGCATGTTCGTAGACTTAGAACCAAAGATGTTGCTTCGGTAAAAGTAATATGGAGCAACCATTCAGCTGAGGAAGCTACGTGGGAGCCAAAAGAAGCCATGAAGAAAAAGTATCCCTATTTATTTTACATTTCAGGTACATAATTTATTTAATGCTTTAAAATAATTAGATTGGTAAGTTATGGGGTGTTTGTACTTATAGTGATGTGAAGCAGCTTTAGCAGGTATATTGGTATGCCTTGATAATGTATTTTATTGGATTGAGCAACTGGAGGTGCGAAAATATTATTGTTGGGTTGTTTGGACAGGTTGAAAATTTTGGATAGCTCCAGTTACAGAGGAAATTCTGTCGACATTTTTGGGAATTTTTGGAGTTAGACAAATTTTGGGGTCCTAAGATCTTTCTTTTAGAAAAAATACATTTGCGACACAACATTCGAGGACGAATATTCCTAAAGCAGGGGAGAATGTAAAGACCCGTAATTTTCTAGCTTAAAATTTTGATAATACAGGTTTAATAACATAATTAAGGTGCCCGAAAGGTATAAAGACATACACAGTCTAAATAAGGTATTTAAAAATATTAAAATATGTACATAGGATTAAAATTTAAAAAAAAACAAATAAGATAAACTGGGCCAAAGCCCAATAAGACTACATAGGAACGTATTTGATTGGAAGGGTTTCAAAGCTATATGCATTGGTCTTCCTTAGTCACTAACCTACGAGAGTAAAAGGGGCAAGAAACAGAGAAAAAAAATCCCTTTTTTTGCTAACACATATAGCAACGAAAGAGAAACAGATTGGAATAACAAGCTACTACGGTAAACTCCACTTTCTTGTCTTTCTTTAACATTTTTAGTTTATTTTTCTTTTCCTACTATTATTTATCTACCATTAGTATATGCCTACTTGATTTAGAAAATCTCAAAAAGATCAAATAGTTTGATTAGTATTGGAAGGGAGTACTCTTAGTTTACTCCGTATTAACAAGGTTCAGAATAATTTAAAGTTTTGTTCTTTATTTGGGGCATTGTGTTAGTTTGGAATAAGTTAAGTAGCAATTGGATAGGAATGTCAGTGAATGAATATTTTGACCTTTGAGGTACTCTGAATGCAATTAGTCTGATACTTGATTCTTAGTCCAATTAACCAGGAAAGGATTCTAAGTATAATATTTGGAAGAACTAATCTAAGTTAGTATTAGTGTGTTAGGACGATAATCACTGCCAATGGGATATTTCCCTTGGACAAGAGAATTGTAAATAAAGTTATATTCTTTGAGTACGCATTGATGTAAATTGAACTTGATTATTTCATGTAGATTGAAAATTTGTGAATCGGGAGTGTTTAGAGGATACGTGAAGTCGAAGCTGAGCTAGATTTAAGGTGAGTTGAGGCTTACTCTCCTAGTAGAAAATTCCATTAGAACCCCTGAACTCCATGTGTTCAATAAATCTAAGTCATGTCTTCTTGCGATCCAAATACTACGTTCACTTCATTCTTATTCAGTACGATGAAATATGTGACAGAAACACATGCTCATTTGTATTGCCAGTCATTACGTGTGTTTGTTTGTGATATTTATATTCAGTTAAGTATTCAGTTTTAACATTAATTCATGCATCAATGTGATTATTTAGTAGGGAGAAGTGGCCAACCTCCCCAGCGTGAGTGCCATGATGCCAGGGTTAGTTACCCCACGCTTGCAGGTGCCAACTGTTTGTTGGGGAGATAGGCCGATACTCCCTCGTACGTGTTCCCAGATGCTCACGTACGCAGGGCCACTATGTGTACCGATTTTCAGAAAATGTTCAGTTTTGGCTTATAGTTCAGCTTATAGTATCAACTTACAATTCATTACTTGCTTATAAAATTTTATATGTTTTATAAGATTTTTGTTATGTCCGTTTTCTTTCATATTTTTTCTAGAAGGTCTCGCTCCGCCTTTTTAGGAGGTAGCCTATGAGACTTACTGGGTATCCTTTGGTGATACTTAGCCCGTTTGGGCCTGCTACGTTGTGTGGCAGGTATTGAGGACACAGGTAACGAGGCACGTGGCTAGAGGAGATATTCCGGATTTAGTTTACAGACTCCGTTGATTCATCCCAGCGGTAGCGGACTCTTTTTATACTATTATTTCTTTTTAGATGTTTATTTTATTTTCGGGGAATGTCCTGCAGGTTATGTATTTCAGTTTAGTCAAATTCTAGAGGCTCATGACTTGTTAGTGAGTTAGTATTAAGATATTTTAGGATTTATCCTTTATTGATTATTTTATCAGTCCGTTTAAGAACTGCGACTTGAGTAGAATGAATATTTAAGCGCACTAGGTAGGTTGCTATTGAATATGAAGTTTTGATACAATTAGCACAGGGTTCACTCAACGAGTGGTAAGAATTGAGTGCCAATCACGTCCCACCTCAGTTGGAGAGATATCTTTTAAGTGAGAGAGAATCTCAAGGGAGAGATTTTAGGATATGAAATTTTGTACATAATATAATTAAAAAGGTAAGACTTTAAAATAAATTGTACTAAAAGTAATTTTTATAATAGAAATTGTAGGGAATATAAATAAGTCTTTAAAGGATCGTATTCTATGTAAATTCCTCTTAAAAGGAATCTGTCACGACCAAAAAACCTAACCTGTTGTGATGGTGCCTATCGTGGTACTAGGCAAGTCGATATTTTCAGAACACTTTCAAAATTTAACAGAAATGAGTTAAGACATTTAAAATAATCAGAGTTTTACATAACAACGGGGTAAACCTAAATTATAAGTATGAAAAAATAGCCCGACATCAGGGTGTCACTAAGTCATGAGCATCTAAACAACCAGTTTAGAAACAGAGTCTACAACAGTCTGTGCCAAAATGCCAATACAGGAAAGAAGAGATAACAAGAAAGGAGAGACAAGGACTGCGAATGCCGGCAGCTACCTCGTAAGTCTTTAGTAGTCAACCATGCACGAGATCAACGTCCTCCATGTCCGAAAACACCTGGATCTGCACACGAGGTGCAGGGAGTAACATGAGTACATCCAACTCAATAAGTAACAATAATAAATAAGGAATTGAAGATAGTGACGAGCTACACAAATATAGTTCATTTTCGGTGATTTCAGTAAAGAATAGACATGCTTTCAAATCCGACAGCTTAAGTCAAACCAGTTTTATACAGTTTTAAGTTCAAGTAAACCGGATATAAAATCTTTTAGAAATTCCATAACAATGATAGATAACAACTAAGTGCAACAACAAATGAAAGCAAGTATAGTCTCTCAAGGCAACAGTCACTCAACTCATCTCAACAGCTCAATCACTCGACTCTCAGTCCTCAATACTCACACTCAATAGGTACCTGCGCTCACTGGTTGTATAAAGACTTCGGAGGGGCTCCTTCAGCCCAAGAGGTATATCGATGCGGCGTGCAGCGCGATCCAATATATAATTAGCTATAAGGCTCGTTGCGGCATGCAATCCGATCCATATATATTCAGCCCTCAGGCTCGTTGCTACGTGCAACCCGATCCATATACACTCACATAGCTCACAGCTCGGCACTCAAGCCCTATCTCAGTCACCAACCTCTTTAGTCCCTCAGACTCTCATAAATCATATAAATCAGCTCAACAGAGATAATAACATGAATTAACAAGAAACAAGAAGAGACGGAGGTGTGATACGCAAGTAAAACCATGGCTGAGTACAAAACAACAAATATCAGCTAATACAACAAGTACACGACCTCAACAGGTCCCAACAATAATATCATATGGCCTTAGCATGAATTCTAACATGAATTAGAGTAAAATTTCCCTAAAACAGAGGGAACATGTAGCTAACAGTAAGCTATTCGACTTTACAATCTCACGGGACAGACCAAGTCACAATCCCTTTGGTGCACGCCCATATGCACGTCACCTAGCATGTGCGTCACCTCCAAAATAATCACACGACACAAAGTTTGGGATTTCATACCCTCGGGACCAGATATATAACTGTTACTTACCTCAATCCAAGCAAAACGCTACTCCAAAATGTCTTTGCCTCGTGAGTCGGCCTCCAAATATCCCGAATCTAGCCACAAGTAGTACAACATAATTAAAATAGGCTAAAGGGAGCAATTCTTCAAGAAAAGTACTAAAATATAGCCAAAATCCGAAACTGGCCCAAACCCGGCCCCCGAGCCCATATCTTGAAATCCGACAAAAATCACGAAACCCGAAAGCCAATTCACTCACGAGTCTAACCATACTACATTTATCAAAATTCAACATCATTTGGTCATCCACAACCCCAAAATTCACTCTCCAATACTCTAGCCCTAAACCCCCAAATTTCACCTCAAAAACTCACCATCTAGGTGTAAAATTAGTGGGGAAACATTATTATTGAAGATAAATAGGCACAAGGAGCTTACCTCAGTAATCCCTTCGAAAATCTCCTCATAAATTCCCAAAGTCCGAGCTCAAAGTAATGAAAATGGTGAAAAATCTCGGAGTCTCATTTTTTATATGATCTGCCCAGGCCTTTCGCACCTGCGCTCCAGGTCTCGCACTTGCGGAGTCTCTTCTATGGCCCTTCGTCCGCTTCTGTGGAAATGACCAAGATCCCATTTTCCGCATTTGCGGCTCAACCTCGCCTCTACGGGCTCGCAGATGCGCTCCCTTTCTCGCACCTGCGCCCCCTGCCCAGCCTAGCCTTGCCCATATCTGCGCCCATCCTGCCGCACTGCGGCATCTCACCTGCGGCTAGATTCCTCGCAGGTGCGATTACACCAGCAACATGCCGACTTCAGCAATTTTCAAACTTTAAAACCTATTCTATTAACCACCCAAAATAAACCCGAGGCCCTCGGGACCTCAACCAAATATACCAACAAGTCTTATAACTTAATACGAATATAGTCGAACCCTCAAATCACCCCAAACAATATAAAAACACGGATTACACCTGGATTCAAGCCTAATGAACGTCTAAACTTCCAAATTCCACAAACGACACTGAAACCTATCAAACCACGTCTGATTGACCTCAAATTTTGCACACAAGTCACAAATGAGACCACAAACCTACTCCAATTTTCGGAAATCCAATCCGACCCTGATATCAAAAAGTCCACTCCCGATCAAAATTTCCAAAATTCCATCTTTCGCCAATTCAAGTCTAATTCTACCACGGACCTCTAAATCACCATTCGGATGCGCTTCTAAGTTCGAAATCACCTAACTGAGCTAACAGAACCATTAAAATTCAAATCCAACGTCGTTTACGCATAAGTCGACATCCGGTCGACTTTTTCAACTTAAGTTTTCAATCAAGAGACTAAGTGTCTTAATTCACTCCGAATTCACTCCATATCCAAACCAACCAACCCGATAAGTCAAAATACAGATGTAAAACACAAAAGAGGCAGGAAATGAGGGAACGAGGCTATAACTAACGAAACGAACAGCCAGGTCGTTACAAAATCAAACTTATATCAAGTGGAGCTAGCCTTCGATTATGAGTTCAGTCAAACTCAGTAATTTTGGTTCAAATGTTGTATTAGAATATGTATAAATTACTAATTTAGAACCTACTAACTTAAAAGGACAAAAATTCCACAAATCCCAACTCCGTATATGAGTTCTATATATCATATTCATCGTGATATTGACCTATTTTGCAACCATTAATCGGTTGAGAATCATAAAATGTAGAAAAGTTAACATAAATAGCCACCCACTTAACCGTTTAAACTAAAATTAATCGACAGATATATAATATGTGTATAATTCCATGTATAATATGTGTATAATAATATATAATTAGTGTATAATCCATGCATATAGGTTTTAAAAAAAGAAAATAGTGAATATGATCGACTATTTGTGTAAATAGTGAATTCGGTCTTGATCATATATATCGCGCGAAGTTATTATTGGGGCATTTACACAGATACCCACTTTTGGGGCCGCCTTCAAAGTTATGCCTGCATTGCACAAAAATTTACAAAATTTACCCACCGGAATCTGAAGTTGTTCTATCTTTCAATACAATTTCAAAAATCAAATCTTAAGTTCTTCTATCTTTCAAATGCAACTCCAGAAAATTCAAATCTTAAGTAGTTCAATCTCTTCAAGGCAAGTTCAGAAAACAAATATTAAGTTCTTCTATCTTTCAATTACAACTTCAGAAAATTCAAATCTTAAGTAGTTCAAACTTTTCAATGCAACTTCAGATTTTGAATCTTAAGTTCTGAAACATAAATTTATTTTTTGAATTTTAACAATCTAATATACGATTCAACGCCCAAATCTACTTCAAATGAGCTCAAATTTGAAACATAACTTTCAAATATCATAAGGAACAAACCTCAATCATCGAATTACCACAAGGACAATAAATCTAACAAACTCATTTGCAACTAAGAAGAAGAAGAGAAGAAACCCTAAGCACAACTTATAATGGTGTTTTGCAACTAAGAAGAAGAAGAAACCAGAAGGCTCCTGGATACATGGGACTTGAATACATAGAAGGAGAAAGCATCATCAAAGTTCCTGAATACGTGTTGTAGAAAATAAATTGTGTCAAGAAAATAAAATCAAGATTGAAAAATATTGCAACAATCGTAGTATTTGATTTCAAGTAATATGAGTGTTACAATTTCTATGATTCCTCCGATTCTACTTTTCCAGTATAAATTCAAGGGCCTTTGAGCTTGATCTTGAATTTGAATTTGATTTATTCGTCGTGAACACTTTGATTGCTGCTACGAATTGTATCACTAACAAGTAGCCTTGATCTTGAACGCATTGTATGTAATTTGACTTCGTTCTTGATCTTGAATACTTGAAATTTGTGTTGAAGTGCTTGAATGCTTGAACACTTGCAATTTGCAGAGAATTGTGGCCTTTGATCCACAAGCTCCCTTGTGTCTTCTTGTTATAATTTTTGGTGTCTTTTCTGAGTTATGAAGACCTCTATTTATAGTTGTGAGAGGGAAAAGTTATGATAAGAACAAACTCTTTCCGACTAATCAGATTGAAGAGTGACAAAGCCGCATTTGATTGGCCAGAATCACTTGCATATGTGGCGCGATTTCATTGGCCTTTTAATTTGACTGGGCATGCCTTGTCATTCTGACACATGGCACGATCCTATTGGCTCTTCCGTTTGACGTGGCGTGCCACATCATTTGACACGTGTCACCCAATTGAGCCTCTAGGAAGATGGCATATTGGACCTAATGAAGTGGGTTCATCATCTATAGCCCAACTAAATGGACTAACCCAATGGATTAAAACTTACTTATTTAATCCATATATATTGGACTTATAATTAATCCAATTATATTAGCCCAATAAATTTATTTGAACTAATATATCTTAAATTTAAAAATATAGTCTAAATAATTTTATGGATTTAAATCCAATAAAATTTAAATACCTATAAATACCTCCTACTTCAAGACTTATCGAGATATAGATGTGTCCAACTTAGTAGATGAGGCTTGAAGTACCATTTTTAGCTAACTCCAATTTAAACTTTCCAATCCCCTTTTTTTTGAAAAGTTTATTTATGAAATGGGTAACATCTCAAATAAAGAGAAAATCAGAAAACAACATAATTGTCCCATTTGTGATTATTGCCAAGGAAAAGTCCTTGTATTGCTTTGATGTGGCACATGTGAGTCAAACAAATAGTACACAACATTAGAACTTTTAAGGAGAAAGACTCCAAATTAAGGTACCTTTTCACGTATCTTACAATTTGAATTCTATTTGGAAGGTGTCTTACAATTCAAATTCTATTTGTAGTAGATAGTGTTCGACCGCCTTAGTTGTTAATCCCACATTGGGACTAAATCCTTGATGCCGTTCTTATAAGCCTATATAAACCTCATACCGTCTCGTCCATTGAGAATCAATATCTGGTCAAGCAATAACGAGAAGGTAATTTCTATCTCTTTTCTTCTGCGTTCTTTTTTTTGTAGGCCAAGAAGTGAAGGATAAATCCTTGTCGATATATACGATCAAATTCACAATAACATATAAGAAGATATATCCCTCGCAATATATAGACGGACAAATTTACATTGCTATATAGATGGATAAATTCATATCAACATATAGACAGATAAATTCATACCAACATATAGACGAATAAATTCTCATCACCATATAGACGGAAAAATCCACATCATTATATAGACGGACAAATACCCATCACCATATAGACGGACAAATACCCATCACCATATAGACGGACAAATCCATATTACCATATAGATGGACAAATCCACATTACCATATAGACGGACAAATCCATATCACCATATAGATGGACAAATTCGCATCACCATATAGACGGATAAATCCACATCATCATATAGTCGGATAAATCTAAATCAACATATAGAAGATTGAACCCATGACAATATATAGAAGGAAGAATTCTTAATCGCATATAGAAATTTGCCTAAAGCACAAATGACTAGAATCTTCTCCTTCGTTTGTCAATTGTCGTTGACTTAATATTTACTAATCTTTTTATTTTATTTTTTTATGCAGTTTTGAAGAGATGGTTCACTTCAGAGACTACACATCTCCATCCTTCAAGCGCAAGTATCTCATAATCGATGCTAAGAATGGAGGGGTTATAACCAAGCTGTTGACTTACCCTCCACTAGTTGGTCGATATGTAAATTTGTGGCCACCTCTGCAGAATTCCCTCCATATGGTGGATTGGACTTCAGAGCACAACCAAAAGCCAACTAAAATATGGTCCCTTCAAACTCCTTACCAATGAAAACTCAATATCGCGAGTACCCTTCCTTGCTTGGGACGGTGTGTGATTCAAAGAAAGATACGTTGGGGAGACACTTTGAGAATTGACGATGAATATCATTATATCCCGGGATATTGGGAATGGGATGAGGACATATTTGGCAGAGGTCAACGGGCTTTGAAGACAACAAGAATTTATGATGCTGTCTATGCTTCTTTATTTACATATGATCGAAATTCAAACATCTTGCGAGCGTTTCTTGAAGCTTGGTGTCCCACAATAAATACCTTACTTACATCAGCCGGAGAACTATCAATATCTCTTAGGGATTTACATACCATTGGCGGTTTACCTATTGGAGGTTCTCCCTACGAATAAGTTGTGCCCGAAGCTATCGAACTCACAGATGTTAATGAGAAGAATGAAAGATTTACTCCTCAAGCTTGTGGATACTTGTTTACCGCCTTTAACCATCTTCAAGAAGGGGAGAGTCATGATCCAAAGGTCTCATTTAGCAAGTGGATTGAATTTTGGTGCAAGAGAGACTTGAGATATAAACCTGCTCCAGCAAGGAGGGAGAAAAAATCTACCAGTTTGAAGTCAACGCACAATCCCACTGGAGCTATACCAGAAGTAGTTGCATGGTCTAGCGCGGATGAGACGATGTTTGCTAACATTATGGTTCGACATTAAAAGAGAGAAGGCACATATCTGGCGGTATTATTATCTTGTTGGTTGTGTGCATTTGTATTTCCCTTTCAAGATGGCGATTTTATTCGACCCGAGACCTTTAAAACAGCGAGCATGGTGGCATATGGATGGAAATTCAACCTTGCAATCCCAGTTCTAGCGAGCATCTACTATGGTTTGAACAAGATCTCCAAGTCCTCGTAGCTTGAGCATATCAAAATCTCTTTTCGCATTCATTATGTATATGGTTGGTTTGCTCACTACTTCAAGACACACTATGGGCTTCCAAAAAGGCCATATGTTCGATTGATGGTGGCATATTCTGGGGAAGGTGATGCAAGGTATTTGAATGATACAAATGCAAAAAAGTGCATCCATCAAGCAGATAATGCATCCATCATGCAGATAATGCATCTTGGGCTTCTACCATGCTAGAGGGGTCTGAACCTTACTATTTTAAGGATAATGATAAAGCATCGGAATCGAAAGTCAATTATTTTATGAGTATCCATTTTCATTATCTTCCTTTGAGGTGTGGGAACTCTTTCATTCTTGAACCATATAGTCCACATAGATTCAGCCGTCAATTTGGATTTTATCAGACCAGTCCTGGTATTTTGGAAAATGACCTTTGTAGCGCCTATTAGAAGAAGGACACAGATTTTGGCGAATTTGTGTGTTACATAATTCCACCAGCGCGAGGGCGACCTTCCCCCGGCTATATCTATGGTTAAAAAGCTATTTTCATCAGAGTACATATCTTGGTGGACAAGTGTACATGGGAGCTTTCTTGAAGATCATTTAGAATCTTTGGTGACTTTTGTTGGGCCAATCACTGATGTACATTTAGAGATCACGCCTCAAGAACATAACAACAAGGACAAAGCTCCTACTTTGAAATCCCAAGTGGTTGCACCATGCGATATCAAGGGACCTCCATATAAAGAAGCTCAAAAAAAGAAGGACCTTCTCAGGCTCATCAAGTCCATGAGGGTTCCTTTCCATTAGGCATTGTTGTCCCTACCTCCAACAAACGCCCATCCTAAAATGAGAGTGATAGTAGTCATGGCGATCAAAACTTCAAGCGGGTGAAGACATATTCAAACAAATAAGGAGACACTGATTTGGGTGTAGTCGAGATTACCTACAGTATTGGCAATGCTTCAAGGACTTTGACGGTCATTAAAGAGTTAATACTTAAAACTTTCATATTGTCTTATAACATATAGGTAACTTCACTAACCGTCAATCTTTTTTTTATATGCAGCCAAATAATGATCATATTTCGATAGCGTCACACCAAAGCAAGCCAGAGGGTAGTAGTGAATCTGGGGCGAATCCGGACTCGAGGAAATCACTTTCGATATCTAAGTCAGACCAAGAGGCGACTTCCATTCCTAATCTTGGAGAAAAATCGGGGCCTAATTTTCACCAACGATTAGCACCAATGATATCTATATTTGATGGAAGAAAGGTTGTCTTGACTCTTCGCAAGGATTTCATCTTGAATGTTTGGGCTAAAATTCATACCAAACTCTCTGACCTTACTGCAGACAATGCTTCTTCTGTTCAATTCGAGATCCAAGTGATTTTCGAGGAGATGTATGGAAAGGGTGTGGATATTTCTTCTCTAAAAGACCTATTGATGTCTTTCTTTAAGCTTGTCAATTTATATGACTAGGCACGATCAACTCTTTCTGATAAGGTTGGGGACATTGAAAAATCATAGCCATTTTTAAAAGCCAAGCAACATATTGATCTTATCTTGACTGAAAAAGGGGAGAAGGACGAGGAACTGTCTACCACTAGTCAATCTCTCAAAGAGGCCAAGGAGAAGGTGAAACAGTTAAGAGCTCTCCGAGATGCTGCCAAGAAAGAGGTTGAAGAGATTGAATCTAGAGTCTCATCTGCTGAAGAGGCGTACCGTAGATGTTCTGATGTTTCCTTAGCGACTGCTGATAACTTGGCCGACGTGGAGATAAAGAAACAACACTTAGAGGCCACCCTTAAGGATTTAGTCAATTACAAGTTGGGTTTAGATTAGCCTATATAGAGTATTTTATTTGCCTCTTATTTTTTTCCTGCATTTAGTTAACTAGCGACTATCCTTGAAACGGAAAACTCCATCTGTTTTACTTTACATTGTGCGTTTTTATTAATGTTTCCCCATCTTTTTTTATCAGTATCAATAGTTGCTTGCTTAGCATGATGCATTGACGTCTACGTAATAAAACTTGGCTTTCATTTAAACATAGTTGTCGTTCGTGTCTCGAGGTTCTCTATATCTGAAGATATATCCTCCTTTTTCTTTGAAGATGATATTGTTTATCACCTTTGTATCTTTGCGGTGGGAAGTATATATCTCAGTATGAGAACGTCAAAAATATGAGCCATTTGATTTTATGGGAACTAAACTTTAAAATATAACACATATTCGATATCAGCAATCAAACATGTTCCAAATTATCCTGGACAATATTTTGAAACTAACTTTATATTGCACCATGCTGTCAATTCCAGATTTGCGCAGTCTTACCAAAAATTTCATATCTTGGTGTAGAAACGTCAAAATTACGAGCCATTTAATTTCTTGAAAACTAGACTTCCAAATATAGAAGATATCCAAAATTCTCAGTCAAACAACTTCAGGATTGGCCCAAATAATATTTTGAAATCAACTTTATATTGTACCACGCTATCAATTCCAGATTTGTGCAGTCTCACTAAAAAAATCACATTTTGGTGTAGAAATATCGAAATTGCGAACCATTTGATTTATTGAAAACTAGACTTCAAAATATAGAACATCTCCAAAATTATCAATCAAATAACTTCAGAATCGTCCCAGATAATATTTTGAAATCAACTTTATATTGCACCATGCTGTCAATTCTATATTTGCGCAGTCTCACCAAAAAAATTCATTTCTTGGTGTAGAAACATCGAAATCACGAACCATTTAATTTTTCAGAAACCAATCTTCAAAATTAAACCATATACAAAATTCAAAATTTAATACATTAAGGATAGTTTCAGATAATATTTCAAAGTCAACGTAAAATTCTGACACGCTGACGATTTCAGATTTGTGCGACTTCACCAAAACTTTTGTATCTTGATGTAGGAACATCGAAATTATGAACCAACATATCTAAAATGAAAGATTTAATACCTTAAGGACAATTTTGGATAATAATTCAAAATTGACTTTAGTTTTTGATATGCCAACAATTCTAAATTAGTGCGACTTTGCCAAAGTTTTCATGTCTTGGTATGGAAGCCTCGAGATCGAAAGACGTTTTACTTGCCATCAATCAAGATTCAAGAGCTACATTCTCACAAATATCTTGGGTTCATGTATCACTGAATTTGAAACGTTGTGCCAAACAATCTTTCTTCTTATACTTGTGTTCCCTTTTGACGTCTCTCTTCTCTTCCTTTTTTTTCTAGGGAAGAGGGAGGACTTGGAGACCAACAAGCTTGAAGGTTTGTCGAACCTGAAGATATAGAGAATCCTTGGACTTCAATGCAAATACTTGGCATCCTCCTAAAATCGTCCTGTTGAAGATACCAATTTACATGGATGGTTTCCCCCTTTAAATCAAATGAGATCCAAAGTTCAACAGGAGGGTGGCGTTTCAGCTTAATTTTACATTCCTTCATACTTCATTCGGACAATAATTGGGGCACTATGTATCTTTTGAAATCATGCGACTGAACTTAGAATGAAACTCTAAGCTGCCTACGTGCCTCGGTGAAGAGGATCAAGTCATACCGTAGTTCATAATGGGTAATTTTTTTAATAAATTTTTTTAAGTCCTAACTTTTGCCCAGGCTGACTCTTTCGAGGTTTTCAACCTAGCGGACTTTTTTGTATGCGTCGTACACAATTTAGACTCATGCCAGCCAGGAGTGTAGGAACATGCAGTTTAGGCTCATGCATCAAGAAGCGTTGTAACTTCAAGGATAATACTTCTTCAAAAACTTGTCATTGATAG
The DNA here is from genome assembly GCF_000393655.2 of Nicotiana sylvestris. Lineage (NCBI taxonomy): Eukaryota > Viridiplantae > Streptophyta > Magnoliopsida > Solanales > Solanaceae > Nicotiana > Nicotiana sylvestris. The sequence continues at coordinate 97,281,941 of NC_091058.1, forward strand.
GGCCGATTCTCATGCCATCTGCATTAACCAACTTGTAAGTCCCACTTGAGTATGCTTCTTGTACGACATATGACCTATCCAATTTTGAAGTGAACTTCCCTACAGGTTTATGAGAAGTAATAATAGGCCTTCGCACGGCAAGGACTTGATCTCCTACTTGAAAGGATCTCGGGAGAACTCTTTTATTAAAGGCACGAGACAATCGAGCTTGATAACATTCAAGACTCTATTGAGCTTCCAACCTCTTCTCATTAAGAGCCTCCAACTCTGCTAATCAAAGTCGAGCATTTTCTTCATCAGTGATCCCTTCTTGAATAGCTGATCCTAATGAAGTTATTTGACGCTCGAGTGGCAAGACGGCTTCGACTCCATAGACAAGTGAATAAGGAGTCGCTTGCATTGGCGTGCGGTGATTTGTCCTATATGCCCACAGAGCTTCTTCCATACGGTCATGCCAATCTCGTTTGGATTTGGAGACGACTTTCTTTAACAAGTTGCATAGAGTCTTGTTGAATGCCTCAGCTAGACCATTGGCGGCAACATTGTACATATAAGAGTTACGTTGCTTAAAGCCAAAGAGATCACAAATTTTGTTCATCAACCTATTGTCGAATGGCTTGCCATTATCCGTTATTATGTAATGAGGAATGCTAAAATGATAAATTATGTTTACTCGAATGAAACTTGCAAGATTTTCCTTCTTTACTTCCATAAGAGCAACAACTTCAGCTCATTTTGAGAAGTAATCAGTTGCAGCCAAGATGTATAGGTTCCCACTAGAGGACTTTGGTAGTGGTCCAACAATATCCAATGCCCAAACATCAAACGGCCAGGATGCAATAGTCGGGTGCAACACTTCAGGAGGCTGATGAATAAAATTTGCATGGAATTGGCAAGCCTTGCATCTTCGAGTGTAGTCCAAGCAATCATTTACAATCATTGGCCAATAATATCATATCCTTTTTATATGAAAGTGGAGCTTTGATCCAGACTGATGTGACCCACATACCCCATAATGTGCTTCTTGCAAAGCTTGGAATGCTTCATTTTTCCCTAAGCATCGTAAGTGTACTCCTTCGAATGGCTTTCTATATAGAGTATCTTTGTAGTAAAGGAAGCGAGGTGCACGACGACGGATTTCAGTCCTTCTCCTCGGATTTTCTGGAAGTATCCCATAGCTTAAGTAGTTGATGATGGGTTGTCTCCATTCTTCCTTCTCAGCTCCAGAAATTTCCACAAGATGCTCGAGTTCATTTTCTTTAGTTTCACCTCATTTGGCAGCGGTACTACCCATTTTTGGCAGATAGTAACTTGAGCTTGATAAGGCAGGGTTAGCGATGAAGCTAGGGCAGCTAGAGCATTAGCCTTCTTGTTTTATTTCCTAGACACATGTTGAATAATCACATCACCAATCCATCCCATCAATTTCTTAGCATAATTATGATAAGGTCGTGGTTTAGGTTTCTTGACTTTGTAACTACCTAAAAGCCGATTGACCACTAACTGGGAGTCACCAAAGACTTGCAAGTGTAACTGCTTCATATCAACAGCAATTTCAAGCCCAAGTACTAACAGTTGATACTCAGCAACATTGTTGGAACAGAGTTGTGTCAAGGTGAAGGAGTAGGGAAAAACTTCACCTTGGGAAGTGACAAATACTACGCCAGCACCAGCTCCTCCACGATGCGCAGCACCATCAAAGTACATCTTCCATGGAGGTTGAACTTCAACGACCATTGCCTCCTCATCCGGTAGTTCGTCAGTTAGCTCCCAATCATCAGGTATCAGATGATCTACCAAGAAGTCTGCCAATGCTTGTCCTTTTACAGCCTTTTGAAGGATATACAAAATCTCGAACTGTTGAAATTGGAGGTACCATCTCGCTAGTTGATCACTAAGAACAGGTTTTGACATCACAAACTTGATGGAATTTACCTTAGAAACAAGACAGACAACATGAACTTGAAACTAGTGCTTCAACTTTTGAATTGAGAAGACTAGTGCCAACCACAACTCTTCAATTGGCGAATAATTTAGATCATTTAGTGTCATCATCCTGCTCAAGTAGTAAAGAGAGTTTTCTTTTCCCTCACTATTTTCTTGAGCCAACAGCGCTCCAACAGACCTTTCTTGTTCCACAATGTATAGTATCAAATGACTTTCTAGGTATAGGGGCTGCTAAAATTGGAGGCTTCATCAAGTAGGATTTAATGCTCTCAAAGGCATTGCTACACGCTTGGTCCCATTTGAAAGGGACACCTTTCTTCATAAGGCGACTGAATGGTTGACACCTCCCAGCTATGTTTGAGATGAATCTCCTAAGATACGCTAACTTTCCTTGTAGACTTTCCAATTCGTGAATATCCCGAGTCTTAGGCATTTTCAAGATTGCATCTACTTTGGCTTGATCAATTTCAATCACTCGATGTCGGATAATGAAACCAAGGAACTTTCCGGAAGTAACTCCAAAGGCGCATTTCAATGGATTCATCCTAAGTTGGTACCTTCGGAGCAACTCAAACACCATTCTCAAGTCTTTCAAGTGGTCTCCCCTCTTTCGTGATTTTACCACCAAGTCGTCCACATAGCATTCAACATTTTTGTGGAGAAGGTCATCAAAAATATTCTGCATAGCCCTTTGATAAGTAGCACCAGTGTTCTTCAAGCCAAAAGGTATTACCCTGTAGCAATAAATACCTTTTAGGGATGCGGGATGCAGTAAGATCTTCCTCTTTTGGTGCCATGAGAATTTGGTTATAGCCCGACGAACCATCCATAAATGACATTGCCTTGTACCCATTAGTAGCATCGATCATCATCTTTGGAATAGGAAGCGGGAATTCATCTTTAGGACACGCATTATTGAGAATCATGAAGTCAACGCATACTCGAATCTGGCCATTCTTCTTCCTTAAAGGGACAATACTTGAAACCCATGTTGGGTATTTAACTTCCCGAATAAATCCAGCTTCAATGAGTTTGTTAACTTCGGTTTCAATTAGGGGAACCAAGTCTGACCTAAAATGCCTTTGAGCTTGCTTAACAGGATGAGTGCCATTCTTGACTACAAGGTGATGGACTACTACTTTAGGGTCCAAGCCAGGCATTTCTTTGTAACTCCAAGCAAAGACATCCATAAACTCCTTGAGTAACTCAATATAAGTGCTTTCTTCATCAACTTTTAGTAAAGCACTTAGTAGGTGGGTCTTGGTTCTTCATCAGTGCCAAGGTTAACTTCTTTTAAGGCATCAATCGTTGCCTTCGCCCGTTCTTCAAGTTCAGGGGGAACATCTTTCGCATCTTCATCTTCTTGAGGGTCCCCATCGTTGAAGGATATGTGATAACATGGTGAAACATCGTCCAATTTCTCGTCATCCTCCATTAGAGATAAAGCATCGTGCTCGCCTTGCGCAGCAACATGATACGAAGAACCTACACTTTCTTCGTCTTCATCACGTTCTTTAGTGTAGACCACAGTGTATGGCTTTACTTTCAATACCTCATTACACGAAACTATGACTTTTGTTTGTCGCCTTATTATAGAAGGAACCGGACTTTGGAAATCCTTAGAGATCTTCTGAATTTTGGGCGAAGTCGGTGTTCTTGTATTTTGATAATTTCTCTAGAACTTATTCCCTTTCTTTAATGGACCCAATCTCAAACACAAAAGTCCTCACAATTGATTTTCCAAGTCGATCAAAGACAGAAGGCTTGATAGAAGCGACAGATTCATTTTCTACAGTGATATAATTGTTGTTTGCCCTTCTTATAGAGATGCGCACAGGTGACAGTTGCTTGTATCCCAAACCTTCACGTGGTTGCCTCGTCGCAGCTTCTAATGGGATCTTCCCTAACTTTGACGGTACGTTGGAATTGTATCCAGCTTTTGCAAATAACTGTAAGCATTAGGATCAAAACCTTCATCTGTTCGCTTTGTAGGGAGTGCCACATTCTGCAAATAATTTTGGGCCACAAACCCTGAAGTGGCTTTGAGGACAACTTTATTGCCTCAATTTGTTTTACCGGAAGAGTTAACTCCTTTAGCATGTTAGTTTGGAGATAAGATGATTCACCTTCATCTTTATTACTTTTAGGGACATATTGAAGTGCAGGAGTTACTTTCTTGCCATAAGACGCAATATCCCCTCTATAACATTTATTCGAGTTAGGTTGTACCTCCTCAGTAACATATTTGACTCTACCAGTAGTCACCTTAGCTATTTAGTTGTAGGCTCATCATTCTTCCTTTTTATGACATCATCAGCTTTTAGCTCCTTCATAATGCGGTTCTTTAAGTAGAACTTTGCATCGGCGAAGTGTGACTTAGCCTCAGTGAATGGCTCATCATCAACAACTATCTTATTCTCGACTTCACCCTCATAGTATTTCAAACTTTGATGGCAGGTAGATGGAACCACTTTATTCTCATGTATCCAAGGCCTTCCAAGCAAGACACTGTATGAAGTCTTTGCATCGATCATATGCAGCCATGTACTTGATTCCATATCTTCAATGGTGATTCCTATCCTGATCGCACCTATGGCACTTTGCCCCCCTTGGTTGAATCCTTGGATCATCACACGGCTTTCAGAGAGTTCGTTCATGGGAATACTAAGTTCTTTCACAGTGTAAATTTGCAATATGTTCACTGAGGATCCTCCATCAACCAAAATTTGATTTACCCTTTTATCACGCATATAGTTAACCAGGTACAACGGGCGGTTATGAAAAGTGTCACCTAGTAGAAGGTCGTCATTTGTAAACATAACTTTTTTCTCCCAGGCGTTAACTTCTTGAGGAATAGACTCGATGGGATTTTCTGAAGATGGTGCCAATGATATGTTATCACTCTTTTCTTCCCCTTATCAGCATTGCAACAAGAGGCCTCAATATCATCATGGGAAATCTTCATGCGGAACCAACATGGCAAGAAATCCTCCAAGGTCACTGGATGTCGTGGCTTTTGAGGGTGGTGCATCTCCACTTTTGCTTTCTTAAAACGCCTAACTGGATTCTGTTTCATTGGTCTTTTTACCATCATCTTCCTTATTGGTTGTTCTATTGATTCTTTTCGTGGGCTCCTTTTGTGGCGCCTACGACGAGTCACCAACATCCAACCTTCATTATCATCAGGTTGATCGTCTTTAACTTTGTTGTTCTCCAGTAATTCTTCATCTTTGATTTCTTTTAAACTGCGTAACTCATCTAGACTGAATGAGCCAAAGGTGATAGAGAATTGGTTTGCGCTTGCTTTCTTATCTTCAAGCATGATCTTCTTTTCATGGGCCAAGTCCATAACTTTGTCCTTGAAGACAAAACACTTCTCCAGAGGGTGGCTTACAAGTCGGTGATATTTGCAGTAATTTTGGTCATTTATTTTCCCAGCTTCATTTGGTCGCTTCATCTCTGGAAGCTCAATGAGATTTAACTCGAGGAGTTCTTCAAAAATTGCTGGCACATCAGAGTATAGAAATGGGTATTCCTTCTCTTGCATTTATTTTAGAGTCAACTTCCTACTTGGTTTATCTTGAAAAGAAGTGGATTTCGTATTATGCTTCTTGCTCACCTTCATTATGAACTTCACATGTGATGTGTTGACATTCATGGCTTCTTTGTTTTCTGACCTCGATACCAACTTGCTCCATATCTTGACTTCTTGCTTGCCGCTCCCTTTGCGAGGCTCATAGATAGGTAACCTTTCGTTTCCAGCGGAGGCTATGCTTAACTCCATGTCGTGGGCGCGAGTCGCAAGTTCTTCAAACATGCTAGGCTTGATACCTTGCAAGATGTAGCGGAGTCCCCAATACATGCCTTGGATGCACATTTCTATGCCAGAAGCTTCACTAAGCCTCTTTTTGGAGTTGAGGCTTGTATTCCTCCAACGATTGATAAAGTCGATAACTGGTTATTTGTTGATGAGTATTTGTGAGTTCTATCATACTCACAGTATGTCTCGTGCTATAAAAACGATTGAGGAACTCTTGCTCTAGTTGATCCCAGCTATCAATAGATCCATCCTCGAGGTCTATGTACCAGTCAAAAGCATTTTCTTTTAGTGAGCGAACAAACTACTTGACGAGGTAATCTCCATAAGTCCCAGCATTATTGCACGTCTCAACAAAGTGCGCCACATGTTGCTTTAGATTACCTTTACCATCAAACTATTGAAACTTTGGAGGTTGATAACCAACAAGCATCTTCAACATATCGACCCTTGCAGTGTACGGCTTCGCATATGCAAGGGAGGACTTGACAGCAACTTCATACTTATTTTTAATAGTTCCTTCAATAAACTCCTTCAATTGATCGATTGGAATCATCCCTTCAGATGAGACACGGATCGCCTTAGCGGATGCTACTTGTCTTGGGGGAGAATCACTCTTTGTAACTTTTGGGAGCTTGCCAGGTGCGTGGGTAGATTCTTCTTCCATCAAGATTCTCACCCTATCTATTAGCTTGTTGATTCTATCATTTTGATTTTGCATGCACTTGGTCAAGCCAGCGATTGCTTCCGTCAAGTTTGCCAACTGCTCCTCCACAGATGAAGTGTTTGTCATCATGTCTTGCATGATTGTTGTGGACGATGGAGAGTAGCATGGATTGTCACACAGATTGATCCTTGATTGGATCATGTTATGTGGTGTAAGTGGGGAGGATCCATCACTTGAAGCATCATCATCTTCCTTCATAGTAGAGTGCTTAGATCCGGAGAGGTCAAGCAGAGCAAGAGTTTTCTTGATCTTTTTAGCAACATCGCTTCCTCCTTCGGGTGCATTTGTGGAAGACCTTGCCCCTTTTAAGGATGAAGATTCGCAAATAAGGGTAGATGCGGACGGCACTTGGGGTGCTTATTGTCCTAAAGAGCTTGTTTTGCTCCTCGTAACTGGTACAAAACTTCCAAAGCTAACATCGAGGATGTTTTCCACATCAATATAGAACCTGAAATTAGCAGCCTTGGTGGAAGTTGAACTGGAGTTGATTTCTTTTGAAGCCATTTCGATGTTCCTGAACTTTGGTAATTCAAATGTTGAGATGAGAGGTAGAGATTATCCCACTGGGTGTGCCAGAATTTGTAGATAATAAATTGTATCGAGAAAATAAAATCAAGACTGAAAAATATTGCAACAATCGTAGTATTTAATTTCAAGTAATATGAGTGTTACAATCTCTATGATTCCTATGATTCTACTTTTCCAATATAAATTCAAGGGCCTTTGAGCTTGATCTTGAATTTGAATTTGATTTATCCGTCACGAACACTTTGATTGTTGCCACGAATTGTATCACGAACAAGTAGCCTTGATCTTGAACTCCTTGTATTTAATTTGACTTCGTTCTTGATCTTGAATACTTGAAATTTGTGTTGAAGTGCTTGAATGCTTGAAACTTGCAGTTTGCAGAGAATTGTGGCCTTTGATCTACGAGCTTCCTTGCGTCTTCTTGTTATAACTTCTGGTGTCTTTTTTGAGTTATGAAAACCTCTATTTATAGTTGTGGGAGGGAAGAGTTATGATAAGAACAAACTTTTTCCGACCAATCAGATTGAAGAGTGACAAGGCCACATTTGATTGGCCAGAACATGTCACTTGAACATGTGGCGCGATTTCATTGGCCTTTTAATTTGACTTGGCATGCCTTGTCATTCTGACACATGGCACTATCCTATTGGCTCTTCCGTTTGACTTGGCGTGCCACATCATTTGACACGTGACACCCAACTGGGCCTCTAGGAAAATGGCATATTGGGCCTAATGAAGTGGGCTCATCATCTGTAGCCCAACTAAATGGACTAGCCCAATGGATTAAAAATTACTTATTTAATCCATATATATTGGACTTATAATTAATCCAATTATATTAGCCTAATAGCTTTATTTGAACTAATATGTCTTGAATTTAAAAATATAGTCTAAATAATTTTATGAATTTAAATCCAATAAAATGTAGATGCCTACACATGTGACATGAATACAAAGAAAAAGAATAAAGCAACGAAGAAGAAGATAAAAGTGTATGTATCTGAAGTTACCAAAAAAATAAAAATCAGTTAAACCTTTAAAAAATATATATGAAAAAAATAATGGATAGAAAGCTATTGCGTCCACACCAGGTCATAATATTCTATTCGAAATTACTGCAGCCATTTAGTTACCGACCAATTTTATCCTACCAAGAAAGTTATTATCGTCGAACTTCGCTAAAGTGTCACATGTGTACATCGACCAAAAATTGTCAAAGTTTCTAGTTGCCATCATCTAGAAAATCTAATTTATGTTATAGATCATTTACAAATTTTCCATAATTTGAAGGCCTTATTCCATCTCTTATTCTGGACCAATTAGGCTTGCCCAGCTTTCAGAGAGGCTAACTGGGCTCATACAAGTTGGCCCATGGGCTTTAATAGATATTCAGAAGAATTAGACAAACGAAAAGAAAAAGGAAGCAAGGTTTACTCTTTATTTCTGTATATGATTAGAAACCAAATTTCTGGTTATGAAGAGTGAAGGTATTTGATGCAATACCCATGGAATAGCTATTTGTGTGTATACGTTCCACAGTTGCCTCATTCATCGCTAAATCGCCAATAAAGAGGGAATGCATTTTGAAATGTAATATAAAATGGTCGATCATATTGTAAACGTGGTCAAAGAATACTTCTTTAGGGGTTGAGACTACTTTTTCCTTTTCTTTTATCAAATGAAAAGGTGGAGAAGTGCCAGTAACGTAGCCTAAGAAAGAAGAAAATTAAGAAAGGCAGATTAAAAAAGAGTATATATCCAGAACCTCTAACTCTATATAGATTTAAACAACCAGAAAGTATTTCATGTAGGGATGGTTTTGATACACTCAGATAAAGAAGTAATATATGCAGATAGAGATTGAAGCTTGGAGATTATATTCTGTTATGATGCTAAAAAGACCACTAACTAAACGATGCTAAGACCTATTAATTGTGTTCCCTTTCGAATAAATCATCAGCTCCAAATTCACGCTTTCTTTTGAAGCCTCTGCTTTAAGATAGATTTTAAACTTTATTCCTCAAGCAAAATCGTTAATGGAGACCTCTATGAGTTCCCACCATCCCAGATTTCTTCTAAATCTGCTTTGACTAAATGATATATCCTGTTCTTCGGCTTCTTTCAGTTCTAACTGTGTATATATTATATTGTTGGCAATATATATAAAAAGTTATTGTCAATGTTTTTCACCTTATTTTCCAACAATCACATGCAAAATGTGCATATAAAAGATCGCGACCAAACTTAGTTGGGATTCAACTCTGTCTACAGATACGGCCGAGAAAAAAGAAAATGTTTCATTACAATAGTAGCCATGGATGTTGATTCTCATAATCATTTGAGTTAAATAAGGAATTGATGCATGTTTACATCATTTATTAATGTAATTATCATACTCATCGCAACATACAAGTGCTTGAAGAAATCACAATTAACAAAGACACAGGAAAGTGATTCAATGGGAATGAATCTTGAAGCTAAATGACTTAGTCAGCCATGCCTTCCAGCCCTTTTTCCCATTCTGAGCAATCCCATTTGCCCTTCCTTCTGTCATCAGTGGCTGTTTTTGCTTCTTACAGAGGATGAAATTCCTCACTCCTACTGATCCTATCGACTCCAATGGTCCTAGAGCTGAAAAATCAGTTGAGAAAAAAACGTTATTAATGCCTAAGTAAAGTCACCAATATATATGTACTTCTGCAGTGTTTACTCCACAGTGGGATAGAGGTAGGGATTAAAAAAAAGAAAAGAAAAACAAAAGATTAAGATATACTATATTGTGTACCATCAAGTCCAGCACTGGCTGGGTAAAAGAAGAAATCATTGACATGAAAGCCCAGAACTGGAAGTCGGCCCTCACGAGCATATTGTTTCAGGGCAATTTCAACAACACCAGCAACCTTATCATTCTCACTCACTACAAATCTTAACGGCCCAGCACTTCCCAAGACATTGACCGTGATCAAGAACCTAGTAGGAGTATTCTTTATTGGCTTCTTCTCCATCTCTCCTTTCTTGTTATATAGTAGTTAAGAAGTTTTTAGATTTTCAAGAAGCAGCTAGGTGATTTTCTACAGAGCTGCAGTTATTGAGCCAAAGGAGATAGACAAGTTTCTATGAAAATTGATCTCAAGGGTCAAGGCCAATACAGCGATAGTACCAGGCTTCTTTAACAGAGCCAAAGGAGAGGCAAAACGACAAGTAAAGAACAGCGGGCATCAAAGTTTTGATGATATCAACCATTCAAGCCGCGAGGACAGGTGCTCTTGCTCAGGCTTCTGCAAATGAAGAAAACAAGGCGTGGAGATGTGAAATAGGGAATAGTTGGAAAAGTTAACGTCAACTACGCAACCTTTTGGCAGAGGACGAAAAAAGGGAAGGCTATGCTTCTTGAAATGTGACTCTGGATTCTTGCTCTGTTTTTTGGGCAAATCCAATGCCTCTTCTTCTATTATGTACATATAAAGTATTCAAGTTAAATACACCGTAACTTTAAGTAAAGAATTTGTATACTTAACAAATACCTGGCATGAAGTATGTTATACATATAACGAGTCGCACGAATCGCGTTGGTTTGATTCTTGAATTCTCAAGTTTAATGCTCTGGTAGAATAAATAAAGAATAAGTGAAACACACAACTACAATTTATTTAAACCATAATGGATTCAATAAAAATAAGTTACATAAGCAAACATGGTTTCTTTATTAATTTTGTAGAGTACTAACTACTAAGAATCCATGTATAGGTTAGTCGTCCATCAAAACTTAAACAATGGGACATTATTGGCAAGGATAAATAAAAAATTTCCTTTTCAGATTCCTCTTAAAAATTGAAATAAATCCTTACATTCAGTGCTGTGTAAGTCAACCAAAACATAAGTAATGGGAATATTTGCTAGAATAATTTACCTAAATAGCCGCCCATTTAATTTTTTTAAATTAAAAATAGGCAACGGATGTATAATATATGTCTAATTCATGTATAATACATGTATAATTGTGTATAATCAATATATAATCTATATATACTGGCTAGAAAAAGTGAATAGTGAATCTTGTTGGGACCGAAAAATTAGGTGTCATGCGGAATCTAGTAAAACAAACTTTGAACAACGACAACAAAGGAGAAATCTACCAAAAGAGATACAAACATATAACGTGGTTCGGTCAATTAAGCTACATCCACGGGCGGAGATGAACAATCCACTATATAAAAAGAGAGTACAAAAATATTGAGAGAACAACCTCACGAAGAGGCAAACACAAGTGACACACTAACATTTGTCCCGTAAAGTTCTTCCCCCTAAACACAACTCTCAAACCCCATATGGCTACATTGTGGATGTTGTTGAATGAGAATGATGGATCTTCAATTTATAGAACCCCAAAACTTTTCCTATAAGAAAAAGGACTAGCCAAATATGGAAAAATTATACTTTTCTTCTAGGAAAAGAAAAACCCAATTATGATAAATATGTTGTCATTTTATTCAAGAGATACGAAAACTAATTATGGTAAGAAAATTAGGACAACACCTAATAATTCTCCCCCTTTGCTTGAATTTTCTAACAAAATAAACTTGATCCACCTTCATCACATAACCTTCAACAGGTCGCATCTCCAAATTTTCACCCAAATTTCTCATACAAAAACCACGATTACCGTCAAATAGGTTGCGACTAAAACTGAACCCGCCAATATGAACCTGTCTTGAACCTTGCTCTGATACCATTGTTATGTTACGGAAGAGGCAAACCCGAAAATAAAGAAGATAAAGAACACCAAATTTTAACGTGGAAAACCTTTCAAATCGAAGGTAAAAACCACAGGATCATAAAGATCCAAAAAGATCCACTATAACAATAAGAGGGTTACAAAAGTTCTCCAAATTGGCTACACAACAAGTGCCAAACACGGAGCAACAATAGCAACAAAAGCAATAACTAATCAATTGAAGAAAGAGGAGAATCCACAAAAATAAAGCTGCTATTCGAGGCTCGAAATCAGATGCTTCGACCTATATATCCGATCTTCACCGTTCGAATCAAATATGAAGATATTAAAAACACTCGGTCAAAGTTTCAGCCCGATCCAACGGTTAACGAATCAGAAAACATGATTTAAAGTTGGTTGGTTCGAATAAAAATCTGCAGCAAAAACAAATACTTTTCTTCTCTCTTCTCTCTTAATGAAAGCTTTCTCAAAAACCACTCTTATGTGCTTAAGTCTTTGAAAGATTTCTATCAATGAGAATAGAATAATTCTCCAAGGTTGTCCTTTCTTGCCATAATGGTTGCATGTAATATTATAGTATTTGAACCTTGACTTACTTCTACTTTTACCTCTATTCCTTGAGCCTCTTGTTCTATCTCGCCCCCGGTCTTCTGCAACCAAGATATCTGCTTGTGAGGATGAACCCTGAGATTGTCTCCTTACTTCCTCGTTCAATACACCACTTTTGGCATATTCCATGGTCACCTTACCTCCAGGGGTTGAATTTGTCAAAGAAACACGAAGAGTTTCCCAAGAGTCAGGCAGAGTATTATGAAGTCAAAGTCCTTGTATCTCATCATCAAAATTAACTCCCATTCCAGACAGCTGATCAAGGACGCCCTGAAAAGAATTTATGTGATCAAGGATAGGGTTGTCTTCCTTGTATTTAAAGGTCATCAATTGCTTTAGCAGGAACAACTTGTTGTTCCCAGTTTTTGAAGCATAAAGAGTCTCTAACTTTTCCCATAATGATCTCTTATGTGTCTCATTCACAATATGGTTGCGAATATTATCTCCAACCCATTGTCGTATATGTCCACATACTAGTTGATGCTCGAAATCCCAATCTTCATCTGATATACTCTCGGGTTTATAAGCTGCAAAAACGGGTAGATGCATTTTCTTCACGAATAACAAGTCTTTCATCTTGCTTCTCCAAATATTATAATTGCTCCCATTTAAACATACCATCTTGCTCATATCCGCTTTCATTCCGTAACAATAAGAAAATCAGGATAACACCTAACAATTCTCCCCCTTAGCCTGAATTTTCTGACAAAATAAACTTGATCCACCTTCATCACATAACCTTTAACAGGTCGCATCTCCAAATCTCCACCATAAAATTTATCTCAACGTGTGTAGCACTCCGATCAAATTTCTCATACAAAAATCACGATTACCATCGAATAGGTTGCGACTAGAACTGAACCCGCCAATATGAACCTGTCTTAAACCTCGCTCTGATACCACTTGTTGGGACCGAAAAATCAGGTGTCATGGGGAATCTAGTAAAGCAAACCTTGAGCGACGACAACAAAGGAGAAATCTACCAAAAGAGATACAAACATATAACGTGGTTCGGTCAATTAACCTACATCTACAGGCGGAGATGAACAATCCACTATATAAAAAGAGGGTACAAAATATAGAGAGAACAACCTCACGAAGAGCAAACACAAGTGACACACTAACACTTGTCCCGTAAAAAATTTCCCCTAAACACGACTCTCAAACCCCATATGGCTACAATGTGAATGTTGTTGAATGAGAAGGACGGATCTTCAATTTATAAAACTCCAAACTTTTTCCTACAAGAAAAAATGACTATCCAAATATGAAAAAATTATATTTTTCTTCTAGGAAAAGAAAAACTCAATTATGATAAATATGTTGTTCTTTCCTTCAAGAAAAACGAAAACCAAATATGGTAAGAAAATTAGGACAACACCTAACAAAACTGACGGGCCATCTGTGTAACAATATCCCTATTTACAATGCTTCAGTACGCTCCATCGGTCAAGTACTTCACTCCATCATGATTCGGCACTGGTATTTAAGTCAGAGGTGGATCCAGGATTTGATGGTTGCGGGTGTCACTGCATTTAATTTACAGTAATGAGTAGTCAATGAGGTTGAATTTGGATATACATGCATTTGATCGGTTCGCTCTATTTTAAATTAACTTTATTCGGTTCGATACGCATGATAACCAAACTGAATATATTTGGCCATTTCAAGGAAAAAATAAAAATACTAACTAAATAAAAAAGAAAAATGATTAAATGCATATTTTTAAAAAAATATTTGAGATCTAGAACAAATAGTGCAAGGAAATATACTTTTCTAATCTAAATAACTAATAAAAATGGAATTGTACATAGAGAGAAAATACAAAAATGAAGATAAAAGAAATTAAAAAAAGAAGAAAAGAAAAATAAAAGTAAACTGGAAAGTGTTAACACAGTAAAGTAAAAACTTTTTTAATCTAAATAACTAATAAAAATGAAATTGTACATAGAGAGAAAATACAAAAATGAAGGTAAAAGAAATTAAGAAAAAGAGAAGAAAAAAAAAGGTAAATTGGAAAGTGTTAACACAGTAAAGTAAAATTGGTTCTACAATATGAGCAAATGAGGATCTATATTGAGTATTGGGCCTGGCAAGAGGTACTATGACCATGGCACCTTTAACCAATCTGCTTGGGTTAAATTCAAAAATAGCCAGATTTACAACTGGTCGTTCAAAAATAGTCCAGTTTTAAAAGTAATCAAAATTTAGCCACTTTTCATGTAAAGATAAATCTGAGCGATAATACTGTTCAAAACCCGAAAAATACGCCAGTATATTATGCTGGAGTTCCAGCATAAGTATACTTGAACTCCAACATATTATACTGGAGTTCCAGGATAAGTGTGTTGGAACTCCAGCATAATATGATGGAGTTCTAGCATAAGTACACTAGAACTCCAGCATAATATACTGGAGTTCCAGCAAAGTATACCGGTCCAGCATAATATGTTGGAGTTCATACACATGTGCACCGAACTCCAGTTCATTATGCTTGACCGGTCTCTGTTGCAACAAAATAGTGGCTATTTTTCATTGACTTGGTAAACGCTGACTATTTTTGAATGACCAGTCCGAAAACTGGCTGTACCGTGCTATTTTTACATTACTTGGGGTGCCATTATTTACCTATCTATCTTTTTTAGGTGAAATATCTATACTATATTAAAAGCACGAAGGTCCTTAGCGAAATGTCGTTCACCTTTTTTACCCTTTAAAAAAAAAGTTTACATTGGATAAAATTATAAACTCAAAAAACTTTCCTTATATTTAGAAGTTCTAAATAAATAAAAAAATCTAATATAATTTAGTGTTTGACATTTCTCCTAATAAGGATACAATATATTAAGACATAAAAGAATACAAAAAAGGTAGGAGGAAAGATTTTTGTTGGTTTCCAACAAGGAAACTTCACGTTTTATGTGGTATTTTTTTTCTTTGTCCTTGTTTAATCAAAAAGACCAATTTTTCTTTTCATATGATTTATTTGTTGTTTTTAAAATTTAAATCATAAGTATTTTATTAGAAGCTTGGTTGTTAAATTCGTTAAAATTTACTATGGCATTAAGTTTTGAAATAGTAATTATTGTTGAAAAAAATAGTAATCATTAATTTGTGATAAGAAACTAATTATCATAATTTAATTTACAAAAGTACCTAAATTACCTTAATGCATATGTTAAAATAAAATAGATGGAAAAGGACTTTTATTTTTTGGTCAAACAAGAACTAATATTATTACTGAGAAATTTTGCTACATAATATAACTTTACAAAACAAGAATTAGTTAGTAAATTCATCTTGTAGCTAATAGAATTTTTTATAATATATAGCTGATTCTGTCACTAAGTAGGATTTGGGATAAATTTTATGATTTAACTACATAATTTATCTATCATTAATTTTTCTTCTCTTTGTAGTTAACTTGTCTTAGAATATATGGTACCTAGATGACTATTTTGATACAAAATTAATATAAAAGAACGAGATACATAATAACACTAAACTTTCAATTATCTTGATTGTTGTCGTGCTTAGATAGAACATCCACTATTTTTTGTTACTAAGTAGGCTCAATATTTGTCATATTCAAGATCTTATATTTTTAAAAATCTTATTGTTAAGGGCTTATATTTTCATAATTTTATACGGATCGATAGAAGGTGCACGCGCATCGCGCATATCCTAGCACAAAGACCCTTAGTGAAATGTCATTCGCCTTTTTTACCCTTTAATATAGATTTTATATTGGTTATAATTATAATTTAATTATTCTACTAATATTTAGGACGTAAAAATCAACTAAATTTTGGTCATTAAATCTTGCCTTATTCGGACTACATATATAGAAACTCAATTTTAGGAATTTAACACCAAATAAAAATTTACTTATAAATCCTTTCCTTAAATAAATTATGTAAAGTAATTATGACATTTTCACACGTGCATTAGATAAAATGTGTATAAACGTGTTAGAAATCTACTAATAAAATTTTAGATCTAATTTTAGGTTTTCAAAAATTAAAGATTACTAATAATATGTAAACCAAACTTAAACATACTAGGTCGTGTATGAAAATATATATAAATAATTTTAATACGACATGCTTGCGTTTTGAAAATAATAGTAGTATTTTTAATTTGAAGTAATAAGTACTATAATGTACTTTAAGTTAATTATTTGAATTAGTTGAATACATATTGTAAATTTATACACATATTAAATTAAAAATCAATTACAATACTCGAAAAGTAAAACATATATAAGATAAATTTATATATTGAAATTAATTAAAATAAATTATATACATCTATTCATAAGTAATTTAAGGTAGTAGTTAAAAGAAAACATAGTGAGCGAAATGTATAAATTGATATTTCTCATTGAATTAGCTATACAAAATCAATATTCTTTGTTGAAATAAATTTACACATTTATTTTAATTTAAAAATAATATTTATATAATTTTTTAAAAGTTTTATACTCATTTAGATAGGTTACACGCGCAATGCGCGTACCGTAAAACTAGTTAGTAAAAATACATGTGGATACATGAAATTTTATCGGAGCGACCGGGTGGCATACCACCCGGACTCCACAACATAGATCCGCCCCTGATTTAAGTTTATTTAACTTCATGACCTTAACTTTAGACTATAGAACATTAAAATAAGGGACTGGCATAGAAAACTAATATGGGATTACATGGAATGAATCAACATTAGGAAACATTCATAAATTATTTTGAAAAACTCATCAAATAACATTCAACGCAAAACTTTAAAGCGACGAGTGGAAGTCCAAAATCTTTATAAAGTAAATCATTTTAGTAGCTCTTATCTATACCCATGGGCGGATGCACATAGGTGGAAGCGGTGTTATCCGAAACCGCTTCGCCGAAATAAAATATTAAATGTTTATATTAGTATTCTGTAAAAATAAAGCAATATATGATAATAACACCGCTTTTTGGTGAAGAGTACTTCTTGGTTCATTGGTCAAGATTATATTTGAGTTTGTAAAGGTTGTAGGTAAGAACGTAGGCCTTCTATTTTTCGAACAACTTTGAGCGAGCATTTTTGTTAAAATTTTGAGACTAAGGAAAATCGAACATACACCTCCCTTTACAATAATATTCAACTAAACCATTGACCGAGGCTTTCAACTTGTGGGAAGCTGATTTTAGATAATACTTTATTATAATATATATAAATACAACACCGCTTAAAAAAGTTCTGCATATGCCCCTAGTCGTCACACTGTATGCTGCAGCGCCCAACTTTGGTCGACTGCATCGCTCGTCACTATTAGCCTCTACTTGTAGCCTCACAGTCTCCTGTTGCAGCGCCCGCTGTAGTGCTGCACTCTACCAAACCCTTCGTGAACTCCATTTTTGGATGCTCTTGAGTCCAAATTGACTCCGGATCATCTTCCACATCGTTACAAGCACGTTAAAATACTTGTGAAGCATTTTTACGCCATTTAGCATATTTTCCAACAGAATACACTTCTTGATCTTCAATCGTAGTCCAGCTAATTCTCATGAAGCTCTTTTGGTGTGTGACCTCGATCGATCATAAGACGTCGAGATGACTTCTTAACACCTATATTACATGTTGGTAAGCCACCCTGGGTGCTATTTTTCGAACATCTTTGAGCAAACATTTTTGTTACAAATTTGAGGCTAAGAAGAATCGAACCTACACCTCCCTTTGCAATAATATTCAACTAAATCATTGGCCAAGGCTTTCAACTTGTGGGAAAATGATATTAGATAATACTTATTTTTTTATTATTATTTATATAAATACGACACCGTTTACAAAAAGTACGACATATATATACCCTTAGACTAGTAAAATAAAATGGATATTATACACTGGTCAAAGAAGTCCCATCTTTTTAAGGGGTTGAGACTACTTTTTCTTTTTCTTTCTTTCTAACGAAAAGATGCAAAGATTTGACAGTAACAGTTATATATATATATAGCTTTAAACATCCAGAAAGTGTTTATAGAGGGCAAAATACATAGTTTGTCCCGGAACTTAACACGGATAATTTTTTACACACTCAACCTTTTCAAAGTGTATCTAAGACACACTATTTTTATTGACCAGTTTTTTGTTTGGAAATTGCATCCACCTACCAATCAAAATGCAACACATGTCATAACTCAATAATAAATAAATATATACTTAAAATAAACCTTAATTGATTAAACTTTTTCCAATAAAATTAAATATTATATCACCTTATCCCCCCTCCCCCCAAAAACCCAAAAAAAAATCTTCCCCAAGCCTCCCCTCCCTCATCAACTTCCTCCTCCTCCACCGTCTACCCTCTTCTCCAAGCCCCCTTCCCATCGGCTTACTCCTGTAAGGCTCCAATCCCTCCCCTTTGTTTACTTTAAAAACATGAGCAATAGCTAGTAACAAGAATTCAACAAATACAGTCTATTTTAAAGAGGACAACACTTAGAAATAGAAAAAAAATCACACCATTGAAGTATGTCATCTGCACTTCTAAAAACTTAAATAAGGAGTAATTTTTATTTTTTATTTTTACAGAGAATGAGAATTCAACTCAAACTCACAAAATAAAAGAAAAAACCCACATAACATAAAACCTGACATAACTAGATCCACCAAAACACTTTTAAATGAAGAAATTACAAGTCTTTATTATAACTCAAGAACATAAAACTGCATAATATTTGTTTAAACTCAAAGATGGAAACCAGAAATGACATGACTTGAAGATCTTAGCTTCTGGGTTTAACTCAAACTACTCTATTTTGTATACAGAAGGTAATGGCTTCCATGGCTGCTACCAACAACTGGGTTTTGAGAAGAAAAAAAAAAGAGAGAAAAGAGACAGGCTTCAATGGTGAAGGTATGGTGGTTCTTGGCAGGTGGGTGTTGGTTAGGATGGTGGAGAAATTGTGGAGAAACAACGGTGGAAGGTGGGTGTTGGATTTGGCGGAGGATAGCCAGTGAATTAGTTTAGGAAAACGGGAAAAAAAATAAAATAAAGAAAGAAAATAAATTTTTTATTGTTCACACACCTTATTTTATTGGTAAAACATGCACTAGCCACGTCGACAAAAAAGGTATGTATTAGATACTTTTGAAAAGGTTGTGCGTGTAAAAGGTTATCCGTGCTCAAAAGATGTGTCAAGGGGTTTGGTCTTTAAGTTCCGGAGGCAAACTATGTATTTTACCTTTATAGAGGGATGGTTATAGTACACTCGGAACAACCAATAAAGTAGCTAGTACACAGATTTGAAGGCTTTGCTTTTAGAAAGATATATTAACCATTATTGCTCAAGCAAAATCGCTGGAAACCTCTATGATTTCCCACCATCCCCACATCACTCTTCTTGAATATGCTTTGATTTTTAGGATATCTTAGGCAGAGGCGGACCTATGCGTAATATTGAGGGGTCACCGATCCCATAAAATCGACAGAAATTTTAATATGTATATGTATATGTATATACTTTGAAAATAATTAATTTAAATTACTTAGTATGCCGAACACTAAAAGCATTTAGGAGGCACTGATTGAACATAATATTGTGCTGCTGTCAGTGTTAAAATCCTGGGTCTACGTCTGATCTTGGGAATGAACTTTTGTTCCATAGAAGTTGATTCTCATAAATACTTGAGTTACTTACATATATTTTTTAACCATCTTGGTATCTGGAATCCGTTGGCATGACTAATCCAACCACATATGGCACGTTAAGAGTAAATCAGTCAATACCAGGAATTGATGCATATATACACATCATTTATTAGTACACAACACTTATAGGCTTGACGAAACCACAATTAACTAAGGCACAAGAAAGTGATTCAATGGGAATGAATCTTGAAGCTAAATGACTTGGTCAGCCAAGCCTTCCAACCCTTTTTCCCATTCTGAGCAATCTCATTTGCCCTTCCTTCTGTCATCAATGGTTGTTTTTGCTTCTTGCAAAGGATGAAATTTCTCACTCCTAGTGATCCTATCGAGTCCAATGGTCCTAGAGCTGAAAAATCAGTTCAGAAAAAACAAGGTTATCAATGCCCTGAAATGTGGTACAAGAATTGAACATATCCTAAGTAAGCACACAAAAAAATCTAATAGCACAATAAGATTCATTCTGAGGAGTGAGGCTTGAGTGGATGAGCACCTTTGTTGAAATTTTATTGCTTCCGGTTACTGCAGTAACTTTTTTAGCATAATAAGTTGCTTAGTTTTAGGATGAATTTCAATTTTAAATTTGTATGTTTGTTGAAATATTTTAGGTTTTTTTGATTTTCAAATTATGTGGATTTTTTGTTCCTAATTGGCTATTTAAAGCCTTGTTATGTTTAATAAAATTATTGAGAAACGTTTTCAATCAATACCTTAAATAGTTTTGTTGTCCCATCTTTTAAAAAACCAACAACCTACACCATCAACGGGTAGATTAAAGGTTGTAATTTTTCTGTTTGGGTGCCTATTCATTATTACTGTACATAATTCTCCTATTACAGTAGTACTTTTTTGGGGTGTATAAAGCCACAATGCCCAGGCAACTATATTATTGTATTGATGCAATTAAAAGATTAGGAGTTCTAGTAGAATTTCATAAAGCTTTAGCTCGAACAACTGTAATTTAATTGGAACAAGAGACTCCACTTCAACTCAATAAATGATTAAGCAAAATATATCACTAAAAGAAAAGGCAATAGGAGAATTGTGTAGAGTAATAATGTAAAGGCATTTTTTTTTTATATATATATATAAAAGAAAAAGATTCAAGAGGATGTACTGTACCATCAAGTCCAGCACAAGCAGGGTAAAGAAAGAAATGTTTGGCGTCTGAACTCAGAATTGGAAGTCGGCCCTCACGAGCATATAGTTTCAGAGCAGTGTCAACAACCACAGCAACCTTATCATTCTCACTCACTACAAACCTTAACGGACCAGCACTTCCCAACACATTCACTGTAATCAACAACCTAGTACTATTCTTCTTCATCTTCTTATTCTCCTCCCCTTTCTTTATTGCCTTCTGCATGCATATTTTCTCAGAAAATGATTTCATCAACTTTCTCTCCATCTCTCCTCTCTCTCTCTCTCTCTCTCTCTCTCTCTCTCTCTCTCTCTCTCTCTCTCTCTCTCTCTCTCTCTTTAAGTTTTTAATTAGTCCTCCTGAATCTTTTGGATTTCCAAAGAAGCAGACAGATGGATTAAATTTATATGAAAATGCTATCTCAAGGGTCAAGGCCAATGCAACGATAATACCAGGCTTCTTTAACAAAGCCAAAGGAGAGAAGAAACGAGAAGTAAAGAAGAGTGGGCATCAAAGTTTTGATGGTATCAACCATTCAAGCAGAGAGGAGCTTTTCTCACAGGCTTCTGCAAATTAAGAAAAAAAGGGCCTGAAGGGAAAAATAAGCTTCAACTACGGAACTTTTGGGAGAGAAAGAAAAGGAAAGATGTGCTTCTTGAAATGGACACTGGATTCCTTCTCTGTTTTCTGGGCAAGTGTTAAGCCGCTTCTTCTGTTATGTACAATATTAATACTAGACAGCATATGACAAGTTCATGTATTCCAACCAAATTAATGTTTAAAATTGAAGAATAAAGATAAAAGCTATGGTACTACTATATACCAAACACAGAGAATAAATACACGGAGAAGTGTGGACTCTCTGGCCGAGCCACATGTTTTGAAGGGGGTTCAATTGAATCTTCTAAAGCCAGACAATTCTACTATACAAATAGGGTAAAAATAATATTTTTTTACATAGTTATAAATTGTTGAATTCTCTTAACATAAAGAAAATTTCTAATGTATTGGAAGAGATGGTTCAAGACTTAATTTATTATGTAGTAAGTTTAAATCGTGTGTGACATTTCTGCATTTTCTTGAATCCCTTGGCTCTGCCATTATCTGAACTGCTAATTAGCTCAGACAAATCCATGAGAAGCAAATAACAAAGGATTATTTAATGCTTTATTCACAGGAACAAGTATATATTTAATTCACCAGATGTAACTGAAGTATTCTATAAAAAATTAAACAATTTTACCAAGTTGACAAGCGTCCCAGAAAGAATAAATATAAACTGTTAACAACTACCAGGCATGACGTAAGCTATACATAAACTATAATTCTTGATGAGCTCTGGCCTATGCCCTTTCGATAGTTGTTTAGGACAGAGCCACAAACCCCTTTGTGATCGTAATAATAGATACTATAATATTGGGGAGGTTGAGGTTTATATTAAAGTCGTGGCTTTGAATTTTGGATTATCAAGTTTAATGTACGGCAAGAAATTGCAGAAATATGATACTTTTTTAGGTAGTCTTTAATTTTGACCCCCCGCTTGTCCTATGACTAGATTTAAAATCAAAAGTTGAAAGTGTTGCTCATGAGGCTAGCAAGAAGTAAGGCTGTCTAAGGGGAGGGTACTAGGACATTAAGGGTTACGGGTTAAGGGTAAGGGTACTTTACTTAAGGGTATTTAAGGGTATGGGTTAAAGGTATTTTTTTGGTCCCTACCAGTACCCCTATTAGTCCTAAGGGTGCGGTACCGATACTTAGGAGTACTTAGGGATAATTTTAAATTAAATTTTTTTTTGGTATTGGTCTGGTACTAGTGTTGTACCAACATGGTACCTTAAGGGTACTAACGCTATTGTTTCAGGTACCTACCATTACTCTTACCCTTCACCCCAAATCCCTTACCCCTACCCACCCGCTGGAGCGGTACGGTCCGGTACTGATACCGATATTACCTTACCCTTAGACGGTCCTAGCAAGAGGTAACACTTATTAAACTTAAAGTTCTGCCCATAAAACAAGCAGAAACAAAAATTCAAAACCATCATCCACTTTTGAGGGCTATTTGTGTACTTCACCCAATGTATGGAGTACTAAGAACGCAATGGCTAGATGTGAACTTAAACAAATTGGACAATCTTTAGCATGAGAAAAAAAATTATAGTATTTCTTTTTAGATTCCTCCGAGAAATCGAAAAGAATCCTTACAATCAGTACTATTTACAACAAAAATAATAGGAAATTATTGCAATGCATCAGTATGGACGGCCAATTAGTACTACTTAATTACAACTCCATGTTAGTCATTCGTTGGATGTTTTATTTTAGGGATTTTCTTTCCTATACAATATTTAAAATTTATTTATTAAAATGTCCTAGATTTATATATTATCCGATCTAACTATGTTTTTCTTACAATTTATATATACTCCATTATTAGTGTCTTAAATTAGGGGATTCAGTTATGCCCTTTTCTTTTTTCTCTCTTTTCCTCTTTCCCTATTCTCTACCGCCTCTCTCCTTATACAATCCATTATTAGTGCCTTAAATTAAGGGATTCAGTTATACCTTTTTTTTTTCTCTCCTCTCCTCTTTCTCTATTCTCTGTCGCCTCTCTCCACCCAAAAGCATGATATTGAATCCTGTAATGATCTTATAGAATTAAAATGCAAGAACTAAAAAGAATCGAGAATTTTCAACGGCCAAATGTATTTATTATTCTTCAACTTAGTTACAATTGGAAATTACAAATTGAAATACAAAACAATCTGAAACTCCATGGATAGCTCCTAACCTGAAAGAAGAGAATTAGGGTGAGGTAAGAAGAAGAGAGAAGAAGGAACGAGAGAGAGATTGTGAGCTGGACAGAATTGAAAGAAGAGGGAGGGAAATTACCGGTCCAAAATCTGAATTGGTTGGCCCAAGTCTCTTTTGTTATAATAGCCCACTAACTACCCTAACTATCTCCACCGTTGGATTAAACGCATCTGGCACTTCAATCTTTTAATCGGTTTTCCTTGATTTTGCCACGTGTTATACTGAATAACCCCTAATCTCTCATATACCTCTCCTTCAGACATCTACCTTTCCAAACCTAATAATACCACATCGTTCAAATCGACCTTGTCCTCAAGGTCGGAACTGAGCTGAAAACTCCGGGAGCTGGCCTTTGATGTAACCCCAGTCCTTTCACGTAGCTTCATCTGCGTTGAGGTTAGTCCATTGCACGAAAACCTTTACTGTTGCCACATTATTGAACTTCATCATCCTTCTTTTCAAGATTGCTAATGGTTGCACTAAGACGCGCCCATCGCCGTTACATACTGGAGGTTGCCGGCTAGGCATAATCGTGGGTCCAACTCAGCGTTTCAACTGGGAGATGTGGAATACATGGTGGATCTGAGACCCTAGTGGCAGATCTAGCCGGTAAGCTACTGAACCCACTTTCTTTAGTACTGTGTAAAGCCCGTTGTATCTAACACAAAGTTTAAGATTCTTATGTATAGCCACTGATGCCTGCTTGTAGGGCTGTAGTTTAAGATAGACCAAGTCACCTTCATTTAGGGATCTGTCAGTCCTATTTTGGTATGCGTAGAACTTCAGACGAGCCTAAGCTTGTACCAAGTTTTATTTAAGTTGTTGTAACATCTGTTGTCGTTGGGCTATGCATGCCCCAACCTATGAGTGTATTGAGTGAGGGAGAGATCCCAATGGTATCTGTGGAGGAATGAACCCATAGAGTGCCTGAAAGGGAGTAATTTTCAGTGAGCTATGGTGGTTGGTATTATACCACCATTTTGCTAATGGCAGCCACTTAAACCATTGTTTGGGTTTGGAGAATACCATGGATCTGAGATAGGATTCTAGGCACCTGTTGAGTCTTTCAGTCTGGCCGTCTGTTTGAGGGTAGTAGGTTATAGACATGGTAAGTTTGGTACTCATAGCCCTGAATAGCTGTTTACAGAAATGGCTGGTGAAAATGGGGTCTCTGTCTCATACAATTGTCTTAGGCATGCCATGCAACTTGTAGACCTTATTCAAGAAGATATTAGCCACATCATTGGCTGTGTAAAGATGTTTTAAGGCTAGTAAGTGATCATATTTGTTCAGTCTGTCAACAACCACAAGAATAGCATTCTTTTGGTTTGAAAATGGTAG
This sequence comes from Nicotiana sylvestris, assembly GCF_000393655.2. Lineage (NCBI taxonomy): Eukaryota > Viridiplantae > Streptophyta > Magnoliopsida > Solanales > Solanaceae > Nicotiana > Nicotiana sylvestris. The sequence continues at coordinate 97,307,284 of NC_091058.1, forward strand.
AACTTCAATGAAATCCATGGCTATATCTTCCCATGGTAACACAGGAATATGTAAGGCCTGTAGAAGTCTTGAAAGGTATACATTTTCTGTTTTGATTCTTTGACAAGTGTCACATTCAAAAACCCATTTGGTTATGTGCGTCTTTATATTGGGCTAATAGAATATAGAATTGATCCTCTTATAAGTGCCCTGCTGGCCAGAATGGCCTCCCAAAGGTGACATGTGTAAGGCTTCAAAGATTTTAAGCCTTAAATCAACCCCTCTCCCTATATAAATCTTGTATTTCAAATCTTATGACTCCTTGAGTCAATGTAAACTTAGATTTGGCCCCAGGGTTTGTAATCAGCTCAGTTATGAGTTGCAAGGTTGCAGGGTCATGCTCATAAGATATTTCTATCTCCTTTATCTATGTAGGTTCTACTGTAGAAATAACATATAGTGTAGGTTCCTCTTCCAATCTTCTAGATAGGGCATCTGTCACCCTGTTTTCAGTGCCTTTTTTGTATTGAACCTCATAGTCTAGACCCAACAGTTTAGTCAGCCCCTTCTGTTGTAATGCAATTGTTACCCTTTGTTCCAACAGGTACTTTAAACGATGGTGATCAGTACTAATGATGAAATGGCTCCCTTGTAGATAATGTCTCCATCTTTCCACAGCAGACAACACAGCCATGTATTCCTTTTCATAGGTGGACAACCCCATGTGTCTAGAAGCTAGTGCTTTGCTGAAAAAAGCAATGGGTCTGCCTTCTTGCATCAACACTGCACCCATCCCTTTAGCACAAGCATCACTCTTAATTATAAATGGTTTAGTAAAGTCTGTTAGAGCTAACACATGAGTTGTTATCATGGCTTCTTTGAGCTGAGAAAATGCCTACTCAGCTTCCTAATTCCATTGGAAGGCATTCTTCTTAAGCAGGTTGGTTAGAGGACCGCTAATGACTCCATAGGATTTAACAAATCTCCTATAGTAACCTGTCAGTCCCAAAAATCCCCTTAGGACTTTAATTGATTTGGGAACAGGCCAAGTGGACATAACCTCAATTTTGGAAGGATCAATGGCCAATCCCTCCCCAGATATGATATGGCCTGAGTAGTCCACCTTAGGCTGCCCAAATGAACACTTTGACAGCTTGTCACAGAGTTGTTTTTCTCTCAATATCTCTAATACTTTTCTGAGATGGATAATATGAATATTAATGGAAGAACTGTTGACCAAAATATCATCAAAGAATACCAAGGCAAACTTTCTCAAATAAGGTTTAAAAACATGATTCATTAAGGATTGAAAGGTGGTCGGTGCACTTGTTAGGCCAAAAGGCATAACCCTGAACTCATAGTGCCATAGGTGGGTCCTAAATGCTGTTTTATAGATATCTCCTTCCCCCATTCTAATCTGATGGTACCCTGACTTTAAATCAACTTTAGAGTATATGTTTGACCCACACAATTCATCCATCAGATCATCCGCTAAAGGAATGGAAAATTTGTCTTTTATGGTCATGTTATTTAGTTCTCTATAGTCAATACAAACCTCCAACTCCCATCTTTCTTTTTAACGAATAGGACATGAGAAGAGAAATGGGAGTGACTAAGCTAAATCAGCCCATTATGGAGCATGTCATTGACCTGCTTTTCTATCTCATTCTTCTAAAAAAAGCTATACATGTAGGGTCTTATACTAACTGGGTTAGCATCTGCTTTCAGAGGAATATGGTGATCATGGTTCCTTCTTGGTGGCAGGGTTGTGAGTTTAGCAAACATATCTGAAAATTATTGAATGACTAAACTGATAGTTGCAGGTATATCCTTCTTGCTCTGCAATTCTGAAGCTGAAATGGTAAACAAATGAGCCCACACTGTCTTTCCCTTTTTAATGAGTTGTTTCACCCCATATGCAAACATATTTTTCAATTCCCCTTGACTATAAATGCCCTTCAATTCTACTCCCTTGCCCTTGTGTGTAATTTCCACCTTGTATTCCACAAAATCTAGAAGCACGTGATTGTGTTTCTTCACTCAATCTCCTCCTAGAATCATCTCATTTCCCCCTAATTTTAGCAGCCTCGCAGAGTCTTCAAATTCCACTCCTTGAACTTTTCATTTGAAGATTGGGCAAGTGTGATAGCTCATTGTTGATACCCAATTTTTTTCTATGTATTTTTATATACAAAATACTTTCAAAATAACATGTACATACATATATAAACATGCCCAAGAGTTTTGGTATTTTTTCCTAATTTTTAAGATTTTAAAATAAATTTATTATCTATTTTAGCAGTATAAAGACCAATAATTACTTCCAAAACCATCAATTTTGGTGAATAATTAATTTTATTCTCATATTTATATTACAATATAGTTAAGGTGATTTTCGTATATTTTTACAAATTTATTTGGTCTTTATAAAACTAAATTGCATATAATTGCAATTATAGCCTACTTTAAGATTAATAGCATTTTATAATTTTAAAATTGGGTCCAATATTTTTAAATTAATATTTATATACTATTAATTGTTTCAGTACTTTTCATTTGCCTTTTAAAATCATCTTTACTTTTTTTATAAAATAAAAAGGAAAATTGGCTATTTAATATTTAGCCCCATTTTTATTTCAATAATAGCCCCATTACATTTCAATTGTAGCCCTTAATTTGACTCAATTAAACCAGCCCAACTCCATTTGGACCCAACCCACGACCCAATTCCAAATGACCCGCCCGATTCCTACTATTGATCCAGGCCGTTGATCATTTTGATCAACGGCCATAAACCACCCATACCTTTTTTAACCCCAAACGACTACCCTAATCCCTCATTTACCATCTCTTAGTCGCCTTTGAAACCTCTCGTCTCTCAAACTCTCTCAAACTCTCGGAAACCCTAGCCTCCTTCTACCCCTCTTCAACCACCACTCCACCGGAATCCATGGCTTCTCAGGCCATGGATGGTTGGTACTCACTCCCCTCCATCAGTACACCATGGTTGTTCGAAGCTTCGAGACCTGAACTCGATGGTTCTCCTTCAGATCCTTCTCAGATTTGTAGATCTATGGCTTCTCCGGCCATTACCCCGGTATGTTCAAGCAATATGAGTCTTTTCGACTCAGGATCTGACTTTCCTCAAAACCTTTCTCATTTCTAGGGTTTTCTCTGCAACTCTAAGCCGTCTGAGGTTCTGTACTCGCCTATTTTTTCTTAGATCTGTGATATGTCTGGGCTTTACTTGACATTTTAAAAGGTTTTTCCCCAAATTTCTTTTTCAAAATCGCTCAATTTCAATTTTAGGGTTTCTGAAAAAGTTTCTTCAAATATCTTTCCGATTCTTTCTGTTCTATCTTCGTGTGTGCTTACCTATGTTTTACTCGTATGCTTTCTTTTCTACTATGCTTGAGTTTGCTCTCTTGTTTCCTTTCTATTATGCAAGATTCTTCTACTTTTGTTGTTATTCATGTACTCACATGTTAATCTGTGTTGTTAATCCTTATTCTTTGCTATACGTGTTTATGGTTGAGTTCTTTGATTTTGTTCACTTTATTTAGCTCTGTTTGTGTTCTTGCTAAGTATATTTCACCTGCTTTTGTTTATGCTCGTATCATCTCTTTCTTTTGAACTTGTTTAAACTCCGAGTTTTCTCAAACATGTTCTCATGACCTTGAATTAGTTCTTTCTATCATGTATGTTTGTTTCTCATAAAGTCTTTGGAAGAGACTTCTAAGCCTCTTTCAATGACCTGCTATCTCACCTCTATGTCTGACTCAATTCGAAACCCTATGATTTGGGGTTTTTTTTGGCAAGTGATATTAGGGTTCCACTTTGGGACCCTAGGCTTTCAGACTCACTATGAGTCTGTAACGGAACTTGATTCCCTTTTGTTTGTGACTCTAAGGCTTTCAATGTTAGACTCTTTTTCTGAGTAACCTGACGATTCCTTTCGTTTGATTGGTATGCTTTATATATGTGAAATTTCTCTTTCAAAAGGTTTTTACCAACTGATTAATTGATTCTGAAATTCTTTTAATAAGGTTGACGAATTGTCACTGATTTTTCTTCGATTGAACCTCCTTTACCTTTCTTGACTTGGTTCATTCGAATTGAACCTGTAATTTTGGTTTCATGGCTGTTTGATTGATTCCCTTGCCATATTTGGCACAAACCGTGTACCATTGATGATTTTCCTTAAATAACTTCTATGTATTTATCCCTTTTGTGCTACTTTGAAAGGTTTTAATTAAAATTTATTTCCTTAACTGGCTTTTACCCGTTGGAATCAGAATCCCTTAACCAAAGGGAGATTGATTTCAATGATATTTCCTTGCCTTTCTTACTTGTTTCTCTGCACTATAAAAGAGACTACCCTTATGCACATTTAAGACACTTCGAGTTCAATACCTCGAACCTTTAGATCAATACTTTCAACTTACGTACACACTTTATTGCTTTGAGTTCAATACCCTTACAACATTCTGCTCTTTTTTGGGATCTTTTGGAACTTTTGCTTGTAACTTGGCTTTTTCAAGACTACTTTTACTTGTTTGTTTTTCCTGAAACTGGTATGTTCTAATTTAGCTTTCCTGCCTCACCCCTATGTGTTTATTTACAATTTTCTGCAATCCTGTTTATTTTGTTGTTCATGATTAATGTTAACTATGTGTGTTCTTTCCTTGCATCTATTTTCTGTTATGAATCCCTACCCTTATTACCTTCTATGTGTTTGAGTTAAGGTTCATGGCCTCGCAATATCCAAATTACTGCCTAGGTCCAAACCTGATCCTCAATGGATCTTAACTCCCAATTTTGGCTGACAGGCTGGTCAGGGGTATGCCAGCACTCTTAAATTGCTGGGCATGACCACCATCCTGCCATGGCCTTCCCTAATTCCCCTCTATGCACATACACTTACTCTTAGATTCTAAGTTCTGTCCCCCTCTTATGAGCCATGCTTTGGGACCCTGGGTTCTCTCTGAACTTGAACATTTGAGGGCTGACTCTTCCACACTGCACTATAATCTAATTCTGCAATGTGTTTGGGGTGTAAGCACTGCCCTGAGTCCCTTTGAGACTCTTGGGAACATTGACACATCCCAAATAAGAGAAAGGCTTTTGGAAAACGGATCCTAGAAGTTGGTTTATCTCATATTGCTAGACCTTGAGTCTGAATTAGGCTGTTTGGTTGCAGCTGGAAGTTCTGATGTACTTTTTTTGATTCATTCGGGTCTATAATAATTTGTAATAACTATGGGGTTCTAGTGAAAAAGGGGAGGGTCATTTATGTATGCATATGGGTAGACAGCATGCTCATAGGGATTACTATTTACAAATTCTGCATTTATGCATATCATATAGTACTCCTGCCTATAAGTTATGCATTACACGTAGAAATCTTGCCTATAAGTTGTTTTATTACTGCATTAGAAACCATGCCTATAAGTTTCTGCATATAGAAATCATGTATAAGTTTCTGCACTTATGCATTTAGAAATCCTTCCTATAAGTTATGCATTACACGTAGAAATCTTGCCTATAAGTTGTTTCATTACTGCATTGGAAACCATGCCTATAAGTTTCTGCATATAGAAATCATGACTATAGTTTTGTTTCTACATTTTTGCATATTCATCTGCCGTTAGGCAAACAATCATAGGTTTAATAATAATCAACTTCATTCATGAAACCATACCTATAGGGCTCCTGCACTTACATAATCGCTTTAAAATCAATAACACTTAGAAATCATGCCTATAGGAGCAGTCGTCTGAATCTGATTCGTCTATTTTATCTATAAGTCTAAAATCAGTAGTAATGTTTGTTTAATATCCGCAGAATTTAATTGGTTCTAAAATCAGTAACCCTTCTTTAAAATCAGTATACTTCCACCTAGGTAAGCAGTAGGTAATTGTTTAACTGTGTCAGTTTTAATAAACTGCAATCAGACAAAGCCTAATTCGGACTCCTCCTCTAAGAAATATGTGATAAAGCAGCATGTCCTAACGCTTTAAATTTAATTCAGACTATAAACCAGTATTTGAAGTCATGCTAAATAATTTGCTCCTTTAAGTGAGGAGGCCTGTTTGAGCCCTTAAACTGCTATTTGTTCCCCCTATTTGCTTATGAGTTTTGTTTGTCGCATTAGAATTTTGTCCTTTTAAAACTCTGAAAAGCCCCAACCTCCCTCCCTTTTGGATTAGTAGTCCCAAATGCCTCCGGGACTGATAGGATCGGGACGGGTAATAGCATGCAATAAGTAACGATACTATTCCGCGTTTAATACCTTAACGGGGTGGGAAAGGGTATATATGGATATGATGACCGGTGCGCTAATCCACGTGTAGCCCCTCTTTTGAGGAGTGATTACCGGGTATTGCATTGATGTGATCCCTATTGTTTGTAAACCCAGGACCCCTTCTCTTTTACTCGTTATCCCTTTTTTAACTGTCCAGACTATTTGCTTAAGATTTATGTTTTCTTTATGTTTCTTCAAACTTTCAATTCACTTACAACATTATGTGTAAATCCCCTTCTATTTGAGACCTTTATTTGCTTACTTGTTAGTTAAAGTCACAATTGTAACATGGCCGGGAACCACACTAGTGGATCTTGAGGGGTGCCTAACACCTTCCCTCGAGATAATTTCTAGCCCTTACCCGAACTCTGGTTTTCCAACTCAAACTCTTCTCTAGTGTCTTAATGCACTTTAATCATTAGGTGATGACTCTTCAACCCAAAAAACTCAATTCCCAAGAGGAAACGAGTTGTCCTCCCAAATGTTATGAACCCAATTTCGCCTTAGAAAAAGGGGGCGCGACAGCATGGCGACTCTGCTGGGGACTTCTTTAGGCTTTTACCATCTCATGTTACTTGTGACTTCACTGCTTCTTTATTACCTTTATTTAATGTCTTTACCTCTTTTCTGCTATGAAACTGACTTGGCTCTTTGTTTCTTTTCTTTAATGCTTTCTTTTACCGCTTTCCTTCAATGCCGTTGTAATTATGAGCAATTATTGTAATCATTACTTTATGAACGTGCAAATACGTGACAACTTGTTTCATTCTTGTAATTGCATATTCAACATCATATTCCACTCATGACAAACAAAATACCATAGCGACGCTTATAATGAGTGGTTGCGCCCTTCAATATTATTACCCCTAAATTTGGCAAAGGCGTATTTACGATAAAACCAGTCGATCAGCGGTGCAGTCGATGATTCTGTGCCTTTCCCTCTTGAGTTGTCCGCTCAAGGGTACCGGTCTAATACCCATAGAAACCTTACTTTGTTCAATTGTGCATGCATCACTGTCAAACCTAGTCGAGTCAGTTATGTTGTCCGCATAATGACTCTTTAAGATAGCCTTGTCCAAAGTCCAGTGGGTTTCCTTGAAACCCAAATGGACGCTACCATGTCTTTGAATTTATTTGGAGAACTAAATGTTGCTCATGCTAATTGTTGATATTTAATAGCCGAATCTGTCAGAAGTATGGTCTCACCCTTTTGTTTTGCAGAAATGAATGACAAAGTTCCCGACTTTGGTATGGTCAACATACCCTCACTCTTGCTGACCTGGTGGAGGAACCTCTCATCAAGTAACCAAATCAACGAATGGAAAGAGAGAGTCACCAAGGCTAGTGAGAAGCTAGAATATCTGGAATACAGTCTGCTGGAGTTGGAAGGGAAAGTGAGGAAAAGAGTCACCAACTGTCAAAACGCTGAGGAAGGCAAAGGAGAACACCTGGCGAAGGCATTTTTACTAGAAAATCTACGCAAGCTGGAGGATCTGATCAACGAAAACATTCAACCTGAAGAAGGTCCTTCTGGGACCAAGTAGCTAGGAGTCTTTTCTTTTGCTTTAAGAATGTAATAAGGCCAATGGCCATTAGTGACATTTTATTTTCTGCTATTTTTAGTGTCGTTTTGGGATTCGTCTTATTTTTATCAATAAAATAAGGCATTTAGCATTATAAGTTCTCTGAATCAACTTGTTTCTAGGCCTACCTCGGGCACAACGAGGCTCCCAAATTAGGACACGAATTATATTCTCGCACTATGTGTTTAAATATCGCAAATTCTTTTTCTTACAACCCGCACTAACTTGCTACCTTTGTTTTTTTTGTTTTATTCCCCTCCCCAAAGGTTAGTTCGTGCACTCTGGCATCGTCATCATACTCCACAAGATCTAAGGGCCCTTCTATACAAGCTGTGAGCCGAGGAACACGCCTCAACAATTGGTCCATCAGAACCACCAGGGCCCGGAAAGCTTCGGGGTAGCAATGCTGAACAAAGCACCATGCATTATCTTTATTTTTCGCTAGTTGACTTTCTTTTCGCATTTTTAATATTGAAATAAGAGCTCCAATGTTCAAAACAATTATGAAATTTATCAAAGCATTTCAGTTTCTTATAAATCTTGCTCTTATTACTTTTTATCGTTTACTTTATTTACACAGCATTACTATTACTTATCTTGATGTACCGACGATTGTGACATGCAATGAGATAACGCAATAAATGGATATAGACTCAGAAGAAGATGATATACCAGAAGAGGTTGTTAAAGAGGTTGAGGATTTTGAGATCAGACCTAAGTCTAACCTGGACGAAACTGAGGTTGTCAACCTGGGAGATGCAGAAATTGTCAAAGAAACGAGCATCAGTGTTCATCTATCACCATCAGAAAAGAAAGAGTACACGGAATTTCTAAGGGAATATGAGGACATATTTGCCTGGTCTTATGATGACATGACTGGTCTCAGTACATCTACTATAGCTCAAAAACTGCCAATCGATCCGACATGTTCACCAGTAAAACAGAAGCTCGGGAATTTCAAACCCGACATGAGTTTGAAAACCAAGGAAGAAGTCACCAAGCAAGTCAAAGACAAGGTTCTCAGGGTAGTAGAGTATCCAACATGGTTAGCCAATATTATGCCAGTGCCGAAGAAGGATGGGAAGGTTAGAGTCTGTGTCGACTACCGGGATCTCAACCGGGCCAGTCCAAAAGACGACTTCCCCTTGCCGAACATACACATTCTAATTGACAACTGCGCCAACCATGAACTGCAGTCGTTCATTGATTGTTTTGCTGGGTATCATCAGATAAGGATGGATGAGGAAGACGCGGAGAAAATGGCTTTCATTACGACATGGGGGATGTATTGTTACAAGATGATGCCGTTTGAGTTAAAGAATGCTGGGGCCACCTACATGAGGGCCATGACTACTATTTTCCATGACATGATACACAAAGAGATCAAGGTGTATGTAGACGACGTCATCATCAAATCCAGGAGAGCCACTGACCACATGGAAGATCTGAGGAAGTTCTTCAACAAACTAAGAAGGTACAACTTGAAGCTGAATCCCACCAAGTGTGCATTCGAGGTTCCTGCCGGAAAACTACTTGGGTTCATTGTGAGTCGCCGAGGAATATAATTGTATCCGTCAAAGGTCAAAGCCATCCAAGAATTGCCACCACCAAAGAACAAGAAAGAGGTTATGAGTTTCTTGGGAAGACTTAACTACATCAGCCGGTTCATAACTCAATACACTGTCATTTGTGAGACAATCTTTAAGATGTTGAAGAAGGACGCCGCTACCAAATGGACTGATGATTGTCAGAAAGCCTTTGACAGAATCAAGGAATACCTGTCAACACCACCAGTCTTGGTCCTGCCCGAGTTAGGTGGACCTCTATTAATCTACCTTGCAGTATTGGATGGAACTTTCGGCTGCGTTCTGGGGCAACATGATGAAACGAGAAGAAAGGAGAAGGCCATCTATTAACTCAGCAAGAAGTTCACCCCGTACGAGGACCGGTATTCTCTATTAGAACACACCTGTTGTGCTTTGACTTGGGTAGGTCAGAAGTTGAGGCACTATTTTTGTGTCTATACTACATATCTCATATCAAAGATGGATCCCTTAAAGTACATCTTCTAGAAGCCCATGCTCATTGGCAAGCTAGCCAAGTGGAAAATCTTGTTGAGTGAATTCGACATTGTCTACGTGACTCCGAAAGTGATCAAGGGACAGACACTAGCAGACCACCTTGCTGAAAATCCCGTGGACGGAGAATACGAACCCCTAAAAACGTATTTTCCTGATGAAGAGGTATCTTTCATAGGGGAAGATATTGTAGAATCCTATGATGGTTGAAGAATGTTTTTCGACGGAGCATCAAACTTCAAAGGAATTGGCATAGGAGCGGTCCTAGTATCAGAAACCGGCCAGCATTATCCGGTGTCTGCCAAGCTCAGGTTCTCGTGCACCAACAACATGGCCGAGTACGAAGCCTGCATCTTAGGGCTCAAGTTGTCCATTGACATGAACATTCAGGAATTACTAGTGATCAGAGATTCAGACCTGCTTATACATCAGGTCCGAAAAGAATGGGCAACCAAGAACTCCAAGATACTCCCTTATCTGCATCATGTACAAGAGTTGAGGAAGAGGTTCACAAAGACATAGTTCCAACATGTTCCCAGAGTTCAGAATGAGTTTGCCGATGTATTGGCTACCATATCGTCCATGATACAATACCCAGACAAGAACTTCATTGATCTTATTCCAGTAAAGATCTATGATCAGCCAGCTTACTGTGCTCATGTAGAAGAAGAAGCAGACGGAAAACCTTGGTTTCATGATATCAAGGAATATTTGACGAAGGGAGAATATCCAGAACTCGCAAATCCTACTCAGAAGCACACACTTCAGAGATTATCTAACAACTTCTTTCATAGCAGAGGAATGTTGTATAGGAGGACTCCTGATTTGGGATTACTAAGGTGTGTCGACGCAACGAAAGCATCCAGATTATTGGAGGAAATTCATGCAGGGACCTGCGGACCACATATGAACGGCTTTGTCTTAGCCAAGAAAATACTCCGAGCTGGTTAGTTTTGGATGACTATAGAAACAGACTGCATCCAGTATGTCCGAAAATGCCATCGCTGTCAGATACATGCAGACATGATAAAGGTGCCTCCAAACAAGCTTACTACAACAAGCTCGCCATGGTCGTTCGCCGCTTGGGGAATGGATGTTATTGGACCTATCGAGCCTGCCGCATCAAACGGGCACAGGTTCATTCTAATGGCAATTGATTATTTCACCAAATGGGTTGAAGCAACATCGTACAAAGTAGTGACTAAGAAAGTGATAGCAGATTTTGTCCGCGACCGTATTGTTTGTCGGTTCGGAATTCCGGAGTCAATCATCACTGATAATGGTTCCAATCTCAACAGCGACCTGATGAAAGCCATGTGTGAAACCTTCAAGATCAAACACAAGAATTCTACGGCTTACAGACCTCAGATGAACGGAGCTGTAGAAGCCGCCAATAAGAAAATACTAAGGAAGATGATAGAGAAACATAAGCAGTGGCATGAGAAGTTATCATTTGCTTTATTGGGATACCGCACCACAGTTCGCACATCAATTGGGGCAACTCACTATATATTGGTTTATGGTACAGAAGCAGTCATTCCCGCCGAGGTAGAAATTCCTTCCTTGAGAATCATACAGGAAGCAGAACTTGACGATGCAGAATGGGTAAGGAGTCGCTACGAGCAGTTAGCTCTTATAGATGGGAAAAGAATGAATGCAGTTTGCCATGGTCAATTTTATCAGAACAGAATGTCCATAGCCTTCAACAAAAGAGTCAAGCCGAGACAATTTACACTGGGGCAGCTGGTGTTAAAGAAGATTCTCCCGCATCAAAATGAAGCCAAAGGGAAGTTCTCTCCCAACTGGCAGAGTCCACACATGGTTCACCAGGTTCTAACCGGAGGAGCCCTCATACTTGCAGAAATGGACGGTGAAGTTTGGCCGAAGCCAATCAATTCAGATGCAGTGAAACGATACTATGTGTAACTCTTACGATTTCTTGTATGATGTAATTTGAAATACGCCTGACCTGATTCCCATTTAAGAGATACGTAGGTAGCCCTATGGGTTCGGTCACAGTTCAATAAAATTTTCATTTCCCCTGCTATTGGAAACTGGGACAGAATTTTGAGGAGGACCCTCAAAATTCCAAAGTTGATTTCAGCCATTTATCGCACGCATCCGTCAGAAGCACCAGCCCAGTAAACTGGGGAAGAATTTTAAGGAGGACCCTCAAAATTTCGGAGCGAGAGAGGTTGCAATGTCTTGAACCGCGTCGCATTCGTTGGTTCATCTAAAGAAAACTATTTTAAATTATGTATTTATGTTACATTTTTTCTAAATCATACATGTCTGGTATCAAAATTGCTTTGTTTAGCAACGCTACCTCAATGATACACAATGACAAGCAGGACAAGCAAAGCTCATGGGGAAACGAACTAACCTTCCCCCCTACAAAACTCATGATTTTTCTTTGGATGCAGGCACTCAAGTCATAAAATCATCAGATATATCTATACACTCATACTTCTCGGGAATACAACTCTCGGAATCATCACCTATTTATAGTTGCTATCCGTACACGACATCCACAGCAACCACAATATAGCAATCAGCTATCAGCTATCAGCTATCATCTATCAGCTAAGAGATTTCATTACTATTCTCCTTTTATTCTCTACATTGCATAAGGCTACCTTTCTGCCTTCCGAGGTTAAGCTCTACCTCCATCTGCATCTTCTGCATTGCATAAGGCTACCTTTCTGCCTTTCGAGGTTAAGCTTTGCCTTTATCTGCATTTCTCTACATTGCATAAGGCTACCTTTCTGCCTTCCGAGACTAAGCTCTGTCTCCATCTGCATTTTCTGCATTGCATAAGGCTACATTTCTGCCTTCCGAGACTAAGCTCTGTCTCCATCTGCATTTTCTGCATTGCATAAGGCTACCTTTCTACCTTCTGAGACTAAGCTCTGTCTCCATCTGCATCTCCTGCATTGCATAAGGCTACCTTTCTGCCTTCCGAGGTTAAGCTCTACCTCTATCTGCATGGCTAAAATACCGCCACCTTATTTCTCTTGCATGGCTGAAATATCGCCACTCTATTTCTCTTGCATGACTGAAATACGGCCATCTTATTTCTCTCGCATGGCTGAAATACTGCCACCCTTTATTTATGTCTTGCATCGGCTGAAAGATCGTCACCTTCTGCATTTTCATGGGATGAAAGATCGCCAAATTGTCCAAAGGCGTCATTGTTCGGAGGCATCATTTTCATAGACCGAGAACGTCATGCCATGGCCTGAGGAACCCATTTTATCTTTTGCATATCATTATTCAAAGGCATCATGGTTCGGAGGCATCATCCTCATAGCCCGAGAACATCATTTCATAGCCTGCGAATCCTTTATCATACGCTTCATGGCCCAGGACATCATGGTCCGAGGACATCATCCTAACCATCCAAAGACAGCATTCACGGTCCAACGGGAACTTGCATCACGTTTAAATTTATGCACAATATATATGTTGGTATTGTTCATTCGCAGGTACACCGGCTAGCAACGGCCGTCTCAGCAGGAGCAATCCCGCTCTAATTCCCGTAGCCTATCAGACTCTGACCATCCTTTCTCAACCTAAACATCGCGTCTGCTTTTCAAAAATCTCCATCGGCATACTCCACCGATGGATCCCGAACTACATATGTCCTAATTCCTGTAATACCAGGGATATGTAGGCAGCTCAGAAACCAGATCTCGGTCAAAACTCTTCAAAATCGTTTCATTCGGTCAAAATTGGCCATCATATCTTTACCCGACAACTCTTTCATCCTTCCCGGGTAAAGAGGGGCAGCTGTTGATACCCAATTTTTTCCTATGTATTTTTATATACAAAATACTTTCAAAATAGCATGTACATACATATATAAGTATGCCCAAGAGTTTTGGTATTTTTTCCTAATTTTTAAGATTTTAAAATCAATTTATTGTCTATTTTAGCAGTATAAAGACCAATAATTACTTCCAAAATCATCAATTTTGATGAATAATTTATTTTATTCCCATGTTTATACTAAAATATAGTTAATGTAATTTTTGAATATTTTTACAAATTTACTTGGTATTTAAAAGACTAAATTGCATATAATTGCAATTATAGCCTACTTTAAGATTAATAGCATTTTATAATTGTAAAATTGGGTCCAATATTTTTAAATCAATATTTATATACTATTAATTGTTTCAGTACATTTCATTTGCCTTTTAAAATCATCTTCACTTTTTTTTATAAAATAAAAACGGAAATTGGCTATTTAATATTTAGCCCCATTTTTATTTCAATAACAGCCCCATTACATTTCAATTGTAGCCCTTAATTTGACTCAATTAAACCAGCCCAATTCCATTTGGACCCAACCCATGACCCAATTCCAAATGACCCGCCCGGTTCCTACTATTGATCCAGGCCGTTGATCATTTTGATCAACGGCCATAAACCACCCTTACCTTTTTTAACCCCAAACGACTACCCTAATACCTCATTTCCCATCTCTCAGCCGCCTTTGAAACCTCTCGTCTCTCAAACTCTCCGAAACCCTAGCCTCCTTCTACCCCTCTTCAACCACCACTCCACCGGAATCCATGGCTTCTTAGGCCATGGATGGTTGGTACTCACTCCCCCTCCATCAGTAAACCATGGTTGTTCGAAGCTTCGTGACCTGACCTCGATGGTTCTCCTTCAGATCCTTCTCAGATTTGTAGATTTATGCTTCTCCGGCAATTACTCCAGCATGTTCAAGCAATATGAGTCTTTTCGACTCAGGATCTGACTTTCCTCAAGACCTTTCTCATTTCTATGGTTTCCTCTGCAACTCTAAGCCATTTGAGGTTCTATACTCACCTATTTTTTCTTAGATTTGTGATATGTCTGGGCTTTACTTGACATTTTAAAAGGTTTTTCCCCAAATTTCTTTTTCAAAATCGCTCAATTTCAATTTTAGGGTTTCTAAAAAAGTTTCTTCAAATATCTTTCCGATTCTTTCTGTTCTTTCTTCATGTGTGCTTACCTATGTTATACCCGTATGCTTTCTTTTCTACTATGCTTGAGTTTGCTCTCTTGTTTCCTTTCTATTATGCAAGATTCTTCTACTTTTGTTGTTATTCGTGTACTCACATGTTAATCCGTGTTGTTAATCCTTATTCTTTGCTATACGTGTTTATGGTTGAGTTCTTTGATTTTGTTCACTTTATTTAGCTCTGTTTGTGTTCTTGCTAAGCATATTTCACCTGCTTTTGTTTAAGCTCGTATCATCTCTTTCTTCTGAACTTGTTTAACCTCCGAGTTTTCTCAAACATGTTCTCATGACCTTGAATCAGTTCTTTCTATCATGTATGTTTGTTTCTCATAAAGTCTTTGGAAGAGACTTCTGAGCCTCTTTCAATGACCTGCTCTCTCACCTCTATGTCTGACTCAATTCGAAACCCTAGGCTTTCAGACTCACTATGAGTCTGTCACTGAACTCGATTCCCTTTTGTTTGTGACTCTAAGGCTTTCAATGTTAGACTCTTTTTCTGAGTAACCTGACGATTCCTTTCGTTTGATTGGTATGCTTTATATATGTGAAATTTCTCTTTCAAAAGGTTTTTACCAACTGATTGATTGATTCTGAAATCCTTTTAATAAGGCTGACGAATTGTCACTGATTTTTCTTCGATTGAACCTCCTTTACCTTTCTTGACTTGGTTCATTCGAATTAAACCTGTAATTTTGGTTTCATGGATGTTTGATTGATTCCCTTGCCATATTTGGCACAAACCGTATACCATTGATGGTTTTCCTTAAATAACTTCTATGTATTTACCCCTTTTGTTCTACTTTGAAAGGTTTTAATTAAAATTTATTTCATTAACTGGTTTTTACCCGTTGGAATCAAAATCCCTTAATCAAAGGGAGATTGATTTCAATGATATTTCCTTGCCTTTCTTACTTGTTTCTCTACACTATAAAAGGGACTACCCTTCTGCACTTTTAAGACACTTCGAATTCAATACCTCGAACCTTTAGATCAATACTTTCAACTTACTTACACACTTTATTGCTTTGAGTTCAATACCCTTACAACATTCTTCTCTTTTCTGGGATCTTTTGGAACTTTTGCTTGCAACTTGGCCTTTTCAAGACTACTTTTACTTGTTTGTTTTCCCTGAAACTGGTATGTTCTAATTTAGCTTTCCTGCCTCACCCCTATGTATTTATTTACAATTTTCTGCAATCCTGTTTACTTTGTTGTTCATGATTAATGTTAACTATGTGTGTTCTTTCCTTGCATCTATTTTCTGTTATGAATCCCTACCCCTATTCCCTTCTATGTGTTTGAGTTAAGGTTCATGGCCTGGCAGTATCCAAATTACTGCCCAGGCCCAAACCTGATCCTCAATGGATCCTAACTCCCAATTTTGGCTGACAGGCTGGTCAGGGGTGTGCCAGCACTCTTAAATTGCTGGGCATGATCACCAACCTGCCATGGCCTTCCCTAATTCCCCTCTATGCATATACACTTACTCTTAGATTCTATGTTCTGTCCCCCTCTTACGAGCCATGCTTTAGGACCTTGAGTTCCCTCTGAACTTGGACATTTGAGGGCTGACTCTTCCACACTACACTATAATCTAATTCTGCAATGTGTTTGGGGTGTAAGCACTGCCCTGAGTCCCTTTGAGACTCTTGGGAACTTTGACACATCCCAAATAAGAGAAAGGCTTTTGGAAAATGGATCCTGGAAGTTGGTTTATCTCATATTGCTAGACCTTGAGTCTGAATTAGGCTGTTTGGTTGCAGTTGGAAGTTCTGATGTACTTTTTTGATTCATTCGAGTCTGTAATAATTTATAATAACTGTGGGATTCTAGTGAAAAGGGGGAGGGACATTTATGTATGCATATGGGTAGACAGCAGGCTCATAGGGATTGCTATTTACAAATTCTGCATTTATGCATATCATATAGTACTCCTACCTATAAGTTATGCATTACACGTAGAAATCTTGCCTATAAGTTATTTCATTACTGCATTAGAAACCATGCCTATAAGTTTCTCTATATAGAAATCATGTATAAGTTTCTGCACTTATGCATTTAGAAATCCTGCCTATAGGTTATGCATTACACGTAGAAATCTTGCCTATAAGTTGTTTCATAACTGCATTAGAAACCATGCCTATAAGTTTCTGCATATAGAAATCATGACTATAGTATTGTTTCTGCATTTCTGCATTTTCATCTGTCGTTAGGCAAACAATCATAGGTTTAATAATAATCAACTTCATTCTAGAAACCATGCCTATAGGGCTCCTGCACTTACATAATCGTTTTAAAATCAATAACACTTAAAAATCATGCCTATGGGAGCAGCCGTCTGAATCTAATTCGTCTATTTTATCTATAAGTCTAAATCAGTAGTAATGTTTGTTTAATATCCGCAGAATTTAATTGGTTCTAAAATCAGTAACCCTTCTTTAAAATCAGTATACTTCCACATAGGTAAGCAGTAGGTAATTGTTTAACTGTGTCAGTTTTAATAAACTGCAACCAGACAAGGCCTAATTCGGACTCCTCCTCTAAGAAATATGTGATGAAGCAGCATGTCCTAACGCTTTAAATTTAATTTAGACTATAATCAGTATTTGAAGTCATGCTAAATAATTTGCTCCTTTAAGTGAGGAGGCCTGTTTGAGCCCTTAAACTGCTATTTGTTTCCCCCTACTTGCTTATGTGTTTTGTTTGTCGCATTAGAATTTTGTCCTTTTAAAACTCTGAAAAGCCCCAACCTCCCTCCCTGTAGGACTAGTAGTCACAAATTCCTCCGGGACTGATAAGATCGGGACGGGTAATAGCATGCAATAAGTAACGACACTATTCCGTGTTTAATACCTTAACGGGGTGGAAAACGGTTGATATGGATATAATGACCGGTGCGCTAATCCACGTGTAGCCCCTCTTTTGAGGAGTGATTACCGGGTATTGCATTGATGTGATCTATATTGTTTGTAAACCTAGGACCCCTTCCCCTTTACTCGTTATCCCTTTTTTAACTGTCCAGAATATTTGCTTAAGATTTCTGTTTTCTTTATCTTTCTTCAAACTTTCAATTCACTTGCAACATTATGTGTAAATCCCCTTCTATTTGAGACCTTTATTTGCTTACTTGTTAGTTAAAGTCTCACTTGTAACATGGCTGGGAACCACACTAGTGGATCTTGGGAGGTGCCTAACACCTTCCCCTCGAAATAATTTCTAGCCCTTACCCGAACTCTGGTTTTCCAACTCAAACTCTTTTCTAGTGTCCTAATGCACTTTAATCATTAGGTGGCGACTCTTCAACCCAAAAAACCCAATTCCTAAGAGGAAATGAGTTGTCCTCCCAAATGTCATGAACCCGATTTTGCCTTAGAAAAAGGGGGCGCGACACTCATCACATGATTTTCATTAGCCACAGTAACCCTCATAGGAGAGGTATCTTTGATCACACATCCCATCTTTTTAGCAGTTTACATATCTAAAAAACTATGGGTGTTGCGTGAATCTAACAGAATGGACATACTATTCCTTTTAGATTCTCCTTTCAACCTAATAGTGTTTGGAACCTTAGTTCCTGATAATGCATTAAGGCTAACTACCTCAACAATAGATTCCTCTTGTAATTCTAGGGTTGCTTCCTCATACCCTGCCTTTGTTGGCTCTTCCCCATCCTAGTCAGTAGTTGCAGATATAACATTTAGCTATTTTTGTTTGCACTGGTGACGTGGGTGGTATTTATCCTCACACTTGTAACGTAACCCTTGAGCCCTTCTACTTTTAAAGCAACTTATTTCCTTGGTTAGCAAATGAATTGATGAAAAACTTATTAGCTTGGGATGCATATCCTGCACTTAGCCCCTTGCCCCTTTGCAACCTTTCCTTCTTATTCAAGGACTCTAACAGATTCTCCTGATGCCCAGCCTTCTCCACAGCTTTGCTGAAAGAGTATGGATCCAACATTTTAACTAAGTGAATAATCTCTTCCTTCAACCCTCAATGAAGAACTCTAGGAAAAATTCTTCTGGAATTGTAGGATTTCTAATCAACACCCATGCCTTCAATTCTTCAAATTTCTCCAAATACTCATTAACATTCCCCTTTTGTTCAATGTTTTTGAATTCACCAATTAGATTCACTTTATTATTAGCTGCTCCTTCGAATCTGTTAAAAATTTTTGTAGTGAAATTTGTCCATCTAACTATGCCTTTACTGACATGATAGGAGAAAAACCAAAATTCAGCCTTAGCAATAGGTGAAGGACTGCCTCCTCTAGTTTTTGTTGTGTATCAGTGATGTGGTTATACTAGAAGTACCTCTCACATTTGCACAACCAAGCACAGGGATCCACACCTTCGAAGTAAAGGATCTCCCTCATCGAGTGAGAAGAATTTCTGTGTGGTCTACTCAAAGAAGACTATCTATTTTCCCACATGCGCTGCCTACTCCCAGAACCCATGATTTGTAGACCTTTAGTTGGAGCACTGCCCAATGTCCCACCTTGTGGTGGAATAAGTTTCTCCATTAGCATATTAATCTTCTTCCTTAAGTCATCAATTTTCAAGTCATTGGATGATATGTAATTTTGTAACCGGGCCTCAAGTTTTTTAACTGTTTCGTCAGTAGATTTTGATCTTGTTTCTGCTCCTTTAATTATGAATTTGGCCAAGATGTAGCTCTGATATCAATTATAATGATCTTATAGAATTGAAATGCAAAAACTAAAAAAATCGAGAATTTTCAACAGACAAATGTATTTATTATTCTTCAACTCAGTTACAATTGAAATGCAAAACAATCTGCAACTCCATGGATAGCTCCTAACCTGAAAGAAGAGAATTAGGGTGAGGTAAGAAGAAGAGAGAAGAAGGAACGACAAAGAGAATGTGAGCTGGACAGAATTGAAAGAAGAGGGAGGGAAATTGCCGGTCCAAAAACTGAATTGGTTGGCCCAAGTCTCTTCTGTTATAACATCCCACTTACTACCCTAATTATCTCCACCGTTGGATTAAATGCATCTGGGCCCTTCAAACTTTTAATCTGTCTTCCCTGATTTTGCCACATGTTATACTGAATAACCCCTAATATCTCATATACCTCTCCTTCAGACATCCGCCTTTCCAAACCTAACAAATCTTGGACGCACACCTCCGTGAAACTTGAAATTTAAATAAAAAGTCCAACGTCTCCACCTCCGTCAATGTAGCACACCTCGATGATGATAAATTTGTATGGTACTATAGCATACAAATTAAAATAAAATTTCGTATAAATTTCATACAACTACAACAACATATAAACTTAAATCAATTTTTTATAACTAATTATATAGTATACAACTTATTTATAACTTATCTACAACTTTCATACATAATTTTTACCCTGTTAAATACAACTACAACATAATATAACTTAAATATAATTTTCATACAAATTTGATACGATATGTCTTTTGTATATATTTTGCATATGATTTGTATATATTTTGCATGTGGTGTTCTTCTTCATATCTGAAATTCCAATCTAAACTTTCTCTCTTAACAATTTTGATATATACTAATAACTTTACGTAAAAACATAGTATTTATAACTTAAATACCAATTTCATACAACGATTCATTCATTATACAACTATTTTTCAACTTTCATACAACATTCAAATAAAAACAATATAACTAAAACATTCACTTGTTCTAGAAATAAATTCTATGTTTCAAGGCCTTAAAACCTCCTTTTTGTCTTACCTCGATTTGTGTGCGCAGTTCGGGCGTGTATCCGGAAAGCCATTAAGTGAAAATCTTTGAAAAATGGTGAATTTTGCTTTTAAAATGAATTTAGGTTGACTTCGGTCAATTTTTGGGTAAACGGACCTGGACCCAAAAATATTGGACTTGGGCGTATGCCCGGAATCGAATTCCGAGGTCCCAAGCCCGAGAAATGAATTTTTGAAGAAAATTGGTTAACTGAAAATTTTAGAGTTTTTGGAAATTTGAATGTAATTGAATTTGATGGTATTGGGCCCATATTTTTGTTCCGGAGCCCGGTACAGGTGTTATATGTGATTTAAGTCGAGTCTGTAAAATTTGGTAGGAAATGGACTTGAAATGACTTGAATCGGACCTTCGGTTGTTAAAATTTGAACTTAAGAGTTCATGTGATTTTCATTTGATTTTTATGCTAAATTCGTAGTTATTGATGTTATTTTGATGATTTGATCGCACGAGCAAATCCGTATGATATTTTTGGACTTGCGTGCATGTTTTGTTTGGATCCCCGAGGGCTCGGATGAGCTTTGGATAGGCCACAAAATATTTTGAACTTAGGAAAAACTGCTGGTAAATTGCAGATCTGCAGGCTTCGCAATTGCGAAAAACCCCTTGCATTTGCGAAGACTGGCTGGATAGGGAACTTTCGCATTTGCGAAGCTTATGTCGCAAATGCGACCTTGACAGGCACCGCAATTGCGACCACTGTTCGCATTTGCAAAGAAAGCAGACATGGGCCATCCTTCGCAATTGCAAAGCTTTGACCGCTATTGCGAGTTCGCATTTGCGAACCAGGCTTCGCAATTGCGATATTTGCGCCTGTGTAAATCATGACTTAGCCAAAAATCTCTCATTTTTCAAACTTCCTCAAAACCTAAACACCTTTGGGCGATTTTTCAAAGACAACTACTCTTCCAAATCATTTGTAAGTCATTTCTAACTCATTTCTTTCAATCTAATCTATCTTTTTACATGATTTCAACTCAAAATTAAGGGTTTTCATTAGAGAAATTGGGTGTTTTGGGTAGAACTTAGGATTTTTGAATTTTGGGAATTTTGACCTCGATTTGAGGTCTGATTTCAAAGCAAATTATATATTTGAGTTCGTGGGTGAATGAGTAATCGGGTTTTTGGTTCGAACCTCGGGTTTTGACCATGTGGGCCCGGGGTCAATTTTTGACTTTTGGGAAAAACTTTAGAAAACTTATTTTCATGCATTAGAATTGATTCATTTAGTATTTATTGATATAGTTAAGTAACTTGTGGCTACATACAAGCGAATTGGTGGTGGAAACAAGAGGTAATGCGGTAGTTGAGGTTTGAATTGTGTTCGTGACATCGAGGTAAGTGTTTGGTATAACCTTAGCTTGAGGGATTAGGAGTTGTGTCATATTTGCTATTTGTTAGTTGTTGAGTATGACGTATAGGCATGGTGACGAGTATCTATACGTTGGTGTCAAGCATTCCCGTGAGTCTTATACTATGATTAATGTGACTCCATTTGTATTGTTCATGCCTTATGTGATGATTTCTATTGTTGAGCAAGACTTGCGAAAGTAATATTGGTATTTGAACATTGAAGAGCATTGACTCAAGTTGTAAAATGATTTGTGGAAGTATAATTGGCAATTGAACATTATAGAGTATTGGTTCAAATTGTGAATTGAGTTGTGAAGTAAATGTGAAAAAGAAAAGAGGATTATGATATTGTCTCCCTTGTTGGGATGTTATTGTTTTAAGGTTATCTCCATTTGCCGGGATGTTATTCTTTTGATATTGTTTTCTCTTGCTGGGATATAATTGTTGTACTATTGTTCCCTTTCTGGGATTTTATTGATTTCCTTGCCCTTATTGCTTTGTTATTGTTGTTTGGGTAAGGAAGAGTGTTAAAGCACGAAGAGTGATGCCGTGCATGATTTTTGTGAGAGAGTGTTAAAGCACGAAGGGTGACGTTGTGTATGATATTTGCGAGAGAGTGTTAATGCACGAAGGGTGATGTCATGCCGCACGATGTACAATTTCGTGCCTTTATATGAGTGATAATCCATGAAGGATCATTCCGTGCCATGATTATGTGAGGGAAAAGCACGAAGGGTGATGTCATGCCGATTTTATTGATTTTATGGTGAGGACGAGAGTAAAAGCACGAAGGGTGATATCGTGCACTTGTCTTTGGTTTTCGTGAATTCTATTGATAATTGAGTTATGGTGTTCTTTACATTTAACTGTTGGTTTTTGTTGCTACTTGTTGTTCCCCGCAGCGTGATTCCCCTCTTCCTGTCTTTAATTGTAAAGTTTTACTTTCATTTTTCGTTGTATATGATTTAACTGCACAAGTTTATTTGGTATTCTGGTCCTAGCCTCGTCACTACTTCGCTGAGGTTAGGCTAGGCACTTACCAGCACATGGGGTCGGTTGTGCTAATACTGCACACTGTACTGTGTGCAGATCTCGGTATTGGAGCATACAGACCTTATCTTTGGGTTGCTTCTTCAGTCCATTCGGAGATCCGAGGTAGTCCTGTAGGCGTTCGCAGGCCTTGGCTTCTCCTTCTATCCTTTCATCCTGTTTCATTTATGTATTTCAGAGACAATGTTGTATTTATTTTCGGGCCCTTATTTGTAGTATTCCTAAACCGTCTGTGAAATTGTGATACCAGTTCTGGGTAGTTTATGTTTAATGATTTGTATTGGTAATATTTAAATGGTTATATTCTGTTCTTCCGCTTATGAAATTATGTTGTTCACATAATGTTGGTTCTTAATTGTTTAAGAATTAAATTGGGAAAAAGGTAAATAATGCAAATGGTCGGCTTGCCTAGCTTTCACTAGTAGGCATTATCATGACTCCCGAGGGTGGGAAATCTTAGTCGTTACAAGTTGGTATCAGAGCTCTAGGTTACTTAGGTCTTACAATTCATGGACAAGCTTAGTAGAGTCTGAGGGATCGATACGAAGACATCTGTATTTATCCCTAGAGGCTTTAGAGTTAGGAAAAACTTCACATATATTCTATGTTGTCGTGTGGTTTGGTCTCTCAATGCTAATTGAATATCTACTCTGTTCTTTCACAGATGGCAAGAACACGCGCTTCCTCATCCACTGATCAGCAGCCCGAGCCCCCAGCAGCAGCTCCCACGAGGGGCAGAGCGCAAGGCCGAGGTAGGGGCAAAGCTCAGCCCAGGGTAGCAGCAGTAGCGGTGGAGCCTCAGGTTGAGTTTGATGATGAGGTTCTGGCCCAGGCAGTTTCGGTGGGCCCAACTCAAATCCTATAGGGGTTCATTGCTACCCTAGTACTCCAGAATGCTCTAGTCTGTCTAGTGGGCCTTATGGAGAGTGTTACCCGGGTAGGCTTACTTCCGATAGCACCAGCCGTCTCTCAGGCCGGGGGAGGAGTGCAGACTCCCGCTACCTGCACTCCGGAGCAGATGGCTCCCCAGTTTTAGACTCCAATAGCTCAGCCAGTTAGAGCAGTTCAGCCGGGTGTGGTAGCTCATACCTGTGATGGAGCAGCTATGTCTGTTGATGCCTTGTGGAGATTGGACAGGTTCACCAAGCTCTTCACAACCACTTTTAGTGGTGCATCTTCTAAGGATCCCCAAGATTATTTACACAACTGTCATGACTTTCTCAAGAACATGGGGATAGTGGAGACTAATGGGGTCGACTTTGTTGCTTTTCGCTTATCTAGATCCGCCAATACTTGGTGGAGAGATTATTGTTTGGCTAGACCAGTTGGGTCACCAGCTTTGACTTGGGATAAGTTTTTTCAGCTATTTTTGGAGAAGTTTCTTCCTATCACTCAGAGGGAGAACTATCGGAGGCAGTTTGAGCGTCTCCAGTAGGGTTCTATGATCGTTACACAGTACGAGACCAGGTTTATTGATTTGGCCAGTCATGCTCTTCTTATACTTCCCACTGAGAGAGAGAGAGAGAGAGAGAGAGAGAGAGGAGGTTCATTGAGGGATTCATTAAACCTATTCGACTTCAGATGGCTAAGGATACATGGAGCGAGATTTCCTTTCAGGATGCGGCCAATGTGGCTAGGAGGGTTCAGATGGTTCTATCATAGGGGGGTGGTCTGGGGTCTGATAAGAGGCCTCGTCATTCAGGCAGATTCAGTGGTGCCTCGTCTGGAGGCAGGGATTCGTATGGTAGAGGCCATTTTCCTAGGCCTTTTCAATCAGCACTTCAGGTTTCTCATGGTGCTTCAGGTGGTCGTGGTTCTCATATGCAGTATTCCGATCGACAGTCTTATAGTGCACCGCCAGCTCCTATCAGTGCACCGCCGCTCCAGAGTTTTCGGGGTGGTCATTCAAGTTGTCAAGGTTAGCAGTCTCAGTAGTCGAGGGCTTATTATACTTGTGGTGATATGGGGCATATTGATAGGTTTTGCCCTCGAGCATCAAACAGTTCTCAGCATTAGGGTTCCCGTTCCATGGTTCAGGCACCGAGTGTTCCACAGCCCGTTCAGCCAGCCAAAGGTGGAGGTATAGGTACTAGAGGTGGAGGTAGAGGTATTAGAGGTAGAGTTTAGGCCGCTAGAAGTGGAGGCCAACTAGCAGGAGGCCGTCCTAGAGACGTAGTTTAGAGTGGTGGGGCTCAACCCCGATGTTATGCTCTTCCAGCCAGGCATGAGGCTGAGGCTTCCGATGCAGTTATCACAGGTATTGTTCTAGTTTGTAGTAGAGATACTTCAGTTCTATTTGATCCAGGGTCTACATACTCCTATGTGTCATCTTATTTTGCACCGTATATGGTCATGCCTAGTGATTCTTTGAGTGATCTTGTATATGTGTATACACCGGTGGGTGATTCTATTGTGGTAGTTCGTGTCCATTGTTCATGTATAGTTGTGATTAGGGGTCTTGACACTCGAGTAGATTTGTTACTGTTGGATATGGTTGATTTTGATGTCATATTGGGGATGGTCTGGTTATCACCTTACCACACTATCTTGGACTGTCATGCTAAGACTGTGACCTTAGCCTTGCCGGGGTTGCCTTGTTTAGAGTGGAGAGGGACTCCTGGTCATTCTGCCCGTAGTGTTATCTCATATATGAAGGCTCGACATCTGGTCGAGAAGGGGTGTTTGGCCTATTTGGCATATGTTCGTGATTCTAGTGTTGAGGTTCCTTCTATGGATTCTTTGCCTGTTGTTCATGAGTTTCCTGAGGTTTTTCCTTCAAACATGCCGGGTATGCTACCTGATAGGGATATTGACTTCTGTATTGATTTAGCTCCGGGCACCCAGCCTATTTCCATCCCGTCGTATCGTATGGCCCCGCCTGAGTTGAAAGAATTGAAAGAGCAGTTGCAAGACTTTCTTGATAAAGGATTCATTAGGTCTAGTGTCTCGCATTGGGGTGCGCCAGTGTTGTTTGTTAAGAAGAAGGATGGATCGATGAGGATGTGTATAGATTACCGGCAGTTGAACAAGGTTACAATCAAGAATAAGTATCCATTGCCGAGGATTGATGATTTGTTTGATCAGCTTCAGGGTGCCAAGGTATTTTCGAATATTGACTTGAGATATGGATACCATCAGTTGAGGATTAGGGCATCCGATATCCCTAAGACAACTTTTCGCACTTGGTACGGGCATTATGAGTTCTTGGTAATGTCATTTGGGTTGACCAATGCCCCAGCAGATATTATGGATTTGATGAACCGAGTGTTCAAGCCTTACTTGGATTCGTTTGTGATAGTCTTTATTGATGATATTTTGATCTATTCCCGCAGCCGAGAGGAGCATGAGCAGTAGCTGAGAGTGGTTCTTCAGACTTTGAGAGATAGTCAGTTGTATGCTAAGTTTTTGAAGTATGAGTTCTGGTTGAGTTCAGTTGCATTCTTGGGTCATGTTGTATTATCAAAAGGTATTCAGGTAGATCCGAAGAAGATAGAGGCAGTCAGGAAATGGCCTAGACCCGCATCAGCTACAGAGATCCGGAATTTCTTGGGTTTGGCAGGCTATTATCGTCGGTTTGTGGAGGGTTTTCATATATTGCAACTCCGATAACCAGGTTGACCCAGAAGGGTGCCCAGTTCAGGTGTTCAGACGAGTGTGAGGCGAGCTTTCAGAAGCTCAAGACAGCTTTGACTACAGCGCCAGTGTTGGTTTTGCCTACAGGTTCAGGGCCATATACAGTTTATTGTGATGCATCGTATTGGACTTGGTGCGGTGTTGATGCAGGATGGCAAGGTCATTGCTTATGCTTCGCGGCAGTTGAAGATTCATGAGAAGAATTACCCAGTTCATGATTTGGATTTAGCAGCCATTGTTCACGCATTGAAGATTTGGAGGCACTATCTATATGGGGTGTCATGTGAGGTGTTCACGGATCACAAGAGTCTGTAGTATTTATTCAAGCAGAAGGAGCTAAATTTGAGGCAGAGAAGGTGGTTGGAGCTATTGAAAGATTATGATATCACCATTTTATATCATCCGGGGAAGGCCAATGTGGTGGCCGATGCTTTGAGTAGGAAGTCAACCAGTATGGGCAGTCTTGCATATATTCAGGTCTGTGAGAAACCGCTTGCTTTGGATGTTTAGGCTTTGGCCAATCAGTTCGTGAGGTTAGATGTTTCTGAGCCCAGCCGGGTGTTAGTTTGCACAGTCTCTCGTTTTTCTTTATTGGAGTATATTCGAGATCAGCAGTATGATGACCCTCATTTGTGTGTCCTTAGGGACACGGTGCAACACGGTGGTGCCAAGAAGGTTACATTAGGAGATGATGGAGTTTTGAGGCTGCAGGGTCTAATTTGTGTGCCTAATGTTGATGGGCTTCGAGAGTTGATTTTAGAGGAGGCCAATAGTTTCCGGTACTCTATTCATCTGGGCGCCGCTAAGATGTATCAGGATTTGCGGCAGCAATATTGGTGTAGGAGGATGAAGAAGAATATTGTTGCATATATGGCTCGGTGTTTGAATTTTCAGCAGGTAAAGTATGAGCATCAGAGACCTGCTAGTTTGATCCAGAAAATTGAGATTCCTGAGTGGAAGTGGGAGCGTATCACTATGGAATTCATTGTTGGACTCCCACGGACTTAGAAGAAGTTCGATGTAGTGTGGGTTATTGTTGATAGGCTGACCAAGTCAGCACATTTCATTCCTGTGGCAGTCTCTTATTCTTCCGAGAGGTTAACTGAGATCTATATCCGGGAGATTATTCGTCTTCATGGTGTGTCTGTGTCTATCATTTCGGATCAAGGTACGCAATTTACCTCACATTTTTGGAGAGCAGTTTAGCGTGAGTTGGGCACACTGGTTGAGTTGAGCATAGCATTTCATCCTCAGACGGACGGGTAGTCCGAGCGTACTATTCAGATTTTGGAGGATATACTCCGAGCTTGTGTCATTGACTTTGGAGGCTCGTGGGATCAGTTCTTCCCTTTATCGGAGTTTTCCTACAACAACAGCTACCAGTCGAGTATCCGGATGGCTCCTTATGAGGCTTTATATAGTAGGCGGTATCGGTCGTCGGTTGGATGGTTTGAGCCAAGAGAGGCTCGATTGTTGGGTACGGCTCTAGTACAGGATGCCTTGGACAAGGTCAGGATCATTCAGGATAGGCTTCATACAACTCAGTCCAGGAAAAAGAGTTATGCCGACCGTAAGGTTTCGTGATGTGGCATTCATGGTCGGTGAGCGGGTATTGCTACGGGTGTCGCCTATGAAGGGCATGATGAGATTTGGGAAGAGGGGCAAGCTTAGCCCTAGATTCATTGGCCCGTTTGAAATTCTTGATCGAGTGGGAGAGGTGGCTAACAGACTTGCGTTGCCACCGAGCTTATCAGCCGTGTATCCAGTGTTTCATGTGTCCATGCTTCGGAAGTATCACGGCGATCCATCCCACGTGTTAGATTTCAGCATTGTCCAGTTGGACAAGGACTTGTCCCATAAGGAAGAGCTGGTAGCTATTCTAGACCGGCAGGTTCGTCAGTTGAGATCGAAGAGTTTCCCTTCTGTTCGTGTTCAGTGGAGAGGTCAGTCTATTGAGGCATCGACCTGGGAGTTCGAGTCTGATATGTGGAGCCGTTATCCCCATCTTTTCTCCGACTCAGGTACTTCCTTCTTATGTCTGTTCGAGGACGAGCGGTTGTTTTAGAGGTGGAGAATGTGATGACTTTTTAAAATAAATTCTGTGTTCTGAGGACTTAAAACCTCCTTTTTGTCTCACCTCTATTTGTGTGCGCAGTCCGGGCGTGTATCCAGAAAGCCATTATGTGAAAATCTGTGAAAAATGGTGAATTTTGCTTTTAAATGAATTTAGGTTGACTTCGGTCAACATTTTGGGTAAACGGACCCGGACCCGTAATTTGACGGTCCTGGAGGGTCAGTAGGAAAATATGGGACTTGGGCATATGCCCGGAATCGAATTCTGAGGTCCCAAGCCCGGGAAATGAATTTTTGAAGAAAATTGTTTAACTGAAAATTTTAGAGTTTTTGGAAATTTGAACGTAATTGAATTTGATGGTATCAGGCCCGTATTTTAGTTCCGGAGCCCGGTATAGCTCTTATATGTGATTTAAGTCAAGCCTATAAAATTTGGTAGGAAACGGACTTGAAATGACGTGAATCGGACCTTCGGTTGTTAAAATTTGAACTTAAGAGTTCATGAGATTTTCTTTGATTTTTATGCTAAATTCATAGTTATTGATGTGTTTTTGATGATTTGATCGTACGAGCAAGTCCGTATGATGTTTTTGGACTTGTGTGCATGTTTTGTTTGGAGCCCCGAGGGCTCGGGTGAGTTTTGGATATGCCACGGAGTGTTTTGAACTTAGAAAAAATTGTTGGTATGTTGCAGATCTGCAGACTTTGCAATTGCGAAGCCTGGCTCGCAATTGCGAGCTCGCATTTGCGAAAAACCCCTCGCATTTGTGAAGACTGACTGTGACGACCCGAAGGGTCATCACCGCAGTTCTTCCTTGTTCCGCGTTTTTGAGGCCTTGAAAACCTTGCTTTTAGTTGCCTCGATTGGAACTTGGGCGTGTGCCCGGAATCAAATTCTGAGGTCCCAAGCCCGAGAAATGAATTTTTGAAAGAAATTGTTTTTCTGAAATTTGATATGAAAATTTGAAATGAAAAGGAGTTAGAAAATATAGGTATCGGGCTCGTATTTTGGTTCCGACGCCCGGTACAAGTCTTAAATATGTGTTAAGCACTATCTGTAAAGTTTGGCTAAAAACGGACGTCATATGACGTGTTTCGGACTAAAAATGGAGAATTTGAGTTATGAAAGTTGAAGAAAGAAAATCATGTGTTTGAGGCTTGATCCTATGTATATGATGTTATTTTGGCGATTTGATCGCACGAGTAAGTCCGTAAGATGTTTTTAAGGTTGTGTGCATGTTTGGTTTGGAGCCCCGAGGGCTCGGGTGAGTTTTGAATGGGGCCCGGGAGGTCTTGGACTTAAGAAAATGCAGGTTCAGGTGTTGCAGACACCAGCGCGGCCACGGTCATT
Source organism: Nicotiana sylvestris (assembly GCF_000393655.2). Lineage (NCBI taxonomy): Eukaryota > Viridiplantae > Streptophyta > Magnoliopsida > Solanales > Solanaceae > Nicotiana > Nicotiana sylvestris. Next base: position 97,337,467 of record NC_091058.1, read on the forward strand.
TCCGCGCGGTCCGCGCTGGAGACGCGCGGCCACGATGCCTTTCTGTGCGGTCCGCGTGGCTGAGTCAGGGCTAGGGTTTCAGGTCAACTAGCGCGGCCGCGCACCAAAACAGTGATGTCCGCGCTGGAAGGGTTCAGAGAAGCCCCAATTTTTCTCCCACTCGGCGCGGCCGCAACACATTTTTGTGCGGTCCGCGCCAGGTCCTTAGAAAGGTATATAAGTTCGGAAATCTCAGTCATTTTTCACTTTTCAAAAACCCAAAACCTAAGAGGCGATTTTCCAAACAACTTTTCTTCTCCAAAACGATTGGTAAGTGATTTCTAACTTAATTTCTTTATCCCTTAACATCTTTTAATATAATTTCAACTTCAAATCAAAGATTTTCATGGGGAAAATTGGGTGTTTTGGGTAGAACCTAGGTTTTCTACAAATTGAGAAGTTGGACCTCAATTTGGGGTCCGATTTAAAAACAAATCATATATTTGGATTCATGGGGGAATGGGTAACCGGGTTTTGGTCCGAACCTCGAGTTTCGACCACGTGGGTCCGGGGGTATTTTTGACCTTTTTGGGAAAAACCTTGAAAAATCCATTTTCATGCATTGGGGATGATTCATTTAGTAATTATTAATGTGATTAAGTAACCTATGACTAGATCCGAGCGGATTGGTGGTGGAATCAAGAGGTAAAGCTATACTAGAAGCGTGAGTTGAGTTTGGAGCATTCGAGGTAAGTGTTTGTTCTAACTTTGGCTTGAGGGATTAGGATTTGGATATTATTTGCTACGTGTTAACTGTGGAGTACGGTGTATAGGCATGGTGACGGTTATCTATACACCGAAGTCTAGCATGACCGTGAGTCGTAGTTGCTTTTAAATTCGAAAGATGTGAAACAGTTGAGCTAATTACTTGCTAATATAATTATGAAGTGATAGTTGAGAAGCAAATGAGTTAAAGAAGGAAGTGTGGTATTTTTTCCTTGCCGGGACCTATTGTTGATTTGTTCTCCCTTGCCGGGATGTTTAATCTTGTTGTATATTCCCTTTCCCCGATTGGTTGTGACGGATGATTGGGTGAGGAAAAGCGATTATGCACTAAGGGTCTTTCCGTGCCATGTTTTGATAATTATGCACGAAGGGTCTTTCCATGCCATGTCTCTAATTATTTATGCACGAAGGGTCTTTCCGTGCCATGTCTCTAATTATTTGAGCACGAAGGGTCATTCCGTTCCTTGATGTGAGAGTTATGTGAGGAAAAGCACGAAGGGTGATGCCCGTGCACTATATTTGACAGTTTTGGTGAGAATTGAGAGTAAAAGCACGAAGGTTGGTGCCGTGCAGTTGTTGATTCACTTGCTCTCTTTCATAGATGCTAATTATTCAGTTTCCATCTCTCTGTTCGTTGGTCTTATATCTAAATTGTTACACCCCACAGCATGTCCCCTCCCTATTATCTGTTTAAATTCTGTATATCTTTCCGTTGTTGCACATATATCTGTACAGGTTATTTGAGGTAGGTCCGGTCTAGCCTCGTCACTACCTCGCCGGGGTTAGGCCAGGCACTTACCAGCACATGGGGTCGGTTGTGCTGATGCTACACTTCTGTGCCCTTTTTGTGCACAGATTCGGGAGTAGCTTATGGACCGCAGTAGCAGTAGATTAGGAGCGTGCCTTCAGTCCAGAGACTCCTAGGTAGTTCGCTGGCGTGTGTGGGCCCTGAGACTCATCTATTTTATTTCTGTTTGTTTTCATTGTATCGAAGCAGACTCCTTATGTATTTTCTTTCAAACTCTTATTTGTAGTATCTTATAGTAGTCCGTGAGTATTGTAACACTAAATCTTGGGTAGAGGATGATGTTAATTTTTCTGCATTTTCGTTCATTTAATATTAAATTAAGGCTTCCGCTTGAATTTATTATTTTTATTATTATCTTGTTGAAAATTTGTTGAAAAGGTATGTTAAGGTTGGCTTGCCTAGCTCCGACAGTAGGCGCCATCACGACTCCCGACGGTGGGGAATTCGGGTCGTGACAAGTTGGTATTAGAGCCCTAGGTTACTTAGGTCTCACAACTCATAGACAAGCTCAGTAGAGTCTGAGGGATCAGTACGGAGACGTCTGTATTTTTCCCGCAGAGGCTACTGAGTTAGGAAAACTTCACCTTGTTCATTCTTGTCGTGCGATTCTGTTTCTCAAGTATTGATTGTCTTTCCACTCTGTTCTTTCGCAGATGGCGAGGACACGTGCTTCCTCGTCCACCGTGCAATAGCCTGATCCCCCAACAGCAGCCCCTATTACGGGCAGAGGGCGAGGGCGAGGGCGTGCCAGAGGCCGGGGCAGGGCTCAGCCCCGAGCAGCATTTCCAGCGACGGAGCCTCAGGTCGATTTTGAGGAGGAGGTTCCGGCCCCAGCTGTTCCAGTGGGCCCAGATCAGGTCCCAGAGGGTTTCATAGCCACTCCAGTGCTTCAGGACGCTTTGGTCCGAATGGTAGGCTTTATGGAGGGCATTTCTAGAGCGGGTTTGCTTCCCGCAGCTCCAGCCACATCTCAGGCTGGGGGAGGAGTTTAGACTCCCGATACTCGTACTCCAGAGCCGGTAGCTCCTCAGGCTCAGGTTCCAGCAGTTCAGCCAGCTGTGGCAGCCCAGCCAGGTATTGCGGCTCAGTCTAGTGATGGTGCGGCTATGTTCGCGGATGCTTTGTGGAGGCTTGATCGTTTCACCAAGCTCTCCACTACTACATATAGTGGCACTCCCTCAGAGGATGCTTAGGATTTCATATTCAGCTGTCATGAGGTTCTACGGACTATGGGCATTGTAGAGACCAATGGGGTCGATTTCGCCACTTTTCGCCTGGCAGGATCCGCCAAGACTTGGTGGAGGGATTTCTGTTTAGCCAGGCCAGCAGGGTCGCCATCATTGACCTAGGATCAGTTTTCAGAGTTATTTTTGGGGAAGTTCCTTCCCGTTACTCAGCGAGATGCTCTTCGCAGGTAGTTTGAGCGTCTCCAGCAAGGTCCTATGACGGTCACCTAGTATGAGACCCGGTTCATTGATCTCGCTCGTCATACCATTGTGATACTCCCCACTGAGAGAGAGAGGGTGCGGAGGTTTGTTGATGGGTTGGCCCAGCCGATCCGTGTTCAGATGGCCATGAGTGCCGGTGGTGAGATTTCATTTCAGGAGGCGACAGATGGTGCCCGCCGGATAGAGATGGCACTTGCTCAGGGAGGTGGTCATGGGTCTGATAAGAGGCCCCGTTATTCCGGTAGATTTAGTGGTACCTCGTCTGGATGTAGGGATTCATATGATAGAGGCCACTCTCAGAGGCCCTTCCAGTCGACACTTCAGGTTTCTCATGGTACTCCAGGCGGTGGTGGTCCTCAGCAGTATTATTCGGGTCAGCAGACCTTTAGCGCACCACCAGCCCCCATCAGTGCACCGCCACTTCAGAGCTTCAGGGGAGGACATACAGGTTGACAGGGCTAGCAGCCCCAGCAGCCGAGGGAATGTTATGGTTGTGGTGACCCGAGTCACATTGTCAGGTTTTGCCCCTGAGCCTCGAGTAGTTCTCAGCAGCAGGGTCCTCGCCCTACGATTCAGGCAGTAGGTGATCCACAGGCCGCCAATCCATCTAGAGGCGGGGGTAGGGATCATAGGGGTGGAGGGAGAGACCGTAGAGGTGGAGCTCGGACCGCCAGAGGCAGGGGTCAGCCAGCAGCCGATCGCCCCAGAGACACAGTTCAGGGAGGTGGGGGTCAGCCTCGTTGTTATGCTTTGCCGGCCAGGCCAGAGGCCGAGTCATCAGATGCTATGATTACAGGTACTATTCTGGTATGTGGTAGGGGTGCTTCTGTGTTATTTGACCCGGGATCTACGTATTCTTATGTGTCGTCCTATTTTGCACCCTATTTGATCATGCCTAGTGAGGCTTTGGGTATTCCTGTATATGTGTCCACACCGGTTGGTGAATCTATAGTGGTCGACCGAGTGCATCGTTCATGTGTGGTGGTATTTGACGGTCTTGAGACCCGTGTCGACTTATTGGTTTTAGATATGGTGGACTTTGACGCTATATTGGGGATGGACTGGTTGTCCCCGTATCATGCTATTCTGGATTGTCACGCCAAGACCGTGACCTTGGCCTTGCCAGATTTGCCCCAACTTGAGTGGAGAGGGACCCCAGGCCATGCCACCTGCAGTGTTATTTCATATGTCAAGGCTCGATGTATGGTTGAGAAGGGGTGTCTAGCATATCTAGCGTATGTTCGCGACTCTAGCGCAGAGGTTCCATCAATTGACTCTGTTCCTATTGTTCGGGAGTTCCCCGAGGTTTTCCCTTCAGACCTGCCGGGTATGCCGCCCGACAGGGATATTGATTTCTGTATTGATCTGGCTTCGGGCACTCAGCTTATTTCCATTCTGCTATATCGCATGGCCCCGCCAGAGTTGAAAGAGTTGAAAGAGCAACTTCAGGACTTGCTTGATAAGGGTTTCATTAGACCCAGTGTATCACCTTGGGGTGCACCAGTGTTGTTCGTGAAGAAAAAGGATGGGTCGATGAGGATGTGCATTGATTACCGGCAGTTGAAGAATGTGAAGATAAAGAACAAGTATCCACTGCCGCGGATTGACGATTTGTTCGACCAGCTTTAGGGTGCGAGGGTGTTTTTAAAGATAGATTTGAGATCTGGCTACCACCAGTTGAGGATTAGGGCGTCTGATGTCCCTAAGACAGCATTTCGCACTCGGTATGGGCACTATGAGTTTTTGGTCATGTCATTCGGATTGACTAATGCCCCAGCAGCGTTCATGGAGTTGATGAACCGAGTGTTCAGACCTTATTTGGACTTGTTCGTGATAGTCTTCATTGACGATATTCTTATATACTCCCGCAGTCAGGAGGAGCATGAGCAGCACCTCAGAGTGGTCCTTCAGACCCTAAAGGATAGTCAGTTGTATGTTAAGTTCTCAAAGTGCGAGTTTTGGTTGAGTTCGGTCGCATTCCTGGGTCATGTCGTATCAGCAGCAGGTATTCAGGTAGACCCGAAGAAGATAGAGGCAGTCAAGAACTGTCCTCAACCAGCTTTAGCTACAGATATTCGGAGTTTCCTGGGGTTGGCAGGTTACTACCATCGGTTCGTGGAGGGGTTTTCATCCATTGCAGCCCCTATGACCAAATTGACCCAGAAGGGTGTCCAGTTCAGGTGGTCGGACGAGTGTGAGGCGAGCTTTCAGAAACTCAAGACGGCTCTGACTACGACACCGGTATTGGTTTTGCCCACAGGTTCAGGGCCATATACGGTCTATTGTGATGCGTCTTGTATTGGGCTTGGTGCAGTATTGATGCAAGAAGGCAAAGTCATTGCCTATGCTTCGAGGCAGTTAAAGATCCACGAGAAGAATTATCCGGTTCATGATCTCGAGTTGGCAGCCATTGTTCATGCCTTGAAGATCTGGAGGCATTACTTATATGGCATGACGTGTGAGGTTTACACTGATCACAAGAGTCTTCAGTATCTGTTCAAGCAGAAAGAGTTGAATTTGAGGCAGAGGAGGTGGTTAGAGTTGCTAAAGGATTATGATGTTACTATCTTATACCACCCGGGGAAGGCCAATGTGGTGGCCGATGCATTGAGCAGGAAGTCCGCCAGCATGGGTAGTCTTGCTTATATTCCAGTCAGCCAGAGGTCGCTTGCTTTGGATGTTCAGGCCTTGGCCAATCGTCTTGTGAGGTTGGATATTTCTGAGCCTAGCAAAGTGTTAGCTTGCACGGTTGTTCGTTCCTCACTATTAGAGCGTATCCGCGAGCGACAGTTTGAGGATCCCCATTTGTATGTCTTGAGAGACACGGTGCAGCGTGGAGGTGCCAAGAAAGTAACCTTAGATGATAATGGTGTATTGAGATTGCAGGGGCGAGTTTGTGTGCCCAATGTTGACGGGATTCGAGAGTTGATCTTAGCGGAGGCCCACAGTTCTCGGTATTCTATTCACCCGGGCACCACGAAGATGTATCAAGATCTGAGGCAGCACTATTGGTGGCGTAAGATGAAGAAAGACATCGTTGCGCACGTGGCTCGATGTTTGAATTGTCAGCAGGTTAAGTACGAGCATCAAAGACCTGGTGGTCTATCTCAGAGGATTGCACTTCCCGAGTGGAAGTGGGAGAGGATTACGATGGATTTCGTTACTAGACTTCCGATGACTCGGAAAAAGTTTGATGCAGTTTGGGTCATTGTTGATAGGCTGACCAAGTCAGCGCATTTTGTTCCTGTTGCAGCCACCTATTCGTCCGAAAGGTTAGCCGAGATTTATATCAGGGAGATTGTTCGCCTTCATGGGGTGTCGCTATCTATCATTTCGGATCAGGGTCGCAGTTTACCTCGCATTTTTGGAGAGCGGTTCAGCGAGAGTTGGGCACCCAGGTTGAGTTGAGTACAACATTCCATCCCCAGACAGACGGTCAGTCCGAGAGGACTATTCAGGTTCTTGAGGATATGCTTCGAGCCTGTGTCATTGATTTTGGAGGCTCGTGGCACCAGTTTTTGCCTTTAGCAGAGTTTGCCTACAACAACAGCTACCATTCCAGCATTCAGATGGCTCCGTACGAGGCGTTGTATGGTAGGCGATGTCGGTCTCCAGTTGGATGGTTGGAGCCGGGAGAGGCTTGATTATTGGGTATGGATCTGGTTCAGGAGGCCTTGGACAAGGTCAGGATTATTCAGGATAGACTTCGTACAGCTCAGTCCAGACAGAAGAGTTACGCAGACCGCAAGTTCAGAGATGTTGCCTTCATGGTTGGTGAGCGGGTATTGCTCCGTGTATCGCCTATGAAGGGTGTGATGAGATTTGGGAAGAAGGGCAAGCTCAGCCCTAGGTTCATCGGTCCATTTGAGATTCTTGATCGTGTGGGAGAGGTGGCTTATAGACTTGCCTTACCACCTAGCTTGTCAGTTGTGCATCCCGTGTTTCATGTGTCTATGCTCCGGAAGTATCGCGGAGATCCATCGCACGTGTTAGATTTCAGCATTGTCCAATTGGACAAGGATCTGTCATATAAGGAGGAGCCAGTGGCTATTCTAGACCGGCAGGTTCGACAGTTGAGGTCGAAGAGTTTTTCTTCAGTGCGTGTTTAGTGGAGAGGTCAGCCTCCTAAGGCATCGACCTGGGAGTCCGAGTCCGATATGTGGAGCCGTTATCCTCATTTATTTCCCGACTCAGGTACTTCTTTCTTTTGTCCGTTCGAGGACGAACGGTTGTTTTAGAGGTGGAGAATGTGTCGACCCGAAGGGTCATCACTGTAGTTCTTCCTTGTTCCGCGCTTTTGAGGCCTTGAAAACCTCGCTTTTAGTTGCCTCGATTGGCGTGCGTAGTTCGGGCGCGTAGCCGGAAAGTTTTTATGTTAGAATATGTGAATTATGTGAAACATTTGATGAATTTTGGTATTAATATGCATAATGTTGACATCGGTCAACATTTTGGGTAAATGGACCCGGACCTGTGATTCGACGGTCCCGGAGGGTCCGTAGAAAAATATGGGACTTGGGCGTGTGCCCGGAATCAAATTCTGAGGTCCCAAGCCCGAGAAATGAATTTTTGAAAGAAATTGTTTTTCTGAAATTTGATATGAAAATTTGAAATGAAAAGGAGTTAGAAAATATAGGTATCGGGCTCGTATTTTGGTTCCGACGCCCGGTACAAGTCTTAAATATGTGTTAAGCACTAGCTGTAAAGTTTGGCTAAAAATGGATGTCATATGACGTATTTCGGACTAAAAATGGAGAATTTGAGTTATGAAAGTTGAAGAAAAGAAAATCATGTGTTTGAGGCTTGATCCTATGTATATGATGTTATTTTGGTGATTTGATCGCACGAGTAAGTCTGTAAGATGTTTTTAAGGTTGTGTGCATGTTTGGTTTGGAGCCCCGAGGGCTCGGGTGAGTTTTGAATGGGGCCCGGGAGGTCTTGGACCTAAGAAAATGCAGGTTCAGGTGTTGCAGACACCAGCGCGGCTGCGGTCATTTCCGCGCGGTCCGCGCTGGAGACGCGCGGCCGCGATGCCTTTCTGTGCGGTCCGCGTGGCTAAGTCTAAGGGCTAGGGTTTCAGGTCAACCAACGCGGCCGCGCACCAAAACAGTGCGGTCCGCGCTGGAAGGGTTCAGAGAAGCCCCAATTTTTCTCCCACTCGGCGCGGCCGCAACACATTTTTGTGCGGTTCGCGCCAGGTCCTCAGAAAGGTATACAAGTTCGGAAATCTCAGTCATTTTTCACTTTTCAAAAACCCAAAACCTAAAAGGCGATTTTCCAAACAACTTTTCTTCTCCAAAATGATTGGTAAGTGATTTCTATCTTAATTTCTTTATCCCTTAACATCTTTTAATATAATTTCAACTTCAAATCAAAGATTTTCATGGGGAAAATTGGGTGTTTTGGGTAGAACCTAGGTTTTCTACAAATTGAGAAGTTGGACCTCAATTTGGGGTCCGATTTAAAAACAAATCATATATTTGGATTCATGGGGGAATGGGTAACCGGGTTTTGGTCCGAACCTCGAGTTTCGACCACGTGGGTCCGGGGGTATTTTTGACCTTTTTGGGAAAAACCTTGAAAAATCTATTTTCATGCATTGGGGATGATTCATTTAGTAATTATTAATGTGATTAAGTAACTTATGACTAGATTCGAGCGGATTGGTGGTGGAATCAAGAGGTAAAGCTATACTAGAAGCGTGAGTTGAGTTTGGAGCATTCGAGGTAAGTGTTTGTTCTAACTTTGGCTTGAGGGATTAGGATTTGGATGTTATTTGCTATGTGTTAACTGTGGAGTATGGTGTATAGGCATGGTGACGGTTATCTATGCACCGGAGTCTAGCATGACCGTGAGTCGTAGTTGCTTTTAAATTCGAAAGATGTGAAACAGTTGAGCTAATTACTTGCTAATATAATTATGAAGTGATAGTTGAGAAGCAGATGAGTTAAAGAAGGAAGTGTGGTATTTTTCCCTTGCCGGGACCTATTGTTGATTTGTTCTCCCTTGCCGGGATGTTTAATCTTGTTGTATATTCCCTTTCCCCGATTGGTTGTGACGGATGATTGGGTGAGGAAAAGCGATTATGCACTAAGGGTCTTTCCGTGCCATGTTTTGATAATTATGCACGAAGGGTCTTTCCATGCCATGTCTCTAATTATTTATGCACGAAGGGTCTTTCCGTGCCATGTCTCTAATTATTTGAGCACGAAGGGTCATTCCGTTCCTTGATGTGAGAGTTATGTGAGGAAAAGCACGAAGGGTGATGCCCGTGCACTATATTTGACAGTTTTGGTGAGAATTGAGAGTAAAAGCACGAAGGTTGGTGCCGTGCAGTTGTTGATTCACTTGCTCTCTTTCATAGATGCTAATTATTCAGTTTCCATCTCTCTGTTCGTTGGTCTTATATCTAAATTGTTACACCCCACAGCATGTCCCCTCCCTATTATCTGTTTAAATTCTGTATATCTTTCCGTTGTTGCACATATATCTGTACAGGTTATTTGAGGTAGGTCCAGTCTAGCCTCGTCACTACCTCGCCGGGGTTAGGCCAGGCACTTACCAGCACATGGGGTCGGTTGTGCTGATGCTACACTTCTATGCCCTTTTTGTGCACAGATTCGGGAGTAGCTCATGGACCGCAGTAGCAGTAGATTGGGAGCGTGCCTTCAGTCCAGAGACTCCTAGGTAGTTCGCTGGCGTGTGTGGGCCCTGAGTCTCATCTATTTTAGTTTTGTTTGTTTTCATTGTATCGAAGCAGACTCCTTATGTATTTTCTTTCAAACTCTTATTTGTAGTATCTTATAGTAGTCCGTGAGTATTGTGACACTAAATCTTGGGTAGATGATGATGTTAATTTTTCCGCATTTTCGTTCATTTAATATTAAATTAAGGCTTCCGCTTGAATTTATTGTTTTTATTATTATCTTGTTGAAAATTAGTTGAAAAGGTATGTTATGGTTGGCTTGCCTAGCTCCGACAGTAGGCACCATCACGACTCCCGACGGTGGGGAATTCGGGTCGTGACACTGATTGGATAGGGAACCTTCGCATTTGCGAAGCTTATGTCGCAAATGTGACCTTGACAGGCACCGCAATTGCGACCACTGTTAGCATTTGCGAAGAAAGCAGACATGGGCCATCCTTCACAATTGCGAAGCTTTGGCCGCAATTGCGAGTTTGCATTTGCGAATCAGGCTTCGCAATTGCGATATCTGCGCCTATGTAAATCATGACTTAGCCGAAAATCTCTCATTTTTCAAACTTTCTCAAAACCTAAACACCTTTGGGCGATTTTTCAAAGACTACTACTCTTCCAAATCATTTGTAAGTCATTTCTAACTCATTTCTTTCAATCTAATCCATTTTTTACATGATTTCAACTCAAAATCAAGCGTTTTCATGGGAGAAATTGGGTGTTTTGGGTAGAACTTAGAATTTTTTAATTTTGAGGATTTTGACCTCGATTTGAGGTCCGATTTCAAAACAAATTATATATTTGAATTTGTGGGTGAATGGATAATCGGGTTTTGGTTCGAACCTCGAGTTTTGACCATGTGGGCCGGGGGTCAATTTTTGGCTTTTGGGAAAAACTTTAGAAAACTTATTTTCATGCATTAGAATTGATTCATTTAGCATTTATTGATATAGTTAAGTAACTTGTGGCTAGATACAAGCAAATTGGTGGTGGAAACAAGAGGTAAAGCGGTAGTTGAGGCTTGAATTGTGTTCGTGGCATCGAGGTAAGTGTTTGGTCTAACCTTAGCTTGAGGGATTAGGAGTTGTGTCCTATTTGCTATGTTTTAGTTGTTTAGTACGACGTATAGGCATGGTGACGAGTATCTATACGTTGGTGTCAAGCATGCCCGTGAGTCTTATACTATGATTAATGTGACTCCGTTTGTATTGTTCATGCCTTATGTGATGATTTCTATTGTTGAGTAAGGCTTGTGAAAGTAATATTGGTATTTGAACATTGAAGAGCGTTGGCTCAAGTTGTAAAATGATTTGTGGAAGTATAATTGGCAATTGAACATCATAGAGCATTGGCTCAAATTATGAATTGAGTTATGAAGTAAATGTGAAAAAGAAAAGAGGATTATGATATTGTCTCCCTTGTCGGGATGTTATTGTTTTAAGGTTATCTCCCTTGCCGGGATGTTATTGTTTTGATATTGTTGTCCCTTGCCAGGATATGATTGTTGTACTATTGTTCTGTTGCCGGAATTTTATTGTGATTTTATTGATTCTCTTGCCCTTATTGCTTTGTGATTATTGTTTGGGTAAGGAAGAGTGTTAAAGCACGAAGGATGATGTCGTGCATGATTTCTATGAGAGAGTGTTAAAGCACGAAGGGTGATGCCATGTATGATATTTATGAGAGAGTGTTACTATACGAAGGGTGATGTCGTGCCTTTATATGAGTGATAATGCACGAAGGATCATTCCGTGCCATGATTATGTGAGGTAAAAGCACGAAGGGTTATGTCGTGCCGATTTTATTGATTTTATGGTGAGGACGAGAGTAAAAGCACGAAGGGTGATGTCGTACACTTGTCTTTGGTTTTCCTGACTTCTATTGATAATTGAGTTATGGTGTTCTTTACATTTAACTGTTGGTTTCTGTTGCTACTTGTTATTCCCCGCAGCGTGATTCCCCCTTCCTATCTTTAATTGTAAAGTTTTGCTTTCATTTTCCGCTGTATATGATTTAACTGCACAGATTTATTTGATAGTCTAGTCTTAGCCTTGTCACTACTTCGCCGAGATTAGGCTAGGCACTTACCAGCACATGGGTTGGTTGTGCTGATACTACACTCTACACTGTGTGCAGATCCCGATACTGGAGCATACGGACAGCTTTGGGTTGCTGCCTTCAGTCCATTCGGAGATCCGAGATAGTCCTGCAGGCGTCCGCAGGCCTTGGTGTCTCCTTCTATCCTTTCATCCTGTTTCATTTATGTATTTCAGAGACAATATTGTATTTATTTTTCGGACCCTTATTTGTAGTATTCCTGCACCGCCTGTGAAATTGTGACCTCAATTCTGGGTAGTTTATATTTAAGGATTTGTATTGGTAATATTTAAATGGTTATATTCTATTTTCCTCTTATGAAATTCCGTTGTTCATATAATGTTGGTTCTTAATTGTTAAAGGATTAAAATGGTAAAAAGTAAATAATGCAAATGGTCGGCTTGCCTAGCTTTCACTAGTAGGCGTCATCACGACTCCCGAGGGTGGGAAATCCGGATCGTGACATTCTTCTTCTTCTTCTTCTTCCTCTTCTTCTTCTTCTTCTTCTTCTTCTTCGAGTTTCAATATGAAATCTAGCCAAAGTCAACTCTGATATTCACCAAGCACCCTCAAAATTGAGTTATCAACTCCAAAGAATAGTTTCAATTGTTTGTAACAACACCCAATCCAAAAAAATAATATTTTTGAAAACTCAAAATTCGAATTCAAAGTTTTTTAATGGATGTCAATGGTGGAGAGTCAAACACCTTCAAAATTTATTGATTGACAATTTCAATTGTGCAACAAGAAAGGAAATTGCTATGTTAAAACTCTATAGTAGAGCGATTGAAATCCAATAATGAATTCTCTTGGGAAAAAAGGACAAAGTAGATGAGAAAAGAGAGAGAGAGAGAGAGAGAGAAAGAGAGAGAGAGGGGGAGAGAGAGAGAATAGAGGGAATAAGTGAATTCCTTATTCAATTCTTATTATAAAGAGATACTCATTTAATACCAATTTTTATATAATTAGTAAATTTTATATCAATTTGTAATTGAGTTAAAACTTCAGTTGTGAGAATAAATAAGTATCAAAAGTAGTATAGATAGGTAAAAAATTTAATTCATGGTCTTGACATTAGATCATAGAACCTTAAAAATGAAGGGTTGGCATGGAAAATGAAAATTAATTTGTATGTCATATAGAACTAGTAAATTTGCCCGCTCGTCGTGCTGGTCATGGAAGGCCTTAGCGAATTTTACGGACAAATACTTTCTAATATCCGAATTTTGAAAATAAACTTCAAATCATACAAGCATTTACATGTATATTCAATAGTTTTTTTCTACAGGCGTTTGAATCATCAAATGTTGAGTCAATCACTTTTCTTGTTTTACACCCTGAAGTCACAACTCCTAAGATATTACTACTGTGTGAAAATCATATTACAATGTGATTTGGTCTCACACAAAAGGTTTCTCAGATTGTTCTTCTTAAGTCACTCAATTTGTTGTCACTTCTCTCAAACTTGCACCATTATGCAAGTACAAATGAATATGTGGGGCTACAATAAGGTAATAAAAGTAGTGTATTTCTCTTGTTAAGATCGTCAACCAACCACTTTAAGGTCTTGTGAAATATAAACAACTGATGCCAAGTAACTCCTCAAATAACTTGACGCTGCCAATCCAACAAAGGAAAAAGCTGCAATGTCCATCATGTTCTGTTGGGTTGTTTATAGAAGAACTAGCTCTCACTGAGTTCTTCTAAAAACCATAGTTCTGATTCGGGTGGCTCAAGGGGAGCATAGTAGAACTTCTGCTTTAAGCCCCAAAAATTTTGAGGCCCCAGCAAATATATATATATATATATATATATATATATATATATATATATTGGCGACAAATAATGAAAGACCCAAGCGATGTCATCCGACTCCGGTTCATCGAAAAAATTTACTCTATGTACCAATAATATGCAATAAAGAAAAATTACTATAATAATATAATATGACAAACATCGGGTGTGTTTGGTATAATGGAAAATATTTTCCGTGAAAAATTCATATTTTCTTGGCAACCAAGTGATAATATTATTCATTTTCCTGTGTTTGGTATGCAAATTAAGGAAAATGACTTCTCAAGAGTATTCATAAATAATTTAGATATAATAAACATGAAGTCATAAACTTTCAAACTAACAACCTTCCGGACCCACAAATTTCATAAACTTTCGAACCGCTAAACTTTCAAAATCGCGGAATTTCGAACCTGTAAACTTCCAAACACATAAACCTCCGAACTCATAATTTTGGAATTTGTAAATTTTTGAGCCTTTAGACCGATACATAATAAAATTAAAACTGAAAAATATATTTAAAAATATTTTTTTTCGGGGGGGGGGGGGGGGTGGGGGCAGTAAAACGAAAAAAATAGAAATTTAAATTACAAAAAAAAAAGTAAAAAAAGAGGAATGTGCGGGTTGGGGGGGTTGGGGTGGGTGGTGGGTGGTGCAGAAAAACAAAAAAAACAGAAATTTGAAATTGTAAAAAAAAAATTAAGGTAAAAATAATATTTTTGGGAGGGGAGTGGGGGTAGAGAGGTAGTAGGGTGGGTGGTAACGGAAAATTAAAATTTGAAAAAAAAACCTTTTTTGGAGAGGGGATGGGGTGGGTTGGTGAGGGTAGGGAAAGAGTTTTGGAAAATGTTTTCCCTTCTCTTGATAAGGAAAATATTTTCCTCCAATTGAAGGAAAATATTTTCCTCCAATTGGAGGAAAATGAGTTCTAATGAAAATATTTTCTAAAACATTTAAGTCAACCAAACATGGGAAAATTGAAAAACATTTTCCGAAAAATATTTCCTTTGTACCAAACAGACCCATCCTCTAACTAATATATTGATTCTGCTGGTCAGGTATTCTATCGTTCAAGTGGAGGTTGCAGGATCGAATCTCAACCCTAGGCTCATTGTCTTGCAAATGCTTGGTTTGTTAAAAAATTAGACTTCATCAAGAATTGAACCCTTGACCTCATCATGAGGAAGACATTGATTGAGTTAACACTCCTAGACTTGTTTCAATTTTTTTTTCGGAAAATGCCTAAAAATGCCACTCAACTTTCAGAAATAGTTTATCCATGTCATCCGTTAAAAAAATACTCATTTCATGTCACTGCCGTTACACATTTGGCTCATCCATGCCATATTGACTAACAACTCAATTTTTATTTGGCTCATCCATGCCACTGTCGTTAGTCAATAATGGCATGGATGTACCAAGTGTGTAATGACAGTGGCATGAAATGAACATTTTTTAACGGATGGCATGGATAGACCATTTGTGAAAGTTGAGTGGCATAGGCCTTTTCCGATTTTTTTTTTATAGAAACTTGTTAAACCAACACTCCAAGACTTCTTTCATATTTTCTATAGAAATTTATATCTACAGGTTTAAACATTGGGAAAAAGTTATTTCAGCATCATCCAGTTAAAATCAAAATTCTGAAAAAAATACTCTGCCTCTGCGATATGCAAATTTTGGACGTGTTGGGATGTTATCTTTTGCTTTTTTCAGCTTTCCATCTCTCTCATCATTTATCCTATTTTTATTTATTTATTCACTTCTTTAACATTTTCCCATGGACAATATTGAAGTTTATATAAAAAAGTATAAAATCTTTATTTTAAAAAAAGAAGAAGAAGAAGAAAGAATGTTTACTTTTGAACAATAGAAACATTCTATAACTTCGAATTAAATTACTCAAATCTTCATGTTAGTGAATAAAAGTTTTACAATAAAATCCAAGATAATATATTACAAATACGTGGTTATATCTTATTAACTTAATTAACTATTACCAATATAAATAATAATATTACTATCTTAAGTTAAAAGTTTTATGTCTTATAAGAATACTATATCATAAAGTTTAAGGCCTCTTATTAAAATTTGGCTTTAAGTTATAATTTTATTGAGCCGCTCTTGGTCTAAATTTTCCCTTAACTTTGAAAACTTTGAAATGCTACAATTTTATTGTGTTCTTTCACTTTCTCTTTTACAAATTACTATATACGAGTAATCCTGGATTTGTATCGGTCAGTGCTACTGCTAAACTGTTTCAGAAGGTTGTTTCTACTCCTGTAAATCCTTTTCAGTGTCAAGTGGTGATGGAGCAGTTGTGCATAGAAAGCTCTCCAAAGTTTCAACAGGCAATGATCCTGGATTTGCATCGGTTAGTGTTGCTTCTACTCATGTAAATACTTGTTCAGTGTCAAGTGGTGATGGAGCAGTTGTACATAAAAAGCTCTCCAAAGTTTCAACAAGCAATGATGCTGATGGTTGTGTTGCTGCTGCTGAAAGCAATTCATGCCCGAATTCTCAGGTCAGCACTCAGAGAAAGCAACAACAAATTAAACTTTCTAAGGAAAATGGCGGCACCATAGTACATCAGCAGCAACTTACAGATGTTTTGCAATCAAAAAGTAGCAAGACCTCCTCAAGACTTGACACACCTACGGTGACTGGTGCTGCCAGAATTATCCCGTCTAAATATAAGACTCCTCAGTCTTTACACCGTCACTGTCCAACCAATAATCCTGGAGGAACATCTCAAAGTTTTTAGTGGCCTCCCAAAGCTCATCCAAAACAAACATAGAGTTTCTTGCAATAAAACACTATTAGACAATTTTCTGAAACAAATTCATATGTTCCATATTTCCATCAATATATATATAACTCCTTTTGGGGAATAAATTTGCATGTATACCTGTTTGACTTGAACTATGCGTGTCTGACTTGTCTCTTGAACTATGCGTGTCCGACTTGTCCTGCAAATGTCTAATTTTACCTTTGACATTGGGTAGTAAATGACAGTTTCTCCATATGAACCCAACAATAGTACTAATGTGGAGAAATGTTAAGATTCTGAGTGCAGCCAATGAGGAGAAATGACACATGTTGTCGTCACTATAATGTCTGCTGATAAAAATAAAATACAGAAAGTTCCTCTAATATTCCGTTTGGACAAATTCAATTACCATTGCTATGAATTTGCTTCAAAACAAACAAATTCAAGTTTCGAACAGAATATAAAATAAGTTTCTAAAGTTTTCCTCTAACCATTATTGTTAGAAAACAACATGTGAAACAAACATGTGAAGGTATAGATATTGATTTCGCATTATGAACACATCAACTTGGAAAACAACTCCTCACTAGGACTTGACAACTGTGAAATGTATCTCCTACAAAGGCAGAATGGTTAAATTCTTCCGAAATCTTAAATTGAGCACCACATTCCTTGAACATCCGATAGTTCAAATAGCTAATTTGATGCATAAAAACAGTACTAACAAAAAGAGTGAAGTAACAAAAAGAGAGAAGTAATTAATTGAATATAATATCTAAATGCTACATTAATTGAATATAATATCTACGGGCTACAGATAATTTCCTTTTACTTATGTGCTTACTAAATTCAAATATTTAAAATCTTTAGAACCAAATGGCCAAGTAACAATCAACAAAATTTGAAAAGAGGAAGTTTAACTATGAGAAAGTGAGACAGTATGCTTTTTGAAACTTTATCTTCCAATTTTGAAGGAGTCATCTTAGTGTCTAAGAAAATTGACATATGGGTTTTACAGATACAGTGAATTATGCTTTAGTTTTAAGTATAAATATGAAAAAGTTGAATATGTTACCCTTGCATTCTGTAAAATCAACTCGAGGGAAAATGACATTTCAGGTTTGAAACGATCCGGGATTTTTCAAATTCCAACAACTCTAACCTTCATATTCCATTGCATTAAATTGCTTAAAAATTTCTCTGATTTGATGAACTGGTGAAACCATCCTTCAAAAGTTGTAGTAAGAAATATTATTTAGAACAGAATAAAGAGGGAATGAAGAACAAATAGCATAAATAATAACTGCTTTGAACGTTGGAGAAGGAGAGAACGTGGAGTTAGATTAGGATTGTTATGCCAATCCCACTTTGGGAATTATGCAGTCGTGTGGTTTAATTTTGGGGTATTTTATTTATTTTTTTCCTTAAGTAATAAGTATTAAGTATATGAATAAAGTTTACTCTAAATATTTTGGAATTGGCTGGTTTCTTTTGGAATTGGCAGAAAGTTTAAAGTTTTTTTACAATAAGTACTAAATGACAAGTTTGAAGTTTTTACCTTTAAAAAAATTAAAATAAAGCTTTTGAAATTGGCAGTTAATATTAACTGCCAGATTTGAAGTTTCAGTTATATTTCAAAAGAAATAAAATTCGAAAATAACTGTCATCATTAATTTATTTTTACATTTTTTAAAACAAATTTGAAACTCCAACAAAGTTGGAGAATCGTCCGAAAAACTTACGCATGTCAATTTAATGTTATGTCACTTATCGTTATGACCTTTGTTTACCTCTCCTATTATATATATAAATTAAATTAAATTTTTTAAATTAGATTTGAAACTCCAACAAACTTGGAGAATTGTTCAAAAAACTTACACATGTCAATTTAATGTTATGTCACTTGTCCTTTCTTTACCTCTCCTATTATATATAAACTAGTATTAGTACCCGCGCAATGCGCGGACAAAAATCATGTCAAATTGTGATGTATGTTGTTTGAATCATGTGCGAATAATCTTAAAATATAAACCTCTGAGATAAAAATTATATAACATTAGATATTAATTACGAAGAAGGATATGAAATTATTGTTTAAATCTCGTAGTAGACAACCTATTTTTTTTAATATATATTTGTAGTAGCATAACCCTTATTTTTAGTACTTGCATTTCGTTTCGCTGTCAATATTAAAGAATACTAAACATGTCATGTTATGATCTGTCTTGTTTGAGCATATTAGATAATATTATTTTAATAAAATTCTTACTACCACTTTGTTTTTATTTGAAAGTCAAATATGTCTTATTTATCACATCATTTTTATGCAAATTATTTTTTGGTTCTTTTCTTATAGTTATTGTATTATTTATTATTTAATATTATTATACTATTACATAATTTTTTATTAGCTTAATAATTAAATTAATGTATTGCTTATTATCCTTTAATAGTCTTTAATAAATATAAATATTTTATTCTTGAAATTTGATTTAATTTTACGTTTGTAACCTCTTATTTCGGAATTTTTTTAATCATTTAAATTTAAAGTAATACTTTAAAATATAACCTAATTATTTTGTTTTTAAATTAATTTAAAGTATAAGTATCCTCACACTGCCTCTATTTTTTATGCATTCTCTTCCCTACTACAATATTTTAATTAGTTTTTATATTAATGTTTCACCTATAACAAAAATAATATTATATTTTATTTTAAATTATAACTTTGAATTAATTTATTTGATTATTATATTCCAAGTGTATTGAGTTCTCTTAGTAATTATTTTGGTATTAAATGCAGTTAAATTTTCTTTCTTTTTTATCGTTAAGATGCAAATTTAATTTTTAATTTTATTAGTAAAATTACCTATATTAGAATTTTATTTTGTATTTTTAAAATTTTATTTTAATCATAAAAATATTTCTTAATTATTTTGAACTTATTATTTCTGAATGTTGTAGCAATATTTTCAGTGTCATATTATTTCTTTATATAAATTTTCTTTCTTTTTTAGTTTTAAGATACAAAATTAATTTTTAATTTTTATTAATAAAATTACCTATATATAAATTTATTTTTATTTTTTAATTTTTATTTTTTATTTTTTATTTTTTATTTTATTTTTCATAAATAAGACTTCAATTTTGTGGTATTATCTATAGTTTGAGCATTCTCATCATAGTTTTAAGAACTTTCTCAACTCAAATAGTCTTTCTCTTTCATTTCGATTAGTACATTTTTAATAATTTAACGTAATTTTGCTATTTTTTAAACTGTATATAGTCTTATTACGTTTTGTGTGGCTTTTCATTAACTTGTAACTTTATTTAATATCATTATCAACTACTATTATTTAATATAATATAGATAAATATATAATTTTTTAATCATTAAATAAATATTTATTTTGATTTTGAAAATATTGCTTGAAAATTTTAAATTATTTAAAATTTAATAATATTTTTAAGTATTGTATATTTACTTTATTTTATTTTCTAAACTTATGATTTATACATATCCTCACATTATCTCTAATTTATTTTTATTATTCAATATTATTAGTTTTTGATTTTGTATATTAGACTTGAGTTACGTGGACTTACTCATATTATGACTTTTCTTATCACAATATAAAAGACTTTCTTATCTCAAATTTAAATTATTTTTACCCTTTTTCTCTATGATAAAAAATCTGAATTTATATTTTTTCTCTATTTAGTCTTTATTTTTTATATTATATTATTCAATTCCTAATATTAATACATTGTCATGTGAATTTTTATTAGCTTGTTTGAATTTAATATATATTTCTGTCATACTTATTCTAATATAATATAGATAAAAATTAAATAACTTTCCCATCTCAACTTCAAATATTTTTTTATCATTCTATTTTCTAAATTGGACCGCATTTTAAAAATTCATGTTATGCTTTCAAACTTAAACTAACTAAACTCAATTCAAATATTAATCATATAAAAATATTTTCTTAATTGTTTGAACCCATTATATCTAAATAATATAGTAATATTTACGTAAAAAATATTTGTTTGCCCGATTTATCAATATTAATATGACTTTATTATTCTTGTTATTAAAATATTTTTACTGATTCTTTAATATTTTTTCTTACCTTATAAATAATTTGTATACTTTATATAAGATCTTATTTTGCTGCTTGAATTTTTAAAATTTTAAACTCAATAAATCTTTAATATCTTAAGTAAATTTTAGTTTTATTTTATATTTTAACTTACTCCAAAATATAAATAATCATAAGTTATCTCAATTTACGTATCTCTATATTTTTTATTTTTTCTATTATATTTATTTAAATAATTTTTACCTCTTTATTTATAGCTAATATAGAAGAAAAATCTATGAGTGGATCAATATATAGATACAAATATACATATAAATATAAATATAAATATAGATATATAGATTAAATTTGTCTAAGATCTATTTAGATTATGTATAGGATTCATTAAACTACTTCCATTAATTATGTTTCTATTTATAATTCCTAATTATTAATGTTGTCCTAAAATTGCCAAGTGACTTCATTTTAGCTTGCCGCTTGGCTTAACCACAATGCATACTACTCTCCTTTTAATATAATATAGATTTCTATATATTAGAAGAGCTGGTTTTGGACATGGCTGCTTACCTGTCTTTTAATTTTTGTTTAAGGGCATTTTGGACCTTTAACAGAATCTAATAATCCGTGTCCTTTAAATCCAAAACTGAACGGCCACCGCATCAGTTCTTGCACTCAATCACTTTATAAGGAAACATGTGTTTGTGATTATCAGTTAAGATATGTCTTTTCTATTTTCTTTGGTTCCATCGCCTTTTCTCTCTCGCTTTGCTCCGGCTTAAACATTGCCGGTGAGTTCTAGCGATCGTATTGTTCCTTGCTACTTCCTCTCTATTCTTTCCATGGTCTTCGTTCTTCTTTGCGGGTTTTCCCTTTGAGTTTGCTTTGCACACATCTATCTTCATTTGTTTTTTGATTTCAGCAATCCAAATAATCAGGGACAACTTCAGATCTCAACTAAGGTAAAATACTATTCTTAAGCCCTTGTACTTAGAGGATCATAAACCCTATCCAATAAACACTTCATCTGCCTACCTCTATGTTTTGTGGCAAAAAGTTTTGATTGGGGTGTTTTTGTTTCTTTCGTGTTTAGTAAATGGTTTTGAATTTATCATATTAATTAAGAATAATTGTTTAATGCTGAAGAAAGACCAGACCTTATAACCCTCTCAAAGTGAGCTTTCCAATCCGGCTATCTCAAAGTGAGATTTTCAATATATTATTAGAACTGGATATGGATTTGTAGTTAGCTTTTGTTGAGTAGACTTCGGGACTTCACTGAGAAGACTCAAACATGACAAAAATATTTATCACAGATTTTGAGGAGGTTTCAGCCTTTCAGGTAAGGTTTATCTCATATCTTAAAGGACCCAATTTGTTGCTTTTCTGTAAATAGAGACTTGGGTTGTTATATCCCATTCGTCGTCTTCTCTTAAGATTTAGAAAACATGAATGGTGTCTCTATTTCCAGAAGTTCAAAATAGATCACATCGCGGAAACTGCGTAAATATCTGGTATGATAGCCACCGCACCATTCTGCCTTCTTTTTTTTTCCACCTTTCTGTAAAGTGTTCTACATTTCATCTTCTCGGATGATTGCAACGCCATTTATGCCTATTTTCTCTCTGCTATTTACTCTCTGTAACTTTTCTGTTGTTCAGCCCTTTGTTTTGTTTGTGAATGCTTACAATTTCAGCTTGCATATTGCATTGGAACTTCAAGATGGGAATCCATCACTGAAAGATCCGGGTTCAACCCTTTGTTCCGAGCATACTGTTTGTGAAATGAGAGGTATAATAAGTTATTAACACTGATTTACTTCTTTTTAAATTTAATGATGTACGATCATAGTCGCTATCCCTTTTAGTAAAAAATGGAATAAGAATCAAAGTAAAATTAGGACGGATTTCATATTACGCTTTTGCTTTTATAGGTTTTAATCTGTATCTTTTTTAAGAAATCGATTTATGTGCTTTCGTGTGTGTAATTTTATTGACTGACCTTGAAATTTCGATCTATTTTTTATTTATTTATAGGCATAGTTTTTGGGATAGCTAGATGGAGTAACGATTTATGGTAGCTCGAAGTATACACCACTCCGAGAATCTTAAAGGCATCAATTGTCTCGTAAGATTTTAAAAATCTTTAGTTGTGCTTCAGTAAAGTTGGATGCAAATAATCCAGAAAAGTAAATTTTGGTTATGGCAAGACAACATACTAGGAAGAAGGTTTTAAAAGCTAACTTTCTGTATTTTAGAGTTCTGAAGATTGATAAAGAGAAGTTTGGTTATTTGTGCATCAGTGTTATATGTGCGAATAATTGCATTCTTGCTAAGAATTATTCTGAGAAAAATATAATGCCTTCAAATGTGGAGATATAGTATAATTAAGTTTGTAGTTGCTCTTTTTTTCTTTTTGATAATGACTCTTCTAAAAGATAAACATAGGTTTCTTCTTTGTCTTTTTTTAGTTTCTTCAGTTTCTACAGGTCGTCTCCAGTCTTTTGACTCTGTTCAAGCTACAGGTATGCACATATCTTCTTCTTTTTCTTGATTTATTTTTTTAGGTCAGCTTTTTTTGACTTCTCTCCATCCTTCTTAGTTTTGCTATTTAATGGATGTAGAAAACCTTCATAGCAATAAAAAATTCATTCTTGATTTCTCTTCTGTGAAGCCTAAATGCTTCTCGGTCTCGGCTTGATAATGATGAAACAGAAGAAGAAATTCGTTGTTATCTCTTATTTCTGGTTTTTAGATTTTTCATACATTTTCTTCTATATTTATTTCTTTTATCTTATTTTTATGTCTTTCTTTTTCTTACAAAAAATTAATTTATTTCGCTATAAAAGGATGAGTTTAAATAGAAATGGTCTACATAAGAACTTTATTTATATTTTTAGTCATTAGTTGAAATTCTTCCATTTTTTGGCTTTATCTAATCAACCTAAATAAGTGCTCGCCTTACCACTTAAATTAAAAAATTGAACAATGTGTAATTTATGTATAATTCATATATAATATGTATAATCGTGTATTGCCAGTATATCATCTATGGGTATTAGCTAGAAAAAGTAAATAATAAATCTGGCCGGATATTTATGTAAATATTTCATAAGATTTCGGTTTCTTGATTTTATCCATGATATGACTTCTATTATAATAATTTAAAAACTCTACAAAATTCTAAAATGTCTTATCTTTTTATTTTTAAAATTACATTATATTTTTAAAAATAATCCCATTTTGAAATAATTTGTTTACATTTTATGTCATACCAGTTTTTTTTTAAAATATACTTTTTGTTACACTTGAAAATTACTATAGAAACTATCAATTAGAAAGTAATGTCCTCTTGTTGAATTCGAAAAATAACTTTTCACATAATCTAGTGATTCAAAACTGTTATTTTTCAACAAAAAATATTAAACCCTTGTAATGTTGGCTTAACTGCATCTAAATGAAGAGGTTTCAACTTATACCCTTCAATTTCTAATAGGTGCTAAATTAAAATTAATGATAGCAATTGTATAGCCAAAGTTTTGTTATTTCTTTGATGTCCATTTATACAAGTTGACTCTTCAAACAAACATTCTTCAAAAAGGAAAAATAATAATCTTTTTGAATATTGACTGATTTTTGTGATGTTTCATTCTCCAGCATGCAAGTAAACTTTTATATATGTAAGTAAACTTTTATTTGATTTTTAAACTCTTTTTTATTATCTTAATAACTATAGACGTGTACCCTATATATTATATTTCTTTTAAAAGAAATTCGATTTATTCAAATATAGCTATATTATTTTAAGGAACTATAATTATAGGATTTTAAATGTGAAAGAGTTTTATAGTTATATGGAATAATTTTTTTTTCTTTTTTTGCCATAGGCGTAGTAGTAGTTAAATAATCAGAAACGATAACAAAAGTTCCTAGCATGATTACATATGATCATTACATATGATCATTAACCAAATTAAGTATGATAACTTAACAAAAAAAGAAGAAGATAAATTTCTTTTTTAAAATTTTAATTCAAATTTAAAAACTTATAAGTATATGGTAACTTTATTCTATATTTAACTATCTTAGTCATATATATATATATATATATATATATGACTAAGATAGTTAAATATAGAATAAAGTTACCATATACTATTTGCATTTATTAGTTTGCCACTTGACTTAACCACAATGCAAATTATATATGGTAACTTTATTCTTTTAATATATATATATATATATATGTTTCAGTGCGGATGGCAAGTACTTCACTCCATCATGATTCCTAATTGGTAGTTAAGTTTATTCAACTTCGGGAACTTAACATTAGACGGTAGCAAATATGGGTTTGGTATAGAAAACACGTTAGGATATGCTATTATATGAAATGAGTCTAACATTAAAAGCATTGATAAATTGTTTTAAGAATTTGTTGTGACGGTGTAAAAGAATTTGAACATTCAGTTCAGACTTTATAGCAATGGTGGAAGTCCTAAATCTTCACAAATAATTTTGATTGCCCTCATGTACTTTAGGAGGTCCATTATATACCTTTTTTACTTTGATTATTTGGACGGATTTAAATTATGGTACTCTGATCGCATAGGGGGCAAGAACGGAGTAGACATTTTGGTTGATGGTGATCTCCAGGAGCTAAGAGATTGAGCGACAGGTTGATTGTCACGACCCGAAATTCTTACCATCGGGACCGTGAAGGCGCCTAACATCACACTTGCTAGGCAAGCCAACGTTAGAGTATTGTTAACCAATTTCCTTTACGTTTTAGTGGTTAAAAATAAACAAGCTAAAGCAAGTAAAAATAAATGCGGAAGTAAGTAAATGGCCTCTTTGTTTATATGCTATTACCAATACTATTGCTATTACTATCCAAAATTCGGTGTCTCAATCCACGAACACACTAAGATTTGTTACAAACATTAGTTCGAAAGAAGATACAATTGTTTATGAAGGGAAGTAAAAATAGTAAATGTAGGAGTATAGAAGGGGACGCCAGGGCCTACGGACGCCAGCAAGACTATCCTTGGGTCTCTTAGTAGAAAATATCTGCACCCGACCTCTCGATCAGCTACTACCTGCTCCAAATTCTGCATAGAAAGTGTAGAGTGTAGTATCCGTACAATCGACCTCATGTACTGGTAAGTGCCGAGCCTAACCTCGACGAGGTAGTGACGAGGCTACGGCGGGGCACTTACAATATAACTTGCATACAGTTTATAATAAAAACAGAAAGAAAGACATGACGAAATAAAGCAGTAACTTGCAAGGAAAGAATACAGAACTCAAGTGTCCTATCAGTATCCAGCTATAACCCATCCTTAAGTGAAATGCAAAGCTACAGATAACTTATACTGTAGAAGAAAGATACATAAACACATAAACTGATGCGGTGTGCATCCCTATCCCACCATATATCAATATCAATATGAATATTCACCCTTATTACTCCATATCAATCCACCATTATTCCTCCTGTTGCGGCGTGCAACCCGATTCCACCATATATTAACATTTAACCCTTATTCCTTTATAACTTAGGATTTTTACGTGTTTATGCCCCTACTTGCCTATGCTTTGAGTATAAATTGATACAAAATAGTCCCAAAATGCTCACAAGTTGTGCTTGATTGCAGGTTTGATCGACAAAGTGACGAAATGTCAAAGATCGGCTCAAAAAGGAATGAAACCTACTCAAATATCAAAGACCAAGAGAATTGAAGAATAAAGGGCCTAGTGCGGACCGCGTAACAGTGACCGCAGCCGCACTAGGAGGTTGAGAGACATGACATATTCAGGCTTAAAGTCACGCGGTCGCGGTAGGATTTTCGCGGTCCGCGGTGAAGCTTCGCGGCCGCACTCCTGCTTTGTGCGGTCCGCGTTCATAAGGTTCAGAGAAGGGCACTTTTGATCACGCGGTCACGACTGCGCGGACCGCGCCAGTTGCCATCGCGGCCGCGGTACACTTCCACGCGGTCCGCGTCCCCCAGTTCAAGTTATCAAACAGTTGAAGTCCAAGAACCAGTGCGGCCGCGGTCCGTTCTGTGCGGCCCGCACTGACCCCGCAGGGGTATTTTTGTCTAGTTTTTCCAGCATAGTATAAATAGAACATTTTACTATTATTAGGTATCAGTTTTATCTGGGAACTTGAGACGAAAGCTGCGCTTGGTGTTGTAGCCATTTTTGGCATATTTTGCTTCCTATTAACAATAGATTATTGTAGTTTCTTCTTAGTAATTAATTAATATGTTTAGTTCTTCATCTATTTCTTCAGTTTCTTCTTTAATTATGTGTAGCTAAACTCATTACCTAGGGTTGTGGCTCAACCCTAGTGTGGGTAATTGATGAGTGTTGCCATCTAGGGTTAGATTGATATTGGGTGTTTGCTGTTTTGGTTGATTTTATGTTTTTATTCAAGAATTGGTGGTTGCAAACGCTGATTCAAGCTTAGTGGGTTTAACTCTTCTTGAGAAAGAGAGTCTATGACCCCATAATTGACTCAACAAGAAATTGGGATGGACCCATGAGAAATGGTAGTCCTAATTAACGGGTTAAATCTCGAGAGAGTAATCACCCTACTTGAACCCTAGTTGTTTGGTCTCATTGGCCTATCCAATTGGTCTTGAGAGAGTCAATTGGGCAAAATCACTCTCTCTACTAAGAGGTGTGAGAGTGGGTGCAATTGTGCAACGGTTTCAGCATAATCCCCAAATATGTCAGTCTATCCTTAGTAACATCTACCCGTCAATTAGCCACCTAGGTGATGTTACGACCCTAGTGCTCTTCTTCCCATTAATTACAACTTAGCAATATTCTCCTAGAATAATTTAGCTTTAATCCTTAGTTTTATAATAGTGGTTATAAATACAAAAACTCAAAAAATGTTTGAAGTGACATTAGAAGCACAACCTCAACTCTAGGCTAGACAGAAAATACAACTCCACTACTAGCTCCCTGTGGAAATTCGATCCCGGACCTCTATTCGGGTAAAAGCTATTGCGACCCGCTCTTCCTACCATAGTGTAGTGTCGAGTCGGTAGCGATCACTTTTTGGTGCCGTTGCCAGGGAGCTTACGGTGTTGAGTCGATCACTATCAGGTACAACGGCTCTTAATGCAAATGACCCTTTCGGCGATGTGATAGCGGGGGGGGAGGTAGAGGATCTAGAACAAGATGAGGTCTTACCTCAAGTTCCACAGAGAGGCCGAAATGCCAATGCAAATGAGAACAACAATATTCCAGACCCTCCTCCGGCACCGCCGAGAGTGGCACCCAGAGTTCTACCAAATCAAGGATACGCCAGTGCTATTGTTCATCCCCGAATCCGGGCAGGGAACTTTCAAATCACAAATGTTATGTTGACCTTGCTCGAGCAAAGAGGGTATTTCACGGGTGCCTCCAATCAAAATGCCTACAAGCACTTGAAGGGGTTCGTGGATACCTGATAGGGTAGCAAGCAGACAAACGTGTCCGAGGATGCGTTGAGATTGAGGCTTTTCCCGTTCTCTCTTCGTGGTAAAGCATTGGATTAGTTAGAAAAGGCTCCCCAATCATTCTATTACAACATGGGATGAATTGGCGGATAAATTTATTTCCAAGTTCTTTTCTCCAAGTCATATGGCAGCTCTTCGGGATGAAATTCTAGCTTTCAAGCAAGAGCCAACGGAACCTTTGCACGAGATATGGGAAAGATATATAACAATGGTGAAAGAATGCCCTAATAACGACATGACCGAGGCTATGATTCAACAAACCTTTTATCGGGGCATCAACACCACGAATCAATGCATTGTGAACCAATTGGCCGGAGGGAACTTTATGAAACTTTCTTACCAAGAGGCATGTGATGTACTTGATGAAATGGCCGACACCTCTTCGTCATGGAAAAGCCGAGCAAATGTGCCCCAAGGTGACCCCACGGTCATCCATTTGCACAAGTAATTGCATGATCATGACCAAGCCATCGCCGAGCTTACAACAACTATGAATCAATTGGCAAAGGCGCAATTGCAACAAGTCCAAAACTCGCGTCAAGTCAATGCAATGGAAGGTGTTTCTATGTTGAAAAGGAGGCAAAGAGGACAAAAACCTCAAGGTAATTGTGAACAATATGATAACAACAATGATGGTGGTGGTTATTCAAATGAGTTCTATGGTGATCAAAGCGAAGAGGTCCAATATGTCAATAACTACCAAAGGAATAGAGGCAACTCTTTGAATCAACAATGGCGTCCTCCAGGAAATTGGAATAATCAACAACAAGGCGGAGGTAATTGGAATAACAATCAAAACAACAATTGGGGTAATCAAAGCAACCAAGGAAATTGGAATGGCAATAACAATAATTGGGGCAATAACAACAATCAAGGAGGGTGGAACAATAGTGAGAACCAAGGCAACCAAGTGCAAGGCTTTCAAAGACCCCCCATGTACCAACAACCGAACAATCCACCCCCTTTCCTTATCAAGGTCCGAGTTTGTCCGGAAGTGATATGGGAAGAATTGAAAGCATGTTCGAGCAAATGATGAAAAAGAACCAAGATTCCGAGGCCCAATTAGCTTCGCATAACACATCTATCCGGAATTTGGATGTGCAATTAGGCCAAATCTCTCAAGTATTGAATACTCATCCAAAGGGTGCTCTACCAAGTGATACGGTGGTGAACCCGAAGGGTGGGAATAATAATCATGTGATGACAGTTACAACAAGAAGTGGGAGAGGCGGTGATACGGTGGTGAACACGAAGGGTGGGAATAATATTCATGTGATGGCAGTTACAACAAGAAGTGGGAGAGGCGGTGATGTGCCTTTGATTGTTGATGATATGGTTAATCAAAATGTGAACAATGATGTGCGGATTGATATTGATGATGAAGCCGAGGTAGAGACTCAAGATGCCGTGAACCCGTCTAGGGAACACGTGATTGAAATGCCCGAGTCGGTTGTACAAAAGGACAAGGCACCTTTGCCTAGGCCACCTCCACCTTATCCTCAACGGTTAGCAAAGCAAAAGAGTGACAATCAATTTAAAAAATTCAGTGACATGATGAAGAGCCTCATAATCAATGTCCCTTTGGTTGAGGCACTTGAGCAAATGCCGGGGTATGCGAAGTTCATGAAAGATTTGGTTACAAAGAAGAGGTCGATGGAGTGTGAAACAATTAAGATGACTCATCAAGTGAGTGCCATAGTGCATTCAATGGCACCCAAGCTTGAGGATCCCGAAGCTTTTACTATCCCTTATACTATCAGAAGTGCGAATTTTGCTAAGGCCCTTTGTGACTTGGGGGCTAGTATTAATTTGATGCCGTACTCGGTCTTCAAAACTTTGGGAATTGGGCAACCTCGACCTACCTCAATGAGACTTCAAATGGCGGATCGATTGATAAAGCGACCCTTAGGCATAATTGATGATGTTCTTGTCTGTGTTGATAAATTCATATTGCCGGACGACTTTGTCATATTAGATTGTGAGGTGGACTTTGAAGTGCCGATTATCCTTGGTAGGCCTTTCCTAGCTACGGGGAAGGCATTGGTTGATGTTGAAGTAGGTGAGTTGACATTCCGAGTGGGAGATGAGAAGGTGGTGTTCTATGTTTGCAAATCAATGAGACAACCCAATAGCACGGAGGTGTGTTCATTTGTGGACATTGTCACATCTGTGATAGTGGATGATACAAGTTCCATGATCAATGTTGAAGATCCTCTTGAGGCCGTGCTTCTTAATATGGATGTCAATGATGATGCTAGTAGAGTGGAGTGCGTGAATGCATTGCACGGTATGGGTTCATATTCTTATGAGCCTAGAAGGCTATCTTTAGATCTTGAAAACCGCAAAACTCCACCAACAAAGCCATCGATTGAGGAGCCACCAGTGTTGGAGTTGAAGCCACTTCCTCCACACCTTAGGTATGAATTCTTGGGTTCAAATTCTACTTTACCTGTTATTCTTTTTTCTTGCCTTACTAACATGCAGGTTGAGGCCACCTTGGCGGTTCTTCAAAAGCGAAAAAGGCCAATCGGATGGACTCTAGCTGATATTCGGGGTATAAGCCCCGCCTTTTGCATGCATAAAATCATATTGGAGGAGGATGCGAGGCTTTCACTTGAGCATCAAAGAAGACTAAATGAGGCTATGCAAGAAGTAGTAAAGAAAGAGGTTATCAAGTGGCTTGACGCCGGTGTGGTTTATCCCATTTCTGACAGTTCATGGACTTCTCCGGTGCAATGTGTACCGAAGAAAGGTGGAATGACTGTGGTGACCAATGACAACAATGAGCTTATTTTGACTCGGACAGTGACGGGTTGGAGAGTTTGTATGGATTACCGGAAGTTTAACAAGGTGACTAGAAAATATCATTTCCCTTTGTCGTTCCTTGACCAAATACTTGATCGTCTTGCGGGCCGGGCTTTCTATTGCTTTCTGGATGGTTACTCGTGGTACAATCAAATTCTAATTGCCTCGGAAGACCAAGAGAAGACCACCTTTACATGTCCTTATGGCACATTCGCTTTCTCTAGAATGCCATTTGGATTATGTAATGCTCCGGCAACATTCCAACGTTGCATGATGGCTATTTTCACCGACATGGTGGAGGATATCTTGGAGGTCTTCATGGATGATTTCAGCGTGGTTGGGGATTCTTTTGAGGAATGCTTGGTAAACTTGGATAGAGAGTTGGCTCGGTGTGAAGATACCAACCTTGTTCTAAACTGGGAAAAGTGCCATTTTATGGTAGAAGAAAGTATAGTGTTAGGTCACAAGATCTCGAAGCAAGGAATTGAAGTCGATAAGGCCAAGATTGAGATTATTTCAAGGCTTCCTCCCCCTACATCTGTCAAAGGGGTGTGGAGTTTTCTTGGGCATGTGGGTTTCTACCGGAGGTTCATCAAAGATTTTTCTAAGTTAGTTAACCTGTTGTGCAAGTTGCTAGAGAAAGATGCCAAGTTTGTTTTCGATGAGAAGTGCATGGAGGCTTTTGAGCTCCTTAAACAAAAGCTGACAACTACCCCCATCATCACCGCACCAAATTGGAGCTTACCATTTGAGCTCATGTGCGATGCTAGTGACGTTGCGGTGGGGGCGGTTTTAGGCCAAAGGATCAACAAGATGTTTCATCCGGTGTACTACTCAAGAAAGACCATGAATGAGGCTCAAAGAAACTACACAGTCATCGAAAAGGAGTTATTGGCTATTGTTTTTGCTATGAAAAAGTTACGTCCTTACCTTATGGGGGCCAAAGTTATTGTGCACACCGACCATGCCGCCCTTAGGTATTTGATGACCAAGAAAGATTCAAAGGCAAGATTGATGAGACGGGTTCTTCTTCTTCAAGAGTTTGATTAAGAAATTGTTGACCGGAAGGGTAGTGAGAATCAAGTGGCGGACCACTTGTCCCGTTTGGAGGAGGAGGGAGGCCTTGTGACGGCCTTGAGATCAATGATATATTTCTCGACGAGCAACTCCTTGCGGTGTTAATGAGTGGAATGTCGTGGTTCGCTGATGTTGGGAATTACCTTGTGACTGGAATAATCCCGCGTGAGCTCTCTTCTAACCAAAGGAAAAATCTCAAGCGGGATAGTTTGGATTTCTATTGGGATGAGCCATACTTGTTCAAGATTTGCACGGATGGTATGATTCGTAGATGTGTTCCGGAGGAGGAACAATTGAGTATCCTAGAGGCTTGCCATTCTTCACCCTATGGTGGCCATCATGGCGGGGCGAGGACGGCCTCAAAGGTACTCAGTTGCGGATTTTATTGGCCTACCTTGTTTAAAGATGCCAGTGATGTGGTCAAAAGATGTGATGAACGCCAACGAGCCGGCAGAATTTCAAAAAGGGATGAGATGCCCCTCAATACGATTCTCGAGGTAGATATTTTTGATGTTTGAGGCCTCGACTTCATGGGTCCTTTTGTGAGCTCTTGTGGAAACACTTACATTCTTGTGGCGGTAGATTATGTCTCCAAGTGGGTTGAAGTCGTGGCTTTACCCAACAATGAAGACTGGAGTGTTGTGGCATTTCTCAAAAAGAGTATCTTCACGAGGTTTGGCACTCCCCGTGCTATCATTAGTGACAGGGGATCTCACTTTTGCAACAAGGCTTTTGATTCATTGCTTGCCAAATATGGAGTTAATCACAAAGTGACCACCCCCTATCATGCTCAAGCTAGCGGTCAAGTGGAAGTCTCCAACCGAGAAATTAAGAGTATCTTGTCTAAAACTGTCAATGCTAATAGGACCGATTGGTCGAAAAAATTGGATGATGCTCTTTGGACCTATCAGACAGCTTACAAGACCCCAATTGGTATGTCTCTGTACCGGTTGGTGTTTGGGAAAGCTTGCCATCTTCCGGTGGAATTGGAACACAAGGCTATGTGGGCCTTGAGGAAGTTGAACTTAGAATGGGATGTTGCTGCAAATCTGAGGGTTGAACAACTTAATGAGCTCGATGAGTTTAGATTACATGCATACTCCAGCTCGTCCTTGTACAAGGACAAAATGAAGTACTTTCACGACAAATATGCTCGGGGCAAGGAGTTCAAAGTTGGGGATATGGTTCTCTTGTTTAATTCTCGGCTACGTCTGTTCCCGGGTAAGCTCAAGTCAAAATGGAGTGGGCCATTTGAAGTTGTGTTCGTGACCCCGTTTGGTGCTCTTGATCTAAAAAACAAAAATGGTGAAGTCTTCAGAGTTAACGGCCACTGGGTCAAGCATTATCTTGGAAAGTTCGATGGCAGCCACGTAGTGGCGCTTCTTCATCTAAAGTGATGTGGTGATAACATGCGTCATGCCACGACGTTAAATCAAGTGCTTCTTGGGAGGCAACCCATGTCTTTTTTTTTCTTTCTCTTTGATTTTCTTTGTAGCTTAGGAATTTTTGAGCTAATTGTTTGTGAGATGTTGCAGGGATTATGTTGAAGCAGTGCAAAACAAAGTATGAAAATTGCATAGTCTTTGAAGTTGCCAGTGCGGCTGCGGTGCACTTCGCGCGGTCCGCACCGGCATGAGTTTAGAAGGGGACTCTCTGAAGTTCTTCACCGGGGCCGCGGTCAAGTTAGTGTGATCTGCATAGGGTGATTACTGAAGGGTCACACAAATAAACCCAGCGCGGTCCGCGGTCTCTTTTGTGCGGCTACGTTGGTATGTGAGTACGGGTCCCACTAGGTATCTATAAATAGAGACCAAGGGTTTCATTTTACCCTTTTCGCAATTTGAAAACCCAGAACCCTAATTCTACTGTTCATCCTCTGCCAAGACTGAAATTATTGCTTGTTTGGATAAATTGCATTCATTCTTCATAATCTTGGTAACATTTCTTGCATTCATGATTAATCACTTTCTTATTTTTATTTTATTTGCTTGCCAGTGTTCTTTTTCTTCGAATTTGTTAGTCTAGCGTAGCTTTCATGTTAGTTTAAAGTAACTAAGGATTGGGTACCTGAGTAGGGACAAGTATTGGTAAAAAATTTGAACAAAAATAGAAGAAAACATGCAACCCTAGCTTAGTCCCTGAAATTGACCCAGTAAGGTCCGCGGTCGCCTTAGCGCGGTTGTGCGCGGGCCGCGGTGACTGGTTCTGCAGCAATGTCTACAACAATTTTGTTTGTTGTCTGCAACTTTAATTCATTCACCTGTTTCACTGCTTGTGCTTCAACTAACAATGTTAGATGCATTTGCTTGCAGACAATGGTAAAACAACGTGGAAGAGGTGCCAAACAGCCCGGCCGAGGTGACTCCTCCCGTGGAGGAAAAGGGAAACAAGTTAAAATCACTCCTCGACCTAAACTGAAAACAAGGAAACAAGTTGTTATAGATGACCAATCGGGGAGTGAGTACGTACCCTCTCAAGACCTCTCTTCTGACTCAGGGCCAGCTCATGTTGTCCCAGCTTCACTTACTGCCCAATCCCCTACAACGTGTACCTTCTGAGTCGTCTGATGGCTCAGCAGCAGGCAGTGGTGAATACTTCACCTCCCTCATAGCTTCAGTATTTGGGGAGAGTGCAGAAGGTGGGACCAATAGTGATAATGAGGTACCGGACAATGGTGTGCCCCAGGTTGGGGGTGTTGAACGAACTAGAAAACCTGAAGTTTGGGAAGATCGATTTGTCAGCCAGGTGGCGTTCCACAAGTTTAGGGAATGGTGGCCGTCACGAAAGTTGATTCTTGAGAGAAGCTTCATTGACAAAGACCTTCTACCCCTACACCCCAATGTGCATAGACAGTTTCAGGCTCGAGTGGGTTGTGAGTTCTTTAAAGACAGTTGTTTGAATGCGAATGAGCATATGGTCAAGGAATTTTACAGCAATGTGGCCCATATCTTGAAGGAGGTGACCAAGGTGAGAAACAAAAATGTGGTATTCATCGGGAGGGCACTGAATGAATACTTGGGGTTCATTGATAAAGATGAGTCTCTTTACAATGAAAATTTAGCAATGGGCGAGGAGGTTCGTCTGTGGTTAGCTTCATACCTGGCAATCTCGGGTACGGTTCTAGAGTGGTTACAAGCAGGGGCCAAAATACTTCGGAGAACTTTCAACTTCGAGGCTAAAGGGTGGTTGACCTTTGTGTGCAGTCGGCTCGACCCGACCACCCATGATCAGACTATTCCACTTGCCCGGGCGGTTCTTATTGCTTCTATTATGGCAGGCTATCCTATCAACGTGGGCAATGTGATGTCCCGCACCATTTCTGCAGTGGGGGTTGAGCATGATCGGAACTACCCTTTTCTCAGCACCCTCACTATGTATTTCCGGGACTTAGAGGTGGAGAAGAGACCGTTTGACGTCAAGGTCAAACCTGTGGCTCCGTTATCCTGGTACAGTTTGAAGGGGTCAGACAACCCCAAGGACAAAATTACAAGCCGCCTGCTCCTACCCCAGCTGGCCAGTCTGAGGAGCCAGTTGCGGTAGAGTCTTCTGTTGAGCCCTCCACAGAGCCTTCCACCATGTCTGCTGCCACCACTATTGATGATTTGCCTCCAGGACCCTCCTCTTCTATTGGCCCCAGTACTTCAGCTGGCCCGGGAGTTCCTACTTCCCGGACTCATCCTTTTACGGCCCATCAGTTGAGCCGGACACTAGCCAGTTTGAACAAGTGGATGTCAGCTACGACATCCAAGTTGTCTACATTGTCTGCTACAGTTGAGGCCCACTCAGCACCTTCCACTGTTGAGGATACACTGAAGAAGCTCCTGGACAATCAGGAGAAGATTATGAGGACTCAGGACGCCTTGACTAAGGCGGTGGATTCACATGGCAAGGCTTTGAGGGAGCTTGCCAAGGAGCACAAGAAGATGAGGAAGTCAAAGGCTTCCAAGGAGTCGGTGAGAGTGCTAAGGACTGATGTGGACAAGCTATTGGCAGACCAGATGCCTTTAGACTTGCTATTCGAGGATCCAACCCCAGCAGCAACACCAGTGCCACAGCTACAGTAGGAGCAGGAGCAGGCACCCAGGCCTCCAAGGAAGAAGAGGAAGCTCCCCAGTTCAGTTGGTGGAGTTATTGAGCTAGCAGACCCACAGGAGACCCCCTCCAGTGATGCACCTATCATCCAGCCGGTCCAGGAGCAGGTCCCAGTCCCAGTAGTTGAGCAGCAGGAGATCAGGAACCAATCTGAGGTTCCCATACATACAGAGGCCTTGGGGTTCCCGTACATGCAGACGAACCAGGCCTAGGGAGCTTTTATATCCTTTACTTTGTTTTTGATGCTTATTTGATAGTTGGCATTGAGGACAATGCCAGCTTTTATTCGTGGGGGTGCGCCCTACTTTTATCTGGATGACTGTATATATAGATTCTTAGTTTATGTTTTTGTTGGGTTTTTTTTATTTTGGGCTGTATATAACTTTACATTTCTGTATGTATTCAATTCTACTCCCCTATTGTACATATTCATTCTATTTTCTATTTTTGCAAAAAAAATCGTTTTTAGCTTTGTAGTTAGGCTCGTAGCCTCTTGTTTTGTTTTTGACGCCTCCAATAAGCCCTTGGTTTTCTTAATGTCACGGTTCTTTCCAAGGGTGGAGTATTGTGCGAACCGGGTAGCTCTTCCCAATGATAGATGGTGTGACTAACTTCTTAAGGGTTTGAGTCTGTTTCTTTGATATTTCTTTTGTTTTTGATAGTTGTAGTTAAAGGTACCTCAAGCAAAGCTTCACTTAGGCCTAGCACATTTGCCTTTGATCCCATGGTCAAAGACATAATGTTGTGTTCAGGATGGTGAAAGTCGTGGCTTTGAGACTCTTGCGTTGACCAAACAATCATCATGTGGTCTTTTCGAACCATTGTGTGCTTGAATCGTAACTAAGGTCATGGTGGGCCCTCGACTCGATGTCTTTAGCAATCCCCTAGCGCGTGTGGTGAGGAATCGAAATGTGAGTCCAAGTCCCGAGCCAATGGTCTAGAACTTGCCCTGAATGTTTGTTGAGGCGAAATCCTAGGTGAAATTTGACTTGAGAAGTGATTATAGGCTCTCCTTGATCCAAATGTTAAGTTAAACAATTTCATAGCCTACCAATGAGATGATCCCTAGTTAACCCTTTTGAGCCTTAAACCGTTTTCTTTCAAGAATCAATGCTACAAGCATATACCCGTTCTAAATGATTACCCTCTCTTGGCACCCAAATCTTCCCTTGAGTAATGGCAAATATTTAAGTTTGGGGGGAGAGACAAGAAAGGAAGCAAAGTGGTAAAAAGGTACAAAAGCAAAAGAAAAGAAATGCAATAAAAAAGCAAGAAAAGAAAAAGACAAAAAGAAAGTCCAATGTGAACAAGAATAAAAAATGGACTCAAGGAAAACAAAAGTGAAAAAGGTGTGTGGAAAAAGTAGAAAAATGAGAAATGTTT
The DNA here is from genome assembly GCF_000393655.2 of Nicotiana sylvestris. NCBI lineage: Eukaryota > Viridiplantae > Streptophyta > Magnoliopsida > Solanales > Solanaceae > Nicotiana > Nicotiana sylvestris. The sequence continues at coordinate 97,374,816 of NC_091058.1, forward strand.
TGAATTGTATAAGAAAAAGTGACAATGTGTCTCTCTAACCCCTTGTAAAGAAGTGAAATACTCAAAAGAGTCAAGAGAGTTGTGCCAAAATGAATCAAAAGAAGTGCTTAAGGGAAGATTGAACTCACTTGAATAAAAATATGTCCTACCCTTACCTAAAAGCCTTTACAATGACTCCACAAAAGCCCTATTTGATCTCGAGTTGAAAGGAGCTTACGTTAGTGGATACTTACATAAGGGGCAAGCATATGGTAGTTAGAGCCGGACTTGTGACCTTCTTCTTGAGAGAGATGAGCGAAATTTCATTAACCTCGGTTTGTGTGTCAATACTTAAAAGGTGAGGTTCGCTTAGGGAGAGTTGAGGATGTGGGAGTTTGGGTTCCACAATGACCAAAGTAAGTAAAAAGCTCTTTGATGAAATATGTCAACTCTTGATGCTCTTGTGTCACACTTGATCCATAGTTTTCAAAGTTTTAAATGTGTTAATGATGCATTCGTATTGAGGGCAATTGTTAGTCCCAATTGATGTTTGTTGAGGTTATTTCAGGATAGCTCGAATTACTTGGACGTTCCTTTAAGGGGTGGGTTTTATTTTGTTTGCTTGAGGACAAGCAAAGGCTTAAGTTTGGAGGAGTTGATAACTTAAGATTTTTACGTGTTTATGCCCCTACTTGCCTATGCTTTGAGTATAAATTGATACAAAATAGTCCCAAAATGCTCACAAGTTGTGCTTGATTGCAGGTTCGATCGACAAAGTGACGAAATGTCAAAGATCGGCTCAAAAAGGAGTGAAACCTGCTCAAGTATCAAAGACCAAGAGAATTGAAGAAGAAAGGGCCTAGTGCGGACCGCGTAACAGTGACCGCAGCCGCACTAGGAGGTTGACATATTCAGGCTTAAAGTCACGCGGTCGCGGTAGGATTTTTGCGATCTGCGGTGAAGCTTCGCGGCCGTACTCCTGCTTTGTGCGGTCCGCGTTCATAAGGTTCAGAGAAGGGCAGTTTTGATCACGCGGTCACGACTACGGGGACCGCGCCAATTGCCATCGCGGTTGCGGTACACTTCCACGCAGTCCGCGTCCCCCAGTTCAAGTTATCAAACAGTTGAAGTCCAAGAGCCAGTGCGGCCGCGGTCCATTCTGTGAGGCCCGTACTGACCCCGCAGGGGTATTTTTGTCCAGTTTTTCCAGCCTAGTATTAATAGAACATTTTACTACTATTAGGTATCGGTTTTATCTGGGAACTTGAGACGAAAGTTGGGCTTGGTGTTGTAGCCATTTTTGGCATATTTTGCTTCCTATTAACAATAGATTATTGTAGTTTCTTCTTAGTAATTAATTAATATGTTTAGTTCTTCATCTATTTTATCAGTTTCTTCTTTAATTATGTGTAGCTAAACCCATTAATTAGGGTTGTGGCTCAACCCTAGTGTGGGTAATTGATGGGTGTTGTCATCTAGGGTTAGATTGATATTGGGTGTTTGCTATTTGGATTGATTTTATGTTCTTATTCAAGAATTGGTGGTTGCAAACGCTGATTCAAGCTTAGTGGGTTTAACTCTTCTTGAGAAAGAGAGTCTATGACCCCAAAATTGACTCAACAAGAAATTGGGATGGACCCATGAGAAATGGTAGTCCCAATTAACGGGTTAAATCTCGAGAGAGTAATCACCCTACTTGAACCCTAGTTGCTTGGTCTCATTGGCCTATCCAATTGGTCTCGAGAGAGTCTATTGGGCAAAATCACTCTCTCTACTGTGAGGTGTGAGAGTGGGTGCAATTGTGCAACGGTTTCAGCATAATCCCCAAATATGTCAGTCTATCCTTAGTAACATCTACCCGTCAATTAGCCACCTAGGTGATGCTACGACCCTAGTGCTCTTCTTCCCATTAATTACAACTTAGCAATATTCTCCTAGCATAATTTAGCTTTAATCCTTAGTTTTATAATAGTGGTTATAAATACAAAAACTCAAAAAATGTTTGAAGTGACATTAAAAGCACAACCGCAACTTTAGGCTAGACAGAAAATACAACTCCACTACTAGCTCCCCGTGGAAATTCGATACCGGACCTCTATTCGGGTAAAGGCTATTGCGACCGCTCTTCCTACCATAGTGTAGTGTCGAGTCGGCAGCGATCATTCCTCTTCAATATATCACTCTTATTCCTCCTGGTGCGGCGCGTAACCCGATCCCACCATATCAACATCAATTACTCAATAAGTACTGAAATTTCACAATTTAACTCAAAACTCTTCACAATATTTAAATCTCAGACCAAAGCAAACGGAAAGCTTGTACATTATGAAACTTCACACAAATAATACTACTCAGGAAAACCGATCCAAAATATACCATAAAATACCGATAAATCAGCTTAAGACAATAATATGAGACAGTGAAACTACGGGATAGCTAATACCTTCAACAATAAAAAATAATGTCTAACAAATAGCAATTAAGCATGAAAATACCAGTAAAGCATGTAGTAGTTAAGGCAGGAAAAGAAAATATAAGAAGAACGGGAAATAAACAGGCTAAACAGATAAATTGGCGGCGCATAGGTACTCGTCACTTCACCTATACGCCACTCACATGGATTTTCACATAGCAATTAAGTCCAGGATTCCAAATCTCTCGAGTCAAAGTTAGACATGACACTTACCTCGATCCACAAGCCACTCACTGATCAATTACCGTTTTTCCTCTAGATTCCACCTCCAAACCACTCGTATCTAGCCATAATTAACTTAATAACATCAAATATTGCCAAAGGAATCAATTTCAATACATAAATTTAGGTTTCCCAATATTTCCCCCCAAAAGTCAAAAATCGACCCCGGACCCGCTTGGTCAAAACTCGAGGTTCGGACCAAAATCCGTTCATCCATTTACCCCCAAGCTCAGATATGTAATTAGTTTTGAAATCCGACCCTAATTTGAGGTCTAAATCCCTAATTCTACCCAAACCCCCAATTTCTACCGTGGAAATCCTAGATTTTTGGTTGGAAATTCATGAAATGTGATGGAAAATTGAAAGAAAGTTGGTTGGAAATTCATGAAATGTGATGGAAAATTGAAAGAAAGTAAGTGGGTTAGGATCACTTACCAAAGTTTTGGGGAAGAATTGGTCTTGGGAGAATCACCTCTAGGGTTTTAGGATTTGAAAAATATGAAGAATGGGAGAAAATCCCGTCAAACTTAAGTTTGATAAGTTGCAGGTAGGGATGTTCAAATCGAACCGGAAAATCGTACCAAACTGAAAAACCAAATCAAACCGATTAAAAAATCCGACTAGGTTTGCTATGATTTGGTGTGGTATTGAATAAAAAAACTCGAACCAAAACGACATATAAATATATAAATTTTATACATATTAATTTTTATGACTTTATAGTGAATTCTCTTTAGAAAATGTAGAAATATTTGGGATCCTCTAATGTATTAACCTTGAAAGCGTAAATTAACGAAAAATTATTGTTAGACGACTAAGAAAATAACTATCATGTGTTACTAAAAAATTCTCTCATTAGAATATTTTAATAGATCATATGTTTATCAATTATTTTCCATATTTACTAAACATATATTTATTTATCAAAGTTTTATCTATAATTTTAACAAAGTAAGATTGAAATAATATTCATGTAACAAAAAACTCGAAAACTCGAAAAATCCGACAAAATCGAACCAATCCAAACCGATATGGTTGGTTTGGTTTGGTTTTGATAAATACCGAACCAACCTGGTCCATGCACATCCCTAGTTGCAGGTGTTGCATTTTCGACCTCGCCCGCCTGTCTTCATCGCATTTGCGACAAATAGTTCGCAAATGCGAACTCTGATGCTTCCGCAAATGCGACCAATTAATCGCATTTGCGATCACTGTTGCCCAGCTCCCACTTCGCAATTGCGAAGATTTGTCCGCAAATGCGCACACTGGCTCCCCGCAAATGCGACCTCCTGATCGCAAATGCGAACTAGTGCTGGCCCTGGTATACTTCGCAAATACAAAGAATTTGCTCGCAATTGCGAGCCTGCCAGCATGGGGGAATGTTCGCAAATGTGAACACTTGCGAGATCAGACACCAGTCACAGAAATTACAGAACCAGCAATGCTCTAAGTCAACTTGCGAGATCAGACACCAGTCACAGAAATTGCAGAACCAGCAATGCTCTAAGTCAAATTTCACTCCGTAGCCTATCCGAAACTCACCCGAGCCCTCGGTGCTCCAAACCAAACATGCACACAAATCTTAAAACATCATATAAACTTGCTCACGCGATCAAATCGCCAAATAACACCTAGAACTACGAATTTAGCACCAAATCAAATGAAATTTTCAAGAACACTTTAAAATTTTTATTTTCTCAACCGGACGTTCGAATCACGTCAAACAAACTCTGTTTCTCAACAAATTTCACAGACAAGTCTTAAATATCATAATGAACCTATACCGGGATCCGGAACCAAAATACGGACCCGATAGCAACGAGATCAAACATTAACCAAATTCTTAAAATTATTTAATTTTCAGACTTTCAATTTTCATCAAAAATTCATTTCTCGAGCTAGGGACCTCGAAATTCGATTCCATACATACGCCCAGGTCCCATATTTCGATACGGACCCATCGGGACTGTCAAAATACGAGTCCGGATCCGTTTACTCAAAACGTTGACCGAAGTCAACTAAATTAACTTTTAAAGGCAAAAATTATAAAAGCTTTTCGAAAAATGCCACGACTGCGCACGCAAATCGAGGAGGAATAATTGGGATTTTTACTTTAAACGTGATTAGTGCATACGCGCCCCAAGTGGGCTTGGACAAGGAGGTTAAGAGGCGTTTTTGGGAGGACTTGGATGAGGTTGTACATGGCATACTACACAGTGAGAAGTTTTTCATATGAAGATATTTCAATGGCCACATTGGGGCGGCATCCGAGGGTTACGATGATATGCATGGAGGCTTCGATTTTGGAGTCAGGAACGGAGGAGGAACTTTTGCTACTCGATTTGTTTGATTTGGTGATTGCAAACTCGAGTTTTCCGAAGAAGGAGGAACACTTAGTTACTTTTCAGAGTTCGGTAGCCAGGACCCAGATTGACTATCTACTCCTCAGAAAGTTGGATAGAGGTCTATGTACGGATTGCAAGGTCATCCCGAGTGAGAACCTCACGACCCAGCATAGGCTCCTGGTCATGGATTTGGAGCTTATGAGGAAGCAGAGAAAGAAGGTTGTGTTTGGTCTTCCTAGGATCAAGTGATGAGCTTTGACTAAGGTCAAAGCCCAAGAGTTGGGAGATAAGCTGCTGGCTATGGGAGCATGGAGGAACAGTAGGGACGCGAGTGGTATGTGGACTGCGACTGCGAATTGCATTAGGGAGGTTGTTAGGGAGGTATTGGGGGTCTCGAAGGGCTCTTCTAGCGGACGCAAAGGGGATTGATGGTGGAGCACTGAGGTCCAAGGTAAAGTGAAAGCCAAGAAAGTGGCTTATTTAAAGCTTGTAAAAAGCATAGACAAGAAGGAGAGGAGGATGAACATGGAGCAGTATAAGGTGGCTAAGAAGGAAGCAGAGTTAGCAGTTACTGCGGCTAAACTTCCGCATTTGAGCGCTTGTATAAAGAATTTGGAGGCAATGGAGGGAACAAGAAACTATACAAGTTAGCCAAGGTGCGAGAGAAGAAGGCACGTGACCTGGACCAAGTGAAGTGCATCAAGAATGAGGAAGGTTGAGTGTTGTTGGACGAGGCTCTGATTCAACAGAGATGGCAAACGTACTTCCAAAAACTCCTGAACGAAGAAGGGGATAGGAACATTATGTTAGGTAACTTAGAAAACTCTGAGAGCCGTCGGGACTTTGGGTATTGCCACTATATTAAAGTTGCGGAGGTAGAGGGGGCTATGTGTAAGATGAGCAAGGGGAGAGCGACCGGGCCAGACGAAATCCTGGTGGAATTTTGGAAGAGCATGGGTAGGGTCGGCTTCAAATGGCTTACTGAGCTATTCAATGTCATTTTTAGGATGAAAAAGATGCCCGAGGAATGGAAATGGAGTACGATGATCCCGTTGTATAAGAAAAAGGGGGATATCCAAAATTGCAACAATTATCAGGGTATCAAGCTACTGAGCCATACTATAAAAGTATGGGAGAGGGTGGTGGAGCTGAGGGTGAGGATGATTATGTCTATTTCAGAGAACCAATTCGGATTTATGCTGGGGAGTTCAACTACATAAGCTATTCACCTTGTTAGGAGGTTGATGGAGCAGTATAGAGAGAGGAAGAGGGATTTACATATGATGTTCATCAACTTAGAGAAGGCTTACAATAAAGTGCCGAGAGAGGTGTTGTGGAGATGTTTGGAGGCTAGAGGTGTTCATGTTGCACACATTAGGGCTATTAAGGACATATACGAGGGTGCTAAGACTCGGTTGAGGACAGTGGGAGGGTAATCGGAACACCTCCCGATTATGATGGCGTTGCATCAGGGATCAGTCCTCAGCCCATTCCTGTTTGCCCTGGCTATCAATACGCTGACGTGTCACATTCAAGGGGAGGTGTCGTGGTTCATGTTATTTGCTGATGATATTGTAGTGATTGACGAGACGCATTGTGGTGTTAACGAGAGGTTAGAGTATGGAAACAGACCTTGGAGTCTAAGGGTTTCAAGTTGAGCATGACCAAAACAGAGTACTTGGAGTGCAAGTTCGGTGGCGCGACTCAGGAAGAGGACGAAGACGTGAGGCTCGATTCACAAGTTATCACTATGAGAGATAGTTTCAAGTACCTTGGGTCTATTATACAAAAGAATGGGGAGATTGACGAGGATATCACACACCGTATTGGGGCGGGATGGATAAAATGGAGGCTCGCTTCCGGTATTTTGTGTGATAAGAATGTACCACCAAAACTTAAAGGTAAGTTCTATAGAGCGGTGGTCAAACCGACTATGTTGGGGTGGAGTGTTGGCCAGTCAAAAAATTCCATTTCCAGAAGATAAAGGTGGCTGAGATGAGGATGTTGAGGTAGATGTGCAGGCATATCAGGTTAGATAAAATTAGAAATGAAGTTATCCGGGACAAGGTGGGTGTTGTAACACCCCAGACTATAGACAGAGTCCCACATCGGCAAACACAAGAGGGATGGTGGGTATATAAGTTAACAAGTCTTAGACCCTAGTGACGCGTTTTTAAACCCGTGAGGGCCTAGGCCCAGAGCAAACAATATCACTAGCGGGCTGGGCTGTTAAAGATGGTATCAGAGCCACTCTTGTGTCAGTCTTGCCGATGGTGGGTCAGAGTTCAACTGAGTTTAAGCAAATCCCGGTTAGGCGGGGCAAACCTCAGTGCTGAGTCTAGACAAATCCCATGCGGTGGGGCAAACCTCAGCGAGGACGCTGAGTCCATAAGAGGGGGTGTATGTAACACCCCAGACTATAGACAGAGTCCCACATCGGCAAACACAAGAGGGATGCTGGGTATATAAGTTAACAAGTCTTAGACCCTAGTGATGCATTTTAAACCCATGAGGGCCTAGGCCCAGAGCGGACAATATCACTAGCGGGCTGGGCTGTTACAGGTATGTCCCTTGTGGAGGACAAGATGCGAGAGGCGAGACTTAGATGGTTCGGGCATGTAAAGAGGAGAGACACTGATGCTCCGGTGAGGAGGTGTGAGAGGTTCGCATGGGAGGGCCAACGGAGAGGTAGATGCAGGCCGAAGAAGTATTACGGGGAGTTGATTAGGCAAGATATGGTGTTGCTCCAGCTCATTGAGGACATGACTATAGATAGGAAGGTATGGAGGTTGAGAATAAAAGGTTAGGTGGCCGATTGTTATCCTTGATTGTAGCAGTAGCTTTGATACACCACTTGGTGTCTTTAGTGTTTTTTTTCTTTTTCTTTTCTTTCTTTTCTTTTCGTATCCATAGACTTTTATTACTACTTGTTGTTGTTTTTTGTTTCGGTTTCCTGATTGTATTACCTATTGCTAGTTTTGTATTTTTGCTTCGGTTGTCAGATCGGTTTGCTTGTTAATGCTATTCCCCTCTCTCCATCCTGAGCCGAGGGTCTCTCGGAAACAGCTTCTCTGCCTTCTTAAAGTCCGGAGTAACGTTTGTGTACACTCTAATACACTCTACCCTCCCCAGACCCCACTTGTGGGACTACACTGGGGTATGTTGTTGTTGTACTTTGATTATTTGGCTTGTAATTCATAATTAGATTTCGAGAACTTTGGGCAGAGCAGATACTAAGGTAAACGTGATAAGATGAAAACATAGCAAATAGGCCAGGCATGGAACACTGGTGTAATAAATATTTTGCTGACAGTCAGTCGACAAATGTTCTAAAAAAGGTTGGATCAATTTTTGCGTATCTACTACTTGGTGCTCAAGCAGCTTGAAAGCTAGTTTTGTAGTTATAACCAAAGTGTTAAGCTGAACATGACCTGAGGGCAGTTAGTAATAAAGCAATACAAGGTAGGCAATCAGACTTGCTTCAATATATTGCATTGTTTGGTTGCTCGGTTAGAAAATCAATACAAGGAAGGTAGCCTATCCAGTCTTTTTATGCTGTTTTGAAGTCTCAGGGATCAAGAATGCTAACAGCGATTTGTCACTAACTCATTAGCACATCTTTGACCTTTGGCTAACCAATATCCAACTCCCTGCTCCAACCACCACCACCCACCCATCTCCCCCCCCCCCCACAACCCCTAAAAAAAGTAGGTATGACTTGATCTCCAAACTTAAATTAATCGAGTCCAAAATGCCATGAATTATACCTGAATAGTAGAATTAAGTGTTCCACAATAGTTGAGAGAATGGTTATTTCCTTATATTATCTTGGGCAATCCAAATCTCATGTACTAGCTTTAAGGATTGAGTTAGACTCAACACATCTTCCTCACACGGTATCAAAGTGACTCATTCTTATTCTTGGTTTATCCAATGATGGACTCCCATGTTAGATTTTTCGTCATGATTGATTGAAGGAATGAAATGTTGTCTCCTTATATGACCTTGACCAATCCTACTTCATGATCTAGCTTTTGAATCAATTCACCCCTTACTTAAAATTCAAGAGACCGAACAACATAAAAGAACACATTTAATGGGTGAAGTTTATACATCCCCAAATCCCTCTTACACACTTGTTAAATACTGGAATAATATTTGACACCAAAACTTTTAAAGGTGTGTCAATTACACACCACTTCGGTGTTTGATCATATCTGCTTAAAGATTGCTATTACACGCGTCAATCAGCATCTGACATGTGTCATAAATCGGAAAAAAAAAAAACTGGAAAAAAAAACTCTCTACCCCCACCCCTCTCCTCATCTTCCTAAAGAAAAAAATACAGAAAAGAAAAAACCACACCCCCTCCTCATCTCCCCAACTCCATCATCTTCTCCACTACCACCAACCCTTCGACTACAAGCACATTCTTCCCTAACTATAGATTCAACTCTTTGCTCAATTTTTAACAAGTTTTAACAATATCCATCACAGATCCTTAGACAAATTTAAAATTCAAGCTCAAACCCAAAGTTTTAAACTTGTTAATGGTGTTTTTTGAATTTTATCGAAATTAATCACCTAAGTAAATTTTTATTCAACAATAATCACGAATTCAAACTAATTTTCTAGGTCATGGAACACCAAAATCAACAAGACCCGATTAAATTTCCAAGCTTTTTCAAAAGGTCAATAATGGTAATTTTTACAAGACCTAATAGCTCCTCTTTTCTTCTTAGTCATGGAGGTTGGAGAGACGAAACACGAGGGGTAGACAACACTAGGATGGAAGTTGGGGAAGAAGACGAAACGGGGGAGGGGGGGAACGTTGGGGTTGGGAAAGAAGACATGAGTTACATTTTTTTCTTTAATTTGAAAAGAAAATAGTTAAAAAAAAAAAGGGGGAAAAATTTAATTTCAGATAAATTCTATAGTTATCACGCGCCTCTTTTATGTGCAATACACGTGTGTGACACATGACAAAAGAGGTGTGTAATTAACACACTATTAAAAGTTTTGGTGTGTAATACTATCCCCGTGTTTAACAAGTGTATAAGAGAGATTTGAGTACAAGGTCGATGGGTAAAGTATGTATTTTGCCTTAGTAATTTAGTAAGACATAAAAGCTAGTGAGTAGTTATCTTATCATATCTACAAGAACATTGCTTAAATGCTTACTTAACATTTATGGTATTTTCCCAAAAGTTCATTACATAAATTGGCACGCTTGAAATCGGCATCCTCAAGAGAAGGCATTCACACTTAGAGCACTGACCTTCAGCAGATAGACATGGCATGCTGACAACACGAGCTATTCCATGCTTAATAGGTTCATCTTTCATCCCAAAGCATATTTTCAGCACATATACATTGTATGCTAGCTACAGGAGCTATTCCACAATCAATAAATTGTTCTCAGTTAACCCCTCTCCAGTAATTGGGAGTTCAGGGGATAGGTGCCACTCTCCGTCTACCAAGAACTTGATTTCGTACCTAACACCACCCAAAATATCTTTTAAGAAGTACAGATACACTTAATTGTCCTAAAAGGGGTGGAAGGTGTTTGGAGAGTGCAAGGACAGAAATACTCGGTGGCAGAAGAGAAACGTACCTTCCAGGTCTTAGGAACAATGTAGTTGAAAAATGCATATAAGATCCAGTGTACTCGGGCGATAAGTGCTCTCCTTGACTCCAACCATCAAAGGAACCCATTACTTGTACACTCTAAAAAGATCAAAATTCAAGGTTATAATGCCTTCTGTAATCGGCCAAAGTGCGTACCCAATAAAAAAAAAAAAATTAAGTGATAGCAGACTACTCATCGGAAGTTCTTTTACATAAAAGGGATCTGGCAGCAACCAAGAACTTGCACAAAGCAGAATTTTAATCCTCCGGCCAGCTGATTTACTATGGACCACTAATTTCAAGTGCTACCTCCATTTTGTTTGTCATTGCTAATCAAAATATAATTTATGCTGTTGCCAAAAAATATCAAACAGCGGGTGTCACAATTCAATGTCTAGACATGTAAAAGAAACGCCATACACACAACCATGCCCTAACAAACTAGTACAGAATTAGTGTGGGCTTCCCACCACCCCCCCCCGCCTAAGGGGAAATACCCATTGGGTAGAAACAAATGGCCAAAAGCCTTATGCAGAACTTCCCATTTCTTTCACCTAGTGTTCAGGAAGTTTATAACAGGACTAAGGTCATACTTCACAAATGATACCAAATTTCCTCTGCTCCTACAATGTTATATAGGCATTACCTTAAAGTTGATCCCACAAGATATGCCAATAATGGAATGAACTTTCTCGAACTAGCACACATGATATACATATATACTCATTTTCAAAGAACGAGAAAAATCTAACTTGCGAAAGTGAAACCAAAGATTTAAAAAAAAATACAGGAATCACCACTCTTGGTAGAGTTGATCAGTTGATTCCAAAAGGGACTTAATCTATTTCTTAGTCAAGAAAATTTCATCCGGCTTGGCAAAAGTTAATCCATTGATTATGAAACAGCATTTGAATCCCCCACCACAAAAAAACATTAAACCTTTTCTCTGTCTATCTTGCTTGTCAACTGATAGGATCACCTAGATTTTTCAAGCCCTACTTGAAAGGCTTGGTTTCATAGAAAATGCTTACATAACGACTAAGCAAGAAAAAGGTTACAAGAAATATGGGCAAATCATGCTAAAAAGTCAAGATGCCACTTAAATTTAAATGAAAATCCAAAAAGAAAAAATGACCTATTGTGTTCTCAAGACAAGTAAGCAATCAACAGAGCTTTCCACTTTAACTAAGGCGAAAAACTTTTTAAGGGAAAAGTGAGAAGAAGGCTTAGTTTTTTTACTTTGGAAACATCATATCTGTTTCAGGTTCAGTTAATAGAACTATAGAGAGCACTGATGAGTTACGTTACCTTAAAAAGGACAGTGACATGGAGCAATCCAAGAAAAACCTGGGGGGGGGGGGGGGTAAGGGATGATTTATTACTCTTTCCAGTTAAATAAGCCCAACAGGTAACTGAAACAGCTACAAAGTTTTCAATTTTCACAATGCACAAGAGAATCTTAAGCTAGTAGAGGGTCGCATGTCTGTTCCAAGTGTACAGCTTTTAATGGTGTCAGCCACCAAATGCATAAAACCTAGACATAAGGTAAGGAATTCTGCAGTTCCGAAATGGTTAGCAGATACAGAAGCAACTTCTTCAAGAACTCACCTCTGCTACCCCAACCCAGGATAAAGGAACCTCTTTGGATTGTGCAACTTCCACATCCTTTATTTGCGCTGTCAATTTTTCTTGTATGGCTTCAGAACATAAAGTATCAAGATGGCGATCATGAAATGTCAGGTTACGCTCATCCATAAACATTTATCTAAACTATAACAATGTTGGCACTAGCTGGCATTGAAAAGAAGCTGGAATTCAGTTTAAGGAAGCATACAGTAAGGTAATAATACCTCCCAAACGTGAAAATAGGTGCGACTGGATATATCTCCCCTTAATTTTTCTTGAACCAACTGGGATATCAGATTTAGCGATTTCTTCGGCCAATCTAACCAAAGCCTGCAAGTCAATTGAAATATATTCTATTTTTATACTCCGTAAGCTGCTAATGCCGGTTGCTAGAGTTGAAGTCCCACACAAATATTGGATTATCAACCATTTAACTTTTCTCTTGTTGTTTGTCATCTTCAAAGTGTGGAAATTTCTTCTAGCATAAATCAAATTCTAGTTAATTACAGCACAAATCCTCACATCACAAGGGAGCATAGGTGTAACACTCCTCAAATTTATAAAAGTTTCAAGATACGCTAAATATAGAATTTAAATTTTTTTTTATCTTAAATTATACTTATATTACGGATTTAAACCCTTGTGATTGATTTTTGAGTTACTTCTCTATTTATAAATAATTGGATATGCAATTAGGGGAATATTAATAATTTTAATGTTATTAATTACTAAAAGTAGATATAATTAAATACAAGTTAAGTCACAAAAAAAAGGGAAAACAAATTAAAACCCATAAAGGGTTGTGGACTGCAAAAGAAGTAAAAAGAGATTTGGACTAAGAAACATAATACGCACAAACTGAAAGGCAGAATTAAAAAGCCCTTGTTCACGCACAAACGCAAAATCGGGAGATAGAGCCTTGCTGCTCAATACTCACGCAGGCAACGGGAAGTTTAGGTTTCTTTACAAGTCACTAATTCTTGAACTCAGGTATATAAAATTCCCTATTGTCAATTACCCTAAAGTAGTAGTAGGTAAGAATTGGATAGTTAATTCCCTTCTTCCTCTATACCAACAATAAACTTCATGTTTAAGCGTGAAACTTTAAAATTGATTAAAATGCACTGGTTGTTGTAGAATCGATTGTTTGACTGGTGTCAATTAGATTGGGGCCTACGTATTGGCTCGAGAAGTATTGAGGTGAGTTGATACAACCCTTTACTAAAGTGGTTTAACTCACAAAAGCACGTATACAAGGTGTTTGATGAATTGCTTAAAAGAGTTTATATTTACTTAATTGGAGCAAGTGAGTACCTATTAACTTAGAATTGTTCTAGCAAAAGTTTAGACGATTTATTATGATATGCATGCACAAATTTTCAGATTTTTGTGTTATTCTTATATGCTATTTTCATGTTGAAAATTTATAAAGAAGCAAGAATCTTTAGAAATACTTTTACATGTTTATTTCATTCTTATGACATGCTTTACATTTAAGGATACCAGCATGAGCATGTACATGATGTTCTATAAAGAAAGGATCTAGACTTGAAAAGTCACAAGAAGAAGTTTTAGAAAGAAAAGATTTTTGGGAGTATCCTTTATTCTGAGAAGGGGTCATCGTCCAGGCCGAGGGTCCTGACCAAGGCGTTGACTTCCTGAAACTACTTGTGCCAAAGTAGGGAGCACACGAGCCGAGGATCTCGTTGCTGAGAATTTACTTAGCCATGCTAAGGTATGATACATGAGCGCTGAGAACCATTAAGCGAGTGGCACCTCGTGGATTGGGCCTATTCGATTAGGTTGGAATCGAACCCGTGCCGATCACACGATGATTGAAATAGAATTAAGTCAGGATAGTTGGGACTCCCAAAGTATAAAGAGAAGTATTTTTTTGAAAAAGAAAAGAATTTCTTTTAGAATATTCATAAACTGCTAGTATGCAATTATTTTAGAATTATTCTTATAAGCTTTATGTTTTACATGCATTTAGAACCTTTGCTCGTAATGTATATGTTAGTAAAGTTTCGGCCCCTATTGTTGAGACTCACTGAGTACAATGGATGGTACTGACGTTCTCTTTTGGGAACCTACGTTGGTCTGTGGTACAACGTAGGAACCGGTTTTGCAGGAGAGCAGGCTACGGGTTAGGACTTCCTTCTATTCCAGTGCTATTGGTAAGCTCCGCTTTTGTTCGTGGAGTATTCCTTTGAGTCATCTTCATTTAGTTATTTCTTTGATTACTTAGAGAGCTGGCCAGGAAATCTCATGTCCTGAGCAGTGCATCAGTTTATCAGTAGAGGCTTCATAGACATAGTTATTGGGTTAAGATTCAGATGTTTATGATAATAACTTAGCAGTAATTCAGTAGTTACTACGAATAAAGTTTTGGAGTTGATTTATTTAAAAATTTAAATTAATCAAAAGTATTTGGTTGGAGTATTGCCTTGTTGCATATAAAGTTTGGAGTTATAATAGATTTAATAAGCAGAGATGGTTCGCTCGGTCATGTTTAGTGATTGAGTGCTGGTGCCGGCTTGTTCAGAAAATGGGTCGTGACAAACTAGGTATCAGAGCCTCAGGTTTATGGAGTCCTAGGGGTCTATGAAGCCGTGTTAGTAGAGTCTTGTTTATGGGTATGAAGTGCGCCATACTTATAAACAGGAGGCTACCAACATTTAGGAAAAGTCTCATTTTTCTCATACTTTAGATCGTGCAGTAGATCCTACCTCTAAGAAATTATCTAATGTATTCGTTTCTCCAAAACTCGCAGAAATGGCTCGTACTCGCAACTCTGACACCGACACTCAGGATGTTGCTCAAGAAACTATTGCTACTATTATGGCTCAAGGCAGAACTAAGAAGGCTTTAACTCAGAAAAGGAAGGGTAGATCCACAAAAGGGGTCCAAGTACCCCGAGTTGAACGTGAAGAAAGGGTGGATAATGATGAGCAAGTACCTCAGGATCCAGTGCCGCCCCCAACAGCAGCTCCCGCTCTGACAACTATATCCCCAGAGGTGGGTCAGATGTTTAATGCAGTTAACAGCGCTATGGAGATGTTTAAAGCCTTCAGGCCAACCAGAACGAGAGAAGAGATGAGATTCTACCTCAATCAAATAGGCAGAACAATTCTGAGTCCTCAAGAGTGAATGAATTTTTGAAGTTGAGTCCTCCAGTGTTCCATGGTTCTATAGTTGATGAAGATCAAATGTTGTGGCTGGAGGGTGTGAAGAAAGCCCTCCGAGCGATGAAAGCATTTGATGATGAAGCTGTGGAGCTGGCTGCTTACCAGCTTAGAGATGTGGCCGGCGTTTGGTTTGAGATGTGGGAAAAGGAAAGAGATGTAGATGATGGTCCGCCTACTAGGGAAGAATTTGAAGAGGCCTTCATGGCTAACTTTATCCCGGAAGAGGATAGGGAAGCTAAGGCTACAGAGTTCGAACAGCTCAAGCAAGGGAATAAAAGTGTGCAAGAGTACTACATGGAATTCATAAGGTTGGCTAAGCATGCTCCTCACATAGTTAAGACAGAAAGAGCAAAGATTCGCAGGTTTGTTGGCGGTGTAGCTTACCACATTAAGGATACGACATCAGCTGCAGCAGTAGAGATGATAGCTTTCTCCTTTGTTGTGGGATTTTCCAAGCACTTAGAAAAAGACAGACAACAAAGAAGAGAAGAAAAAGAGCATAACAAGAAAGCCCGGACAGCGGGCAGGTTTAATGGTACATCCAGCGGAGGTGGAAGGGATTCCTCTAATAAGGGGTCAATAGCACCAGCTCAGTCTAGTCATCAGTCAGGTGGTGGGTCTTCCTTCAGACGTACTCAGAGTTATGGAAATTAGTCTCGCCAGAATCAGAATTTTAGGACACCATCCTCACATGGCCAGAGTCTTGAGCAACATTCACACCAACAAGGTCTTTGTGGAACATGTAAGCGGCAACATTCAGGTCAGTGCAAGCTCGGGTTTCATGGTTGCTATCATTATGTAGACAGTGGTCATATAAAGACCAACTGCCCAAAGTTGCGACGTAATTTCAGTGGTGGATCAACTCGTCCTTCTAGTTCCTCAGCTACTGCAGTTGCACCACCTCAGGCTCGTGGTTCTCATAATCAGACCAGGCATGGGGAAGGCAGAGGTGCAGATCGAGTTACTCAGGGAGGGGGACAACCCCGTTTGTTTGCTTCACTTGATCGTCAGAGTGCAGAGGCATCTGCAGAAGTTATTACAGGTATACTTTTAGCCTGCTCACATAATGCTAATGCCATAATGGAGCCAGGTTCAACATTTTCATATGTGACTCCATACTTTGCAATTAACCTCGGGCTAGAACCTGAACAACTTAGTGAGTCATTCCTAGTATCTACTCCAGTTGGCGAGTCAATGAAAGTCACAAGAGTCTATAGAGGTTGTATAGTTTCAGTCCAAGGTTGCAACACCAAGGCCGATCTCATAGAATTAGAAATGGTGGATTTCGATGTGATCATAGGTATGGATTGGTTGTCTTCCTGCTATGCCATGTTAGATTGTCATGCCAAGATAGTCAAGTTCCAATTTCCAAATGAAGAAGTCTTAGAGTGGAAGGGTAGTTCAGCATCGCTTGTAGGTAAGTTTATTTCTTACCTTAAGGCACAACGAATGATCGGTAAGGGGTGTCTCGCCTATTTGGCTCACATCATTAATCCAGAATCAGAACCACCAGCTCTTCAGTCAGTGTCAGTTGTTAGAGAATTTCCAGAAGTTTTCCCAGATGACCTTCCCGGACTTCCTCCTGAAAGAATCATAGACTTTTGCATTGATCTCATGCCAGTCACTCAACCCATATCTATACCTCCTTATAGGATGGCTCCAGCAACACTTAATGAGTTGAGAGAACAGTTGAAAGACCTTCTTGACAAGGGCTTCATCAGGCTAAGTGTTTCACCGTGGGGTGCCCCGGTCCTGTTTGTCAAGAAGAAAGATGGGTCTCTCAGAATGTGTGTCGACTATCGGCAGTTGAATAAAGTTACCATTAAGAACAAGTACCCACTGCCAAGAATTGATGATTTATTTGATCAACTTCAGGGTGCAAAATACTTTTCAAAAATAGACTTGAGGTCGGGGTAACATCAGTTGAGAATCAGAGAAGAAGATATATCTAAAACAGCCTTTAGGACTCGCTACGGCACTATGAATTTCTAGCAATGTCCTTCGGGTTGACAAATGCTCCAGTTGCATTCATGGACCTAATGAACAGAGTTTTCAAGCCATTCCTTGATACTTTTATTATTGTGTTTATAGACGATATTTTGGTATACTCTAAAATCAAGGAAGATCATGCAGAACACCTCAGAATAGCCTTGCAGACCTTGAAGGAGAATGAGCTTTATGCCAAATTTTCAAAATGTGAGTTCTGGTTGCAGTCAGTGGCATTCTTAGGCCACATGGTATCTAGTGAAAGCATAAAAGTAGACCCTCAGAAGACAAAAGCAGTCAAGAACTGGCCTAGGCCGACAATGCCAACCGAAATCAGGAGTTTCTTGGGGTTAGCTGGCTACTATAGAAAGTTTGTAGAGGGGTTTTCCTCACTTGCAGCTCCATTAACTAAGTTGACTCAAAAAGCAGTTAAGTTCTAGTGGTCAGACGATTGTGAGCAGAGTTTTCAAGAGTTAAAGAAGAGGTTGACCACTGCACCTGTGTTAACCTTGCCGACAAGTTCGGGTGGGTTCACAGTGTATTGTGATGCCTCCAGAGTTGGTCTCAGTTGTGTTCTTATGCAAAATGGAAAAGTTATTGCTTATGCTTCCAGGCAGTTAAAGAATCATGAAAAGAACTATCCCACACACGACTTGGAGCTTGCAGCGGTGGTGTTTGCATTAAAGATATGGTGACACTACCTTTATGGCGAGCATTCTGAAATGTTTACGGATCACAAAAGCCTCCAGTACATTTTCAAGCAAAAAGAATTAAATTTGAGACAGAGAAGGTGGCTCGAGCTATTGAAAGATTATGACATCAATATCCTTTATCACCCGGGCAAAGCTAATGTGGTAGCAGATGCACTTAGTAGGAAGTCAATGGGTGTCTTGGCCCATCTTGCAGTACAAAGGCGATCTTTGGGTCGAGAAATTCAAAAACTAGCAAATGATGGAATTCGATTGGATGAGACCGAAAAAGGAGGTATAACTGCTTATGCCTTAGCACAATCCTCCCTTGTTGCGCATGTTAAGGCTAAGCAAGACGAAGATCCGTACTTAGTGAAGTTAAAAGAAGGAGTCAGAAACAAAGAAATCAATGTTGTTAGGAAGTGACGGAGTTTTGAAGTTGAATGATCGGTTATGTGTGCCTGATGTAGATGGTCTTAGGAAGGCCATAATGGAGGAAGCTCACAGTTCGAGGTACTCTATCCACCCAGGTGCTACCAAAATGTATCTAGATTTGAAAGAGTTGTATTGGTGGAAAGGCATGAAGAAACAAGTAGCAGATCATGTGGCTAAATGTTTGAATTGCCAGCAAGTCAAAACCGAGCATCAAAGGCCTGCCTAGCTCAAGATATAAAGATACCACAGTGGAAGTGGGAGATGATTAATATGGATTTCGTAGTAGGTCTACCTCGCACATACCGTAAGCATGATTCAATTTGGGTTATTGTAGACCGACTGACAAAGTCCGCGCATTTCCTACCAGTAAAGACGACAGATTCCGCAGAGCAGTATGCGCAGTTGTACATCAAAGAAATAGTCCAATTGCATGGTACTCCAGTTTCAATCATATCTGACAGAGGGCCTCAGTTCACGGCGCATTTTTGGCAGGCATTTCAGAACAGCTTAGGTACCAAGGTCAATTTAAGCACCGCTTTCCATCCACAGACCGATGGCCAGGCAGAAAGGACCATTCAGACTCTCGAAGATATGTTGCATGCGTGTGTTATAGATTTTGGAGGTAATTGGGATGATCACTTGCCACTTATAGAATTTGCTTACAATAACAGCTATCAGGCTAGCATTGGTATGGCTCCTTATGAAGCGTTGTATGGGCGGAGATGTAGGTCTCCAGTGGGTTGGTTTGAACCAGCAGAGGTGTCGTTGATTGGTCCAGAGTTTGTTTGTGAGGTCTTGGAGAAAGTTCAGCTAATTAGAGAACGACTTAAAGCGGCTCAGAGTCGTCAAAAGTCTTATTCCGACAAGAGGCATCGTGAGTTAGAGTTCATGGTTGGTGATAAGGTGTTTTTGAAAGTTTCACCAATGAAAGGAATTATGAGGTTTGGTAAGAAAGGGAAACTTAGCCCTAGATTTATCAGACCTTATGAAATTCTAGAAAAGAAAGGAAACGTGGCTTATAAGCTAGCGCTACCCGTTGAGTTGTCCTCTGTTCATCCTGTCTTTCATGTGTCTATGCTTAGAAAGCACATTCATGATGAGTCGCATATAATACATGTCGATACCATAGAAATTAAAGAAGGCTTGACTTATGAAGAGGTACTTATAGAAATTCTCGATAGGCAAGTAAGAAAGTTGAGAACAAAAGATTTAGCATCGGTAAAAGTTTTGTGGAGTAATCATGATTCAAAAGAGGCTACGTGGGAGGTCGAGGAAGACATGAGAAAGAAATATCCATATTTATTTGAGGAAAAATGTATGTGAACCTAAGTTTGGTTTGACATTTATATTTCATTTATTAAATACAAGTTAGCAAGTGTTTCTGTCCTTCCTAGATTATACTTAGTTGTTGTAGTAATTTAGTTTACGTCGTAGTATATTTAATTCATTAAAGTGATTTACTTGTGCTAGAGTTGTTGTGCTTTAGATTCTTGTTAGTTATTGTGGTACCTCCTTGCCGGAGTGTGAGTAATTAATTTATGAGCTGCGTATGGTGCCTATGAATGGCCTGTTATGGTATATTTGGTTGTTGTTGATGTGGTTGTGAAATTTGTGACAGGAATATTATTTTGGATAGTCCAATTTACAAGGGAAACTCTGCCAAAATTTTTAAAATTTTAGGGAGTTAGCCAAAATTTTGAGTCCCTTGCAAGAGTGAGTAGTGTTAAGAAAACTTAAGAGGTTCAAGGACCTAAGAAATGATTGTTAGCTTAAGAATAAGGCCCTAGCAACATTCGAGGACGAATGTTTTTAAGGAGGGAAGATTGTAACACTCCTCAAATTTATAAAAGTTTCAAGATACGCTAAATATAGAATTTAAATTTTTTTATCTTAAATTATACTTATATTACGGATTTAAACCCTTGTGATTGATTTTTGAGTTACTTCTCTATTTAAAAATAATCGGATATACAATTAGGGGAATATTAATAATTTTAATGTTATTAATTACTAAAAGTAGATATAATTAAATACAAGTTAAGTCACAAAAAAAGGGAAAACAAATTAAAACCCATAAAGGGTTGTGGACTGCAAAAGAAGTAAAAGGGATTTGGACTAAGAAACATAATACGCACAAACTGAAAGGCAGAATTAAAAAGCCCTTGTTCATGCACAAACGCAGAATCGGGAGCCACAACCTTGCTGCTCAATACTCACGGAGGCAACGGGAAGTTTAGGTTTCTTTACAAGTCACTAATTCTTAAACTCAGGTATATAAAATTCCCTATTGTCAATTACCCTAAAGTAGTAGTACGTAAGAATTGGATAGTTAATTCCCTTCTTCCTCTATACCAACAATAAACTTCATGTTTAAGCGTGAAACTTTAAAATTGATTAAAATGCACTGGTTGTTGTAGAATCGATTGTTTGACTGGTGTCAATTGGACTGGGGCCTACGTATTGGCTCGAGAAGTATTGAGGTGAGTTGATACAACCCTTTACTAAAGTGGTTTAACTCACAAAAGCACGCATACAAGGTGTTTGATGAATTGCTTAAAAGAGCTTATATTTACTTAATTGGAGCGAGAGAATACCTATTAACTTAGAATTGGTCTAGCAAAAGTTTAGACGATTTATTATGATACGCGTGCACAAATTTTCAGATTTTCGTGTAATTCTTATATGCTATTTTCATGTTGAAAATTTATAAAAAAACAAGAATCTTTAGAAATACTTTTACATGTTTATTTCATTCTTATGACATGCTTTTTTAAGGATACCAACATGAGTATGTACATGATGTTCTATAAAGAAAGGATCTAGACTTGAAAATTCACAAGAAGAAGTTTTAAAAAGAAAAGATTTTTGGGAGTATCCTTTATTCTGAGAAGGGGTCATCGTCCAGGCCGAGGGTCCTGACCAAGGCGTTGACTTCCTGAAACTACTTGTGCCAAAGTAGGGAGCACACGAGCCGAGGGTCTCGTTGCTAAGAATTTCCTTAGTCATGCTAAGGTATGATACATGAGCGCTGAGAACCATTAAGCGAGTGGCACCTCATGGATTGGGCCTATTCGATCAGGTTGGGATCGAACTCGTGCCGATCACACGATGATTGAAATAGAATTAAGTCAGGATAGTTGGGACTCCCAACGTATAAAGAGAAGTATTTTTTTGTAAAAGAAAAGAATTTCTTTTAGAATATTCATAAACTGCTAGTATGCAATTATTTTAGAATTATTCTTATAAGCTTTATGTTTTACATGCATTTAGAACCTTTGCTCGTAATGTATATGTTAGTAAAGTTTCGCCCCCTGTTGTTGAGACTCACTAAGTACAATGGATGGTACTGACGTTCTCTTTTGGGAACCTACGTTGATCTGCGGTACAACGTAGGAACCGGTTTTGCAGGCGAGCAGGCTACGGGTTAGGACTTCCTTCTCTTCCAGTGCTATTGGTGAGCTCCGCTTTTATTCGTGGAGTATTCCTTTGAATCATCTTCATTTAGTTATTTCTTTGATTACTTAGAGAGCTGGCCAGGAAATCTCATGTCCTGAGCAGTGCATCAGTTTATCAGTAGAGGCTTCATAGACATAGTCATTGGGTTAAGATTCAGATGTTTTTGATAATAACTTAGCAGTAATTCAGTAGTTACTACGAATAAAGTTTTCGAGTTGATTTATTTAAATATTTAAATTAATCAAAAGTACTTGGTTGGAGTATTGCCTTGTTGCATATAAAGTTTGGAGTTATAATAGATTTGATAAGCAGAGATGGTTCGCTCGGTCATGTTTAGTGATCGAGTGACGGTCCCGACTTGTTCAGAAAATAGGTTGTGACACTAGGTTTGTTATAACATGTATGCAAATGCACCGAATACTAACAAGGTACAACTAGATCTGAAACAATAAAATGACAATAACACCGGCCATAGCAGAACCAAACCTGAATCTCAAGTTCGACGACTGCAAGTTCACTTTTGAAATTAACCAGCACATCCTCCTTATCTTGCAACTGCAGTGATATAGCACATTAAGCATAAGAAGAAAAATAGAGGTTCCGTGCAAAGCATTGATTCCAACATTTTTCTGTAGCCTTAACCATTTTTTTTTTTGATTCCCCTCCCCTTTGATCCCTTTTTGGGCTTTGTTGGAACTAATGCTCCTTTGATGACTCAAACCCACGACCCTGGAACAACCCCCCTCTTGTCTTAACCATTAATTTTACACAACTAAATCTATGAGTTTAACTCACCTAGTGTATCAAGGAATCTAAGAAACAGATCTCATTAAGACTATACTTCTGCAGAACTAAGAGGCTAACAATATTTTCATCTGATACTAAACTTAGACCTTCAATCAAAAACTTGCAAATCAGAGGTAGGCTACTACTCTAATCTAATAAGCCAAATTGAAATAGAATGCACTTGGTGAAACCATATGAAATAACGCATCTGCATTATGAGGACTAGACAAGAATTAACATCAATATGAAACTATTTCCCTCTTATTACTTTTCATGTGAGATGGATTTGGAAGTCTAAAGGGAATGCAAAAATATTTTTCTCTCATGATTTGTTTTCCTCCTAATACTCATTGCTCACAAGAGGATGAAATATTCTAAATTTACTGTTCTCTCCTGATTCACAAAGGTAAGTTTTATCTCACAGAGCACTAATATTATGGGTGGAAGACACTCAAATGGAGAATCATCCACATTATCAGTCTCATAATAAAATCGAGATAGCATAGGAAACCAACAAAATATGTACCTCTCGCTTAAGTAACCGATTATATTGATTGGCTTCACTCAATTTCTTGAGAAGCTTTAATCTTTCAGCATCGGCAAGCAGTAACTTCAACTGTTAAGATAGCAGAGAGTCAACATAGTTAAAATCTGCTCTATACACTTGCGGCAACAACAAAGGAAGAATCATAGAACATCCAACAGGTGGAATAAAAAAAAGTTGATTTGCTTTTTGTACAAGCTTTTGTTTTCAATAACAGGTATGTAACAGTGTCATTGCTCCTGGATTACCTCATCGCTACTCAAAGTTTTTGCAGGGATTTTTTCAGGTGAAGCCTCAGGATCAGACTCACCAACCTCTGCTCTTTTCTTTGATGCTACCACTGAAAATTGCTGCTCCAAATTTTCAGGGGCACAAAATATTTTCCAAGAGGTACCTGGGATATTGTATTTCCAAGTAGGGACTAGAAATGATTTATGCATCCTATGAAAACCAATTCTTGTATTGTATGAAGCCATATTTCCTCGAACATTGATATTTTCCACCATGAACCTTATAAGTTTCAATAAAAGCCAAATTCCACATATCAGCATTTTAGTGATCAAAATTGTTTGATCAGAATAAAGCAAAACGAGATTAAAGGATAAAAGGAAATGCAAAATAGTAATAAAATAACATAAGCATAGAAAGATGGATTTAAGTAACATACACTAACAATGTAAAAATATATTATGCCATCCGTATAATTTATCATGTAATAACAAGTTAGTTGCTATTTTTACCATGCTTATCCCTGAGATCTGTAATGACCTTATAAATCACTTGTATGTGTAAATATTTTTAGACTGTCGATGCATAGAACTTAAACTCAAAAAAGATTGACAGAGAAGACATATCAAGATCCCACATTGCATCAAATAGCAGTACAAAATAAAATCTCCAAATCACATAAAGAAAACCCTAAGTTCAGGGACAAAGAAGTTGAAGAAGTCACCTAGGTAAGTTGGTTGACCCAACTGAGTTAATTAGCAGGTTACACTCCATATTTAAGGACTTCCTGTAGGCCAACACCAAAAGCAACAATTTGAAGATTCAGAGACTAAATTTATCTATTAAGGGAAAATGATAATATATAAATTAGCTCAAGAGCAAAAGGGCAAATGTAATCAACAAAATTTCCAACTTTAGAAATATAGTTTACCCAGAAGCGGAGCCAGAATGTTCTAAATTAATAATTTTATACATATTTAATAATTTATACAGAGTTTGGATCAAAGCTATTGAGTTGAGCTGAACCCACAGGCAAAGAGCTAGCTCCGCCCCTAAGTTTACCCACTAGTACAATTGATGAGCTACATCGAGAGTAGCATCAGTATCCTAATTTACCGCAAAATGGATTTCAGCTTATTTCTTGGTAAAATTTTGATGAAGATACGAAAGTTAGAGTAGAGCACTTACCTTCCAAGGGATGAAGCTGCAACTCCCAACTGCAAATGCAGTGGTCAGTTCCTACGGGAGAGAGCAGCGTAGCAATTTGCAATACACGTGTTCGGGTCATATTATTCTGCCCCTTTTCTCTCTTTTTTTTGGGTTTATAACATCGAACCATGTTGATGCCGGTTCATGGTCAAAACTTGAAGGGATCGTTTGGTACGAAAAAATAATACTAATTTTGATATTATTAATTTTTTATTTGATAGTTTTTTTAACTTATGTATAATTAATACTTATATTAGTTATACAATCTATTCAATATTATTCTTATACATAGCAAATGATGGCATTAGCAAAACTATGATTTTAATACATGAATAAGCATGTATAAAGATAAAGCAGCCCTAATAAACCAAATCAAACAGTCAATAAGAAATAATTTTTGCATAACTAATTTTAATATAATTAATACCAACATTACTAATATACCGTATTCGGTACTTTTCTTATACACCCTACAAACGGCCCGAAATTATTTGAAGTTAAAGTAAAGGTGTTTAATGGGTGGGTCGGGCCGGGATGAGAAAAAAGGTGACCGGCCGGTTACCGATTTTTTCAATCCGGGCTTAGTGGGTTCGGGTTCATCCGGGTAAAACATGAACCGGAACGGTTACGGGTCCAAGGGGCCCGGCCCGGCCGTGTTAATACAATTTTTTTGTATTTTATATCACTATCGTAATTTATATTAATATAAATTAATAATATAAAATAAAAAAAATAATCTTATAAAAAGAATGTTTGAATAAAAGGATGCAAAGGCTTTAAAATCCTTATATTTGAATATTTCATTAAGAATTTAAGATAATAGAATACAATGAAGATGGAAAAAAAATTACACTTATAATTTGCAAGTGCTTTTTTTATTTCAAACTTACAAATTAAAATTTACATTTAATAACAACTAAATTAACGGGAAAAAAAGTAAATTCAAAGGTGTCACGACCCCAAATACCCGGTCGTGATGGCGCCTATCACATTACTAAGCAAGCCAACCAAAACCATCAATCACATCGAATTTTTTTTATAAAACCATTTTTCCAACATAGGATTAAATACCAGTTTTCATAAGAAATGTTTAAAACATCTAAAATAATGCGGAATCCAATAAAAACATAAGACAACACAGCCCCAAATATCTGGTGTCACGAGTCTAGAGTCTCTACTACATAACTGACTGTTTGATACAATAAAAGTCTAGCAAAATGCAGAAAAAGAACAAGATAAGAAGGAGATAACAGGGCTGCGGACGCCATGCAGCTACTTCGAAATCTCTGGCAACCTCTGAATCAGCTGAGGACCCTCACTCTGCCACTCGGACACCTGAATCTGCACACAAGGTGCATGGAGTAACGTGAGTACGCCAACTCAGTAAGTAACTAAAGTAAATAAGGTCTGAAAGCAGTGACGAGCAGTTAAAAATCATATAACTGAATAAACAACAGGATAACAAATCCAATTCACAGTTTAAAACCAGTTTCATCGTAAAATTATCAACTTCAGTTTAAAAACTTGAATTTATATACTTAGCAATTTTTCCAACGGAGGCTATTTTTAAAAGAAGAGTGAAATCAGTGAAAATATCATAACTGGGCCCCTAGGGCAAGGTATCACTCAGAATGTGGCCTCTCGGGCAGCCTCTCAGACACTCGTGACTCAATTCTCGTCACTTAACACTCACTCTCAGCACTCAGGCTCATTAATATCTCATAGTAATAGAAATCATAGTAATCGATGCGGCGTGCAGCCTGATCCATAATTTATAGTCGACTACACTCACTGGGGGTGTACAGACTCCGGAGGGGCTCCTACAACCCAAGCATCATATCGTTGCGGTGCGCAGCCCGATCCAATATACATATCGCTGCGGCGTGCAGCCTGATCCAATATATATATCGTTGCGGCGTGCAACCCGATCTATATAAGTATCACTGCAGTGTGCAGCCCGATCCATAATATATACATATAATATCCTCACTATTAGGTTCTCAACCTCTCTTGGTCATTAACACCAGCTGACACAGCCGTATCAATAGGTTGCCAAGTGTACCGGGCATGCCTTGAATATCTTTCATCCTCACTCTCGGCACCGCCATGATGGTCATAGGTTGAGCCTCCACCGGGTGCACCGCCTTCCAACTCATCATTTTTATGTTCGAATTATAGTTCAGCCATTGGAGAGGAATACGCATAAGGAGAAGTAGTAGAAGAACCCTAAATGGAATTGGTAAAGGTAAAGGAAAAAGATATGGTTAGGGACTTAGGGTAAAGGAAAGGGTATTATAAAATAAGGGTATATTTATCTTTTTAGTATATCTTATCGGTTTATCGATAAACCGATAACCGAAGAGGACAAAATCAAAATCGAAATTGATAACTCGATAAGGAAAATTTCGAAATCGAAATCGATAACCGATAACAAATAATTGATCCGATTTATTGATAAACCGATTCGAATGCACACTCCTAGGCACAGGTTACAGGGATCCAGTCACAAGTTCCCGAGCAGTCACAGGACCTAGGGACCCAGGCTCATGATCCTATGCAGACGGAGGACCAATAGGGAGTTTTCTTTACTCTCTATCTTTTTCTTGAGCTATTTTTGTCTAGTTAGCATTTAGGACAATGCTAACTTTCATTTGAGGGGGTAGCCCTATTTTGATGATGATGGATTGTAAATATGATACTATTTTCGTTTTTATTATGCTTTTTCACTTTTGGTATGTATATAATTTTACTAGTTTATTTCACTTTTCATATTTTGCAACCTTGATCTGTATATAAAGTTACTTTCTGATGTATATATTTATTCCCTCTTATGTATATTCGTTTAAATACCCTATTGTACATATTCAGTTTACTTTCTGCATTTTCTTTCATAGCTTCTTACTTCATTTTCGTAGCTTCTTATTTTGAGTTTTGTGTTCAATAAGCCTTTGATTTTCTTAATACCACGGTTCTTTCCAAAGGTGAAATTTGTGTGAATCGGGTGGCTCTTCCCGATGATGGATGGCATGACAACCTTCTTAAGCGTTTGAGTCTGCTTTCTTTTCGTTTTTTTTGTGTAAATAGTAGCTAATGAGTAATAGTGCCTCAAGCAAAGCTTCACTTGGGCCTAACACATTTGCCTTTGATCTAATGGTCAAAAACAAATTGGTGTGTATAGGATGGTGACAGTTGTGACCTTGAGACTCTTGTGTTGGCCGATAATCATCAAGTGGTTTTTCGGGACCACTTGCGTTGCTCAAATCTTAGCTAAAGTTGTTGTGGGCCCCCGACTATGTTTCTTTAGCAATCCTATAGCTTGTGTGGTGATAATCTGAATTACAAGTCCAAGTTCCGTGCTATTGAATATAGAACTTGCCCTGAATGTTTGTCTAGGCGAAATCCTAAGTGTAGTTTGACTTTGGAAGTGATTATAGGCTATCCTTGATCCGAATGATATCTTGAAAACATCCATAGCCTACTATTGATAATATCCCTAGTCAACCCTTTTGAGTTATAGCCCTTTTCTTTCAAAGACAATGATACAAGTCTTTACCCGTTCTAAAAAGACTCTCTCTTGGCACCCGATCTTTCCTTAGCACAAGGTAAAAACATAAGTTTGGGGGGAAGATGAGGAATGAAAAAAGTGGTAAAAGGTACAAAATGAAGAAAAGGAAAGTCAAAAAGAAAAATAAAGAAAATCAAAAAGTCAAAAAGAATGAACAATGTAGAAGAAGTGAAGGGAGTCAATAAAAGTAAAAAGATGAAAGGCGTGGAAAGATTAGAAAGGAGAAAAAGGTTTGAAATGAACAAGAAAGAGTGACGGCGTGTCTCTCTAACCCTTAAGAAAGAAGTAAATGACCCAAAGAATCAAGAGAATGTGTGCCAAAATGAAGCAAATGAAGTGCTTAAGGAAAGATGAAACCTACTTAGACCAAATATTTCTTACCCTGAACCAAAATCCTTCATTGTATCCCCACAAAAGCCCTATATGATCTTGAGTTGAGTGAAGCTTACATTAGTGCTGACTCTCATAAGGGGTAAGCTTATGGTACTTAAAGTCAGACTTGTGACCTTTCTTTGAGAGAGATGAGTGTGTTTTCCACAATCCTTATTCTGAGTGCTACAATCTAAAAGTGAGGTCTTGCTTAAGGAAGAGTGAGGAGTATGAGTTTGGGTTCCACAATGACCAAAGTAGTAGAAAGAGATTCCTTGATGAGTTGAGTCAATTCTTGATGCTTTTGTGTCGCACTAAAACCATGGTGTTTAAAAGATTGAATGTTGTTAATGATTCATTTGAATTGAGGGCAATTGTTAGTCCGAATTAATGCTAGATGAGGTCACTTTATGTCAGCTTAATTTTCTTGGTTTTATTCTTAAAGAGGTGGGACTTATTTTGTTTGCTTGAGGACAAGCAAAAGCTTAAGTTTGGGGGAGTTGATAACTAGGGATTCTAGTTTATTTTATACTCTTTTTTGCTTGAGTTTTGGATTAAAAATGTATACAAGTAATCCCGAAAGCTTACATGTTATGCTTGTTTGCAGTGTTTGGTCAAAAAATGACAAAAAGTCAAAACCAGCTCAAAAAGGAATGAAACCTACACAAGTGCCAAGAACAAGTCAAAGCACCACTGCAGCATAAAATCCACTGCGCCTACAAAAGACCCACCACGGCCACGGTTAATTTAATATGGTCCGCGGTGCATAAGTTCAAAGAGATGCAATCCTTGGGGTCTAAGCAGTGCGGTCCACGGTAGATTCTTCGCGGCCGTGGTAGCCTCTTCGGGACCGCAGTCCATTTGTTGCGGTCCGCGGAGAGGGGATTCAGAGAGATAGGATTTTGGAAGCTTCAAGACACCGCGGTCCGCGGTCCATCTGTTGTGGTCCACGATGAAGCCACCGCGGCCGCGATGCATTTTATGCGGTCCGACGGTGGCCAGATTCAGAGACTTAGAAGTGAAGCCAAAAAGCCTCACCGCGGCCACGGTGCATTTTTCGCGGTCCGCGGTACCTCCGTTAGGGGTATTTTTGTTCAGAAAATTGGACCTTGTATAAATACTTCTTTTTCAAATTTTTAGGGTATCTTTATCTTAGCAGAGCACGTGAACGACAGTTTTAGTCTATTTTAAGTAGTTTGTAGCTAGTTTAACATTGAATCTTCAAATCTTTGCTTGTAATTATATTTTATGGGTTATTCTTCATCTAAATATTTGATTTCTTCCATTATTATGAGTAGCTAGACCATTAGCTAGGGTTTTGGCTAAACCCTAGTGTGGGTATTTGATGGGTCTCTTGTTTTAAGGCTTAGATGTTTATTGGTGGTTGATATTTGGCCTGATTTGTATTTTCCATGTTGAATTAGTGGTTGCAAACACTAATTTGTGCCTTTTTGATTTTGGCTTTTCTTGAGAAAGAGAGTTTGAGTCTAGGAAAATCAGGTCAACAAGGAATTGGGGCAAATTCAAGAAGTTGATAGCCCCAATTAAAGGGTTAAACCTAGATATAGTAATACCCGACTTGAGCCTATATTGTTTGCATAATTTTGACACCCAATTGGTCTTGAGAAAGTCAATTAGGGCAAAGTCACTCAAGCTACCGAGAGGTATAGAGTGAGTAATGTCGTACATTGGCTATAACGCGATCCCAAACATAACAACTTTACCTTAGGCTTTAGACCCCGTCAAGTATTCACCTAGGGGAAAATCACTTCCCTAGTGCCTCTTTAACCATTTAGAAAACCTTACAAGCATTCATACTTAGTTTAATTCCGCATATCATTAGCATAAAATTAGAAGTAACAAACAAACAAACAAATATGATTGAAAGTGTAATCAGGAGCATTACGTACTGCTAGATTATATAGAAATCCAACTCCAAACATTGTTGTAGCTCCCTGTGGATTCGATCCTGACCTTCTCGGGTAAAAGCTGCATCGACCGCTCTCGCTACTCTGTAGTGGTGTAGGGTTGGACTCGATCATGAAACAAAGAGAAGACCACAGTTCGAGGTAAAACATGTATTCATCAAGGACGAGGTAACAAAACTTCTCTATATAGGGTCCATTCGCGAGGTAAAATATCTCGAATGGTTAGAAAACGTAGTTGTAGTCCCTAAAAAAGGAAACAAACTTAGAATGTGCGTAGACTATAAGGATCTAAATAAGGCATGCCCTAAAGATTCCTTTCCTCTGCCAAATATCGATCGCATGATCGATGCTACGACCGGCCACGAGATCCTCAGTTTCTCGATGCCTACTTCGGGTACAATCAAATACAAATGAACCCAGAGGATCGGGAAAAGACTTTGTTTATCACTAAATACGGCACCTATTGCTATAATGTAATGTCGTTCAGACTAAAAAATACTGGTGCTACTTATCAACTCCTAGTAAATCGAATGTTCAAAGAACAAATTGGTAAATCAATGGAGGTTTATATTGACGATATTCTAGTTAAGTCCTTGCGAGCATATGACCATTTGAAACATTTGTAGGAGACCTTCGACATACTGAGAAACTACAACATGAAGCTTAACCCAGAGAAATATGCATTCGGGGTTGGCTCAGGCAAGTTCCTCGGCTTTATGGTATCAAATCGGGGAATCGAAATCAACCCCGACAAAATCAAGGCAATCAAAGACATCACAGTTGTTGATAATGTCAAGGTTGTACAAAGGTTAACGGGATGCATAGCCACCCTAGGTCAATTTATTTCGAGGTCCTCAGACAGGAGTCACGGTTTCTTCTCACTGATTAAGAAAAAGAGCAACTTTTCATGGGCTCTGGAATGTCAACAGGCTTTGGAGGAACTCAAACGTTACCTATTTAACCCGTCATTGCTTAACACTCCAAAGGCAGACGAGCAACTTTACCTATACTTAGTGGTCTCAGAGATAGCTGTAAGGGTCTTAGTTCGAGAAGAGCAATTTCCTGTTTATTATGTTAGTCGAACCCTAGGTGAAGCCGAGACCCGATACCCGCACTTAGAGAAATTAGCGCTTGCTTTAATAAGCGCCTCTAGGAAATTAAAACCATATTTTCAATGTCACCCGATTTGTGTAGTGACCACTTACCCCCTTCGCAACATTTTGCACAAGCCCGAGCTCTTGGGCCGATTGACCAAATAGGTCATCGAGATTAGTGGGTACGATATCAAGTATCAACACCGAATGGCCATCAAGTCTCAAATTTTGGTAGACTTCATGGTCAAATTTATGCCAACCCTCATACCCGAGGTCGAAATGGAACTATTATTAAAATTGGGTACGTCATCGGAGGTGTGGACCCTCTTCATAGATGGCGCTTTGAACGTGAAGGGGTTCAGTCTAGGCTTCGTTTTGAAGCCGCCCATAGGTAATACGATTAGACAGTCTATCAAAACTTCGAAATTGACTAACAATGAGGCCAAGTAAAAGGCCATGATTCCAGGTCTTGAGCTAGCTAAGAGCTTGGGAGCGGAGGTCATCGAGGCCAAATGTGACTCCCAACTTGTGGTAAATCAAGTCAACAAAACTTTCGAGGTTCGAGAAGATCGAATGCAGAGGTACTTAGCCAAATTACAAGTATCTCTACATTGATTTAATGAATGGACACTACAACATGTACCTCGAGAACAAAATAGCGAAATCGATGCCCTAGAAAATTTGGAGTCGTCGATCGAAGACGATGAACTTAGCTTGGGGACTGTCGTGCAACTTTCAAGGTCAGTTATCGAAGAAGGACATGCCAAAATAAACTCCACGAGTTTAACTTGGGATTGGAGGAATAAGTACATCGAATACCTAAAGAACAGGAAGCTTCCACCGAATCCTAAAGAATC
This sequence comes from Nicotiana sylvestris, assembly GCF_000393655.2. Lineage (NCBI taxonomy): Eukaryota > Viridiplantae > Streptophyta > Magnoliopsida > Solanales > Solanaceae > Nicotiana > Nicotiana sylvestris. The sequence continues at coordinate 97,407,423 of NC_091058.1, forward strand.
GAGGACTCTGCGCACGAAGGTCGCACGATTCCATTTGCTGAGGATGGAACACTGTATAGGAGAACATTTGATGCACCTTTTAGCAAAATGTTTGGGAGCAGGAGACACCGACTATGTTCTACGGGAAATTCATGAGGCACTTGTGGAAATTATTCTGGCACCGAATCATTGGTTCACAAAGTCATCAGAGCAGGATACTATTGGGCCGATATGGAAAAAGACACTAAATAATTTGTTCAAAAGTGCGACAAATGTCAAAGGTATGCCTCGATGATCCACCAACCCGGAGATCAACTCCACTCGTTCCTATCTTCGTGGCCATTCATGAAATGAGGGATAGATATCGTCGGCCCTCTACCATCGGCCCCAGGTAAGGCTAAATTCATTTTGTTTATGACTGACTATTTCTCTAAGTGGGTTGAAGCGCAGGCCTTCGAGAAAGTCAGAGAAAAAAAGGTCATAGACTTCATTTGGGACAACATTATATGCTAATTCGGAATGCCTTCCAAGACCGTGTGCGACAATGGAAAGCAATTCGTCGGTAGCAAAGTGACAAAGTTTTTCGAAGACTACAAAATAAAGAGGATCATGTCAGCGCCATACAATCCTAGTAGGAACGGATAGGCCGAATCAACGAACAAGACCGTCATCCAAAATCTGAAGAAAAGGTTGAACAAAGCAAAAGGAAAATAGAGAGAAATATTGCTTGAGGTCCTTTGGGATATCGAAAACATCGAAATCCAGTACGGGCGCAACGCCGTTCTCTTTAGTCTACGGTGTTGAAGCTCTGATCCCGATCGAAGTTAGGGAACCCAGCTTCAGGTTTTGGTATGCAACGGAAGAATTAAATCACGAGGCTATGTATATGATCCTCGAATTGCTAGATGAAAGACGGGAAGTCGCCCTCGTTCGAATGGCCGCACAGAAACAGTTGATCGAAAGGTATTACAATCGAAGAACCAATCTTTGACACTTTAAAACCAGGGACTTAGTCCTAAGAAAAGTCACCATCAATACTCGAGACCCAAATGAAGGAAAACTTTTCAAACAATTGGAACATATCACTTTTCAAACAAAAATACTGCTAAGGTATGATCTTCTCTATTTTCATTTACATTTTGTACTAACCAATCGTAGGTGTTCAACTGAAAATATCGAAGGATCCTCCAACACAAAGTCCTTAGGTCTGAAAGTACGTGTTGCACTCTTTTTTCCTCAGACCGTTTTTTATCCCAAAATGGATTTTTCCGGCGAGGTTTTTAATGAGGCAACCATTGTTCGTGCTAACTTAGAGCAACTCAACAATATCCGAGGCTTTTTTAGAATCAACCTCTAATACTGGGGGCATCACCCTCGGATGTTAACTTTGTTACAAGGAAGGTACTTCGTGTCAACAAGGTCTCGATAGGTAAAACTTTGTAAGGGCCAAACGGCCAAACGAGTCATGCGCATTTAGATCACTCGAGCCATAAAGGAAAATATGTACGCATGTATAACCTATTGAGAAAAGCATTTTTCCTTGTCAAATATTACTTGCCTTAAAGAAATTTTTACTTTACAATTTCATACTTTTGATCTATTATGGAAATAGGCTTAAGGGTCGATCACAATTAAAGTTCAAACAACTAGAACTCACCCCGTACTTTGGGACTACCGTCCGAAAAATTGATGAAATCGAACCACTAGAATCTCGAGATTATAAGACCTTAAAAAGGCAACCCTAGCTTTTTATAGGCTACGACCACCCTACTCAGGGACTGACACTTTGACCAAGCCCGAAGTGTGACCGGGAAATAAGCCCAAGAGGCAAATCCCAAGTTAAATGCTACGGCCAAACCACCACGATTCGGAGATGTCTGAATTCCGTAATAAAAATAGCCTTTATAATATCTTCACAAAACCGGTTAAAAGGGCTACCCTCGGCAAAGTTACAAAGGGTTTCGATAATATCAACCTTCGAAAACCCTAAAGGGATACCACATTGTTCGAACTCTCGAAACAATCTTATGCTAAGTCATAACAAATTTTTATATGATTAACTCTTTTAAGCCGAAAAGGGGAAAGGAGCCATTCTTTTAAGTTCATATCGGCCTAATTCAAGAGCCTAGAGGTTGTTTTATTTTTGAGTTCGAGAAGTCATCCTCACTCAACTAAAACCTAAGGGTCATCCTACTTCGAGTTCGAGTAAATACTCACTCGATTATAAAGAGTACACTAGTTTGACTTCGATCAAATTGCCCCAGTCTCATACTTATGAAAATTTTCAAGACATAGACGAAATAGAATTTGTATGAGGCGAAAATTGAAATAAAGACAAATCAAAGAGAAAAGAGATCTTATATATATATATACATACATGGATCGGTCAGGATACTACACAAAAAATTCAAAAAAGAAAACAATTCTAAGTGACTAATTTTCCTCGGGGACTACACCTTCGCCATTGGAATCCCCTCAGCTCTTGGATCCACTCACTCTCCCAGAATCATCATCATCGGAAGAGAACAATGCTTTGGCTTCAACCTCGAGCTCTTTTGCATTCTCGATCTTGACAGCAAGGTTAAAGCCACGAGCATGAATCTTCTCAAGAGTCTCTCTTCGAGACTGCTACTTGACATGCTCAGCACCCCAGTATGATCGAGTCTGAGCGGTATCAGCAACTTCCTTTGCTCGAGCTTGAGCAACTTCAGTATCAGCTCGGTAGACGGCCACGATCGCCTCCATATCAGCCTTTACTTTTTCTGCCTCAGATGTAACCTTTACAAGTTCGGCGGCCAATCGAGCCTCGAGCTCCTCAATTTTCTTGGCTTGGGCCGAGCTTTCCTCCTTCATGCTTTAGAGCTAACATTCGGCCGATGACAGTTGGACTCGAGCATCATCTTTCTCCTAGGCAAGGCGGTCCATGTTTTGTTTCCACCCCAAAGTCTCTGCCCTCATCATGTTGGCCTCCTTGCGAAGCTGTTTGATCTTTTCGGCCTTTTGATGAACCTGCAAGATCGAAGTATTAGTCGTCGTCCCCGAATTGATACATCGAGCTTTTAAAAATTTTCATTACCTGTTCAATCAGGTCGGTCTCCTCTTTATGAGTTGTGGCCAATGCGGCTCGGACGTCCTTGATCTCCTCTTCTTTTAGCCCGCTGAGAAGTTTGAGGGCATTTCTCTCCTCCGTGAGCCTTTGAAGATCGACCTCACATCGACTCAGTTCTTCCCGGGATTTAGAAAACGCGTCCCGATGAAATATCAAGGCCTATGTAGAAAGAAAGGAAATTAGGCAAGAAGAAATAAATACAAGTGTGATATCGATGAGAGGAGCTGAGACTTACCTGGCTCAGAAGTCGTTGATCCTCATCAAAGAGACTCAATGCCTCACTCAGGTCGGTAGCATCTTCAACTCCCGTAAAGCAACCACGGAAAAGGTCCTCCCCTTCGTGGGCTCTTTCCATATCGGGGATCCCCATGGCCTAGACTTCCTGAATTTTCCCCTCAGAAATATAGGGAGGGTCGGCGAATCGCCAATTTCTATTGCCCCAAGTAAGTCACTTGGGGCGCTCTCTTCATTTTGAAGAGCCTCGGAGCTAGCCCCATCAGACACATCCACCGATTGCTCATTTCGGCAGGAAACATCTTGAGCCTCCGACGACTCGGGGACTTTGCTCGGGCCCTCTTCCTAGATCTCCTCGGTTCGAGGCTGAATCTTTTCGACCCTTACCGGCTCAGCGGCCTTTGGGGCCTCGGTGCTCCTCTTCGTTCGGGCCACCAACTCGAAGCCAACATCTACATTTTTCTCGTCTTCATCTCTTAGTCGCTGAACTACATCCGCAGGTAGGACGGCGGTGTCTTTCTTCGACTTGCGAGCCTTACTCTTCTTGGGATTTGGAGTCTCCGAGGTAGAGACCCTATTTCTCTTTTCATCCTTCGCCGTCTTCGGGGCGAGAGGCGAAACCTCCTCCTCCCCAGACGGGGGCCTCATGACAGTGTCTTTTTCGAGGCCTATATGAAAGGAATTCAAGTAAGTATGAAAAGGAATATCTTAGCAAAAATCATCAAGTATGTGAAAAAGGGCTTACCGTGATTTTTGGCCTCTCATCGGCCCTTTGCCAAATCACCCCATGAGCGCTCGGCATACGAAGAGGTCAAAGCCAATTTCCGGACCCAGCTCTCGAGGTTAGGAATTGCACCAGACATCCAAGAGACCGCTACATTGTAGAGAAGGATATCGAGGAAGCAAATAAAACAAAACAATAGATGGAAGCTAAAGGCATGATTGTACTTACGCTTCATATTCCACTCCTTGGGAAATGGTATTTTCTCGGCCGGAATTAGGTCGGGAGTCTTCACTCGAACGAACCTTCCCATCCACCCTCGATCCTTGTCCTCATCTATACTCGAGAACAACACATTGGTGACCCGACGTTGGAGTTTTATTAACCCGTCTCGAAAAATATAGGGGATGTACAACCTAATGAGGTGGTCGAGGGTGAAAGGCATCCTTTCGGTTTTGTTCGCGAAGAATCGGAGCAGGATGACAATCCGCCAAAAAGAAGGATGGATCTGACCGAGGGTTATTTGATATTGGTGGAAAAAATCGATAATAACGGGATCGACAGAGCCCAGGGTGAAAGGGTAAGTGTAAACACTTAGAAACCCTTCCACATGGGTAGTGATGTCTTCTTCGGGGGCCGGAATCACCACCTCTTTATCTTCCCAATGGAAGTCTTTCTTTACCTACTCAAGGTCACTCTCAGTTATCGAGCATATATATCTCGACATAGGTTTATAACGACCAGGCATCGACGAAGTCTTCTCGACTTTGAAGTCAGAATCAAGGACACACCCCCTCTCGGGAATGCATTCCTCAGGGCACGGCTCCACCAGTGTTTTGTCGCCGGCCAGCCACGATGAAGAGTCGTTTTCCTTTTGAGGAACAGTTTTTTACGTTTTCGCCATTTTTGTGTAAGTTCAATGAAAAAAGATGAGGATAAGTGGTGTTTTAAGGGAAAAATGATAACGAAGCCTAGAGATTGTGCAGAACGGAAATGCTTAACATATGTAAAAAGCTTTGAAGATTAGAAGAGAGATCAAGAGTAAAGTTTGGGCAAAGGGAAGGAAAGCACATTTATAGGATGAAGATGACGGTTCAGAAGCAGTAATGGCCGACAGCAACTGAAGGGCATTTAATGCCTCGATATATGAACCGATGGGACGTTTTAGTTACTGCTGTCACTTACGTCACGAGGATGACGTCATGACAAGTTGAGGTATAAAAGGCTCAGTTCGTTTCTTCTCATTATACTCCAAGAAACGAGGGGACTATTTGTATACAGTTAAAACCGGGTCTACCCGATTTTACTATTTGATCGAGGCCAGAGAATTGCATCGAAGGCCGGCCTCGTAGTGGATCAGACCAGAGCACGAAGACGAGGTATCGAGTTCGAGGTGCCTGTCGAGATCGAGGCCAGCAACGATCGAGATCAAATATAGCAAATTTCGAGCAAAGCGCAATAACGGAAAAGCAAAATATCCGTGGCCGGTCGAAGATCATGACGGAAATCCCGGAACAGATCAAATCAAGGGCGATTGTTTAGGCTAATCATGGGATTTACTTCCGTAATTAGAATTGTACCATAGATAGGATTCCTCTACTATATAAAGAGGGTTATGATCATTTTGTAAACACCTTACATTGACACATTTCAAAGCAATACAATACTTTCTAGCTTATATTCATGTTCATCAGATTGCGATATTTTTAACTATTCTTGCATCGATCAGTTTGAGGGTATTCAAACTCGAGGGCTAAATTCCGTTCAAACACTGGTTTGCTTAATTTTATTGTTGATTTCTATCCGTACTCTTTATATTTATCAATTGGTATTAGGTGAAATCATGTGTCCTTAAAATTACATTGTAAATTTAATTGTTATCCAATTTTTAGGGTAAACAACCATGTCAAAAGAAGAGATACACACCGCATTCAGTTAGTGAAAAACGAGGAAATGGCAATTTTAGTGTCGGTTAAGAGGCTTACTGCGTCGAATATACACCAGTGTCCAGCTCCTCGTGTGACAAAAAGACAATTTTCATTACGGTATTCTTCCAAAATCCACATAATATCTGAAGTTCCCCGATTGCATTTCTGTATGTCAATTTCAATGGGGTCGAAGTGTGGAACCTTTGAAAAACGAATGTCATAATTTGCCAACAAAAACATTGGGTAAATTTCACAAATGGCAATATGATTATGGCTTTTTTTTGCACCAAAGTCAAATATTATGTTTTCTCACAAAAAATTCATAACATTCGGTAGTATTTTTTTATTCCATAATTTTTATTTTTTATTTCTATAATATAATCCAACTAAAATAGGAATGACCCAACTATACCTAACACACCCGATCCATTAACCATATATAAATTAATATAATACTAAAAGTGAATCCTTCAAAATATGATACTTCTATCTTTTATTTATTTTTTCAAGATATTCATTCAAATTGATAGCATTTTTATTTTAAGTGCTCTCTAATTATATCTTTTACTTTTTTTTTTGTCAGAATCTCATGCATTCCAATCTAAATTTTTTTCTAAGAGAATAATTCAATTTTAGTATTATTTTAATTTATATAAATGGGCATTCGGCCAGGTTGGATTGGGTCATTCCTATTTTAAGGGAAAAAATAAAATTGATCAGTCGGCCAAAACTAATCGCATTTGATAGCCAAAAAATATATAGAATATGTATATTATACACATATAAAACTATATTTTTTTATCGGTTATTATTTTTGAGAGCGGCTAAAAATTATATTTTTTTCTATTTTAATTAGATTATTATTTATTAGACCGAAAATAAAAACCTGGAATAAGGAAATACTACCGGAAAATTATATATATATTTTTTTTGTGTAAGTTAGTGAAAATTTTATAATTTTTGTGTGAGAAAACAAAGTTATATGACTTTGCTTAAAAATAGTCATAATTATATGACCATTTTTGTAATTTACCCAAAAACATTATGTCAAAGCAATTTTGGTTTTTTGCCATTATGCAGCAAGCAGCTTATTCCATAGTAAAACGCCATACTCTACCTGACTATCTCTGTTAAACAACATGAATTATTCTTCCTATTTAATTTCCACAAAGCATGCGTCTAATAATGAATTAATTCGTTATGCGTTACATCTTAAAAACTTTTTCTCTTTCAGAGGGAGAAGAAATAGAAGTTTAGAATTGGATGAAAATGATATACACATTATCTGTAAAAACTTTAATCAGTATATTCATAATTAAAATAGGTGTTAGTCATGATTCTTTTTCCGTCTTTATTAATTTTGTTTTGTTTGGGTATTGTCAAGGTAGGGCAAGTTTTGAAATTAAGGCTGATCTATAGACATAGTAAGCTTTTGAACCTGAGTACTGGAACTTTAACATGGCTAGTCACGGTTTTGTAACATTTAGACTTCCTCGAGACTTCTTTGTTATTTTGCATTCCTGCGCGGAGACTTGCTTTAGGGGAAAGATGCATTGTTATGCAGTGAAAATTACCTTTTCAAACAAAAATGTTGAGCATAAGTTGATGCATAATATACGACTCTTGTTTATTACTATGAAAACTATTTCCAGTTATATAGGAAATGATCATTCAAATACTATCGTCGTATAGAAATGATTAAACCAAAAGGATTTCATTAAAATAAGTGAACTAAATCAATAATTCAAACCATGCCCTCAAACAATCCGTGACAGCTTGTGATATTCCCAAATTAACCCATGGTTTGTCCACCATATTCTAAGCTTGATCTGATGGGCCACAACAAAATCCGCTACGTGAATTCTCTTAACTGATCCAGAAACCAATACAGACCTCAACACTTGAAGGCCTTTGAAACCAGGCCCATCTTGCTGCTCTCATTTGGGCTCATTTCTCATGGCTCATTGGGCTTACAATCATGGAATTGTCCATTATCAATTTTGTTTCCTCGAACGGCAATATTTGGGAAGTGCACGGTTAACCATTAATAACACATGTATTTATTTTTAAGTCATTATTTAAAATGTCTTTAGTCTTTAGTCACTGCTTTAACAAACTTTACCTGCCCGGACGAAAGCACCCTTCTGCTCATAAAGTTCAGGACCAAGTGTCCTTAACTTTTGAACTAGCAACTCTAAGTTAAGGACTTCAGGACTACATGTCCTTAACTTTTGAACTTGTAACTCGAAGTTCAGAACCACCTGTCCTTAATTTCTGCGCTTATAACTCTAAGTTAAGGACTACTTGTCCTTAACTTTTGAACTTGTAAGTCTAACTTCAGGACCTATTGTCCTTAACTTTTGAGCTTGTTAGTCTGAGTTCAGGACCAAGTGTCCTTAACTTTTGAACTTGTAACTGTAAGTTCAAGACCAAGTGTCCTTAACTTTTGAGCTTGTTAGTCTAAATTCAGGATCTATAGCCCATCACTTTTGGGCTTCTTAGCCTAAGTTCAGGACCTATTGTCCTTAACTTTTGAGCTTGTTAGTCTAAATTCAGGACTTCAGGACCTATTGTCCTTAACTTTTGAACTTGTAACTGTAAGTTCAGAACCTATTCTCCTTAACTTTGAGCTTATTAGTCTAAGTTTAGGACCAAGTTTCCTTAACTTTTGAACTTGTAACTGTAAGTTTAGGATCAAGTGTCCTTAACTTTTGAGCTTGTTAGTCTAAGTTCAGGACCAAGTGTCCTTAACTTTTGAGCTTGTTAGTCTAAATTCAGGACCTATTGTCCTTAATTTTTGGGCTTCTTAGCCTAAGTTCATGACCTATTGTCCTTAACTTTTGAGCTTGTTAGTCTAAGTTCAGGACTGCAGGACCTATTATCCTTAACTTTTGAACTTGTAACTATAAGTTCAGGACCTATTGTCCTTAATTTTTGAGCTTGTTAGTCTAAGTTCAGGACCAAGTGTCCTTAACTTTTGAACTTGTAATTCTAAGTTAAGGACCAAGTGTCCTTAACACAAACAAAAACAGTGAGTCTTTCTTTCAATTGTACCCCAATTAGCAGTTGCCCTGACTATATTATTTATGCTTCTGCACTATAGTGTCCAAACTATTCTAGCATCCAATTCGCCTTCTACAGTTTGTTCAATTTTCATCCGCCCACTCTTCTTTTCTTCTTTTAGTGCAAACTGTCAAATTTCATGAGTATTGCCAGTTAAAATTTGGTTGTCTGGCCATTTTCCTTGACTTCAATTATAGTATTAGTATCACTTATCACGTCTCACAGACCGCGACAGAGTTCTTCTCCCTAGCATGAAAAAGATAGAAGAAAGGGTAACACAATCTTTTCATATTAATTTTAATAGATTAGTGGCTACTATTATTAAGCATTAAAAATATTGGATAAAAAGTAAATACCACTTTAAAAAGTGACTACCCCACATAATTTTTACTATATTTGGGAAATTAACACGAGGTAAAAACATATAAGAGGGATTGACAAATTATTGGCAGTAAATTATGTTGGCAAAGGCAGCCGCAAAAAAATTGCCATTGTATAGCCAAACCTTAAAAAAATCTACTTCCTATTTATTTTCTCTATATACCTTCCTCTGTGTGTATCTTTTTCATTTTCCTATCCCCTTTTCTCCTTATATTTCTTCTTTCATCTCTCCTCTTTCTCTCTCATGGTTTAGGAAAAATTATTGCAAATTATGTACAAAAATCAGTGAGATAAAAAGGTAAGGCTGATCTCACACCAGAGAAAATCATAAGCAAAAACTAAGAGAGAAAATAGGAAAAAATAAAGTTCATCTTTATTTTGATGCTCTCTTCTTTTTTTGTTTTATTTGATTGAACGAGTGGGTATGATTAATATTGGTTGAAAACAATTAGACGATGCTATATACAAAATTTGAGCAAGATTAGAAGTGATTTAGACTTGTTTCAGGTAAAAATTAGACCTAAAATCCAACTGCAAAATGTGTATATTACGTTGCATATTGTGTTCAATAGTGTATATCACACACAGGTTTTTATGGACGTCTGTGTATATCACGTTGTATATCGTGTATATAACACAGATTTTCATGGATATAGACAGATACACATGATATACATGATATACATGAGATACTACTAATGTACATGGAGATATACAGGGGATACAATGGGGGATACACAGGTGGAATCGTCTTGAAACTTGAATTTTCAATCTGAAATATTTTATACAAAGAAGAAAAATAAAATTTTGATATACACATTATGATTATATTATACACTGTAATATATAAATAATATAATTATTATTGTGCTATATATATTTGGATATATAGAATAAAAGAGCTAGAAAAATAATTTTAAAAATTTTGGGAGCTTTTTCGGATACTATTGAAGGAAATGGAACCTAAATTGTAGGATGATTGTTGCTATGAGATAAAAGAGAAAGGGTTTTAAATATTTTTTGTTATTTTTAAGGAAAATAATTTTGATGAAGCTTATTTTTAGGATGGTGGTTGAACCATTAGAAGAGAGAGAAAAACTTTAGGCTATCATTTGCCAAATGTTAAAACATAGGCTTTTGATGCCAATTGTTGGACCTGGTTGCCATGCCAAATTCCGAGAAGAACTTATAAGAGGAATTGACAAATTATCGACAATAAATTATGTTGGCACCCAATATATTTTGTGTAAGTTACGCGAGCAAAGAAAACTCTGCCTTCACTAGAAATTTAAAGAAGTTTGGATCCCACACGAGGCAAGTGTTTTAGAAAGCGATTTGACTAGAGCACTTGCCGTTTAATGTCTTGACCAGCAGTTCTACTTTTCTCCTTTCTATTCGAGGTGAGTTACCTAATGGGTGATCAATAATTAAGATAATTTGCATTGTTATGCATTTTTTTTTTTGTATCTCTGTCATTCTTTCTTCTCTTATATTCTTGTTTTTTTAGTTGGATTAGAGTTATTTCGAAAGACAGGTGTTTCTGCCAAAGCCATGACAAAAATTTCGCCTATGGTGAGTTTCACAAAACATAATAAATCAGAATTACGGTAGACCAATAGCCAACATAAAAATAATCAATCTATGATGAATCCTTTGAAGATTGAATTTGTTAAGATGCGCCCACTTAAACACGCACTACATCGGCATTAGTATAGTGCCTAAATAGTATAGTTGACTCCCATTAATTTGAAATTATTAGGGGTACGAACAAAATCCTGCATTAGTAGTTAAAAAGATTGATAGTCTACCTTTAAGGTGTAGGGATAAGGATCTATCAATGGTGTGAGACATTTTGGGAAAAACCGTATGGACTTAATTCAAAGCGGACAATATCACATCATATTAAGAGTATCATTGAACTATTTTAACCCAAGAGAAATTTAGGCTAGTAAATTGATACAAAAGTCGTAACCAAGCAAATGACTCATATTACAGTTTACATGTCACCTTACTGATAGGAAAAAAGAACCCAAGATCTTGGAGTTGAAAAAAGGCTAGGATTTGTTGCTTCCGTCAACTTCACTAGCATATTACATTAGTGCTGTTTCATACTTCGCCAGCTGGTTTTGATGGATATAGTAAACCTCCCACTCAGTGGCAAAGTAACCAAACAAAGTGCAATATCATTTGTGGAAGTATTATATAAGAAAGCTTGATAATGGTGCTTTTGACGAATTACCTTGCAAATTAAAGTTGGCTTCTACTAATGGCTAAAATTGAAATCCCTGTTATGGGGTTTGCTTCTACTTTTATCTAATTGCGGCTAGTTAATCATTCTCGAATTAGTGCACTGCCTAATCATTACCAACTATAACAAAGATATAAAAAATTTAATCCCGAATCTTGTGAATCCACAGAATATCAGATTTTCTTGGATTCAATCATTGACATTTTTGAAATGGTATTTGAACCACTTAACTTGGAAACGAATAAGAAATCTTAGCTTAGTGGTGCGTCTAGTCGGCTGACTTTGATTTGATGAAATTAGTAGGAGGACTTATTCAAATTATCCATTTCCCAGTTTCTTTTTTCAATATTACAATTTACAAGTTTGTGATGTTTGGCTGAGGTAAAAGTAATATGAATTTCATGACTAACGCATAAACTAGAAATACCATAACCCCCCATTCTCTTCTATAAACAGAAATAGGCAAATTTGCTGATAAGTAACCATTTCTCTGGTTGTAAGTAATTTGTATGCTTTGTTAAACAGCAAGGAACAGAGCTATTCTCAAATCCTTGCTATTTTGGAGACGATGTGACTCTTCATTCATTGAGCAAGTATACCCTCATAATTGGACAAACAAATAATAGCACTGCATTTACTGAGTACTATGCCAATATTGCTTCATATATATATATATATATATATATATATATATATATATATATATATATATGCTCCCTAAGGTTCCACATTTCATGCCTCAACACCAATTGTTTCTTCTTCCACGCCCCATTTAACTATACATTGTTATTGTATTGGGAAAAATTAAGTTTATATAGGAAATTTATTGTAAGATGACACGTCATGATATGTGGACTGGTCAAAGGATGATGCTTGGCCAAGAATAATCAAAGAAGCACAAGAGGCACGGGCAGATATTCAGGAAAAACAAGGAAGATAGATGCTCGAACCTCTTTATGATTGAAGAGAATGAATCTGATAGTAAATGAGAAATAAATACGTATTACCGGCATTAAATACGGAAAACGTTAGAGAATCTGTATTGAATCAAATATGATTACCAATTATAACGTTTCATTAAATGTCATTAATTGTCAATAATGGCTCTATTATGATAGAAACAAAACATATTACCTAGAGATGACTATAAAAGGAGAAGACTGATCATTTGTAAGGACACAAAATACTACTGGAATATATTGATTTACTCTGCTTTATATTCAGCTATTATTTGTCAATTATTCTTATTTCTATTTGATTATCAGTAGCCCGAGTTCTTCTAAAATAAGCTTTGACCGAAATCCCAATTTTTGGTTAAACAGTTATCAAAGTCATTATCTAGAATAGAGTAAACCTCAAATCAGTTCTCAATGGTGAAACCATCCGTGCGAAATTGACATATCCTCAAGTTGTCTTCTTCATTTTAACGTACTGAAACGTATAACTGGGAAAGCCATTAAACGATTCGTTAATTTGTAGGGTATATGCATTAAATAAATGGTCCTTTTGAGTACCTACATGTTTGCTCTTCAAAAAAATAACTCATTGATGAAGTTTTCAAATTAATGTACCGAAGTGATCAGTTCACTAGGGTGTTGTTCATGACAACTAGAGATGCACGTGGAATTAAGTCAAAAACAGAAGAAATCCAGAATGGCTTGAAAGGGACTAATAGACTTGGTCTAATATTCTACTGCCTCAATATCTGATCAACTACAATTCAACCTAAGTGCTCAGCAACTATGATATCTTCCCTTGCTAAAAGAATTAGTAAGGGATTAGGGTGTTGTTCATTATTTTTTCACTAGGGTGTTGTTCATAAAAGAATTTCGATCAGTTCACTCGGGTGTTGTTCATTATTTTTTTCTTCCTCTAACCATTTGGTATCCGGAATCTAATGGCCCAATTAATTCAAATTCGTGCCGCATAAGATCCATTTAAAGGGAAGCAGCTATGCACCATAAATTTCTCCATTCCCTTTGATTCCCATAGTGTAAGACTAGTAATCAATTGTGCAATGAGAAATATTGATTCCAAGGGGCACGTTGCTTTGAAATAGATTCCAAGAATCCAAATTAATTCCTGGGTTAATTTCATCAATATTGTCTGTATGGGGTTAAATTTGTTAGTGACCGCTAGGCTAATGATGAAATGACACGTGGAACTAAAGACCGGTGGGACGTAAGTCAGCAAACAGCTGGCACCTAATGTAAGCATGCAATCAGTGCTGAACGAATCCCGAAGACATATAGCCGGTAATAAAGATTTAAAGCATTGTCATTGGATAACATTCAATGAGCAGCCGTTACAGAATATCTGCATCTATAGCCAACCGTTATTTATCCATCAATGACGGTTTTATCCTCATTCAAGAAGGGCTTGATTTGAAGTTCCTGTCTCCCTGAATAGAGCTATAAATAGGAAGATTAATATTCATTGTAGACACGAAATACTCTGCACACAAAAAAACTATAATCTACTTTCATATTAACGCTCAATCTTAGTTCTTGAACATTGTTCTCACTCTTGCCATCAGAAAGGCTAAGTTATCTTCTTTAACTTCATTTGATAATTTTATTTAGTTGCTTTTTTATTTACTATTTTTGGGTCAAATTGATTCGCTTGTCTATAACGCTATAAATTCAAATATGCTATTTTACGGGTAAATATTATCTTTTTGGCCTTGTATATTCTCTCGCTAATTTTCCTTGCAAAATGACATTTTTCTTGTAGTGCATGTTTGTACATTTTTTTGTACGTGTCGTGGGTGGTAGACGTAGATAATTTTGCAAAGTTGATGATAATGCATATCTGTTTCGAACTGCCCTGCCAGTAGCATTAGCCATTAGGTCATAAGGGAAGATGAGAAGTCACATGGATAAGGAAGGGCAAGCTAAGGGTGGATGTCATAGACTCCATAATTATTACAAAAATGAAGAAGAAGGCCAATAATAATCATAGAATGTGATGAAAATGGCAGTCTTTCTAGTTGGGTGGTTGTTGAAATGTTGTCATTATTGGGGCACATGTCATCAACTCATTAACTGTTACTATCCCCACCAACAAACTCCATAATTTGGTAACAATTATACTAGTAATATGCTCAAAATATTAGTCATTTTAGAAGTTTAAGACAAAATTGATTATATTTTTCTTTTTTTTACCCTTAATAATAAATTGCATTCACATTTAATAAAAATATAGATAATGTCATTGATAGAGATGACACATAAATTAAGAAAACGTTCAATAAGGGTAATTAGTCAAAAATTATTCTTTCTTAAGGGACGTGCACAAGAGATATGGAGGGAGTATATCTTTATTTCAAGATGTAATGAACTTTTGGGAGCACATTCATATTAATGGTGAGAGTGGGATGTTTCCTTTTATAATTCTTTACAGAATTAAGGGCTTGTCATGTCACATTTGCACCAGAAAAAGAGAACGCCCTGTTGGTTTGTGCCTTCTTTTTTTTAAATTCTTTTCGTTTATATTAAGAAAAAGAAGCAAAAAGAAAAGGTGAAAAAATATGACAGGAACCAATAAGCTTCTCTTGTATTTGCCACAAATGATTATGAGACTAAAAGAGCCTGTAATTTAAGCAGCGCACTTAAGCTAGAGGTCCCCCAAATTAAAGGATAATTACAGGATTAAAGTGTTGATTAATCGGCGCTCCAACATAATTTTGTTCCAATAACATTCCACAGCTGGATGAAATTAATGTTAACGATTGGTCGCTTTTTATTATCTGGAAAAAAGTAGGGCATAATGTTGTTTCTGCCTTTCAGAACCAAATAATTTTACATGTCAAAGACTAACATTATGATGTCTCTTCTGCACTTATCTTCTGTTTCTACTACTTTCAGCCAAACATAGGACTTGTAAGGTTGCAACCTAATAGTTGTAACTTCATTTTACGTTGGTTAAATGGGCAGAGTTCAGATCTGATCACCTAGGATCTCTTCTTCTTCTTTTTGGCATCCCCCTATGCTTTCCCAAGAAAATTAATAAAAATCATTTCATTATTTTATTCGGTCCGATATGTACAAGTTGTTCATCTTTTATAAGCTATGTTGTTTGAATTCTTCAAAAATATCGCAATACCCGTGTCGAGTCCTACAAAAATGCATTAACTTTTGAGAATTCCAACACGCGTCCAACGACCTTTATAAAGATCTGAGCAAGATAGTTTTTCTTTTTTTTTAAATTTCCCTTTGATCCCCTTTGTTCCTTTAGTGACTCAAACCGACATTCGTGGGGTTGTGGGTGTAGGTGAGTAACCACCTCCTCTTATCGAGCAAGATAGTTTATAAGGTTCCAAATGGCATATAGTCTATGTTTGAGATTCGAATAGATTCAACTTCAATTATGAAGCAAAATCTTTTGGAGTTGAAATTCTGGTCTTGAGCTTCGCTATGAAGTCTCTCAACCAATAACATGCTCCGGTTTTGTGTTTTTATAGATCACAAAGTTTCACTAATAATTGATTTGTGGACTGAATATAAATAGCTCCAACAAAAGTGATTATCCTGTCTGTCTTTGTACTTTTTCATGATCTTGGAGAGGAGAAAGAATTAAATAAAGCCGTTTTAGAAAATACTCGAATAATAAAAGGATCAGCCATTGTACATATCATCAGATGCTCTTTCCTTATGTCCAGAACAGGTGCATTTGGATATTCTCATAGTTATTAAAATAAGGCATTGGCTTGATCGTATTCTATATCAAAGCTAATTTTCAATTGGGAGTGAAGTCAACAGAAAATAGGGTAGGTCAGAGAGGTCACATTACCCATCTTTATTAAATTTTAGTATACAATAGCCTCATTAATTAACAAAGAGATTCTAAAGAAGGAGACTGTTTATTTGTGTATGAAGAATACTTTACAACTTGTCCATCAATGGAGTATGGTCAAAGGCAGCTCCATGTGTTTGTTCAATTTAACAATTAGACATACATGTTGAGGGAAGTGCTGCAATTTGTTAATGAAAATTTAGAAATGGTTTCTTTTCCTGGGATTCTACACTCCCATCTTCGTTTGTCGATTTTGTTATTATTTGATGTGCATTTTGCTGATAAAAAAGAAAACACTACTTAATTAGGCGTCTTTAATTAGAGCTAGGTTCCCATTTTACGATTATCATTTTGGGCGTAGATCAAATTCAGATAGTCCAAACAAAACTGTCTTGATAATTTTTTGCTGAGAAAATTAGCCATGTAAAAATTGCTTGTTTATTTAAATTTTGGTAAAGTGACTTCCACATGTAATAGGGCTAAGGCACTGAAGCAACTTGCAGTTGCAATTGTTTACCACATCTAAAAGAAAGAGCTTAAGCCATAACCAGAAAGTAAGGAGGCTGTAGTTTTCTTCCACATGCAATAAAATTTCATAATCAAAGTTATATGTGATTTTGGATTTATGAATTTTAGGTCCTCCTGTTAAGTCTCACAGTTGCCAGTCTAACTCTATTCACACGGTCTGACTGCTCAAGTCAATTACTTGACACACGAACAAGAAAAAGTTACTTTAATACTCACTTTTGTCCCAATTTATGGTTTAATATTTGGTACTTCATTTAACATCTACTATACTTTTTAAATGTTGAAGTGCAATATAAGGAGTGGTTCGACTGATAGCATAAAAAATAGTTTAACTGTTAGATTTTGCATAACTAATAAAATGACATTTGGTTTGCAACATAAATCTATTGACTAATGATATAATATCAGCATACTAATTACAAAGTTTATAGTACAATATGGTATAATACCTAACAACAAACTAGTATTAGCATAATTTATGTAGAAATGTATATATTATGAAACCGTGTATTATTTTGTATATTAGGTGGAACAAAAGTAATTAACTTAGTTATAACTGGATCAAGAGGAGTAGTTATTTAAAGTCCAAAATGCACTTAGACTAATAGATTATTTGGCCAAACTTATTCAAACCTATAAGTAATTTTTTTGCTCAAGTTTGAAGTATTTGGCCAAGCTTTAAGAAGAAGAAAAACTGTTTTTGAGTAGAAACATAAGCAGTTTTGGTCACGGAGGCAGGTCCAGGTTTTTAAAAGAATGTGTGCACTATTATGAAAAGGCTAATCTAGAATTTATACTTGACGGATTTAACTATAGTCTCTTACCATGAACTCACAACACTTTTGCAATTATAGGTTTTAAATTATATCTTTTTGAAATTTTAGTGATTTTCTCTTATATATTTATACTCCGTGCCGAAAATAAGACCGTCTAGAGTGGGATTTGAATCGCCAATTTCACTTATCGAAGTGCACCAAATAATTATTGCACCATATTAGTCTTTGAGTATGGGTGCGCACACATATATATAAGTAGGTTTGAAGAAATATAACATTGTTATACATGATTTAGGGAGAAGAGTACGGGTTCACGTGAACCCATATGCATTAACCTAGATACGCAGAGGCGAAGCCAAGACTTCAAGTTTATGGGTTCGAGATCCTAATAATCCTTTTAAATTACTGGGATTTAAATTAATAATTTGTGCATTTAATGAAATTTTAAGACAAATTATTTGATTTGAACCAAAGCTACTGGGTTCGGCCGAACCCGTAACCAACACTGTGGCTCCGCCTTTGTAGATACGCTCCTTATTTTGGAGAAACAGAAAAGGGTAGCTTCTCCCCAAAGTATTTTTTTGAATACTACTTTTGAGAAAATAATATACTTAGAAGTACTTTTTAAAAATTTGGTCAAACACTAATTGCTATTCAGAAGTGTCTTTTCAATTAATTAGTCAACCACAAACTCTACAAAGCTAATTTTAGAAGTTTGGTATAACAGGCTATAAGCAATTTTAACAATGAGATTATTGTATTATAATTTGCGCCCTACTTGACTAGTTTTTAAATCATTACGTTCTAATTTTTCTTCAATCATTACGTTCATATTTTTCTGCAACTTGTACGTAAATTAGATCACTATTTCAAATTCTCTTTCCGGTCAAACGCGATGAGATAAAGAAAATTAGTGTAAAAGAAAATATGAGACGTAACATAAAAAGAATGCAAGAGAAATACAAGTATGCCGACTTTAATTGCCCCAACATTGATACCCGCAACGATGGCTCTGACGCGCATTTAGTGTCCCATCTCCACCACCCCCCACCACCCATTGCATTAGCCATTCGACAAGGAGCGAATCACGTGCCACATGGACAATCACTCTTTTTCTAATTCAAAAAAGAATTTAAAGAAAGACGATCTGGGTGACCCCGGTAACCGGTAAAATAGCTCTGAATTCACGAAAGAGTTACTCAAATAAAAAAGGAGGAAGTCAGGGACATAATTAAACCGGGAGAAGCTGATGACCTTACTAATGCGCTTATATTCTAAACCCCAAGAACCCATGCACGTAGTCACGTTGCAGTAAATTAGGGAAAAAGGTATTTCACTCTGGGTAAATTATTTGACACTAATTACTCCCTGAGCTCACCTCATTTTTACAATGGGGTTCCAAGAAAAGCTACTAGTAGGAGGAATATTTTACTTCCGCCGTTTGAATATATAGTATAGATTTTTCCGTTTAACAAAGTGAATACCTTTTAATATTAGAAGCTGGTGAATTTTTACATTCCTATTTGCTAAAGACATGAATTTGTCGTTGTTTACCCTAAAAATTGGATAACAATTAAGCTTATACTGTGGTTTTAATAATACGTGATTTCGCCTAATACTAATTGATAAACGTAAAGATAATAGATGCAAATTGACAGTAATATAAAGAAAATCAGCATTTGGGCAGAGCCTTCGAGATCGGATACCCTCGAGCTAGTTATGTAAGAGAACAGTTAAAATGTAACGAGCTGATAACAAGAGGGCGTAAACCAAAAGAAAGAATATTTTATTGCTTTGATCTGTGTGAATGTCAGGTCTGCAAATGATGGGACTCCTCTTTATATAGTAGAGGAATCATAATTATGGTATCTCATGATTGGCCTAAACAACCGCCCATGATCTGATCTGTTCCGGAATTTTCGCCGTGATCTTCGACCGGTTACGGATATCTCGCCTTTCCATTATTGCGCTTCGTTCGAAGTCTGTCATATATGGTCTCGATCGCTACTGGCCTCGATCTCTATGAGCACCTCGATTCTCAAGCTTGATACTTTATCTTCGTGCTATGACCTGACCCATTACGAGACTGACCCTTGACGTGATGCCCCTGGTCTTCGATAAAATGGCAAAATCAGGCAAGTTCCTATTTTATCTGTATACAGATAGCCCCCTCGTTTCTTGGAGTGTAATGAGAAGAAACGAACCGAGCCTTCAATTTTAGACCTCGACAAGTTATGACGTCACCCTTGTGACGTAAGTGACCAAAGCGTCACGTTGGTACGGTTCCCAAGAACATTAATGAGCGTCAGTTGATGGTCGGGCACTATTACCTTTGAACCATCGCCGTGAATTCTTAAATAGGTTTTCTTCTCACTTCTTTAAACTTTACTTTGAATCTTTCTTGCACTAATCTTCAAAATCCTTCTGAATTTTTCAAATCTTTCTGCAAATCTTCAAAGTTCTTCACATCTTATCAATCATTTCCATCCTTGCACAGTTTCTAGGCCTCGTTACCAACCCTTTTTCAAAATTACAAATCTCATCTTTTTATTTCCTTGAATCCATATAAAGATGGCAAAAATATCAAAAATCGTTCCTCAAAAGGAGAAAGCTTCTTCATCGCGGCCGGCCGGCGACAAGATGCCAGTGGAGCCACACATCGAGGAGTGTGTTCCCGGGGCTTGCGATCTCACTTCCGATTTCAAGGTTGAGAAACCCTCATCGGTTCCTAGCCGATGTGAGCCAATGTCAAGATGTATATGCTCGATAACTGAGGGTGGCTTAAGCAGGTGAAGAAAGATTGTCATTGGGAAGACAAAGAGGTGGTGATTCCGATCCCCAAAGAGGAAATAACCACTTATGTGAAAGGGTTCTTAAGTGTTTACACCTACCCTTTTATGTTGGGCCCCGTCGACCCCATTATCCTCGATTTCTGCCGCCAATACCAAATAACCCTAGGCCAGATCCATCCTTTTTTCTGGAGCATTGTCATTTTGCTTCGATTCTTCGTGAGCAAAGTAGAGGGCATGCCTTTTACCCTCGACCATCTTATTAGAATATACAGCCCCCGTCTCTATCAAAGTGGATTAATAAGGCTTCAGTGTCGGGCCACCAAGGTGCTGTTCTCGAGCATAGATGAGGATAAAGACCAAGGATGGATGGGCTGGTTTGTCCGAGTGAGGACTCCGACATAATTTCGACCGAGAAGATTTCATTCCTCGAAGAGTGGAACATGAAGCATATGTACAGACCCCGCCCTTGGCCCCTATTTATTGTTTCACTTCTTTTGCTTTTTCTCATCGATGTTCCTTCTATGATGCAGCGGTTTCTTAGGTACATGGTGTGATTTTAAACCTTGAGGGCTGGGTTCAAAAACTGGTATCTACTTCTTCATATGTCCAGCGCTCATGGCGTAATTTGGCAAGGGGTCAATGAGAGGCCAAAAATCATGGTAAGTTTTTTTTCATGTGTTTGACGTTCTTTTCTAAAATGTCTCTTTTTTATTTCTACTTGATTTCCTTTCATATAGGTCTCGGAGACAACGCTATCATGAGGCCCCCATCTAGGGAGGAGGAGGAGGAGGCCCCGAAGCCTGCTAAGGATAAGAAGAGAAAAAGGGTCTCGCCCTCCGATACTCCAAAGCCCATGAAGAATAAGGCTCGCAAGTTGAAGAAAGATACCGCCGCCCTACTTGCAAATGTAGTTCAGCAGCTACGAGATGAAGAAGAGGAGAATAAAGACAACCGCCTTCAAATTGGTGGCTCAAAAGAAGAGCACCAAGGTCCCAAAGGCCGCTGAGTCAGTGATGACCGAAGAGGTTCAGCCTCAAACCGAGGGGATCTCGGAAGATGGCCCGAACAAAGTCCCCTAGTATTCGAGGGCTAAAGATACCTCCCGTTGTGATGAGCAACCGGTGGTCGTACCTGAAGGGGCCAGTTTTGAGGCCCTTCAAAACGAAGAGAATGCCCCAAGTGACTCGCTTGGGGCAGTAGACATTAGCGACTCGCCCCTCCCCACATTTTTCGAGGGGCAAATTCAGGAAGCCCAGGCCATGGGGACCCCCGATGTGGGAACGACCCACAAAGGGGAAAACCTTTTCTGTGGCTGCTTCACGAGGGTCAAAGATTCCTCCGATCTAGGCGATGCATCGAGTATCTTCGATGAGGCTCGTCAACTCTTGAGTCAGGTAAGTCTTAGCTCACTTTATCAATATCACTTTTGTCTTTTATTCCCTCTTGTCTGATTTCCTTTCTTTCTTCATAGGGCTTGATGCTTCATCGGGAAGCATTTTCTAAATCCCGAGTAGAGCTGAGCTGGTGTGAGGCCGATCTCAAAAGGCTTACGAAGGAGAGAGATGCCCTAAAACTTCTCATTGGGCAAAAAGAAAAGGAGATCAAGGACATCCGAGCTGAATTGGTAACAGCTTATAAAGGACAAACTGACCTGATTGAGCAAGTAATGTATATTTTTTTGGAAGCTCGATATATTGATTTGGGAATAACGACTAACACTTTGATCCTTAAGATTTTTGAGGGTTGACGTTATCGAACCCCTTTGTAACTTTGCGGAGGGTAGCTTTTTTTTTTAATAAAAATATTTGAAGGCCTGTTTTATTAAGGAATTCGGACGTCTCCGAACCGTGTTAATTTGGTCGTAGCCTTTAACTTGAGACTTGCCCTTTGGGCTTGTTTCTTGATTACACTTTGAACTTGTACGAAGTGTCAGTCCCCGAGTGGGGTGGCCGCGGCCGATAAACCGAGGATTGCCTTTTCAAGGTCTTATGGTCTCGAAGTTTAATAATTTGAACACGTTGATTTTTGGACGGCAGTCCCAAAGTACAGGGTTGATAGATCAAGCTTTAGTTGCGATCAACACTTGAGCCAGCTTCTGCAATAGATTATAAGTAAAGTAGAAATTGTAAAGTAGAAATTTCACTAAGGCATGGAACATATGGTAAGGAAAAAATACTTCTTTCCATAAATCATTCATGCGTACATGTTTTGCCATCGGGGCTCGAGTAATCTATAAGGACACAGTTAATTTGACCGTTTGAACTTTTTACAAAATTTTATCTATCGAGACTTGTTGATACAAAGTATTTTCCTTAAGAACATAACATTTGAGAGTGATCACATCCGAGGGTGATGCCCCCCCAGTATTCGAGGTTCATTGTAAAGAAGCCTCGGATACTGTTGAATTATCTCCAAGTAGCACAAATAATTGTTGTCTCGTTAAAAACCTTGCCGAAAAAATTCATTTTGGTACAAAACCCGATCTAAGGGAAAAAGAGTCCAACGCGTGCTTTAAAACTTGAGGTCTTCATGTTGAAGAATTTCCCAATGTCTTCGATCGAACACATGCAATAAGTTAGTATCAAATATAAATAAAAAAAGAAGAGAGCCATACCTTAGCAATAGTATCGCTTGAACAGTGATATGTTCCAATTATTTGGTAATTGTTCGCCATTCACCGTGCCAAGTTTGAGTAGTGATATGTTCTATGCCCCCTCCGCCCCCGCGAGGGGTGAAAGAGTTTTTCCAATTAAAGGACAATAGAAACGGGATTTGTTTATTTATTTCAGAGTCGCCACTTGGGAGATTTAGGGTGTCCCAAGTCACCAATTTAATCCCGAATCGAGGAAAAGAATGACTCTGTATTACAGTCCGCGAACCAGAAATCCGAATAAGGAATTCTGTTAACCCGGGAGAAGGTGTTAGGCATTCCCGAGTTCCGTGGTTCTAGCACGGTCGCTCAACTGTCATATCCGGCTTGTTTATCTGATTTAATATAAATATGAGCTCATGTGAAAGTTTTAACTTTTAACCGCTTTTGTCATTATTATTATTTTTATCAAGAATTGCAACATCGTGGAAAACGCATCTCTAACCACGTCACATCAATGCACCCGTGGTTGTTGGCACATTTGAACTCTGTTGAGATTTGGATTTGGGTCACATAAATGTGCACCCGAGTTTAAGAAGATAACATTATTAAATACGCGCCTAAAACGACTAGCGTATCATCATTTTGGGTAGGGTCGTGAAATTTGCTAAACGGCCCGTCCTGAAATCTAAGTACTCGAAATAACTATCCGTTGAGGGCCCCGCACTTTGGGTGTTCTTGTTTGTCGAGGCTCGTCTCATTCGTTATTTATTATTATTATTATTATTATTATTATTGAGGGAATTTGCAACGTTGTGAAAACGCATCTCGAGCCACGTCACAATCAATGTACCCGTGATTAGAGACACATTTCGACTCCGTTGAGATTTGGATTTGGGTCACGTAAACGTGCACCCGAGTTTAAGAAAGTAAGATTAATTAAGACGCGTCCTAAAGAAACTAACGTATTGTTATTTTGGGTAAGGCCGTAGAGTTCGCTAAACGGCCTATCCCGAATTCTAAGTAATCAACACATACATTTTTGTGAGGGCCCCGCAATCTGCGCGTTTTATTTGGCGAGGCTCATCTCGTTTATTTTAAAAGGATGATCCTAAAGCGACTACATTTTTCTATTTATCTTTGTCTCTAAAGATAAAAAAAACCTAATTAATTACAAGCATGCAATATCCCAGCTTTTGTTGTTCAAATCAACAACTTAACGATGACGCACCTCAACGACAATACATACCTTTATTTTAATTGACAGACGTGAACTCCCAAAATTCCTAAACCAATTTATCATACTCGTTAACTATTACGAATTGTGGGTTTTAATGAACCGATTTAGTGTAAATGAACCTTTCTTTTCCTGACTTTTAACCGTTTTCAACACTAATCTACGAACAACATTTCAGGTTTTGCTTACTAGCGAATTTAGAAAACTGTTATTCAACGAAGACATCCTAATATAATGGCATGATTAATGATAAAATTACTAGCGAGTACGGTGAATATTACTAAATCAGCTCATGAATTGGAATCCCATTACAAGTTCATTAGCCTTTTAACCTGACCTTAATCTAGACCCGCCTATTACTGATGACATTCGAGTTCCTCCAAACTGATTCAACAATCCCATTTCACAAACCTGTTGAACTGACTACACTTCATGCCATTCCAAAGATTCAATTTAACATTTCAATGTTATACAATGCTTAACAGATAACCCACCTTAAAACAGTTTTGATTATACACGTAACTACTATCTACATAACAGGAAAACATCTAAACTAACACCAATTAAATTGCAGGCAGTTCTTAGTTGATCAACAAATGTGTTCGAACATTTCCTTTCAAACTTCAACGAGCTTACATCAATGTGGTTCAGGGTAGTGTACCTGGTATAGGAAAGCAAAAAAAGAAGAGGAATGATCAGTGCAGCAGTAGCATACACAGCAACATCAGCAACAAAAAACAGCAACACAACCCCAGCAGTCAGATTTTTTGTTATCAACAGCAAAACCCAACAAAACAAAATCCAGTAATACCTAGTAGGAGAAACCAGCAACAGATTTAAACCAAAACAAAGGTCCAATGAACTCAGAAAACCCAAAACACTCAACTGAAACAGTGTTGAACCAGCAGAGAAGGAAACAGAGGCAGAAAACAATAGCCTCTGATTTATTATGTTCAAAAATCCAGCACACTCTTAACTCTATTACTCTGAAATTAGGCTGACCTATTCAATGTTTGAAAGTCCAGCCTTGTTTTTGCTTTTTCTTTTTTCTCTCAACACTAAAAACTATCCAACCCCTAAACTTAACTGTCCAGCCCCTTAAACTTCTAAAAATCAGCCTATTTATAAGCCAGAAATGGCAAGCCCCCAGGCTGCCTTGATCCCCTCAGCCTTTATTCTGCCCATACCCCCTTAATTCCCATGCCTAAGTGCATTTTCTTGATGCCCACTATATTGTTCCCCATGCTTGTCCTATTTGTTTTAATCAAGAGTCATGGGTGTATTATAATATTCACTTAATTCCCATACTTGTTGTTTTGTTCCCTCTTGTCATTAAAATAAGTTTAACAAATGACCCCTAGGCAGTCCCCAGCTTTACAACCTGTTAACATGTTACTAAACTCTCAAAATTACCCCTTAACCCTTTGCATATTATTGTGTTACCCTAACCCTTAATAGTCAGTATATAAACCCCTCTAAATTCAATTAATCACTGACTACTAGCTAATCAGCTTAAGCCTAACACTGATTCATGTTAGGTTTCTACAGCTATATCCAATTCCTAAACTAAGTTCAACTCAAAAATCAGATCACAAATAGGGGTGCTAATCAAATGGTATGAGTTGGTCATATTGGGAGACAATACTGACCAACTCAGAGCCAATAAATGCAAAAGACAACAGCCAACAGGCTAAGCTCGAAGCAGTGATGAATAATGAACAGGCTTCTATGAAAATCATGATGTTACTGAATGAATGAGTAGTCTAATTCACAGACAAAACTAAACATATTCCAAAGGTTTATTATAAGTTAGCATACAGATTTTGATGAATTACTGTCCTAGCAAACATACATGGAGGGTATTAATGAGCTATTGTCCTGTTTTCCTCTAATTTCAAACAAATTAATTGATGACACTTATTTAAACGACTATACAAGCTATAATATACAGCAGGCAATCAATAAAACACCAAAACAAACTAAACACTATCTCAGGGTTCACAGAATTGACAGAAAATCAGAAACAAACCAAACTAAACATGAAAGCCAGATAGAATTTATAGGAGAACAAAAGAAAGGACAAAAAATTACCTCAGGGATTTGAAATCAAAACTGACCCAAGCTCGAACTCGGACTCGACCATTTTTGGGGTCGAATGGACTTTAATCGAAGTGTTCTCAACTGAGAACACCTCGGTTAAAGTCTATTAGACCCCGATCCTTTTGTTGATTTGGACAGACCCCCATAGATCTGAGTTCTAGGGTTCTTGGGGCTCGAATTAGGGCTCGAGCCTTTCTGGTTAGATTCGAACGGAACCAAGGTCATTCAGGGGGTGAGGAAGGTCAGGAGGTGTTGTGGTATGAGTTTGGGGTCGGTTGGTATAGATCCGGTTTTTGCTTGAATTTTCGATTGAAGATTCGAGAAGCTGTAGGGTGATTCGAGGTAAATGGTTAACGGATTCGTGTTCAGGGTGGTTGGGTGCATCAGTGGTGTTATTTTGGTAGTCATCGGAGTCGTGGTAGCCGGGTTTATGGTGGGGGAATCCTAAGGCGGATAGGGTTTGAGAGGGGGGTTCTGGGGACGAAGATGAACAGTGGGCGAGGGGGGGTTTGGTTTGGGGCGTGGGGTGACGGATTGGGCCTTATATACGGGGTGGGTGGTTTAATCCTGGCCGCTGGATCAATCAAGATCAATGGCCAGGATTAGGGGAGCTTAACAACACGACGTCGTTTGGTTAAGTAGGGGGGTCAGTTCGAACCAGGCAACGGGTCGGGTTCAGGGAACGGGTAAGGGAGATGAGACTCTGGCCGTTGGATTGATTTAATCCAACGGCTCCGATTAGAAGGAACCAAAACGACGCCGTTTGAGGCGTTTGGAAGCTTGACCAAATTGGACCGGGTATGGGGTTGCTTTGGGCCTGGTTTTGGGTCCACCTAGGGTGGCCCAATCCCGATTTCCTTCATTTTCCACCCATTTTCCTTCTTTTCTTTTAATTATCAAAATTAAACAAAAAAAAATCTAAATAAATTATAAAATCAAAAATAAATTACACATATATTATTTAATACCTATAATAATTAACACACAATATTAAAGAAAAATAAAATCACACAATGACAAGAAATACACGTGCATATTTTTTGTGATTTTCTTTTAACCAAATTATGGGTAGTTAATTCGTAAATGCACCACTAATTCCTAAATGCATGCAACATGTATTTTTGTATTTTTAACTATAGCAAGGCGAGCATTTACGGACAGAATAATTATCAAAACGTCACGCAAATTCTCAAAATTATACCCGAAGGTAACTTGTTTTATTTCTTTTTTCGATTTCTTTTGGAGTAGTTTCCGTGAAGCAAAAATCACGTGCTCATAGCTGTCCCTCTTTGACCGAAAACACAAAGAGCTTTCGTGCAAAGATGAAGTGAGCGGATACGAGCGATTTTTGCCCTGTTGGAGTACTCTGTGTGAAGCATTTTTTGAGAAGAAGATTTAACCGAACCTTTGCTTCAAAGGTTTCCTACATATCCCTGGCTAAAGGGGAATCAGGTTAATGTAGTTCGGTAAATGTTGGTAGCTGGGACTACCATGGGACTGCGATTTGCTGTTACTGCTGCTGCACGTTGTTACTACTGCTTACAGATCTCCTTATTACATCGTGCTTAAAAGAAAAATCAAGAAGCTAGGCTAGATAACGGATTACAAGATCCCGTCTATCCTCCATTTGTTCTTGACGCCTTGCTTTCTTGTCGGCTTGCGTCTATTCCAGTGCTTCTTTTCTTTCGAGAACTGACGGGAATGATACTGGCCTTTTGCTTCTCTGAATACCAACTCTCACTGTCTGGCTCTGTCCGCTGGGGATATGGCTTCCTTCATTAAGCTTTTTGCTATGCTGGGAATAATTTGATGTTCAAAAACCGCTCTTCTCGAGATTTGTCTTATCTTCCTTTTAGCTCATGCGCTTGAATTTGCGCTGGGATCTCTTGTTGCAACCTTCTGTTTTCTGGTGAGTTGCTGGTTTCAAGACCTGAAAATGCAAAGACTGAAAAATATTCCTCTTGTTATACAGGTGGGCGCCTATCTATCTAAAACATGAAAATATTCCTCTCATTATACAGGCGGACGCCTATTTAACTAAGACATGTAAATATTCCTCTCATTATACAGGTGAGCGCCTATTTAACTAAGACATGAAAATATTCCTCTCATTATACAGGTGGACGCCTATTTAACTAAGACATGAAAATATTCCTCTCATTATACAGGTGGGCGCCTATTTAACTAAGACATGAAAATATTCCTCTCATTATACAGGTGTGTGCCTATTTGACTAAGACATGAAAATATTCCTCTCATTATACAGGTGGGCGCCTATTTAACTAAGACATAAAAATATTCCTCTCATTATACAGGTGGGCGCCTATTTGACTAAGACATGAAAATATTCCTCTCATTATACAGGTGGGCGCCTATTTGACTAAGACATGAAAATATTCCTCTCATTATACAGGTGGGCGCCTATTTATCTAAGACATAAAAGTATTCCTCTCATTATACAGGTGGGCGCCTATTTATCTAAGACATGAAAGTATTCCTCTCATTATACAGGTGGACGCCTATTTGACTATGACATGAAAATATTCCTCTCATTATACAGGTGAGCGCCTATTTAACTAAGACATGAAAATATTCCTCTCATTATACAAGTGGGCGCCTATTTAACTAAGACATGAAAATATTCCTTTCATTATACAGGTGGACGCCTATTTGACTAAGACATGAAACTATTCCTCTCATTATACAGGTGGGCGCCTATTTATCTAAGACATAAAAGTATTCATCTCATTATACAGGTGGGCGCCTATTTATCTAAGACATAAAAGTATTCCTCTCATTATACAGGTGGACGCCTATTTAACTAAGACATGAAAATATTCCTCTCATTATACAGGTGGGCGCCTATTTAACTAAGACATAAAATATTCCTCTCATTATACAGGTGGACGCCTATTTATCTAAGACATAAAATATTCCTCTTATTATACAGGTGGGTGCCTATTTATCTAAGACATAAAATATTTGAATTTATTTCCTCGTTCCTCCGAGAAAATTTTTGACAACGGCAAAAAAATTTCTGCCCCGGTTTCGGTGACCTTCCTTGTGGCGTGTCTTTCTGTCATCATCAACCTTTATTTTCCTGTAGCAATCAAAGAAAATTTTGTTAGTTTTAACATGGTGAGTGGCCGTGTCACTCCTGCTGGGGGATGATTTTTTCTTTCTTTCCCTTGCTCTGTTCTCCCAAAACTGGTTGGGGATAAAGTTGCTTGCTGGGGATGATATGCCTGCTGAGGATGGTATTTCTGCTGGGGATGGTTTTCCATTTATCCCTTCCCCGCTCTTTTGTTTCAAAACATGCTGTGGGAGTCCTCTTCAACTCCAAAACTACTCCCTTAAAAGTTTACTTTCTCCCAGCACTGCAGGGCATAAAATGTTATCACCCGGGGATAACGTTATTGAGGATAGGACTATTGGGGTTATCTTGCTGCGGATTAATTCTCTCTTCCTCCTTCCCCCTTTCTGTGGTGTCTGACCACCTCAGACCTTGGTCCGTGATCTATCGAAGTTCTGCTAGGGATCTTCTTGGAACTTGGTCCATAGGTCCCTCAACCGTCGTTTTCCGCTTTTCTTCAAGTCCCCCTTAACTTTCTAGGCCAGTTTGTCATTTGGTTTTGCAACAAACGCCTTTCGTCTTATTGCCTTGGCTTTGGCCTGTCCCATTCGCATTTTGCTTTGTACCATTTTGGCCCCTGGTAGTAAACTCTGAAAAATCCTTTTCAAAACAAATTTCTGGAAAAAGTCTTTTTAGACAAAGAAATGAAAAAGACATAAAAGAGAAAAATCTTTCTGAACAAATGCTGGGGGAGAAGAAAAGGAAAGAACTTATCTAGACGGTATGACTGGTTCCAACGATCATGTTGTGCATTACGGATTAATCGACCCAGTCTATTTGTATCAATCAATCTTCATGATGGCCTCTCTTGCTGGGGATAAATAGGTGCCCACCTCTTCGCAAATGCGGAGCCTTTTTGCCAATCTATCTTGTCACCTTATAGTGCCCTTCGAGGGGTTTTCACTAATAAGACTCTCTCCTTTCTCTCAGCTCTCGTCGCCTTATGGTGCCTGTGAAGGTTTTCACCGATAAGACTCTCTTATTTTATTTCTCTCATCTTTCGTCGCCTTATGGTGCCTATGAAGGTTTTCACCGATAAGAATATCTCATTTTATTTTTCAGCAGGGGATTGGAGTGCTACCGATATGACTCTCTCTTCCGGAGATTCTTTTCGGCTATCAATTCATTTCCAGTTTATGATCCTCTTCTTTGTTGGGGATCAGTGTATTGTTCTCGGCTTTCATTTGCCTGACTTGGAACCTCTCAGATATTGATCGGGAGGTCTTTTTTTTGGACATCGATGTTGGTTTTGTGTGGGTTTAGGGAAAAGCTATCAAAAATTCAAAAATAACTTCGACGGGTGAAACACTACAACTCTTGGAATCAACCCTTTTTTGAAACTTCAAAAACATAACTCCTGCCCAGTTTTCTTGCTTGGGGATTTTTATATTTACACTATGTGGAGCTATGCACATTATGCACACTATGGTGCACTATGACCGAGCCGTGAGGCGCCTACGTATCCTCTTTGAGGAATCAGGTCAAACGTAGTTCCTATAGTTCCTTTGTTTTTCTTATGACCTTTATCTTGTTTTTTTTTATATATATTTTTTCCATTAGTAATTTCAAAAGAGGGGTATGAAAGAATAAATAAGGCTCAAAGGGGGAAGCGAAGGTTAAAAGTGTTTGGATAGAAGAAAGAATTGCCTCTGTCATTTCATTATCCAATAAGTACCAAATACAAGAAAACGAACCAATAACTATCATAATCAAAGAAATTACGCATAATATCTTTTGACTGCATCAGAATTGATAGCCATGTCGACGCATCTTCCTTCGATATCTGTTAGACATAAAGCGCCGTTGGATAACACTCTGGTCAAGACATAAGGCCCTTGCCAATTTGGGGCGAACTTGCCTTTTGCTTCGATCTGATGTGGGAGGATCCTTTTCAATACTTGATGCCCTACTTCAAATTTTTTGGGGCGCACCTTCTTATTGTATGCCCTTGCCATTCTCTTCTGATACAACTGGCTATGACACACTGCTGCCAATCATTTTTCATCTATTAAGTTCAACTGCTCCAGTCGAGCTTTGAACCATTCATCGTCGTCAATCCCGGCTTCAGCGACAATTCGGAGGGACGGAATTTTGACCTCTGCTGGTATTACTACTTCAGTTCCATATACCAACAACTAAGGAGTTGCACCTACGGAAGTCCGGACTGTAGTGCGATAACCCAACAAGGCAAAGGGTAATTTCTCATGCCATTATCTAGATCCTTCTACCATCTTCCTCGGTATCTTCTTGATGTTCTTATTGGCTGCTTCAACTGCTCCATTCGCCTTGGGACGATATGGGGTGGAATTGCGGTGTGTAATCTTAAACTGTTGGCATACCTCCCTCATCAAATTGCTGTTAAGATTTGCACCATTATCCGTGATGATCACTTTTGGGACCCCAAATCTGCAGATGATATGGGAGTGAACAAAATCCACCACTACCTTCTTGGTTACCGACTTGAAAGTTTTAGCTTCGACCCACTTGGTGAAGTAATCGATGGTCACCAAAATGAACCTATGGCCCTTGGTTGCTGCCGGCTCAATAGGCCCAATGACTTCCATGCCCCATGCAACAAATGGCCATGACGCTGACATTGTATGCAATTCTGTCGGCGGAGAATGAATCAGATCTCCGTGTATCTGACATTGATGGCATTTCCTCACGAAATTGATACAATCATGCTCCATAGTGAGCCAATAGTACCCTGCTCGAAGAATCTTCTTCGCCAATACATATCCGCTCATATGTGGCCCACAGACTCCAGCGTGTACCTCTGCCATAACTATTGTGGCTTGACCGGTGTCTATACATCTTAGCAATCCCAAGTCTGGGGTTCTTCTGTACAACACTCCTCCACTGAGGAAGAAACCCTTTGACAGACGCCGAATGGCTCTTTTTTGGTCTCCGGTGGCCTGCTCCGGATATATCCCCATCCTGAGGTACTCCTTTATGTCATAAAACCATGGCTCGCCATCCACTTCTTCCTCTACCACGTTGCAATAAGCATGTTGATCACAAACCTGAATGTGCAACGGGTCGACATACATTTTGTCGGGGTGGTGTAACATTGATGCTAAGGTGGCCAATGCATCGACAACCTCATTATGAACTCTTGGGATGTGTCTGAATTCCACTGATCGAAATCGCTTGCTCAGATCGTGCAAACATTGTCGATATAGTATGAGTTTCAAATCCCATGTTTCCCATTCACCCTGAATCTGATGCACTAGGAAGTCCGAGTCTCCCAAGACCAGAACGTCCTGGACATCCATGTCTGCAGCTAGTCGCAGACCCAAAATGCATGCTTCATACTTGGCCATGTTGTTGGTATAATAGAAACGTAGCTGAGCTGTAACAGGATAGTGATGTCCTGTTTCCAAAATGAGTACCGCTCCTATTCCAACCCCTTTCGCGTTTGCGGCTCCATCAAAGAAAAGCTTCCAGCTTGGTTCCTCGGGTAATTCTAGCTCACCTGTAAGCATTACTTCCTCGTCTGGAAAATACGTCCTCAAAGGCTCGTATTCTTCATCAACGGGATTCTTAACCAAGTGGTCGGCCAGCGCTTGGGCTTTCATGGCCGTCCTCGTCACATAGACGATATCAAACTCTGTGAGCAAAATTTGCCATTTTGCTAACCTCTCTGTAGGCATAGGTTTATGGAAAATGTACTTTAATGGATCCAAACGGGAAATGAGATAAGTAGTATATGAGGACAAATAGTGCTTCAACTTCTGAGCCACCCAAGTTAGGGCGCAACATGTCCTCTCGAGTTGAGTGTACTTGACCTCATATACTGTAAACTTCTTGCTAAGATAATAAATGGCCTGCTCCTTCCTTCCTGTAATGTCATGTTGCCCCAACAGCAGCCAAACAAATTCTACAGGACCGTCAGATAAAGAATTAATGGTCTCCCTGGCTCAGGTGGGACCAACACAGGTGGATTTGACAGATACCCTTTGATCTGGTCGAAGTCTTCTTGACACTCCGTCGTCCAGTCTACCGCAACATCTTTCTTCAGCAGCCGAAATATGGGTTCACAAGTCGCCGTGAGTTGAGCGATGAACCTGCTAATATAGTTTAGTCTTCCCAACAGACTCATTACCTCCGTTTTATTCTTTGGCGGTGGCAAATCCTGGATGGATTTGATCTTGGATGGGTCTAACTCAATACCCCGTCGACTGACGATGAATCCTAACATCTTTCCTGATGGAACCCCGAAGGCACATTTGGCCGGGTTGAGCTTAATATCATACCTTCGAAGTCTTTGAAAGAACCTCCTTAGGTCTGCTACATGATTTTCCTGACGCCAAGATTTTTTGATCACATCATCTACGTACACTTCAATTTCTTTGTGTATCATGTCATGAAACACAGTAGCCATTGCTCGCATGTACGTTGCCCCAGCATTCTTCAATCCGAATGGCATTACCCGGTAGCAGTAAGTTCCCCATGGCGTAATGAAAGCCGTCTTTTCCGCATCTTCTTCGTTCATTAAGATCTGATGTTATCCTGCATAGCAGTCTACAAAGGATCCGATCTCGCGCCCAGCGCAATTATCGATCAAGATATGGATGTTGGGCAATGGAAAATTATCCTTAGGACTTGCCTTATTGAGATTGCGGTAGTCGACACATACCCTGATTTTCCCATCCTTCTTCGGCACTGGTACCACATTAGCCAACCAATCGGGATATCGAGTGACCCGAATAACTTTTGCATGCAGCTGTTTGGTCACTTCTTCTTTGATCTTCACACTCATATCCGTCTTAAACTTCCTCAGTTTTTGCTTGACCGGAGGGCATGCCGGGTCAGTGGGCAACTTGCGAACCACTAGATCGGTGCTTAATCCCGGCTTATCATCATATGACCATGCAAAAACATCTTTGAACTCAATGAGGGTTTTGATTAATTCCTCCCTGATGTTTGGCTCAATGTGGATGCTGATTTTGGTTTCTCTGACATTATCTACATCCCCTAGATTTACAGCCTCGGTGTCATTCAGATTAGGCTTGGGTTTTTCTTCGAATTGGCACAGTTCTCGGTTTATTTCTTTGAAGGCTTCATCCTCGTCATATTTGGACTCATCGTCATAACCGATCTCTTATATAATTAAGTCGGAGTCATATTGATTTATTAGACTAGGTCGAAGATCCGTTATGCATGCCATATCATTAGAACCAGTAAAAAGAGAACTGTTCAGAAAGAGAAAAGAACAAAACAAAATTAAAATGAGACAGGAAAAGATAATTTTATTAAAAATGCGGGATAACAGGGTTCACACTGTACAAAATAAAATGGGATTTGGATTACACCCTGGAATAATCCGAAAAACAGGAAAGAAAAATCAAAGCCTACTACCAGGACTCCCCCGGGTAGGAAGAGGAGTAACCGTCCAATTGTTGGTTTTGGCCTCAGGCCCCACAAACTGTATGTCTGCTCCGCTGGAATCCTCTCCAACTTCTACCATATTGACATTAGCAAACAACCTTTCGAAGCTCTGATTCAAATCCCCGTCCATCCCAACCAGTGGTCCGAGAATTTTCGGGGACCGGTGACCCCTTGGCACTTGCTCTAATAAAGGATCTGGAGAGATGCGGAATTGGTTTGGGAAGAACCCAAACTCTCTTCTTCATTTTCCGTGCTCGCTTTACATCTGCCGCAGTAGGTTTGAACCCCAATCCAAAGGTCTCTAAATTCTTGGGCAAGGAGATAGGTTGAACAATCCCTTGAAGTTCAGCTCCCAGGCCTTTTCCTGGCACAAATCCATTACCCAACATCTCTGAAACCATCATGACGGTTGCGGAAGCTACCCTGGGGTATGGAATGCTTTCACCCTCGGTAATCTTGTTTGCTGATGCTGCCTCAAAAATCTAGTAAACCCAGGGACCTTTGTCACCGTTGGTTTCTATGAAGGGCACAATGGTGCCTCCCATGGTGCTCGCAGTGTCTTCCCCATGCAGCACGACATCTTGTCTGTCCCATTCGAACTTGACCATTTGATGCAAGGTGGATGGCACCGCTTTGGCCGCGTGGATCCACGGTCGTCCCAACAAAAGGTTATAAGATACCGCGACATCCAATACCTGGAACTCCATGGTAAACTGGACCGGGCCGATGGTCAACTCAAGTATAATATCCCCCACAGTGGCCGTTCCACTTCCGTCAAATCCTCGGACGCAAATGCTGTTCTTGTGGATTCTACCATGGTCAATCTTCAACTGGTTCAGGGTGGATAATGGATAAATATTGGCACTCGAGCCGTTATCCACCAATGCTCGGGTAACTACCGAATCTTCACATTTGACAGTCAAGTAAAGAGCTTTATTATGTTCTGTGCCCTCCACTGGCAGATCATCATCAGAGAACATTACCCTGTTTACCTCAAAAATTTTGTTGGCAATCGTTTCAAGGTGGTTTACTGAAATTTCATTGGGCACATGAGCTTCATTCAGTATCTTCATCAGGGCCCGGCGATGTTCATCAGAATGGATCAATAATGATAACAACGAGATCTGGGCCGGTGTTTTCTTCAATTGTTCGACCACGGAGTAATCCTGCGCTTTCATCTTTTTCAGGAATTCCTCAGCCTCTTCTTCTGACACGGGTTTCTTTTCTACTGCTGGGTTGGACCTTCTCAACTCCACTGGAGCAAAACACCGTCCTGATCGAGTCAGTCCCTGCGCCTCACAACTATCCTTTTCCACTTGCTTTTCCTTGTACATTACCACTGCCTTTTCATACTTCCACGGCACGGCCTTGCTACCAATCACTGGCAATTGGACTACCGATTTTGTGGTGACCAGTTCCCTGTAGACCCCTTTCAACACAACTACGGGTGTGGATGATGTCCCCGATACTACCAATTTGGCTGGCTCTGGTTTCTTTGTTGCGGTGGACGGATTCTTCCCTAATATCACCACTGGCTTGACATCTTCCGCCTTTAACTGTACCCCTGGTCTCCCAACGGTCGATTCTTCTTTCAGAGCGGCCTGGATCATCATCACCGTCTGTGAGGGCTTCCTCGGCCCTCCTCCCTTATACACCAACTCGATCATGTGAGCTTCGTGGTGTACTGGCAATGGGTTCTGGTTGATGTTGGGTGCATCCGGCGTCTGGACCTCGATCTTGTTGGCATCAATAAGATCTTGTATTGCATGCCTCAACCTCCAACATTTTTCGGTATCATGCCCTAGCATTCCTGAGCAGTACTCGCAGCTTATCGATCGGTCCAAATTTTGGGGTGGGGGGTTTGGCCCTCTAGGCTCGACATGACTCACCAAACCTATCTACCTTAATTTGTGGAACACGACGGTATAGGTCTCTCCCAACTCAGTAAAAGCTCTATGTCTCTGTATCCTGTCATTTCTAGCAGCTTGACTTCCTTGAAAGCCTTCCCTAGGAGGGTTCCTGTATGCCCTTGGTGGAGGGTAAGCATTTTGGGGTGGAGGGTATGTGCTTTGTGGAGGTGGATATGCGTTTTGGGGAGTCGGAGCGTGCCATTGCGGACAAACCAGAGGCTGAGTGTATGTTTGGGCTTGGTGCACGGAGAAGTGTGGTTCTTGAGGTGAATAGTAGTGTTGTGGCGGGCTGTATGAATAATTTGGATTGTGGGGTCTGGGTTGGTTGTAGTATGGTTTGCCGGACCTGGACCAACCGCCTGTCTCAACCGTGGCGACTTCTTCTTTCTTTTTCCTTCCCAGCGCACCCCCCGCGCCGCTCTGAATAGCCTGGGTCGTTGCCTTGAGCGCTGAGTAATTCAGGATTTTATAGGACCTCAGTCCCTCCTCTATCATGACCCCTATCTTTACTACTTCATTGAAGGATTTTCCAACCGTCGTCACCAAGTGACCAAAGTAAGTTGGATCCAGCATTTGCAGGAAGTAGTCCACCATTTCTCCCTCTCTCATGGGAGGATCAACCCTGGCTGCCTGTTCTCTCCAGCGGAAACCAAACTCGCGAAAGCTTCCCCCAGGCTTCTTTATGGTCATCAGTAATGTGAGACGGTTAGAGACTATCTCGAGGTTGTATTGAAAGTGACCTGCGAAAGCCTGCGCTAGATCATCCCAAGTGTACCATCTACTGGGATCTTGCCTGGTATACCATTCCAATGCCGATCCACTAAAGCTTTGACCAAAATACGCTATCATTAGCTCATCTTTGCCGCCTGCTCCTCTCATTTTGCTACAAAAGCCCCGCAAATGTGCCATAGGATCACCCTGCCCTTCATATAAGTCAAACTTAGGCATCTTGAATCCTGCCGGGAGTTGGATGTCCGGGAAAGGGCATAGATCCTTGTAGGCCACGCTGACCTGGTTGCCCAATCCATGCATGCTCCTGAAGGATTGCTCCAGGCTTTTGAACTTCCTCATTACCTCATCTTGCTCTAGGACCTTAACCGGCTTTTCAATCTCCGCCGGGACCTCCAAGTGTGGATTATAGGTATGGGGTTCTGGTGCATTGAATGTGGGTTCAGGGGGATAGTACTGCACATCGTGAGCCTGAAACAACGGCTCACTGGTTGATTTTTGCAGTGTGGCTGGTATGGGTCCCATAAAAGTGGGAACAATTGGTGTTGGGAGATGTTGATGGGGTGGTGGAGCTTGGGAATCATAGGGGCTTCTCTCCTGATAATAGCGGTGATTCGGGAGACTTGTTGAAGGGCCAGAGTGAGGGTATTCCGGCATATGCCCTAGTGGCTCAGGGCTCTTTTGTACTTTAGCCAATGCTAACTGCATCGCATTCATCTCCAATCCCATCCTCTCTATCTTCTCCATTGCCTCTTTCACCAACTGGCTTACTGGCCTTTCTTCCTCGGCGTTGTTTTCTGAAGTAGTCATGATTATTGGTATAGGTCCCTTGGATCTGGTTTGATAAGGATGTGTTGCCAGAATGCTTTAACAACTAACTGTCTGATATTTGGGAAAACAACAAACTTGTTAGCGTTAGAGTTTAACAGATTTGGTAATAGCACGTTGGGGATGCAATGCTCCTAAGCAGTTAACCATTTCTAACATGTTTTTGCTTCAACCGCATGCGTCATCCCGGCTTGCTTTATTTGTGCCTTTAAAGTGTTTTTGGAACCCCCCGTTTTCTCTCTATTATTTTTTCTTTTTTCTTCTCTCTTTTTCCCTTTTTCTTTCTTTCTCTTTTTTTTTTCTTTCCTTTTAGTGGCGGTCGAATCTTATGTGGATTGCCTACGTATCACATCCCCGCATGAATCAGACCGGGCGTAGTTTTGCCACAAAGTAAAGACACAAAATTCTTTTGGAATCATTTCAATCATCACCAAAATTTGCTATTACAAACTACTTATTTTAAACAAAGAACAATAATAGTACAGATTCCAAAATTCTTAACCTGACTCGACAAAAAGAAAAAAACAACATATGGGAAGATAACGAACCCATAAAGTCAATAAACAAGACTCGAACTAGGGATACATTAAGGATTTCAACTTAGGTGCTTGCGAGGCATCATTCGGCCTTTCCGCGGGCTTTGGTGTGAGACCTCTTTGTAAGCTTTTCAACTCATTCATGATCCGGTGAACATAGCCCATGACGGAGGCGAGTAGGGCATCACGAGTCATCTGCTCGCATGCCAAGCATCTCATGTAAATGTAGTGCCCAATCTCATCAATCCTACCTCGGATGTTGTCCCTTTCCCTGAATAATTGCTCTATTCGTCGGTTTTCAGCCCCAGTGCTTGAGCATTGTTGGCGAGTCGATCCTGGAATCTCTCCATTTGTTTTTCCATTCTGGACATCATGTCATAACAGTGTCTTCTGTCAGTTTGGGCATCTCGGGCTTGTTTAAAGATCCGCTCCTGAAGAGTGGAGTTTGTTTCTCTTAATAGTCCGATGCTTATTTCAGAATCCCTTATGACTTGTTGCAGATGCTTTCTCCGGGCCATTGTACCTTTTTCCCATCTACCCGCATTCTCGCTATGCAAGCTTCAGATCTTTCCAAGTCCTCTTGGCTTTTGCTAATCTGGCTCCTCAGCTCTGCTATCAATCTCTCATTGGACCGATTTTTCTGTTGGTCACCGACATTCTTTCTGTCTTGGCGGATTCGGGCTCTCAGGGCCTTGTTTTCTTGGGCCAACTTGTTCTTTTCCCCTTTGTCGGCAGCAACTTGCACATCATTTTCAAAATCCAGGTCCCTAATCTGTTGCTTCAGCTTGCCTATTTCTGCCTTGTAGTTTTCTTCTTTTGCAAGCCAGCCCCATTGTTCTTGCGATGACTCAACAAAATCTTGGAGGTGAGGTCTTTTGGTTGGCCGTTCTGGTTCGTCTCTCGTAGTGATCTTCTTTCTATGCTAAGCAAGATAAGCAGGTGAGACTTCACCTTTGGATAGGTCACACACTCGGGTATTCACCGGCAAATACTGGCATTCACTCCATATATAACGAACTGTATTTTCATGAAATTGGCTGTCGTTACTGACCTCGACTGCATAAATACTGAGATCTCCGTCTGGGTGTACCACCTGACATCTTCCCAATTGTCTCATCACCCGGTAAGGTGCATAAGGCTGAACACCTCTGAGTCCCATTAAGAGGAAGTAAGGACCAGTGGCGGGCATATACACAATTTCTTCAACAGGAAGCCAACCCAATGTCCAATCTATTTGTACTGCGGTGATGGCACGGAGATAGGATACCCAGTCTTCAAACCCTTTCGGTAATATGAGCCCTGAAACCCTCAGGTTATATCCTTCGATGCAGCCTTCGCTCGTAGATATATAGTGCATGTACTGAGGATGATGACATAAGTGCTCGATCATCCACATCTGCAATAACAAATTGTATCCTTCGAAGAAATATGCCCCGGCTTTACAGGCTGTGAGAGCTCGGTATGTCTCGGACACTATCATAGGAGCAAGCGTGCTTTTGTCATTGGTAATCAGGACCTTGACGATTCCAGCCAACTTCAAATCAATATTTCTATCTTTCCGAGGAAACATCACAATGCCCAAGAATGCTACCATGAAGGCGAACCGCCTATGTTCATCCCACTTTGTCTGATTCCCTCTGCTGCAAACACCGCTTTTCGGATCATCGAACCCTCCTATATGCCCATACCTCTGGTATGTGAATTGCAGAGCAGAAAAACCCCTATCCAATTCAGAGTACTAGACTCCCTTGCTTATCTTCAGTAGATCCATGAACTTGTGCGAATTTACGGCTCTCGGAGCGATCATATATTTGTGCCTTAACCCCTCAGTAACGTCCATGTAGCCTGCTACCTCTTCTAAGGTTGGGGTGAGTTCAAAATCCGAGAAGTGGAATACATTGTGGGCCAGGTCCCAAAATGTAACCAAAGCCTTTATGATGTCACATCTGGGCCTGACATTCAACAAACTGGTCAGACCTCCCAGATGCAGTTTGATCTTGTCTTGCTCTGACTTTTCCAAATCCTCCCACCACAAGCGCAACTCCAAAGGGATCTTTCTCCTAACTGTTACCGGCAAACTTGGACATGTGCTCATTCTGCATGTTGGTTTGGGGTGATTAGGACTCGTGGGACTCAAAAGAAAAAATAAACCAAAATTGACGCACATTTAAATAAAACTCCGGACTTGTCAATATGGCCTTTCAGCACCTCGAAGCAGATTTAAAGGCTGTGTTTAACCAACCGGACGAAACCCTTGAGAAAAAATGAGCAAGAACGACGTTCTTGCAAAAACAGCATTCCGGCGTCTTCCTAGGGACATTCGGCCATTTTTCAAGAATGGAGTCGTCTGACTTCTTTATGACGAAAAATTGAGGTTTTGACATTTTTTGCCTATTTTTTGCAAAAGGGAAAGTTGGACCCGATGGGGGTTGCCTACGTATCTCACACCCTGCGAGAATCAAACTGGCGTAGTTCGGGCAGAGACTATTTTTTTTTGTAACAAACAAGGACCAACCTATTTTCCAAACAAAAAATAAAAGACTCTTTTTCTTTTTTGCTTTTTTTTGAGTGAGACAAACTATATAAAAAGAATATTTTCTTTTATATTATTTTTTTTCCAAAAATTTCGACAGAATTTCGACAGTATTTGGGCATTGGTTTTTCTAAAATAGGCAATTAACTCTCTACATTGTCACTTCACTCTTTTTTCACAATTTTCCAATATTCCAAATTTTCGAAACCGGTCGGCATGCAAGTCTGAAGCAAATAAATGCATAAAGCAAACAGGATGTAGCAGGATGGTCTTTTCATTTCAGGTTGCTAGTCTTAGACGGACTCAACCCCTGTGTTGAGTCCCCTAAGTCTAATGCACATGATGCAAATAAGCGTTCCTACTAGGGATCCGGCATGAGGCTTCGTTATATTAAGTTTTAAAACCTAGGTGTTTGTTCTAGATCTGGCTTACCCGAGCGGAAAACTCGAGCCGAGGATGGGAGCTGTGTACCGGTAACCAAAGGGCCATCCGGTTTTGCAACTCCTCCGAATCCTCGTTCTATTTTTGGTATATGACACTAACAGAAAGAAGTCACGACCAGCGTGCACTCCTCAAGAGAGAGAAGATAGGGGTTTCGGCACAATTTATATATACAGTCCAAGTAATATCAAAGCGGTAAGAGCAACATTTTGCACATTTAGGCTAAAACATGTAATAAAATCAGATAATAAATAAAGTCAAATAATAACAATTATTCTAAGCTCGAATTCTTAACCCTGAACCAGTGGTTCTGGGTCCAGTCCCCAGCAGAGTCGCCAGAGCTGTCACACCTCCTTTTTCCGGTCCCTCCTCCCCCCCGCGAGGGGTGAAGGAGTTTTTCCAATTAAAGGACAATCGAAACGAGATTTGTTTATTTATTTTAGAGTCGCCACTTGGGAGATTTAGGGTGTCCCAAGTCACCAATTTAATCCCGAATCGAGGAAAAGAATGACTCTGTATTACAGTCCGCGAACCAGAAATCCGGATAAGGAATTCTGTTAACCCGGGAGAAGGTGTTAGGCATTCCCGAGTTCCGTGGTTCTAGCACGGTCGCTCAACTGTCATATTCGGCTTGTTTATCTGATTTTATACAATTATGAGCTAATGTGCAAGTTTTAACTTTTAACCGCTTTCGTCATTATTATTATTTTTATCAGGAATTGCAACATCGTGGAAAACTCATCTCTAACCACGTCACATCAATGCACCTGTGGTTGTTGGCACATTTCAACTCTGTTGAGATTTGGATTTGGGTCACATAAATGTGCACCCGAGTTTAAGAAGATAACATTATTAAATACGCGCCTAAAGCGACTAGCGTATCATTATTTTGGGTAGGGCCGTGAAATTTGCTAAACGGCCCATCCCGGAATCTAAGTACTCGAAATAACTATCCGTTGAGGGCCCCGCACTTTGGGTGTTCTTGTTTGTCGAGGCTCATCTCATTCGTTATTTATTATTATTATTATTATTATTATTGGGGGAATTTGCAACGTTGTGAAAACGCATCTCGAGCCACGTCACAATCAATGTACCCGTGATTAGAGACACATTTCGACTCCGTTGAGATTTGGATTTGGGTCACGTAAACGTGCACCCGAGTTTAAGAAAGTAAGATTAATTAAGATGCATCCTAAAGAAACTAACGCTTGTTATTTTGGGTAAGGCCGTGGAGTTCGCTAAACGGCCTATCCCGAATTCTAAGTAATCAACACATACATTTTTGTGAGGGCCCCGCAATCTGCGCGTTTTATTTGGTGAGGCTCATCTCGTTTATTTTAAAAGGATGATCCTAAAGCGACTACATTTTTCTATTTACCTTTGTCTCTAAAGATAAAAAAGACCTAATTAATTACAAGCATGCAATGTCCCAGCTTTTGTTGTTCAAATCAACAACTTAACGATGACGCACCTCAACGACAATACATACCTTTATTTTAATTGACAGACGTGAACTCCCAAAATTCCTAAACCAATTTATCATACCCATTAACTATTACGAACTGTGGGTTTTAATGAACCGATTTAGTGTAAATGAACCTTTCTTTTCCTGACTTTTAATCGTTTTCAACACTAATCTACCAACAACATTTCAAGTTTTGCTTACTAGCGAATTCAGAAAACTGTTATTCAACGAAGACATCCTATATAATGGCATGATTAATGATAAAATTACTAGCGAGTACGGTGAATATTACTAAATCAGCTCATGAATTGGAATCCTATTACAAGTTCATTAGCCTTTTAACCTGACCTTAATCTAGACCCGCCTATTACTGATGACATTTGAG
The DNA here is from genome assembly GCF_000393655.2 of Nicotiana sylvestris. Taxonomy (NCBI): domain Eukaryota; kingdom Viridiplantae; phylum Streptophyta; class Magnoliopsida; order Solanales; family Solanaceae; genus Nicotiana; species Nicotiana sylvestris. Next base: position 97,451,254 of record NC_091058.1, read on the forward strand.
TTCCTCCAAACTGATTCAACAATCCCATTTCACAAACCTGTTGAACTGACTACACTTCATGCCATTCCAAAGATTCAATTTAACATTTCAATGTTATACAATGCTTAGCAGATAACCCACCTTAAAACAGTTTTGATTATACACGTAACTACTATCTATATAACAGGAAAACATCTAAACTAACACCAATTAAATTGCAGGCAGTTCTTAGTTGATCAACAAATGTGTTCGAACATTTCCTTTCAAACTTCAACGAGCTTACATCAATGTGGTTCAGGGTAGTGTACCTGGTATAGGAAAGCAAAAGAAGAAGAGGAATGATCAGTGCAGCAGTAGCATACACAGCAACAACAGCAATAGAAAACAACAACACAACCCCAGCAGTCAGATTTTTTGTTATCAACAGCAAAACCCAACCAAACAAAATCCAGTAATACCCAGTAGGAGAAACCAGCAACAGATTTAAACCAAAACAAAGGTCCAGTGAACTCAGAAAACCCAAAACACTCAACTGAAACAGTGTTGAACCAGCAGAGAAGGAAACAGAGGCAGAAAACAATAGCCTCTGATTTATTATGTTCAAAAATCCAGCACACTCTTAACTCTATTACTCTGAAATTAGGCTGACCTATTCAAGGTTTGAAAGTCCAGCCTTGTTTTTGCTTTTTCTTTTTTCTCTCAACACTAAAAACTATCCAACCCCTAAACTTAACTGTCCAGCCCCTTAAACTTCTAAAAATCAGCCTATTTATAAGCCAGAAATTTCAAGCCCCCAGGCTTCCTTGATCCCCTCAGCCTTTATACTGCCCATACCCCCTTAATTCCCATGCCTAAGTACCTTTTCTTGATGCCCACTATATTGTTCCCCATACTTGTCCTATTTGTTTTAATCAAGAGTCATGAGTGTATTATAATATTCACTTAATTCCCATGCTTGTTGTTTTGTTTCCTCTTGTCATTAAAATAAGTTTAACAAATGACCCCTAGGCAGTCCCCAGCTTTACAGCCTGTTAACATGTTACTAAACTCCTAAAATTACCCCTTAACCCTTTGCATATTACTGTGTTACCCTAACCCTTAATAGTCAGTATATAAACCCCTCTAAATTCAATTAATCACTAACTACTAGCTAATCAGCTTAAGCCTAACACTGATTCCTGTTAGGTTTCTACAGCTATATCCAATTCCTAAACTAAGTTCAACTCAAAAATCAGATCACAAACAGGGGTGCTAATCAAATGGTATGAGTTGGTCATATTGGGAGCCAATCCTGACCAACTCAGAGCCAATAAATGCAAAAGACAACAGCCAACAGGCTAAGCTCGAAGCAGTGATGAATAATGAATAGGCTTCTATGAAAATCGTGATGTTACTGAATGAATGAGTAGTCTAATTCACAGACAAAACTGAACATATTCCAAAGGTTCATTATAAGTTAGCATACAGATTTTGATGAATTACTGTCCTGACAAACATACATAGAGGGTATTAATGAGCTACTGTCCTGTTTTCCTCTAATTTCAAACAAAATTGACGACACTTATTTAAACGACTATACAAGCTATAATATACAGCAGACAATCAATAAAACACCAAAACAAACTAAACACTATCTCAGGGTTCACAGAATTGACAGAAAATCAGAAACAAACCAAACTAAACATGAAAAACAGATAGAATTTATAGGAGAACAAAAGAAAGGACAAAATATTACCTCAGGGATTTGAAATCAAAACTGACCCAAGCTCAAACTCGGACTCGACCATTTTTGGGGTCGAATGGACTTTAATCGAAGTGTTCTCAACTAAGAACACCTCGGTTAAAGTCTATTAGACCCCGATCCTTTTGTTGATTTGGACAGACCCCCATAGATCTGAGTTCTAGGGTTCTTGGGGCTCGAATTAGGGCTCGAGCCTTTCTGGTTAGATTCGAACGGAACCAAGGTCATTCAGGGGGTGAGGAAGGTCAGGAGGTGTTGTGGTATGAGTTTGGGGTCGGTGGGTGTAGATCCGGTTTTTGCTTGAATCTTCGATTGAAGATTCGAGAAGCTGCAGGGTGATTCGAGGTAAATGGTTAACGGATTCGTGTTCAGGGTGGTTGGGTGCATCAGGGGTGTTATTTTGGTAGTCATCGGAGTCGTGGTGGCCGGGTTTATGGTGGGGGAATCCTAAGGCGGCTAGGGTTTGAGAGGGGGGTTCTGGGGACGAAGATGAACAATGGGCGAGGGGGGTTTGGTTTGGGGCGTGGGGTGACGGATTGGGCCTTATATACGGGGTGGGTGGTTTAATCCTGGCCGCTGGATCAATCAAAATCGATGGCCAGGATTAGGGGAGCTTAACAACACGGCGTCGTTTGGTTAAGTAGGGGGGTCAGTTCGAACCAGGCAACGGGTCGGGTTCAGGGAACGAGTAAGGGAGATGAGACCCTGGCCATTGGATTGATTTAATCCAACGGCTCCGATTAGAAGGAACCAAAACGATGCCGTTTGAGGCGTCTGGAAGCTTGACCAAATTGGACCGGGTATGGGGTTGCTTTGGGCCTGGTTTTGGGTCCACCTAGGGTGGCCCAATCCCGATTTCCTTCATTTTTCACCCATTTTCCTTCTTTTCTTTTAATTATCAAAATTAAACAAAAAAAATCCTAAATAAATTATAAAATCAAAAATAAAATTACACATATATTATTTAATACCTATAATAATTAACACACAATATTAAAGAAAAATAAAATCACACAATGACAAGAAATACACGTGCATATGTTTTGTGATTTTCTTTTAACCAAATTATGGGTAGTTAATTCGTAAATGCACCACTAATTCCTAAATGCATGCAACATGTATTTTTGTATTTTTAACTATAGCAAGGCGAGCATTTACGGACAGAATAATTATCAAAACGTCACGCAAATTCTCAAAATTATACCTGAAGGTAACTTGTTTTATTTCTTTTTTCGATTTCTTTTGGAGTAGTTTCCGTGAAGCAAAAATCACGTGCTCACATTGGGTCTCAGCTTCACCTAAAGTTCGGCTAACGTAGTAAACAGGAAATTGCGTACCTTGCTCTTTCCGAACTAGGACACCACTTACTGCAACTTCTAAGACTGCCAAATATAAGTAGAGTTGTTCGTTTGCTTTCACAGTGTGAAGCAATGGGGGCTCGAAAGATACCGCTTTAGCTCTTCTAATGCCTGTTGGCATTCCGGGGTCCAAGTGTAATTGTTCCTCTTTTTGAGTAGTGATAAGAACCTGTGACTTCGATCCGAAGACCTCGAGATGAACCGGCCTAAAGCGGCTATCGGCCCCGTTAATCTTTATACGACCTTAATGTTGTCCATGACTGTGATGTCTTCGATCACATTGATTTTATTCAGGCTGATCTCGATTCCCCGATTTGACACCATAAAGTTGAGGAATTTGCCCAAACCGACCCCGAATGCACATTTCTTGGGGTTGAGATTCATATTGTATTTTCTCAATATGATAAATGTTTCCTGCAAATATGGCAAATGGTTCTTTTCATGCAAGGACTTAACTAGTATGTCATCAATATAAACTTTCATTGATTTACCTATTTGTTCTTCGAACATTCAGTTCACTAGGCGTTGGTAAGTAGCACCAACGTTTTTAGTCCAAATGGCATTACATTATAGCAATAAGTACCATACTTAGTAATAAATGAAGTATTTTCCTGATCTTCCGGGTTCATTTATATTTGGTTGTACTTGGAGTAGGCATCGAGAAAGTTGAGGATCTTGTGGCCGGCCGTGACATCGATCATGCAATCGATATTTGGCAAAGGAAAGGAGTCCTTAGGGCATGCTTTGTTTAAGTCTTTGTAGTCTACGCACATTCTAAGTTTATTCCCTTTCTTGGGGACTATGACTATGTTTGCTAATCATTCAGGATATTTACTTCCCGGATGGATCCTATTTTGAGAAGTTTGGTTACCTCATCTTTGATGAATGCATGTTTTACCTCGGATTATGGCCTTTTCTTTTGCTTTACCCGTCTGAACTTTGGGTCCAAGCCCAATCGATGAGTGGTAATCTCCAGTGAGATCCCTATCATGTTAAGATGGGACCAAGAAAAATAATCCATATTTTTAATAAGGAATTTAACTAGTTTTTCCCTGAGCTCGGGAGTTAACCCCGTGCCCATGTATACCTTTTGATCGGGCAGATGCTCGATCAGTATGACTTGTTCTAGCTCTTTAACTGTTGACTTTGTGGCATCGGAATCATCGGGGATTACGAAGGTTCGAGGTATCATACAATCATCATCCTCGATAATTTCCTGTTGTTTCGATCTGGTCGAGGCCGGCGACTGTGGTTACTATTTGTCTTCCTGCTTTTCCTTTGATTCTGGTCCCTTTGTTGATGTTAGTGCCGATACTGGTATTACTTCATCAATTGCAAACATCTCTTAGACTGCTGGTTGTTTGTCGTACACCATTTTTATTCCTTTCGTTGTTGGAAATTTCAAAGACTTGATGAAGCATTGGAGGTACTGCTCTCATATTATGGATTCAAGGTCTTCCAATTAGCGCGTTGTACCTCATACCACCTTCGATTACATGGAACTTTGTTTCCTGGATAGTTCCGGCCACATTTACTAGCAATATGATTTCCTCTTTGGTGGTTTCACTCGCCATGTTGAAGCCGTTGAGTACTCGAGCTGCAGGCACGATTTGATCCTGGAGGTCGAGTTGCTCTACGACCCTCGATCGAATAATGTTTGCCGAGCTACCTGGACAACAAACACACGTTTAACTTGAATTTTATTCATGAGGATAGATATTACCAGTGCATCATTATGAGGCTGTTCGATCCCTTCTGCATCCTCATCATTGAAAGATAAGGTATCTTCTGGTAAGTAGTCCCAGGTACATTTCTCCTCTGTGATTGTAACTTTGGTGTGTTTAAATATTGGGCCCTGAGGAATATCGACCCCACCAACGATCAGATGAATCACATGTTGTGGTTCCTCCTGTTCGTTTTTCCTATTTGCATCCCTGTGTCTGAAATGATTTTTAGCTCGGTCACTTAAGAACTCTCGAAGATGACCTTCGTTGATAAACGAGCTACTTCCTCCCTCAATTGCATGCAGTCTTTGGTTTTGTGACCATGGGTTCCATGGTATTTTCATATTTAATTAAGGCTTCTTTGAGTCGGGTCGGACTGTAGGGGTTTGGGCAATCTAGTATCTTTGATCCGTCCAATGGCTGATGTAATACCCAATGCGTCGATGCTGAAGTTGTATTCTGATAACCATGGTACTTCCTTGGGCTCAACATGTTTATCTAAGCCACTCTTACTTATGAGTCCTCGGGAGTTTTGCCCTCGATCATTCCTTCGATCATTCTGAACGGGATTACGTCCTAGTCTACTATTTTTACGATCTGCGTTGTATGGTTGGTAGCCCTCTTTATTTGATCGGGACTCTCTGTCGATGTCTCTTTGAATCCTGCCTTCAGATCTATTAAGATAAACGGAACTGGAAGGGGCTCCCAACTAGTCATTATCGACTCTAGTTTTTGATTGGTATCGATTATGTACATCGGTCCAAGTCACAACTGGATATTCAATCAAATTCTGTTTAAGTTGTCATGATGCTATCAAACTTCGCTCGTTCAAACCTTGGGTGAAGGCTTGGACAGCCCAATCATCAGTGACCGGGGGCAAGTCCATGCATTCCATCTGGAACCGAGATACGAATTCCCTTGACATTTCGTTGTCCTTTTGTCTCACTTTGAAGAGGTCTAATTTCCTAGTCGCGACTTTTATTGCCCTGCGTATGCCTTTATGAACGAATCAGCGAGCATGGCGAAGGAATTGATGAAGTTGGGCGGCAAATTGTGGTACCATATCATTGCCCTCTTCGATAGAGTTTCTCCAAAAAATTTCAACAAAACAGATTCGATTTCATCATCTTATAGGTCATTTCCTTTTATAGCGCATGTATAAGAAGTGATATGCTCATTAGGATCAGTGGTTGCATTGTATTTGGGAATTTCTTGCATGCGAAATTTCTTCGAAATGGGCTTCAGAGTCGCACTTGGTGGGAAAGGCTTCTATAAGAACTTCTTTGAATGCAAACCCTTTAAAATTGGGGGTGCCCCCGGTATTTGATCAGCCCTCAATTTTCTTTTGTCCTGATTCGATTCGTTTACGTGAGCTTCTCGAGCATTTTCATGATAGCGGGGTCAGTTCCCGATCCGTTATCTTTCGATTTTTTTGGTATATGCTCGACCCTGTGAATCACTTCCAGTGATGTATCGAGTTTGATTCTGCTTGGTGCTCGATTCTGATTTTGGAGCTGCGCTATCACAGCTTGCTGAGTCTGCAACATTTCAAATATCATTCGGAGGCTAATCCCGCCATGTTCACCACTCTATGCGTTCTGATCGGCTGCTCGGGCATCTCTACGGACGCTATTTTTAGGGTCGGCGTCTAAATTTCCATGAATCACAACACGAGAATTGACATCAACTAGATCTACGACCTGTGGTCCATCGAGATTGGCTGGAGGTACTCCGTTTTTCGGGGCGACTATGTGCTCGTTTTTGCCATGAAGACCAAGGACGGTGTTTGTGTGAGTAGGCACTGCTTGAGAGTTTGACATGTTAATTCCTGAAATCAAAGATACTTACGAGAACAAGTGTAAAATTAGTGTGTGTTATGAGGATTAATACTAGGCAATCACTATTATCATTAGCTACACGGTGCCCGCCAAACTGTTTACCCTAAAAATTGGATAACAATTAAACTTGTAATATGGTTTTAAGGATACGTGATTTCACCTAATACAAATTGATAAACGTAAAGATAATAGATGCAAATTGACAGTAATATAAAACAAACCAACATTTGGACAAAGCTCTCGAGATTGGATACCCTCGAGCTAGTTATGTAAGAACGGTTAAAATGCAACGAGCAGATAAACAATAGAGCATAAACTAAAAGAAAGAATATTTTATTGCTTTAATCTGTGTGAATGTCAGGTCTTCAAATGATGGGGACTCCTCTTTATATAGTAGAGGAATCCTAATTATGGTATATTACAGAAGTAAATCCCATGATTAGCCTAAACAACCGCCCTTGATCTGGTCTATTCCGGGATTTTCGCCATGATCTTCGACCGGTTACGGATATCTCGTCTTTCCGTTATTGCGCTTCATTCAAAGTCTGTCGTATATGGTCTTGATCGCTATTGGCCTCAATCTCGACGAGCACCTCGATTCTCGAGCTTGATACTTTATCTTCGTGCTATGACCTGACCCATTGCGAGACTAACCCTCGACATGATGCCCCTGGTCTTCGATAAAATGTCAAAATCGGGCAAGTTCCTATTTTATCTGTATATAGTTGTAAGTTCCCATAAACAAAATAAATAATCTAGTGTAAATGCTATGAGTTCATTTGAACTTAATTTTCGTTCATACCTTATATTTTTGTTTAAATATTATTGAATATATATAGATAAAATAAATTTAAAATCTTTTAATTTTAAATCAGATAAAATATGATGAAATTGCAAATTTGAACCCCTAAAGCTCAACTGATTGGCTATAAGATTAGAAATTCTTTTTTATTGTTCCATGTGATGGCTGCCGGTGGGATTGCATTTGGTTAGCCATACTGAAGGTGCAATTTCCCATGCATTTGAGTGGGAATTGATCATCAAACCGACCGTCAGGCGAAGCTAATGGCATTAAAAATGAAATTTTGGAAAAGACGGGAGAGGAGAGGAGAGGAGGACGAAGGAAGAACATGTGATTACGGGAACAGAACTGTCACTGACAATAGCAAACAGTAGGCAGAGTCCAAAATACTGTAAACTGTAGGCACTGCTTATTGCTTAATCGTCAAATCTATCAATCAAACTATCTGTGATTCTTTTGGCATTTTGGGAAGGACCCTCTGACCTCTATTACCATTTACCACGAGACCCAAACTTAAATAGTGCCAAAATTGGCACAAAATACGTTTCTACTGTTAAAAAAAAGTTACATAAATGCATAAAACGTAGTATAATACTGTGTTTTACTTTAACGAAAAGTTAACCGTTAAAGTTAAACATAGTACTATACTGCATTTTATTAAAAAATTATTTTTTTCAGGAAAACGCAGTACAATACTGCATTTAACTTAAACACAGTATTGTATTGCATTTCCCTATACTATTTGGGCCCACTTCTACAGGACTGTAAAGAATTAATTTTAGTGTAAAATGCAGTATTATACTGTATTTTACACTGAAACATATTAGTATACTTCATTTTACTTTGATTTTTGGGCCCACCAATAAGTGTTCTGCCGATAACTGACATAACAATAATTCAAATACATAAAACGTGGTATTGTACTACGTTTTACATAAAAAAATTCTGCACCCCAGGCTCGGACTTGCCTTATTTAAAGGCGTTTCAATTTTATGAAAATCCATTCAATACTTTCTTCAAACTTCCGTTCATACTTCTCTCTTCTTCTTATCAATCATTTTTTTATAATGTCTGAAGAGCCAAACTACGGGTTTCATTATATTGGGGGGGGGGGAGGTTGTGCTGGAGAATAACTCTATGAGGTATAGCTCACCTCCATAGTGTCATGATAAATTGCCGCTTACAATGGAGTACGATAAATTGGTATCGTTGTTACGTAAAAAAATGAGTGTGAGGAAGCGTTTGATTAACCTTAAAGTAACCGGTAGATTTTCGTATTCAGTGACTCCGCAGGGGTTTGCTTATTATTCTGAGTTTAACATCGAAGATGATAAAACTCTTAGAGATTGTTTGCGGATTTCGGATGAATAGAGGGAATTTATTGTAATAAAATTGTTGGAAATATACGTCAAGGTTGAAGATGTTCCCAATAATGAGGGCGTGCATAGTAGGGATAACCCCCAGTCATCGGGTGGTTATTCTGGAGCAGTTTTTGCCGGACAGATTACTGATGAAAGAGCTTGCCTTGATTTAAACTTGTCACCACCGGCGAATGAGCAGCCACAAAATAATTTTTCGACTTTATATAATCCACAAGACGATTGGTAAACTTCAATTTTTCTACGTTTTATCATTGTTTATTTTATGTTTTAATTGGATTTGTATTAAAACTTATATTTTTCATAGGGGGTACCGTCCGGATATGAATTTTACAAGTTATGACCCCGCCCCTAGTTGGAATATGCGTAGTTTTGGCGTATTGGACCACGGTGGTCCATCCGAGAGTCGTCACCAATAAGAAAATATCCATCACGAAACGTCAAGACAGTACAACTTGTAAGTAAAGTGATATAGCTATATGTAAAGTATTTATCTAGTTGGGTAACTTATCATTTTGTTCTTTTTGTGTAGTGAAAATGAGCTTCTTGATGTTCCTGACCTCACACAGTTGCCCATAGACGACGTATTGACTCGTGATTTAGCAGATGCGCAGAGTCAGGAAAATGATAGTGATTATGACAACAATGCGGATGAGTCTGGAGATGACACACCCTTCCCTGATGAGGGTGATGAGGAGGAGGAAGTGAATGTTGAACCTGAGCTGACGAGGAAGCATGTTCCTCCACCTCCCGCTAGACAAAGAGTGTACGAGTCCCACATGCCATTTCATGAGCGGAATATTCCCTACCTTGATAATTTGCCAAGTATGCCGAACGTGGATGCCCTCACAAGGGATGATGATGAAATTCGGTCATCGATGTGGGATGAGTCTAGACCAGCGGTTCTAACAAAGGGCATGTATTTCCCCGATAAAGCTCGCCTAATTAGGGCTGTAAAAATCGACAGTGTAAGAGAGTGCCGTGAGATGACGGTAAGGGAGTCAACTACGGAGGTATACAAGGCTATATGCCGTAGAGACTTTATGGGTTGCCACTGGATGTTGCGTGCCAGCAAGAAAAAATCAGGTTTGTGGAAAGTGGGTAAATTTATTAGCACCCACAGATGTGAAATGGACACATTCAATGAGAATCATTTCAACCTGGATGTAGACTTGATTTCTCTTTTCTTGATTCCATAATTGGAAGTGTCCATTAGGTTCAAGATTAAAGAGTGTATTACAGCTGTCCACCAGGAGTGTGGTTGTACTATAACTAAAATAAAGGCATATCCCGGTCGCAAACGTGTCTTTGAACTTATTTATGGCAACTGGGATAAGTCTTTTTCATCGTTGCCTAGGTACATGGCCGCACTGCAACACTTTAACCCCGGGACTGTTGTTGAATGGAGGCTTGAGCGGAGTTCGGACAGACCGGAATATATTTTCAACTATGTGTTCTGGTCATTTAAACCAACAATTGATGGTTTTGTGCATTGTCATCCTATAATTTCCATAGACGAGTACTCATGTCTATGAAAATTATGATATTAAGCTTTTGATTGCAGTTGCAGTAGATGCCAACGGACAAATATTTCCACTAGCTTTTGCCATTTGTGCCAACAAAAGCGAAGAGACGTGGACGCTTTTCTTGAACCACTTGAAGCAGCATGTTGTCAAACAACGTTCAGGTATTTGTCTAATATCTGATCGACATGGTGGTATTTTAAGTTCTGTACGGCACTTGCCTGAATGGCAGGACCCCTATGCGTACCACCGTTACTGTGTGAGGTACCTGAAGGCCAGTTTCTAGAAGAAATATCCTGACAAGGCCTTGCATGACTTAATGTGGATGGCTGCAACTGAGCACCATCAGTGCAAATTCATGAGGCGCATGGAAGCGATCCGGCAGCTAGATCCACGAGCCTATACTTGGCTGATGGGACATGATCTTCACATGTGGACATTGCATGCTGATGGCGGCAGAAGATGGGGAGCCCTAACTACAAATGTGTCGGAGTCATTCAACAACTTGTTGAAGTCTGCCCGTGGATTGCCTGTCACTACCATGGTCCGCATGACATTCAAATAGAGCAGAGAAAGGTTAGTTGAAAGGCATGGAGCTGCATCGGCATTGATGGACAGGGGTGTTCAATTTATGCCAATACCCATGAGAAGATTTGAAAGGTACAGGAGGCGAGCACATTGGCATCCATTTCTACAGTACGATCATGACCGAGGTGTTTTTGAAGTTAAGACCGCTATCCGCGGACACCGTGAGAATAAACTACATATGGTAAATGAAGCCAGAAGGTTGTGTTCATGTGGGAAATGGACCATCTACCATATGTCGTGCGCACATGCGTTGAAGCACTTTCAACAAGTTGGTTTTGGGGCAACCAACTATATTGATAGGCAATACAGTGTTGCTGCATACGTAGACATGTATAGTGGGCAGTTGCAGCCATTAGGTGCTGAGCATTATTGGCCGCCAGAACCTTTTAATATGGTATGTAACAAGGACTATTTGCGCAAGCTGCAAGTACAAAAGAGAACGCGTATACGAAACCAAATAGATGTTGGTGATACCATTTATGCACGTAAATGTGGCATATGCTCGCAAACAGGACACGACCGTTGTAAATGTCCTTCAGGTTGTGTGCGTGGCTGTGGTAATCCAACTCCTGGTGCAAGTTCGTCGAATGTACCCAACTATCAAGGATACCCATAGTTTTTTGTTTTCGTATTGTTTTTTGTAATACGTGTCTGTACTTGTGTATGTTGCAATATCTATCAAATAAAATTATGTTCCATAATGTTGGTACATCTTATTTTTTAACATGACCTTTTGATATAGTTGTTCAAATATTAAACTTATTGGTATTTGTAAAAAATACAAAAAATTTAATATTAAAAAATAAATTTAATATGTAAAGCGCGGTATAATACTACATTTTATTAAGCTGTCTTGTCGTTCTGAAAAAGCTGAAAACCATGTGAAAAAGCAGTTTCATTTTAGAGAAATCTAATATGTAAAGCGTGGTATAATACTACGTTTTATGTGAAATCTTGCCTATAAATAACGGGCGCATTCTAGTTATTTTCTGTGCTTAACAATAACCAATAACAAATATTTTCATAAAACCAAAGTTTCTCTTTAAGAATGTCTCAACAACCCCTTTATGTCCCAAGGTGCTATTACGGAGAAAAATGCAGTTTGTACAATTGGTGGGAAGAAGGTGGGCGCCGCTACTGGGCATGTATGAAAAAGTTTGATAGGCAACCCGACGAGCCTACTTGTGATTTTGAGGTATGGATGGATGAACCATGTGAGAAAATACTACAAAGAGAGAATTTATAATTTTCATAATTTGTGTACGAGGCAATGGGAAAGAGAGTGTCGAACCAACCAAGAAATTGAGGAGTTTAAGGCGAAACTCTAGGAGGTGGAAGAAAAAAAAAGCTGGAAGACCAACTCAAGTGGTTGGAGCAGAGAGTAGTAGCCGGTCAAGACTAAACAGTGGCTTGTATGTGTTGAGCGTAGTAGTGTATCTTTATGTTTTCCTTGTCAAGTGTTTTCATTAGTTGTACTGTTTGTGTTTTGTTATGTGTATCTTTAGGTTTGCTATGTTTGTGTTTGTGTTGTCATGTTAAAATAAAATTATTGTTCAAATTCTGTTACAATAATGTTGTTAAAATAGAATTGTTGCCATTATTTACATAATGTAGTATTTTCTTCATAGAATTGTTCAAATATTCAACTTATTGGTGTTACTAAGAAGACCAATCTAAAAATTAAAAAAAAATTATATGTAAAGCGCGGTATAATACTACATTTTTTGAGTTGTCTTGTCGTTCTGAAAAAGCTGAAAACCATGTGAAAAAGCTGTTTTCTTGCAGAAAAATTTAATATGTAAAGCGTGGTATAATACTACGTTTTATATGTATGTAAAGCGTGGTATAATACTACCTTTTATGTAAAATCTTTCCTATAAATAACGAGCGCATTCTAGTTATTTTCTGCGCTTAACAACAACCTATAGCAAATATTTCCATAAAACCAAAGTTTCTCTTTAAGAAATGTCTCAACAACCCCTTTATTACCCAAGGTGCGATTGCGGAACCAAAAGCATGATGTACGATTGTTGGGAAGAAGTTGGACGCCGCTACTGGGCATGTATGAACAAGTTTTATAGGCAACCCGACATATCTACATGAAATTTTAAGGTGTGGATTGATGAACCATGTGAGCAGGAATACTACAAAGACAAGTTGTATCATCTTCATAATGTGTGTATGGGGCAGTGGGACAGAGAGCGCCAATCCAAGCAAGAAATTGCGGAGTTGAAGGCAAAACTCAAGGAGGTGGAAGAAGATAAAAAAGCTGGAAGACCAGCTCAAGTGGTTGGAGCAGAGAATACTAGGCGGTAGTGACTAAACAATGGCATGTACGTGTTGAGCGGTGTAGTGTATCTTTATGTTTCCTTTGTCAAATGTTTTCATTAGTTCTACTGTTTGTTTTTTGTGTTAGGTTTGCAAGGTTTGTGTTTGTGTTGTACTGTTAAAGTAAAATTGTTGTTCAAACGCAGTTAAAATAAAATTGTTTCTAAAACATAATTGTTACCACTATTTACATAATGTACTATTTACACAAAGTAAAAACATAAGTAAATCAATGTGTCCCGCAGCCTGTGTGCTTCAGTGTTGCTGCTGGCCTGAGTCGCATCCCCTGTCGCCCGGGTACACTAACTGGATCATCATCATCAAGCCGCCTCTTTATGTGAGGATTGTTGATGCCCCCTTTTTCTACGCGTGGGTCGAAATCGGGTATACGACATTGGGAGGACAACTCTATTCTCTTTCGAGAATTGGGTTTAGAAGTTGAAGAGTCGCCACCTAATGATTATAGTGCATTAGGACACTTTAAGAAAGAATTTGAGATGAAGAGACCAGAGATTAGGGTAAGGGCTAGAAATTATCCCGAGGGGAAGGTGTTTGGCACCCCTCAAGATCCATAAGTGTGGTTCCCGGCCATGCTACAATGTGACTTTACAAGTAAACAATCAAGGCTCAAATAAGGACTCGCATATAACATTGCAATTAGGTTGAAAACTTTTGAAGGCAAGTAGAGAGGGCAGAAATTTATGAAAAAGAATTTGAAGAGTTTTACAAGAAGAGATGAAGGCAAATAAAGGGAAGGGGGTCCTAGGTTAATGATTAATATGGATCACTTCAATGCAATATCCAGCAATCACTCCTTAAAAGAGGGGTCACACGTGATACTAACGCACTGGTCATCATATCCATATTCTACCCTTCCCACCCCGTTAAGGTATTAAAGCGCGGAATGGTATCGTTACTTATTGCATGCTATTACCCGCCCCAATCCTATCAGTCTCGGAGGCATTGAGACTACTAATCCTACAGGGTAAGGAGTAGGCTGAACCCTCAGGTTTAAAGGATAAAATGCTAAGCGGCATACATAACAAATAGGACTGCACATAAGGGAGCATACAAAGACAAATAAAGGCTCACAGATCCTTCCACAAGTAAACATGTATTAGCACGTCTCTAACACATTTAAGGTCTAAAGGATAAACGTTTTAAAGAAAAGGAATAAGTGACAGTAGTTGAGTAAGTAAAAAGCTAAGGGAACTGTTAAAACCTAGTTTGAAAAGGTAAAGACTTGAAAATACAGTAGTTTAAATCAAAGCAACACGATTCTGGGCAGAAAAGGTAGCCCAACAGTTTGAAAACTTAATAGAGCAAGAATCAGAAAAATCAGTGAGAGTAGATATGTGATTTCAAAAAAAACTTATTTCCAGATAGAGGTGGATTTTAAGTAAAAGAGTGAATTTCAGAGAGTCACAACAGGAATGAAAGCGGCAGAATTCAAATTAAACAAAAGCTGGTTAATCCTAAACTGATAAAAACATGATTAATCGATTCTTATTAGGCCTAAAGTTTGTCTAGGCGTCGTATGCGTTGCCTAATTATCTTAAAGGGTGAACATGCATATTTAATCCCAATTTTAAAAGGACGCAGTTAACCAAGCTTGTATTAACGGTTTAAACCATACTGGTGAGGCGTTCAACTAATTGCAACTCGGACAGAATAAAACCCTAAGTAACATGGTGTCTAATGCACATAAAAGTCCTAGAACATGGTTTCTAAATACCAGTGAGAATGCAGCAGTAGTTTTATGACAATTACTTGTTGGTTATTAACGGATCATGATTACGAAATGAGTATGATAACTGGCTAAAAGTGAAGGGCCTAAAAACAGGATCTCTAATTGTATGAGATGCATGTCCTATACAGGATATTTATTGCACAAATAAGTAAGTAAAATCCTATAAGCATGTTTTTTACCCATTATTTAAACTAAGCATGCATAACCCCTCCCAATTTTACTATAATCCCAATCAGTTGTTTACAAGTTATTACAAACCATGATAGCTGAATTACAATAATAAAGAAAAATAAGAAGTTATTCTATAGGGAGCCTTCAACCAGGCCCAATCTTCTAGTCTCACATCTTTCGAGTTTCACAGCCAAGGTCTGGGTGCGGCAAAGCTCCCTAGGGCCCCATTGGGTCCCTAGCCAATACCGACACCCAAACATTTACCAAAAAAGATTGGACAAGTGCAGTGTGGAATTACCAGCCTTGTGCATCAAAGTTCAGTGGGTATTCAGAGATACCCAAAGCAATGCTTACACGAAAGGGGGCAGAACCTATTTTCTAAGAGTAGTGAGAGTGTGTGATAGAGTTTTTTTAAGAAATTAGTTGGGAGGAGAAAACAGTTTTAAAAATGATCCATATAGAATCAGTTCTTGAAAGAAAAACAATAGAAGAGTGTGACAATTTTTGTAAGAAGATGAGTAAGACAATCTCAGAACAAAATATCACACATGGTTCAGGGAAACAAACACAAACAGGGGATAGGGGACATGGGGACAAGTAGTTCATATGTAAGAGCACAATTGCACATACATAGACATCAGAGAAAAGTATTTCAGAACTTAAACAGTCACAACATATTTCATCCCAAAAAGGTTCAGGGTTACATGCTGATAATGTATTGGGGTTAGGGGTAAGGAAGAACATGCATTAAACAAATAAGGAAAGCAGTAGGCATGCTGAATTAAAGGAAATATAGTCACATCAATGAACTTACACAAAGGCATACTGGTTGCAATGAGAACAGCAGAACCATAAGTATAAGCATAAAAGAAACAAGAGGAAGTGTAATACACATAAAAACATGTTGTTTTGGAAACTGTAAATCAAATAGAAGACATACCAGTAAAAGAGAAAAAGCAGGATACAAAGACAAAGTAGTAACACTATATTGGCCTTGGCTTTCAACCGGCTGATAATAAGCAGGAGCAGAGAACAACAATAGAGCAAAAGAGCCAGAGAGCAAGAGAGAATGTAGATTTTGAAAGTATTCAGTGGTGTGTATAAGTCAGAAGACTGTTGTGTGTTTGCAAAAGAGAATGGGGAGTATTTATAGTACTGAATACGAGTAATCAATAAGGCAGCAGTCCCTTAACTAAGGAACTGGCATCAATCACAATCAAATTAGTATATGAACTTCCCTTTAATTAAGGAATCCAAATCAAACGGTAAAAATCAATCATTTAAAAGGAAAGAAATCACAAAGTAGGGTATAATCACATAAGGAAACAGAGTAACATATAGTATCAATAAAGACTAGGTACATGACACTCTAATTAGGGAAATAGGTCAGGTAAATCAATCAACAAATTTGTGCACATATATAGGGCAAAATACCACTGTAATTCAGGAAAATAATTTTCAAAATAATGAACGAGATTGAAGGCCTAGGAAATCGGTATTAATCGAGGCGAGTATCCCGCAATTTAATGAAGCAATTCAAACTATAGGGAAAATACGCAGAATCACAATTTCAAAGCAAGTATCACAGTCTCAAAGAGGGCTCGGATAATCAGTATAAAATCCTCGTGTAAGCAATCAGAGAAGCTTTAAGCAAAGAACACAGAATGGTAGGGGAATGAAACACTAACAACGAGATTAAAGCAAAGAGCATGGAACTCGGAGAAGAACACACAAACATGCAAATAATGCAAACACAATCATACAAAGTTAGGGTTTCATCAAACTTAAGCTAAACGTTTGAAAAATAGTACTGAGAATCACGAGTCAGTACTCAAAATTAGAAAATAAAGTGATTTTAAAAAAGGGGTTCAGAAACCCTAGTTTCAAAAGGGAACAAAACGTTTTAAAAATTGAACAATCGTGAAGATCGAGTAGAGAATAGTGTAAAATACTAAGGTGTGAGTTAAAAATCATAAAAACTATAGAGATTTAAAAGGTTGGATACAGATTAGGGTTTCATAAGAAACCAGTGAGAAGTGAGAGAAACCTAGCTATGAAAATCAGCAATAATGGTGTTCATAGCACCATCGGACAAAACCCATCGGAGGACGGCTGGAGACGAACCAGGCAAAGCTTTCAGTGACCATCTCGCATGGTGGAGGATCTTGGGGTCTCAAAGATAGAGGGAATCAACGAGGTAAGGCTTCACAGTGACTGATGATCGAAAGAGGTGAGACTGGAGGTAGCCGGAGAGGTGGTGGGTTCATCGGAGAAGAAGAGAACCAGAAGGTTATAGAGAGAAGGGAGAGGGAGAGTCAATATGGAGAGAGAGAGACCGTCTCGGAAATGAGGGGCTTGGGGGGGGGGTAATTGGATTTTAATTAAGGAAATCAAATCTGGGCCGTTGATCTCATTAGATCAACGGCTCAGATTAAATCAGAGCTGGGCCGGGTTGATTAATTGAAAATATGGGTCGGTCCAATTGGGGTTAGGAGTGGGTGCATTGAGAGGTAAAATTGAAATCCGAATGGGCTATAATTGCAATGAAATGAGGCTAAACATTAAATAGCTAGTTTTACCTTTTTATTTTATATAAAATAGTTAAAATGATTTTTAAAACAAATTAAAAGCACTGAACTAATTAATAAGATATAAGTATTAATTTAAAAATACTGGAAATAATTTAATAATTATGAAATGTTGTTAATTGTAAAATAGGCTATAATTGCAATTACATGCAATTTAGTTTTTAAATACCAAATAAATTTGTAAAAAATATGCAAAAAATCACCTTAATTATATTTTGGTGTAAATATGATAAATAAATAAATTATTCACCAAAATGATAATTTTGGAAATAATTATTGAATTTTGCACTGCTAAAATAGACAATAAATTGATTTTGAAAGTCTTTAAAAATTTGGGAAAAATACCAAAACACTTGGGCATGCTTATGTATGCATATATATATGTTATTTTGAAAGTATTTTGAGTGTGAAAAAAATACTTAGGGAAAAATTGGGTATCAACAAGGATGTGCAGCAGCATCGACACTACAGCTGGCAGGATCGGTAGAAGAGGCCGTCAGCAACCTACAAAACAAGTACTAAGCTTAGCATGTGAAAAAGTATATTAGTATTGTATGTGTTAAGTCCAAAAATATTTTCTCACCGTGTTCTCGTCGACCTCCTGAATATATGCATCTGTGGTGTCCTCATCAAAGCATGTAGTGGCCTCAAAGATGGGCTGGGACGAAGCCTTCATAAGAAAGTTAAAAATTAATTAATGGTATCTCATTAAGGAAAAGAAAACAATTTGAAATTTTACAGTAATACAAACATACCTGCGCCTGTGGTAGATCCGCATCAACCGCCGGGGATGAGGCATAACTCAACCTGCGCCCGCCATCTACGTCCCGGGTCGACCGATCCTCAGCTGCGGTAGATGGGACTGCAAAGTACTGGTCTACATCCCCGTCGAATGTACCCGTAATCAACAATTCTCCTGACGGGGTGACCTGCGATGCTGGCAGAGATAGCTGAAGGTTGTACGACGGCATGCTGCTGGAAGGCTTATATACCTGAGGTATATAACCCGGCTGATCATCTCCAAGATCCTCATCTCCAAAATTCTCATCATGTCCCTCAACAGGTGGGTCAACAGGTGCCTCAACGCCCCCTTGCTGGGGACCACTTCCTCGCCGACCCCCGCGACCCCGTGGGGCACCCCTACTTCGTGGGGTACCCCTCACTCATGCCCTACCCCTGCCTCGTGGGACAACCCTACTCCGATGGCAGTCCTCTAGAGCCGCATACTGAGCCTCGTGACCAACCTCGCGCCATCTCTCGCTTGAAACAAGGTCCGACGAGCCAGATCTGCCACCCGCCGTCCATACTCAACGAGTGCAGCACTGTCGGCATGCTGCTGTATCTCCTGTCCTAACTGGTAGACCAGGTGATGCCCAATAGACTGTGAAACACTTAAGATATTAATTAAATAACGCTATATCATAAATATAAGATATTAATAAGCCACAAAAACATACTAGTGCCTCGTGCCTCCCGGCGTATGGTCTGTAGCGCTCACCAAATACATGAATGGGGTTCCCGATCATCAGTTGGGTGTGACGGCAGTACCATGACGTATACAGCTGAATAGCGGACTCCTGGGTAAATGAAGGTGGTGGCGGAATACGGTCACCTCGCTGCTCCCAAATATGGACTTGCTGCTCTAGCCATCCCATAAATCTTTCGTCCATCCTGGTACGGTCATCCCGCTGATAGTGTGTAGGCACCCATGCAGGCTCCCCCGGTATAGGATGGGGACGGTGAAACTGGCGAAGCACACGCTCTGTGGCATGATACTCAACCATATCGAAGAAGATCATCAGGACGGAGGTGCTCCAAAGCAGTCGGTCGACTGAGCAATAATCGGGCAACTGAGCTAGTAACTCGTCGTTGTATGGCGTGCAGATGAACTACCAAATAATAACATAAAAGTGAGTATGCACAACACAACTCAATTTATAACAAGTAAGTGTAGGTACATATTCACCTGTCCGGCCATCAACATATCTAATACATCCCTGACAAGGGGGAGATTATGATGAGCATCGGTCCCTCGGTAGTTCTCACGCCGAAGAACCCACCTAGAAGCTAGAGGGAGAAACGGATGAGCCTCACCGGGCTCTAGTGATGGTAGAGGTGGCTGCAACGGCATGATCCGCTGTCAGGTCCAAACCTAAGATAAAAGGTTGACGTAAAATTTAAGAGTCATTTCGACCATATAGAATTCGGAGTAATGAACATAGTATTCGAAAATGTTGTCACCTGTAGAAGGGGCAGAAAACCACATTGTCCACCTGGCAAAGCATGCTCGCCCGGCACATGCTCCTATACAGGTATGCGAGAACAGCAGCACCCCAGCTGTACAGGGGTAAATCATCTAGCTGTTGCAGATGATGGAGAAAGTGCATATTCACTAGACTTTCCAAAGTGTTTGGGAACAAGACACCCCCAAAAAGTAGGAGCAGCGCCAACCTCGTGTACCGCTCAATATGGAGATCCTCCGTCTCGCCGGTAATGTCTGGGTGCAAAAATGCCATATGATCTCTGATGGCTAACAAAGCAACACGATTGCCCTCTCTCTGTACAGCGTCACCCTGAGGTCTGTAACTAGTATACTGCCCCATCATATCCAAATACTGTCCACGCGTCATGGATCTAATGTACTGGGGCAGTGCAACGGCCCGTCCATCTACACGTAACCCGTACAAAACCCGAACATCCTCCAGCGTGATGGTGGCCTCTCCAGTGGGCAAGTGAAAAGTGTGCGTCTCCGTTCGCCACCGCTCTACCAAGGCCGTGATGAGAGACCAATCAAGCTGCATCCGCCCAATCCAAAAAATCGTATAGAAGCCCGTAGCATGTAAGTGCGCGACTACGCGGGCATGGAAATGATGCTGCGCCATGAAGTCCCACAAATCGTCAGGTCTCCTGGCGCGGAGAGGCTGATTTGATAGATGTCCCTCCCATACAAAGGAGGACCTATGGTCGCCCTGCAACACTAATAGCTGATCCTCTGCTGGTCCAGGATGCGCATGCGGAAAGTCCATGCCGTCTACTATAATTTAAAGAAAATTAATTATGTGTGTTAGTTTAATAAATTAAATAATTATTTTTTAAAATTAGACTGAGTAATTATCTATGGGTTCTAGGCTCGATATTTGAGGCCCGGTAGCACCAAATTATCCTTAATTATTATGTGTGTCAATTTCAACATTTTTAGAATTTTGTTAGTTTAATAAATTAAATAATTATTTTTAAAATTGGACTAAGTAATTATCTATGGGTTCCAGGCTCGATATTTGAGGCTTGGTAGCACCAAGTTATCCTTAATTATTATGTGTGTCAATTTCAATATTTTTAGAATTTTGTTAATTTAATAAATTTAATAATTAATTATTGAATTGGACTAAATAATTATCTATGGGTTCCAGGCTCGATATTTGAGGTCCGATAGCACCAAGTTATCCTTAATTATTATGCGTGTCAATTTCAATATTTTTAGAATTTTGTTAGTTTAATAAATTAAATAATTAATTATTGAATTCGACTGAGTAATTATCTATGAGTTCCAGTTACTACATACTTAAACTACAGAGACTCTACGCTAAAAGGCTCTACATTTTACTACGCTAAAAGGCTATATATTTTACTACGCTAAAAGGCTCTATATTTTACTACGCTAAAAGACTCTATATTTTACTACGCCAAAAGGTCACTATTACATATAAAAACAACAAACATAATATACATATGAACAACAATCTAAATAAATAATATTTATTTATTATTTAAGCAAATAAAAACATAACATTAACAATAAAAATTATTTATCAAGTTTTAACTATTTTTTGTCCCAAAGCTAATAAATCAATCCGGGTATAAATA
This sequence comes from Nicotiana sylvestris, assembly GCF_000393655.2. NCBI lineage: Eukaryota > Viridiplantae > Streptophyta > Magnoliopsida > Solanales > Solanaceae > Nicotiana > Nicotiana sylvestris. Next base: position 97,472,887 of record NC_091058.1, read on the forward strand.
AGATACAAATTTAAACACAAATTAACATGGAAACACATTCAACAATACAAATATGCATGTGCTATACGAGTTTCGACATAAACAAAATCGAAATACATCGATTTAAGTTTTTTGAAATAGATTCAAATCGAATTTTTGAACCCGAAAGAAGAAATCCAAAGCGTGTGTTGTGTGCGGGACCTACACTCTTTGCTTTTTGATGACGGGTGGGGCCCAATTTTTTTTTTTAATTTGACCGGGGGGGGGGGGGGGGGGACCAGCAGTGAGGAAGGGTGAGTTTTTTAATAGAGTCGTTGTCTTGGGGAAGAAGAAGGGGCCCTATATTTTATTAAAGGAAAACGCAGTACAATACTGCGTTTCCCTTAAACGCAGTATTGTACTGCGTTTTCCTTTAATAAAATATAGGCATTTATGGCAGAGTTATAAGGTGGGCCCAATTTTAATAGGGAAACGCAGTATTGTACTGCGTTTTCCTTAAAAAAATTAATTTTTTTAATAAATCACAGTATAGTACTGCGTTTAACTTTAACGGCTAACCTTCTGTTAAAGTAAAACGCAGTATTATACTGCATTTTATGTACTTATGTAACTTTTTTTTAATAGTAGAAAGGTATTTTTTGCCCAAAAGGGCACTATTTAAGTTTCGGACTCCATTTACCACCCCCTCTACTCTACTATTATTCGTACACCTTTAACTATTTCTCTTGCTTTAGTTTATCCATACGATAGAATTATATCCTTCGTTTCATATTAGATGAGGTACTTTTTTTAATCTATTTCAAAATAAATGACACATCAAAATACATACTTTACCCATCGACCTTGTCCCCAAATCCCTCTTACACACTTCTTAAATACAGAAATAATATTACACACCAAAACTTTTAAAGGTGTGTCAATTACACACCACTTCAGTGTTTGACCACATCTGCTCAAAGATTGCTCTTACACGCGCCAATCAGCATCTGACACGTGTCAAATCGAGGAAAAAAAAAGAAAAACTGAAAAAAAACTTCTGCAACTCCCTCCTTCCCCAAACCCCCTCTTCTCATCTTCTCAAAGAAAAAATAATATAGAAAAGAACCCCCCCTCCCCCTCTTCATCTTCCTAACCCCATCATCTTCTCCATCACCACCATACTACCACCAACCCTTCCACCACAAGAACCTTCTTCCATAACTATAGATTCAATTCTTTGCCGATTTTGAATAACATCCATCACAAATCCTTATACAAATTCCAAATTCAAGCTCAACCCAAAGCTTCAAACTTGTTAATGGTATTTTTTGAATTTTATCAAAATTAATTACCTAAGTGAAGTTTTAATCAACAATAATCACAAATTCAAACTAAATTTTTAGGTCATGGAACACCAAAATCAACAAGACCCGATTAAATTTTCAAGCTTTTTTAAAAATCAATAATGGTAATTTTTACAATACCCAATAGTTCCTATGTTCTTCTTCTTTTTCTTTTCTTCTTAGTCATAGGGTTGGAGAGACGAAACATGAGGGGGTTGAAAAAACTAGGATAGGGATTGGGGACGAAGACGAGGGGGGGGGGGGGAGAAAATGCTGGGTTTTGGGGTTGGGGAAGAAGACATGGGTTATATTTGTTTTCTTTACTTTAAAGGAAATAGTTAAAAAAGGGAAAAATTCAAAAAAAAAAAAACTTAATTTCAGGTGAATTTTTTAGTTTTCACACGCCTCTTTTATGTGTAATACACGTGTGTGATACATGGCAAAAGAGGTGTGTAATTGACACACTTTTAAAAGTTTTTGTGTGTAATACTATTTCTGTGTTTAACAAGTGTGTAAGAGGGATTTGAGTACAAGGTCAATGGGTAAAGAATTTATTTTGCCTTTTAAATTTAGAAATAATTCAACTTTAAACTCTTTCATTTTACTCATTTACACTTAATGAGAAACTTTTATAGCCACACAAATGTCATGGCCCCACAAACTTTTTACCCCTTATGCTTTTAAGACCACAAATTTCAAAAGTCTTCTTCTTTTTTCTTAAATTCCGTGTCGAGTCAAACTACCTCATCTAATATGAAACGGAGGGAGTAGTATCCAACATGTTATTAAAGAAGCAAAAACCCATGCAACATGCAGATAAAATGCTTGGACAAACTTAGGGGTCGTTTGGTAATGTGCATAAAAATAATGCTGAATAGAGTGTATTAGAAATGCAGATATTACTTATGCTGACATTAGCTATGTTAACATATTTCTTATCCACTATTTGGTTTGATGTATTAAAGCATTGCAGAATTTCTAAAGGAAATGTTTATTTACAAAATTACTCTCATAACTAGTCCATCACTTTATCTTTTTAAAAGAAACATATGTTGAGCAATGTTTTTATATGAAAAAGATATTAAAAGTTTATTGGATCTGTCTACCTGTATTATGGTATAGAACTGAATATTTATTTATATAAAAGAAAATATGCTAAGTATTTATTTATTTACTAGGGATATAATTTTATTTTCAACTTTCTTGGATTATTTCAAACTTGCATTAAAATAATAACATATTTTAATCAAGCATAAATTTTGAAGGACAATTTTTTCTTTACTAAGCTAATGCATGCATTAAAACCCATTGTATTGTTAATACCATAATTTACTATGCATTAGTTATGCATAGGATAATACCAAATAGGGTGCATAACTAATGCTTGCATACCTAATGCATAGGTTCAAAAGGTGTACCAAACAAGGTATTATTAATACACAAAGCTAATGCATGCATTATTTTATTATTACTAGGTATTATTAATACCATGGCTTCTATGCATTAGTTTCACTCTCTTTTTCTAACCCCCTTCGTTTAACTCTATTTGGCTTAATTAGGAGTACGGGTCAAAGTTCTTAATTTTGATTATCAAATTAAATATAATTTTTTTGAGCTTTTAAAAATAAAATTTATATATTTAGAAATTACTTATAAAGTACTATGAATCGTAATAATTTATGTTTCAAAATATTTAAAAATTCGTGGTCAAAGATAAACTTCGTAAACTCTCCAAATAGTAATGTGGATACATAAATTGAAATAAAGGGAATAATAATTAAATAAATAAGTTCATGGAGTAAGTGAAGCACTTTATTATGCGCTGCTCAAAATCTCAAATATACAACGAGTAACTGTTCTTCCACTACATTTAAAATCATTAGATGCATTAATAAACTTCAATTTTTCTAAAACTTGTTTAATAAAATCATAGCCGTAATAAAATTAGAAGTGCAAAAATGAAAAAGGCATTATATAATGGGAAAGGTCTGAACTCTGACGTCACCACAAGGTCCACAATAAACCTAGACCAATTAGTGAAACTTAACAAATGGTTCGACTAATCTCATTTCCCAAAGCTAGAAAAAGATTCCAAACAGCCCTATGAGTATTTAATTTTGCAAGCAAATGGAGTAGAAGGTAAAAGAAAAAAATGATCTCTTATTACTCAATTAACAAATTACAAGTAAAACAAGTACCAGATAATTTTAAATACAATAAATAAATTATGCGCCGGTATATTTATTAGTGCTAGTTACTATTGAGCCGCAAGCAACTATGGATGAATAATTTTAGTAGGGGCGTATGATATTTCATTAATTCATCTTTACTGAAGTACTGTAAGTTATTATTGCCCATTATGGCCATTACTCCGTTTACCTCTAAAGTAGACTATCAATTTACATGGTCTATAGATAATAATTACGGATGGTCGTGGTTCAATGTGCATCCGTTGCTTTCTGTCTAAATTATATACTACTCCCCCGTTTTATATTAGATGAGATACTTTTCTTTTTAGTCTGTTCCAAAATTAATGACACATTTTTAAATTTGAAAATAATTCAACTTTAAACTCTTTCATTTTACTCATTTACCTTTATTGAGAAGCTTTTATAGCCACACAAATGTCATGGCCCCACAAATTTTTTACCCCTTAAACTTTTAAGACCATAAATTTCAAAAGTCTTCTTCTTTTTTCTTAAACTCAGTGCCGAGTCAAAGTACCTCATCTAATATGAAACGGAGATAGCTGAAAACTTATTAAATATATTTATTAATATTAAGTACATACATTTCTATATATTAGAAGAGAAAGATTTTCGACATGTCTGCTTAGTGTCTTTTTAAAAAAGTTTGAGGGTAATTTAGTCATTTGGTATCAGCTTTATTATATCATACGTGGCATTATTTGCCTACCCATAAGTCTACGTGGATTTTACGAGAAAAGGTCCTTGCTTAATTTATTAGTTGTGATAGAATTTACTTATTTTGTATTATTAATTAGTTTTCATTTCACTTTTTTATCTTATTCTTTCGTTGATTTTTTCAGTACATGAATCGTTCCTCTGATTTTCTTATGATGTTGTCTTAAAATTGTTTATGCTTCACTTTTATGATGACAGAAACTTAGAAGGCACAAAAATGTCCGTGCTGCTTGCTGCATGTAGCAGAGAATGTCTTGAGAAGGTATGTCAGTTATAAGTACAATCTGATGTAGTTATATTTTAAAAGCAAATTTTGTCATGTACACCAACGAATAATATTTGAACTATAAAGGCCTCCTTAACATATTTTAATCCTTTGTTATGAATTCCTACCAAGTTGTTAAACTATTTTTAGTGAAGTTATGTGAGGATCAATTGCTCAGATGATAACCTATATTAGGTTGGCCCTGTTTGATGGTTTTGTTTCTCAAGCCATGAATATTTTCATGTAAAGATTTGAATATCCCCTAATTATTCAAGATGTGTGCTACTTTAGTAAGAAATATGGTGTCAAGTAAAAGTGGAACAAAAAAAGCATTATATACATCCAAAAAAAGAACATTGAGTGAGGGAATAGGAGATTCTGAGGAGGGTTTGTTGGCATATGATGTGTATTTTAATTGCATAATGTCATAATGGTTATTATATACAAAAGGTGCAACTGATCCGAGTTACTTGAATTTAAAGTTCTCCCGTTTAAAGTAAAGTATATTTACATGTTATGTATTTGACTTGAGCTCTGCACGAGTTATCTCAGTTAATGTTTCCTCTTTCTTTTTTTCTTCTAATAAATCTAATTTTACCAGACTTTTGGCCATTTAATAAGCGATAGATTTAAGAATAGTTGTGGTTAAGTAAAATATTCTTTAGACTTTTAAATCATTCGACCTTGCATTTAGACCTAATATTCGTGCAACTCTAGGAATTGAGTAGTAAGTTATTCTTTACAGATGACACAATAGTAAGAGGTGGACTAAGAACGACAACTTAATTATTTTTAGTAAGATGTGGAATAAGAATGAAAGTTAATTCTTTTAAACGCTCACTGACACTGACCCATGCAAAACAGCTGAAATATGGCATCTTTATATCTCCTATTCAAGAACTGTATACTCTTCGCAAGAAAGGACTTCTTCTTAAGAATAGACCTTTGTTGTTTTCCATCTCTTAAGTTTTTTAAATTTGTGTTAATGTGTTGAGTAGTCCAAGTAGTTTAAGATTACTCTATCTTCCCTTATAGAGTCATATTTATAAATCAGGAACAATACATAGATTGTTAGCGAAATTTTTTTGAATACCATTGGTATCTTGGGAGAAAGCTCCTTCAGATGAGGCAAAACTGAAAACTAAAGTAATAACTTGGTTTTCTATCTAACTTGAGAGAGTTTGAAAAGGAAATGAAGTTGTTATGAGTTAAATCCTTCCAAATTGTGTTTCATTTTCCAATTTTAGGGAAATAATGTTGCCTCAAGTTGACATATGTATGTGGATCAAGTTTCAATTATTTCGTGCATGCAAATACTTGCTTTCATGATCTAATAACAATCAGATTCTGTTTTTGAATGATTTGTGTGGCCCTTTCTATATTTTGATATAGAGTTGGTCATCTTTTCTTTTGACTATACTTTTAAAAAATTTCTTAACTTTTGCTTTGCTGTAGGATATTATAGGTTTCTTTGCTAACTACCTACTACTTAGGATGAAAGAGATACATGTTCTAATGTGATTTTGTTTTATAAGTGATAGTTATATAAGTTAACCAGGTAAGGAACTACTATTTAGACCGCAAACTGTATACGTATATTTGTTTATTTCAAACTCCAATGATACTTGTTCGAAATTTTCTAACTAAAACAGAGCTCCATATTAGTTTTGTATTTGGGAGAAGCATGATTTAAGAAGTATAGACAAAAATAGCTGTGTGGTTTCATTTGATAATAGGAAATAAGTTGCACAACTGTTGCTTTTAGATCCATAAACTTTCCTGTACTCTAAATCTAATACTACTTTTTCTAGAAGTCAAGTTAAGAAGACTATGGTTGTTGCAGAGTGATTTAAGTGGGAGTTTTGGCATGTCTCTTCTTGGCTAAGACGGAGTTTGACATGTCTGTTCTTTGTTTTCAAAATTTAAGTTGAGGATATTATTCTAGAAATAATATGTAGAGTCTAGATCTACGGCTTCTTCATTTTCTCCTTGCATTAATTTCTTCAAAATTTATGTTGAGGATACTACTCTAAAATACACGAGACTAATTCACATTATGAATATCCAGCAATACCTAAATAAAAATCTCAACTTTTCATGTCTGAATGTACGATGATTTACATACTAACTCCTACTCAATTAAATCATGTGAGTTTGCAAGTGATTCCTTACTTTACTAAAGTTAGTATACCTAGCATCAGTTTTTTCTTTAGTTGATATAAGAAGTGTGGTTGAAACCTCTTTTGCAAAATTTACACACAGTACGAAGCTCGAGTATTAGTGTTATTGGAGGTACTTGTAGTTTGTGACTATCTGGAAGTTGTATGCTTGAATCCTAGGTGATCTTCCTTACAAAGAGTACATCTTGGTAGTTTATTGAGTAAGGTGGTGTTCAAGGTGATTAAATGGGGTCTTCAGTTAACTATCATCATGAAAGAATTACTGGCCCTTACTTAGTAATGATTTACGATAGTGATAAGATAATATTCCTTTTCTATGTATTTGATTAATGTCTCATGCATGAATCACTTGTGTTGATTGGTCTGAATACCCTCGAAGAGAGGTGCAATTCATTCATATGTCATTTAAAAGTAGCTTATTGGCTTTTCTTTGGGCTCGATAAGTTGCTTTATTCTTAGGCTGGTATCACGACTCTTGTGCTAAATAGATGCAAGAAAGAAAAGTATGTTTTATTTTTTTTCTTTTAGTTGGTAATTCTGTTATATCTTCCATGTCTTTCCATTCATAAGTGTAAAGTTGTTTGCTCAGAGTTGAAGCAACAATGAAGATAAGAGAACTTTGGAAAAATTGAAAAGGAAGTCTTACTTTGTCTCTCCTAATCCTATATGTTTCTGGATGGATTTGGAGGAATATATGACCTGCCTCAAATTATAGCCGACCGATCTTGCTCTTGTTTGGAATTTGAGTAGTAGTAGTTATTCCATAAATTGTACAAGTGTGCTAACTTTCTGGTAAAAGAAGTTAGAGCTGATAAATAAATTTATTTATCCAGTAAGGTTTATTGTATTGTAAAACAGCATTGTAATAAAGCATGACCTAGTGTAATTTTTTATGCAAGTATTTTCACTTATTATAAAAATAGTCTATTGTCGTCTATACCTTCAACCAAACCTGTGACGACCCAAAGGGGTCATCACCTGTTGCTAATTGAATCCCGTGTCTCTGAGGTCTTGAAAACCTCATTTAGGGTTGCCTCGATTTGCGTGCGCAGTCCTAGCATGTAGCCGGAAAGCTTATATATGAAATTCTGTGAAAAATGGTGAGTTTGGATATTAAAATGAATATTTTTTTTTGACTTTGGTCAATATTTTGGGTAAACGGACCCGGACCCGTGATTTGATGGTCTCAGAGGGTCCGTAGGAAAATAAGGGACTGGGGCGTATCCCGGAATCAAATTCCGAGGTCCCAAGCCCGAGAAATGAATTTTTGAGTGAAATTGATTTCTTGAAATAATTAAGGAAATTGGAAATGAAATTTGGTTAGAAGACTATGGTATCGGGCCCGTATTTTGGTTCCGGTGCCCGGTACAAGTCTTATATATGTTTTGAATCACTCCTGTAAAGTTTGGTTAAAAATGGATGTCGTTTAACGCGATCCGGACCCAAATTGGTGAATTGATGTTTTAAAGGGAAATCTGAGAAATTTCATTGATCTTGAGGCTTAATTCTATGTTCATGATGTTATATTGATGAGTTGACCACACGAATATGTTCGTAGAGTATTTTTGAGGTAGTGTGTATACTTGGGTTAGAGCTTCGAGGGCTCGGGTGAGTTTCGAGTAGGTTCCGGGATGCTGTAGGCTTAAAAGATCAGATGTTGTAGGTTCAGGAAAATATTGCAGGCCTCTGAACCCTTTAGCACGGCCCGCGAGGAATCGCGTGCGGCCGCAGTCGCCTTTGCGCGGTCCGCGCAGAGCAAATATCCGCAGGTCTTCAGGAGGGGCCATCGCAGCTGCGATCGGCTTAGAGCGGTCCGTGGTGGGGGCTTCAGAGGGGTATAAATTCATGTGAATTTCAGTTGTTTTTATACTTTTCAAAACCCCAAAACATAAGAGGTGATTTTCTAAACAATTTTTCTTCTCCAAAACGATTGGTAAGTGATTTCTAACTCATTTTCTTCACTCCTTATCATCTTTTAACATGATTTCAACTTAAAATCAGATATTTTTATGGGGGAAAATGAGTGTTTTGGGTAGACCCTAGGTTTTCTAAAAATTGGGAATTTGGACCTCAATTTGGGGTCCGATTTCAAAACAAATTATACATTTGGATTCGTAGGGGAATGGGTAAACGAGTTTTGATCCGAACCTCGGGTTTCGACCACGTGGGCCCGGGAGTAATTTTGACCTTTTGAGTAAAACTTTGGGAAAACTCATTTTCATGCATTGGGGTTGATTCATTTAGCACTTATTGACGTAATTAAGTAACTTGTGACTAGATTCGAGCGGATTAGTGGTAGAATCAAGGGGTAAAGCTATAATTGAGGCTTGAGTGGTGTTCAAAGCTTCGAGGTAAGTGTTTGGTCTAACCTTAGCTTGAGGGATTAGAAGTTGAGTCTTATTTGCTACGTGCTAATTATCGAGTACGACATATAGGCATGGTGACAAGTATCTATACGTTGGTGTCTAGCATGACCGTGAGTCTTTATATTGCGGATATTCTGATTTTGTTGTATCTTCCATGCCTTAATCACGATTTTCTATATATTGTAACAAGCATGTGAAAGAAATTTTGGTCCTTGCACTTCGAGGAGTGTTGGCTCGAGTTATAATACAAATTGTGAAAGTATACGAGATGATTGAACCCCTATGGAGCGTTGGCTTAGGTGGTAAATGAGATAAGAAGTGAAAGTGAAAGAAAGAGAAAGAATTATTATATTGCTCCCTTGTCGGGATGTTTGTTGCTTTGTTGATTATCTTTCTTACCGGGATGCTGAGAATATTGATATTGTTCCCTTGCCGGGATTAGCTGTTTAATTGTATTCCCTTGCCGGAATTCCTACCATTATTTGTCTACTCCCTTGCCCCTTTGTTTATGATTGTTGTTTGGGTGAGGAAGAGTGTTAAAGCACGAAGGGTGATGACGTGCATTGTTTGCTATTGTGAGGAAAGAGTGTAAAGCACGAAGGGTGATGCCGTGCCGCACGATATACCACTATTTTATATCACCCGGGAAAGGCCAACGTGGTGGCTGATGCTTTGAGTAGAAAGTCAACCATTATGGGCAGTTTTCCTTATATTCCAGTTGGTGAGAGGCCGCTTGCTTTGGATGTTCAGGCTTTGACCAATCGATTTGTGAGGTTGGATATTTCTGAGCCTAGTCGAGTATTAGCTTGCATGGTCGCTCGTTCTTCGTTATTGGAGCGTATCCATGATCGGCAGTTTGATGATCCCCATTTGTGTGTCCTTAGAGACCCGGTGCAGCATGGAGGTGCCAAGCGGGTTACCTTAGGTGATGATGGAGTTCTGAGATTGCAGGGTCGAGTTTGTGTGCCTAATGTGGATGGGCTTTGAGAGTTGATTTTAGAGGAGGCCCATAGTTCCCGATACCCTATCCATCTGGGCGTCGCAAAAATGTATCAGGATTTGCAACAACATAATTGGTGGCGTAGAATGAAGAAATATATTATGGCATATGTGGCATGGTGTTTGAATTGTCAGCAGGTTAAGTATGAGCATCAGAGGCCTGGTGGTTTATTTCAGAGGATTGAGCTTCCCGAGTGGAAATGGAAGCGGATCACTATAGATTTCGTTGTTGGGCTTCCGCTGACTCGGAGGAAGTTCGACGCAGTTTGGGTCATTATTGATAGGCTGACCAAGTTAGCACATTTCATTCCTGTGGCAGTCTCCTATTCGTCTGAGAGGTTAGCTGAGATCTATATCTGGGAGATTGTTCGCCTTCATGGTGTGCCGGTATCTATCATTTCGGACCGAGGTACGAGTTCACCTCGCATTTCTGGAGAGCAGTTCAGCGAGAGTTAGGCACCCAGGTTGAGTTGAGTACAACATTTCATCCTTAGACGGATGGACAGTCCGAGCGGACTATTCAAATATTGGAGGATATGCTCCGGGCTTGTGTTATTGACTTCGGAGATTCGTGGGATCAGTTTTTGCCTTTAGCAGAGTTTGCCTACAACAACAGCTACCAGTCGAGTATCCAGATGGCTCCTTACGAGGCTTTATATGGTAGGCGGTGTCAATCTCCGATTGGATAGTTTGAGCCGGGAGAGGCTCGGTTGTTGGCTACGGATCTGGTTCAGGAGACCTTGGGCAAGGTCAAGATCATTCAGGATAGGCTTTGTACAGCTCAGTCCAGGCAAAAAAGCTATGCAGATCGCAAGGTTCGAGACATGGCTTTTATGGTTGGTGAGCGGGTATTGCTCCGAGTGTCGCCTATGAAAGGCATGATAAGATTTGGGAAGAAGGGCAAGCTTAGCCTTAGGTTTATCGGTCCTTTTGAGATTCTTGATAGAGTGGGAGAGGTGGCTTATAGACTTGCATTGCTGCCTAGCTTATCAGCCGTGCATCCAGTTTTTCATGTGTCTATGCTCCGGAAATATCACGGCGATCCATCCCACGAGTTAGATTTCAGTACTGTCCAGTTGGACAAGGACTTGTCTTATGAGGAGGAGCCGATATCTATTCTAGACCGGCAGATTCGTCAGTTGAGATCCAAGAATTTCCCTTCTGTTCGTGTTCAGTGGAAAGGTCAGCCCCCTGAGGCTTCGACCTGGTAGTCCGAGTCCGACATGCAGAGCCGTTATCCTCATCTATTTTCCGACTCAGGTACTTCCTTCTTTTGTCCGTTCGAGAACGAACGGTTGTTTTAGAGGTGGAGAATGTGACGACCTAAAGGGGTCATCACCTGTTGCTAATTGAATCCCGTGTCTTCGAGGCCTTGAAAACCTCATTTAGGGTTGCCTCAATTTGCGTGCGCAGTCCGGGCGCGTAGCTAGAAAGCTTATATATGAAATTCTGTGAAAAATGCAAAGTTTGGATGTTAAAATGAATAAAATATTTTGACTTCGGTCAACATTTTGGGTAAACGGACCTGGACCCGTGATTTGACGGTCTCGGAGGGTCCGTAGGAAAATATGGGACTGGGGCGTATTCCCGGAATCGGATTCCGAGGTCCCAAGCCCGAGAAATGAATTTTTGAGTGAAATTGTTTTCTTAAAATAATTAAGGAAATGAAATTTGGTTAGAAGACTATGGTATCGGGCCCGTATTTTGGTTCCGGTGCCCGGTACAAGTCTTATATATGTTTTGAATCACTCCCGTAAAGTTTGGTTAAAAATGGACGTCGTTTGATGCGATCCGGACCCAAATTGAAGAATTGATGTTTTAAAGGGAAATCTGAGAAATTTCATTGATCTTGAGGCTTAATTCGATGTTCATGATGTTATATTGATGATTTGACCACACGAATATGTTCGTAGAGTGTTTTTAAGGTAGTGTGCATACTTGGGTTAAAGCTTCGAGGGCTCGGGTGAGTTCCGAGTAGGTTCCGAGATGCTGTAGGCTTAAAAGATCAGATGTTGCAGGTTCAGGAAAATATTGCAAGCCTCTAAACCCTTTAGCGTGGCCCGCGAGGAATCACGTGCGGGCACGGAGGGGCCAGCGCGACCGCGGTCGCCTTTGCGCGATCCGCGGTGGGTGCTGTGCGGCCGTGGTTAACTTTGTGCGGTCCGCGCAGGCGCAGCTGCGGTCGGCTTAGCGCGGTCCGCGTTGGGGGCTTCATAGGGGTATAAATTCACGTGAATTTCAGTTATTTTTATACTTTTCAAAACCCCAAAACATAAGAGGCGATTTTCTAAACAACTTTTCTTCTCCAAAATGATTGGTAAGTTATTTCTAACTTATTTTCTTCATGCCTTAACATCTTTTAACATGATTTCAACTTAAAATCAGAGATTTTCATGGGAGAAAATGGGTGTTTTGGATATAACCTAGGTTTTTCTAAAAATTGGAGATTTGGACCTCAATTTGGGGTCCGATTTCAAAACAAATTATACATTTGGATTCGTGGGGGAATGGGTAAACGGGTTTTGGTCCGAACTCGGGTTTCGACCATGTGGGGCCGGGGGTAATTTTGACTTTTTGAGTAAAACTTTGGAAAAATTCATTTTCATGCATTGGGGTTGATTCATTTAGCACTTATTGATGTAATTAAGTAACTTGTGACTAGATTCGAGTGGATTGGTGGTGGAATCAAGGGGTAAAGCTATAATTGAGGCTTAAGTGGAGTTCAAAGCTTCGAGGTAAGTGTTTGGTCTAACCTTAGCTTGAGGGATTAGGAGTTGAGTCTTATTTGCTACGTGCTAATTGTCGAGTACGACGTATAGGCATGGTGACGAGTATTTATAAGTTGGTGTCTAGCATGACCGTGAGTCTTTATATTGCGGATATTCTGATTTTGTTGTATCTTCCATGCCTTAATGACGATTTTCTATATATTGTAACAAGCATGTGAAAGAAATTTTGGTCCTTGCACTTCGAGGAGTGTTGGCTCGAGTTATAATATGAATTGTGAAAGTATACGAGATGATTGAACCCCTATGGAGCATTGGCTCAGGTGGTAAGTGAGATAAAAGGTGAAAGTGAAAGAAAGAGAAAGAATTATTAAATTTCTCCCTTGCCGGGATGTTTGTTGCTTTGTTGATTATCTCTCTTGCCAGGATGCTGAGAATATTGATATTGTTCCCTTGCCGGGATTAGCTGCTTAATTGTATTCCCTTGCCGGGATTCCTACCATTATTTGTCTACTCCCTTGCCCCTTTGTTTGTGATTGTTGTTTGGGTGAGGAAGAGTGTTAAAGCACGAAGGGTGATGTCGTGCAAATTGTTGACTTTTGATTCTTGTTGATATTCTGGCTTTGCTGCTTCTTTCTGTTATTGAGGATTTCTATTTGAAATTGTTATCTCCCCATAGCATGTTTCCCCTTCCCACATTGATTGGTTATTTCTGTATCTCTTTTCTGTTGTATATATATATATATATATATATATATATATATATATATATATATATATATATATATATATATATAAACTACATAGGTCTATTTGGAGTCTGGTCCTAGCCTCGTCACTACTTCGCCGAGGTTAGGCTGGACACTTGCCAGCACATGGGGTCGGTTGTGCTGATACTACATTCTATGCTCTTTTGCACAGATCCAGGTCTTGGATAGCAGGAGTAGCGCGGGGGTTCGCCTTCAGTCCAATGAGACACCGAGGTAGCCTTGCAGGCGTCCGCAGGCCTGGCGTTTCCTCTATCTTTTATTCCAGTCTGTTATCTCCTGTATTTCGAGACAAACAACTTATATTTTTTTTTCTTTAAAATGGTTGTATTTAGTACTCTTAGAAGTCCGTGAGTAATGTGACACCAGTTCTTGGGTAAAGGCATATGTTGATTCTCGCATTATGGTTTCATATTCTTTAATTTAAGTCTTCCGCATAATCATTTAAATTCCGTTGCTTTCATGTTGTCACTGATAATTGATAAAAGAACAAATTGTTAATGAAGTAAGCAGTTAAAGATTGACTTGCCTAGCTCGCACTAGTAGGCGCCATCACGACTCCCGAGGGTGGGAAATCCGGGTCGTGACAAAACTGTTTCCAATGGCTTTGAAGAAGAGCTAATAAGTAGAATACAAGTATATGTACCAGACTTTTATAATGAATCGCCTCCTATTTAAAGCATTCATGCAATCGTGCATTGCTAAATACTAAAATGTTGTAGAACTCACAAATGTCTTAATAGAACAGAGCAGGATAGCAATGTTAAGAACATCTCCATTTAATAATATTCCATCGTATAATACAGTTGCATGGCAATGTCAGAACTAATTTAGAACATCTTTATGCTTCACCCGCCTAGTATTTTCTAGAAATAGTAGGGAATGAAGTGATACTTCATCTTCATTGAGTTAAAATATCAGATCTGTATGGGTCAAAATCTGACCATAATATGGTTGTTCTTAAAAGGAACTATAAGGGGTCGATCGAGCCATAGTCGTGCCCACGGGGCGTGATAGCAAAAAGCACCTCGGCCATTGCCGGGGCCAAGCCATCAGAAAGCTTACATCACAGAACAAGCATAATATTTGGGCAAGTAATGACGGGGTACAATCATGAGAAAGTACGCAGGTTAAAGACCATTGGATAAACGGAAAAATTGTTAAAATATATAGAGAGGGGGGAGGACCAACAAGGGGCCTCAGCCCAGAGCTGGCTACAACATTTATAGTCATCATTATGGAATCAACAATGAGAGATCTCTTAGTCATCAACAGGTTTCTCTCTTCTCCTTCTGTGCTCTTACGAGTATGGTGCAAGCATGTCATAGATGTAAGCTTATCATTTACATTTGATGTATGATAATTATCTTAAGAAATATTACACAAGTTTGTTCTTCTTAGACTTTTCTATTCAATATGTTTGGATCTAGAGTTAATTATGTTCGGCTAAGATTTACCTTCTATCTCTCTATTAATTAGTTTAACTAAAAGGTCTAACACTTTTTTGGTCAAACAATTTGGCACCGTCTGTGGGGATTTCTTAGCCAAATTCTTTAGTTTCCTTTAGATCTAGAACTAGCCAAGTATTACTTCTAGGATGCTACAATCTCACCATCTTGGTGACAACACAAACTAAAATAAATGGTAGATAAGTCAATCTAGGTCAGATCCCTACAGAAATAGGACCACAGTTATTATGTGCCTAACATGACCGTGGTCCCATGCGATGTATTCACCCTGTGTACCAACCTGTACTTCCGCCCCTTGAGAGGGGACGATAAGCCACCGCATGACCCTTTGGGAGATAAGGCATATCCCGCATTATTTTCGTAACACGCACGCTGAATAATTATAAATAAAGCATGACATATCTCCTTTATTGTTTACACATATCGGACTGGGACTCGGCCTCGGTGTCCTTACGGGTGAGGTAAGCCTAACTCACGAGAAGTCTAGACGTAGTTAAATGGCGAAGCAAAAACGTGGCTGCAAAATCAGAAACCATTGTTCGACCATTAGGCGGAGCAAGTAACCCTATAATGTTGTTCCTCCTCTCACCAGCTCGCTAGGCCGAGGTAACAAACAATTTCATTTGGGTTTATCTTCAATCTTTTGATTGGTTCGAAATAGGAACGCAAGCACTCGCATAAGTATGCGAACGACAGACCAACGCCGCCAAAACACCCCAGGAAACGTACAACATCCTCCAATGAAAGCAAAGTTAAGCAAACTATAACTCACCCAGGAAACGTACAACATTCTCCGATGAAAGCAAAATAAGGCAAACTAGGACTCACCTAGAAAACGCTTAGTATTCCCAAGTAAAGACAAAGCCAAGCACTCTGGGCTCACCCCGACGCACGCGTGAATAGTACGACGACGTGTAATATTCCCCAAAAAAGAAGAGAAGAATTCGACCTCGCTCGAATATTCGACCTCGCTCGAATTACAACAGGTTACTATTTCGATCTTGCTCAAAATAACACCCATACGGCCATCGCCAAAGGAAGAATTCGACCTCGCTCGAATTACAACGGGTTACTATTTCGATATCGCTCGAAATAATACCCCTGCGGCCAACGGCCATCGCCAAAGGGAGAATTTGGCCTCTCTCGAATTACAACGGGTTACTATTTCGATTTTGCTCGAAATAACACCCCTACGGCCAACGGCCATCGTCAAAGGAAGAATTCAACCTTGCTCGAATTACAACGGGTTACTATTTCGATCTTGCTCGAAATAACACCCCTACGGCCAACGGCCATCGCCAAAGGAAGAATTCGACCTCGCTCGAATTACAACGGGTTACTATTTTGATCTTGCTCGAAATAAAACCCTTACGGCCAACGGCCATCGATAAAGGAAGAATTCGACCTCGCTCGAATTACAACGGGTTACAATTTTGATCTTGCTCGAAACGGCCAACGGCTATTGCCAAAGGGGGAATTTGACCTCGCTCGAATAACAACGGGTTACTATTTTGATTTTGCTCGAAATAACACCCCTACGAGCAACAGCCATCGCCAAAGGAAGAATTCAACCTTGCTCGAATTACAACGGGTTACTATTTTGATCTTTCTCAAAATAACAGCCTTATGGCCAACGGCCAACGCCAAAAGAAAAGTTCAACTTCGCTCGAGTTATAACAGGTTATAAGCCGGCCACCGTCGAATAAAAGGTAAAGTTCGAACTTGTTCAAATATAAGTCAGAAATTTTCACCCAAAATGGCGACTCCAAATTCGAACACGTTCAAACAAGTCAGAAATCGACATCGCTCCAGACGGCAATTCCAAGTTCAACCCTGCTCAAATACATATGAAAAAGTTGACCTCGAATGTTCAAGTCAAAACTACTTCGTCCAAAATGGCGAATCCAAATTCAACCTCATTTGAATCAAGGATGATTCCGCCTAAAGCGACAAATCAAAAGTCAACCTCGCTCGGACGTGCAGATCCGAAGCAACATCATTAGGACTCGCACGGGAGGATCCTACTCGACCCGAGCAAGATCGAATTCCCAAATCAAAAAATCAGGGACTCATCAAAAACAAAAAAAATTCGAAGGTCTACGTCAAAACAAAAAGATATGTAACAAGCAAGAGGAAGAAAAAGAAAATCAAAAGATACACAAAGGCGAAGGAACTGTTTTATTTGTATCTACATGCGCAACGGCCGCACCTTACAAAAGGCCGAAACATGCCCTAAAAAAAGAGACGAAAATGAACAAAAAAGAAGAAGACGAAAACGAACAACAGAAAAAATTATTATAAAAGTTGCAGCAACTTTTCACTCGTCCTCATCACTATCATTCTCCCCATCATTCTTTTAAAGCAACCCACCATCAGCATCGTCACCAGCCTCCAATGTCGCAGGGTCGTAGCCGCAATTGATACAAGCCTCGTGCGCCTTCGCCCAAGCTTCTTCAACGGCAGCTTTAGAAACATTGCCCGCCTCCCACAAGCCTTTGTATATGTTTCGTTGGGCCTCGACATGGACCCACAACTCATGCAAGTGACAAGGAACGGCGGCAGAGGCAGATTCAACTTGAGCCAACAACTGTGCTCTCTCAGCCTCGAGTGCCACGACCCGGTCCCCTAGGCTCGAAACCTCCCGGTCAATCTCGCCAATGCGCTCCTCGAGCCGGGCCTCCCTCAGTGTGGCCGTTGCCCTTTCAGATTCCTGCTCAGATTGGAGGACGCGGAAAGTGTCCTCTAGCGCCGCCGCTCTCGCCAAAGCCGACGCCCGAGCGTTCTCAGAATTTCCCATCTCGACCACTTTCCTCTCCAGCTCGGCCAACTTCCCCATCCATTCTTCACTCAAAGCTTCGACTCTGGTGGCATTCTGCTCAAGTTCAGCTTGTAACGACAACACCTTTGCCTAAAGATGATCACATTCCGCAGTGACCCCCTTTTCCCAACTCAAGCTCTTCGTCTTTGGCATGGAGCAGCTCCTCGAACTCACTGCATCTGCGGATAGACTTACATCAGCTCCTAATCCTTTTTCTCCAATTCCTCACTGAGGAACTAGGTGCCAGTACTCGTCCTGAGCCGCTCATGCATCTCACGGCATTTGTTGCGATACCGCCGATACTTTTCAAGCATCTTCAGAAAGATCTTGGCTCGCGTCTCGGCCCTGGGAGCACTCTCGATCTCCAGCAGGTAAAACTAAAAACAAAGAGAAGAAAAGAGTCGATGAAGGCCGTCACAAAAAAAACAAAGAAGAGGAACTTACCTTCAGGCCCATTGCTGCCACACCACATGACAATTCGGCATCGTTGACATCCTGAAAAGCTCCGCTTTCTGCGGTCGAGCATAGAAGGTCAAACTGTGGCATAAAATCCACTGTGTCTTGCAGAAGGTTGAGGTCCGACGGAATTTCGAGTATTGGGAAGGACCTCTCGCTCTTACCGCAGTTCGGGTAAAACCCTCCTCGAATATCCTAATGTCATTAGGATCGAGGTTGGATTCAGACTCCTAATCATGAACCATGATGCCTTTTCCCTTCTCTTCGACCGAAGAAGAAGTGCGGTTCGGCTGAGATGTCGAAGGGCCGCCCAAGACAGCGACAGTAGCCTCGAGACTCCGTCTCTCTACCACATCAACCTGTTGACCTCTCACAACAGGTGTAGCCTCTGCGGTCGGGTTGGCACCACCGTTAGTTGCAGGCATCGCCAAGGAAGGGTCACCCCTCGATGATATTTCGGTTTGAGGAGCCACTTCCAACTCCACCCATCGTCTTTTCGACGGGGCCTCTCCACTACCAGCACGAGAAGATTCGCCAATTGAGCGAACAGTAGGAACCAGAGTCTCTAGTTGAGGAGTAGTCTCCACGAATGCGGCTCCGACCGCAGGCGCAGATAGGGTATTAGCTCTCGGTGCTGGCCGGGTAGCGGCCCTCAGAGCAGGCTGGGCAAGGGGCGTCGGTTGATGGAATGCGAGCGGAGGAGCCCTCACCCTTCGCACTCTCCCTGTCAACAAATACAGACGATCATATGAAGACAAGGTTAAACCATGAGGTAAAGAATAAAGAAAAATTACAGCGGGCCGACTCACCGGTGAGAGGCTTGCGCCCATACTTCTCATGGAAGGACGCCCATTCATGAATCCCCATTGTATGGGGGAGAATTGCGCCCACCCACTCGCGGATATCATCAACTAACGAGGGAGGTGGTCCCTCGGCTGCAAAAGCAAAAATAAGTCCTTAGCAATATCACCTGATAAAGAACGATCGACGACCGCCTTAAGAGGAATTACAAAATAAATAAAGGAAAATTCACGAGCGAAGTTCCACGACTCTGGGAACCCTGCCGAGTCCGCCACAAGGTGCTCTGTCCGCACATAGAAATAGCTTTCTCAGAAGTGGCGATTATCCGTATCGTCCATCTTCACCACTAAACCTTGGTTCCTCGATAGAGCATATAAATCACTGAACCCCGAAGAAAGTGAGGGGCAAAGATGTGAAGCATGTGCCTCAAGGAAATTCCTCGTCTAGCAAGATCCGCGTACTTGATAAGCATGAGGAAGAGTTTGTACACATATGGAGAGAGTCGTAGAAGCGGCAAAAGTCTACCAACAGAGAGGGGAGAGGAAGCGTGTATCCGATAACAAAGGGGTACGCGTAAAATGCGTAGTACCTTGGGCGGTGCAGATGAACAATGTCCTCCCCTGCCACCGGTACCATTTCAATATGAGAAGGGATTCCCCACTTGGCCTTGAGCGCCGTAATCGCCGCTTCATCCATATTGGAAGGAACATGATCCGGTTTATCTCTGGCAGGGCTGTTAAAATCTGTCCTCATTTTCCTCGGGCAGGGAACTATCTCATCCAATGTCGGAAACCCCTCGTCTTCCACCACCTCCATTCCCTCTTCAAGAAGGGGCACGTCATTTTCCGGTATCGGAGCTTCAACAAATCTATCAGTCTGAGAAGAAGTACCAGTCATTTGTCTCTCTCGAACGGTGAGGGAAAAGAAATAAGGGTCCCCTCGAATTTTGTTGAAAGCAAAAGTATGAAGGAGAAGAGGAAGACGAAATTCGCAAAGTTTCTTTCTCAGGTAAATTGAAAAATGCAACAGTCAAATAAGAGATTCCCCCTATTTATAGGAACGTAGATGTCCTGAGCAGAAAACCCAAGAGCCGACAATCAAAGAACTGAAAGGGCACAGAAAAACGATATGGTGCCTAGGAAACATGCGCCATAATGATGCATAATGGGTATTCATGATACCCCGAATCGATGCAACGATTCAGCTCCGAACTGACGTTACGGTCCGATGATACTACTGAAGCATCACGTCGCCACCTCGCCTTAAGGACCTCGTCCAACGCATAATGTTCAGATTTCTCCTAACTTTAGAATCAACAGAATCTGTCCATCGAGCTCGCCAAGAGGCGACCCCGACGGACGGAGGGACTAACTGTATGGGTCAAAATCTGACCATAAAGTGGTTGTTCTTAAAAAGAACGATAAGAAGTCGACCGAGCGGTAGTCGTGCCCACGGGGCGTGATAGCAAAGAGCACCTCGGCCATTGCCAGGGCCAAGCCATCAGTCACAGAAAAAGCGTAATGTTTGGGCAAGTAATGAAGGGTACAGTCATGAGAAAGTACGTCGGTTAAAGACCATTGGATAAAAGGGAAAATTGTTAATATATATAGAGGGGGGAAGACAAACAAAGGGCCTTAGCCCTGATCTGGCTACAACATTTATAGTCATCATTATGGAATCAACAAGGAGAGATCTCTTATTCATCAACAACTTTCTCTCTTCTCTTTCTGTGCTCTTACGAATATGGTGCAAACCTGTCATAGATGTAAGCTTATGATTTACATTTGATGTATGATAATCATCTTAAGAAATATTACACAAGCTTGTTCTTCTTAGACTTCTGTACTCAATATGTTTGGATCTAGAATTAATTATATTTGGCTAAGATTTACATTTTATCTCTCGATTAATTAGTTTAACTAAAAGATTGAACCCCTTTTTGGGTCAAACAAGATCGATCTCTAACAAGGCACTACACAAGCAGTACTCTAGATAAAAAGATTACCAGTACAAACATTTCCATCAGGGCCAGCGCGAACATAAAAAATTAGGAGATACATTTGTTTAATGCAATCGAAATGGGTCTGTGTAGTTTAAAAGCTAATACAAATAGCAGAGCGAGATTAAGTTAGTGTTTGGATATAGATTTAATTGAAACTTAAAAATATAAGTTTTGAAATATGAGATTATTTATTTATTTATTTATTTATTTATTTATTTTTGACGAGGGTCTTTCGGAAACACCATCTCTACTTTCATAAGGTAGGGATAAGGTCTGCATCCACACTACCCTCCCTAAATCCTACTTATGGGATTTCACTGAATTTTTTGTTGTTGTAAATGAAAAATAGTTTTTGAAAATAAAGAATTTAAAGTTTTATGAGTAGAAAACTTTAAAAACTACTCTAAAATTGTTTTTGGAATTTGAACATTTTATTTTTAAAATCTTTCAAAAAATGGTTCAAGTTTATAAACAAACAAATACTTAAAAAGAAAATTAGAAAAAAAAAATTCTAAATTTTATGACCAAACGGGAGCTAAATCAATTCCTCTACACAAATTTAATAAAAGAGTATATATAATCACTCCATCCAAGTTGCTATTCATTTCAACTCGACAAGAATATCATTACTCCTATTAAAGAAGTCACTTATTTTATTATTTGATTATGGTTTGAAATGTTTTTGCTTTACTATGAAAATTCTTATATATACTATTACTTTTTATGATTTAAAAATACAAATATTTTGACCACCACATCCAATTATCATTGTTTACCGTGAAAATGGTAACAACAATTAAATTTGTAAATGAGATTCTAAAAATACGTGATCTATTTTTATGCTAGTTGTTAGAGCAGATGATGCTAGGAACATGAAGTTTAATGATGAAATGCAAGCTAAAATGAGGTAGTAATCAAACCGAGAGGCCTGCTGCTCGGGTATAGGATTGGTCATTGGGGGACCTCGGGGTCGATATCCGGGTCGAGCTCGAGCTATCGGGGATAGTTGGGAATGGGATAACAGTTAGGTTATGATCAAACAAAGCTCTATATGGCCAAGCCCAAGCGATAAATAAAGAACAAGTAAGAAAGCGATAAATGCTAAAGTGGCCTCGAGCCGGTGAGAACGAGCAAGTTAGAAAGAAGAGAGAGAGAGAGATTATTGTACTTGAGTAGAATAGTTGGATCTCTACTTTACAGGGTGTTAGCGACTCCCCTTTTATAGGAGGGGGGAGCCCAAACTTAGTATAAGATACATTGCGTGATAAAGGAAATAGGATGGGACAACCGACTAGCTTTATGACGTATACATGTGCCGATGTCGAGCTGCTCAAATAGACCCAATCGACCCTGGATGCATTCTTAGAGAGATTCCCACGTTTGTCGGGACTTCAGTCGGCATTATCCTTGGCTGGGCATCGACAGATCTTAAGGGAAGTGACCGGCTCGAGATCCCGGGCCTTTGGGATCACCCTCTAAAGCATTTTGTCAAGGAGAAACCAGCCTCCTTGATTTCACCGCACACAGATAGTCTTCGTGTTTCTTAGAAGGAAGTGATAAGAAATGATTCTGACACCCCACTTCTCGGTCTCCCATAACGACGTCACACTAATCGACTCAGCTTCCATGAATGCATTGATTGCGCCTACTATTACGCCTTTCGAGGGCGGTAATGGCGCCTTCGGTTACTTTGCCCCCCTATAAAAGGGGCTTCTTGTGGTCGGCTTCTCATTCAAGCTTCTTTGATACCCATCTTTTCCTCCTTTCCTGCTATCTTTAGTTTTTTCCATCTCGTTATACGGGCCTCAAGATCTTACATCATGTGTGCCTTGGCCCAACTCTCGATCCCTTTTTGGTTGGACGAAGTTGTGCCGCTATGATGCTATTGTTGTTGTTGTTGCAGTCACCGTTGGCTCGGGGCGATGAGGCAGAGGGTCGATTTCCTCCGACCCAGGGAGATACTTTGGATCATGCACCACTGCTCAAGAGAGGGCTCGGATTATACACCGCTGCTCACCCTCCTCCCTCGGCTCGGCGCGTTACACCCCTGTTGGATTCCTAGGGGTATGGCGACAGTCTCTGCTAGTTGTTTCCTCCCGGGCCGAGGCAACATCTCAAGAAGTGGCTTCAAAATGGTAGTACTGGCGGAGTTTGTACTAGCCAAATTTTTCACCCAGCCACTTCTTGTCTTCTTCCGGCCTCTCCTTCGTCATTTTGCTCTTCTCCCCTGCCTTCCTCTTCTATATCCTTTCTTTTGAAGATTCCATTCCGAGAAGATTAGGATGGGGTCCTCGAGGGGATTGGATTTGGAAGATATTGTCTTTGAGGTCATACACCTGAGAGGATGATGACGAAGATGTCGTATTTAGGGAATAGGCTAGATTCTGCATATCCTTTGAACTTCTTTATTTTTACGCAAGGATCTCCCTGCGGGTTTTTGTAATCATATGTAAGGACGTCCCGAGGGTCGTTGTAAGCAGACATTTTTATAAATACAAAGATATTTCCCTGATTCCTTGCTTCGATACTTGTTGTATTTCTTTATGTTTTTGGCAGCCCTGAATGCACGATCTTGTTTTGTCGTCTGTGATACTGACCTCGGACGTGAGTATTCTTCCCAGCCCTTGGTTGACAAAAATGGCTTCGTGCGCGGGTCCTTCATGGTTTCTCGAACTGAACTCGAATAAGGCCAATAACCTCGGGCCGCCGGGACTCGATATTTGCGTGGAGGCGTGGATAATGTTTTCGGGCCTCATAATAACCCTTGGAGAAGAAACTTGCTCGAGGACCCGCGGACCAGGGACGCTGGTGACTTCCTGAAGGCAGTCTCTGAATAGAGGCCTGTTCGTGCTCGGGCCATCCTAGACAACACCCGGAGCTCGTTTCGTACGGGTGTTTGTTAAAAAAGACATTTGTTTCTTCGCAAGCTAGTTTCCCTTGACGGAGGCCTTTGAAGTTGTATGCCAATCTTGTGTTGGTGAAGGCGTTGTTGGCCTTCTGGAGCATTGTCTTACTATGACGGAGGTCTTCGAGGTTTAGCATTACCTCGAGACTGGAGGTGGTGCTGATGGTTGGTGTCTTTGGTTGGCTTTGAATCATTCCCGCTCTCCCCATATATAATGTGATGCTACTTCTGCCTTCCCGGGGGTCATCGGAGTCTGCTGACTCCATGGTGCCGGTGGATCATTCCTTTAACGGTTGTTATTTGGGGGACGACAGAGATCGGGCACGGACAAGTCGCTCTGCTCGGGTGTTAACCGTTGATACCATACCTTTGGAACCCGCACTATTTGTTTTTAAAATGGAGCAATACTCTTTAGGTGGAACGCCCCGTGCTTTGCCAGCTCTGCTTACGACGATAGAAAATTTAGTAGTCGTGCCTTCCTTCCTCCGTCGCGTTTGTATGGGCGTTGTTGGTATTGGACAGTCCTTCAGGGGCGAGGTTGTGCCCCCTCTGGAGAGGGAGGAGTTGTAGGCTTCCGAGCTAGGGGATAGTGGTGATAAATGAGATATGCGCTCATAATGCGATGGAGCTTTTAACGGGGCAAGACGGGTCTGTGCTTCTGAGGAGAGCGCATCATCCGAGCCTGCTGTTCCTGGGGTCCTAGGAGCGGTCGTTTCTTCGAGTGATTATGCCCTAGCCGGGGTTGGTTCTTTCGGGCCAAAAAAAAGGGTTGGGCTAACAAGAGTGTGCTCGGCCTTCGTGGAGGTCCGCCAGCTTCATTTCGCGATGAGTTTTGGCATGATTCTTCCGTAACTCGGATCTTCCCCTTCTTATCAGGTTTTCCCTCCGTAAGACTTCGATAGGCTCAGGTTTGAGCTACTCCGCCTAGGGGCTAGACTTCGGGGGGCCCTGGATGAGGGTAAGTCCCTTAGGCTCCTTGGCGAGGAGAAAGAGGAGTTGAGTCGGTGCACTGGCGGTTCGGGACGTATCGGAGCTCGCATTACAGAAGCCCTTTGATGTGGCAGGTGAATTTTTGTGGGAAGCATTTCGCCTTTCCCACCTTTGAGGTTAGGCTTTTGCTTATTTTTTAGTTGCAGAAAAAAAAGGCGAAAGCTTAGGAGTACCTTAGGGGTGAAGCCGACCGAGCCAGGAATGCTTGCGGTGAACTGAAGGTTTAAATGCAGGCTCAAGTTTCGATTTGAGCAGCCATGATAGCGGAGTTGTAGTCTAATTCCTCGAAAGTCCGGGTTGAAAATAATCGGTGCCCGGACTGATGTAGTACTGAGTCGGGCCAAGGATGATAAGAGAGTGGCGACCCATTTAAAGGACGTCACTAACGTCCGAGCTGAGTTGGAGCGGGCCCTTGACTGTGAGAAAAGGGACGAGGGATACGTTCGTCGTAGATCTCGGGAGAGGCGTTTGAAGAGACCCGCACCAGGGGTTCCGACCACTTGGAAGGGTTTGCTCGAGCGAAGGCGGTCGAGCGTGATGCTTGATTGCTTCTTGCCGATGCTACGGAGACGAGAGTGGGGCTGGTAGGCCGTAACCTTTTGGGGTGGAGAGTAGATTTTGCCGCCTTGTATTTGCTGTTTGTAGAGCATGTTTGTAGATGGAGAGCGCGTCTTTCGCGTATATATACAATAAGAGAAAACTTGAAGCTTTATCTCCTTCGTACATCTTTCCGCATTGCCTTTGATCAGGCAGGCTAGTTTTGGTATTTGGCAGGAACCTCATGGGTCCGGAGCTAATTAGGCAGGCCTAGAGGCTTTTAAGTGCGACTTTTGTTGTAAGTAGGCGTCGGGGCCTCTATGCTTTGCCCAGCTATTTAGGCTCGATCTTTGAGCCCGACCTTGACTCGAGCTTACCAGACTCCAGCCCCATGTGCCTGCATGAGTGGATGATAATCGTTTTTATTTCTTTCCCTCGGGCGTTTGTTGTTTTAACTATTTTGGGTCCAGTCTTAGAGTCGCGTTGCGACTCAAGCTTCAATTGACCCTCAAGTTTTTTCGTGCCTGCATGGGCGGATGACGATGGTTTCCATTTCTCGCCTTTGGCCGTTTGTTGTTTCAATTATTTTGGGTCCAGTCTCCAAGTCGTGTTGCAATTCGATTCAATTGATCCTCAAGTTTTTTCGATTTTCAAGCTGGCGACAGTGGCTCTTATGCTGTTTAGTCGTTAAGACCTTTTAATATGCGGCCCGGAGGCTTGTATGGTTAACTATTTTGGATTCGGCCTCCGAATCGGGTTACGACTCGAGCTCATTTTAATCCTCAAGTTAACAATTTTCAAGCTGGCGACAATGGCTCTTACGTTGTTTGGTCGTTGCGACCTTTTAGTGTGCGGCCCAGACGCTTATTTGGCCGGCGACAATGGCTGTTACGATTTTGCCCGTAGGCATTTTGTAGGCTTTGTATTCCTCTTGTTAAGGTCTTTTTGAAAAAATTTTACCTGACCCATCGTCGGTTCGAGAAGAACCTCGATTTCAAGTTGTTAGCGGCGATGTTTGAGCACCTCGGGAGGTTTTTAGCTCGTAGGATGAGTAGGTCGAAGCCTTGTGATTTGGTGCTGACATGGTCGAAGCTCGTTTGCCTGTTCAGGGAAGTATGTTTTAACTGGTTCTTTCCAAAGTATATTCGAAGTAGTGGCCTACAATTTTGTTTAGCGACGATCAGGCATCCCCGAGTCGCGTAAATTTGGCTGGATCAACCATTTTGACCATAGTCATATGTGTTTGGCCGGAGCCATTTTTGATCCAGAGTGATAGTTTAGGCGTCTACACCGAGGGTATGCCCTTTCGGGATTCTTACAAATGCGACGTATAGCCTAAACTTTGAGATTTTGAGTTTTATGCATGTAGTAAGGTCTTACAAAATTGTTCATGCCTGTTGAGGTCTTACACTTTGTGCTGCTTTGTAGAATAGATCTAGTTATGCCGAGTTTGCCCGTTCGGGGTCTTACGGCCTCGGGTTTCCCAGTGTAAGGCGTTTGGCGACAGTCTCTGAGTCATCGAGTTTGCTTAGGCCCGAAAGCCGTTATTCATGAGCTCGGAGTTACCTTGCTGGGGATTTATGAGCCCGGAGTTCTGACCTGGGTCGTGCAGGTGCCAAATTGTTAACGCTAAGTCTCCGAGTACTTTGGGGCCCATTCGGTGGAGGGAACCCTGTTGCGAGTATGCTGAACTTTCTTTTGTTGGAGTACGAGGTGCTTTTGGTGGCAGGTACCCTTCGATTCATTTATGTAAACATATATTGTTGTGTTGAATCGATCTATATTAGATCGAATTTGATCGCTCGATGATTTTCATGTTGCCTTGCCTGAAGTTTTTGTGGCTTCAAAGCTTCGACCCGGAGGCCGTCTGAGCATTTGAACTACTGGCGTCCGTTCTCGAGTTTTCGGGACGTTTTTGGTGAAAGAATTTGTTACCTTACTCAGAGGAGGAGTCTTCTTTTTTCTTTTGACAAAAGGCATTCTTTGATTGCTCGATATAATAGTACATGTATTCGCCGATGGGGGCCTAACTATATGGTCATGGCTCATTCGACCGTTCGGTCCGATACATTATTTTCCCATGGGAACCTTATTTGGCATTTCCAAAACTCCTTCGAGCAGGTAGCTTTCCGGAGGAATGCCACTCGCTATTCAAAAGTTGGCTGCAAGGGAAGTCTTGAGCATTTTGCGGAGTTCCCCTTTAGGCAGCTCGCAGATGTTGCCTCGTTAAAAACCTTGTCGGTAAAAACCCTTCTTTTGGGACAAAAACTAGGTCAAAGGAAAAGAGTGCAACGAGTGCATTTTTAGAGCCTTGAGGTCTTCCGACAGCGCTAGCGTTCCGGCAGCTCTGGGTGCCTACATAGGGGTTAGTTCCAAATTTTAAAATAAAAAGGGAGATGGTCTACCTTGAAGTGAGATATGTTGGCGATGCCTCGGGATTGGTTCGTTATAATTGCCTGGGGCGGAGATGCGGCGTGGATTTCTACTTCGTTTTGTTAAGCTCGACCGAGGGTGAGGCCCGATCCGCTTTTTGGTTTATTCAGTGGCGGAGGTATGAGCGTTGGTACCTCATCGTGTATTGCGAACATTTCCCTTGCCGCGTGTTGTTCCCCATAGACAATTTTGATCCCGTCCTTTTTTGGGAATTTTACCATCTGGTGGAGGGTGGATGGTAATACTCTCATGCAGTGTATCCACGGCCGCCCAAATAAGGCGTTATACCTCATATCTCCCCCGATGACATGGAATTTGGTGTCTTGGGTTGTGCCGACCACAGTAATTGGAAGGACGATTTCTCCTTTTGTTGTTTCGCTTTCCATGTTGAATCCATTCAGGACCCGAGTGGTAGGCACGATTTGGTCGAGCAGTCCGAGCTGTTCTATCACCCTTGACCTAGCAATATTGGTCGAGCTACCTGGATCCACGAGTACACGTTTTATCTAAAAAAAATTTACAAGGAAGGAAATTACCAGGGCATCGTTGTGGGGCTGAGACAGGGCCTCGGTATCCTCTTCGCTGAATGTGAGGGCTTCTTTGGGGATATATCCCCGAGTCTGTTTTTCTCTAGTGATGGATATTTTTGTTATTTTTATTACGGGTTCCTGTGGGACATCGGCGCCCCCCATGATCATGTGGATGACATGTTGCGGCTTGTTTGCCTCGTTTTTCTTGGTTGCCTCCCTTTCTCGGAACTGGTTTTTGGCCCGATCGCTAAGGAATTCCCGGAGGTGTCCTTTGTTGAGCAGTTGATCCACCTCCTCTCGTAGTTGATAGCAATCTTCGATCCCGTGGCCGTGCATGTTGTGGAACTCGCATACTAAGTTGTAATTCCTCTGCGAAGGATCCGACTGTATCGGTTTGGGCCACTTGGCATCTCTGATCTTACTGATAGCGAACACGATGTCCGACACATCAACGCTGAAGTTGTATTCCAATAGGTGGGGCGCATTCGTTGGCACTATGTTTCAATCAAACCTGGTTCTATTGATGAGCCCTCGAGGGTCCTGTCCTCGGTCCACCCTTCGATTGTTGCGAGGTAGGTTGCGTTTTGGGGCCTTCCGCCTATCTTCGAGGTACGGTTGGTACCTTTCTTTTTTGGCTTTGATTCCTTTGCCAGGAGTCTATTTGGGTATACTAAGCCCAGAGGGGCTCCCAACTAGTCATCCTCAGCTCTGATCTTTGATTGATACCAGTTGTGGACGTCCGACCAGGTCATGGCCGGATACTCGATCAGGTTCTACTTCAGCTGTTTTGAAGCAACCGAGCTTCGTTCGTTCGGGCCTTGGGTGAAGGCCTGCACTGCCCAGTCGTCGGAGACTGGTGGTAGCTCCATCCATTCCATATGAAAGCGGGACACGAATTCCCGCAACATCTCGTTCTCTCTCTGCTTGATTTTGAAAACGTCAGACCTCTTCGTTGCTACCTTGGTGGCTCCAACGTGTGCCATTACAAAGGAGTCTGCTATAATGGCGAATGAATCTATAGAGTTAGGAGCCAAGTTGTGGTACCACATCATGGTCCCCTTCGAAAGTGTTTCTCCGAATTTTTTCAGCAATACAGACTCGATCTCGTCATTCTTTATATCGTTGCCTTTCACTGCGCAAGTGTAGCCAGTAACGTGTTCGTTAGGGTCGGTGTTACCGTTTTACTTAGGGATTCCGGAATTTTGAACTTATTTGGAATAGGCTTCGGGGTCGCTTCCTCGGGGAATGGCCTCTGTATGAAGTTTTTCGAATCCAAGCCCTTGAGGATCGGGGGAGCACCCGAGATCTGATCGACCCTAGAGTTGTAGGTATCGACCTTTTTATCGTTGGCTGCAATCATTTTCTCACCCGATTCAATCCTTTTGGTGAGGTCCTCGAGCATCTTTAAAATGACAGGGTCACCTATGGACTCCTTATTGCTTGATCTTTCGAGCACTTGCTCGGCGGGGGGAGTTGTTTCCGGCGATGCTGTACTGGGAGTCTTCGAATGGCTTTGCAACTGGGCAATGGCCAACTGTTGTGCCTGCAATATTTCAAAAATAACATGAAGACTAACTTCTTGTTCTTCCCGGGCTGGGGTTTTTTGGGCTTCCTATCGGTCGTTGTGCCGTATGCTTCTGTCAGTGTGGGAAGTTTCGTCGACTTGTTGTGCGTCTTGTGAATCCGCGTCTGCTAGAATCGGTCCGGGCGCGTTATTGGGATTCTGTGGAGGCGCTCCAACGACCGGGATAGCCACGCCATTTTTCCCGTGGTTTTTGAGGTTGTCGTTCTCGATTCTGTTTACCGAGCCAGACATTTTGACCTAAAATCAAGAGATCTTGGACAAGAAAAAGTGTGAAAGGTAACTTGCGTTTGTGCAATGAAACCAACAAGAAAATAATCACTATTATTATTAGCCCCACGGTGGGCGCCAAACTGTTTACCGTGAAAATGGTAACAATAATTAAATTTATAAATGGAATTCTAAAAATGCGTGATCTATTTTTATGCTAGTTGTTAGAGCAGATGATGCTAGGAATATGAAGTTTAATGATGAAATGCAAGCTAAAACGAGGCAGTAATCAAACCGAGAGGCCTGCTGCCCGAGTATAGGATTGGTCGCTGGGGGACCTTGGGGTCGATATCCGGGTCGAGCTCGAGCTATCGGGGATAGTCGAGAATGGGATAACAGTTAGGTTATGATCAAACAAAGCTCTATATGGCCAAGGACAAGCGATAAATAAAGAACAAGTAAGAAAGCGATAAATGCTAAAGTGGCCTCGAGCCAGTGAGAACGTGCAAGTTAGAAAGAAGAGAGAGAGAGATATTATTGCACTTAAGTAGAATAGTTGGAGCTCTGCTTTACAAGGTGTTAGCGACTCCCCTTTTTAGGAGGGGGGAGCCCAAACTTAGTACAAAATACGTTGCGCGATAAAGGAAATAGGATGGGACAACCGGCTAGCTTTATGACGTATACGTGGGCCGATGTCGAGCTGCTCAAATAGACCCAATCGGCCCCGGATACATTCTTCGGGAGATTCCCGTGTTCGTCGGGACTTCGGTCGGCATTATCCTTGGCTGGGCATCGACAGATCTTGAGGGAAGTGACCGGCTCGATATCCTGGGTCTCCGGGATCACCCTCTGAAGCATTTTGTCAAGGAGAAACTGGCCTCCCCGATTTCACGCACACAATCATTCTTTGAGACGAATGGAGTATTAGTATTCAATAGCTTACTAATCTAAGAATTGTACTCCCTCCAGTTCCCAATAAGTGACTAATTTATTTATTTTTTCTAAAACAAGTGTCCAGTTATATAATCAAGAAAAAATTTAATTTGTTTTTCCAAAATTACCCTTATGTACGTATCCCTAAAAAGTCATTTACTACTCATATCTGAGAAGAGAAGTAAGTACTACTATAACTATGGTGCAATATTTAATGAGACAGGAGGGAATACTAATCTTTGAGACTATGCTAGTTTTACTAAGAATTATACAAGAAAAGATAGGAGGCCGAGCCCGCAAATCATAATTACCATGTAAGATTAAAAAAGAAGTTGTAAGTGTACTCAAGGGAGTCACGTGGGTAAGAGTAAAAAAGATGTAAAGGTGAAAACTTGGTAGGGAAAAAGGTAGAAAAAAGAAAGCTAACAATGGAATGAAATTAAAAAGAGAAGAGTTGAGTAATTTCAGGGCAGAGATGGTTCCTATTTAAACGTGAAAATAGAAATAGACTGCAGATAAGTGTAAAAGCCATTCCGTTGACCTTCCAAAATCTGATTCAGGCAAAACCTCCATTTGCCGGTAATCCCCTTATCCCACTCGGTTAAAAAGTTGAAAACTTGGTCCCCCCAATATTTTAAGATTTTCCCACCTCGGAAAAAGCCACTGCAATCCAATAAAAGAGACTCACTGGGATTTCAGTTTTCACATTAAAGTATTTTTTGGAGTATTTGCACTTTGCAGTGATCTTTTTATGCCTACTGATTGAGGAAAGGAAAGAGAAAGCAACATCCCAGCAGAGTAAAAAGGAAGGAGAAAGGATTTATATTGATATTGAAAGCAGGAGAAAGAGAGGAAACATAAGTTTGTTTGTTTTTGTCTTGTTCTTTATCTTCTTTCTTTACTAGTATGTTTTTTCCTCCGTTTGATTTGTCTATACCAAATCCCATTCTATAGAACCCTCTTTTTTCTCCATTACCGATCATCATCACTACAACAAAAGCAGCGAAAAAGAAAAGAAGACAAGAATCAGAGTACTCACAATGGTTTTGGGATGGCGAAGAGCTTTTTGTACATCGATCCCCAGAGATCGAGATAGTACTTCGTTCAAAGAGAAGCAAGACAACACAAACCCAACTCCTAGTCCCAGGCTCAGTTCCAAATTTGGATTTTTCTCAAACCCATCAACGCCGCGCTTACAGTCTCCGCCAGTTTCCTCTTCATTACTCCGTTGCCGGACGACCACTACAACTCCGCCACCTACTGCAACTGTTCCGGTGGCGACGGCTTCAGTGCCAGGAAGTCCAAGACTTCAATGCAAAACCAAAAACAGCCCCCGGTTTTTCAGTCGTTCTACACCATCTTCCCCTCGTTCGCCTTCCACTTTTTCTTTTCTCAAATCCAGCTTCCGCTTTCCTAAGGTATCAATAACTGTATAATACTGTTCACTATTCTGTTCATTTATGTTCTATTATATCATACAGTACACATTTCTGTACAGTAGAATCCAATTATGTGTGCAATGAGTTCGTTTTCCTAATTCTCTTTTTCCTGTATAGCAGACAAAGTGCGGCATATGTATACAGACGGTGAAGACTGGGCAAGGCACTGCCATTTTCACGGCTGAGTGCTCTCACAGTTTTCACTTCCCATGTATCGCAGCTCTGTTAAGGAAACAAACCGCCCTGGTGTGTCCTGTTTGCAGCAGTGAATGGAAGGAGCTCCCTCTATTATCAATACACGATACTCAAAAGCCAGTCAAAGTTGAAGAGAAGACCATTAGAGAAGTATCTCCATCTCCCAAAGCAGCAAAAATAGATGTCAAATTTACAAACGAAAACAACTTTCAGCTGGGAAGGCCTATTTTGAAGGTGTACAATGATGATGAGCCACTGATGTCTCCTACTTCTGGTGCTCGCTTCAATCCCATACCAGAATCCGATGAAGAGAATGATAATGTAGTGGAAGAATTCCAAGGATTTTTCGTGGATGCAAATGTGAAGCCGGTGAAGGAGAGGACGTCAGTAAATTTTACCAACTTCGAGGCCAGGTTATTGCCTGAAGCTGCTGTTGTGTCAGTTGGCCGGAGTTATGAAACGTATGTGATAATATTGAAACTTAAAGCACCACCGGCGTTGGCAAGGACAGCTCGAAGAGCACCTATTGATCTTGTTATGGTGCTTGATGTTAGCGGAAAAATGAAACCGCAGAATATCCAAATGATGAAACGTGCCATGAGGTTAGTAGTATCATCGCTATCCTCTTCCGATCGGCTTTCCATTGTGGCCTTCTCCACAACTTCCAAACGGCTGTTACCGTTACGGAGAATGACAGCTAACGGCAAACGATCGGCGCGTCGTATAGTGGACGCCATTGTTTCATTAGATGGAACCGGAACCAGTGCAAGCGACGCGCTCAAAAAGGCTGCGAAAGTTCTGGAAGATCGCAGAGAGCGAAACGCCGTTGCAAGCATCATGCTCTTATCAGACACTCCAAATGAACGCTCCACCACCACCACGATCTCCACCAATCAACGGTGTCAATCTTCTGTCGTATCCATCTGCACGCGCTTTAACAACTTGGAGATCCCGGTACATTCCATCGGACTGAACCAATCCAACGACGACGTTTTCACTAAATTCATCGGGGGCTTGTTAAATGTCGTTGTTCAGGATCTCCGAGTTCAGCTAGGGTTCGTGTCCGGTTCAGCGCCGGCTGAAGTAGCTGCGGTTTACTCGTACACAAACCGGCCAGCTGCTCTAGGTTCCGGTTCACTTCGACTCGGCGATTTCTACGCAGAGGAAGAGAGAGAATTGTTGGTGGAACTAAAAGTTCCCACGTCAGCAATTGGGACCCACCATGTATTGTCCGTTCGATGCTCTTACAAAGACCCGTCAACTAAAGAGCTCATCTATTGCAAAGAGCAAGCTCTTTTGGTCCCACGTCCACACGCCGTTCGATCATCAACACCTAATATCCAACGGCTGAGAGATCTTTTCGTTTCTACTCGAGCCATGGCTGAGTCAAGGCGAATGGTTGAGCGAAATGACTTGACCGGGGCGCACCACATGTTGTCCTCCGCTCGAGCTTTGCTGGTTCAGTCGAATTCTAGCTCAGCTAGTGAGTTTGTACGTGGTTTAGAAGCCGAGCGATCTGAGCTTCATTACAAAAGGCAAAATCAGTTTCAAACTCAGAGTCAATCTCAGCATCGGCGAAGAATAAACGTACAACAAAGGGAGGACGATAAAGCCGAGCCGCTTACACCAACATCGGCTTGGAGAGCAGCTGAAAGGCTAGCTAAAGTGGCTATCATGAGAAAATCGTTGAATAGAGTCAGTGATTTACACGGCTTCGAAGATGCAAGATTTTAGTTTTTTTTTTTAATTATAGAAATAGGTTAAAAGTATAGGATATGAAGAAAAAAATAAAACTAAAAAAACGACAAAGGGTACCCGACGGCTCGGCGCTTTCTGCAGAGGAAAACAACAGATAGTGAAAGAGTAAGTGGGTACCCCACATTGGGTGATTGATTGATTAAGGCAGTGTTAAGAGGGGGTGGGGTTAGAGGAGCTATGTGCTTTTGTCTTTTATTATCTCCCAAATTTTTTATAATCCTTTCTTTTAACTTTTCTTATGTAGAGATTTTAACGATGTTTAAATGGAGATGAACAGAATAATCTTTCTTCAATTTGGTGTCAGTGATTGTCCCCTTATATTTTGTTTTGTTCTCTTAAAATTTATTGATTTTGGAAATGCAAAGGAATAGCAATTGCAGAATAGCGGGATATGTTTGTTTATCGTTTATGACATTAAATAACTGAAAAACCCAACACCCTTTTTTTATACCCATTTGATATCTA
Organism: Nicotiana sylvestris; assembly: GCF_000393655.2. Taxonomy (NCBI): domain Eukaryota; kingdom Viridiplantae; phylum Streptophyta; class Magnoliopsida; order Solanales; family Solanaceae; genus Nicotiana; species Nicotiana sylvestris. The sequence continues at coordinate 97,507,938 of NC_091058.1, forward strand.
GAATTAATTGGTCCAATAGTCGATATTCGCACTACATAGACCCCATTAAAAAGGAAAATATTTCCAATCATGGATATTTTCATTCTAGTCCCCGCTAGTTAAGAGTGAAGAGATTCTTTGACTCTTTGTACAATTCTATTTTGCATGAAATGATTTAATTTGCTAAAGTGAGCGGCTTCAATAATTCTTGAAATGACTTTGTAGGCGTTTAGACATAAAAAATATAATTTTTGGAAAAAGTAAAATTTAGATTTAAGTTGAAATGGTATTTAGAATTTAAAATTATGTTTGGATATCCATATCACTTGAGAAAATGTTATAGTTTTGTGAGTGGAGAAAAAAGTTTTCTGAAAATTTTGAATTTTTTTTATAAACGTACAAAATTTCATCGATAAACACTTTTTTTTTTTAAATCGGAAAAAAGGAAATTTTTTTTAAGAACAAACGGGTCATTAATGTAAGGACTTTTTTTTGTTTGAATCAAACAAAATAGATGATGTATTAGTCAAGAAATGAGACAAGACTAGAGAGGTGGGTGTTATATATATTTGTAGTATCTGTTATGATCAAAGCAAACAACTGGTGCTGTACTTTAGTTTGATCAAGGACAATATATATTGATTGAGCACACTGTATAGAGCCTGATTGCTCATCACATAACTCCAGAGAATACCTAAATCAGAACGATTCTCTACTGATCATGGGGTCACCTCTGTTGAAAACTTGCACAAAACTCCAGCTGGCTAATTTAATGGGCAAATAAATATATTTCCCTCCTAGAGAATAACACCAAGGGCAAATTATTTTCACTATCTTTATTTTACTATATATAATTTATCAACTTACAGAAACAATGTATAAATAGCATAACTAATGGCCATTGCCGAACTTTATTGGTCAAGATATGTGAGCAGTGGAACGAGACAAAGGAATTCAGTACTGCTACCAAATGTGAAAACACAGGAAATGATAGACATCACTATTTTAGAGTCATTACCAATTGTTTGGAAAATTGAAAGAAAATGACACAACAAAAGGGAGAATTATTTTAATATCCACTACTCTAATCCCAATAGTAAAAGGCTAATTGTGGGGAGGCTTAATCACATGCTTAGAGTCGTGGACCACACATAATCATCAGCTCCATTTAGTTTCCAGATAAATCTTCTTTCTTTGAAAATCCCGAGAAAATTAGAAAGAAAAAGTGGTCTATTATATGTACTTTAACAAAATTCCACGTTAGCGTGACTTTAGCTGTACGTTTGTAAAAACTAAGGAAAAAAGAGTGAAAACTTTTTGCAAATGGAAGTCTGCATAGAAGGAAGAAATGAGAAAAGGTTTCAGAAGAATGTAAAATTATTATAAAGTGGAAAAAAGGAACTAAGCTTAGTACCGTATTCTTTTCACTTTTTTGGTGCTCTTCTCCTGAAATTGCGTACCTTTGTTAGAGCTTTTTGAGAGGTAAGTAGTACTGTATGGGTATAGTTTAGTACGAGGTATAAGAGGTATAAGAGGTATAAGAATGTATAAAGATAGTATAAAAATTTAATTCTACCTTAATATTTTGTTTGGTTAGCAAATATCTGCTCCCATTAAGGCAATTTCTTACCAATCCAAACCAAACAATTCCATTGGAATCGAAAAGACACCTACTTTACTTCTTTGTATGCCATGACAAAATACGATAAAGTCGCCAACGGGATAGGGTATTCCTAAAATAAACTATGCTTCATTGATGCTGTACTTTATGTCTTCATACTCGTATCTTGTTCTCTATTTGTGGGGCTGTCACGTTTTTGCCAATTTAACACTGTATCCTTCACCAGATCTGTGAGATCTGGAATCCAAAGATTACTTCCTTTCTGCTTCCCAAAATTCTGAAAATAAAAAGGGAAAAAAAAGCAGCAACACGAAGACGATATGGCGCAATTTAACTTAAGAAGGGGAATAGATGAGAGCTGTAATATTCTACCAATAAAGATGAATTTTCAGAAACCATTATTGTTCCGTGGCTATTAACTTCTTATAGCTATTATATACATAATTACTTTCTATAGCTACTATTCAGTTGTTACGGTAGTGTATTCGTTGTATTCTCGCTATTGTATTAATAAAAGCGCCTAAAAATCAGGGTAGTCCAGTTGTACGCACATGTATTCATGAATACAACAGCAAAAAGTGCCTAAAATCACGGCAGTCCAGTTGTACGCGCATGTATTCGCGCTGCTGTATTCATGAATACAACAGTAAAAAGCGCCTAAAATCAGGGCAGTCCAGCTGTACGGGCATGTATTCTATGACGACCCGGTCGTCTTAAGAATTTACGCCCCGATCCCCCATTAACTGCTTTCTCCGAGTTTATTTTTGCTATTTTGATTTGTCGGGATATTCGATTTTGAGTTTCGGAGAGTTTTGGGATATTTAGTCCCTAAATGAGAGCTTAAGTGTTGGAAAATTGACCGTAGTCGGAACAATATGAAGACGGCCTCGGAATGGAAATCTGATGGTTCCGTTAGCTCCGTTGGGTGATTTCGGGTTTAGGGGCGTGTTCGGATTATGTTTTGGAGGTCCGTAGCTAATTTAGGCTTGAAATGCCAAAAGGTCGAATTTTGAAGTTTCCGGTTCGATAGTGAGATTTTGATCAGAGGGTCGGAATGGAATTCAGGAAGTTGGAGTAGCTCCGTAGTGTTGAATGCGACGTGTGTGCAAAATTTCGGGTCATTCGAACGAGATTTGATAGACTTTTTGATCGAAAGCGTATTTTTAGAGTTTTTGGAATTCTTAGGCTTGAATCCGATAAAAATAGGTGTTTTGATGTTGTTTTGAGTGTTCCGAAGGTTGGAACAAGTTTAAATGAAGTTATGGGATATGTTGGTAGGTTTGGTTGAGGTCTCGGGGGCCTCGGGATGATTTCGAATGGTTGACGGAAAGATTTTTGGAATTTTGGAGTTGCAGCAGCTGTTCTTCTGTCATAACCGCACCTGCGAGTGAGGGACCGCAGGTGCAGAGCTGCAGAAGCAGCGGATCTATCGCAGAAGCGGAAATGGGAAAGTTCAGCAGGGACTGCAAAAGCGGTAGGATTTCTGCAGGAGTGGTACCGCATTTGCGGAAGATTGGTTTTAAGTGAGAAGTCGCAGATGCACCCCGTGTTCCGCAAAAGCGGTCCCAGGACCGCAAATGCGGTAACAACTGAGAAAAAATATGAAATTTCGAGGGTTTAGTTTCAAAAGTTGAAAATTCGATTTGGAGCTCGGGAGAGGGCGATTTTGAGAGGAAATTGAAGAGGAGATCAGTGGGTAACAATTCTTTAACCTTTCTAGTTATATTCCATCAATCTATATTTAGTTTCATCATTTAATTTCGGATTGGAGATGAAAATTGGAGAAAAGTTAGAAGAAAGTTCTTAGATCTAAAATTCGACTTTTGATTGGTAATTTGACCTTAGATTTGAATAATTTTGGTATGCATGAACTCGTGAGAGTATGAGGATTCTGAAAATATATATTTTACCCAATTCCGAGACGTGAGCCTAAGGGGTATTTTGGTCATTTTACCTAATTTTGCCTATTAGCTTAGAATTTCTTTATAGAATCAGTTACTTGAAGTGCTATTTACGTTATGCAATTGAATTGAATAGATTTGGGCCATTTGGAGTCGAGTACTCGTGGCAAGAGCGTGGTTTCAGATTGATTATTGAGCCGATTCGAGGTAAGTGGCTTGTCTAGCCTTGTGTGGGGGACCTTCCCCTTAGGATTTGGTATTTTTGGTAATTGAAATGCCTTGTACGTGAGGTGACAAGTGCGTACTTGCTAATTGTTGGAAATCCGATTTTCATTAAGTAATTACTAGTATGTTTCATGCCCTGTTTTTATTACTTGTACTATTAAGCCTGTTGTTAGCTTAGGAAAACATGTCTAAGTGACTTAATTGCTATATTTGTTCAAACTGTCTTACCTGAATTCTGTGCAGCATGTTAGGCTAGAATTACTTGTTTGCCTTAATATGAATTTTGCCATTTTTGAATGTCTTCCTGCTGCTGCTATGTATTTACATTGGGACTACGAATGTGGGATTCCGGTAGATACCCCTGCACACTTATGTGGAACTATGGGAATGCACCCGGTAGATTCCCCCAGTACTGGGTATTTACATTTGGGACTATGGAACGGGATTCCGGTAGATCCCCGCGCACTATGAGTTGGTCTCCAGGACGGGAACCATGAGATTCATTAGATATGTATATTTGGGACTACAGGACGGTATCCTAGCAGATCCCCGATCGTTATTTTGGTGCTGAACCGTATTTCTTTTTGTGTTTACCTTGTCTCTGTAATAGTTATTGTTGCCCTTTATATCTTGTGTTACTTTTATTTCTATACTTAATTATACTGTTATGTTCTACACTATTGAACTTTATATTTTATTTAACCTCAGTAGGGCCTGACCTTCCTCGTCACTACCCGACTGAGGTTAGGCTTGGCACTTACTAAGTACCGTTATGGTGTATTCATGCCCTTTCTGCGCATGTTTTTTATGTGCAGATCCAGGTACCTTTATTCAGACTTACCATCCTTGAGGCGAGGCGACCCTTCGGAGACTTCGAGGTATATCTGCCGCGTCCGCATACCGAGGAGTCTCTTTCTATTCTCTCTTATGGTTACAGCCCTTCTGTATTTCCTTGTTTTAGACTATTTTGGAGTTAGAGCACTATGTAATATCCTTAGCTTGCGATTCATGGGTTTTCGGGTTTTGGAAGTATGTATTGGTTTGAGAGTTAAATATTGTGTATACCGAGCGGCACTTTTAAACACTATTTTATCGCTATAATTTTGTCTTAAATCATTTAATTTTTGCAATTTGGTTTATATTCCGCAATTTAGGCTTACCTAGTCATAGAGGCTAGGTGCCGTCACGATGGTTCACAGAGGGCGAACTGAGGTCGTGACAAGTTGGTATTAGAGCTCTAGGTTCATAGGAGTCATGGATTACAAGCCGGTTTATTAGAGTCTCATTGATCGGTACGGAGACGTCTGTACTTATCTACGAGAGGCTATGTAACTGTTAGAAAAATTCCACTTCATTTGATTTTCTTGTCGTGCGAGATTTTGACATCACAATTCTAAACTTTTGTCTTCTATTCTCTCACAGATGGTGAGAACACGCGCTACCCGAGATGATCAGGCACTCGTGCCCCTACTGCAGTCGTTAGAGGGCAGGGCTGGGGTAGAGGCCGAGGACGTGCACGTGGTGCATCCAGAGCACCTGCGCAAGCTGCCGCCAAGGTACCACCAACAGTTCCAACCGGAGTCCAGACACCTGATACGCCTACTGCTACTACTACTCCAGCACTTCAGGAGACTCTGGCACAGTTCATGAGTATGTACACCACTTTGGCTCAGGCAGGATTGCTTCCCCTTGCTGCATCTACGTTTCAGGCCGAGGGAGGAGCACCGACTCCCGCTGCCTGCACTCTTGAGCAGCGAGTGCATGTTGAGCAGGTCCCTAAGATTATTCCTGTACATCCGGTAGTCCGAGATCAGCCCGAGGACAGGGCAGCGACTTCTAAGGATGAGCAGCTGAGGCTTGAGAGGCTCAAGAAGTACAAGCCTCCTGTATTCAGCGGTCTAGCATCAGATGATGCTCTGGGATTTCTAGATGAGTGTTACCGCATTCTCCGTACCATGGGTATATAAGGATCGAGCGGGGTTTCCTTCACTACTTTCCAGCTTCGAGGAGCTGCCTATGAGTGGTGGCGCACCTATGAGTTAGATAGTCTGGATGAGGCTGCTTCACTGACTTGGACTCAGTTTTCAGATATGTTCCTGAGAGAGTATGTTCCTCAGAGCCTCAGGGATGTGTGGCGCGTAGAGTTTGAGCATTTGGGCCAGAGTACTATGACTGTCTTAGAGTATGTAGTCTGTTACACTAGTTTGGCTAGACATGACCCAACCTTGGTTTCTACTGTTCGCAAGAGGGTTCGCTAGTTTATTGAGGGGCTTATTCCCAGCATCGGGTCTAGCATGGCTGGTGAGTCGGAGATGGACATTTCTTATTAGCAGGTGATGAGCATTGCTAGGAGGATTGAGGGTATGCATGCTAGGGAGAGAGAGGAGAGGGAGGTCAAGAGGTCTCGAGAGTCGGGCTATTTCTCTGGTGCCCATGCCCCAACAGCAAGGCGTCATGGTAGGGGTTATATGAGTCGCCCTGTTTATTCAGCTCTTCCAGTAGCTAGTGGTATTCCAGCTCCTCCTAGACCTCAGAAGCCTTAAGCACCACCGGTATCTAGCGCGCCTCCTGCGCGGGGTGCTTTTAGAGGTCAGTCCAGCAGACCTGGCCCGAGCCACTCACAACCACCACATCCTCCCAGAGCTAGTTTTGAGTATGGTGACACACGCCATATGGTGAGGGATTGCCCAGACTCGGGAGGGGTGCACCTTGTAAGCACGTGATTTTCGCCCTATATGAGAATCACTCCCAAAAAATTCAAATAAAATGATTTTCCTTGGTGGTCAATTTTGTGAGATTTTGTGATATTTTTGGATAATTATTTGTATTTGTTTGTGTTTGCTTATTTGTTAAATTAATAAAAAATACAAAAATATGTCGCATTTTGCATGTAAGATTTAATTCTACAATTGTTAGTAATTAAATTAGTTTTACAAAAATTAAAAATTACAAAAAAATATGCATCTTTTGCATTTTTAGCATTTAATGTCCAAATGAACAATTTTGTGCTTAATTATTACTTAATTGTGCGTTAATTGTTATTGGTAGTTAATTTGCGCTTTTATAACTTAATTTAGTTCTTAAAAATAATTTAAGTATTTTTATAATTTAGTTTTAGAAAATAAAAGAAGAAAAGAGAACAAAAATACAAAGAAAAATCGGATTGGGCCACTTCTTCAATTTTCAAACCATAGGCCCAAATAATTGCCCAATCTTCCCCATGACCCAGTCCACTTCAGACCGGGTCGACCCGGTCCGCCCCATTAACCCAATCCATAACCCAATACCCCTATCTTGCATTTCAAAAACAAAAAAAACAAAACAAAACAAAACAAAAAAAAAGAAAAGAAAAAAAAGAAAACCCTAAAGAAACCTAAACTATCCGCCCCCATCCCCTCTCATTCTCTCTTTCTTCCTCAAGCTCCCAAAACCCTCCCATGGCTGCCCCTTGCAGCTTCGTCCAAACGACCATGGCTACCCCTTCTTCACCATTTTTAAACAACAAATCCGACCACAACACAAACACACACACGCCCAAAACTCGCTGGAAGTCGTTGATCCTCCATAGCCACGCCAAGCGACCCCGCTACCATTTGTTTCATTTCTTTCGTTAAGCTCGAAGCTTGCTCGACATCCATGGCTGCTTCTATGTCCAGTCGTTGACCCTGCTGCTACGCAGTTGCTGCACCGTCGCCGCTGCCTTCTCCGCCATTGCTGCATTTGCTGCTGCTAGTTTTTGCTACGACCATGGATGCCGCTGCGTCTTCTCCATAGGTTGCTGTTGCGTCGTCTGCTCGAGCTGCTTCACCATGAACGACGACAAGCAGTCCGCCATGGCTGCTGTCACGGTCCTCGTCGACCAGTCCACTGTTCCTTTTCCCCCGTTGATGCTGCGTCAACCAACAGCTGCTTCCGTCTCTGAGTTGCTGCCTCACCTTCATTTTCTTCGCTTACACAACCAGTCGCCGCTGCTTCGTCTTCTTCAATCGCACCCCAGCAGCCCCGCGCGTTCACAGTTTCTGCGTTACCTCCGGCTGCTGCTACTTCTGTTTCAACCTCGCCGTCCAGATACCTTCGGCTACTGCTTCGGTGTTGCGTCAACTTCGTAGGTTCGTGTTCGTCGTCGATTGGTCGTTGTTCTTCGTTTCAGTCCGGTTAGTAGTTTTTGAGTTTTATTTTTGTCCGTAGTTCGTTTTGATATTTCTCGAATCTAAAGTCGATAGATATTTGATTTTTGGTTTTGTTCATGTTCATATGTTTTGTTAAATTAATTTTCAGATTTCAAAATGGAAGTTTAATTAGTTGTTTTTCATGTTTATTTCATGTTTGTATTATTGTTTAGGTGAATATTTGTTAGTTTAATGTTTGTTAGATTCAAATTGAAATTTAATTGATTATTTCTTCAATTTGTTTCATGTTGTTATGTATTTTTCAGAAATTGTTAGTGTTGTTTGAGTCATGTGAATCCATCATGTTTGTTGCTTAAAAATAGGTTTAATTCATGTTCGTCTTGGTTTGAAGATCATGTTTAAATCCAGTGATTTAATGTGAGTTTATGTTTGTTTTGATTTGTTTAGTTTGAATCATGTATTTTGTTGTTTATTGTTGTATCCTTGTTCATCCGTTGATGGTCTAAATTAACCAGGATTGGTTCCCGATATGGTTACTTTATTTCCATTTAATTTGGAGTTGTGTTGTTCATCGTGTTCATATAATTGTTGTTGAAGATTGTTGAGAAATTGGTCATCTTGACTATATTTTGGTCAAGTTATGATTAATTGATTGTTTAGAGCAGAGGGGTAGTTTGGTAAATTGCAATCCGTTCAGGGGTAAAATGGTAATTGCAAAAAGGTCGGAGGGGTAGTTTGGTAATTGAACATTATTTTGATTCTTTATGTTAAGCATGGGGGACAAAACATAATGGGGTGATTTTTGATGTACTTGTTTAATATAATGGGGACAAGACAAATTATAATGGGAGGGAATATTGTACTTATTTAATGTAGGCATGGGGGACAAATTGTAATGGGTTGTGTGGATGTATTTATTTAATGTAGGCATGGGGGACAAGGTTTAAAGTAGGGAAGACATTTAATAGTGGGGACAAAGCATGCCTTGGGGGAATAATTTGGGGTTGGGAATTGAAGACTTGTCTTGCTATATATAGAGTCATTTTTGACATTAAAAAGGTGGAAGATTATTGAGAGGACTTAGAGATTATTATTGGGAGAATATTTTTGAGAGTAATACATTCTGGAAAATTTCAAGAGTGTTAGAGAGTAAAAGAGAAATACAACTTGAACTTCTACTCGAATAATTTCCGTTTGCTTTTCTCGAGTGTTATTCAAAAATCTGAAACTACTGCATCTTGTATCTTTTCTCTCCTCTGCTTTGATTGTGATTGCACTTTGGTATTGCTAAGTTTTCAAACTGTTACTGGGTTATTCTACTGGTCGTTACTAGTTTGCGGTGTTGCTGAATCTGCTGTTGATGTGGTATTATTGCTGCTGACTTCTCCTTCTTTTGTTCTTGTACTGCTGTTTCCAGGTACACATTTGTACAATCTCGGCTTGAAGCAAAAAAATGAAATATTAATCAGGCTCTGTTCCTGTTGAATTCCTCCTGTTTAGATTTGTTGTTGAATATAATTTTTCTTTCTTTGTATAAAGATGTAGTTGAATGATTAATGAGTAATGAGGTTGCATATGTATAATTTCTTCATCTAATAATGTTAGTTTAAATTAATCGGAGAATAATTAATCTGTTTTTGATATTATTGTGTATCTATCTCATGTTCTAGCATTAGTAAATAATAGAATGTAGAATTAAAGCAGTTTTCCTTGTACAAACGCGATCGCAATTTTCCGTTCACATTAGTCGTAACTTAATAACTGATAAGTTACGTTTTTCAGCATGTAATTAATTAAGAAATTTTCTTTTGCTTTTAGAGACAAACTTAATAGAAGAAATGTAGTCACTGTAGGTTTATCCTTAAAATAAAATGAGACGAGCCTCGCCAAATAAATCACACATCGCTGGGGCCCTCAATAAATACATAACCATTGACTAGACTTTGGATTTGGCCGTTTAATGAATGTTCACGGCCTCTTCCTAAAATAACAATACGTTAGTCTCTTTAGGACGCGCCTTAATAAATCTTACTTTCTTAAACTCGGGTGCACATTTATGTGACCCAAATCCAAATCTCAACGGAGTCGAAATGTGTCTCTAATCACGGGTATATTGATTGTGACGTGGTTCGAGATGCGTGTCCATAACGTTGCAAACTCCTTTTAAAAATAAGAATGAGATGAGCCTCGCCGAATAACAATACAAAATTGCGGGGCCCTCAGTAAATACTTACTTTAAGATTGCTTAGACTTCGGGATGGACCGTTTAGCAAATTTCCACGGCCCTACACAAAATAACGATGCGCTAGTCGCTTTAGGAGCGTATTTACTAATGTTATCTTCCTAAACTTGGGTGCACATTTATATGACCCAAATCCCAATCTCAACAGAGTTGAAATGTAGCTCTAACCACGAGTACATTGATTGTGACGTGGTTCGAGATGTGTTTCCACGATGTTGCAATTCTTGATAAAAATAACAATAAATGATAAAAGCGGTTAAAAGTTAAATTTTTGCACATAGGTTCAACATGTATTAAATCAGATAATCAAGCCGAATATGACAGTTGAGCGACCGTGCTAGAACCACGGAACTCGGGAATGCCTAACACCTTCTCCCGGGTTAACAGAATTCCTTATCCGGATTTCTGGTACGCAGACTGTAATATGGAGTCATTCTTTTCCTCGATTCGGGATTAAAATTGGTGACTTGGGACACCCTAAATCTCCCAAGTGGCGACTCTGAAATAAATAAACCAATCCCGTTTCGATTGTCCTTTAATTGGAAAAACTCCCTTGTACCCTCGCGGGTACGTAAAAAGGAGGTGTGACAGCTCTGGCGACTCCGCTGGGGATTGATTACCTAGAACCACTGGTTCAAGGTTAGAAATTCGAGCTTAGATAAATTGTTATATTTGGCTTTATCTGATTTTAAATGTTTTGAGCCTAATGTGCAAAATGTTGCTCTTACCGCTTTGATATTACTTGGACTGTATATATAAACTGTGCTGAAACCCCTCTCTTCTCTCTCTTGAGGAGTGCACGCTGGTCGTGACTTCTTTCTGTTAGTGTCATATACCAAAATAGAACGAGGATTCGGAGGAGTTGCAAAACCGGATGGCCTTTTGGTTACCGGTACACAGCTCCCATCCTCAGCTCGAGTTGTCCGCTCGGGTAAGCCAGGTCTAGAACAAATGCCTAGGTTATGAACTTAGAATAACTCAGCTTCATGCCGAATCCCTAATAGGAACGCTTATTTGCATCACGTTGCATTTGACTTAGGGGACTCAACACAGGGGTTGGGTCTGTCTAGGACTAGCAACCTGATATGAAAAGACCATCCTGATGCATCCTATTTGTTTTCCGTGCATTTATTTCGTCTTGCTGACCGGTGTTTGAATATTATGAATATTGTGAAATTGAAAAAAAAATAGCGGTTAGGGAGTTAATTGTTTATTTTTGAAAACCCAATGCCCAAATAGTGTCAAAACTCTGCCGATATTTTGAGAAAATGAAAAAAAAACAATGTCTTATTAGTTTGTTTTATTAAAGCAAAGGAAAAATAGAAGAAAAAAAGTCGTTGTTCTATCTTGTTTTTCAAAAAAAAATATAGAAAAAATAGTTTGTCTTGCCATGAAAATAAAAAAAAAAGTCTTGTTTTTAGAATGGTTTTTATTTATTTATTTATTTGATTATAAAAATGCCAAAAATAAAAAAAAATAAAAAAGAGTCGGGCGTTGAAAGTGGTTTCATTATTTGTTGCATATATAAATCCAAAAAGTTTTTCTTTATATATATATATATATATATATATATATATATCTTTATTTGTCGCAAAAATATTTGTCTTGCCAAAAAGTATAGAAAAGTTTATTAGACCCCCAATTTTCAAAAAACAAAAAAAAATATACAAAAATATTTTCCATTATTGACTTCTTTAGAAAGTCTTTTTAATTATTTTAAAATATATATATATATAAATATATATATAATCCGAAAATATTTTCCGTCTTCTTTCAAAATTGAAAAGAAAATTCAAAATTCAAAAAAATACTTTTAGCATTTCTTTTATTAAAAAGTAAAATTCCAAAAATATTTTATTTTTCTTTAGAATAAGAAAAACAAATGAAAATTCAGAAAAAATATCTTCCTTTTACTTTTGAAATTCTCAAAGTTCAAATCAAAAGAAAAGGAATTCTTAGAAGTCTTTCTTTCAAAAAAAAAATCAATCAAAAATCCAAAAAAAAAAATACTTCCTTTCTTCTTTTAAAACAAAATATATAGAAAATGGAAAAGGGTCTTCTCAAAAATAGTTTATTTGCCCGAACTACGCGGGTTTGATTCTCACCGGATGTGAGATACGTAGGCAACCCTCATCGGGTCCAACCCCACCTTTTGCTAAAATAGCCAAAAACAAATAAATAAATAAATAAAAAACATGTCAAAATTTTAATTCTGTCATAAAGAAGTCGGGTGACACTGTTTTGTCAAAACATAGCCGAATATTCCCGAAAGGGACGCCGAAAGGGTGACTTTGCATAAACAGCCACCTTTGGGTCATTTTTTAAGATTTGGTCCAGTTGACCCACACAGCCTTAAGAATCTTCATCTCCGAGGCGTTAAAAGGCCGTGTTTGCAATATTGAGTTTTCTATTTTTGAAAAATGATAAAAAGAGTCATAAATAAGTCATGGTGATTCTGTTTTGTCAAAAAATAGCCGAATGTTCCCGAAAGGGACGCCGGAAGGCTCACTTTGCATAAACAGCCACTTTTTGGGTCATGTTTAGGATTTTTGGTCCAGTTGACCCACACAGCCTTAAAAATCTTCGTCCCCGAGGCGCTGAAGGGTCGTGTTTGCAACACTACGTTTTCACTGTAATTTGAAAAAAAAACAAAGAGTCAGCGGTCAGATGAATACCGTTTGAATTTTTTTTAGTCAAAAATAAGCCGAGACAGCTTCGGCCGCGTCTTAAACCGTTCTTGCCGAAATAGCCTTAGAGTATCTTTCAGTTGTCGAAAGACTATTTTCGTAAAAGAACGGACAAATTTGTAAAGTGTCATAAAATAATCCTCCCTGGCCTCAAATTCATGTGAAATTTGGAGGGGGCCACGTTTGCAAAAAATAACCGTTCGGTTGCATTTGTCAAACGGAGAAAGGAAGCTGGCCATTTGTTTTTGAGTTTGTAAATCTTTTGATTAAAATATGCGGGTTGTTTGATTTTCGAGTTTGTAGATCATCTTCGAACCTTTGAAACCCAGTTTGTTTTAATATGAAAATTGAAAAAAAATGTTTATTATTGTTTATCTTTTATTGTCCGAACTACGCAAGGTCTGATTCATGCGGGGTCATGATACGTAGGCAATCTCCATAAGATTCGACCACAACAAGAAAAAAAAATGAAAAAGAGAAAAATGAAAAAAATGAAAAAAAGGAAAAAAAATCGAAAAAAGAAAGAAAAAAAGAAAAAAAAAGAGAAAAGAAAAAAGAAAAAAGAAAAAAAGGAAAAAAAGGATGTTGTTAATGAGGACCGACGGAGTCCATTCTATCCTGTTTGTTTCGCAAAATAAAGTTAAGGTGGTTGGTTTGTGGTAAGCCAGAAATACAAGATCCAAAAGCGCACTTTGCGGGATCAGGCCTGATAACAGAAGCACTCGAATCCTATTGGGGATTTGTTGACGGAGCTTTTGATGATATTAAAAGCTGGTAACGGTCTTGGCAGTATTGATGCGAAGTTCAGTGGCTAAGATGTCAGTTTTGATAAAGTGGGAGGACGCTCCGTTCCTTGGTTAGCAAGAAAGAGGCATTTGGTGGCTTATTTTGTTGTCATTTCTGTTGTTCGGATTATTAGGATTGTAATTCGGATTTTGTCCTGTGTCAAACCTTCTTATCTTTCCATTTGTTTTGTCATAGTAGTTTGTTTAAGTTTTGTTCAGGTTGTTTAGGATTTTATTCCGGTTTGTTTTTGTTATTCAAACCATTTCACCGGTAGTCTAATACAAAATCCTGTCTTTTATTATTTCCTTTCATCCTTTTGTTTAGTCCTTTTATCATTTTGTTCAGCGCCGATTCTAGTGACATAACATGTGCTTACAGTTTGGGCCTAATCTTAAAAGTTGATCATAAAACCCTGGGAAGGTGATCAAAGCATTTAAAGGAAATAAGAACGGTTTGAGATTATTTGGAGCCCGAGTCATGTGGAACTAGGGCAAGTAAAACAAAAATAAAATCGTTTAAAAGCAAGATTCGCCAAATTGGCACGAGGGTCATTCATGATAATGAGAGTGTCGCCCAACGGTGTTTTAGAATTGACAAATGAAAAAACAAATATGAATATGATTGTCAAGACCAACACCATCGGAAGAGACTATAAATCTATGTTCAATTGTGTTGTTTGCACTTGGCAGGTTTTGAAAACTGGAATGACGAAGACATTTTGTTCTGCTACCTAAACACTTTATCCTTCTTTACCCCTTTTGAGCCTTATTTATTTTCTTTCATACCCCTCGTTCGGAATCAGTAGCAACAAAGAAAAAAGAAAAAAGAAAGAAAACAAACAAAAAGGAAGAAAAGAGAACAACATAACGAAAAAAAAAAAGAAACATGATAACAAAAACAAAGGAAAGTCAAATGAAAAGAGGAATTGGGAACTACGTTTGACCTGATTCCTCAAAGAGGATACGTAGGCGCTTCACGGCCCGGTCATAGTTTTGAAAAAATGAAAAAAAATCAATTAAGATATCCCCAAGCAAGAAACTGGGGCAAAGATTGCGTTTGTTGTAAATAAATCTAATTCCGAAGGTTGTAACTAATAACCCAAAATTAATGCATTTTTTGAGCCTTTAATACCCTTTTTTCCTAGCCCTATCCAAAACCCACATTACGGTCCAAAGAAAGACCTTCTGATCAGTCTTTAAAAGATGCCAAGTCAGATAAATGAAGACTCTTACCGGCGAACCTAACATTCTGTTCCACAGCAGAAAGGACTCTAATCTCCAGCAGAGAGAGTCATACCGGCGACACTCCAAACCCCCAGCTGGAAAGTGATACAAATGAGAGAGTCTTATCGGTAAAAATCTGCACGGACACCATAAGGCGATGAAAGCTGAGAGAAAACCAAAATGAGAGAGTCTTGATAGTGAAAACCCTTCGGGCACTACAAGTCGAATAAGATTGAGAATCAGATTGCCAGTTGAAGGTCTTGAAAGACGATTGACGGCGAAGGATAGGCCACATATGCATGTCATGACCATTAGAGTCGGTATCTGCGTTTGATAGGTTTTTGTTTATAGTTTCTTTTGTTAAAGAGGCATCTTTTTCCTGTGTCTTTTTATTCTGTTCCCTTTTATCTTTTTCCTTTTATAGAAAAATTCCCCAATAGAGTCTGTTTGGTCAGAACAAGTGAGATTTGACTTCAAAATATGCCATCAGCTTTCCCATTATACAAGTTGAGATCTGACTATTACATCCAAATGGTATAGTCGGCAAGGAACAAGCGCGAGGCCAGTGTCAAGGAAGATATCCCCAGCAAAAGGGAATTGACAAAAGGGGTGACGAATGTCAAGAGGGATATCCTTGCCGAAATCAAAAGTTATAAACCTCGAAGCCAAGGCATATGGACAAATTAAGGAGAGCAATGAGCATGATTTGGGAAATTCATGCGAGACTAAAAGGTCGGGAAAATGCAAGTTTCCGTCTATACCACAAAAGAGGAGGGATATCCCCAGCAGAATGGGATTATCCCCAGCAAATAATATCATCCCCAACAAGTTGTGGAACGCAGAGCAAGGAAGGAGAAAGGGAAAAGCCATCCCAGTAGGAGTATCACAACCAACCACCATGTTTTAAACTAACAAATTTTGTTTGATTTGAAACAGGTAAAGGAAATGGCATTGATGCCAAAATGCATGCCGCAAGGGATATTATCAAACTGGGGCAGAAAATTTTCCTTTCATTTAGAAAATTTTCTGGAAGTCAGGTACCCATTTGGGGAAAAGTAAAGATAACACCAGTCTCAAGGGAAGTGGTCTTTAAACCAGTGTGCCCCCAACATAATAAGTTTCAATGGAGGAAGTTGTTCCCCAGCAAAGGAATCAGAATCCCCCAGCAGTGTTATCCACGACAGCGTTATCCCCAGCTGATAACATTTTACCCCCAACAGGTAAGTAAATAATTCCCCAACAGTGTTATCCCTAGCAGTTTCGAGGAGTCCAACACAAGTTTGGTGAAAATCGGTATCCTCAGCGGTTCCTTTCGGGGAAAGGCAAAACGAGTCTCAAGGGAGTTAGTCTTCAAAGGAAGAAGCTAATAATAATAATAATAATAATAAATAATAATAATAATAATAAAAAAGGAAGTAGTTTGCAGGGGAATGAAACATCCTACTCAAAAGGAAGTAGTTCTGGAAGGAGTAAGATAACATATTTACTCAGCAGAGTTATCCCCAGCGGATCATCGAGATGTAGAAGCATCTTCGACGGATTTTTCGACCAAATTTCAAGAGGGTCGGACAACCCATAATGGGGAAGGTAGAAAGGGAAAATTCATCCCAAGCAAAATAATCCCCAGCAAGTATTCGAGGTAAGACGTTTTCAAGTCTTAAGGATATTTTGGGTTCATCCGCCCTCGAATAGGATATTATGGGTTCATCCGCCCTCGAATAGGATATTTTGGGTTCATCCGCCCTCGAATAGGATATTTTGGGTTCATCCGCCCTCGAATAGGATATTTTGGGTTCATCCGCCCTCGAATAGGATATTTTGGGTTCATCCGCCCTCGAATAGGATATTTTGGGTTCATCTGCCCTCGAATAGAATATTTTGGGTTCATCCGCCCTCGAATAGGATATGTTGGGTTCATCCGCCCTCGAATAGGATATTTTGGGTTCATCCGCCCTCGAATAGGATATGTTGGGTTCATCCGCCCTCGAATAGGATATTTTAGGTTCATCCGCCCTCGAATAGGATATTTTGGGTTCATCCGCCCTCGAATAGGATATGTTGGGTTCATCCGCCCTCGAATAGGATATGTTGGGTTCATCCGCCCTCGAATAGGATATGTCGGGTTCATCCGCCCTCGAATAGGATATGTCGGGTTCATCCGCCCTCGAATAGGATATGTCGGGTTCATCCTCCCTCGAATAGGATAGTTCGGGTTCATCCGCCCTCAAATAGGATACGTTGGGTTCATCCGCCCTCAAATAGGATACGTTGTGTTCATCCGCCCTCAAATAGGATTTTATTCTCAAAGTTGTGGTTGAAAACAGGCGCCCGCCTGAATAACGAGAGGAATACTTTTTGTCTGTTCATTTCATATTCTAGTTAGGCGCCCACCTGTATAACAAGGGAATACATTTCGTGTCTTTACCATTAGGCGCCCACCTGTATAACAAGGGAATACATTTCACGCTTTTGCCAATAGGAGACGCACTTCCTAAGTCTAGTTCTGCCAATAGGAGACGCACTTCCTAAGTTAGTTTCACCCATAGAAGACGCATTTCCTCCTAAGTTTGCTTTTTTTTACTCATAGGAGATGCATTTCCTCCTAAGTTTGTTTTTTTTACTCATAGGAGATGCATTTCCTCCTAATTTTATTTTTTAATTACCCATAGGAGATGCATTTCCTCCTAAAAGTTTATTTTACCCATAGGAGAGATATTTCCTCCTAAGTTTAGTTTTACCCATAGGAGAGGCATTTCCTCCTAAGTTAGTATTGAAGTTGGGAGCCCGCCCATATAACAGAGGCATACATTTCTGTCCTTTCATTCATGTTCTAGGTCGCCCACCAGTATAATGCGGGAATACATTCATGTTCTAGGTCGCCCACCAGTAAAATGCGGGAATACTTTCTGTTCTAGGTCGCCCACCAGTAAAATGCGGGAATACATTTCTGTTCTAGGTCGCCCACCAGTAAAATGCGGGAATACTTTCTGTTCTAGGTCGCCCACCAGTAAAATGCGGGAATACATTTCTGTTCTAGGTCGCCCACCAGTAAAATGCGGGAATACTTTCTGTTCTAGGTCGCCCACCAGTAAAATGCGGGAATACATTCATGTTCTAGGTCGCCCTCCAGTAAAATGCGGGAATACATTTCTGTCTTTACATTTTGTTATAGGCCGCCCACCAGTATAACGCGGGAATACATTTCATGTCTTTACCATTAGGCACCCACCTGTATAACAAGGGAATACATTCCAGTCTTTACTTTTCAAGTGTTGAAGTTGGGAGCCCGCCCATAGAACAGAGGCATACACTTTAGTCTTTACATTTCAAGTATTGAAGTTGGGAGCCCGCCCATAATAACAGAGGCATACATTCAGTCTTTTCATTACAAGCGTTGAAGTTGGGAGCCCGCCCATATAACAGAGGCATACATTTCAAGAGCAAGTCAGAAGACAATAAAATAGAGGGTTACAACAGGAATCCCCAGCAGGAAACCATATAAATCCCCAGCACCGGGAAGCAGAAGGTTGCAACAAGAGGTCCCAGCACAAATTCAGGCGCATGAGTCAAAAGGAAGAAAGGACGCGTCTTGAAAGAAGCAGCTGGTGAACATTAAATTATGCCCAGCATAACAAGTCTGATGAAGAGGGTCGTACCCACCAGAGGAACTGCCGAAAAGCTTAGTGAAGAAAGCCATGTCCCCAGCGGACCGAACAAAATGATGAAAACTAGTATTCAGAAAAGCAAAGGGCCAGAAGTCTCGGAAGAAAAGCACCGGAAGAAACGCAAGCAGACAAGAAAGCAAGGCAACAAGAACAAATTTCAGTCTAGCCTAGCTTCTTGTTTTCTTTTAAGCACGGTGTAACAAGGAGATCGGTAAGCAGTGATAACAGCATGCAACAGCAGTAACATTGCAGTCCCATGGTAGTCCCAGCTACCAAAACTTCCCGAACTACATTAACCTGATTCCCCTTTAGCCAGGGATATGTAGAAAACCTTTGAAGCAAAGGTTCGGTTAAATCTTTTTCAAAAAATGCTTCACACGGAGTACTCGGATGGGCAAAAATTGCTCGCTTTATCTTTGCACGAAAACCCTTCGTGTATCCGGGCAAAGAGGGGCAGCTGTAAGCACGTGATTTTTGCCCTATATGAGAATCAATCCCAAAAAATTCAAATAAAATGATTTTCCTTGGTGTGCAATTTTGTGATATTTTTGGATAATTATTTGTATTTGTCTGTGTTTGCTTATTTGTTAAATTAATAAAAAATACAAAAATATGTCGCATTTTGCATGTAAGATTTAATTCTACAATTGTTAGTAATTAAATTAGTTTTACAAAAATTAAAAATTACAAAAAAATATGCATCTTTTGCATTTTTAGCATTTAATGTCCAAATGAACAATTTTGTGCTTAATTATTACTTAATTGTGCGTTAATTGTTATTGGTAGTTAATTTGCGCTTTTATAACTTAATTTAGTTCTTAAAAATAATTTAAGTATTTTTATAATTTAGTTTTAGAAAATAAAAGAAGAAAAGAGAACAAAAATACAAAGAAAAATCGGATTGGGACACTTCTTCAATTTTCAAACCATAGGCCCAAATAATTGCTCAATCTTCCCCCTGTCCCAGTCCACTTGAGACCAGGTCGACCCGGTCCGCCCCATTAACCCAATCCATAACCCAATACCCCTATCTTGCATTTCAAAAACAAAAAAAAAACAAAACAAAAAAAAAAGAAAAGAAAAAAAAGAAAACCCTAAAGAAACCTAAACTATCCGCCCCCATCCCCTCTCATTCTCTCTTTCTTCCTCAAGCTCCCAAAACCCTCCCATGGCTGCCCCTTGCAGCTTCGTCCAAATGACCATGGCTACCCCTTCTTCACCATTTTTAAACAACAACAAATCCGACCACAACACAAACACACACACGCCCAAAACTCGCTGGAAGTCGTTGATCCTCCATAGCCACGCCAAGCGACCCCGCTGCCATTTGTTTCATTTCTTTCGTTAAGCTCGAAGCTTGCTCGACATCCATGGCTGCTTCTATGTCCAGTCGTTGACCCTGCTGCTACGCAGTTGCTGCACCGTCGTCGCTGCCTTCTCCGCCATTGCTGCATTTGCTGCTGCTAGTTTTTGCTACGACCATGGATGTCGCTGCGTCTTCTCCATAGGTTGCTGTTGCGTCGTCTGCTCGAGCTGCTTCACCGTGAACGACGACAAGCAGTCCGCCATGGCTGCTGTCACGGTCCTCGTCGACCAGTCCACTGTTCCTTTTCCCCCGTTGATGCTGCGTCAACCAACAGCTGCTTCCGTCTCTGAGCTGCTGCCTCACCTTCATTTTCTTCGCGTACACAACCAGTCGCCGCTGCTTTGTCTTCTTCAATCGCACCCCAGCAGCCCCGCGCATTCACAGTTTCTGCGTTACCTCCGGCTGCTGCTACTTCTGTTTCAACCTCGCCGTCCAGATACCTTCGGCTACTGCTTCGGCGTTGCGTCAACTTCGTAGGTTCGTGTTCGTCGTCGATTGGTCGTTGTTCTTCGTTTCAGTCCGGTTAGTAGTTTTTGAGTTTTATTTTTGTCCGTAGTTCGTTTTGATATTTCTCGAATCTAAAGTCGATAGATATTTGATTTTTGGTTTTGTTCATGTTCATATGTTTTGTTAAATTAATTTTCAGATTTCAAAATGGAAGTTTAATTAGTTGTTTTTCATGTTTATTTCATGTTTGTATTATTGTTTAGGTGAATATTTGTTAGTTTAATGTTTGTTAGATTCAAATTGAAATTTAATTGATTATTTCTTCAATTTGTTTCATGTTGTTATGTATTTTTCAGAAATTATTAGTGTTGTTTGAGTCATGTGAATCCATCATGTTTGTTGCTTAAAAATAGGTTTAATTCATGTTCGTCTTGGTTTGAAGATCATGTTTAAATCCAGTGATTTAATGTGAGTTTATATTTGTTTTGATTTGTTTAGTTTGAATCATGTATTTTGTTGTTTATTGTTGTATCCTTGTTCATCCGTTGATGGTCTAAATTAATCAGGATTGGTTCTCGATATGGTTACTTTATTTCCATTTAATTTGGAGTTGTGTTGTTCATCGTGTTCATATAATTGTTGTTGAATATTGTTGAGAAATTGGTCATCTTGACTATATTTTGGTCAAGTTATGATTAATTGATTGTTTAGAGCAGAGGGGTAGTTTGGTAAATTGCAATCCGTTCAGGGGTAAAATGGTAATTGCAAAAAGGTCGGAGGGGTAGTTTGGTAATTGAACATTATTTTGATTCTTTATGTTAAGCATGGGGGACAAAACATAATGGGGTGATTTTTGATGTACTTGTTTAATATAATGGGGGACAAGACAAATTATAATGGGAGGGAATATTGTACTTATTTAATGTAGGCATGGGGGACAAATTGTAATGGGTTGTGGTGGATGTATTTATTTAATGTAGGCATGGGGGACAAGGTTTAAAGTAGGGAAGACATTTAATAGTGGGGACAAAGCATGCCTTGGGGGAATAATTTGGGGATAGGAATTGAAGACTTGTCTTGCTATATATAGAGTCATTCTTGACATTAAAAAGGTGGAAGATTATTGAGAGGACTTAGAGATTATTATTGGGAGAATATTTTTTAGAGTAATACATTCTGGAAAATTTCAAGAGTGTTAGAGAGTAAAAGAGAAATACAACTTGAACTTCTACTCGAATAATTTCCGTTTGCTTTTCTCGAGTGTTATTCAAAAATCCGAAACTACTGCATCTTGTATCTTTTCTCTCCTCTGCTTTGATTGTGATTGCACTTTGGTATTGCTAAGTTTTCAAACTGTTACTGGGTTATTCTACTGGTCGTTACTGGTTTGCGGTGTTGCTGAATCTGCTGTTGCTGTGGTATTATTGCTGCTGACTTCTCCTTCTTTTGTTCTTGTACTGCTGTTTCCAGGTACACATTTGTACAATCTCGGCTTGAAGCAAAAAAAAATGAAATATTAATCAGGCTTTGTTCGTGTTGAATTCCTCCTGTTTAGATTTGTTGTTGAATATAATTTTTCTTTCTTTGTATAAAGATGTAGTTGAATGATTAATGAGTAATGAGGTTGCATATGTATAATTTCTTCATCTAATAATGTTAGTTTAAATTAATCGGAGAATAATTAATCTGTTTTTGATATTATTGTGTATCTATCTCATGTTCTAGCATTAGTAAATAACAGAATGTAGAATTAAAGCAGTTTTCCTTGTACAAACGCGATCGCAATTTTCCGTTCACATTAGTCGTAACTTAATAACTGATAAGTTACGTTTTTCAGCATGTAATTAATTAAGAAATTTTCTTTTGCTTTTAGAGACAAACTTAATAGAAGAAATGTAGTCACTGTAGGTTTATCCTTAAAATAAAATGAGACGAGCCTCGCCAAATAAATCACACATCGCTGGGGCCCTCAATAAATACATAACCATTGACTAGACTTTGGATTTGGCCGTTTAATGAATGTTCACGGCCTCTTCCTAAAATAACAATACGTTAGTTTCTTTAGGACGCGCCTTAATAAATCTTACCTTCTTAAACTCGGGTGCACATTTATGTGACCCAAATCCAAATCTCAACGGAGTCGAAATGTGTCTCTAATCACGGGTACATTGATTGTGACGTGGTTCGAGATGCGTGTCCATAACGTTGCAAACTCCTTTTAAAAATAAGAATGAGATGAGCCTTGACGAATAACAATACAAAATTGCGGGGCCCTCAGTAAATACTTACTTTAAGATTGCTTAGACTTCGGAATGGACCGTTTAGCAAAATTCCACTGCCCTACCCAAAATAACGATGCGCTAGTCGCTTTAGGAGTGTATTTACTAATGTTATCTTCCTAAACTCTGGTGCACATTTATGTGACCCAAATCCCAATCTCAACAGAGTTGAAATGTAGCTCTAACCACGGGTACATTGATTGTGACGTGGTTCGAGATGTGTTTCCACGATGTTGCAATTCTTGATAAAAATAACAGTAAATGATAAAAGCGGTTAAAAGTTAAATTTTTGCACATAGGTTCAACATGTATTAAATCAGATAATCAAGCCGAATATGACAGTTGAGCGACCGTGCTAGAACCACGGAACTCGGGAATGCCTAACACCTTCTCCCGGGTTAACAGAATTCCTTATCCGGATTTCTGGTACGCAGACTGTAATATGGAGTCATTCTTTTCCTCGATTCGGGATTAAAATTGGTGACTTGGGACACCCTAAATCTCCCAAGTGGCGACTCTGAAATAAATAAACCAATCCCGTTTCGATTGTCCTTTAATTGGAAAAACTCCCTTGTACCCTCGCGGGTACGTAAAAAGGAGGTGTGACACACCTCCATAGACTTTTCAGCTACAACATGCCCCACAGAGTTCTCAGGCTATGGTTACAGCTCCAGTTGCTACCCCACCTGCTCAGCTAGCTAGAGGTGGAGGTCGGGGAGGTAAAGGTCGCCTTAGAGGGGGAGGCCAAGCCAGATACTATGCCCTTCCTACCCGTACCGAGGCTGTTGCCTACGATTCTATCATCACAAGTATTATACTGGTTTGTCAAAGAGATGCATAGATTTTATTCGATCCAGGCTCCACTTACTCTTATGTGTCTTCTTATTTTGCTCCGCATTTGGGTGTACCTCGGGATTCTTTGAGTTCCCCTATTTATGTTTCTACTCCTGTGGGAGATTCTCTTGTTGTGGACCACATTTATCGGTCGTGTTTGGTTGCTCTTAGTGATTTTGAGACCAGAGCCGATTTATTATTGCTCAGCATGGTAGATTTTGATATTATCTTGGGCATGGACTGGTTGTCTCCCCATTATGTTATTCTTGATTGCCACACCAAAACCGTGACGCTGGCAATGCCAGGTGTGCCGCGTTTTGAGTGGAGGGGTAATTTAGATCACACTCCCAGTAGAGTTATTTCTTTTCTTAAAGCTCAGCATATGGTTGAGAAGGGGTGTGATACATATTTAGCTTATGTGAGAGATGCCAGTATTGATACCCCTTCAGTTGATTCAGTCCTAGTAGTACGGGATTTTCCTGATGTGTTTCCAACTGATCTTCCGGGCATGCCACTTGATAGAGATATTGATTTTGGCATTGATCTGTTGCCGGGCACTCAGCCCATTTCTATTCCTCTGTATCGTATGGCTCCTCTTGAGTTGAAGGATCAGTTACAGGAATTGCTTGATAAGGGTTTTATTCGGCCCAGTGTATCGCCTCGAGGTGCTCCTATCTTGTTTGTGAAGAAAAAGGATGATTGTATGTGAATGTGTATTGATTATCGCCAGTTGAACAAGGTTACAGTGAAGAACCGTTATCCTCTGCCTCGTATTGATGATCTGTTTGAACAACTTCAGGGCGCACAGTTGTTTTCTAAGATTAACTTGCGCTCAGGTTATCATCAATTGAAGATTTAGGAGCCAAATGTCCCAAAGACTGCTTTCAGGACTCGGTATGGTCATTACGTGTTCCTTGTCATGTCATTTGGGCTGACCAATGCCCCAGCAACTTTCATACACTTGATGCATAGTGTGTTCCGGCCGTATCTTGACTCGTTCGTCATTGTCTTTATTGATGATATTCTGGTGTATTCCTGGAGTCGGGACGATCATGAGCATCACCTGAGGACCGTGCTTCAGACTCTGAGAGAGAAGAAGTTATATGCTAAGTTCTCGAAATGTGAGTTTTGGTTGGATTCAGTGGCATTCCTAGGACACATGGTGTCGATTGAGGGTATTCAGGTGGATCCGAAGAAAATAGAGGTCGTGCAGAGTTGGCCCAGACCATCCTCAGCTACAGATATCCGCAGTTTCCTTGGCTTGGCGGGTTACTACCGTCAATTTGTGGAGAGGTTTTCATCGATTGCAGCCCCTATGACCAGGGTGACCCAGAAGGGTGCTCCGCTCTAGTGAATGGAGGAGTGTGAGGCGAGCTTTCAAAAGCTCAAGACAGCTTTGACTGCAGCCCCAATTTTGATACTGCCTACAGGTTTGGGGTCTTATATGGTCTATTGTGATGCCTCGAGGATTGGCCTCAGAGCGGTGTTAATGCAGGACGGTAGGGTGATTGCCTACGCGTCCAGACAGTTAAAGATACATGAGAAAAATTACCCTGTCCACGACCTTGAGTTAGCTGTCATTGTTCACGCCTTGAAGATCTGGTGCCATTATTTATACGGGGTTCCCTGTGAGATTTATACTGACCATCGGAACTTGCAGCACATGTTCAAGCAAAAAAAATCTAAATTTGAGCTAGAGGAGGTGGTTAGAGTTGTTGAAGGACTATGATATCACTATTTTGTATCACCCGGGCAAGGCCAATGTGGTGGCCAATGCTTTGAGTTGCCGGGCGGAGAGTTTAGGGAGTTTGGCTCATTTACCAGCATCGGAGAGGCCTATGGCGATGGATGTTTAGGCCCTAGCCAGCCAGTTTGTGAGACTGGATCTTTCGGAGCCCAGTCGATTTCTCGCTTGTGTGGTTTCTCGGTCTTCCTTATTTGATCGTATCAGGGAGCAGCAGTATGATGACCCTCATTTGCTTGTCCTCAAGGACAAAGTTCAGCATGGTGATGTTAGAGATGTGACTATTGGTGATGATGGGGTATTGAGGATGCAGGGTCGGATTTGTGTACCCAATGTAGATGGGCTTTGGGAGTTGATTCTGGAGGAGGCCCACAGTTTGCAGTATTCCATTCATCCGGGTGCTGCGAAGATGTATCAGAATTTGAGACAACACTATTGGTGGAGACGGATGAAGAAAGATATAGTTGGGCTTGTAGCTCGGTGCCTCAACTGTCAGCAGGTGAAGTATGAGCACCGGAGACAGGGTGGATTGCTTCAGCAACTAGAGATTCCGGAGTGGAAGTGGGAGCGGATCACCATGGACTTTATAATTGGGCTCCCACGGACTTTGAGAAAGTTCGACGTTATTTGGGTGATTATGGATCGGCTGATCAAGTCCGCTCACTTTATTCCTGTGTGTACTACCTATTCTTCGGAGCGGTATGCAGAGATTTACATCCGGGAGATTGTTCGTTTGCATGGTATTCCAGTTTCCATCATTTCAGATAGAGGTACTCAGTTCACATCACGATTCTGGAGAGTCGTCCAGCATGAGTTGGGTACTAGGGTGGAGTTGAGTACAATATTTCACCCTCAAACAGACAGACAATTCGAGCGCACTATTCAAATTCTTGAGGATATGCTTCGTGCGTGTGTGATTGAGTTTGGAGGGTCTTGGGATCAGTTCTTGCCATTGGCGGAGTTTTCTTACAACAACAGCTATCAGTCTAGCATTTAGATGGTGACGTACGGGGCTTTATATGGTAGGCGGTGTAGATCCCCGGTGGGTTGGTTTGAGCCTAGCGAGGCTAGATTATTAGGAACAGACTTGGCTCAGGATGCTTTGGAGAAGGTCAAGGTGATTCAGGATAGACTCCATACAGCCCAGTCTAGACAAAAGAGTTACGCGGACCGGAAAGTTCGTGATGTTTTCTATATGGTTGGAGAGCGGGTTCTGCTTCGGGTTTCGCCTATGAAGGGCGTTATGAGATTTGGGAAGAAAGGAAAGTTGAGTCCGAGGTTTATTGGCCCTTTTGAGATATTGAGACGTGTTGGGTGTCACACCACCTTTTTCCGTCCCCGCGAGGGGTGAAGGAGTTTTTTTCAATTAAAGGACAATCGAAACGGGATTTATTTATTTATTTCAGAGTCGCCACTTGGGAGATTTAGGGTGTCCCAAGTCACCAATTTTAATACCGAATCGAGGAAAAGAATGACTCTGTATTACAGTCCGCGAACCAGAAATCCGGATAAGGAATTCTGTTAACCCGGGAGAAGGTGTTAGGCATTCCCGAGTTTCGTGGTTCTAGCACGGTCGCTCAACTGTTATATTCGGCTTGCTTATCTGATATAATACATATTATAAACTTATGTGAAAATTTTATCCTTTAGTTGCTTTTATTATTTTTTATTTATTGTTATTATTTTACGGAGAATTGCAACATTGTGAAAACGTATTTCAAACCACGTCGCAATCAATGCACCCGTGGTTATCGACACATTTCGACTCCGTTGAGATTTGGATTTGGGTTACATAAATGCACACCCATATTTAAGAAAATAATTTGTTAAAGACGCGCCTAGAGCGACTAGCGTATTGTTGATTTGGGAAATGCAGTAAAATTTCACTAGACGGCCAACTCCGATGTTCTAAATAATTAATACATACACTTGTGAGGGCCCCGCAATCTATACATTTTACTAAGCGAGGCTCATCTCATTTATTTTAAATGGACAAATCTTAAAGCGACTACATTTTTCTATTAAAATTAGTCTCTAAAATAAAGAAAGAAAATCCTAATTAATTACGCTTTTTTTTATTATTATTATTTTAAGAAAACATGGCATACTAATTGCTAGATTAATACAAATATTGATGAAAAGGAATTTTACTCAAAAAATTCGAAATTATAAATAAAATAAAAATTCGACAACTAATATTCAAAAGAATCAAATATAGCTAGATTAAAACTCAGCATTGTTATAAAAAAACTATTGAGATTAATTATTCACAACCATTTGAAACTAGATTTAACCATAATTACTAAAGCTTATTAGAAAGTTTATTAGACTTAAACGTTCTTCTAATCTTGCTTGAACTCAAATCATGCCTTAATGCCTAATTTACGAAATTTAATTTAAATTCATGCCTTAGCTAAATTTAGCTACTTGTTCATGATTAACCTACTGTTGATAATCTTGAAACCTTCATAACTAGTGAATTAACCCGTTTTGCCAAACCGATTCATTAAAGACTAACTTATGTTATTTTTCTTATTCCAATTATTATTCAGTAATACATGAAATAGCTTAAATACAATCAATAAAAGGAACAAAGAAAAAGCGAAATTAAAACTTCAAAATTTCATTCTTCATATGTATTCATGCTTCCACATTATTAGCTTGCAATAGCTAGTATTGCAGTTGTGTACCTGATATTGGAAGCAAAAGAAAAGGGAGATCAGCGGAAATTCAGTAGCATACAACAACAGCAACACCCAGCAACCAGCAATGAGAAATCAGTGAAGGATTTTAAAACTCAAGATAAAAATCCAGAAACACCAACAACAATCAACGGACAGAAGCCAAGGGAATCTTTTCAGATTTGAAAGACTAATTAATGTTCAACCCTTAATTTCTAAATTCGTATATCAGAATATTTAAATTGTATATCAGGTATATACTATTCTTCTCTTGAATTTCCAGAATGTTTTTATTTTTATTTTTGGAGTCTTAGTGTTTTCGGAATTTTTCCCTCTCTTAAAATTCAACTCATTTTTTCTCTCTCTTCCTTCTTTTTTCTGTCTTTCTTCTCTGTCCCCTCTTAAAATCTGATCAAGTCCCCCTATTTATCCCTATCTCTCAGCATTTTTTAAACATAAAACTCACTATCTTTCCACTCATCCTCTTTTAATCCTACTACCTAATATTTTGTCCTCCACTACATTAAACAAATACCCCATTATATCTTGTTCCCCATGTTTATATTAAACAATTGCATTATTCCCCACCATTATATCTTGTCCCCCCATTATTGATTATTTTAATATTATTTTAATCCTAATTGACAGAGCACTCAAAATAAATAATTGTTCAGAATTTTAATTCCAAAAATACCCCTCTAACCTTACTGAAATTACCATTTTACCCTTGAATGTACTGCAAATTACCAAACTACCCCATCAGCTATAACCAATTCACCTAATCTATTTCAACCAAAATACAGCAAATATGACCAATTTCTAAACAATTTTCAACAAACTAAATGATGAACAACAAAGAAACAACTAAAATTATTTTGATTGAACAATATTTTTTTAACAACAAACAAACCTACTTTCAGATTCAACAACAACAACAACAAACAAGTATATTCAGATTTCTAAATTCAATAATCATTTGAACTTAAAATTAAATCTAACAATATTACAACCAACAATTTCTATTTTAAACTAAACAAGATCATGAAACAAACTGAAGAAATAATCAAAAAATGATAATCAATCAAACAAGAAGATCAAACTTATACTAATTTCGGATTCAAGAATAATCAAACAAAGTATGGACATAAATGAAAAGATTCAACAACAATAACAAGCAAGTTTTATTCAAATTCGAATTAAACTCGAATTAAGCATAAACAAAACAAATAAACATATTCAAATCACTAAACTTCAAATAATCAATTGATTTTTTTTTAAATTAAATCCAACAAAATTATAACAAAGATACATTGAATCAAAAAAATTAAAAACCAAAACATAACTTCACATTAAATCACTGAATTGAAAACGAACTTCAAACAAAATGAACACAAATTAAATCTACAACAAACAACGGATTCAAGCGATTTAAACCAACACTCTTCTATATTAAAATTAAATCCTTTTAAATTAATAAAATAAACTGAAAAATAATTAATTAAATTTCAATTTGAATCTAACGATATTAAACTAACATGAACAAATCGAAAAAAAAAAATTTAACAAAACGACAAACACGAACAAAACAAGAATCAAACATTTACCGATTTTAGATTCGAGAATATCAAAACAAAATGTGGACAAAAATGAAACTCAAACCCACTAACCGGATCGAAATGACGAAGAACTTGAACGAAAACAAACTGTCCGGAAACGATTATCGTACCAAGACTGCCAACGCCCTAACGGATCTTGTTGTGTGTGTGTGTTGCTGTTGGGGTGTGTGTGTGTGAGTGTGGTAAAGGGGAAGGAGGGGGGGGGGGAAGCCATGGTTGCTTGCTTGGGAAAGGTGATGGAGAAGAAGAAGATAAGGAAGAGGGGGCGGATGGGAGTTTTCAACAGTGAAAATTTTTAGGGTTTTGTTTTTTAAATGAAAGATAGGGAAATAGGGGTGTTGGGTCTTTGGGGCTATGGACTGGGTCGACCCGGTGTCGCACATTAAAATAGAAATTAACGATAAAATCGCACAATTTAGACGTTAAATGCTAAAAATGCAACGTACATTATTTTTTATGATTTTCTCATTTTTGTAAAACAAACTTAAATAAATACTAAATGAAAATGCGACATATTTTTTATATTTTTTATTAATCTAACAAATAAACATGCATAGACAAAAATGCAAATAATTACACAGAAATGCCACGAAGAACACAAAAATTGCACACAAAGGAAAATTGTTTTATTTGGGATTTTTTGGGAGTAATTCTCATATAGGGCAAAAATCACGTGCTTATAGCTGCCCCTCTTTGCCCGAAGACACGAAGGGTTTTCGTGCAAAGATAAAGTTAGCGATTTTTGCCCATCCGAGTACTCCGCATGAAGCATTTTTTGAAAAAGATTTGACCGAACTTTTGCTTCAGAGGTTTCCTACATATCCTGGGCTAAACAGGAATCAAGTCAATGTAGTTCGGGAAGTTTTGGTAGCTGGGACTACCATGAGACTGCAATGTTACTGTTGTTGTATGCTACTTTTACTTGTTTGCTGACCTCCTTATTACACCATGCTTAAAAGAAAAATCAAGAAGTTAGGCTAGACTACGGATTACAAGATCCCATCTATCTTCCATTTGTTCTTGATGCCTTGCTTTCTTGTCGGCTCGCGTCGATTCCGGTGCTTCTTTCTTCCGAGAACTGACGGGGGTGACACCGACCTTTTGCTACTCCGAATACCAATTCTCACTGTCTGGTTTGGTCCGTTGGAGATGTGGCTTTCTTCATTTAGGCTTTGTTATGCTGGGCATAATTCAATGTTCACAGACTGCTTCTTTCAAGTCCCTTTTGACTCATGCGCTTGATTTTGCGCTGGGATCTCTTGTTGCAACCTTCTGCTTTCCGGTGGGTTACTGATTTCAAAATCTGCAGTATAAGACTGAGAAGTATTCCTCTCATTATACAGGTGGGCGCCTGAGTGCAAAATATGAAATGTATGCCCGCATTAAACTGGTGGGCGACCGAGGACATGAAATGAAAAGACAGAAATGTATTCCCGCATTATACTGGTGGGCGCCTAGGACAAGAAATGAAAGCAGAAATGTATTCCCTTGTTATACAGGTGGGCGCCTAAGACATGAAATGAAAAACAGAAATGTATTCCCGCATTATACTGGTGGGCGACCGAGGACATGAAATGAAAAGACAGAAATGTATTCCCGCATTATACTGGTGGGCGCCTAGGACATGAAATGAAAAACTGAAAGGTATGCCCGCATTATACTGGTGGGCGACCGAGGACATGAAATGAAAAGACAGAAATGTATTCCCGCATTATACTGGTGGGCGCCTAGGACATGAAATGAAAAACTGAAAGGTATGCCCGCATTATACTGGTGGGCGACCGAGGACATGAAATGAAAAGACAGAAATGTATTCCCGCATTATACTGGTGGGCGCCTAGTACATGAAATGAAAAACTGAAAGGTATGCCCGCATTATACTGGTGGGCGACCGAGGACATGAAATGAAAAGACAGAAATGTATTCCCGCATTATACTGGTGGGTGCCTAGGACATGAAATGAAAAACTTAAAGGTATGCCCGCATTATACTGGTGGGCGACCGAGGACATGAAATGAAAAGACAGAAATGTATTCCCGCATTATACTGGTGGGCGCCTAGGACATGAAATGAAAAACTGAAAGGTATGCCCGCATTATACTGGTGGGCGACCGAGGACATGAAATGAAAAGACAGAAATGTATTCCCGCATTATACTGGTGGGCGCCTAGGACATGAAATGAAAAACTGAAAGGTATGCCCGCCTTATACTGGTGGGCGATCGAGGACATGAAATGAAAAGACAGAAAAGTATTCCCGCATTATACTGGTGGGCGACCTAGAACATGAAATGAAAAGACAAAAATGTATTCCCGCATTATACTGGTGGGCGACCTAGAACATGAAATGAAAAGACAAAAATGTATTCCCGCATTATACTGGTGGGCGACCTAGAACATGAAATGAAAAGACAAAAATGTATTCCCGCATTATACTGGTGGGCGACCTAGAACATGAAATGAAAAGACAAAATGTATTCCCGTATTATACTGGTGGGCGACCTAGAACATGAAATGAAATGACAGAAAAGTATTCCCGCATTATACTGGTGGGCGACCTAGAACATTAAATGAAAAGACAAAAATGTATTCCCGCATTATACTGGTGGGAGACCTAGAACATGAAATGAAAAGACAAAAATGTATTCCCGCATTATACTGGTGGGCGACCTAGAACATGAAATGAAAAGACAGAAAAGTATTCCCGCATTATACTGGTGGGCGACCTAGAACATGAAATGAAAAGACAAAAATGTATTCCCGCATTATACTAGTGGGCGACCTAGAACATGACATGAAAAATGATATGCCCCCATTATAATGGTGGGCGACCTAGAACATGAAATGAAAAGACAAAAAAGTATTCCTCTCGTTATTCAGGTGGGCGCCTGTTTTCAACAACAACTTTTGAAAATAAAGTGTCATTCCTTCCTTTAGGTTGGCAAGATTTAAACAACTTTAAAAATAAAACGCATTTCCTCTCTTCAGGAGGGCTCCTGACTTCAACAACTTTGAAAAATAAACGTCTTTCCTCTCTTCAGGCGGGCTCCTGACTTCAACAACAACATTGAAAATAAAATGTTATTCCTTTCTTTAGGTTGGCGAGATTTAAACAACTTTAAAAATAAAACGCCTTTCCTCTCTTCAGGCGGGCTCCTGACTTCAACAACAACTTTGAAAATAAAATGTCATTCCTTTCTTTAGGCTGGCGACATTTCAAAAATAAAATGCCTTTCCTCTCTTCAGGCGGGCTCCTGACTTCAACTCTAATATTTTTTAAAAATAAATCAAGCTCCTTTCGAGCTTTGGAGAAAGATTCATCGGACTAAGATTTGATATCTCAGGAGAAAATTTCATCAGACTAGGACTTTTATCCTATGAGGAAAATGTAAAGATCAAAGGTTTGAGAAACTTACCTTTGTAATTCCTTATTTTTCTTTTCTTTTTCCCTTGCGCTGCTTTGTTCCTGTTTCAACTCTCAAGCAAAGAAAATTTTATCAGTTTTAAAAATGGTGGCCGATTTGTGGCCTTGCTGGGGATGATTTTCTCCTTTAAAATCTTGTGTTGTCTTTCCCCGAGACTGCTGGGGATAACACAGATGGGGAATTATTTACTTACCTGTTGGGGAATAATATTATTGGGGAGTCTCCTTTCTTCCCCTTTTCTCCAAAGCTACTTCCTTCAAAACTTTTCTCTCTCAACATTGCTGGGGATAAAATGTTATCAGCCGGGGATAACGCTGTTGAAGATAACACTGCTGGGAGATTTTGATTCCTTTAAAACTAGTGTTTCACTCTTCTGAAGGTTGCTGGGAATGATACTGGCCTTTTGCTTTTTCCGAGCACAAGTTTCATCCTTTTGTTCTGTCCGCTGGGGAACAACTTCCTTTATTAAAACTTGTTATGCTGGGGGTAAAATTGGTTCAAAGACCACTTCCCTTGAGACTGGTGCTATCTTTATTCTTCCCCGAATGGGTATCTGACTTCCAGAAAATTTTCTAAATGCAAGGAAAATTTTCTTCCCCGGTTTGACAATCTCCCTTGTGGCATGCCTTTCCGCCATCAATGCCATTTCCTTTTAAGATTTGACTGTGGTGGTAGGTTGTGATACTCCTACTGGGGATGGATTTTCCCTTTCTCCTTCCCTGCTCTGCATTCCAAAAACTTGCTAGGGACGATATTATTTGCTGGGAATGATCCTTTTCTGCTGGGGATATCCCTCTTCTTTTGTGGCATAGTTCGGAAACTGTCATTTTCCCGACCTTTTATTCTCGTATGAATTTCCCAAATCATGCCCATTGCTCTTCTTGATTTTTCCCCGGGCCTTAACCTTGAGGTTTATAACCTTTGATTTCGGCAAGGATATCCCTCTTGACATTCGTCAATCCTTTTGTCAATTTCCTTTTGATGGGGATATCTTTCTTGACACTGGCCTCGCGCTTGTTCCTTCCTAACTTAGACCATTTGGATCTTCTAATCAGATCTGGTCTTGCCTAATTGGAAAGCTGATGGCAGATTTTGAAGTCATTTTTTACTTGTTCTGACCAAACAGACTCTACTGGGGAATTTTCTATGAAAGGAGAAAGATAAAAAGGAACATAATAAAAGACAAAGGAAAAAGATGACTCTTTTAACAAGAGAAACTATAAATAAAAATCTATCAAACGCAGATACCGACTCTAATGGTCATGACATGCGCATGTGGCCTATCCTCTACCGTCAATCGTCTTTCAAGATCTTCATTTGGCGATTCCCCATCTGATTCTCAATCTTATTCGACTTGTAGTGCCCGAATGGTTTTCACTATCAAGCCTCTCTCATTTTGGTTTTTCTCTCAACTTTCATCGCCTTATGGTGGCCGTGAAGATTTTCACCGATAAGACTCTCTCATTTGTATCACTTTCCAGCTGGGGATTTGGAGTGTTGCCGTTATGATTCTCTCTGCTGGGGATTAGAGTCCCTTCTACTGTGGAACAGAGTGTTATGTTCACCGGTAAGACTCTTATTTGTCTGACTTGGTGTCTTTTGCAGACTGATCAGAAGGTCTTTCTTTGGACCGTAATGTGGGTTTTGGATAGGCTAGAAAGAAAGGGTATTAAAGGCTCAAAAACAAAATAAATTTGGGGTTTAAAATTACAACCTTCAGAACCATATTTGTTTACAACAAGCGCAACTCTTGTCCCAATTTATTGCTTGGGGATTATTTATTTATTTATTTATTTAATTTTTTACACCATGACCGAGCCGTGAGGTGCCTACGTATCCTCTTTGAGGAATCAGGTCGAACGTAGTTCCCAATTCCTTTGTTTTTCTTGTGACTTTCTTTTGTTTTTTTTTTCTTGTTATCATTTTTCTCTTTTCTTTTCATCATTTTTTTTCGTTTTTGTTGATTTTTTTCTTTTTCTTTTTGTGTCTTTTTTTTCGTTTTCTTTTCTTTTCTTATCTTTTTATGTTTGTGTTTCTACTCTTTGCTACGGATTCCGAAAGAAGGGTACGAAAGAAAAACAAATAAGGCTCAAAAGGGGTAACGAAGGATAAAGTGTTTAGGTAGCAGAACAAAATACCTTCATCATTTCAGTCTTCAAAACATGCCAAGTGTAAACAACACAAAGATATGTAGCCTCTTCTGAGGGTGCTGGACTTGACAATTATATTCACACAATTCCTTTTTCATTTGTCATTTCTAAAGCACCGTCGGGCGACACTCTCACCCTCATTATCATGAACGACCCTCATGTCAATTTGGCGAATCTTGCTTTTAACGGTTTTCTTTGTGTTTTACTTGCCCTAGTTCCACATGACTCGATCTCCGAATAATCTCAAACCGTCCTTGTTTCCTTTAAATGTTCTGATCACCTTTCCGGGGTTTTATGATTAACTTTTAAGATTAGGCCCAAATTGTGTGCGCATGTCATGTCACGAGAACGGCGCTGAACAAAAATGATAAAAGGACTAAACAAAAAGATGACTGGAAATAATAGAAGACCGGATTTTGCATTAGACTACCGGTGAAATGGTTTGAATAACAAAACAAACAAAAACAAACCAGAATAAAATCCTAAAATAACCTGGACAAAACTTAAACAAACCGCTATGACAAAATGGAAAGATAAGAAAGTTTGACACAAGACAACATCCGAATTACAACCCTAATAATCCGGACAACAGAAATGACAACAAAATAAGCCACCAAGAGCTTCTTTCTTGCTAACCAAGGAACGGAACGTCCTCCCACTTTATCAAAACTGGCATCTTAGCCACTGAGCTTCGCATCAATATTGCCCAGACCATTGCCAACTTCAATGTCATCAACTTTAGTCAACAAGTCCCCGATAGGATTCCAGTGCTTCTGTTATCAAGCCTTATCCCCGCAAAGTGTGTATCATGATGTGCAGGTAAAGGATTCTGCGCGATATACTGGGTGTCATTGTCTTGGATCACAATCAGGGTTTCCTGGATCTTGTGTTTCCGGCTTACCACAAACCAACCACCTTAGATTTCTTGCAATTAAAAACAAAACAGGTTAGAATGGACTCAGTCGGTCTTCATTATTAAGATTTTTTTTTCCTTTTTCTCTTTTTTTTCATTTTTCTTTTTTTTCGATTTTTTTCATTTTTTTTTTCTTTTCTCTTTTTTTCATTTTTTCTTTTCTCTTTTTTTTGTTGTGGTCGAATCTTATGGAGATTGCCTATGTATCATTACCCCGCATGAATCAGACCTTGCGTAGTTCGGCCCAATAAAAGATAAACAATAATAAATATATTTTTTTTCAATTTTCATATTAAAACAAACTGGGCTTCAAAGGTTTGAAGATGACCTACAAACTCGAAAATCAAACAACCCACATATTCTAATCAAAAGATTTACAAACTCCAAAAACAAATGGCCAGCTTCCTTTCTCCGTTTTGGCAAATGCAACCAAACGGTTATTTTTGCAAATGTGGCCCCTTCCAAATTTCACATGAATTTTGAGGCCTGGGAGGATTATTTTATGACACTTTACAAACTTGTCCGTTCTTTTACGAAAATAGCCTTTCGACAACTGAAAGATACTCTAAGGCTATTTCGGCAAGAACGGTTTAAGACGCGGCCGAAGCTGGCTCGGCTTATTTTTGACTAAAAATCCAAACGGTATTCACCTGACCACCAACTCTTTGTTTTTTTTTAATTAAAATAAAAGACATGGTATTGCAAAAAACAGCCTTTCAGCGTCTCGGGGACAAAGATTTTAAGGCTGCGTTAGCTAACCGGCCAAAATCCTAAAAATGATCCAATGTGGTTGTTTATACAAAGTCAGCCTTCCAGCGTCCCTTTCGGGAACATTCGGCTATTTTTGACAAAATGGCGTTACCCGACTTATTTATGACTTTTTTTTATTGTTTTTCAAAATAGAAGACCCGATATTGCAAACACGACCTTTCAACGCCTCGGGGACGTAGATTTTTAAGGCTGCGTGGGTCAATCGGTCCAAATCTAAAACATGACCCAAAAGGTGGCTGTTTATGCAAAGTCAGCCTTCCGGCGTCCCTTTCGGGACATTCGGCTATGTCATGACAAAACAGCGTCACCCAACTTCTTTATGATGAAACTAAAATTTGACATATATATACTTTTTTTTTTTGCTATTTTTTTTTTTTGCAAAAGGGGAGGTTGGACCCGATTAGGGCTGCCTACGTATCTCACATCCGGTGAGAATCAAACCAGCGTAGTTCGCCCCTCAGAAATAAAGCAAATAAGCTAACTCCTTTTTTTCGAAAAAATACTTACAAAGAAGAGAGAAAATATTCCTGGATTTTGATTTTTGTTGTTTTTTTTTTCTTTTATATATATATTTTTTTTGTATTTGAAAAGAAACGACGGCTAAAAAAAATATATAATTATTTTTTTAACTTCTTTTCCCTTTTTTTTTT
This sequence comes from Nicotiana sylvestris, assembly GCF_000393655.2. Lineage (NCBI taxonomy): Eukaryota > Viridiplantae > Streptophyta > Magnoliopsida > Solanales > Solanaceae > Nicotiana > Nicotiana sylvestris. The sequence continues at coordinate 97,545,272 of NC_091058.1, forward strand.
TTGGAAAGTTCAAAAAATCTTCTAAAGAAAAAAGGAAATATTTTTGGACTATTACTGTGGATTTCTGAAAGAAATACTACAAAAGAAAAGAAAAAATATTTTTGAATTTTGAATTTTCTTTTGAACGTTTAAACAAATATTTTGAATTTTGAGAGAGATTAAAAAGAAATAGTTTTGTATTTTTTTTATTTGAGGTCTAAAAGACTGAGTAATCAAATTTTTTTTTTTGATTTTTGGAATATGGTGGGCCGGAACCGAAGAGATTTGTCTACGTATCTCACATCCGGTGAGAATCAGACCCGCGTAGTTCGGGCAATTAACTAAACTATTTTAAACTCTTTTTTTTTCATTCATTTTTGGCAGCAAATATCAAAACCACTTTCAAAGCACGACTCTTTTCCTTTTCGATTTTGGGCATTTTCATAAAAATTAAAAAAAAACTATTTTAAAAATAAGACCTTTTTTTTTCATTTTCATTTTCCATGGCAAGACAAACTATTTTCCTTTTCTATATTTTTGAAAACGAGACAGAACAACGATTCTTTTTTTTTTCTATTTTTCCTTTGCTTTTAGTAAAACAAATTAATACAACATTTTTTTTATTTTCTCAAAATTTCGGCAGAGTTCGACGGTATTTGGGCATTGGGTTTTTCAAAAATAAACAATTAACTCTCTAACCGCTATTATTTTTTTTTTCAATTTCACAATATTCCTAATATTCAAAAACCGGTAAACATGCGGGCGCGAGACAAATAAATGCACGGAAAACAAATAGGATACATCAGGATGGTCTTTTCATATCAGGTTGCTAGTCCTAGACGGACCCAACCCCTGTGTTGAGTCCCCTAAGTCAAATGCAACGTGATGCAAATAAGCATTCCTACTAGGGATCCGGCATGAAGTCACATTATTCTATGTTCAAAACCTGGGTCGGTGTTCTAGACAGTGTACCCGAGCGGACAACTCGAGTTGAGGAAGGAGCTCCTTTCCGGGAACCAAAAGGCCAGCCGGCTTAGAAACTTTCCGAGCCTCTTTTATTTCAAGGTATGACACTAACAGAATAGGGAGTCTCAACCAGTAAGCACATCCCCGGAGGTAAGAAGAGAAAGGTTTCGGCACAGTTTATATACAGTTCAGATAATATCAAAGCGGTAAAAGCATCATTTAGCACATTGAGCCCAACCATGTAACAAAATCAGATAGAACCAAATATAACAATTTATCTAAGCTCGAATTTCTAATCCTGAACCAGTGGTTCTGGGTTAGAATCCCCAGCAGAGTCGCCAGAGCTGTCACACCACCTTTTTCCGCCCCAGCGAGGGGTTAAGGAGTTTTTTCCAATTAAAGGACAATCGAAAGGGGATTTATTTATTTATTTCAGAGTCGCCACTTGGGAGATTTAGGGTGTCCCAAGTCACCAATTTTAATCCCGAATCGAGGAAAAGAATGACTCTGTATTACAGTCCGCGAACCAGAAATCCGGATAAGGAATTCTGTTAACCCGGGAGAAGGTGTTAGGCATTCCCGAGTTCCGTGGTTCTAGCACGGTCGCTCAACTGTTATATTCGGCTTGATTATCTGATATAATACATATTATAAACTTATGTGCAAATTTTATCCTTTAGCCGCTTTTATTATTTTTTATTTATTGTTATTATTTTACGGAGAATTGCAACATTGTGAAAACGTATTTCAAACCACGTCGTAATCAATGCACCCATGGTTATCGACACATTTCGACTCCGTTGAGATTTGGATTTGGGTTACATAAATGCACACCCATATTTAAGAAAATAATTTGTTAAAGACGCGCCTAGAGCGACTAGCGTATTGTTGATTTGGGAAAGGCCGTAAAATTTCACTAGACGGCCAACTCCGATGTTCTAATAATTAATACATATTGTCACACCTCCTTTTTCCACACCCGAGAGGGTACAAGGGAGTTTTTTCCAATTAAAGGACAATCGAAACGGGATTGGTTTATTTGTTTCAGAGTCGCCACTTGGGAGATTTAGGGTGTCCCAAGTCACCAATTTTAATCCCGAATCGAGGAAAAGAATGACTCCATATTACAGTCTGCGTACCAGAAATCCGGATAAGGAATTCTGTTAACCCGGGAGAAGGTGTTAGGCATTCCCGAGTTCCGTGGTTCTAGCACGGTCGCTCAACTGTCATATTCGGCTTGATTATCTGATTTAATACATGTTGAACCTATGTGCAAAAATTTAACTTTTAACCGCTTTTATCATTTACTGTTATTTTTATCAAGAATTGCAACATCGTGGAAACACATCTCGAACCACGTCACAATCAATGTACCCGTGGTTAGAGCTACATTTCAACTCTGTTGAGATTGGGATTTGGGTCACATAAATGTGCACCCGAGTTTAGGAAGATAACATTATTAAATACGCTCCTAAAGCGACTAGCGCATCGTTATTTTGGGTAGGGCCGTGGAATTTTGCTAAACGGTCCATCCCGAAGTCTAAGCAATCTTAAAGTAAATATTTACTGAGGGCCCCGCAATTTTGTATTGTTATTCGGCGAGGCTCATCTCATTCTTATTTTTAAAAGGAGTTTGCAACGTCATGGACACGCATCTCGAACCATGTCACAATCAATGTACCCGTGATTATAGACACATTTTGACTCCGTTGAGATTTGGATTTGGGTCACATAAATGTGCACCCGAGTTTAAGAAGGTAAGATTTATTAGGGCGCGTCCTAAAGAGACTAACGTATTGTTATTTTAGGAAGAAGCCGTGAACGTTCATTAAACAGCCAAATCCAAAGTCCAGTCAATGGTTATGTATTTATTGAGGGCCCCAGCGATGTGTGATTTATTTGGCGAGGCTCGGCTCATTTTATTTTAAGGATAAACCTACAGTGACTACATTTCTTCTATTAAGTTTGTCTCTAAAAGCAAAAGAAAATTTCATAATTAATTACATGCTGAAAAACGTAACTTATCAGTTATTAAGTTACGACTAATGTGAACGGAAAATTGCGATCGCGTTTGTACAAGGAAAACTGCTTTAATTCTACATTCTATTATTTACTAATGCTAGAACATGAGATAGATACACAATAATATCAAAAACAGATTAATTATTCTCCGATTAATTTAAACTAACATTATTAGATGAAGAAATTATACATATGCAACCTCATTACTCATTAATCATTCAACTACATCTTTATACAAAGAAAGAAAAATTATATTCAACCACAAATCTAAACAGGAGGAATTCAACAGGAACAAAGCCTGATTAATATTTCTTTCTTTTTTTGCTTCAAGCCGAGATTGTACAAATGTGTACCTGGAAACAGCAGTACAAGAACAAAAGAAGGAGAAGTCAACAGCAATAATACCACAGCAACATCAGATTCAGCAACACCGCAAACCAGTAACGACCTGTAAAATAACCAGTAACAGATTGAAAACTCAGCAATACCAAAGTGCAATCACAATCAAAGCAGAGGAGAGAAAAGATACAAGATGCAGTAGTTTCGGAGTTTTGAATAACACTCGAGAAAAGCAAACGGAAATTATTCGAGTGAAAGTTCAAATTGCATTTCTCTTTTACTCTCAAAATGTTTCAAGTCTGTCCGCTCTTAAGTGTAAAAATCTGTTTTCTTTTAATGTTCAAATCGGGTCTCCTTCCCTCTTAATGTTCCAGTCCTAATTCTCGTCCCCCCTTTTTCTCTCAAATCTTCTTCTTTCTTCAAGTCAAGAATGACTCTATATATAGCAAGACAAGTCTTCAATTTCCCAACCCGAAATTATTCTCCCAAGGCATGTTTTGTCCCACTTATTAATGTTTTCTTTATTTTAAACTTTGTCCCTCATGCCTACATTAAATAAATACTTCCACCACAACCAATTACAATTTGTCCCCCATGCTTACATTAAATAAGTACAATATTCCCTCCCATTATAATTTGTCTTGTCCCCCATTATATTAAACAAGTACATCAAAAAACCCACCCCATTATATTTTGTCCCCCATGCTTAACATAAAGAATCAAAATAATGTTCAATTATCAAACTACCCCTACGACCTTATTGCAATTACAAATCTACCCCCGAATGCAATGCAATTTACCAAATTACCCCCATCAGCTCTAAACAATCAATTAATCATAACTTAACCAAAATATAGCCAAGATGACCAATTTCTCAACAATCTTCAACAACAAATCACATGAACACGATGAACAACACAACTCAAAATTAATGGAATGAATTAACCATATCGGGAACCAATCCTGGTTAATTTAGACCATCAATGGATGAGCAAAGATACAACAATACAAACAACAAAAATATACGATTCAACCTAAATCAACAAATCAAAAACCAACATAAACTCACATTAAATCACTGGATTTAAACATGAACTTCAAACAAAGATGAACATGAACTAAATCTATTTTTTAAGCAACAAAACATGACGGACTAAATGATTCAAACAACATTAATAATTTCTGGAAAATACATAACAACATGAAACAAATTGAAGAAATAATCAATTAAATTTCAATTTGAATCTAGCAAACATTAAACTAACAAATTTTTACCTAAACAATAAAACAAACATGAAATAAACATGAAAAACAACTAATTAAATTTCCATTTAAAATCTGAAAATTAATTCGACAAAACATATGAATATGAACAAAACAAAAAAAATCATTTCTAACGATTTTAGATTTGAGAAATATCAAAACGAAATACGGACAAACATAAAACTCAAAATCTACTAACCGGATTGAAACGAAATACGTACGGACTGTTTCGATAAACCTCGAATGGGAATAAATCTGTCCAGACTCAACGACGAACGACGAGCTCACCTCCCTTTTAAACTTGACGAACTCAAAACGACGCTCGACGAACTCAACTAAAACTCGACCAAACAGTGCTGGCGATGGCGATTTACGGCTGGACGCAACAGTCATGCAGCAGTCCAAAGCAGAAACGAGCAGCCATCAGCAACCATGGTCGAACAGGATGAAGCAACAGCATCAACGGGAAGCAAGAAACCCAGAAGAGGGCAGTGACAGCAGTAGCGCGGCAGCAGCAGCTCGGAGGAAGGAGGAGAAGCAGCGGTGACGGTGGGGTTTGGACGATGAAGCAGCAGCTAGGAGGAAGGAGGAGAAGCAGCGGCGTCGGAGGGTTGTTTGGACGTGACTGAGTTTGGATAACGCAACAGCAGTTGCTGCTGCTTGACGTGGAAGGAGGGATCGTTTTGGGCAAGATGGTGAGGAAGATGAAGCGCGACGGGGTTTGAGCCACCATTTTCGTGCAACTGGAGCTAGTTTTACGACTGGTTTATGGAGCTAGGAGGAGGAGGAGTGGTCGTGAGGGAGTCAGACAGGTGTTTGGGTGGTGGTGTTTGGACGTGAGGGAGTCCGGATTGGTGGTTTCGCGGTGGTTATGGCGTTTGGACAGTAGGGTCGACGGTGGTTTTGGTGGTGGAAGGGTTAGCCATAGAGGGAGTGGTTGTCGACGAAGAAGAAGGCTGGTACGAGCAGCCATGGTTGGGAGCTTAGAGTTTGAAGGTTTGGAGAAGAAGAAGATGGAGGGGGCGGATGGTTTAGGGTTTTTTGTTCCTTTTTTCTTTTGTTTTGTTTTGTGTTTTTGACAAATGAAGAATGGGTGTTGGGCATTTGGGTTAATAGGGCGGACCGGGTCGACCCGTTCTGAAGTGGACTGGGTCATGGAGAAGATTGGGCAATTATTTGGGCCTCGGGTTAAAATTTGAAGAAGTGGCCCAATCCGATTTATCTTTGTATTTTTATTATCTTTTCTTCTTTTATTTTCTAAAACTAAATTATAAAAATACTTAAATTATTATTAAGAACTAAATTAAGTTATAAAAGCGCAAATTAACTCCCAATAACAATTAACGCACAATTAAGTAATAATTAAGCATAAAATTGTTCATTTGGACATTAAATGCTAAAAATGCAAAAGATGCCTATTTTTGTAATTTTTAATTTTTGTAAAACTAATTTAATTACTAACAATTGTAGAATTAAATCCTACATGCAAAATGCGACATATTTTTGTATTTTTTATTAATTTAACAAATAAGCAAACACAGACAAATACAAATAATTATCCAAAAATATCACAAAATCTCACAAAATTGCACACCAAGGAAAATCATTTGATTTTGAATTTTTTGGGAGTAATTCTCATATAGGGCAAAAATCATGTGCTTACAGCTGCCCTCTTTGCCCGAAGACACGAAGGGTTTTCGCGCAAAGATAAAGCGAGCGATTTTTGCCCATCCGAGTACTCCGTGTGAAGCATTTTTTTTAAAAAAAAGATTTAACCGAACCTTTGGTTCAAAGGTTTCCTACATATCCCTGGCTAAAGGGGAATCAGGTTAATGTAGTTCGGGAAGTTTTGGTAGCTGGGACTACCGTGGGATTGCAATGTTACTGCTGTTGCATGCTGTTATCACTGCTTACCGATCTCCTTGTTACACCGTGCTTAAAAGAAAACAAGAAGCTAGGCTAGACTGAAATTTGTTCTTGTTGCCTTGCTTTCTTGTCGGCTTGTGTTTCCTCCGGTGCTTTTCTTCCGTGAATTTGGGAATGATACTGGCCCTTTGCTTTTCTGAATACCAGTTTTCATCATTTTGCTTGGTCCGCTAGGGACATGGCTTTCTTCATCAAGCTTTTCGGCGGTTCCTCTGGTGGGTACGGCTCTCTTCATCAGACTTGTTATGCTGGGCATGATTTAATGTTCACCAACTGCTTCTTTCAAGACGCGTCCTTTCTTCCTTTTGACTCATGCGCCTAAATTTGTGCTGGGACCTCTTGTTGCAACCTTCTGTTTCCCGGTGCTGGGATTTCTATTGTTTCCTGCTGGGGATTCCTGTTGTAACCCTCTGTTTTATTGTCTTCTGACTTGATCTTGAAGTGTATGCCTCTGTTCTATGGGCGGGCTCCCAACTTCAACACTTGAAAAGTAAAGACTGGAATGTATTCCCTTGTTATACAGGTGGGCGCCTAATGGTAAAGACATGAAATGTATTCCCGCATTATACTGGTGGGCGACCTAGAACATGAATGTAAAGACAGAAATGTATTCCCGCATTATACTGGTGGGCAACCTAGAACAGAAAGTATTCCCGCATTTTACTGGTGGGCAACCTAGAACAGAAAGTATTCCCGCATTTTACTGGTGGGCAACCTAGAACATGAATGTATTCCCGCATTTTACTGGTGGGCGACCTAGAACAGAAAGTATTCCCGCATTATACTGATGGGTGACCTAGAACGTGAATGTATTCCCGCATTTTACTGGTGGGCGACCTAGAACGTGAATGTATTCCGGCATTTTACTGGTGGGCGACCTAGAACAGAAAGTATTCCCGCATTTTACTGTTGGGCGACCTAGAACATGAATGTATTCCCGCATTATACTGGTGGGCGACCTAGAACAGAAAGTATTCCCGCATTTTACTGGTGGGCGACCTAGAACAGAAAGTATTCCCGTATTTTACTGGTGGGCAACCTAGAACATAAATGTATTCCCGCATTTTACTGGTGGGCGATCTAGAACATAAATGTATTCCTGCATTTTACTGGTGGGCGACCTAGAACAGAAAGTATTCCGGCATTTTACTGGTGGGCGACCTAGAACAGAAAGTATTCCCGCATTATACTGGTGGGCGACCTAGAACATGAATGTATTCCCGCATTATACTGGTGGGCGACCTAGAACGTGAATGTATTCCCGCATTTTACTGGTGGGCGACCTAGAACGTGAATGTATTCCCGCATTTTACTGGTGGGATACCTAGAACAGAAAGTATTCCCGCATTTTACTGGTGGGCGACCTAGAACATGAATGTATTCCCGCATTATACTGGTGGGCGACCTAGAACAGAAAGTATTCCCGCATTTTACTGGTGGGCGACCTAGAACAGAAAGTATTCCCGTATTTTACTGGTGGGCGACCTAGAACATAAATGTATTCCCGCATTTTACTGGTGGGCGACCTAGAACATAAATGTATTTCCGCATTTTACTGGTGGGCGACCTAGAACAGAAAGTATTCCCGCATTTTACTGGTGGGCGACCTAGAACAGAAAGTATTCCCGCATTTTACTGGTGGGCGACCTAGAACAGAAAGTATTCCCGCATTATACTGGTGGGCGACCTAGAACATGAATGTATTCCCGCATTATACTGGTGGGCGACCTAGAACAGAAAGTATTCCCGCATTAGTATTCCTATGGGTAAAAGTAAACTTAGGAGGAAATGCGTCTCCTATAGGTAAAACTAAACTTAGGAGGAAATGCATCTCCTATGGGTAAAACTAAACTTAGGAGGAAATGCGTCTCCTATGGGTAAAAGTAAACTTAGGAGGAAATGCATCTCCTATGGGTAAAATGAACTTAGGAAGTGCTTCTCCTATCGGTAAAACTAAACTTAGGAAGTGCGTCTCCTATTAATGAAATCTTTAACTTAGGAAGTGCGTCTCCTATGCGTGAAATCTTAATTCAGGAAGTGCGTCTCCTCTGGGTAAAATAAACTTAGGAAATGCGTCTCCTATGGGTAAAACTTAGGAAGTGCGTCTCCTATTGGCAAAACTTGACCTAGGAAGTGCGTCTCCTATTGGTAAAGGCGTGGAATGTATTCCCTTGTTATACAGGTGGGCGCCTAAAATATGAAATGGACAGACAAAAAAGTACTCCTCTCGTTATTCAGGTGGGCGCCTGGCTTCAACAACAACTTTGAAAAGTAAAATCCTATTCGAGGGCGGATGAACCCAAAATATCCTATTTGAGGGCGGATGAACCCAACATATCCTATTTGAGGGCGGATGAACCCGACATATCCTATTCGAGGGCGGATGAACCCGAAATATCCTATTCGAGGGCGGATGAACCCGAAATATCCTATTCGAGGGCGGATGAACCCGAAATATCCTATTCGAGGGCGGATGAACCCGAAATATCCTATTCGAGGGCGGATGAACCCGAAATATCCTATTCGAGGGCGGATGAACCCGAAATATCCTATTCGAGGGCGGATGAACCCGAAATATCCTATTCGAGGGCGGATGAACCCGAAATATCCTATTCGAGGGCGGATGAACCCGAAATATCCTATTCGAGGGCGGATGAACCCAAAATATCCTATTCGAGGGCGGATGAACCCAAAATATCCTATTCGAGGGCGGATGAACCCGACATATCTTATTCGAGGGCGGATGAACCCGACATATCCTATTCGAGGGCGGATGGACCCGACATATCCTATTCGAGGGCGGATGAACCCGATATATCCTATTGGAGGGCGGATGAACCCGACATATCCTATTGGAGGGCGGATGAACCCGTCATATCCTATTCGAGGGCGGATGAACCCGTCATATCCTATTCGAGGGCGGATGAACCCCTCATATCCTATTCGAGGGCGGATGAACCCGACATATCCTTTTTGAGGGCGGATGAACCTGACATATCCTGTTTGAGGGCGGATGAACCCGACATATCCTGTTCGAGGGCGGATGAACCCGACATATCCTGTTCGAGGGCGGATGAACCCGACATATCCTATTCGAGGGCGGATGAACCCGACATATCCTATTCGAGGGCGGATGAACCCGACATATCCTATTCGAGGGCGGATGAACCTGACATATCCTATTCGAGGGCGGATGAACCCGACATATCTTATTCGAGGGCGGATGAACCCAAAAATGTTTTACCTCAAAACTTGCTGGGGATTATTTTGATGGGGATGACTTTCCCCCCTTTCTTTATATTCTTTTTATTCTTTTTTTTTATTATTATTCTTTTTTGTTTTTGCATAGCTTCTTCCTTCGAAGATTACCTCCCTTGATAGTCGTTTTGCCTTTCCCCGAAAGGAACCACTGAGGATACCGATTTTCACCAACCTTGTGTTGGACTCCTCGAAACTGCTAGGGATAACACTGTTGGAGGGAACTGGGGATTATTTACTTACCTGCTGAGGGATAAAATGCTATCAGCCGGGGATAACGCTGTTGAGGATAACACTGCTGGGGGATTTTCATTCCTTCAAAATTGGTGCTCCACTCTTCTGAAGCCTGCTGGGAGCGACACTGGCCCTTTGCCTTTCCAAACACAAGTTTCAATCTTTTTGTTCGGTCTGCTGAGGATTCAGCCTCCTTTATTAAAACTTGGGGATAACACTGGTTCAAAGATCAGCTCCCTTGAGACTGGTGTTATCTTTCTTCTTCCCCAAATGGGTACCTGACTTCCAGAAAATTTTCTAAATGAAAGGAAAATTTTCTGCCCCAGTTTGACGGTCTCCCTTATGGCATGCATTTCTGTCATCAATGCCATTTCCTTTACCAGTTTCAAATCAAACAAAATTTGTTAGTTTAAAACATGGTGGTTGGTTGTGATACTCCTACTGGGATGGCTTTCCCTTTCTCCTTCCTTGCTTTGCGCTCCACAACTTGTTGGGGGACGATATTATTTGCTGGGGATAATCCCTTTCTGCTGGGGATATCCCTCTTCTTTTGTGGCATAGCTTGGAAACTGGCATTTCCCCGACCTTTTAGTCTAGTATGGATTTCGCCAAATCATGCTCACTTCTCTCCTTGATCTGTTCATAGGCCTTGGCCTTGAGGTTTATAACCTTGGTTTTGGCAAGGATATCCCTCTTGACACTCGTCAATCCTTTTGGCAATTCCCTTTTGCTGGGGATTTTTTTCTTGACACTGGCCTCGCGCTTGTTCCTTGCTGACTATACCATTTGGATGTACTAGTCAGATCTCATCTTGCATATTTGGAAAGCTGATGGCATATTTTGAAGTCATTGCCCATTGGTTCTGATCAAACAGACTCTACTGGGGAATGTTTCTATGAAAGGAGAAAGATAAAAGGGAACAGAATAAAAAGACAAAGGAAAAAATGAATCTTTAACAAAAGATACTACAAATAAAACCCTATCAAATGCAGATACCGACTCTAATGGTCATGACATGCGCATGTGGCCTATCCTCTACCGCCAAACATCTTTCAAGATCTTCACTTGACGATTCCCCATCTGATTCCCAATCTTATTCGACTTGTAGTGCCCGAAGGGTTTTCACTATCAAGCCTCTCTCATTTTGGTTTTTCTCTCAGCTTTCATCGCCTTATGGTGTCCGTAAAGATTTTCACCGATAAGACTCTCTCATTTGTATCACTTTCCAGCTGGGGATTTGGAGTGTTGCCGGTATGACTCTCTCTGCTGGAGATTAGAGTCCTTTCTGCTGTGGAACAGAATGTTATGTTCACCGGTAAGACTCTTCATTTGTCTGACTTGGCATCTTTTGAAGACTGATCAGAAGGTCTTTCTTTGGACCGTAATGTGGGTTTTGGATAGGGCTAGAAAGAAAGGGTATGAAAGGCTAAAAAATGCATCGATTTTGGGTTATTAATTACAACCTTCGGAACTAGATTTATTTACAACAAACACAACATTTGCCCCAGTTTCTTGCTTGGGGATATTTTAATTGATTTTTTTTTTATTTTTCAAAATTATGACCGAGCCGTGAAGCGCCTACGTATCCTCTTTAAGGAATCAGGTCAAACGTAGTTCCCAATTCCTCTTTTTCATTCTGACTTTCTTTTGTTTTTTTTTTGTTTTTTTTGTGTTTGTTTTTTTTTATTTTTTATCATTTCTTTTCTTTTCTCTTTTTTTTTCATTTTTCTTTTGTCGTTTTGCTATTCTTTTTTTTCTTTATCTTCCATGTTCGTATCTTCTAGTCGTTGCTACTGATTCCGAACGAGGGGTATGAAAGAAAAGTAAACAAGGCTCAAAAGGGGTAACGAAGGATAAAGTGTTTAGGTAGCAGAACAAAATGCCTTCGTCATTCCAGTCTTCAAACATGCCAAGTGCAAACAACACAATTTAAATTTGCAGTCTCTTCTGATGGTGCCGGACTTGACAATTATATTCAACATCTGTTTGTTCATTCGTCACTTCTAACGCACCGTTGGGCGACACTCTAACTCTCATTATCTTGAACAACCCTCATGCCAATTTGGCGAAACTTTCTTTTAACGGTTTTCTTTGTGTTTTACTTGCCCCAGCTCCATATGACTCGGGCTCTGAATAATCTCAAACCGTCCTTCTTTTCTTTAAATGCTTTGATCACCTTCTCGGGGTTTTATGATTAACTTTTATTAGGCCCAAACTGTGTGTGCAAGTCATGTCACTAGAATCGGCGTTGAATAAAAATGATAAAAGGACTAAACAAAAGAAAACTGGAAATAATAGAAGACCGGATTTGCTTTAGACTACCGGTGGAATGGTTTGAACAACAAGACAAGCGAAACAAACCAGAATAAAATCCTAAAACAACCTGGACAAACTTAAACAAACCGCTGTGACAAAACGGAAAGATAAGCGGAAAGATATTGACACAAAACAAAATCCGAATTACAATCCTAATAATCCGAACAAACAGAAATGACAACAAAATAAGCCACCACAAGCTTCTCTCTTGCTAACCAAGGAACGGAGCGTCCTCCCACTTTATCAAAAACTGGCATCTTAGCCACGGAGCTTTGCATCAATACTGCCAAGACCATTACCAGCTTCAACATCATCAACCTCCATCGGCAAGTTCTCGAGGGGGTTCGAGTGCTCCATGTCATTGTTATTAATCACAATCCGCGCTTCTTGGATCATTTTCTCTACTGCCCTTCTCCAACTATGATAGCTCTCAATGTTGTGCCCTATGACATTGGAGTGGTATGCGCATCGCGCTGCCGGATCAAAGTTCCTTGCAAGTGGGTTTGGAGTACATGCGGGGAGTGGCTCAATCAAGCCAGCATGCCTTAGCCTTCCAAACAGACTGCCATAAGATACTCCGATAGGGGTGAGAGCCTTTCCTCGTTTCAACAACCTCTTCATTCTTGCATGTTGACAGGGCCGAAAACCTGCTCCAGATGGCTTTTGGTAGGCTTGTGTGGGTGGGTAGGCATTTCGTGGAGCCGGGTACCCGGAAAGTGAAGTATGGCTTTTAAGGTCACGGGGAAAGAAGTGGTGTTGGGGAGCGGAGAAGCATTGAGGAGTGATGGAGCTACTCAGGTAGCTGGGAAAGTTGCCATAAGTGGGTCGGGATGGAAAGTATGGAGGATCTTCCGTTATGGTGTTGGGTGCTTGGGTAATGACAGAGTTCAAGAGGCTTGGCGGTGGAGGGGGTGGTGCTTTTCCAGTTATCCATGCCTGATACATGTCTGCCACATGTTGTCTCAGAATTTTCACTTCTTCTACCAACCCGTTGTTCCGTTCGACCAATTGTTGTCGGTCATCAGTACCGACCCACTCGGTTCTGCGGTTCTGAGCCATTGTCCTTTGACTTTGCTTTGCAGGGAGGAGTTACCACAACCAACCACTTTTCTATATATGAACACAGCAAAGGGAAGCCATCACGTTAGTGTTAGGGCATTTGACAGACAATCATATATCAGAGATACAATGCACCTAAGCAGTTAGACAATTGTGCCCCTCTGAAAATCTCCCACACTTTCCTTTATTTATTTATTTTTTCTTTTTTTTCAATGGTGGTCGAATCTTATGGAGATTGCCTACGTATCATGACCCCGCATGAATCAGACCTTGCGTAGTTCAGACCAATAAAAGATAAACAATAAACATTTTTTATCAATTTTCATATTAAAACAAACTGGGTTTCAATGGTTTGAAGATGACCTTTTGATTTACAAAATCCAAAAACAAACGGCCAGCTTCCTTTCTCCGTTTGACAAATGCTCCCGAACGGTTATTTTTGCAAACGTGGCCCCTTCCAAATTTTGAGGCCGGGGAGGATTATTTTATGACACTTTACAAACTTGTCCGTTCTTTTACGAAAATAGCCTTTCGACAACTGAAAGATACTCCAAGGCTATTTCGGCAAGAACGGTTTAAGACACGGCCGAAGCTGGCTTGGCTTATTCTTGACTAAAAATCCAAACGGTATTCACCTGACCGCTGACTCTTTGTTTTTTTTCTTTTTAAATTACAATAAAAACCTGGTGTTGCAAACACGGCCCTTCAGCGCCTCAGGGATGAAGATTTTTAAGGCTGTGTGGGTCAACTGGGCCAAAAATCCTAAACATGACCCAAAAGGTGGCTGTTTATGCAAAGTCAGCCTTCCGGCGTCCCTTTCGGGAACATTCGGCTATTTGTGACAAAACAACATCACCTGACTTATTTATGACTCTTTTTATCGTTTTTTAAATTTAGGAAAGTCAATATTGCAGACACGATCTTTCCTTGTCTCGGGGACGAGGATTTTTAAGGCTGTGTGGGTCAACTGGACCAAATCTTAAAAATGACCCAAAGGTGGCTGTTTATGCAAAGTCAGCCTTCCGGCGCCCTTTCGGGAACTTTCGGCTATGTTTTGACAAAACAACGTCACCCGATTTCTTTATGACAGAATTAAAATTTTGACACATTTTTTATTATTTTTTTTTTGTTTTTGGCTATTTTAGCAAAAAGTGGGGTTGGACCCGAAGAGGGTTGCCTACGTATCTCACATCCGGTGAGAATCAAACCCGCGTAGTTCGGGCCTCGTGAATAAGTAAATGAACTAACATTTTTTTTTAATTGGAATTTGTGAAAGAACTGCTTCAAAAGAAGAAAGGGAGTATATATTTTTTTTTTGATTGATTTCTTTTGAAAGAAAGACTTGTAAAAATTCCTTTTCTTTTGATTTGAACTTTGAGAATTTCAAAAGTAAAAGGAAGATATTTTTTTTTCTGAATTTTCATTTGTTTTTTTTTATTCTAAAGAAAAAAGAAAATATTTTTGGAATTTTACTTTTAATAAAAGAAATGCTTCTAAAAAATATTTTTTGAATTTTGAATTTTCTTTTCAATTTTGAAAGAAGAATCAAAATATTTTCGGTTTTTTTTTTTAAAAGAAAACATTTTTATTATTTTTGTTTTATCAACCTTGGAAAATAAAGATATTTATATTATTTTTGCAAGACATATCTTTTTGGAATTTTACTTTGAATTTTCTTGGCAAGACAAATACTCTTTGCAACAAATAAAGATATATATATATCTTTTGGAAATAAAAAAAACTTTTCGGATTTATATATATATATATATATATATATATATATATATATATATATATATTTGCGACAAATAATGAAAGACTCTTTTTTTTTTTGCATTTTCATAAGCAAATAAATAATAAAAAAACCCATTTTAAAAATAAGACTCTTTTTCTTTTTCATTTTCATTTTCATGGCAAGACAAACTATATATTTTTTCTATTTTTTTTTGAAAAACAAAACAGAACAATGACTTTTTTTTTCTTTTCTTAGCTTTTAATAAAACAAACTAATAAGATATTTTTTTCATTTTCTTAAAATTTCGGCAGAGTTTTGACAGTATTTGGGCATTTGTTTTTTTTTTCAAAAATAAACAATCAATTCCCTAACCGCTAATTCTTTTTTTTCAATTTCAAAATATTATTCCTGATATTCACAAGTGAGTCAGCACACAAGTCCGAATCAAATAAATGTGCAAGTAGTAGCAAGTAAGATGCATCAGGATGGTCACTTTCATTTTTTGGTACACCTGTCCTAGACAGACCCAACCCTTGCGTTGAGCCTCCAAAGTCAGATGCATATGATGCAGATAAGCGTTCCTACTAGGGCTCCGGCATGTGGCTTTGTTATACTAGGTTCAGAACCTGGGTGTTTGTTCTAGACCTGGCTTACCCGAGCGTACAGCTCGAGCCGAGGGGGAGGCGGCAGTCCGGGAATACAGAAGCTTCACCAGCTTTGCGACTTATCCAAACCTCGTTCTAAATTGGGACTTGACACTATACAGAAAAGAAGTCGTACGAAGTACACCCTTCTTCATGATTCAGAAGACTCAGAGAGAAGATGGGTTTCGGCACAGTTTATATACAGTTCAGATAATATCAAAGCGTTAAAAGCAGCATTTAGCACATTAGGCTCCAAACATGTAAAAATCAGATAAAGCCAAATATAATAATTTATCTAAGCTCGAATTTCTAACCCTGAACCAGTGGTTCTGGGTTACACAATCCCCAGTAGAGTCGCCAGAGCTGTCACAACTCCTTTTTCCGCACCCGAGAGGGTACAAGGGAGTTTTTTCCAATT
This sequence comes from Nicotiana sylvestris, assembly GCF_000393655.2. Lineage (NCBI taxonomy): Eukaryota > Viridiplantae > Streptophyta > Magnoliopsida > Solanales > Solanaceae > Nicotiana > Nicotiana sylvestris. Next base: position 97,561,431 of record NC_091058.1, read on the forward strand.
AAAGGACAATCGAAACGGGATTGGTTTATTTATTTCAGAGTCGCCACTTGGGAGATTTAGGGTGTCCCAAGTCACCAATTTTAATCCCGAATCGAGGAAAAGAATGACTCCATATTACAGTCTGCGTACCAGAAATCCAGATAAGGAATTCTGTTAACCCGGGAGAAGGTGTTAGGCATTCCCGAGTTCCGTGGTTCTAGCACGGTCGCTCAACTGTCATATTCGGCTTGATTATCTGATTTAATACATGTTGAACCTATGTGCAAAAATTTAACTTTTAACCGCTTTTATCATTTACTGTTATTTTTATCAAGAATTGCAACATCGTGGAAACACATCTCGAACCACGTCACAATCAATGTACCCGTGGTTAGAGCTACATTTCAACTCTGTTGAGATTGGGATTTGGGTCACATAAATGTGCACCCGAGTTTAGGAAGATAACATTATTAAATACGCTCCTAAAGCGACTAGCGCATCGTTATTTTGGGTAGGGCCGTGGAATTTTGCTAAACGGTCCATCCCGAAGTCTAAGCAATCTTAAAGTAAATATTTACTGAGGGCCCCGCAATTTTGTATTGTTATTCGGCGAGGCTCATCTCATTCTTATTTTTAAAAGGAGTTTGCAACGTCATGGACACGCATCTCGAACCACGTCACAATCAATGTACCCGTGATTAGAGACACATTTCGACTCCGTTGAGATTTGGATTTGGGTCACATAAATGTGCACCCGAGTTTAAGAAGGTAAGATTTATTAGGGCGCGTCCTAAAGAGACTAACGTATTGTTATTTTAGGAAGAAGCCGTGAACGTTCATTAAACAGCCAAATCCAAAGTCTAGTCAATGGTTATGTATTTATTGAGGGCCCCAGCGATGTGTGATTTATTTGGCGAGGCTCGTCTCATTTTATTTTAAGGATAAACCTACAGTGACTACATTTCTTCTATTAAGTTTGTCTCTAAAAGCAAAAGAAAATTTCTTAATTAATTACATGCTGAAAAACGTAACTTATCAGTTATTAAGTTACGACTAATGTGAACGGAAAATTGCGATCGCGTTTGTACAAGGAAAACTGCTTTAATTCTACATTCTATTATTTACTAATGCTAGAACATGAGATAGATACACAATAATATCAAAAACAGATTAATTATTCTCCGATTAATTTAAACTAACATTATTAGATGAAGAAATTATACATATGCAACCTCATTACTCATTAATCATTCAACTACATCTTTATACAAAGAAAGAAAAATTATATTCAACCACAAATCTAAACAGGAGGAATTCAACAGGAACAAAGCCTGATTAATATTTCATTTTTTTTTGCTTCAAGCCGAGATTGTACAAATGTGTACCTGGAAACAGCAGTACAAGAACAAAAGAAGGAGAAGTCAGCAGCAATAATACCACAGCAACAGCAGATTCAGCAACACCGCAAACCAGTAACGACCAGTAAAATAACCCAGTAACAGATTGAAAACTCAACAATACCAAAGTGCAATCACAATCAAAGCAGAGGAGAGAAAAGATACAAGATGCAGTAGTTTCGGATTTTTGAATAACACTCGAGAAAAGCAAACGGAAATTATTCGAGTGAAAGTTCAAATTGCATTTCTCTTTTACTCTCAAAATGTTTCAAGTATGTCCGCTCTTAAGTGTAAAAATCTGTTTTCTTTTAATGTTCAAATCGGGTCTCCTTCCCTCTTAATGTTCCAGTCCTAATTCCCGTCCCCCCTTTTTCTCTCAAATCTTCTTCTTTCTTCAAGTCAAGAATGACTCTATATATAGCAAGACAAGTCTTCAATTTCCCAACCCGAAATTATTCTCCCAAGGCATGCTTTGTCCCACTTATTAATATTTTCTTTATTTTAAACTTTGTCCACCATGCCTACATTAAATAAATACTTCCACCACAACCCATTACAATTTGTCCCCCATGCTTACATTAAATAAGTACAATATTCCCTCCCATTATAATTTGTCTTGTTCCCCATTATATTAAACAAGTACATCAAAAACCACACCCCATTATATTTTGTCTCACATGCTTAACATAAAGAATCAAAATAATGTTCAATTACCAAACTACCCCTCCGACCTTATTGCAATTACAAATCTACCCCCGAATGCAATGCAATTTACCAAATTACCCTCATCAGCTCTAAACAATCAATTAATCATAACTTGACCAAAATATAGCCAAGATGACCAATTTCTCAACAATCTTCAACGACAAATTATATGAACACGATGAACAACACAACTCAAAATTAATGGAATGAATCAACCATATTGGGAACCAATCCTGGTTAATCTAGACCATCAATGGATGAGCAAAGATACAACAATACAAACAACAAAAATATATGATTCAACCTAAATCAACAAATCAAAAACCAACATAAACTCACATTAAATCACTGGATTTAAACATGAACTTCAAACAAAGATGAACATGAACTAAATCTATTTTTTAAGCAACAAAACATGACGGACTAAATGATTCAAACAACATTAATAATTTCTGGAAAATACATAACAACATGAAACAAATTGAAGAAATAATCAATTAAATTTCAATTTGAATCTAGTAAACATTAAACTAACAAATTTTTACCTAAACAATAAAACACACATGAAATAAACATGAAAAACAACTAATTAAATTTCCATTTGAAATCTGAAAATTAATTCGACAAAACATATGAACATGAGCAAAACAAAAAAAAATCATTTCTAACGATTTTAGATTCGAGAAATATCAAAACGAAATATGGACAAACATAAAACTCAAAATCTACTAACCGGATTGAAACGAAATACGTACGGACTGTTTCGATAAACCTCGAATGGGAATAAATCTGTCCGGACTCAACGACGAGCTCACCTCCCTTTTAAACTTGACGAACTCAAAACGACGCTCGATGAACTCAACTAAAACTCGACCAAACAGTGCTGGCGATGGCGATTTACGGCTGGACGCAACAGTCATGCAACAGTCCAAAGCAGAAACGAGCAGCCATCAGCAACCATGCTCGAACAGGATGAAGCAACAGCATCAACGGGAAGCAAGAAACCCAGAAGAGGGCAGTGACAGCAGTAGCGCGGCAGCAGCAGCTCGGAGGAAGGAGGAGAAGCAGCGGTGACGGTGGGGTTTGGACGATGAAGCAGCAGCTAGGAGGAAGGAGGAGAAGCAGCGGCGACGGTGGGGTTTGGACGATGAAGCAGCAGCTAGGAGGAAGGAGGAGAAGCAGCGGCGTCGGAGGGTTGTTTGGACGTGACTGAGTTTGGATAACGCAGCAGCAGTTGCTGCTGCTTGACGTGGAAGGAGGGATCGTTTTGGGCAAGATGGTGAGGAAGATGAAGCGCGACGTGGTTTGAGCCACCATTTTCGTGCAACTGGAGCTGGTTTTACGACTGGTTTATGGAGCTAGGAGGAGGAGTGGTCGTGAGGGAGTCGGACAGGTGTTTGGGTGGTGGTGTTTGGACGTGAGGGAGTCCGGATTGGTGGTTTCGCGGTGGTTATGGCGTTTGGACAGTAGGGTCGACGGTGGTTTTGGTGGTGGAAGGGTTAGCCATGGAGGGAGTGGTTGTCGACGAAGAAGAAGGCTGGTACGAGCAGCCATGGTTGGGAGCTTAGAGTTTGAAGGTTTGGAGAAGAAGAAGATGGAGGGGGCGGATGGTTTAGGGTTTTTTGTTCATTTTTTCTTTTGTTTTGTTTTGTGTTTTTGACAAATGAAGAATGGGTGTTGGGCATTTGGGTTAATGGGGCGGACCGGGTCGACCCGTTCTGAAGTGGACTGGGTCATGGAGAAGATTGGGCAATTATTTGGGCCTGGGGTTAAAATTTGAAGAAGTGGCCCAATCCGATTTATCTTTGAATTTTTATTATCTTTTCTTCTTTTATTTTCTAAAAGTTAATTATAAAAATACTTAAATTATTATTAAGAACTAAATTAAGTTATAAAAGCGCAAATTAACTCTCAATAACAATTAACGCACAATTAAGTAATAATTAAGCATAAAATTGTTCATTTGGACATTAAATGCTAAAAATGCAAAAGATGCCTATTTTTGTAATTTTTAATTTTTGTAAAACTAATTTAATTACTAACAATTGTAGAATTAAATCCTACATGCAAAATGCGACATATTTTTGTATTTTTTATTAATTTAACAAATAAGCAAACACAGACAAATACAAATAATTATCCAAAAATATCACAAAATCTCACAAAATTGCACACCAAGGAAAATCATTTGATTTTGAATTTTTTGGGAGTAATTCTCATATAGGGCAAAAATCACGTGCTTACACATACATTTGTGAGGGCCCCGCAATCTATACATTTTACTAAGCGAGGCTCATCTCATTTATTTTAAATGGACAAATCTTAATGCGACTACATTTTTCTATTAAAATTAGTCTCTAAAATAAAGAAAGAAAATCCTAATTAATTACGCTTTTTTTTTATTATTATTTTAATAAAACATGGCATACTAATTGCTAGATTAATACAAATATTGATGAAAAGGAATTTTACTCAAAAAATTCGAAATTATAAATATAATAAAAATTCGACAACTAATATTCAAAAGAATCAAATATAGCTAGATTAAAACTCAGCATTGTTATAAAAAAACTATTGAGATTAATTATTCACAACCATTTGAAACTAGATTTAACCATAATTACTAAAGCTTATTAGAAAGTTTATTAGACTTAAACGTTCTTCTAATCTTGCTTGAACTCAAATCATGCCTTAATGCCTAATTTACGAAATCCAGATAAAAATCCAGAAACACCAACAACAATCAACGGACAGAAGCCAAGGTAATCTTTTCAGATTTGAAAGACTAATTAATGTTCAACCCTTAATTTCCAAATCCGTATATCAGAATATTTAAATTGTATATCAGGTGTATACTATTCTTCTCTTGAATTTCCAGAATGTTTTTCTTTTTATTTTTGGAGTCTTAGTATTTTCGGAATTTTTCCCTCTCTTAAAATTCAACTCCTTTTTTCTCTCTCTTCCTTCTTTTTCTGTCTTTCTTCTCTGTCCCCTCTTAAAATCTGATCAAGTCTCCCTATTTATCCCCATCTTTCAGCATTTTTTAAACATAAAACCCACTATCTTTCCACTCATCCTCTTTTAATCCCACTACCTAATGTTTTGTCCCTCACTACATTAAAAAAATACCTCATTATATCTTGTCCCCCATATTTATATTAAACAATTGTATTATTCCCCACCATTATATCTTGTCCCCCCATTATTGATTATTTTAATATTATTTTAATCCTAATTGACAGAGCACTCAAAATAAATAATTGTTCAGAATTTTAATTCCAAAAATACCCCTCTAACCTTACTAAAATTACCATTTTACCCTTGAACGTACTGCAAATTACCAAACTACCCCCATCAGCTATAACCAATTCACCTAATCAATTTCAACCAAAATACAACAAATATGATCAATTTCTAAACAATTTTCAACAACAAATTCAAACTAAATGATGAACAACAAAGAAACAACTAAAATTATTTTGATTGAACAATATTTTTTTAACAACAAACAAACCTACTTTCAGATTCAACAACAACAACAACAAACAAGTATATTCAGATTTCTAAATTCAATAATCATTTGAACTTAAAATTAAATCTAACAATATTACAACCAACAATTTCTATTTTAAACTAAACAAGATCATGAAACAAACTGAAGAAATAATCAAAAAATGATAATCAATCAAACAAGAAGATCAAACTTATACTAATTTCGGATTCAAGAATAATCAAACAAAGTATGGACATAAATGAAAAGATTCAACAACAATAACAAGCAAGTTTTATTCAAATTCGAATTAAACTCGAATTAAGCATAAACAAAACAAATAAACATATTCAAATCACTAAACTTCAAATAATCAATTGATTTTTTTTTAAATAAATCCAACAAAATTATAACAAAGATACATTGAATCAAAAAAAATTAAAAACCAAAACATAACTTCACATTAAATCACTGAATTAAAAACGAACTTCAAACAAAATGAACACGAATTAAATCTACAACAAACAACGGATTCAAGCGATTTAAACCAACACTCTTCTATATTAAAATTAAATCCTTTTAAATTAATAAAACAAACTGAAAAATAATTAATTAAATTTCAATTTGAATCTAACGATATTAAACTAACATGAACAAATTGAAAAAATAAATTAATTAACAAAACGACAAACACGAACAAAACAAGAATCAAACGTTTACCGATTTTAGATTCGAGAATATCAAAACAAAATGCGGACAAAAATGAAACTCAAACCCACTAACCAGATCGAAACGACGAAGAACTTGAACGAAAACAAACTGTCCGGAAACGATTATCGTACCAAGACTGCCAATGCCCTAACGGATCTTGACTTCAACGACAAACTCACCTTCCTTTTAAACTTGACGAACTCAAAACAACACATAACGGCCTTGACGGATTGAAATTGAAGATCGTCGAGCAGCAGTTGTTTGTGGTTGAGCAGTGGCCACCATGGATGTTGAACGAAGCTGGACGAAGCAGCAACATCGAGCCACAACAACACGGACGAGACCAAGGCAGCAGCAACGTAATGGAGAAGCCCGTGGTCGTCCATGGCTGTAGCAGAAGCAACAACGGTGATGGACATGGGAGGTCGATGGACGTAGCAGGAGAAACTGGAGAGCTGGATGAAGCAGCAGCACCAGCAGCAGCGAGCTAGTTGTTGGGTCGTCCATGGTGCGAGGATGGTCGTCGACGATGGACTGTTTTGGTTTGACGGAGTTGCTGGTTCGACTAAAGGTTTTCCGGCAACGTGACGACGACGAAGAGGGTGAAGCCTGACAACTCGCGCAATGGTTGCTGGAGCTTGACGAAGAGGAAAAGGCAGCAGCCATGGCGACACAGTAGGGTCATTTGGTTGAAGACGACGAAGACTGTGTGTGTGTATGTGTTGTTGTGTGTGTGTGGGTTGTTGTGTGTGTGTGTGTTGCTGTTGGGGTGTGTGTGTGTGAGTGTGGTGAAGGGGAAGGATGGGGGGGGCAGCCATGGTTGCTTGCTTGGGGAAGGTGATGGAGAAGAAAAAGATAAGGAAGGGGGGCGGATGGGAGTTTTCAACAGTGAAAATTTTTAGGGTTTTGTTTTTTAAATGAAAGATAGGGAAGGGGTGTTGGGTCTTTGGGGTTATGGACTGGGTCGACTCGGTTTGGAATGGACCGGGTCGTAGAGGAAGGTTGGGTATATTTGGGCCTGTGGTTCAAAATTGAAGAAGAGGCCTAATTCCGATTTTCTTTTATATTCTTGCTCTCTTTTCTTTTACTTCCTAATTAATAAAACTAAAATTCTAAATTAACTTATAAACTAAATTAACTTATAAAAAATACTAATTAATTCCAAATAACTATTATCGCACATTTAAATAGCAATTAACGATAAAATCGCACAATTTAGACGTTAAATGCTAAAAATGCAACGTACATTATTTTTTATGATTTTCTCATTTTTGTAAAACAAACTTAAATAAATACTAAATGAAAATGCGACATATTTTTTATATTTTTTATTAATCTAACAAATAAACATGCATAGACAAAAATGCAAATAATTACACAGAAATGCCACGAAGAACACAAAAATTGCACACAAAGGAAAATTGTTTTATTTGGGATTTTTTGGGAGTAATTCTCATATAGGGCAAAAATTACGTGCTTACATTGGGGAGGTTGCTTATGAGCTTGCCTTACCTCCCAGCTTGGCCGGAGTTCATCAGGTACTTCATGTTTCGATGCTCCGGAGGTATCACGGTGATTCGTCGCACGTGTTAGAGTTCAGTTCAGTCTAGTTGGACAAGGATCTATCCTATATTGAGGAGCCAGTGGCGATATTGGACAGGCATGTTAGAAAGCTGATGTCAAAGAACATTGCATCAGTAAAGGTTCAGTAGCGGGGTCAGTCGGTCGAGGAGGCTACCTGGGAGACCGAGCAGGATATGCACAGCCGTTACCCTCATCTTTTCACTACTTTAGGTATGTCTTTATGCTCGTTCGAGGACGAACGAATGTTTAAGTGTAGGAGGATGTGACGACCCGGCCGGTCGTCTTAAGAATTTATGCCCTGATCCCCCATTAACTGCTTTCCCCGAGTTTATTTCTGCTATTTTGATTTGCCGGGATGTTCGGTTTTGAGTTTCGGAGAGTTTTGGGACACTTAGTCCCTAAATGAGAGCTTAAGTGTTGGAAAGTTGACCATAGTCAGAACAATATGAAGACGGCCTCGGAATGGAAATCCGATGGTTCCGTTAGCTCCATTGGGTGATTTCGAGCTTAGGGGCGTGTTCGGTTTGTGTTTTGGAGGTCTGTAGCTAATTTAGGCTTGAAATGCCGAAAGGTCGAATTTTGAAGTTTCCGGTTCGATAGTGAGATTTTGATCCGAGGGTTGGAATGGAATTCCGGAAGTTGGAGTAGCTCCGTAGTATTGAATGTGACGTGTGTGCAAAATTTTGGGTCATTCGGACGAGGTTTGATAGATTTTTTGATCGAAAGTGTATTTATAGAGTTTTTAGAACTCTTAGGCTTGAATCCGATGAAAAATAGGTGTTTTGATGTTGTTTTGAGCGTTCCGAAGGTTGGAACAAGTTTGAATGAAGTTATGGGATATTTTGGTAGGTTTGGTTGAGGTCCCGGGGGCCTCGGGATGATTTAGGATGGTTGACGGAAAGATTTTTGGAATTTTGGAGTTGCAGATTCAGCTGTTCTTCTGTCATAACCGCATCTGTGAGTGTGGGACCGCAGGTGTGGAACCGCAAAAGCAGCGAATCTGCCACAGAAGCAGAAATGAGGAAGTTCAGCAGGGACCGCAAAAGCGGCAGGATTTCCACAGGAGCGGTACCGCATCTGCGGATGGGGAGTTGCAGATGCGGAAGATTGGTTTTAAGTGAGAAGTCGTAGATGCGACCCGTGTTCCGCAAAAGCGGGACTGCAGATGCGGTAACAACTAGGCAGAAATATGAAATTTCGAGGGTTTAGTTTCAAAAGTTGAAAATTCAATTTGGAGCTCGGGAGAGGGCGACTTTGAGAGGAAATTGAAGAGGAGATCAGTGGATAACAATTCTTTAACCCTTTCTAGTTATATTCCATCAATCTATAGTTAGTTTCATCATTTAATTTCGGATTGGAGATGAAAATTGGGGAAAATTTGGAAGAAAGTTCTTAGACCTAAAATTCGACTTTTGAGTGGGAATTTGACCTTAGATTTGGATAATTTTGGTATGCATGAACTCGTGAGAGTATGAGTATTCTGAAAATATAAATTTTACTCGATTCCGAGACGTGGGCCCGAGGGGCATTTTGGTCATTTTACCTAATTTCGCGTATTAGCTTAGAATTTCTTTGTAGAATCAGTTACTTGAAGTGCTATTTACGTTATGCAATTAAATTGAATAGATTTGGGCCATTTGGAGTCGAGTACTCGTGGCAAGAGCGTGGTTTCGGATTGATTATTGAGCCAATTCGAGGTAAGTGGCTTGTCTAACCTTGTGTGAGGGACCTTCCCTTAGGATTTGGTATATTTGGTAATTGAAATGCCTTGTACGTGAGGTGACGAGTGCGTACTTGTGCTAATTGTTGGAAATCCGGTTTTCATTAAGTAATTACTAGTATGTTTTCTGCCCTGTTTTTATTACTTATACTATTAAGCTTGTTGTTAGCTTAGGAAAGCATGTCTAAGTGACTTAATTGCTTCACTTGTTCAAACTGCCTTACCTAAATTTTGTGCAACATGCTAGGCTAGAATTACTTGTTTGCCTTAATATGAAATTTGACATTTCTGAATGTCTTCCTGTATGCTGCTGTGTATTTACATTGGGACTACGGATGTGGGATTCCGGTAGCTCCCCCCTTGTCTGTTTATTTTGGGACTACGGATGTGGGATTCCGGTAGATCCCTTGCACAGTTATATAGAACTACGGGAATGCACCTGGTATATTCCCCAGTACTGGTTATTTACATTTGGGACTACGGAACGGGATTCCGGTAGATCCCCGCGCACTATGAGTTGGACTCCGGGACGGGATCCCGGGAGATCCATTGGATATGTATATTTGGGACTACAGGACGGTATCCTGGGAGATCCCCGATTGTTATTTTGGTGTTGAACCGTATTTCTTTCTGTGTTTACTTTGTCTCTATAATAGTTGTTGTTGCCCTTTATATTTTGTATTATTTTTATTACTGTACTTAATTATGTTGTTATGTTCTACACTATTGAACTTTATATTTTATTTAACCTCAGTAAGGCTCTGACCTTACTCGTCACTATCCGACCGAGGTTAGGCTTGGCACTTACTAAGTACCGTTATGGTGTACTCATGCCCTTTCTGCGCATGTTTTTCATGTGCAGATCCAGGTACCTTGATTCAGACTTACCATCCTTAAGGCGAGGCGACCTTTCGGAGACTTCAAGGTATATCTACCACGTCCGCAGACCGAGGAGTCTCTCTCTATTCTCTCTTGTAGTTACAGCCCTTCTGTATTTACTTGTTTTAGACTATTCTGGAGTTAGAGCACTATGTAATATCCCTAGTTTGTGATTCATGGGTTTTCGGGTCTTGGAAGTATGTATTGGTTTGAGAGTTAAATATTGTGTATGCCGAGCGGCACTTTTAAACACTGTTTTATCACTCTAGTTCTGTCTTAAATCGTTTAATTTTCGCAATTTGGTTTATCTTCCGCAATTTAGGCTTACCTAGTCGTAGAGACTAGGTGCCGTCACGATGGTTCACGGAGGACGAACCGGGGTCGTGACATATTCACATGTATTTGCACCATGTATTCATGAATAAACAGCAAAAAGCGCTTAAAATCAGGACACTCCAGCTGTACGCGCATGTATTGACATATATTCGCCGCTGTTGTATTCATGAATACAGCAGTAAAAAGCGCCCAAAATTAGGGCAGTCCAGCTATATGCGCATGTATTCACATGTATTCGCGCCATGTATTCATGAATACAGTAACGACAATCACCTTAAAAATAAGTATGTACAGCTATCTAAGAGAGAGGAAAAACATAAATAGCGTATTTCATGCCTCAATGGTAGTATATAATATAAATACTTATTTTGCTATAAAATATAAAAGATAGCTATAGAAAATAATATTTTAAAATGATTTTGATTTATAATAAATAGGGTGTATACCTTTACTATAGGAGGTAAAATTTCCTATAAACTTCAGGCATGACTAAGTGATTTTTTTTAATGAATCAGAATAAGTTTCTTTGCATTTTGTCGCATAGGCCAGTAAACTACTCTGAGCTAATATAGGGATATCGATTGACAAATATCTTAGGATCCTAACCTCTAAACTACGATTTTTCAAAATTTACAACTTTTGGCAATTGATCTTGCAAGTCATAAATCACCAAATAAACACCATTACTTAGACGTGTCCCAATAAAAAATTTCATATGCTTGCGAGGGATATTTATCAGTGAAAGATCATGTCTTCGCTAGTGCTTGATTATTCGTGAATCATCTCCTTATAGAAGACACAGATAAGTGGGGCTATTCGACTATTGGGTCTTAATATGCACATAACCTAGAAATAGACATCATCAAAAAGATATCCCAATTAAAACACGTCCATGAATGGTCATGTGTTCACATAGAAAGTTTATTCATAAATCATTATCTTACAATACAGTCAATTAATCGATCAGTTTGTTCTATTCAACTATGTTTGGACCCATCTCATAGGCATTCCTACAAAGTCAATATCGCATTTGCTTTCCACCATGTAAACTTGCCTACAACAACAGAGCTAAGTGCTGAAGTAGAGATAGAATTCATCCTCCTACCCCCACCCACCCATACCCAAAAAGGGAAGGCGCCAACAAAGGAATAGAATTCATCTTTTCTCGGATGAATATACCTTATTTCCTCCAAAAACCATTTACACCCGATGGTATATGAAGGTAGAGACTTAAAAGGCCAACATCTGATTGTACAAGCATTTCAAGTTATTTGCATGAAATGGTAAAGAATTCCTATTTACATCAATTTATCAGAGTACATAGAAAAGAACAGCTTTAAGCACCATTAACACTATCGTCAGAGGTACCATCAACCATGGAATGAACGAAAATGAATTGAGTTCACACAGCATAGGGATAAAGCAGGGTAGCAAAAAGATTTAGATACAAATACTGAATCAATTCATATTAGAAGTACAATTGTCTACACTGACCGACCTCAACCTCCGTGGGGCAGTAAGGACACTTGAAAGGCCTCGTGTTGTTGTTCTTCGACAGTTTTGTAATAGATTGCTTGCATAGCACATGCCCGCAAGAAAGCAGCATAGGCGGATTCTCCTCAGTTGCCTGATCCCGACTCACTGGACAGACAAAGATGGAGTGGAACTGAAACTCTCTGTCCAAGTCTACAGGCACGGGCAACTGTTTCATGGATTGCCATTCCTGCTTTTTCCCAGTCATCACATTCATTAGTTTCAGAAGGGTTGGCAACCCCTGGACACCAGCTGCAATGGTCACACTCAATGGACTGTCATAGGATTGACCCATGAGATTGCAGAACTGCCGAGCAAGCTCTTCAGCCAATTTATCCCAGTGGAAAGGTGATAGCAAATCTGCATAAGGTGACGAATCTAGTTTTCCAGCCCACAATAGACAGGCCATGAGCCTCTGGATCTCTGCCATATATTTGGTGGCAAAAGGGGGGAAGAAGGTTCTCGCATAATTTAAAGCTCCATCTCTACCTCTTTTCTGTAGAATTTCCACAAACTGCTGCCTATGTAGCTTCATTTCAATATCAGACCCACTTAGCTTAAGTTTCTCACTGTTGGTGGTGGCCCAACCCAGAGCTGGTTCCAGGTTTCGAGACCTCATGGCTTCAAGTATATGATGCATTTCCAGAAAAGGAGATTTTTGGCCTGCAGCTTCAGGTTCTCTGGCCTCGGTTATGAAACAATCACCAAGATCAAAGTGGCCTTCCCGGTAGAAATGGCTGGCGATTATCTGGTTTACGGTATGGATATCAGAACCAACATTCCTGTAGGCCTTTGATATGTCAGGGTTGAAAGACTTCTCAAGGAGCTTAGGGTACTTGCTTAGTGCAACATTTAGCTCTTTTTGTGTTCCTTCCAACTGACTGAGTGGAGCAACTTCTTTCAACTTAGCTTTTAGTTCACTAAGAATCATTTTGTGCTCACCCAGAGATGCAGCATCATTTGTTGATTGTATTCTCAACAGTGCTTGTTCTATTTCATGACCGATCTGCTCCATCACTTCTTGAAATTTTGATGATGCAACCTTTTGCTTCTTTGTGACACGATCAAAAGCATCTTTAATGGTATTCAGCTCCATTTCCTACTTTCTCAAATTCCTGCTAGAACTCTCGCTGTAAAATCTAGATGAAAAGAATACACCGTTAGTATGCATTGTACACATATGGGCACAAATAGTAGGAGATAATAAAAGGAAAAAAAAAATTCCAACAGTGCCTAACAACCAGACATGGCAGTGTATGTTTTTGCCTGCAAATAAAATATTTTTACTCCTCGGAACTACCTAACTTCAACTCATAATGAACACAAGTAGCTAATTAGCTACAGCTGCAAGAAAGTTTATGATCCTTAAAGAACTTGAAAGGAGACGGGATCATTAAAAGTTAACTAATAAGACAAGGAATATTTTGATTGCTTCATGTTATACCTTTACCTGCTGCTAGTTTGTTTCGCCAGCTAGAGCAAACATGTATTATTTCCCCACATAACACCTACCTTGCATCAATGCTACAGAACTTCATAACCAATTAGATCCTTTTCTCTATCCCATCTTAAGCGACACGAATACAAAAAAATAAGTAGCTGCTTTGACTTATATATAAAATGCTTAATAAAAAATTAAGAGAGTAGCTGGAGTTCATGCTTGAAGTTGTTTTTTAATAAAGAAAAACACAGTATTGAAGTTGTAAAATTTTGAAACCTGAGAAAAATATGTAGAATATTAAGAAACTCAACCTTAAAAGCTACGTCATGAGATGAGGATGGCCAGACCCTTATAAGGAAACAACAGCCTATTCTCTCCCGTAATCTGGGACTCTTACAAGCCTTGCGCGCTCATGCCTGGACATCTAAAGCATAGCATGGACAACACAAGGAGACAACAGCCTGCTGTAATGTTAAAATATCAAGCACATCAATTTGCAGATTTATACATGTCTAGATTCATTGTACTTAATAAGAAATATCTTCTTTTTTTTCAAGTAAAAATTTGGACCATTTCTCAATTTGTGTGTGTCGTCCTGCGCAGGGGCTATGCTAATCTTTCCTATTTCGTTCCAATTTTATCGGATGTCCCGGAAGGAACTTGGATAAGAAAATCTTATAAAACATTCCTCTAAGATACCTTAGGATAGTGTTTTTAATTATAGAATATATTTACCTACCATATTAATATATTTGGGCACCTCTTGTACGTTTTTTTCAATCAAGTCAATGATAAGTTTTCTCTATTCACATGGTATCAAAGCCTCTATGATCTTGGTAAAAACTCAAATAGCTTCCGCTACCAATGGGCAGTGTTGGCCAAAATGTGACGGCTGCCCTAGCCAATGTTTATGTTTTTCTTATTCCTTTTGATATCAATGTCGGTCCTGTCTCCGAAAATCGATACTATTACTCTCAAGACGATCATTCTTGCGTCGCTCTTCTCTATGACGACCATTCATGTTTGCTTCTTTTCCACGCCACTACTCTCTAGGATCGTTCAAGCACCATTCATCTTTCCTGTGAAGGTTCTAGTGCCACTATCTATCTGGCTACCAGCGTGCCACTTTATACACAGCCAGGGTCATACCCTAAACTTTGAATTTACTATCATCGTTCTACCAATTCAAGATAACCTCCTAAAGATTTGCAACACTATCTCTTTGCAGTGATTAAAATAGATATTTCTACTTGTACGGTGCAAGAAGACTTTGTTTCAATGTGCCATTACCAGCAACTTTCTGGAGAAGAGAAAATCTAACACTGCTTTTCTACTTGTTGATTTTGCACTATCCGACGAGGTTGCTATATCAACTCTCTATGTTGCCAAAATAACAATATTCAAGTTGATTTCCTCACTTTTGACTTTAATGGGGCCTATTCGAATATTCATACATGTCAGGATTATTGTATCTGGATAAGAAAAACCTTATAGAATGTCATATTGGATACCTTGGGATATGTTGTATAAGAAATTATAGAAGATTTACATACCTTTTAGCATCGAGATTGATTAGCCAACATACTGGGTGCCTAATTCTATCAATGTAAGGGACACCCCTCCTATACATACTTGTAGCCTGTTTGGCCAAGCTCCTAAAATCAGATTATTTTGAAAAGTGTTTTTTTATATAAGTAATTTTGGTGAAAAGCAGTTTGTGTTTGACTAATCAATTTGAAAAGCACTTTTGAGCAACAATTAGTGTGTGGCCAAGCTTTTAGAAATTGCTTCTAAGAGCCTTTTTGGCCAAGCTTCTGGGAGGCCAAAAATACTTTTTTCCTCCAAAAAAGTACTTTTAAAAAAATTTAAGTTGTTTCACCAATACAGAGAAGTACTTTTGGCCAGCAGCAGAAGCAGTTTTTCTGCTTTTGGGAAGAAGCAAAAAATTCTAGCTTCTTCCAAGAAGCAGAAGCAGAAGTGAAAAATTAATTTATTCGAGACAAAACTATTCGCACCATAAATTTATATTTTTCAAATTATCCCTTACTAATTTAAGTTTTTTCTTTTCATTTTTGCTTCTAGTTTTTACCCTTCTTTTAAATTAAAGATATCATATACATGAATCATATTGTAACTTTCCAAATTCTTTATTGACTTTTCTTGTTTTTGATTTTTTCTTTGTAATGTATTGTAACTTCCCACATTATCTTCTTTTTTCACACTAAAGCAAATTATCTACATCCTTCTTTGGATTTTCAACTCTCTTCCTACAAATAATCATTTATAATTTCTTCTGTTATATGTTATTAGTTACTGAATCTTTAAAACAGTTATCAAATCTAATTTGTGAAAATTACCTACAAATAGGTAATAAATTTAAAATTGCATCGCAAAATCTATATAATATATTATTAAAAGAAGAAGAAAAAGCATCACATAGTAAGTCAAGTGGCAGCCTAACAATAGGTCACTTGGTAATTTAGGACAAAGTTAGTAAGGTTAGGTAATATTAATTAGTTTTTTTTTCTAATTTAAATTTTAAAAAAATTAAATTATACATTATGTGTTGTTAATAATTAGTTACTCTTTTTGAATTAGAAGTTAAATATACATAACTTATTTTTTTACAAAAAATTTATATTTACATATTTAAAATTATTTCTATTTTACGCTCAATGCCATCTTTCAAGTTTGACACTCAGAATCATCTAGTTACAATTACCATGGCTATACATAATTTCATCTGACGACATTCTTCTACTGATAAGGAATTCAATTATTATGTTAATGAAGACATTACTGCAGAGATTGAGGAAGGAGATGGGCCTTCTGATATTCCTTTAGAAATTCAAGGCAAGTCTTCTTCTAATATGGAGGCGTTGTGTGATAGACATAGAGATGAAATTGTTGAGAAATATTATCATGTGTGAGTGACTTTACTTATTATTTCATGGTAGATTATAAATATATTGTAATTTATGGAATAGACTTCTAATTCATACTGAAATGATGTATTTTGATTATTCAAATCATCATGTAACAACTTATACTAGATAATAACATGCTTTGGTATATATGTAAAATTGATTTAAATCTTTAATATGTTTGTTTACTTTATGTTTATATTTTAATTAAATTAAATAAAGAATAATAAAAGTCTCTTACGATAAATATTTGAGTTTATTTTTCTCTTTAAAAGAATTATAAGACCTTGATACTATTTTTTTGGTAATTTGACACTGAAAAGTACTTTTTAGAAAGATTGGCCAAACACGATTTGTTTATCAAATGTTGCAAAAAATACTTCTTAAATGAATTGGCCAAACACAAATTGTTCTTTTCCAAAACTACTTTTCAAAATAAGCAGATTTTGGCAGCTTGGCCAAACGGGCTCTAAGTGTATTGTTCTTAAAAGTGCTTTTTTTAAAAGTACTTTTGAGAAGAAGCTTCTTTTTTCTGCTTCTCAAAAATTGTTTCTGCTTCTACTCAAAAACACTTTTTTTTCTTCCTAGAAGCTAGGCCAAACACCTCAACTTTTTAAGAAAAGCACTTAAAAGCTATGTTGCTCGGATTCTCTGAAAATGTTGCCGGATACGTGTCGGATCCTCCAAAAGTAATGCATTTTTGGAGGATCTGACACGGGTACGACAACATTTTGGAAAGTCCGCGCAACATAGCTTAAAAGGCCTTTTGGCCTTGGAGAAGCTTGGTCAAACATGCTATTAATTAAGTCAAGGAATTTACTTTCACAAAGAAATAAGAATATCATTATTTGCAAAAGATCTTATGTACAAACATTTTGGGACATCCTTAAACTGAAAGGATCTGCGAAATAGGAGCAAGGAGTCGATTTCCCACTTCTCTAATCTAGAAGGGTCAATGGTTAATTTGATAGAGCTTTGAGTTTTACTGCTTCATACCACCTGTCCTAAATCATAACAGCTAAAATGGCAACCTAGGTGACTGAAAGGAAAGTGCTTGGCAATTTCGCATATTACTTCTATGTGTGAATGATAGGGAACAAGAACTAAAAGGGTGTTTAGAGTAGACTGTGCATTTTGAATCATGTCCTGACATTATTGCTGTGAGTTAGTGGCAAACATAAGCCACGAACAATGCCCAATAAAAAGTTAAAGAAACCAATAATTTGAACTGGTCATGTGGAAAGAGGTTCAGATGGGCTCCTAGCACAAAATATTAAAATTTTTAAAAAGAAAGGTCTGACGAGATGGCCCAAACCTAAAGGATGATTGAAATTGGTACGCATGTTCTTTTAGTTAGGAGCTCTTCCTCTTCAAAATTCTGCTTAATCTATTTTTCCTGTGGACTTTCACAACTATCATAAGCAAAGCCCTTTGAAATTATTGCCCATAACAGATATCGCATTTTGATGTCAGTGTCTGAGCAATTTCATCTACCACCACAAAGGACTGGTCCAGATTACAGCGTCGCATCTCCACATCCAACCTGCCATTATAAGCTACACTCGGGGATCCACCAATATAGTAATATGTACTACTTTCACTAACCTATGTCCTCTGAAACCCTTCCCCAGAACCAAGTAACTTATACTCGATCAAGTCAAGAATATCCTTATTGCTTGTAAAACAGAACCTTAAGAATAAGAAAGTTACCCTCCAAGTGGGTGCACAACATCACACAAAGTTCTCTTATAAAAAGGCTACCCTAAATGCTAGGATTTGACTTTACCTTAAATTGTTTTTACCAAATCAGCCATTATTCCATCAGCCTACTGTACATTTGCATCAATTAAAAATAGGCAATGTCGGAAATAGCATGTGATGCATAGTTGAGTATTCAAGAGAGAAGAAGACGATGTAGAGCTGCAGCAATGTAGCCCCCAGGCACTTATGTGGTACTTTTGAGAGAAATAGGTACACATACAGTGCATTAACGGCTGGTTGGAGGTTAAATGGAATTAATATCCCCAGCCCAAGCATAATTGTGCATTTTCATTTTATAAGGTAATAAAACAAAAGAAACACAAACTAAGATAATAAAACAAAATTATAAATTTGCATTATAATTTTGAACAGAAGAAAGCAAAAAAGAAACACAAACTTAGTTTTATAATCGAAACAGATCATACATCCACTTTTACCAATTGTTCAAAGAATTCAGCAATCATTATTAAAAAATACAAGATGAGTAACAATTCAGCCAGGTCAACTAACTGGCAAGTACATAAAATGGTAAAAGAGATGAAAAGTTACATTGCAAGACTGGCCCAAATGCTGCATTTAGACCAGATCATCTAAATGCAGCAATCTCAAGACTGAGATATTATCCTTCTAAGAAATTTTTTTTCTTAATGACTCGCGCATAAGCCATGCAAAGGGAAATTAAAGAACCAGATTTCAATGAGACTGGAAAATCTACGCTTATTGCTTCCGTACCTAACCATTTCTAACTTGAAATACACTAAAAATTCTTTTACATTTTGAAGGGGGAATTCAAGAAAAGTATATGTCCACAAGTAGATCAAGTAAAAACTTACGTGGATAGAGTTATCTGATACTTAGATGGGAGGTATTATGCACCCACCGGCCACTGGATTAGTCATGGCCAACGGTCACCATTACTTAAAAAAGGTATATGACTCCTTTGTTATCCCACCACTCTATTTAGGCCTATATCATCTCAATACAAAATAGTTTATCCTTTAAGTCAACTTATATGTTCTCTAAAACTAGATGTACTCTAGATCACCCATTTAATTCTACAAGAACATACAAATCTCTTCTCTCTTCTTTTTTCTGTTGCTAGTAAGCAAAATAAAACATACAGGTCTCTAACTACAATTAAGAAAACTTCTAATTGAACTGTTTTTTATAAATATAAATATTTATGCTTTGTCATACTCCGAAAAGTGGGTGCAATTGTGCACCCACTGACCTAAAATCAAACCACTGGTCCAACAGTTTAGCTCAGACGGTCCTACTTCGCAACAAATACTCTCCCCATCCAATCTAATATACACACTTAAGACCCTCGAAATTTTTCCAATTAACTGAGCTCCAGCTAATTACTAACTAAAGAGAACCTGAAATTTCAGTCATTATAATTTGCTTCCAACGGAAATGAATTCATCTATACACGTCTCATCCACAAGTTCTCAACAAATAAGCGCAGAGCTAGTAACAACAACATAATACCTAGTGTGATCCCACAAGTAGGGTCTGGGAGGGTGGGGTGTACGCAGACCAATATATCGGCACCTAG